>NC_143252.1:40777500-43277500 GCF_984573655.1 Nuphar pumila | reverse complement strand
GCATATGCAATGCATTAAGCTAAGGGAGAAATCTATATGTATTTGCCTAAGGGTGATGTACAGGTTTACGAATAAATGCATACGAGGAGGCATGTGCAATGCCTTATGCTAATGGAGAAATCTATATGTATTTGCCTAAGGTGTTATGACTATGCAAATGAAGGATGCCTATGAAAGGGTGTATACATATGGAACTGTAGCAGTCCATGAACTACTTATGAATATAAATATAATCATAGTAGTTCATGGACTACTGTGTATGTAAACATGAAATTGTAACTATCATGGATTGCTATGTGTGAAAGCATAGCAGTCCATGGACTGCTATTGCTTGCAAAATGAAGCCATAACAGTCATCGACTGCTATATATGAAGACATAGCAGTTCTTGGCACTGCTATAAATGCAAAGAGGTTGTAGTGCTATGCATTGTGAAATGCAGGGAATGAGGCTAAAGTGATGCAGGGGTAGGTGGCTGAAGGGTGACTTGGAGTCTTAAGAAGACACAACAACTCATGTGATGCTATGTGTGCTTAATAAGCTGTGACAATGACAAAATGATCAATGTAGATCATGTTCACATGTAGACGAACACCTAAGAGGTTGAGTGATATGTAGGTAGTGTACAAATGCAACAGGTGCTTAGATAGAGACAACAACAGATGGATGCAAAAGTAGATATAAAATGGATGCACAAGAAATAAGAGAAAGAAAATGAATGCCTGGTAGGATATTTCATTGCACAACCAATGTGAAATTCACTATGATGCATATACAATGTACGCATGAATGGATGAAATTGAACTAACATACAACTGATGACAATGAATGCATAATTTGATCACCAAAAAAATTTCTGGAAGAATGTGATTATAGCTCGGCTGAGCTTTTTGCTTGGATTGTCTATGATCGAATCAACATTGAAAACTCAAAATTCGCATCTAGACTAACTGTCTAAGACAGTTAGTGAAGCTCACAGTCAGTTAGGTAAAGAAAGCTTAAGTTACACATTCATTATACTCAATCACTATGAAATAAGGTGATGTGACCAAATGAGTATAGTGAGAGTAATAGGATACATGAATTAGAAGATATTTGAAAATATCCAATCATATACAGGGAAAACATCAAATGATATGTTTCAGCAATGTTCAGTGAATTTGTGAAATGTCGATGATGAGTAAAGTAATTGTAAACACCCCAAATTTTCACCCTCATCCAGTGTTTGTCCATTTCATATGTAATTGCATATCACTGCATACATTTTTGCATATCATTTCATCGTATTGCATGTCATTACATCTCATTTTCAAGATCCAGCACTCCTGTTTTCAAAACATTCAATCCAGATTTGAGTTTTAAAACTTTTCTTTCAAAAACAATTTTAAAACCTGGGTTTTTATTCAACATTCTGTCATTTTCCAACCCCCGGGACCTTATATTTTGAAATACTTTCTTAGAAAACGATCCGGATTCATTTCAAACTCAATTTCAATTGATTTTAATTCTCAGATGAGGCCCATTTAGGTGGTGTCGCTTCTGGATTCCTTCACTTATCAAAAATCTCAAAAACCTTAGAGTCCTAATTGGATCAGGACTCTTTTTCCAGAGTCCAGTCGGATCAGAACTCTACTTTTTACTGCCTTTTCTACCTGTTTCGGAGAGAACCTTTCAAAATCTTCTATTTTGGCCAAAATTTCAGAGTCCTAGTTGGATCAGGACTCTTCTTCAAGAGTCCAGTCGGATCAGGACTCTTCTTCAGAGTTTTTAAATCGGATTAGAACTCTAATCTTTTACAGCTATTTTATCCATTTTCAATCAAATCTTTCAAAATGAGTCAGAAACTCAGAGTTTTAGTCAGAACAGGACTCTGTTCAGAGAGTCCTAGTTGGATCAGGACTCTGATCCTGATTTCAATTTTGAAAGAATCTTTCAAAAATCTTTCCATCTATCAAAACTATTACACTTTTATCAAAGAATTTCAAAATTCTGAGATTTTATCTCAGAGTCCTGATCAAATCAGGACTCTACCCCAGAGTCCTGATCGAAGTAGGACTCTATCCAAAATTGATTTTCTCACTTCATTTTCACTGGTTTTCAAAAGCTTTACCCAAATTTCATCATTTGCTTATCAGAAAACTGAAATTCTTAGAGTTTTGATCGAATCAGGACTCTTTCTTAGAGTCCTAATCAGATCAGGACTCTGAACCAAAATTCAATTTCATCCTCTTTTTAACTGTTTTTCAAAATTCTCTCATTTGATTTCTCAAAAAATCTAAAAATTAAAAGTCCTAGTTCAATCAGGACTTTGTCCTTAGAGTCTCAGTTGAATCAAAACTCTGTTTTATTCCAGTATTCATTATTGTTTTCACTGTTTTGACAAGTTCTTTCATTTGTTTTTCAGAAAATACCAAAAAAATCTAGAGTTTCAGTCCGATCAGGACTCTGTCCCGGAGTCCTAGTCCAGTCAGGAGTCTGTTTTGAAGTCTGTTTAATTTCCATTTTAAATCTTCTCCGTTTGTTTTCAAAAATTAGGTCATTTGGTAGAGTCCAGTTAATCCAGGACTCTATTTTAGAGTCCTGATCGAGTTAGGAGTCTAACCCTGACAGTATTTTCTGACTTGTTTCACCATTTTAGATGAAATCTTTTCAAAAATTCCTTCATTTGGCTTTTAAAATCCAAAATCTCAGAGTCCTAAGAGTTCAGGACTCTAACTCGGAGTTCCAGTTTGCTTGATACCCTATTTTCAAAGATCTTGAATTTCAAATACTGATTTTAACCCCCTTTTCAAAGCCATTTTCAGTGTTTATTTCAAAATTCTTCAAAACTTGATGTGGGCCCACTCAGTTGGCACCATATCCAGAGGAGTTCTGACTCGGTTATAACCCTATGCCATTTCAAAAAATTCTAATTTTAAGTTTACTTTTGAAAATCTTTTGAAAACTCCTTCAATTTCAAGTTTTAAAATCGCTTTTTGAAAAAAAACTCAAGTAGGGCCCGCTCGGGGTGGCGCCACATTTGAAGAAGTCAAGGTTAGACTAGGGTTAGTCAATGTCCTAGTTAGGTTAGGGGTTTAGAGGAGTCAAAATCAATATTAAAAATCCATTTTATTTAACTTTTAAACCATTGTTTTTTAAAGGTTTTAAATTCAGGTTTTAAAAACCAAATGTGGGTCCATACTAGGTGGTGTCACATTTGGACTTTTTAGGGTTTAATTAGGTATTAAATAGACTTTAATTAGAGTTTATTTAGGGTTAGGAAACCACAAAAAATCGTTGCCCTTAGTGGATTTATTAGAAAGAGTCCTGAAAAAAATGAAAAACCTCTTAATTAACACTAATTAAGTGACTTTTTGAAAAACTATAAAAAGGGACCTAAGGGGGGTCAAAAGAGGGCTCTTTTTCTCTCAAATTTTCGTGGCTTCTCTCTCCTCTCTAGCACCTCTACCTTTCTCTATTGCAGTTTCAGCCCCAAGGTGAGTTTATTTAATATTATTTTATTATTATTTTATTAGTTTTTTATGATTTTTCAATAGATTTCACCATGGAAACTCTTGTGTTCATGGATTTAACCATGGATTTCATCCAAGAACCCCAAAATCGACCCAAGAAGATGATCTAACTCAGTTTGAGGGTGATTTCAAGGATTCTAATCCATTAGAATCGATGAGAGGTACGTTTTTCATATTCTTAACCGACGAAACATGAGATTTACCCGTTAAATGGGTTAAATCCATGATTTCAAAGGTGAAAGCAAATTTCAGCCATGGATTCCCTGTATTTTATTTATTTCTTTGCTTATTCATGTTTATTACACGTTTTCCAGCATATAAATTATTTTTATTTTACTGTTTTAGTGTTTATTTTATTGTTTTTCATTAGTTAATGCATATTTTCTCAAGTTTCTTAGATTTCTGTGTGTTTTTAGTTTAGAACAGAAAAGACTATGCTGTTTCGAATTGAAATATGTGTTGTTTATTTCTGATTTTTTTATATGTGATGCATGCATATGTTATTGATCTACTGTAAAAAAATCAGAGTTTTTGGACTTCGGGAACCCTCAGAAAAATCAGACATCAAATAGGGTTTTTAAAACTTTAAAATCGTTGTTAAAATCAAGAGGGTAACTTGCTGTGATGATATTTTTCTCATCTTATATCTGATTTTAGATATGTAAAGTGCCATGGATTCATGTTGATTAGATCTGTCTACTGTGAAATTTTCAGAATTTTTTATTACTTTTTAGTATTTTTCCTTTGTCGGAGACTCTGATTTTCAATTTAAAACTCGTTAGGGTTTACCAAAACCCTAATCAGACTTGTGTTGTTTATAAATCCCAAACCACAGATCCGATTCATGATCTGTAAAAAGTGAGTATTATTATTTTTATGTCCAATATGCACTGTTAAAATTTCAGATATTTTGAATGAGGTCTGCTATTTATCCCAGAATTTTCAATTGAAAGTATCAGTCAGGACCAAAGTTAAAATCAATATATTCAAGTCCGGATTGTCAGATGGGTATCTCCCTGGTTTTAAAAGCTTTTTCAAATCTGTAAAAAGGAAAAGTTCTGTTTTCCTGTCTATTTAGGTTTGACCCCTGGTTCGGGTCTTGGACTGAGACTGGTTGGTGAGCTAGGTCAAAAATAGCATATTTTTAGGGTTTGATGCTATTTTCGGATTAATTTAATGCCAAAAAAATATTTTTATAATTTTAATTTGATGTTAGGGTTATAACAAGTGCAAGTACCAATTTTGAGGATTTTTAGAATCCGTTTGATGCTTGAATGGCTGGAATTGCAAAACAGGGCACCCGAAGAATTCCAAAACACTGCAAAAATCACAAAATTTGTGATATTCTTGGATTTTCGTGCATAAGCATATATTTTTAGGGTTTAATCATATTCATAATCATATTAGGATGCTTTAGGTCAAATTTGATGTTAATTTGATTTCATTTAGTCCTTAAAACCCAAGTTTTTACCAAAATCTATTTCAGAAAACCCTGATTTCAAGGCCATAGTCTTGCTATCGGGGGCAATTTGGTCATTTGACCTAAATTTCGAAATCCGTAACCCTAATTTTCATATTTGTAATCATGTCATATCATATTTAGTTTGATTTATTTTCATTTGAACTTCAAAACTTGCATTCTACCAAATATCTTTCTAAAAACCCTAATTTCAAGGCCATAGTCTTGTTATTAGGGGTATTTTGGTCATTTTGACCCCAATTTCGAAATTTCATATCTTATATTCATGTTTATTTAAGTTTAATTCATATTTTTATAATTTTGATTTAAGGGAATCATGGAAAAGGCTTATATCTAGCAAAATCCAGTAATTTCTAGATATTACTGGATAAACCTAGAAAAGCCAACATATTTTCATTAATCAAGTTTTCTAGTTTTGCAGGTACCTTAAAGATTTTATTTTTCTTGTATTTAAATTCAATAGTGATGTAAATTAAATTAAACTTTGGAATAAGAATTTAAATTTCAGCTTAGACTAGGATTGCATTGCATATAGCTTAATTCTGCAAATATTAAATGTCTGATGAATGTATCATTCATGCATATTTTTATAAACTCACTATGGTCTACACGAATGACACATACACTAGCTTTTATGAAGTTTATAAACTTGGTGGAATTCGTATTTATGGCCATAGTCAGAATATGAAGGATATCTAGATTTATGATCTTCACATTAGCCACATTCAGCCTACACTCTTAGGCTAATTTCAAAATGCACTGCATTTCTCAAAAATACAAAAAGGATTTTCTCAATTCCTTAAAATCAAGTATTTCAAATCCATATTCATTCATTTCATGCATTTGCCAATTCCAATTCAAATTTCAATTCAGAGAAATCATTTTCTCAAAATTCTCTAAATCTTATTCAAAAATCGATTTTCTCAAAATATGGATTTGCCAATGATATTTCAAGTATTTCCCAAGTTCCAAATTTGATTTTTCAAGTTATATATTCAATTTCAAAGTTTGAATTCAAAGAAATCAAGTTTTCCAAAGTTATTTCACATTTCTCAAAATCGATTTTCACAAAATCTCTAGATTCTTCAGAAATCGATTTTCACTTTCTCAAATACAGTATCTCAACCTTGATTCATGATTTTCAAAGAGTTTATTTTCCAATTATTTTCAATATTCAAAGCAAACATCATGTTTTCAAATATGCATTTTCAGAAAATTCATAGCACATGCCTGATTCTATGTGCATTTAGAAATTAGAATATGATTTAGACAAGTTGAATAGAGCAGAGCAGTAGATTGATCCTTGGTTCGATTACCCCTGTTAAAAGTGGCAGGAACGGTTGAACCTCGTACCGACAGGCGAGTCCCATTCTACGGAATTTTCCCGCATTTTAAAACGGAGGCGAGTTATTTTCAAATTTTTTTCAAAGGTCAGTTTGACTCGCAAAAAGTTAAAAATTTTGCGATGATAACAGTAATGCTCAAATAATATGCAAGTAATGAATCGAACGTAGCATAGTTGCTAGAGTACAATGAGGTGAGAAGGTGAAGTGCAATATGCAGTGAAGTGGGAATGTAATATATGATATCGAAAGTATGAGGATGCTACAGGAAAGGAAGTAATGTGCAGCAGGTGGTTAGTGCAGGGGTGTGAGGTGCAACAGGTGTTGTGTAGTGAAAGTGTCAATGCAATACACAAGTGCAGGGAGTGAAGGTGCAGTGGTAAGTGAAAGGCTGTGCAAGGTGCACAATGGGAATGTACAAGATATGGCATGCAGGTGCAGGAGGGAATGAAAGTGTTGCGTAGGGATGTGAATGTGCACACAGTGTAATGAGTGTTCTGTGCAAGTGCAGGCAATGTGCAAGAAAGCGCATTTTCTGTATAGTCCTGCATTAGTCTTTAATGGTTTCAACTCAGCTATAGAAGTTGTAATCAGATAACCCCTTTCATTTCAAAAAAATAAACAGATATCTCAGTCACACATACTGTGACAGGTATTCCCAAGTTCTTCCCAACAATTTGTTTCAAATGAGAAACAACATAGCTAGGATCTGAATGGGGATGGAGGTGATGGCTCTCGCCTTCCCATGTATGAAACCATTGGTGGTACGTGCTCAGTGAAAGGATTATGTGGTGGATGGTGCACAACAGAAGGTACTTTATCATGAAACATATTATGACACGGCCTTGAAGTAATCTGCAGAAAAGCCTCTTGTACAGACTCGAATTCCCCAGTTATCTGAACTTCTTCTTCATGCTGTGAAGCACATTTTGACATCTAGCCCTTCCCTAAGATACAAATTTGTGCCCCAAAGAGCTTTCTCAACTCTGATATTATGTTTCCACCCTTGCCAAGTAGGCATCCAATCTGATCGGAAGGAACAAGAAACCGAGCAAGAACAATTTTTTTCACTAGAATCAGGAATCGATTTCATGAGCCTACTTTGGACATGAAGTAGTGCATCCTAGGCAGCTGCAATCCTATCAAGTGGATGAACAGGAGCATATATGGCTATGACTCGATCATCAGTGTCTTGTACAGAATCAAGAATTTTGATATTAGCACCTGTCTCATTATGAATAGTTCTAACTATGCTGCCTCCCTTTCCAATCACACCTCCAACCTTCTCATTAGTACATGACGAACGAATCAAAAGAATATATATCATTGCACACAAAACCCCATGATCACGTTGCTCCCTGCAAAAGTTCAACCTTGCTTTCCAAGTCCACCAAATATTTTCAAGAAGTATTGACTTTAACATCACTCTCGGAAATGCCTCATCATGTCATTGCAGTTCTTAAAGGATTCCTTTCTTCTCTTGCTGCAAAACTCAATAAACAGTAGGGATAAACTATACTGTGGAATTGAACAGTGAATAAAAGAAATAAAATGTGGAAGTAAATGCATACGAGAATGGTGCTTCTAACACTTAAAAAGTTAACAACAACAATTTGAGATGTCATGAGGATTTGGCCATCAACAATCAGTGCCTTGACATTTGTGATAATCAACCGGCGGCTCATTTGGTGCATTAACAAACAAAAGTACCCTCCCATCAATAAGAAATTTCTCAATGAGGATGAACAAAATATCTAGCTGATTGTCTACAACTAGCATGTTCTTTAGTTGGCTGTTAAATGAATCCAAGTAGGGCAGAGGAGAGAACATCAATGTTGGGGTATGAGGATATGATGATGATCTAATGCTACATGAATGCAATGGATGAACAAGGAAACCAATATGATGCATGATGTTGTATGAATATGAGATGCTACATGAAATATCCATATGAGACATGCACGAATTGATGCAAATGCCAAAATGAGAGATGCTACATATGCTGAAAATAGGAAATGAAAGAGAGTGTGACGAATGAATACATTCACACAATGTAACAGAAATTGGACAAAGGAACAAAAAAAAATGAGAGTAATACATCAAATCGTAGAATAAACAATGCAATATGTTATAGAGATTAGAGGATGCAGTGTAGTGAATGAATTACTATTGTAAATAAGCAAATGGGGTGTGATACACGATGAGAAGATGCAATCAATTCAAAATAGAAACTCGTGAATGAGTAGAAATGTGATTCTAAACAGAGAATGCATTATAAAAGATGCAGAAACTCATAGAACCAAGAGGAATGAAAGCAGATGAGATGCTGAATTAAAAATGTAATAATCTAAACAAACTACAAAATAATGAACGAACATGCAATGCAAATAATGAAATCAAGTGCGATATAGAGTTTGCTCAGAAAAGGGAAAATGCATTGTACAAAATCAACAAATGAGCAACTAAAATAATGCAGATGCAAGGTGAATACGATGCTGCTGTAATAAAATCAAGCTAAAGGTTTATATAAAATGAAAGATAGAATAAAAAATTATAATAAAGAGCTTGAACAAATATTCAAAACAAGAAAATCTAGAAATAAATTGCAAAGAAAAGAAAGAAAATATTGGAATATGAATATTCCAACGATATTGCAATGTGTAGGTTGATGTAGCTATATGCATATCGGCACTACAATGATGCTTGCCTTTAAACAATGAAGAGCAAAAACAAAAAGCAATTCATGAAAGAAAACAGAAAGGAGGAAAGAAGCAAAATTGGATGAGGAATTCTTACCGTGATGGAGCTTTGGAGGCAGAAGGCAATGGGAGGGTGAGAACGAATGCATATGATCGACCCCTGTGGGTCATTTTTATAAGAGAAAGCCATTAGAGGCTTTTCAAAATGAGTCCTTCAACTTTCAAAAATTTTCAGAAAGGTGGTCTTAAAAAGAGAGTTTTTAAAAATGAGGGTAGAACCCCTTTTCTGAAAGTTTTTCTTTCAAGTTTTTTCAAGGAAAACCTTAAAAAATTGAAAGAGAGGATCCAGATGAGGCTTTTAAGAAATTTTATAAAATATTTCTGTTTTAAAATTCAAGGATTTTTTGAAAAAGAGTTTTCTGAAATAATAAAATTAATTTTAGAATTTGAGTTTCAAAAACGGATCTGGATTCGAGATTTTGAATAGATATTCGAGTTTGGATCTTGAATTGAGGGAAAAAAAGGAGTGGATCCAAATGGATATCGGATCTGGATGAAATGTCTGAGCTATTCAGAAAACTGATTTTGTATTTTTAAATTTCGAAAAATGGAGAATCAAGCTCAGAACTGGATTTGGATATTTTATCAGAATCCAAATTTGGGTCAGATGTAGGAAATGAAATTGGATTTCGGATTTTCAACCAGTGAATCCGAGGAATGAATGGAAATTGACACAATTACCATTCTGAATATCTCAGAAGATGAATGCTAGGGGAAAAAAGGGAATTTTTAGAATTTTAAAAAATTTGGGGTGTTCACGGATGCCCCTCTTTGCTGCTAAGCCAGTTGAAAGCCAAGCTTAGTGGCAAAGAAAGCACACCGAATTTTAAAAAATGCCTTAGTCAGAAAATCTAAACTCGGTGTGGAAGAATTTTGTTTTGTGAAAACGATTCTCAGGTTTTGTACCTTATCTTGAATGGCTTAGGAAAAGATGAAATCCTCGAAAATGAAATAATTGGATAAAAGGAAATGAGGAAATCATGATGGGTCTTTGGGATGAAGATCCCAAAATTGTTATAAAGGGATATTCTGAAGAAGTCTCATGGCTGAGACAAAATAAGCTTTTTGAAAAGACTCAGGTTTAGCCCTTGACCTGGATGGGATGAAGATATCTCAAAATGAATTTCAGGTTTAACCCTTATCTGAATGTGGAAGGAATACATGAAAACCATGATGGAACATTTTTGAAAAAGACCTCGTGAGACGAGATTCAGGTACAATCCTTACCTGAATGGATATGGAAAATATGGATTCCTCACCAGGACGGGGGAAAACCATGATGGGACTGAAAGAAATACCTCATCGAAATGAGGCAACTCTTTTGAAGATGTAAACCATGCTAGGTTGCAATAAGATAGACATTGAGCATTTTATTTCATTTTGAATAGCCCAAAATTTTTGCCAATAAGATGAAATTGTAGTTGATTCAAATGTTTGAAAATGTGCACGTATGTGCAAAAGATATTCCCTCTTTTACCTAGAGTATTTCCTCCAAAATGAGGTTAACTCCCCGGATTCAAGAGTCAAGTTCAAATTTTAGCGCTGATGATTTTCTTCAAGGATGGATCTGTAACGCCCTAAAATCCTAGCTTGGAAAATCCTTTAAATTTTAGGGGTAATTTTTTTTTTAAAACATTGCACAAATGCAGAAATACCAAAAAGGAAAAATAAGTGGAAACTCTGGACGGGTCATAGGAAGAAGCAACAAAATGAAACATTTTATTTATCACATTTTATAAGATGATACGACATTTTCCTTTTTACAAAAATAACTGCCAAGATCTTCAACGCTCTAGAAGTGTGGGTTCAGTCCTCCGCCGCACATCGAGCTCCATCGCACACCTAGAAAACATCACCTGCATCCCCATAAAATAGGGTCAGTACTCTTGCGAGTTGGTGAGAAATCATCCACAACAATCCATTTACATAAATAATTAAAGTAGCAGGACAAGTGAACATATATATGCATCGTGGTGAAGCAGTTATATTATTTGAAATGATAAAACAAAACAACTACAATAAGTGAGAAGTAGTAAAGGATAACCCAGAGAAGTAAACGACAATGCTAAGCACTAACGTACTTACACACGTACATCAACCATTTAAGTAAAGGAGCAAGAAGATACAACTCTATTATCATAATCACAACAAGCAATAAGATCATGATCAAGATTAGCATGATTATAGAATCATCATTAACATTTCATAGCAACAACCAATATTCCAACGAATATATATATATATATATATATATATATATATATATATATATATATATATATATATTCAGAGTAAGTCATCTCTAGAACCCTATCACACGAGATGTGAAAGTACATGAGGCACCATATTTTTGTCATCAATGAGCTTGACTCACGAGGTGGGTCTGTCGCCCCCCCAAAAAAAAATCGCCAAGGAGTTCTATCAACCACGAGTCTCCATGACATGGATATTCTTATTCATCGATATGCCTAATGCATAATCAATCATCGCGCCACATGTCATTATCACACAATATCTTGAATTTAAGAGCCATTATATCTACGAGACTTAAGTTTCATGTGCATTGAGAGGTGTACAAGTATCAAGTGATATAAGCCCAGCTTGGGAATGTAGTGCCCGATTCATTGAACCGTTATTACAAGTAATTTCAAACAAGTGCGAGAACATTAAGTGAGGGCTTCTTTATGTTCTTAGAATCATAACTTTGCATATGATATTAATTTGCTATTCGTAAACCATACCGTCATGAAAAAAGCCAACCATAATGCACATAAGTGACATGACGTGCAAGTGAAATATCATCGCACGAATGAGAGATATATTTGTGTTTTCATGGCAACAAGGACAATGATCATGCATATATTTTAGGGATTTTTCATATAAAAATATGCATGATTTCATGAGAAAATGTTTCAAAAACCCAATTTTATGATAGTTTTCGAGTAAATGTGCTAAAATGATTTAAAAATAGAAAATGCATGAAAAAAATAGTTTTATTTTACATTTTTATACACATTTTAGTTTTTGTTATATTCATAGTAGTTTAGTGTTAGTTTTTATTAAAAGTAAAAATAAAAAAATAAAAAATAGAGAAAATAGTTTTTAAAATCATTTTAAATGTTTATTTTTTTAGAAAAGAAAAAATTAGTAGAATAGTTTTTATAAATGAAATAAAGTTTTGTTTGTAATTTTTTTAAAACCGGTTTACAAGGTTGTTGAATTTAAAAAAAAAAAAAAAAAAACTAAAAAAATGAATAAGCAAACCGGCTGGAACCGGTTTGCATTGTTTTTGAATTAAAAAAAAAAATTCTGTTTGAACCGGTTCCAGCCGGTTTGGGGTTTTTAAAACCCACGAAAACAAATTTTTTCAGGCTCTCCCCATTTACACCAAGTCCTTCCTCTTTCTCCTCTGTTCACTCTTTTTTCCCCCCTTTTCCACCGGATTTCCCCTTCCCTCTCTTTTCTCTCTTTTCCCTTGCCTTTCCCTTCTCCCTCCTTATCTTCTTCCTCAGTCCGGTGGAGATGATCAGTCCGGCGGCGGTGTGAGTGGTGGAGGCCACCTCTCTTCCAATCTATCTCTGATTTCACGATAGCACAGACTGGAGCGGAAGCGATTACGTGACACGAAGTACAAAGAATAAAGTCTTTTTACTTTTTAGTTTAGATTTAGGAATTTAAAGTGGGTTTGTAAATATTGCACTTTACGCCCTCTGCGAAGGGTATTCATTTGTTGTAATAGCTAGTTGTGTTTACTTTTCTGAACATTTTACATTTCCATAATTCGGCAATAAAGATTAGTTTAGACTTGTGTACTTGAATACGATATATTCCCGTTCCCTGAGTTCGACCCGGTCTCATCCACTAGTGAGAACTGGTTTTTATTATTTGATGTCTGGTTTTCACATGTTTTACATTTAAAAATCTTTTCAAAATTACAACGATTGCAAAAAAGACATCAAATTTTTGGCGCCGTTGCCGGGGAACGGCGTAATATTAGTATTCACTTTATTGCCTAGTGTTTGCTTTGCATTTAGGTTTAGAACCACGTATGTGCATATCTTAGAGAAGAGCTTACTTTTCTGCACAGCCCACCTATTAGGATTCCCTTAGAGGTGACTGTGTACGATTGGTACCGTACACATAGATTTTATATTTCTTTGCATAATCTCTGTTATGTGTAACTGCGTGGTGTTTGTTTAGTTTTTGTTGTTTTTAGTTTACTCGCTTTGTGGTTTGCGTGGTTTGGCCGCTTAGTGCGTTAGTTAGGTAGAAAACCCAAAGTTAGGACGTGAGCTACACCGGTCTACTCTAAGGTGTATGCAAGGGCGACGCTCACTTGACCCTGAGCTGGTAGAGCCGATTGAGGACCCCGAGTCCCTTATTAGGAGAGCCCAGAGATCTGCAACCATGGCTGAGAATCAGCAGATTACTCGTCCCCTTAGGGAGTACTTCATGCCTAACACATATACTCCCGCCTCCAGCATCACAAGACCTGATGTAGGAGCAAATCAGTTTGAGATTAAGGCCAGTGTAATCCAAATGTTACCCTCATTTTATGGCCTTAGCAATGAAGATCCATATCGTCATCTCGACGAATTCTTAGAGATTTGCTCTACAGTGAGAATAAACAACTTTGGAGATGATGCTATGAGGTTGACCCTGTTTCCCTTCTCTCTGAAGGATAAAGCCAAACACTGGCTGAAGGCATTAGATACAGTTAGAATTACCACGTGGGAACATATGCAAAGAGAATTTTTAAAGAAATATTTCCCAATCGGTAAGACGAATCAGTATCGAAAAGCCATCACCAGTTTTACGCAAATAGAGGGGGAACTGTTTTATGAGACTTGGGAGAGGATGAAGGATCTTCTCCGCAAGTGTCCCCACCACCAGGTGCCTCGATGGCAACTGGTGCAATATTTCTATGACGGTCTTACTGAGAAGAATCGTCAAATGGTTGATGCCGCATGTGGGGGCACTTTCATGCTCAAGAGTGAGGATGAAGCGTGGTTGCTCTTTGAGACATTAAGTGAGAATTCGATGCACCACGCGACAGCTTCACGGTCTGATAGAGTTACACCTGTACAGGATAGTGCTAAGAAGGCAGGTATTTTCGAAATAGGGATGAACCTTGAGTTAAGCAACAAGGTAGACCAACTGTCCCAGAAATTAGATCAATTGTTGTTGGGTCCCTCTCCTGCCATGCAGGTGTGTGCGTTGTGTGCGAGTCCTGCACACCATGTTCTCCAGTGTCCAGCTGCACCACAGTATCCTGAGTTTGTCCAAGAGCAGGCTCAGATGGCTCAGAACTTCGCTAGGCCCGCACCCAATCCATTTGCCAATACTTACAACCCGGGCTGGCGAAACCATCCAAATTTCTCATGGCGTAACTCACAAGCCCAAGCTCCTAACCCTTCCCAGAATCAATCCAGGCAAGGTGGTTATACACCTGGATTTCACAGATCCAATGATTCTTCAACCCAACCTGCGTATAATCAAATCCATTTTCAGGAGCCTTCACATAGTCAGTCCTTCGAGGATAAAATGCTACAAGCATTTTCAGATATTAAGGCGAATTTGAGCTCACATACCCAGTCAATTTCAAAATTAGAAACTCAAATGGGGCAGCTCGCTGAAGCACTTAGCAGGAGAACTGAGGGAGCATTGCCTAGTCAGCCTATAGTTAACCCTAGGGGTAAAGAACCTCTGCAGAGTTTGCATATGACAGATACACATCAAGAGCAAGCTCAGGGAGTAGTAACCCTTAGAAGTGGAAAGCAGTACCATTCGAGGGAGGCTGCAGAAGAAAGAGAGAAGATAAGTAAGAAGCAGCCTGTCCCTAATATTGTACCTCAGGAAAGCGAGAAGGTTCTTCCATTTGAGCCTTCCACAACCCATATTCCTAAAGCCCCCTTTCCTGAGGCGTTAGAGAAACCAAGAGCATTAGGTAAGTCGGGAGTAAACATGCAAGAGATGCTTGAGATATTCAAGCACGTCCATATAAACCTTTCCTTACTAGATGCCATCCAGCAAGTCCCTGCATATGCAAAGTTCCTCAAAGAGCTTTGTACGCAGAAAAGGAAGTTGAGGTCCCATGCGCAGAAGAAAATATATTTGACGGAGCAGATCAGTGCAGTATTGCAACACCAGACTCCACCCAAACTTAAGGACCCAGGGACCCCTATCATATCATGTGTCATAGGAAACATTACTGTTGAGCGTGCTTTGCTTGACCTTGGGGCAAGTGTTAACATTTTGCCGGGTTTCTTCTATGACAAATTTGGATTGAAAGAGATGAAATCCACACCTATGACGCTTCAATTAGCGGATAGATCGATTAAGGTCCCGAGAGGGATACTTGAAGATGTGTTAGTCAAGGTGGAGGATTGTTATTTCCCTGTCGACTTTGTGATATTAGATATGGAGGGAGTTTATAGCATCAGACAGACTCCTATTATTCTTGGTCGCCCTTTCCTAGCTACCGCCAATGCGTGCATTAATTGCCGTACTGGTGAAATGGATGTTTCATTTGGAAATAGGAAAATGAGGATGAACATTTTTTGTGCATCGATGGAGTCTGATACTGAAGAAGCTTCTTTTGAGGTTGATATCATTCAAGATGTTATAGAAGCTGAACATGATTGGTTGTTGAGTGATCCACCTCAAGAGGAGATTGATGAATCATTCAAAGAGGATTGCCTTGATATGATAGATAGTGAGGCAGATAATGTCATTGGGATTTGGCATCCTAAACCACTTCCAGAATTAGCTGAGAAGCCTGCAAAGCCATCGATAGAGAGTCCCCCAGAGTTGGAGTTGAAGCCTTTACCAGCTTCACTCAAATATGTCTTTTTAGGAAAAGAGCAGACTCTCCCAGTTATTATTTCTGCAAACCTGACAGATTCACAGGAGCATCAGTTGGTACAGGTTTTGCATGAGCACAAGGAAGCTATTGGATGGTCTGTGGCGGATTTAAAGGGGATTGACCCCTCCTTTTGTATGCATCAGATCATTATGGATGAGGGAGCTAAACCCTCAAGAGAATCACAAAGGAGATTAAATCCTCACATGAAAGAAGTGGTGAAAAAGGAAGTAGTTAAATTGTTAGATGCTGGGATTATTTATCCTATCTCCGATAGTCAGTGGGTGAGTCCTACCCAGGTTGTTCCCAAAAAGTCTGGGCTCACTGTGGAAAAGAATGAGAAAGGAGAGAGCATTCCCATGAGGATTACTACGGGATGGCGAGTATGTATTGACTATAGGAAGTTGAACAGTGCAACTAGGAAAGATCATTTCCCGTTACCGTTCATCGACCAAATTTTAGAAAGACTTGCAGGCCAGCAATATTATTGCTTTTTAGATGGATATTTCGGATATAACCAGGTGGCCGTTCATCCCGAGGATCAGGATAAGACGACATTTACCTGCCCCTATGGTACATTTGCGTATAGGAGGATGCTGTTTGGGCTTTGTAATGCCCCGGCTACATTTCAGAGATGTATGATGGCGATTTTCTCTGACATGATGGATGATGTCCTTGAGATTTTCATGGACGATTTCTCGGTTTATGGCTCTTCTTTTGATAATTGTCTAAAAAAATTATCTCGTGTACTTCAGCGCTGTAGGGAGACAAATCTAGTGTTGAGTTGGGAAAAGAGTCATTTCATGGTACAGCAGGGGATTGTTCTTGGACATATTGTGTCTGAGAAAGGTATTGAGGTCGATAAGGCCAAAGTGGAGACCATTGTCAAATTAGCTCCACCGACCTCTGTGAGGCAAGTGCGTTCATTTTTAGGGCATGCAGGTTTCTATAGACGGTTCATTAAGGATTTTAGTCAGATTTCTAGACCGTTGTGTAACCTGTTGTCGAAAGATCAGTCGTTTGTGTTTGATGATGCCTGTATGAAGGCATTTTTAGCCCTAAAGGAAGCATTGACCACTGCTCCTATTCTCAGATCTCCTGAGTGGTCAGTGCCTTTTGAGATTATGTGTGACGCTTCAGATTATGCGGTTGGAGCTATTTTAGGACAGAAAATTGAGAAACGATCTCATGTTATTCATTATGCTAGTAGGACTCTTTCTGACACACAAATGCATTATACTACCACTGAGAAGGAGTTACTAGCCGTTGTATTTGCACTTGAGAAGTTTCGATCATATTTGTTAGGCTCCAAAGTTATCATTTACTCAGATCATGCTGCATTGAGATATTTGATGAGTAAAAAGGATGCTAAACCGCGTCTCATTCGTTGGATTCTTCTGTTACAAGAATTTAATATTGAGATTCGAGATAAGAGTGGATGTAAGAATCTTGTAGCAGATCATCTGTCTAGACTGACTATAGATTCATCTATTGATCAAGGACAGATTGTTGATTCTTTTCTGGATGAGCAGTTATTTCATGTCAAGCGTTTACCTTGGTTCGCGGATATTGTAAATTTTTTGGTTACTAGAGAGTATCCTGCGCACTGGAACCGGAATGAAAAAGATAGATTTTTTGCGCAGGTGAAACATTATTTTTGGGAGGAACTAGAATTATTTAGATCATGCCTGGACCAGATGATTCGGAGATGTGTGCCTGAAGAAGAGTATCATTCCATTTTATCATTTTGTCATTCTTTAGCTTGTGGAGGTCATTTTTCTAGTCGGAAGACCGCTGCAAAGGTCCTTCAGTCTGGATTTTGGTGGCCCACACTTCATAGAGATGCTCACGAATTCTGTAGGAAGTGTTTGCGATGTCAGCAAATAGGTCGCATTACCAAGCGCGACATGATGCCTCTTTTACCTATTCTGATTGTGGAAATTTTTGATGTTTGAGGCATTGATTTCATGGGTCCTTTTCCGCCATCATTTGGATTTACATATATTTTAGTGGCGGTTGATTATGTTTCAAAATGGGTCGAGGCTGTGGCCACCCGGACCAATGATCATAAAGAGGTGCTTCGGTTTATTAAGCACAATATTTTTAGTCGGTTCGGAGTTCCTAGAGCGATCATCAGTGATGGTGGGACGCATTTTCGTAATGTGCAGGTAGCTTCCTTACTTAGGAAATATTCTGTGCATCATCGGATTGCTACACCTTACCACCCACAAACTAGTGGCCAAGTTGAGGTATCTAACAGGGAGATAAAAAGGATTCTTGAAAAGACAGTCAGACCAGACCGCAAGGATTGGTCTCAGCGCCTTGATGATGCCTTGTGGGCTTATAGGACTGCTTTCAAGACCCCGATTAGTATGTCACCATTTCGATTAGTTTTCGGGAAACCTTGCCATCTTCCTGTTGAGTTAGAACATCGAGCATATTGGGCTATAAAAAAATTCAATTTCAACATGACCCAAGCTGGAGTCGAGAGAAAATTACAGTTGAGTGAGCTAGAGGAATTGCGTAATGAAGCCTATGAGAGTGCAAAGATTTACAAAGCTCGAACTAAGCATTTTCATGATCGATATATTGTTAGGAAACAGTTCGAGCCTGGGCAAAAGGTATGGCTTTATCATTCATGTCTTCATCTTTTTCCAGGTAAGTTGAAGTCAAGATGGAATGGTCCATTTGTTGTGCATAGGGTGTTTCCATATGGAGCGATAGATCTTTTTGACCCTCGTACGGGTGCTATTTTTAAAGTAAATGGGCAACGGCTGAAGCCTTATATCTCAGATATTGTGACAGGACAAGACATTGAGGATGTTGATCTTTTAGAAGTTTAGGACTCACACATGTTTGTATATATTTTAAAAATTTTGTAAATATTCATAGAAAAACAATTTTTTTAAGAGTACTTTCATATAGTTCATGTGCATAATTCATAAACCATAATCATGGTAGGCATATGTTCACATTTTAGATTTCATTGAGTTTACTTTCTTTCCCTCATTGATTTTATCTCATGGGCATTCACTTAGTTTCACATAAGCATGAGGGAATGCCACTGGGACAGTGTAATTCAAGCATGGGGGAGGGTGTAGTAGCTCACCAGAATATTTTTGTCTACGTTCTTGCACATGTTTACACATCTCTCATGAAAAGTAGATTTTTAAGGAAAGAGTTTGAACTTATATGAATGTTATTTCAAATCTGATGTTTTTAGAGGATTTTTAAGCCCCACGAAATTTTTTTTCTGACATAGATCTAAAAATTATGGTTGTTTATGTGGATTTCGAGGAAATGATGATAGATACATGTTAGAGTTTATTTTGAATTATAAATATGAATATGCACAGTTGTATTTTGAAAAACTAAGCAAATGAACAAAAGCATAAAAATGAGCTAAAAAAGTGAGAAAAAGCATGTGTTAGGTTGTTTGGATAATTTCACAATCCTTAGTAGATGGAACTTAGATGTAAGTTGAAACTTTTAAGTCCATTTGCATAGGGAGAGTGGAAAACTTCGTGATCCTAAGTAACTGGGAACAGATACAAGTTGAAATGTTTGACTCTCATGTTATAAGGGTGAATGAAGGAAGTCACTTTTATGTCTTAGTTGATATCTTTTGGTATGAAAAAGTATAGAAGATATTGACATTGCACAAGGCATAAAAGCAGACCACACGCAAGCTATATGAGAAAAATAAGTGCGCAAAAAGAAAAAGCGTGAAAAGAAAAAAAATATATATAGAAAAGAGCTTAAAAAGAAAGAAAAGTTCAGTGCTTAGAAGTGTGATTGAGAAAACCTGTGCAGAAAACATATGAGTGAGGATAAGTAAATAATAATATGTTTTTATTGGATTTTCTAAGAATAAAACATAAATAATTGTGATATTTAGAAAAGTGAAAGAAATTCTTTTTCTGTGGTGGTACATAAAAGATTCTAATTATATTTTGATTTTGAAATAACAGGAAATATTTGTGAAAACAAAATCTTTAATTATCTACTGCTTATGAGGATGTGTAATATTATGCATGCATGATAGAGATGTTTGTGGGTAGCATCACTGCAAACCCTCACGAGACCTTACTCGTCCACTGGGGTAACCTAAGGGTTGAAAGGGCTTGTTGCATGAGCTAAATGCAACTGTGATTCCTACGAAAGTGAGTTAGGTGATAGTTTGATTTCTTGCATTTTTCTAGTTTGCTCGAGGACTAGCAAAACATAAGCATGGGGGTATTTGATCATGCATATATTTTAGGGATTTTTCATATAAAAATATGCATGATTTCATGAGAAAATGTTTCAAAAACCCAATTTTATGATAGTTTTCGAGTAAATGTGCTAAAATGATTTAAAAATAGAAAATGCATGAAAAAAATAGTTTTATTTTACATTTTTATACATATTTTAGTTTTTGTTATATTCATAGTAGTTTAGTGTTAGTTTTTATTAAAAGTAAAAATAAAAAAATAAAAAATAGAGAAAATAGTTTTTAAAATCATTTTAAATGTTTATTTTTTTAGAAAAGAAAAAATTAGTAGAATAGTTTTTATAAATGAAATAAAGTTTTGTTTGTAATTTTTTTAAAACCGGTTTACAAGGTTGTTGAATTTAAAAAAAAAAAAAAAAACTAAAAAAATGAATAAGCAAACCGGCTGGAACCGGTTTGCATTGTTTTTGAATTAAAAAAAAAAATTCTGTTTGAACCGGTTCCAGCCGGTTTGGGGTTTTTAAAACCCACGAAAACAAATTTTTTCAGGCTCTCCCCATTTACGCCAAGTCCTTCCTCTTTCTCCTTTGTTCACTCTCTTTTCCCCCCTTTTCCACCGGATTTCCCCTTCCCTCTCTTTTCTCTCTTTTCCCTTGCCTTTCCCTTCTCCCTCCTTATCTTCTTCCTCAGTCCGGTGGAGATGATCAGTTCGGCGGCGGTGTGAGTGGTGGAGGCCACCTCTCTTCCAATCTATCTCCGATTTCACGATAGCACAGACTGGAGCGGAAGCGATTACGTGACACGAAGTACAAAGAATAAAGTCTTTTTACTTTTTAGTTTAGATTTAGGAATTTAAAGTGGGTTTGTAAATATTGCACTTTACGCCCTCTGCGAAGGGTATTCATTTGTTGTAATAGCTAGTTGTGTTTACTTTTCTGAACATTTTACATTTCCATAATTCGACAATAAAGATTAGTTTAGACTTGTGTACTTGAATACGATATATTCCCGTTCCCTGAGTTCGACCCGGTCTCATCCACTAGTGAGAACCGGTTTTTATTATTTGATGTCTGGTTTTCACATGTTTTACATTTAAAAATCTTTTCAAAATTACAACAATTGCAAAAAAGACATCAGACAACATATGCTAACAATCTGGCGCGACAGAAGAATTAACTATGCTTCTAACTGCAAAAAGCTAACACGAACGACCATTGAGCCACATCATCGGTGAAAAATCGTGAAACAACAAGGAAAGAGGCCAACAACATGCTGCCTGTAACTGCCGTAGCGACACCACCCGAAGGGTTGCGCCATGGCTATGCTACGACCGTGAACTAAACACCAAAAGCCCAGGCCGCCGACCAAAACACCACAACAAACAAACCTGGCATGGTTTGGGAGTGATACCTCCCAACAGACCATCATAAGGGTGCTGCCATACACCTGGGTCCCACAGTCCGTTGGTCTGGACAGAGGTCCAGACCCACTCCATTGGACCCGGTGGTCCCCAGAAACTGGCAGCAAGTCTGGACTTTCGGTCCAAACTTGCCCAAATCCGCATTCGACATGCACCACCTGAACTAGGCTCGGTTCAGGTGCTGCAACGTCTGGCTCAGGTCATGTACAGACCTGATCCCTTGCTCGGGCCCTAAGCACTAGTCTAGACCGTGATGTTCAGACCAGCAAAGGTGCAGGCCGCACCATGAGAGAGAAAGAGAGAGGCAGGGCGCTGTAGGGCAGCACCTGCCACAGGGGTGCCAGCTCCCATGGCCACCCGAATGCATGTCCAGCACTCGGTGCTGGCCATGGGACGACTAATACATGATGATGCATGAACTGCACATTATGTTAACAAGTTTTTCATGTATTTTGTAATGAGTTTAAGGTTTTAAACCCATGTTTAGATGCATTTTGTTAGTAAGGGGTTATGGTTTGAATTTCAGAGAAATCGGAGTTAAAATGAGAGAGTTATGGCTATTTCAGTGTTCAGGCATGGATTTCGAGGTGGATTGGATCCATATTTGACCCAATTAGGTTATTTGGACTTTGGATCAACCTTTAGAAAGCCCAAAATCCAACCCACACGCATATCCATATCCATTTCAAAAAGTTTTGCAGAAAACCCCTCAGAAAGTGGCGCCTTGTAAAATATTTTTTTATAACCTTGTTTCTAAAATTTCAAAAAGTATAAATACATTTTTTAGAAGAACCCTAGGCGTCTTTGGCTTTGGATTTGGCGCCCTCTACAGTGACTCTAGCTCCAGCACATTCCCTTCTCTCATTCCATCATGTTTTGCCATTGAAGACCGGTTTATGCTTGGAAATCAAGCATATTTTGATCTCTCTTATTATTTCTATGCATTTATTCTTCTTCCTTGCCGTGTTTTTCACCATTTTCGGTATTTTTGCAGGTGTAGCAGAGGTGGAGACTACTAATCTTGATTGGTAGTGCGAAACACACCATCAAGGTGAACCAGCCCTACCTCCATTCGTTTTTTTGAGCCCTCCGATCGCGAATCGGAGCCCATCCCATCCTCGGTGGATCTCCAACGTGTTGCAGCTGCTAAAGTACTGTTCTTGTTGATATTCCAGCATTCTCGAACCGTTCGGGACGTCAAGATAAAGCCACTGTCCGCTCTTCTTCTTCCTCACGATCGTCAGATCGCCCGAGAGGTAGGTCTTCTTCTCCCTTTTCTTCTAGTTAAAGCCAAATTGTGTGTGACGATTTTCTTTTATTATTTTCTGTGTGTTTCTTGTTTTTCTTTTTGTTGCAACCTTAGAATAGACCCCGTGCACAGACCAGCATGTTAGATTAGGTTTATTTCATTGTTTGATTCGTTTGAATCTTGATTTTCAACATTTTTCGTTCAAATCCTGAAAATCGGCTAGATCCTCATCTAGCCGATTCTTCAAGTCTATCCAGCGTGTTTTACTGTGTTGTTTTTACAGAAAAAGTATTTAAAAAAGTTTTATTTTATGTTAGTGAAGTCGTGGGTTGTGATTGTTGTTTAGTTTAATTAAAAAAAAAAAAAGAGAAATCGGCTAGACTATTTCTAGCCGATCTTTGGGGTTGAATAAATTTAGTTGCTGCAAAGTTTTTTTTCTGTGAGCATATTGTTAAAATCTGAGTTGCAGTAGCTATTCCAGTGTTATTGATGTTTGTTTTAGGTGAGATTTGATGCTAAGATTGTCGTGTGATGTGTTTTTACAAAAATCATTGAATTAGATTTCATATGCGTGAAGTGCGTGTAGACTTCAATTTTCGGTTGTGTGCTTGCATGTTTATTGATTTCATAGCTTTATAAATGGTGTCTTGATCGATTTTCATATTATAGGATTGTTCTACATAGGATTTTAATCGTTTGTTGTTTTGAGTGTTTTGTGTTTCTATTGAAAAATACAAAAAGAATAGAGTTTTCTTGTGTTCGTAATTGTAGTGATTATTCAGCCAGCTGCATGTTTGATATTTAGTTCAGTTTGTGTTCTTGTGTTCGTGATTTCTTGTTTCTTGAAGTTAGCTAGTTTTAGAAATAGATTTAGTCGTTTGAATTTTTCATGCTTTGTTCATTAGAATAGTGTTTAGATAATTTGGTGTTTTCGGTATTTTAGGATTTCCAGCATAATAGATAAATTATTTGTGTTTAATTAGTTGAATTAGTTAGTATAATTCTGTGTTAAATTAGTTTTATCATGTTCATTATCGTTTTAGCTTAGTTGTTCAATTTTGATTTTTTTATTTTTAGGTCTTCTTCTTCCCCAAGGAGGGGCGACAACCATTAGAGCTCCATTCGAGCTCTAGGCTAATTTTGGTAGGTATTAGAATTAGGTAAGTTCATTATGGTGTCTAGGTTCAATGAATTAGGTTTAATGCTTTAGACGTTTTTAGGATTTTATTTAAGTAAGTCTTGAATTAGGTGTAGCATTTAATTCTAGGAAATCATGTTTTCTATTTAGGTCTTTTCATTACCTAGGTAAGTTTTAAATTCCTTAGCCTAGAAAATAGCTTCAATTAGGGTTGACGAGTTTTGAGAAGGAAGGCAATTAAGTAAGGGAAGTCGAAAATGTTTTTTTTTCTTGGAAAGATTTGACTCTTCAAAAATCGTGTGGAGCATTTAAAGAAAAGATTAAATTTTGATTGCCTATTAAAAGGGAGTTACTCATTTAGCTTTGGAAAGTGATTTTGAAATTCAATTCAATTTCCAAATTGGGTGTCCACGATTTCAAGAAAGAATTAATTGCTATTAATTCTTGTTTGGAAAGCCAAAAACGTGTGGCTCTCTAGGCTGGAATATCTTTAATAGCAATTAAAGATAGGCACCTACCTTGGGTTGGGCAACTTCATTGTTCCTAGTTTCCAAATTGGACTTTAAAGCTATTTAAGAATTGTAACTCCCCATTTAGTTGGACGATTTTTGAGTTTCTCAACTTTCCCAAAATTATCATTGAGTATTTATTATTGCCTATTTCTCTAACCGTCCACAAGAATTTAATATTGATTAGATTTTAATTAGTATAGTTAATTATGTTAACCATAGTTAGTAGTTAGGTCCCTAGTTAGATAGGTATTAATTACGATTTAATTTATTGATATTAGGTGTGTAAAGGGTCTAGGGTTATTAGTGTAATTAGTATTTTTAATTAATTAGGTTGTAGTTTTAGGTTCTTATTATAGTTAGTCAAACCTAGTCCATCTAGTTGACCTAGTTAGCTAAGTCAAGACCTAACCCAAACCGAACCTAGCTAAGTCAAGACCAAGCCTAGTTGAGTCAAGACCGAGCCTAGTTGAGTCAACCTAGTGAACCTAACCCTAGTCCTATCCTAAACCCGCAGCCTTTGGTCTTTAGTAGCTTCATTTCATTTAATTGTAACTCATATTGATTTTAGACTAACGATTTTAGTTATGTGGTCTAGTTATATTGTAGAAGTGTGTGTGCGCAAATTGTATTTGTTTCTTGTGTGCGATTTGTGTATTTCGATTATTCCAATAGTAGTTAGTTAGTATTTAACTTAGTTAATTAGATTTGTATCTCTTTGATTAGCTTAGTTGCATTTGCATCATTAGTTAGCTTAGTGTTAGTCATAAATTGCAATTTGTGGTTATTCTTTCATTCATTTAGTAGTAGTGCATTTAACAACAGCATATACACTGTCAATTAGTCTCATTTAGATTGCATTAGGGTTATTTTGCATTCCTAGTGTTCAAAATAGAGTTATTTAGTGAATAGTGCACTCAAAGAAAAACCTGATTTTTACACTATCGTACTATCGTTATTTCATGTGCAAAAATTCTGAGTTTTTAAAAAATTCCTCTTCTATTCACTTTATTGACGTGTTATCTGACTGTAGACCAAATTTCAGCTCGATCCGAGTTGGTTTGGTCTGATTTTTAAGCGTTTTGTGAAAACCGCTTTTTCTGGTTTTTAAATTTCGGGACTTGCGATATCCTAATTTTTCCCAGTTTTGAAACGCTTATATCTGGAGTTCCAGATATCGTTTTTTCATTCTGTAAAAACTGTCAGATTATTTAATCTGTTAGTTACAGAACAGAATAAATTTCGGGAACATCGAACCTCGTTTTATCTGTCAAACAGTGGTTTTCCGACAAGCTGTCAGAACTCTATTTTACACTAGTCAGGGGCATATTTGTAATTTCTTTAGTTTCGGCATTTTAGGACTGTTTTCAGTATTTTCTGCATCTTAGGAGCTGCATCTGCATCATACAGCATTATTAGACTTAGTTTATCTGATTTTAGAATTAGTTTAATATTTTATTTAATTGTTTTCTTATAATTAGAATTTGTTTTATTAATTTCTTGAAAATTAGGTTTAGTTTCATTTATAGTTTGCATTAGTAGAATAAATTACTAACTTTTCATTTTCCTTTGTTTTTAGGTTGAAAAGCATACTCGTTTTTCCAAGGTTCATTGTCCAAGTGCGAAGATTGTTTAATTGGCGAAAGGACCAAAATACCCTTGGCGTGCAACTGAAGATTGGATTGCTTTTTCAATCCTTTTAGTGATTAATTATATTTTTATTAGCTCTGTAATTGTAGATTGAAATTTGTAGTTAATAAATTAAATTTTGAGAAATATTCTGAGTAATTCCTGTTCCCTGAGGATTCGACTCGTACTTACCACTTTGTGGACGGTTTTTATATTTTTGGTTGACGATTTTCCAAAGCTTTTATTGAAAATTAATGTTTTAAAAATATCATTCCAAAATATCAACAAAATTTTGGCATCGTTGCCAGAGAACGACGAATTACTTACTTTATTTCTTAGAGTTTGATTTATTAATTTGTTTTAGTTAGTTACTTAGTTGTTTTATTTTCTAGTTAATAGGATTAGTAAGTGAATATAGGATTAACATAGTTAGTAAATATATGATTCACGTACTGTTCTTTCTAGGATTCACTTTATATTTATTCTGCAAGGAGCGATTAGACAGGTGGGTTTTAGAAAAACTTAGTTTGTGATTTTCTGTATTTATCTTTTCAGTATTTTAGAATAGTTTACTTTGTTAGTTTATTTATTTAGTTATATAATTCTAACATAGATAGTTAGCATATTTGTTTATTAGTTGTTGTTATTTGTGTTATTTACATTTTAGTACCTATGTTAGTTTAGATTTAGGTCGTGTGCTTACATCTGGTCTTAGTACCAGTGTATGCAGGGGCGACGAGGTCTAGGATCACCATTACACCCATTTGTTGATAACCTAGAGAGAATTTTACATTCTCATTGAAGTTTAACAACAATGGCTGACATGGATCCTCCACCTCCACCTCCACCCCCAGTTCATCCACGTACTCTGCGGGAATACTTCATTCCCACAGATTATGTCCAGGCATCCTGCATTCGGAGACCCGATATAGGAGCACCTCATTATGAGATTAAGGCCAGTATTATTCAGATGCTCCCATCATTTTATGGCCTTAGTCATGAGGATCCCTACCGGCATTTAGATGAATTCCTCGAAATCTGTTCTACTGTAAAGATACAGAATTTCGATGATGATGCTTTGAGGTTGACTCAATTCCCTTTTTCATTGAAGGACAAAGCCAAGTATTGGCTAAAGTCCTTAGATTCTGTAGAAATAGAGTCTTGGGATCAGTTACAGCAGGAGTTTCTTCGGAAATACTTTCCCATTGATCGTACGAACCAATATTGTCGAGCCATCACTAGTTTCGCGGAGCTAGATGGTGAGCACTTCCATGAGACCTGGGAGAGAATGAAGGATCTCCTCAGGAAATGTCCCCATCATCAGGTGCCGAGATGGCAACTGGTGCAGAGCTTCTACGATGGATTGTCTGACAGGAATCATCAGATGGTCGACTCTTCATGTGGGGGAACATTCATGCTGAAGAGCGAGGATGAAGCGTGGAGGTTATTTGATACCTTGGCCGAGAATTCCCTCCACCATGCTTCGAGCTCTCATTCGGATAGAGCCACACCCAGCATTCAGAAGAAAGCTAGTGTTCTTGAGATTGGTCCATCTACTGCACTACAGTGCAAGGTAGACATGATTGCTCAGAAGTTGGACCAGCTTCTCTCAGGACCACCCACTACACAGCCGGTGTGTACTCTATGTGCTAGTCCGACACACGATATCATTGAGTGCCCTTCGGCAGCTCAGTACCCTGAATTTGTTCAAGAACAAGTTCAGGCAGGTCAGGGTTACGTCAGACCGCCGAACAACCCATTCTCATCTACATATAATCCGGGTTGGCGTAACCATCCCAATTTTTCATGGAAGAATCCACAGTCTTCCATGCAGATGCCTACTTCCTCCCAGTCAGTTTGGCCGCCATCTTTTTCTTAGACATTCCAGAGGCCGAGTTATTCTCAGTCTTCTACTTCATTTCCTCCCCCGATTCAGCAGGAGTCTGCCCAGCAGACCTCTTTTGAGGAGAGACTTCTTTAGGCATTTCAAGAGGTGAAAACCTCTAATTAGAACGCCTTCGAGAAGTGTAGCCAGATATTGAGCTCACATACGTAGTCCATTGCGAAGTTAGAGTCGCAAATGGGACAGTTAGCAGAGGCTATCAGTAGGAGACCCGAGGGTACATTGCTGAGCCAGGCTGTCATGAACCCGAAGGGCAAGGACCAGATGAATGGAAGCATGTTTCATGCTAAGTCACAGCAGTAGGCCAAATCTGTTATGGCCCTGAGGAGTGGACGTGAGTATCACGTCGAGAGCAGAGAGAGAGAGTAGAGAGAGGATAGAGGAGCCAGAGACCATTGTTTCACCTTCGTCGGCTCAGCCATCATCACCATCCCCACCATCATCTTCAGTACCATCATCATCATCATCTTCATCCTCAGTACAGAAGAAGGATAGGAGTGAGCCCTCTCACAAAGAGGAGGAACCACCCGAGTATATTCCCCCACCACCCTATCCCAAAGCATTAGAGTCTCCCGGATTTAGAGGGAAGCAGGGTGCGAAGATCCAGGACATGCTTGACATCTTCAAGCATGTCCAGATAAACTTGCCTTTGCTCGATGCGATTCAGCAGGTGCCAGCATATGCCAAATTCCTGAAGGAGCTATGTACGCAGAAGCGAAAATCTAGAGAGAGAGTTCCTAACAGGGTCCATCTTACTGAGCAGGTGAGTTCAGTACTTCAGCATCAGACACCACCAAAGCTCAAAGACCCTGGAGCCCCGATCATTGCTTGTACTATAGGGAACATTCGGATAGAACGTGTGTTGCTCGATCTTGGAGCAAGCGTGAACATTCTGCCTGGGTATTTCTTTGATTCTTTAGGGCTAGGAGAGATGAGATCGACTCCTATTACACTTCAGCTGGCAGATCGTTCTGTCAAGGTACCGAGAGGTGTCTTGAAGGGCGTGCTAGTTAAGGTGGATGACTTTTATTTCCCCATCGATTTTATTATTCTGGATATGGAAGGAGTGGATAGCCAGCACTAGACTCCGATCATTTTGGGCAGACCATTCTTGGCGACTGCCAATGCTTGTATCAACTGTAGGACAGGAGCCATGGATCTCTCATTCGGCAATAGGAAGGTCAAGCTGAATATTTTCAATGCCGCGATGGGACCAGCGGGAGACATGGACTGCTTCCATGTAGATATTGCACAAAAGTTAGTGGAGGAGCAGCCTGATTTGTATATTACTGAGGATTCTTTAGATTTGTACCATATAGAGAAGGATAGTTGTATAGATAGCGTAGATGTGTCTAGAGTGGCGTCAAAGAGACCACCTTGGGGAGCTATCATTGAGACTCTTCCACCACTTGCGGAGACCCCTGCCAAATCTTCGATCGAATCACCTCTGAAACTCGAGTTGAAACCCTTACCGGATTCACTCAAGTATGCATACCTCGGAGATGATAAGACTCTGCCTGTGATCATCTGCTCCTGCTCACTGAGGAGCAGGAGCAGAGATTGTTGACTATTTTGTGAGAGCACAAGGCAGCGATTGGCTGGGGAGTTGCTGATTTGAAGAGGATTGATCCTTCATTCTACATGCATAGAATTCATTGCGATGAGGAAGTTAAGCCAATGAGAGATATGCAGAGAAGGCTAAATCCCAACATGAAGGAAGTGGTGAAGAACGAGGTGGTGAAGTGGTTGGATGCCAGAATCATTTACCCTATTTCAGATAGCCAGTGGGTCAGTCCGATTCAGGTTGTGCTGAAGAAGTCAGGACTCACTGTTGTGGAGAACGAGAAGGGTGAGAGAATTCCGATGAGGACCACTACAAGATGGCGAGTCTGTATCGATTATCGGAAGCTGAATGTGGCAACTAGGAAAGATCATTTTCCACTGCCATTCATTGATCAGATCTTAGAGAGACTCGCAGGACAGAGCTATTACTGCTTTTTAAATGGATACTCAGGATACAATCAGGTAGTTGTCCATCCTGACGACCAGGAAAAGACTACATTTACATGTCCTTATGTCACCTTCGCATTTAGACGTATGCCGTTCGGGCTCTGCAATGCCCCAGCCACTTTTCAGAGGTGTATGCTTGCTATCTTCTCGGACATGATAGATGATGTGATAGAGGTTTTCATGGACGACTTTTCAGTGTATGGCTCTTCATTTGAAGAATGCCTCCAAAAACTTACTCGAGTACTGAGTAGGTGTGCGGAGACAAATCTTGTCCTGAGTTGGGAAAAGAGCCATTTTATGGTCCAGGAGGGGATTGTGCTTGGACACATTGTGTCCAAGCGAGGCATTGAGGTTGACAGAGCGAAGGTGGAATCCATTTCCCGTTTGACTCCACCCACCTCTGTGAGGCAAATTTAGTCATTTTTAGGGCATGCGGGCTTTTATAGGCGGTTCATAAAAGATTTCAGTAAAATCTTTCGACCGCTGTGTACTTTATTAGAGAAAGACCAGCCCTTCGTTTTTAGCAAGGATTACATGAAGGCCTTTGAGATTCTCAAAGAGGCCTTGATTACTGCGCCCATCCTGAGACCTCCGGATTGGACTCTCCCATTTGAGATTATGTGCGATGCATCTGATTATGCTATGGGGGCTATTTTAGGACAACGCATTAATATGAAGCCCTATGTGATCTACTATGCAAGTAGAACTCTGTCTGATGCTCAGATGAATTATACTACGACAGAGAAGGAGTTACTTGCGGTAGTTTTCGCATTGGACAAGTTTAGGTCCTATTTACTCGGTTCGAAGGTGGTTGTCTATTCGGACCATGCTGCATTGAAATATCTGTTGAATAAGAAAGACACCAAACCAAGAGTGATTCGTTGGGTTCTACTACTACAAGAGTTTGATCTCGAGATTCGAGATAAGAAGGGAAGCGAAAATGTAGTAGCAGGCCATCTTTCCAGACTGATCGTGGAGACCACGCTCAGTGATTCTTTCCCCGACGAGCAGATCATGTCAGTCAGTACATCACAGTTACTCTGGTTTGCAGATATTGTGAACTATCTGGTTTCGAGACAGATCCCTGAGCATTGGAACAAGAATGAGCGTGAGAGATTCCTATCTTAGGTGAGGCACTATTATTAGGATGAACCAGAGTTGTTCAAATACTGTACAGACCAAATCATTAGGAGATGTGTTCCGGAGGAGGAGTACCAGTCCATTCTTAGTTTTTCCCATTCATTAGCCTGTGGAGGGCATTTTAGCAGTAGGAAGACGGCTGCAAAGGTTTTGTAGTCAGGATTTTATTGGCCCACACTCCACAGGGATGCTCATGAGTTCTATAGGCGATGTCTTCGATGTCAGCAGATTGGGAACATGTCCAAGAGGGACATGATGCCCTTGCTTCTGATTTTGATAGTCGATATTTTTGATGTTTGGGGCATTGATTTCATGAGACCATTCCCGCCTTCATTCGGAAATTTATACATTCTTGTGGGGGTTGATTATGTGTCCAAGTGGGTCGAGGTTGTGGCAACCAAGACCAATGATCATAGAGTAGTGCTTAAGTTCATCAAGCACAACATTTTTAGTCGTTTTGGTGTGCCACGTGCGATGATTAGCGATGGTGGCAAGCATTTTAGGAATGTTCAGATAGCTTCTCTGCTGAGAAGATATTCTGTCAATCATAGATTCACCACTCCGTATCATCCGCAGACTAATGAACAGGTTGAGGTTTTGAATAGGGAGATTAAGCGAATTTTAGAAAAGATAGTTCGCCGTGACCGCAAGGATTGGTCCCAGCGCTTAGATGATGCATTATGGGCATATAGGACTGCATTTAAGACTCCCATTGGCATGTCCCCGTATCGCCTTGTATTCGGGAAAGCATGCCATCTTCCTGTCGAGCTAGAGCATAGAGCGTATTCGGCTATCAAGAAGTTGAATTTTGACCTCACCCAGGCTGGCAAAGAGAGAGCACTGCAGCTCTCTGATCATCGCAAAATTTTTCCTCAATTGTGGTTTCTCTCTCTTCATTCTCTTTTCCTTTTCTAACCTCTATTTTCCTCCTTTTTGAAGGGAGAAGAATAAAAGACGGAAAAGAAAGAGAGAAGAGAAAAAGAAAGAAGAGAAGAGAAGAGGAATTCTTTTGCGAGTTTCACTTGACCTTAATTTTGAAAATATTTGAAATAACTCGCCTCTGTTTTTTTGAAATATTTGCGGGAAAACTGGGAGACGGGATCCGCTCGTCGGTACGAGGTTCGACTGTTCCTGGCACCTTTACCAGGGGTAATCGAACCAAGGGTCGAATTAATGCCTTTTTGCTTTGCTAAGAAATTATTCTAAGTCTAAATGCACAAAGAATCATGCTTGTGCAAATGCAAAGATGTATGCTCTTTTTGAAAGTGTTTTTGAAGAATTCTCAAGTGTTTCTGAGATGAATCTGATAAAGTGGAGAAATGATTTCTAACTTAGAACTTAAGATTTTAAAGTTCTAAGTTTTTAGAATAATCAAGAGCTTTGGGAAAATAAATCTGGGTTTTGGAAAAATGATTTTGAAGTTTTGAGATAAAAGGAATTTTCAAAGTCATAAATGGACTTTGGATCAGAATAGAAATGAAAAGGGAATTGAATCAGAAGAAAAGATAGAATTGGGAAATTTGAATAAAATTGAGAAATGGAATTGATTTTAAAAGTTTGGAATTTCAAGATGAAATCTGAATCCAAGATCAGGACTCTGGATAGAATTCAAAACTGAGTTTTGAATTTAGGATCTGAAATGGAAGCTTGGTTTGAAACCTGGAATGAAAAGGGAATTGGTTTTAAGAATTGGAATTAAAGTGGAATTTGGATTGGGAATTTTGAATGGAATTGGTTTCAAGATTTAGAATCCAAGATAGTATTTGGATCTAAAATCTGAGATCCAAAGTAGAGTTGGATTCTGGATCCTAAGAATTGGAATTTGGATTTGAAATCTGAGATCCAAAGTAGAGCTGAACTCTGGACCCTAAGATGGAATTGGATCTGAAATCTGAGATCCAAGGCAGAATTGGATTCTGGAACCTAAAACAGATTTAGATCTAAAGTCTAAGATCCAAAGTGAATTGGGTTCTGGATCCTAGGAATTTTGGAATTTGGATCTGAATCTGAGATCCAAAGGTAGAATGAGGATCTGGATCCTAAATGGATTTTGGATCTGTAATTGGAGATCCAAAATGGAATGAGGATCTGAATCCTAAATAAAATTTGGATCTGTAATCTGAGATCCAAAAGGGGAATGAGGATCTGAATCTTAAATGGAGTTTGGATCTGTAATTGGAGATCCAAAGTGGAATAAAGATTTGGACCCTAAATGGATTTTGGATCTGTGATTAGAGATCCAAAGTGGAATGGAGTTTATACTTGGAAATCTGGATCCAAGTTGAGACTAGGATTTGACTTTGGATTTGGATTATGAAAAGTCCGAATAGGACCTTTAAAGATGATCTGGGTTTTGAAAATCCAGATTGAACTTGAGAAGGTTTGGATTTTGAGATTCAAAGTCAATCTCAACTTTGATTTAAAACTTTAAATAAAAACTGGATTTTGAATCGGAAGATGAATTAGAAACTTCAAAGTTAAATTGAACTTTGAAGGTGAATTTTGAATTGAGTTGGAAATTTGAAGTTTGAATATAAGATGATTTTGAAATTCCAAAGTCAAATTGGACTTTGAAATTGGGGTAGATTTTGAAATAGAATTTTGAAGAAGGGATATTCACAATCACTTGGGTTTTTGAAAGGGAATTTTGAAAATATGATGCAATTCTACCCTAAATGATGAATGAATTTGAAATAAGTTTGAAATTGGATTTGAAAATTATATTTCATTCTTCAAATGAATTTAAATAAGATTAATGATATAATACACTCCTGACTATGGTCATTGAATGTATTATATAATAGTCATACCTAAATTCAAATGAAGGATAGAATACCTTTTTGGTGCTTTTATAGAATTTAAAATGAAATTAACCCTCAATATACCTTGACTATGGCCATTGGTATATATATTGAGTTAATTTTAGGTTAAATTCTGATAAAAGAAGAAAATACTTAAGAAAATATGATGAATTTTGAAAATGGATCCAGTGCGGATCCAGTGTTATTTCATAAAAGATAAAAATACTAAGTCTTGTTTACACCCCGACTATGGCCGTTGGTGTAAATCATCAACTTAGAATTAACTTATCTCTTATGAAAAGGTGCACGTGCCATTCGTGTTTCACCATTGTGAGAATTGGAGAAAATAAAAGAATAAATGCATGAGAACAAACAATTTATGATGTCTATAATGCTCATCCATTCTACCTAAAGCAGAAATGTAAATTTTCATTAAGGTCTAATTTATTACAATATACAAAATTGATCATGCAACTCAAAGCAATGACTTTATCCACATATTCCCTGCAAAACAGCTAGGTTGGTATAAAAAGTAGAAGAGTAATGGCATATATCACATAGATATCTAGAAAAGAAATGTTCATAAACCAAGATATGAATGATGGAAAGGTGAAAAGGATATATATAGCTATATACATATATATATGTACACATATATAGGTATATTCACATGTATACAAATATATATATATATCTATGCATAGGTATATATACATGTATAAATATGGGGGTATATACAATAGGGAGATGTGATGAAGGACACATCATGTTCAGGTTGCTGCAAGCAATCCTTTTAGCAGTGAAGCTAGTTTGTGATGGAAAAAGGTGAGGTGCTTAAGTATGAACTATACTGTAGCCGTGAGCTACTGTGAACATTCCTAACAGGGGACAGTATATGAAGCAAAGAGGAAATTTTGTAAATATGCAACAGGTGGTAATGAAGCACCAGGATATGCAAATGTTGGAAAAACATGCTGATGTGATGTGTAGTAGGATGTGGGTGTCGATGGATAGGAAGATGCTTGATCCAAAAATGTGACCGGTGTTGCCACATTAGAAGAGGAATGCATGTATAAAATGGTCTAATGACAGGTCATGTGATTAATGCAACTAAATAGCAGATAGTACCTCAAACATAGTCACGCTACAACACACAATCTACTGCTAAGATGCTGATGTATGCCATTTACACTAACTGCTAACACACCTATACAGCTTGTACTAATTTGTAGACTAGCTAATCCTAACGCAGACTAATTGTTATTTTGACCTTAATGACCAATGCGTGTTGACCAATACTAACTTGCTTACTTGCTGGCACACTATCCACACCGGGTTACTGCCACGCTCTTACTGCCCAATCGAATTCACATGATATCTTATATCTTCTATTTACAGATTAACACATACTGTTAATAAAAACTAAAATGCAGACTAATACAATTTTACATGTAGGAATACCAATTGACTACTAACATGTATCAACACATTTTACCTAGATTGATTCTCTTGTACATTGCTAACACACTCTGCTGACACAGTTTATCATGCTAATATATATATACCAACTGTTGATATTCACACTAGCTGTTAAAGACCACCTTCTATGCTAACTTCTAATATTCAGTACTAAACCACCCCTTTTGCTTATGCATACAGATTATTCAGTTATAGCAATCAAATTCCTCTTTGAAACTCAGAGGTAATATGATACAGCCCACATGTAAAACTTTAGAAGAAAAGGAAGATTTAAACATCAAGACACAAGAATAACACATTGAAATTTTGCTGTAGAACTCAGATATAGCTACTTGCAGTAGCCGCTGTTGATGATTGATAAGCACACCCCTTTCAGAGAAAATCAATACCACTTATCAGGTCTATTCCTAGAAGGCAATAGTCATTGATGACATCAGACCATAAAACCGTTACCGAGTTCGTGCAACCGGAGTACTTCTGTCCTTGATTAAAACAGGAATGTGGTTCCATATATAAAAAAAAAAAGGATTCTTGAAATGTTGCCGTATGTCCATTTATTGATCCATGTGACCGATCTTAATTTCAATAATATTCAATTGATCTCTAAAATTTTACATTCAATAATTCCACACAATTGCAACGATCAATCATAAGTCAAAGATTTATTCAGATGATATTAAACACTATGCTCATTAGATCTTTCAGTTATTGAAACTATCAAACATACATAGATAAAGAATAACAAAGGGGAAATTGGAAGGCATGCATACATCATAGGGTGTTGCAGTGGGTGTTAGGAAAGGTGTAATAGTGAAAATGTAAAGGGGAGCACATTGTGGAGAGGCTGGGAATATGAGGGTTCTGCAAGTGGATACTGTGCAAACATTAAAAACGAAACACTATTAACGGAAAAAAAAGCATAGATTACACAGAGGAAGATATAATAGCAGAATAAGGGATTGTGAGATTGTATACAGACCTGACCAACGCATGATTGAACTACCCACAGGAACAAATCGATCCCATTTATTCCTTGCGACAAATAATTATACCTGATACCCAAAACCCATGGAAACTAGATCTTCCATTGCATGCCAGGTGGTTTCCAAGGATACGGTAGTGTCTATCTCAAGCACACCATTGGCATCAAAAGCACTCTCTGTTCTTCCAACTCCTGCATTCCATGAAAATGTAAAAGATGAAGCTCAAAAAGGCTTATGGAATAAGGAAAGCTATGAAAACTTGAGCTGAATATAATGCCTGTAATAAATTCCACATGTTAATTGGTGAGACTGCATCAAATATTGTACATCCTACCCATCAGATGCCTAGAATCATGATCGTATAACAACAGAAGTTTCCTGCAACACAATTGGCTGTCAACTTGGCCATTGTTCAAGCTTGAGAGCACAGAATCTACTAATCAACCTGTATGTTTTGTAGCTATGGGAAAGTGAACAAGGTATAAATCTAAGTTTTCTAGCCTGAGTTTCTTCAAGTTGTCTTTACATGCCCCCAAAGCATCACCATGATCAGAATTCCAGATCTTAGTGGTTATGAAAAGATCTTCCCTTTTGACAAACCCTTGCTGAAAGGCCAATTCAGGTGTCTCACCCGCTTCTGCTTCATTCTTATAGTCAGCTTACTGTCCAGTCTTGAACTTGATACAGCAATTACGAAGCACTGCGCAGAGGGAAGGAACGTCTTGCCACCAGATCAACTTGCTTTTCATGCACAGAATTTTGTAAAAGCCCTTCCCACCCTTCAACGTCTGTAGTATTCCTAGCTTTTATGGCAGCTTATGTCACGGATGGAGGCGAAACTAAATCTCTGCAGTAACGCAACTTATAGGTGATATACAATGACTCCTGTACATTGACTGTTGAACTGGATATTTAGCAAAAACCGAGTCAGATTTAATTAGTATGAATCAGGCATGATATCTTGTCAAGTGTAATTTATACAGATGTCATTCAATGAATACAAGCCATAGATCACCACGAACTAATGATTAGAACCTGCTCCATCGCTACATTCTCCAAAAACGTGAACCATTATGGAATGAATGTTATAAGGCCAATCGTTGCCATTGAGCAGATTTCAGAAAAGAAAACATCATTGATCTAATACAGATAATGTGGATGCATAACATAAGATCAAAAATTAAAGATAAATAAAAAAAAAACTAGAATCAAAGCAAGGAATCAATGATATCGATAAAAGATCTCATGCAATGTATGATTAAGCTAGGAACAGGGGATCAACGAATACAAAAAAAATAAAAAATAAATAAATATTAAAAGAGAAATCATGGTATAGATGGGGAATCAAAATTCAAAAATTAAGATGTAACCAGGTGATTGAAGATCAGCAAGAAGGTAAAATAAAGAAAAGAAAGAGAAATAAAGAGGACCATTAAGCAAATAGATCAGGGCTAGATCAATAAACCAAAATGAAATAAGCAGTAAAAAAAAGGGTCAGGTAAAACAACAAGCGACTGAATAAATGAAACTACTGAGTCAGTGGAGATGGTAACAACCTTTCTTCAAATTGATCTCATGCATCAGGCCCATTAAATAAAACTTTTAATCGATTCCAATAGTCATATTTAACAGACCAAAATTTTCAGAACAGATGATGTTGTGGTCCCAATAACATGCATTATGATAAAACATACTCTGCTTGCTGCAAATTCACACACCTTGGTGCATGTGATGGATATTAGGGAGAGGGGAGGCGATAATGCTGATCGAAGACCCAGATACTAACCGGTAGTAAAATAAAAAAGGGGGCACCCAAACAAAATAATAAAATTGTGAAAGAGATCGATGTTCGAACAGAAAGTAAATAAAAGAGAAGAAAGGAAAAGAAATGTTGGAAAAATAATTTCCGTTAATGTAGCAGTAAGAGGAGATCAATTCTGTTATAGGCAGGTTGATCCCCATCATTTTGCTTTATGAAGAGAAAAGGAAAGAAACAAAGAAAAAGAAAAAAAAATAAAGAGGAACGAGGCGATGGCCTGAAAAGAGAAGGGAAATTCTGGAATGATCTGAGAGGGGAGAGCACTTACCTGTAGCCTTTTGGGTCGATCTGCTTTTCTTGGCCGGTTGAAGAATCAAGATGATAAGAGAGGAGAGGGAGAAAATGAAGAAGAAGATCAAAGTGTATAGGCAGAGGGGTGTAGAAAATACAAAGGGGGAAGGTGAAGACGATGAAGGGAAGCGTTGAAGGAAGGAGAGAGAGATGGTGGGGTGAGAACGGATGCCCGATCGGGAGCCTTGCGTGCCCCTTTTAAGGATGGAGGAGAAAGATCTGGAGGAAGAAATCGGTTGGAGATGGGCGGCGATGGAGTGCCAAAAATGGGGAGGCTTCCCGAAGGTTGAGAGCGTGCGAGGGTTTGGAAAAAAAAAGAGGGCCCTGGAGATGAACGAGAGAGGGGTGGTTTTGCCAAAGGGTTCGTTGGAGGAAGCCCCTTTGCGAAAGAGGCACCGCCCTCTCTTCTCTTACGAAGAAAAACCCTAAGTAACAAATTTTACGAAAGGGGTCCCTTTAGGATTTTTACAAAGAGGGGGCTCCCTTAAAAAGATTTTCATAAAAGTGTTTTTCTAAAATGAGGTTTTTAGTAAAAATGATTTTAAAAGCTTAAACTCATTTGTTTTTCTTGAATTTTTTTCAATTTTTTTGGTTTTTGTGTCATTTTTCAATTTTTTTGTATTTTTAGAATAAAATCCTAAAGTTTTGTGAGAAAACAAAGGCTAAAACTAATTTTTTTGTGTTTTTGCAAAAATATTTACAAAAATGAATTTTTCTGAGAATTTAAAAACTATTTTGAGAAAATTTCTTCAGAAATGGGTTTTGATCCGGATTTTGAGGAAATATGGATTTAAAGTGCTGGATTCGGATCCGGAGTTGATTTTGAATATATCCATATGGATTTTAATTCAGAGAATCTGAAGAAATGACTTGATTTTCTCAGAAAATGGGGTTAGGGGCAAAAGGGTCATTTTTACAAATCTTTGAAAAATTTGGGGTGTTCACAGATGCCCATCTTTGCTACTAAGCCGGTTAAAAGCCGAGCTTAGTGGCAAAGATAATACTCCAAATTTTGAAAAAAATGCCCCAGTCAACAGATCTGAACTGGGTGTGGAAGAATTTGCTTTTGAAAACATGGTTTCTCAGGCTTTGAAACCTTATCCTGAATGGTTTTGGGGAGAAGAAATCCTCGAAGATGGTGTAATCAAATAATATAAATGAGGAAATTGTGATGGGACTTTGGATGAAAATTCTGAAATGGTGGGAAATGAGAATTTTGATCAGGTCTCATGGGTGAGACGAGATACTCTTTTTGGAATGATTCAGGTTTAGCCCTTAACCTGGATGGGACGAAGATATATCAAAAGTGAATTTGAAATGAGGAAAGGAATACACGAGCACCTTGATGGGACATTTTGAGAAATGCCTCGTGAATTGAAGCTCAAGTAGGATCATATTCTGGATGGATGTACAAAGCATGGATTCCTCAATGAGAAGAGCCATGATGGGACGGGAAGAAATCATCTTGTTAAAACAAGGAATCTCATTGGAGCGAGTGTCAGGTTTAACCCAAACCTGAAAGGAGAATACCTCGCAATGCGAGGTTCCGAGTTAACTCTTAACCTGAATAGGAAATCTACCATACGGATTTCTCAAATGGAGAAACTGTAATGGGACCTTCAGAATTTGGACGAATAAATCTAAGAGGGGTTTTTGCGAAAGGAGGAAATATAGGGTCCCTAAAGCTTTTGAAAATGGGAAGAAATTGGGCGTCTCATTGCTGAGACTGAAATAGCTTTTGAAATTAAATGATCTTTCGCAAATGGTTAAGGTTTGCCCCTTATCCTGAGTGGGGGAAATCTACCATACAGGTTTCTCAAAAATGGAGAAAGCACGATGAGACCTTCGGAATTTGGACGAACAAATCCGAAAGGGGTTTTTGCGAAAGGAGGAAATATAGAGTTCCCTAAAACTTTTGAAAAGGGAGAAGAAATTGGGTGTCTCATTGCTGAGACTGAAATAGCTTTTGAAATCAAATGATCTTTCGCAAATGGTTCAGGTTTAGCCCTTATCCTGAGTGGGGGAAATCTACCATACAGGTTTCTAAAAAATGGAGAAAGCACGATGGGACCTTCAGAATTTGGACGAACAAATCTGAGAGGGGTTTTTTGCGAAAGGAGGAAATATAGAGTCCCTAAAGCTTTGAAAAGGAGAAGAAATTGGGCGTCTCATTGCTGAGACTGAAATAGCTTTTGAAATCAAATGATCTTTCGCAGATGGTTCAGGTTTGACCCTTAACCTGAGTGGGTTGTCCATACGGAATTCTTCAATGAGAAAACCGTGATGGGACAGGAAGAGATACTTCCTTCAGAGGCAACTCTTTTGGAAAATATAAATAACGCTAGGTTACATCAAAATGGATATTGAATGTTTATTTTATTCTTGGAATAGCTAGAAAATTTTGCCAATAAGATAAAATTGGTAGTTGACTCAAACGCTTGAAAATGTGCACGTATGTGCGAAGATATTCCCTCTTTTACCTAGAGTATTTCCCCCAAATGAGGTTAACTCCTCAGTTCTAAGAGTCAGATTCAAATTTTTAGCGCTGATGATTTTCTTCAAGGAAGCTATCCATTTCCCTGATATGAGAAAAGAAGAAATATTCTTAATTTCATAAAAGCAAGTAATGAAGGGATATTGATAAAAGAATTTTGCATAAGAAAAGATGACTTCTGACAACTTTGGCAGTTTGATATCTGGGTATTTTCCCACAATGATCTTTTTGCACTCTTTTTGAGTCATTGGTCTTTTCGGGCTTTTACATCATCCTTCATTTGGATGGGTCCTGACTTTTCTCTCTTTTTTAGGGAAGGGTACGTCACAAACTCCTTCATCTTGGAGATGCTCCGATCCTTCTTTTTTTTAGAAATTATATATGATATTGGCTCAATAGATCTTTAGATGATAGTTGGAATCAAATATCTTTTAGGGTTTGTCGGTAGGCCCATCACATCCGCCTTCATCTCGACGGTGATCCGAACTTTCCCTGGAAGGATCCGTCACAAACTCTGTTATCTTGGAGATGTTTCAAATCTTCTTTGGCCCCGGGGGTCTACTCGCTTAATTCGCCTTCATCTTGACGACAATTGAGAGATCCCTTTTGCAGATATTTGATTGCAACTTTTAAACGAAATGAAAAGATATGGGTTGAGTGGATTCTTTCTATAGCTCGAGATATTTCCATTGCCTGATTGCCAGAAAGTCATTTTTAAAACATGCGCCATAACCAAGATCAATATCAATTCGCTTCTGGCTTTTCAATATCATTGAAGATTTCTTTCATTGATCATATCGAGGACATTTCTTACATTCTTTTGGTTGATCAATAGAAAAAAATTTGAATTTTACCTCTTTTTCGAAAAGAGTTTCACCTTTTGGAAGGAAGTACTGGAGGTAATCTGAGAAAATTCTTTTGTGCAGTAAGAATATTTAGAATCAACGAATGCTTTTAGCGAATTGGCAAAGTTTTCACGAATTCTTTATGAAATAATCACTCAATATAGATTTTGATGAGACATTTAGCCGTAATTTAAAGAAATGGTGTAAGAAATCAGACTTTAGAAAACTGGACTGATGAAATACATTAGGTTTTGGAAATCCCGACCAGTTTATGAGAAACTGGATTTTTGATAATCCCGACCAGTGAAAACACTAGATTTCAAATCCCGACCAGTTATGAAAACTGGATTTCAAATCCCGACCAGTGAAAAATACTGGATTTTAAATCTCGACCAGTTATAAAAACTGGATTTCAAATCCCGACCAGTTATAAAAACTGGATTTCAAATCCCGACCAGTTATAAAAACCAGATTTCAAATCCCGACCAGTGAAAAATACTAGATTTCAAATCCCGACCAGTTATGAAAACTGGATTTCAAATCCCGACCAGTGAAAAATACTGGATTTCAAATCCTGACCAGTTATGAAAACTGGATTTCAAATCCCGACCAGTGAAAAAAATACAGAATTTTAAATCCCGACCAGTGAAAAATACTGGATTTCAAATCTCGACCAGTGAAAAATACTGGATTTCAAATCCCGACCAGTTATGAAAACTGGATTTCAAATCCCAATCAGTGAAAAATACTGGATTTCAAATCCCGACCAGTGAAAAATACTGGATTTCAAATCCCGACCAGTGAAAAACACTGGATTTCAAATCCCGACCAGTTATGACAACTGGATTTCAAATCCCGACCAGTGAAAAAAAACACTGGATTTCAAATCCCGACCAGTTATGACAACTGGATTTCAAATCCCGACCAATTATGACAACTGGATTTCAAATCCCGACCAGTTATGAAAACTGGATTTTGAAAATGAAGGATTTAATCTGATGGTTTAAAAGTGATTGAATTTGGGAGATTATAACCCGAGGGTTGAGAAAAGGATAAGACTTTGAGGATATTACAACCAGAGGTTGGGAAACTGATAGAATTGTGAGATTGAAGACCTTGAAATGATAGAATTGAGGAGTCGCACCCTAAGGGTTTGATCTTTTGGAATACACGACCAGCGGGAGTTGGATTTTTTGGAAATACGTGACCAACGAGTGTTGGATCTTTTGGGAATACATGACCAGCGAGATGCTGGATCTTTTGGAAATACATGACTAACGATTGTTGGATCTTTTGGAAATGCATGACCAGCGAGATGCTCCTTTGGAAATACATGACCAACGAGTGTTGGATCCTTTGAAAATGCATGACCAGTGAGATGCTGGATCCTTTGGAAATACATGACCAACGAGTGTTGGATCCTTTGAAAATACATGACCAACGATTGTTGGATCCTTTGAAGTGGTCTGTTTTCAGGATTTATCTTTTTATCCTGAACCGAGAAGGAAGATAAGAAAATACCTCGTTATCAGGAGGCATCAGGTTTATCCCTTAACCTGAAGGGGAAAGAAGAATTTTTAAAGAGAATAAACCTGAATTTTTGAAATGGATTAGCCGGAAGGCTGGAATTTGGAAGAAGGTCCCGCCTGGCAGTTGGGTTTTTTTTGAAAAAGAAGAGAATCCGAGTTGGGACTCGAATCTTCAGAAAATAAAAGATAAAGAGACACCCGAGTTTTGAAAAACTTGAATTTCTAAAGAAATGATTGTTTTCCAATGCGAGGATTGGATTTAGAAGGAAGTCCGAGTCAGAACTCAGAACTTCAAACGAAAATAATAAATGAAAAACCCGAGCTGGAACTCGGATAAAAGATAAAGAGAAACTCGAGTTTTGAAAAACTCGAATTTATAAAGAAATGATTGTTTTCCAATGCGAGGATTGGATTCAGAAGGAAGTCCGAGTCGGAACTCGGAACTTCAAACGAAAATAATAAATGAAAAACCCGAGCTGGAACTCGAATAAAAGATAAAGAGAAACCCGAGTTTTGAAAAACTCGAATTTATAAAGAAATTATTGTTTTCCAATGCGAGGATTGGATTTAAAAGGAAGTCCGAGTCGGAACTCAGAACTTCAAACAAAAATAATAAATGAAAAACCCGAGCTGGAACTTGGATAAAAGATAAAGAGAAACCCGAGTTTTGAAAAACTCGAATTTATAAAGAAATGATTGTTTTCCAATGCGAGGATTGGATTCAGAAGGAAGTCCGAGTCGGTACTTCAAACGAAAATAATAGGGGACAAACCCGAGCTGGAACTCGGATATAAAGAGAAACCCGATTTTTTGAAAATTCGAATTTCTAAAGAAATAATTAATTTCCAATGCAAGGATTGGATTCAAAAGGAAGTCCGAGTCGGAACTCGGAACTTCAAATGAAAGAATAGAGGGAGAAGCTCAAGTGAGAACTCGGGTTTTTGACAGAAAGTTTTTAATCAAAAGATTGAGTTTTGAAATTTTGCCAGTGCGAGGACCGGACCTGAGAATGAGAATGACCATTTAGAGGACTGAATTTATTTGCATATGATCTGATTGCCCCTTTATCTTAACTAGGGAGAAAATAAAATCTGAGAAGGAACTGACGAGAAGAGATAGAAATTGTTGGAAGATTTGACAGAAGAGAAGAATCAAGGAAATTTTATGGAAAGAATTCTCACAGGTAGCATTGTTGATCCTATGGGGGATTTTCAGGATTATCCCTTATCCTGAATGGGAAAAGAATAAAATTTAGGCAACAGTTGATAAAAAAAGATTTGATAAAGAATTGGAAGAATTAAAATTTAATTAAAAAATAAGATTGATAAAATTTGGATGAAGAAAAAGATTTAACAGAGATTAACGAAGCTTTAAAAGAGAAAGACATTCAGAAGAACCTCGTAGGATGAGGTTTTAGGTTTATCCCTTAACCTGACGGAGGGGAGAAAGAAAGAAAAGAAGGAAAAAGAAATACCTCATGGAAAAGAGGCATCAGGTTTATCCCTTAACCTGAAAGGGTAATTTTTGAAATAAGAATCAAGAAGAAAAATGGATGAATAATTAATATAAATAAAAAATTGATAAGACTGATAACGATGGATAAACAAAAGGTTGATAAAAATCGAGAAAAAGAGTTTGATCCTGCCTGCATGTGGGATTTTTAAAATGAGAGAAGATGGGAAAATCATTTTTTTGGAAAGAAGGATTAACCACAAGAGCTAATCTTTGAAAGGGGATCATTCATGAGAGATCATCATGAGGGTTAATTTTTTGAAGCAATGATTTGAAAATCAATTTGTAGAAAATACGATCAACACGAGGGTTGATATTTGATTGTAATGATTTGAAATCAATTTTTAGAAAATATGATCAACACAAGGGATTGATCTTTGAAATGAAATCAAATTTTTGGAAAATGAGATCAACACAAGTGATTGATCCTTGAATGAAATGAAATCAAATTTTTGGAAAATGAGACCAACATAAGGGATTGATCTTTGAATGAAATGAAATCAAATTTCTGGAAAATGAGACCAACACAAGGGATTGATCTTTGAATGAAATGATTTGAAGTTTTTGGAAAATGAGACCAACACAAGGGATTGATGTTTGAATGAAATGATTTGAAGTCAATTTTTTTGGAAAATATGATCAACACCAGGGATTGATCTTTGAATGTAATGATTTGAAAACCAAATTTTTAGAAAATATGATCAACACAAGGGTTGATCTTTTGAAACGTAATATTTTGAAAACCAAATTTTTAGAAAATATGATCAACATAAAGATCGATCTTTGAAATGCAATAATTCAAAATCAATATGATCAACACAAGGGTTGATCTTTGAAATGCAATGATTCAAAATCAATTTGTAGAAAAATATGATTAACACAAGGGTTGATCTTTGAAAAAGGTTGTAATAAAATATTTGAACTAAGATTTTCATGGTTTTTGAAAGACCCTCATAGGTAATATCATTTCTCTCATGAATGATGTCAGGATTGTCCCGAATTTTTGAAAAAGAAATTTAATGCTCCAATATAGCGAAAAAGAAGAAAGTATTGAATATCAAAGATATAAAGAAAATCGACATTTCATTGATAAGCAAAAGTTGATAACAAAACTGAATATTTACAAGTATTTTAACTAAAAGGAGCCACAAAGACTGGGCTGACTTGCCCCTACAAAGCGACTGACAGAAAGGGATGAAAGCAAAAAACTCTTGGTATTCTCAATTCTCTGATTGGTCTGGAAAAGGTCCAGTTGAAACTGCAGGCTGCTCTTCTCCTTCCTCTGGCACCAGGAGCTCTTTATCAATGTAGTCTTGCACAAGGTTTTGGAGGACGAAGCAGCGCTCCGTGTCATGCCGCCTTGCTCGATGAAACTTGCAGAAGCAATCTTTCCATTTTCCCATGATGACAGGAGGATCAACCTTTCTTGGGAGTTTGATCATGCCTTTTCAAGCAAGTATTTGAGAACTTCTTCGATCGACTGACCTAGAGGGGTAAACTGACGATCATGACCCCAACCTTCATGCTTTGCTTTCTTCGGCTTGTTTGACCTCTGCCGAGTGCTGACCTCTACCTGGTAGCTGGACTGATCTTGCATGTTTAGGAGATCTGGACGCCTTTCTTCTTCGATTTTGATAGAGATTCTTATCAAGGCAGTCTTAGAACTATATTCTTGAAGATGAAGCAATGCTCAGTGTTATGCCCTATTGCTCGGTGGTACCCACAGAATTGGTCTATATATTTTTCCATGATTGTGGAAGGGCTGACAGCTTTTGGGAGCCTGAGTAATCCACTGGACAACATGTATTCGAGGATTTTGTCAAGCGGTTCATCTAAAGGAGTGAAATCTCGATCCTTGCTCCAATCCTTGCGCTTTGGCTCTTCTTGCTTCTTGCCTTTTTGCTGAGGACTGTATTGAAGAGGTCTATCGCGGTTTTCACAATATTTCCCAATCTGGCTTTTATGCTCTCTCAAGTCGCTGCCCTGGTTGCCTTGATTGCTGCCCCTATTGGCTTTGGAATTTCCTGCACTGATATTGCCGCGTTTATTCATGGGGAAGGTGACGGGCGCCTTTCCTTCTGTGGGAGCTTTTTTGCAACTGGCTTCAGCTTGCTCGGATAATATCTCCAGCATCATCTTTTTGAATAACTGATATATCGCAGGATCAATCTCACTCTTGTTGTCTTGAACTCTCTTTCTGACAGATTTTTTAGAATCCATTCCTTACTCTTTCTGCTTGTAACTGGGATGTTAGAGCAGTGTGATCTCTAAGCTTTGCCCGACTCAACTGATAGTGTTGATGCTCTCTGTGGATTATAAATGGGTCTTTTAGAAAAGATCTAGGAAGAAATTTTAATAAAGGAGGAAATCATAATCTGAAAATGAAAACATCCCATTACGAGGGATCGGGTTGTCACCAAAATTTGCGACAACCACACTATTTTTCTGAAAAAGGATAGACACGTAAAAATATGAATAAAGATAAATTTTGAAAAGGACATATCCTGACAAAAGATGTTTTATTGTAAATGGATAGAATATAGAAAAGGAAAATTTTGAAGAATTGCAGGCAGGATCAAAAAGAATTTAGAAGAAATTAAGAGAAGAAAAAGGAAAATACACCTGGGTTTTAAAATAAAGAGGAAATTTTAAATAATATATACCCAGGGTTTTGGAAAATATAGGGAATATAAAATATCATACAATTATTGATATACAAACAAGGATGCACAAACAGCAATCCCTAGAGGCTGACTCTAAATGCAATATTTTGAAATGGCTTGTAGGACCTTAATCCTAACTCTAGGGTTCAAAAATCATCTGATTCCAATCAAGATACGCCTATATACTCAAGCTGAAGCTCGAAGTACGTGGCATAGAAATATTCCTCTGGTTCTAAGGTAATGGCTTCCCAACATCCTTGAGCACCTACCGATATACCTCGGACTATGGCCCTTAGGTACGTGGTAGGGGGGCGCGAACCCAAATAAGTGGTCCAGTTGTGAGGCTCTCTCCCGAACTATCGTTCAGTGAGACAGCCCAGCAACGTGAAGACCGGGACAATATAGGTAGGGATGTTTTCAAAATATGATCAACATGCAATAAAATCAGAAGGCTCTAATGCAAGTCCTAAAGAGATAGATTAAAATGAAGAGAAGCATACACTTGCATACATTGTTTGCATTCAATCCCTAGAATTGAGGAGAGTTGTATTTCAGACCTAAGTCTAATGTGAACATGGAATAATCTCCTCAATATGGTCCTACCAAACCATACTTAAATCCTATATGCAATGATGTCAGCTTTAGGACAGAGTCTAGGCTCCTAAGGTTTTGCATGAAAATGTAGTTGACATTGAAAAGAATAAAGACTTAGATAATATCAAAGCAAAGTAAAAAGGCATTAAATTCGACCAGACGGAGACGAGTCCCATTTCGGTCGCCAAAACTGTGATCATCGCAAAATTTTTCCTCACTTGTGGTTTCTCTCTCTTCCTTCTCTTTTCCTTTTCTAACCTCTATTTTCCTCCTTTTTGAAGGGAGAAGAATAAAAGACGGAAAAGAAAGAGAGAAGAGAAAAAGAAAGAAGAGAAGAGAAGAGGAATTCTTTTGCGGGTTTCACTTGACCTTAATTTTGAAAATATTTGAAATAACTCGCCTCCATTTTTTTGAAATTTTTGCGGGAAAACTAGGAGACGGGATCCGCTCGTCGGTACGAGGTTCGACCGTTCCTGGCACCTTTACCAGGGGTAATCGAACCAAGGGTCGAATTAATGCCTTTTTGCTTTGCTAAGAAATTATCTAATAAATTATTCTAAGTCTAAATGCACAAAGAATCATGCTTGTGCAAATGCAAAGATGTATGCTCTTTTTGAAAGTGTTTTTGAAGAATTCTCAAGTGTTTCTTAGATGAATCTGATAAAGTGGAGAAATGATTTCTAACTTAGAACTTAAGATTTTAAAGTTCTAAGTTTTTAGAATAATCAAGAGCTTTGGGAAAATAAATCTGGGTTTTGGAAAAATGATTTTGAAGTTTTGAGATAAAAGGAATTTTCAAAGTCATAAATGGACTTTGGATCAGAATAGAAATGAAAAGGGAATTGAATCAGAAGAAAAGATAGAATTGGGAAATTTGAATAAAATTGAGAAATGGAATTGATTTTAAAAGTTTGGAATTTCAAGATGAAATCTGAATCCAAGATCAGGACTCTGAATAGAATTCAAAACTGAGTTTTGAATTTAGGATCTGAAATGGAAGCTTGGTTTGAAACCTGGAATGAAAAGAGAATTGGTTTTAAGAATTGGAATTATAGTGGAATTTGGATTGGGAATTTTGAATGGAATTGGTTTCAAGATTTAGAATCCAAGATAGTATTTGGATCTAAAATCTGAGATCCAAAGTAGAGTTGGATTCTGGATCCTAAGAATTGGAATTTGGATTTGAAATCTGAGATCCAAAGTAGAGCTGAACTCTAGACCCTAAGATGGAATTGGATCTGAAATCTGAGATCCAAGGCAGAATTGGATTCTGGAACCTAAAACGGATTTAGATCTAAAGTCTAAGATCCAAAGTGAATTGGGTTCTGGATCCTAAGAATTTTGGATTTTGGAATTTGGATCTGAATCTAAGATCCAAAGGTAGAATGAGGATCTGGATCCTAAATGGATTTTGGATCTGTAATTGGAGATCCAAAATGGAATGAGGATCTGAATCCTAAATAGAATTTGGATCTGTAATCTGAGATCCAAAAGGGGAATGAGGATCTGAATCTTAAATGGAGTTTGGATCTATAATTGGAGATCCAAAGTGGAATAAGGATTTGGACCCTAAATGGATTTTGGATCTGTGATTAGAGATCCAAAGTGGAATGGAGTTTATACTTGGAAATCTGGATCCAAGTTGAGACTAGGATTTGACTTTGGATTTGGATTATGAAAAGTCCGAATAGGACCTTTAAAGATGATCTGGGTTTTGAAAATCCAGATTGAACTTGAGAAGGTTTGGATTTTGAGATTCAAAGTCAATCTCAACTTTGATTTAAAACTTTAAATAAAAACTGGATTTTGAATCGGAAGATGAATTAGAAACTTCAAAGTTAAATTGAACTTTGAAGGTGAATTTTGAATTGAGTTGGAAATTTGAAGTTTGAATATAAGATGATTTTGAAATTCCAAAGTCAAATTGGACTTTGAAATTGGGGTAGATTTTGAAATAGAATTTTGAAGAAGGGATATTCACAATCACTTGGGTTTTTGAAAGGGAATTTTGAAAATATGATGCAATTCTACCCTAAATGATGAATGAATTTGAAATAAGTTTGAAATTGGATTTGAAAATTATATTTCATTCTTCAAATGAATTTAAATAAGATTAATGATATAATACACTCCTGACTATGGTCATTGAATGTATTATATAATAGTCATACCTAAATTCAAATGAAGGATAGAATACCTTTTTGGTGCTTTTATAGAATTTAAAATGAAATTAACCCTCAATATACCTTGACTATGGCCATTGGTATATATATTGAGTTAATTTTAGGTTAAATTCTGATAAAAGAAGAAAATACTTAAGAAAATATGATGAATTTTGAAAATGGATCCAGTGCGGATCCAGTGTTATTTCATAAAAGATAAAAATACTAAGTCTTGTTTACACCCCGACTATGGCCGTTGGTGTAAATCATCAACTTAGAATTAACTTATCTCTTATGAAAAGGTGCACGTGCCATTCGTGTTTCACCATTGTGAGAATTTGAGAAAATAAAGGAATAAATGCATGAGAACAAACAATTTATGATGTCTATAATGCTCATCCATTCTACCTAAAGCAGAAATGTAAATTTTCATTAAGGTCTAATTTATTACAATATACAAAATTGATCATGCAACTCAAAGCAATGACTTTATCCACATATTCCCTGCAAAACAGCTGGGTTGGTATAAAAAGTAGAAGAGTAATGGCATATATCACATAGATATCTAGAAAAGAAATGTTCATAAACCAAGATATGAATGATGGAAAGGTGAAAAGGATATATATACCTATATACATATATATATGTACATATATATAGGTATATTCACATGTATACAAATATATATATCTATGCATAGGTATATATACATGTATAAATATGGGGGTATATACAATAGGGAGATGTGATGAAGGACACATCATGTCCACGTTGCTGCAAGCAATCCTTTTAGCAGTGAAGCTAGTTTGTGATGGAAAAAGGTGAGGTGCTTAAGTATGAACTGTACTGTAGCCGTGAGCTACTGTGAACATTCCTAACAGGGGACAGTATATGAAGCAAAGAGGAAATGTTGTAAATATGCAACAGGTGGTAATGAAGCACCAGGATATGCAAATGTTGGAAAAACATGCTGATGTGATGTGCAGTAGGATGTGGGTGTCGATGGATAGGAAGATGCTTGAGCCAAAAATGTGACCGGTGTTGCCACATTAGAAGAGGAATGCATGTATAAAATGGTCTAATGACAGGTCATGTGATTAATGCAACTAAATAGCAGATAGTACCTCAAACATAGTCACGCTACAACACACAATCTACTGCTAAGATGCTGATGTATGCCATTTACACTAACTGCTAACACACCTATACAGCTTGTACTAATTCGTAGACTAGCTAATCCTAACGCAGACTAATTGTTATTTTGACCTTAATGACCAATGCGTGTTGACCAATACTAACTTGCTTACTTGCTGGCACACTATCCACACCGGGTTACTGCCACGCTCTTACTGCCCAATCGAATTCACATGATATCTTATATCTTCTATTTACAGATTAACACATACTGTTAATAAAAACTAAAATGCAGACTAATACAATTTTACATGTAGGAATACCAATTGACTACTAACATGTATCAACACATTTTACCTAGATTGATTCTCTTGTACATTGCTAACACACTCTGCTGACACAGTTTATCATGCTAATATATATACCAACTGTTGATATTCACACTAGCTGTTAAAGACCACCTTCTATGCTAACTTCTAATATTCAGTACTAAACCACCCCTTTTGCTTATGCATACAGATTATTCAGTTATAGCAATCAAATTCCTCTTTGAAACTCAGAGGTAATATGATACAGCCCATATGTAAAACTTTAGAAGAAAAGGAAGATTTAAACATCAAGACACAAGAATAACACATTGGAATTTTGCTGTAGAACTCAGATATAGCTACTTGCAGTAGCCGTTGTTGATGATTGCTAAGCACACCCCTTTCAGAGAAAATCAATACCACTTATCAGGTCTATTCCTAGAAGGCAATAGTCATTGATGACATCAGACCATAAAACCGTTACCGAGTTCCTGCAACCGGAGTACTTCTGTCCTTGATTAAAACAGGAATGTGGTTCCATATCAAAAAAAAAAAAAGATTCTTGAAATGTTGCCGTATGTCCATTTATTGATCCATGTGACCGATCTTAATTTCAATAATATTCAATTGATCTCTAGAATTTTACATTCAATAATTCCACACAATTGCAACGATCAATCATAAGTCAAAGATTTATTCAGATGATATTAAACACTATGCTCATTAGATCTTTCAGTTATTGAAACTATCAAACATACAAAGATAAAGAATAACAAAGGGGAAATTGGAAGGCATGCATACATCATAGGGTGTTGCAGTGGGTGTTAGGAAAGGTGTAATAGTGAAAATGTAAAGGGGAGCACATTGTGGAGAGGCTGGGAATATGAGGGTTCTGCAAGTGGATATTGTGCAAACATTAAAAACGAAACACTATTAACGGGAAAAAAAAGCACAGATTACACAGAGGAAGATATAATAGCAAAATAAGGGATTGTGAGATTGTATACAGACCTGACCAACGCACGATTGAACTACCCACAGGAACAAATCGATCCCATTTATTCCTTGCAACAAATAATTATACCTGATACCCAAAACCCATGGAAACTAGATCTTCCATTGCATGCCAGGTGGTTTCCAAGGATACGGTAGTGTCTATCTCAAGCACACCATTGGCATCAAAAGCACTCTCTGTTGTTCCAACTCCTGCATTCCATGAAAATGTAAAAGATGAAGCTCAAAAAGGCTTATGGAATAAGGAAAGCTATGAAAACTTGAGCTGAATATAATGCCTGTAATAAATTCCACATGTTAATTGGTGAGACTGCATCAAATATTGTACATCCTACCCATCAGATGCCTAGAATCATGATCGTATAACAACAGAAGTTTCCTGCAACACAATTGGCTGTCAACTTGGCCATTGTTCAAGCTTGAGAGCACGGAATCTACTAATCAACCTGTATGTTTTGTAGCTATGGGAAAGTGAACAAGGTATAAATCTAAGTTTTCTAGCCTGAGTTTCTTCAAGTTGTCTTTACATGCCCCCAAAGCATCACCATGATCAGAATTCCAGATCTTAGTGGTTATGAAAAGATCTTCCCTTTTGACAAACCCTTGCTGAAAGGCCAATTCAAGTGTCTCACCCGCTTCTGCTTCATTCTTATAGTCAGCTTACTGTCCAGTCTTGAACTTGATACAGCAATTACGAAGCACTGCGCAGAGGGAAGGAACGTCTTGCCACCATATCAACTTGTTTTTATGCACAGAATTTTGTAAAAGCCCTTCCCACCCTTCAACGTCTGTAGTATTCCTAGCTTTTATGGCAGCTTATGTCACGGATGGAGGCGAAACTAAATCTCTGCAGTAACGCAACTTATAGGTGATATACAATGACTCCTGTACATTGACTGTTGAACTGGATATTTAGCAGGAACCGAGTAAGATTTAATTAGTATGAATCAGGCATGATATCTTGGCAAGTGTAATTTATACAGATGTCATTCAATGAATACAAGCCATAGATCACCACGAACTAATGATTAGAACCTGCTCCATCGCTACATTCTCCAAAAACGTGAACCATTGTGGAATGAATGTTATAAGGCCAATCGTTTCCATTGAGCAGATTTCAGAAAAGAAAACATCATTGATCTAATACAGATAATGTGGATGCATAACATAAGATCAAAAATTAAAGATAAAAAAAAAACTAGAATCAAAGCAATGAATCAATGATATCGATAAAAGATCTCATGCAATGTATGATTAAGCTAGGAACAGGGGATCAACGAATACAAAAAAAATAAAAAATAAATAAATATTAAAAGAGAAATCATGGTATAGATGGGAAATCAAAATTCAAAAATTAAGATGTAACCAGGTGATCGAAGATCAGCAAGAAGGTAAACTAAAAAAAAGAAAGAGAAATAAAGAGGACCATTAAGCAAATAGATCAGGGCTAGATCAATAAACCAAAATGAAATAAGCAGAAAAAAAAAGGGTCAGGTAAAACAACAAGCGACTGAATAAATGAAACTACTGAGTCAGTGGAGATGGTAACAACCTTTCTTCAAATTGATCTCATGCATCAGGCCCATTAAATAAAACTTTTAATCGATTCCAATAGTCATATTTAACAGACCAAAATTTTCAGAACAGATGATGTTGTGGTCCCTGTAACATGCATTATGATAAAACATACCCTGCTTGCTGCAAATTCGCACACCTTGGTGCATGTGATGGATATTAGGGAGAGGGGAGGCGATAATGCTGATCGGAGACCCAGATACTAACCAGTAGTAAAATAAAAAAGGGGGCACCCAAACAAAATAATAAAATTGTGAAAGAGATTGATGTTCGAACAGAAAGTAAATAAAAGAGAAGAAAGGAAAAGAAATATTGGAAAAATAATTTCCGTTAATGTAGTAGTAAGAGGAGATCAATTCTGTTATAGGCAGGTTGATCCCCATCATTTTGCTTTATGAAGAGAAAAGGAAAGAAACAAAGAAAAAGAAAAAAAAAACGAAAGAGGAACGAGGCGATGGCCTGAAAAGAGAAGGGAAATTCTGGAATGATCTGAGAGGGGAGAGCACTTACCTGTAGCCTTTTGGGTTGATCTGCTTTTCTTGGCCGGTTGAAGAATCAAATGATAAGAGAGGAGAGGGAGAAAATGAAGAAGAAGATCAAAGTGTATAGGCAGAGGGGTGTATAAAATACAAAGGGGGAAGGTGAAGACGATGAAGGGAAGTGTTGAAGGAAGGAGAGAGAGATGGTGGGGTGAGAACGGATGCCCGATCGGGAGCCTTGCGTGCCCCTTTTAAGGATGGAGGAGAAAGATCTGGAGGAAGAAATCGGTTGGAGATGGGCGGCGATGGAGGGCCGAAAATGGGGAAGCTTCCCGAAGGTTGAGAGCGTGCGAGGGTTTGGGAAAAAAAAGAGGGCCCTGAAGATGAACGAGAGAGGGGTGGTTCTGCCAAAGGGTTTGTTGGAGGAAGCCCCTTTGCGAAAGAGGCGCTGCCCTCTCTTCTCTTACGAAGAAAAACCCTAAGTAACAAATTTTACGAAAGGGGTCCCTTTAGGATTTTTACAAAGAGGGGGCTCCCTTAAAAAGATTTTCATAAAAGTGTTTTTCTAAAATGAGTTTTTTAGTAAAAATGATTTTAAAAGCTTAAACTCATTTGTTTTTCTTGAAATTTTTTCAATTTTTTTGGTTTTTGTGTTATTTTTCAATTTTTTTGTATTTTTAGAATAAAATCCTAAAGTTTTGTGAGAAAACAAAGGTTAAAACTAATTTTTTTGTGTTTTTGCAAAAATATTTACAAAAATGATTTTTTCTGAGAATTTAAAAACTATTTTGAGAAAATTTCTTCAGAAATGGGTTTTGATCCGGATTTTGAAGAAATATGGATTTAAAGTGCTGGATTCGGATCCGAAGTTGATTTTGAATATATCCATATGGATTTTAATTCAGAGAATCTGAAGAAATGACTTGATTTTCTCAGAAAATGGGGTTAGGGGCAAAAGGGTCATTTTTACAAATCTTTGAAAAAATTGGGGTGTTCACAAGCTCTCAGAATTAGAGGAACTCAAGAATGATGCATATGAGAATGCCAAATTATACAAAGCTTGCACGAAAGCGTTCCATGATAAGTACATTGTCAGAAAAGTGTTTGAGCCAGAGCAGAAAGTGTGGCTATACAATTCTCATCTGCATTTATTCCCAGGGAAGTTGAGATCGAGATGGATAGGACCGTACATTATGAAAGAAGTGTTTCTACATGGAGCAGTGACATTATTCGATCCTATGACCCAAGATACATTCAAGGTGAATGGGCAAAGATTGAAGCCCTTCATTTCAGATTCCTTGCAGAATGGTGAGTGTGAGATAGTGCATCTCACGAAGGCATGAGGATTCAACCAGAGGGAAGTATCATATGTACACTAGTTTGTTTTTCATTTCAGTATTTTTCTTTATTCAGTATTTCATTTCATATGTGCTGACATCAGTTTTGATGTATGCAGGATGAATCTAACACTTAGTGTATCAGTTACCAGGTACAAAGCAGAACTTTCAAAGAATTCAAAGATCAGATGAAATTCAACTTCAGAAGCTCAGAACAGATCAAGTTGTATCTATCCTTTCTCCCATATTCTTATTGTCTTTTAGTGTGCATTTGCATTGCATTTTTACTTATTTTGTATGCCACTAGGGACAGTGTCATTCAAGCATGGGGGGGTGGTTTAGATGCACACTATTTTTTTTTTTTTATGTCTGGTAACTAAGGTAGGCATTTGAGAACAAGTTGTAGCATATATGATTGTTTTTGGCATAATCTTACAGTTTAAAAATATTTAAGCCCCATGTAAATTTTTTTTTCTGAACTGATTCAAATAGAGTAGTTATTTATGAGAAAATTTAAAGAAAAGATAGTATTTGAGTGTTAGAAAAATTTGAATCACTTCAGTATAAGTATGCACAGTATGTTTTGTGAAAGAAATAAGTAATGGAAAGATGTTTTTGAAAAATTAGCTTAAAAGAATAGAGCTACGTTTAGTTGTTGATGTCTTCGTGAATCCTAGTAGTGGAACTCAGACACGAGATGAAGTGTTTGAGTCTCTTGACGAAAAGGATAACGAAGGAGATCATCTTCTTGTCTAGTTGATATCTGTGGCCTTTGTAGTTCGAGTAAGTAGAATCTGAAGGGCGTTTTACACCTGGTGCCCCAAAGCCAGCTGATTTGGGAGCCACCGGTTCGAAAGCTTGTTACATGGACTGTATAGAAAGCCTAAGAGATAGAGACATTGCACATGACGAGAGGGAGTTATACGTAAACTATTAGAATAGAAGGTCTAGTGACTCGAGCAATTAAGTCTGAGGGATACTTTGTATCTAGTGCCCTAAGGTCGGCCGACCTGAGAGTCACTGACCCAAAGCTCGCTACACGGGTCACGAAAACTGACTATTCGAAATAGTGCTCAGGTGAGAATAATGCTCAAGAAAAAAAAAATGAAAAAGGGTGAAAAATGAAAGAAAAAGAATATGCTAAATGAGAAAAATTTCATTGCTTAGGCATATATGTGTGTATTACTGTGCAGAAAATATACAAGTGAGGATAAATGAGTAAAACATGAGAATACTTGACTCTCTGAGAAAAATCATAAAATAGTTACAATGTTAAAAAAGTGAAGGAAAAAGAATTTTTACTGTGGTGGCATGAGATTTTTAAACTAGTTTTGATAATGTCCATTACATGAAATATTTGTTCCAACTGTTTTCTTAATTGCCTAATATTTTTTAAAATCATCCTGGCATTTCATTGATGTTTGTGGGTAGCATCTCTGCAAACCCTCACGAGACCTTACTTGTCCACTGATGTAAGCTAGAGGTTTAAAGGGCTTGTTGTATACGATAAATGCAACCGTGATTCCTACGAAAGTGAGTTAGTTTTATGCATTCATGTTTAGCATTTCTTGTCTTTGTTGCATAGCATAATTAGGGTTTGTTAAGGGACTAACAAACATTCAAGCATGGGGGTATTTGATGATGCATGAAATGCACATCATGTTAACAAGTTTTTCATGCATTTTGTAATGAGTTTAAGGTTTTAAACCCATGTTTAGATGCATTTTGTTAGTAAGGGGTTATGGTTCGAGTTTCAGAGAAATCGGAGTTAAAATGAGAGAGTTATGGCTATTTCAGTGTTTGGGCACAGATTTCGAGGTGGATCGGATCCCTATCCGACCCAATTAGGTTATTTGGACTTTGGATCAACCTTTAGAAAGCCCAAAATCCAACCCACACGCATATCCATATCCATTTCAAAAAGTTTTGCAGAAAACCCCTCAGAAAGTGGCGCCTTGTAAAATATTTTTTTATAACCTTGTTTCTGAAATTTCAAAAAGTATAAATACACTTTTTAGAAGAACCCTAGGCGTCTTTGGCTTTGGATTTGGCGCCCCCTACAGTGACTCTAGCTCCAGCACATTCCCTTCTCTCATTCCATCACGTTTTTCCATTGAAGACCGGTTTATGCTTGGAAATCAAGCATATTTTGATCTCTCTTGTTATTTCTATGCATTTCTTCTTCTTCCTTGCCGTGTTTTTCACCATTTTTGGTATTTTTGCAGGTGTAGCAGAGGTGGAGACTACTAACCTTGATTGGTAGTGCGAAACACACCATCAAGGTGAACCGGCCCTACCTCCATCCGGTTTTCTGAGCCCTCCGATCGCGAATCGGAGCCCATCCCATCCTCGATGGATCTCCAACGTGTTGCAGCTGCTAAAGTACTGTTCTTGTTGATATTCCAGCATTCTCGAACCGTTTGAGACGTCAAGATAAAGCCACTATCCGCTCTTCTTCTTCCTCACGATCGTCGGATCGCCCGAGAGGTAGGTCTTCTTCTCCCTTTTCTTCTAGTTAAAGCCAAATTGTGTGTGACGATTTTCTTTTATTTTTTTCTGTGTGTTTCTTGTTTTTCTTTTTGTTGCAATCTTAGAATAGATCCCGTGCACAGACCAGCACGTTAGATTAGGTTTATTTTATTGTTTGATTCGTTTGAATCTTGATTTTCAACATTTTTCATTTAAATCGTGAAAATCGGCTAGATCCTCATCTAGCCAATTCTTCAAGTCTATCCAGCGTGTTTTACTGTGTTGTTTTTACAAAAAAAATATTTTAAAATGTTTTATTTTATGTTAGTGAAGTCATGGGTTGTGATTGTTGTTTAGTTTAATTCAAAAAAAAAGAAGAGAAATCGGCTAGACTATTTCTAGCCGATCTTTGGGGTTGAATAAATTTAGTTGCTGCAAAGTTTTTTTTTCTGTGAGCATATTGCTAAAATCTGAGTTGCAGTAGCTATTCCAGTGTTATTGATGTTTGTTTTAGGTGAGATTTGATGCTAAGATTGTCGTGTGATGTGTTTTTACAAAAATTGTTGAATTAGATTTCATATGCGTGAAGTGCATGTAGACTTCAATTTTCGGTTGTGTGCTTGCATGTTTATTGATTTCATAGCTTTATAAATGGTGTCTTGATCGATTTTCATATTGTAGGATTGTTCTACATAGGCTTTTAATCATTTGTTGTTTTGAGTGTTTTGTGTTTCTATTGAAAAATACAAAAAGAATAGAGTTTTCTTGTGTTCGTAATTGTAGTGATTATTCAGCCAGCTGCATGTTTGATATTTAGTTCAGTTTGTGTTCATGATTTCTTGTTTCTTGAAGTTATCTAGTTTTAGAAATAGATTTAGTCGTTTGAATTTTTCATGCTTTGTTCATTAGAATAGTGTTTAGATAATTTGGTGTTTTCGGTATTTTAGGATTTCCAGCATAATAGATAAATTATTTGTGTTTAATTAGTTGAATTAGTTAGTATAATTCTGTGTTAAATTAGTTTTATCATGTTCATTATCGTTTTAGCTTAGTTGTTCAATTTTGATTTTATTATTTTTAGGTCTTCTTCTTCCCCAAGGAGGGGCAACAACCATTAGAGCTCCATTCGAGCTCTAGGCTAATTTTGGTAGGTATTAGAATTAGGTAAGTTCATTATGGTGTCTAGGTTCAATGAATTAGGTTTAATGCTTTAGACGTTTTTAGGATTTTATTTAAGTAAGTCTTGAATTAGGTGTAGCATTTAATTATAGGAAATCGTGTTTTCTATTTAGGTCTTTTCATTACCTAGGTAAGTTTTAAATTCCTTAGCCTAGAAAATAGCTTCAATTAGGGTTGACGAGTTTTGAGAAGGAAGGCAATTAAGTAAGAGAAGTTGAAAATGTTTTTTTTTCTTGGAAAGATTTGACTCTTCAAAAATCGTGTGGAGCATTTAAAGAAAAGATTAAATTTTGATTGCCTATTAAAAGGGAGTTACTCATTTAGCTTTGGAAAGTGATTTTGAAATTCAATTCAATTTCCAAATTGGGTGTCCACGATTTCAAGAAAGAATTAATTGCTATTAATTCTTGTTTGGAAAGCCAAAAATGTGTGGCTCTCTAGGCTGGAATATCTTTAATAGCAATTAAAGATAGGCATCTACCTTGGGTTGGGCAACTTCATTGTTCCTAGTTTCCAAATTGGACTTTAAAGCTATTTAAGAATTGTAACTCCCCATTTAGTTGGACGATTTCTGAGTTTCTCAACTTTCCCAAAATTATCATTGAGTATTTATTATTGCCTATTTCTCTAACCGTCCACAAGGATTTAATATTGATTAGATTTTAATTAGTATAGTTAATTGTGTTAACCGTAGTTAGTAGTTAGGTCCCTAGTTAGATAGGTATTAATTAGGATTTAATTTATTGATATTAGCTGTGTAAAGGGTCTAGGGTTATTAGTGTAGTTAGTATTTTTAATTAATTAGGTTGTAATTTTAGGTTCTTATTATAGTTAGTCAAACCTAGTCCATCTAGTTGACCTAGTTAGCTAAGTCAAGACCTAACCCAAACCGAACCTAGCTAAGTCAAGACCGAGCCTAGTTGAGTCAAGACCGAGCCTAGTTGAGTCAATCGTGTCAACCTAGTGAACCTAACCCTATCCTAAACCCGCAGCCTTTGGTCTTTAGTAGCTTCATTTCATTTAATTGTAACTCATATTGATTTTAGACTAACGATTTTAGTTATTTGGTCTAGTTATATTGTAGAAGTGTGTGTGCGCAAATTGTATTTGTTTCTTGTGTGCGATTTGTGTATTTCGATTATTCCAATAGTAGTTAGTTAGTATTTAACTTAGTTAATAAGATTTGTATCTCTTTGATTAGCTTAGTTGCATTTGCATCATTAGTTAGCTTAGTGTTAGTCATAAATTGCAATTTGTGGTTATTCTTTCATTCATTTAGTAATAGTGCATTTAACAGCAGCATATACACTGTCAATTAGTCTCATTTAGATTGCATTAGGGTTATTTTGCATTCCTAGTGTTCAAAATAGAGTTATTTAGTGAATAGTGCACTCAAAGAAAAACCTGATTTTTACCCTATCGTACTGTTGTTATTTCATGTGTAAAACTTCTGAGTTTTTAAAAAATTCTTCTTCTATTTACTTTATTGACGTGTTATCTGACTGCAGACCAAATTTCAGCTCGATCCGAGTTGTTTTGGTCTGATTTTTAAGCGTTTTGTGAAAACCGCTTTTTCTGGTTTTTAAATTTCGGGACTTGCAATATCCTGATTTTTCCCAGTTTTGAAACGCTTATATCTGGCGTTCCAGATATCGTTTTTTCATTCTGTAAAAACTGTCAGATTATTTAATCTGTTAGTTACAGAACAGAACAAATTACGGGAAAATCGGACCTCGTTTTCTTTGTCAAACAGTGGTTTTCCGACAAGCTGTCAGAACTCTATTTTACACTAGTCAGGGGCATATTTGTAATTTCTTCAGTTTCGGCATTTTAGGACTGTTTTCAGTATTTTATGCATCTTAGGAGCTGCATCCGCATCATACAGCATTATTAGACTTAGTTTAGATGATTTTAGAATTAGTTTAATATTTTATTTAATTGTTTTCTTATAATTAGAATTTGTTTTATTAATTTCTTGAAAATTAGGTTTAGTTTCATTTATAGTTTGCATTAGTAGAATAAATTACTAACTTTTCATTTTCCTTTGTTTTTAGGTTGAAAAGCATACTCGTTTTTCCAGAGTTCATTGTCCAAGTGCGAAGATTGTTTAATTGGCGAAAGGACCAAAATACCCTTGGCGTGCAACTGAAGATTGGATTGCTTTTTCAATCCTTTTAGTGATTAATTGTATTTTTATTAGCTGTGTAATTGTAGATTGAAATTTGTAATTAATAAATTAAATTTTGAGAAATATTCTGAGTAATTCCTGTTCTCTGAGGATTCGACCCGTACTTACCACTTTGTGGAAAGTCAGTTTTTATATTTTTGGTTGACGATTTTCCAAAGCTTTTATTGAAAATTAATGTTTTAAAAATATCATTCCAAAATATCAACAATACACCTCCCCCTCTATCTGAGCCCTAGTTCAAACTGAGGTTGCCCCCAGTCCAGTCTGAACCACACTCAGTTCAAACTGAGACAGACCGAGAGAGAGAGAGGTGACGAGTTTGGCTATGAAAGAGCCCAAACCATCACATGAGCTCAAAATGGAGGATGATATCGTTTTTGCCATCCTTCCACCATGAGTGGTGGCTGCAACACGGGCATACCACACTCATGACCTCAAAACGTCAATGGAAAACAAAGAATCCGAACTCCAAAATGATGAAAGAGAAATGAAAAGCATTCCTAAATCGTAACACAAACATGCAACATGAGTCAATATATATCTAATCCACCGAAAAGAAACCTTTATGCATAACATAAAATGCATATTAGGAATTTGGTTTCATGCTTTTAAGAAGGAAGGTATAAACATATGCATCTTTTGCAAGAAAAACAAAACATTCAAAAGGGAAGATGGTCAAAACCTCACCTCCGAAGGCTTCAAAACGTCAAAGAGAGCCTCCTCTTGCTTGGGCGTGTAGGGTGGAGTCCACATAGTACCCAACCCTACACACTAGCAAGGAAGAGTAGGGGAGCTCGATAATGGGGATGGTGGAAGAGCCCCATGGTTTGGGGGAATGAGGAGAGAAGGGAGAGCAAGAGAGGAGAGAGAGGAAAAATCGCCCATTAGGGTTCCCTCTCTATCTTCAAGGTTTAAGTATGTAGGGTTTTAGAAACGTAGGGTTAGGATGCATTGGGGAAAGATGGAGGGCTGGGGTGGCTCATGCCCCCACATAGCCGCCCAACAAGCCAATCATTTTGCTCCATTCAAAAACTTTAAAAAGGTTTTAAAAAATGCCATCCCTTAAGGTTTTAAATGACCATTAAAACTTTGAAAATTTACAAGCAGAGCCCCCAAGCTGCCGCCCCTTTCCAGCTTCTAGAGGTGCGCCATTTAGGCTGCACTTAAGTTCTTACAAGAATGCCATGGGTTGCCGCCCACTTGGCCAACCCACGGCTAGGATTCAAAAAGGATGATGGGTTTTTACACCCATGCCACCGCCCAGCTGGTCAACCCTTGACCAGCTGGTCCACCAAGACCAAAAACGTCCCACTAGAGGGTCGACCAAGCTTGGGTCACCCCCTAGTCAAACTTAGCTCAAAACGATAAAATAAAAACAAATATAATTCTTTTTTAACTCTTCACTCAAAATATCATGACATATTTTCATTTTACAAATTCTCAATTACCATTAAATTTTTAAGGCTCTATTATAAGCTTTTTCATTGTTTGCTAGAATTGCTCTCGTTATGACTCGTATACTATCGATATGTATTTTCCAGTAATTCACATAAAATAACAAGGTTTTTTTCTCGTTCGGATCTCAAATTTGGGGATTGGCTAATCTAATATATTATGAATTTACTTTAAGGTTCTCAGAAATTTAAATTTTTATCTCTTGCAAAATCACTCTCGTTATGACCCACATCTTATTGATATAGGCTTTTCAGTAATTCACATGAAATAATGAGGTTTTTTATTTGTTAGGGTCCCAAATTCAGGGATAAGCTAAATAAATATATTATGAATTTACCCTTAAATTTTTAGAAGTTAATTCATCCAGAATTATACTCATATCGCTTCGTACATTTCACTTACGCGATTTTGGACCTCGCTCTTTATGAACCGAAATTCAAAGCATAATTCAAATTATATCTAATTATGCATTCAACATCTTTGTAAACATACGAAAATATACACCTCGTAATTACATATACCTTATATTTTCTCAGAAAAATATTGGGTCTTACAAGCTATCCATTTTCTTGATATGAAGAGAAAAGAAATATTCCCAATTTCATAAAAGCAAGTAGTGAAAAGATATTGATAAAAGAATTTTGCATGAGAAAAGATGATTCTTTGCAATTTTGGCAACTTGATATATGAGATATACTTTTTGCAATTTTTGAGACATAGAATTGAGTTTTGTTGGGGTTTGGCGAGAATTTCATCACATCAACCTTCAACTTGGAGATGTTCTGATTTTCCATAGAAGAACACTTCACACACTCCTTCAACTTAGAGATGATCAGGGTCTTCCTTTAGAATTGACAATGATGTCTCTTTTGATTGACAATCTCTTGATAATATGAATCAAATATCTTTGAGGGCTGATCGAGAGGTTCATCGCATTGGCCTTCAACTTGGCGATGATCTGAACTTTCCCTGGAAGGATACGTCACACACTCCTTCAACTTGGAGATGATCCGAACCTTTTTTATCCTTGGGGGTCTAGCTCGCATATCAGTCTTCAATTTGATGATAGTTGAGAGATCCCTTTTGCAGATAATCAATTATACTCGCTTTATTGGGAAATTGAGTGGATTTTCTTTTTTTATTGCTCAGGATATTTCCACTGCTTTCTTGCCAAAAGAATCATCTTTTAAAATGCACCATAGCTATGATCAATATCATTTTGCTTTTGGCTTTTCAACATCATTGAATATTTTCTTTGCTCATCATACTAAGGATATTTCTCTTATCCTTTTGGTTGATCAATAAGAAAAAGGTTTGAATTTGGCTCTTTTTTGCAGCAAGCTTCACCTTTTAGGAAAGAATACTAGATATAATATGAGGTGATTCTTTTATGCAGTAAATATTGAAATCAACAAATATTTTTAGCAAATTGGTAAAGTGTTCGAGAATCCTTTGTGAAATAATTACTCAATATCAATCTTGATAGGACCTTGGGTTGAAAGCTAGATTTTGGGAATTTCGATCAGTAAAACTGGGTTTTGAAAGATTGATCAGTGAGAGTTGGAACTTTTGGTTTACTGAGAATAACATTGGTTAATTTAAAATCAAACATTGGTTCAATCAAGAACAACACAGGTTCAATTAAGATCAGACATCAGTTTAATTAAGAACAACATAGGTTCACTGGGAACAATATCAGTTCAATTAAGAACAACATCGGTTCACTGGGAACAACATCAGTTGAATAGGGATTCAACCTAAGAACAACATTGGTTCAATTAAGAACAACATCAGTTTACTGGGAACAACATCGGTTCAATAGGGGTTCAACCTAAGAACAACATCGGTTCAATTAAGAACAACATCGGTTCACTGAGAACAACATCGGTTCAATAAAGGTTCAACCTAAGAACAACATTGGTTCAATTAAGAACAACATCGGTTCACTGGAAACAACATCGATTCAATAGGGGTTCAACATAAGAACGACATCGATTCAATTAAGAATAACATCTGTCAACTGGGGACAACATCGGTTCAATAGGGGTTCAACCTAAGAACAACATCGGTTCAATAGGGGTTCAACCTAAGAACAACATCGGTTCAATTAAGAACAACATTGGTTCACTGAAACATCGGTTCAATAGGGGTTCACCCTAACAACAACATCGGTTCAATTAAGAACAACATAGGTTCACTTGGAACAACATCAGTTCAATAAGGGTTCAACCTAAGAACAACATCGGTTCAATTAAGAATAACATCGATTCACTTGGAACAACATCGGTTCAATAGGGATTCAACCTAAGAACAACATCGGTTCAATTAAGAACAACATCGGTTCAATTAAGAAAAACATCGGTTCAATAGGGGTTCAACCTAAGAACAATATTGGTTCAATCAAGAACAACATCAGTTCACTTGGAACAACATCGGTTCATAGAGAACAATATCGGTTCAATAGGGGTTCAACCTAAGAACAACATTGGTTCACTGGGAACAACAATGATTCAATAGGGGTTCATCCTAAGAACAACATCGGTTCACTGGGGACAACATTGGCTCAATAGGGATTCAACCTAAGAACAACATCAGCTCAACGAAGAACAACATCGGTTCAATAGGAGTTCAACCTAAGAACAATATTGGTTCATTAAGAACATTGGTTCACTGGGAACAACATCGGTTCAATAAGGGTTTAACCTAAGATTAGTGAAGAAAATGAGACCAATGCAAAAGATTGGTTTCTAACAAAAGAGATATGGTTGAACTTTTGAAATGAGATTTTTAAAACAATGATTTTCAATAAAACTTAGGAAAATCGTCAACCAAAAGTATAAAAACCGACTTTCCACAAAGTGGTAAGTACGGGTCGAATCCTCAGGGAACAGGAATTACTCAGAATATTTCTCAAAATTTAATTTATTAATTAAAAATGTCAATCTATAATTACACAGCTCATTAAAATACAATTAAGCACTACAAGGATTGAAAAAGCAATCTAATCTTCAGTTGCATGCCAGGGGTATTTTGGTCCTTTCGCCGATTAGACAATCTTCACACTTGGACAATGAATCCTGGAAAATGAATATGCTTTTCAACCTAAAAACAAGGGAAAATGCAAAGTTAGTAATTTATTCTAATAATACAAACTATAAATGAATCTAAATCTAATTTTTAGGAAATTACTAAAATAAATTCTAATTATAAGAAAATAATTAAATAAAATATTAAACTAATTTTAAATTTTACTAAACTGAGTCTAACAATTCTGTATGATGCTTATGTAACTCCTAAGATGCAGAAAATACTGAAATCAGTCCTAAAATGCCGAAACTAAAGAAATTACAAATATGCCCCTAACTAGTGTAAAATAGAGTTCTGACAGGTTTTTGGAAAACCACTGTTTGACAAGGCAAACAAGGTTCGATTTTCCCAAAATTTATTCTGTTCTGTAACTGACAGATTAAATAATCTAACAGTTTTTACAGAATGAAAAAACAATATCTGTAACTCCAGATATAAGCATTTCAAAACTGGGAAAAATCAGGATATCGAAAGTCCCGAAATTTAAAAACCAGAAAAAACGGTTTTCACAAAATGCTTAAAAATCAGACCAAACCAACTCGGATCGAGCTGAAATTTGGTCTGAAGTTAACTAACACGTTGATAAAGTGAATAGAAAAAGAATTTTCTAAAAATTCGGAATTTTTGCACATGAAATGATGACAGTGCGATGGGGCAAAAATCAGATTTTTCCTTCAATGCACTATTCACTCTATGACTCTATTTTAAACACTATAAACGTAATCTAAATGTAATGCAGACTTAAATGACCCTAAATGACAGATTATATGCTGATATTCACTACGATGAAGCTAAATGAAGTACAATATGCATTTTATGACTATAAACTACATGAGCTAATAATGCAAATACAACTAAGGTACTAAAACATGCACTTAACTATATGAATAAATAATGCAATAAATATAAACTACATGCAAATATACTAACTAAATTATTAACATAAAAAAAAATTAACAAGCACACGTTAAACCAAAAAATGATAAACTTTAACTAAAACGATTAAGTAAATAACTACACTAGCTATTCTAAAGACACTATGAATTAAATCTAAAGGGAATGAGGACTCTAAAGAAAAATAAGGTGCAGATTTTAAAATAGGACTAGGGTCGACTAGGGTTGACTTGACTAGGCTCAGTTGACTTAGGTAGACTCGGTCTTGACTTAGCTAAGGTTGGTTTGGGTTTGACTAGGCTTGGGTTGGGTTAAGTACACGACTCCTTTACTAAGTCAATTAGATTGACTAGGTTAGGTTAGGAGAGGTAGGTTCGATTGACCTAAGGTTGGGTTAGGCTTGATCTAGGACTAGACTTAAACTAGGTTTGACTCGGACTAGGTTTGACTTAGCTAACTGGGTTCGATTGACTCAACTAGGTTCGGTTTTGACTAGGTTAGGTTAGGTTTGACTCAATCTAATTAGGTCAACTAAAATTGACTATGTTACACCCTATTTAAGACATATATAATGAGTAACCTACTAACTAACCTAAAATTAATTCAAAACTAAACGAATTTACTATAGAAGGTTGGAAAAAGAAGGTAATAAATGTCAATTCTCGAATTTTGGAATAATTGGATTATAAAAAATCGCCCAATTAAATAGGGAGTTACACTCCTTAAATCGATTCAAAGTTCAATTTGGAAAAAGGAAAACTCCAACCTAGAAAACCCACGATTTTTGCTTTCCAAGATTGAATTAAATGACATTTATTTATTTCTTGAAATCATGGAACCTAATTTGGAAATTTAATTGAATTTCAAAAGCACTTTTCAAATCCAAATAGTAAATCCTTTTTAATGCACAATCAAAATTTAATTCTCCTTTAAATGCTCCACACGATTTTTGAAGAATCCACTATTTCCAAAATCGTTTTCAAATTCAATTACCTTAATTGCCTTCCTCAAAATTCGTCAACCCTAATGGGGCTACTTTCTATGCTAAGGAATTTAAAACTTACCTAGGTAATGAAAAGACTAATTTAGAAAACACAATTTCCTAGAAGTAAATGCTACACCTAAATCAATACTGACTTAAATAAAACCCTAAAAACGCCTAAGGCAATAAAACCTAATACACTGAATGTATACACCCTAATAAACCTACCTAACTGCCATTAATACTTACTAAAAATGGCTTAGAGCTCAATTGGAGCTCTAATGGTTGCCGCCCCACCTTGGGGAAGAAGAAGACCGAAAAATAAAAAAATCAAAAAAATCAAAATTGAACAACTAAGCTAAAATGAGAATGAACATGATAAAACTAATTGAACATAAAATTATACTAACTAATTCAACTACTTAAAACACAAATAACTTAGCTATTATGCTGGAAATCATAAAATATCTAAGACCTCAAATCATCTAAACACTATTCTAATGAACAAAACATCAAAAAATGCAAACGACTAAATCTCTTTCTAAGACTATCTAACTTCAAGAAACACTAAATCACGAACACAAGAATACCAACTAAACTAAATATCAAACATGCAGCTGGATGAATACATTAATCAAAAACACAAAGAAAATAAAATTTGATTTTTGTAATTTTTTTCTTTCAATAAAGAGAAAATACCTAAAACTTGAAAACACTAACAAAACAAGAATTAAGAAGATCCTAAAACGATGAATTTGACTCACTCAACTTTTCGAGACTGTCAACTACTACCCAAACAGTAAATCACACGAATGGCACAAGAGAATCACCTACACTTGCATGATTTCAAACATCCATTCACGATTTTGGCAAAAACCTCTCATACGACACATAAAAAATCCATTTTCCCTAAAACGAAAAATAAATGATACTAAAATAAACAAAACACACACACAACAAACAGCAACACTACAGAAAAAAAAAACAAAGCACGAATAATTTTATAAAACCCAAGAATCGGCTAGAAATAGTCTAGCCGATTTTTGTTTTCTTTTATCAATTTAATTGAATCACAAAACAAACAACCCAACGACTAGGATGAATCAAAATGAATTTTTTTTTTTTGGATTTTCAGTAGAACAGCACCATAAACACACTGGACAAATTTGAAGAATCGGCTAGATGAAGATCTAGCCGATTTTCACGATTTGGATGAAATCTCTTAAAACGCAAGATTCAATCGCATCAATTAATAAAATAAACCCAATCTAACGTGCTGGTCTGTGCACGGGATCTATTCTAAGGCTGAAACAAAAAGAAAAATAAGAAACACACAGAAAATAAGAAAAGAAAATCACACCTACAATTCGATTTTAGCTAGAAGAGAAGGAAGAAGAAGACCTACCTCTCGGGTGATCCGACGATCATGGGGATGAAGAAGAGCGGACAGTGGCTTGACCTTGACGTCCCGAACGGTTCAAGGATGCTGGAACTTCACCAAGAACAGCACTTTTGCAGCTGCAACACGTTGGAGATCTACCAAGGATGGGATGTGCGCCGATTCTCGATCGGAGGGCTCAGAAAACCGGATGGAGGTAGGGACGGTTCACCTTGATGATGTGTTTCGCACTATCAAGCAAGGTTAGTACTCTCCACCTCTGCTACACCTGCAAAAACACAGAAAAAGGTGAAAAACACAGCAAGGAATAGGAAGAAATGTAAAGAAATAACAAGGGAGATCGAAAGATGCTTGGTTTCCAAGCATAAACCGGTCTTCAATGGCCAACCGTGGTGGAATGGAAGGAGAGAAGGTGATGGAGCTAAAGGCACTGTAGGAGGCGTAAAATCCAAGCCAAAGACGCCTAGGGTTTGCTGAAATATTTTATTTATACTTTTGATAGTTTTCAGAAACACTGTTATAAAAAATAATTTTCTATGCGCCTCTTTCTAGGAGGTTTTCTGCAAAACTTTTTGAAATGGATATGGATAGGCGTGTGGGTTGGATTTTGGGTTTTCTAAAGGTTGATCCAAGGTCCAAACAGCCTAATTGGGTCGGATATGGATCCAATCCACCTCGAAATCTGTGCCCAAATGCTGAAATTGCCATAACTCTCTCATTTTAACTCCGATTTCTCTGAAATTCGAACCATAACCCCTTACTATCAAAATGCATCTAACCATGGGTTTAAAACCTTAAGCTCATTACAAAATGCATGAAAAACTTGTTAATATGATGTGCATTTCATGCATCATCAAATGCCCCCATGCTTGAATGTTTGTTAGTCCCTTAACAAACCCTAATTATTCTATGCAACAAAGACAAGAAATGTTGAACATGAATGCATAAAACTAACTCACTTTTGTAGGAATCACGGTTGCATTTAGCGTATGCAACAAGCCCTTTTAACCCCTAGCTTACACCAGTGGACGAGTAAGGTCTCGTGAGGGTTTGTAGAGATGCTACCCACAAACATCAATGAAATGCAAGGATGATTTTTCAAAAATATTAGGCTCTTAAGAAAGCAGTTGGAACAAATATTTCATGTAATTGACATTCTCAAAACATGTTTAAAAAACTCATTCCACCACTGTAAAAAAAATTTTTCCTTCACTTTTCTAACATTGTAGCTATTTTATGATTTTTCTCAGAAAGTCAAGTATTCTCATGTTTTACTCATTTATCCTCACTTGTATATTTTCTGCACAGTAATACACACATACGCCTAAGCAATGAAAATTTTCTCATTCAGCACATTCTTTTTCTTTCATTTTTCACCCTTTTTTAAATTTGTTCTCTTGAGCATTCTTCTCACATGAGCACTATTTCGAATAGTCAGTTTTCGTGACCCGTGTAGCGAGCTTTGGGTCAGTGACTCCCAGGCCGGCCGACCTTAGGACACTAGATACAAAGTATCCCTCGAACTTAATTGCTCGAGTCACTAGACCTTCTATTCTAATAGTTTACGTATAGTCTTCCTCTTGTCATGTGTAATGTCTCTATCTCTTAGGCTTTCTATGCAGTCCATGTAACAAGCTTTCGAACCGGTGGCTCCCAAACCAACTGGCTTTAGGGCACCAGGTGTAAAACACCCTTCAGATTCTACTTACTCGAACTACAAAGGCCACAGATATCGACTAGATGAGAAGATGATCTCCTTCGTTATCTTTTTCGTAAGAGACTCAAACACTTCATCTCGTGTATGCGTTCCACTACTAGGATTCACGAAGACATCAACAACTAAACGTAGCTCTATTCTTTTAAACTCATTTTTCAAAAGCATCTTTCCATTGCTTATTTCTTTCACAAAACATACTGTGCATACTTATAGTAAAGTGATTCAAATTTTTCTAACAATCAAATACTATCTTTTCTTTGAATTTTCTCATAAATAACTACTCTATTTGAATCAGTTTAGAAAAAAAAATTTACATGGGGCTTAAAAATTTCTAAAGTGTTAGATTATGCCAAAAACAATCATATATGCTACAGCTTGTTCTCAAATGCCAGCTTTAGCTACCAGTCGTAAAAAAATTTTTTAGTGTGCATCTAAACCACCCCCCATGCTTGAATGACACTGTCCCTAGTGGCATACAAAATATGTAACGATGCAATGCATATGAACACTAAAAGACAATAAGAATATGGGAGAAAGGATAGCTACAACCTGATCTGCTCTGAGCTTCTGAAGTTGAATTTCATCTGATCTTTGAATTCTTTGAAAGCTCTTCTCTGTACCTGGTAACTGATACACTAAGTGTTAGATTCATCCTGCATGAATCAAAAACAAATGTCAGCATATATGAAATAAAATACTAAATAAAGAAAAATACTGCAATGAAAAACAAACTAGTGTACATATGATACATCCCTCTGGTTGAATCCTCATGCCTTCGTGAGATGCACTATCTCACACTCACCATTTTGCAAGGAATCTGAAATAAAGGGCTTCAGTCTTTGCCCATTCACCTTGAATGTACCTTGAGTCATAGGATCGAATAATGTCACTGCTCCATGGGGAAACACTTCTTTCACAATGTACGGCCCTGTCCATCTCGATCTCAACTTCCCTGGGAATAAATGCAAACGAGAATCGTATAGCCACACTTTCTTCTCTGGCTCAAACACTTTCCTTGTAATGTGCTTATCATGAAATGCTTTTGTGCGATCTTTGTATAATTTGGCATTCTCATACGCATCATTCCTAAGTTCCTCTAATTCTGAGAGCTGCAGTGCTCTCTCTTTGCCAGCCTGGGTGAGGTCAAAATTCAATTTCTTGATAGCCCAATACGCTCTATGCTCTAGCTCGACAGGAAGATGACATGCTTTCCCGAATACAAGGCGATACGGGGACATGCAAATGGGAGTCTTGAATGCAGTTCTATATGCCCAAAGTGCATCATCTAAGCGCTGGGACCAATCCTTGCGGTTCGGGCAAACTGTCTTTTCTAAAATTCGCTTAATTTCCCTATTGAACACCTCAACCTGTCCACTAGTCTGCGGATGATACGGAATGGTAAATCTATGATTGGCAGAATATCTTCTCAGAAGAGAAGCTATCTGTACATTCCTAAAATGCTTGCCACCATCGCTAATCATCACACGTGGCACACCAAAACGACTGAAAATGTTGTGCTTAATGAACTTAAGCACTACTCTGTGATCATTGGTCTTGGTTGCCACGGCATCGACCCACTTGGACACATAATCAACCGCCACAAGAATGTATAAATTTCCAAATGAAGGCGAGAATGGTCCCATGAAATCAATGCCCCAAACATCAAAAATTTCGACTATCAAAATCGGAAGCAAGGGCATCATGTCCCTCTTGGACATGTTCCCAATCTGCTGACATCGAAGACATCACCTACAGAACTCATGAGCATCCCTGTGGAGTGTGGGCCAATAAAATCCTGACTGCAAGACCTTTGCATCTATCTTCCTACTACTAAAATGCCCTCCATAGGCTAATGAATGGGAAAAATTAAGAATGGACTGGTACTCCTCCTCCGGAACACATCTCTTAATGATCTGATCTGCACAGTATTTGAACAACTCTGGTTCATCCCAATAATAGTGTCTCACCTGAGATAGGAATCTCTCACGCTCATTCTTGTTCCAATGCTCAGGGATCTGTCTTGAAACCAAATAGTTCACAATATCTGCAAACCAGGGTAACTGCGGTGTACTGACTGACATAATCTGCTCGTTGGGGAAAGAATCACTGATCGGCCTTTGATCCTGCGTGGTCTCTACGATCAGTCTGGAAAGATGGTCTGCTACTACATTCTCGCTTCCCTTCTTATCTCGAATCTCGAGATCAAACTCCTATAGTAGTAGAACCCAACGAATCAATCTCGGTTTGGTGTCTTTCTTATTCAACAGGTATTTCAATATAGCATGGTCAGAATAGACAACCACCTTCGAACTGAGTAAATAGGACCTAAACTTGTCCAACGCGAAAACTACCGCAAGTAGCTCCTTCTCTGTCATAGTATAATTCATCTGAGCATCAGACAGAGTTCTACTCGCATAGTAGATCACATAGGGCTTCCTATCAATGTGTTGTCCTAAAATAGCCCCCATAGCATAATCAGATGCATCACACATAATCTCAAATGGGAGAGTCCAATCCGGAGGTCTCAAAATGGGTGCAGTAATCAAGGCCTCTTTGAGAATCTCAAAGGCCTTCATACAATCCTCGCTAAAAACAAAGGTCTGGTCTTTCGCTAATAAAGTACACAGCGGTCGCGAGATTTTACTGAAATCTTTTATGAACCACCTATAAAAGCCCGCATGCCCTAAAAATGATCGAATCTGCCTCACGGAGGTGGGTGGATGTAAACACACCAAATTTTTACCTTCATCCAGTGTTTGTCCATTTCATAAGTCATCACAGATCATTGCATGTCATTGCACGTATTCTGCATAGCATTGTATGACATTGCATCTCATTTTCGAGATCCAGCACTCCTATTTCAAAACATTCAATCTAGATTTGAATTTTAAAGCTTTATTTCAAAATCAATTTCAAAACCTGGGTTTTTATTCAATACTTTGTCATTTTCCAACCCCAGGACTTTGTATTTCGAAATATTTTCTCAGAAAACAATCTGGATTCCTTTCAAATTCAAACTTTAATCAATTTCAATTCACAGATGAGACACATTTAGATGGTGTCGCTTTTGAATGCCTCTATTCATCAAATTTCTCAAATTTTTGAAAGTTTCAGTCCGATCAGGACTTTGTCCCAGAGTCCAAATCCAGTCAGGAGTCTGTTTTAAAGTCTGTTTCATTTCCATTTTAAATCGTTTTCGTTTGTTTTCAAAATTTAGGTCATTTTACAGAGTCCAGTTAGTTCAGGACTCTATTTTAGAGTTCGGTCGAGTTAGGAGTCTAACCCTGACTGTGTTTTCTGACTTATTTCATCATTTCTTGATAAAATCTTTTTAAAATTCTTTCATTTGGCTTTTAAAATCTAAAATCTCAGAGTCCTAAGAGTTCAGGACTCTAACCCGGAGTTCCAGTTCGCTTGAGACCCTATTTTCAAAGATCTTGAATTTCAAATACTGATTTTAACCCCTTTTCAAAGCCATTTTCAGTGTTTATTTCAAAAATGTTCAAAATTCGATGTGGGCCCACTCAGTTGGCACCATATCCAGAGGAATTCTAACTCAGTTAGGACCTTATGCCATTTCAAAAATCCTAATTTTAAGTTTACTTTTGAAAATCTTTTGAAAACTCCTTCAATTTCAAGTTTTAAAATCGCTTTTTGAAAAACTCAAGTAGGGCCCACTCGGGGTGGCGCCATATTCGAGTAAGTCAGGGCTAGACTAGGGTTAGTTGATGTCTTGGTTAGTGTTAGAGGTTTAGAAGAGTCAAAACCATTTTGAAAAACTCATTTTTGAAAGTTAGTTTTTAAAACTAGTGTTTTTAAAGGTTTTTAAAAGTGTTTTAAAAAACCAATGTGAGAGAATGCCAAGTGGCACCACATTTGTGGGATTCTTAGGTTTAGCTAGGGGTTAATTAGAAACTATTTAGGATAATTTAGACTAGGGGTAGTTAGGTAACTCCACCCCAAAATCGCCCCCCCTTTAGAGTCCAAAATTTTCAAAATTGTCAATTTTTAAACCTAATTTTTTTATTATAAATAGAGGCATAAGGGGGGTCGATTTTCCCATCTCTCTCCTATTGAGTTCTTGGAGCTTCTCTCTCCTCTCCAGCCCTTCCTCCATTGCAGCAACCTCAAGGTAATATTTTTCTTTAATTTTTAGTTTTTATTTAATATTTTTCATTGTTTTAAGCATGATTTAGCCATTGGCACCATCATCTTCATGGATTAAACCATGGATTTAACCTCAAGAACCATCAAGAATCAGCAAGAACAATCCAAGAAGGTGATCCAACCCTGTTTTGGATGATTTACAGAGATTTTAATCCATTAGAATTGATTTAAATATGATTCTTTGCATTATTAACCAATAAAATATATGACTTACCCTTTTTAATGGGTTAAATCTATGTTTTAAAGGTGATATCAAATTACAGCCATTGATTCCCTGTTTTTAATTTATTTTCATGGTTTATTTATGTTTGTTTTACGTTCTACAGCATAAAAATAATTTTTATTTACTGTTTTATGGTTTATTTTATTTATTTACATTAGTTAATGCATGGTTTTTCAAGTTTCTTAAATTTCTGTGTGTTCTAGGTTTAGAACAGTAAAGATGATGTTATTTCGGATTGAATCACTCATTGTTTATTTCTGATTTTTTTATATGTGGTGCATGCATGAATTATTGAGTTACTGTAGAAAAATCAGAGGTTTTGGATCTCGGGAACCCTGTCAAAAAAATCAGACATCAAATCGGAGTTTTAAAGCTTTAAAATCATGGTTAAAATCAAGAAGGTAACTTGCTGTGATGATATTTCTCTCATCTTATATCCGCTTTTAGATCTGTAAAGTGCTATGGATTCACATTGAATAGATCTGTCTGCTGTGAAATTTTCGGATTTTTTGACCACTGTTTAGTATTTTTCCCCTTTCAGAGAATCTGTTTTTAAATTTAAAGCTCGTTAGGGTTTACCAAAACCCTAATCAGACTTGTGTTAGTCATAAATCCCAAACCAAAGATCCGATTTTAGATCTGTAAAAAGTGAGTATTGTTATTTTTCTGTCTACTGTTCACCACTAAAATTTCAGAGATTTTTGTTTAGAGTTGCTATTTATGTCTGTATTTTAAATCTGGAATAGCTGTTTTAATCCCGGTTAAGAGTGATATATTTTAGCTCAGATTGCCGGAAGGGTTTCTCCCTAACCGGAGATGATTTTCCGATATGTAAATTGAGAAATCTCTGTTTTTTTTTCTAGTTAGTCTCTGTAAAATTTCATAAATTTCCATGGAGATTTGACCCCTGATTCAGGTCTTGGATTGAAACTGGTTGGTGAATTAGGTCAAAAATAGCATATTTTTAGGGTTTAATGCAATTTTCGGATTAATTTAATGTCAAAAAATTATTTTTATGATTCCAATTCGACATTAGGGTTATAACAAGTGCAGATACCAATTTTTATGGATTTTGGAATCCATTTGATGGCTGAATCAAGCAAATTGCAAAACCGGGTTCCTGAAAGATCCAAAAACACTGCAAAAATCACAAAATTTGTGATATTCATGGATTTTCGTGCATAAGCATATATTTTTACGGTTTTATTATGTTCATAATCATATTAGGATGCTTTAGGTTTAATTTTGTGCTCATTTGATTTCATTTAGTGCATAAAACCTAAGTTTTTACCAAATTCTCTTTTTAAAAACCCTGATTTCAAGGCCATAGTCTTGCTATCGGGGGCAATTTGGTCATTTGACCTAAATTTCGAAATCCCTAACCCTAATTTTCATATTTTTAAGCATGTCACATCATATTTAGCTTAGTTTATTACATTCAAATTTCAAAACTTGCATTTTATCAAAATATCTTTCTAAAAACCCTAATTTCAAGGCCATAGTCTTGTTATTAGGGGTATTTTGGTCATTTTGACCCCAATTTCGACATTTCATATTTTACCTTTATTATTTCTTCATATTTTATCATTTTGATTTAAGGGAATCATGGCAAAAAGACTTATATCTAGCAAAATCCAACAATTTCCTGATATTGTTGGATAAATCTAGAAAAGCCAACATATTTTCATCAACCAAGTTTTCTAGTTTTGCAGGTACATTAAAGACTTTATTTTTCATGTATTTAAATTTCAATAGTGATGTAATTTGTAATTAAGCTTTGGAATAAGAATTTATATTTCCTGCTTAGATTGGGTTGCATTGCATATGGTTTATTTTTAATTTTAATGTGTGATGGATGATGATTCATGCATATTTTTACAAATTCACCATGGTCTACACGAATGGCACATGCACTAGCTTCTATGAAGTTTATAAACTTGGTGGAATTTGTATTTATGACCATAGTCAGAATACGAATGATACTTAGATTTATGATCTTCACATTAGCCACATTCAGCCTACACTCTTAGGCTAACTTCAAAAATGCACTGCATTTCTCAAAAATACAAAAAGTATTTCTCAATTCCTCAAATCCATATTCATTCATGCATTTGCCAATTCCAATCTCAATTCAAAGAAGTTCATTTTCTCAAAATCCCCTAATTCTTATAGCAAAATCGATTTTCCCAAAAGCATTGAATTTCAAAGAATATTTCAAGTATTTCCCAAGTTCCAAATTCAAATTTTCTAAGTTAGAATTTCAATTTCAAAGTTTGAATTCAGAGAAACCAAGTTTTTCAAAATCGATTTTCACCAAATGTCAAGGATTCCTCAAAATCGATTTTTATATTTCAAATCCCAATTCACGATTTTCCATGTGATACCTATTCTAAATATTTCAATCATTCAAAGCAAACATCATGTTTTCAAAATGTGCATTTTCTGAAAATTCATAGCACATGCCTGATTCTATGTGCATTTAGAAATTAGAATATGATTTAGACAAGTTGAATAGAGTAGAGCATAAGATTGATCCTTGGTTCAATTACCCTTGTTAAAGGTGGCAGGAACGGTTGAACCTCGTACCGACAGGCGAGTCCCATTCTACGGAATTTTCCCGCATTTTAAAAACGGAGGCGAGTTATTTTCAAAAACTTTTTCAAAGGTTAGTTTGATTTGCAAAAGTAAAATTTTGCGATGATAACAGGTTTGGAGACCGAGATGGGACCTCTTCGCCTGATCAATCTAATGCTCTACTTAGTTCAAATTGTCAAAATCGATTTCCATGGAATGTCAGCTTTGCGTTATGATATCATGTGAACCTAGGAGCCTAGACTTGAACCCAGCTGACATGGAATGCATATAGACTAGGTATGGTTTGGTAGGACCATATTAAGGAGAATTATTCATGCTCACATAGACTTAGGTCTAATATAACACTCTTCAATTTAGGAATTGTATGAAAACAATGTTTGCTTCTTCAAATATTTCAAAATTCTATCTCTTTAGGACTTAGAGCCTTCTGTTTGATTGCATGTGCTCATGTTTTTCAAAAATCACCCCACCTATATTGTCCCGGTCTTCACGTTGCTGGGCTCTCTTCCAGAACCATAGTTCGGGACAGAGCCTCACAACTGGGCCACCTATTTGGGTGAAACCCCCCTGCCACGTACCAAGGGCCATAGTCCAACGTATATCGGCAGGTGCTCAAGGATGTTGGAAAACTTGAACCTAGAACCGGAGAAATTGATTTTATGCCACGTACATCGAGCCTTGGCTTGAGTATATAGACATAACTGGATTGGATACAGTTGATCTAAACCTTAGAGTTAGGATTAAGGTCCTATAGCTATTTCAAAATTTGTGCATCTAGAGTCAGCTTTTAGGGAATGCTGTATGTGCATACTTGTTTGTGCAGAATGTGATTGAATATGTTATAGTCATTTCCTTTTATTTTCCATATTTTCCTCAATTTTCTAAAATACTGGACGATTTTCTCAAAATTCCCCAATCTATGTCCATGTACTGTCCATGTTTTAAATCTTGGACGATTTTCCAAAATACTTCATTTTTCATTTATTTCTTCATATTTCATCAAACCCTGGACGATTTTCCAAATTTCCCTTCATTTCCTTCAAAACTCCAGGTGATTTCCCATCTTTCCTGTCTTCTGGATCTCGAATTTCCTGCTTTATTTTTATCCTGCCTGCATTTTCCTCAAAATTCCTGTATTTTCCAAGTCTTATTTCAAATTTTCCATGTTTTCCAGTCTATTCTGATGGCATCCAGTCAGCTTGATTCAGTCTTCCCTGAGGGTCACATCTCCTACGAGGTGGGCAACGTCTTCCCGAACATCAAGTCCTCAGCACCGGATCCTTCTTTCCCCGGTGGTATTATTCATGGTTCAAAAACTTCTCTCGTATGTTTCCGGACCATCTGGACGAGTGTGGATTGGAACTGGCGTCCGCAGTGGGAAAGCAGACAGTCAATGGCAACTTGATCCATGCACTAGCAGAGCGGTGGAATCCGAGCACTTCTACCTTCTGGTTCCTGTGGGGCGAGATGACAGTACTGATGGATGAATTTTCAGAGATTATGGGATTGCCCGAGCCAGCCGGTCAGCCTGGAGATCCATTGGAGAAACAGTTTCTGATTAATATTAAGGGTCTGGACCCTAAGGATGCCTTAGCTCGCATGACAGGACGCAAGTCTTGGCCTCTGATTGAAGAAGATGGAAATGAATATGTGGATCTGCTCGAAATCTACAGACAGCATGGGGCATTTGTGGAAGTCAGTTCGTTGTCCAGGACAGCTCGAGAGAGAATTCAGCACGCGATGGTTCTGTGCACGGTGGGATTAGCTTTCTTTCCCGATGGACGGAATTACATGGATATCAGAATAGTTCAGCTTCTAAGGAGATGGGGAAGTCGACAGACTATCCGCCTCTCAATAGCCATGGCCGCACTCGCCTTTCTATACCGAGGGTTGACTCGTTTCGCACTTGGAGAATCAATTCTAGTCGAAAGGTGCACCTATGCCTTGCAGTCTTGGTTCCTCCGGCATGTGCCAGTCCGAGCCAGTTCATTCAGATACAATGGAGAAAAGCTTCTTCCAGTTGCACGATACCGGTTCTTGATCGACAACCTTCAGGAGGAAGAGGTCGTATGGGACTACTTTGATCGCCAGGAATCACCTCCCAGATATACTTATGCATACGCCAAGCGATTCAGGCTACTTGGCCCATTTTTCTGCGCATACTATCATCCAGAGCGGTGTGTCAGGCAGTTCTCTCAGAGGCAGAAGCGCGTAGAGATTCGTCCACTAGTCGGGGTTTTGCCAGAATTCGATCTCGCATCAGATCAGTGGTCCGGAGCATACCATTCTGCCAGACATGGCTGGGATTCCTTTGTCAGTCTTACTATTTTTCCTGGTCCTCGTGTATCTTCTGATTATCTGGAGTGGTGGAAAATTGTTTGTCCCCCTCCCCTCTGTCAAGTGTATTATTGATAAAATCATGTTTTTCCTCTCAATAAAAATTCCTTTATTTTACATTGGTTTGACGACCTCGCCTAGGTAACAAGGCATATTTTCAGTTGTTTATCTTGCAAAGAATAGCAACGCAATTGTCGTAATCCCAGTGACGACTCAATCCCTAGTAATGGGATATTATTTCAATTGTCTACCAAAATTCTCAACAAATATTTTCCTCCAAACCAAATTTCCTTCAAAAGCCTAACCATCAGTTCTGCCCTGCAGAGAGCATCAGTAATATTCAAGAGAACATTTGCGATACCCGATGGTTGATACAAGTTCCAGAAAGAAAGCCGCATCAGTTGAAGGCGTCGCGTAATCAGTAGCTTCAGAAGAAGAGATGGACTCACCTCGATCCATCCAGAGTCAGGGTCAGCAGGCGGATGATGGCATCGATCCCCAAATGTACGTCATGTTCAAAAACATGATGACCAAGATGCTGGCAGAGCAAGCTGAGGCCAGTACTGAGCAAATTCAGACCAAACAGAAAGATAAGGGTCATGCCGTCAAGAATGTGAAGATCAGTAAAAAGCAGAATCGTCATGAGGAAATGTCTGATGAGTCAGAATCAGCAAATGATACTGACAAAGAGTATGAAAACAAGCAAGAATTCAAAAGGTCGACTCAGGGGCAGGGGTCGGCCTACAAATCCAAGAATCAGTCTGTTGACGACCCTACGCAGTCACAACTCAAAGATGTGATGAAAATAGTTAAGGATCTTCAAACTCGTGACAAGGGCAAAAGAGTCTTTACAAGTGAAGACTTCTATGATGGACTGGATGGGGATGATGATCTTGATAATCTCCCCAAGAAATTTATCAAGTTTGATGGTTCAGGTGACCCAAAAGCACATCTCGCCCTATTCTTCGCAGAATGTTCCAGGTTCAAGAGGAACAATCGTGCCTTATTTCTCTGCTTCCCTCGCAGTTTGGAAGGTGTCGCAGCAAAGTGGTACTCAGAGCACATTAATCCGATAGAACTGAAAGAATTCAACAAAGTGGTCAATTTATTTATTGAGCGCTTTCTATTCAACGCCGAAGCACTCCCGACTCTCAGTCATCTCTGCAGTCTGAGGTAGAAGGAAAACGAGAAGGCCAGGGATTTTATTCATAGATGGAGATCAGCTTGCAATAAGATGTGCGAGCCAATAGCAGAAAGACACGCACTATCTTTGATCCTGAGCAACTTCTCGCAACCCCTGAGGGGACTAATTTCTACATCTCCATCGAAGAGCTTCATAGAACTAACAGAACGAGCCGAATGGCTCGAGTTGAGTATGGAGAACGGGTCTTATGAAGGTTTTATGTTTACAAAGAATAACAGTCAACAAGAATCAAAGAAGAAAGCCCATTTTACCTACTCTGCCAATAACAGTAAGAATCAGAACAAAGGAAATGGAAAAAATCATAGTTATGCTTCAGGAGGGTCAAATCCCAACAAAAGTGATCAGAAAGGCAAGTCGATTATTCAATATGATAAGCAGCCACAGCAAACCCTCAAACAAAGATCAAGACCACAAGAAAAGCCGAAGCGGGAAGGATGGAGTTATAACCGCAAGTTTACTCCTCTAGACCAGTCCCTCGAGACAGTATTAGAATATATGCTCGGCAGTGATATGATTAAGCTTCCAAGGGTAGCCGACCCGCCAGTGGTTATGGGAAAAATGAAGGACAGATTCTGCAAGTTTCACCGAACTGTGGGACATGATAAACATCATACAAGATTATATTGACAAAAATCTGTTAGTAGAAGGGGCTAAAGATGAGAAAATGGAGATTCTAAAACAGCCTTTCTTGCAGCACTCAACAGCAATGATATCTGATCATCCCTTTCAGCCACAAGATCACATCCGACCATGCCCTAGCAGTGATATCAAGGTGCAGCATCAGGTATTAGTATTGCATAAGGCCCAGTCCAGTTCTCAAAAGATGGACCTCGTTGCAGCATTCAGTAAGCTGAAAGTTTCGAGAGAACCCGCTAGAATATCTCCAGAGGTAGCCAAAAGAATGCCATGGTTACCCAAGAACCTTGTCAAATCTACTTCGGAAAAAGGGAGAAAACCAGAAGAAAAGGTCGACACGGTGCAAAGACCAATCACTGCCCTCTCTAATATCCCTATCCTTGAGTTGGCACGTGCCTCTCCTAAGCATCAGCAAGTTCTGGACGATTTACTGCAAAAGATCAAAGTCAAGCCAGACACCACACCTGAAGACATGGCTCAGATCGTTAATCAGGCCATGACCAATGCTCCCATAACCTTCTCAGATGAGGATCTGCCAAAACCTCACGCATTTCATAACAATGCCTTGTACATTGTGGTGCGAACCTGGGGAATGACTGTACCCCACGTGCTTGTAGATGGAGGCAGTAGCCTCAACATTTGTCCTGAAATGACTGTCAAGGCTCTGGGTATAAAAGAAGAAGAGTATACACCAGATCCGATCACCATTTATGGGTTTGATAATCATGGACAGACAGCAAAGGGAAAGATCTTCTTGGAAATATTTATCAACTACTCTGTTCATACAGTGCTTTTCCATGTCGTTAACGTGCCGCCAACGTATAATCTTCTACTGGGAAGAACATGGATTCATAATGCCAACGCCGTGCCATCCACTCTGCATCAGTGCATCAAGTGGTCTAAAGGTGGCATGATAACTACTATTTTGGGGGAAGATCCTGAAGAGAGGCTACCTCAACCTATGATCCCTAGGCCAACTTATACTGCTGATATCCCTAGCATTAGGGAAAGTGAAGAAATTGTTCTCAGTGAAAGCCTTGAAATGCTAAAGTTAGAAGCAACATCAGAGACAAATCACACAGCAGCGATGGTCCAATGGCAAGGACCACATTTCTTTAAGATTGGGGGTCGTCTCGATTATAGTACTTTCAAGGACCATCCTCTTTTCCCGCAGTTTGTTAGGACCAAGAAAGGATTTGACCTGTTACTGAAGCATGGTTATCAGCCTTTCAAAGGATTGGGCAAGAACGGAGATGGCCGGCTAGAGCCAGTGATCCCTGATCATCATCCGCGCAGGGCAGGACTAGGATTCATGGGCAAAAGATCCCACAAAAATACTGTCTTCATTAAAGGGATCCATTAAAAATTTTCTACCATCTGTCTTTTCTATTTCATTCATTTGATTTTTGCAGTTTGTAGGGACAATGTCCCATTTCAGTTCATTTTAAATGTCCTTATTTCATTTCAAGTCTACAATAAAGTTATCAAGTTTCTCGTCTATCTGGATGTCATCTTTCTCTTATTCCTCTGCAATTTGTCTTCAAAATTCATTTGTTCTTATTTTTATTCCCATGCAATTTATGTCATAGTAAAGGAGCTTTCTCTAAAAGCTATTCCTTTTCAAAATTTCAGAATGTCTTCTCAACCGATAAAAAGGTTAGTCATTAATCCTTCAATCCTATCGAAACCGGCAAAGATATATCGGGTCCGAGCAAGAGCAGGGGACAGTAAGGTCACAAAGCAGTCAGAAGAAATGGCAGAATTCGATTCGTCGCTTCCAGAGTTGCCAGAATTTGCAGCGATTCAGAAACAAGATGAACCATCGACCCTAGTCCAGGATTCGACTGAGGACATCAATATTGGTTCAGAAGATAGTCCGAAAATTCTCAAGATCGGCACCAGCCTAAGTACAGATGAGAAGGAAAGGCTCATTGACTTTCTCAAGCAGCACCAAGAAGTATTCGCATGGACTTATGAAGATATGCCCGGTTTAGATCCTAAATTGGTGGAACATCGACTCGTTCTGAAGCCTGATGCGAAACCTGTTAAACAGAAGTTAAGGAAAATGGATCCTCGAATCGAGCAACAGGTCAAGGAAGGACTTGAGGACTTGCTTAAAGCAGGATTCATTCGAGCAATAGATTATCCGGACTGGTTGGCGAATATCGTTGCAGTTCCCAAGAAAAATGGCAAAGTGCGAATTTGTATCGACTTTCGCGATCTCAATAAAGCTACTCCGAAGGATGACTATCCCCTCCCAAATATTGACCTCCTAGTTGATAGCACAACTGGGCATGCCATGTTTTCCTTCATGGACGGATACTCCGGATATAATCAGATCAAGTTAGCCGCTCGTGACCAATCCAAAACATCCTTCACTACGCCATGGGGCACTTTCTGTTATACAGTCATGCCGTTTGGGCTCAAAAATGCTGGGGCAACCTATCAGCGTGCAATGGCTGCCATTTTCCATGATCAGATGCACAAGACCATGGATGCATACGTTGATGACATCTTGGTCAAATCCAAGGAGGAAGGAGACCATATCGATGCCTTAAGTCAAGTCTTCAAGCGGCTTATTCTTTATAAGCTAAGACTCAACCCTCAGAAGTGTGTCTTCGGAGTTGAATCAGGCAAATTGCTAGGCTTCTTGGTCAACAAAAAGGGGATAGAAATGGATCCCGCTAAAGCAAAGGCCATCATTGACATGCCACCTCCAACTACTCTTAAGGAATTGCGTAGTCTTCAGGGACGTATGCAATCAATTCGGAGATTCATATCCAACCTTGCCATGAGATGTGAACCTTTCAATCATCTACTCAGAAAAGGAGTGAAATTTGAATGGGGACCAGAGTGTCAGCAATCGTTTGAGCGTATCAAGAAATATCTTCTTAATCCGCCCGTTCTAAAGCCACCAGAATTGGGAAAGCCTCTCTTGCTATACGTTTCAGTTAACCAAGCCGCTTGTGGCAGATTCTTGTCACAATATGAAGAAGGCAGTTTGGTTGAACATGCCATTTACTATGTAAGCAAGACTTTCATTGACTACGAGAAGAAATATTCTCAAATAGAGAAGACATGCCTAGCACTGGTATGGATGTGTCAGAAGCTGAGACATTACTTGTTAGCATCAGAAGTCAAGATTCTCTCAAAACTTAATCCTCTCAAGTATATTCTCGAACAACCATTTCTTAGTGGACGGATTGCTAAGTGGCAAGTCCTGTTAATGCAGTATGATCTGGGGTATGTTTCTCAGCAATCTATCAAAGGTCAAGCAATTGCAGACCAATTGGCAGATTTTCCTTTAGCAGAAGATGTTAGAATCGAGGATAGCTTTCCCGATGAGCGGATCTGTAATGTTCAACAATCCCCAGTTTGGAATCTGTTTTTCGACGGATCCAAGAACATGGCCGGCATAGGAGTCGGAATCTTGCTGATCACACCAGAGAAAGAGATGATCCCCTTTTCTCTGAAACTGGATTTTCAATGTACCCATAATATGGCTGAGTATGAAGCTTTAATACAAGGTATGAGAATTTTGCAAGACTTCAATGTTCAGAGGGTACACACTTTCGGCGATTCATTGCTCGTCGTCAGCCAAGTCAAAGCTGAATGGCAGGTAAAAGATCAGAAGTTGCTCCCTTACCAAAAGATCGTTTTATCCCTTATCAACAATTTCGATGAATTTCAGCTTTTCTATATCAAAAAAGAGTTTAATCAAATAGCTGATGGTATGGCCAGCCTGGGCTCCATTATGTCTTTCAGAAATGGAGAATCCTGTCGCTCCTTTGAAATCGGTAGACTTGACCAACCTGCCTTCGTTCCGGTAATGCAAGTCAACCAGGCGGAACAGAAAAAGAAGCCTTGGTATCAAGATATCAAAAACTTTATTGAAACTGGTGAGCTTCCACCAGAACTATCAAAGAAGGAGCAAAAAGCAATTCGGCATATGTCCGCCCGCTATTTTATCCTTGCCAATGTTCTTTATCGTCGTGGGTTCAGTTCTGAGTATTCCAGGTGCTTAGACGAAGAAGAAGCTAAAGAAATCATACGAGAAGCGCATGAAGGTATTTGCGGTGGTCATGTCGGCTACCAAACCCTTGTTAAACAAATCATTCGGGCAGGATACTATTGGAGAACCATGCAGCAAGACTGCTATCGTTTTGTGAAGAAGTGTGTTCAGTGTCAGATACACGCACCTTCCATTCATGTGCCAGCCACGTACTTGCAATCAGTCGTGTCTCCATGGCCATTTTCTATGTGGGCCTTCGACGTCGTAGGACCCATCTCTCCTTCAGCTTCTAATGGTCATAAATATTTTCTTGCCGCAACAGAGTATTTCACCAAATGGGTTGAAGCCGTCACTCTGCGTACAGTGGAAGGTCGACATGTAGTCTCGTTCATTCATAAGAACATTCTTTGTCGTTTCGGTATACCACACGACATCGTGTCAGATAATGGTACTCATTTCAAGAATGAGAGAATGAAGATCTTTTGTTCAAAATTCAGAATTCATCATCATTTTTCAGCTCCTTATTATCACAAGGAAATGGTCAGGCAGAAGCAACCAACAAAAGTTTGATTCGCATCTTGGAAAGAACCGTTGAGACGGGTCGTGATTGGCACGAGAAAATTCATGATGCACTTTGGGCATATCGAACTACCATTCGAACTCCAACCAATGCGACTCCTTCAGAACTTGTTTATGGGACTGAGGTGGTGTTACCTCTTCATGTTCAGAAACCCGCCCTTAAGTTTGCATCTCTTTTAGAGCTACCACTCGATCAGTATCAACAACAGAGATTGGTACAGTTAGATTTACTCGATGAAAAAAGACTCAAAGCAGCAGAACACGCTCAGTCTTATCGTTAGAGGATAGCAAGGCAATATGCCAAGTCAGTCATCGAAAGGAGATTCCAAGTTAATGACTTGGTCCTTAGATCAACGGCTCATCTCAAGCATCGTCCACATGGCAAATGGTCACCAAACTGGGAAGGTCCCTACGTGGTGAAAGAAGCGTTGCCCCATAATTCATATCGTCTGATTAATGCAGACGGGGTAGAACTATCCGACCCCATTAATGCTCGACGTCTGAAGAAATTCTATACCTAGAAAATCTCTATTCTATCTTTTGTATTCTTCAAAAATTCTCCTCAATAAATGATCAATTATTCTTTGGTCAAAATACCCCTCTTCCCCAGAATATACTGGGGCATTCTTGTTAAAGTTGCCTTTTATCCAAAACAATTTGTGTGCAGGCAGGATCTAATAAATCTCTCATTTTGCACGCATGTGCACTCAGTTGCATCCATTTGCATTTGCACGCATTCATCCGCATCAATTTGCATTGAATTTCCCATTCAGGATAAGGGATAAATCTTGAGACCCCGGCAAGTCGTCCAAGTCATCGCCAATTGATGACCCTTCAAAACCCAGTGCTCGTACTGGTAATCTTTCAAAACTCAGTGCTCGTACTCGTAATCTTTTAAAAACCAGTGCTCGTACTGGTAATCTTTTGAAAACCCAGTGCTCGTACTGGTAATCTTTTAAAATTTAGTGCTCGTACTGATAACCTTTTAAAGTCCAGTGCTCGTACTGGTATCCTTTAAAAATCCAGTGCTCGTACTGGTAATCTTTTAAAATTCAGTGCTCGTACTGATAACTTTTTAAAATCCAGTGCTCGTACTGGTAATCTTTTAAAATCCAGTGCTCGCACTGGTAGCCTTTTAAAGTCCAGTGCTCATACTGGTATCCTTTAAAAATCCAGTGCTCGTACTGGTAATCTTTTAAAATCCAGTGCTCGTACTGGTAGCCTTTTAAAGTCCAGTGCTCGTATTGGTATCCTTTAAAAATCCAGTGCTCCTACTGGTAATCTTTTAAAATACAGTGCTCGTATTGGTACTTTGTCAAAGTTTGGTCTTCATACTGGTCGCAACATAACTCTCACATTGAGGTTCAGGCTCAATCTTTAGACCTGCGAACCAAACAATCTGTATCAGACTCTTGGGTCGTTCCATTCTGTTAATCTGACATTCGGGTTGCCGATTTTGTCAAGACTTCTAGTCATTCGTATTATCAAGCAGTTCTTTGAGTTATCAAAAGCTATCAAAATCAATCGCCAAGTATCTCTCTTGCGAGGGACCCTTTTTCCAGGGAGAGTTCGAGGGAGCTCGTTTCTTTTCGCATGTCTTTATTGTTCGTTCGTTGAACCCCTTTTTCTAGGGAGAGTTTGAAGGGACTCGTGATTCATGAACAGTTTGCAAAATAATCTTTATTGTCACACAAGGAATTTTTTTTCTAGGGAGAGTTTCGACGGAAGCTCGTCCTCCTTGTAACCCTAAATGTCTTTTGTTAGGCCACCCCCGTCGTCGAAGACCCTTTTTCCAGGGAGAGTGTGATGGACTCGTTCCTCTATGATATCCTTTCAATCTCTGTTAGCGGCCCCCTTTCCATAAGAGAAGCCTAGAAATAGGGAGTTTTGACGAAAACTCTATTTCTCTTCGAAAGTTCGTTTTGCAAACACCTCCTCTTCAGGGAAGAGAGGAGTATCTTTTGTTACCCGTTCAGGTAAGGGTCAAGCCTGAGTCTCTCCTTTGGGGAAAGGAGAGGAGAATCTAGCCACGGATGTGTCATATAGATCTTAAATGATTTCTTTCACCAAGGATTCCAAGAATATTTTGCCAATTTGCCATAAAAAAAAATAGTTGTTGATTCCAAAATCTTTATCGCATAAAATTGTACCTCAGAATACCTTCAGTATTACTTCCGAAGTGACAAAGCTTTTGCGAAAAAGGATTCAAAATTCAAAATCTTTCTATTGGCCAACCAAAAGGATGAAGAATAAATCCGCGATATGGCCAGCAAAGAAAATTCAATGTTGTTGCAAAGCCAGAAGTGATTAATATTGATCGCAATCAATGGCACATTTTTAAAGACCATTCTTAGAAAATAAAAGCAGTTGAAATATCCTGGGTGACACAAACAAAAAAATCCATACCATCTCTACATCTCCTCCATCACCTAAGCTGCAATTAAATATCTGCAAAAGGGATCTCTCAACTGTCGTCAAGATGAAGGCGAATTAGACGAGTCGACCCCCGGGGGCCAAAGAAGATTTGGATCATCTCCAAGATGACAGAGTTTGTGACAGATCCTTCCAGGGAAAGTCCAGATCACCGTCGAGATGAAGGCGAGTGTGATGGATCTACCGACAAACCCTAAAAGATATTTAATTTCCGCTATCATCAAGAGACTTCCAACCAATGAGCCAATAACCGTCAATATAATCTCTGAGAGAAAAGAAGGATCGGAACATCTCTGAGATGAAGGAGTTTGTGACGTACCCTTCCAAAAAAAATAAAGAGAGAAAAAGCTAGGACATCTCCAAAATGAAGGATGATGTAATTCCCGAAAAATCCAAGAGAGCTCCAATTCTGTCAAAAAAGAGTGCAGAAAGATCATCATGAGAAGAGAATCCCAGGATATCAGACTGCCGAATCTATCAAGAATCTTCTTTAATTTTGTGAAATTCTTTTATCAATATCCTTTCGCTAATAGCTCTCGCAATATCAAGAATACATTCTTTTCCGTCCATATCAATGAAATTGATAGCCTCCTTGAAGGAAAGTCAATTGCAAGTAATTTGAATTCGAATCTTGATTCTACGGAGTTAAGCCCAGTCGGAGGTAATACTTCAGGTAGAAAAGAGGGAATATTTTTCATATATATATGTGCTTATCATTCTTGAATTAACTACAATTTTTTATCTTATTGGCAATCTTTTTAAGTTAGCCTGACATGAAGTGAGAACTTGATGTTTATTTTGATGTATCCAGGCGTTGTTGTTATCCCTTTTAGGATCGGATGATGGGAGTTGTCCAAGATCCTTCCCTTCTTGTTTTGATCTGAGTGCCTGAGCTCTCAGATTCGCGCACTTCCCTGTGCTCCCCACTGTCCCACCATAGACAGTTCCCGTTCAGGTTAAGGGTTAAACCTGAATTTTCTGCAAAAGGTCATCTGTCTTAAAAGCCATTCAATCTTAGCAATGAGACGTCCAAGATCAATCCCTTTTCAAGCTTTAGGGAACCCCCTTTCTTCCTTTTGCAAACCCCTCTCGGATTTATTGTGCAGAATTCGAAGGTCCCATCATGGTTTCTTCATTCGAGGACTCCGTATATTGTCCCCTTTCAGGTTAAGGGTTAAGCTTGAGCCTCATTTTTCCAAGAGGTATCGTCCCCTTTCAAGTTAAGGGTTAAGCCTGAGCTTCGTTCCATACGAGGTATTTCCTGTCCCATCCAGGTTAAGGGCAAAACCTGAATCTCACTTCTTTTCGAAGTAAAATTTTCTCCTTATTCTTCATTTCATATCTATCATCATCCTTTGAACTAATTCTTTCATACCCAGTCAGATTCATCTAACTGGGGCATTTTTATAGTCCAAATTTGGTATGTTTTTTTTGCCACTAAGCTCGGCTTTCAACCGGCTTAGCAGCAAAGAGGGGCATCTGTAAACACACCAAATTTTTACCTTCATCCAGTGTTTGTCCATTTCATAAGTCATCACAGATCATTGCATGTCATTGCACGTATTCTGCATAGCATTGTATGACATTGCATCTCATTTTCGAGATCCAACACTCCTATTTCAAAACATTCAATCCAGATTTGAATTTTAAAGCTTTATTTCAAAATCAATTTCAAAACCTGGGTTTTTATTTAATACTCTGTCATTTTCCAACCCCAGGACTTTGTATTTCGAAATATTTTCTCAGAAAACAATCTGGATTCCTTTCAAATTCAAACTTTAATCGATTTCAATTCACAGATGAGACCCATTTAGATGGTGTCGCTTCTGAATGCCTCTATTCATCAAATTTCTCAAATTTTTGAAAGTTTCAGTCCGATCAGGACTTTGTCCCAGAGTCCAAATCCAGTCAGGAGTCTGTTTTAAAGTCTGTTTCATTTCCATTTTAAATCGTTTTCGTTTGTTTTCGAAATTTAGGTCATTTTACAGAGTCCAGTTAGTTCAGGACTCTATTTTAGAGTTCGGTCGAGTTAGGAGTCTAACCCTGACTGTGTTTTCTGACTTATTTCATCATTTTTTGATAAAATCTTTTGAAAATTCTTTCATTTGGCTTTTAAAATCTAAAATCTCAGAGTCCTAAGAGTTCAGGACTCTAACCCGGAGTTCCAGTTCGCTTGAGACCCTATTTTCAAAGATCTTGAATTTCAAATACTGATTTTAACCCCTTTTCAAAGCCATTTTCAGTGTTTATTTTAAAAATGTTCAAAATTCGATGTGGGCCCACTCAGTTGGCACCATATCCAGAGGAATTCTAACTCAGTTAGGACCTTATGCCATTTCAAAAATCCTAATTTTAAGTTTACTTTTGAAAATCTTTTGAAAACTCCTTCAATTTCAAGTTTTAAAATCGCTTTTTGAAAAACTCATGTAGGGCCCACTCGGGGTGGCGCCATATTCGAGTAAGTCAGGGCTAGACTAGGGTTAGTTGATGTCTTGGTTAGTGTTAGAGGTTTAGAAGAGTCAAAACCATTTTGAAAAACTCATTTTTGAAAGTTAGTTTTTAAAACTAGTGTTTTTAAAGGTTTTTAAAAGTGTTTTAAAAAACCAATGTGAGAGAATGCCAAGTGGCACCACATTTGGGGGATTCTTAGGTTTAGCTAGGGGTTAATTAGGAACTATTTAGGATAATTTAGACTAGGGGTAGTTAGGTAACTCCACCCCAAAATCGCCCCCCCTTTAGAGTCCAAAATTTTCAAAATTGTCAATTTTTAAACCTAATTTTTTTATTATAAATAGAGGCATAAGGGGGGTCGATTTTCCCATCTCTCTCCTATTGAGTTCTTGGAGCTTCTCTCTCCTCTCCAGCCCTTCCTCCATTGCAGCAACCTCAAGGTAATATTTTTCTTTAATTTTTAGTTTTTATTTAATATTTTTCATTGTTTTAAGCATGATTTAGCCATTGGCACCATCATCTTCATGGATTAAACCATGGATTTAACCTCAAGAACCATCAAGAACAATCCAAGAAGGTGATCCAACCCTGTTTTGGATGATTTACAGAGATTTTAATCCATTAGAATTGATTTAAATATGATTCTTTGCATTATTAACCAATAAAATATATGACTTACCCTTTTTAATGGGTTAAATCTATGTTTTAAAGGTGATATCAAATTCCAGCCATTGATTCCCTGTTTTTAATTTATTTTCATGGTTTATTCATGTTTGTTTTACGTTCTACAGCATAAAAATAATTTTTATTTACTGTTTTATGGTTTATTTTATTTATTTACTTTAGTTAATGCATGGTTTTTCAAGTTTCTTAAATTTCTGTGTGTTCTAGGTTTAGAACAGTAAAGATGATGTTATTTCGGATTGAAGCACTCATTGTTTATTCCTGATTTTTTTATATGTAGTGCATGCATGAATTATTGAGTTACTGTAGAAAACTTAGAGGTTTTGGACGTCGGGAACCCTGTCAAAAAAATCAGACATCAAATCGGGTTTTTAAAGCTTTAAAATCATGGTTAAAATCAAGAAGGTAACTTGCTGTGATGATATTTCTCTCATCTTATATCCGATTTTAGATCTGTAAAGTGATATGGATTCACATTGAATAGATATGTCTTCTGTGAAATTTTCGGATTTTTTGACCACTGTTTAGTATTTTTTCCCTTTCAGAGAATCTGTTTTTAAATTTAAAGCTCGTTAGGGTTTACCAAAACCCTAATCAGACTTGTGTTAGTCATAAATCCCAAACCACAGATCCGATTTTAGATCTGTAAAAAGTGAGTATTATTATTTTTCTGTCTACTGTTCACCACTAAAATTTCAGAGATTTTTGTTTAGAATTGCTATTTATTTCTGTATTTTAAATCTGGAATAGCAGTTTTAATCCCTGTTAAGAGTGATATATTTTAGCTCAGATTGCCAGAAGGGTATCTCCCTAACCGGAGATGATTTTTCCAATCTGTAAATTGGGAAATCTCTGTTTTTCTTTCTAGTTAGTCTCTGTAAAATTTCATAAATTTCCATAGAGATTTGACCCCTGATTCAGGTCTTGGATTGAAACTGGTTGGTGAATTAGGTCAAAAATAGCATATTTTTAGGGTTTAATGCAATTTTCGGATTAATTTAATGTCAAAAAATTATTTTTATGATTACAATTCGACTTTAGGGTTATAAAAAGTGCAGATAACAATTTTTATGGATTTTGGAATCCATTTGATGGCTGAATCAAGCAAATTGCAAAACCGGGTTCCTGAAAGATCCAAAAACACTGCAAAAATCACAAAATTTGTGATATTCATGGATTTTCGTAAATAAGCATATATTTTTAGGGTTTTATTATGTTCATAATCATATTAGGATGCTTTAGGTTTAATTTTGTGCTCATTTGATTTCATTTAGTGCATAAAACCTAAGTTTTTACCAAAATCTCTTTTTAAAAACCCTGATTTCAAGGCCATAGTCTTGCTATCAGGGGCAATTTGGTCATTTGACCTAAATTTAGAAATCCCTAACCCTAATTTTCATATTTTTAAGCATGTCACATCATATTTAGCTTAGTTTATTACATTCAAATTTCAAAACTTGCATTTTATCAAAATATCTTTCTAAAAACCCTAATTTCAAGGCCATAGTCTTGTTATTAGGGGTATTTTGGTCATTTTGACCCCAATTTCGACATTTCATATTTTAACTTTATTATTTCTTCATATTTTATCATTTTGATTTAAGGGAATCATGGCAAAAAGGCTTATATCTAGCAAAATCCAACAATTTCCTGATATTGTTGGATAAATCTAGAAAAGCCAACATATTTTCATTAACCAAGTTTTCTAGTTTTGCAGGTACATTGAAGACTTTATTTTTCATGTATTTAAATTTCAATAGTGATGTAATTTGTAATTAAGCTTTGGAATAAGAATTTATATTTCCTGCTTAGATTGGGTTGCATTGCATATGGTTTATTTTTAATTTTAATGTGTGATGGATGATGATTCATGCATATTTTTACAAATTCACCATGGTCTACACGAATGGCACATGCACTAGCTTCTATGAAGTTTATAAACTTGGTGGAATTTGTATTTATGACCATAGTCAGAATACGAATGATACTTAGATTTATGATCTTCACATTAGCCACATTCAGCCTACACTCTTAGGCTAACTTCAAAAATGCACTGCATTTCTCAAAAATACAAAAAGTATTTCTCAATTCCTCAAATCCATATTCATTCATGCATTTGCCAATTCCAATCTCAATTCAAAGAAGTTCATTTTCTCAAAATCCCCTAATTCTTATAGCAAAATCGATTTTCCCAAAAGCATTGAATTTCAAAGAATATTTCAAGTATTTCCCAAGTTCCAAATTCAAATTTTCTAAGTTAGAATTTCAATTTCAAAGTTTGAATTCAGAGAAACCAAGTTTCTCAAAATCGATTTTCACCAAATGTCAAGGATTCTTCAAAATCGATTTTTATATTTCAAATCCCAATTCACGATTTTCCATGTGATACCTATTCTAAATATTTCAATCATTCAAAGCAAACATCATGTTTTCAAAATGTGCATTTTCTGAAAATTCATAGCACATGCCTGATTCTATGTGCATTTAGAAATTAGAATATGATTTAGATAAGTTGAATAGAGTAGAGCATAAGATTGATCCTTGGTTCAATTACCCCTGTTAAAGGTGGCAGGAACGGTTGAACCTCGTACCGACAGGCGAGTCCCATTCTACGGAATTTTCCCGCATTTTAAAAACGGAGGCGATTTATTTTCAAAAACTTTTTCAAAGGTCAGTTTGATTTGCAAAAGTAAAATTTTGTGATGATAACAGTGGAGTCAAACGGGAAATGGATGTCACCTTCGCTCTGTCAACCTCAATGCCACGCTTGGACACAATGTGTCCAAGCACAATCCCCTCCTGGACCATAAAATGGCTCTTTTCCCAACTCAGGACAAGATTTGTCTCCGCACACCTACTCAGAACTCGAGTAAGTTTTTGGAGGCAATCTTCAAATGAAGAGCCATAAACTGAAAAGTCGTCCATGAACACTTTCATCACATCATCTATCATGTCCGAGAAGATAGCAAGCATGCACCTCTGAAAAGTGGTCGGGGCATTGCAGAGCCCAAACAGCATGCGTCTAAATGCGAAGGTGCCATAAGGACATGTAAATGTAGTCTTCTTCTGGTCGTCAGAATGGACAGCTACCTTATTGTATCCTGAGTATCCATCTAAAAAGCAGTAGTAGCTCTGTCTTGCGAGTCTCTCTAAGATTTGATCAATGAATGGCAATGGGAAATGATCTTTCCTAGTTGCCACATTCAGCTTCCGATAATCGATACAAACTCGCCATCCTGTAGTGGTCCTCATCGGAATTCTCTCACCCTTCTCATTTTCAACCACAGTGACTCCTAACTTCATCGGCACAACCTGAATCGGACTGACCCACTGGCTATCAGAAATAGTGTAAATGATTCCAGCATCCAACCACTTCACCACCTCGTTCTTCACTACTTCCTTCATGTTAAGATTTAGCCTTCTATGCATATCCCTAACTGGCTTGACTTCCTCATCACAATGAATTCTATGCATGTAGAATGAAGGATTGTTATCGTCGCAAAATTTTCCCCCGTCTTCCCTTCCTTGCGGAAGAGAGAGGGAAATGCTTTCGCGATTCAAACTTGACCGAATTTTGGAAATTGTTTTGAAATACTCGCCTCCGTTTTGAAAATTGCGGGAAAATCCATGGGATGGGGCTCGACCTGTCAGTACGAGGTTCGACCGTTCCTGCCGCCTTTAACAGGGGTAAATGAACCAAGGACCAAAATTATGCTTGACTTAGTAAAATCATTGAAATTATGTTCTATCCTAAATGCACAGAGAATTCAGGCACGTGCTATGAAATTTGGTAAAATATGGGTTGGAAAACTATGATGTATGCTTAGAAAACATTTGGAGTTGAAAAGCATTTGTCAGAAAAATATGGAAATCAATCTCTCAGAAAAACTCAGACAAAGAAGGTTTGAAAATCTCGGGAAAGTTTATAAAGACTTGGAAAATCTTGAAGAAGTGAGAATCTCGAAAAAATCTTGAGAAATTTTATAAAGATCTGAAAATCATGAAGAAATGGGAATCTCAGGAAAATTTTGAGAAAGTTTAGAAAGACTTAGAAAACCATGAAAAAATAAGAATCTCAGGAAAATGAAGGAATTCTTGAGAAAAGATGAACATTTGAAAAGGAAAACACTTGTTGAGAAAATGCAGACTTTGAGAATTTCCTTAAGAAAAGGATAGGAAATTTATAGGAAAAATTCATTGGAGAAGGAAATTTAGAACTTAGGAAATTGAAATCCTGGGAACCTTGTCTTTGAAATGTCTAAAATTCAACTTTGATTCTTGAGAAAGATGAGAAATTCCTTTTGAAAAGAATCTAAAAAAAAAAAACATTTTCAAGGAAAATCACAGGAAAACTTTGATTTGGAAAATCCAACTCCGAATATCATCATAGTTTCTTGAGAAATCGACTCCATGACATGAAAATCTTTTGAGAAAATCATGAGAAAAACGAATGATGCATATGATTTGAATGAATGAATGCATTTTGAAAACTTTCTGAAAAATTTGTAAAAAAAATGTGGATTAAGCCAAAGTAAATCCTTCACATATTCTGACTGTGGCCATGAATATATTCAGGGTTTATTTGAATTAATTCACAATATTTTGAAAACATTGGAAATATGAAGTGCATTTTCAAGATAGCCTAAGAGTGTAGGCTCAATGTGACTGGTAGAGAGATGATGGATCTGGGTTTCGTCCATATTCCGACTAGGGCCGTAAATATGGACTCCACCGAGATCATCAACTCTCTAAGAGTTGGTGTATGTGTCATTTGTGTTCATCCACGGTGAATTTTGAAAGATTAAGATGTATGCATCATATAATCAGGATATTTACTGAAATCAAACTATATGAGATGCGACCTAATCTAAGTAGTAAAAGTAAATCTTATTCCAAGGTTTACATTAAGTTGTTACATTGCATAACATAAAGTAAAAGAAAATTAAAATGGAGCCAAGGAATCAGCATCTTCTAGATTTTCCTGCAAAATGAGAGTTAGTACAAGATAACCAAGGGAATGGGTATATATATACTATATACAACAAAGACATACATATAGATATAAAAATTCTTGAATTTATGATGAATGATATATGACAATGAAGATATATTTACAAAAGTAAGAGAAAAGAAAAATATATGCAATAACAAGTACACATGAAGGGATATATATATATATATATAAGTATATATATACATATATATATACATATATACATATATACGTATACATATAGGTAGATATACAATAGATATATATATATATAGATATATATATACATCTAATGAGAAAATATGTACATACTAATGGAAATTACATATAATGGGTAAAACCAGAAATTACAGGTATATACAGTTTCTGTAGGCAATTTCACACAGCCGTATTTCTCAAATTACAAGGTAATTTTCGATAAAACTGGGTATGGAGCTTCCCTATATAGCAATAACAAAGCATGCAAGAGATGGTTTATAGATCATGAATGGATATAAAAATATCCATCCATGAACATGACCGATTATCAAGAATGGGTATTCCTGCAAAAAGGGGAATGAAAACCTATGGATGATGCACCCATGAATAGTAATGATGGTGAACGACCAAAGGGACCGAATTTCTGTACCCTTCCAACCAAAATAAAGAAAACAGATTGCCATGAATTCCGTACATTAGCTATTACAAAATGGACTTGATGGCATAAAAAAAAATGCAGAAAAGGGTATGCAGAGTATTGGCAGGACACAGTTTTTTTTTTATATGCTTCCTCTTTAGAGCTCATTCAACATAAAGCCAAGGACTCATCCGATGGCATATTGGAACACTTTTTGGTAACAAGAACAGGTGTAGCAAGGAAATCAAATAAAGATTTTGAAATCCAATGTGTCATTTTTTTTTTTTTTACCAAAACCAACATTATCAATGTTACTAATCTTATACCCATCCTAGAGTCTAAACACGTGAGATAAATAAATATAAAGGTAGACATTTATTGAATGGTGATCAGATCCAGCACAGGAATAATCAGATTCAGCTGAAATGATGGATTCTCTATGATCCAAAGACATTGATCTATGTTTCACTCTGTACGTTAAAGATTTTTTTTTTATACCAGTTTCTTTGCAGATACTACCTGTATCTTTAATAGCTGATGTTTAATAGTTCAACTGAGCTAGTTTAATGCTTGTCCTAAGGCAATACGTGTTTTTAGTGACTACTGCTACAGAGTAACTGATACAAGCAGCAGACCATCTATGAACAAAGTGCTGCAACACACGATACAATCGAATCAGGAACAATTTTGTACAACAGAGCATGAATGAAAGAACGAAAATGCATGGGTGTTGTCACACAAAGAACATGGAGGACCAGACTGCGTCTTCAAATAAACCAAGAAAAATAAATCAGTCTAATAAAAGCATGTTCCATGTGGAATGCAGGTTTAGATCTTCACGAATGACAGAAATCATAAATCCTTCGCCCCTTTACGAGCAACTGGTGTAAGTAAAAAGTTTTACATAAGCATTTGTCTAAAAGAAGCAGATCAGTTCAATCCCAACCCTTTCCATTAGTCTTTCATAAATTGAGATAACAGGAAAACTCTGGATTCGTTAATTAAGTATTCACTCCCATGAAAGATACAAAAGACTACATAATAGGAGAACACTAATTGTGGTAAGTTATCATACAAGCAATACACATAAAATACATCACAGAGCCTTGCGATTACATCATCCACTTAACAGATTTTGGCATGATAAAAAAGGAAAATGGTATCGATCAAAAGAGGAATGGCTCAGCTTCAACCAGATGATTCGATTCCTCTTTGGGTTTACAGCTTGTGGACCTCCTGCTATTACACAGCCAGCCAATAAGGGAATGGATTTTTAGCTCTACAATCCAGATGGAAGATCCCTTGGAGAGCTCTTCTATGATCTGGTCTTCTGCGGGTGGGCTGAAGATAAAATGGACAGCAGTAGGATGGGCTGGAATGGATGAACACGTGATGGAGTTCACGCTGGGCTGAAGTGGGTGGAGTGAAGAAGGATCGGATGCTGCTGGTGATGGCTTCTCCTGCGGCTGTGGCTGAAGCAGGATGATGCTGGTGGTGGAAGACTTGCAGATGTGGCTGGAAAAAAAAATCGAATGTTGGGTCACCTCCACTCCTCCCTGCCAAAACCCAAAAGAGCAATTTCCATCCCCCCTCCTTCGTGAGTGCCTGCCCCTTTTTAAAACTTTCCTTTCTCTAAAAAAAAAATGCAGCCCCTTCCCCCTTCATGAGGTTCTGTTACCTCTCTTTTGAAAAAAAAAATTGAAATGGCCGTTTCAAGAGAGGCGCATCTTGTTTTTTTTTTTAAACTTTGGCTTCATTTCCCTAAGTTTTTGGCAAAATTAGATTTGTTTCTTTTAGGGAAATTCGGCTGTGCCATTTAAGGCTGCCTCCTTCTAATTTTTTTTTTATTAAAACAAATAAATAAAAAGGAAATAAATGAGAGGCTTTTATGGAAATGCCACCTCAATCCACTTTTAAAATCCTTTTGAAAATAAAGCTTTATTTTGTTTTGTAAAATCTTTTATTTTCAAATGGGGTGCCACATGTGTGTGGGCCCGCTAACTAAAAATAAATAAATAAATAAATATTAAGAAATTAAGAAAAATTTGCAAATTGGTATGAACTTCGGGTGGGTCCCGCTTGAGAATAAACAACTTACCTGAGAGTCTGAGTATGATGCTAGTTCAAAGGCGGGTCCCGCTCCATTTATTTGAAGATACGAGATAAAACATTATTTGTTTTCAAGAATTTGGAAAAATTGGTTTTTTTCAGAGCAAACTATGGATAAAGTAAATGTAAAAAATTTTGTAAAGAGATTTAAAATCCTTTTTGCAAAAAGTTTTGAGATAAAATCTTTAAAATCAATATCCAAATATCCAGATTGTTTTCCTTGAGAAAGACTTTTGTAATTCAAAGTCCTGGGGGTAAAATGGAAAAAATTGGTAATTTTGAATACCCAGGGTTTTGAAAAATCAATTTTGAAAAGTTTAAAAATCAAATCTGGATTGACAATTTTGAAAATCAGGAGTTCTGGATCTCAAAATGACATGTTGTGCAGTGAAATGATGCAATGCTATGCAAAGACATGTTCTATGAAATGTCACTTTGAGCTCGGACTTGGAAATTCTAGCTTTTTGTCCAAAAAAAGGATTTTGAAATTTTCCAATTTGAAGATGTCTCTGAACCTAAATATAGAAATTTTGAGGCTCAAGAGTGAAATTTAGGACTTTCTGCAAGGTTCAATCTTGGAAAATGACCATTTTGGCCTTCATGTGTTCCGGAGAACCGAAATGGGGTGATTAAGGGCAATGTCATGGAGGTGAGTGAAAATTTGGGGTGTTTATAGATGCCCCTCTTTGCTACTAAGCCGGCTTATGGTCGAGCTTAGTGGCAAAGAAAACACACCAAATTTGGGATATATAAAAATGCCCCAATTAGAAGGATCTGACTAGGTATGAAGAAGTTATCCCGAGGAAGATGGTAGATATGAAATGGAGAAATGAAGAGGAAAGACTCACTCTGTGAGAGTGAAATTCAGGTTTTTGCCCTTAACCTGGATGAGACAGAAGATGCTTCGTATGGAACGAAGCTCAGATTTGACCCTTAACCTGATTGGGGATTGAAAAATCTCATAGAAATGAGATTCAGGTTTGTGCCCTTATCCTGATCAGGCAGAAAATGAAATACGTCTTTGAATGAGGCTCAGGTTTGTACCCTTATCCTGATTGGGAGAAAAATGGATTGGTATGATGGAACCTTCGGATTTTGCACAATAAATCCAACAGAGGTTTTGCAAAAGGAAGGAAAATAGGGTCCCTAAAGCTTGAAAAGGGGTTGATTGTGGGCGTCTCATTGCTGAGACTAAAATTAGCTTTTGAAATTGCCTTTTGCGAGAAATGATTGGTGGTTTAACCTCGAACCGAAATGGGACTGTCTATGGTGGGACAGTAGGGACACAGGGAAGTGTGCGAATCTGAGAGCTCACGCTCTCAAAGAAGGGAAGAAATCAAGTCCTTAAGAGGGATTTAAAATTGGTGTCAGGATGTGTTGAAAACGAACATCAAGCTCTCACTTCATGACAGGATAGCTAGAAAATATTGTCAAAATGTTGAGAATTTTGTTGTTGATTCAAAGTATTTGAAAATGATGCACATTGTTGCAAAGATATTCCTTCTTTTCTACCTGAAGCATTACCTCCAAACGAGATTCACTTCGTAGAATCAAGATTTAGCATCCAAATTGCTTGCGATTGACCTTCTTCAAGGAAGTTGTCAATTTCCTTGATATGAATAGGAAATAGAATTTGATATTATGAAAGCAATTGATGAAAGAATATTGATAATAGAATTTCACAAATTTAAAAAAGATTCTTGATAAATTTGGCAGTTTGATATCCTGGGAGCTTCTCTCATGATAATCTTTCTGCACTCTTTTGGCCCTTTGGTGTTTTGGCTACAGTCTCCTTCATTTTGGAGATGTTCTGACTTTTTCTTTCTTTCTTTTTCCTCTCCTTCTCTCTTTTGGGAAGGGTACGTCACAAACTCCTTCAACTTGGAGATGTTTTGATCCTTCTTGGGCGATGGGTTTGAAGATCTTTGGATGATAGCTGAAATTAAATATCTTTTAGGGATTGTCGAGAGGTTCATCGCATCTGTCTTCATCTCGACAGTGCTTTGGACTTTCCCTGGAAGGATCCGTCACAAACTCCGTCATCTTGGAGATGTTTCAAATCTTCTTTGGCCCCGGGGGTCTACTCACTTAATTCGCCTTCATCTTGACGACAATTGAGAGATCCCTTTTGCGGATATTTAATTGCAGCTTGAGGAGACAGGGCTTGGGAAAATGCTCTATTTTTCTAGCGCTCAGGATATTTCCACTGCCTCGTTTTTACAAGAATGGTCTTTAAAATGTGCCATAACCGCGATCAATATCAGTCATCTATGGCTTTTCAATAACATTGAATCTTCTTTTCTGGCCATATCGAGGATTTATCTTTCATCTTTTTGGTTGGCCAATAGAAAGAATTTGAAATTTGAATCTCTTCTCACAAAAGCTTCAGTCTCTTGGGAGTAATGTTGAAGGTAGACTGAGATAAAGATTTGTGCTGTAAAGATTCTGAAATCAACAAATACTTGATTTGACAAATTGACAAGATTTTCTTGAATCCTTGGTGAAAGTGAGTATTTGAAATCTGGCTCAATACATCCGTAACAAAAATTCTCCTCTCTTTTTCCCCAAAAGAGAGACTCAGGGTTAGCCCTTACCTGAATGGGAAATGGGAAATACTCCTCTCTTCCCTGAAGAGGAGGTATTATCAAAACGAACTTTCGAAGAGAAATTAAGCTTTCGTCAAAGCTCCCTAATATTAGGCTTCTCTTATGGAAAGGGGGCCGATAATAGTGAGGTCTGAAAATTGGGTCATGAAAGGAACGAGTCCATCACACTCTCCCTTAAAAGAGGGTCCTTCATGACGGAAATGTCCTAGTATGAAATTGGGGGAGTTACAAGAAAATGAGTCTCCGTCGAGCCTCTCCCTTTAAAAGGGTTCCTTGTGTGAAATTGGAAATTGTTTTGCAAACGGTTCACGAAGACGCGAGTCCCTTCAAACTCTCCCTGAAAAGGGGCTAAGTGAACGAATTGAATAGCATGCGAAAAGAACGAGCTCCCTCGAACTCTCCCTAAAAAGGGTCTCTCGCAAGAGAAAATGATTGAAATTGGATATTGAGATTGATTGACCCGAAGGTCAAGATTGGAAATTGAGTGACCCGAAGGTCGAAAATTGGAAATTGATTGACCCGAAGGTCGAAAATTGGAAATTGATTGACCCGAAGGTCAAAAATAGGAAATTGATTGACCCGAAGGTCAAAAATTGGAAATTGATTGACCCGAAGGTCAAAAATTGGAAATTGGTAATTGAAATTGAGAATTGGAAATTGGGTGACCCAGAGGTCAAAATTGGAGAATTGGCTGATTTGAAGATTTAAATTGGAATTTGGAGGGCAAAATATCAAATTTTGAGCAGTTGACAGACCCTGAGGATTGAAATGACTTGAATCAATCGAAGGAGAATGATGAGTTCAAGTCAGAGCTTGAATAAATATAGAGATCACGAGTCGGAACCCGGATCGACAGAAGAAAATGAAGAGCTTGAGTCAGGGCTCGAGTAAGGTAAAGAGATCACGAGTCGAAACCCGGATAAAAAAAAAGAAAATGAAGAGCTTGAATCAGAGCTCAAATAAGATAATGAGATCACGAGTCGGAACTCGGATTAACAAAAGAAAATGATTTGAATAAAAACCCGAGTCGGAACTCGGTTTTCCAAGATTGACTCAAAAGGTTGGATTTTGAAAATGTATCAGTTTGAACACTGGATTTTGAAATGATACCAGTTCGAGCGCTGGGTTTTGTGTCAGTACTGGTGATTATCTTTCGCTTTTAAATCATTAGGAATTGTGACGGGACTGTTTGTTGAGAGTCGAATACTAACCGAATTGTTGTCAATGCAGTTGAATGCAAATGAATATGAATTGATGCACATGAATGCACAAGTGCGTGAAATGAGGAATTTGTTTATCCTGCCTGCATACAGAACATTTTTTTTTTTTAAAAATGCCCCAGTGTAACTGGGAAAGAAAATTGAATCATTATTTGAAGGAAACGGGAAGATTACAAGAGGAGACTAAATGTTTCAAGTGTAGAACTTTTTCAAGTGTCGAGCATTAATGGGATCTGGCAATTCTACCCTATCGGCGTTGATGAGCCGATATGAGTTGCGGGGTAATGCTTCTTTGATGACATATGGGCCTTCCCAATTTGGTGACCATTTACCGCCGGTATGATGCTTGAGATAAGCCGTGGATCGAAGTACTAAATCATTGACTTTGAATCTTCTTTCGATGACAGACTTCGCATATTGCCTGGCTACTCTCTGGCGATAGAATTGAGCATGTTCTGTTGCTTTCAGCCTTCTCTCGTCGAGTAAGTCTAGTTGTACCAATCGCTGTTGCTGGTATTGATCAAGAGGTAATTGCAGAAGCGATGCAAATTTCAAAGCAGGCTTCTGAACATGTAGCGGCAACACTACTTCTGTTCCGTAGACCAATTCTGATGGAGTAGCATTCGTCGGAGTGCAAATAGTGGTCCGGTAGGCCCATAGTGCATCGTGGATCTTCTCATGCCAATCACGACCTGTTTCCACAGTTCGCTCCAAGATGCGAATTAAGATCTTGTTGGTGGCCTCTGCCTGACCATTCCCTTGAGGATAATATGGGGCAGAGAAATGATGATAAATCTTGAACTTTGAGCAGAATATCTTCATTCTTTCATTCTTGAAATGACTACCGTTATCTGATACAATGTCATGCGGGATGCCGAAACGGCAAAGGATGCTCTTGTGAATAAAAGAGACCACGTGTCGACCTTCTACTGTGCGAAGAGTGATAGCTTCTACCCACTTGGTGAAATATTCTGTCGCGGCAAGGAAATATTTGTGGCCATTTGAAGCTGAAGGAGTGATGGGACCTACGACATCGAAGGCCCACATAGAGAACGGCCATGGAGAGACAACAGATTGCAGATATGTTGCAGGAGCATGAATAGAAGGTGCGTGTATCTGACATTGCACACACTTCTTCACATAATGATAACAATCTTGCTGCATAGTTTTCAAATAGTAACTTGCTCTGATGATCTGCTTGACAAGGGTTTGGTAGCCGACGTGGCTGCCACAAATGCCTTTGTGTGCTTCTCGCACGACTTCTTTGGCTTTGTCTTCGTCTAAGCATCTGGAATATTCTGAACTGAATCCTCGACGATAGAGGACATTGGCCAAAATGAAGTATCAAATAGACATACGCTGGATTGCTCGTTGCTCTTTCTTTGAGAGTTCTGGAGGAAATTCGCCAGTTTCTATGAAAGTTTTGATGTTGTAATACCAAGGCTTCTTCCTTTGCTCAGCCTAGTTTACTTGTTCCCCTGGAAGGAAAACAGGTTGGTCAAGTCTGTCAATTTCAAAAGAGCGACAAGATTCTCCATTTTTTAATGCCATAATGGAGCCTAAACTGGCTAGGCTATCAGCCACTTGATTAAAATCTCTCTTGATATGGAAGAGCTGAAATTCTTCAAACTTGCTGACAAGAGCTGCAACAATTTTCTGATAGGGGAATAACTTCTGATCTTTCACTTGCCATTCGGCTCGGACTTGATTGACAACGAGTAATGAGTCGCCGTAAGCATGTACTCTCTTGACATTGAAATATAGTAGAATCTTTATACCTTGAATTAGGGCTTCATACTCGGCCATGTTGTGGGTGCATTGAAAATCTAACTTAAGAGAGAAGGGAATCATTTCTTTCTCTGGAGTGATTAATAGAATTCCGATGCCTATTGCGGCCATGTTCTTAGAACCATCGAAAAATAAATTCCAGACTGGAGATTGCTGGATATTGCAAATTTGCTCATCAGAGAAGTCATCTTCGGCTTTCACCTCTTCTGCTAGAGGAAAATCTGCCAATTGATCTGCAATTGCTTGACCTTTGATTGATTGCTGCGAGACATATTCTAAGTCATACTGCATCAGTAAGACTTGCCATTTTGCGACTCGTCCGCTAAGAAAAGGTTGCTCCAAGATATATTTGAGAGGATTGAGTTTTGACAAGATTTTGACTTCAGACGCCAGTAGGTAGTTCCTTAGCTTTTGACACATCCATACCAGAGCTAGGCAGGTCTTCTCTATGTGAGAGTATCTCTTTTCATAATCTATGAAAGTCTTACTCACATAATAAATGGCATGCTCTATCAAGCTGTCTTCTTTGTACTACGCCAAGAATCCGCCGCATGCAACTTGATTAACTGAGATGTATAACAAAAGAGGTTTTCCCAATTCTGGCGGCTTCAAGATAGGAGGATTGAGAAGATACTTTTTGATTCGATCGAACGATTGCTGACATTCTGGTCCCCATTCAAACTTTACTCCTTTTCTGAGTAAGTGGTTGAAAGGTTCACATCTCATCGCCAAGTTGGAAATAAATCACCGGATTGATTGCATGCGTCCCTGAAGGCTACACAACTCTTTGAGATTTTTCGGAGGTGGCATATCAATGATAGCCTTGGCTTTGGCCGGGTCAACTTCAATTCCCTTTTTGCTGACCAGAAAACCCAACAGTTTGCCTGATTCGACTCCAAAGACACATTTTTGCGGGTTAAGCCTTAACTTGTAAAGAATGAGTCTCTTAAAGACTTGATCAAGCGCTTCGAGGTGATCTTCTCCCTCTTTAGATTTCACGAGGATATCATCAACATATGCATCCATGATTTTGCGTATCTGATTGTGAAAGATAACGGCCATCGCCCGTTGATATGTTGCTCCAGCGTTCTTGAGCCCAAAAGGCATAACTGTATAGCAGAAAGTGCCCCAAGGCGTAGTAAAGGAAGTTTTTGATTGGTCGCGGGCGGCCAACTTAATCTGGTTGTAGCCGAAATATCCATCCATGAAGGAGAACATAGCATGTTCTGCTGTGCTGTCAATCAGAAGATCAATGCTTGGCAGTGGATAGTCATCCTTCGGAGTTGCCTTGTTGAGATCTCTGAAGTCTATGCAAATCCTGACTTTGCCACTTTTCTTTGGGACAACGACGATATTGGCTAACCAATCTGGATAGTCAATAGGTCGGATAAATCCTGCTTTGAGCAGATCTTCAAGTCCTTCTTTGACTTGTTCTATTCTGGGATCCATTTTTTTCAGCTTTTGCTTAACTGGCTTTACATCTGGCTTCAAAACGAGTCAATGTTCGACCAATTTGGGATCTAAGCCCAGCATATCTTCATATGTCCATGCGAACACTTCTTCATGTTGCTTGAGAAAATTTGTAAGCCTTTCTTTCTCTTCTGGACTTAGACTGGTACCGATCTTGAGAATCTTGGGATCTTCCTCTGAGCCGATATTGACATCTTCAGTAGGATCTTGTACTAGAGCAGATGGTTCATCTTGCTTCTGAACTGAGGCGAACTCTGGTAATTCCTGAAGAGACGGATCAAATTCTGCATAATCATCTAACTGCTTTGCAATCTTGTCATCTCCTGTGCTTGCTTTGACTCGGTGAATTGCTACCGATTTCTGGAAAACCTTGGGATTGATAACGAGTTTCTTGATTGCTCGGGAAGACATTTCTGAAATTTTGGATAAGAAATGGGATTCAGGAAAAATCGTCCATCATATGACAAACAATCATTTAAAAAGAACTATGCATGAAATGACATCTAGTTATAAAATAGATATAAAGGAGACAGATGGCATCCAGATAGACAAAGAAACTTGACATTTTATTGATTTGACTTTGATAAAAGACATTGAGACATTTATTTTGAAAGGAATAGAAAGGAAATACAACAACGATTCTCAATGTGCCCCTTTAACAAAAATAGTCTTCTTTGGTGAGCTCCTGCCGGAAAACCCTAATCCTGCCCTGTGGGGACGATGCTTTTGGATCATTGGCTCGACACGACCATCTTCATTTTTGCCCAGTCCTTTAAAGGGTTGATAACCATGCTTCAGAAGTAAGTCGAATCCCTTTCTTACTTTCATGAATTGTGAAAACAATGGATGATCTTTGACAGTGTCGTAGCTGACACGACCTCCAATCTTGAAGAACTTGGGACCTCTCCATCGGGTCATGGCTACAGTGTGCAGGGATAATTCTGATGTTGCCTGGAGTATTTCCTGACTTTCTCTAAGACTGATCTCTTCATTCTCTCTGATGCTAGGAATATCTGCAGTGAATGATGGTCGCGGGATCATAGGCTGTGGGAGTCTTTCTTCTGGGTCCTCTCCGAGCACTGTTGTAATCATTCCACCTTTGGACCATTTTACGCATTGATGCAAGGTGGAAGGCATTGCATTTGTGTTATGAATCCACGTCCTTTCGAGCAACAGATTATAGGTGAGTGGCACATTGACCACATGAAAAAGCACTGAATGTACCGAATAATTGATGAACACTTCCAGGAATATCTTGCCTTTAGCTGTTTGACCATGGTTGTCAAACCCGTAGATGGTGATAGGGTCTGGAATGTATTCTTCTTCCTTAATGCCTAGCGCCTTTGCGGTCATTTCGGGACATATATTGAGGTTGCTGCCTCCATCTACTAGCACATGGGGTACTGTCATTCCCCTTACCCGGACGACGATATAAAGAGCATTATTGTGAAATGAATGAGGCTTTGGAAGGTCCTCATCCGAGAAAGTGATCGGTGCATTGGTCATGGCTGAATTCACAATTTGTGCCATGTCTTCAGGAGTGGTACTGGGATTAACTTTGATCTTTCTGAGCAGATCATCCAGTACTTGCTGACGCTTGCAGGAACTCTTGGCCAAGTCAAGAATGGAAACATTGGACAGAGCGGTCAGAGGCTTTTGACTTGAATTCTCCGGCTTGGGCTTGATGATTTGATTGAGAAAATCAGGAAGTCCCTTTGACTTGGGGGCTGACTTTACAGGTGCTTCAGAAACTTTTATCTTGCCTAATGCTGCGATTAGATCCATCTTCTTAGAATCGGGAGTGGCTTGTCGTAGTACTGACACCTGGTGTTGAACTTGGAGATCTTGTGCAGAGCACGGCTTGATGTGCTCATGCGGTAAGAATGGCTGTGCGGACACCACTGTCATGGTGTGTGAAGGAAAAGGCTGCTTAAGAATGTCCATTTTTTCTTCTTCTTCTCCTTCTACCAATAAATTCTTATCAATAAGATCCTGCACAATATTCTTGAGAATGAAACAGTTCTCAGTACTGTGTCCCACTGTTATGTGGAACTTGCAGAATTGATCTTTCCATTTCCCCATAGGCATAGGGGGATCGACCAACCTCGGTAACTTGACCATTTCCTTCGACAACATATACTCGAGCACATCTTCGAGTGATTGGTCGAGAGGAGTGAATTTTCGGTCATAACTCCATCCTTCATGTTTAACTTTTCACACAATTTTGGCCCTTTGTCTTGCTGAGAAGGCTTGCTGTATTGAGGAGCAGGTTTCATTTTCTGATCTCCTTTATTGTTGGAATTGCCTGCGCCGTAGCAGTAATCTTTCTTCTGCCCTTTGTACTGATTTTGGCTATTGTGGTTGTTGTTGTTGTTGGCAGAGAAGGTGAAGTGAGCTTTCTTCTTCTGCTCACCTTGGGGGTTACTCTTGGAAAAAGTGAAGCCTTCATAGACTCCATTCTCTACGCTCAGCTCGAGCCATTCTGCTCGCTCAGTTAATTCAATGAAGGTTCGGGATGGTGCAGTAGAGATTAATCCTCTTAATGGTTGAGAAAAATTGTTGAGGATTAATGACAAAGCGTTCCTTTCAGATATGGGATCTCTCATTTTGTTGCAGGTTGACCTCCATCTGTGAATGAAATCTCATGCTTTTTCATTCTCATTCTGCCTCAGACTGCAGAGATGACTTAATGTCGGGAGTGCTTCTGTGTTGAACAAGAAGCATTCAATAAATAAATTCACCACTTTATCGAACTCCTTGAGCTCGATGGGATTGATATGCTCAGCATACCATTTAGCTGCAACTCCTTCCAAGCTGCGAGGGAAACACAGGAACAGTGCTCTGTTATCTCTCTTGAATCTTGAGCACTCTGCGAAGAAAGTGGCGAGATGGGCTTTCGGATCGCCAAAACCATCGAACTTGATGAATTTTTGGGGAAGGTTTTCGAGATCGTCATCCCCTTCGAGGCCATCATAGAAGTCCTCACTGGTGAAGACTTTCTTGCCCTTGTCGCGGGCTTGGAGATCCTTAACAACTCGGGCCATTTCTCTGAATTGTGACTGCAGAGGTTCTTCTGTAACCTGATTCTTTGATTTGCGGCTCCTCCTTTGTTCTCGCCCACGTTTCTGAAATGCCGGAGGCACCTCATATTCTTCCTCAGTGTCTTCAGTTGATTTGGATTCATCTGAGATTTCTTCTGGCTGAATCTGCTTCTTGGGAGCCTTCTTATTCTTGTGCCCGTGGAACTTTTCTCTGAATTGATTTTTTCTGCACTAGTCCCAGCTTGTTCACTCATCATTTTATTCATCATCTTTCGGAACATGGCATACATTTGCGGGTCTATGCCATCATCCTCTTGTTGTTGATCTTGATTCACGGGATGATCCATTTCTCCTTCTGAGGCTGAGGAGTGTTGAGGTGATGTGGTTCTTCTTCCTGACCTTGTTCGAACCATCAAATGCTGTGGATGCTCTCTGCAGGGCAAAAACCTGATTAGATTATGAAGGAATTGGCTTTTGGAAGAAATATTTATTGAAAATATGGTAGACAATTTGAAGAAGATATCCCATTACTAGGGACTGAGTCGTCACGAGAATCACGACAATTGTGTTGTCATTCTTTTAGCATGAGAAACAAACAACGAAAATGTGTCTTGTTACCTAGGCGAGGTCGTCAAACCACAAAAGAGAGAATTTTATTGAAATGAGGAAATATGATTTTATTGATCTTGACAAAGAGGTGGAGGACAAACAATTTGCCACCATTCACGATAATCAACAGACACTCTAGGACCAGGAAAAATTTTAAGAGAGACAAAGGAATCCCAGCCGTAGCGGGCAGAATGATATGCCCCGGACCATTGTGCGGAAGTGAGATCAAACTCTGCCATAACTCCTGATAACAATCGGGCTTCGACGTACTGCTGTCTCTGGGAGAACTGTCGAACACATCTCTCTGGTTGGTAGTAAGTGCAGAAGAATGGTCCCAGTAACTTGAACCTCTTGCCATAAGCATATGTGTATCTGGGAGGAGATAATTGCTGATCAAAATAGTCTCAGACTATGTCATCTTCTTGAATGTTGTTGATCATAGACCGATACTGTGCCACTGGAAGAAGTTCTTGACCATTGTATCTGAAAGAGCTTGCTCGGGATGGAACGTGCTGAAAGAACCAGGATTGAAGTGCGTAGATGCATCCTTCAACTAAGATGGATTCTCCAAGTGAGAATCGAGTCAAGCCACGATATAGGAAGGCGAGTGCTGCCATGGCTATGGAAAGGCGATTGGTTTGTCGACTTCCCCATCTTCTCATAAGCTAGATTATTCTGATATTCATGTAGTTTTGTCCATCTGGAAAGAGGGATAATCCTACAGTGCACAACACCATTGCATTCTGAATCCTTTCTTTAGCTGTCCTGGATAGCGAACTGACTTCAACGAAGGTCCCGTACTGGCAGTACAACTCAAGCAGGTCAACATATTCATTTCCTTCCAACTGGATCAGGGGCCAGGATCGGCGGCCTGTCATACGAGTTAAGTAGTCTCAGGGGTCCAAACCCTTGACATTGATCAGGAATTGATGTTCTAATGGATCGCTTGGCTGATCGGATGGTTCTGGTAACCCCATGATTTCTGAAAATTCATCCATTAAAATAGTCATTTCTCCCCATGGGAACCAGAATGTACATGTTCGAGGATTCCATCGTTCTGCCATTGCGTCGATCAGGTTGTCGTTGATGGTCTGCTTTCATACTGCCGATGCCAGTTCTAATCCGCATTTGCTCAAATGGTCCGGGAACATTCGGGAAAAGCTTTTGAGCTAGGAATAGTACCACCGGGGAATGAAAGTTCCGGTGCTAAGGGCTCGATGTTCAGGATGACCTTGTCGCACCTCGTAGGAGATGTGACCTTCAGGAAAGATAGGATCGACTTGACTGGATTCCATCGAACTGAAAACAGAGGAAGACTTAAAATGAGACTTAGGAAAATGTGGGAAATTTTGAAAAATTTTGCAGGCAGGATAAAATGCAGTTGAAAATTCGAGATCCAGTAGAAAGGTAGAATGGGAAAATCGCCTGGGGTTTTGAAAGAAATTGGATATTTGGGAAAATCATCCAGGGTTTTAGGAAATAAAGGAAAATGTGAGAAATATGGATATTTTGAAAATATTTTGGGAAAATGTAAGGAAATAGAGGTAACATACAAACAATCACATTCTGCACAAACATTTATGCACATACAACACTCCCTAAAAGGCTGACTCTAAATGCATCAATTTGAAAACCGCTGTAGGACCTTAATCCTAACTCTAAGCTCAGATCATCTTTGTCCAATCCAGTTATGCCGATATACCTGAACCGAAATTCGAGGTACGTGGCATATAATTTCAACTCTGGTTCTAAGGTAAGGTTTTCCAACATCCTTGAGCACCTACCGATATACTTCGGACTGTGGCCCGCGGTACGTGGTAGGGGGGTGTTAACCCAAATAGGTGGCCCAGATGTGAGGCTCTGTCCCGAACTAGGGTTCTGGAAGAGAGCCCAGCAACGTGAAGACCGGGTAATGATAGGTAATTGGGGTTTTGAAAAATGATCACATGCAAGAAATAGATGGCTCTAAATCCTAGAGAGATAGACTTTTGAAAATCTTTGAAGAAGCATACATTGTTTGCATTCAGATCCGAAATTGAGGAGAGTTGTATTTAGACCTAAGTCTATGTGAGCATGAAAATTTCTCCTCAATCTGGTCCTACCAAACCATGCCTAAGCTATATGCAGTCAATGTCAGCTAGGTCATGATCTAGGCTCCTAGGTTCACATGATATCAAAAAGTACAGAGCTGACATTTTATGAACATAATTTCGATAATTGAACTAAGTCAAGCATAATTTAGGTCAGAAAAGGACAGGTGATCATGCATAATATTTGCATTTTATTAATCATTATTTATGCATGATACGTGTTAAAAATCGCTCTAAAAACCCATTTTTATTGTTAGTTCTGAGAAATCGCATTGAATCAAATTTTATCAGAAAATTGAGTTTTCAACGCTTTCTCTACGGTTTTAGTATTTTTATTAGATTTAGATTTTATTAATGGTAGTTTAGTTAGCTTAGGTTTGTATTAGCTAATTTGTAATTAGTTTAGGAAGTTTTCTTTTTAGACAATAAAATATGTTTTGTTAAAAGTGAGTCTTTTGAAAACTATTGAAAAGTGTGGGACTGGTTTTGAAAAATTTGCTTTACCCTAATTTAATATTATAAGTAGTCTTCTACAGCAGAAAAAAAGGACGTCTCTCACTTTGGAATTCATGCAGTCCACTTTGAAGCTCTCTCTCTCTCTCTCTCTCTCTCTCTCTCTCTCTCTCTTTCTCCACCAGCCAGTTCGTAGTCTCTTCTATTTTTCCAGCACACAAAAAGGCAGCGTGTTGATTTCATGGGGCGAGACCACTCTCTTCGCAACCACTCCAGCCGGGCCACTCGGTAATCCCTTCTTCTGCTCCCCTTTTCTTTTTACGTATCTTAGATCAGTTCATTATTGTCTTTGTTGAATAGTAAAAAAAAAAAAAAAAAAGATATACCATAGGATCTGCGTTTTATTGATTCATAGGTTCTGCATATTTTTTTGGTTCAGCGTTTTGGGTAAGCATCATTTTTTTTTTGTTGTTTAGTCTATTCAGTCATACGTTATTAGTCTGTGCGTTTTTTGTATTTAGTTTCAGCATGTTCAATGTATTTGGTGCTTCCTTGTTTCATTGGTCACGTCTTTTGTAATTAGTTAATTTATTGTTTTCTTTTCTTTCCATTGCATTAGTTTCAGCCATGTCAAATGTGTGTCAGCATGTTTTGTTTTCAGTTTCAGCATGATTAAGGTTATTAGGGTATTCTATCGAGTCTGTGGTTTTAGCAAAGTAGATCAGCCCTGCATAGCGTTAAGCAAGTTTTATTTCAGTCCATTAGAGTAAGTTTTAGCAGTGTTTTTTTTATATGCCTAATCAGTTTTGTTTTTTTTATTCATGTTAAGTTAGATCTGTTTTAGAATAACTAGTTCACGTTTGTCAGTCTGGTTGCACTTTAGATTATAGAGATAACTGTTTTCATCAGCAGCCGTTCTTTTTGTGTCTCTTGACTTAGTGATTAAGTTGCTTAGCTTAGTTAGTAGATTAAATTAGATTAAATTTATTTGAAATAGGCTATTAGTTCAGTATTTGTTTTAGTTATTTAGAAAAACAAAACAAATAAAACCATGTTTTGTTAGTTGATAAAAGTTAGCCGATTCCCTGTTTACTGTGTTTACGTGCATTGATAACCCATTAGGAGTGCATTAGCATGTCTGTCATTATTTTCAGCATATGGTAAGTAGTTTAAAGTTGTGTTAGTTCACAATAATTTGATTAGCTTAGTTTAATGTTACCAATAATGTTAGCATAGGGCATAAACTGTTGCATCCGTTTTTACTTTCTAGCTATTATTCATTAAGTAGGTAGCATAGCCTGAATAGTTAGCCTATTATTAGTCTATTTCCAAATTTCATTAGATGAACTGTACCTTCCATTTATCACTCACGTCATATTAATTTAGTTAATTCATCATTAGTTTCTTTCTTGAAATCATGTCTTGGATTAGTGAGCGTATTAGAAAGTAGTTCTCGAATTTTGTTAGATCATTGTTTTATTATTTCATCTTTTAGTATAGTTGTTCATAGTAGTCATGTCTTTTAAAAGCATGTTTTATGATTTTTCTCTACATTTATCCTAGATTGTCTCGTAGATTTCTTGGTTCTGCCGCGTGTTTTGTTTTGTGTTTTGCAGGGAAGCATTGGAAAGTGCGGTAGAGCCCTTTTTGTGCCCTAAGTGTACCCTCAGAAAGGTCCTCAGGGAGCCCTCAGAAAAGCAAAAGTTCAAGAAAACATAACTTACCTCAAGAAGGGACAAGAAGACTTGAAGCACTGAAGCCTTTTCTTTTCTTTTTAGATTAGGGTTTTATTTTATTTTATTAATTGGGTCTGTAATAAAACCATTCATTTATTTTGTTTAAGCCTTCTACGTAGGGCCGTACTCCCTTAGTTATTTAATTATCTAATTAATTCTTTTATTTTGGCAATAAAGAGTAGTTTAGATTGTGTGATTGAATACAACGTATTTTCCGTTCCCTGAGATCGACCCGGACTCCACCACTCGTGCGAGCCGGTTTTTATATTTTTGGTGTCTGGCTTTCACTGGATTTTCAATAAAAATGTTGTTTTAAAAAGGGTTTTCATAAAACTCACACCAAATTTTGGCGCCGTTGCCGAGGAACGGCGAAATACTAGTATTCACTTTATTGCCTTGTGTTTGTTCTCGTATTTATAGGTTGTTAGTTTAATTCAGTTCTTTAATTAGGATTGTTTAGTTTGCTTTTCGCATTTAGGCTTAGAACCACGTGTGTGCATACCGTAGAGACAAGCTTACTTTTCTGCACAGCTCACCCATTAGGATCCCCTTAGAAGTGACTGTGTACGATTGGTACCGTGCACATAGATTTCATTTTTGTAAATTCTCTACTGAGTGCAACTGCGTGGTGCTTGTTTATTTCTTGTTTTCAGTAATTGTTTTTGTTACTCTCTTTGTGGTTTGTGTGGTTTGGCCGCTAGCGCGTTAGTTAGGTAGAAAAACCCAATTTAGGACGGTTGCTGCACCGGTCTACCCTTTGGTGCATGCACGGGCGACGTTCGCTTGAACCTGAGCTTGCCGAATTTGTTGAGGATCCCTAATCTTTCTTTAGGAGAGCCCATCAATCCAGCCCCATGGCTGAAGATCAGCAGTTGATCCGTCCTCTTAGGGAGTACTTCATGCCCAACACATACACTCCTGCCTCCTGCATCACAAGACCTGATGTGGGAGCAAACCATTTTGAAATGAAGGCCAGTGTCATCCAGATGTTACCCTCCTTTTATGGCCTTAGCAATGAAAACCCATACCGTCATCTCGACGAATTTCTCGAGATTTGCTCTACGGTGCGAATCAACAATTTTGGAAATGACGCATTAAGGTTGACGTTATTCCCCTTCTCCCTTAAGGATAAAGCCAAGCATTGGCTGAAGGCCCTCGATACAATTCAAATTACCACTTGGGAACATATGCAAAGGGAGTTTTTAAAGAAATACTTCCCAATTGGTAAGACGAACCAGTATCGAAAAGTCATCACTAGCTTTTCACAAATCGAGGGAGAAATGTTTCATGAAACGTGGGAGAGGATGAAAGATCTTCTCCGCAAGTGTCCCCACCACCAGGTGCCCCGCTGGCAACTGGTGCAATATTTTTATGATGGTCTAACTGAGAAGAACCGTCAAATGGTTGACGCTGCCTGTGGGGGCACTTTTATGCTTAAAAGTGAAGATGAAGCATGGGCCCTTTTTGAGACCTTGAGCGAGAACTCCATGCACCATGCTTCTGCTTCACGATCTGAGAGGGCCACACCTGTGCAAGCTGGCGCGAAGAAGGCTGGTATATTCGAGATAGGGATGCACCTTGAGTTGCAAAACAAGGTCGACCAGCTGTCTCAGAAATTGGATCAGTTGTTGTCGGGTCCCTCTCCAGTCCTACAGGTGTGTGCGTTGTGTGCTAGCCCTGCACACCATGTTGTTGATTGCCCCGTTGCGCCACAGTACCCTGAGTTTGTCCAGGAGCAAGCTCAGATGGCGCAGAGTTTCGCTAGGACCGCACCCAATCCATATTCCAGTACATATAACCCGGGCTGGCGTAACCATCCTAATTTTTCATGGAGAAATCCACAAGCACAACCTCTCAACCCTTCCCAAAGCCAACCCAGGCAAGGCGGTTATGCGCCTGGATTTCAGAGAACTAGCTACCCTTCAGCTCAGCCTACTTATAATCAACCCCAGTCTCAGGAGCCTTCGTCCAGCCAGTCCTTTGAGGACAAGATGCTGCAAGCTTTCTCGGATATCAAGGCAAATCTGAGCTCCCATACACATTCTATTGCGAAGCTTGAGACGCAAATGGGACAACTCGCCGAGGCGCTTAGCAGGCGGAGTGAGGGGGCTTTACCTAGCCAACCGGTGGTGAACCCTAGGGGTAAGGAGCCGATGCATGGCCTGCACATGACAGATGCCCATCAAGAGCAGGCTCAAGCGGTAATCACCCTTAGGAATGGGAAGCAATACCATGCGAGAGAGGCTGCAGAAGAAAGAGAGAGAACGAGTGAGAAGCAGCTTGTCCCCACCGTCCCACCTCAGGAAAGCGAGAGGGCTCTACCAACTGAGCCTTTAAAGTCCTACACTCCCAAAGCCCCCTTTCCTGAGGCGCTAGAGAGACCAAAGTCATTAGGCAAGCATGGAGTGAACATGCAGGAGATGCTTGAGATATTCAAGCACGTCCAGATAAACCTCCCCTTGCTTGATGCCATTCAGCAAGTCCCTGCATACGCAAAGTTTCTAAAGGAGCTTTGTACGCAGAAAAGAAAGTTAAAGTCACAAGTGCTGAAGAAGATATACTTGACTGAGCAGGTGAGTGCGGTGTTGAAGCATCAAACCCCACCAAAGCTTAAGGACCCAGGGACTCCAATTATTTTATGTGTCATAGGAGACATCACTGTCGAGCGTGCATTGCTCGACCTTGGGGCAAGTGTCAATATCTTGTCGGGTTTCTTTTATGACAAATTTGGATTAAAGGAGATGAAGCCAACACCTATGACCCTGCAGCTTGCAGATAGATCAATCAAGGTCCCGCGAGGGATTCTGGAAGATGTTCTAGTCAAGGTAGAGGACTTCTACTTCCCTGTCGACTTCATCATTTTAGATATGGAGGGAGTTAATGATATGCGACAGACCCCCATCATTCTTGGACGCCCCTTTCTGGCCACTGCCAATGCGTGCATTAATTGTCGCACAGGCGCGATGGATGTCTCATTTGGCAACAGGAAGATGAGGCTGAACATTTTTCATGCGGCGATGGGACCTGCCGGCGATGAGGCTTCTTTCGAGGTCGACTTCATTCAGGACCTGGTAGAAGCAGAGCATACCTGGTTATTGAGTGATCCACCTCAAGAGGAGGTTGATGAATCACTCAAAGAAGATTTCCATGGGTCGATAGAGAGTCAGACAGGTGATCTGAGTTGGACCTGGCACTTCGAGCCGCTTCTTGAATTGGCAGAAAAGCCAGCCCGACCATCCATAGAGAGTCTGCCTGAGCTTGAGTTGAAGCCCTTACCGGCCTCACTCAAGTATGCCTTCCTAGGCAAGGATCAGACTCTCCCCATCATTATTTCCGCAGACCTGATTGACACATAGGAGTGTCAGCTTTTACAGGTCTTGCACGAGCATAAAGAGGCGATTGGATGGTCGGTGGCAGATTTGAAGGGGATAGATCCCTCATTTTGCATGCATCGGATTATCATGGATGAGGGGGCTAAACCCTCAAGATAGGCGCAAAGGAGACTAAATCCCCATATGAAGGAGGTGGTAAAGAAGGAGGTAGTCAAATGGTTGGATGCGGGGATCATTTATCCCATCTCCGACAGTCAGTGGGTGAGCCCTACCCAGGTTGTCCCCAAGAAGTCTGGGCTCACTGTAAAGACGAATGAAAAAGGAGAAAGTGTCCCCATGAGGACTACCACGGGATGGCGAGTATGCATAGATTATAGAAAGTTGAACAGTGCAACTAGGAAGGATCACTTCCCTCTGTCGTTCATCGACCAGATCTTGGATAAACTCGCGGGCCAACAGTATTTTTGTTTCCTGGATGGTTATTCAGGATACAACCAGGTGGTTGTTCATCCCGAGGACCAGAAGAAAACGACGTTCACCTGTCCATATGGCACTTTTGCTTATAGGAGAATGCCGTTCGGGCTCTGTAATGCCCTGGCTATATTTCAGCGGTGCATGATGGCGATCTTCTCACATATGATGGATGATGTCCTGGAGATTTTCATGGACGATTTTTCGATCTATGGCTCTTCATTTGACGTTTGTCTCCAAAAGTTATCTCGTGTGCTTCAACGTTGTAGGGAGACAAATCTGATTCTTAGTTGGGAAAAGAGTCATTTCATGGTGAGACAGGGGATTGTTCTTGGACATATTGTGTCTGAGAAAGGAATCGAGGTTGATAAGGCCAAAGTGGAGACCATTGCTAGATTAGCTCCACCGACCTTTGTGCGGCAGGTGCGATCATTTCTAGGGCACGCAGGTTTTTATAGAAGGTTCATTAAGGACTTTAGCCAGATTTCTCGACCATTGTGCAACCTGCTAATGAAAGATCAGTCATTTGTGTTTGATGATGCCTTTCTGAAGGCATTCTTGGCCCTGAAGGAAGCTCTGACTACTGCTCCTATTCTTCGATCTCCTGAGTGGTCAGTGCCATTTGAGATTATGTGTGACGCGTCAGATTACGCAGTTGGAGCGATTCTCGGTCAGAAGATTGAGCGATGATCTCATGTGATTTATTATGCTAGTAGGACCCTCTCTGATGCGCAAATGCATTATACCACCACAGAGAAGGAATTACTAGCCGTAGTTTTTGCTCTTGAGAAGTTTCGATCATATTTGTTAGGCTCCAAGGTCATCATTTACTCAGATCATGCAGCATTGCGATATTTGATGAGTAAAAAGGATGCCAAACTGCGTCTCATTCGATGGATCCTTCTGTTACAAGAATTTGATCTCGAGATTCGAGATAAGAGTGGATGTGAGAATCTTGTAGCAGATCATTTATCTAGACTGACAGTGGAGACATCCACTGATCAGGGGCAGATTGATGATTCATTTCCGGATGAGCAGCTCTTTCATGTCATACATTTGCCTTGGTTCGTGCATATCATCAACTTTTTGGTGACTGGAGAGTACCCTTCGCACTGGAACCGCAATGAGAGAGATTGATTTTTCTCGCAGGTAAAGCACTATTTTTGGGAGGAACTAGAGTTGTTTCGATTATGCCCAGATCAGATGATTCGGAGGTGTGTTCCTGAGGAGGAGTATGACTCCATTCTATCATTTTGTCATTCCTTGGCTTGTGGAGGCCATTTTTCTAATCGAAAGTCCGCCGCGAAGGTCCTCCAGTCAGGATTTTGGTGGCCGACACTGCATAAAGATGCCCATGATTTTTGTAGGAGGTGCTTGCGCTGTCAGCAGACAGGACGCATCGCCAAGCATGATATGATGCCCCTCCTTCCTATTTTGATTGTTGAGATTTTTGATGTGTGGGGCATTGATTTTATGGGTCCTTTCCCGCCTTCGTTCGGATTTATTTATATTCTAGTGGCGGTTGATTATGTCTCCAAATGGGTCGAGGCCGTGGCCATTCGAACCAATGATCATAAGGAGGTGCTCCGATTTATCAAGCACAACATTTTTAGTCGGTTTGGAGTCCCTAGAGCGATCATTAGTGATGGTGGTACGCACTTTCGTAATGTACAAGTAGCTTCCTTACTTAGGAAATACTCGGTACATCATCGGATTGCCACACCGTACCACCCACAGACTAGTGGCCAAGTCGAGGTCTCCAATAGGGAGATCGAGCGGATTCTTGAAAAAACAGTCCGGCCAGACCGCAAGGACTGGTCTCAGCGCCTTGATGATGCCCTTTGGGCCTATAGGACAACTTTCAAGACTCCGATTGGCATGTCCCCATACCGATTGGTTTTTGGGAAACCATGCCACCTTCCTGTTGAATTAGAGCATAGGGCATATTGGGCTATCAAGAAGTTCAATTTTGATATGGTCCAAGCTGGAGCTGAGAGGAAGTTGCAGTTGAGTGAGCTTGAGGAGTTGCGCAACGAAGCCTACGAGAGTGCCAAAATATACAAGGCTCGAACCAAGCATTTCCATGATCAACATATTGTGAGGAAGCAGTTCGAGCCTGGTCAAAAGGTGTGGCTTTATCATTCACGTCTCCATCTTTTTTCAGGGAAGCTGAAGTCCAGATGGGATGGACCATTCATAGTCCATAGAGTTTTTCCACATGGAGCGGTAGATCTTTTGGACCCTCAAACGGGTAGCATTTTCAAAGTTAATGGGCAGCGACTGAAGCCCTACATTTCTGATATGGTGGTGCAGCAAGACATTGAGGCTATTAACCTCGTGGATGCATGAGGGGGAGCACAGGTTTGTATGTTGTATTTTTAGTAGGATCTAGTAAATATCATAGATGGTTTTTCGTTATTTTGCTTTGCTTTCTTGTATCTCATGAGTGTTTTGTTAGATCAGGTATGCACTCTTGTGTAATCATAGGACATGCATTCATATGTCATCGCAGGTGACTTCTGCTCTTTTCTCCTAATTATTTTGTTCTCAAGTGCAGCCTCTTAGTTTCATACAAGCATGGGGGAGTGCCACTGAGGACAGTGTCATTCAAGCATGGGGGAGGGTGTAATTTGCACACCTAAACTTTTCATGTCTTTATACTTGCATTTTTTTTATGTTAACTCATTAAAATTAGGCTTTTAGGGAATGAGTTTGAACTTATATGACTGCTTTGCAACATCTAACGTTTTTAGAGAATTTTTAAGCCCCACGAAAAACTTTTTCTAACACGAATCTAGAAAATTGTGGTTGTTTATGTGGATTTCAAAGAAATGATTATAGATGCATGTTAGAGTTTATTTTGAAACACAAGTATGGATATGCACAGTTTTATTTTTTTGAAAAACTAAGCAAATGAACAATATTGCGTTTATGAACTCAAAAAGTGAAACGAGCATACGTTTAGTTGTTTGATATCTTCGTACTCCCTAGTAGCTGAGCTTAGACACAAGTTGAAGTGTTTGAGTCCATGTTGAAAAGGATAACGAAGGAAGTCAATTCTTTGTCTACGTTGATATCTGTGGCCTATTTTGTTCGAGCAAGTAGAGCCTGAGGGGTGTTTACACCTGGTGCCCTAAAGCCATCTGGTTTCGGAGTCATCGGCCCGAAAGCTCGTTACATGGACTTTATAGAGAGCCTAATAGATATTGACATTGCACATGACAGAGAAGTAGACTATACGTAAACTATAGAAAATTGAAGGTCTAGTGACTCGAGCAATTAAGTCCGAGGGATACTTTGTATATGGTGCCCTAAGGTCGTCTGGCCTGGGAGTCACTGATCCAAAGCTCGCTACACGGGTCACAAAAACTGGAAATTGGGTATAGTGCTCAGAAAAAAAAATTGATTGAAAAATGTGGAAAATTGAAAATCAAGAAAGAGAAAAGAGCGTAAAAGAGAAAAGTTCATTGCTTAAAAGCAAATATTGAGAAAACCTGTGCAGAACACATATGAGTGAGGATAAGTAAATAATGATATGTATGTATTTGAATTTCTAAGGATGAAACATAAATGATTATGCTATTTAGAAAAGTGAAAGAAAATATTTTATTCTGTGGTGGCAAGTAGAAGACTCTAATCCTGTTTTGATGATGCAATGGCATGAAATATTTGTGGAAACGAACTCCTTAACTGCCTAAGCTTTGTGTTTTAAAATGCTTATGCATACTTGACACAGATGTTTGTGGGTAGCATCACTGCAAACCCTCACGAGACCTTACTCGTCCACTGGGGTAACTCAGGGGTTGAAAGGGCTTGTTGCATATGCTAAATGCAACCGTGATTCCTACGAAAGTGAGTTAGGTTTTTATTGTGTCTAGTTTAGTATTTTTGCTTTTGCTTCAGTTTGCTTGAGGACTAGCAAACGATAAGCATGGGGGTATTTGATCATGCATAATATTTGCATTTTATTAATCATTATTTATGCATGATACGTGTTAAAAATTGCTCTAAAAACCCATTTTTATTGTTAGTTCTGAGAAATCGCATTGAATCAAATGTTATCAGAAAATCGAGTTTTCAACGCTTTCTCTATGGTTTTAGTTTTTTTATTAGATTTAGATTTTATTAATGGTAGTTTAGTTAGCTTAGGTTTGTATTAGCTAATTTGTAATTTTTAATTAGTTTAGGAAGTTTTCTTTTTAGACAATAAAATATGTTTTGCTAAAAGTGAGTCTTTTGAAAACTATTGAAAAGTGTGGGACTGGTTTTGAAAAATTTGCTTTACCCTAATTTAATATTATAAGTAGTCTTCTACAGCAGAAAAAAAGGATGTCTCTCACTTTGGAATTCACGCAGCCCACTTTCAAGCTCTCTCTCTCTCTCTCTCTCTCTCTCGTTCTCCACCAGCCAGTTCGTAGTCTCTTCTATTTTTCCAGCACACAAAAAGGCAGCGTGTTGATTTCATGGGGCGAGACCACTCTCTTCGCAACCACTCCAGCCGGGCCACTCGGTAATCCCTTCTTCTGCTCCCCTTTTCTTTTTACGTATCTTAGATCAGTTCATTATTGTCTTTGTTGAATAGTAAAAAAAAAAAAAAAAAGATATACCACAAGATCTGCGTTTTATTGATTCATAGGTTCTGCATATTTTTTTGGTTCAGCGTTTTGGGTAAGCATCATTTTTTTGTTGTTGTTTAGTCTATTCAGTCATATGTTATTAGTCTGGCGTTTTTTGTATTTAGTTTCAGCATGTTCAATGTATTTGGTGCTTCCTTGTTTCATTGGTCACGTCTTTTGTAATTAGTTAATTTATTGTTTTCTTTTCTTTCCATTGCATTAGTTTCAGCCATGTCAAATGTGTGTCAGCATGTTTTGTTTTCAGTTTCAGCATGATTAAGGTTATTAGGGTATTCTATCGAGTCTGTGGTTTTAGCAAAGTAGATCAGCCCTGCATAGCGTTAAGCAAGTTTTATTTCAGTCCATTAGAGTAAGTTTTAGCAGTGTTTTTTTTATATGCCTAATCAGTTTTGTTTTTTTTATTCATGTTAAGTTAGATCTGTTTTAGAATAACTAGTTCACGTTTGTCAGTCTGGTTGCACTTTAGATTATAGAGATAACTGTTTTCATCAGCAGCCGTTCTTTTTGTGTCTCTTGACTTAGTGATTAAGTTGCTTAGCTTAGTTAGTAGATTAAATTAGATTAAATTTATTTGAAATAGGCTATTAGTTCAGTATTTGTTTTAGTTATTTAGAAAAACAAAACAAATAAAACCATGTTTTGTTAGTTGATAAAAGTTAGCCGATTCCCTGTTTACTTTGTTTACGTGCATTGATAACCCATTAGGAGTGCATTAGCATGTCTGTCATTATTTTCAGCATATGGTAAGTAGTTTAAAGTTGGGTTAGTTCACAATAATTTGATTAGCTTAGTTTAATGTTACCAATAATGTTAGCATAGGGCATAAACTGTTGCATCCGTTTTTACTTTCTAGCTATTATTCATTAAGTAGGTAGCATAGCCTGAATAGTTAGCCTATTATTAGTCTATTTCCAAATTTCATTAGATGAACTGTACCTTCCATTTATCACTCACGTCATATTAATTTAGTTAATTCATCATTAGTTTCTTTCTTGAAATCATGTCTTGGATTAGTGAGCGTATTAGAAAGTAGTTCTCGAATTTTGTTAGATCATTGTTTTATTATTTCATCTTTTAGTATAGTTGTTCATAGTAGTCATGTCTTTTAAAAGCATGTTTTATGATTTTTCTCTACATTTATCCTAGATTGTCTCGTAGATTTCTTGGTTCTGCCGCGTGTTTTGTTTTGTGTTTTGCAGGGAAGCATTGGAAAGTGCGGTAGAGCCCTTTTTGTGCCCTAAGTGTACCCTCAGAAAGGTCCTCAGGGAGCCCTCAGAAAAGCAAAAGTTCAAGAAAACATAACTTACCTCAAGAAGGGACAAGAAGACTTGAAGCACTGAAGCCTTTTCTTTTCTTTTTAGATTAGGGTTTTATTTTATTTTATTAATTGGGTCTGTAATAAAACCATTCATTTATTTTGTTTAAGCCTTCTACGTAGGGCCGTACTCCCTTAGTTATTTAATTATCTAATTAATTCTTTTATTTTGGCAATAAAGAGTAGTTTAGATTGTGTGATTGAATACAACGTATTTTCCGTTCCCTGAGATCGACCCGGACTCCACCACTCGTGCGAGCCGGTTTTTATATTTTTGGTGTCTGGCTTTCACTGGATTTTCATTAAAAATGTTGTTTTAAAAAGGGTTTTCATAAAACTCACACCAACAGGTCCCATCTCGGTCGCCAAACCTGTTATCGTCGCAAAATTTTTCCCCGTCTTCCCTTCCTTGCGGAAGAGAGAGAGAAATGCTTTCGCGATTCAAACTTGACCGGATTTTGGAAATTGTTTTAAAATACTCGCCTCCATTTTGAAAATTGCGGGAAAATCCATGGGATGGGGCCCGACCTGTCGGTACGAGGTTCGACCGTTCCTGCCGCCTTTAACGGGGGTAATCGAACCAAGGACCAAAATTATGCTTGACTTAGTAAAATCATTGAAATTATGTTCTATCCTAAATGCACAGAGAAATCAGGCATGTGCTATGAAATTTGGTAAAATATGGGTTAGAAAACTATGATGTATGCTTAGAAAACATTTGGAGTTGAAAAGCATTTCTCAGGAAAATATGGAAATCAATCTCTCGGAAAAACTCAGACGAAGAAGGTTTGAAAATCTCAGGAAAGTTTATAAAGACTTAGAAAATCTTGAAGAAGTGAGAATCTCGAGAAAATCTTGAGAAAGTTTATAAGGACTTGGAAAATCATGAAGAAGTGAGAATCTCGAGAAAATCTTGAGAAATTTTATAAAGATCTGAAAAATCATGAAGAAATGGGAATCTCAGGAAAATTTTGAGAAAGTTTAGAAAGACTTAGAAAACCATGAAAAAAATAAGAATCTCAGGAAAATGAAGGAATTCTTGAGAAAAGATGAACATTTGAAAAGGAAAACACTTGTTGAGAAAATGCAGACTTTGAGAATTTCCTTAAGAAAAGGATAGGAAATTTATAGGAAAAATTCATTGGAGAAGGAAATTTAGAACTTAGGAAATTGAAATTCTGGGAACCTTGTCTTTGAAATGTCTAAAATTCAACTTTGATTCTTGAGAAATATGAGAAATTCCTTTTGAAAAGAATCTAAAAAAAAAACATTTTCAAGGAAAATCACAGGAAAACTTTGATTTGGAAAATCCAACTCCGAATATCATCATAGTTTCTTGAGAAATCGAATCCATGACATGAAAATCTTTTGAGAAAATCATGAGAAAAATGAATGATGCAGATGATTTGAATGAATGAATGCATTTTGAAAACTTTCTGAAAAAATTGTAAAAAAAATGTGGATTAAGCCAAAGTAAATCCTTCACATATTCTGACTGTGGCCATGAATATATTCAGGGTTTATTTGAATTAATTCACAATATTTTGAAAACATTGGAAATATGAAGTGCATTTTCAAGATAGCCTAAGAGTGTAGGCTCAATGTGACTGGTAGAGAGATGCTGGATCTGGGTTTCGTCCATATTCCGACTAGGGCCGTAAATATGGACTCCACCGAGTTCATCAACTCTCTAAGAGTTGATGTACGTGTCATTCGTGTTCATCCACGGTGAATTTTGAAAGATTGAGATGTATGCATCATATAATCAGGATATTTACTGAAATCAAACTATATGAGATGCAACCTAATCTAAGCAGTAAAAGTAAATCTTATTCCAAGGTTTACATTGAGTTGTTACATTGCATAACATAAAGTAAAAGAAAATTAAAATGGAGCCAAGGAATCAGCATCTTCTAGATTTTCCTGCAAAATGAGAGTTAGTACAAGATAACCAAGGAAATGGGTATATATATACTATATACAACAAAGATATACATATAGATATAAAAATACTTGAATTTATGATGAATGATATATGACAATGAAGATATATTTACAAAAGTAAGAGAAAAGAAAAATATATGCAATAACAAGTACACATGAAGGGATATATATATATATATATATATATATAAGTATATATATACATATATACATATATACATATACATATAGGTAGATATACAATAGATATACATATATATATAGATATATATATACATCTAATGGGAAAATATGTACATACTATTGGAAATTACATATAATGGGTAAAACCAGAAATTACAGGTATATACAGTTTCTGTAGGCAATTTCACACAGCCGTATTTCCCAAATTACAAGATAATTTTCGATAAAACTGACTATGGAGCTTCACTATATAGCAATAACAAAGCATGCAAGAGATGGTTTATAGATCATGAATGGATATAAAAATATCCATCCATGAACATGACCAATTATCAAGAATGGGTATTCCTGCAAAATAGGGAATGAAAACATATGGATGATGCACCCATGAATAGTAATGATGGTGAACGACCAAAGGGACCGAATTTCTGTACCCTTCCAACCAAAATAAAGAAAACAGATTGCCATGAATTCCGTACATTAGCTATTACAAAATGGACTTGATGGCATAAAAAGAAATGCAGAAAAGGGTATGCAGAGTATTGGCAGGACACAGATTTTTTTTTTTTTATATGCTTCCTCTTTAGAGCTCATTCAACATAAAGCCAAGGACTCATCCGATGGCATATTGGAACACTTTTTGGTAACAAGAACAGGTATAGCAAGGAAATCAAATAAAGATTTTGAAATCCAATGTGTCATTTTTTTTTTTTTACCAAAACCAACATTGTCAATGTTACTAATCTTATACCCATCCTAGAGTCTAAACACATGAGATAAATAAATATAAAGGTAGACATTTATTGAATGGTGATCAGATCCAGCACAACAATAATCAGATTCAGCTGAAATGATGGATTCTCTATGATCCAAAGACATTGATCTATGTTTCACTCTGTACGTTAAAGATTTTTTTTTTTTTATACCAGTTTCTTTGCAGATACTACCTGTATCTTTAATAGCTGAGCTAGTTTAATGCTTGTCCTAAGGCAATACGTGCTTTTAGTGACTACTGCTACAGAGTAACTGATACAAGCAGCAGACCATCTATGAACAAAGTGCTGCAACACACGATACAATCGAATCAGGAACAATTTTGTACAACAGAGCATGAATGAAAGAACGAAAATGCATGGGTGTTGTCACACAAAGAACATGGAGGACCAGACTGCGTCTTCAAATAAACCAAGAAAAATAAATCAGTCTAATAAAAGCATGTTCCATGTGGAATGCAGGTTTACATCTTCACGAATGACAGAAATCATAAATCCTTCGCCCCTTTACGAGCAACTGGTGTAAGTAAAAAGTTTTACATAAGCATTTGTCTAAAAGAAGCAGATCAGTTCAATCCCAACCCTTTCCATTAGTCTTTCATAAATTGAGATAACAGGAAAACTCTGGATTCGTTAATTAAGTATTCACTCCCATGAAAGATACAAAAGACTACATAATAGGAGAACACTAATTGTGGTAAGTTATCATACAAGCAATACACATAAAATACATCACAGAACCTTGCGATTACATCATCCACTTAACAGATTTTGGCATGATCAAAAAGGAAAATGGTATCGATCAAAAGAGGAATGGCTCACCTTCAACCAGATGATTCGATTCCTCTTTGGGTTTACAGCTTGTGGACCTCCTGCTATTACACAGCCAACAAATAAGGGAATGGATTTTTAGCTCTACAATCCGGATGGAAGATCCCTTGGAGAGCTCTTCTACGATCTGGTCTTCTGCGGGTGGGCTGAAGATAAAATGGACAGCAGTAGGCTGGGCTGGAATGGATGAACACGTGATGGAGTTCACGCTGGGCTGAAGTGGGAGGAGTGAAGAAGGATCGGATGCTGCTGGTGGTGGCTTCTCCTGCGGCTGTGGCTGAAGCAGGCTGATGCTGGTGGTGGAAGACTTGCAGATGTGGCTGAAAAAAAAATCGGATGCTGGGTCACCTCCACTCCTCCCTGCCAAAACCCAAAAGAGCAATTTCCATCCCCCCTCCTTCGTGAGTGCCTGCCCCTTTTTAAAACTTTTCTTTCTCCAAAAAAAAAACGCAGCCCCTTCCCCCTTCATGAGGTTCCGTTACCTCTCTTTTGAAAAAAAAAATTGAAATGGTCGTTTCAAGAGAGGCGCATCTTGTTTTTTTTTTAAAACTTTGGCTTCATTTCCCTAAGTTTTTGGCAAAATTAGATTTGTTTCTTTTGGGGAAATTCGGCTGTGCCATTTAAGGCTGCCTCCTTCTAAAAATTTTTTTTTTTATTAAAACAAATAAATAAAAAGGAAATAAATGAGAGGCTTTTATGGAAATGCCACCTCAATCCACTTTTAAAATCCTTTTGAAAATAAAGCTTTATTTTGTTTTGTAAAATCTTTTATTTTCAAATGGGGTGCCACATGTGTGTGGGCCCGCTAACTAAAAAATAAATAAATAAATAAATATTGAGAAATTAAGAAAAATTTGCAAATTGGTATGAACTTCGGGTGGGTCCCGCTTGAGAATAAACGACTTACCTGAGAGTCTGAGTATGATGCTAGTTCAAAGGCGGGTCCTGCTCCATTTATTTGAAGATACGAGATAAAACATTATTTGTTTTCAAGAATTTGGAAAAATTGGTTTTTTTCAGAGCAAAATATGGATAAAGTAAATGTAAAAAATTTTGTAAAGAGATTTAAAATCCTTTTTGCAAAAAGTTTTGAGATAAAATCTTTAAAATCAATATCCAAATATCCAGATTGTTTTCCTTTAGAAAGACTTTTGTAATTCAAAGTCCTGGGGGTAAAATGGGAAAAATTGGTAATTTTGAATACCCAGGGTTTTGAAAAAACAATTTTGAAAAGTTTAAAAATCAAATCTGGATTGACAATTTTGAAAATCAGGAGTTCTGGATCTCAAAATGACATGTTGTGCAGTGAAATGATGCAATGCTATGCAAAGACATGTTCTATGAAATGTCACTTTGAGCTCGGACTTGGAAATTCTAACTTTTTGTCTAAAAAAAGGATTTTGAAATTTTGCAATTTGAAGATGTCTCTGAACCTAAATATAGAAATTTTGAGGCTCAAGAGTGAAATTTAGGACTTTCTGCAAGGTTCAATCTTGGAAAATGACCATTTTTCCCTTCATGTGTTCCGGAGAACCGAAATGGGGTGATTGAGGGCAATGTCATAGAGGTGAGTGAAAATTTGGGGTGTTTACAAGGATCAATCCCCTTCAAATCAGAAACAACCCAGCCAATCGCTGCCTTGTGCTCTCGAAGAATAGTCAACAATCTCTACTCCTGCTCCTCAGTGAGCAAGGATGAGATGATCACAGGCAGAGTCTTATCTTCTCCGAGGTAAGCATACTTGAGTGAATCCGGTAAGGGTTTCAACTCGAGTTTCGGAGGTGAATCGATCGAGGATTTGGCGGGGGTCTTCGCAAGTGGGGGAAGAGTCTCAATGATAGCTCCCCAAGGTGGTCTCTCTGACGCCACTCTAGACACATCTACGCTATCTATACAATTATTCTTCTCTATATGGTACAAATCTAAAGAATCCTCAGTAATATACAACTCGGGCTGCTCTTCCACTAACTCATGTGCAATATCTACATGAAAGCAGTCCATGTCTCATGCTGGTCCCATCGCGGCATTGAAAATATTCAGCTTGACTTTCCTATTGCCGAATGAGAGATCCATGGCTCCAGTCCTACAATTGATGCACGCATTGGCAGTCGCCAAGAATGGTCTGCCTAAAATGATCGGAGTCTGGTGTTGGCTATCTACTCCTTCCATATCCAGAATAATGAAATCAACGGGGAAATAAAAGTCATCCACCTTAACTAGCACGTCCTTCAAGACACCTTATGGTACCTTGACAGAATGATCTGTCAGCTGCAGTGTAATAGGAGTCGATCTCATCTCTCCTAGCCCGAAAGAATCAAAGAAATACCCAGGCAAAATGTTCACGCTTGCTCCAAGATCGAGCAATGCGCGTTCTATCCGGATGTTCCCTATGGTACAGGCAATAATCGGGGCTCCAGGGTCTTTGAGCTTTGGTGGTGTCTGATGTTGAAGTACTGAACTCACCTGCTCAGTCAGATGGACCCTGTTAGGAACTCTTTCTCTAGATTTCCGCTTCTGCGTACATAGCTCCTTCAGGAATTTGGCATATGCCGGCACCTGCTAAATCGCATCAAGCAAAGGTAAGTTGATCTGCACATGCTTGAAGATGTCAAGCATGTCCTGGATCTTCGCACCTTGCTTCCCTCTAAATCCAGGAGATTCTAATGCTTTGGGATAGGGTGGTGGGGGAATATACTTGGGTGGTTCTTCCTCTTTGTGAGAAGATTCACTCCTATCCTTCTTCTGTACTCAGGATGAAGATGATGATGATGAAGGTACTGAAGATGATGGTGGGGATGGTGATGATGGCTGAGCCGACGAAGGTGAAACAATGGTCGCTGGCTCCTCTATCTTCTCTCTACTGTCTCTCTCTCTGCTATCGACGTGATACTCACGTCCACTCCTCAGGGCCATAACAGATTTGGCCTGCTGTTGTGTCTCAGTATGAAACAGGCCTCCAGTCATCTGATCCTTGCCCTTCGGGTTCATGACAGCCTGGCTCGGCAATGTACCCTCGGGTCTCCTACTAATAGCCTCTGCTAATTGTCCCATTTGCGACTCTAACATCGCAATAGACTGAGTATGTGAGCTCAAAATCTGGCTACACTTCTCAAAAGCGTTCTGATTAGAGGTTTTCACCTCTTGGAATGCCTAGAGAAGTCTTTCCTCAAAAGATGCCTAGAGAAGTTCTTGAACAAATTCAGGGTACTGAGCTGCCGAAGGGCACTCAGTGATATCGTGTGCCGGACTGGCACAAAGAGTACACACCTACTGTGTAGTGGGTGGTCCTGAGAGAAGCTGGTCTAGCTTCTGAGCAATCATGTCTACCTTGCACTGTAGTGCAGTAGATGGACCAATCTCAAGAACACCAGCTTTCTTCTGAATGCTGGGTGTGGCTCTATCCGAATGAGAGCTCGAAGCATGGTGGAGGGAATTCTCGGCCAATGTATCAAATAACCTCCATGCTTCGTCCTCGCTCTTCAGCATGAATGTTCCCCCACATGAAGAGTCGACCATCTGACGATTCCTATCAGACAATCTATCGTAGAAGCTCTGCACCAGTTGCCATCTCGGCACCTGATGATGGGGACATTTCCTGAGAAGATCCTTCATTCTCTCCCAGGTCTCATGGAAGTGCTCACCATCTAGTTCTGCAAAACTAGTGATGGCTGGACGATACTGGTTCGTACGACCAATGGGAAAATATTTCCGAAGAAATTCCTGCTGTAACTGATCCCAAGACTCTATTTCTACAGAATCTAAGGACTTTAGCTAATACTTGGCTTTGTCCTTCAATGAAAAGGGGAATAGAGTCAACCTCAAAGCGTCATCATCGAAATTTTGTATCTTTACAGTAGAACAGATTTTGAGGAATTCATCTAAATGCCAGTAGGGGTCCTCGTGACTAAGGCCTTAAAAAGATGGGAGCATCTGAATAATGTTGGCCTTAATCTCATAATAAGGTGCTCCTACATCGGTTCTCCGAATGCAGGATGCCTGGACATAATCTGTGGGAATAAAGTATTTCCGCAGAGGACGTGGATGAACTGGGTGTGGAGGTGGAGGATCCATGTCAGCCATTGTTGTTGAACTTCGATGAGAATGTAAAATTCTCTCTGGGTTATCAACAAATGGATGTAACGGAGTTCCTAGACCTCGTTGCCCCTGTATACACTGGTACTAAGACCTGATGTAAGCACACGACCTAAATCTAAATCTAAACTAACACAGGTACTAAAATGTAAATAAAACAACTAAGAAACAGATATGCTAACTATCTATGTCAGAATTATATAACTAAATAAATAACTAAACTAACAGAATAAACTATTCTAAAATACTGAAAAGATAAATACAGGAAATCACAAACTAAGTTTTTCTAAAACCCACCTGTCTAATCGCTCCTTGCAGAATAAAAAAGAAGTGAATCCTAGAAAGAACAGTACGTGAATCCTATATTTACTAACTATGTTAATCCTATATTCACTTACTAATCCTACTAACTAAAAAAAATAAAACAACTAAGTAACTAACTAAAACAAATTAATAAATTAAACCTAAGAAATAAAGTAAGTAATTCGTTGTTCCCTGGCAACGGCGCCAAAATTTCGTTGATCTTTTGAAATGAGATTTTTAAAACAATGATTTTCAATAAAACTTAGGAAAGTCGTCAACCAAAAGTATAAAAACCGACTTTCCATAAAGTGGTAAGTACGGGTCGAATCCTCAGGGAACAGGAATTACTCAGAATATTTCTCAAAATTTGATTTATTAATTAAAAATGTCAATCTACAATTACACATCTCATTAAAATACAATTAAGCACTACAAGGATTGAAAAAGCAATCTAATCTTCAGTTGCACGCCAGGGGTATTTTGGTCCTTTCGCCGATTAGAATATCTTCACACTTGGACAATGAACCCTGGAAAATGAATATGCTTTTCAACCTAAAAACAAGATAAAATGCAAAGGCAGTAATTTATTATAATAATACAAACTATAAATGAATCTAAATCTAATTTTTAGGAAATTACTAAAATAAATTCTAATTATAAGAAAACAAATAAATAAAATATTAAACTAATTCTAACTTTAACTAAACTGAGTCTAACAATGTTGTATGATGCTTATGTAACTCCTAAGATGCAGAAAATACTGAATTCAGTCTTAAATGCCGAAACTAAAGAAATTACAAATATGCCCCTATCTAGTGTAAAATAGAGTTCTGACAGGTTTTTTGGAAAACCACTGTTTGACAAAGCAAACGAGGTCTGATTTTCTCGAAATTTGTTTCTGTAACTGACAGATTAAATAATCTAACAGTTTTTACAGAATGAAAAAACGATATCTGGAACTCCAGATATAAGTGTTTCAAAACTGGAAAAAAACAGGATATCGAAAGTCCCAAAATTTAAAAACCAGAAAAAATGGTTTTCACAAAACGCTTAAAAATCAGACCAAACCAACTCGGATCGATCTGAAATTTGGTCCTCAGTTAACTAACACGTTGATAAAGTGAATAAAAAAAAATTCTAAAAATTCGGAATTTTTGCACATGAAATGAGGACAGTGCGATGGGGCAAAAATCATATTTTTCCTTCAATGCACTATTCACTCTATGACTATTTTAAACACTATAAACGTAATCTATATGTAATGCAGACTTAAATGACCCTAAATGACAGATTATATGCTGATATTCACTACGATGAAGCTAAATGAAGTCTAAATGAAGTACGATATGCATTTTATGACTATAAACTACATGAGCTAATAATGCAAATACAACTAAGGTACTAAAACATGCACTTAACTATATGAATAAATAATGCAATAAATATAAACAACATGCAAATATACTAACTAAATTATTAACATAAAAAAAAATTAACAAGCACACATTAAACCAAAAAATGATAAACTTTAACTAAAACGATTAAGTAAATAACTACACTAGCTATTCTAATAACACTATGAATTAAATCTAAAGGGAATGAGGACTCTAAAGAAAAATAAGGTGCGGATTTTAAAATAGGACTAGGATCGACTAGGGTTGACTTGACTAGGCTCGGTTGACTTAGGTAGACTCGGTCTTGACTTAGCTAAGGTTGGTTTGGGTTTGACTAGGCTTGGGTTGGGTTAAGTACATGACTCCTTTACTAAGTCAATTAGATTGACTAGGTTAGGTTAGGAGAGGTAGGCTCGATTGACCTAAGGTTGGGTTAGGTTTGATCTAGGACTAGACTTAAACTAGGTTTGACTCGGACTAGGTTTGACTTAGCTAACTGGGTTCGATTGACTCAACTAGGTTCGGTTTTGACTAGGTTAGGTTAGGTTTGACTCAATCTAATTAGGTCAACTAAAATTGACTATGTTGCACCCTATTTAAGACATATATAATGAGTAACCTACTAACTAACCTAAAATTAATTCAAAACTAAACGAATTTACTATAGAAGGTTGGAAAAAGAAGGTAATAAATGTCAATTCTCAAATTTTGGAATAATTGGATTATCAAAAATCGCCCAATTAAATAAGGAGTTACACTCCTTAAATAGATTTAAAGTTCAATTTGGAAAAAGAAAAAGTCCAACCTAGAAAACCCATGATTTTTGCTTTCCAAGATTGAATTAAATGGCATTTATTTCTTTCTTGAAATCGTGGAACCTAATTTGGAAATTTAATTGAATTTCAAAAGCACTTTCCAAATCCAAATAGTAACTCCTTTTTAATGCACAATCAAAATTTAATTCTCCTTTAAATGCTCCACACGATTTTTGAAGAATCCACTATTTCCAAAATCGTTTTCAAATTCAATTACCTTAATTGCCTTCCTTCTCAAAATTCGTCAACCCTAATGGGGCTACTTTCTATGCCAAGGAATTTAAAACTTACCTAGGTAATGAAAAAACTAATTTAGAAAACACAATTTCCTAGAAGTAAATGCTACACCTAAATCAATACTGACTTAAATAAAACCCTAAAAACGCCTAAGGCAATAAAACCTAATACACTGAATGTAGACACCCTACTAAACCTACCTAACTGCCATTAATACTTACTAAAAACGGCCTAGAGCTCAATTGGAGCTCTAATGGCTGCCGCCCCACCTTGGGGAAGAAGAAGACCGAAAAATAAAAAAATAAAAAAAATCAAAATTGAACAACTAAGCTAAAATGAGAATGAACATGATAAAACTAATTGAACATAGAATTATACTAACTAATTCAACTACTTAAAACACAAATAACTTAGCTATTATGCTGGAAATCATAAAATACCTAAGACCTCAAATCATCTAAACACTATTCTAATGAACAAAACATCAAAAAATGCAAACGACTAAATCTCTTTCTAAGACTATCTAACTTCAAGAAACACTAAATCACGAACACAAGAATACCAACTAAACTAAATATCAAACATGCAGCTGGATGAATACATTAATAAAAAAACACAAAGAAAATAAAATTCGATTTTTGTAATTTTTTTCTTTCAATAAAGAGAAAATACCTAAAACTTGAAAACATTAACAAAACAAGAATTAAGACGATCCTAAAACGATGAATTTGACTCACTCAACTTTTCGAGACTGTCAACTACTACCCAAACAGTAAATCACACGAATGGCACAAGAGAATCACCTACACTTACATGATTTCAAACATTCATTCACGATTTTGGCAAAAACCTCTCATACGACACATAAAAAATCCATTTTCCCTAAAACAAAAAATAAATGATACTGAAATAAACAAAACACACACACAACAAACAACAACACTACAGAAAAAAAAAAAACATGAATAATTTTATAAAACCCAAGAATCGGCTAGAAATAGTCTAGCCGATTTTTGTTTTCTTTTATCAATTTAATTGAATCACAAAACAAACAACCCAACGACTAGGATGAATCAAAATGAAAACTTTTTTTTTGTTGGATTTTCAGTAGAACAGCACCATAAACACACTGGACAAATTTGAAGAATCGGCTAGATGAAGATCTAGCCGATTTTCACGATTTGGATGAAATCTCTTAAAACGCAAGATTCAAACGCATCAATTAATAAAATAGACCTAATCTAACGTGTTGGTCTATGCACGGGATCTATTCTAAGGATGAAACAAAAACAAAAATAAGAAACACATAGAAAATAAGAAAAGAAAATCACACCTACAATTCGGTTTTAGCTAGAAGAGAAGGAAGAAGAAGACCTACCTCTCGGGTGATCCGACGATCGTGGGGATGAAGAAGAGCGGACAGTGGCTTCACCTTGACGTCCCGAACGGTTCGAGGATGCTGGAACTTCACCAAGAACAACACTTTTGCAGCTGCAACACGTTGGAGATCTATCGAGGATGGGATGTGCGCCGATTCTCGATCGGAGGGCTAAGAAAACCGGATGGAGGTAGGGTCGGTTCACCTTGATGATGTGTTTCGCATTATCAAGCAAGGTTAGTAGTCTCCACCTCTGCTACACCTGCAAAAACACAGAAAAAGGTGAAAAACACAGCAAGGAATAGGAAGAAATGTAAAGAAATAACAAGGGAGATTGAAAGATGCTTGATTTCCAAGCATAAACTGGTCTTCAATGGCCAAACGTGGTGGAATGGAAGGGGAGAAGGTGCTGGAGCTAGAGGCACTGTAGGAGGCGTCAAATCCAAGCCAAAGACGCCTAGGGTTTGCTGGAATATTTTATTTATACTTTTGATAGTTTTCAGAAACACTGTTATAAAAAAATAATTTTCTATGCGCCTCTTTCTGTGGGGGTTTCTGCAAAACTTTTTGAAATGGATATGGATAGGTGTGTGGGTTGGATTTTGGGTTTTCTAAAGGTTGATCCAAGGTCCAAACAGCCTAATTGGGTCGGATATGGATCTGATCCACCTCGAAATTCATGCCCAAACACTGAAATCGCCATAACTCTCTCATTTTAACTCTGATTTCTTTGAAATTCAAACCATAACCCCTTACTATCAAAATGCATCTAAACATGGGTTTAAAACCTTAAGCTCATTAAAAATGCATGAAAAACTTGTTAATATGATGTGCATTTCATGCATCATCAAGATACATCCTGAAGTTAGGATTTTGAAAGAAACATCTGAGTCGGAACTTGGGTATTCAAAGAAAAATAGACCAACTTGACAGTTGGATTTTGAAAAGAATGAAATCTGAGTCAGAACTCGCGTATTCAAAAGAAAATAGACCAATTTGAGAGTTGGGTTTTGAAAAGAAGGAAATTCGAGTCGAAACTCGGGTATTCAAAAGAAAATATAACAACTTGAGAGTTGGGTTTTGAAAAGAAGGAAATCTGAGTTGGAACTCGGGTATTCAAAATAAAATAGAACTGGAAAGTTGGGTTTTGAAAAAGAGAAGAGTCCGAGTCAGAACTCGAATATCTAAAAGAAAATAGACCAACCTGAAAAGTTGGGTTTTGAAGAGAAGGAAATCTGAGTCGGAACTCGGGTATTCAAAAGAAAATAGACCAACTCAAAAGTTGGGTTTTGAAAAAGAAAAGAGTCTGAGTATGATCTCGGATATCTAAAAAAAATTAACCAACTTGAAAGTTGGATTTTGAAAAAGAAGGGAGTCTGAGTCGAAACTCGGTTTTAAAAGGAGATTAGAGCAACCCAAAAAGGTTGGAAAAGGAAGTCCAAGTCGAAACTCGAATCCTCAAATAAAACTTTAACCAAAAGGTTGAATTTTGAAAATCGCCAGTGTGAGGACTGGATTTAGAAAATGGTTTGATCTAAGATTGAAAGTTTTGAGAATGACCAGTTCGAGGACTAGATTATGCAAAGGATTTAATTTGCAAGCTGATTTTTGGAAGATAAAGATTCTCGATGAAAATTCTGAATTTGAATAGACCGTCATAGTTAACTGTATGTGACCTGCTTTCAAGATTATCCCCTTATCCTGAACGGGGAGGAAATATGAATGATGAAAATATTTTATTTGATCCTGCTTGCATACAGGGTTTATGATTTTTTTTTATAAAATAACAGAAAAATACCCCAGTATAGCGGGAAAGAAAGAATAATATAAGGTCATTGTTATTGAAGAAGGCTCTTTGAAGGAATACAATAGTAATAGAAGTAATTCAGAATTGGTAATGAGCCTCCTTGTGAATTCTGGGAGAATATCTAAAAACGGAAACGAGAATAAATTTTCAAGGAAAATCATAAAAGATATATTGCATGAGAATTCAGAGAATAACATTATAAAGAAAGTGACACCCAGATATAAGGAAAATTGATGATTTTGTTGATGAGTAAAGCTGATAACAAGGACTGAATATTTACAGGTACTTGACCAAAGGACACAAAAGACTGAGACTGACTTGCCCCTACGAGATGTCTGGCATAAAGGAAGAAAGCAGAAAAAAAAACTTCGGTATTATCATTCTTTTGAGTGGTTTGGGAAAGGCTTGGTCATGACAATTGACTATTCTTCTTCTTCACCTTCCACCAAAAGATTCTTATCAATGCAGTACTGGACGATGTTCTTAAGGACGAAACAATTTTCTGTGTCATGCCCCACTGCTCGGTGAAACTTACAAAATTGTTCATTGAATCTACCCATAATTGTCAAAAGATCGATGACTTTTGATAAATTGATCATATCTTTTGCGAGCAAATATTCCAAAACACTCTCGAGTTTCTGGTTCAGAGGGGTGAACTTTCGGTCAGGACTCCAGTCCTTGCGCTTTGATTTCTCCTGATTTTTCTCTTTATGCTGAGGACTGGATTGAAAAGGCTTATCATTATTGAAGAGCTTCCCTTTGAGACCTTTGAATCCCTCTGAATTGTTACCATGATCATTCTTGTTACCCTTGTTGTTACTGGTGTTATTGCTGCCGAAATGGGCGGAAAAGGTAAAATTTGTCTTCTTCTTTGAGTCTGAGATCCCCTTTGAGAGTGTGAGGCTCTTATATACACCATTTTCCATCACCATTTCAAGCCATTTGTCTCGTTCTATCAATTCGACAAAGGATTGAAATGGGGAAGTGAAGATCAGGCCCTTCAGAGGTTTGGAGAAATTATTCAGGATCATTGACAATATATGTCCCTCTGATATTGGATCCCTCATCTTGTTGCAGGTGGATCTCCACCTATGAATGAAATCTCTGACCTTTTATTGTCATTTTGCTTCAGATTGTAAAGATGATTGAGGGTTTGCAAAGCCTTAGCATTGAAACGAAAATGCTCGATGAACAAATTGACAACTTTGTCAAAGTCTCGCAACTCAATTGGATTTATATGCTCTACATACCACTTTGCTGCTATTCCCCCCAGACTGCTCGGAAAGCATAAGAATAAAGCCCTATTGTCCCTTTTAAACCGGTTGCATTCTGCGAAGAACATAGCCAAGTGGGCTTTGGGGTTGTCAGTTCCATCAAACTTGATGAACTTGCGAGGAAGGTCCTTCAGGTTGTCATCCCCTTCTAGGCCATCATAGAAATCTCCGCGGGTATAGACTCTCTTATCGTTGTCTCGAGCCTGTAGATCCTTGACCATGCAAGTCATCTCCTTCAATTACAGCTGGACCGGGTCTTCCACCGGGATCTGAAACTTAGTTTTGTTTACTGACTCAGGCTCCTCAATGATTTTCTTGGGCTGATACAGAGGATTTTGGAAGAACGCAGGTTGTTCTTCTTCTGAATCCTCCTCTGCTGACTTTGTGCTTCCAAAAGCACTATCATGCTAAACTTTCTTGTTGATCCTGACAGGCTTTCCCCTGATCTTGTTTTCGGAAGATACTTTCTTTGAATTTGCCCCAACCTATTCAGATACCATCTTTGTCATCATTTTCTGAAATAGCTTGTATATGACTGGATCAACATCATCTTCTACTTCTTGGCCATGTTCCCTGGATGATCTGGGGGAGATCATTTCTTCTGCCTCACTGTCACTGGGCTGCTGAACAGTTTCCTTTCCCGTTCTTGTCTGAACCATGATGAAATGCCGATATTTTTTGCAGAATAAAGGGATGGTTTAGACTGAATATTTTTTGGGAGAAAGAGAGGTGATGAAGGAGATATTTAAGAATTAGGTTGACAATTTGAAAAAGATATCTCTTGACAATAGAAATTTTATGTGAGAAAATAGGAATTTTTAATAGAACTTGGAAGACAAATATGAAGAAGAAAAATTTGAAAAAAATGGATGGTAAGATTTGAATATTTGAAAAGAATTGAGGCAAGATCAGAGAAATTGAAGAAATCAATGATTAGAAAAAGAAAGTATGCCTGGAGTTTTGAAAATCTAAGGAGAGTTTCAAAAAGGATTTTCAGGGTTTTGGGGAAAAATAGTTAAGAAGAAATAAGGAAAAAGAGAAAATATACACCTGGACTTTGAAAAATAGAAGAAGACTTCAAAACAAATATCTAGGATTTTTAGAAAATAATTCTAAAGAAATAAGGAAAGAGAAATATATACCTAGAGTTTGAGAAATACAAAGAAATCTTAAAAGAATATCTAGGGTTTAAAAATTATTCTGAAAAAATAAAGAAAAAGAAATGTATACCTAGATTTTGAAAAATATGGGGAAATCTTAAAAAAAATATCCAGGGTTTAAGAAAATTATTCTGGAGGAGAGATAAAGAAAGAAAAATATACACTTGGATTTTTTAAAATATAGGAAAATCTTGAAGAATATCCAGGGTTTAAAAAAATTATTCTGAAGAAGTAAAGAAAGAGAAACATATACCTGGATCTTGAGAAATAAAGGAAATTTTGAAATAAATATCTAGGGTTTAAGAAAATTATTCTGAAGAAATAAAGAAAGAGAAATACACACCTGCATTTGAGAAATAGAGAAAATTTTGAAATAAATATCTAGGGTTTAAGAAAATTATTCTAAAGAAATAAAGAAAAAGAAATACATACCTAGATTTGTGAAATAGAAGAAATTTTAAAATAAATATCCAGAGTTTTGAAAAGGTGAAGTAAATAAGGATTATAAGATAATATCCACAAAAGAAGCAAAGTTATACAAGCAATAATGCACAGATGAGCACTCCCTAGAAGCTGACTCTAAAATGCAATATTTGAAAAGGCTTATAGGACCTTAATCCTAACTCTAAGGTTTAGATTGTCTGAATTCAATCAAGATACACCAATATACTCAAGCCAAAGTTTGAAGTACGTGGCATAAGAAAATTTCTCTGGTTCTAAGGTAATGGTTTTCCCAACATCCTTGAGCGCCTGCCGATATACTTTGGACTATGACCCTTAGTACGTGGCAGGGGGGTGTTAACACAAATAAGTGGTCCAGTTGTGGGGCTCTTTCACGAACTATGGTTTAGTGAGACAACCCAACAATGTGAAAACCGAGACAATATAGGTGGGGATGTTTTTGAAAATATGCTCAACATGCAAGAAATCATATGGCTCTAATGCAAAGTCCTAAAGAGATGGAATTTTAAAAATCATAAGAAGCATAGACTTGCATACATTGTTTTCATTCAATCCCTAGATTGAGGAGAGTTGTATTTCAGACCTAAGTCTAAGTGAGCATGAATAGATCTCCTCAATATGGTCCTACCAAACCATACTTAATCATGTATGCATTATGTCAGTTGGGTCAGAGTCTAGGCTCCTAAGGTTTGCATGAAATGAAGCTGACGTTTGTAGAATAATGACTTAGACAATGTTAAGCAAGGCAAAGGCATTTAATTCAATCAGACAAAGATGAAGTCCCATCACGGTCGCCACTTCTGTGATCGTTGCCAATTTTTTTTCCTCTTTTCCCTCTTTCCTTCTTTTCCTTTTCAGCCCCTTTTCTCTTTTTTAAGGGAAAAAAAAAGAAAAAAAGAAAGAAGAGAGAGAAAGAAAGAAAGAAGGAAACTCTTTTGCAAGGTCTCACTTGACCTTTATTTGAAAAAGATATTTTGAAAATTTTGAAAATTAACTCACCTCTGTTTTTGAAATTTTTTGTGGAAAAATGGAGAGACGCGAATTGCTCATCGATACGAGGTTCAATTGTTCCTGGCGCCTTTACCAAGGGTAATTAAACCAAAGATCGAATCAATGCCTTTTGCTTTACCTAAATCTGTCTAAGTAATCATTCTGAAATCCTAGATGCACATTGAATCATGCTTGTGCTATGAAAATATATGCATTTGAGAAATGCTTCAAAATTTTTTGGGTTTTTCTAAGTGACTTTGAAATAAGTTTGAAAATATCCTTGAAGAAGTGGTTAAGAAATTGAACTTTGTATTGAAAAACTAAATTTTGAATCTAAACTTGGAATTTGAAATGAATTTGAGATTTTGAAAAGAAAACTTGAAATTATAACTGAGATCAAAGATTGAAATGTATTAAAATTTGAATTGAAAAGGAAGATTTGAAATCGAAAATGGAATTTGAAAAAAGAATGAAATTAGAAAATAAAAGATTGAATTTTGAAATTGGAATTTTGAAATAGAATTTAGGAGTTTGGAATTTGAAAATTAAGTTCATTTCTAGAATTCCGAAATTGAATCAGAATTTGAATTTGAGACTTGGAACTGATCTTGAAATCAGAATTTGAACTTGGAAATGGAATTGGACTTTGAAATTGGAATATTGAATTAATTTTGAAACTTGACTTGGAATTTTAAAGTGAATTTCAAAACTTTGATTTTAGAATTGAATTGAGAACTCAAAATTTTGAGTTAGAATTTGAAGATTAGAAATGGAAATAAAGAATGTGAATGAAATTTGAAGTTAAAATGGGAAATTCAGAAAGGTGAAATTCAGAAATAAGAATTGAAAGTTGGAATTTGAAATAAGATGGAGTTGAGAATAAAAAATGAATTTCAATTTGTAAATATGAGTTGAAAAAAAATGAATTTTGAATTTAGAAATGAAAACTGTGTTTTTGAAAGTTTATTTAAAAAAAAATCACTTGGAATTTTGAAGATGACTTGAAATAAGAATGCAATCCTGAATGATGAATGCTTTGAAATTTATTTAAAGATTGGAATTTAAAAGAAAATTTTATTCTTTAATAGAATTGAAATAAGATTAAATCATAATACATTCATGACTATGGTCACAAACATATTATAATATAATCTATATTTAAATTCTACTAAAGAATAAAATAAAATTTTGTGTCTTTATAGGATTTAAAATAGAATTAACTCTTAATATATCCATGACTATGGCCACAGATATATCTTAAGTTAATTCACATCTTAAGTTCTGATAAAGGAAGAAAATAATATTTCAAAAAAATATGATGAAAATCCAATGTTATTCCATAAAAGATAAAAATCTTAAGTATTATTCATATTTTGACTATGGCCATAAATGTGAATCATTTAGTTAGGGTTATTTACCTCTTATTAGAAAGGTGCACGTGCCATTCATGTTTCACCATTGTGAATTTTTGAAATAAAGGTAAAAATAAAATGAGATGTCACAAGCAATTTAGGAGAACTATATGCGCATACATTCTATTCTAAGCTGAAAAGTAGAAATTCTCATTAATATCAAATTATTATAATCTCAAATTGAAATTGAAGTAATGACATTCCTAATCTAATTAAGGAAATCAACATTTTTCATATTTTTTCTGCAAAAATTGAGTTAGCACAAAGCAAAATGCAAAATATAGAAGAAAATGAAAAATGTTATATTGAAAACAAAAATGCATATGATTATACCTATTCTAATGAAGAATGCATATGCAAAATGCTATGCTTATATTGATGATAAAATTCATATTCACATGCCTAAGTGATATGCTTATGCTAAATGAGGAGTGCATATGCATATGCTAATGAAGAAATGCATCTGAGAAGGCATATGCAATGCCTTATGCTAAGGGAGAAATCTATATGTATTTTTCTATGGGTGATGTATAGGTTTACTAAGAAATGCATATGATGAGGCATGTGCAATGCCTTATGCTAATGGAGAAATGTATATGTATTTGCCTTCGGTGTTATGTCTATGCAAATGAAGGATGCCTATGAAAGGGTGTATACATATAGAACTGTAGCAGTCCATGGACTGCTTATGAATATAAATATAATCATAGCAGTTCATGGACTGCTGTGTATGCAAACATGAAGCTGTAATCATCAGGGATTGCTATGTGTGAAAGCATAGCAGTCCATGGACTGCAGTTGCTTGCAAAATGAAGCCATAACAATCATTGACTGCTATATATGAAGACATAGCAGTTCTTGGCACTGCTATAAATGCAAAGAGGTTGTAGTGCTATGCATTGTGAAATGCAAGTAATAAGGCTAAAGTGATGCAGGGGTAGGTGGCTGAAGGGTGACTTGGAGTCTTAAGAAGACACAACAACTCATGTGATGCTACGCGTGCTTAAGAAGCTGTGACAGTGACGAAGTGATCAATGTAGATCATGTTTACATGTAGACGAACACCTAAGAGGCTGAGTGATATATAGGTAGTGTAAAAATGCAGCAAGTGCTTAGATACAGACAACAACAGATGGATGCAAAAGTAGATATAAAATGGATGCATAAGAAATAAGAGAAAGAAAATGAATGCCTGGTAGGATATTTCATTGCACAACCAATGTGTAATTCACTGTGATGCATATAAAGTGTACGCATGAATGGATGAAATTGAACTAACATACAACTGATGAAATTGAATGCACAATTTGATCACCAAAAAAATTTCTGGAAGAATGTGATTATAGCTCGGCTGAGCTTTTTGCTTGGATTGTCTATGATCTAATCAGCATTAAAAACTCAAAATTCGCATCCAGACTAACTGTCTAAGACAGTTAGTGAAGCTCACAGTCAGTTAGGTAAAGAAAGCTTAAGTTACACATTCATTATACTCAATCACTATGAAATAAGGTGATGTGACGAAATGAGTATAGTGAGAGTAATAGGATACATGAATCAACAGATATTTGAAAATATCCAATCATATACAGGGAAAACATCAAATGATATGTTTCAACAATGTTCAGTGAATTTGTGAAATGCCGATGATGGGTAAAGTAATGCTCAAATAATATGCAAATAATGAATCAAACATAGCATAGTTGCTAGAGTACAATGAGGTGAGAAGGTGAAGTGCAATATGCAGTGAAGTGGGAATGTAATATATGATATCGAAAGTATGAGGATGTTGCAGGAAAGGAAGTAATGTGCAGCAGGTGGTTAGTGCAGAGATGTGAGGTGCAGCAGGTGTTGTGTAGTGAAAGTGTGAATGCAATACACAAGTGCAGAGAGTGAAGGTGCAGTGGTAAGTGAAAGACTGTGCAAGGTGCACAGTGGGAATGTACAGGATATGGCACGTAGGTGCTGGAGGGAGTGAAAGTGTTGTGCAAGGACGTGAATGTGAACACAGTGTAATGAGTGTTGTGTGCAAGTGCAGGCAATATACAAGAAAGCGCATTTGCTGTATAGTCCTGCATTAGTCTTTAATGGTTTCAACTCAGCTATAGAAGTTGTAATCAGATAACCCCTTTCGTTCCAAAAAAATAAACAGATATCTCAGTCACACAGACTGTGATAGGTATTCCCAAGTTCTTCCCAACAATCTGTTTCAAATGAGAAACAACATAGCTAGGATCTGAACGGGGATGGAAGTGATGGCTCTCACTTTCCCATGTATGAAACCATTGGTGGCACGTGCTCAGGGAAAGGATTAGGTGGTGGATGGTGCACAACAGGAGGTACTTTATCATGAAACATACTGTGACACAACCTTAAAGTAATCTGCAGAAAAGCCTCTTGTAGAGACTCGAATTCCTCAGTTATTTGAACTTCTTCTTCATGCTGTAAAGCACATTTTGACATCTAGCCCTTCCCTAAGATACAAATTTGTGCCCCGAAGAGCTTTCTCAACTCTGATATTATGTTTCCACCCTTGCCAAGTAGGCATCCAATCTGATCGGAAGGAACAAGAAACCGAGCAAGAACAATTTTTTTTACTAGAATGAGGAGTCGATTTCATGAGCCTACTTTGGACATGAAGTAGTGCATCCTGAGCAGCTGCAATCCTATCAAGTGGATGAACAGGAGCAGATATGGCTATAACCCGATCATCAGTGTCTTGTACAGAATCAAGAATTTTGATATTAGCACCTGTCTCATTATGAATAGTTCTAACTATGTTGCCTCCCTGTAAACACCCCAAATTTTCACCCCCGTCCAGTGTTCATGCATTTCATGTGTTGTTGCATATCACTGCATGCATTCAGCATATCATTGCATAGCATTGCATGTCATCACATCTCATTATCGAGATCCAGCACTCTTGTTTTCAAAACATTTAATCCAGATTCTATTTTAAAGCTTTTCTTTCATAATCAATTTTTAAAACCTGGAATTTTATTCAATGTTCTGTCATTTTCCAACCCCAGGACTTTATATTTCGAAATATTTTCTCAGAAAACAATCTAGATTCATTTTAAATTCAAATTTCAATTGATTTCAATTCTCAGATGAGACCCATTTAAGTGGTGTCGCTTCTGAATTCCTTTATTTATCAAATTTCTCAAAATTCTAGAGTTTCAGTCCGATCAGGACTCTGTCTCAGAGTCCTAATCCAGTCGGGAGTCTGTTTTGAAGTTCTGTTTTAATTCCATTTTTTTCATCTCTTCCATTCGTTTTCAAAATTTAGGTCATTTTACAGAGTCCTGTTAATTCAGGACTCTAGTTCAGAGTTTCGGTCGAGTTAGGAGTCTAACCCTGGCTGTATTTTTCGACTTATTTTACCAATTTCTGATAAATTCTTTCAAAAAAATCTCTTTTATTTGGCTTTTAAAATCCAAAATCTCAGAGTCCTAAGAGGTCATTACTCTAACCCGGAGTTCCAATTCGCTTGATACTCTATTTTCAAAAATCTTGAAATTCAATTATTGATTTTAACCCCTTTTCAAAGTTGTTTTCAGTGTTTATTTCAAAGTTTTCAAAAATCAATGTGGGCCCACTCAGTTGGCACCATATCCAGAGGAGTTCTGACCCAGTTAGGACCCTATGTCATTTCAGAACTTTTAATTTCAAGTTTGCTTTTGAAAATCTTTTGAAAACTTTCTCAATTTCAAGTTTTAAAATCTTTTTTTTTTAAAAAACTCAAGTAGGGCCCACTAGGGGTGGCGCCATATTCGAGTAAGTCAGAGCTAGACTAGGGTTAGTCAGTGTTAGAGGTTTAGAAAAGTCAAAAGCTATTTTAAAAACTCATTTTTTGAAGTTTGGATTTTAAAACTAATGTTTTCAAAGGTTTTTAAAGAACTTTAAAAACCCAATGTGAGAAAATGCCAAGTGGCACCACATGTGAGAAAATGCCAAATGCCAAAATACTGGATGATTTTTCAGAAATCCCCAATCCATTTCCATATACTGTCCATGCTCTAAACCTTGGACGATTTTTCAAATACTTCATGAAGTATTCCTTCATATTTCATCAAACCCTGGACGATTTTCCAAATTTCCCTTAATTTCCTTCAAAACTCTAGGTGATTTTTCATCCTTTCTCTCTTCTGGATCTCGAATTTCCTACTTCATTTTATCATGCCTGCATTTTTTCAAAATCTCTATATTTTTCCAAGTCTTATTCCAATTTTCCGTGTTTTCCAGTCTGATGGCATCCAGTCAGCTTGATTCAGTCTTCCCTGAGGGTCATATCTCCTACGAGGTGGGACAAAGTCTTCCCGAGCATCGAGTCCTCAACACCGGATCCTTCTTTCCCCGGTGGTACTATTCATGGTTCAAGAATTTCTCTCGTATGTTTCTGGACCACTTGGACGATTGTGAGTTAGAACTAGCGTCCGCAGTGGGAAAGCAGACAGTTAACGACAATTTGATCCACGCACTGGCAGAACGGTGGAATCCGAGCACTAGTACCTTCTGGTTCTCATGGGGGGAAATGTCTTTGCTAATAGATGAATTTTCAGAAATCATGAGATTGCCCGAGCCAGTCGGTCAGCCTGGAGATCCATTGGAGAAGCAGTTTTTGATTAATATCAAGGGTCTTGATCCCCGAGACGCTTTAGCTCGCATGACAGGACGCAAGTCTTGGCCATTGATCGAAGAAGATGGAAACGAATATGTGGACCTGCTCGAAATCTACAGACAGTATGGGGCATTTGTGGAAGTCAGCTCGTTGTCCAGAACAGCTCGAGAGAGAATCCAACATGCAATGGTATTATGCACTGTGGGACTCGCTCTCTTTCCCGGTGGACGGAATTACATGGATATCAGGATAGTTCAACTTCTGCGAAGATGGGGAAGTTGACAGACCAGCCGCCTCTCCATTGCCATGGCCGCACTCGCCTTTTTATACCGAGGGTTAACCCATTTCACACTTGGAGAATCAATTCTAGTTGAAGGGTGCACCTATGCATTGCAATCTTGGTTCCTCCGGCACGTGCCAACCCGAGCCAGTTCATTCAGATACAATGGTGAAAACCTTCTTCTAGTTGCTCGATACCAGTTCTTGATCGATAACCTTCAGGAGGAAGAAGTCGTATGGGACTACTTTGATCGTCAAGAGTCACCTCCCAGATACACTTATGCATACGGCAAGCGGTTCAGACTACTTGGCCCATTCTTCTGTGCATACTACCATCCAGAGCGGTGTGCCAGACAGATCTCTCAGAGACAGAGGCGCATAGAAATTCGCCCACTATCAGGAATCTTGCCAAAGTTCGATCTCATATCAGATCAGTGGTCCGGAGCATACCATTCTGCCAGACATGGCTAGTATTCTTTTATCACTCTCACTATTTTTCTTGGTCCTCGAGTGTCCTCTGATTATCAGGAGTGGTGGAAAATTGTCCGACCCCCTCTCCTTTGTCAAGTTTATTATTAATAAATCATGTTTTTCCTTTCTTCAATAAAATTCCTTTAAACTTCCTATCCTGGTTTGACGACCTCGCCTAGGTAACAAGGCATATTTTTCAGTTGTTTATTTATTTATTTATTTATTTGCAAAGGATTGACAACGCAATTGTCGTAATCCCAACGACGACTCAATCCCTAGTAATGGGATACTCTTTCAATTGTCTACCAAAATTCTCAGTAAATATTTTCCTCCAATCAAAATCTGATGAAGCAGAATCAACAGATGATACTGATAAAGAATATGAAACTCAACAAGAATTCAGAAAGTCGACTCAGGGGCAGGGGTCAACTTATAAGTCCAGAAATCAGTCTGTTGACGATCCTACTCAGCCACAACTCCGAGACGTAGTCAAAATAGTCAAGGATCTGCAAGCTCGCGATAAAGGCAAGAAGGTCTTCACAAGCGAGGATTTCTATGATGGTTTGGAAGGGGATGACAGCCTAGAAGATCTCCCCCGCAAATTTGTCAAATTTGATGGGACTGGCAATCCCAAGGCTCACCTGGCTATGTTCTTTGCAGAATGCAATAGATTCAAGAGAGATAATCGCGCTTTCTTCAGATGTTTTCCTCGCAGTCTGGAGGGCACCGCCGCAAAATGGTATTCAGAGCACATCAATCCCATTGAGTTGAAGGAATTTGACAAAGTGGTCAATCTTTTTATTGAGCGATTTTTATTCAACACAGAGGTGCTACCCACCCTGAATCACCTCTACAATGTGAAGCAGAAGAGCAGTGAAAAAGCCAGAGACTTTATCCACAGATGGAGATCCACCTGCAATTAAATGAAGGATCTGATATCAGAGGGGCATGCGTTGTCAGTCATTCTTAATAATTTCTCCCAACCTTTGAGAGGCCTGATCTCCACTTCCCCGGCACGATCTTTCATCGAATTGGTAGAACGAGCTGAATGGCTTGAGATGGGATTAGAGAATGGGGTATATGAGAGCCTCACACTCTCAAAAGGTAGCTCTGATATCAAGAAATCATGTGTCACCTTCTCGGTGAATACCACAGGCAACAACAATGGTAAAAGCAAAAGGGGTGGCCGAAAGAACCACACTGATGGATCAGGAATCCCAAATCCTAGCAGAGATGATCATATAAAACGAAAGGACAGAATCAGTAGGCAGAATTACGACCCTCTCTGAAGCATCCAACTAGAATTAAAGCCCCAAGGGAGACCAAAGCATGACGGTTGGGGATACGATCGTAATTTTACTCCCTTAGAATAACCGCTCGAGCAAGTTCTGGAATATATGATAACCAAAGGGATGGTTAGACTCCCCAAGATAGCGGATCCTCTTATAACCATAGGAAGGTTTAAAGATCAGTTCTGCCAGTTTCATCGGGCAATGGGTCACGATACCGAGCACTGCTTTGTCTTTAAAAATATTGTCAAAGACTGCATTGACAAGAATCTCCATGTTGAAGATGAAAAGGAGGACCAATCATCCTGATCACGCTTTTCCTCAATCATTCAAGAAATTGACAACACTAGCACCTTCCCAATTTCTCGTCTCACTTTTATTTTTTGAAAAGGATGATGCAATATCGTTTGTCTTTCCTTGATTTATCACTTTCCTTCAACACATCAATAAAGTTGTCTATTTTTCCTGCAAGCTCGGTGCCACCTTTTATTCTCCTTCTCTATAAAATGTTCTTTTATGAGGAATGACCTTTTCAGAGTCCCTCCCGAATCAATCAAAAGTCAGTTGCTTTATCGCCTTAAGAGAACGTCCTTCCAATGTCTATTATTCTTCTCTTATCCAAAATTTGTTTTCCTTGTTACACTGGAGCATTATTTTGAAAATTGTCTTTAAAATGTCCTGTATGCAGGTAGGATCAAACAAACTCTTTCACCATTCATACTCATTTGCATTTATTTGCATTCATTTGAATTTGCATCAATTTACATCAAATTTAACACCCGTTCAAGATAAGGGATAAATCTTGGGACCTCGGCAAGTCGTCCAAGTTATCGTCAATTGATGACCTTCTAAAAATCCAGTGTTCGTGCTGGTAATCTTTTAAAATTCAGTGCTCGTACTGGTAATCTTTCAAAATCTAGTGTTCGTGCTGGTAATTTTTCCAAAAACAGTACTCGTACTGGTCCATTTTTAAAACCCAGTGATTATACTGGTTCATTTTAAAAATCCGGTGCTCGTACTGGTACGTTTTCAAAATCCAATATTTATATCCGGTGCTCATACTGGTACTCTTTAAAAATCTGGCACTCGTGTTGGTGTCTCGCCCATTGGTCGCCTTAGTCGATCTCCTAGGTTCAATCTTCGCGCTGATCATCCATCAGAATTTCCAATTTTCTTCGGGTCAATCAATTTCCAATTTCCAATTTCCAATTTCCAATTTCCAATTTCCAATTTCCAATTTCCAATTTTTAAATTTCCAATATCCAATTTTTAAACTTCCAATTTCCAATTTCCAATTTCCAATTTCCAATTTCCAATTTCCAATTTCCAATTTCCAATTTCCAATTTCCAATTTCCAATTTCCAATTTCCAATTTCCAATTTCCAATTTCCAATTTCCAATTTCCAATTTTTAAATCTCCAATTTCCAATTTTTAAACTTCCAATTTATAATTTCCAATTTCTAATTTCCAATTTCCAATTTCTAATTTCCAATTTCTAATTTCTAATTTCTAATTTCCAATTTCTAATTTCTAATTTCCAATTTCCAATTTCTAATTTCCAATTTCCAATTTCCAATTTCCAATTTCCAATTTCCAATTTCCAATTTCCAATTTCCAATTTCCAATTTCCAATTTCCAATTTCCAATTTCCAATTTCCAATTTTTAAACTCCCAATTTCTAATTTCCCATTCCCAATTTTTAAACTTCCAATTTCTAATTTCCAATTTTTAAATCTCTAATTTCCAATTTTTAAACTTTCAATTTATAATTTCTAATTTCTAATTTCTAATTTCTAATTTCCAATTTCCAATTTCCAATTTCCAATTTCCAATTTCCAATTTCCAATTTCTAATTTCCAATTTCCAATTTCTAATTTCCAATTTCCAATTTCTAATTTCCGATTCCCAATTCTCTATTTCAACCTACGGGTCACTCAAATTCTAATTTCGACCTTCGGGTCATTCAAATCCTCAACTTTGACCTTCGGGTTATTCAATTCTTCAATCTCAACCTTTGATTTCCCATTTCAATCCCTTGTGTCGTTCGACTCCCAATTTCGACCTTCGGGTCATGTAATTCTCAAATCTTGACCTCCGGATCATCCAATTTGATCAATCAGGCCTATGGGCCGCACACTCTATCAGATTCTCAATTCAAGCCTTCGGGTTACAATCTTACCAACATCAGTCATGCTCCTACCTTCGGTTTACAACTTTATCAATACCTATCACTTTCCAAGTCTTCGGGTTACAACTTCATTAATGTCAATCATTTTCAAATCCTGCTTTCGAGCTGGTCTGTCAACAAATCCTGCTTTCGAGCTGGTTGATCAACAAATCCTGCTTTCGAGCTGGTCGGTCAAAACAAATCCTGCTTTCGAGCTGGCCGGTCAACAAATCCTGCTTTCGATCTGGTCGGTCAACAAATCCTGCTTTCGAGCTGGTCGGTCAACAAATCCTGCTTTCGAGCTGGTCGATCAACAAATCCTGCTTTCGAGCTGGTCGGTCATCAAATCTTGCTTTCGAGCTGGTCGGTCAACAAATCCTGCTTTCGAGCTTGTCGGTCAACAAATCCTGCTTTCGAGCTGGTCGGTCATCAAATATTGCTTTCGAGCTGGTCGATCAACAAATCCTGCTTTCGAGCTGGTAAGTCAAGAAAAATTCTGCTTTCGAGCTGGTCCGTCATCAAATCCTGCTTTCGAGCTGGTCGGTCATCAAATCCTGCTTTCGAGCTGGTCGGTCAACAAATCCTGCTTTCGAGCTGGTAAGTCAAAACAAATCCTGCTTTCAAGCTGGTCGGTCAATAAATCCTACTTTCGAGCTGGTAAATCAAAACCAAACCTAACCTTCAAGTTGATCTCTTTCTAAGTCTTTTCAGGATTCAATTTAGTCATGGATGTGTTGCGTTGTGATTCAAGTGCTCGCTTTCATAAAAGATTTCAAGAAAATTTTGTCAATTTGTCATTAAATATTTGTTGATTTCAAAATCTTTATTGCACAAAAACATTACCTCAGAATACCTTCAGTATTACTTTCGAAAGGACAAAGCTTTCACGAAAAACGATTCAAAATTCAAAATCTTTCTATTGGCCAACCAAAAGGATGCAGAATAAATCCTCGATATGGCCAGCAAAGGAAATTCAATGTTGTCGCGAAGCCATAAGTGATCGATATTGATCGCAGTCAATGGCACATTTTTAAAGATCATTCTTGGAAAATAAAAGCAGTCGAAATATCCTGAGGGCCACAGAAAAAAATCCATGCAATCTCCATATCTCCTCAATCACCTAAGCCGCAATTAAATATCTGCAAAAGGGATCTCTCAACTGTTGTCAAGATGAAGGCAAATTAGGCGAGTAGACCCCCGAGGCCAAAGAAGATTTGAATCATCTCCAAGATGACAGAGTTTGTGACGGATCCTTGCAGGGAAAGTTCAGAGCACCGTCAAGATGAAGGCGACTGCGATGGGCCTCCCGACAAACCCTAAAAAGTATTTAATTTCTGCTATCACCAAGAGATTTCCAACCCATGAGCCAATAACCATTCAATATAATCCCTGAGTGAAAAGAAGGATCTGAACATCTGTGAGATGAAGGAGTTTGTGATGTACCCTTCTAAAAAGAGAGAAAAAGCTAGGACATCTCCAAAATGATAGATGATGTAATAAATTCCCTAAAAAGCCAAAATATCCAATTTTGTCGAAAGAAAAAAAGAGTACAGGCAGAAAGACCATTTTGAGAAAAGAATCCCAGGATATCAGACTACTGAATCTATCAAGAATCTTTTTTAATTTTGTGAAATTCTATTATCAATATTCTTTCACCAATGATTTTCGCAATATCAAGAATACTTTCTTTTCTGCTCATATCAAGGAAATTGATAGCTTCCTTAAAAGAAAGCCAATCGCAAGCAACCTGAATTTGAATCTTGATTCTACGGAGTTAAGCCCAGTTGGAGGTAATACTTCAGGTAGAAAAGAGGTAATATTTTCAAAACAATGTGCATCATTTTCAATTATTTCGAATCAACAATAATTTTCAACATTTTGACAATATTTTCTAGCTATCCTGACGTGAAGCGAGAGCTTGAGGTTCATCTTGGGCGCATCCTGACATCAGTGGTTATCCCTTTAAGGACTTGATAACGGGAGTTTTCAAGATTCCTTCCCTTCTTTGGTATAATTTGAGCGCTTGGGCTCTCAAATTCGCACACTTCCCTGTGTCCCCACTGTCCCACATTAGACAGTCCAATTTCAGCTTGAGGTTAAGCCACCAATTCCAGAAAAAGGCAATTTTAAAAGTTATTTAGTCTCAACCATGAGGCACCAAAAATCCAATCCCTTTTCAAACTTTAGGGACCCCAATTCCATCCTTTTGCAAAACTCCTGTCGGATTTATTATGCAAAATCCGAAGGTTCCATCACGGTCTCTTCTTTCGAGGATTTCATTCATTTTCCGCCCAATCAGGTTAAGGGTACAAACATGAGCCTCATTTGATGATGTATTTCATTTTCATTGCCCGATCAGGTTAAGGGTATAAACCTAAGCATCCTTGATGAGGTATTTCATTTTCCGCCCTGTCAAGATAAGGGTACAAACCTGAGCCTCCTTGATGAGGTATTTCATTTTCCGCCCAATCAGGTTAAGGGTACAAACCTGAGCCTCATTTGATGAGGTATTTCATTTCCATTGCCCGATCAGGTTAAGGGTATAAACTTGAGCCTCCTTGATGAGGTATTTCATTTTCCGCCCAGTAAGGATAAGGGTACAAACTTGAGCCTCCTTGATGAGGTATTTCATTTTCCGCCCAATTAGGTTAAGGGTACAAACCTGAGCCTCATTTGATGAGGTATTTCATTTTCATTGTCCGATCAGGTTAAGGGTATAAACCTGAGCCTCCTTGATGAGGTATTTCATTTTCCGCTCAGTCAAGATAAGGGTACAAACCTGAGCCTCCTTGATGAGGTATTTCATTTTCCGCCCAATCAGGATAAGGGTACAAACCTGAGCCTCCGTGATGAGGTATTTCATTTTCCGCCCAATCAGGATAAGGGTACAAACCTGAGCCTCCTTGATAAGGTATTTCATTTTCCGCCCAGTCATGATAAGGGTACAAACCTGAGCCTCCTTGATGAGGTATTTCATTTTCCCCAATCAGGTCAAGGGTTAAAACCTGAGCTTCATTTCTACACGAGGTATTTTCTGTCCCATCCAGGTTAAGGGCAAAACCTGAATCTCATTTCTTTTGAAGTAAATCTTCTATACTCTCCATTTCACATCTATCATGATCATCGTCAGAGTTGATTCCTTCATACCCAGCTAAAATTTTAGAACTGGGGCATTTTTATAATCCAAATTTGGTGTGTGTTCTTTGCCAGTAAACTCGGCTTTCAACCGGCTTAGCAGCAAAGAGGGGCATCTGTAAACACCCCAAATTTTCACCCCCGTCCAGTGTTTATGCATTTCATGTGTTGTTGCATATCATTGCATGCATTCAGCATATCATTGCATAGCATTGCAAGTCATCACATCTCATTATCGAGATCCAGCACTCTTGTTTTCAAAACATTTAATCCAGATTCTATTTTAAAGCTTTTCTTTCAGAATCAATTTTTAAAACATGGGTTTTTATTCAATGTTCTGTCATTTTCCAACCCCAGGACTTTATATTTCGAAATATTTTCTCAGAAAACAATCTGGATTCATTTTAAATTCAAATTTCAATTGATTTCAATTCTCAGATGAGACCCATTTAAGTGGTGTCGCTTCTGAATTCCTTTATTTATCAAATTTCTCAAAATTCTAGAGTTTTAGTCCGATCAGGACTGTCTCATAGTCCTAATCTAGTTGAGAGTCTGTTTTGAAGTTCTGTTTTAATTCCATTTTCTTCATCTCTTCCATTCATTTTCAAAATTTACGTCATTTTACAGAGTCCTGTTAATTCAGGACTCTAGTTCAGAGTTTCGGTCGAGTTAGGAGTCTAACCCTGACTGTATTTTTCGACTTGTTTTACCAATTTCTGATAAATTCTTTAAAAAAAACTCTTTTATTTGGCTTTTAAAATCCAAAATCTCAGAGTCCTAAGAGGTCAGGACTCTAATCCGGAGTTCTAATTCGCTTGAGATTCTAATTTCAAAAATTTTGAAATTCAGTTATTGATTTTAACCCCTTTTCAAAGTTGTTTTCAGTGTTTATTTCAAAGTTTTCAAAAATTGATGTGGGTCCACTCAGTTGGCACCATATTCAGAGGAATTCTGACCCAGTTAGGACCCTATGTCATTTCAAAACTTTTAATTTCAAGTTTGCTTTTGAAAATCTTTTGAAAACTTTCTCAATTTCAAGTTTCAAAATTGTTTTTTTTTAAAAAAAAAACTCAAGTAAGGCCCACTCGGGGTGGCGCCATATTCGAGTAAGTCAGGGCTAAACTAGGGTTAGTCAGTGTCTTGGTTAGTGTTAGAGGTTTAGAAAAGTCAAAAGCTATTTTAAAAACTCATTTTTTGAAGTTTGGATTTTAAAACTAGTGTTTTTAAAGGTTTTTAAAGAACTTTAAAAACCCAATGTGAGAAAATGCCAAGTGGCACCACATGTGAGAAAATGCCAAATACCAAAATACTGGACGATTTTTCAGAAATCCCCAATCCATTTCCGTATACTGTTCATGCTCTAAACCTTGGACGATTTTTCAAATACTTCATGAAGTATTCCTTCATATTTCATCAAATCCTGGACGATTTTCCAAATTTCCCTTAATTTCCTTCAAAACTCTAGGTGATTTTTCATCCTTTCTCTCTTCTGGATCTCGAATTTCCTACTTCATTTTATCCTGCCTGCATTTTTTCAAAATCTCTATATTTTCCCAAGTCTTATTCCAATTTTCCGTGTTTTCCTGTCTGATGGCATCCAGTCAGCTTGATTCAGTCTTCCCTGAGGGTCACATCTCCTACGAGGTGCGACAAAGTCTTCCTGAGCATCAAGTCATCAGCATTGGATCCTTCTTTCCCTGGTGGTACTATTCATGGTTCACAAATTTCTCTCGTATGTTTTCAGACCACTTGGATGATTGTGGGTTAGAACTGGCATCCGCAGTGGGAAAGCAGACAGTTAACGACAATTTGATCCACGCACTGGCAGAACGGTGGAATCCGAGCACTAGTACCTTCTGGTTCCCATGGGGGGAAATGACTTTGCTGATAGATGAGTTTTCAGAAATCATGAGATTGCCCGAGCCAGCCGGTCAGCGTGAAGATCCCTTGGAGAAGCATTTTTTGATTAATATTAAGGATCTGGATCCCCGAGATGCTTTAGCTCGCATGACAGGACGCAAGTCTTGGCCATTGATCGAAGAAGATGGAAACAAATATGTGGATCTGCTCAAAATCTACAGACAGTATGGGGCATTTGTGGAAGTCAGCTCGTTGTCCAAGACAGCTCGAGAGAGAATCCAACATGCAATGGTCTTATGCACTATGGGACTCGCTCTCTTTTCCGATGGACGAAATTACATGGATATCAGGATAGTTCAACTTTTGCGAAGATGGGGAAGTCGACAGACTAGCAGCTTCTCCATTGCCATGGCCGCACTCGCCTTTTTATACCGAGGGTTAACCCATTTCACACTTGGAGAATCAATTCTAGTCGAAGGGTGCACCTATGCATTGCAATCTTGGTTCCTCCGGCATGTGCCAGCTCGAGCCAGTTCATTCTGATACAATGGTGAAAAGCTTCTTTCAGTTGCTCGATACCGGTTCTTGATCGATAACCTTCAGGAGGAAAAAAAGTCGTATGGGACTACTTTGATCGTCAGGAGTCACCTCCTAGATACACTTATGCATACGACAAGCGATTCAGACTACTTGGCCCATTCTTCTGTGCATACTACCATCCAGGGCGGTGTGTCAGACAGTTCTCTCAGAGACAGAGGCGCATAGAAATTTGCCCACTATCAGGAATCTTGCCAGAGTTCGATCTCACATCAGATCAGTGGTTCGAAGCATACCATTCTGCCAGACATGTGTAGGATTCTTTTATCACTCTCACTATTTTTCCTGGTCCTCGAGTGTCCTCTGATTATCAGGAGTGGTGGAAAATTGTCCGACCCCTCTCCATTGTCAAGTTTATTATTAATAAATCATGTTTTTCCGTTCTTCAATAAAATTCCATTAAACTTCCTATCTTGGTTTGATGACCTCGCCTAGGTAACAAGGCATATTTTTCAGTTGTTTATTTATTTATTTATTTTTTTACAAAGGAATGACAACGCAATTGTCGTAATCCCAGCGACGACTCAATCCCTAGTAATGAGATACTCTATCAATTGTCTACCAAAATTCTCAGTAAATATTTTCCTCTAATCAAAATTTCTTTCAAAAGCCTAAACTATCAATTCTGCCCTGCAGAGAGCATTAGCAACCTCCAGAGAGTTGTGGTGACATTCAATGGTTCATACAAAGTTCGAAAAGAAAACCGTACCAGTCGAAGGCATGGCACACTCAACAGCATCAGAAGAAGAGATGGGTTCCCCGCATTCCGGCAGAAATCAAGGGCAGCAGGTTGAGGATGACATTGATCCTCAAATGTATGCCATGTTCAAAAAGATGATGACCAAGATGTTGGTAGAACAAGCTGAAGCCAATACAGAGCAAACTCGGGACAAACAGAAAGCTAAGGGTCATACAACCAAGAATATAAAGATCACTGAAAAGCAGAGTCGTCACGAAAAAAAATCTGATGAAGCAGAATCAACAGATGATACTGATAAAGAATATGAAACTCAACAAGAATTCAGAAAGTCGACTCAGGGGCAGGGGTCAACTTATAACTCCAGAAATCAGTCTGTTGACGATCCTACTCAGCCACAACTCCGAGACGTAGTCAAAATAGTCAAGGATCTGCAAGCTCGCGATAAAGGCAAGAAGGTCTTCACAAGCGAGGATTTCTATGATGGTTTGGAAGGGGATGACAGCCTAGAAGATCTCCCCCGCAAATTTGTCAAATTTGATGGGACTGGCAATCCCAAGGCTCACCTGGTTATGTTCTTTGCAGAATGCAATAGATTCAAGAGAGATAATCGCGCTTTCTTCAGATGTTTTCCTCGCAGTCTGGAGGGCACCGCCGCAAAATGGTATTCAGAGCACATCAATCCCATTGAGTTGAAGGAATTTGACAAAGTGGTCAATCTTTTTATTGAGCGATTTTTATTCAACACAGAGGTGCTACCCACCCTGAATCACCTCTACAATGTGAAGGAGAAGAGGAGTGAAAAAGCCAGAGACTTTATCCACAGATGGAGATCCACCTGCAATTAAATGAAGGATCCGATATCAGAAGGGCATGCGTTGTCAGTCATTCTTAATAATTTCTCCCAACCTTTGAGAGGCCTGATCTCCACTTCCCCGGCACGATCTTTCATCGAATTGGTAGAACGAGCTGAATGGCTTGAGATGGGATTAGAGAATGGGGTATATGAGAGCCTCACACTCTCAAAAGGTAGCTCTGATATCAAGAAATCATGTGTCACCTTCTCGGTGAATACCACAGGCAACAACAATGGTAAAAGCAAAAGGGGTGGCCGAAAGAACCACACTGATGGATCAGGAATCCCAAATCCTAGCAGAGATGATCATATAAGACGAAAGGACAGAATCAGTAGGCAGAATTACGACCCTCTCTGAAGCATCCAACTAGAATTAAAGCCCCAAGGGAGACCAAAGCATGACGGTTGGGGATACGATCGTAATTTTACTCCCTTAGAACAACCGCTCGAGCAAGTTCTGGAATATATGATAACCAAAGGGATGGTTAGACTCCCCAAGATAGCGGATCCTCTTATAACCATAGGAAGGTTTAAAGATCAGTTCTGCCAGTTTCATCGGGCAATGGGTCACGATACCGAGCACTGCTTTGTCTTTAAAAATATTGTCAAAGACTGCATTGACAAGAATCTCCGTGTTGAAGATGAAAAGGAGGACCAATCATCCTGATCACGCTTTTCCTCAATCATTCAAAAAATTGACAACACTAGCGCCTTCCCAATTTCTCGTCTCACTTTTATTTTTTGAAAAGGATGATGCAATATCGTTTGTCTTTCCTTGATTTATCACTTTCCTTCAACACATCAATAAAGTTGTCTATTTTTCCTGCAAGCTCGGTGCCACCTTTTATTCTCCTTCTCTATAAAATGTTCTTTTATGAGGAATGACCTTTTCAGAGTCCCTCCCGAATCAATCAAAAGTCAGTTGCTTTATCGCCTTAAGAGAACGTCCTTCCAATGTCTATTATTCTTCTCTTATCCAAAATTTGTTTTCCTTGTTACACTGGAGCATTATTTTGAAAATTGTCTTTAAAATGTCCTGTATGCAGGTAGGATCAAACAAACTCTTTCACCATTCATACTCATTTGCATTTATTTGCATTCATTTGAATTTGCATCAATTTACATCAAATTTAACACCCATTCAAGATAAGGGATAAATCTTGGGACCTCGGCAAGTCGTCCAAGTTATCGTCAATTGATGACCTTCTAAAAATCCAGTGTTCGTGCTGGTAATCTTTTAAAATCCAGTGCTCGTACTGGTAATCTTTCAAAATCCAGTGTTCGTGCTGGTAATTTTTCCAAAAACAGTACTGGTCCATTTTTAAAACCCAGTGATTGTACTGGTTCATTTTAAAAATCTGGTGCTCGTACTGGTACGTTTTCAAAATCCAATATTTATATCCAGTGCTCATACTGGTACTCTTTAAAAATCTGGCACTCGTGTTGGTGTCTCGCCCATTGGTCGCGTTAGTCGATCTCCTAGGTTCAATCTTCGCGCTGATCATCCATCAGAATTTCCAATTTCCAATTTCCAATTTCCAATTTCCAATTTCCAATTTCCAATTTCCAATTTCCAATTTCCAATTTCCAATTTCCAATTTCCAATTTCCAATTTCCAATTTCCAATTTCCAATTTCCAATTTCCAATTTCCAATTTCCAATTTCCAATTTCCAATTTCTAATTTCCAATTTCCAATTTTTAAATTTCCAATATCCAATTTTAAACTTTCAATTTCCAATTTCCAATTTCCAATTTCCAATTTCCAATTTCGAATTTTTAAATCTCCAATTTCCAATTTTTAAACTTCTAATTTATAATTTCCAATTTCTAATTTCTAATTTCTAATTTCTAATTTCCAATTTCTAATTTCCAATTTCTAATTTCCACTTTCCAAATTCTAATTTCCAATTTCCAATTTCCAATTTTCAATTTCCAATTTTCAATTTCTAATTTCCAATTTTTAAACTCCTAATTTCTAATTTCCCATTCCCAATTTTTAAACTTCCAATTTCTAATTTACAATTTTTAAATCTCTAATTTCCCATTTTTAAACTTCCAATTTAAAATTTCTAATTTCTAATTTCTAATTTCCAATTTCCAATTTCTAATTTCCAATTTCTAATTTCCAATTTCCAATTTCTAATTTTCGATTCCCAATTCTCTATTTCAACCTTCGTGTCACTCAAATTCTAATTTCGACCTTCGGGTCATTCAAATCCTCAACTTTGACCTTCGGGTTATTCAATTCTTCAATCTCAACCTTTGATTTCCCATTTCAATCCCTTGTGTCGTTCGACTACCAATTTCGACCTTCGGGTCATGTAATTCTCAAATCTTGACCTCCGGATCATCCAATTTGATCAATCAGGCCTATGGGCCGCCCACTCTATCAGATTCTCAATTCAAGCCTTCGAGTTACAATCTTACTAACATCAGTCATGCTCCTACCTTCGATTTACAACTTTATCAATACCTATCACTTTCCAAGTCTTCGGGTTACAACTTAATTAATGTCAATCATTTTCAAATCCTGCTTTCGAGCTGGTCGGTCAACAAATCCTCCTTTCGAGCTGGTTGATCAACAAATCCTGCTTTCGATCTGGTCGGTCAAAACAAATCCTGCTTTCGAGCTGGCCGGTCAACAAATCCTGCTTTCGAGCTGGTCGGTCAACAAATCCTGCTTTCGAGCTGGTCGGTCAACAAATCCTGCTTTCGAGCTGGTCGGTCAACAAATCCTGCTTTCGAGCTGGTCATTCTTGGAAAATAAAAGCAGTCGAAATATCCTGGGGGACACAGAAAAAATCCATGCAATTTCCATATCTCCTCAATCACCTAAGCCGCAATTAAATATCTGCAAAAGGGATCTCTCAACTTTCGTCAAGATGAAGGCGAATTAGGCGAGTAGACCCCCGAGGCCAAAGAAGATTTGAATCATCTCCAAGATGACGGAGTTTGTGACAGATCCTTGCAGAGAAAGTTCAAAGCACCGTCAAGATGAAGGCGACTGCGATGAGCCTCCCGACAAACCCTAAAAGGTATTTAATTTCTGCTGTCACCAAGAGATTTCCAACCCATGAGCCAATAACCATTCAATATAATCCCTGAGTGAAAAGAAGGATCTGAACATCTCTGAGATGAAGGAGTTTGTGATGTACCCTTCTAAAAAGAGAGAAAAAGCTAGGACATCTCCAAAATGAAGGATGATGTAATGAATTCCCCAAAAAGCCAAAAGATCCAATTTTGTCGAAAGAAAAAAAGAGTACAGGCAGAAAGACCATTTTGAGAAAAGAATCCCAGGATATCAGACTGCTGAATCTATCAAGAATCTTCTTTAATTTTGTGAAATTCTATTATCAATATTCTTTCACCAATGATTTTCGCAATATCAAGAATACTTTCTTTTCTGCTCATATCAAGGAAATTGATAGCTTCCTTAAAAGAAAGCCAATCGCAAGCAACCTGAATTTGAATCTTGATTCTACGGAGTTAAGCCCAGTTGGAGGTAATACTTCAGGTAGAAAAGAGGTAATATTTTCAAAACAATGTGCATCATTTTCAATTATTTCGAATCAACAATAATTTTCAACATTTTGACAATATTTTCTAGCTATCTTGACGTGAAGCGAGAGCTTGAGGTTCATCTTGGGCGCATCCTGACATCAGTGGTTATCCCTTTAAGGACTTGATAACGGGAGTTTTCAAGATTCCTTCCCTTCTTTGGTATAATTTGAGCGCTTGGGCTCTCAAATTCGCACACTTCCCTGTGTCCCTACTGTCCCACATTAGACAGTCCAATTTCAGCTTGAGGTTAAGCCACCAATTCCAGAAAAAGGCAATTTTAAAAGTTATTTAGTCTCAACCATGAGGCACCAAAAATCCAATCCCTTTTCAAACTTTAGGGACCCCAATTCCATCCTTTTGTAAAACCCCTGTCGGATTTATTGTGCAAAATCCGAAGGTTCCATCACGGTCTCTTCTTTCGAGGATTTCATTCATTTTCCGCCCAATCAGGTTAAGGGTACAAACATGAGCCTCATTTGATGATGTATTTCATTTTCATTGCCCGATCAGGTTAAGGGTATAAACCTAAGCATCCTTGATGAGGTATTTCATTTTCCGCCCTGTCAAGATAAGGGTACAAACCTGAGCCTCCTTGATGAGGTATTTCATTTTCCGCCCAATCAGGTTAAGGGTACAAACCTGAGCCTCATTTGATGAGGTATTTCATTTCCATTGCCCGATCAGGTTAAGGGTATAAACTTAAGCCTCCTTGATGAGGTATTTCATTTTCCGCCCAGTAAGGATAAGGGTACAAACTTGAGCCTCCTTGATGAGGTATTTCATTTTCCGCCCAATTAGGTTAAGGGTACAAACCTGAGTCTCATTTGATGAGGTATTTCATTTTCATTGTCCGATCAGGTTAAGGGTATAAATCTGAGCCTCCTTGATGAGGTATTTCATTTTCCGCCCAGTCAAGATAAGGGTACAAACCTGAGCCTCCTTGATGAGGTATTTCATTTTCCGCCCAATCAGGATAAGGGTACAAACCTGAGCCTCCGTGATGAGGTATTTCATTTTCCGCCCAATCAGGATAAGGGTACAAACCTGAGCCTCCTTGATGAGGTATTTCATTTTCCGCCCAGTCAGGATAAGGGTACAAACCTGAGCCTCCTTGATGAGGTATTTCATTTTCCCCAATCAGGTCAAGGGTTAACACTACAAGAAAATCGTGGATTAGCGACGGACTATATCCATCGCTAATCCGTCGCTAAGCCATTGCTAAACAGTTTAGCGACGACTTAGCGATGGATTAGCGATGGATAGAGACCATCGCGAATTTTTGCTCGCTAATTAGCGAAAAAACTTATCTGTCGTTAATTCCGTCGCTAATTTGTCGCAAATTAGCGACGGATAATGTCCGTCGCTAAATTTTTAAAAAAAATAAAAAAAATTGATCCCCGTCGGGCGGTATTCCAGCAACAATAAGCCGGACTTATACCGCACCCGACAGGCATTGCACAGAACCAGTGCTCTTCAGCGTCGCCGTCCTCCGTGAACCGGCGTCATCGTCCTCCGTGAACCGATGCTCTCCGGCGTCACCGTCCTCCGTGAACCATTGTTGTCATCCTCCGTGAACCGGCGTCGCCGTCCTCCGTGAACCGGCCTCCCGCACCGATGCCTCGAGGTTAAAGTGGTTCGAGTCTCTCTCCGACTTCACCCCGGACGGAAGGACGATCGCAGAGGAGAAAGACAGCATTCTGTCTTCAATATTGTCGTTCCTTGACAGTCCAGAGGCCGGCCACTTCTTCTCATCCACCGCAACTGCTGGCACCGCCATCTTCGGCTCCAACGAGCTGCCAAAAGCTGAGGTTCCGGCCACCGCTTTTGCGTCTGCCTCGTCGCCGTCCTCCGTGAAATGGCATCCTCCGTGAGACGGCGTCCTCCGGCGTCGCCGTCCTTCAGCGTCCTCCGGCGTCACCGTCCTCCGGCATTGCAGTCCTCCAGCGTCCTCCGACGTCGCCGTCCTCCAAAGAAGTCAGTTTAAATCGAGCGCGGCCGATTTAAATTTCGAGCTCTGTTAAATCGAAAATTAGCGAGGGATTTAGCGAAGCAATTTTTCCATCGCTAATCCGTTGCTAATTAGCGACGGATTAGCGACGGAAAAATTCCCTCGCCAAAATGTTTTTCTTGTATTGAGAATTAGCGATGAAAAAATCATTGTCGTTAATCCGTCGCTAATTAGCGATGGATTAGTGATGAAACAACTTTCATCGCTAATCCGTCGCTAATTAGCGACGACTTAGCGATGAAACAACTTTCATCGCTAATCCGTCGCTACTTAGCGACGGATTCATGAAGAAAGTTTTCTCTAGCTAATCTGTCGCAAAGTTGCGATGGAAAAAATCCGTCACAAATTTTCGTCGCTAATTAACATTTTTCTTGTAGTGTAAAACCTGAGCTTCATTTCTACACGAGGTATTTTCTGTCCCATCCAGGTTAAGGGCAAAACCTGAATCTCATTTCTTTTGAAGTAAATCTTCTATACTCTCCATTTCACATCTATCATGATCATCGTCAGAGTTGATTCCTTCATACCCAGCTAAAATTTTATAACTGGGGCATTTTTATAATCCAAATTTGGTGTGTTTTCTTTGCCAGTAAACTCGGCTTTCAACCGGCTTAGCAGCAAAGAGGGGCATCTGTAAACACCCCAAATTTTCACCCCCGTCCAGTGTTTATGCATTTCATATGTTGTTGCATATCATTGCATGCAGTCAGCATATCATTGCATAGCATTGCAAGTCATCACATCTCATTATCGAGATCCAGCACTCTTGTTTTCAAAACATTTAATCCAGATTCTATTTTAAAGCTTTTCTTTTAGAATCAATTTTTAAAACATGGGTTTTTATTCAATGTTCTGTCATTTTCCAACCCCAGGACTTTATATTTCGAAATATTTTCTCAGAAAACAATCTGGATTCATTTTAAATTCAAATTTCAATTGATTTCAATTCTCAGATGAGACCCATTTAAGTGGTGTCGCTTCTGAATTCCTTTATTTATCAAATTTCTCAAAATTCTAGAGTTTCAGTCCGATCAGGACTCTGTCTCAGAGTCCTAATCCAGTCGAGAGTCTGTTTTGAAGTTCTGTTTTAATTCCATTTTTTTCATCTCTTCCATTCGTTTTCAAAATTTAGGTCATTTTACAGAGTCCTGTTAATTCAGGATTCTAGTTCAGAGTTTCGGTCGAGTTAGGAGTCTAACCCTGACTGTATTTTTTGACTTGTTTTACCAATTTCTGATAAATTCTTTAAAAAAAACTCTTTTATTTGGCTTTTAAAATCCAAAATCTCAGAGTTCTAAGAGGTCAGGACTCTAACCCGGAGTTCTAATTCGCTTGAGACTCTATTTTCAAAAAATTTGAAATTAAATTATTGATTTTAACCCCTTTTCAAAGTTGTTTTTAGTGTTTATTTCAAAGTTTTCAAAAATCGATGTGGGTCCACTCAGTTGGCACCATATCCAGAGAAATTCTGACCCAGTTAGGACCCTATGTCATTTCAAAACTTTTAATTTCAAGTTTGCTTTTGAAAATCTTTTGAAAACTTTCTCAATTTCAAGTTTTAAAATTGTTTTTTTTTTTTTAAAAAAACTCAAGTAGGGCCCACTCGGGGTGGCGCCATATTCGAGTAAGTCAGGGCTAGACTAGGGTTAGTCAGTGTCTTGGTTAGTGTTAGAGGTTTAGAAAAGTCAAAAGCTATTTTAAAAACTCATTTTTTGAAGTTTGGATTTTAAAACTAGTGTTTTTAAAGGTTTTTAAAGAACTTTAAAAACCCAATGTGAGAAAATGCCAAGTGGAACCACATGTGAGAAAATGCAAAATGCCAAAATACTGGACGATTTTTCAGAAATCCCCAATCCATTTCCATATATTGTCCATGCTCTAAACCTTGAACGATTTTTCAAATACTTCATGAAGTATTCCTTCATATTTCATCAAACCCTGGACGATTTTCCAAATTTCCCTTAATTTCCTTCAAAACTCTAGGTGATTTTTCATCCTTTCTCTCTTCTGGATCTCGAATTTCCTACTTCATTTTATCCTGCCTGCATTTTTTCAAAATCTCTATATTTTCCCAAGTCTTATTCCAATTTTCCGTGTTTTCCAGTCTGATGGCATCCAGTCAGCTTGATTCAGTCTTCCCTAAGGGTCACATCTCCTACGAGGTGCGACAAAATCTTCCTGAGCATCAAGTCATCAGCACTGGATCCTTCTTTCCCCGGTGGTACTATTCATGGTTCAGAAATTTCTCTCGTATGTTTTCGGACCACTTGGACGATTATGGGTTAGAACTGGCATCCGCAGTGGGAAAGCAGATAGTTAATGACAATTTGATCCATGCACTGGCAGAACGGTGGAATCCGAGCACTAGTACCTTCTGGTTCCCATGGGGGGAAATGACTTTGCTGATAGATGAGTTTTCAGAAATCATGAGATTGCCCGAGCGAGCCGGTCAGCCTGGAGATCCCTTGGAGAAGCATTTTTTGATTAATATCAAGGATCTGGATCCCCGAGACGCTTTAGCTCGCATGACAGGACACAAGTCTTGGCCATTGATCGAAGAAGATGGAAACGAATATGTGGACCTGCTCAAAATCTACAGACAGTATGGGGCATTTGTGGAAGTCAGCTCGTTGTCCAGGACAGCTCGAGAGAGAATCCAACATGCAATGGTCTTATGCACTATGGGACTCGCTCTCTTTCCCGATGGACGAAATTACATAGATATCAGTATAGTTCAACTTACGCGAAGATGGGGAAGTCGACAGACCAGCCGCTTCTCCATTGCCATGGCCGCACTCGCCTTTTTATACCGAGGGTTAACCCATTTCACACTTGGAGAATCAATTCTAGTCGAAGGGTGCACCTATGCATTGCAATCTTGGTTCCTCCGGCATGTGCAAGCCCGAGCCAGTTTATTTAGATACAATGGTGAAAAGCTTCTTCCAGTTGCTCGATACCGGTTCTTGATCGATAACCTTCAGGAGGAACAAGTCGTATGGGACTACTTTGATCGTCTGGAGTCACCTCCCAGATACACTTATGCATACGGCAAGCGATTCAGACTACTTGGCCCATTCTTCTGTGCATACTACCATCCAGGGCGGTGTGTCAGACAGTTCTCTCAGAGACAGAGGCGCATAGAAATTTGCCCACTATCAGGAATCTTGCCAGAGTTCGATCTCACATCAGATCAATGGTTCGAAGCATACCATTCTGCCAGACATGGCTAGGATTCTTTTATCACTCTCACTATTTTTCCTGGTCCTCGAGTGTCCTCTGATTATCAGGAGTGGTGGAAAATTGTCCGACCCCTCTCCATTGTCAAGTTTATTATTAATAAATCATGTTTTTCCGTTCTTCAATAAAATTCCATTAAACTTCCTATCTTGGTTTGATGACCTCGCCTAGGTAACAAGGCATATTTTTCAGTTGTTTATTTATTTATTTATTTATTTGCAAAGGAATGACAACGCAATTGTCGTAATCCCAGCGACGACTCAATCCCTAGTAATGGGATACTCTTTCAATTGTCTACCAAAATTCTCAGAAAATATTTTCCTCCAATCAAAATTTCTTTCAAAAGCCTAAACTATCAATTCTGCCCTACAGAGAGCGTTAGCAACTTTCAGAGAGCTGTGGTGACATTCAATGGTTCATACAAAGTCCGGAAAAAAAACCGTACCAGTCGAAGGCATGGCACACTCAACAACATCAGAAGAAGAGATGGGTTCCCCGCATTCCGGCAGAAATCAAGGGCAGCAGGTTGAGGATGACATTGATCCTCAAATGTATGCCATGTTCAAAAAGATGATGACCAAGATGCTGGTAGAACAAGCTGAAGCCAGTACAGAGCAGACTCAATACAAACAGAAAGCTAAGGGTTATGCAACCAAGAATGTAAAGATCACTGAAAAGTAGAGTCGTCACGAAAAAACATCTGATGAAGCAGAATCAACAGATGATACTGATAAAGAATATGAAACTCAACAAGAATTCAGAAAGTTGACTCAGGGGCAGGGGTCGGCTTATAAGTCAAGAAATCAGTCTGTTGACGATCCTACTCAGCCACAACTCTGAAACGTAGTCAAAATAGTCAAGGATCTGCAAGCTCGCGATAAAGGCAAGAAGGTCTTCACCAGCGAGGATTTCTATGATGGTATGGAAGGGGATCACAGCCTAGAAGATCTCCCCCACAAATTTGTCAAATTTGATGGGACTGGCAATCCCAAGGCTCACCTGGCTATGTTCTTTGCAGAATGCAATAGATTCAAGAGAGATAATCGCGCTTTGCTCAGATGTTTTCCTCGCAGTCTAGAGGGCACCGCCTCAAAATGGTATTCAGAGCACATCAATCCCATTGAGTTGAAGGAATTCGACAAAGTGGTCAATCTTTTTATTGAGCGGTTTTTATTCAATACAGAGGTGCTACCCACCCTGAATCACCTCTACAATCTGAAGCAGAAGAGCAGTGAAAAAGCCAGAGACTTTATCCACATATGGAGATCCACCTGCAATCAAATGAAGGATCCGATATCAGAGGGGCATGCGTTGTCAGTCATTCTTAATAATTTCTCCCAACCTTTGAGAGGCCTGATCTCCACTTTGCCGACATGATCTTTCATCGAATCGGTAGAACGAGCTGAATGACTCGAGATGGGATTAGAGAATGGGGTATATGAGAGCCTCACACTCTCAAAAGGCAGCTCTGATATCAAGAAATCATGTGTCACCTTCTCGGTGAATACCACAGGCAACAACAATGGTAAAAGCAAAAGGGGTGGCCGAAAGAACTACACTGATGGATCAGGAATCCCAAATCCTAGCAGAGATGATCATATAAGACGAAAGGACAGAATCAGTAGGCAGAATTACGACCCTCTCTGAAGCATCCAATTAGAATTAAAGCCCCAAGGGAGACCAAAGCATGACGGTTGGGGATACGATCGTAATTTTACTCCCTTAGAACAACCGCTCGAGCAAGTTCTGGAATATATGATAACCAAAGGGATGGTTAGACTCCCCAAGATAGCGGATCCTCCTGTAACCATAGGAAGGTTTAAAGATCAGTTCTGCCAGTTTCATCGGGCAATCGGTCACGACACCGAGCACTGCTTTGTCTTTAAAAATATTGTCCAAGACTACATTGACAAGAATCTCCTTGTTGAAGATGAAAAGGAGGACCAATCATCCTGATCACGCTTTTCCTCAATCATTCAATAAATTGACAACACCAGCGCCTTCCCAATTTCTAGTCTCACTTTAATTATTTTAAAGGGATGATGCAATCTCGTTTGTCTTTCCTTGATTTATCACTTTCCTTCAATACATCAATAAAGTTGTCTATTTTTCCTGCAAGCTCGGTGCCACCTTTTATTCTCCTTCTCTGTAAAAAGTTCTTTTATGAGGAATGACCTTTTCAGAGTCCCTCCCGAATCAATCAAAAGACAGTTGCTTTATCGCCTTAAGAGAACATCCTTCCAATGTCTATTATTCTTCTCTTATCCAAAATTTGTTTTCCCTGTTACACTGGAGCATTATTTTGAAAATTGTCTTTAAAATGTCCTGTATGCAGGTAGGATCAAACAAAATCTTTCACCATTCATACTCATTTGCATTTATTTGCATTCATTTGCATTTGCATTCATTTGCATCAATTTACATCAAATTTAACACCCATTCAAGATAAGGGATAAATCTTGGGACCTCGGCAAGTCGTCCAAGTTATCGTCAATTGATGACCTTCTAAAAATCCAGTGTTCGTGCTGGTAATCTTTTAAAATCCAGTGCTCGTACTGGTAATCTTTCAAAATCCAGTGTTCGTGCTAGTAATTTTTCCAAAAACAGTACTCGTACTGGTCCATTTTCAAAACCCAGTGATTGTACTGGTTCATTTTAAAAATCCGGTGCTCGTACTGGTACGTTTTCAAAATCCAATATTTATATCCGGTGCTCGTACTGGTACTCTTTAAAAGTCTGGCGCTCGTGTTTGTGTCTCGCCCATTGGTCGCGTTAGTCGATCTCCTAGGTTCAGTCTTCGCACTGATCATCCATCAGAATTTCCAATTTTCTTCGGGTCAATCAATTTCCAATTTCCAATTTCCAATTTTTAATTTCCAATTTTCAATTTTCAATTTTCAATTTTCAATTTCCAATTTTTAAATTTCCAATTTTTAAATTTCCAATTTTTAAATTTCCAATATCCAATTTTTAAACTTTCAATTTCCAATTTCCAATTTCCAATTTTTAAATCTCCAATTTCCAATTTTTAAACTTCCAATTTCTAATTTCCAATTTCCAATTTCCAATTTCCAATTTCCAATTTCCAATTTCTAATTTCCAATTTCCAATTTCTAATTTCCAATTTTGAAACTTCCAATTTCTAATTTCCCATTCACAATTATTAAACTTCCAATTTCCAATTTCCAATTTTAAATTTCCAATTTTTAAATCTCTAATTTCCAATTTTTAAACTTCCAATTTATAATTTATAATTTCCAATTTCTAATTTCCAATTTCCAATTTCCAATTTCTAATTTCCAATTTCCAATTTCCAATTTCTAATTTCCAATTTCCAATTTCCAATTTCTAATTGATGATTCCCAATTTTTTATTTCAATCTTCGGGTCACTCAAATTCTAATTTCGACCTTCAGGTCATTCAAATCCTCTACTTTGACCTTCGGGTTATTCAATTCTTCAATCTCAACCTTTGATTTCCCACTTTGTAAACACCCCAAATTTTCATCATCCATTCTTAAATAACCCTCCTTGTGCAGTGCCAACCCTGTTAGGTTAGTGTAGGAGTAAAACCCCGAGTCGTTTCAGAAAATCACCAGTTTACCAACTTTCATTAGAAAATTATCATTTTACCCCTAGGTCATCCCGAACCCCAGTCAGTGGGAGTCAACCAAGCTCATTGGTCAGTTCAAGATAGTTAGAATATCAGTCATCTCAAGCTCATCTGAGCTCACAATGAACAGACCATTTTCATTTCTGACCATTCCTGCCAAAATGAGATCATTTCTTCAGAAATGAGCTCATTTCTCACTCAAATCCAAACCAATTGTCTCTGAGTCAATCATTCTCAGTCAGTCATGTTCCCCAGAGTCTAACTTGAGCTCACCAAAAGTTCAAGCGCTCTAGTTTCAGTTCAAAACCATTTCCAAGTGTCCAGGAGTCCATTTTAGTCCATTTCAGCTCTTTCAGCTGAAATTGAGCTGAGTTCAGCCAATTGAGCTAGTGTTCGAGATTCGATTTTAGTTCATGTCAGTATTATTAACCTTTTTTTTTAGCTCAAAGTCAGCTCAAGTTCGTAATTCACTTCACTCTAGTGACCATTCCGTACCATTTCTCCAAAAATGGCAGCTTTTCTTGAAAATTCAGTCAGAAAGGTCAGTTGAGTAAGTGCGTGGTCAGTTCATTTGAGTTTTGAAACTCTAAAACCCAGCTCAATCTAGCTCATCTCAGTTCAATCCAGCTCGAACCCCAATTTTTAGTGTCACTCTTACCCAGTAGAGTCCCGAAAACCATTTCTTGAGCTATTTTGTAAATTTTATCAATTTTAATGCTTTTTAAACTGATACAAGTGTCAATCGGGGTCTGACATCTAAAATTCTTTATTCAAGGTTAGCATTTCGCATAGCATTTCATGTCATTTCTCATCATTTCATATCCTTTCTCAGCATTTCATAACATTTCATCACATTTCATTTCATTTTCGAAGTCCAGAACTCCAGTTTTATAAATTTCAATCCAGATCGAGTTTTAAAAGCTTTCAGAAATCAATTTCAAACCCTGGGTTTCCAAAATTGACATTTTTACCCCCAGGAGTCTAAATTTGGAAATATTTTCTCAAGAAAAATAATCTGGATTTATTTCAAACTCAAATTTTTGAATTCTACACTGGATTTGTTTCGCAACGGAGTATTGAACTTCAAAATCTGAGATCGTTTCAAAAACTGCCAAAAATACCTCGTTTTGTTGGAAGCATTTTCTCGAGAAAAATAATCTGGATTTCTTTCAAAATTACATTTTCAAATTCTACACTGGATTTGCTTCGCAACGGGGTATTGAACTTCAAAATCCGAGCTTGTTTAAAAAACTGACAAAAATAGCTCGTTTCGTCTGGAAACTTTTTGAAAATATTATTTTACCCCTCTAATCTTCAAAATGAATTTCAAAATTGAAATTTGGACCCGCTCTGAGATGGCCCATTCATTTACATTTCTGTTTTATTAAAAAAACAAAAAAAAAGATTCTTTTTATTTGTTTGTTTTTGTTTTTGTTTTTATTGATTTTTATTTATTTATTTCATTTTAGAGAGGTGGGACCCACAAGGTGGTCACCCAAACCTCCAGCCCCACTTTTCATTTTTTTTCTCATTTTTTCTTTCCCTTTTCCTTTTTCCCTCATTTTCTTTCTTTCCTTTCTTTTTCCCTTTTCTTTCTTTTTCTTCTTCCTCTTCTTTCCTTCTTTCCCTTTTCTTCCTTCCTTCCTTTCCCTCTTGCCCAACCATTCACGTAAAACTTTTTTTGGGCTTTCTTTTCATTAAACCTAGGAAAACCTAAGTATTGAAGGCATTAAGCCCTATGTCCAGCCACAAAAAAAAAAAAGAGGAAATAAGCCATACGGCTGCCTCCTAACCTCTTCACGCCTCTCTCTTTTTCTCTCTCCCTTTAGCTCTCTCCTTCTCTCCCCTTGGCTGCTGCAGCCCCAACAGCCATCTTCAACACAGTCCAGCCATCTACCTCACGCCAGCCACACCAAGGTGCAGCCCTCCTCAGCCTTGTAGCAGCATCACCATCATCTCCAGCCGGCTACCATCTCCACCTCCAAGGGACGCTCCAGCCGATCCATTCCTTCCTCCAGCCACAGCTGCACCACCTGCAGGGCCTTAAACCAACCTTCTTCCAGCACCAACTTCAATACCTCCAGCCATTTCCTTCCAGCCACAACATCTCCATTGCAGCATCCATCCCAAGCAAGACTCCAAGCCTGCCACTTCCTTCAGCTGGTTCATACATCTTCAACAGCAGCAACAATCCAGCCGGTGCATCATCAGCTCCTTCTCCTACAAGCCAATCAATCTCCAAGCAGTCGAAACCTCCCTTCCTCGACCTTGCATCACATCCAACCGATCCAAGGTAAGGCTTTTTTTTGTTCTACTTAGTCTTCTTTTTTGTTATTTGAAATTTTGATGGAAGATGCATGTGTATTACATGCGTAGGCTAAGAGAACGATAGATCCATCCATTCGATGGATTGGATCTATCATTGTGAAAGCCAATATCAAAGTAGGTCATACCCTTGTTAGTTTTTATTTTATTTTATTTTCATATTTGATATAATTTCATGTTCAAATATTACATTTAATTTAATTTTATTATGCATGTTCTTTCATTTTCTATAGTCTTACAAATAGTTAGTTTAGAATCTACAAAATTTCAAGTCTTAGGTAGAGTCCAGTCATCATTTCTTGTTTAACATTCCATCAATAAATTCTTGAAATTTTAATATTGTTAGATTTATGTGTTCTTAATTTCCTGTAAACAAATTGGTTTCATTCGAGTTTTGTAACCCCATGAACAAAGCAAAATCCCAATTCGGGTTTTGGACTTCTCTGAAATTCCAATTTCTGCTTTAGCAGAAAAGAACCTCCAAAATCATCCATGTGGTAGATCCGGATTCTCCTCCAAAACTCACAGTGGATTAATAATGGAATTTACTAGTGATATGGAAATTTTGAAGTTTTTCCAAGTAATTTGGCCTCTGTCAAAAATCGGATTTCCCAGACTCTTGGGAAAATCTCGATTTTCCTTTGACAGGGTAAACACAGACCTTAATGCACAGAGTCCACCCAATCCATAGCTCTTATGCAACAAATTTCAACATGAAAGTTGTTCCTAACATGTTTTCCTATCATTTCCCAAAATTTGGGAATTTTTTGAACTGTTTCAGTCTTTTTCCCAAAATTTTATTTTCTGTCTGACAGATTTCAATATCTCAAAATTCTAGAGATTTAGGTGTCTGATAACAGTGTGCCCTTTTCCAAACCGTAACCCTAATCCCAATAGTGTAAAAATATAAAATTTTCCCCTATTTGTCGGGGACATTTTCCCACAATTTCAGACTTTTTCCCATCTGTTTGTTATTTTTCCTACATTTTATACCGAAACTTGTTTGTTTCCTTCATTTACTAGAGTTGCCGGATTCCGATCCGACTTGCCGGAGTGGCACAGCTCCGACCATAGGTCAAAACCATAAAGTATAAAAGAAAAAAATCTTTGCCTTACTATCCTCTGTCACCCCATAAAATTTGGGAAATTTTTATGGAAATTTGATATCCTAAATCTCCTTTAGAATCAACATTTTAGGTAAAAATCATAAAATTTAGGATTTTTATTTGAATTTCTATGTTTAAAAATACAAACAAATTAGATTTTCGAGCTCCATTCTGTTTTTAGGGTTATTTTAGGTATCCATACCAAATTTGGTTTAATTCCAAGTTCATTTGCTCCATGTGTTAGTTTATCTTTAAATTCAGAAGCGAAAATTAGGTGAAAATCAGGTTAAATTTGATATTTTATGATATTTTTGCCATTTTAGGGTTTTTATCATGTAAATTAGCATGTAGAATCATATTAGGGTTAATTTAAATCTCATTTGCATTTCATGTTTTTCAATTTTGCAAAATTTATTTCAGAAAACCCTGGTTTCAAGGCCATAGTCTTGTTATTGGGGGTATTTTGGTCATTTTGACCTAAATTTCGAAATTTCAATTTCTAATTCTCCAAAATTTCATGCATATCATCATATTTTATCATATTATGTTTGATTTATTTCATTTGATTTTCAAAATTCCAAAATTTACAAAAATTCTTTCAAAAAACCCTGATTTCAAGGTCATCAGGGGTATTTTGGTCATTTTGATCCCAATTTCGAATTTTCAAGTTTATTTTCAAAATTTATTCATTATTTATCATGTTTATATCAAAGGGGGTATGATTTTGGGTTTATATCTGAATAATATCCGATAATTTCCAATATTTTCGGATAAATTCAGAAAAACCTACATTTTCGTGCTAACATTGTTTTCTAGTTTTGCAGGAACATTCAAGAAGAAGATTTTATTTTCTTATTTCATTTTAAATTCAATGTAATATCAAATGTAATAATTTGGAATAAGAGTTACATTTCTGCTTAGAATAGGGCTGCATTGCATATAGTTTAATTTCTGCAAATTTCAATATTTGATGTATGATTCATGCATATTTATTTCAAATTCACTATGGTTTATACGAATGACACATGCACAAGCTTTTATGGAGTTTATAAACTCGGTGGGATTCGTATTTATGGCCATAGTCAGAATACGAAGAAAACCAAGATTTATGATCTTTATATCAGCCACATTCAGCCTACACTCTTAGGCTAACTTCAAAATGCACTGCATTTCTCAAAGTTTCAAAAGGATTTCTCAATTCCTCAATGAAATTCCCTTTTCAAATCCATATTCATTCATTCATATTATTCAAACTGTATTGTTTTTAAATTCATTTTTCAATTTCAATATCAAAAAAAAAAATCAGTTTTCTCAAGAATTTCTAAGTCTTTCTCAGGATCTGATTTTCTCAAAATCCTAAGTTTTCAAATGACATTTCAAAGCATTTCCCAAGTTCAAATCAAGATTTTCCTATGTTTTCAAATTCTCAAATTTCAAAATCCCAAGTTTTCAGAAATCGATTTTCTCATATTTTCCAGTTTTCCTGAGAATTCATTTTTCATTTCGAAAGTCATTTTCCAATGAATTTCTTAGATTTTCTCAGAATTCTCAAATCCATTTTCTCAGAAAAGCAATTCCAAATTTCAAAATTGATTTTCTAAAGTTTAAATTTTCCTGAGAAATCACTTTCCAATGCAAATTTCTGATTTCCAATAAAATTCAATGATTTTCCCAGGAATTTCATTTTCAAGCATTTTCCAGTCCTTTTCTAAATGCATTTCAATTTTCCAAAGCAAACATCATATTTTCTCAAACTTGCATTTTTCAAAATTCCATAGCACAAGCCTGATTCTTTGTGCATTCTAGGAAAAATAGAGCATAATTTAGATATTTGAGTCAAGTTAAAGCACATAATTGGTCCTTGGTTCAATTACCCCTGGTAAAGGCGCCAGGAACGGTTGAACCTCGTACCGACAGGCGGATCCCATTCCATGGAATTTTCCCGCAAATTTTCAAAACGGAGGCGAGTAAATTTTCAAAACAATTTTCAAAACTTTGGTCGAGTTTGACTCACGAAATTCGTTTATCTCTCGCAAGGGAGGGGGAAAATTTTGCGATGAGAACAGGTTTGGCGACCGTGATGGGACCTGTCTTCGTCTAATCAATTATGTGCTTTGACTTAGCTCAATTATCAAAATCGTGCTCTATGAACTGTCAGCTTTTAATTTCTGATATCATGTGAACCTAGGAGCCTAGACTTGAACCCAGCTGACATGGATTGCATATAGATTAGGCATGGTTTGGTAGGACCATATTGAGGAGAATTATGTGTGCTCACTTAGACTTAGGTCTGAAATACAACACTCCTCAATCTAAGACTTGTATGAAAACAATGTTTGCTTCTTCAAAAGTTTCAAAATTCTATCTCTTTAGGACTTAGAGCTCTCTGTTTGCCTGCATGTGATCATATTTCAAAAACCACCCCACCTATGTCTACCCGGTCTTCACGTTGTTGGGCTCTCTTCCAGAACCATAGTTCGGGACAGAGCCTCACAACTGGGCCACTTATTTGGGCTAACGCCCCCCTGCCACGTACCAAGGGCCATAGTCCAACGTATATCGGCAGGCGCTCAAGGATGTTGGGAAAACACAAGCCTAGACCCGGAGATGAGTTTTATGCCACGTACATCGAGCCTCAGCTCGAGTATATTGGCATAGCATGATTGGACACAGTTGATCTGAGCCTAGAGTCAAGATTAGGGTCCTAAAGCTCTTTCAAAATCAATGCATTTAGAGTTGGCTTCTTAGGGATTGCTGTATGTGCATAATTGTTTGTAATTGAATGTATGATATTCATTTTCGCCTTATTTTCTCATATTTTTCCCAATTTTTCCAAAATATCGAACAATTTTCCAAAATACCTCATTTTTCATCTTTTATGAAATATCTCCTTTTTCTCAAAAACTCTGGACGGTTTTTCTAAATTATCCACCTTTTCCTTCAAAACTCCAGGAGATTTTCCATTCTTTCGTTCCTCTAGACTTCGAATTTCCACCTTTCATTTTATCCTGCCTACAATTTTCAAAATTCTTGTGTTTTTCCAAAGTCTAATTCCAGTCTTCTTGTCTTTCAGTCCAATGGCATCCAGTCAGCTCGATTCTGTTTTTCCTGAGGGTCACATCTCCTACGAGGTGCAACAAATTTTTCCTGAGCATCGATCTCTTAGCACCGGACCCTTCTTCCCCCGATGGTACTATGTCTGGTTCAAAAACTTCTCTCGTATGTTTCCGGACCACTTGAGCGATTGCAGGTTGGAATTGGCATCTGCAGTGGGAAAGTTGACAGTCAACGACAATCTGATTCATGCACTGGCAGAGCGGTGGAATCCGCGCACTTGCACGTTCTGGTTCCCGTGGGGCGAGATGACACTACTGATGGATGAATTTTCAGAGATTATGGGACTGCTTGAGCCAGCCGGTCAGCCTGGAGATCCGTTAGAGCAGCAGTTTCTGATCAATGTCAAGGGTCTAGACCCCAAAGATGCAGTAGCTCGCGTGACAGGGCGCAAGTCTTGGCCACTGATTGAAGAAAACGAGAATGAGTACGTGAGCCTGATCGAGATCTACTGACAGTATGGAAAATTCGCAGAAGTCAGCTCGCTGTCCAGAACAGCTCGAGAGAGAATTCAGCATGCGATGGTTTTGTGCACTGTGGGACTTGCTTTCTTTCCAGACGGACAGAATTATGTGGATGTCAGAATAGTTCAGCTTCTGAGGAGATGGGGAAGTCGACAGACCAGCCGTCTTTCGATAGCCATGGCCGCGCTTGCTTTTCTATACAGAGGACTGACCCGCTTCACACTTGGAGAGTCCATCTTAGTCGAGGGATGTACTTATGCTCTTCAGTCTTGGTTCCTTCAGCATGTACCGACCAGAGCTAGTTCGTTCAGATACAATGGCAAGGAACTTCTTCCAGTTGTGCGGTACTGATTCATGATCGATTATCTGCAGGAAGAAGAAGTGGTGTGGGACTATTTTGATCGAGAATTATCGCCTCCCAGATACACCTATGCATATGGCAAGAGATTCAAGTTGCTTGGTCCATTTTTTTGTGCTTACTATCATCCGGAGTGGTGTGTTCGACAGTTTTCTCAGAGACAGAAGCACATAGAGATGCGACTGCTATCAGGAGTCGTGCCAGAGTTCGACCTTACATCAACACAGTGGTCTGGAGCATACCATTCTGCCAGATATGGCTGGGACTCTTTTGTTACTCTTCCGCTTTTTCCCGGTCCTCGTGTCTCTGCTAGTTATAAGGAGTGGTGGAAAATTGTTTGTCCGCCCCCTCTTTCCCAAGTTTATTATTGATGCAATCATGTTTTCTTTCAATAAATAAAAAACTTGCAAATTCTTTAATTCTTGGTTTGACGACCTCGCCTAGGTAACAAGGCATGATTTTCAGTTGTTTATTTTCTTTACAAAGGAATGACAACACAATTGTCGTAATCCCAGCGACGACTCAATCCCTAGTAATGGGATATTCTTTCAATTGTCTACCAAAATTCTCAGCAAATATCTTTCTTCTAGTCAAAATCTCTTTCGAAAGCTTAACCCTCAATCTTGCCCTGCAGAGAGCATTCGTGACATTCATTGGTTCAGACAAGGTCAGGGAAGAAAACTGCATCAGTTGAAGGCATCGCATATTCAACAGCTTCGGACGAAGAGATGAATTCCCCGTGCTCGGGCAAAAATCAAGGGCAGCAGGTTGAGGATGACATTGATCCTCAGATATATGTCATGTTCAAGAAGATGATGACCAAGATGCTGGCAGAGCAAGCTGAAGCCAGTATAGAGAAAACACAGGTAAAGCAAAAGACAAAAGGTCGGGCAGTCAAGAAATCCGCAAAGATATCTAAAAAGCCTACCCAGAATATTGATACAACTGATGAAGAGGGATCAACAGAGCTATTCTTCTCAAGAATGTCTTCCCGATCTATCAAGAAGCTCGTTCTTAATCCATATACCTTTTCGAAGCCAACAATGATTCATCAGGTTAAAATAAGAGCAGAATGTAGTCAGATTACAAAGCAGTCAAAAGAACCTGCAGAATTTGATTCAGCTCTTCAAGAATTACCAGAATTTGCAACAATTCAGAAACAAGATGAGCCATCATCCTTAGTTCAGGATCCGACTGAGGATATCAATATTGGATCAGAAGACAATCCTAAAATTCTCAAGATTGGCAGCAGTTTGAGCCCAGAAGAGAAGGAAAGGCTCACCCATTTTCTCAAGCAACATGAAGAAGTGTTCGCATGGACGTATGAGGACATGCCAGGTCTAGATACCAAATTGGTTGAGCATCGTCTCATCCTAAAACTAGATGTCAAGCCGGTTAAGCAGAAACTGAGAAAGATGGATCCTCGAGTGGAACAACAAGTTAAGGAAGGTCTAGAAGACCTACTCAAAGCAGGGTTCATTCAAACCATTGACTATCCAGATTGGCTAGCAAATATTGTTGTTGTTCCCAAGAAAAATGGTAAAGTTCGAATTTGCATCGACTTTAGAGATCTCAATAAAGCGACTCCAAAGGATGATTATCCACTTCCTAATATTGATCTTTTGATTGATAGCACAGCAGGTCACGCTATGTTCTCTTTTATGGATGGATATTCTGGATATAATCAGATCAAGTTGGCCACTCATGATCAGTCCAAGACGTCTTTCACTACTCCTTGGGGCACTTTTTGTTATACAGTCATGCCATTTGGGCTTAAGAATGCTGGAGCCACTTATCAGCGTGCTATGGCCGTCATTTTCCATGATCAGATACACAAAATCATGGATGCCTATGTCGATGGTATTCTGGTAAAGTCCAAAGAAGAGGAAGATCACATCGAAGCTCTCAATCAAGTTTTCAAGCGGCTCATTCTTTACAAGCTAAGACTCAATCCACAAAAATGTGTTTTTGGAGTCGAATCTGGCAAATTATTAGGCTTTCTAGTCAGTAAAAAGGGGATAGAACTTGATCCCGCTAAGGCCAAAGCTATCATTGACATGTCTCCCCCGACTAATCTGAAAGAATTGCGTAGCCTTCAGAGATGTATGCAATCAATTCGGCGATTCATATCCAATTTGGCCATGAGATGTGAGTCTTTCAATCATTTGCTTAGAAAAAGAGTGAAATTCGAATGGGGACCAGAGTGTCAGCAATCATTCGAACGCATCAAGAAATATTTGCTCAATCCTCCTGTGTTAAAGCCGCCAGAATTGGGGAAACCCCTACTGCTATACATTTCAGTTAATCAAGTGGCTTGTGGCGGATTCTTGGCGCAATACGAAGAAGGCAGTCTGATAGAGCATGCCATTTACTATGTGAGCAAAACCTTCATTGATTATGAGAAGAAATACTCTCAGATAGAGAAGACATGTCTAGCTCTGGTTTGGATGTGTCAGAAATTGAGACACTATCTGTTGGCATCTGAAGTCAAGATCCTATCCAAATTAAATCCTCTCAAGTACATTCTAGAGCAACCCTTCCTCAGTGGACGGATTGCCAAATGGTAGGTTCTATTGATGCAATATGATTTGGAATATGTCTCTCAGCAATCTATCAAGGGCCAAGCAATTGCAGATCAATTAGCAGATTTTCCTCTAGCAGAGGATGTTAAAGTCGAGGATGATTTCTCCGATGAGCGGATCTGCAATATTCAACAATCCTCAATTTGGAATTTATTCTTTGATGGTTCCAAGAATATGGCAGGCATAGGAATCGGGATTCTGTTGATCACACCTGAGAAGGAAATGATCCCCTTTTCTCTCAAATTAGATTTTCAGTGCACTCATAATATGGCCGAGTATGAAGCTTTGATACAAGGTTTGAAAATTCTACAAGACTTCAATGTTAAAAGAGTGCATGCTTATGGCGACTCTTTGCTCATCGTCAATCAAGTCTTAGCTGAATGGCAAGTGAAGGATCAGAAATTACTTCCTTATCAGAAGATCGTCTCAGCTCTTGTCAGCAATTTCGAAGAATTCCAACTTTTTCATGTCAAAAGAGACTTCAATCAAATTGCAGATAGTTTAGCCAATCTGGGATCCATCATGTCTTTCAAGAGCGGAGAATCTTGTCGCTCCTTTGAAATTGGCAGACTTGATCAACCTGCTTTCGTCCCAGTAGAGCAGATAAACCAGGCTGAGCAAAAGAAGAAGCCCTGGTATCATGACATCAAGAATTTCATTGAAACTGGTGAATTTCCTTCAGAGCTCTCAAAGAAAGAGCAGCGAGCAATTCAGCGCATGTCTGCTCGATATTTTATTCTTGCCAACATCCTTTATCGTCGTAGATTCAGTTCTGAATATTCCAGATGTTTGGATGAAGAAGAAGCCAAAGAAGTTGTGCAAGAAGCACATGAAGGCATTTGTGGTGGTCACGTTGGCTACCAAACTCTTGTCAAACAAATTATCCGAGCAGGATATTACTGGAGAACCATGCAACAAGATTGCTATCGTTTTGTGAAGAAGTGCGTTCAATGCCAGATGCATACACCTTCTATTCATGCGCCCACGGCATATTTGCAATCTGTCGTTTCGCCATGGCCATTTTCTATGTGGGCTTTTGATGTTGTAGGTCCCATTACTCCTTCTGCTTCAAATGGCCACAAATATTTTCTTGCCGCAACAGAATATTTTACTAAATGGGTTGAAGATATCACTTTGCATACAGTAGAAGGTCGACACATGGTCTCATTCATCCACAAGAATATCCTTTGGCGTTTAGGCATACCGCATGATAGCATGTTGGACAATGGCAGTCATCTCAAGAATGAGAGAATGAGGACACTTTGCTCAAAGTTCAGAATTCAGCATCGTTTCTCCGCTCCGTATTATCCTCAAAAGAATGGTCAGGCAAAGGCCACCAATAAAATTCTGATTAGAATCCTAGAGCGAACTTTGGAAACAGGTCGTGTCTGGCATGAGAAGATCCATAATGCATTGTGAGCATACAGAACCACCATTTGAACTCCAACTAATGCTACTCCGTCAGAACTTGTCTACGGAACTGAAGTAGTACCGCCTGTATATGTTCAGAAACCTGCTCTGAAATTTGCATCACTTCTCGAATTACCTCTTGATCAGTATCAGCAACAACAGCTAGTATAGCTTGATTTGCTCGATGAAAGGAGGCTCAGAGCACGCTCAATCATATCAGCAGAGGGTAGCCAGACAATATGCAAAATTTGTCATTGAAAGGAAATTCTGAGTCAATGATCTAGTGCTCAGATCCATGACTTATCTCAAGCATCGCCCAGGTGGCAAATGGTCACCGAATTGGGAAGGGCCCTATGTTGTCGAGGAAGTATTACCCCGCAATTCATATCTGCTCATCAATGCCGATGGTGTGGAATGATCAGACCCCATCAATGCTCAACATTTGAAAATTTTCTATACTTAAATCCTTTATTCCATCCTTTGTAATTCCTCAATATATTTTCTTTAATAATGGTCAAATTCTTCTTTCCCAGTTTCACTGGGGCATTATTTTGAAAATTATTTTCAAAACGTTCTGTATGCAGGCAGGATCAAACAAATTTCTCATTTTGCACACATGTGCATCCATTTACATCATTTTGCATTCATTTGCATTCATTTGCATTTGCATGCATACATTTGCATTCATTTACATTCATTTGCATCAAATTCACTTCCCCTTCAGGTTAAGGGATAAACCTGAACTTTCCCTTCAGGTTAAGGAATAAACCTGAACTTCCCCTTCAGGTTAAGGGATAAACCTGAACTACCCATTCAGGATAAGGGATAATCCTGAGACCCCGACAATCATTCTCGTTACAATTCCCAAATATTTTAATAGCATAGGTCTCTTTCAAAAATTCAAATTTCAATTTAAAAACAAGGTATGTTTTCAAAATCCAGTGCTCGAACTGGTACATTTTCAAAATCCAGTGTTCGAACTGGTGTGTTTTTAAAAATCCAGTGCTCGAACTGGTACATTTAAAAAAAAAAAATCCTGTGCTCGAATTGATATAATTTCAAAATCCAATGTCTATGTTGACATATTTTCAAAACCCGGTATTCATGCTGGTGTTCTTTCAAAGTTGAGCACTCGTGGTTAGTGTCTCCCTGGTTGGTCGTATCACTCAACCTCTCGGGTTCAGTCTTTGTGTTGATCATTCATCAAAGTTCAAATTCCAATTACCAGTTTCGGCCCTTGGGCCATCCAATTTCCAATTTCGGCCTTCGGGCCATCCAATTACCAATTTCGGCCCTCAGGCCACCCAATTTCCAAGATTCCAATTTCGACCTTCAGGTCAATCAATTTCCAAATTTCCAATTTTGATCTTCGGGTCAATCAATTTCCCAATTTCCAATTTTCAAATTCCAATTTTTTTATTTCGACCTCTGAGTCAACCAATTTCAATTTCGACCTTTGGGTCAATCAATTCCAATTTCGACCTTCGGGTCAATCAATTTTCAATTTCCAAATTTCCAATTTCCAATATCAAATTTCAAATTTCAAAATTTCAAAATTTCAAAATTTCAATTTCCAATTTCGACCCTTTTGGTCACTCAATACCAATTTCAATCATTTTCTCTTGCGAGAGACCCTTTTTATAGGGAGAGTTCAAGGGAGCTCGTTCTTTTTGCATGCTATCCTTTGTTCACCTAGCCCCTTTTCAGGGAGAGTTTAAAGGGACTCGTGTCTATGTGAACCGTTTGCAAAACAAATTTCCAATTTCATACAAGGAACCCTTAGTTCAGGGAGAGCTTCGACGGAAGTTCGCTTTCCTTGTGACCACAATTTCATACTAGGCCATTTCATCATGAAGGACCCTCTTTTTAGGGAGAGTGTGATGGACTCGTTCTTTTATGACCAATTCACCGACCTTACCATTACCGGCCCCCTTTCCATAAGAGAAGCCTAATGTTAGGAAGTTTTGACGAAAGCTTAATTTCTCTTCGAAAGTTCATTTTGCAAACACCTCCTCTTCAGGGAAGAGAGGAGTAATTCCTATTTCCAATTTCTGAACCTTATTCTTTAGGGAAAGGAGAAGAAAATTTTTGTCATGGATGTGTTGCGTTGTGCTTCAAATACTCGCTTCCACAAAGGATTTCAAGAAAATCTTGCCAATTTGTCATTAAATATTTGTTGATTTCAAAAATTTTTATTGCACAAAAACATTACCTCAGAATACCTTCAGTATTATTTCCGAAAGGTCAAAGATTTCGCGAAAAAGGATTTAAAATTCAGAATCTTTCTATTAGCCGACCAAAAGGATGAAGAATAAATCCTCGATGTGGCCAGCAAAGGAAATTCAATGTTGTTGCAAAGCCATAAGTGATCGGTATTGATCGCAGTCAATGACACATTCTTAAAGATAATTCTTGGAAAATAAAGCAGTCGAAATATCCTGGGTGATATAGAAAAATCCATTCAATCCCTATATCTCCTCAATCACCTAAAGCTGCAATTAAATATCTGCAAAAGGGATCTCTCAACTGTCGTCAAGATGAAGGCGAATTAGGCGAGTAGACCCCCGGGGCCAAAGAAGATTTAGATCATCTCCAAGATGAAGGAGTTTGTGACGGATCCTTCCAGAGAAAGTTCAGAGCACCGTCAAGATGAAGGCGATTGCGATGAGCCTCCCGACAAACCCTAAAGGATATTTAATTTCTGCTATCATCAAGAGATTTCCAACCAAAGAGCCAATAACCATCAATATAATCCCTGAGAGAAAAGAAGGATCGGAGCATCTCTGAGATGAAGGAGTTTGTGACGTACCCTTCTAAAAAAAGAGAGAGAGAAAAGTCAGGACATCTCCAAAATGAAGGATGATGTAATCTTGAAAAAATCCAAGACAGCTCCAATTCTGCCAAAAAAAAAAAAGAGTAGCCAGAAAGATCGTCACAAGAATCACCTTGTTGAAGATGAAAAGGAGGATCAATCATCCTGATCACGCTTTTCCTCAATCATTCAAGAAATTGACAACACTAGCGCCTTTCCAATTTCTCGTCTCACTTTTATTATTTTAAAGGGATGATGCAATCTCGTTTGTCTTTCCTTGATTTATCACTTTCCTTCAATACATCAGTAAAGTTGTCTATTTTTCCTGCAAGCTCGGTGCCACCTTTTATTCTCCTTCTCTGTAAAATGTTCTTTTATGAGGAATGACCTTTTCAGAGTCCCTCCCGAATCAATCAAAAGACAGTTGCTTTATCGCCTTAAGAGAACGTCCTTCCAATGTCTATTATTCTTCTCTTATCCAAAATTTGTTTTCCCTGTTACACTGGAGCATTATTTTGAAAATTGTCTTTAAAATGTCCTGTATGCAGGTAGGATCAAACAAAATCTTTCACCATTCATACTCATTTGCATTTATTTGCATTCATTTGCATCAATTTACATCAAATTTAACACCCATTCAAGATAAGGGATAAATCTTGGGACCTCGGCAAGTCGTCCAAGTTATCGTCAATTGATGACCTAAAAATCCAGTGTTCGTGCTGATAATCTTTTAAAATCCAGTGCTCGTACTGGTAATCTTTCAAAATCCAGTGTTCGTGCTAGTAATTTTTCCAAAAACAGTACTCGTACTGGTCCATTTTCAAAACCCAGTGATTGTACTGGTTCATTTTAAAAATCTGGTGCTCGTACTGGTACATTTTCAAAATCCAATATTTATATCCGGTGCTCGTACTGGTACTCTTTAAAAATCTGGCGCTCGTGTTTGTGTCTCGCCCATTGGTCGCATTAGTCGATCTCCTAGGTTCAGTCTTCGCACTGATCATCCATCAGAATTTCCAATTTTCTTCGGGTCAATCAATTTCCAATTTCCAATTTCCAATTTCCAATTTCCAATTTCCAATTTCCAATTTCCAATTTCCAATTTCCAATTTCCAATTTCCAATTTCCAATTTCCAATTTCCAATTTCCTATTTTCAATTTCCAATTTTTAAATTTCCAATTTTTAAATTTCCAATTTTTAAATTTCCAATTTTTAAACTTCCAATTTCCAATTTTTAAATCTCCAATTTCCAATTTTTAAACTTCCAATTTCTAATTTCTAATTTCTAATTTCTAATTTCCAATTTCCAATTTCCAATTTCCAATTTCCAATTTCCAATTTCCAATTTCCAATTTTTGAATCTCTAATTTCCAATTTTTAAACTTCCAATTTATAATTTCCAATTTATAATTTCCAATTTCCAATTTCTAATTTCCAATTTCCAATTTCCAATTTCCAATTTCCAATTTCCAATTTCTAATTTCCAATTTCTAATTTGCAATTTCCAATTTCTAATTTATGATTCCCAATTTTTTATTTCAACCTTCGGGTCATTCAAATCCTCAACTTTGACCTTCGGGTTATTCAACTCTTCAATCTCAACCTTTGATTTCCCACTTTGTAAACACCCCAAATTTTCATCATCCATTCTTAAATAACCCTCCTTGTGCAGTGCCAACCCTGTTAGGTTAGTGTAGGAGTAAAACCCCGAGTCAGTTTCAGAAAATCACCAGTTTACCAACTTTCATTAGAAAATTACCATTTTACCCCTAGGTCATCCCGAACCCCAGTCACTGGGAGTCAACCAAGCTCATTGGTCAGTTCAAGACAGTTAGAATATCAGTCATCTCAAGCTCATCTGAGCTCACAATGAACAGACCATTTTCATTTCTGACCATTCCTGCCAAAATGGGATCATTTCTTCAGAAATGAGCTCATTTCTCACTCAAATCCAAACCAATTGTCTCTGAGTCAGTCATTCTCTGTCAGTCATGTTCCCCAGAGTCTAACTTGAGCTCACCAAAAGTTCAAGTGCTCCAGTTTCAGTTCAAAACCATTTCCAAGTGTCCAGGAGCCCATTTTAGTCCATTTCAGCTCTTTCAGCTGAAATTGAGCTGAGTTCAGCCAATTGAGCTAGTGTTCGAGCTTCGATTTTAGTTCATGTCAGTATTATTGACCTTTTTTTTTAGCTCAAAGTCAGCTCAAGTTTGTAATTCACTTCACTCTAGTGACCATTCCGTACCATTTCTCCAAAAATGGCAGCTTTTCTTGAAAATTCAGTCAGAAAGGTCAGTTGAGTAAGTGCCTGGTCAGTTCATTTGAGTTTTGAAACTCTAAAACCCAGCTCAATCTAGCTCATCTCAGTTCAATCCAGCTCGAACCCCAATTTTCAGTGTCACTCTGACCCAGTAGAGTCCCGAAAACCATTTCTTGAGCTATTTTGTAAATTTTATCAATTTTAATGCTTTTTAAACTGATACAAGTGTCAATCGGGGTCTGACATCTAAAATTCTTTATTCAAGGTTAGCATTTCGCATAGCATTTTATGTCATTTCTCATCATTTCATATCCTTTCTCAGCATTTCATAACATTTCATCACATTTCATTTCATTTTTGAAGTCCAGAATTCCAGTTTTATAAATTTCAATCCAGATCGAGTTTTAAAAGCTTTCAGAAATCAATTTCAAGCCCTGGGTTTCCAAAATTGACATTTTTACCCCCAGGAGTCTAAATTTGGAAATATTTTCTCAAGAAAAATAATCTGGATTTATTTCAAACTCAAATTTTTGAATTCTACACTGGATTTGTTTCGCAACGGGGTATTGAACTTCAAAATCTGAGATCGTTTCAAAAACTGCCAAAAATAGCTTGTTTTGTTGGAAGCATTTTCTTGAGAAAAACAATCTCGATTTCTTTCAAAATTACATTTTCAAATTCTACACTAGATTTGCTTCGCAACGGGGTATTGAACTTCAAAATCCGAGCTCGTTTAAAAAACTGCCGAAAATAGCTCGTTTCGTCTGGAAACTTTTTAAAAAGATTATTTTACCCGTCTAATCTTCAAAATGAATTTCAAAATTGAAATTTGGACCCGCTCTGAGATGGCCTATTCATTTACATTTCTGTTTTATTAAACAAAACAAAAAAAAAGATTCTTTTTATTTGTTTGTTTTTGTTTTTGTTTTTATTGATTTTTATTTATTTTTTTCAGTTTAGAGAGGTGGGACCCACAAGGTGGTCACCCAAACCTCCAGCCCCACTTTCCATTTTTTTCTCATTTTTTCTTTCCCTTTTCCTTTTTCCCTCCTTTTCTTTCTTTCCTTTCTTTTTTCCTTTTCTTTCTTTTTCTTCTTCCTCTTCTTTCCCTTTTCTTCCTTCCTTCCTTTCCCTCTTGCCCAACCATTCACGTAAAACTTTTTTTGGGCTTTCTTTTCATTAAGCCTAGGAAGACCTAAGTATTGAAGGCATTAAGCCCTAAGTCCAGCCACAAAAAAAAAAGAGGAAATAAGCCATACGGCTGCCTCCTAACCTCTTCACGCCTCTCTCTTTTTCTCTCTCTCTCTCTCTCTCCCTTTAGCTCTCTCCTTCTCTCCCCTTGGCTGCTGCAGCCCCAACAGCCATCTTCAACACAGTCCAGCCATCTACCTCACACCAGCCACACCAAGGTGCAGCCCTCCTCAGCCTTGTAGCAGCATCACCATCATCTCCAGCCGGCTACCATCTCCACCTCCAAGGGACGCTCCAGCCGATCCATTCCTTCCTCCAGCCACAGCTGCACCACCTGCAGGGCCTTAAACCAACCTTCTTCCAGCACCAACTTCAATACCTCCAGCCATTTCCTTCCAGCCATAACATCTCCATTGCAGCATCCATCCCAAGCAAGACTCCAAGTCTGTCACTTCCTTCAGCTGGTTCATACATCTTCAACAACAGCAACAATCCAGTCGGTGCATCATCAGCTCCTTCTCCTACAAGCCAATCAATCTCCAAGCAGTCGAAACCTCCCTTCCTCGACCTTGCATCACATCCAACCGATCCAAGGTAAGGTTTTTTTTTGTTCTACTTAGTCTTCTTTTTTGTTATTTGAAATTTTGATGGAAGATGCATGTGTATTACATGCGTAGGCTAAGAGAACGATAGATCCATCCATTCGATGGATTGGATCTATCATTGTGAAAGCCAATATCAAAGTAGGTCATACCCTTGTTAGTTTTTATTTTATTTTATTTTCATATTTGATATAATTTCATGTTCAAATATTACATTTAATTTAATTTTATTATGCATGTTCTTTCATTTTCTATAGTCTTACAAATAGTTAGTTTAGAATCTACAAAATTTCAAGTCTTAGGTAGAGTCCAGTCATCATTTCTTGTTTAACATTCCATCAATAAATTCTTGAAATTTTAATATTGTTAGATTTATGTGTTCTTAATTTCCTGTAAACAAATTGGTTTCATTCGAGTTTTGTAACCCCATGAACAAAGCAAAATCCCAATTCGGGTTTTGGACTTCTCTGAAATTCCAATTTCTGCTTTAGCAGAGAAGAACCTCCAAAATCATCCATGTGGTAGATCCGGATTCTCCTCCAAAACTCACAGTGGATTAATAATGAAATTTACTAGTGATATGGAAATTTTGAAGTTTTTCAAAGTAATTTGGCCTCTGTCAAAAATCGGATTTCCCAGACTCCCGGGAAAATCTCGATTTTCCTTTGACAGGGTAAACACAGACCCTAATGCACCAAGTCCACCCAATACATAGCTCTTATGCAAAACATTTCAACATGAAAGTTGTTCCTAACATGTTTTCCTATCATTTCCCAAAATTTGGGAATTTTTGAAACTGTTTCAGTATTTTTCCCAAAATTTTATTTTCTGTCTGACAGATTTCAATATCTCGAAATTCTAGAGATTTAGGTGTCTGATAACAGTGTTCCCTTTTCCAAACCGTAACCCTAATCCAAAAAGTGTAAAAATATAAAATTTTTCCCTATTTGTCAGAGACATTTTCTCATAATTTCAGACTTTTTCCCATCTGTTTGCTATTTTTCTCACATTTTATACCGAAACCTGTCTGTTTCCTTCATTTACTAGAGTTGCCAGATTCCGAACCGACTTGCCGGAGTGGCACAGCTCCGACCATAGGTCAAAACCAGAAAGTGTAAAAGGCAAAAATCCTTTCCATACTGTCCTCTGTCACCCCATAAAATTTGGGAAATTTTTATCGAAATTTAATATCCTAAATCTCCTTTAGAATCAACATTTTAGGCAAAAATCATAAAATTTAGGATTTTTATTTGAATTTCTATGTTTAAAAATACAAAAAAATATATTTTCGAGCTCCATTCTATTTTTAGGGTTATTTTAGGTGTCCATACCAAATTTGGTTTAATTCCAAGTTCATTTGCTCCATGTGTTAGTTTATCTTTAAATTCAGAAGCGAAAATTAGGTGAAAATCAGGTTAAATTTGATATTTTATGATATTTTTGCCATTTTAGGGTTTTTATCATGTAAATTAGCATGTAGAATCATATTAGGGTTAATTTAAATCTCATTTTCATTTCATGTTTTTCAATTTTGCAAAATTTATTTCAGAAAACCCTGGTTTCAAGGCCATAGTCTTGTTATCGGGGGTATTTTGGTCATTTTGACCTAAATTTCGAAATTTCAATTTCTAATTCTCCAAAATTTCATGCATATCATCATATTTTATCATATTATGTTTGTTTTATTTCATTTGATTTTCAAAATTCCAAAATTTATAAAAATTCTTTCAAAAAACCTGATTTCAAGGTCATCAGGGGTATTTTGGTCATTTTGATCCTAATTTCGAATTTTCAAGTTTATTTTCGAAATTTATTCATTATTTATCATGTTTATCTCAAATGGAGTATGATTTTGGGTTTATATCTGAATAATATCCCATAATTTCCAATATTTTCGGATAAATTCAGAAAAAACTACATTTTCGTGCTAACATTGTTTTCTAGTTTTGCAGGAACATTCAAGAAGAAGATTTTATTTTCTTATTTCATTTTAAATTCAATGTAATATCAAATGTAATAATTTGGAATAAGAGTTACATTTCTGCTTAGAATAGGGCTGCATTGCATATAGTTTAATTTCTGCAAATTTCAATATTTGATGTATGATTCATGCATATTTATTTCAAATTCACTATGGTTTACACGAATGACACATGCACAAGCTTTTATGGAGTTTATAAACTCGGTGGTATTCATATTTATGGCCATAGTCAGAATACGAAGAAAACCAAGATTTATGATCTTTATATCAGTCACATTCAGCCTACACTCTTAGGCTAACTACAAAATGCACTGCATTTCTCAAAGTTTCAAAAGGATTGCTCAATTCTTCAATGAAATTCCCTTTTCAAATTCATATTCATTCATTCATATTATTCAAACTGTATTGTTTTTAAATTCATTTTCCAATTTCAATTTCAAAAAATAAAAAATTCAGTTTTCTCAAGAATTTCTAAGTCTTTCTCAGGATCTGATTTTCTCAAAATCCTAAGTTTTCAAATGACATTTCAAAGCATTTCCCAAGTTCAAATAAAGATTTTCCTATGTTTTCAAATTCTCAAATTTCAAAATCCCAAGTTTTCAGAAATCAATTTTCTCATATTTTCCAGTTTTCCTGAGAATTCATTTTCCATTTCAATAGTCATTTTCCAATGAATTTCTTAGATTTTCTCAGAATTCTCAAATCCATTTTCTCAGAAAAGCAATTCCAAATTTCAAAATCAATTTTCTAAAGTTTAAATTTTCCTGAGAAATCACTTTCCAATGCAAATTTCTGATTTCCAATAAAACACAATGATTTTCCCAGGAATTTCATTTTCAAGCATTTTCCAGTCCTTTTCTAAATGCATTTCAATTTTCCAAAGCAAACAACATATTTTCTCAAACTTGCATTTTTCAAAATTTCACACCACAAGCCTGATTCTTTGTGCATTCTAGGAATAATAGAGCATAATTTAGATATTTGAGTCAAGTTAAAGCACATAATTGGTCATTGGTTCAATTACCCCTGGTAAAGGCGCCAGGAACGGTTGAACCTCGTACCGAAAGGCGGATCCCATTCCATGGAATTTTCCTGCAAATTTTCAAAACGGAGGCGAGTAAATTTTCAAAACAATTTTCAAAACTTTGGTCAAGTTTGACTCGCGAAATTCGTTTCTCTCTCGCAAGGGAGGGGAAAAATTTTGCGATGAGAACACACTTCAATCCCTTGTGTCGTTCGACTCCCAATTTCGACCTTCGGGTCATGTAATTCTCAAATCTTGACCTCCGGATCATCCAATTTGATCAATCAGGCCTCTGGGCCGCCCACTCTATCAGATTCGCAATTCAAGCCTTCGGGTTACAATCTTACCAACATCAGTCATGCTCCTACCTTCGGTTTACAACTTTATCAATACCTATCACTTTCCAAGCCTTCGGGTTACAACTTCATTAATGGCAATCATTTTCAAATCCTGCTTTTGAGCTGGTCGGTCAACAAATCCTGCTTTCGAGCTGGTCGATCAACAAATCCTGCTTTCGAGCTGGTCGGTCAAAACAAATCCTGCTTTCGAGCTGGCCGGTCAACAAATCGTGTTTTCGAGCTGGTCGGTCAACAAATCCTGCTTTCGAGCTGGTCGGTCATCAAATCTTGCTTTCGAGCTGGTCGGTCAACAAATCCTGCTTTCGAGCTGGTCGGTCAACAAATCCTGCTTTCGAGCTGGTAAGTCAAGACAAATCTTGCTTTCGAGTTGGTCAGTCATCAAATCCTGCTTTCGAGCTGGTCGGTCATCAAATCCTGCTTTCGAGCTGGTCGGTCAACAAATCCTGCTTTCGAGCTGGTAAGTCAAAACAAATCCTGCTTTCAAGCTAGTCGGTCAACAAATCCTACTTTCGAGCTGGTAAATCAAAACCAAACCTAACCTTCAAGTTGATCTCTTACTAAGTCTTTTCAGGATTCAATTTAGTCATGGATGTGTTGCGTTGTGATTCAAGTGCTCGCTTTCATAAAAGATTTCAAGAAAATTTTGTCAATTTGTCATTAAATATTTGTTGATTTCAAAATCTTTATTGCACAAAAACATTACCTCAGAATACCTTCAGTATTACTTCTGAAAGGACAAAGCTTTCGCGAAAAACAATTCAAAATTCAAAATCTTTCTATTGGCCAACCAAAAGGATGCAGAATAAATCCTCGATATGGCCAGCAAAGGAAATTCAATATTGTCGCGAAGCCATAAGTGATCGATATTGATCGCAGTCAATGGCACATTTTTAAAGATCATTCTTGGAAAATAAAAGCAGCCGAAATATCCTGGGGGACACAGAAAAAAATCCATGCAATCTCCATATTTCCTCAATTACCTAAGCCGCAATTAAATATCTGCAAAAGGGATCTCTCAACTGTTGTCAAGATGAAGGCGAATTAGGCGAGTAGACCCCCGGGGCCAAAGAAGAATTGAATTATCTCCAAGATGACGTAGTTTGTGACGGATCCTTCCAGGGAAAGTTCAGAGCACCGTCAAGATGAAGGCGACTGCGATGAGCCTCCCGACAAACCCTAAAAGGTATTTAATTTCTGCTATCACCAAGAGATTTCCAACCCATGAGCCAATAACCATTCAATATAATCCTTGAGTGAAAAGAAGGATCTGAACATCTCTGAGATGAAGGAGTTTGTGATGTACCCTTCTAAAAAGAGAGAAAAAGCTAGGACATCTCCAAAATGAAGGATGATGTAATGAATTCCCCAAAAAGCCAAAAGATCCAATTCTGTCGAAAAAAAAATAGTACAGGCAGAAAGACCATTTTGAGAAAAGAATCCCAGGATATCAGACTGCCGAATCTATCAAGAATCTTCTTTAATTTTGTGAAATTCTATTATCAATATTCTTTCACCAATAATTTTCGCAATATCAAGAATATTTTTTTTTCTGTTCATATCAAGGAAATTGATAGCTTCCTTGAAAGAAAGCCAATCGCAAGCAACCTGAATTTGAATCTTGATTCTACGGAGTTAAGCCCACTTAGAGGTAATACTTCAGGTAGAAAAGACGTAATATTTTCAAAACAATGTGCATCATTTTCAATTATTTCGAATCAACAATAATTTTCAACATTTTGACAATATTTTTTAGCTATCCTGACGTGAAGCGAGAGCTTGAGGTTCATCTTGGGCGCATCCTGACATCAATGGTTATCCCTTTAAGGACTTGATAATGGGAGTTTTCAAGATTCCTTCCCTTCTTTGGTATAATTTGAGCGTCTGGGCTCTCAGATTCGCAGACTTCCCTGTGTCCCCACTGTCCCACCATAGACAGTCCAATTTCAGCTTGAGGTTAAGCCACCAATTCCAGCAAAAGGCAATTTCAAAAGTTATTTAGTCTCAGCCATGAGGCGCCCAAAATCCAATCCCTTTTCAAACTTTAAGGACCCCAATTCCATCCTTTTGCAAAACCCCTGTCGGATTTATTGTGCAAAATCCAAAGGTTCCATCACGGTCTCTTCTTTTAAAGATTTCGTTCATTTTCCACCCAATCAGGTTAAGGGTACAAACCTGAGCCTCATTTGATGAGGTATTTCATTTTCATTGCCCGATCAGGTTAAGGGTATAAACCTGAGCCTCCTTGATGAGGTATTTCATTTTCCGCCCAGTAAGGATAAGGGTACAAACCTGAGCCTCCTTGATGTGGTATTTCATTTTCCGCCCAATTAGGTTAAGGGTACAAACCTGAGCCTCATTTGATGAGGTATTTCATTTCCATTGTCCGATCAGGTTAAGGGTATAAACCTGAGCCTCCTTGATGAGGTATTTCATTTTCCGCCCAGTCAGGATAAGGGTACAAACCTGAGCCTCCTTGATGAGGTATTTCATTTTTTGCCCAATCAGGATAAGGGTACAAACCTGAGCCTCCTTGATGAGGTATTTCATTTTCCGCCCAATCAAGATAAGGGTACAAACCTGAGCCTTCTTTATGAGGTGTTTCATTTTCACCAATCAGGTCAAGGGTTAAAACCTGAGCTTCATTTCTACACGAGGTATTTTCTGTTCCATCCAGGTTAAGGGCAAAACCTGAATCTCATTTCTTTTGAAGTAAATCTTCTATACTCTCCATTTCACATCTATCATGATCATCGTCAGAGTTGATTCATTCATAACCAACTAAAATTTTATAACTGAGGCATTTTTATAATCCAAATTTGGTGTGTTTTCTTTGCCACTAAACTCGGCTTTCAACCGGCTTAGCAGCAAAGAGGGGCATCTGTAAACACCCCAAATTTTCACCCCCGTCCAGTGTTCATGCATTTCATGTGTTGTTGCATATCACTGCATGCATTCAACATATCATTGCATAGCATTGCATGTCATCACATCTCATTATCGAGATTCAGCACTCTTGTTTTCAAAACATTTAATCCAGATTCTATTTTAAAGCTTTCTTTCAGAATCAATTTTTAAAACCTGGGTTTTTATTCAATGTTCTGTCATTTTCCAACCCCAGGACTTTATATTTCAAAATTTTTTCTTTGAAAACAATCTGGATTCATTTTAAATTCAAATTTCAATTGATTTCAATTCTCAGATGAGACCCATTTAAGTGGTGTCGCTTTTGAATTCCTTTATTTATCAAATTTCTCAAAATTCTAGAGTTTCAGTCCGATTAGGACTCTGTCTCAGAGTCCTAATCCAGTCGAGAGTCTATTTTGAAGTTCTGTTTTAATTCCATTTTTTTCATCTCTTCCATTCGTTTTCAAAATTTAGGTCATTTTATAGAGTCCTGTTAATTAAAGACTCTAGTTCAGAGTTTCGGTCGAGTTAGGAGTCTAACCCTGACTGTATTTTTCAACTTGTTTTACCAATTTCTGATAAATTCTTTAAAAAAAAAAACTCTTTTATTTGACTTTTAAAATCCAAAATCTCAGAGTCCTAAGAGGCCAGGACTCTAACCAGGAGTTCCAATTCGCTTGAGACTCTATTTTCAAAAATCTTGAAATTCAATTATTGATTTTAACCCCTTTCAAAGCTGTTTTTAGTGTTTATTTCAAAGTTTTCAAAAATCGATGTAGGCCCACTCAGTTGGCACCATATCCAGAGGATTTCTGACCCAGTTAGGACCCTATGTCATTTCAAAACTTTTAATTTCAAGTTTGCTTTTGAAAATCTTTTGAAAACTTTCTCAATTTCAAGTTTTAAAATCATTTTTTTTTTTTAAAAACTCAAGTAGGGCCCACTCGGGGTGGCGCCATATTCGAGTAAGTCAGGGCTAGACTAGGGTTAGTCAGTGTCTTGGTTAGTGTTAGAGGTTTAGAAAAGTCAAAAGCTATTTTAAAAACTCATTTTTTTAAGTTTGGATTTTAAAACTAGTGTTTTTAAAGGTTTTTACAGAACTTTAAAAACCCAATATGAGAAAATGCCAAGTGGCACCACATTTGGGGGATTCTTAGGTTTAGCTAGGGGTTAATTAGGGATTAATTAGGATAATTTAGGTCAAGGGCATATAGGTAACTCCACCCAAAAATCACCCCCCCTTAAAGGGATAATTTAGGATAATTGTTGATTTTTAAAAACCTAAAAAAATACTATAAATAGAGGCTATAAGGGGGACGATTTTCTAAGGCTTCTTTCCTTTGAATCTTGGAGCTTCTCTCTCCTCTCCATCCCTTCCTCCATTGCTGCAACTCCAAGGTAAATACTTTCTTTAATGTTTTATTTAGTGTTTTTATTAGTTTAAGCATGGATTTAGCCTTGGATCCCCCTTCTTATGAAGATTCAACCAGGATTCAACCTCAAGAACCATCAAGAACGGTCCAAGAAGATGATCTAACTCTGTTTTTTATGTTTTACAGGGATTCTAATCCATTAGAATCGATTTTAGCATTGTCTTTTGCATTATTAACCAATAAAACATGTGATTTACCCCTTTTAATGGGTTAAATCCATGCTTTTAAAGGTAAAATTAAATTTCAGCCATTGATTCCCTAAGTTTTATTTATTTGTGTTTGTTTATGTTTATTACACGTTTTCCAGCATAGAAATAATTTTTATTTTACTTTTTTAGTGTTTATTTTATTGTTTTCCATTAGTTAATGCATGATTTCTCAAGTTTTTTAGATTTCTGTGTGTTTTTAGTTTAGAACAGAAAAGAGCATGTTGTTTCGGATTGAAATATTTACTGTTAATGTCTGATTGTTTTATATGTGATATGTGCATGTGTAATTGAGCTACTGTAAAAAAATCAGAGGTTTTGGGATTCGGGAACCCTATAAGAAAAATTAGACATCAAATCGGGGTTTTAAAACTTTAAAATCATTGTTAAAACCAAAAGGGTAACTTGCACTTGTGTGGGTTTTCTCATTCGATGTTCGATTCAAGATCTGTAATATGCCATGGATTCATATTGATGAGATCTATTTACTGTGAAATTTTGGGAATTTTTTATCTCTGTTTAGTATTTTTCCTTTGTCAGAAAATCTGCTTTTAAATTTAAAACTCGTTAGGGTTTACCAAAACCCCAATCAGACTTGTGTTATTCATAGATCCAAAATCACAGATACGATTCATGATCTGTAAAAAGTGAGTATTATTATTTTTTTATCTACTGTTCACTGCTAAAATGTCAGAGATTTTTTATTAAGTTTTCTATTTATTTCTGTATTTTCAATCTGAAGTAGCCGTTTTAACCCCTGTTAGGTTTGTTAGATTTTAATTCAGATTGCCGGAAGGGTTTCTCCCTAACCAAAGATGCTTTTTCTAATCTGTAAATTGAGAAATCTCTGTTTTTATATTTAGTTTATTTTTGTAAAAACTCAGAAGTTTTCATGGAGGGTTTGTGACATAGGTTAAAAATAGCTTATTTTAGGTTGTTAATGCAATTTTTGGATTAAAATAATGTCAAAAAAATATTTTTGCAATTCCAACCTGAGTTTAGGGTTATAATAAGTGTCTGTGCCAAGTTTCATGAAATTTAAAATTCATTTGATGTCTGAATAGATCAAATTGCAAAACAGGGTACCTGAAAGATCCAAAAACACTACCAAAATCATGATATTTGGGATATTTCTTGATTTTCGTGTGTAATTTTATGTTTTTAGGGTTTGTTCATGTTTAGAATCATATTAGGGTGTTTCATGTTTGATTTTGTGTTTATTTCTCTTATAAATCTTAAGTTTTATCAAAAGCCATTTCAGAAAACCCTGATTTCGAGGCCATAGTCTTGCTATCAGGGGTAATTTGGTCATTTGACCTCAATTTCGAAATTCTAAACCCTAATTTTCATATTTTTAATCATGTCATATCTTACTTAGTTTAATTTGTCATTATTTGCATTTCAAAAGTTACATTTATAAAATATCTTTTTGAAAACTCTGATTTCAAGGCCACAGTCTTGCTATCAGGAGTATTTTGGTCATTTTGACACCAATTTCGAAATTTCATATCTTATCTTACTTATTTATTCAATCTTATTTCATATTTCATCATTTTGATTTAAGAGAATCATGGCAAAAAGGCTTATATCTAGTAAAATCCAGCAATTTCCAGATATTGCTGGATAAATCTAGAAAAGCCAACATATCTTCACTAATAAAGTTTTCTAGTTTTGCAGGAACATTGAAGACTTTACTTTTCTTTATTTTTCTGTATTTAAATTCAATTAGTGATGTAAATTAAATTAATTTTGGAATAAGAATTTCAATTCCTGCATAGAATAGGATGCATTGCATATAGTTTTAAGCTTTGATATATAACTAATATGTATGCCAATTCATGCATATTTTTACCAATTCAGTATGGTCTACATGAATGGCACGTGCACTAGCTCTTATGGAGTTGACAAACTTGGTAGAATTTGTATTTATGGCCATAGTCAGAATACGAATGATACCCAGATTTGTAATTTTCGTATTAGCCACATTCAGCCTACACTCTTAGGCTAACTTCAAAATGCACTCCATTTCTCAAAAATACAAAAAGGATTTTCTCAATTCCTCAAAATCAAGTTTTTCAAATCCATATTCATTCATTTCATCCATTTACAAATTCCAATTTCAATTCAGAGAAATTAATTTTCTCAAAAATTCTAAGTCTTATTCTAAAATCGATTTTCTCAAAACTCTAAGTTTTCAAATGATATTTCAAGTATTTTTCAAAGTTCAAAATTTGATTTTCCCAGTTATATATTCAATTTCAAAGTTTGAATTCAAAGAAATCAAAATTTTTCAAAGTTATTTCACCTTTCTCAAAAATTGATTTTCACAAAACCTCTAGATTCTTCAGAAATCGATTTTCACTTTCTCAGATACAATATCTCAACCAAGATTCACGATTTTTCAAGTGACATCTTTTCCAAGAATTCTCCAAATGTTTTCCAATATTCAAATCAAACATCGTGTTTTCAAATATGCATTTTTAAAAATTCATAGCACATGCCTGATTCTTTGTGCATTTAGGAAATAGAACATGATTTAGACAAGTTGAGCAAAGTTAAGCATACAATTGTCCTTGGTTCAATTACCCCTGGTAAAGGCGCCAGGAATGGTTGAACCTCGTACCGATAGGCGAGTCTCATTCTTCGGAATTATCCCGCATTTTAAAAACGGAGGCGAGTTATTTTCAAAATCTTTTTCAAAGGTCAGTTTGACTCGCAAAAGTAAAAATTTTGCGATGATAACAGGTTTGGCAAGATGGGACCTGTCTTCGTCTGATCAATTGTGTGCTTAACTTAGTTCAAATTGTCAAAATTGTGTTCCATGGAATGTCAGCTTTTTATTTCATGATATCATATGAACCTAGGAGCCTAGACTTGAACCCAGCTGACATGGATTGCATATAGACTTAGTATGGTTTGGTAGGACCATATTGAGGAGGAAATTTTCATGCTCACATAGACTTAGGTCTAATACAACCCTCCTCAATCTAGGAATTGTATGAAAGCAATGTTTGCTTCTTCAAAATTTTTAAAATCTCTATCTCTTTATGTTTTAGAGCCTTCTGATTTGCTTGCATGTGATCATGTTTTCAAAAAACACCCCACCTACTTTTACCCGGTCTTCACGTTGCTGGGCTTTCTTCCAGAACCATAGTTCGGGACAAAGCCTCACAACTGAGCCACTTATTTGGGTGAAAACCCCCCTGTCACGTACCAAGTGCCATAGTCCAACGTATATCGGCAGGTGCTCAAGGATGTTGGAAAACTTGAACCTAGAACCGGAGAAATTGATTTTATGCCACGTACATCGAGCCTTGGCTTGAGTATATAGGCATAGCATGATTGGACACAGATGATCTGAACCTTAGAGTTACGATTAAGGTCCTACAGATATTTCAAAACTTATGCATCTAGAGTCAGCTTTTAGGGAATGTTGTACGTGCATACTTGTTTGTGCAGAATGTGTTATAGTCATTTCCTTGTTATTTTCCATATTTTCACAATTTTCCAAAATACTGGACGATTTTTCAGAAATCCCCAATCCATTTCCATATACTGTCCATGCTCTAAACCTTGGACGATTTTTCAAATACTTCATGAAGTATTTCTTCATATTTCATCTAACCCTGGACAATTTTTCAAATTTCCCTTAATTTCCTTCAAAACTCCAGGTGATTTTTCATCCTTTCTCGCTTCTGGATCTCGAATTTCCTACTTCATTTTATCCTGCCTGCATTTTTTCAAAATCTCTATATTTTCCCAAGTCTTATTCCAATTTTCCGTGTTTTCCAGTCTGATGGCATCGAGTAAGCTTGATTCAGTCTTCCCTGAGGGTCACATCTCCTATGAGGTGCGACAAAGTCTTCCCGAGCATCGAGTCCTCAACACCGGATCCTTCTTTCCCCGGTGGTACTATTCATGGTTCAAGAATTTCTCTCGTATGTTTCCGGACCACTTGGACGATTGTGGGTTAGAACTGGCGTCCGCAGTGGGAAAGCAGACAGTTAACGATAATTTGATCCATGCACTGGTAGAACGGTGGAATCCGAGCAGTAGTACCTTCTGGTTCCCATGGGGGGAAATGACTTTGCTGATAGATGAATTTTCAGAAATCATGAGATTGCCCGAGCCAGCCGATCAGCCTGGAGATCCATTGGAGAAGCATTTTTTGATTAATATCAAGGGTCTGGATCCCCGAGATGCTTTAGCTCGCATGACAGGATGCATGTCTTGGCCATTGATCGAAGAAGATGGAAACGAATATGTGGACCTGCTCGAAATCTACAGACAGTATGGGGCATTTGTGGAAGTCAGCTCGTTGTCCAGGACAGCTTGAGAGAATCCAACATGCAATGGTCTTATGCACTGTGGGACTCGCTCTCTTTCTCGATGGACGGAATTACATGGATATCAGGATAGTTCAACTTCTACGAAGATGGAGAAGTCGACAGACCAGCCGCCTCTTCATTGCCATGGCCGTACTCGCCTTTTTATACCGAGGGTTAACCCATTTCACACTTGGAAAATCAATTCTAGTCGAAGGGTGCACCTATGCATTGCAATCTTGGTTCCTCCGGCATGTGCCAGCCCGAGCCAGTTCATTCAGATACAATGGTGAAAAGCTTCTTCCAGTTGCTCGATACCGGTTCTTGATCGATAACCTTCAGGACGAAGAAGTCGTATGGGACTACTTTGATCATCAGGAGTCACCTCCCAGATACACTTATGCATACGGCAAGCGGTTCAGACTACTTGGCCCATTCTTCTGTGCATACTACCATCCAGAGCGGTGTGTCAGACAGTTCTCTCAGAAACAGAGGCGCATAGAAATTTGCCCACCATCAGGAATCTTGCCAGAGTTCGATCTCACATCAGATCAGTGGTCCGGAGCATACCATTCTGCCAGACATGGCTAGGATTCTTTTATCACTCTCACTATTTTTCCTAGTCCTCGAGTGTCCTCTGATTATCAGGAGTGGTGGAAAATTGTCCGACCCCCTCTCCTTTGTCAAGTTTATTATTAATAAAATCATGTTTTTCCTTTCTTCAATAAAATTTCTTTAAACTTCCTATCTTGGTTTGATGACCTCGCCTAGGTAACAAGGCATATTTTTCAGTTGTTTATTTATTTTTATTTTTGTTTTGCAAAGGAATGACAACGCAATTGTCGTAATCCCAGCGACGACTCAATCCCTAGTAATGGGATACTCTTTCAATTGTCTACCAAAAATCTCAGTAAATATTTTCCTCCAATCAAAATTTATTTCAAAAGCCTAAACTATCAATTCTGCCCTGCAGAGAGCGTTAGCAACCTCCAGAGAGCTGTCGTGACATTTAATGGTTCATACAAAGTCCGGAAAGAAAACCGTACCAGTCGAAGGCATGGCACACTCAACAACATCAGAAGAAGAGATGGGTTCCCCGCATTTCGGCAGAAATCAAGGGCAGCAGGTTGAGGATGACATTGATCCTCAAATGTATGCCATGTTCAAAAAGATGATGACCAAGATGCTGGTAGAACAAGCTGAAGCCAGTACAGAGCAGACTCAGGACAAACAGAAAGCTAAGGGTCATACAACCAAGAATGTAAAGATCACTCAAAAGCAGAGTCGCCACGAAAAAACATCTGATGAAGCAGAATCAACAGATGATACTGATAAAGAATATGAAACTCAACAAGAATTCAGAAAGTTGACTCAGGGGCAGGGTGTGAACACCCCAAAATTTTCAAAATCTTTTAAATATTCCCTTCTTGCCCCTAAATTCATTTTTGAGCAAATGAGTCATTTTTAAATCTAAATTCCAGTTCATTTCTCAAGTTTTACTGAAATTAAATTCATTTTATATGTTTAAATTGATTTCGGATCTAAATTCATTGTCCAGATCCAAATCTGAGTCTCATTGTCAAACTTTTAAATTAAAATTACAGAAAATACAAAAAATAATTTTTAAATAGCTCAGACAGTCCCTCCGACATCCGTTTGGATCCATCATGTTGTATTTTTCGATTTGAGTTCCAAAACTCAAACATTTTCTCAAAACTCGGGTCTGAACCCATTCTTCTGAAGAAATTTCCCCGAAATGGTCAGAAATTCTCAGAAAAATACTTTTGTAAATATTTCTCAGAAAAATACAAAAAAAATAGTGTTTAATCTTTGTTTCCTCATAAAATCTTAGATTTTCATTCCAAAAATACAAAAAAATAAAAATATTGAGAAAAGAACAAAAAAAATCAGAAATAAATGAAGGAAATTTCAAAAATGGTTTTTGGAAACCCGTTTTTGGAAAAAAACTTTTTAAAGAGGCCCCTTTTGTGAAAAACTTTATTTTTGTTTAAGAGTCGAGTTAGGGTTTTTGAAAACCCTAACTCTCGCCTTCTCTCTCTCTCACCCTTGAGCCTCCATGGCCGATGGCCCCTCTCCATAGCCTTCCGGAAGCTCCCATGTGCCTCCAACCACTTCTCGAAGCCTCCAGCCACCCATCGCCAACAGCTCCATCTTCAGCCTCTTATCCCCCAACCAAATCCTCCTCCTCTTCCTTTAAGAGAAGCACGCATGGTCCTCTTCTCCCTATCCGTTCTCAACCCAGCACTTCCTTCCTTCTTCACGATCCGCCTTCACCCCTCCCCTTTCCTGTACATAACCCTCTCTTTTCTTCACGCAACACCCGTTTTCACCCTACCACCGCACCTTCCGTCCTTCTTCACTATCGCCTTTTCATCTCCCCACTTCTTCCTTCTTCTCCATCCGCTTTCGACCCCTCTGCCTTCACCTTTTTTCCCTTCTCTGAATCCATTACTTTTTGTGCTTCTTCTGCCATCAGCTGCCATCAATCCCCTCCATGGCACCTCCACTTCATCAATTCTGCATCTCCTTTCTTCCTCCTTCCTCCCGGTTCAAGAAGGAAGCTCCACGAGAGAGGAAAAGGAGGATTCCCTCCTTCAGAATCTGCAAGCTACGAGTTACAGAGAGTGCTCTTTCCCTCTCCAAAATTTTGAGGTTCACGGTAAGTACCCCCTCCTTCCTCTTCTCATCTTGTTCTCCTTTACTTTTTATATTCTTGCCCCATTAGAGCATCCACATAATATCGATCTTGTATATAGCAAGTATTGATATATGTAAGTATGCTACATTCAAAGGGAACAAATGCGTTCCAACATTTTCCTTTGGTTTTGTATTTTATTTATTTTGTTTTGTTCGTGCTATCATATCCATTGAGTTTATATAATTCATCCGAATTCTCATTCTATTTTCTTGGTAATTTTCATTTCGGCTTTCATTTTTTTTTTTTGAGAGTTTTTCAATTCCCTGTTCATGTTACTATCCCTGTTCTCAGAATTTGATTTTATGTTTTCATTAATCATTATATTTTGATTTCCTGTTTCATTTTGTATCATAGCAATTCAATACTTTTATTTCATTTTTTTTCGCATGTTTTGACTCTCTGCAACAAGTCCGGAGAATAAAATCTCAAAATCTGATCAACTGATTGGATGACGGTCTGTCAACTTTTCCGGTCTTGGTGGGATAGTCCGATCGCCGGACTTGTTGTGAACGCTGAGCTACTGATTTGCTGATTTATCAATGTCTGGATCCAATCATGGATTTGCTGAAATTTGAATCAGAGTTTTGTCTGCCGGGATCCAAAAACAGTAAATCATGGATTTGCTGAAATTTTAATCAGAGTTTTGTTTGCTGGGATCCAAAAACAGTAAATCATGGATTTGCTGAAATTTGAATCAGAGTTCTCGTTTGCTGGGATCCAAAAACAGCAAATCATTGATTTGTTGAAACTCGAATCAGAATTGTTGTTTCCTGAAATTCAAAACAGCATACCAGTGATTCACTAAATCCCGGATCGAATCCCACTGGTTTGCTAAATGTTTGGGTTATATATCATGGGTCTGTCGATTTCCTTGAATATGGTTGATGGGGTTTCACTTAAAGATTTTATTATGAACTCCATTAGAATAAGACACGTAGTATTCTATTGCCCATCCAATATGATATTTTGTTTGTTATCTGGCACTAACTCTGTCTTTTCGTAGGAGATATATGTAAAAAAAAAAGAGGGAATAAAAAAAAAAGAGAAGAAGTGTGTTGGCACTTCTGCATCATACGAACCTTCTAAAAAGGTTGATATTGAATCTGGTATTAACTTGTTCAGCAAATGGGCAAAGGATTTTCTTACTACCCAAGGATGAGCCTAAATTGGCCATTCCTCTGTTGTTTCTCATGGCCTAACGTCTATCTCTGTAAGATCCTAGCTGACACCATGCTTGGCATGCCACTCTCATGTTTTCTTAGGTGAAAACATCGATGATTGCAATCCATATGCTTCAGAGCTATTGTTAATGTATGACACATTAAGTTGGTTTAGCAGGTAGTTTGATGAATCGGGAGCGCAAATTCTTAGTAAAGAGGGAATCTATGCATGCTTTGACAGCAATGTGGTGATCTCAACTGAAACTTTTCCATTTCATAGTAGTTATAGATTCATTGTATGGCTATCAGTATTAATTAAATTAGATCATCTGTGTCTATTCATTGGTTTTAAATTTTCTTTTCTTTTCCCTTCTTCTCCTTTTTCTGTTAAGTATTTGAAAATCCTGAGTTGTGTTTTATGTGCCTATTTTCCTTCAATCTCAGTGATTATAAATGGATGCTTCACTAGTTCAAGGTCAGTAAAATCAAAAGGTTTGTGCCTTTTAGGTATGTGATGGCAATTGATGTTGAAACAGTATGAATATTTTTCAAGATTTGTTGTCAGTTTGATAGTGTGGCTTCTGTTGAGCCTCATAGTTTTATCTGCATCCATTCATTTACCTATACCCCATTTCACAGTCATTCCCTAACTCCCCTGCTACAGCCCTAATCTGGTGTATGGCGGCCAACACTCGCATTCTGCACCCTTCATCCCAGTGTCTGCTACCATTTTCATAACACTCCACCCCACTCAATATGCATCTCGCTCAGGCATCACCAGCTTAATGCCAGTAGCAGAAGCCTCCCTGTCCAGTTTCCCCCAAATAGGCAGTTGTCATGACTACCATCTTTCCCAGAAGATAGCATAACACACACTACTTGCCACTGTAATGCTTGCACATTATCTACACTCATGACATCATCAGTATCCATTACACAGCATAGCCTAACTTTCTCCTCCACCTGCGTAATTCATCTTCACAGCACCATCCTGAGTACACTTACCTGCTGTGCACACGTGGGCAGCATACCATTTTGCTGCCGCCTCCATAGTGAAACCTATTTTCTCTATGTCCATTCTTCCCTGCCATTACATTCCTCACTCACCAACAACTGCAGATGTATCCCTCTGGCATGAGAATTCCCTCACATAGTCTCCACTGTAGCATTATACTCCATCACATTGCAGTTAGATATCTATAACATGCGTATATCCCATTCACCTTGCTATCCTATGCATATTACCGCCACCCCTTGCTGTAATTTCTCTGATGCACCTTTTGTGTCACTGATTGCCTCTTAATTCACCTCCAACATACACTACCCAATGTCATATACTAACTGCCTTTCCCTACCTACTGCCACACACATACACCCTATTTCAACAAATCGCATTTAATTATGTGTTCACAATTTTGACCCTTTAGTTTATCACATCATTTAGTTTATGTTGTTTGTATTTTAGTCTGCTACATCTCCATCAATCCTATAAGGGGTATGCTTTTACCTGTTATATATGCTGCATGGCACATTCATCATATTGTGTTTGTTTTAGGTGGACATCATCCATGTATAATCTGTCACGTGGTTAATATATTCGAGCATGGTTGTAGATCATATTACATGACATTTATTAAGTACATCATCATCTTCCTTCACTGCACCTGTGCATTTCGAGAATCATTACCCTTAGAGGACCATTTTGGCAGATCCATATATGTTCAAGGTTTGAATTGTGACCATCAGATATTTGAGTGTGTGGATGGACAACTTATTAGAAAATTGCAGGATGTGATAAGTTGTTCCTGCTGCAAGTGTGCCATAGTGATTTTAAGCCATATCCTCATTTGAATGTGACAGTGGTTGTTCGAGATTTTGGGGTCACCCTCGAGATTTTGGGGTCACCCTCGAGATTTTGGGGTCACCCTCTGTGGGACCATTTGCTGATATGTAATGAACCTCTGTGCTGAATTTCACTGAGAAAACGCTTCATGTGTTGAGAGATATAACTTGGCAAAGTCAGGTGCAGAAACAACATATATATATACTATGTATTATGCATTCCCCTTTTTTTATGGATGTCGGATCTTCAATCTCTACATGCAAATCACTCGATTGTGTACCATAGTTCAAATACATTAGGGTATGTGATTTTTATGTTAGCCATTCACATACCACTAGTTTCAAATCACAACCTCAGGTACGTCCCTTACCTTCCTTTTCTTATTACTTGTCATATATGTTGCACCACAGTGCAAAAAAAAAAAATCATCTTTGCATCGTCACTCACCATTTTTTTTTTTACAGCACCCTCAACCACTTCAGACATTAGAAGTGTTGTCTGAATAATCACTGTGTTTGGCTATGTGCATCGGGTTCTAGAAAATAACCATTTTCCCTATCAACTGCGTTCAGGTATGTCAGAATATTTTCACCTGTGTAGTTTTTTTTGCATTTTATTTCCTTAGCATTAAAAGATTTACAATCCATGATTTTCATCTGTAAAAGCCATTTGCTTATCATTCGTGACATGCAGCTCCTAAAGACCAGGTCTATTTGAGACCTGTGAATGTGAGTAATTGGAGGACCATATGTAGTTTTTCTCGTAATAATCAGGAGGCGAAATCCAATTTTTTTTTTCTTTTGCCTTCCGTGTCCTGCAAAAATACAGTTGCCGACCCATGTTTTCAACCCTGCTTCTAAATGAAACAGAGTACCAGTGTTTGTTCCAGGTCTGCTAAAAGAAAAATACCATGGGTTTCGGCTCTTTCAGTCGAGCTTATGGTATAAGCATAGGGTGACCAGGTAGGATCCTTTGAGATATTTCCCAAAGAGGTTGGGTTAGCCTCGTGTCATCACAATTGCACCAAGATGTGTGCCATCTTTTGCTGCTGGCAGCTGCAGAGGGTCATTTTCTGTCCCTCCCAGAAGACAGGGTGATTTGTAAGAAGGTCTGTTAAAGCTGATATGCTGAAGTCTCCCTTTCACCGTGGGTCTATGAAAGCTTTGAAGGGCGTTGCAAAGGATGCCTTGAAATATGACGATTTGGCCCTCATCCATGATGTCTCACTGCCCTCATCGGATTCACTTAACTGAGTCCATCAAGTTTTTTTTTTTATAGCCAAGGGATATCATTTGGGTTGGATCTTGGGAGAACATGATTATGGTTCAAATCAGATTCCTGTCACGAGTGGTTGTTCACCCATGACATGGTTCCACTTTGATATTAGTGCACCGTCCATTATATGCCTACAATCACCACTATAGCTTTATTAGGAGCATCATTGCACTAAGTCAACACACCATATCATCCATTGTTATTTCCATTGCCCATGCACAGCTATCCTCCTTTTCCATATGAACATCACCTACATTTCCACGCTCAGCTTAGATATAATGCTCAGGTCCTATATATGTATATATATATATATGTATATTTATATATATGTATATATATATATATATTCTTTAGCTAGCATAGATATCATTCCATGTATTCCTTAGATATAAAAGTCCTTTTCTTTCACTTTATATAGGCATTATAAGATGGATTATGCATATTCATTCCATATATCCACATCCTCAGGTAGCTTGGTCATATGCATGTTAGCTCTAATATGATGTTCCTTTTGCATACTTGCCTTTCTATTGCATTGAACTAACTGTATTTTTGCAGGAAATGTGTAGAAAATGTTATCTTATTTCTTAGCTTAGAAACTGTAATGTCAAATTTGATTCAAGTTTGTAATGGCTAAAATTCACATTTCCCGCTTTTAGATAGAATGAATGAGCATATCATAAATTGCTTATTTTCATGCTTTTTACCTTCATTTTTCAAAATCTCACAATGGTGAAACACGAATGGCACGTGCACCATTTCGTAAGAGGTAATTGACCTTAAGTTGATGATTTACATCAATGGCCATAGTCAGGATGTAAACAAAACTTATGATTTTTATCTTTTATAAAATAACATTGGATCCTCTTCAAAAATCATCATATTTTTAAATATTTTCCTCTTTTATCAGAGTTTAATTTAAAATTAATTCAATATATATACCAATGGCCATAGTCAGGGTATATTGAGAGTTAATCTCATTTTTAAACTCTATAAAAGCATCAAAATATGTTTTATTCTTCACCTGAATTTAAATATAGATTATTATATAATACATTCAATGACCATAGTCAGGGATGTATTATATCTTCAATCTTGTTTTAATTCATTTAAAGAATGGAATTGCTTTTCAAAATCCAATTTCAAGGTTCTTTAAATTCATTCATCATTTAGGATAGAACAACATCATATTTTCAAAATTCTTTTTCATAAATCCAAGTGATTTCCTTCGGATATATTCTTCACTTCTCAACTCTTGTAAATTCAAATATCATCTTCAGATTCTAAATTCGAAGTCCAATTCGACTTTGAAATTCATTTGTATATCCAAAATTCAGATTCTAATTCAAACCAAATTTCAAAGTTCAATTTAACTTTGAAATTTCTGTTTTATCTTCTGGTTCCCAATTCGAAACTTTAAATTCAAAGTCCCAATTTGACTTTGAAATTCATTTGTATATCCATAATTCAAATTCTAAATGAAATTTAAAAGTTCAAATTAACTTTGAAACTTCTGATTCATCTTCAAATTCAAAATCCAAACTTGAGATTGATTCTGAATCTCCAAAAGCTTGGCCTTTTCTAAATTTTAAATTCAATCTGGGTTTTCAAAACCCAGATCCACCTTCAGAAGTCCCATTTGAACTTTCAGAATCCAAATCCAAAGCTAGATCCCAATCACAAGTTGGATCCAGTTTTTCTAAATACAACTCTACATTGGATCTCAGACTTTAGATCCAAATCTATTTTAGGATCCAGAATCTAATTCCACTTTTGGATCTCAGACTTTAGATCCAATTCCATTTTAGGATCCAGAACTTAACTTCCATCTTGGATCTCAGACTTCAAATCCAAATCCATTTTAGGGTCCAGAATCCAATTCCACTTTGGATCTCAGACTTCAGATCCAAATCCATTTTAGGATCCAGAACCCAATTCTACATTGGATCTCAGATTTCAGATCTTAAATCCATTTTAAGATCCAATTCTAGATTTCAAATCCAATTCCATTTTCAGATCTCATCTGAAATTCCTAAATCCATCTTTATTTTTTTTTAAATATCATTTGATTTTCTCAGATCCATTCTAAGATTCGAATTCAATATCACTTCAAAATTTCATCTTCTTCTCCTAAATCCATGATTAAATTCAAAGTCCATTTCTGACTTTGAAACTTCATTTCCTTTCATTTCAAAGCTTCAAATCATTCTTTCTCAAAATCAAGATTTATTCTTCCAACTCTGATTTACTTCAAAGACTTAGAACTTCTCTGATCTATCTCAAGTTCTAAGTTAGATTCAATCATTTTTTCATTCCTTTATCAAATTCATCTCAGAAGCACTTGGATATTTTCAAATCATCTTTCAAAAGAGCATACATCCTTGCATTGCACAAGCATGATTCTTTGTGCATTTAGATCTTTTAGGATAAATTCTTAGATGATATTTAGGCAAAGAAAAAGGCATAGATTCAATCCTTGGTTCGATTACCGCTAGTAAAGGCGTCAAGAACGGTCGAACCTCGTACCGATGAGCGAATCCCGTCTCTCCATTTTTTCCGCAAATTTTCAAAATGGAGGTGAGTTAAAATTTTAAATATTTTCAAATTAAGGTCAAGTGAGACCACGCAAAAGAGTCCATCTTCTCTTTTTCTTTCTTTCTTTTCTCTTCTCTCTTTCTTTTCTTTCCTTTACTTTTCTCCCATCAAAAAGGAGGAAAATAGAGGCTAGAAAAGGAAAAGAGAAGGAAGAGAGAGAAACCACAAGAGAGAAAAAATTTTGCGATGATCACACAGGGGTCAGCTTATAAGTCCAGAAATCAGTTCGTTGACGATCCTACTCAGCCACAACTCCGAGACGTAGTCAAAATAGTCAAGGATCTGCAAGCTCGCGATAAAGGCAAGAAGGTCTTCACAAGCGAGGATTTCTATGATGGTCTGGAAGGGGATGACAGCCTAGAAGATCTCCCCCGCAAATTTGTCAAATTTGATGGGACTGGCAATCTCAAGGCTCATTTGGCTATGTTCTTTGCAGAATGCAATAGATTCAAGAGAGATAATCGCGCTTTGTTCAGATGTTTTCCTCGCAGTCTGGAGGGCACCGCTGCAAAATGGTATTCAGAGCACATCAATCCCATTGAGTTGAAGGAATTCAACAAAGTGGTCAATCTTTTTGTTGAGCGATTTTTATTCAACACAGAGGTGCTACCCACCCTGAATCACCTCTACAATCTGAAGCAGAAGAGCAGTGAAAAAGCCAGAGACTTTATCCACAGATGAAGATCCACCTGCAATCAAATAAAGGATCCGATATCAGAGGGGCATGCGTTGTCAGTCATTCTAAATAATTTCTCCCAACCTTTGAGAGGCCTGATCTCCACTTCCCCGGCACGATCTTTCATCGAATTGGTAGAACGAGCAGAATGTCTCGAGATGGGATTAGAGAATGGGGTATATGAGAGCCTCACACTCTCAAAAGGCAGCTCTGATATCAAGAAATCATGTGTCACCTTCTCGGTGAATACCACAGGCAACAACAATGGTAAAAGCAAAAGGGGTGGCAGAAAGAACCACACTGATGGATCAGGAATCCCAAATCCTAGCAGAGATGATCATATAAGACGAAAGGACAGAATCAGTAGGCAGAATGACAGCCCTCTCTCAAGCATCTAACCAGAATTAAAGCCCCAAGGGAGACCAAAGCATGACGGTTGGAGATATGATCGTAATTTTACTCCCTTAGAAAAACCGCTCGAGCAAGTTCTGGAATATATGATAACCAAAGGGATAGTTAGACTCTCCAAGATAGCGGATCCTCCTGTAACCATAGAAAGGTTTAAAGATCAGTTCTGCTAGTTTCATCGGGCAATGGGTCACGATACCGAGCACTGCTTTGTCTTTAAAAATATTGTCCAAGACTGCATTGACAAGAATCTCCTTGTTGAAGATGAAAAGGAGGATCAATCATCCTGATCACGCTTTTCCTCAATCATTCAAGAAATTGACAACACTAGCGCCTTCCCAATTTCTCGTCTCACTTTTATTATTTTAAAGGGATGATGCAATCCCGTTTGTCTTTCCTTGATTTATCACTTTCCTTCAATACATCAATAAAGTTGTCTATTTCTCCCGCAAGCTCGGTGCCACCTTTTATTCTCCTTCTCTGTAAAATGTTCTTTTATGAGGAATGACCTTTTCAGAGTCCCTCCCGAATCAATCAAAAGTCAGTTGCTTTATCGCCTTAAGAGAACGTCCTTCCAATGTCTATTATTCTTCTCTTATCCAAAATTTGTTTTCCCTGTTACACTGGAGCATTATTTTGAGAATTGTCTTTAAAATGTCCGGTATGCAGGCAGGATCAAACAAAATCTTTCACCATTCATACTCATTTGCATTTAATTGCATTCATTTGCATTTGCATTCATTTGCATCAATTTACATCAAATTTAACACCCATTCAAGATAAGGGATAAATCTTGGGACCTCGGCAAGTCGTCCAAGTTATCGTCAATTGATGACCTTCTAAAAATCCAATGTTCGTGCTGGTAATCTTTTAAAATCCAGTGCTTGTACTGGTAATCTTTCAAAATCCAGTGTTCGTGCTGGTAATTTTTCCAAAAACAGTACTCGTACTGGTCCATTTTCAAAACCCAGTGATTGTACTGGTTCATTTTAAAAATCTGGTGCTCGTACTGGTACGTTTTCAAAATCCAATATTTATATTCGGTGCTCGTACTGGTACTCTTTAAAAATCGGGCACTCGTGTTGGTGTCTCGCCCATTGGTCGCGTTAGTCGATCTCCTAGGTTCAATCTTCGCACTGATCATCCATCAGAATTTCCAATTTTCTTCTGGTCAATTTCCAATTTCCAATTTTTAAATTTCCAATATCCAATTTTTAAACTTCCAATTTCCAATTTTTAAATCTCCAATTTCCAATTTTTAAACTTCCAATTTATAATTTCCAAATTATAATTTCCAATTTCTAATTTCCAATTTCCAATTTTTAATTTCCAATTTCCAATTTCTAATTTCCAATTTCCAATTTCCAATTTCCAATTTCCAATTTCCAATTTCCAATTTTTAAATTTCCAATTTTTAAATCTCCAATTTCAAAATTTTAAACTTCCAATTTCTAATTTCTAATTTCCAATTTCTAATTTCCAATTTCCAATTTCCAATTTCCAATTTCCAATTTCCAATTTCCAATTTCCAATTTCCAATTTCCAGTTTCTAATTTCCAATTCCCAATTTCTAATTTCCGATTCCCAATTCTCTATTTCAACCTTCGGGTCACTCAAATTCTAATTTCGACCTTCGGGTCATTCAAATCCTCAACTTTGACCTTCGGGTTATTCAATTCTTCAATCTCAACCTTTGATTTCCCATTTCAATCCCTTGTGTCGTTCGACTCCCAATTTCGACCTTCGGGTCATGTAATTCTCAAATCTTGACCTCCAGATCATCCAATTTGATCAATCAGGCCTCTGGGCCGCCCACTCTATCAGATTCTCAATTCAAGCCTTCGGGTTACAATCTTACCAACATCAGTCATGCTCTTACCTTCGGTTTACAACTTTATCAATACCTATCACTTTCCAAGCCTTCGGGTTATAACTTTATTAATGTCAATCATTTTCAAATCCTGCTTTCGAGCTGGTCGGTCAAAACAAATCCGGCTTTTGAGCTGGCCGGTCAACAAATCTTGCTTTCGAGCTGGTCGGTCAACAAATCCTGCTTTCGAGCTGGTCGGTCAACAAATCCTGCTTTCAAGCTGGTCGGTCAACAAATCCTGTTTTTAAGCTGGTCAGTCATCAAATCTTGCTTTCGAGTTGGTCGGTCAACAAATCCTGCTTTCGAGCTGGTCGGTCAACAAATTCTGCTTTCGAGCTGGTCGGTCATCAAATCCTGCTTTCGAGCTGGTCGGTCAACAAATCTTGCTTTTGAGCTGGTAAGTCAAGACAAATCCTGCTTTCGAGCTGGTAAGTCAAAACAAATCCTGCTTTCAAGCTAGTCGGTCAACAAATCCTGCTTTCGAGCTGGTAAATCAAAACCAAACCTAACCTTCGAGTTGATCTCTTACTAAGTCTTTTCAGGATTCACTTTAGTCATGGATGTGTTGCGTTGTGCTTCAAGTGCTCGCTTTCACAAAAGATTTCAAGAAAATTTTGTTAATTTGTCATTAAATATTTGTTGATTTCAAAATCTTTATTGCACAAAAACATTACCTCAGAATACCTTCAGTATTACTTTCAAAAGGACAAAGCTTTCGCGAAAAACGATTCAAAATTCAAAATCTTTCCATTGGCCAACCAAAAGAATGCAGAATAAATCCTCGATATGGCCAGCAAAGGAAATTCAATGTTGTCGCGAAGTCATAAGTGATCGATATTGATCGCAGTCAATGGCACATTTTTAAAGATCATTCTTGGAAAATAAAAGCGGTCGAAATATCCTGGGGGACACAGAAAAAAATCCATGCAATCTCCATATCTCCTCAATCACCTAAGCCGCAATTAAATATCTGCAAAAGGGATCTCTCAACTATCGTCAAGATGAAGGCGAATTAGGCGAGTAGACCCCCAGGGCCAAAGAAGATTTGAATCATCTCTAAGATGACAGAGTTTGTGATGGATCCTTCCAGGGAAAGTTCAGAGCACCGTCAAGATGAAGGCGACTGCGATGAGCCTCCCGACAAACCCTAAAAGGTATTTAATTTCTGCTATCACCAAGAGATTTCCAACCCATGAGCCAATAACCATTCAATATAATCTCTGAGTGAAAAGAAGGATCTGAACATCTCCTAGATGAAGGGGTTTGTGATGTACCCTTCTAAAAAGGGAGAAAAAGCTAGGACATCTCCAAATTGAAGGATGATGTAATGAATTCCCCAAAAAGCCAAAAGATCCAATTTTGTCGAAAAAAAAAGAGTACAGGCAGAAAGACCATTTTGAGAAAAGAATCCCAGGATATCAGACTGCCGAATCTATCAAGAATCTTCTTTAATTTTGTGAAATTCTATTATCAATATTCTTTCACCAATGATTTTCGCAATATCAAGAATACTTTCTTTTCTGTTCATATCAAGGAAATTGATAGCTTCTTTGAAAGAAAGCCAATCGCAAGCAACCTGAATTTAAATCTTGATTCTATAGAGTTAAGTCGAGTTGGAGGTAATACGTCAGGTAGAAAAGAGGTAATATTTTCAAAACAATGTGCATCATTTTCAATTATTTCGAATCAATAAAAATTTTCAACATTTTGACAATATTTTCTAGCTATCCTGACGTGAAGCGAGAGCTTGAGGTTCATCCTGGGCGCATTCTGACATCAGTGGTTATCCCTTTAAGGACTTGATAACGGGAGTTTTCAAGATTCCTTCCCTTCTTTGGTATAATTTGAGCGTCTGGGCTCTCAGATTCGCACACTTCCCTGTGTCCCCACTGTCCCACATTAGACAGTCCAATTTCAGCTTGAGGTTAAGCCACCAATTCCAGCAAAAGGCAATTTCAAAAGTTATTTAGTCTCAGCCATGAGGCGCCCAAAATCCAATCCCTTTTCAAACTTTAGGGACCCCAATTCCATCCTTTTGCAAAACCCCTGTCGGATTTATTGTGCAAAATCATAAGGTTCCATCACGGTCTCTTCTTTCGAGGATTCCGTTCATTTTCCGCCCAATCAGGTTAAGGGTACAAACCTGAGCCACATTTGATGAGGTATTTCATTTTCATTGCCCAATCAGGTTAAGGGTATAAACCTGAGCCTCCTTGATGAGGTATTTCATTTTCCGCTCAGTCAGGATAAGGGTACAAACCTGAGCCTCCTTGATGAGGTATTTCATTGTCCGCCCAATCAGGTTAAGGGTACAAACCTGAGCCTCACTTGATGAGGTATTTCATTTTCATTGCCCGATCAGGTTAAGGGTATAAACCTGAGCCTCCTTGATGAGTTATTTCATTTTCCGCTCAGTAAGGATAAGGGTACAAACCTGAGCCTCCTTGATGAGGTATTTCATTTTCCGCCCAATCAGGTTAAGGGTACAAACCTGAGCCTCATTTGATGAGGTATTTCATTTTCATTGTCCGATCAGGTTGAGGGTATAAACCTGAGCCTCCTTGATGAGGTATTTCATTTTCCGCCCAGTCAGGATAAGGGTACAAACCTGAGCCTCCTTGATGAGGTATTTCATTTTCTGCCCAATCAGGATAAGGGTACAAACCTGAGCCTCCTTGATGAGGTATTTCATTTTTCGCCCAATCAGGATAAGGGTACAAACCTGAGCCTCCTTGATGAGGTATTTCATTTTCCGCCCAATCAAGATAAGGGTACAAACCTGAGCCTTCTTTATGAGGTGTTTCATTTTCACCAATCAGGTCAAGGGTTAAAACCTGAGCTTCATTTCTACACGAGGTATTTTCTGTTCCATCCAGGTTAAGGGCAAAACCTGAATCTCATTTCTTTTGAAGTAAATCTTCTATACTCTCCATTTCACATCTATCATGATCATCGTCAGAGTTGATTCATTCATAACCAACTAAAATTTTATAACTGAGGCATTTTTATAATCCAAATTTGGTGTGTTTTCTTTGCCACTAAACTCGGCTTTCAACCGGCTTAGCAGCAAAGAGGGGCATCTGTAAACACCCCAAATTTTCACCCCCGTCCAGTGTTCATGCATTTCATGTGTTGTTGCATATCACTGCATGCATTCAACATATCATTGCATAGCATTGCATGTCATCACATCTCATTATCGAGATTCAGCACTCTTGTTTTCAAAACATTTAATCCAGATTCTATTTTAAAGCTTTCTTTCAGAATCAATTTTTAAAACCTGGGTTTTTATTCAATGTTCTGTCATTTTCCAACCCCAGGACTTTATATTTCAAAATTTTTTCTTAGAAAACAATCTGGATTCATTTTAAATTCAAATTTCAATTGATTTCAATTCTCAGATGAGACCCATTTAAGTGGTGTCGCTTTTGAATTCCTTTATTTATCAAATTTCTCAAAATTCTAGAGTTTCAGTCCGATTAGGACTCTGTCTCAGAGTCCTAATCCAGTCGAGAGTCTATTTTGAAGTTCTGTTTTAATTCCATTTTTTTCATCTCTTCCATTCGTTTTCAAAATTTAGGTCATTTTATAGAGTCCTGTTAATTAAAGACTCTAGTTCAGAGTTTCGGTCGAGTTAGGAGTCTAACCCTGACTGTATTTTTCGACTTGTTTTACCAATTTCTGATAAATTCTTTAAAAAAAAAACTCTTTTATTTGGCTTTTAAAATCCAAAATCTCAGAGTCCTAAGAGGTCAGGACTCTAACCAGGAGTTCTAATTCGCTTGAGACTCTATTTTCAAAAATCTTGAAATTCAATTATTGATTTTAACCCCTTTCAAAGCTGTTTTTAGTGTTTATTTCAAAGTTTTCGAAAATCGATGTAGGCCCACTCAGTTGGCACCATATCCAGAGGATTTCTGACCCAGTTAGGACCCTATGTCATTTCAAAACTTTTAATTTCAAGTTTGCTTTTGAAAATCTTTTGAAAACTTTCTCAATTTCAAGTTTTAAAATCGTTTTTTTTTTTTTTAAAACTCAAGTAGGGCCCACTCGGGGTGGCGCCATATTCGAGTAAGTCAGAGCTAGACTAGGGTTAGTCAGTGTCTTGGTTAGTGTTAGAGGTTTAGAAAAGTCAAAAGCTATTTTAAAAACTCATTTTTTTAAGTTTGGATTTTAAAACTAGTGTTTTTAAAGGTTTTTACAGAACTTTAAAAACCCAATGTGAGAAAATGCCAAGTGGCACCACATTTGGGGGATTCTTAGGTTTAGCTAGGGGTTAATTAGGGATTAATTAGGATAATTTAGGTCAAGGGCATATAGGTAACTCCACCCAAAAATCACCCCCCCTTAAAGAGTCCAAAGTTTTCAAAATTGTTGATTTTTAAAAACCTAAAAAAATACTATAAATAGAGGCTATAGGGGGGACGATTTTCTAAGGCTTCTCTCCTTTGAATCTTGGAACTTCTCTATCCTCTCCAGCCCTTCCTCCATTGCTCCAACTCCAAGGTAAATACTTTCTTCAATGTTTTATTTAGTGTTTTTATTAGTTTAAGCATGAATTTAGCCTTGGATCCCCCTTCTTATGAAGATTCAACCATGATTCAACCTCAAGAACCATCAAGAACGGTCCAAGAAGATGATCTAACTCTGTTTTTTATGTTTTACAGGGATTCTAATCCATTAGAATCGATTTTAGCATTGTCTTTTGCATTATTAACCAATAAAACATGTGATTTACCCCTATTAATGGGTTAAATCTATGCTTTTAATGGTAAAATTAAATTCCAGCCATTGATTCCCTAAGTTTTATTTTTTTATGTGTTTTTTTATGTTTATTACACGTTTTCCAGCATAGAAATAATTTTTATTTTACTTTTTTAGTGTTTATTTTATTGTTTTTCATTAGTTAATGCATGATTTCTTAAGTTTCTTAGATTTCTGTGTGTTTTTAGTTTAGAACAGAAAAGAGCATGCTGTTTCGGATTGAAATATTTACTGTTAATGTTTGATTTTTTTATATGTGATACATGCATGTGTAATTGAGATACTGTAAAAAAATCAAAGGTTTTGGGATTCGGAAACTTTGTCAGAAAAATCAGACATCAAATCGGGTTTTTAAAACTTTAAAATCGTTGTTAAAACCAAAAGGGTAACTTTCACTTGTGTGGGTTTTCTCATCCGATGTCCGATTCAAGATCTGTAAAGTGCCATGGATTCATATTGATGAGATCTATTTACTGTGAAATGTTGAGAATTTTTTATCTCTGTTTAGTATTTTTCCTCTGTCAGAAAATCTGATTTTAAATTTAAAACTCGTTAGGGTTTACCAAAACCCTAATCAGACTAGTGTTATTCATAGATCCCAAATCACAGATCCAATTCATGGTCTATAAAAAGTGAGTATTGTTATTTTTTTGTCTACTATTCACTGCTAAAAGTTTAGAGATTTTTGATTAAGTTTGCTATTTATTTCTGTATTTTCAATCTGAAGTAGCTGTTTTAACCCCTGTTAGGTTTGTTAGATTTTAATTCACATTGCCGGAAGGGTTTCTCCCTAACCGGAGATGTTTTTTCCGATCTGTAAATTGTGAAATCTTTGTTTTTATATCTATTTTATCTCTGTAAAAATTCAGAAGTTTTCATGGAGGATTAACCCCTAATTCGGGTTTAACTCTGAAACGGGTTTGTGACCTAGGTTAAAAATAGCTTATTTTAGGTTGTTAATGCAATTTTCGGATTAAAATAATGTCAAAAAATATTTTTGCAATTCCAACCTGAGTTTAGGGTTATAATAAGTGTCTGTGACAAGTTTCATGAAATTTAAAATTCATTTGATGTCTGAATAGATCAAATTGCAAAACAGGGTACCTCAAAGATCCAAAAATACTGCCAAAATCATGATATTTGGGATATTTCTTGATTTTCATGTGTAATTTTATGTTTTTAGGGTTTGTTAATGTTTAGAATCATATTAGGGTGTTTCAAGTTTGATTTTGTGTTTATTTTCCTTATAAATCTCAAGTTTTATCAAAATCCATTTCAGAAAACCCTGATTTCGAGGCCATAGCCTTGCTATCAGGGGTAATTTAGTCATTTGACCTCAATTTCAAAATTATAAACCCTAATTTTCATATTTTTAATCATGTCATATCTTACTTAGTTCAATTTGTCATTATTTGTATTTTAAAAGTTATATTTTATAAAATATCTTTCTGAAAACTCTGATTTCAAGGCCATAGTCTTGCTATCAGGAGTATTTTGGTCATTTTGACACCAATTTCGAAATTTTATATCTTATTTTACTTATTTATTTAATCTTATTTCATATTTCATCATTTTTATTTAAGGGAATCATGGCAAAAAGGCTTATATCTAGTAAAATCCAGCAATTTCCAAATATTGCTGGATAAATCTAGAAAAGCCAACATATCTTCACTAATAAAGTTTTCTAGTTTTGCAGGAACATTGAAGACTTTACTTTTCTTTATTTTTCTGTATTTAAATTCAATTAGTGATGTAAATTAAATTAATTTTGGAATAAGCATTTCAATTCCTGCATAGAATAGAATGCATTGCATATAGTTTTAAGCTTTGATATATAACTGCTATGTACGCCAATTCATGCATATTTTTACCAATTCACTATGGTCTACACGAATGGCACATGCACTAGCTCTTATGGAGTTAACAAACTTGGTGGAATTTGTATTTATAGCCATAGTCAGAATACGAATGATACCCAGATTTGTAATCTTCGTATTAGCCACATTCAGCCTACACTCTTAGGCTAACTTCAAAATGCACTCCATTTCTCAAAAATACAAAAAGGATTTTCTCAATTCCTCAAAATCAAGCTTTTCAAATCCATATTCATTCATTTCATCCATTCGCAAATTCCAATTTCAATTCAAAGAAATTAATTTTCTCAAAATTTCTACGTCTTATTCTAAAATCGATTTTCTCAAAACTCTAAGTTTTCAAATGATATTTCAAGTATTTTTCAAAGTTCAAAATTTGATTTTCCCAGTTATATATTCAATTTCAAAGTTTGAATTCAAAGAAATCAAAATTTTCCAAAGTTATTTCACCTTTCTCAAAAAACGATTTTCACAAAACCTCTAGATTCTTCAGAAATCGATTTTCACTTTCTCAGATACAATATCTCAACCATGATTCATGATTTTTCAAGTGACATCTTTTCCAAGAATTCTCCAAATGTTTTCCAATATTCAAATCAAACATCATGTTTTCAAATATGCATTTTCAAAAATTCATAGCATATGCCTGATTCTTTGTGCATTTAGGAAATAGAACATGATTTAGACAAGTTGAGCAAAGTTAAGCATACAATTGATCCTTGGTTCAATTACCCCTAGTAAAGGCGCCAGGAACGGTTGAACCTCGTACCGACAGGCGAGTCCCATTCTTCGGAATTATCCCGCATTTTAAAAACGGAGGCGAGTTATTTTCAAATTTTTTTTCAAAAGTCAGTTTGACTCACAAAAGTAAAAATTTTGCGATGATAACACTCCCTTTCCAATCACACCTCCAACCTTCTCATTAGTACATGACGAACGAATCAAAAGAATATATATCATTGCACACAAAACCCCATGATCACGTTGCTCCCTGCAAAAGTTCAACCTTGCTTTCCAAGTCCACCAAATATTTTCAAGTAGTATTGACTTTAACATCACTCTCGGAAATGCCTCAGCATGTCATTGCAGTTCTTACAGGATTCCTTTCTTCTCTTGCAGCAAAACTCAATAAACAGTAGGGATAAACTATACTGTGGAATTAATCAGTGAATAAAAGAAATAAAATGCGGAAGTAAATAGATACGAAAATGGTGCTTCTAACACTTAAAAAGTTAACAACATCAATTTGAGATGTCATGGGGATTTGGCCATCAACAATCAGTGCCTTGACATTTGGGATAATCAACTGGTGGCTCATTTGGTGCATTAACAAACAAAAATACCCTCCCATCAATAAGAAATTTCTCAATGAGAATGAACAAAATCTCTAGCTGATCGTCTACAAGTAGCATGTTCTTTAGTTGGCTGTTAAGTGAATCCAAGTGGAGCAGAGGAGAGAATATCAATGTTGGGGTATGAGGATACGGTGATGATCCAATGCTACATGAATGCAATGGATGAACAGGGAAACAAATATGATGCATGATGTTGTATGAATATGAGATGCCACATGAGACATGCACAAATTGATGCAAATGCCAAAATGAGAGATGCTATATATGCTGAAAATAGGAAATGAAAGAGAGTGTGACGAATGAATACATTCATGCAATGTAACAAAAATTGGACAAAGGAACAAAAAGAAAATGAGAGTAATACATTAAATCGTAGAATAAACTATGTAATATGTTGTTGAGATTAGAGGATGCAATGTAGTGAATGAAGTACTATTGTAAATAAGCAAATGGGGTGCGATACACGATGGGAAGATGCAATCAATTCAAAACAGAAACTCGTGGATGAGTAGAAATGTGATGCTAAATAGAGAATGCGTTACAAAAGATGCAAAAACACATAGAACCAAGAGGAATGAAAGCAGATGACATGCTGGATTGAAAATGTAATGATCTAAACAAACTACAAAATAAAGAACGAACATGCAATGCAAATGATGAAATCAAGTGCGATATAGAGTTTGTTCAGAAAAGAGAAAATGCATTGTGCAAAATCAATAAATGAGCAACTGAAAGAATGCAGATGCAAGGTGAATACGATGTTGCTGTAATAAAATCAAGCTAAATGTTTATATAAAATGAAAGATAGAATCAGAAATTATAATGAAGAGCGTGAACAGATATTCAAAACAAGAAAATCTAGAAATAAATTGCAAAGAAAAGAAAAAATATTGGAATATGAATATTTTGATGATATTGCAATGTGTAATCCGATGCTACTATATGCAGATCGGCACTACAACGATGCTTGCCTTTAAACAGTGAAGAGCAGAAAAAAAAAGCAATTCGTGAAAGAAAACAGAAAGGTGGAAAGAAGGAGAATAGGATGAGGGATTCTTATCGTGATGGATCTCTGGAGGCAGGAGGCGATGGGAGGGTGAGAACGGATGCATATGATCGACCCCTGAAAGTCATTTTTATAAGACGAAGCCGTTAAAGGCTTTTCAAAACGGGTCCTTCAACTTTCAAAAATTTTGAGAAAGGTGGTCTTAAAAGGAGAGTTTTCAAAAATGTGGGTAGAACCCCTTTTCTGAAAGTTTTTCTTTTAAGTTTTTTGAAGGAAAACCTTAAAAATTTGAAAGAGAGGATCCATATAAGGCTTTTAAGAAATTTTATAAAATATTTCTGTTTTAAAATTTAAGGATTTTTTGAAAAAGAGTTTTCTGAAATAACAAAATTAATTTTAGAAATTGAGTTTTAAAAACATATCTGGATCCATGATTTTGAATAGATATTCGAGTTTGGTTCTCGAATTGAGGAATTGAGAGGAGTGGATCCAAATGGATATCGGATCTGGATAAAATGTCTGAGCTATTCAGAAAATTGATTTTGTATTTTTAAATTTTAAAAAATGGAGAATCAAGCTCAGGTCTGGATATTTGATCAGGATCCAAAATTGGGTCAGATGTAGGAAATAAAATTAGATTTTGGATCTTCAACCAATGGATCCGAGGAATGAATGGAAATTGACACGATTGCCCTTCTGAATATCTCAGAAGGTGAATGCTAGGAGCAAAAAGGAAATTTTTGAAATTTTGAAAAATTTGAGGTGTTTACAACGTGCCATTCGTGTAGACCATGGTGGATTTGAATATGCATGAATCACCATCCATCGCACATGACCATTATTGAAAAATATACTATATGCAATGCAACCCTATTCTAAGCAGGAAATTAAATTCTTATTCCAAAGTTTATAATTTACATCAATGATAAATTGAAAAAGAGAAACGAAAAAAAAAAGAAAATGCAGTCTTGAGTGTCCCTGCAAAAGTAGCAAACTTGTTAGTAAAGATATGTTGACTTTTCTGGGTTTATCCAACAATATTGAAAAATGAGGGATTTATCTGGATATAAGCCTTTTTCCATGCTCTCCTGAGATAAACATAATAAAAGATAATACAAAATTGAATAAATAATAAAAATAAATAACTTTAAAATTTAGAATTTTGGAAAAAATAACCAAAATACCCCTGAAAACAAGACTATGGCCTTAAAATCAAGGTTTTCAGAAAAGATTTTCATAAAACTTTTAATTTATTAATCAAACAGATTCAAATCAACACCAAATCGGGTGTGGAGCACCCTAGCATGATTATAAACATGAACAAACCCTAAAAATATAAAACTTTTTTAAAAAAAAAATCGAAATATCATAAAAATATCAATTTTTGCCCGTATTTCAGTTGAATCGAGACTCTGCGGGCATCCTGTTTTTATGATTTAACTAAATAATGCATCAAATGAATTCTAAAATTCACAAAAATCGACATGGACACTTATAATAACCCTAAAACTAAAGTGCAATAAAAAAATATTTTTGGTATTATTTTGATATGAAAACTAAATAAAACCTAAAAATATGTGATTTTACCTGTAGGCATGTACCTGTCATAGTGTCAGACCCGAATCAGGTATCAAACAGTAATAAAAAACTATGAAATTTCATATGAAGAAACTAGACAGATGAACAAAAATATTCCCTTTTAAATATCAGAAAAAACATCTCTTGTTAGGAAGATATCGTTCTGGCAATATATGCTTGATTCTCGTGAATGTGTAACAACTCTATAAAAGATAGTTCTGATTTTGGTCTAAAATAAAATAGCAAACAAAGTTAAAAAATTATAAAAATCACACTGATAAAACTAGAAATGCTTGTAAATCCGTGAAATCTTACATATCATAAAAGCAATCTCTGGTTAGGGAGATACAATCTGCGTAAGTTGACCTAGGTCTTAAACGATGCATAACGGTCTCTGATAAACAAATTCTGATTTATGATAAAGTAAAAATATCATACGACCATAGAAAAATCTAAAAATTTCACAGAATATACTAGACATCCTAATGAACATACTACAACTTATGTATCATCGATCAAATCTTCGATGAGGAAGATATCACCTCAACAAGTTGTTCTCAAATCCACATAAAGTTTTCACGGTACAAGAATCAGAGTTTGGTATATGATTTTTTTAGCAGGGTTACAGAATCCAAAATAATTTGATTTTTTTTGAAAAGTCACTGATACATGCGTGATTCAACCCTAAAAAAATCAGAATTTATTGACAGAAAAATGTATATGAAATAACACTATTCCTGCATGTCCAGAATCAAGAATGCATATTATCAATAAAGCACATGAATAAACCTAATCTAAGCATGTAAAAACTATTAAAAAATATAAAATAATGTAATGAATCATGATTTGATGCTTGAACAAATAAAATAAACATTAACATGATAAAATAAACAAAAAAAATTAGGAAAAACACGGTTGGACTTTGATTTAGCCACTAAAAGAGGGATTTGATCCATTGAACGGTCGAATCTCGATCTTTTTGGGCATTTAACATAATAAATGAAAAATAAATATTATTAATGGATCAAAAATATGTAAGGGACCATCAAACATCAGTTGATCATGATCCTGAGGCCCTCACACGATTTTTTTTCAAATAAAAACAAAGGAGAAGCATGCTAAAAGAGGCGACAATGGTGATTTTAATGAAATATAAAAAAAAAATTAAGAAAAGGAAAAAAGACCTTACCTTGGAGCTTCAATAGAGGAGGCTAGAGGAACCTGGAGGAGAGAGAGAGAGCCACAAATTTGGGAGACAGAGGAGAGAAAAAGCATGTGTTGACCCCCCTAGAGTCCCCTATTTATAGTTTTTCAAAACCTCCTTAATTAGGGTTAATTAAGGAGTTTTTATTTCTAAAACTCTTTATAATTAAATCAATTAAAGGGGTAATTTTTCCAGCTTGGTTTGACTTTTCAACTTTCCTAATTAGACTCTAATTAACCTAATTGAGTCCTAATTAGCCTAAAACAAGTCCAAATGTGATGCCACCTATTGTGGTCCCACATTTGATTTTAAAAGTTTAAATAAAACAAGGTTAAAAATACTAAAGTGAAAATAGATTTTTTTAAAATCAATTTTGACTCTTTTAAACTTCTAACCTAACTAGAACACTGACTAATCCTAAGCTAACCAAAATATTTTTAAATGTGGCACCACCTAGTGTGGACCCCACTTGTTTTTCAGAAAATGATTTTGAAAATATGAAATAAAGGGGTTAAAAATAAGATTTTCAAAAAGGGTTTAAAACAAAAGGTAAAAATCAAAATTCTAAATCCTCTAGAGTCCTAGATGAATTAAAAATCTCTCGAATGTGGTGCCAGGTATGTGGGCCCCGCATCTGAGTTTTTGAATAGGTTAAAATAAAAGTTAAAAAAAGAAGTTTTAAAACAGATGGGAATAAAAGCAAAGGATAAAATTCGAGAAAATTAGAGTCCTACACCAACTGAAACTCCTGGCTAGAGTCCTAAAATTTTGAAACTCTTAAATTTTGGTTTTTGAAGGATAAATGAAGAGATTTTGAAAGATCTTCTAAGAGATTAGTAAAAGTGAACAAAAGGATAAAATCAGGGCCAGAGTCCTAATCAAGTAGGACTCTAGAATAGAGTCCTAAAATTTTAAAACTCTGGGAATTGTATCTATTTTTGAAAAACAAGTGAAATAAAAGTAAAAGAATGAAATCAGAGTAGAGTTATGGATCGACTGAAACTCTAGGGTAGAGTCCTAAAATTTTGAAACTCTATAATAAAGTCCTGAAATTTTGAAATTTGATATTTTAAAAGATAAATGAAGAAGTATTTGAAAGATTTTCTAAAAAATAAAGTCAGGGTTAGAGTCCTAATCCAACTGAAACTTTGGAACACAGTCCTGATCTGACTAAAATTCTAAAATTTTGACTTTTTTCGAAAGATTTTCTTGAAAATAGGTAAAAATAGAGATGAAAAGTAGAGTCCTGATTCGACTGAAACTCTGTAATAGAGTCCTAGTATGACTGAAACTCCAAGATTTTGGTTTCTTTTGAAAATTTTTCTCAAAAATAGGTAAAAATAGCAATGAGCGATAGAGTCCTAATCCAGCTGAAACTCTGTGATAGATTCATAGTTCGACTGAAACTCTAAAATTTTGGGCCAAAATGAAAGATTTTAAAAAAATTTCTTGAAAACAGGTAAAAATAAAAGTAAAAGATAGATTCCTAATCTGATTGAAACTCTGTGATAGAGTCCTAGTTCGACTGAAACTCTAAAATTTTGGGCCAAAATAAAAGAAATTGATGAGGAATAAGACTACTTCTGACTTAAAACCAAAATTGAATTTTGAAAAAGGTTTAAAAGGTAAAAAGACAGAGTCCTAAGTCAACTAAAACTCTAAAATTTGAGAAATTTTGATGAAAGAAGGGATCTAGAAGCGACACCACCTAGATGAGTCTCATATGAGAATTGAGATTAGTTAAAATTGAGATTAAAATGAATCCAAATCTCTTTCTAAGGAAAATATTAGATCCTGGGGGTTAACAAAAGGCAAATATCGATCTAAAAACCTAGGTTTTTGAAATTGATTTTGAAATAGGGTTTTAAAATCGAATCTGGATTTGAAGATTTTGAAAAACCAGAGTGCTGGATCTTGAAAACGATATGCAATGCCATGCAATGTAATGAAATGAAATGGCATGCAATGATAGAAAATGATGCGAAATGATATGAAATGAGATGGAAAAGGCAAACCCTGGGTGAGGGATTTGAAGTCCCAAACCCCTAATAGAGACAAAAAAATTGAACATTTCTGTTTAAAGGCAAAAATTGATGATTGAAATTTAGCTAAAATGGAGATTGAATCTTGAAATATTTGAATTTGGGGCAAAAATTTGGTTTTGAATAGCCCTGACTCAGATGTCGACCAATTGGTTTCTTGAAGGATTTAGAGAGTGGGCCCCAGTGGCAAGAGGAAAGGGTTTGTGAGTGAAGGTGAAAAATTTATGGTGTTTATAGATGCCCTTCTTTGCTACTAAGCTGGTTGAAAGCCGAGCTTAGTGGCAAAGAAAAACATACCAAATTTGGGCTATAAAAATGCCCCAGTTAAAAGAATCTGACTAGGTATGAAAGAATTTGCTCGGGTGATGATGGTAGATATGACATGGAGAATGGAGAATGGACGAGAAAATTCACCTCATCGAAATGAGGCTCAGGCTTAGCCCTTAACCTGGATGGGACGAAAGATACCTCACGGAGGAGGCTCAGGTGTAACCCTTAACCTGAACGGACATGGATATACCTCATGAAATGAGGCTCAGGTGTAACCCTTAACCTGAACATGCATGAATAAAATACCTTACAAAGTGAGGCTCAGATGTAACCCTTAACTTGAACGGGCATGGATAAAATGCCTCATGAAGTGAGGCTCAGGTGTAACCCTTATCTTGAACGGGTATGGATGAAATACCTCACAAAGTGAGGCTTAAGTGTAACCCTTAACCTGAACGAGTATGGATAACGAAATCCTCAAATAAAGAAACCATGATGGAACCTTCAGATTTCACACAATAAATCTGAGAGGGGTTTTCAAAAGGATGAAAAATGGGAGTCCCTAAAGCTTGAAAATGGGTTGATCTTGGGCATCTCATTGATGAAACTGAATGGCTTTTAAAATAATAGCCTTTTGCAAAAATAATTCACGTTTAACCGTTACACTGAATGGGAACTGTCTATGGTGGGACAGTGAGAAACATAAGGAAGTGTGCAAATCTGAGAGCCCAAGCACTCAGATTAAAATAGAAGGGAAGGATCTTGAAAACTCGTGTTATCAAGTCCTAAAGAGGGATAATAACAATGCCAGGATATATCAAAAATAGACATCAAGCTCTCACTTCATGTCGAGATAACTTAAAAAGTATTGCCAAAATGATAAAAATTATAGTTGATTAAAAAAAAATGATTGAAATGTACACATCTGTGCGAAAAATATTTCCTCTTCTACCTAGAATATTACCTCCAATCGGGCTAACTTCGTAGAATCCAGAATCAAAATCAAATTATTTCTGTTGAGTTTCTTCAAGGAAGCTATCAATTTCCTTGATATGAAAGGAAAGGAAACTTGTTCTTATTTTCATAAAAGCAATTGATAAAAAGATATTGATAAAATAATTTTGCATGAATAAAGAGGATTCTTGGCAGTTTTGATAGTTTGATATCTGGGTTTTATCTCTGATGATCTTTTTACACTATTTTGAGACATAGAAAGTAAGTTATCTTGATATTTGGCAAAAATTTCATCATATCAGCCTTCATCTTGGCGATGTTTTGATTTTTACTGGAAGGGCACGTCACATACTCCTTCAACTCGGAGATGATTTGAGTCTTCTTTAGTCCCAAGAATTATATTGATAGAATTGTCTCATCGGATTGAAAATCTTTTTATGATAACAGTGATCAAATATCTTTTAGGGATTGGCAGGAGGTTCATCGCATCAGCCTTCAACTTGACGATGATTTAAACTTTTCTTGGAAGAACGTGTCACATACTCCTTTAACTTGGAGATGATCTGAGTCTCCTTTAGCCCTAAGGGTCTAACTCATTCATCATTCTTCAACTTAGCGATGATTGAGAGATCTCTTTTGCAGATAGTTAATTACAGCTTGAATGATTAGAGAGATATTGAAATTGAGTGGATTCTTTTTTGCTCACGATATTTCCACTGCCTTGTTACCAGAAGAACAATCTTTAGAAATGTGTCATAGCTATGATCAATATCAGTTTACTTATGGCTTTTCAACTTCATTGAATTTTTCCTTTACTGGTCATATTGAGAATTTTTCTTCATCCTTTTGGTTGACCAACAGAAAAGAGCTTGAATTTTCTTCTTTCTTCGTAAAAGCTTTGTCCTTTTGGAGGGAATACTGAAGGTAATATGAGTTAAAATTTTGTGCAATAAAGATTTTGAGATCAACAACTCTTTTTAATAGCAAATTGGCAAACGTTTCTGAATATCTTGGTAAAAGAAATTACTTGACATCCGATTGACATATTCGTGACTAAATTCTCCTCTCTTTTTCCCCAAGGAGAGACTCAGGCTTGACCCTTACCTGAATGGGTAATAAAAAAATGCTCTTATCTTCCCTAAATAGGAGGTGTTTGCAAAATAAACTTTTGAAGAGAAATTAAGTTTTCATCAAAACTCTCTATCTCTAGGCTTCTCTTATGGAAATGTGGCCGATTGGTTAAGGTCTATAAATTGTCATAGAGGAGCGAGTCCATCATTCTCTTCCTAGAAAAAGGTCCTCGATGACGGGATAGCCTAACAAAAAATATTGGGGGGGCACAAGGAGAACGAGCTTTCGTCGAAGCTCTCCCTAGAAGAAGGGTTCCTTGTGTGATAATAAAAAAAATGTCTTGCAAAACTGTTCACGAAGCACGAGTCCCTTCAAACTCTCCCTGGAAAAGGGGTTCAGCGAACAAACAATAATTGCATGCGAAAAGAACGAGCTCCCTCGAACTCTCCCTGTAAGAAAGGGTCTCTCACAAGAAAAATGATTGATAATTAATATTGGGCCAATTGACAAACGAGTTTGACATGAATGTTGAATCTTGAATGACCATGATTGGCAAAAGCGACCCATAGGTCAAAAAATGATTGACTTCGATAGAATTGGTAACTTGAAGGTTTGATTGATAAAATTGGTGACCAGAGGTTTGACTGATAAAAAAGGGTGACCCGGAGGTCGGCTTGACAAAATTAGTGACCCGGAGGTTTGATTGATTGTTTGAACTTGGATCTTAATGAAAGACCGGATCATAAGGGATGGTTCAAAAGGGGATTCACATTGGTTTCATAGGAACAACATCCATTCCATAAGAACAACATCGGTTTCGTAGGAACATTGGTTTAACTAAGAACAACATCGGTTCAATTAAAAACAACATAGGTTCACTAGGAACAACATTGGTTCACTTAAGAACAACATCGATTCACTTAAGAACAACATCAATTTAACTAAGAACAACATTGATTCGCTTGGAACAACATCAGTTCACTTAAGAAGAACATCAGTTCAATTAAGAACAATATAGTGTTATCATTGCAAAATTTTACTTTTGCAAGTCAAACTGACTTTTGAAAAAGATTTTGAAAATAACTCGCCTCCATTTTAAAATGCGAGATAATTCCGAAGAATGGGACTCGCCTGTCGGTACAAGGTTCAACCGTTTTTGGCATATTTACTAGGGGTAATTGAACCAAGGATCAATATAGTGCTTTTCTTTGCTCAATTTGTCCAAATCGTGTTCTATTCCTAAATGCACAAAGAATCAGGCATGTGTTATGAATTTCAGAAAATACAGATTTGGAAACATGATGTTTGCTTTGAAATATTTGAAAAAGAAAACACTTTAAAAATCGTGAACCACATTGGAAAATGCTCTTTGAAGAAAGAGAAAGTCAATTTCTGAAGAAAAGTAGATCTTTTGAGAAAGTTGAATCCTGGAAAAAGACTTGAGATTTGTTGAGAAAAACGATTTCTGAGAAGGTTCAAAATGACTTAGAGAAAGTTGATTTCTCTGAATTTGGTCTTTGGAATTGAGGATATAACTTGAAAATTCATGAATTGAGATTTGGGAAATACTTGAAATATCATTGGAAGACTGAAAGGGGTTTTGAGAAAATCGATTTTGAGGAAAATTAGGGCAAATTTGATAAAATCGATTTTATGAGATGAAATTTGGAAAATACATCAAAAGGATGGGCGTGTGACCTTGTGAAATATGTTTATGATGCAATCTAAACCTAGATAAGGAATGGATGCAATTTCTTAAAGATATTTTCTGAAGAAATTTTGAGAAATTATTGATAAAATTTTTTTTATGCCTTATAGAACTTAGATGAAATACATTCTTTACATATCCCTGACTATGACCATGAATACGTATTAAATACATCTCATTTGATTTTAAAAGGAGAAAATATTTAAAAAACTTTGAAATATGCAATAATTTTGAAGATAGCCTAAGAGTGTAGGCTGATTGTGGCTTAAAAGAAGATGGTAAATTTGGATTCCGTTCGTATTCTGACTATAGCCATAAATACAAACTCGATCGAGTTTACCAACTCCCTAGAAGCTAGTGCACGTGGCATTTGTGTAGACCATGGTGAATTTGATAATACATGAATCATCATTCATCACATATTGACATTATTATAAAGAAATAAACTATATGCACATGCAAACCCTAATCTAAGCAGGAATTTAAATTCTTATTCTAAATTTATTTATAATTTACATCACTACTTGAATTTAAATAAAGAAAAATAAAAGAAATACAGCCTTGAATATTCTTGCAAAACTAGAAAACTTGTTAGTGAAGATATGTTGGCTTTTCTGAATTTATCCAGTAATATCTGGAAATTGTGGGATTTATCCAGATATAAGCCTTTTCCATATTTTTCCTGATATAAACATAATAAAGAATAATGTAAAATTGAATAAATAATAAATGTTAACAACTTTGAAATTAAGAATTTGGGAAAAATGACAAAAATACCCCTGAAAACAAGACTATGGCCTTGAAATCTGGGTTTTCAGAAAAGATTTTTGTAAAAATTTGGATTTAGGTTTCTAAAAAGACTCAAATCAAAGCCAAATTGACTATACAATGTCTTAGCATGATTTTAAATATGAAAAAAATCCTAAAAATATAAAATTTTATATAGAAAATAAAAAATATCATGAAAAACATGATTTTGCCAGTGTTTCGGGATCCTACGGGCACCCTGTTTTGTAATATAATCATTTTGAGTATCAAATAAATTTAAAAATTAATAAAAATTGACACCTTTACTTCTGATAACCTTAAAATTAAACTGAAATCACAAAAATCTATTTTTGACATTATTCTAATATGAAATTTGCATAAAAACCCTAAAATATTCTAGTTTTACCTGCGGGTATGTACCTATCATAGTGTTAGACCAAAATAAGAGGCCAAATCACCATGTAAATTTATAAGCTTTTATAGGGGAATACTAGACAGAAAAACAAAGATTCTCCTTTTTACAGATGGGAAAAATCATCTTCGGTTAGGGAGATATCGTTCCGGCAATCCAGGATTGAATTTAACGAATATAAAATATGTCAAAACAGGTGCTTCCGATTTCAGGAATAGATAAAAATAGTAAATCACCTTCAAAAATTATGAAATTTTAGTAGTGAATATCAGACACTCACATAAAGAGTTTCTTTTTTACAGATTGTCAATCGGATCTTTGATTAGGGAGATACGATTGATACAAGTTGAATTAGGGTTTGAATGAAGCATAACGAGTTTTAAGAAATTGTTCTTACCTTCTGATAGAGGAAAAATAGCAGACAGAGACAGAAAACTATGAGAAACTTACAAAAAATAATAGATCTTAATATGAAGCTATCGAAATTTACGGATCATGAATCAGACCTCGGATGACAAAAATATTGCCTCTACAATTTATACATAAATCTCAATAGCGATTTCAAGGAACAGGAATTCGGGTTCGACTTTTTACTTTTTTGACAGAGTTCCCAAATCCAAAAACATTTGAATTTTTTATAGGGAGTTACTGACAAATCTGTGAACCAACCATAAAAAAATAAGAATTTTTTACTAAATATTTAAACATAAAATAACATGATTTCTAAAGACCTAGAATCAAAATATACGAATATCCAATAAAACATAAAAAAAAAACATGATTTAAACATGAAACATAATAAAAAATAAGGAAATAATACAACAAAATTGGGATTGATGCTGGAATCAATAAAATAACCATTGACATGATAAAAAAATCCAGGGAATACACGATTGGATTTGATTGTCCCTTTGAAAAGAGAGATTTGACCCATTTAACAGGCGAATCTCCTCTTTTATTGGGCAAGAACGTAAAAAAAAACTATTTTAAACCATTTCAACGAACCAAAAATGAAAAATAAACCCTAGAACAACATTAGATCATTTTCTTGAATCCGTTTTAGGGTTCTTGATGATGAACCATGCTTAAAACTCATAAACAAAGGGCTCCCATGGTGGAATCCATGGTGAAAACATAAAAAATTAATAAAAATTATGAAATAACATTAAAGAATCCTACCTTGGGGGCTGCAGCTGCTAAGGAAGAAGGAGAGGGTCCTGGGAGGAGAGAGAGTCCATGAAAATTGAGAGACCAAAAAGCCTATTGAAGTCCCCCTTTTATAGGTTTTCAAAAACTCACTTATTTATGGTTAATTAAGAGGTTTTCCTTTTTTTTAGAACTCTTTCTAATAAATCCACTAAGGAGCAACGATTTTCCTAGAGGCTTCTAACCTAAATGGACTCTAATTAATCCTGAATTAACACCTAATTAAACCTTAGAAAGTCCAAATGTGGCACCACCTAGTGTGGGCCCACATTTGATTTTTAAAACTTGAATTTAAAACCTTTAAAAACCAATAGTTAAAAACCAAAGTAAAAATAGTTTTTTTTAAAATCAACTTTGACTCTTCTAAACCCCTAACCTAACTAGGACACTGACTAACCCTAGTCTAACCCTGACTTCTGCAAATGTGACACCACCCAGAGTAGGCCCCACTTGAATTTTCAAAAAGAATTTTAAAACTTGAAAATGAGTGGTTTTTCAAAAGCGATTCAAAAGAGATTCAAAAGTAGGCTTGAAATTAAAAGTTTTAAAATGACACAGAGTCTTGACTGGGTCAAAACTCCTCCAGATATGACACCAATTGGGTGGGCCCCATATCAGGGTTTTGGAAAATTTGAAATGAAGACTAAAAATGGCTTTGAAAAGTGGTTAAAATCAACAGATGGAATTCAAAGGTTTTGAAAATAGAGTTCTAAGCAAACTGAAACTCTAGACTAGAGTCCTGAACCAATTAGGACTCTGAGATTTTAGAATTTTTAAAGCCAAAAGAAGAAGTTTTTGAAAGATTTCATCAGAACTGGTAAAATAAGTTAGAAAATGCAGTCAGGGTTAGAGTCCTAACTCAACCGAAACTTCGAAATAGAATTCTGAATCAACTGGGACTCTGCAAAATGGCCTAATTTTTTAAAATAAAATGGAAAAAATGAAAATGGTGGTAAAAAAAGTAATCAAGATAGAGTCCTAAATGGATTAGGACTCTGGGACAAAGTCCTGATCAGACTGAAACTCTAGATTTTTGGTATTTTTTGAAAAACAGATGAAAGAATTTGCGAAAACCAATGAAAATGACAATAAATAGTGAAATCAGAACAGAGTTCTGATCCAACTAGGACTCTGAGGACAAAGTCCTAATTGGACTAGGACTCTCAGAATTTTGGATTTTTTGAGAAAATAAACGAGCGGATCTTGAAAAACAGGTGAAAGTAAGATAAAATTGAAGTCTGGTTTAGAGTCCTGATCTGACTAGGACTCTTAGGAAGAGTCCTAATTTGACTAGAACTCTGAGATTTTTTTTTTTGTTTTCTAGAAAGCAGATGATGAGAGATTTTTTTTTTAAAAAGAACTTTTGAAAACTAGTGAAAATGAAATGAGGAAATGAACTCAGGATAAAGTCCTGATTTGATCAGGACTTTGGGACAGAATCTCAAAATTTTGAAATTTTGTGATGAAGGTGTAACAATTTTGGTTTTTGAAGAGATAAATGGAGAGATTTTTGAAAGATTCCCTCAAAATTAAAATCAAGTTCAGAGTCTTGATCCAACTGAGACTCTTTGAATAGAGTCCTGGTTCAACTAAAACTCTGAGTTTTTGACTTCTTTTGAAAGATTTGGTTAAAAATAGGTAAAATAATAATGAAGGATAGAGTTCTAATCTAACTGAAACTCTGAGAAAGAGTCGTAATCCAACTGAAACTCTGAGGATGAGTCCTAATCCGATTGGAACTCTAAAATTTTAGGCCAAAATGAGGAATTTTGACAAATTTTGTTGAAAATAAGTAAAAATAGAGATAAAAAACAGAGTCCTAGTCTGATTGAAACTTTATGATAGAGTCCTAATCCAAATGAGACTCTAAGATTTTAGCTCTTTTGAAAGTCAGATAAGAAGGTTTTCGAAAAAAAGTGAAAAACAAGAGTAAAGGATGAAATCAGGATAGAGTCCTAGTCTGACTGAAACTTTGAAGAAGAGTCCTGATCCAGCTAGAACTCTAAAATTTTGGCTAAAACGAAATATTTTGAAAGGTTTTTTCAAAAATATGTAAAAATGGTAGTAAAAGGTAGAGTCCTAATCCGACTAGGACTTTAGAAAAAGCGACTTGATCCAACTAGGACTCTGAGCTTTTGGCCAAAATGGAAAGAATGGACAAGGGATATGGCTACCACTAATTTAAAATCAAAATAAAGTTTTGAAAAGAATCAGAAAGATGAAAAGACAGAGTCCTGATCCAACTAGGCCTCTGAAATTTTTGATAAATTAAATAAATTTGATAAATGAAGGAATCCAAAAGTGATGCCACCTAAATGGGTCTCATTTGAGAATTAAAATCAGTTGAAATTGAGTTTAAAATGAATTCAGATCATTTTATGAGAAAAATATTTTAAAATATAAGATCCTGGGGGTTGGCAAATGGCAGAATATCGATTTAAACCCAGGTATTTGAAATTGCTTTTAAAAGGAAAGTTTTAAAACTCGAATCTGGATTGAAAGGTTTTGAAAAACAGGGATGCTGGATCTCGAAAATGAGATGCAATGACATGCAATGCAATGAGGTGATATGCCAAATGCATGCAATGATATGAAATGACATATGGAATATAAACACTGGGTGAGGGTGAAAATTTGGGGTGTTTACACATAGGTTCACTTAAAACAACATTGGTTCACTTAAAACAACATTAGTTCAATTAAAAACAACATAAGTTTGCTTGGAACAACATCGGTTCACTTAAGAACAACATCGGTTCAATTAAGAACACCATAAATTCGCTTGGAACAACATTGATTCACTTAAGAACAGCATCAGTTCAATTAAGAACAACATAGGTTCACTTGGAACAACATCAGTTTACTTAAGAACAACATCGGTTTAATTAAGAACAACATAGGTGTAAACACCCCAAATTTTCCTCATCCATTCTCAGATACACCCCCTCGTGTAGGTGCCAACCCTGGTAGGTTAGTGTAGGAGTCTAACCCCGAGTCTGTTTTAGAAAATTACCATTTTACCCACCTTCATTAGGAAAAATACTATTTTACCCCTAGGTCATCCCAGACCCCAGTCAGTCAGAGTCAACCAAGCTCATTATCAAGCTCAGAACGGTTAGAATGTCAGTTATTTCAAGCACACCTGAGCTCACAGTGAGAAGGCCATTTCCATTTCTGGCCATTCCTGCCAAAATGGGATCATTTCTGCAGAAATAAGCTCATTTCTCACTCAAAGCCAAGCCAATTGTCTCTGAGTCAGTCATTCCCAGTCAGCCATATTCTCTTGAGTCTAGCTTGAGCTCGCCAGGAGTTCAAGTGATCCAGTTTCAGTTCGAAACCACTTTCAAGTGTCTAAGAGCCCATTTTAGCCCATTTTAGCTCTTTCAGCTAAAATTGAGTTGAGTCTAGTCAATTGAGCTAGTGTTCGAGCTTCAATTTTAGTTCATCTCAGTATTACTGATCTTTGTTCCAGCTCAAACTCAGCTCTGGTCTGTAATTCATTTCACTCCAGTGACTATTTCTCTAAAAATGACAGCTTTTCTCGATAATTCAGTCCGAGAGTTCAGTTGAGTTAGTGTCTTGTCAGTCCAGTTGAGTTCTGAAACCCTAAAACCCAGCTCAATCTAGTTTATTTCAGTTCAAATTAGTTTAAACCCCATTTTCAGTCACTCTGGCCCGATAGAGCCCGAAAACCATTTCTCAAACCATTTTGCGATTTTTATCAAAATTATCACTTTTTGAACTGGTACAACTGTCAATCGGGGTCTAATATCCAAAATTCTTCTTTCAGAGTTAACATTTCATATCATTTCTCATTATTTTTCATCATTTCATAACATTTCATTTCATTTTCGAGATCTATAACTCCAGTTTTATAAATTTCAATCCAGATAGAGTTTTAAAAGTTTTCAAAAATCAATTTCAAACTCTGTGTTTCCAAAATTGACATTTCTACCCCCAAGATTCTAAATTTGGAAATATTTTCTCAAGAAAAACAATCTGGATTCCTTTCAAACTCTAAACTGGATTTGCTTTGCAATGGAGTATGAAATTTCAAATTTGGAGCTCATTTCAAAAACTGCCAAAAATAGCTTATTTTGTCCGAAAATTTTCTAAAAAGACCATTCTACCCCTATGATCTTCAAAATGAATTTCAAAATTGAAAATGGGCCCACTCTGAGATGGCTTATTCATTTGCATTTCCTTTTAATAATATATATATATATATTCTTATGTTTTTCTTTATTTTTACTATTTTCTTTATTATTTTTATTTTATTTTTTATTTTGTTTATACTTTTTTTGTGGGATCCACAAGGGGGTCGACCCCCTTTTCCCCCTTCTTTCCTTTTTCTTTCTCCCTTTCTCTTTCCTTCGTCTTCTTCCTTTCTTTCCTTTTTCTTTTTCTTCTTCTTCTTTCTTTCCTTTCTTCTTCTTCCCTTTCTTTCCTCCTTCCTTTCCCTTCTTGGTCCAGCCCATTCACGCCTCTTGTTACCCCTTTTTTTTTTATTAACCCTTCTCAACCCTAAGTCTAGGGATTCATTAAATCCTAAGTTTTCTTTGTTGAAAAGGATCACACAGCTGCCCATTGTGACTTCCTTTTCTCTCCAACTCTCTCTCCCCCTCTTGCTCTCTCAACTCTAGCAGCCTCTCCTTGGCTGCAGCTTCTATCACTTTCAACCTCCAACAAGTGCAGCCACCACTGGTAGCCACCACTAGTAGCCACCACCAGTAGCCACCACCTTCTCCAACAAGTACAGCCACTCCTCCCAGCCGACACCTTCGATCTTGCAACAGCCTCTTCCGTCAAGTTTAGCACCTCCAACCGGTCTGCTTCCACCTCCAACACAGCAGCCTCAACCAGATCCTACTTGGTGCCATCTCCTCCAAGGGCTCCATCAGCCGGTGCCACCCCTTCTAAGCTTCCTTCAATCAGTGACAACTATCACCATAAGCAGCCTCCATTGGCTACAACCCATCTCTACAATACCTTCTTCCAGCAAGGTTCAAGGTTGCAGCCAACCCATCAGTTTCAAGGTGGAATCCAAGGTAAGGCTCTCATTTCATTAATATTTGTTTGTTTAAGTATATGATATTTCAATAAAAGTTCTATCGGATGAGATGATCCATCCATTCTATGGATGGAATCCTTCATCTCGATAGCCAACATAAATTTTGAGTACAACCCCCTGATTACTTTTGATTTTGTTGTTTTCATGTAGATCCTAGGCATGATATATAAATTGTTTTTTATGGTTTTAGATATGCTTCATTGATTTCATTAGTACATGTCTAGTTAATCTATAGATTTCCATTTAGGCGTGTAGTCTAGTCATCATTTCATGTTTATTTCTTTGTCAATAAATCTTGATATTTTAAGGGTAAATGAATCTATGTGTCTCTGATTCTCTGCAAAAAACCCAGATCAAATCGAGTTTTAGAACTCCATTAAACAAATAAAACTCCAAAACAAGTTTTGAACCCTCTGAAGATTCCAGATTTCGTTTTAGCAGATTTGAGGATCCGAGATCTCCACCATTGAAGATCTGAATCCTCCTATAAAAAATACTGTATATCCCTATTAGAATATATTGTTTTCCAGTATTTTGTTGGATTTTTATAAAAAGATATACTATCCTTCCTTCAAAAATTGGATTTCCCAGACCCTTGTGGAAATTTTGTCATCTGGTTGTCAGGGTCTAGACCGACCCTAATTCGTTGCGGCGTGTCAACCGGTAAGTCCAATGCCAAAACCACCAACATAGGAGTTGTTCCTCATAAACTCCTCTATCATTTTACAGAATTTCAGAATTTTTAGGATTCATATTCCTATTTTTCCAGATTTTCCAAATTCACCATTGAATTCCCTGTTAGTTAGATTTGATCAGAATTAGAGGTCTGATAAACCTCTGCGTCCATCCAATCCGTAGGTTCAATGCAAAGACTGTCAAAAGAGGAACTGTTTCTCTGTGTGTCAGGGATCTTAGCCTAAAAATTCATAGGTTTTGGTTTCTGTTTTATATTTTTCCATAATTTTTCCCAAAACCTGTTAGTCTGCCTTAAGTTCTAGAGTCGCCGGATTCCGATCTGACTTGCTGGAGCGGTACACCTCCGACCATATGTCAAATCCAAGATATGTAAAAGAAAAAAATATTTTACTAACTGTCCTATGTCACCCCATAAAATTTGGGGAGTTTCTATGGTAGGTTAGTACCCGAAATTCAGTTTTCATTAGGTTAGGTTTAGGATTTTAGGCAAAAACCTTGATTTTTAGAGTTTTTATTTGAATTTCTATATTATAAAATACCAAAAATATCAATTTTCAGATTTTTATCTGTTTCTAGGGTTAGTTTAGGTGTTCATGACAAATTTGATGCAATTCCAAGCTCATTTGCCTTTTGAGTTAGTTCATTTTTAAAATTAAAGGTGAAATTCGGCAATTTTGTGATTATTTTTGCAATTTTAGGTTTTTAATATGCATGTCATCATTTAATATCATGTCAAATTTAATTTTCATGTCATTTGCATGCATTTGAATTTCAAAACTTTCATTTTTACAAAAAAATATTTCAGAAAACCCTGATTTCAAGGCCATAGTCTTGCTATCAGGGGCATTTTGGTTATTTGACCTCAATTTCAAAATTCCAAACTTTGATTTTTATATTTTAAATCATATCATATCATATCATATTATGCTTGATTTATTTTCATTTGAATTTCAAAATCCCATTTTTACAAAATATCTTTCTGAAAAACCCTGATTTGAAGGCCATAGTCTTGCTATCAGAGGCATTTTGGTCATTTTCATCCCAATTTCAAATTTTCAAGTTTTATTATTTGAATTTCCATTATATGTTTTTGATGTTTATATCAGGGAGGTATGAATCAGGGTTTACATCTGAATAATATCTAATAATTTCTAATATTTTCGGATAAATCCAGATAAACCTACATTTTTGTGCTAGCATGTTTTCTAGTTTTGCAGGAACATTCAAGAAGAAGATTTTTATTTATTTTTCTTTATTCAATTCAATATAATATCAAATTATAATATTTGAAATAAGATTCACATTTTCTGCTTAGAATAGGACTGCATTGCATATAGTTTAATTCTGCAAATTTTAATATCTGATATATAATTCATGCATATTCTTTTCTCAAATCCACTATGGTTGACACGAATGACACATGCACAAGCTCTTAGGGAGTTGACAAACTCGATGGAATTCATATTTATGGCTATAGTCAGAATACGAATGAAACCCAGATTTGTGATCTTCGTATTAGCCACATTCAGCCTACACTCTTAGGCTAACTTAAAAAATGCACTGTATTTCTAAAAAAATCAAAAAGGATTTTTCCAATTCCTCAAGGAAATATCTTTCAAATTCATATTCATTCATTCAATTTGCATCATTTTCAAACTCATTTTTCTTAGAATTTTCTAAGTCTTTTTCAAGATTAGATTTTTTCAAAAACCCTGAGTTTTCAAATGACATTTAAAGGTATTTCTCAAGTTCAAATCATGATTTTCCAAGATTTGCACATTCTAAATTTCACTTTCAAATCCCAAAATCGATTTTCCTAAAGTCCCTGAATTACTTATGAAATTGATTTTTCTTAGAATTCTCAAATCCATTTTCTCAGAAAAGTAGTCCAAATCTCAAAATCGATTTTCTCAAAGTTCAAGTTTTCCTGAGAATCCATCTTTCATTCAAGATTCATTTTCCAATGCAATTCCTGATTTTGAATAAAATTCGATGATTTTTCCAAGTATTTCTCAGACATTTTTCAAGCAAACATCATATTTCTCAAACTTGCATTCTTTTCAAAATTTCATAGCACAAGCCTGATTCTCTGTGCATTCTAGGAAAATAGAGCATAATTTAGATATTGGAACTTAGTTAAGGCACACATTTGATCCTTGGTTCAATTATCCTTGGTAAAGGCGCCAGGAATGGTTGAACCTCGTACCGACAAGTGGATCCCATTCCATGGAGTTTTCTCGCAAATTTTCAAAATGGAGGCGAGTAATTTTCAAAAACCATTTTCAAAACTTTGGTCGAGTTTGACTCGCAGAATCGTTTCTCTCTCTCGCAGAGGGAGGAAAAATTTTTGTGATGATAACAGGTTTGGCGACCGTGATGGGACTTGTTTTCATCTGATCAACTGTGTGCTTTGACTTAGCTCAATTATCAAAATCGTGTTTGATGAAATGTCAACTTTTACTTTCTAATATCATGTGAACCTAGGAGCCTAGACTTGAACCTAGCTGACATGGATTGCATGTAGACTAGGTATGGTTTGGTAGGACCAAATTGAGGAGAATTATTCATGCTCACATAGACTTAGGTCTGAAATACAACACTCTTCAATCTAGGATCTGAATGAAAATAATGTTTGCTTCTTCAAATATTTCAAAAATCTATCTCTCTAGGTCTTAGAGCCCTCTATTTTCTTACATGTGCTCATATTTCAAAAACCACCCCACCTATCTCTACCCGGTCTTCATGTTGCTGGGCTTTCTTCCAGAACCATAGTTCAGGATAAAGCCTCACACCTGGGTCACTCATTTGGGCTAACGCCCCCTGCCATGTACCAAGGGCCATAGTCCAACGTATATCGACAGGCGCTCAAGGATGTTGGGAAAACACAAGCTTAAAACCAGAGATGAACTTTTTATGCCATGTACTTCGGGTCTTAGCTAGAGTATATCGGCATAACATGATTGGACACAGTTAATCTGAGCCTAGAGTCAGGATTAGGATCCTAAAGCTCCTTTAAAATTGATGCATTTTAGAGTCAGCTTCTTAAGGAGTGCTTAATGTGCATAATAGTTTATGATGGATGTGATTGAATGCATTCTCCTTTTATTTCTCATTTTCCTTTTATTTGTCTTTTACATCATTTTCCAAATTTCGTCTATTTTTTCAATAATTTTATCAAAACCTTGGACAATTTTAAAAAAACCTCATACTTTTCCTCAAAAAGTCCAGGCGATTTCCCTTTTCCTACCTTTCCTCTGGATCTCAAATTTCTAGCTTTATCCTGCCTGTAATTTTTTAAATGTTCAAATTTTGTCTTCCAAATTCTATCCAAAATTTCCATCTCTTTCATCATCCTCAATATCTCCTTCATCATTTACCTTTCTCCCAAAAATTCTTCATTCTAAACCATCCCTTCATTCTGTAGAGAGCATTTGCAATTCTTCATGGTGTTGACAAGGTCAGGCAAGAAAACTGCACCAGTCGAGGGCGTAGTGTACTCAACTGCTTCAGAAGAAGAGATGGACTCCCTCTGGTCAACTAAGAGCCAAGGTCAGCAAGCCAAGGACGACATCGATCCTCAGATGTATGCCCTATTTCAGAAGATAATGAGTAAGATGTTAACTGAACAAACAGGAGCCCGTTCGGGAAAAACCAAGAAAATGGCTAAGGGCTGCACAGTCAAAGAGCAAATAAAAATATCAAAGAAGCGTATCCAGCATGAGGATACATCTGATGAATCAGAATCAGTAGGAGACACCGGTGAAGAGTGTGAAGCTCAACAAACTTTTCAGAAGACAACTCAGAGGCAGGGGTCAGCCATTGATTCCAAGGATCAGTCTGTTAATGATCCTGACCAGCAACAACTTAGAGATGTGGTCAGAATAGTCAAGGATCTGCAAGCTCGTGATAAAGGCAAGAGGGTCTTTACAAGCGAAGATTTCTATATTGGTTTAGACGAAGATGACAGTCTTGAGAATCTTCCCAGGAAGTTCATCAAGTTAGATGGTTCAGGCAACCCAAAGGCACATCTGGCCATGTTCTTTGCCGAATATGCAAAATTCAAAAGGGATAATCGAGCTCGTTTTCTTTGCTTCCCTCGCAGTCTGGAGAGCACCGCCGTAAAATGGTATTTAGAGCACATCAATCCCATTGAGTTGAAAGAATTCAACAAGGTGGTCAATCTTTTTATTAAGCAATTTTTGTTTAACACAGAGGTGCTACCCACCCTGAATCACCTCTACAATCTGAAGCAAAAGGACACTGAAAAGGCCAGAGTCTTTATCCACAGATGGAGATCCACTTGCAATCAAATGAAGGATCCAATATCAGAAGGGCATGCGTTGTCGGTCATCCTAAATAATTTCTCCTAACCTTTGAGAGGCCTGATCTCTACTTCCCCAGCACGATCTTTCATTGAATTGATAGAACAAGTTGAATGACTCAAAATGAGAATAGAGAATGGAGTATATGAGAGCCTCACACTCTAAAAAAGCAATTCAAATACCAAGAAGAAGTCAAATTTCACCTTCTCTGCGAGTGCCACCGGCAATGGCAAAAGCAAAAGGGGTGGCATAAAGAACTACACCGGCGGATCAGGGAATTTAAATCCCAGCAGAGATGATCACACAGGTCGAGAGGACAGAATCAACAGGCAGAATGACAACCCTCCCTCGAGCATCCAACTAGAATTAAAGCCCCAAGGGAGACCAAAGCATGACGGTTGGGGATACGATCGTAATTTTACTCCCTTAGAACAGCTGCTCGAGCAAGTTCTGGAATATATGATAACCAAAGGGATGGTTAGACTCTCTAAGATAGTGGATCCTCTTGTGACCATGAAAAGGTTTAAAGATCAATTCTGCAAGTTTCATCGGGCAATGGGTCATGACATTGAGCATTGTTTCGTCTTCAAGAACCTCATTCAAGACTGCATAGATAAGAATCTCTTCATTGAAGATGAAAAGGAGGATCAATCGTTCTGATTAAGCTTTTTCCTTAATTACTCAAGAAGTTGAGAACACTAGTGCTTTCCCATTTTTCATCTTGCTTTCATTATTTTGAAGGGATAATGCAATCCCATTTATCTTTCCTTGATTTGTCATCTTTCCTTCAGTGCATTAATAAAATTATCATTTTTTCTCATATGCTTGTTCTTCTTCTCTGCAAAACGTCTCTTATAAGGAATGACCTCTCTCAGGGTGTCTGTCTAATCAATCGAGAAGCCAGTCGCTTTGTCAATTATCCTCCTTTTATCCAAAATTTGTTTCCTCTATTACACTGGGGCATTTTTTTTTTTGAAAATTTGTTTTTACTTCAAAATGTCTTGTATGAAGGCATGATCAAACAAATCTCTCATTTTGCACGCGCGTGCATCCATTTACATCATTTGCATACATTTACATTCATTTGCATTCGCATGCATTCATTTGCATCAAGATCATCATTTTCCCTTCAGGTTAAGGGATAAACCTAAACTTCTCCTTCAGGTTAAGGGATAAACCTGAGCTCCCCATTTAGGATAAGGGGATAATTCTAAAAATCAGGCCACCTACGGTTAACTATGATAACCTACCGAAATTCAGAACTTTCATCAATTTTTTCTATTTCTATCAATTTTCTATCAATTTCTATTCCTCTTTTTGTCAATTCTCCTCAATTTTCAATTCATTTCTCCTTCATGTTAAGGGATAAACCTGAGCTACCCATTCAGGATAAGGGATAATCCTGAGACCTCGGCAATCATTCTTGTCACCATTCCCAAATATCTCTGGAGCACCAGTCTCTTTCCAAGAAAAAATCAAATTTTAAACACTAGATGATTTTCAAAATCGAGTGCTTATACTGGTACATTTTCACAATTCAGTTTTTACACGGGTTCGCTTTCAAAATCCAGTTTTCGCACTATTTCATTTTCAAAACAAAATCCAGTGCTCGAACTGGTACATTTTCAAAATCCAATGTTTATAGTGATACATTTTCAAAACCCGGTGCTCGTATTGGTACTCTTTCAAAATCTAGCGTTCGTGTTAGTGTCTTGCCCATTGGTCGCATCAGTCGATCTCTTAGGTTCAGTATTCATACTGACCATTCATCAAAATTCAAGCTCTATAGCAATTTTGACCTTCGGGTCACTCAATTTCCAATTTTGACCTTCGGGTCATTCAAATTCTCAATTTCGACCTTTGATTTCCAATTTCGACCCTTTGTGTCATTTGATTCCCAATTTTGACCTTTGGGTCATTCAATTCTCAATTTCAACCTTCGGGCCATCCAATTTTGTCAATTAAGCCTCTAAGCCGCCCACTTTCTCAGATTCTCAAATTCAAGCCTTCGGGTTACAATCTTACCAACATCAGTCATTTTCCTGCCTTCGGGTTACAACTTTATCAATATCTATCACTTTCCAAGCCTTCGGGTTACAACTTTATCAATGTCAATCATTTTCAAATCATTAAATTCAATCTTTCAATCAAAATCTTGCTTTCAAGCTGGTCGATCAACCAAAATCATGCTTTTTGAGCTGGTCGGTCAACCAAAATCCTGCTTTTGAGCTGGTCGGTCAATAAATCCTGCTTTCGAGCTGGTCAATCAACAAATCCTGCTTTCAAGTTGGTTGGTCAAACATAAATCATGCTTTCGAGCTGGTCGGTCAAAAAAATCCTACTTTCGAGCTGGTCGGTCAACAAATCCTGCTTTCAAGCTGGTCGGTCAACCAAAATTCTGCTTTCGAGCTGGTTGGTCAACAAATCCTGCTTTCAAGCTAGTCGGTCAACAAATCTTGCTTTCAAGCTGGTCGATCAAAGACAAATCCTGCTTTTGAGCTAGTCGGTCAACAAAATCCTGCTTTCGAGCTGGTCAGTCAATAAATCATGCTTTCAAGCTAGTCGGTCAAACACAAATTCTGCTTTCGAGTTGGTCGGTCAACCAAAATCCTGCTTTCGAGCCGGTCGGTCAACCAAAATCCTGCTTTCGAGCTGGTCAGTTAACAAAATCCTGCTTTCGAGTTGGTAAGTCAAAACACAAATCTTGCTTTCGAGCAGGTCGGTCAACAAATCCTGCTTTCGAGCTGGTTGGTCAACAAATCTTGCTTTCGAGCTGGTCAGTCAACCAAAATCCTGCTTTCGAGCTGGTCGGTCAATAAATCCTGCTTTCGAGTTGGTCGATCAACAAATCCTGCTTTCGAGCTGGTCGGTCAGCAAAATCCTGCTTTCGAGCTGGTAAGTCAAAACAAAAATCTTGCTTTCGAGCTGGTAAGTCAAAACAAAAATCCTGCTTTTGAGCTGGTAAGTCAAAACAAAACCCAACTGTCGAGTTGATCTTTTAACTAAATCTTTTCAGGACTCAATATAGTCATGGATGTGTCAATTAAACCTCAGGCAATTTCTTTCACCAAGGATTTCAAGAACATTTTGTCAATTTGTCGTCAAATACTTGTTGATTTCAAAATCTTTATTGCACAAAATCTTTACCTCAGAATACCTTCAGCATTACTTTCGAAAAAGCAAAGCTTTTACGAAGAAGGATTTAAAATTCAAAATCTTTTTATTGGCCAGCCAAAAGGATGAAGAATAAATCCTCGACATGACCAGCAAAGAAAATTCATTGTTATTGCAAAGCCATAAGTGATCAATATTGATCGCAGTCAATGGCACATTTTTAAAGATCATTCTTGTAAAGATAAGGCAGTCGAAATATCCTGGGTGATACAGAAAAATCCGCTCAATTTCCATACCTCTTCAATCATTTAAGTTGCAATTAAATATCTACAAAAGGGATCTCTCAATCATCGTCGAGTTGAAGGTTGGTGGATGAGTTAGACCCCTAGGGCCAAAGAAGATTTGGATCATCTCTGAGATGAAGGAGTTTATGACGGATCCTTCCAGGGAAAGTTCAGATCACCGCCAAGTTGAATGTCGATGCGATGAACCTCCCGACAAACCCTAAAAGATATTTAATTTTGGTTGTTATCAAAAGACCACCAACCAATAAGCCAATACCGTCAATATAATCCCTGAAATGAAGAAGGATCAGAACATCTCTGTAAACACCCCAAATTTTCATTATCCATTCTCAAACAATACTCCTCGGGCAGTGCTAACCCTGTTAGGTCAGTGTAGGAGTCAAACCCCGAGTCAGTTTCAAAAAATCACCATTTTACCCATTTTCATTAGGAAAATTACCATTTTACCCCTAGGTCATCTCTGACCCCAGTCAGTTGGAGTCAACCAAGCTCATTGGTCAGTTCAGAACATTTAGAATATCAGTCATTTCAAATTCATTTGAGCTCACAATGAACAAACCATTTTCATTTCTGACCATTCCTACCAAAATGGAATCATTTCTTCAGAAATAAGCTCATTTCTCACTCAAATCCAAGCCAATTGTCTCCAAGTCAGACATTCATAGTCAGTCATATTTCCCAGAGTCTAACTTGAGTTCACCAGGAGTTTGAGTGCTCCGGTTTCAGCTCAAAATTATTTCTGAGTGTCCAAGAGCCCATTTTAGTCCATTTCAGCTCTTTCAGCTGAAACTGAGTTGAGTCAGTCAGTTGAGCTAGTGTTTGAGCTTTGATTTTAGTTCATCTCAGTATTATTCACCTTTTTTTCAGCTCAAACCGAGCTCAGGTTCGTAATTCACTTCGCTTCAGTGACCATTCCGTACCATTTCTCTAAAAATGACAACTTTTCTTGAAAATTCAGCTGGAAAGGTCAGTTGAGTCAGTGTCTGGTCAGTTCACTTGAGTTCTGGAACTCTAAAACCCAGCTCAATCTGGCTCATTTCAGTTCATTTTAGCTCAAACCCCAATTTTCAGTGTCACTCTAACCCAGTAGAGTCCTGAAAACCATTTCTTGAGCTATTTTGCAATTTTTATCAATTTTAATGCTTTTTAAACTGGTACAACTGCCAATCGGGGTCTAACATCCAAAATTCTTCATTCAAGGTCTGCATTTCGCATGTCATTTCTCATCATTTCATATCATTTCTCAGCATTTCATAACATTTCATCATATTTCATTTCATTCTCGAAGTTCAGAACTCCAATTTTATAAATTTCAATCCAGATCAAGTTTCAAAAGCTTTCAGAAATCAATTTCAAACCCCAGGTTTTTCAAAATTGACATTTTTACCCCCGAGATTCTAAATTTGGAAATAATTTCTCGAGAAAAATAATCTGGATTTCTTTCAAAATTAAATTTTCAAATTCTACACTGGATTTGCTTCACAACGAGGTATTGAACTTCAAAATCTGAGCTCGTTTCAAAAACTGCCAAAAATAGCTCGTTTCGTCTGGAAATTTTCTAAAATAACTATTTAACCCCTCCAATCGTCAAATTCAGTTTTAAAAGTGGAATTTAGAGCCGCTCTGAGATGGTCCATCCATTTGCATTTTCTGTTTTAATTTATAAAAAAGAAAAAAAATTACCTTTCTCTTTATTTTTTTGTTTTATTTTATTATTTTATTTTTTCTAAGGTAAGACACACAAGGGGGTCGACCACCCTAGCCCTCCTTCTAGCCTATTTCCTTTCTTTTTTCCTCCATTTTCCTTTTTTTCATTTTTTTTCCTTCTTTCTTTCTTTTCTTCCTTTTTCCTTCCTTTTTCTTTTCTTTCTTTCTTTCTTTCTTTCCTCTCCCTCCACTCGCGTACATTATTTTCCAGCCTTCTTCCTCTTCCTCTTTCCCTCTCCTTTCTTCCCCTCTTCTTTCCTTTTCCTTTTCCTTTTCTTTCCTTCTTTCCCCTTTCTTCCTTACCTCCTTTCCATCTTTTTCAAAGCCAAGCCTGCAGCTATAGCCATTCACGTATGGCTCATTAGATAATAATGGAAACTTAGGTTTTGATTAGATCAAAACCTAAGTTCAATACAAAAACAAAAAAACTTGCGACTCCTCTTCCCCTGAATGCCTCTCTCTCTCTCTCTCTTTCTCTCCCCTTGGCTGCAACTTCCAGCCATTAAAGCCACCTCCAGAGCTCCTTCCTTTAGCCGACGGCCACCACCAGAGCTCCTTCCTTCAGCCGACATATCACCCTCCTTGTTGCAGCCGGCTCCTCCTCCACGCCCAGCAACACCAGCCGGTTCACCTCTTCCAGCAACCTACCAGCTGCTTCTTCCTCACACAGAAACCATCACCTACCAGCTACAGCCATCAGTCTCCTTCAACAACTCCAACAAAGTAGCACAACCCTCAGCTCCACCCTGCAGCAAAACCTTGGCTTCAATCACAATCGTGGCAACAAGATATCACACGACTCGCTCTTTGCATCTAACAACAGCTTCCTCCTGGTAGCTGACCTTGGTGATCAGCATCTCCTCAATCCGTGGCAGCAAGCATCATCAAGCTTCATCAAGCACGCTGCATCCCCCCTTCAACAGGAGTTATAGTCCCAACAAGGAAGGAAAAACTTTCGGCCAGTATAACAGCCCTCAAGCGATCTCTTTAAGTCGATCCAGTCATTCCTTTGCCAAGGTAAAGAAATACCTGCTTCTACAATTTCTCAATGATTTCATTGAGAATCCAATTTTGAAACTGGATTCATATGATTAAAAGGGCTATTTCATGGTTTCATATTCTTGATTTGTCATAGTTAAGGCTATCTAAAGGAAAAGATACATCCAAGTGAATGGAATGGATCATTCCTTCTATAGCTACAATATATATATATATATATATATATATATATATATATATATATATATATATATATATATATGATTCATATACCCCTGATTATCTTTAATTTTATTTGTTTTCATGTAGATCATAGGATCTAGGTATGACGTTTAGATTATTTTAGATGTGTTTCATAAATTTCCTTAATATATGCCTAGTTAGTTTATAGTTTTTCATTCAGGCGTGCAATGCAACTGTTATTTCATATAGCAATTCTTATTCATAAATCTCGAAATTTTTATGTTGAAAGAATTTATCTATTGTTGATCTTATGCAAAAAACCCAGATTGATTTGGGTTCTGAAACTTTATTTTAAAAAACAAATCCCAATTCGAGTTTTGGACTTCTCTGAACTTTCAATTTTTGCTTTAGCAGACAAGAACCTCCGGCACCACCCTTGTGGGAGATTCATATTGTCCTCCAAAAAACAAAGTGGATTCATAATTGAATCTACTAATGATATGGAGATTTTGAGGTTTTTTCAATTAGTTTTAATCTCTGTCAAAAATCAGATTTTTCAGACCCCTAGGAAAATCTTGATTTTCCTTTGTCAGGGTATAGACAGACCCTAATGCACCGAGTCCGCTCAACCTGTAGCTTGTCTGCATAAGCTTTCAACATAAAAGTTGTTCATAACATATTTTTCCGTCATTTCCCAAAATTTGGGGATTTTTAAAACTGTTTCATTTTTTTCCCAAATTTTTTTTCTGTCTGACAGATTCCAATATCCAGAAATCTCAGAGATTTGGGTCTCTGATAACAGTGTGCCCTTTTCCAAACAGTAACCTGAATACCAATGATGCAAAAATATCAAATTTTCCTCTGTTTGTCTGGGACATTTTCCCACAATTTCAGACTTTTACCCATCATTTTACTATTTTCCCCACATTTTCTACCTAAACCTGTCTGTTTCCCCTAGATCCTAGAGTCACCAGATTCCAATCCGACTTGCCAGAGTGGTACAGCTCCGACCATAGGTCAAAACCAAAAAGTGCAAAAAGTAAGAAATCTTTGCCTAACTGTCCTTTGTCACCCCATAAAATTTGGGAAATGTTTATGGAAGTTTGATATCCTAAATCTCCTTTAGAATCAGCATTTTAGGCAAATTTTTGATTTTCTTAGGATTTTAACCATTTTTCATATTAAGAAAATACAAAAAAAATAGATTTTTGAGCTTCATTCTGTTTTTAGGGTTATTTTAGGTGTCCGTGCCAAATTTGGCTTAATTCCAGGTTTATTTGCTCCATGTGTTAGTTTATCTTTAAATTTAGAAGCGAAAATCAGGCGAAAATCAGGTTAAATTTGATATTTTATGATATTTTCGCCATTTTAGGGTTTTATTCATATAAATAAGCATGTCATGTCATGTTAGAGTTAATTTCAATCTTATTTGCATTTCATATTTTTCAATTTTGCAAAATGTATTTCAGAAAACTCTGGTTTCAAGGCCATAGTCTTGTTATCATGGGTATTTTGGTCATTTTGACCTAAATTTTGAAATTTCAATCTTTAATTTCATAAATTTTCATGCATATCATCATATTTCATCATATTTTATTTGATTTATTTTATTTAATTTTCAAAATTCTAAAATTTACAAAAATTCTTTCAAAAAACCCTGATTTCAAGGTCATTAGGGGTATTTTGGTCATTTTGACCCCAATTTCGAATTTTCAAGTTTATTTTTGAAATTTATTCATTATTTATCATTTTTATATCAAATGGGGTATGGATTTGGGTTTATATCTGAATAATATCCGATAATTTTCCATATTTTTGGAATAAATTCAGAAAAACCTACATTTTTGTGCTAACCTTGTTTTCTAGTCTTGCAGGAACATTCAAGAAGAAGATTTAGTTATTTTATTTCTTTATTTTACTCAATTTAATGCAAAAAGCAATGTAATATTTAGAATAAGAGTTACATTTCTGCTTAGAATAGGGGTGCATTGTATATAGTTTAATTTCAGCAAAATTTCAATATTTGATGTATGATTCATGCACATTTATTTCAAATTCACTATGGTTTACACAAATGTCACGTGCACAAGCTCTTATGGAGTTTATAAACTCGGTGGGATTTGTATTTATGGCCATAATTAGAATACGAAGAAAACTAAGATTTATGATCTTCGTATTAGCCACATTCAGCCTACACACTTAGGCTAACTTCAAAAATGCATTTTATTTCTCCAAGTTTCAAAAGGATTTCTCAATTTGTTAATTGAAATTCCCTTTCAAATTCATGTTGATTCATTCATATCATTCAAATTGCATTGTTTTCAAACTCATTTTTCAACTTCAATTTAAAAAAAAAAACAATTTTCTCAAGGATTTACCAAGTTTCTCAGGATTAGAATTTCTCAGAATTCTGAGTTTTCAAATGAGATTTCAAAAGCATTTCCTAAGTTCAAACCAAGATTTTTCAATGTTTTAAAATTCTCAAATTTCAAAATCTCCAGTTTTCAGAAATCGATTTTCTCAGATTTCCCATTTTCTTGAGAATCCAGTTTTCTGAGAATCCATTTTCCATTTCAAAATCATTTTCCAATGAGCTTTCTTGATTTTCTTAGAATTTTCAAATCCATTTCCTCAGAAAAGCAATCTAAATCTCAAAATCGATTTTCCAAAGTACAAGTTTTCCTGAGTATTCATTTTCCAATCCACTTTCTGATTTCCAATAAAATTCAATGATTTTCCCAGAAATTCCATTTTCAAGCATTTTTCAGTCATTTTCCAAATGCATTTCAATTTTCCAAAGCAAACATCATCCTTTCAAAACTTGCATTATTTTCAAAATTTCATAGCACAAGCATGATTCTTTGTGCATTCTAGGAAAAAATAGAGCATAATTTAGATATTTGAGTCGAGTTAAAGCACGTAATTGATCCTTGGTTCAATTACCCTTGGTAAAGGCACCAGAAACAGTTGAACCTCGTACCGACAGGCGGATCCCATTCCATGGAATTTTCTTGCAAATTTTTAAAACGGAGGCAAGTTAATTTTCAAAACCAATTTTCAAAACTTTGGTCGAGTTTGATTCGCGAAATTCGTTTCTCTCTCGCAAGGGAGGGGAAAAAATTTTGCGATGATAACAGGTTTGGCGACCGTGATGGGACCTGTCTTCGCCTGATCAATTATGTGCTTTAACTTAGCTCAATTATCAAAATTATATTCTATGGAATGTCAGCTTTAATTCCTGATATCATGTGAACCTAGGAGCCTAGACTTGAGCCCAGCTGACATGGATTGCATATAGACTAGGCATGGTTTGGTAGGACCATATTGAGGAGAATTATTCATGCTCACATAGACTTAGGTCGGAAATACAACACTCCTCAATCTAGGATCTGAATGAAAACAATGTTTGCTTCTTCAAATATTTCAAAAATCTATCTCTCTAGGTCTTAGAGCCCTCAGTTTTCTTACATGTGCTCATATTTCAAAAACCACCCCACCTATCTCTACCCGGTCTTCATGTTGCTGGGCTTTCTTCCAGAACCATAGTTCGGGATAAAGCCTCACACCTGGGCCACTCATTTGGGCTAACGCCCCCTTGCCACGTACCAAGGGCCATAGTCCAACGTATATCGGCAGGCGCTAAAGGATGTTGGGAAAACACAAGCCTAGACCCGGAGATGAATTTTATGCCACGTACATCGAGCCTCAGCTTGAGTATATTGGCATAGCATGATTGGACATAGTTGATCTGAGCCTAGAGTCAGGATTAGGGTCCTAAAGCACTTTCAAAATTGATGCATTTAGAGTCAGCTTCTTAGGGATTGTTGTATGTGCATAATTGTTTGTGATTGAATGTATGATTTTTGTCTTATTTTCTTATATTTTCCCAATTTTTCCAAAATATCGGACAATTTTCCAAAATAACTCATTTTTTATCTTTTGTGAAATATCTCCTTTTTCTCAAAAACCCTGGACGATTTTTTCAATTTATCCACCTTTTCTTTAAAACTCTGGGTGATTTTCCATTCTTTCGTTCCTCTGGACTTCGAATTTCCAGCTTTTTATTTTATCCTGCCTGCAATTTTCAAAATTCTAATTCCAATCTTCCTATCTTTCAGTCCAATGGCATCCAGTCAGCTCGATTCTGTTTTTCCTGAGGGTCACATTTCCTACGAGGTGTGAAAAAGTCTTCCTGAGCATCAATCTCTCAGCACCAGACCCTTCTTCCCCCGGTGGTACTACATTTGGTTCAAAAACTTCTCTCGTATGTTTCCGGACCATTTGAGCGATTGCGGGTTAAAACTGGCATCTACAGTGAGAAAGTTGATAGTTAATGACAATCTGATTCATGCACTAGCAGAGCGGTGGAATCTGCGCACTTGCACATTCTGGTTCTCGTGGGGCGAGATGACACTACTGATGGATTAGTTTTCAGAGATTATGGGACTGCCTGAGCCAGCCGGTCAGCCTGGAGATCCGTTAGAGTAACAGTTTTTGATCAATGTCAAGGGTCTGGACCCTAAAGATGTTGTGGCTTGCATGACAGGGCGCAAGTCTTGACCACTGATTGAAGAAAATGGGAATGAGTATGTGAGCCTGATAATGATCTACCGACAATATGGAGAATTTGCAGAAGTCAGTTCGTTGTCCAAGACAGCTCGAGAGGGAATTCAACATGCGATGGTTCTGTGTACTGTGTGACTCGCCTTCTTTCCAGACGAACAAAATTATGTGGATGTCAGAATAGTACAGCTTCTGAGAAGATGGGGGAGTCGACAAACCAACCGTCTCTCGATAGCCATGACCGTACTTTCTTTTCTATACAGAGGACTGACCCGCTTCACAATGGGAGAGTCCATCTTAGTCGAGGGATGTACCTATGCTCTTCAGTCTTGGTTTCTTCATCATGTGCCAACCAGAGCTAGCTCGTTTATATATAACGACAAGGAACTCCTCCCAGTTGCATGGTACCGGTTTCTGATCGATTATCTGCAGGAAGAGAAAGTGGTATGGGACTACTTTGATCGAGAATTATCGCCTCCCAGATACACCCATGCATATGGCAAGAGATTCAAGCTGCTTGGTCCATTCTTTTGTGCTTATTATCATCCAGAGCGGTGTGTTCGACAGTTTTCTCAGAGACAGAAGCACATAGAGATGCGGCTGCTATCACGAGTCGTGCCAGAGTTTGACCTTGCATCAACACAGTGGTCCGGAACATACCATTCTGCCAGATATGTCTGGGACTCTTTTGTTACTCTTTCACTTTTTCCCGGTCCTCGTGTCTCTGCTAGTTATAAAGAGTGGTGGCAAATTGTCTGTCCGCCCCCTCTTTACCAAGTTTATTATTGATGCAATCATGTTTTCCTTTCAATAAATAAAATTTTTGCAAATTCTTCAATTCTTGATTTGACGACCTCGCCTAGGTAACAAGGCATAATTTTTAGTTGTTTATTTTCTTTGCAAAGGAATGACAACGCAATTGTCGTAATCTCAGCGACGACTCAATCCCTAGTAATGAGATATTCTTTCAATCGTCTACCAAAATTTTCATCAAATATTTTCTTCCAATCAAAATCTCTTTCAAAAAACCTAACCATCAATTTTGCCATGTAGAGAGCAGTCGTGACATTCAATGGTTCAGACAAGGTCAGGGAAGAAGACTGCACCAGTCGAGGGAATCGCATATTCAACAACTTCGGACAAAGAGATGGATTCCCTGCGCTCGGGCAAAAATCAAGGGAAACAGGTCGAGAATGACATTGATCCTCAAATGTATGTCATGTTCAAGAAAATGATGACCAAAATGCTGGCAGAGCAAGCTAAATCCAGTGCAGAGCAGAACCAAGTCAAGCCAAAGGCTAAGGGTTGTATAATAAAAAAGCAGGTGAAAATGTCTAAAAAATGTGTCCAACATGTCGATACAACTGATAAAGAGGGATCAACAGAGGATTCAGATGAAGAGTTTGAGACCCATCAGGCATTTCGCAAATCTACTCAGGGGCAGGGGTCAGCCCACAAATTTAAAGAGCAGTCTGTCAATGACTTTGACCAACTGCAGTTCAAAGATGTGGTAAGAATGCTTCGAGACCTGCAGACTCGTGACAAGGGCAAGAAAGTCTTCACCAGCGAAGACTTCTATGATGGTTTGGATGGGGATAATAATCTTGAGAATCTCCCCAGAAAGTTTATCAAATTTGATGGTTCTGGAGACCCCAAAGCTCATCTCGTCATGTTCTTCGCTAAATGCTCCAAATTCAAGCGAGACAACAGCGCATTTTTCCTTTGTTTCCCTCGTAGTCTGGAGGGAACAACAGCAAAATGGTATTCAGAGCATGTCAACTCTATCGAGCTGAAAAAATTTGATAAAGTGGTAAACATGTTCATTGAGAGATTTTTGTTTACTGCTGAGGCACTTCCCACCCTCAGTCATTTTTGTGGCCTCAAACAGAGAGAAAATGAGAAGGTCAGAGATTTCATTCACCGCTGGAGATCAGCCTGCAACAAGATAAGAGACCCCATATCAGAGGGGCATGCTCTGTCCCTAATTCTGAGCAATTTCTCACAGCCTCTAAAAGGCCTCATCTCTACTGCACCATCAAGGACATTCATTGAGTTGACAGAGCGAGCCGAATGGCTCGAGTTGAGCATGAAGAATGGTTTCTATGAAGGCTTCACCTTCACTAAGAACAACAGCCAAACTGAGCAGAAGAAGAAGAAGACTCACTTCACTCATTCTATCAGAAATAATAATTGAAACCACCGTAAGGGGCAGAACAAAGATTTCTGTTATGGGGCAGAAAGTTCAAAGAATGACCAAAAAGGCAAGTCAGTCCCTCAATACAACAAGCCGCTACAATTAGAGCAGGGTCCAAAACCCCATGAAAAAGTGAAGCATGAAGAGTGGAGTTATGACAGGAAATTCACTCCACTGGACCAATCACTCGAGACTGTGCTCGAGTACATGTTGACCAAAGAGATGGTCAAATTGCCCAGGTTGGTCGATCCCCCCGTTCCCATGGGAAAATTCAAAGATCAATTTTGTAAATTTCACAGAACAGTGGGGCATAATACTGAGAACTGCTTCGTTCTTAAGAATATCGTTCAGGATCTCATCGACAAGAATCTTCTGGTGGAAGGTGCCAAAGATGAAAATATGGATATTCTGAAGAAACCATTTCCCCATTATTCTACAACGGTCATCTCTGAACAACCTTTTCAACCACAGGAGCATATCAGGCCATGCTCTAAAAAAGATATGCAAGCTCAATATCAGGTCCTTGTACTGCAACAGGCTCAATCCAAAGCTCAGAAAATGGATCTCATTGCAACCTTTGGTAAAATGAAGGTATCTGACAAGCCCACTGGGGTATCTCCTGAAGTGGCTAAAAGAATGTCATGGCTTCCCAAACACTTTATTAAGCCCGCCCCAGAGAAAAGTGAGACATCTGCACCAAAACCGATTATTGCATTGTCCAATGTCTCCATCTTGGATCTGGCCCAAGCTTTCGCCAAGCATCAGCAAGTGTTGGATGATCTATTGCGGAAAATCAAAGTGAAACCGAGCATAACTCCTAAAGACATGGCCCAGATAGTCAATCAGACCATAACAAATGCTCTGATCACTTTCTCAGATAAAGACCTCCCGAAGCTGCATGTGTTCCACAACAATGCTCTGTATGTTGTGATTCGAGCCAGAGGAATGAATGTTCCTCATGTGCTGATAGATGGAAGTAGTAGCCTCAACATATGCCCGGAAATGACAGCCAAAGCTTTGGGCATTAAAGAAGAAGAATACATCCCAGACCCAATCATCATCTACGGGTTCGATAATCATGGCCAGACAGCTAAAGGAAAAATCTTTCTAGAATTTTTATTGACTATTCAGTCCACTTTGTTCTCTTTCATGTGGTCAATGTGCCGTCAACATACAATCTGTTGTTGGGAAGACCTTGGATCCATAACACGAACGTTGTGTCGTCTACTCTGCATCAGTGCATCAAGTGGTCAAAAGGTAGAATGATCACAAGAGTCCTGAGCGAGGATCCAGAACAGAGCTTAGCATAGCCCATGGTTCCCAGACCAACTTTCACTACTGATATCCCTAGCATTAGGGGAATTGATGAGGTCAGCTTTAAAGAAAATTCAGGAATACTGCAGACGGGGGAACAACCAGAGCATACAATGGCCATGACTCAATAAAGAGGCCCATATTTTTTTAAAATTGGAGGACAAATTGACTACAACACATTCAAAGATCATCCTCTGTTCTCTCAATTCATGAAGGCCAAAAAGGGATTTGATCTGCTAGTGAAGCATGACTATCAGCCTTTTCAAGGCCTGAGCAAAAATGGAGATGGTCGTCTTGAGCCAGTAATTCCTCAACACTATCCTCAGAGGGCCGAATTGGGCTTCAATGACAGAAGATCTCAGAAGGGCACTATTTTTGTCAAAGGGACACATTAAAAGAATTTGCTTGTCTTTTCATTTCTATTCTTTTGTTGGGATGATGTCCCATTTCATTTTCATTAATGTCATTTGATCAATTCAATCTTTCAATAAAGTTGCAAATTTCTTTTATCTGTCTGGATGTCATTTGCCTCTTTACTTCTCATTATCAAATCTTTGCAAAATTGCCATTATTTTGCTCTTTTATTTTTCCAATTATTTTCTCAATAAAAGCAATTTGTTTTATGATGGGTGATTTCCCTGAATCAATTTATTCTCCAATTTTTAGAATGTCTTCCCGATCTATCAAGAAGCTCGTTCTTAATCCAAATGCCTTTTCAAAGCTAACAATGATTCATCAGGTCAAAATAAGAGCATAATGCAATCAGACTACGAAGCAGTCAAAAGAACCCACAGAATTTGATTCAACTCTTCAAGAATTACCAGAATTTGCAGCAATTTAGGAACAAGATGAGCCATCACCCTTAGTTCAAGACCTAACTGAGGATATCAATATTGGATCATAAGACGATCCCAAAATTCTTAAGATTGGCAGCCATTTGAGCCCGGAAGAGAAGGAAAGGCTCACCCATTTTTTGAAAGAGCATGAAGAAGTGTTTGCATGGACGTATGAGGATATGCCAGGTCTGGATACCAAATTGGTCGAGCATCGCCTCGTTCTAAAACCAGATGTCAAGCCAGTTAAGCAGAAGCTAAGAAAAATGGATCCTCGAGTGAAGCAACAGGTTAAAGAAGGTCTGGAAGACCTACTTAAAGCAGGGTTCATTCGAACCATTGACTATCCAGATTGGTTAGCGAATATTGTCGATGTTCCCAAGAAGAATGGCAAGGTTCGAATCTGCATCGACTTTAGAGATCTCAATAAAGTGACTCCTAAGGATGATTATCCGCTTCCTAATATTGATCTTTTGATCGACAACATGGCAGGCCATGCCATGTTCTCTTTTATGGACGGATATTCTGGATATAATCAGATCAAGTTGGCCGCTCATGATCAGTCCAAGACATCTTTCACTACTCCTTGGGGCACTTTTTGTTATACGGTTATGCCATTTGGGCTTAAAAATGCTGGAGCCACTTATCAGCGTGTGTGAACACCCCAAATTTTTCAAAAAGTTGTAAATATTTCTTTTTTGCCCCTGACCCCATTTTCTGAGTAATTGAGTCAGTTTTAAATCTAAATTCTAGTTCATTTCTCAAGTTTTACTGAAATTAAATTCATTTTATATATCTGACTTGATTTCGAATCCGAATCCATTGTAAAGATCCAAATCTGAGCCTCGTTGTCCAACTTTTAAATAAAAATTACAGAAAATACCAAAAATAGTTTTTAAATAGCTCGAACAGTCCATCCGGCATCCGTTTGGATCCATCACGTTATATTCCTCAATTCGAGGTTTAAAGCTCGAATATTTTCTCAAAACTTGGGACCAAACCCATTTTTTTGAAGAAATTTCCCCAAAATAGCCTTAGAAACCTTCTTTTGTAAATATTTCTCCAAACATACAAAAAAATTAGTTTAAATCCTTGTTTTTCCGTAAATTTTAGGATTTTATTCCAAAAATATAAAAAATATATAAAAATGAAGAAAAGAACAAAATATATATATATATAAAAATATAGAAAAGAAACAAAAATCAGTTTTTGAAAAAACTCTTTTTGAAAAAAAAAATTCTTTTAACTAAAACCAGCTTTTGCAAAAATCTTTAAAAGGAACCAACTTTTTGAAATTTTTTATAAAAGACCCTTTTTAATGAAAAATCATTTTTTTTAGGGTCACAAAGGCCTTCTCTCTCTCTGACCGAAACCCTCTCACCACCGCCTTCTCCCTCTCTCACTCTCGAACCTCCATGGCAAACCCCATGTGCGACCTCTCCATCACCCTCCGGAAGCACCCGTGGCCTCCACCCTCCGATCCTCTTCTTCCATCATCGAGCAACCTTCACCCTTCATCTTCAACCGGTTTCCTCCTTCGTGAACCTCGTTCTCCCCTATAAAAGAATCGTGCATGAGAACCCTAAAATCATCTGTTTCCACCCTTCCCCCCTTTTCTCCTTCCTTCAGAAGGACCGCGTTTCACCCCACCATTTTCCCTCTTCTCTTCTTCTCTGATCCGTTATCACCTTCGCGCCTTCTTCCTTCTCCTCGACGATCGCTTCTTCACCTCTGCATGATCTCTTCTTTTCCTTCACGGGAACGCTTCTCACCCCCGCACCCCTCTTCTAAGCATATCGCCCCTCTTCTTCTCGACTGATTCTGAAAGGAACTCCACAGCCGAATCCCTACCCTGTCACAATCTCAACCGAGGAAGGTAAGGAACTCTCCCTTTTATGATTTGTCTGCAAATTTCTTTGGTTTATTTTTAGAGGTTTATAGTTTGAATCCTTCCATTTTTTTTTATGTGATTGTTTACCTATGAATTTCTTCATCTACATTCTGATTTCTTTTGCTCAGCTCTGTTTTGAATTTGCTGTGGATTCCTCATTTTGTTTAATACATTTTCCTACCTGTGATGACCGGCGATGCCTCACAATGGCATCGCCGATTCACTTAGATTTTGAATAGTAATTTTCGTCTAAGTTTACCACGTTTAATTTTTTTTTTATTATTTCCTTTTTTTTATCAATTTCTCTTATGATTACTCATTTCATCTTCGCGATTTTTTATTTCTCTGCTTTCTTTCTCTTTTTAATTTTCCTTATTCAAATTTCTCTGTTGAAGCACCTCTATAATGCCAATTCATTTACAGAAGAACCGACTTATATAGTGCAAGATTAATGGAATATTTGCATTCCTATATTTGATCTTTCCTTTTCTTTGATTTTCTTTGGTTGTGATTTTATCTGTTTTCGTCATCCTCTTGATTTTTTGCTTTCGGTTGGTGTTATCTCTTCAAGTTTTGAGCCCTGGTTTATATATAGATTTCTCTTCCTCATTTACGTTTCTCTTTTATATTTATATTTGGATTCCACTATTAACGGTCGGCTTATATTTTGAGGTTCACCCCTCTGTTTGCAATTTGGATTTAATTTCCTGTTTGTTTCCCTATCTTTCTACATTTTTGTTTCTTGCTTTCTTTCCCAGTTATGATTAATTCTTGGTTTTGATGGTGTTTGGTTGCTTTCTTTGGCTATATCCTTGTTTTCATTATTCCATGGGTTTCAGTCTTTTCTTTGTTTTTAGCCATATTCTGTTTTGTTGCATCAGATCTAAAGGTATAGTCCATGCTTTATAGACACACCTCATCTGTATCATCAGTTGGAGTGCCCCATTTAACCTATATGTATTCTATCTAATGCTATGATGGTTAAATATTCTGGTTCAGTGTGCTTTGCTTCATTTTGTTACGTGTTTTGTATCTCAGTTGGGCATGGTACATTATAAAGCATTGCTCAAATAACTCAGCGTGAAGATCAGGGATGGTCCAAACAGGTCATGGAAAGAAATGTGTCGTGTCATATATCCATCCTCTTTGATTTTCAGGTTTAATATAGTCATCGTAGGAGCCTGCAGCAGTTTGTTTAGCTTACTTGTTCCATAATATAAACTCCTATTCCTTACAGTTCTAGTTTCATTGTATAGTTCTTATCAAGGTAAATTTTCTGCAAAATATCCTGTTGTAGAATTACGTTGGTAATGTTATCCATTCCTTTTCATCCATCATCGCCTCTATGGTTGAGTCAAGCATGCAATTTAGATCGGTATTTCCTTGAATTGTACTCACATAGATTCTTGTTCTTGGCTAACTGTTGCAGGAGTCAGAGAATTATGCTATATATAAGAGCATATATGCTGTTGGGGCAGCCTCTTTTTGATTTTCCAATATTACAAATATGTGCTGAAGCTTCAGCATGACCCAACGACCCCTTGTATATCACTGTGCTCTACCACTTTGTCTGAATAAATTTAACCTGATCCATCAGCCACTAAGAGCATGGTTTGATTGTATTTTCTAATGTTTCAAAATCCATGCTTTAGAAGTGTAATTTGTAACTTTAATTAGACCTTTATATATATATATATATATATATATATATATATATATATATATATATATATATATATTAGCATGTGCATACTAGTATCAAGTGATTATTTCAAGCAAGAGTCTGATCTGGATCATAAAGCTTCAGACTGAATTATTGTTATGTTGGCTGTCACTATCATTCCAGTTCCTTTGCAAATTTTCATAGCATATTCAGATTTTCCTGCTCTATGACAAGATCCTTTGGAAGAAAGCATTGCTTTGACTTCAAGAATATCGTTCAGGACTGCCTTGATAAAAATCTCTTTATCAAAAATGAAGAAGAAAAGCATCTAGATATCCTAACCATGCAAGCTCAGTCCAGCTACCAGACAGGGGTCAGCACTCAGTGGAAATCAAGTAAGCCGAAGAAAGCAAAGCATGAGGGTTGGGGTTATGATCGCAAGCTTACCCCTCTAGGTCAGCCAATCGAAGAAGTTCTACAATACCTGCTTGCGAAAGATATGATCAAACTCCCAAAGCAAGATGATCCCTCTATCACCAAGGGGAAATGGAAAGATCGCTTTTGCAAGTTTCATCGAGTAAGGGGGCATGACACGGAGCGCTGCTTCATCCTCAAAAATATTATGCAAGACTACATTGACAAAGAGCTTCTGGTGCCAGAGAAAGGAGAAGAGCAGCCTGCAGTTCAAACCAAACCTTTTTCAGACCACTCGAAGAATTGAGAATGCCAAAAGTGTTTCGCTTTCATACCTTTTTTTTTTGTCAGTCGCTTTATAGGGGAAAGTTGACCCAGTCTTTGTGACTTCTTTTGGTTAAAATACTTGTAAATATTCAGCTTTGTTATCTACTTTTGCTTATCAATGAAATGTCAATTTTCTTTATATCTTTGATATTCCCTTCTTTTTGCCATACTAGGGCATTAAATTCTTGTTCTATTTTCAAAATGTGGGACAATCCTGACATCATTCATGAGAGAAATGATGTTACCTATGAGGGTCTTTCAAAAATCATGAAAAATTTTCATATTTTAGTCCAACTTTTTCAAAGATCAACTTTCGTGTTGATCATCTTTTCCAAAAAAATAAGTTTTCAACCATTATATTCAAAGATCAAGCCTTGTGTTGATCATATTTTCCAAAAATTGGTTTTTCAAATCATCACATTCAAGGATCAACCCTTGTGTTGATCATATTTTCTGAAAATTGGTTTTTCAAATCATCACATTCAAGGATCAACCCTTGTGTTGATCATATTTTCTGAAAATTGGTTTTTCAAATCATCACATTCAAGGATCAACCCTTGTGTTGATCATATTTTATGAAAATTGGTTTTTCAAATCATCACATTCAAGGATCAACCCTCGTGTTGATTATATTTTCTAAAAACTGATTTCAAACCATGGCATTCAAAAATTAACCCTCATGATTATATTTTCTAAAAATTGATTTCGAACCATGGCATTCAAAGATCAACCCTCGTGTTGATCATATTTTCTAAAAATTGATTTCAAACCATGGCATTCAAAGATCAACCCTCGTGTCGATCATATTTTTTAAAAATTGATTTCGAACCATGGCATTCAAAGATCAACCCTCATGATTATATTTTCTAAAAATTGATTTCGAACCATGGCATTCAAAGATCAACCCTCATGTTGATCATATTTTCTAAAAATTGATTTCAAACCATGGCATTCAAAGATCAACCCTCGTGTTGATCATATTTTCTAAAAATTGATTTCAAACCATGGCATTCAAAGATCAACCCTCGTGTCGATCATATTTTCTAAAAATTGATTTCGAACCATGGCATTCAAAGATCAACCCTCGTGTCGATCATATTTTCCAAAAATTAGGTTTTCAAATCATTGCTTCAAAAAAATTAACCCTCATAATGATCTCTCGTGAATGATCCCCTTTTAAAGATCAACTCTCACACTTAATCCTCTTTCCAAAAAATGATTTTTTAAAGATCCCACATGCAGGCAGGATCAAACTCTTTTTCTTAAAACTTTTATCAATTTTTTGCTTGTCAAATCCTCTTTCAGTCTTATCACTGTTTATCAATTTTTGTTAAATTTTGTTTTTTCATTCTTATTTCAAAAATTACCCTTTCAGGTTAAGGGATAAACCTGATGCCTTTTTCCCATGAGGTATTTCTTTCTCCTTCTTTACCCCCCCCCCCCCTTCAGGTTAAGGGATATACCTAAAACCTCATCCTACGAGGTCCTTCTTACTTCGGGATAAGGGATAGTCCTGAATGTCTTTCTTCCTCTTTTAAAGCTTCATTAATCTCTGCCAGATCTTTCTCTTTATCCAATTTTATCAGTTTTATTTTCTTCTTCAAATTGTGTCGATTCTTTTCTTTATCAAGCCTTTTATTAATTTCCTTTCCCATTCAGGATAAGGGATAATTCTGAAAACCTCTCATAAGAGCAACAATGCTACCTGTAAGAATTCTGTCACAAAGATAAATTTCATAAAATTTCCTTGATTCTTTTATTTTGTCAAATCTTTCATCAATTTCTATCTCTTCTCGTCAGTTCTTTTCCAAATTTTATTTCCTACCCAGTCAAAATAAGTGGGCAAACAGATCACATGCAAATAATTCAGTCCTCAAGCTGGTCATTCTCAATCCTAGATCCGGTCCTCGCACTAGCAAATTTTCAAAACTCAATCTTGATTAAAACTTTCTGTCAAAAACCCGAGTTTTTGACTCGGGCTTTTCCTTTTTTTGGATCCAATGCTCGCGTTGGAACCAATCATTTCTTTAGAAATTTGAGTTTTCACGACTCGGGTTTCTTTTTTATTTCTGAAAATCCGAGTTCTAGCTCAGAATTTTCCTCTATTATTTCATTTGAAGTTCTGAGTTCCGACTAGGACTTCCTTTTGAATCCAATGCTCGTGTTGAAACCAATCGTTGCATTGAAATTTCAAAAATTTTAAAACTCAAAATTTTTCTTTTATCCTTTGTTTTAAAAGATCCAAGTTCCCACTCGGGTTTTCCCTTTTTTTCGTTTGAAGATCTGAGTTCCGACTCGGACTTCCTTTTGAATCCAATGCTCGCGTTGGAACCAATCATTTATTTAGAAATTCGAGTTTTCAAAAGTCGGGTTTCCTCTTTTATCTTTTTATTTTCTGAAGATTTGAATTCCAGCTTGGGTTTTTCCCTTTTCTTTCGTTTGAAGTTCTGAGTTCCGACTAGGACTTCCTTTTGAATCCAATGCTCACGTTGGAACCAATCGTTGCGTCGTGAATTTGAGTTTTCCAAAAAAAATTCTCTCTTATCTTTTATCTTGAACATTCGGGTTCCGACTCGGGTTCTCCACTTTTATTTCATCTTCCTTTTAAAAACACACGAGTCCCAACTTGGACTCTCTTCTTTTTCAAAAAAACCCAATTGTCAGGCGGGACCTTCTTCCAAAAATCCAGCCTTCCGGCTAGTCCATTTCAAAATTTCAAGATTCAGGTTTATTCTTTCTCTCCTTCCCCTTCAGGTTAAGGAATAAAACCTAATGCCTCTTGCTAACGAGGTATTTCTTTCCTTCTTTCCCCGTTCGATAAGGGGATAAATCCTGAAAATAGACCACATACAGTTAGGATGTGATGGTCCATTGAATTCAGAAATTTTCATCAAATTTTACTTTCCAATCTAGCTCATCTTCACAACCCAGTCCTGCACTGTGTATTTCTCAAATCATATATTGAGCTCATTTGGAAAATCCGGTTCTCGCACTGGTAACTTTCTAAAATCAATCTTCTGACCAAAGTCCTTCCTTCTACAAAATTCAAGTTTTTGACTTAAACTTCCCAAAATTTGATGTATTTCCAAAAGATCCAACTTTCGTTGGTCATGTATTTCCAAAGGTTCCAGCTCCTGTTGGTCATGTATTTCCAAAAAAGATCCCACTTTTGCTGGTCAGGTATTTTAAACGTTCCAGCTTTAGCTGGTCAGGTATTTCAAAAGATCCAACGCTCGTTGGTCATGTATTTCAAACGTTCTAGCTTTTTGCTGGTCAAGTATTTCAAACGTTTCAGCTTTTGCTGGTCAGGTATTTCAAACGTTCCAGCTTTTTGTTGGTCATGTATTTCAAATGTTCCAGCTTTTTGCTGGTCATGTATTTCAAACGTTCCAGCTTTCGCTGGTCAGGTATTTTAAATGTTTCAGCTTCTGCTGGTCAGGTATTTCAAACGTTTCAGTTTTCACTGCTCATGTATTCCAAATGTTTCAGCTTTCGCTAGTCATGTATTTTAAACGTTCCAGCTTCTGCTGGTCATGTATTTCAAAGGTTCCAGCTTTTGCTGGTCATGTATTTTCAAAATCAAAGATTGCAACTAAATGTCTCATCAAAATCTATAATGAGTGATTATTTCACAAGGAATTCGTGAAAACTTTGCCAATTTGCTAAAAGCATTTGTTGATTCTAAAAGTCTGACTACACAAAAGAATTACATCAGATTACCTCTAGTATTCTTTCAAAAAGGTGAAACTTTTTGCGAAAAAGAGGTAAATTCAAATCTTTTCCTATTGATCAACCAAAAGGATGTAAGAAATGTCCTCGATATGATTTATGAAAGAAATATTCAATGATGTTGAAAAGCTAGAAGTGATTTGATATTGATCATGGCTATGGTGCATGTTTTAAGATGACTTTCTAGCAATCAGGCAGTGGACATATCTTGAGCTATAAAAAGAATCCACTCAACCCATGTCTTCACATTCATTTAAAGTTGTAATCAAATATCTGCAAAAGGGGTCTCTCAACTGTTGTCAAGATGAAGACAAATATGCGAGCTAGACCCCTGGGGCCAAAGAAGATTTGGATCATCTCCGAGATGAAGGAGTTTGTGAAGGATCCTTTCAGGGAAAGTTCAGATCACTGTCGAGATAAAGGCGAGTGTGATGAACCTACCGACAAACCCTAAAAGATATTTGATTTCTGCTATCATCTAAAAACCTTTTTGAGCCAATATCATCATTAGAATTTCTGAGATAAAAGAAGGATCAGAACATCTCCAAGATGAAGGAGTTTGTGACGTACTCTTCCCCGAAAAAAAAGAGAGAAAAGTCAGGACATCTCCAAAATGAAGGATGATGTAAAAACCTGAGAAAACCCAATGACTCAAAAGGAGTGCAAAAAGATCATCATAGAAAAACACCCAGATATCAAACTGCCGAAGTTGCCAGAAGTCATCTTTTCTCATGCAAAATTCTTTTATCAATATCTCTTCATTACTTGCTTTTATATAATTAAGAATATTTTTTTCTCTTCTCATATCAGGGAAATGAATAGCTTCCTTGAAGAAAATCATCAGTGCTAAAATTTTGAATTTGACTCTTAAAACCGAAGAGTTAACCCCGATAAAGGGAATACTCTAGGTAAAGAAGGAATATCTTTTACATATATGTGCACATTTTTCAAACATTTGAGTCAACTATAATTTTATCTTATTGGCAAAATTTTCTAGTTATTCCAAGAATGAAATAAACATTTAATATTCATTTTAATGCAACCTAGCATTGTTTATATCTTCCAAAAGAGTTGCCTCATTTAGTTGAAGTATCTCTTCCTGTCCCATCATGGTTTTCTCATTGAGAAATCTGTATGGTAGATCCCCACTCAGGTTAAGGGTCAAACATGAATTTTCTGCGAGAGGTCATTGATTTCAAAAGTTATTTCAGTCTCAGCAATGAGACGCCCCTTTTCTTCCCCTTTTCAAAGTTTTAGGAAACCCTATTTCCTCCTTTCGCAAAAACCCCTTTCGGATTTGTTCATCCAAATTCCGAAGGTCCCATTATGGTTTCTCCATTTAAGAAATCCGTATGGTAGATTCCCCACTCAGGTTAAGGGTCAAACCTAAATTTTCTGTGAGAGGTCATTAATTTCAAAAGCTATTTCAGTCTCAGCAATGTGACGCCCCCTTTCTTCCCCTTTTCAAAGCTTTAGGGAACCCTATTTCCTCCTTTCGCAAAAACCCCTTTCGGATTTGTTCGTCCAAATTCCGAAGGTCCCATTATGATTTCTCCATTTGAGAAATCCATATGGTAGATTTCCTACTCAGGTTAAAGATCAAACCTGAATTTTCTGCGAAAGATCATTAGCTTCAAAAGCTATTTTAGTCTCAGCAATAAGACACCCCATTTTCTTTCCCTTTTCAAAAGCTTTAGGGAACCCTATTTTCCTCCTTTCGCAAAAACCCCTTTCGGATTTGTTCATCCAAATTTCGAAGGTCCCATTATGGTTGGTAGATTCCCCACTCAGGTTAAGGGTCAAACCTGAATTTTCTACGAGAGGTCATTAATTTCAAAAGCTATTTTAGTCTCAGCAATGAGACACCCCATTTTCTTTCCCTTTTCAAAAGCTTTAGGGAACCCTATTTTCCTCCTTTCGCAAAAAACCCTTTCAAATTTGTTTGTCCAAATTCCGAATGTCCCATTATGGTTTCTCCATTTGAGAAATTCGTATGGTAGATTTCCCACTCAGGTTAAAGATCAAACCTAAATTTTCTGCGAGTGGTCATTAATTTCAAAAGCTATTTCAGTCTCAGCAATGAGACGTCCCCTTTCTTTCCCTTTTCAAAGCTTTAGGGAACCCTATTTCCTCCTTTTGCAAAAACCCCTTTCGGATTTGTTTGTCCAAATTCCGAAGGTCCCATTATGGTTTCTCCATTTGAGAAATTCGTATGGTAGATTTCCCACTCAGGTTAAAGATCAAACCTAAATTTTCTGCGAAAGGTCATTAATTTCAAAAGCTATTTTAGTCTCAGCAATGAGACACCCCATTTTCTTCCCCTTTTCAAAAGCTTTATGGAACCCTATTTTCCTCCTTTCGCAAAAACCCCTTTCAGATTTGTTCGTCCAAATTTCGAAGGTCCATTATGGTTTCTCCATTTGAGAAATCCGTATGGTAGATTTCCCACTCAGATTAAAGATCAAACTTGAATTTTCTGCGAGAAGTCATTGATTTCAAAAGCTATTTTAGTCTCAGCAATGAGATGCCCCATTTCTTCCCCTTTTCAAAGCTTTAGGGAACCCTATTTTCCTCCTTTCGGAAAACCCCTTTCGGATTTGTTAGTCCAAACTCCGAATGTCCCATTATGGTTTCTCCATTTGAGAAATCCGTATGGTAGATTTCCCATTCAGATTAAGGTTTAACCCTGAACCTCGCTTCGTGAGGTATCTTCCTTTCATAGGTTTGGGTTAAATCTGAGTCTCATTGCGACAAGATTCCTCGTTCTGAAGAGATGTTTCCTCCCAGTCCCATCATGGTTCTTCCCATCAAAGAATCCATGCTTTGTATATCCATCTAGAATAGGATCCTACTTGAGCTTCATTTTACGAGACATTTTCCAAAAATGTCCCATCAAGGTTCTCATGTATTCCTTTCCTCATTCAATTCATTTTGATATATCTTCGTCCCATCCAGGTTAAGGGCTAAACCTGAATCATTCCAAAAAGAGTATCTTGTCTCACCCATGAGACCTGATCAAAATTCTGATTTTCCCACCATTTCGGGATTTTCACCCAAAGTCACATCATGATTTCCTAATTTTCTACTCAATCATATCATTTTCGAGGATTTCATCTCCCCAAAACCATTTAAGATAAGGTTTTAAGCCTGAAGAGCCATATTTTTCAAATAAATTTTTTCACACCCAGTTTAGATCTGTTGACTGGGGCATTTTTCAAAATTTGGAGTGTTATCTTTGCCACTAAGCTCGGCTTTCAACCGGCTTAGTAACAAATAGGGGCATCTGTGAACACCCCAAATTTTTCTAAGTTTTGTAAAAATATCCTTTTTGCCCCTGACTCTATTTTCTGAGAAAATCAAAACTAAATTTCGGTTATTCTTCTGATTTTTTGGATTGAATTCCATGTTGATATGTTCAAAAATTCAATTTCGGAATTGGATCCAGTGTTTAAATCTGAGCCTCGTTACTCAACTTACAAATTGAAATTATAAAATGCCAAAAAAATTATGAAATAGGCTCAAACAGCTCATCCAACATCCATTTTTGATCCACTATTTCATATTTTCTCGATTCGAGGCCCAAACCTCGAATATCACCTCAAACTCTGGGTCCAAACTCGCTTTCTGAAGAATTTTTCAGAGAAATAGCCTTGAATTCTCAGAAAACCCTCTTTTGTAATTTTTTTTTTAAAAAATACCAAAAAATTAGTTTTAAACCTTTGATTCTCGTAAATTTTAGAACTTTATACCAAAAATATCAATATATATATATATATATATATATATATATATATATATATATATATATATAGAAAATTTCCAGAAAAGAGCAAAAAAATGAGAAAATCGAAAAAGAAAAAAAAAGAGAAAAATGGCCTTTTAAAAAGGCACCTTTTTTAAAAACAAGTTTTGTAAAAACGCCTTTTTGCAAATTTTGTTAAAGATCACCTCTTTATAAAAACTCAAAAACAAGAGGGCCCCATTGAAAATCCCCTTAGGGTTTTCTTTTTGAGAAAACCCTTCGCAAGATAAAGGAGGGGGAGGACGGCTCCTCTCTCTTTCTCTCTCCTCCATCGCACATCCCCTACCGCTTCTCGATTCTTCCCTAAACACCATCGATGTCCAACAAACTCTTTCCGAACCTTCACCCTCTTGTTTAAAAAGAAGCAAAGGGGAAACCCTCAGGGACCGCCTCTCACCCTCGCACCCCTCTTTTCTTCACACATCGACTGCTTTCATTCCACCGATTCTCTCCTTCTTCTTGATGATTTTCCTTCTCCGTTTCTTCAGCAGTAGAGGGATTCCCCTCAAGCAACAAGAGATTGACAGCATCAATGAGTTACAGCATCAATGGTGGGAATCGATCTTTCATTTTCTACTTCTTTGCTTCTCGGAACCTCCGCTTTTAAGCAGCTAAAAGGCCAAAAGAAGTTAATCGATCATCACAGCGACTAGGAGTCTCTGAAAATCAGAAACCTCCAATAACTGGAACTCGATCAGCCATTGCAGAAGCACCTCTTTCTCCTAATTGGAGTATAGACCGCGATCGTAGAGGACATTGAAAGACCAAATCCATCCATCTGCAATCGGATTTTTCATCAAATCACGATAGAGGTGTTAGTCACAGCGTAAGAAGGGATGGAAAACATGCATTTTCTGATCATCGACCTATTCAAGATGAGTGTTTGTGAGCTTGTCAGGTTCTTAAAGAGGAAGTAGCAATATGATCCATAGGAGGCATTCACCTCACGCCTTCTTCATTCTATGAACTCTTGATTAATATTATGTCATCTCTGTACATCTATCTTGTTAACATCTGCAATACCTGCAAAGTGTTGTTGAATATACAACTCAGGCTGCTAAATCACAATATGGTATGACTTCATTTGGGAAGGCTGGAAACTTGAATCATGGGTATCATGGAAGTCCTGCTTTTTGGTTGTGGCCTGCCTTGCCCTGGAAATCCATTGTCTGGTTCATTAAACCCTGCAAGTCCTAACAGGCAGATTGATAGAAATCCACATATTCTTTCTTCAATGAGGGGCTCAAATGGGCCTATGGGATCTTGGAATTATGAAAATGATGGGAACATGGAGGGTGATTTTGGATCTTCATTATTGGAAGAGTTCAAGAGTAACGAGACCAAATGTTTTGAACCTTCAGAGACTGTAAATTATGTAGTTGAATGTAATGCAGACCAGTATGGGAGTTGATTCGTTCAATGGAAACTGGAAACGGCTACTGATGAAGAGAAAAACATGCACCAACACGGCAGCTACACCCGCTGCATCTGTTATGGGTTTTCTGGGGGATATTTCTGATAATACTAAAAACAAGGGTAATTTTTGGGGAAAGTTGAAGTTGTCAGAGGTATGGGTTAAGCTGATATTTTTTTTCTGTTTCTGTTACCTATTAGCAATTTTTTTTTACTTTTTTTTGGTCACTGTACAGTATGACTGTTATTTTGGCACTTACTAGATTTATTGTTTGGTCTTATTTTGGTGTTTGTCATTAGAATCAATGTATTAAAGGAATGGAGCAATACGTCTGCGTGAGCTTGTAAAAGTATTTTTTTTAATAGTTGAGCATGTTTTGCTCATATGACTTGAGGTTTTTCACTTGATTTACCCTATGCTGATAAAAGACCTCATTTCTTGCATTATTATCTTTTAATTGCATCTTATTGTCCTGTATGTTAATGATTGATATTTTCCCAAAATAAATTACGATTCCATTCTTTTATTTTATCCATAAAACTGTCGGCATGCTAGCATCTTTCAATATTTGTTACATTTGTTAATAATGATTTCATGCTTTACTGTTATATCTTCTTGCCCACCCCACTTCTTATTAGGCATTTGGGCCAGTTTGAGACATTAATATCTCAACCTCGGTAAAAGCTAAAGGACCATAGCTAAGTCAGGTTGAGACATTATTATATCTCAGCCTCATTTCTGCTAAAGGATTTCAACCAGGTTGTCAAGCCCATTACTGGTCTAACTTAACAACAACACCAAGAGTCGGGTGTATAGCAGGGGGGAGAGAAAGAGAGATATTACCCCTCCAAACATGAGAATTATGAAAATCTCATTTGTCATCATTGTTATCAAGGGCTAGTTTTACTTTAACTCATCTGGTGCTTGGAATCTGTTTCTTCTTATATAGTAGACCCTCCATAACCTGCTGCCATATGCTTACCTTTTCATAAGATTCTAACTGTCAATAAAAGCAATACTCTAGGTCCTACAACGAGAAGGCTGAATCCTTCCAAAGTTTCTGTGAGTTAAATCAGGGTTCAAAAGATTACAAATATTTTACACCAAATGAAATCAAGATTCCTTCTCAATTCACTTTTAAATGCTAGTGAGAAGACATAGGTTTGTAGCCTAAAATTTCAACTGGAAATGATTGAAGAACTAAAGCTAAGGTAAATGACCCCATAACATGATTTTGTACCAGTGAGGCCCTGTGCAAAATATATATATATATATATATATATATATATATATATATATATATATTTCTATGTTTTATGAATATAGATATGCAACATTAACATATCCTATAGATCGTTAATTTTGGTCTTCATATGCATCCATATGTATCCCTTCTTAACAAATTCATTTAGTTTCAGTTCAAGACCTAACCTTTCTTTTTATGTTATTTTGCTTTGTAGCTAACTCAATTCTTGCAGAAAATGTCATTTAGCTTAAAGACTACAATTTCAAACTCAATTCAAGTTGCAATAATCAGATCATAATGAGAACTTTATATTTTCAGCCTTAGATTAGAATGGATGAGCATGTAAATGCCATTTGTTTCATTATTTTCTTTCCTTTATTTCTGAAAACCTCACAATGGAGAAACATGAATGGGACGTGCACCATTTCGTAAGAGGTAATTAATCCTAAGTTGATGATTTACATCAATGGCCATAGTCAGGATGTAAACAAAACTTAGTATTTTTATCTTTTACAAAATAACACTGGATCTGCACTGGGTCCTTTTTCATCATATTTTCCTTAAATATTTTCCTCTTTTATCAGAGTTTAGTTTAAAATTAATTCAATACGTATACCAATGGCCATAGTGAGGGTATACTGAGAGTTAATTTCTTTCTAAACTCTATAAAAGCACTAAAATGTATTTCATTCTTCATTTGAATTTGGATATAATTATTATATAATAGATTCAATGACCATAGTCAGGAGTGTATTATATCATTAATCTTATTCACATTCATTTAAAGACTGAAATATGATCTTCAAAACCCAATTTCAAAAATTATTTAAATTCATTCATCATTTAGGATAGAATTGCATCATATTTTCAAAATTTCTTTTCAAAAACTCCAAGTGATTTTGAGTATCTTTCTTCATTTCTCAAATCAATTCTATTCTATAGATTCAAATTCAATTCTATCTCATTTTCAAGATTAAAAGTTCAATTTCAAAGTCCAATTTGACTTTGAAATTTCAAAATTCTTTTCAAAACTTCAAAAATTCTTATATGAATCAAACTTCAAAAATTCAAATCAACTTTGAAATTCCCAATTAATTTTCAAAATTCAAAATCAAATCAATATCTCAAGTCCAAATTCAAAGTTCAATTTAACTTTGAAATCCTTGATTCATTTTTCTAAAATTCAAGCTTCAAATTCAAAGTCCAATTTGACTTTGAAATTCATTTGTATACTCAAAATTCAATTCTCAAATCAAATTCCAAATTCATTATCAAGATTCAAATTCAAATTCAAATTCAAATTCAAAATTCAATTTAATATCTCAAAATTCCATTTTCAAAGTTCAAATTTTAAAACTTCGAAGTTTCTTATTTTTCTGGCTTCAAATTCAAAAATCAAGTTTATTTTCTTCAAAATCTAAGTTTTGAGATTTATTCTGAATCTCAAAATTCAAAGTCTTTTTTCTAATTTCTAAATTCAAACTGGGTTTTCAAAAACCCAGATCCATCTTCAAAGTCCCATTTAGGCTTTCAAAATCAAAATTCAAAGTTAGATCTTAATCCCAATTTAGATCCAGATTTTCCAAGTACAATCTCCACTTTTGGATCTCAGGCTTCAGATCCACAATCCATTTAGGATCCAAAATTCTCAATTCCACCTTGGATCTCAGACCTTCAGATCCAAAATCCATTTTTAGGATCCAGAATCCAACTCCATCTTGGATCTTAGACTTTAGATCCAAAAACTCATTTTAGGATCCAGAATCCAATTCCATTTTGGATCTCAGATTTCAGATCCAAATTCCATTCCGAACTTCGAATCTAATTCCATCCTGGATCTCAGATTTCAGACCCAATTCCCCTTTAGGATTCCAAATCCAGAATTCAGCTTTATCTTGGATCTCAAATCTATTTAGAATCCAGATTTTTGGTTCAAATTCCACCTTGAATTCCAGATTTAAAATCAACTTCTATTCTCAATTCCATTTTTTTCAAATCCAATTTTATTTCATCTCAGATTTCAAAATCCAAGTTTTTGATTCCCAAAAATCCAAAACCCAATTCCATCTCTCAATTCAATTTTTGGGTTTTTCAAATCTTATTCTGATTTCAAACTTTAAAACTGAAATTCAAATCACATTCCAGCTTTATCCTGATTCAAAGTCTATTTATGACTTTGAATTTTCCTTTCTTCCCCTTTTATCTCATCTTCAAATCATTCTTTCCAAATTTAAAGATCTATTTTTCCAGCTTTGATTATTTCAAAGACTTAGAACGTCAAATCCCTGATCTATCTCAAGTTCTAAGTTAGATTCAATCATTTCTTCACTCCATTATCAAGTTCATCTCAGAACACTTGGAGATTTCCAAAACCATTTCTTTTGAAAAGAGCATGCATCTTTGCATTGCACAAGTATGATTCTTTGTGCATTTAGACTTAGGATAAATTCTTAGGTAATATTAAGGCAAAGCAAAAGGCATAAAATTCGACCCTTGGTTCGATTACCCCTGGTAAAGGCGCCAGGAACGGTCGAACCTCGTACCGACGAGCGGATCCCGTCTCCCAGTTTTCCCGCAAATATTTGAAAATGGAGGTGAGTTATTTTGTAGAATATTTCCAAAATTAAGGTCGAGTGAGACCCCGCAAAAGGGTTCCTCTTCTCTTCTTTTCTTTTCTTTTCTTTTCTTTTCTTTTCTTTTCTCTCTTTCTTTCTGCCTTTTATTTTCTTCCTTCAAAAAGGAGAAAATAGAGGTTAGAAAGGAAAAGAGAAGGAAGAGAAGGAATATTACGAGAGGAAAATTTTTGCGATGATCACAGATGATCCATTTGTTCCATGGATGGAATCCTTCATCTCGATAGCCAACATAAATTTTGAGTACACCCCCTGATTACCTTTGATTTTGTTGTTTTCATGTAGATCCTAGGCATGATACCTAAATTGTTTTTTACAGTTTTAGATATGCTTCATTGATTTCATTAGTACATGTCTAGTTAATCTATAGATTTCCATTTAAGCGTGTAGTCTGGTCATCATTTCATGTTTATTTCTTCATCATAAAATCTTGATATTTTTAGGGTAAATGCATCTATGTGTCTCTAATTCTCTGCAAAAAACCTAGATCAAATCGGGTTTTAGAACCACATTAAACAAATAAAACTCCAAATCGGGTTTTGAACCCTCTAGAGATTCAAGATTTCGTTTTAGCAGACTTGAGGATCCAAGATCTCCACCATGGAAGATCTGAATCCAGTATTTTTCTGGATTTTTATAAAAAGATATACTGCCCTTCAAAAATCGGATTTCTCAAACCCTTGTGGAAATTTTGTCATCTGATTATCAGGGTCTAGACCGACCCTTATTTGCTGCGGCGTGTCAACCGGTAGGTCCAATGCCAAAAGCACCAACAGAGGAGTTGTTCCTCATAAACTCCTATATCATTTTTCAGAATTTCAGAATTTTTAGGATTCGTATTCCTATTTTTACAGATTTTCCAAACTCACCATTGAATTCCCTATTAGTTAGATTTCATCAGAATTAAAGGTCTAATAAACCTCTAAGTCCATCCAATCCGTAGGTTCAATGCAAAAACTGTCAAAAGAGGAATTGTTCCTCTGTGTGTAAGGGATCTTAGCCTAAAAATTTAGAGGTTTTGGCCTCTGTTTTATATTTTTCCCATAATTTTTCCCAAAACCTGTCAGTCTGCCTTAAGTTCTAGAGTCGCCGGATTCTGATCTGACTTGCCAGAGCTGTACAACTCTGACCATAGATCAAATCCAAGATCTGTAAATAGAAAAAATCTTTGAATAACTGTCCTATGTCACCCCATAAAATTTAAGGAATTTCTATGGTAGGTTAGTACCCAAAATTTAGTTTTCATTAGGTTAGGTTTAGGATTTTAGGCAAAAACCTTAATTTTTAGAGTTTTTATTTGAATTTCCATATTAGAAAATACCAAAAATATCAATTTTTGGATTTTATTCTATTTCTAGGGTTAGTCTAGGTACTCAGGAAAAATTTGAGCCAAATCAAGGCTCATTTGCCTTTTGAGTTAGTTCATTTTTAAAATCAAAGGCGAAAATCAGCAATTTTGTGATGTTTTTGCAATTTTAGGTTTTTAATATGCATGTCATCATTTAATATCATGTTATATTTGACTTTCATGTCATTTTCATGCATTTGAATTTCAAAACATCCATTTTTATAAAAAATTATTTCAGAAAACCCTGATTTCAAGGCCATAGTCTTGCTATTAGGAGCATTTTGGTCATTTGACCTCAATTTCGAAATTTCAAACTTTGATTTTCATATTTTAAATCATATCATATCATATTGTGTTTGATTTATTTTCATTTGAATTTCAAAATCCCATTTTTACAAAATATCTTTCTGAAAAACCCTCATTTCAAGGCCATAGTTTTGCTATCAGGGGCATTTTGGTCATTTTCACCCCAATTTCAAATTTCCAAGATTTGTTATTTGAATTTCCATTATATGTTTCTGATGTTTATATCAGGGAGGTATGAAACAGGGTTTACATCTGAATAGTATCCGATAATTTCCAATATTTTTAGATAAATCCAGATAAACATACATTTTTATGCTAACATGTTTTTTAGTTTTGCAAGAACATTCAAGAAGAAATTTTTATTTATTTTTCTTTATTCAATTCAATATAATATCAAATTGTAATATTTGGAATAAGATTTACATTTTCTGCTTAGAATAGGACTGCATTGCATATAGTTTAATTCTGCAAATTTCAATATCTGATGTATAATTCATGCATATTCTTTTCTCAAATCCACTATGGTTGACACGAATGGCACGTGCACAAGCTCTTAGGGAGTTGACAAACTTGGTGGAATTCGTATTTATGGCAATAGTCAGAATATGAATGAAATACATATTTGTGATCTTCGTATTAGCCACATTCAACCTACACTTTTAGGCTAACTTCAAAAATGCACTATATTTCTCAAAAATTCAAAAAGGATTTTCTCAATTCCTCAAGGAAATATCTTTCAAAGTCATATTCATTCATTCAATTTGCATCATTTTCAAACTCATTTCCCAATTCCATTTCAAAGAAATCGATTTTCTCAGAATTTTCTAAGTCTTTCTCAAGATTTGATTTTCTCAAAAACAGAGTTTTCAAATGACATTTAAAGGTATTTCTCAAGTTCAAATCATGATTTTCCAAGATTTTCACATTCTCAATTTCACTTTTAAATCCCAAAATCGATTTTCCCAAAGTCCCTGAATTACTTATGAAATTGATTTTTCTCAGAATTCTCAAATCCATTTTCTTAGAAAAGTAGTCCAAATCTCAAAATCGATTTTCTCAAAGTTCAAGTTTTTCTGAGAATCCATTTTTTATTCAAGATTCATTTTCTAATGCAATTCCTGATTTTCAATGAAATCCAATGATTTTTCCAAGTATTTCTCAAGCATTTTTCTAGCAAACATCATATTTCTCAAACTTGCATTCTTTTTAAAATTTCATAGCACAAGCCTAATTCCCTGTGCATTCTAGGAAAATAGAGCATAATTTATATATTTGAACTTAGTTAAGGCACACATTTGATCCTTGGTTCAATTACCTCTGGTAAAGGCACCAGGAACGGTTGAACCTCGTACTGACAGGCGAATCCCATTTCACAGAATTTTCCCACAAATTTTCAAAATGGGGGTGAGTAAATTTCAAAAACCATTTTCAAAACTTTGGTCGAGTTTGACTCGCAGAATCGTTTCTCTCTCTCGCAGAGGGAGGAAAATTTTTTGTGATGATAACATCGGTTCACTTAAGAACAACATTGGTTCAATTAAGAACAACATAGGTTCGCTTGGAACAACATTGATTCACTTCAGAACAACATCGGTTCAATTAAGAACAACATAGGTTCGCTTGGAACAACATTGGTTCACTTAAGAACAACATCAGTTCAATTAAGAACAACATAGGTTCGCTTGGAACAACATCAGTTCAACTAAGAACAACATCAGTTCACTAGGAACAACAATTTTGAGAAAAGGAATCGGTATAAGGCTTGAATTTGAAAGAGCGACCAATACAATAATTGGATTCGGTAAAAGAACCAACGTGAAGCTGGATTTTGATGAAAGGGACAATTCAAAAATTGGATTTGACAAGACCAGTGTAAAACTGAGTTTGGCAAGAAAATTCAAGTCAAAACTCGAATCTTTGAAGGAAAATTGGATGAATTGGATTTTAAAGAAAATTCGAGTCGAAACTCGGATCTTCTAGACCAATTCTTGAATTTGAAAGAGGGTTTGAGTAGGGACTCAAATTTTCCAAGGAAAACTAGATAGATTGAATTTGGAAGAAAATTTCAGTTGGAACTCGGATCTTCTAGACCAGTTCTTGAATTTGAAAATTGGCTTGAAACCTGAATTTTGAAAGCTTGATCAGTGCGAAGACTGAATTTTGGGAATGGTTCGACCAATGTAAAACTGGATTTTGGAATAGGCTTAACCCGAAGGTTAATTTTGATGTGATCGGCCCGAAGGTCGAATTTGAAAAAGACTGGTGTTTTGAAAGTGCTTGATGATTGTGAGATTTTCAATCCTCACCCTCACGATGACCTGGACAACTACTGAGGTCTTAGGATTTATCCCTTATCCTGAATGGGAAATAAATTTGATGCAAATTGATACAAATGAATGCAAATCAATGAGAATAAATGCAAATAACTGCAAATGAATGGTGAGAGATCTTGTTTGATCCTGCCTGCATACAGGACGTTTTGAAGTAAAACAATTTTTTAAAAGATGCCTCAGTGTAACTAAGGAGTAAGATATTTGACAAAAGGATAAATAATTGATATTTGAAGAGCGCTCCCTGAAGGTAAATGACTTCTTGATTGATTCGGGAGAAAATTTGAAAGGAGTCACTTTTCGCAAGAAAACATTTTGCAAAGAATGAGAAAGTGAGAAAAAATGATACTTTTATTGATGTATTTGAAGAAAGAATGATAAATTGAGGAAAGAAACGAGACTAAATTGTTCCTTCAAAAGCAAAATAAAAGGAAGGAGAAAACATTGACATTGTCAGTTTCAAGGAGAAACTCGATCAGGATGGCTGACTGGTGTCTTCTTCATCTTCAACAAGGAGATTTTTGTTAATGCAGTCTTGAACGATGTTCTTGAAGACAAAACAACGGTCGGTGTCTTGCCCTACTGCACGATGAAATTTGCAGAATTGTTCTTTAAATCTGCCCATAAATGCTGCAGAATCAGCAACTTTAGGCAAACATATCATATCTCTTACAAGCATGTATTTCAGAACACTGTCGAGTGTTTGGTCCATAGGGGTGAACTTTCGATCAGTACTCCAGTTCTTGCGCTTTGGTTTTTCCTGATCTTTCTCTTTATGCTGGGGACTAGATTGGAGAGGCTTAGCATTGTTGAAGAACTTTCCTTTTTGGCCTTTGAATCCCTCTGAATTGTTATCATGATTATTCTTGTTGCCTTTGTGATTGTTGGAGGAATTGGAAGAATGAGTGAAGTGAGTCTTCTTCTTGGCATCTTGACTGCTTCTTGCAATGGTAATGCCCTCATAGACCCCATTCTTCATCCCCATCTCGAGTCATTAAGCTCATTTAGTGAACTCAATGAAAGACTTAGAGGGTGAAGTGAAAATAAGACTTCTCAGAGGCTGTGAGAAGTTGTTCATGATAATATGGAGTGTGTGCTACTCTGAAATGGGGGTTCTCATTTTGTTGCAGGTGCGTCTCCACCTGCAAATGAAATCTGGCTTTCTCATTGTCTTTATGCTTCAGATTGCACAGATGATTTAATGTTGGCAGTGCTTCGGTGTTGAACAGAAAATGTTCAATAAATAGATTGGCGACCTTGTCGAATTCTCACAGCTCGATTGGATTGATATGCTCGGAGTACCATTTGGTTGTTGTGCCTTCTAGGCTGCACGAAAAGCATTTGAATAAAGCCTAATTATCTCTCTTGAATCAATTGCACTTTGCAAAGAACATGGTCAGGTGAGCCTTGGGATCACCAGTCCCATCGAATTTGACAAATTTATGGGGGAGATCTTATAGACTATCATCCCCTTCAAGGCCATTGTAGAAATCTTCACTAGTGTAGACTTTCTTGCTTTTATCTCGGGCTTGTAGGTCCTTGACCATCCTGGTCACTTCCTTCAGCTCAAGCTGGACTGGATCATTGATTGCTGGAGTCTGTTTCTTCAACTGGTTAAGGGATTCAGGATCTTAATGAACAACTCATGTTCTTTTTCAGAATCTTCCTCTGTTGAATCCGCCCTTTCGGAATCATTGTTATGCTGAGCCTTCTTCTGAGCAATTTTGATGTGCTTCTTTATTGATTTGCCCTTGACTTTCTTTCTGGATGACACCTTTATTGAGCCAACCTTATCTTGCTCTGACTGCATCTTGGTCATCATCTTCTGTAATAGATCATACATGGCGGGATCGATGTCATCGCCACCGTGATGAACCTGGGGAACTCATCTTTTCTCCGCTGCTACTGATATTGCTGATGCACTGATGTGGTACAGTCTTCTTGCCTGATCTGGTCTGAACCATTCAATAATGCTGATACTCTCTGTAAGACAAAGGGGATAATCAGAATGATGATTTTTTTTTAGGGCAACAATTTTGACGAAAAAGGATAGAAGGAAAACAATGGATGAGATTCGGGAATCAAGTTGACAATTTTGGAAGAATATGCCATTATCAGGGATTGGGTCATTACTGAAATTGCGATAATTGTGTTGTTACTCCGATGAAGGAAGTACGCAACTGAGGTAAACCTAAAAGGGAAGGTTGGCGGATAATTTCTCAGTGAAGAAAAATAAGGTGAAAAGTTTTGAAAAGGGATAGCAGGATTGAAATCCACGAGAAAACACATGATTTTTGAAAGCTGCAAACATGATCAAATAAGGCCAAAAATTTGAGATCCAAATGAACAGAAGGATGGAAAATCGCTTGAAGTTTTAAGGAAAAATAAAGGGTTTCTGAAAAATCATCGAGGGTTTTGAGAAAATCTTTGTAAAAATAAAGGGAAATGTAAGAAAATACATTGAAAATAAGGGGTTTTGAAAATCGTCCAGTATTTTCAGAAAAATTATGAAAAGGAAACAAAAGAAATAAAGGAAAAAAAGCTAAAAATGCATTCAATCACATCCTGCACAATCAAGTATGCTCATACAACATTTCCTAAGAAGCTGACTCTAGATGCATAAGTTTTGAAATAGTTGTAAGACCCTAATCCTAACGCTAAAGCTCAGATCATCTGTGTCCAATCATGCTATGCCAATATACTCGAGCCGAGGCTCGATGTACATGGCATAAAAAGAATTTCTTTGTTTGTAGGCTCATGTTTTCCAACATCCTTGAGCACCTACCGATATACTTTTGACTATGACCCTTGGTATGTGTGTGATCGTTGCAAATTTTTTTCTTTTTCTTCCTTCCTTCTTTTCCTTTCAGCCTTTTTTTCTTTTTGAAGAGGAAAAAAAAAGAGAGAAGAGAAAGAAAGAGGGAAGGAAACTCTTTGCAAGGTCTCACTTGACCTTTATTTGAAAAAGATATTTTGAAAAATTAACTCGCCTTCGTTTTTGAAAATTTTTTCGGGAAAGATGGAGAGACAGGATTTGTAAGACCCATAATTTTTCAGACAAGTTCTGAATAAAATTCATGAGGCATTTTCATCTAAAGGCAACATATTCAATCAATATGCGAATCAAATCAATTCCAACGAACCAGACATACTTAGGATATTTGTCGCTTCACAGATATATGCTCAAACATTCTAGAAGTCATAACTTCCTCCCTGAATAAAATTAAGAGATTTGTACGAGCCAACTTTCTTAGTTACGTCAATACGAAGAGAATGGCATACTCAGAATTTTTGAAAAAAAATTATCGAAAACCCAAAATTTTTGTGAGACCCACAGATATATTTTTCAAAAAATATCTTATGAGACCCACAAAATATCTCATAGAAATATCTGGTAGGCCCCACCTCAAAAGGAACCTCATGGAATTAAAATAAAGCTAAGAGCATAAAAGGAATGAGATTTTTCTAGGTTTTTCTAGAAAAATCCATAGAGGAGGTGGGCTTGGGCTATAAATATCTCTCCCCACTATCTCTCTTCTCATCATTTTGACCCCCCCTCTCTCTCTCCTAAACCTCCCCTAGTGAGCCCAAGTGGGTCTTATCCCACCTGACCTGGCCTAAGCCTGCCTGATCTGGTCCAAACCTAGTTGACTTGACTTGAACCTAGATGGGTTTGAAGTCAAAGTCAAAGTCAAAGTTCCTTTTGGTCTCAAACCTTGGTTTGATTTTCTGAACCCAGACCCAGCCTGCTTGGGCTAAGTCTGAACCTGCTGAACCCAGTTGACTTGGACCGAACCAAGTTTAGTTTAAACCACTTGGGTTGAGCAGCTTGACCTGCTCTACCTCTTTCTCAACTAGGTCGACCTCATCCGACCTAGTTTGACAGTTCGAAAGAAGGTTCGAAGCAGAAGGAGTATCTCGGAGTCGTTTCTTCCGTGATTTGAAGTAAGTTTGTTTCATTGATCCGTCTCTCTCAAGTATTTGCTTGTTTGTATATAGCATATACTTTCTAAAGTAGTATCTAATCCTAGTTCTTGGTTGAGCCCTTTAGGACACTTCGGTGTTCACCCGCTCGCCTCGTAACTATCGTTGGATATATATGTTTGAATACGCAGTATATGTGTTCTTAAAAATGGTATCTCACACTAGTTCTTGGTTGATCCCTCTAGGACACTTCAGTGTTCACTCGCTCGCCTTATAACTAACGTTGGATACCGATCTTGGTGTATATCGTTTGGAAATGGCTGTCACGTCTTATATCACCAAGGCTCGTGTAATTTAAGCTTCGTTGTTGCATCGTATGATGCCAAGGCTTCCTGCAATTTCTGATTATGTACTTCCAATTACGCATTTAAAGTATGCTTCACGTTGAATGACGTCAAGGCTCCTGCTTTCTGCAAATATATATATATATATATATATATATATATATATATATATATATATATATATATATATATATATATATATATATATATATATAATATTTTGTTCGGTTACACACCCCGAACAATAAGTATATGTATTTTCTTTACGCCGCCGCCATATAAAGTATAGGCTTCTGCTTATATTACATATATGGTGCATAAGTGAGCGTTCAAATAGAGATCAACTCCAAATTACCAATGTGATTCCCTTATCGCTCCTCATTCAAGATTCTGCTTGACGAATGAAGCCCCTATTGAAAAGACATCGCTTTATACAAAACTGTTTTTTCGTAAAGACTAAGTCATTTATGTATGACCTAGCTATGGCCTGAAGGTTCCAAACGGACCTTGATGGATGCGAGGTAAGCACAATGGTATGCATCCATCCCCGAGTTAAGCGTAGTGATTTCTCCACCAAAGAGGGGAGGTGTCGCTGAAATGGCTAAAAGAAGCACACGCTTTCTCCATCAAAGAGAGGAAGTGTTGTTGAAATTTCTGAAGAAGCTAAAAATAGCTCAGAAAGAACGTAGCATGTTACTCCATCATATAGAAGAGTTGCTACTCAGTTCGTTGAATACTTTCTACAACATAGAAAGGATTGTCGCACCCCTACCGTTGGAGCAGGGGAGGTGCTGACGAAATGGTTGGCAAAAGAGCTGCCAGAATCGGTTAAATGGCACAATAATGCTTGTTGTTAGAACGTCTCCCTGATACCTGTAATGGCACCTTACTCGTAAGAACTGCTGCGCCAGAGTAGTGGTTGCGCCATGACTAGGTTAAGTGCTCGTTGCGTAAAAATAAGCTGAGCATCCGATCCATTGAGATCGAGTCATATGCATGCTTATAGAGAACTGTTATACAACCAGAATCATAAGGGCTGCAAAATCAGAGTCGGTTGTTTTCACTCGAAAGAGGTGAGATGCTCGTGATGGCCGTAGTGCTGAGAGCAGAGTTAAGCATGCATATGAATAAAACTTAAGGTCACATATACCCCGCGGTTGATGATCGTGTTAGGGGTATCCCCCTCGGTTGATATCTCCATAGTGCTGAGGCACGGGCTGCCTAAAATGGCATGCAATATCTGACCAAGTAATCATAAGACTGGCAGACCCCTTCAGGAATTATACTCGTTGTGAAATGACAGTGATGGTACAACCTTGAGTGACATGTATTGACTTTGGACCTGATAGAGTCCACGATGGCCTCAGTCACTCATGGGTTTTGAGGTCGTGGTTATCCTTAAAATCTAAGGATTGAACCCAACTACTGCAAGTAGATGATGCATCCGAATTTGGCCTAGTAGGGTTCTCCCGGTTAAAATACACCGCCCTACTACGGATAGGGTCAACAAGCCTCTAGGGTATCTAAAATACATGGAATAATCAACCCCCAGAACGTCGAGTTGATGCCCGGACAATGCTTTGACGGCGTACTAAGGGTGAAAGAGGTTAAATATTGAAACAATGCATTAGCTCTAGGTTCAGCGATGCTTGAATGTATGAGTGGATGGACATTGTTGTGTCAAGTCCTATATAACCTTTGTGAAGGTGTCATGATCGGTATACGACTGGACTGACTGGGCAACGACCCGTGTTATATCTGCATGACTAAGCGAAGCTCGAGGAGCTATCCTTAGATGCGTGGGATATAGATGTGCCAAGTATAAAGACTTGAGCACGACATTCAGCCGGAATAAGCTTGCGCTAAGTCATGCAGACTTGAGCGAGATATCCAAATCACATCTCCAAAGAGGCTTGCGCTAAGTCATGAAGACTTGAGCGGTCATAGCCTTGAGGAGGCACTTGCGATATACGCTAAGTCATGGAGACTTGAGCGTCGTTATTGTGAACTGCGACCCTGAGTGGTCAACGTATTTACTTGAGTTGAATGGATGTATGATTGCTTGCTTATCAGACCATCAGTGGTTTTGACCCCATTTTATAGATATTTCAGGTGTTGAACCTGCGTTGTGATATGCAGAGCAAGGCATCACCGAGTTCCAGGGTTTCTATAGACAGAGTTGTACTGCTTCCTTTTATTAAACTAATACTGCTTTTTCAAGCAGTGATGTTTGTAATAAACAAGTGGTTTTGATAAATAGAAAACCTTGGTGGTCAAGGGGTGCTTGGCCACATACCTGTGATGTGCCCGAAGTTTTCTAAAACTGACGACTCATTATTGTCTGATTCTGCTGCTAAAAACTTTTCTAAGTTCCGCTGCAAAGAAAAAAAAAGAAATTCATGAAAATTTTAACTTAGCTTTGTTTTGAAAATTCGGGGCATTACAGGATTCACTCATTGGTACGAGGTTCAACCGTTCCTGGCGCCTTTACCAAGGGTAATTGAACCAAGGATCGACTTAATGCCTTTTTGCCTTACCTAAAATTGACTAAGTGATTATTCTAAAATCCTAAAATGCACATTAAATCATGTTTGTGCAATAAACTCTAAAAATGATGATTTAAAGTATGATGCATGCTTTGAAAATATTTCAGAAATTTGAATGTTCTAAGTGATTTTGAAACAAGTTTGAAAATATCTTTGAAAAAGAGGTTTAGAAATTGAACTTGATTTGAAAAACTGAAATTTGAATCTAAACATGGATCTGAAATGAATTTGAGATTTTAAAAGGAAACTTGAAATTTGAATTTAAAGATTGAAATAGATCAAAAATTGAATTGAAGAAGGAAGATTTGAAATCGAAAATGAAATTTGGAAAAGAGTGAAATTTGAAGAATAAAGACTAGATTTGGAGCTTTGAAATTGATAAATCAGAATTTTGAATTTGAAATAGAATCCTGAAATTGAAATTTTTGAGATTGAGATTTAGAATTGCAGTCTAATTGAAATCTAGCTTTGAAATTGGAATTCAAAATTGAATTTAGGAGCTGGAATCCAAAATTAGACTTGGAATTTGAAAAGTGAATTGAATTTCATAGTAAATCTCAAAATTCGATTTGGAATCTCAAAATGAATTTCAAAACTTTGATTTAAACTTAAATTAAAACTCAGGATTTGAAATAGAATTCGAAAAAATTGAAATGGAAATAAAGAATTTGAATGAAATTTGAAGTTAAAACATGAAATTCAGAAAGGTGAAATTCAGAAATAAGAATTGAAAGTTGGAATTTGAAATATGATGGAATCAAGATGAATTTGAATTTGTGAATAAAAAATGATTTTGAATTTAGAAATAAAAACTGTATTTTTGAAAGTTTATTTCAAAAATCACTTAGAATTTTGAAGATGATTTGAAATAATTTGAGAAAGAATGCAATTCTATCCTAAATGATGAATGCTTTGGAATTTATTTAAAGATTGGAATTTAAAAGCAAATTTCATTCTCTAAGAGAATTGAAATAAGATTAAACCATAATACATTCATGATGATTTTTAAAATGGACCTAAGTGGAGGTCAAATGTTATTTCATAAAAGATAAAAATCAAGTATTGTTCACGTTTTGACTATGGCCATAAATGTGAATCATTTACTTAGGGTTATCTACCTCCCATTAGAAAGGTGCACGTGCCATTCGTGTTCCACCATTGTGAATTTTTGAAATAAAAATAAAGATAAAATGAGATGTCACAAGCAATTTATGAGAACTATATGCTCATACATTCTATTCTAAGTTGAAAAGGAGAGATTCTCATTAATATCAAATTATTACAGTCTTAAATTGAAATTGAAATTATAAAATCCCTAATCTAGGAAGAAAAATCATCATTTTCTATATTTTTGCTGCAAAAACTGAGTTAGCACAAAGCAAAATGCAAAATATAGAAGAAAATAGAAAATACTATGGTAAAAACTAACACACATATGGTCATGACTAAGCTAATGATAAAATGCAGATGCATCTACCTAAGTATGGTGTTTATGCTAAAATGAGGAATGCACACGAATTTACCTAAGGCAATGTATATGCAATATACCTAAAATAGAGTACTCATACTAATGAGATAATGCATATGCGTCTAAGTAAGATGCTTATGAAAGAATGCCTGTGAGAATGTATAGGTGATATTTATGCTGGACATCTGCTAAAATGCCTATAAAGATGTATTTGCTAAAATGAAAATAGAAGATATTCATGCATATGATGGGGTGATGAAACTGCAATAGTGATATGCATCGTGGAATGCAGGAAATATGTAACAATGTGCAAGTGATGAAGGGAATGAAAGTGTAAGATGAGATGAAGTAGCAGGAAGCATAGAGGTGCAGCAGGTGGAGATATAGGTGCAGCAAGGGAAGATGCCCCAGGTGTCGTGCAATGTATGGTGAGAAGGTGTAAAGTGATGTGTTGGAGGGTGCAGTGAACAAAGATGCCCAAATGTTGTGCGCCAGTGCAGCAGAGGTGAAGTGAAATGTGAGAAGGTGTAGCAAATAGCAATGGGCTATATGCAAGTGAAAGTGTTGAGATATTCTTCAGCAGATAAGGTGTTGTAGGTAAATGCAATAGGTAATGGGCAAGTGTGATGTCTATATGAAGGACATGTATATGCACATATGCTTACGCTTCAATGGAAATGAGAATGCATACACTGATGCTTTATACTAAATGAGAATGATATGAAATACTATGATGTCATATAAATCATAATACACACGAAATGACTATCATAAGATTCAGAAAGAGCACATGGCTATAATGCAATTCAAGACCATAAGCATGTGACTATGCTTAAGACATAATGCCTATGAATATGCTATGCTAAAGCACATGAACATGTTATGAAAGTGAAGCAAAGAAAGTGAACTACTGCAATAAGTGAGGTGCTGAACATAACATACAAAATGTGCAGGAGATGTGCTACATAAGTGCCATGGACTGATATCAAAGGTGTTGTGAAAGTGCTGTAAAAAGTGTAGTAGAGTGTAGGGATGGACAATGATGATTGTAAGTGCAAGGGATGTGCAATGATGTATATGGAAAAATTGTAATGCACATGATAAAATCGCATACGCAAATGCAATGTGTATAACAAACGGAGCAAGGTCAACTTTGGAAGCTGATGTACTTATGACAACCCCTTATGATCAATAGGAGGACAAAATACCAAGATCAATGACTCAATGCATGGGCAGGAAACAATCGCTGCTGAGAAGCAACCATCCTGGAATTGACTGTATAGAGAGGAATCAAGGGATATCACGTTTGGACTATTCAGTGTTGCTTGCGACAACACATCACAGCCTTTCAACTCCAGCGTCATCATTTATGGTGCTTGGAGCTGAAGTGTAATCAAGTTGGGGTATACATCAAGATTAAGTGACCCGAGCCCCACTGGGTAGAATGAGGCATTTTTGAGATGATCACAGCCTCTGAGAAAACCTGCTGAAGGTAGGGGAAACCAAACTCGAAGTTTAACAACCAACAGGTGGAAGGCTCTATAATGAAGCATCTCTGAGTCCCACCTTTGTCAAGTTCTTGCAGTAAAATCCACCTCTTGTGGTATTCAACCTTATAAATAAACAACAACTAAGCTTTCTTATTTGTGCAATATTAACTCCTGAAGATCATTACACTGATCCGATTACGAATAGGGTGATAAGGTACAATGATAGGTGAAAAGAGAAGGGCACTGCAAGTTTAAATCAATGGACTTGCAGCAAGGTACAAAACTGAGGTTTTGTAGGTGTGGCAAGTCTAAACCGATTGATGTCAATATCAAGCCATAGTCGAATTGCAATACCTTTAGCATGTGATCAGTGAGACAGGAATGAACAGTAAATAAAAGAAAGAAATGCTAATATAATTTGAATGAATATCTAGTGCTGAGGAAACAAATGGAATATCTGGTGATGGCAAAGTAAACTTATTACAGAATGCAGAATGAATTAAAAGGTAAAAAAAAGGGGGTGAGCATAGAAAAATATAAAGACAACAAAATAGGCTACTATGAGAAGTTATAGGCATATACTGTGAGGGAATCCAATTTTGTAAAGGAAACTACATGGCTTGCTGTGAATGCTTATGCACATTCAACAACTCATGAGAAGGCTGTGTGGCAAGATGCTGCAAGGTGTAGGTGACTGACATTATAGGGATAAGATGTTGTGCAAGTATGATGCTTCAGTGAATCGAACACCTGATATTTTTGAAAATATACGAACCTGTCACAAATGGGGGGAAGGTTCATGCAATCATGAAACATGGACACTCTAAGGATTGTATCAAGCAATGCTAATTCCTTATTTGATATGGCCATCCAGAAACCTGCAATACTAAGAAATAATAAGGACATGGGATATGCAAACCAATTATATGATTGATATCGGCTGCTAATGACCAATCTCAACAGGTTGGACAATAACTTTACTGAACATGACCCTGTAGCTCCGAAAATAGTAGCATGTAAAGAGAATTTTGGCAGGGTGTTTGAAGTATAAGTTCCCATAGCCAAACTTTTGCCAATAGCAATATGATTGGAAGAATCTGCACTCAGAATATTATATTTTTGACAATCATTAAGGTCACATTTATCAACCTGAGAATCATCATCAAGTAGGCCAGCCATTAATTGCTCAGTACCATTAACAAGCTTATTGGTATCTTCTAAGAGTGCATTATCTTCACGAGACCCAGAGCATGCTATTGGGTAAGCGGATGATACACAGGTAAGGGAGGTAGCATGTGCTAAGTGCAGTGAATAGTGTTGTGCGCAGAAGTGCAAATGTTAATGCTGATATGCCGATATAAAATATACAGGTGCACAAAACTTTAGCAGGAAATATGGTGCTGAATGAAAATGAGGAATTCTACGAATCACAAGAGACATGATACGATGAGGCATAGGTAATGAACAGGGATTTACAGGGTTATTGCAGGTTGCAATGTGATGAAGGAATGGGATTTTGGTACAGTGTTGTGAAGGTCGGATGTCACCTAATGCAATGAGATGGAATGACAATTGACACTATGTGATGAGACTTTAGCAACTTGGATGCCTAGGCTATGTGATGCAGGAGCAAGAGATGGGATGCTCAGGCAATGTTGGGACGGATGCGAGGGAAATGAAGGGACACAAGAATTCTCAACATGGGGATCACAACTTTCAAAAAATTGCTACAACGGGTATGCAAATGGATGAATACAACGTAGGGATATTGTAGCTTATCTGAATAGTGACAGACATTGCTTTGAAGTGCTGATAAAGCTTGAACACAGAGGCCTCTATGCCAAACTGATCCAGTGAAAAATGATGCATGAATTTGAAATTTCAATATGCAGATGCTTGTGATCAAATGAGATGTTAAACTTATTGCGATACAGATCAAAACGATGGAACGAATGTAATGCAAATGAAATGAGATGTACACAAATGAAAGAGAGATATAGGTATAGAATGCAAATGAAAATTAAATGCATAGTGAATGGATGCCAATGGATCGGGTGTTGCTAGAGGGGATAATCAAGCATGAACATACATTTGAACATACATGAACCAAAGAAAATTAAAACAGACAGAAAGAGAATGTTGGAATGTCATCATTCCATTGATATTGCACATATGTAGATCGATATTGCTATAAGCAAATCGATACTACAAGGGGTGATTTAATGGGGGCGATGAACCAGAAAAACCAAGAAAACATAATAAAAGAGAGAAGAAGAGGATCCTTACCCTGGTTAACTCAGATTGCGATGAGAAGAGTCACTCCTTCTGAGCGTTATTGTTGCTTGGCTACTACTGCTAGCCTACAACTCCTTCAGTTGATTGAAAGGGAGAAAACAGTGAAAAGGGGAGAAGAAAAGGGGAATGGAAAAATGAAGAAAGGGGGAAATAAGAGATGAGAGGGATGCGAGAGAGGCTTGGTGGGGTGAAGACAGATCGAATGGAGAGGTGAAGAGCGGATTGAGATGATCGACCCCCTGCAGCTATTCTTATAACAGAAGGCCGCTAGGGAAATTTTCAGAATTGGTCCTTTTGGTTTTAAAATTTTTCAAAAAGAAGGTTGTGACAAGATTTTTTTCAAAAGGCGGGTTATAATAAGAATTTTTTCAAGAAGTGGGTCGAACTACTTTCTGAAAAATTTTCTTTTTAAGTTTTTGAAGGAAAAATCTTAAAAATTGCATCCAAATGAGGCTTTTAAGAAATCTTATAAAATATTTTTGCTTTAAAATTTAAGGATTTTTTTGAAAAAGAGTTTTCTGAAATAACAAAATCAATTTTAGAAATTGAATTTCAAAAACGGATCTGGATCCAAGATTTTGAATAGATATTCGAGTTTGGATCTCAAATTGAGGAAAAGAGAGGAGTGGATCCAAATGGATATCGGATCTAGATGAAATGTTTGAGCTATTAAGAAATTTGATTTTGTATTTTTAATTTTTGAAAACAGGGGAATCTAATTCAGAATTGGATTTGGATATTCAATCTGGATGTGAGGTTGAATCAAGCATAGAGGATAAAATTGGATTTCGGATCTCCAAATAAATCCCAGAAATGATTAAAAGTTGATCAGAAGTTGACCTAATTATTCAAAAGATGGAGGCCAGGGGCAAAAAGAGAATTTTTGAAATTTTAAAAAATTTGGGGTGTTCACAGATGCCCCTCTTTGCTGCTAAGCCGGTTGAAAGCCGAGCTTAGTAGTAAAGAAAATACACCAAATTTTAAAACAAAAATGCCCCAGTCAGAAAATCTGAACTGAGTATGGAAGAATTGTTTTGTGAAAATGATTCCCAGGTTTTGCACCTTATCCTGAACGGCTTTGCGAAAGAGATAAAATCCTAAAGAAAATGAGGAAATCGTGATGGGACTTTGGGTTGAAGATCCCAAAATTGTGGAAAAGGAAGATTTTGAAAAAGTCTCATGGCTGAGATAAAAATAAGCTTTTTGGAAAGACTTAGGTTTAGCCCTTAACCTGGATGGGACAAAAATATGTCAGAATAAAGTTTAGGTTTAATCCTTACCTGAATGAGAATGAAAAATATAGATTCCTCGTCAAAACGAAGAAACCATGATGAGACATTTTTGAAAAATATCTCATGAGACAAGGCTCAGGTACAATCCTTACTTGAATGGATATGGAAAATATGAATTCCTCACCAGGACGAGGAAACCATGATGGGACTGAAAAAATGCCTTATCAGAATGAGGCAACTCTTTTTGTAAACCATGCTAGGTTACATCAAAATAGACATTGAGTATTTATTTCATTTTTTGATAACCAGAAAAATTTGCCAATAAGGTAAAATTGTAGTTGATTCAAATGCTTGAAAATGTGCACGTATATGCAAAAGATATTGCCTCTTTTACCTAGAGTATTTCCTCCAACAAAGTTAACTCCATGGATTTAAGAGTCAATTTCAAATTTTAACGTTGATGATTTTCTTCAAGGAAGCTATCCATTTCCTTAATATGAAAAGGAAAAGAAATATTCTCAATTTCATAAAAGCAAGTAATGAAAAAATATTGATAAAAGGATTTTGCATAAGAAAAGTTGATTCCTTGCGATTTTAGCAATTTGATATCTGAGATATGCTTTTTTCACTTTTTGGGACATAGAATGAAGTCTTTTGTTGGGATTTGGCGCGAATTTTATCACATCAACCTTCATCTTAGAGATGCTTTGATCTTCCCTAGAAGGACATTTCACATACTCCTTCAACTTGGAGATGATCAAGATCTTTCTTGTCCCCAAAAATTGATAAAGATGTCACTTTTGATTGAACTCTTTTGATAGTATGAATCAAATATCTTTGAGGGCTTGTCAGAAGGTTCATCGCATCGGCCTTCAACTTGGCGATGATCTGAACTTTTCCTGGAAGGATACGTCACACACTCCTTCAACTCGAAGGTGATCCAAATCTTCTTTATCTCCGGGGGTCTAGCTCATATATCAGTCTTCAACTTGATGATAGTTGAGAGATCCCTTTTGCAGATAATCAATTAATACTCGCCTTGTTGGGAAATTAAGTGGTTTTTTTTTTATTGCCCAGGATATCTCCACTGCTTTCTTGCCAGAAGAATCATCTTTTAAAATATACCATAGCCATAATCAATATCATTTTGCTTCTGGCTTTTCAACATCATTGAATATTTTCTTCGCTTATCATACCAAGGCTATTTCTCTTATCCTTTTGGTTGATCAACAGGGAAAAGGTTTGAATTTTGCTCTTTTTCGCAACAAGCTTCACCTTTTAGGAAAGAATACTAAAGGTAATCTGAGGTGATTCTTTTGTGCAATAAAACTTTTAAATCAACAAATTTTTTTTGGCAAATTGGCAAGATAATCGAGAATCTTTTGTGGAACAATTACTCAATATCAATTTTGTTGGGACCTTGGGTTAAAAATTAGATTTTGGGAATCCTGACCAGTAAAAATTGGATTTGGCTGGACTAATTTGAAAATTGGGTTCGGTAAAGGACCAGTGTTAAACTGGATTTGGCAGGATCAACTCAAAAGTTGGATGGTAAAGGACCAGTGCTAAACTGGGTTTTGAAGGACCAATTTAAAAAATTGGATTTTGAAGGACCAGTGCTAAGCTGGGTTTTGAAGGACCAATTCAAAAATGGGATTTGGAAGGACTAGTATAAAACTGGGTTTAGAAGGACCAATGCTAAACTGGGTTTAGAAGAAGCAGCGCTCAACTGGGTTTGAAAGGACCAATTTGAAAAAATGGATTTTGAAGGACCAGTGCCGAACTGGGTTTAGAAGGACCAATTTAAAAATTGGATTTAGAAGGACCAGTATCAAACTGAATTTGGAAGGACCAATTCGAAAATTGAATTTGGAAGGACCAATTGGAAAATTGGATTCGGAAGGACCAATATGAAACTGGATTTGAAAGGACCAATATAAAACTGGGTTTAGAAGGACCAGTGCTAAACTGGGTTTGAAAGGACCAATTTGAAAAATTGGATTTTGAAAGACTAGTGTTGAATTGGGTTTAGAAGGACCAATTTGAAAATTGGATTTGGAAGGACCAGTATAAAACTGGATTTGGAAGGACCAATTCGAAAATTGGATTTGGAAGGACCAATTCGAAAATTAGATTCGGAAGGACCAATATAGAACTAGATTTGGAAGGACCAATATAAAACTGGATTTAGAAGGACCAATTCGAAAATTGGATTTGGAAGGACCAGTATAAAACTGGATTTAGAAGGACCAATTCAAAAATTGGATTCAGAAGAACCAATATAAAATTGGATTTGGAAGGACCAAGAAAGACCAATTTGAAAATTGGATTTGGAAGGACCAGTATAAAACTGAATTTGGAAGGACCAATTCAAACATTAGATTTGGAATGACCAATTCAAAAATTGGATTTAGGACCAATTCGAAAATTGGATTTAGAAGGACCAATTCGAAAATTGGATTTGAAAGGACCAGTATAAAATTTGATTTGGAATGATCAATTCAAAAATTGGATTTAGGAGGATGTAAACACCCTAAATTTTCACCCTCATTCACAAACACCTACCTTCTACCACTGGGACCCACTCTCTACATTCTTCAGGGAACCAACTGGTTGATATCTGAGCCAGGGTTATTCATAGCCCAAATTTTATAAAAATTTCAAGTACTCTATCTTACAATCAAGATTCAATCCTCATTTTGGCTCAATTTCAATTACCATTTCTCATCCTCAGATGAGAATCTCCAAATTCGATTGAAAGAAAGGATCCTAAAGGGGTTCAACCTAAGGATTGCGGATCAGTAGGGATTCAACCTAAAGATCGTGGATCAGTAGGAGTTTAGCCTAAAGATCGACTGAAAGAATGGTCCTAAAGGGGTTCAACCTAAGGATTGCGGATCTGTAGGAGTTCAACCTAAAGATTGTGAATCAGTAGGAGTTCAACCTAAAGATCGACTGAAGGAAAAGGTCCTAAAGGGGTTCAACCTAAAGATCGACTGAAGGAAATGGCCCTAAAGGGGTTCAACCTAAGGACTGCGGATCCGTAGGAGTTCAACCTAAAGATCGCGGATCAGTAGGGGTTCAACCTAAAGATCGATTGAAGAAATGGTCCTAAAAGGGTTCAACTTAAGGACTGTGGATCAGTAGGAGTTCAACCTAAAGATCGTGGATCAATAGGGGTTCAACCTAAAGATCGATTGAAGGAATGGTCCTAAAGGGGTTCAACCTAAGGACTGCAGATCAGTAGGAGTTCAACCTAAAGATCGCGGATCAGTAGGGATTCAACCTAAAGATCGACTGAAGGAATGGTCCTAAAGGAGTTCAACCTAAGGATTGCGGATCCGTAGGAGTTCAACCTAAAGATCGCGGATCAGTAGGGGTTCAACCTAAAGATCGACTGAAGGAAAGGGTTCTAAAGGGGTTCAACCTAAGGATTGTGGATCAATAGGAATTCAAACTAAAGAGCGTGGATCAGTATGGGTTCAACCTAAAGATCGATTAAAGGAATGGTCCTAATGGTGTTCAACCTAAGGACTGCGAATCAGTAGGAATTCAACCTAAAGATCGCGAATCAGTAGGGGTTCAACCTAAAGATCGCGGATCAGTAGGGGTTCAACCTAAAGATCGACTGAAGGAATGGTCTTAAAGGGGTTCAACCTAAGGATTGCAGATCACTAGGAGTTCAACCTAAAGATTGCGGATCAGTAGGGGTTCAACCTAAAGATCGCGGATCCGTAGGGGTTCAACCTAAAGATTGACTGAAGGAAAGTGTCCTAAAGGGGTTCAACCTAAGGATTGCAGATTAGTAGGAGTTCAACCTAAAGATCGCGGATCAGTAGGGGTTCAACCTAAAGATCGATTGAGTTAAGAAGGAATTTTGGTTTAAGAAGGGATTTAACCTGTGAGCCATATTGGTTTGACAGGGGTTCAGCCTAAGGATCACAATTTAAGAAGAAAGGATTTAACTTGTGGATTGAAATAGACCATCATAGTTAGCTGTATGTGGTCCGGTTTTCAGGATTGACCCCTTATCCTGAACGGGTTAAAGAATAAAATTTTAGAAGAACTGATGAAAAGAGATAGAAATTGATGAAAGATTTGATAAAAATAGAGAAAATTGATGAAAATTTGTCTTGAAAAAGAATTCTCATAGGTAGCATTATTGCTCCTATGAGGGTTCTCAGGATTATCCCTTATGTTGAATGGGAAGGAAATAGAATTTGAGGAAAAATTTCTTTAAAAGGAATAAAAATTGACAGAAATTTATAAAATTGAGGAAAATTGATGAAAATTTGTTTTACAAAAGAATTCTCATAGGTAGCGTTATTGCTCCTATGAGGGGTCGCAGGATTATCCCTTATCCTGAATAGAAAAAGAATAGGATTGACAAATTTGACAAAATTGATTAAAGGTTGATAAGGAATCAAACGAATTGATAAAAAAATAATAAAGAATCAATCAAATTAATAAAATTGATAAAGAATAAGAATTAATAAAGAATTGACAAAAATTGATAAAAAATTGGTAAAATTTGGTGAAAAAAACTTAAGATACTTGGAAGACGATAAAAGACTTCAGGATTATCCCTTATCCTGAAGGAAGAAGGACCTCGTAGGATGAGGTTCAGGTTTATCCCTTAACCTGAGTGGAAAAATCAGGTTTATCCCTTAATCTGAGTGGGAAATTCAAGTTTATCCCTTAACCTGAGTGAAAAGTTGAAATAAGAATTGACAAGAAAGATTAATAAAATCGATGAAAAATCAATAAAATTGATAAAATTGATAAAGATGAATAAAATTTGATAAAACCGATAAAGATTTGCAAAAGATTACCAAAAAATGATAAAAATTGAGAAAAGAAAAGAGTTTATTTGACCCTGCCTACAAACGGGTTTTTGAAAAATGAATTTTTATATATAAAAAAATGCCTCAGTATAACTGGGAAGGAAAAATAATATTTGAAGAATGCTATTTGAGAAGAATAGGGGAACTTTAAAAATGGGATATTTAGAAGAAAAAATTTTGAAAGAAATTTTGACAAAAGAAGGAATTAGGTCGACAAAAATGATATCCCATTATCAGGGATTGAGTCATCACAGAATTCATGATAATTGTGTTGTTACTTCATAGGGAGAATAAACAACTTGAAAATATGAAGAACGAATGTTATGTTAAAAAGGGATATCTCTTGACAAAAAGAGACTTTTATTGAAAAAAAGGCAAAAGAATTTTTGGAATAGAATCAGATGATATACTAGAAGATATGAAGAGTTTGAAAAATATGTGGTAAAAGATTTAAAATTTTGAAGAATTGCAGGCAGGATCAAAAGAATTAAATAAATCAGAAGAAAAGAAGAAAAATACGTCTAGACTTTTGAAAGATAGAGAGAAAAACTTAAAAGAATATCCAATGTTTTAAAATTTTATGAAAGAATAAAGAATGAGAAATATGCAACCCTGGATTTTGAAAAAAATAAAAGAACTTTTGTGAAATAAACATCCAGGGTTTTGAAAAATACGAATTTTAAAGATAATATCTACAAAAGAATCAAAATTATACAAGCAATGATGCACAGAATAGCACTCCCTAAAAGTTGACTCTAAAATGCAATATTTGAAATGGCTCGTAGGACCTTAATCCTAACTCTATGGTTCAGATCATCTGATTCCAATCAAGGTATGCCAATATACTCAAGCCGAAGCTCGAAGTACGTGGCATATAAAATATTTCTCCGGTTCTAAGGTAATGGCTTCCCAACATCCTTGAGCACCTACCGATATACCTCGGACTATGGCCCTTAGGTACGTGGTAAGGGGGCGCTAACCCAAATAAGTGGTCTAGTTGTGAGACTCTCTCCCGAACTGTGGTTTAGTGAGACAGCCCAGCAACGTGAAGACCGGGACAACATAGGTAGGGATGTTTTTTAAAACATGTTCAACATGCAATAAAGCAGATGGCTATAATGCAAGTCCTAAAGAGATAGAATTAAAATGAAAAGAAGCATACACTTGCATACATTGTTTGCATTTAATCCCTAAAATTGAGGAGAGTTATATTTCAGACCTAAGTCTAAGTGAGCATGGAATAATCTCCTCAATATGGTCCTACCAAACCATACTTAAATTCTATATGCATTATGTCAGCTTAAGACAAAGTCTAGCCCCTAAGGTTTGCATGGAAATGAAGCTGACATTTGTAGAATAAAGACTTAGATAATGTCAAAGCAAAGCAAAAGCATAAATCCGACCGACCGAAGACGAGTCCCATCACGGTCGCCAACTTCTGTGAACATCGCAAAATTTTTCCTCTTGTATTTCTCTCTCTTCCTTTCTAACCTCTATTTCCCTTTTTGAAGGAAAAAATAAAAGACAGAAAAGAAGAGAGAAGAGAAAAGAGAAGAAAGAAGAGAGAGGAACTCTTTTGCGAAGGTGTCACTTGACCTTAATTTTGAAAAGATTTAAAAGATTACTCGCCTCCGTTTTGAAATATTTGCGGGAAAAAGGGAGAGACGGGGTTCGCTCGTCGGTACGAGGTTTGACCGTTCCTAGCGCCTTTACCAAGGGTAATCGAACCAAGGATCGAATTTATGCATTTTTGCTTTGCCTTAATATTATCTAAGAATTTATTCTAAGTCTAAAGATGCACAAAGAATCATGCTTGTGTAAATGCAAAAGATGTATGCTCTTTTGAGAAGAATTTAGAAATTTTATCCAAGTGATTTTGAAATTATGAATAATATGATGAGGAAATGGTTTTTGAAAGTTGAAGACGGACTTTAAGATTTAGAATAGATCTTGAGTTTTTGAAATAATCAAAGCTGAGATGAACCTGAATTTGAAGAATGGAGTTAAGAAAACAAGAATTAAGAGTCGAATATGGACTTCAAAAAAAATGGATCTAGAATTAAGAGTCAAGATGAAATTTAAAAATAGAGTGGAATTTCTAGATTTAAAGTTTTGAAATCAGAATGGATCTTGGGTCTAGATGGAATTTGAAAACAGAATTAGATTTTTGGATCTGGATTTCAAGATAGATTTGAATCCAAAATTTGAAATCTAAATGGCATTAGATCCAAAGTCTGAAATCCAAGGTGGAGTTGAATCTAGAATTTGGAATCCTAAATGGAATCAGATCTGAAGTCTGGAATCCAAGATGGAGTTGAATCCAGAATCTGGAATCCTAAATGGAGTTGGATCCGAAGTCTGGAATCCTAAATGGAATTGGATATGAAGTCTGGAATCCAAGATGGAGTTGAATCCAGAATTTGGAATCCTAAATGGAATTGGATCCGAAGTCTAGAATTCAAGATGGAGTTGAATCCAGAATCGGGAATCCTAAATGGAGTTGGATCCGAAGTCTGGAATCCAATATAGAATTAGAAGATGGATCTGGATTTTAGAAATCCAGATGAGATTTGAAGATGGATCTGGATTTTAAAAATCCAGATGAGATCCGAAGATGGATCTGGATTTCGGAAATCCAGATGAAACCTGGAATTGGATCTGAGAGATTTAAATTGACTTTTGAAATTTGAAAGGAAGGACAGAGAATAAAACTTGAATCAGGACATGAATCTAAAAATTGCAAAGTTAAATTGAACTTTGAATTTTGATCTAAAATGTTGAATTGAATTTGAATTTGAATTATGAAGGAGAATTTGGAATTTCAAAGTTTGAATTGAACTTTGAAATTCGATTTGAATGGGAAATTGAACCTTTTAATGTAAAAATGAATTTGAAATTTCAAAGTCAAATTGGACTTTGAAATTGAAATTTTAATTTTAAAATGAGATAGAATTGAGAAAAAGAATTTGAATTTATAAATGAGAATTGATTTAAGAAATGAAGAAGATATTTGAAGAATTATCTCAAAATCACTTGGATTTTGAAAATATGATGTAATTCTATCCTAAATAATGAATGAATTAATGAATTTTGAAATTAAATTTTGAAAAGCATATTTCATTCTTTAAGTGAATTAGAATAAGATTAAAGGTATAATACATCCTTGACTATGGTCATTGAATGTATTATATAGTAATCATATTTAAATTCAAGTGAAGAATAAAACACATTTTTGTGCCTTTATAGAGTTTAAAATGAAATTAACTCTCAATATATCCTGACTATGGCCATTGATATAAATTTTAAGTTAATTTACAAGTCAAACCCTGATAAAGGAAGAAAAATTCAGAAAATATTATGATTTTTTAAAGAGACCCAGTGTGGATCCAATGTTATTCCATAAAAGATGAAAATCCTAAGTTTTGTTCACACCCTGACTATGGCCATTGATGTGAATCGTCAACTTAGGATTTTATCACCTCTTATTAGAATGGTGCATGTGCCATTCGTGTTCCCATTCATGAATTTTTGTAATAAAAGAGGAAAATATCATGAAACAAGCATTTCTAAAGGATATACATGCTCAATACATTCTAATCTAGTGCAGGAAAATAAAGTTTTTCATTGATATCCTAGCTATTACATCTTTAAATTGAATTTTGAAGTTCAAATCCCTAATCTAAGAAGGAGATCAATATTTTACATGTATTTCCTGCAAAACAAAGTCAACACAGCAAAATTGCAAAATATGAAGGATGACGGAAAAAATCAAGTAAAGTTCAAAATGTCGTGCTTATGTTAGATGGAAAATGCACATGTGAATGCATTCATCCAAATGGATATGGAAATGCCATGGAAATGTATGGGGCGATCCTTATGTTGAGAGGATACATATGCCTATGTCCGATAATAATTGGAGATGAATACTCATGCTAGAGGATATGCCCATACTCGGCTGGGCTAAATGCTCACACCAGGAGAGATGTTGGTGCCTAACTAAGCTGGAGATTTAGGTGGAATGGGAGAGCATATGCGATTTGCTAAACTGGATTGTGATCTACAGGTAATGTGTAAATGAGTGAATTTATTGGTATAGGTGCAGCAGGATAATGAATATGGGTAGCATACAATGGGCAAGTCAGTGGGACTTGGTATGGAAGAATACTGAAGGTAAATAATGTATATAGACGAGGTGGGAAAGATGAGCAGACACACAACATAATGTTGTGAAGGTGGGAGTATAACAGTGCTGCAGGGAGGAAATTTTGAATGTAATTATAAGCATGGATGAATAGTGCATTTGGCACGAAACTGCACCTCTATGATAGATGCATTATGCAATGTTGTTTGATGAAAATAGCAGTGATGGGGTGATTGAGATGTGAATGATGCTGAGATGGTTGTAGGGGCTGTGCAATGAGGTATAGGTAAGTGTAAAGGTCAGATGCCACGAGTAGATGGGTGCGTAGCTAGAAGCTACAGAGGCAGTGGGTGCTGGAAGTAAAACAAAGGAGGCCAATGTTGCAAGAATGAGGTGGATGGGGACAGGTGCAAAGCAGGGCTAGTGCACAGGGATGGAGAGTGTAATGCTACAGGTTGCAACAGGGTGAGTGTTGTAGAAATGTGGTGTTGTGAAGGGGGTCTGTGTGTATGTTGTATATGTGATATGAATTGAAGTTACTACAGGGGATATATAAATATAACAGGGAAACTGAGGAGGGCAGATTTCATGATGGAGGCTAGTGGAGATGCTAGGTATGGTAATGGGGAGTGAATAGTGATGTTTGGAGAAAAATACAGGAAAAAGTATCAACAACCAGTGCGATGTATAGTAGTAAACAAATGCAATTTAATACCACATGATGGCAGAAATGATCTTCAAACTAGCGACATCTAGCTAGAATTAAGACTGAAAATATTCATTTTGGAGAGAGAGAGATCTGAATCCAGATTCACTACAGGTCAGATTTGAGGGAATAGTACTCAATGTCGATCGCCATATGTTTGTCAATGAGATAACCCTGCAACCATAGGGAACCCAAGCCATATATCAAAACCAATTCACAAGTATGATACCTTCTTTGATAAAAAAAAACCCAAAGAAGTCATGGGATTTCTTACTCCAGACAGTTATGACAGTGACAAAGTGCTAACCAATACCCTTTTGCAGCACCCAAATATATCAACTGATTTCCAATCAACCGATCATGCCCACAAAATTCTAAGCAGATGTGAAGGCACCTGACTTCGAGAACAAGCTACATATTATCTAAAAAGATGGATATCCAGACTGAAATTCATGCTTAGCAATAAAAGAGAGGATGCCTAACAGTAGGTAAATCAAACTTAGGAGGAAAATCTTACCACGGAATCAGAAAATTTTGCAATGGATTGGATATGCTTCTTGCCTCAGATCAACAACAACATATATGTAATGATATCCATCCAAACGAGTGCATTGATAATGCCAGGGAAATATTACAGCAGGTGTGGTTTTATGAAGATGGGTAAAGTAAGATACTGCTACAGTAGTGTTTGCAGAAAATAATGTTGTTGGACAAGAGAGATGTAGTGGAGTTGGGCCATTAAAGGGCTTCTAAAACATTCCGGATCAAGGTCAACCGAGGCTCTCTTTTACTGCTATATTGGCATGGGTTTTGTCATATATTGGCTCAGCTTTTGACAACCGGAAATCTGCAAGCTTTGCAATGAAATTTTCATCAAGCAAGATGTTGGTAATCTTTACCTCACAGTGGGTGATGACTTTCGTTGCTCTGGCGTGAAGGTAGTACCTCCCCTTTTACAGCACAACGTGACTTTCAAACTTCTGTTTCTTCTGGAGGATTCTTTGATCAATGACACGGATATCTTCTTTTCTTCCAATCAGACAGTAGTTTCAATGGTTGTCATCCAACGTAACTTCAATTTGAGCGTCACCCATTCTCCTTCAGCAGACTGGAGTGGACCAGTCATGTAGGTGCTCACTTGTGCTTTCATCTCATGAGGATCAGTATAAAGAATGTCAATCATAAATGTTCCAGACCTATAAAGGGTTAATACCTTCACGCTATTGATGGGGATTGCCCTGCATCAGAAAATGTGTTGAGAATATATGTAGGAATACTGGGTTAGCAGATTATTCTTAATTGTTGAATTCTTGAAATTCAGATAATGAACTGATTGGTCGATCTATTTCAAACTTGAAGCTTTAAGCAACCTATTGGTTGGTGAATCAAATTCTGATCTTAAGCTCTCAAAATCAAGACAGTGAGTGTATTTCAGCAAACCAGAGATAGCAAAACACATATTAGAAATACTATACACGGTGCAATGGTGATAAATTATATGATGTTTGTCCTTGCAATTGCCACTGCTTCTGAGTGTATAACAAGTATCTTGTAGAAAGGCAAATAGTCACACAACGAATGATAAATGCGGCATACTATGCTAGCACACCCTTTTCTTCATTATTCCTTTTGAGATGTCTCCTTTTAACCAATTATAACAGTTCTTGATCGTGATTGTGCGAATGGTGATTCAAAGGCAAACCATAAAGAGCAAGAAATAAAAATATGTCAATTGGGTACTATGTTATAAATGCTACATTATGACCAACAATGACATAACAACAGATCGATCGAAAAGAGTGTTTTGATCCAGAATATAATCCAGATGACTCTTATGGTAATGATCTTTCTTCAAAACAGAGAAAACACAACATCGTTCATCACCGGATGAATAAGAAGAGCAAACATTAGTTTGACAAGGTGGATCCGATATTTCCATATATCTGTAGTCCCAGGTTTGGATCAAATGACAAAGCAAACTAGCGGATTTGACAGGCAATTTACAGTGAAAACAGAAAAAAATGAAATATATCCTCAAAAGAATGAAATCGGCCTTATCAGAGTCAGAATCCAAATATACATGAACAATCACGATTTGTTAGAAAAATAAAACATAGGATCGAGAATCGAAATCCTAGCTGATTCATTGCCACTGGACCAAGATTCTGATGAAAACAAGGAGATGAAATAATGAAAAGAAGTTGGAAATGAAATCAACTGTAAATGCGAACCTAACGAAGATGCAAAAAAAATAAAAAGGAATATGTTGGAATAGGCAATTCCATTAATGTCGCACAGGTGGGTCAATCTTGCTATATGCAGGTCGACCATGCCCTTGATGCATTGTGATAATAAAAAAAATGAAGCAGGAAAAAGATATTTTGCAGGAAATCGAAAGAGGGAGAAGGTGGTTACTTACTTGTGGCTTGAGCTTCAGAGTTCTTGATCGACTATTTCAATCGATAAACAAGAAAAGGGGAAATGAGGGAGAAGGGAAGGGAGGCAGAAGACAGATCGAGAAGAAGAAGAAGAAGGGTAATGGTGGGGTGAAAAATCGGTGGGTTTGAGGGCTTCGGATGTGCCCATTTTATAAAAGGGGAAGAAGAGTCTGGAGGATGTTTGTTGGAGATCGACGGGGGAGGGAGATGAAGCTATTGGCGATCAGCGGATGGCCCTCGAGTGAGAGAGAGAAAGAGAGAGAACTCGAGAAGTATCGAGCGCAACGGAAAACCGTTGCAGGTTTTTTCAAAGGGGCTCCTCAGTTTTTTTTTCAAATTTTTCAATAAAAGTATCTTTCAAAAAGTTTTTCTCAAAAAAGGGGTTTCTAGCAAAAGGGTGTTTTTTCCAAAAAAAAAAATGGTTAAAAGGGATCTTAAAAACTAATTTTTCCTGAATTTTTGAAAGAAAACCCCCGAAAACATGAGGATTTTTAACAGATGGACCAAAATGAGGCATTTTGAAGTATTTTGAGATATAAGAAATTTTAAAATGAGGTTTTTGAGGAAAGTACTTCAGAGATGGCTCTGGGTCAAAAATTTTGATAAAACATTAGAATTTGAATTGAGATCGGACTTTGTATTGAGAAAAAACTCTGAGAAAATATGAAGAAATTGATTTTTTTGATTTTTTTAAAAAATAAGAGATTTAGCTTCAGAATTGGATCCGGATATCTAGATTCAGAATTGGGTCAGATACGAAAATTGAGTTTGGATTCCAACGAATCTGAGAAATAAATGGAAATTTGATCAGAAATTGACTCAGTTATTCAAAAGATGGGCCCAAGGGCAAAAAGGAATTTTTAGATTTTTTTAGAAAATTTGGGATGTTCACACAAGATCAATCCCTTTTCCAGCTTTAGGGACCCCCATTTTTGTCCTTTTGCAAAACCCTTTCTCGGATTTGTTCGTCTAAACTTTGAAGGTCCCATCATGGTTTCTTCGTTCGAGGATTCGTATGGTCGTTCCTTTCAGGTTAAGGGTTAAGCCTTAACCTCGCTCCTCGAGGTATCATCCCTTTTAGGATAAGGGTTAAGCCTGAACCTCGCTCCATGAGGTATCTTTCATTTAGGTTTGGGTTAAACCTGAGCCTCGCTCCGACGAGGTTCCTCGTTTCAATGAGGTAGTTCTCTTAGTCCCGTCATGATTTTTCCCATCGTGGAATCCATGTTTTTCATATCCATCGAAGAAAGGATCATACTTGAGTTTTATCTCACGAGGCATTTTTCTCAAAAAATGTCCCATCAAGGTCCTCATGTATTCCTTTCCCCATTCAATTCATCTTGATATATCTTCATCCCATCCAGGTTAAGGGCTAAACCTGAGTCATTTCAAAAAGTTGATCTCGTCTCACCCATGAGACTTGATCAAAATTCTTATTTTCTACCATTTTAGGATCTTCACCCAAAGTCCCATCACGATTTTCTCATTTTCTTTTATCCAGTTATAGCATGTTCGAGGATTTCGTCTCCCCAAAACCATTCAGGATAAGATTTTAAGCCTGAGAAACCATGTTTTCAAAATAATTCTTACACACCCAGTTTAGATCTGCTGACTGGGGCATTTTTCAAAATTTGGAGTGTTTTCTTTGGCATTAAGCTCGGCTTTTAACCGGCTTAGTAGCAAAGAGGGGCATCTGTGAACACCCCAAATTTTTCAAAATTTTATAATATTCCCCTTTAGCCCTTGGCCCCATTTTCTAAATAATTGAGTCAGTTTCAATCTAAACTCTAGTTTATTTCTCGGTTTTTACTGGAATCAAATCCATTTTATATATCTGACTCAATTTTGGATTCGGATCCAGTGTCAAAACCCAAATTTGTGCCTCATTATCCAATTTCTAAATTAAATTTACAAAAATACCAAAAATAATTTTTGAAAGGCTTAGACAGTCCATCCGGTGTCCATTTAGATCCACTGCTCTGTATTTCTTGATTCGAGGTTCAAAACTCGAATATTTCCTCAAAATTCGGATCTAAACCCATTTTCTGAGGAAATTTTCAAGGTTTAAACTCGAATCCTCAAGAAACCCCTCTTTTGTAAATATTTCTTAAAAATATAAAAAATAGTTTTAAATCCCTTATTTTCCTTCAGTTTTTAGAGTTTTATTTCAAAAACACAAAAAAATACTGAAAATATGAAGAAAACAACAACAAAAAATCAAAACAGGAAAAGAAAAGATACAAAAAAATAAATAATTTAAACCCTTTGAAACATGTTTTTACTAAAACCCCTTTTAGAAAAACTTGTTGAAAACAAACCATTGTTTTTGAAAATTTCTAAAAAAATAGAGGGACTCCTATTGAAAAGGGCCCAATGGCTTCTTCCTGAGAAGTCATCGCGGGGGATCGAAGGGTTGAGGACCCTTCGATCGGTTGCTTTTGCCTCAGCCCGTCGATCCCCAATCGTTTCTCCCCCTTCCCGATTCTTCTCCCGCCTATATAAGCAGGCGTCGAGAAGCATTGGGGGCATCTCTTCACTCGACACTTCTCCCGTAATCATCTTCTCGATCATCCATCAATCTGTTCTCCTCTTTCCTCCCTTCTTTTCCCATTGCCTTTTCCCTGGAGCCTCTCCTTCGGTCGACAGAAAGACCTTCAGCTCCCAGCAAAAGCAGTAGGAGGTAAGTGACCCTTCTCTCTCTTCCCGTTTTTTTTTCTTTTTCATTCTCTTCTGTATCATCGATCCCTCTTTTGATTCTACGACATTCCTGCTTGAATTTTTCTTTTTTGAATTTTTTTCCTTTATGTATTAATTTTTGCAGAGCTTTTATCGTTTAAATCCTATTTTTCTCATTTTCCTTTGTTTAAGAAGCACCACGGATAGGATCGACCTGCATATAGCAGGATCAATCCACTCTATGCAACATCAACTAGAATGGCATCCATTCCAACATATTTCTCTTCTTTAGTATTTTACTCCATTCCCGATTTTCTTTTGTTGTTTCAATTCTCTGCTCGTATCAGACCTTCTAAATTCCATTTTAGATATTCGGTGGGTAGGCTGATCTGATTCTCTATTCATGTTTCTGATTTCCAGTCCCCGTTGAGTATTCCGCGTAGATCCATTATAGCAGTTGGGAGGAGTGGACTCCTATGATCGTTTCGAGTACTATGAACCAGTGATGTCTCGCAATGGCATCACTGATTCACCCGAACAATACAGTTCCACCCAGATTCCATTTTATTTCAATACTTCTCTCATTCTAATTTCCTGCTTATAGTCAATTTTCTGTGCTATTATGATAATCCATTTTTGTTATCTCCCCTTTTTTCTATCTAAATTGCTCATTGCATGTAGTTCCCCATTCGCCCTATCGATTTCCCAGATTTTAAATCTTTGATTTATATTTCATTCTCTGCTCCATGTTGTTTGTCATATCATCCATAGCTAGTTAGCATCAGATCCTCTTTTCTTCTTGAAATCTACAGAATGACAATGTTTGGGCGTCCTTTTCTTGTTAGTTTTGATATAGCATTGTCATCTTCTTTTCATTTAACACTAGTTTAATTAAACCCAATTCAGAACGAGGGTTCTGTAATATGGCGATTTTGGAAATTCTGAGTTCTGAGATGGCCTGCACGAAGGTGCAAGGGATCTTGATGCCAAGCTCTATGGCATAGAAGGTAATGCGAATAAGGCCAATGTCATTGGTCATAGTGAATCTGGGGTTTGATATTCACCATTGCCCTACATCTTCACCAGCACCCATGCACGACTTGGCTCCCATCCTTTATCAATTTTTTTTTTAAGAAGGTGATGATATGGTTTTGAAGAAGCTTAAAAAAAAGCAAGAGTATGCAAGTGAATGTCTGAATACTTTTGATCCCCAAAATGATTGATTGTCTTAGAAAAATTATCCGATTGGTGGATGGTCCAAGTGATATTTTGGTTAAATTAGAATTTGTTCCAGCAATAGGAGTTCTGGCTAAGAAATGTCCATGTAGTACTTTCATTTTGCTGCCTGATCTTACCTCTGTGTCAAGAAGCACAGACCTCTTTACCACCCGTCCAAGAAGCCAAGTACTCTAATCAGTATGTCTGGAGTTAGAGCATTATGGTTGTGAAATAAGTGCTAAAAGGGGCTCATGATATTCTTGTACATGTGTTTGACTCACTCAGAGGGAACAATACGTGATCCCTGAGTGAAGCTTCTTACAAGGCCTTTTCTTTGTTTTATTTGTTCTCATGATACAGGATGCACTTGTGGTACAGTACTCCCATCTCTGTTGCACTCTTCACAAGTGACCCATATATCTTCACACACCATCATCACATTCACTCTCACTATTCACCAACATGTATTCACCTGTATTTTTTTTTTTTTTTTTTTTGTTTTGTTCGGATAATGTGTACATGAGACAAAATCACTTCATTGTTTCATTCACCATCGTTGTTATAATTAGATTAGAAATGTCAACCATTATTTCCTGTTAACTAGAGTTTCATGTCATTTATTATTGCTTTATGTAATGACAGAATATTGTTACGACACTGAAGTCGTACATGATACTTCAAGTACAAGGTTTTGATGATGAACAAGTAAATCAACTGCATTTCAGTTAATGCAATGAAGACATTGAAGAATTCGATAAAGAATCTTTGAAGACTAGTGTGCAAATGTTAAATTCATTAAAAGTCTTAGAATCTTGTAAGAGCCTTACTTAAAGTGCATATTTTAGAGCCTTACTTAGAGTGCATATTTTGATTGCATTTCACCTAAAAAGTCTTTAGAAAAACTTTTCTAAAAGAACCTCTCATGAAAATCTTTTTAGAAAACTCTTTTCTTAAATTTTCGTGTTTATTAGTCGACAAATAGACTCACCACTTGACTAATCCTTTCGCGCCATATTTTCTAAAAAGTCATTTTTGTCAAATTAGTCGACCGAAGGTTTTATCAGTCGACTGGACAGAATGTGTGTTTTCTGGAAAATTTAGCAGCAGTCGACTAATGACTTTATCAGTCGACTAGACAGAACATGTGTTTTCTGAAAATTTAGCAGCAGTCGACTAATGCTTTTATCAGTCGACCGGACAGAATGTATGTTTTTTAGAAGATTTTAGCAGCAGTCGACTGAAAGGTTTTTCAGTCTACTGATGATATTATAAGTCGACTAATTTTGTCGTTTTTCCTGAAACTTCAAAAAGGCGTGTCTTTTAATTTTTCAAACATTTTGATCGTTTAAAATGGACTGTTTTGACACTCTTTCATACCCTCAACGTATGGAAACTTTCAAATATAAATATGAGTGCATTTTACACTCAAAACAACTTCAATTCAATCAATTTGAATCATTGACTCTTTGCTTTTCACTCATATTCATTTTCTCACTCACGTGATATTTTTCACTTTAGTTTTTCACTCAAATTCATTTGAGAGATAGTGAATTCGTGAGTAGAGTATTTCAACAACCTCAAAAGCCAATTGCATATCATTTGCATTCAAAAAAAGGGCTCATAGGTTGTATTGTAAGTTGTTACTTATTTCAATTTTCTGTAAAAGGAAGGACTCCTTGGTTTTAAAGGAGTTGTTTGCTTTCAGTAGGTGTGTTACTGGAAGTGGGACCGGATTTGGTCTGTGTATGATCTTGTAGTTACACAAGGTTGATAGTGGAAATCTCAAGCGGGTTTTGCTTGGGGACTGGATGTAGGTCGGGAAAGACCGAACCAGGATAAATTCTTGTGTTCCTTTGTGTGTTTGCTTTTCAAATTGCAAAATCCGTTAATATTTCGCAGACAATTTTTTAAAAGCACTATTCACCCCCCCTCTAGTGCTCGTTGCCTCGAACCTACTGTACTTTCATTTGGTATCAGAGCAAGTTTGCTATTATTTTGATTTGATCATCATCTATCATGGCAACTACAACATCTCAGCACAAAGAAGGATGCTTCTCTGTTCGTCCTCCTCTCTTTGATGGAACAAACTATGGATACTGGAAAGTGAGAATGACAATATTCTTGCAATCCATGGATCTCGATATTTGGAGAGTTGTTTCAGATAAATATCAAACTCCATCAACTGATTTCAGCCGATGGACTGATGAAGAAAAGAAGACGACTTCACTTAATGCCAAGGCAATGAATGCATTGTATTGTGCAGTTGACAAGGTAGAGTTCAATCGTATCTCTCAATGCTCTACAGCAAATGAAATCTGACATACTCTTCTTGTGACTCACGAAGGTACGTCAAAGGTAAAGGAATCTAAAATTGCTTCTTTAGTTCATAAATTTGAATTGTTTAAAATGAAGCAAAATGAATCTATATTGGACATGGTAACAAGAATGACCGATATAATGAACACTCTGAAATCCTTTGGAAAAGAATATTCACAAGTGGATTTAGTCAGAAAGATCCTAAGGTGTTTAACTCCTGAATGGGAGAGAAAAACCACTGCTATTGAAGAGGCAAATGATTTAAACACTCTCACTCTTGAAGATTTGGTTGGTAACCTAATGGCATATAAAGTCCAACTTCAAGACAGACAAGAAGAAGAACCCAAGAAGAAATCTCTTGCTTTTAAGGCAACTTCTGACTCTGAAAATTTAGAAGAAGATGAAGATATTGCCCTCATCACAAGGCAATTCAGAAGATTCATCAAAAAGGGAAGATTTCAAAGAAAGGTAAAGAAAGCGGATTCTTCCAATCCCAATGAAGTCAAGTGTTTTAATTGCAAAAAGGCTAGACATATCAAGAAAGATTCTCCTCTTCTCAAAATCAAGCTCAAGGACCAATTCAAGAAGAAAAAGGCATTTCAAGCATGTTGGGATGATAGTGACTCCTCTTCAGATGAAGAATCAAATGAAGAAGTCGCCAACATGTGCTTTGTAGCACAAGAAGATTCGGTAAGTCAATTTGACTATGATGAGTTATTAGAAGCATTTAATGATTTATATGCTAAATTTAAGAGTCTAAGTTTTAAAAATAAAGAGTTAAAAACTGAAAATTCAACTCTTGACTCTCAAAACAAAGCATTACTTCAAGAGATAGAAGATCTCAAGAAGGAAAACTCTTGTCAAGCATTTGAGATAAAAGAAATTGGAGTTAGAACCAATATCTTACATAAAGAAATAACTAGTCTAAAAGAAAAATCAAATGATCTTCTTTCTATAGTGACCAAATTCACAAATGGTCAAGAGAATCTAGAAAGACTTTTTGGTTCTCAAAGATGCTCGGTTAATAAAACTGGATTGGGATATAGCTTCTTTGATACTCAAAATAGACCAAACTATGTGGTGAAAAATCAAAGACAATATTCTCAACCATTTATTCATAGAACTAAATTTTTCAGTTCTAATAGAAATGCATCTAATCATGAAACTTATAATGCTTATAATCCTAGACATGATTATTCTAGAAATGCTAAATCTTTTTATAGAAAGAATATTTATTATCAAAGGAAACCAAAATCCAAATGAATATGGATTCCTAAGACTAACTCTCATGGACCCGAAAATAAAAAGGGGTCAAATGATGTGTCTTCTAATTTTGTTGTAGGTACACAAAATAAAGAGCAAATGGATATTGGACAGCGGTTGTTCCAAACATATGACTGGAAGGCCGGAGTTATTTTTGACCCTCCAAAGTAAGAATGGAGGAACTGTCACCTTTGGTGACAATAGCAAGTGAAAAGTAATCGGTATTGGTAATATTGGTAATCCAAAATTTTCCTTGATCGAAAATGTTCTTTTAGTAGATGGTTTAATGCATAATTTATTATCTATTAGTCAATTATGTGATAAAGGTTTTCATGTTTCTTTTGAAAATGATTTATGCTTAATTTCTTATTTTCAATCTAAAAAGATCATTTTTAAAGGTAAAAGAAGGAACAATGTGTATGAACTATATCTAGATGAGTTACCCACTTTTAATGAAAAATGTCTTATTGTTTCAAATGAAATTTAATGGTTATGGCACAAGAAACTTGAACATGTTAACTTTAAAATTATTTTCAAGTTATCTAAGAATGATCTTGTAAGAGGCCTACCTAGAATACCATATAAGAAAGATCACTTATGTGATGTTTGCCAAAGGGGTAAACAAATCAAGAGTTCTTTTAAAGCAAAAGATATAGTTTCAACAAAACGTCCTCTTGAACTTTTACATTTAGATCTATTTGGACCATCTAGAATTCAAAGTTTGAATGGTAGCAAGTATGCTTTTGTTATAGTAGATGATTATTCTCGATTTACATGGGTGATTTTTCTAAAAAGCAAAAATGATGCTTTTATTGAATTTTCCAAACTTTGTAGAAGAATTACAAATGAAAAATCTACATCTATTATTAAAATTCGTAGTGATCATGGTGGTGAATTTGAAAATGAATCTTTTCTAAAGTTTTGTGATCTACATGGTATATCTCACAACTTTGTTTTTCCTAGAGCGGCTCCACAAAATGGAGTTGTTGAAAGAAAGAATAGAACTTTGCAAGAATGTGCTAGAACCATGCTTCAAGATAAAAATTTACCAAAATACTTTTGGGCTGAAGCAATAAATACAGCATGTTATGTTTTAAACAGTGTTCTTATTCGACCAATCTTACATAAAACAAGTTTTGAATTGTATTATGATTGTATACCAAAGATCTCATATTTCAAAATTTTTGGTAGTAAATGTTTCTTGTTAAATACTAAAGATAATCTTGATAAGTTTGATTCTAAATTAGATGAATCAATATTTCTTGGATATTCTTCTAGAAGTAAAGCTTATCGTATTTTCAATAAAAGAACATCTTGCATTGAAGAATCTTTACATGTTGCATTTGATGAGAATTGTGAGCAGGTTATACCTCTAAGCGAAGGAGAAGAAGTAATACCTCAAGAAGAACCCTTGATAGAGAATACTTCTCAAGAAAATATTCCTCTTCAACCGGTTTGGAAAGAAGTTCCCAATCATTCACATGAACAAGTTATTGGACAAATAAAGAGTGGTGTCCAAACTAGAAGGCAATTAGAAAAATATATTGCAAATGTTGCTTTCATATCTAAAATAGAACCAAAGAATATCAATGAGGCTTGTGATGATGAATTTTGGCTTTTGACAATGTCTGAAGAACTTAACCAATTTACTAGGAATGATGTTTGGGATCTAGTTGATAGACCAAAGGATCATCCTGTAATTGAAACAAGATGGGTCTTCCAAAATAAGCTGGACGAAAATGGTGAAGTCATTTGTAACAAAGCAAGGCTAGTAGCACAAGGCTATAATCAAGAAGAAGGCATAGATTTTGATGAAACCTATGCACTAGTGGATCGATTGGAGTCAATTCAAATGATGCTTGCTTTTGCTAGTTACATGAACTTCAAGTTATATCAAATTGATGTTAAGAGTGCATTCTTAAATGGACACATCAATGAAGAAGTTTATGTAGAGCAACCTCCAGGCTTTGAAAATGAAAAATATCCAGAAAAAGTCTACAAATAAAAAAGAGCTTTGTATGGACTTAAACAAGCACCAAGAGCATGGTATGAAAGACTACGAAATTTTCTAGAACAACCTAGTTTTTCCATTGGTCGGGTAGACTCCACTTTATTTATTAAAAATCTTAATTCAGATATTCTTATTGTGCAAATTTATGTTGATGACATAATATTTGGTTCTACTAATGATTCTCTTTGTAAAGAATTTGCTAAAGCTATGCAGGAAGAGTTTGAAATGAGCTTGATGGGCGAATTAAACTACTTCCTTAGACTTCAAATAAAGCAAACTGAAGAAGGAATCTTCATCAATCAGGTTAAGTATACAAAAGAACTTCTCAAGAGATTTGGGATGGACTCATCGAAATCAAGAAGAAATCCTATGAGTACAACTACTTCTCTTGATAAAGATGAAAATGATAAAGACAACTACTTCTCTTGGGATGGACTCCGCATTTTCCCTGTCCTCTGTAAAACAGCCTACCCCTTACAAAGGGGTAGTTGTCCAATGTATTGTTATAAGTATATAGGCATTATTTCACTAATATAGGCATTACATCTAGGTATATATATACATATAATTTTTTTCATACATGTATTTCGCATTAGGATAGATATATTCATATGCATTTGCGTCCCTTTCTACATATAGTCTTTTGCCTTACACTAACCCTTTTGCAGGAATGCATGGAAATTCCAAGCTTCTTTTCTTAAATTAGAAATTTTGATTGTCAAAATTCTATCTAATGATGTAATAGCTAGATATAATGAGAATTTACATTCCTTGCACTAGATTAGAATGTATGAGCATGTATATTTTCTAGAAATGCTTATTTCATATCATTTTATCTTTTATTACAAAATTTCACAAATGGGAACACGAATGTCACGTGCACCATTCTAATAAAAGGTGATTAAATCCTAAGTTGATGATTTGCATCAATGGCCATAGTCAGGGTGTGAACAAAACTTATGGTTTTCATCTTTTATGAAATAACATTGGATCCACACTGGATCTTTTCAAAAATCATCATATTTTTAAAAATATTTTCTTCCTTTATCATAGTTTAATTTAAAATTAACTCAAGATATATATCAATGGCCATAGTCAGGATACATTGAGAGTTAATTTCATTTTAAACTCTATAAAGGCACCATAATATGTTTTATTCTTCACTTGAATTTAAATATGATTATTATATGATACATTTTATGACCATAGTCAGAAATGTATTATATCTTCAATCTTATTTCAATTCATTTAAAGAATGAAATATGCTTTTCAAAACTCAATTTCAAATTCTTTTTAATTCATTCATCATTTAGGATAGAATTGCATCATATTTTCAAAAAATCTTTTTATATTATTTCAAAATCCAAGTGATTTTGAAATATATTTTTGAATATCTTCTTCATTTCTCAAATCAATTCTTATTTCAAATTCATCTTTCTATTCTCAAATTCTATCTCATTTTAAAATTCAAACTTCAATTTCAAAGTCCAATTTGACTTTGAAATTTCAAATTCACTTCTATATTCCAAATTCAATTTCCAATTCAAAATTCGTTTTCAAAGTTCAATTCAACTTTGAAAATTCAAATTCATTTCCATTTTCAGGATTCGATTTTAAATTCAATTCAACATTCTAGATTGAATTTTAAGGTTCAATTTAAACTTTAGAATTTCTAGATTCATCTCCTGATTTCAAGATTCAAATTTAAAATCAAATTTATTCTTTATTTTCAAAAATCTATAAAGTTCTGTCTAAAGATTGAGTCTTGATTCTCAATTCAAAATCAAGGTTTTGAGATTGATTTTGAATCCCAAAATTTGATTTTTCCCTAAGTTTAAAGCCCACTTTTAAATTCAAAATCCGGATTTTCAAAATCCAGATCCATTTTTCAAAGTCCCATTTGGATTTTCAAAGTCCAATTCCATCTTGGGTTCTATATTTAGAACCCAATTTTCACCTTGGATTCAGATCTCCGGATCCAAATCCATTTAGGATTCCAGATTTCATATTCAATTTCATCTTGGATCCCGGACTTCGGATCCAATTCTATTTAAGATTCCAGATTTCGGATTCAACTCCGTTTTGGATTCTAGACTTCGGATCCAACTCCATTTAGGATTCCAGATTTCAGATCAAATTCTATCTAGGATTCCAGATTTTAAATCCAGTTTCATTTCCATTTCCAATTCCAATTTTCTAAAAAAACATGTTTTCAAATCTATTTCTTAAGTCTAAAATCCAAATTCAACTCCTCTTTCAGGTTCTGAAATCAAGAATTCCTTTTTCAGAATCAATCCATTCAAATTCAAAGTCCAATTTGACTTTGAAACTCCAAATTCAAGTTCCAAAAAATCTCCTTTTCTTTTATTTCTTCAAGTCAAAATCCTTTTTTCAAACTCTGATTATTCTGAAGACTTGAAATTTCAAGCCTCTCCTTCCAGATCTATTTTAAGTTCTAAGTTAGATTCAAAATCTAACTTTTTTAAACCAATTTCAAACCTTTCAATCATTTCTTGATTCCATTATCAAATTTATTTTAGAATCACTTGAAAAATCTCAAAATTTTTAAACTATTTTCTCAAAAACATACATCCTTGCATTTGCATTGCACAAGCATGATTCTTTGTGCATGTTAGACTTAAAATAAATTCTTAGATAATATTTAGGCAAAGCAAAAGGCATAAGTTCGATCCTTGGTTCGATTACCCCTGGTAAAGGCGCCAGGAACGGTCGAACCTCGTACCAACGAGCGAATCCCGTCTCTCTATTTTCCCACAAAATTTTTAAAATGGAGGCGAGTAATTTTCAAAATCTTTTCAAAATTAAGGTCAAGTAAGACCTTTGCTAAAGAGTTCCTCTCTCTTCTTTCTTTTCTTTTCTATCTTTTATTCCCCTTAAAAAATCAAATAGAGGCTAGAAAGGCAAAGAGAAGGAAAAGAAGGAAACAAGAGGAAAATTTTTGCAATGATCACAAGTAGCTGAGAACAAACATAAGTTGAAGTATTTGAGTCTCATGTCGAAAAGGTAAATGAAGGAAGTCACTTTTGTGTCCTAGTCAATATATTTTGGTATACATTGAAAAAAAAAAAGTATAACAGATATTGGCATTGCACAGGGCATAAAAGCAGACCATACGCAAGCCATAAAATAAAAATAAGTGCATAAAAAGAAAAAGCGTGAAATTTTGAAAATCAAGAAAAGAGCTTTAAAAGAAAAAAGTTCACTGCTTAGAAGTATGATTGAGAAAACTTGTGCAGAAAACATATAAGTGAGGATAAATAAATAATAACTGGTTTTTATTTGATTTTTTAAGAATAAAACATAAATAATTATGATATTTAGAAAAGTGAAAGAAATTTTTTTTTTGGTGGTATATAAAAGACTCTAATCATATTGTGATTTTGCAAATAATAGGAAATATTTGTAAAAACAAAGTCTTTAATTACCTACTACTTGTGAAGATGTGTAATATTATGCATACATGACAGAGATGTTTGTGGGTAGCATCGCTGCAAACCCTCACGAGACCTTACTTGTCCACTGGTGTAACCCAGGGGTTGAAACGGCTTGTTGCATGTGCTAAATGCAACCGTGATTCCTACGAAAGTGAGTTAGTTGATAGTTCATGTTTCTTGCATTTTTCTAGTTTGCTCGAGGACTAGCAAAAGAAAATCATGGGGGTATTTGATCATGCATATATTTTAGGGTTTAATTCACATTAAACTATGCTTGATTTCAAAAGAAAACATTTTAAAAACCCAAATTTATGCTAGTTTCGAGAAAATGTGCAAAAATGATAAAAAGAGGAAAATGCTTGAAAAATTAGGTTTACTTTGCAATTTATGTCATAGTTTAGTATTCTCAATTAATTGAGTGAGTAAAATAATAAAAAAATGTTTTGAACTAGTTTTAGCCTTAGCAAAAGGTTGTAGATAATATTTTTTTAGAAGGGGGTGTTTTTTTAGAATTTCCAGAAAACAATAGGGCTTATGTGAAAAAATCAAATAACAAACCCAACAAACTTTCTTTAAAACAAACTTTCTTTAAAACCTTCACAAAGAGGGAAGAAAGGGGTGTCTCCTCTCTTGCACAAGCCTCTCTTCTCTTCCCCTTCCCTCCCATCCGGAGCCTCCCTCTTTTCTCTTCTCTCCTTCTCTTTTTCCCTCCTCTCTTCTTCTCTTTCCTCTTTCCCTTTCTTTCTCTCCAGTAGAGCACGATTCAGCAGTGGCGCAAGGGATGGAGATCGCCCTCTTCTTCTCAACCCTTCCAAAACCTACGGTGAGTTCTCCTTTCTCTCCTTTTTCCTTCTTCTCCTTCTCTCTTCCCCATCTTCTTCTCTTCATTCCCCTTTTCCCTTTCATTTCTCGTAGCATAGTTGAATTAGATTGTTTTGAAATCAAAAATGAAAAAACAAAAATTTGTACGTTTTTCCTATTTTTTGATTTGTGTGTTTTGTTCTTTTGGAAACTGCATTTTAATTGATGTGCATCTGATCTTCATCAGTAGTTTCTTTTCGTTCTTTGTTTCTTATTCAGCATCACAGATCTGTATATTATATTTCTCATTTTTTTATCCGATCTGCATCATCCGTGTGCATCCATAGCATCTGATCTGCTTCAGCATCACTACCGTGAATTCAGCACTGATCCACTTGAAATTCAATCTCTGCTACTGAGTTAAAACCATACTCGCATCGGGTCTGCTATAAAGATTTGTTGTTGGTATCCGGTTCATCGGAGCCCTGTGCATTTCCAATTCGGCTGGAATCCCTTGTTCCGCCAGAAGTCCTGTTAGTGTCGAATGTTGGAAACAGTAACTTTTTTATAAAAAAAAATTCAGTGGAAAAATTACAGATTTCTATGGTTATGTTTTTTTGTTTGGTGCAAAATTTGGGATATTGGTGAAACTTATGAGTCATATTGGTAGAAAAATTTGTGTGCGAAAGGAAGTTTCTTTATGGTTAGAAACTTTACATCTTTTATGCCTATGACAGTATACACGTGCTTGCAGAAAAGTTCAATCCTTTTTGTTGAATTTTACACTTAAATGAGTGATTGTTCTATTGAGCTAATTTCATCTTCTCAACCGATTGATGTGTTGTGGTGAACTATGTAAAGTTTGACTTGCCTATTGTAAACACCCCAAATTTTCCTCATCTATGCTCAAACAAACCTCCTCGTGCAATGACAACCCTGTTAGGTCAGTGTAAGAGTCAAACCCCGAGTCAATTTCAGAAAATCACCACTTTACCCATTTTTACAAGAAAATTTACCATTTTACCCTTAGGTCATCCTGGACCCTAGTCAGTCGGAGTCAACCAAGCTCATTGGACAGTTCAGAACAGTTAGAATATCAGTCATTTCAAGCTCACTTGAGCTCATGATGAACATACCATTTTCATTTCTGACCATTCCTGCCAAAATGGGATCATTTCTTCATAAATGAGCTCATTTCTCATTCAAATCTAAGCCAATTGTCTCTGAGTCAGTCATTCACAGTCATTCATATTCTTCTGAGTCTAGCTTGAGCTCACCAGGAGTTCAAGTACTCCAGTTTCAGTTCAAAACCATTTCCAAGTGTTCAGGAGCCCATTTTAGTCTGTTTCAGCTCTTTCAGGTGAAATTGAGTTGAGTCCAGTCGATTGAGCTAGTGTTAGAGCTTCAATTTTAGTTCATGTTAGTATTACTGATTTTTGTTTTAGCTCAAATCCAGCTCAGATTCATAATTTACTTCACTCCAGTGACCATTCCGTACCATTTCTCTAAAAATGGCAGCTTTTCTTGAAAATTTAGTCAGAAAGGTCAGTTGAGTCAGTGACTTGTCAGTCCAGTTGAGTTCTGAAACTCTAAAACCCAGCTCAATCCAGTTTATTTCAGTTCAATTCAGCTCAAACCCTAATTTTCAGTGTCACTCTAGCTTGGTAGAGCCTGAAAACCATTTCTTCAACCATTTTGCAAATTTTATCAATTTTAATACTTTTTGAACCGGTACAACTGCCAATCGGGGTCTAATATCCAAATTTCTTCATTCAGGGTTAGCATTTCGCATGGCATTTCATGTCATTTCTCATTTTTTCATATCATTTCTCAACATTTCATACCATTTGATCACATTTTATTTCATTTTCAAGGTCCAGAATTCCAATTTTATAAATTTCAATCCAAATTGAGTTTTAAAAGTTTCCAGAAATCAATTTCAAACCCTGGGTTTCCAAAATTGACATTTTTACCCCTGAGAGTTTAAATTTGGAAATATTTTCTCAAGCAAAACAATCTGGATTTCTTTCAAACTCAAATTTTCAAATTTTAAACTGGATTTGTTTTGCAACGGGGTATTGAACTTCAAATTTTGAGCTCGTTTCAAAAACTGCCAAAAATAGCTCGTTTCATCCAAAAACTTTCTAAAAAGACCATTCTACCCCTCTGGTTTTCAAAATAAATTTCAAATTTGGAAAGCGAGCCCACTCTGAGATGGCTCCTTCATTTTCATTTTAAAATAAAAAAAAAATTATCTTTTCCTTTTCTTTTGCTTTCTTTCGTTTTTTTTTTATTATTATTTTATTTTATGAGAGGATCTGGGACCCACAAGGGGGTCGACCAGCCCCCTCTCCCTTTTTCTTTCTCCCCTTTTCTTTCTCCCCTTTTCTTTCTTTCTTCTTCTTCTTTCTTTCCTTTCTTCTTCTTTCTTCCCTTTTCCCTTTCCTTTCCTCTTTCTTTTCTTCACTTCCCTTTCTTTCCTTCTTCTATTCCCTCCTTTCTTTCTTTCCCTTTCTCATTGTCCAGCCACCTTAAAGCTTATTCCACTTACCTATTCCCCCATCTATCACACACCAGCCCCTTGGAGTCCTCTCTCAGCCCATTCATGTACACTTCCTCTCTCTCTCATTCCCCTCTCATTAAACCTAAAAAAACATAGGAAATATATTATTTCTCCCTAAGTCCTCACCCTAAGCACTACACTGCTGGTGATCTTCCCCATCCTCCTTTACATTTATCTCTCCCTGTCACGCCTCTCTCTCTCTTCAAATCTCTCTCATCTCCTCTCCAGTTCAATGTGCAGCCTTCCACTGTTCCAAAGTCATCAGCCCACAGCCGTTCCAGCATCTGCATCCTCTTTGTGGCAAAGGGCACCCTACCATCTTACGGTTCCAGCAACAAGGAGCACCCCCTTTGATCCTGCTCCAGTCACCTCCAAGTTGCAGTAGTTCCAGCACGTTCTGCCAAATACCATTGCAACCACAACACCTCCTCCAGCTTCCCCTTCGTTGCAGCCATTTCTGCCATGGCTTCAGCCCCCAATAGCGCAAACACATAGCCATCTTCAAAGCAGCCATCATCTTTAATCTCCTTCAACTCCCAGCAAGTTGCAGCCACATCTCCAACGTGCATCAAGATCCCAAGGTAGGACCCCTATTATCATTATTTTATGCTAAATCTAAAGATTAACGTTTTGATTGTCTCATGTTATGAGGCTATATCGAGGAAAAGAATATGTCTGATCTATGGACTGGATCCTTTCTCATCAATAGCCAATATCAAGTCAACTTCGTATATCCCTGTTTTTATTCATTTTAAACATTATATTCATGTTAAATATGCATTTTAGGCATCTCGTTAATTTAGTTTTATTGTTTTATTAGTAGTTTATTTAATGTCATTAAGATTCGTATTAAGACTTGTAGATGTTAATTTTAGCATAAGTTACAATCATTATTTTATATAGATTTTCGTTTCAATAAATCCCAAAACAATTTATGGTAGTTAGGTTTATTTGTCCATGATCTCATACTAAAAATCTAGATCCAGTTGGGTTTCGGAACCTCTCTAAAAAAATCGGATCCCAAACTAGGATTTCACCCTTCTAGAAATTCTAGGTCTGGTTTTGCAGACAAAAACATCCAAGATCACCCAGATGGACGATCCAAATCCTTTTCAAAAAAATATAGTGGATTCATGCTGGAATCTATTATTTATTTGGATTTTTTAGGATTCTTATAAAAAGGTTTAGTCTCTGTTAAAATTTGGGTTTGCAGACACCTGTGAAAACTTAGTTGTTTGTTTGTCAGGGTACAGACAGACAATAATCTGTTGTGTCACTTCAATCCATAGACCATCTGTCAAAACTTCCAACAAGAAAGTTGTTCCTAACCCTTCCTTATGTGATTTCTCAAAATTTGGGGATTTTTAGAATAGAGAAGGTATTTTTTCTAAAATTATCTTCCCTGTTTGTCAGGTTCCTATGCCAAAGAATTTCAGAGATCTAGGTCTCTGATAATCGTGTGCTCATTTCCAAACCATAACCCGAATTCTAAAACTATAAAAATAGAAAATCTTTCTATGTTTGTCAGGGACATTTTTCCAGAATTCCAGTCATTTTATTATCTTTCAGTTATTTTTCCTGTAGTTTTTCCCGAAACCTGTCTGTCTGCCCTAAATCCTAGAGTCGCCGGATTCCAATCCAACTTGCCGAAGCTGTCCAGCTCCGACCATAGGTCAAAACCAGAATCTATAAAAATAAAAAATCTTTGTTTAATTTTCCTCTGTCACCCCATAAAATTTGGAAAATTTTTATGGAAGTTCAGTACCCGAAATCTAATTTAGAATTAGCATTTTAGGCAAAATCTTGAATGTTAGAATTTTTAGTTATTTTCCACAAAAAAAAATAACAAAAAATAGATTTTTAAGCTTAATTCTGTTTTTAGGGTTAGTCTAGATGTCCATGTCAAATTTGGCTCAATTCCAAGTTCATTTTCTTTGTATGTTAGTTTACTTTTAAATTCAGGATAAAAAATCAGGCAAAAATCAAGTCAAATATGATATTTGTGATATTTTTGTCATTTTAGGGTTTTTATGATGTAAATAAGCAAGTCATGTCATATTAGGGTTAATTTTAGCTTAGAATAGGATTGCATTCCCAAGTTCATTTTTGAAGTTTATTTCTTATTTATCATGTTTATATTAAAGGGGGTATTAATCAGGGTTTACATCTGAATAATATTCGATAATTTCTAATATTTTCGGATAAATTCAGAAAAAACCTACATTTTTGTGCTAACATGTTTTCTAGTCTTGCAGGAACATCCAAGAAAAAAAAATTATTTGCTTGTTTTATTTCAATTCAATGTAATATCGGATGTAATATTTGGAATAAGAGTTACTTTTCAGCTTAGAATAGGATTGCATTGCATATAGTTTTAACTTTTGAAAAATTCAATATCTGATGTATGATGCATATGCATAATTTTCAAAATCACCATGGTCGACACGAATGGCACGTGCATAGGCTTTTATGGAGTTTATAAACTTATTGGAATTTGTATTTATGGCCATAGTCAGAATACGAAAAAAACCAAGATTTATGATCTTCGTATTAGCCACATTCAGCCTACACTCTTAGGCTAACTTAAAAAATGCACTGCATTTCTCAAAATCTCAAAAGGATTTTCTCAATTACTTAATGAAATATCTTTCAAATTCATATTCATTCATTCAATTTGCATCATTTTTCAAATCATTTTCTCAATTCCATTTCAAAAAAAATCAATTTTCTCAGAATTTTCTAAGTCTTTCTCAGGAATTGATTTTCTCCTAATTCTGAGTTTTCAAATGAAATTCCAAATATTTCTCAAGTTCAAAATCATGATTTCCAAAGGTTTCCACATTATTAATTTCATTTTCAAATCCCAAAATCGATTTTCTCGGAGTTCCCATTTTCCTGAGAATCCATTTTTCATTTCAAAAAATCATTTCCAATGAACTTCCTGATTTTCTCAGAATTCTCAAATCCATTTCCTCAGAGAAGCAATCCAAATCTCAAAATCGATTTTCTCAAAAGTTCAAGTTTTTTTGAGAATCTATTTTCCATTCAAGAGTTATTTTCTAATTCAAGTTTTTGATTTCCAATGAAATTCAATGACTTTTCTCAAGTATTTCTCAAGCATTTTCCAAGTACATTTCAATTTTCCAAGGCAAACATCATATTTCTCAAACTTGCATCTTTTCAAAATTTCATAGCACAAGCATGATTCTCTGTGCATTCCAGGAAAATAGAAAATAATTTAGATATTTAAGTCAAGTCAAAGCACATATTTGATCCTTGGTTCGATTACCCCTGATAAAGGCATCATGAACAATTGAACCTCGTACCGATAGGCGGATCCCATTCCACAGAATTTTCCTGCAAATTTTCAAAACAGAGGCGAGTAATTTTCAAAACCATTTTCAAAACTTTGGTCGAGTTTGACTCGCAGGATCGTTTCTTCTCTCTCGCAGAGGGAGGGGGAGAAATTTTCCGATGATAACAGGTTTGGCGACTGAGATGGGACCTGTCTTCGCCTGATCAATTATGTGCTTGACTTAGTTCAATTATCAAAATCATGTTTCATGGAATATCAACTTTTACTTTCTGATATCATGTGAACCTAGAAGCCTAGACTTGAACCTAGCTGACATGGATTGCATGTAGACTAGGCATGGTTTGGTAGGACCAATTGAGGAGAATTATTCATGCTCACTTAGACTTAGGTCTGAAAATATAACATTCCTTAATCTAGGATCTGTATGAAAACAATGTTTGCTTCTTCAAATATTTCAAAATTCTATCTCTTTAGGACTTAGAGCCCTCTGTTTGCTTGCATGTGCTCATATTTCAAAAACCACCCCACCTATGTCTACCCGGTCTTCACATTCCTAGGCTTTCTTCTAGAACCATAGTTCAGGATAAAGCCTCACAATTGGGTCACTTATTTGGGCTAACGCCCCCCCTGCCACGTACCAAGGGCCATAGTCCAACGTATATCGGCAGATGCTCAAGGATGTTGGGAAAACACAAGCCTAGAACCGAAGATGAATTTTTATGCCACGTACATCGAGCCTCGGTTCGAGTATATCGGCATAGCATGATTGGACATAGTTGATCTGAGCCTAGAGTCAAGATTAGGGTCCTAAAGCTCTTTCAAAATTGATGCATTTAGAGTCAGCTTCTTAAGAAATGTTGTAAGTGCATAATTGTTTGTGATTGAATGATATTCATTTCCATCTCATTTTTTCATATTTTCCCCAATTTTTTCAAAATACTGGACCATTTTTCAAAATACCTCATTTTCCATCTTTTATAAAATATCTCCTTTTTTCTCAAAAACCCTGGACGATTTTTCCAAATTATCCACTTTTTCTTTAAAACTCCAGGTGATTTTTCATTTTCTTGTTCCTCTAGACTTCAAATTTCCAACTTTTCATTTTATTCTGCCTGCAATTTTCAAAATTCTTGTATTTTTCCAAAGTCTAATTTCAATCTTCTTGTCTTTCAGTCCAATGGCATCCAGTCAGCTCGACTTTGTCTTTCCTGAGGGTCACATCTCCTACGAGGTGCGACAAAGTCTCCTCGAGCATCGAGCTCTCAGCACTGGACCCTTCTTTCCCCAGTGGTACTATACTTGACTCAAGAACTTCTCTCGTATGTTTCCGGACCACTTGAGCGATTACGGTTTGGAAATGGCATCCGCAGTGGGAAAGTTGATAGTCAACAGCAATCTGATCCATGCACTAGCAGAGCGATGGAATCCACGCACTTGCACATTCTGGTTCCCATGGGGCGAGATGACACTGCTGATAGATGAGTTTTCAGATATTATGGGATTACCCGAGCCAGTCGGTCAGCCTGGAGATCCATTAGACCAGCAATTTTTTATTAATGTCAAGGGTTTGGACCCCAAAGATGCTTTAGCTCGCATGACAAGGCATAAGTCTTGGCCACTGATTGAAGAAAATGGGAATGAACATGTGAGCCTGATCAAGATCTACCGACAGTACGGGACATTCACAGAAGTCAGCTCATTATCCAGAATAGCTCGAGAGAGAATTCAACATGCGATGGTTCTGTGTATTGTGGGACTCACCTTCTTTCCAGATATACAAAATTATGTGGATGTCAAAATAGTACAGTTTCTGAGAAGATGGGGAAGTCGACAGACCAATCGTCTCTCGATAGCCATGGCTGCACTTGCCTTTCATACCTAGGGTTGACTCGCTTCACGCTTGGAGAGTCCATTCTAATTGATGGATGTACCTATGCACTTCAGTCTTGGTTCCTTCAGCATGTGTCAACCAGAGTTAGTTCGTTCAGATATAATGGCAAGGAACTCCTTCTAGTTGCGCGGTACCGATTTTTGATTGATCATCTGCAAGAAGAAGTAGTGTGGGACTACTTTGATCGAGAGCTTTCACCTCCCAGATACACCTATGCATACGGCAAGTGATTCAAGTTACTTGGTCCTTTTTATGGGCTTACTATCATCCGAAGCAGTGTGTCCGACAGTTTTCTCAGAGACAGAAGCACGTGGAGATGTGGCTGCTATCAGAAGTTGTGCCAGAGTTTGACCTTACATCAACACAGTGGTCCGAAACATACCATTCTACCAGATATGGCTGGAACTCTTTTGTTACTCTCTCACTTTTTCTCGGTCCTTGTGTCTCTGTTGATTATAAAGAGTGGTGGCAAATTGTTTGTCTGCCCCCTCTTTCCCAAGTTTATTATTAATGCAATCATGTTTTCCCTTCAATGAATAAAAATCTTGCAAATTCTTCAATTCTTGGTTTGACGACCTCGCCTAGGTAACAAGGCATAATTTTTAATTGTTTATTTTCTTTGCGAAGGAATGGCAACACAATTGTCGTAATCTCAGTGATGACTCAATCTCTAGTAATGGGGTATTCTTTCAATTGTCTACCAAAATTTCTCAGCAAATATTTTTCTTCTAATCAAAATCTCTCTTAAAAGCCTAACCATCAACTTTGCCTTGCAGAGAGCGTTCGTGATATTTAATGGTTCAGACGAGGTCAGAGAAGAAAACTGCACCAGTTGAGGGCATCGTATATTCAACGGTCTCAGAAGAAGAGATGGACTCTCCTCGATCAGGCAGAAATCAAGGGCAGCAGGTTGAGGCTGACATTGATCCTCAAATGTATTTCATATTCAAAAAGATGATGAGCAAGATGCTGGCAGAGCAAGCTAAAGCTAGTACAGAGCAAACCTAGGTCAAGCAGAAGGCTAAGGGTCATACAGTCAAGAAGCAGGTGAAAATATCTAAAAAGTGTGTTCAGCATGAAGATACATCTGATGAAGAGGAATCAGTGGGAGACACAAATGAAGAAATTGAGACTCGGAAGATACTCTGCAAGTCTACTCAGAGGCAGGAGTCAGCCCATAAATTCAAAGATCAGTCTATCAGTGATTTTGACCAACCACAATTCAGAGATATGGTCAAGATAGTTCGAGATCTGCAGGTCCGCGACAAGGGAAAGAAAGTCTTCACCAGCGAAGACTTCTATGATGGTTTAGATGGGGATGATAATCTCGAGAATCTCTCCAGAAAGTTTATTAAATTTGATGGTTCTAGCGACCCGAAGGCACATCTGGCTATGTTCTTCGCTGAATGCAGCAAATTCAAGCGAGATAATCGGGTGCTTTTCCTTTGTTTCTCTCGCAGTCTGGAGAGAACCGCGGCAAAATGGTATTCAGAATATGTGAATCCAATTGAACTAAAAGAATTTGATAAAGTGGTAAACGTGTTCATCGAGCGATTCCTCTTCAATGCTGAGGCACTTCCCACCCTCAGTCATGTCTGCGGCCTCAAACAGAGGGAAAATGAGAAGGCCAGAGATTTTATTCACCGCTGAAGGTCGGCCTGCAATAAAATGAGAGATCCCATATCAGAGGGACATGCTTTGTCTCTAATTTTAAGTAATTTCTCACAGGCTCTGAGGGGCCTAATCTCTATTGCACCATCAAGAACATTCATCGAGCTAATAGAGGGAGACGAATGGCTCGAGTTAAGCATGGAGAATGGAGTCTATGAAGGCTTCACTTTCACTAAGAACAGCAGTCAGAATGAGCAAAAGACAAAGGCTCATTTCACTCATTCTATCAGAAATAATAATTGGAACCATCGCAAAGGAAAAAACAGAGATTTCTGTTATGGTGCAGGGGGTTCAAATCCCTACAAGAATGATTAGAAAGGAAAATCTATCCCTCAATTCAACAAGCCACTACAGTTAGAGCAAGGACCGAAACCTCGAGGGAAAGTGAAACATGAAGGGTGGAGTTATGACAGGAAGTTCACTCCGCTGGACCAATCACTCGAGACTGTGCTCGAGTACATGTTGACCAATGAGATGGTCAAATTGCCTAGGTTGGTCGATCCCCCTGTGCCCATGGGGAAGTTCAAAGATCAATTCTGTAAATTTCACAAAACAGTGGGGCACAATACTGAGAACTGCTTTGTTCTCAAGAATATTGTTCAGGATCTCATCGACAAAAATCTTCTGGTAGAGGGTGCAGAAGATGAAAATATGAATATCATGAAGCAACCATTTCCCCCTCATAACACGGCAGTTATCTTTGAACACCCCTTTCAGCCATAGGAGCATATCAGGCCATGCTCTGAAAAAGATATGAAAATTCAACATCAGGTCCTCATACTACAGCAGGCTCAGTCCAATGTTCAGAAGATGAATATTATTTCAGCTTTCGGCAAAATGAAAGTATCTACCAAGCCCGTTGGGGCATCCCCTGAGGTAGACAAAAGAATGCCATGGTTCCCCAAATACTTCATCAAGCCCGTTCTAGAGAAAATTGAGACACCTACACAAAAGTCGATAACTGCCTTGTCCAATATCTCAATTTTGGATCTAGCTCAAGCTTCTGCCAAGCATCAGCAGGTATTGGATGATCTGCTGCGGAAAATCAATGTGAAGCCAATCATAACTTCTGAAGACATGGCCCAGATAGTCAATCAGGCCATGACAAATGCTTCAATTACTTTTTCGGATGAGGATCTCCCCAAGCCTCATGTATTGCACAACAATGCTCTATATGTTGTGATTCGAACCAAAGGAATGATTGTTTCTCATGTGCTGATAGATGGAGGCAGCAGTCTCAACATATGCCTAGAAATGACAGCCAAAGCTTTGGGCATCAAAGAAGAGAAATACATCCCGGACCCAATCACCATTTACAGATTCGATAATCATGGACAGACTGCAAAAGGAAAAATCTTCCTAGAGATCTTTATTGATTATTCTGTCCACTCAGTTCTCTTCCATGTGGTCAATGTGCCACCAACGTACAATCTGTTGTTGGGATGACCATGGATCCATAACACGAACGCAGTGTCATCTACTCTGCATCAGTGTGTCAAGTGGTCAAAAGGTGGAACGATCACAACAGTCCTGGGTGAGGATCTGGAGCAGAGGCTAGCACAACCCATGGTTCTCAGGCCCACTTTCACTACCGATATCCCTAGTATTAGGGGAATTGAAGTGGTCAATTTTGAAGAAAATTCAAGAATACTGCAGATGGCAGAACAACTAGAGCATACTGTGGCCATGACTCGATGGAGAGGCCCATAGTTCTTTAATATTGGAGGACGAATTGACTACAGAACATTCAAGGATCATCCTCTATTCTCCCAATTTATGAAGGCCAAAAAGGAATTTGATCTTTTAGTCAAGCATGGCTATCAACCTTTCCAAGGCCTGGGCAAGAATGAAAATGGTCGCCTCGAGCCAGTCATTCCTCAGCACTATCCTCAAAGAGCCAGATTGGGCTTCACTGGCAAAAGATCTCAGAAGGGCACTATTTTCGTCAAGGGGACACATTCAAAGCATATGCTTGTCTTTGCATTTCTATTCTTTTGTTTCTGCACTGGGATGATATCCCGTTTCATTTCAATCATTGTCATTTGATCAATTCAATCTTTCAATAAAGTTGCAAATTTCCTTCATCTATCTGGATGTCATTTGTCTTCTTACTTCTCGTTATTAAATCTTTGCAAATTTGTCATTACTTTACTCTTTTATTTTTCTAATTATCTTCTCAGCAAAAGCAATTTGTTTTATGATGGGTGATTTCCCTGAATACAATTTATTCTCCAATTTTCAGAATGTCTTTCCGATCTATCAAGAAACTCGTTCTTAATCCAAATATATTTTTGAAGCTGGTGGTGATTCATCAGGTCAAAATAAGAGCAGAATGCAATCAGGCTACAAAGTAGTCAGAAGAACCCGTAGAGTTCGATTCAACTCTTCAAGAATTATCATAATTTGCATCAATTCAGAAACAAGATGAGTCATCATCCTTAGTTCAAGATCCGATTGAGGATATCAATATTGGATCAGAAGATGATCCTAAAATTTTCAAGATTGGCAGCAGTTTGAGCCCGTAAGAGAAAGAAAGGCTCACCAATTTTCTCAAACAGCATGAAGAAGTGTTTGCATGGACTTATGAAGACATGCCAGGTCTGGATACCAAATTAGTTGAGCATCGCCTCATCCTAAAATCAGATGGCAAGCCAGTTAAGCAAAAACTGAGAAAAATGGATCCTCGAGTGGAGCAACAGGTCAAGGAAGGTCGGGAATACCTACTCAAAGCAGGGTTCATTCGAACCATTGACTACCCAGACTGGTTGGCAAATATTATCGTTGTTCCCAAGAAGAATGGCAAAGTTCGGATTTGCATCGACTTCAGGGATCTCAACAAAGTGACTCCTAAAGATGATTATCTGCTTCCTAATATTGATCTTTTGATCAATAGCATGGCAGGTCATGCTATATTCTCTTTTATGGACGGATATTTCGGATATAATCAGATCAAGTTAGCCGCTCGTGATCAGTCCAAGACATCTTTCATTACTCCTTGGGGTACTTTCTATTATAAAGTCATGCCATTTGGGCTTAAGAATGCTAGAGCAACCTAGCAGTGTGCTATGGCCGTCATTTTTCATGATCAAATACACAAAATCATGGATGCATATGTCGATGATATTCTGGTAAAATCCAAAGAAGAGAAAGATCATATCGAGGCTCTCAATCAAGTTTTCAAGTGGCGCATTCTTTACAAGCTAAGACTCAATCCACAAAAAATGTGTGTTTGGAGTTGAATCAGGCAAGTTGTTAGGTTTTTTGGTCAGCAAAAGGGGGATAGAAGTGAATCCCGCTAAGGCCAAGGCCATCATTGACATGCCACGCTCGACTAGTCTCAAGGAATTGTGTAGCCTTCAGGGATGTATGCAATCAATCCAGCGATTCATATCCAATTTGGCCATGAGATGTAAGTCTTTCAATCATTTGCTCAGAAAAGGAGTGAAGTTCGAATGGGGACCAGAGTGTCAGCAATCGTTTGAACGCATCAAGAAATATCTTTTCAATCCTTCTGTCTTAAAACCGCCAGAATTGGGGAAACCCCTACTGCTATACATTTTGGTTAATCAAGTTGCTTGCGGCGGATTCTTGACGCAATATGAATAAGGCAGTCTGATAGAGCATGTCATTTACTATATGATCAAGACCTTCGTTGATTATGAGAAGAAATACTCCCAGATAGAAAAGACATATCTAGCTCTGGTTTGGATGTGTCAGAAGTTGAGGCACTATCTGCTGGCATCTGAAGTCAAGATTCTATCCAAATTAAATCCTCTCAAGTACATTCTCGAGCAACCCTTTCTCAGTGGACGGATTGCCAAATGGCAAGTCCTATTGATGCAGTATGATCTGGAATATGTCTCTCAGCAATCTATCAAAGGCCAAGCAATTGCAGATCAATTGCCAGATTTTCCTTTAGTAGAGGATGTTAAAGCCGATGATGATTTCCCCAATGAACGGATCTGCAATATTCAGTAATCTCTAATTTAGAATTTATTCTTCGACGGTTCCAAGAATATGGTAGGCATAGGAGTTGGGATTTTGCTAATCACATCAAAGAAGAAGATGATCCCCTTTTTTCTTAAACTGGATTTTCAGTGCACTCATAATATGGCCGAATATGAAGCTTTGATACAAGGTCTGAAAATTCTACAGGACTTCAATGTCAAGAAAGTGCATGCCTATGGCGACTCTTTGCTCATCGTCAATCAAGTCCTAGCCGAATGGCAAGTGAAGGATAAAAAATTACTTCCCTATCAAAAGATTGTTTCAGCTCTTGCCAACAATTTCGAAAAATTCCAACTTTTCCATATCAAGAGAGACTTCAATCAAGTTGCAGATAGTTTAGCCAATTTAGGCTCCATTATGTCTTTTAAGAGCGGGGAATCTTGTCGCTCTTTTGAAATTAGCAAACTTGATCAACCTACTTTTGTCCCAATAGAGCAGATAAACCAGGTTGAGCAAAGGAAGAAGCCCTGGTATCATGACATCAAAAATTTCATTAAAACTGGCAAATTTCCTCCAGAACTCTCGAAGAAAGAGCAGTGAGCAATTCAGCGTATGTCTGCTCGATATTTTATTTTTGCCAACGTCCTCTATCGTCGCGGATTCTGTTCTAAGTATTCAGATGTTTAGACAAAGAAGAAGCCAAAGAAGTTGTGTGAGAGGCACATGAAGGCATTTACGGTAGTCATGTCGGCTACCAAACTCTTGTCAAGTAGATTATCCGAGCAGGGTATTACTGGAAAACCATGCAGCAAGACTGCTATCATTTTGTGAAGAAGTGTGTTCAATGCCAGATGCATGCACCTTCCATTCATGCGCCAGCGACATATCTGCAATTTGTCGTCTCTCTATGGCCATTTTCTATGTGGGCTTTTGATGTTGTAGGCCCCATCACTCCTTCTGCTTCAAATGGTCATAAGTATTTTCTTGCCGCAACAGAATATTTCATTAAATGGGTAGAAGCTGTCACTCTACGCACAATAGGAGGTCGACATATGGCCTCATTCATCCACAAGAGTATCTTTTGTCGTTTTGGCATACCACATGACAATGTGTCAGACAATGGCAGTCATTTCAAGAATGAGAGAATGAGGACATTTTGCTTAAAGTTCAGAATTCATCATCATTTCTCCGCTCCTTATTATCCTTAAGGGAATGGTCAGGCAGAGGCCACCAATAAAATTCTGATTCGAATTTTTGAGTGAACTTTGGAAACAGACTGTGACTAGCATGAAAAGATCCATGATGCGTTGTGGGCATACAGAACCACCATTCAAACTCCAACTAATGCTACTCTGTCAGAACTTGTCTACGGAAATGAAGTAGTACTGCCTCTACATGTTCAGAAACCTACTATGAAATTTGCATCACTTCTAGAATTACCTCTTAATCAGTATCAGCAACAACGGCTAGTACAGCTTGACTTGCTCGATGAAAGAAGGCTCAGAGCAGCAGAGCATGCTCAATCATATCGTCAGAGGATAGTCAGACAATATGCAAAATCAATCATCGAAAGGAAATTTCGAGTCAATGATCTAGTGCTCAGATCAACGGCTTATCTCAAGCACCGCCCGAGTGGCAAGTGGTCACCAAATTGGGAAGGCCCCTATGTTGTCAAAGAGGCATTACCCCGCAATTCATATCGGCTCATCAATGTCGACGGAGTGGAATTATCAGATCCTATCAATGATCGACATTTAAAAAAATTCTATACGTAAAGCATCTGTCTTATTCTTTGTAATTCCTAAAAATTTTCTTCAATAATGGTTAAATTCTTCTTTCCCAGTTACACTGGGGCATTTTTAAAATTTTGTTTTATCTATAAACACCCTGTATGCAGGCAGGATAAACAAACCTTTCATTTTGCACTTATGCGCACCCATTTACATCATTTTGTATTCATATTTGCATACATCTGTATTCATTGGCATTGGCATTCATTTGCATCAAATTTATTACCCATTCAGAATAAAGGATAATCCTAAGACCCCGACAATCATTCTTGTTACAATTCCCAAATATTTTAAGAGCATAGGCCTCTTTCAAAAAATCAGGTCTCAAAATCCAACGTTCGAATTGGTATGTTTTCAAAATTCAGTGCTCGAACTGGTACATTTCTAAAACCCAGTGCTCGAACGGGTATATTTTCAAAATTCAATGCCTATAATAATACATTTTTAAAAACCGGTATTCATACTGGTATTATTTCAAAATTTAGCACTCATGTTAGTGTCTCACTGGTTGGTCGTGTCAGTCGACCTCTTGGGTTCAGTCTTCGTGCTAATCATTCATCAAAATTTAAGCTCTATACCAATTTCGACCCTCGGTCCATCCAATTTTCAAATTCCAACCTTCGGGTCACCCAATTTCCAAAATTTCAATTTCGACCTTCAGGTCATCCAATTTCTAATTTCCAATTTCCAATTTCCAATTTCCAATTTCCAATTTCCAATTTCCAATTTCCAATTTCCAATTTCCAATTTCCAATTTCCAATTTCCAATTTCCAATTTCCAATTTCCAATTTCCAATTTTCAATTTTCAATTTTCAATTTTCAATTTTGACCTTCGGGTCAATCAATTCCAATTTTGACCTTCGGGTCAACCAATTCCAATTTCGACCTTCGGGTCAATCAATTTTCAATTTCGACCTTCGGGTCAACCAATTTCCAATTTCTAAATTTTAAATTCCAATTTCCAAATTTCCAATCTCCAATTTCCAATTTCGACCTCCAGGTCAACCAATTTCCAATTTCCAATTTCCAATTTCCAATTTCTAGATTTTAAATTCCAATTTTCAATTTTCCAATTTTCAAACTCCAATTTCCAATTTCGACATTTTTGGTCACTCAATACCAATTTCAATCATTTTCTCTTGCGAGAGACCCTTTTTATAGGGAGAGTTTAAGGGATCTTGTTCTTTTCGCATGCTATCCTTTGTTCACTTAGCCCCTTTTAGGGAGAGTTTGAAGGGACTTGTGTCTTTGTGAACCGCTTGCAAAACAACTTTTCAATTTCACACAAGGAACCCTTAGTTCAGGGAGAGCTTCGACGGAAGTTCGCTTTCCTTGTTACCCCAATTTCAGACTAGGCCATTTCATCATGGAGGACCCTCTTTTCAGGGAGAGTATGATGGACTCGCTCTTTCATGATCAATTCACCGACCTCACCATTACCGGCCCCTTTCCATAAGAGAAGCTTAATATTAGGAAGTTTTGATAAAAGCTTAATTTCTCTTCGAAAGTTCATTTTGCAAACACCTCCTCTTCAGGAAAGAGAGGAGTAATTTCTATTTTCCATTTCTGAATCTTCTCCTTTGGGGAAAGGAGAAGAAAATTTTTATCATAGATGCGTTGAGTCATGCTTCTAATGCTCGTTTTCACGAAGGATTTCAAGAACATTTTGCCAATTTGTCATTAAATATTTGTTGATTTCAAAATCTTTATTGCACAAAAACATTACCTTAGAATACCTTCAGTATTACTTCCGAAAGGACAAATCTTTCGCGAAAAAGGATTCAAAATTCAAAATTCAAAATCTTTCTATTGGCCAACCAAAATGATGAAGAATAAATCCTTGATATGGCCAGCAAAAGAAATTCAATGTTGTTGCAAAGCCATAAGTGATTGATATTGATCACAGTCAATGGCACATTTTTAGAGATCATTCTGGGAAAATAAGGCTGTCAAAATATCCTGGGTGATACAGAAAAATCCACTCAATTTCCATATCTCCTCCATCACCTAAGTTGTAATTAAATATCTGCAAAAGGGATCTCTCAATTGTCGTCAAGATGAAGATGAATTATGCGAGTTAGACCCCCGGGGCCAAAGAAGATTTGGATCATCTGCAAGATGAAGGAGTTTGTGATGCATCCTTCCAGGGAAAGTTCAGATCACCGTCAAGATGAAGGCGACTGCGATGAGCCTCCCGACAAACCCTAAAAGATATTTATTTTTTGCTATCATCAAGAGATTTCCAACCAAAGAACCAATATCGTCAATCCATGAGAGAAAAAAGGATCGGAGCATCTCCAATATAAAGGAGTTTGTGACGTACCCTCCCCCCCCCCAAAAAAAAAAAAAGAGAGAGAGAGAGAGAGAGAAAAGTCAGGACATCTCCAAAATAAAAGATGATGTAATCCCCAAAAACCCAAGAAAGCTCCAATTCTGTCATAAAAAAAAGAGTGCAGAAAGATCATCATAAAAAAAGAATCCCAGGATATCAGACTACCAAATCTGTCAAGAAACCTCTTTAAATTTTGTGAAATTCTATTATCAATATTCTTTCACCAATTGCTTTCACAATATCAAGAATACTCTCTTTTCTGTTCATATCAAGGAAATTGATAGCTTCCTTAAAGAAAGCCAATGGCAAGCAATTTGAATTCGAATCTTGATTTTACAGAGTTAATCCCAATCAGAGGTAATACTTCAGGTGGAAAAGAGGGAATATTTTCATCAATGTGCACCATTTCCAATTATTTTGAATGAACAACAATTTAACATTTTGACAATATTTTCTAGCTATCCTAGCATGAAGCGAAAGCTTGAGGTTCATCTTTGGCGTATCCTGACATCATTTGTTATCCCTTTTAGGACTTGATAACGGGAGTTTTCAATATTCCTTCCCTTCTGTTGGTATAATCTGAGTGCCTGGGCTCTCAGATTCTAACACTTACCTGTGTCTCCACTGTCCCACCATAGACAGTCCAATTTCGGCTTGAGGTTAAGCCACAAATCATTTTCTCACAAAAGATCATCAATTTCAAAAGTTATTTAGTCTCAGCAATGAGGCACCCAAAATCAAACCCCCTTTCAAGCTTTAGGTACCCCAATTCCATCCTTTTGCAAAACCCCTATCATATTCATTGTGCGAAATTCTGAAGGTTCTATCATGGGTTCTTTTTTTGAGAACCCCATCATTTCCATTTTCCGGTCAGGTTAAGGGTTAAACCTGAGCCTCATTTTGATGAGGTATTTCATTTCTTGGTCAGGTTAAGGGTTAAACCTGAGCCTCATTTCGATGAGGTATTTCATTTCCCGGTCAGGTTAAATGTCCAACCTGAGCTTCGTTTCTACATGAGGTATTTTCCGTACCATCGAGGTTAAGGGAAAAACTTGAATCTTACCTCTTTGAAGTAAATTTTTCCTCTTCATTCTCCACTTCATATCTATCATTCTCATCAGGGCTAATTTCTTTGTATCCAGTTAGATTCTTCTAACTGGGGCATTTTTATAGCCCAAATTTGGTGTGTTTTTCTTTACCACTAAGCTCGTCCTCAAGCCGGCTAAGTAGCAAAGAGAGGCATTTGTAAACACTCCAAATTTTCCTCATCCAAGCTCAAATAACCCTCCTTGTGCAGTACCAACCCTGTTAGGTCAGTGTAGGAGTCAAACCCCAAGTCAATTTCAGAAAATCGCCACTTTATCCATTTTCACTAGGAAAATTATCATTTTACCCTTATGTCATCCTGGACCCCAGTCAGTCTGAGTCAACCAAGCCCATTGGTCAGTTCAGAATAGTTAGAATATCAGTCATTTCAAGCTCACCTGAGCTCATAATGAACAGACCATTTTCATTTCTGACCATTCCTGCCAAAATGGGATCATTTCTTTAGAAATGAGCTCATTTCTCACTCAAATCCAAGTCAATTGTCTCTGAGTCAGTCATTCACAGTCAGTCATATTCCCCTGAGTCTAGCTTGAGCTCACCAAAAGTTCAAGTGTTTCGGTTTCAGTTCAAAATTACTTTCAAGTGTCCAGAAGCCCATTTTAGCCCATTTCAGCTCTTTCAACTGAAATTAAGCTAAGTCCAGTCGATTGAGCTAGTCTTCAAGCTTCGATTTTAGTTCATGTCAGTATTATTGATCTTTGTTTTAGCTCAAATCTAGCTCAGATTCATAATTCACTTCACTCCAGTGACCATTCAGTACCATTTCTCTAAACATGACAGCTTTTTTAAAAAATTTAGTCAGAAAGGTCAGTTGAGTCAGTGAATTGTCAGTCCAGTTGAGTTTTTAAACTCTAAAACCCAGCTCAATCCAGCTCAAATCCTAATTTTCAGTGTCACTCTAGCTCGGTAGAGCCTGAAAACCATTTCTTCAACCATTTTGCAAATTTTATCCATTTTAATACTTTTTGAACCGGTACAACTGCCAATCGGGGTCTAATATCCAAATTTCTTCATTCAGGGCTAGCATTTCGCATGGCATTTCATGTCATTTCTCATTTTTTCATATCATTTCTCAGCATTTCATTTCATTTTTGAGGTCCAGAACTCCAATTTTATAAATTTCAATCCAGATTGAGTTTTAAAAGTTTAGAGAAATCAATTTCAAAACCTGGGTTTTCAAAATTAACATTTTTACCCCTAGGAGTCTAAATTTGGAAATATTTTCTCGAGCAAAACAATCTCGATTTCTTTCAAACTCAAATTTTCAAATTCTAAACTGGATTTGCTTCGCAACGGAGTATTAAACTTCAAATTTTGAGCTTGTTTCAAAAACTGCCAAAAATAGCTCGTTTCGTCCAAAAACTTTCTAAAAAGACCATTCTACCCCTTTGGTCCTTGAAATAAATTTCAAATTTGGAAAGCGAGCCCACTCTGAGATGGCTCCTTCATTTTCATTTTAAAATAAAAAAAAAGTTTTATCTTTTCCTTTTCTTTTGCTTTCTTTCGTTTTTTTTATTTTTTTGTTATTTTTTATTATTTTATTTTACGAGAGGATGTGGGACCCACAAGGGGGTCGACCAGCCCCCTCTCCCTTCTTCTTTCTTTCCTTTTTCTTTCTCCCCTTTTCTTTTATCTTCTTTCTTTCCTTTCTTCTTTTCTTGTTCTTCTTCCTTCTTCTTCTTTCTTCCCTTTTCCCTTTCCTTTCCTCTTTCTTTTCTTCTCTTCCCTTTCTTTCCTTCTTCTTTTCCCTCATTTCTTTCTTTCCCTTTCTCATTTTCCGGCCACCATAAAGCCTATTCCACTTACCTATTACCCCATCTATCACACGCCAGCCCCTTGGAGTCCTCTCTCAGCCCATTCATGTACACTTCCTCTCCCTTTCATTCCCCTCTTATTAAACCTAAAAAAACTTAGGAAAGATATTATTTCTCCCTAAGTCCTCACCCTAAGCACTACACGACTGGTGATCTTCCCCATCCTTCTTCACGTCTATCTTTCCCTATCACGCCTCTCTCCCTTTTCAAATCTCTATCATCACCTCTCCACTTCAACGTGCAGCCTTCCACTGTCCCAAAGTCATCATCCCACAGTCGTTCCAGTAGTTGCATCCTCTTTGTGGCAAAGGACGCCCAACAAAGGGCACCCTACCATCTTACGGTTCCAGCAGCAAGGAGCACCCCTTTTGATCCAGCTCCAGTCTCCTCCAAGTTGCAGTAGTTCCAGCACGTTCTGCCAAATATCATTGCAACCACAACACCTCCTCCAGCTTCCCCTTTGTTGCAGCCATTGCTGCCATGGCTTCAGCCCCCAATAGCACAACCACATAGCCATCTTCAAAGCAGCCATCATCTTCAATCTCCTTCAACTCCCAGCAAGTTGTGGCTACATCTCCAATGTGCATCAAGATCCCAAGGTAAGACCCCTATTATCATTATTTTATGCTAAATCTATAGGTTAACATTTTGATTGTCTTATGTTATGAGGCTATATCGTGGAAAAGGATTTGTTCGATCTATGGACAGGATCCTTTATCATCAATAGCTAATATCAAGTCAACTTCGTATATCCCTATTTTTCTTCATTTTAAATATTATATTCATGTTAAATATGCATTTTAGGCAGCTCATTAATTTTGTTTTATTGTTTTGTTAGTAGTTTATTTAATGTCATTAAGATTCGTATTAAGACTTATAGATGTTAATTTTAGCATAAGTTATAGTCATTATTTTATATAGATTTTTGTTTCAATGAATCCCAAAAAAAATTATGGTTGTTAGGTTTATTTGTCCCTGATCTCATACTAAAAATCTAGATCCATTTGGGTTTCGAAACCCCTCTAAAAAAATCGGATCCCAAACTGGGATTTCACTCTTCTGGAAATTCCAGGTTTGGTTTTAGCAGACAAAAACATTCGAGATCTCCCAGATGGACGATCCAAATCCTTCTTAAAAAAATATAGTGGATTCATGTTGGAATCTATTATTTATCTGGATTTTTTGGGATTCTTATAAAAGGTTTAGTCTCTGTTAAAATTCGGGTTTTGCAGACCCCTATGAAAACTCAGTTGTTTGTTCGTCAGGGTACAGATAGACACTAATCCGCTGTGTCGCTTCAATCCATAGACCATCTGTCAAAACTTCAAACATGGAAGTTGTTCCTAACCCTTCTCTTTGTAATTTCCCAAGGGATTTTTAGAACAGCCTAGGTATTTTTCACGAAATTATCTTCCCTATCTGTCAGATTCCCGTGCCAAAGAATTTCAGAGATCCAGGTCTCTGATAATCGTGTGCTCATTTCCAAACCATAACCCAAATCCTAAAACTGTAAAAAGAAAAAATCTTCCTCTGCTTGTCGGGGACAGTTTCCCAGAATTTCAGCTATTTTCTTATCCTTATGCTATTTTCCCCATAGTTTTTCCTGAAACATGTCTGTCTGCCCTAAATCCTAGAGTCGTTGGATTCCAATCCGACTTGCTGGAGCTGTCCAGCTCCGACCATAGGTCAAAAAAACAGAATCTGTAAAAATAAAAAATCTTTGCCTAATTGTCCTCTATCACCTCATAAAATTTGGGAAATTTTTATGGAAGTTCAGTACCCAAAAGCTAATTTAGAATTAGCATTTTAGGCAAAATCTTGAATTTTATGATTTTTAGTTATTTTCCACATAAAAAAATAACAAAAAATGGATTTTCAAGATTAATTCTGTTTTGATGGTTAGTCTAGGTGTCCATGCCAAATTTGGCTCAATTTCAAGTTCATTTGCTTTGTATGTTAGTTTACTTTTAAATTCAGGAGCGAAAATCAAGTCAAATATGATATTTTGTGATATTTTTGTCATTTTAAGGTTTTTATTATGTAAATAAGCATGTCATGTCATATTAGGGTTAATTTCAATCTCATTTGCATTTCAATTTCTCATTTTTGCAAAATTTATTTCAGGAAACCCTGGTTTCAAGGCCATAGTCTTGTTATCAAGGGCATTTTGGTTATTTTGACCTAAATTTCGAAATTTCAAACTTCAATTTTCCAAATTTTCATACATATTATCATATTGTGTTTGATTTATTTTATTTGATTTTCAAATTTCCAATTTTTACAAAAATTCTTTCAGAAAACCCTGATTTCAAGGTCATCAGAGGCATTTTGGTCATTTTGACCCCAATTTCGAATTTCTAAGTTCATTTTCGAAGTTTATTTCTTATTTCTCATGTTTATTTTAAAGGGGGTACGAATCAGGATTTACATTTGAATAATATCCGATAATTTCCAATATTTTCGGATAAATTCAGAAAAAAACTACATACTTGTGCTAACATGTTTTCTAATTTTGCAGGAACGTCCAAGAAGAAGATTTTTATTTACTTATTTTATTCCAATTCAATGTAATATTGTATGTAATATTGTATGTAATATTTGGAATAAGAGTTACTTTTCAGCTTAGAATAGGACTGCATTGCATATAGTTTTAACTTCTGAAAAATTCAATATCTGATGTATGATGCATATGCATATTTTCCAAAATCACTATGGTTGACATGAATGGCACATGCACAAGCTTTTATGTAGTTTATAAACTCGGTGGGATTCGTATTTATGACCATAGTCAGAATACGAAGAAAACCAAGATTTATGATCTTCGTATTAGCCACATTCAGCCTACACTCTTAGGCTAACTTCAAAAATGCACTGCACTTCTCAAAATCTCAAAAGAATTTTCTCAATTCCTTAATGAAATATCTTTCAAATTCATATTCATTCATTCAATTTACATCATTTTCCAAATCATTTTCCCAGTCTCATTTCAAAAAAAAAATCAATTTTCTCAAAATTTTCTAAGTCTTTCTCAGGAATTGATTTTCTCATAATTCTGAGTTTTCAAATGAGATTCCAAATATTTCCCAAGTTCAAAATCATGATTTCTAAAGGTTTCCACATTCTCAATTTCATTTTCAAATCCCAAAATCGATTTTTTCGGAGTTCCCATTTTCCTTAGAATCCATTTTCCATTTCAAAAAATCATTTTCCAATGAACTTCCTGATTTTCTCAGAATTCTCAAATCCATTTCCTCAGAGAAGCAATCCAAATCTCAAAATCGATTTTCTCAAAAGTTCAAGTTTTTCTGAGAATCTATTTTTCATTCAAGAGTTATTTTCTAATTCAAGTTTCTGATTTCCAATGAAATTCAATGACTTTTCTCAAGTATTTCTCAAGCATTTTCCAAGTACATTTCAATTTTCCAAGGCAAACATCATATTTCTCAAACTTGCATCTTTTCAAAATTTCATAGTACAAGCCTGATTCTCTGTGCATTCTAGGAAAATAGAAAATAATTTAGATATTTAAGTCAAGTCAAAGCACATATTTGATCCTTGGTTCGATTACCCCTGGTAAAGGCATCATGAACAATTGAACCTCGTACCGATAGGCGGATCCCATTCCACAGAATTTTCCCACAAATTTTCAAAACAGAGGTGAGTAATTTTCAAAACCATTTTCAAAACTTTGGTCGAGTTTGACTCGCAGGATCGTTTCTTCTCTCTCGCAGAGGGAGGGGGAAAATTTTGCAATGATAACACCTGTATAAATCTCATTTACTATCACATCATACCCTTGCCTCAGTCACTTCTTTGTAGCACAATAGTGCTTACGAACCCTCAAATTGGACAGTGGCAATATATAAAGGAGTATACTGATGTTGTATTTTTCAAATGAAACTTGTACTTTCAGCTAATTCATTCTGAGCAACACATGCCCAGAACAGAGTGCACATGTAGGAAAATTTTGTGTTCCTTTCACCATATGGGTCATTTTCAGTTTGTTGGTGGCTTCTAGTGGTTGTTATACTCATATTCATCAGATGACATATGAAACTAGACTGCATATCTAAGTAGAAAACTAACCAGTCAACCATGTGGGGATTTAGCTTATAGAAGTATCAGATGATGTGGATTACATTTTGAAATTTTTGACCACACAGGCTCTGAAAGGGTTATCTGCAAAAATCATTTTATTACTGCTGGAAGCAATTTGCTAAATGTTTAAGTTGCAAAAACTGGTTTTCATTGGCTGTTTTGCATAACATTTGTGGTGTTTAACATTAGCCTTTAGCAATAGCATTTGTTATTACCTTTAGCAGTAGCAGATGTATATAGCATTAGTATTTGCATTTATTAGCACTTAAATTCATTTGTTGTGTCATTTTTCATTTACTATAACATACTTAGCATAATTAGCATTAACATTAGCATGTGTTTACTTAGTGCTTAGGTTTGCTTAGTGATTTGTCATTAGGTTTAAAATAATTAGTATTACTACTTAGTAGTGATTCAAAATAGTTAAAAGTGTCTTACTTAGGTGTTTAGTAGTATTACTATGAAAGCAGTTACATTAGTAGTTAGTAGTTAGGTTGCATACATTAGCATTATATGTTTAGTATATTTTTACTTGTCATTTAGATTTCATTCAAACTTGTCAGTGCATTTCTTTCACATTATATTTCCTTGTTTCAATTTAGATTTTAGCATTTATTTGATATATTTTGCATAGTATAGTTTTTGTTCTTCTCTTGTGCTACTCGTGTGCTTTTGAATTATGCAGGAAGGAGTGGAGCAGGAGCAAGCAAGCGAATGATACTTGTTGCGAACACATTCGACACGTGATATGGAAGCACAAGCATAGAAGACTTTCATTTTTTTAGGAGTTTTAATTTTTATTTAATTCTTGGGTTGTAATAAAACCATTTTAAACCCTTTGCGTAGGGTATTCATTTGTTGTAATAGTTAATTAGCTTTACTTTCCTCATATTTTTTCTCATTTTGGCAATAAAGCATAGTTTAGTTGCTTGTTTGAATACAAAATATTTCCCTGTTTTCTGAGTTCGACCCGGTCTCTACCACTAGAGAGAACCGGTTTTTATATTTGGTGTCTGGTTTTCACATTGTTTTTAATTTAAAAATCTTTTTAAAAATTATTTCACAAAAACAGACATCAGTACATATCCACCTTCTGGGCATCAAAAAATTGTTAGCACGATTTGTTCTTATAAAGGCTAAACATTTCAATGATATGTACTTATGAAGGCTATATTTCTACAATGATTTGTATGTTTGATGCAGCAACGATTTATATGTTTGAAACAATAACGATTTAATGAAACTACCACGATTTGTACTTAAGTTTGATAAATTATACAATAATATATACGTAGGAAGCCAAACATTACAATGATATGTACTTATGAAGGTTGTGATTTATACTAACGATTTGTAAGTTTGAAGCAGCAATGATTTATACATTTAAAGCACTAACGGTGTGTATTTATGAAGTTACCTCAATTTGTACTTAAGTTTGCTAAAACTTACAATAATGTTTACTTATGAAGCCAAATATTGTGATGAGTTGTAATGTTGGCAATTGTGTAACGAATAGAATAATTTGTATTATTATATACTTGGGGAGGCGGTTATAATATATAATGATGTAGTTAAATTTATGTGTTGTGCAGGTTAGCAATGTTTAAAGCTTGTTAGACAAGAAATCCCTCTTTGTTCTATGGGATGAATATTAGACAAGGTATCTGTCAGTCCTATCTATATGAGCGTTATTAAAGGTACCAAAATATAATGAAGATTGAGAATGATAAAGACAGGGACAAAGCGTTGGAATTGTATTATGCGAAGGATTATCCTTCAGATATTGAGGCTGGAGACCAAAGAAAGAATGAGGAAGAACTAAAGATGAAGAATAAGAAGAAGGATGATGAAGAGAAGGAAAAGCAAAAGAAGGAGGAGGAGAATGAAAAGCAAAGGCAAAGGAAGAAGGTGTTGAGAAACTCTGTTTTGATGTCACATAATATGATACACTGTCTCATTTGATTCTATATAATATGATAATATGCCTTCTTGAAAAATGTTATATTATGACTGGATATGTTTTGCCATAAATCTAACGAGTATTTGATGCAAGGATATCTCACCCAAAAAGGATGGAGTCCTCCTGTTCAAGTACAACTATGGTGCAATCATACTCCTTGAAGAAAAGCTTGATGAGCCATGCATTACTAAAGAGCATCCAAAAAGTTCGGCTACCTCAAGATTGAAGACTGTATTTTTCTTCTTTAGAGTCATATGTAACAGAACCTTCAGAAGCATGCATATTGCATAGTACATAACCATTCATAAAAGCCATATTTCATAAAAGTATACGTTAGTTTCAAAAAAAACTCCTTTTTGAAAACAAATCATTGTACCTTCTTACAACCCTTCATGAAAAAGGTATTTTGACATGACTTCAAAATGTAATAATTGTACCTTATATCATATACAAGACAACTTGAAAAGTAATGTTTTTAAAGGAAGGAAAAAGACAAAACATGAAATCGGCTACACCAAGAAAAACAAATATAATACTAATTGAAAAGACTCTAGTTACCTTCTTTAAAGAAATGATTTCAATTATAGAAAAAAGACAAAACATGAAATCGGCTACACCAAAAAAAACAAATATAATAAAGTTTTTGAAATGACTCTAGTTACCTTTTTATAAACCCATAGAATGTCGACTTACTTGAAGTCATCATTCTCTTTGTACAAGCATTAAATACCTCCTGTAAAGAATCCTTGTTAAATATCCTTCTCAAGAATGTCGACCTTCTTGTAGTCCTCATTCTCTCTGAAAACTTTGAAAACACAACATAAAGAAAACACTTGACATGACCATGTACAAATAAATATCTCAAAGCACTCATTGTACTTACACTTATTTAAAGTAAAGAAGTACTTATGTACCTCAAAATCATTAATTAGAATAAAGACAAAACTACAATCCAACGTTCAATGTACTATTGTAAGAAATAGACTTTTTACATAAAATATGTATTACCTAAAATATTACAACAACTAGTGTACCCCATACTTCACTGTTTATGGAAAAAGGCATTCTCGAATTTCTCTAAAGATGTTTTTGAAAATGACATGACATTTCACATCTCAAAAAGGCTATGATTTCAAAAAGCAACGACTACTTTTTCAAAAGCTATATAAACACACTCAAATAAACTATTCAATATGGAATGGAATAGACGTGTGAGCTTACAACGAGAAAAATTCCTATTCAATATTTGAAAAAGAAAGCCTTGAAAAAGAAAGAGAAAAAGAAAAGAGAAAAAAGTCAAGTCCAGCTCTTTGACAAAGAGCATCCTCTTAGTGACAAACAGAACATTCTGAGAATCCTTCATTTGTGCATTCATATCAATCTGAAGGTTCTATAGGAAGTATTGTAACTCTGTTATTCACTGTTTTCCTTCTTTGTTGAAAGAAGTAGACCTCTGTAAAAGAGGGTGTTGCCCTTCTCTGTTGAGAGAAGAAGACCTCTGTGAAAGAGGGTGTTGTCCTTCTCTGTTGAGAGAAGAAGACCTCTGAGGAAGAGGGTGTTGTACTATTTATCCGGTGACTCGGATGTTATAGTGGAAAGCTCAAGTGGTTTGCTTGGGGACTGGATGTAGGTCTGGGTACTGACCGAACCAGTATAAATTCTGTGTTTTATGTGTTGTGCCTTATTGCCTGATTATTTTATTTTATCGATCTTTATCGTACTTCACTATTCACCCCCCCTCTAGTGGAATTTCATTTGGTATCAAAGCAGGTTTGCTGGTTTCGACATAACAAGTCTTTCAGCACAAATGGCATCTACCTCTTATGCTCGTGATATTGAAGGTCAACACGCATCTCGTCCTCCTTTCTTCAATGGCTCCAACTATGGATACTGGAAGTGCAGAATGGCTATCTTTCTCAAATCCATAGACTTTGCTGTATGAAAAATTGTTGAGCATCCATACACATTTCCATCCGCAGACTATAACTTATGGTCTGATGAAGAAAAGAAAATGGCAAACCTAATTGCAAAGGCTATGAATGCCTTATATTGTGCCATTGATCAGAATGAATTCAACAGAATATCTATATGTGAATCTGCATATGACATTTGGCATTCTTTGGAGGTTATTCATGAAGGAACCAACAAAGTAAAAGAAGCCAAAATCCCATCTCTTGTTAGAAAATATGAGTTGTTCAAAATGAACAAAGATAAACCCATCACAGAGATGTTTACCAGATTCACCAACATCACCAACGATCTGAAATCTCTGGGTGTAACATATTCCCAGACAGAAAAGGTGAAGAAAATCTTGAGATCTCTCACAACTGATTGGGAGAAGAAGACTACAGCTATTGAAGAAGCTCAAGATTTATCTAAGCTTACTTTGGACGACTTAATAGGCAATCTTATGGCCTATGAAGTCCACATGAAAGAAAGAAGGGAAGAAGAGCAACCAGTAAAGAAAACTCTAGCTTTCCCAGCCCTATTTGAGAATGAAGACTCAGATAAAAAATCAGAAATTGCGCTACTTACCAGAAAATTCCAGCGCTTCATGAGAAGGAACCGGCTTCCAAACAGGCACAAGGAAAGAAAAGATCCTAAAGAAGATCCCATGTGCTATCAGTGTAATAAGCCAGGTCACTTAAGACGTGACTGTCCCCTTCTCAAAAGAAAGTCCAAGACTGAGGAACCAAAGAAGAGGTTCTTCATGAAAAAGGCTCTGCATGCTCAATGGGATGATTCAGAACCATCCACTAGTGAAGAGTCAAGTGATGATGAAGTTGAAACTGCAAATATGTGCTTCATGGCAAACGAAAGTTCGGTAAGTGAAATCTCTGATTTTTCCTTTGAAGAACTTCTAGATGCTTTTCAAGAACTATTTGAAGAATCTAGAAAATTGAGTTTCAAAAATAAAGATTTAAAATCTGAAAATCTAAAGCTTTCCCAAAAGAATTGAAAACTCAGCAGTGAAAATTCTGAGTTGAAAAAGGAAAACCTTATGCTTATGTCTAAAATTTCTTCTACTAGCTCCAAAACTAAAAATCTGCAAGTAGAAATTTCAGAGCTAAAAAGTAAAACTGAGAACCTCATGAAAACGGTTTTCAAGTTTACTAAAGGTAAAGAGAACTTGGATAAACTCTTATCCTCTCAGAAAGTCTCTTTTTACAAGAATGGTATTGGCTACTCTCATTTCAAAAAGCCTTCTTGTATGAATCAAAAGACCACGTTTGTGAAAAGTTCATCTGAACCAAATAAGGAGTATTATAATGCTAATCTTTTTAACTCCTCTAAGGTTGTAGACAAACCCAAATCCAAATGGATATGGGTTCCAAGGTCTAACAAAAAGGGACCCGATTGGGTACCAAAAAGAAATTTTACTTGATGATTTGCAGGCTCCAAACAAGAAGAACAGATGGATACTAGATAGTGGATGTTCAAAGCACATGACAGGACATCCAGACCTTTTTGCTGTTCTTCGTCATAAAGAAGGAGGAACCGTCACCTTTGGAGATAACAACAAAGGTTTGATAATTGGCATTGGTAATATTGGTAACATAGATAAACCTCTTATCAAAGACGTTCTCCTTGTTAAAGGCTTAAAACATAACCTACTAAGTATCAGTCAAATGTGTGACACAGGTGATAATGTTAGCTTTAATCATGATGCATGCCTCATAGCAGACACCAACGAAAACATCATCTTAAAAGGTATAAGAAAGAATAATATATATGAACTATACCTAGAAAACATCACAGAACATTGCCTTATAGCTAATAATGACTCTCAACATTTATGGCACATGAGAATGGGTCATGTAAATTCTAAGTACATGTCTAAATTAGCTAAAAATAAGTTAGTATGTGGGTTACCCAAAATTTCTTTTAAAAAAGATTACTTTTGTGATGCATGTCAATTAGGAAAATTGTCAAAATCATCTTTCAAATCAAAAAATATCATTTCAAGTAAAAGACCTTTAGAGCTTCTCCACCTGGATCTTTTTGGTCCTTCTAGAGTAGCTAGTCATAATCACAATAAATACGTTTTTGTTATTGTAGATGACTACTCAAGATTTACTTGGGTAATATTTTTGAAAAACAAAAGTGACACGTTTTGTCAATTTGAAATCTTATGTAAAAAATTACAAAACGAAAAATCTTGTTCTATTGTTAAAATCCGTAGTGACCATGGAGGAGAATTTGAAAATGAACTTTTTGAAAATTTTTGTACCTTGCATGGTATTTCTCATAACTTTGTCTTTCCTAGAGCTGCACCTCAAAATGGTGTAGTAGAAAGAAAGAATAGAACCCTTCAGGAATCTGCTAGAACTATGCTCCAACACAATAATCTTGCTAAATCTTTTTGGGCAGAAGCTGTTAATACTGCATGCTACATAACAAATAGAGTTCTCATTAGACCCTTATTAAATAAAACTCCCTATGAACTATTCTATGACAGAACTCCAAGAATAGACTATTTCAAAGTCTTTGGATGTAAATGCTTTATCCTAAACACAAAAGATAGCCTGGATAAATTTGATGCAAAATTCGTTGAAGGCATATTCTTAGGATATTCAAGTCATAGTAAAGCATACAGAGTTTTCAATAAGAGTTATAATACTATTGAAGAATCTATGCATGTTAGTTTTTGTGAATCTATTGATCAATCTGTTCATAAGCAAACTAATGATGATGATGTTGAAAGTACAGATTTATTTTTAGATAACACAGCTAAGTCTAATGAAGATGATCATCAAAGAATATTTGTCGATATCAAAGATCATTCTCAAAAGCAGATTTTGGGAGACCTGACAAAAGGGGTTCAAACTAGAGCTCAGCTAGAACGGATTGCAAACATGGCATTCATTTCTCAACTTGAACCAAAGAAGATTGATGAAGCCATCATTGATGAGTTCTGGATGCTAGCCATGACTGAAGAATTAAATCAAATCCAAAGAAATGATGTTTGGGATCTTGTACCAAGACCAAAGGACCATCAGATCATTGGAACAAGATGGATCTTCAGAAACAAGCTGGATGAAACAGGTAATGTTATAAGGAACAAAGCTAGACTAGTAGCTCAAGGATACAACCATGAAGAAGGTATTGATTTTGATGAAACATTTGCTCCTGTTGCTAGACTTGAATCTATTAGAATGTTTTTAGCATATGTAAACTATATGGATTTCAAATTATATCAAATGAATGTTAAAAGTGCCTTTTTAAATGGTTTTATAAATGAAGAAGTTTATGTAAAACAACCTTCAGGATTTGAAAATGAACAATATCCAGATCATGTTTTTAAACTAAAACGTGCTTTATATGGTCTAAAACAAGCACCTCGTGCTTGGTATGATAGACTTAAAACCTTTTTATTAAAAATTGGTTTTTCTGTAGGCAAAGCAAACTCGACATTATTTGTGAAAATAGTGAATAATCATACCCTAATTGTTCAAATATATGTAGACGATATCATCTTTGGATCTTCTAACAGCACTCTTTGTGAAGAATTTTCTAAGTCCATGCAGAAAGAATTTGAAATGAGTATGATGGGAGAACTCACCTACTTTCTTGGACTACATATTAAGCAAACCAAGGATGGAGTTTCCATCAATCAATCTAAGTATGCTTGTGAACTTCTGAAGAGGTTCAACATGAACTCAACTGCTTCAAAATCTACTCCTATGAGCACTACTACTGTTTTGGACAAAGATGAAGATGGTAAGTCTGTTGATACAAAGGTATACCGAGGTATGATAGGATCACTTCTTTATTTAACTGCTAGCCGTCCAGATATTATGTTCAGTGTTTGCTTGTGTGCTAGATTTCAGTCAAATCCAAAAGAATCACATCTTAAAGCTGTAAAAAGAATAATGAGATATTTAAAAGACACAGTTGATTTTGGATTATTCTATTCAAAATCCTCTACATTTGATCTAATCTCATACAGCGATGCTGACTTTGCTGGAAGTAAATCTGACAGAAAAAGCACAAGTGGAACATGTCATATGCTAGGGCACTCTCTAGTATCATGGTTCAGTAAGAAACAAAACTGTGTATCCTTATCAACTACTGAAGCCGAATACATTGCTGCTAGCCTAGCCTGTACACAAGTTATCTCGATGAAACAAACCTTAAAAGATTTTGGTCTAAATTTTGAAAATACCACTATTTTTTGTGATAATACTAGTGCTATAAACTTATCTAAGAATCCTATTTTACACTCACGAACTAAGCACATTCAAATAAGACACCACTTCTTGAGAGAACAAGTCTTAAACAACATAATTAAACTCGAATTCATACCCACTAATCAACAGTTAGCAGACATATTCACTAAACCATTAAAACATGAAGACTTCACACGTATTAGAAGAGAACTAGGAATATGCAAACTAAGTGACTTGTAAATTAATCACACTTATTAAGAGTATTGCTTTTGATAAAATCTTATTTTAAAAAGTTTCTTATTATCGATTTTTTTGTGTTTGTTTTACTATTCAAAGTCAAACTATGTTTTCATATTTTTGTATACTCACAATACTCATAGAAATTCATTAATCATAACACATTCTTTATGTCTTTCAACATGTCATCTTTCAAGTACACTCTCATAATGTCTTCTTGTCCTATCTCCTTTTACATATATCCATAAAAACCATTTACTTTAAGTAAAAAGTTATCATGACTTGGATCACATCACTCATTTCATTACACCTTTTATATCTTTTGTCTTTTTGTGACAACCTCTCATACAAAAAGCTAGCCGACCTCCAAACATGACTCCTCATTATTATTCTTAATAAATTATATTCATGTGATATATTTTCTTTTTATGACCTCTTATTAATGTACGTATCTAAAATCTTAAGACCTCTTATGAAAAATTCAAAGTGATTATTATTTTTTGTATCACCTCTTAAGTGGTTATATTTCACGTAAACTTTTACTATATCATCGGTTATTTCATAGCTTAAGTATAATCTATTATCATCCGGTCATCCTTCACATCTTTTATGAAATCATATTCTAAACAACTTGTCCTCTATTGTTTTTAATACTACTAGTACCACCTTTTTATTTCCTCTTTCTCTCTTTATCTCATATGAAGTGACTTTCCATCCGTGACCATGACTCTCTCTTATATTGTATATCTCTCTAAAATTGAGACTCATTAAAGTCTTGTCTTCAAGCAAAACTTTATTTATTCTAAATCTACTTTATGTCATATCTAAATCAAGTGAATGTTGTCCTTTATAACCTTTCTCTTTTCTCTACATATCCGTATCATCTTTTTATGTCTTTCACTCTCCTTTCACGCTTATCAATATATATACTTCTTAAATAAAAACTATTATTGCCTCTCACTCATACCCCATGGGTTGTCCTATTCTAAACTCTCCATTCACGAATTAAGAATACCTTCACATAAAGTAAAAAGTTGCTTGTTTTATTAGGCCATTATTTTTAAAATCATTCACTCTTTTTAGTTCAACATGACACTCCATACTCTATTAATGGCTTCTCTCACTAGTCGATAAACTCACCCATAGTAAAATCTATATATATACTAATTATTTCAAAACTATGTCCTTCTCAACCTAATTTAATACACTATTTTCAAACATTGATTTGATTTGTCATTCACAAGTCTCTTAACTTACTACTCACGGATTTCCTTATTTGACTAAATTCTAAAAATCACTCACTTCCAATGTCATTCAAAACCTATAAAAATTATTTTCATTCCTCTATTTAATGGATTGGTTCATCACACACCAATTCCACTCGTATCCATCTATCATCCTACAAACTATTACCCACTTCAAACTCGCCCTTCTTAGTCCTCCTTTTTCCTTACAAACTCTTGCAATGGCCTCTTCCTCCTCCAACAATGTGATTACTGCAGCAGATCTAAGGTATCCAGATCTGTTTCACAATTACAACTTACTATGCTCTCGCCCCATTCATGAAGGTAAATTGGTTAACTTCGACGATTTCATGCTATTCGACTTAGACAACTATCTCCCTGAACTCAAACCTCTACTAGGATCTTCATCCCAAGTTGCCTACTATCCTGAACTAGTTCGACTTTTCTATACAAACTTTTCCACTGATCATGAACAAACTACAATCACCACCAAAGTTCGAGGCAAGCTGATGTTCTTTCATGCTTCCTCACTAGGTAGAATTCTAAATTTGCCTTCCACCGGCACCGACCTCAACACCATAGTACCTATCGAACGATCGGTACTTCGAAAAATTCTTATCTGTACCAACTGCTACCAACTACCTTGGCACATGAGGAATCTCCAACCTCATGCTCAATTACTTGCCCAGATTCTTCTCCACAACATCTATCCCAAGCTTCCCCGCAAGGGATTAGTTCCACGAAAAATCTCTCTCCTTATCTATGCAATATTTTCCTCTACTCCGATAAACTGGTCCTCCATTCTTTTCGACCTTTTCATTCGTTACCAGAAATTCAAGCCTCTTCTTTTCGGGTGTTTTATAACTCCCATCCTAAAATACTTCAAAGTACCCCTTCACAACGAAGTTATCCTCAGTCCCTCTCAGGTCCTCGATGCTACCACCTTCAATCTAAGGTCCCTGCACATGCCCGACTCTGATGAAGAAGATCCAACATCCACCTTTGATTACTTCTCTGCAATGATGGATATCGAGCGCTCTCAGGATCGTATCCTTCGCAATCAAACCCTGTTGCAGCAAACTCATCCAGCTCACAAGCGGAATCGTGCCGACCGAACACATCAACCTCCTCCACCTTCGGGATAAACTTGTTTTTTTTTCGGTCTGTAATAACTTTTAATTCCTTTTGGTCTGTAATAACTCTCTTACTCTGATCCCTTCCTTTTTGTCCATGACAAAGGGGGAGAAAACCTGTCTCCATTATTGGAGAAATTCTCCTTTTTAAACATTTTTCAAATATTTTATCATATTATTATTTCTATGCATAATGTCTTTTTGACAGGGGGAGCATATTTTGTCATCATCAAAAAGGGGGAGAATGTTGAGAAACTCTGTTTTGATGTCACATAATATGATACACTGTCTCATTTGATTCTATATAATATGATAATATGCCTTCTTGAAAAATGTTATATTATGACTGGATATGTTTTGCCATAAATCTAACGAGTATTTGATGCAAGGATATCTCACCCAAAAAGGATGGAGTCCTCCTGTTCAAGTACAACTATGGTGGAATCATACTCCTTGAAGAAAAGCTTGATGAGCCATGCATTACTAAAGAGCATCCAAAAAGTTCGGCTACCTCAAGATTGAAGATTGTATTTTTCTTCTTTAGAGTCATATGTAACAGAACCTTCAGAAGCATGCATATTGCATAGTACATAATCATTCATAAAAGCCATATTTCATAAAAGTATATGATAGTTTCAAAAAAAACTCCTTTTTGAAAACAAATCATTGTACCTTCTTACAACCCTTCATGAAAAAGGTATTTTGACATGACTTCAAAATGTAATAATTGTACCTTATATCATATACAAGACAACTTGAAAAGTAATGTTTTTAAAGGAAGGAAAAAGACAAAACATGAAATCGGCTACACCAAGAAAAACAAATATAATACTAATTGAAAAGACTCTAGTTACCTTCTTTAAAGAAATGATTTCAATTATAGGAAAAAGACAAAACATGAAATCGGCTACACCAAGAAAAACAAATATAATAAAGTTTTTGAAATGACTCTAGTTACCTTTTTATAAACCCATAGAATGTCGACTTACTTGAAGTCATCATTCTCTTTGTACAAGCATTAAATACCTCCTGTAAAGAATCCTTGTTAAATATCCTTCTCAAGAATGTCGACCTTCTTGTAGTCCTCATTCTCTCTGAAGACTTTGAAAAACACAACATAAAGAAAACACTTGACATGACCATGTACAAATAAATATCTCAAAGCACTCATTGTACTTACACTTATTTAAAGTAACGAAGTACTTATGTACCTCAAAATCATTAATTAGAATAAAGACAAAACTACAATCCAACGTTCAATGTACTATTGTAAGAAATAGACTTTTTACATAAAACATGTATTACCTAAAATATTACAACGACTAGTGTACCCCATACTTCACTGTTTATGGAAAAAGGCATTCTCGAATTTCTCTAAAGATGTTTTTGAAAATGACATGGCATTTCACATCTCAAAAAGGCTACGATTTCAAAAAGCAACGACTACTTTTTCAAAAGCTGTATAAACACACTCAAATAAACTATTCAATATGGAATGGAATAGACGTGTGAGCTTACAACGAGAAAAATTCCTATTCAATATTTGAAAAAGAGAACCTTGAAAAAGAAAGAGAAAAAGGAAAGAAAGAAAAGAGAAAAAAGTCAAGTCCAGCTCTTTGACAAAGAGCATCCTCTTAGTGACAAACAGAACATTCTGAGAATCCTTCATTCGTGCATTCATATCATTCTGAAGGTTCTATAGGAAGTATTGTAACTCTATTATTCACTGTTTTCCTTCTTTGTTGAAAGAAGTAGACCTCTGTGAAAGAGGGTGTTTCCCTTATCTGTTGAGAGAAGAAGACCTCTGTGAAAGAGGGTGTTGTCCTTCTCTGTTGAGGGAAGAAGACCTCTGTGGAAGAGGGTGTGCCCCTTCTCTGTTGAGAGAAGAAGACCTCTGAGGAAGAGGGTGTTGTACTATTTATCTGGTGACTCGGATGTTATAGTGGAAAGCTCAAGTAGTTTGCTTGGGGACTGGATGTAGGTCTGGGTACTGACCGAACCAGTATAAATTCTGTGTTTTATGTGTTGTGCCTTATTGCCTGATTATTTTATTTTATCGATCTTTATTGTACTTCACTATTCACCCCCCCTCTAGTGGAATTTCAGAAGGCGGGGGAGAGGGAAAGGCAAAAGAAGAAGGAGGAAGAGGAGAATGAAAGGCAAAAAAAGAATAAGGAGGAGGAGAGGGAAAGGCAAAAAAAGAATAAGGGGAAGGAGGGGGAAAGGCAATTGAAGAAGAAGGAGGAGGAAGAGAAGGAAAGGCAACTGATGAAGCAGGTATATTTTGAAAAGCAAAGGAGGATAAGGCAAATGAAGAAGGAGGCGGAGGAGAAGGAAAGGCAAAAAATGAATAAGGAGGGGGAGGAGAGAGAGGGAAAGACAATTGAAGAAGAAAGAGGAAGAAAAGAAGAAAAGGCAAATGATAAAGATGGAAGATGAAAGGTAAAGGAAGAAGCATCAGGATGCGGAAAAAAAGGAAAGGCAAAGGAAGGAGAAGGAGGATAAGGAAGAGAATAAAAAGCAAAGAAAGGAGAAGGAGGACGACAAAGATAAGGAAAGAGAAAGGAAGAAGTAGGAGGAGGAAAAGAAGGAAAGGGAAAGAAAAAAACAAGAGGAGGAAGAGAAGGAAAGGAAAAGGAAGGAAGAAATTGAAAAGCAGAGGAGGGAGGCGATGGAGAGAATGACGAAAGAAGTAGAAAAGCAGTGGGAGGTGGCAGAGCAACAAGAAAGGGAGGGGATGAAGAGGAGAAAAGTGTGACCAAGGTACGTAAATCATTCTTGTCTGTCATGATTTACTGTGATAGGTATTACTGTGATAGCGATTACTATGTATAGTGATTATTGTGATAGCGATCAATGTATAGTGATTACTGTGAATGATTTACTATGATAGATATTACTATGTATAGCGATTATTGTGATAATGATTACTATGTATAGCGATTACTGTGATAGTATGTGTGTAACAATTATTATTTATAACGATTATTGTCTACAATGAGGCATAGAAGTACAAATGAGACTAATTTACAGTTGATACGAATAATATGCTATTTTATGGTACAGGGAGGTTAGAAGAGAAGTAGAGCACCAGGTGAAAAGCTCGAAGGGCAGTGTCAGTGGCATGTAGTTTTGTCGTGGTATGGACAGTTGAGTGAATATCAGATGGATCAATTATGAAATATGTACTTCGGCGGCCTTCTGGACCAGCAATATTTTGAAACATACTGGAACACCATGACCCACCTGGTAAATAAGTGGAATCATCAGACGAACACATTCTAGTTTGATTCTTTTGAGATCACCATGACCCTAGAAGATGTGACATGGATTACTGGCCTTAAGTGTCATGGCAGTATTGTCCTATTACTGGATTCAAACTATAACGCGTGGGAAAAGTGCACGGCCCTTCTAGGAATGTCGATGGACGACTGGATTCAATGTAATTCTGGTAGAAGCAATTATACATCGATAAAAGTTTCTTCTTTTCGTAATAAATGGGAAGGTCGGTCTGCTACATGTGCATCTGAAACAGCTGACCAAGAGTTACACGGCTTCTTTATTTTTTTTGTCTTACTTTATTTTTCGATTGTTCTGGTTCAAGAATAAGTTACTTGTGGCTGCAGTTCCTAGAAGACTTAGATGAAGTCGACAACTATGCATGGGGTGTTGCTATGTTTGCACACTTGTACAGTCAACTTTACCGTGTGAGTAAAGGTACGAAAAATGTCGGAGGAGTTTGGCTATTTATTCAAGTATTTGTTTATTACATATTTATTACTTGTAGACTAAGCTCATTGAAGGTTGTAGTGTTACTAATATATTGTTTTTGTAGGCCTGGGCATGGGAGCATATTGTCGCGTTGCATCCTCAGTGTGGCCTTGCGATTTGTTGTTTTTCAAAGATCGGTCGGTGGGCTAAAATAAATGTCAAGGAGGATAGTGCTAATTTCATTTTAGATGGTCTGCAACTAAATAAGGTAAATGGTTTATAATCGTTTATAATCATTTACAATCGGTTGAACATTTATCATTCAGTAGTATAAATTGTTGAAATGTTTAGCATTCTTAAGTAATCATCGCTGCCAGATTTTGTTTTCATTAGTATAAATTGTTATCGCTTTAGCATTTATCTTTTAGTACTGTAAATCATAGTAATCATTTTCATTCTTAGTAACAGTCGTTGTAATATATTTAGTACTCTTTATTATAAATAATTTTAATATTTAGCATTCATTAGCATGAATAATTGTCTATACCTAAACCATAATCTCTAATATACAAGTTGTGTGGAGACCATATGGAGATGGAGAGGACGAGGACCAAGAGCTTGTTGTTGTGGGTGCGAGATTGTCTGGCCACGATATTTGGCTGTTTAGCAATTAAGAAGCTGAGTTGCAACATGGTAGTTGAGTTCTCCTATAATCTAGCTTGGGACAGTCTATCCCAAAGAAGGATGTGGAAGTCAAAAGGAAGATGAATAGTAGTGGGGTCAGGAACGTCAATTGGCACGAACGCTACAGAAAAAAAATTTATAGCTAGAACAAATGAGGTGTTTGTGCCATAGCATATGATTATAAAGAATGACAATATGATCCCAACTATTTCCAAAAATATTAGGAACCCATGCGTCAAAATCTGGAGATTGAGAATATTAGGAACCCATGCCTCCCTCCTGTCCTCCATCATGTCGCATCCCAGCATAGAAAACATGTCCATTGTCTCCCTCCGACTACAACAACGATTACCTCAGTAACAGTGCATGATGAGGAATGAACACAGGTCACAAAAAAGAATGTAGTTTCATGCACAAGGTTCGAGATATTGGAGAGAGAGAATAAGGACTTACGGAAGGAGGTGAGCAATTTGGGGAGACAAATGCAATCACTGGTAGAGATGATGACCAGTGTTTATAATAAGATCGAGGGGACCAAGAGGTCACTAAGGATAGAGAGTCCACCAAGAAAAAGAAAGAGACGATTTATATGTCATAGTCCATCTAAATCGTCAAGTGCCACTGAATAAATGATAGTGATTCTTTTCATCCCGATAATTATTTATTGTAATTCTATAATTCTTTGTTGTAATTCTATAATTATTTTTTATAATGTGATATTCTTTAATTGTTTAATTTTTTTTTTAATAATTGTAACACACAAGTGCCACTGAACAGATCATTGTAATGTTTGGCTTTCATAAATAAAAGTGATCGCATTTGTTTTTTATAAGAGATCACGATTGGCTTGTAACCAGTTGTATATAAGAGATCACGATTTGTTTTTTATAAAAGGTATTCTATCACGATCTGTACAGCCATCTCACTTAAACCCATCAAATAATCGAGCCAAATCTATTTGAATATTCTATTACTATTTTCTTTCATGAGCTTTATCCTAGAGAACAATATGTTCCATCGTGATTTATGCAATGACATTCAAAAATGGCGAAAAAAAATAAACAAATCAACACGATGTTTAGACTTAGTAAAGAACAAATCAAGTTAACTTCACTGATACAGATGTCATTGTGTATATCGCTCTGGGACAATATCTGGTATAATGATTCAGATACAATACATGTACAACGATTTGTCTTATCGTGAATTACACAATGACTGATAAAAAGTGAAAAATAAATAAAAAAAATTATTGAAGGTTATAGTCTTACTAATATATTGATTTTGTAGGCCTGGGCATGGGAGCATATTGTGGCATTGCGACCTTAGTGTGGCTTTGCGATTTATGGTTTTTCAAAGATTGGTTGGTGGGCTAGAATTAATGTAAAGCAAGATAATGACATGTTTGTGAAACGAACATATAACCTGCTTTATCGCAAAGGGGGTATCCATGTCAAGAAAGGAAACGATAATAGTTACACGGCAAGCGATGTCGATGAAGAAGACGATGATAGCTACACGACCAGCATTGGCAACGAAGGAGACGACCACAGCTACACAACCAGTGATGGTGATTCGGGCATATATTGTCTAAACCTCATGACTAGTTTCTGCAACATTTGCCTCTTTTATGGCGTATATTTGATTTGTATTGTGTATTGTATAAAGCAATTTCAATGTCATTTACTAAATATTTTGCTCATGTCAGTGGAACATCCACAAAAAAAGGTGGGCAAAAGCGCTGCAAAGAGCTCAAAGAGAACATCAATCGGCTGCAAGATGAATTTGCAGAAGGAAACACTATCAATAATTTTGTACGTATGAAACCACTATCAGTTATATATTTATGTATGCCATGGGTATGTATGTTAACAAGTTCATATTTGTTGCAAACAGACTATATCTGATTTCGTCATGTATATTAAAATCAACACAACAAGCAATACTAGACGTATCGTCACCCCTTATTTCATGGTATATCGGTACTTTTATTTGTTTATTTTCTTTTTTGATTTACTCTTATTGCTTCGTGTTTTAACCTTACTATTATCACTCTTTCGTTCAATAGACTTACGTCCACCGAAAGCCATACACCATTGGATTTCAAGATGCACTACCATGTTGGGGTAACGATGATCACTGCAGAGACTTTTGGTCAAGTGAAAAGGTAAGTGAACAAACCTCTTGTCCAAGGTTTGGGCCTAACATTCCTAACACAATTTGTCTATCAATTTCTAATATATTGTAACGATTCGCAGATATTGATTCCTACACTCTGGCAAACTACTAAGCATTGGGTCTTATACGTGATGGATTTACGGGAAAAACAACTATGGTGCTATAAATCATCGGACTTTCACACTGGTGTACAACGTGACATTATGCATTTGGTAAGTTTTTGTCTATAAGTGTATCATATCTTTTATGGTGGCTCAGATTTTACTATATTCTGTATTAACCACATGAGGGATTCCTAAAAGACGTTTTGGGTGTCGACATTGGCGAGTGGAGCTTGCTCTGTGCAGACCATGCTCCTTTACAAAGTAATAGCATCGATTGTGACGTATTCGTAATGAAGTATATTGAAGCAATATATAATAGACGAGAACCTGATTTTGACATTGTATGCTCTTTATTATCCTCTATTATTGGGAACTCAATTTATATATTGGTGTCACATTACATTTTTGTTGTAGAATGATATACCGGGATTCTGCACCAAACTATGCCAAAAATTGACTAAGTTTCTAATTGCGGAAGAGAAAAAGAATCAATCGGCAAGAGTACTTACAAGGCAATGAACGATGTGACCCCCCCTAGGATTAATATGATGTACAGAGATTTCTAACAAATTTGTAGACTGTGTATACCTTATTTTATATACAAAATTTTGTAAGACTGTAAACAAATTATATAAATCTCTCTGGGTTAAAATAAAATTTCAATTTTACTAAACACGCGAATAAGTTGGACTCTTATTTGTTACCTCTATAGACGACTACTCTCTGTACATGTATCTCTACTTACAATTTGAGAAATCTAAAGTCTTTCAGGCCATTAGTGTGGTTTCTAAAAGAAGAAGGCATTATGCCTAAGTATACCATGCGTAGGTTGGCTCCGACATAGACGTCATTTTGCAAATAGTATTTGTCTTATCATGATTTGCTTTTTGCAAAGTTTGTCTATGTGAACAAATCATTGTAATGTTCTCTTTTTGTAAATAAAAATCGCAAAAGGGATTAGCGATGTATATGGTGAACAAATTGGTGTAATGTTCATCATTTGTTAATGAAAATCGTGAAAGCGATTAGTGTTGTGTACTGTTAAGAAATTGTTGTAATGCTCACCCTGCGTAAATGAAAATCGTAAAGCAATTATCGTTGTCTACAGTGAACAAAGCCTTGTAATGTTCGCCCTTCGTAAATAAAAATCCTATAAGCGATTAGCATTGTATACAGACTGTGTATACCAAATTTTGTATACAAATTTTATATACAAATTTTGTAAGACTGTATACAAATTATGTAAATCTCTCTGGGTTGAAATAAAATTTTAATTTTACTAAACACGCGAATAAGTTGGACTATTATTTGTCACCTCTATAGACGACTACTCTATGTACATGTATCTCTACTTACAATTTGAGAAATCTGAAGTCTTACAAGCCATTAGTATGGTTTCTAAAAGAAGAAGGCATTATGCCTCATTATACCATGTGTAGGTTGGCTCCGACATAGACGTTATTTTGCAAATAGTATTTGTCCTATCATGATTTGTTTTTTGTGAAGTTTGTCTATGTGAACAAATCGTTGTAATGTTCTCCTTTTGTAAATGAAAATCGCAAAAGGGATTAGCGATGTATACGGTAAATAAATTGGTATAATGTTTGACATTCGTTAATGAAAATAGTAAAAGCGATTAGCATTGTGTACTGTTAAGAAATCGTTGTAATGCTCACCCTCCGTAAATAAAAATCTTAAAGTGATTATCATTGCGTACAGTGAACAAAGCCTTGTAATGTTTGCCCTTTGTAAATGAAAATCCTATAACCGATTAGCGTTGTGTATAGTGGAAACAAGTTATTTTTTGTAACGTGACATTCTATAAGTGTAGCACACAAATGTCACTGAACAAATCATTGTAATGATCGGCCTTCGTAAATTTAAATCGAACAAGCGTTTATATAAGTCTGAAAAGATTTGCACAAACATTCATAAACGGCTGAAACAATTTGCACAAACATTGATCGTGCACTTTTACAGCATTTTGTACTCATGCAAAAACTTTCATAAGCAGTTTAGGGTTGGGGTTTAGGATTTAGGATTTAGGGTTTAGGTAGTAGGGTTTAGGGTTTAGGTAGCAAGGTTTAGGGTTTAGGGTTTAGGGTGTAGGGTTTAGGGTGTAAGGTTTAGGGTTAGGTAGTAGGGTTTAGGGTTTGGGGTTTAGGGTGTAAGGTTTAGGGTTTACGCTTTTGGGATTAGGGTTTAGGGTTAGGGTGTAGGGTTTAGGGTTTAGGGTTTAGGGTTTAGGGTTTAGGGATTACCCTTTTGGGATTAGGGTGTAGGGTGTAGGCTTTGGGGATTAGGGTTTAGAGTTAGGGTGTAGGGTTTAGGGTTTAGTGTTTAATGTTTAGGGTATAGGGTTTTAGGTTTTAAGAAGCTATCGCGACAACGATATATCTTTGTTTATCTTTGTGAACGATAGTGATATATAATATCGCAATTTGATGAGCTTTGTGTTTTAGGTTTTTGGGTTTTGGGTTTAGTGTTTAGGGTGACGAGCTTTATCTATGTGAATGATATATCCTATCACAATTTACAACTTCATGCCGATTTAAGTCATAGTTGCAAATCGATTTCGCTGTAACGATTTATCCTATCATGATTTGTTTTGATGAGATTTGTCTAAGTTAACGATTTTCCTATCATGATTTACACAATGACATATAAAATACGAAAAAGAGGTTGAAAAATAAATCCACACGAGACGTGCTATCGTGATTTGACTGATACATCCTATCGCGTTGATTAGTTTTTTAAAAGGTAGATAAAATGATATTTTTTAATTGAATTAATGTGCAATGCAATTTATTTGCTCGCGCTTTTTGAAAACTGGCGCTATTTTTTTTGAAAATTGGCGGTCTGTGAAACGATATTTGCTTTATATATGAATGACAAGTCGCACAAGTTCTGGATGGTGTGGCTTCACTTTGCTTCATGAAAAGGAATAGACAAATCGAGAGTTCCTTTATAAATGATGTGTTTATGAATCGAACTTATAATTTTATTCATCACAAAGAGGGTATTGATATCGATGAAGGAGACGAGAAAGGAGAAGACGACAGCTACACGACCAACGATGGTGAATCAGGCGTATATTCTCTAAACATTGTATCGATTTTCTTTAAAATTTGTCTCTTTTGTGGCATTTATCCACTTTGTGTTGTGTACTATATAACGGAATTTCAATATCGTTTCTTCAATATTCTGCTAATGTCAGTGAAACATCCATAAAAGGCGGTTTCCAGAAACTCAGCAAAGAGCTCCAAGATAACATCAAACGGATGCAAAATGAATATGCAGAAGGGAACACTATCAGTAATTTTGTACGTATGAAACCACTATCAGTTATATATTTACGTATGCCATGGTATGTATGTTAACAAGTTCATATTTGTTGCAAACATACTATATCTGATTCTATCAAGTATATTCAAAGCAACGCAACAACCAATACTAAATGCATCGTTAGCCCTTATTTCATGGTATATCGATTCTCTTTTATGTTTATTTTGTTTTTTGATTTACTTTTGTTGCTTCATATTTAACATTACTATTATCACTATTTTGTTCAACAGAATATCGTTCATCGATTGTCAGACTCCATTGGATTTCAAGATGGACTACCGTACTGGGGTAACGATGATCATTGCGGAGACTTTTGGTCAAGTGAAAAGGTAAGTGAACAAACCTCTTGTGCAAGGTTTAGGCATAACAGTCCTAACACGATTTGTACTATCGATTTGCAGTTATTGATTCCAACACTCTGGCAAACTGAAGTGCATTGGGTCTTATACGTGATGGATTTATATGAAAAACAACTATGGTTTCTACAATTCATTGGACTTACACAGTGGTGTACGTCGTGACATTTTGCATTTCGTAAGTTTTCATCTATAAGGGTATCATATCATGTACGGTGGCCAAGAATTTACTTTCTTCTGCATTAATCACATGTGGGATTCGTCAAAGACGCTTTGGGTGTCGACATTGGCGAGTGGATCTTTCGCTCAGCACACGATGCTCCTTTACAAAATAATGGCATATTTGTAATGAAGTATATTGAAGCAATATACAATGAACGAGAACCTGATTTCGACGTTGTATGCTCTTTATTACCTTCTATTATTAGGGACTCAATGTATATATTGGTGTCACATTACATTTTTGTTGCAGGTTAATATGCCTAGATTCTGCACAGAACTATGCGAAAAATTGACGAAGTTTCTAATTGCGAAAGAGAAAAAAACTCAGTCGGCAAGAATACCTAGAAGGTAACAAACGATGCGACCCCCCAGGAGTAATATGATGTATATCGACTTCTAACAAATTTTATAGACTGTAGAACCAAGTTTTGTATAACAAAAATTTGTAAGACTATGTATACAAATTATGGGTTGAAATAAATAAAATTTTAATTTCACTAAACATGACAAATAAGTTGGACTATTATATAGTAAAAGCAAATTGTTGTTATGTTCGGCCTTCGTAATTGAAAATCGTAAAAGCGATTAGCGTTGTATAAAGTGGAAACAAGTTGTTTTTTTTAACGTCACTTCCTATAAGTGTATAAATCTAAGTTACACATGACAGGAACGAGAAGGTGTCAATGTGTTGTAACACAAGCTAAAAACCAAGGCGGGAACCTCGACTTGAGATGACGGCAAAGGTTGCTACTCCGGTGGTAGAAGACGACGACAAAGTTTGCATCATCAAAGGGAGCTCTTGTTACACTAGATGGTGCAAAAGTTTACTGCTTAGGGCGAAAACGGGACGTTTGGACTTTGAAGAGTTAACATCATCCTCGACTTTCTGGATGGAGGACATTTTTGTCCTTTTCTCGAATCGTCATTTTCCTTTTTTTGAATGGAGGACATTTTTATCATTTTCTCGAACTATCGTTTCATGGCAAGAATAGCAAGAAAGGGTACTTAAGTCTTTCCAACCGCACTGGACTCCGATGCTAAGTGATGCTGACACACACAAGAATACGAGCCCCACGAGCTTATATACATGGTGCTCATTGGGACCCCCAAACACGCACTGTGGCTAACGGACGTCTTCGGAGGAGAACACACAACACCTTCTCATCCCAAGGGGAGAAGGGTAATAATCTCCACTAAGGCAGTGTCAGAAGGCTCTCCTGAAGCAGTACTTATTGAAGTTGAGAGTCCGAGTAGGGTTGAGCCCTGAGAATCTGGTCATGGGATGATTATGATATATACTTAGTTCATGTGTGTGTGTGTGCGCGCGTGTGTGCGTGTGTGATCACCATAATCATATGTTTCTTTTTTTTGTCATAAATCTTTTGTTTTGGCGATCTGTTTTGTACATGAGTTGGTATTGTTTTGGGGAATATGGGGTTCCTGATTAATGGAGCTTGAGTAATCGGCAAGTTTGATTTTGTTATATATATTCAGTAACTGCAGAGGGTTGTGGTAATTTGCTTCAATCAAGACTTCTCTTGGTAGCGTACATTCCCAAATGAAGGAGATTCTTGGTTTAATCTGAAACAAGTGGCTTAAGTTGAATGTTTGCGAATATGTTTCGCCATTGATCTGTTTGTTTGGTAGGAGGAGGGGATGTGTAGTTGCAGTCTTTGAGATAGGAAAAGTAAATATGCCTGGAGCACAATTCTTATTGGCTAGAGCAGATGGAGCTCTTGAGGACACTTGGTTAAGATGTGTGTGGTATTGCAGTTATGAGGTTGGATCTTGAGGCTTTGCCAGTTTGAAGCAAATTAAGATTGGGGTTCTTGTTTCTTCTTAATTTAGTTTTACATTTATTACAAGTGAAGAGACTTCTGGAGTTTTTTCATGGAAAATAATTTCTCATTGTTGACGCCAGACATGGGCCTCAACCATTGCTTAAATATTTTCTTTTGTAGTTGTGGGAGTACAGGAGTGGAGTTAGTTTCCATGTTATGATTAAAAGCAAAGGTACCAAAATACAGTTTGTGCTAAATCGATTTTGGTTTCATGAGCAAGGCGGCGCTTATATGAAACCCCATCTGGACCGTTAAATTTGAAAACTGAGGTTACTGTAGATGTGCGTTTATTTGATTAACTAGTGTTTGGTTTTGTTTTATTCTATTTTTTTTTTCCTGTTATAAACATGATGGAAACATTTTCAGAATGGGCCGCGCTCTGACCTGTTATAGGACCATTTCACATTATACTTTTACCGTGCTTTATCCAAAAATTTTAGTTGTAAATTGAAGATATTGTCCTCGAGTTTACACGTTAGCTAAATAAGAAGCGAATCAAAGCCATAAGACACTATTGAGATTCTCCATAACACGCGTTGATGCCTATATTTTCAATGCTAAATTTGTGTCATCAAATTGCTCAAAAGAAAAACTAATATTTCAGAGAGCTTGATCTGTCATCTCTGTAAACCAGGCAACTTTTTTGGCTCCCAATTTGCTAATTGTTGTCTTTGAAGTAGTGTTGCCCTGTAAGATTAGTTGAACAGTTCAGCTCTCGCTTTGAAATGAAATTCCACCAATTTGGTCACTACCAAGCTGAAGGAAAAGAAGGATCATCATTGATGGCTTGTTACTGCATATTTCCAAGGCAATGAATTCACAGGCAAGGTTGGTTCAGCTCTGATTATTAAACATATCATTTTCACTGACATCAGCTTTCCGATACCCCCTTCCATTAAGTGGCGGGTCTAGGATTTTACTTAAAGGGGGGCAACAAATTTTTATAATAAAATAAAATATAAAACTAAAATATAAAGGCGGCAATATAAATTTTTATATTTTGCTTAAAAGGAGGCAACAAAATTTTATAATAAAATAAAATATAAAACGAAAATATAAAGACAATATAAAATTTTATATTTTGCTTAAAGGGGGGCAAAAAAAAATTATAATAAAATAAAATATAAAGGGTAAATTTTTATATTTTGCTTAAAGGGGGGGGGGGGGGGGGAGGCGGGGCAAAAAGTTTTATAATAAAATATATAAAAAACAAAATTTTCAAAAACTTGTGGATGACTATGACACTTGTGCAAAAAAATTAAAAACTTCAGGAGGCGCTCGAGTCCCTCCTCTCTCCCCCTGGATCCACCCCTACGTCCATTGTCTGCTCTAATCAAAGGCCCAGATTTGTGATTTTCATCGGTGTCTTGATAGATAGGACACACAATACTTGAAGTTCTTTTTTTTTTTTTGATATAGCTCATTGTCATGTTCGTATTACAGCAGAAACAGATTCCCTGCTACAGAAGATTTAAGCCACCAGAGAATTTTCAGGATACTAGTTTAGATCTTGGAAATTTGGTCACGTTTTTGGCCTCATATATAAATGGAAACGTCTGTTCCTCCTAATCACGACACATTCTTACACTGGTCTGAATAAGCCATCAAAGGGTGCTACCTAAGCAGTAAGAGAAGGGACTCAGATAGAGTCACCAGCCAAAGTGAAACCACAAGATGAAGCTACAAACAGAATGAATACAGCAGTAAAGTAAAAATAAGAGGTAACAAGGTAACCGCTTTAGAATAGTCAATATACTAACCAATGGAAACAGAGAGATTTCAGGGACATCAAATTGGCCTACTTGTTCTCATCAAAAAATTGTCTTAACTGTGTGGGGAACAAAAAACAGAATAACTTAACAAAAAGCACTTTGCATGGAAGTCAAGTGTGTTGGCGAATCCCTACAAAATCAACAATGACAGGAAGCGTACCTGAATTCGCCATAGTTCGTGTAGGTAATTCGGAGTTCTTCTCAGCCGTCGACGCCCACAATGAGCCCAGGCCTTAGGTCGACGGTGAGCAGGACCCTATTCTGCTGTGTTCGAATGCGGAACGGAATTTGGCAGGAAAATGTTACGAGTCTCTCATCATCCTTTTAGCCCCTAACCCCTTTAAGTAATAGGAGATTAGGCAGTTACGTGAATGTGGAATAACCACATTCACGTAACTCCCACCCACTAACCCTATTACCTGGCCACTAACGTGACCCACTAATAGGTGTCAAACCGGGTCACACTGTGGGTTGGACCCATAACCCATAATGTCCAACATTCTCCCACTTGACCCATTGACACCAAAAGTGTACTAAATCGAGATGTATACCATTATCTCGATTTAATTCTTTATGTGGGTTCACATGCCACCCTTTATCAAAAGGATGAATCGCATGAGTCAAGGATATGAACACCCCTTTTTGAAATATCATATTTCTATGTACTACGCTAAAATTCACCTTCAGTGCTTAGGCATGTAGAAAATTACCTTTATGAATAAGTTGGTCTCTCACCTATTCTATTGGTCCTTTAATATTGTTATTCGGTTATTCTCTCTAACCCATATGAGAGATTCTTTATGCAAAATCAACAATAAAACCTTAGAAAATCAAAACATAAACACAAATGTGATCACATAATGTATTGTCATACATCAGAAGGAATCAAAAAGACCCATCCTCTTTACATGTTCGGAATACAATCCCGGTGCTAGCCCTTTAGTAAGGGGATCCGCAGTCATTTCCTTCGTCCCAATTGTATCAATACATACCAGATGATTCTCAGTCTTTTCCTTAACAACAAAATATTTTAACTCCATGTGTCAACACGATGTTGAGCTCTTGTTGTTATTTGAAAAGGACACGGCTGCTTCATTGTCACAAAAGATCTTTACTGGTCTCTCAATAGAGTCCACTATACCAAGACCCATAATGAAGTTCCTTATCCAAATGGCATGTGACGAAGTCTCGTATAGAGCAATAAATTTCGCCTCCATGATATGAGCAACAGTGGTAGATTGTTTTCCACTTCTCTATGAGATAGCACCACCCGCTAGAAGGAAAATGTATCCAGTAGTGGATTTTCTACTGTCAATACACCCTCCTAAGTCCGCATCAGAGTATCCAACGACCTCTAGGTGGTCAGCTTTCCTGTAGGTCAACATATAGTTTTTCATTCCTTGTAAATAGCGCATGACCTTTTTCGCTGCTTTCCAGTGCACAATGCCTAGATTTGACTAATATCTACCAAGCATTCTCACAGCAAATGCTATAGCAGGTCGAGTGCAGATATGTGCATACTGTAAACTCCCAACTGCTGAAGTATATGGTACAGCATCCATCTGAGCCTTCGCAATATCATCCTGAGGACAGTCCTTTAAGCTTAATTTATTCCCTTTCACTATAGGTGCTGAACTAGGAGAACATTTCTCCATCCCATATCTTTTAACAACCTTAAGGATATAGGATTTCTGAGATAGGCCAAGGACACCCTTAGTTCTGTTACGACAGATCTCAATTCTAAGGACATAAGTGGCCTCACCCATGTCTTTCATATCGAAATGAGAGAAAAGAAAATCTTTTGTTTCATGTAAAAGACTCAAATCATTAGTTGCAAGAAGAATATCGTCAACATATAAAACCAAAATTATGAACTTACTCCCACTAGTCTTAATGTAAATACACGGATCAACAATGTTTTCAGTGAATCCAAAGTTCATTATTACCTGATTGAACTTCTTATACCACTGGCGGGAGGCCTGTTTAAGTCCATAAATTGACTTATTCAATTTGCAAACTAAGTTATTTGAGTCATCTATATTGAAACCAGGAGATTGCTAGATGTATATATTTTCATCCAGATCCCCATTCAGAAAGGCAGTTTTCACATCCATCTGATGCAGCTCTAAATTAAAATGAGCTATGAGGGCCATGATTATCCTCAATGATTCCTTAGTTGAGACAGAAGAAAAAGTCTCATTATAATCAATGCTCTCTATCTGTGTGAAACCTTTTACAATAAGCCTAGCCTTGTACCTCTCCACATGACCTTTAGAGTCTGTCTTGGTTTTATAAACACATTTACAACCAACAGGTCTAACTCCATCGGGTCGAGGTACAAGATCCCACACTTGGTTCTTTGCCATAGAGTCAAGTTCTTCTTTCATGGCATTAATTCAATGTGTTGATCTTTCACTTTCAATGGCTTCTGCAAATGTGAAGGGATCTTCATCAATGTCTATGAAATCATTTGACTCTTCTAAATACACCACATAGTCCGGATGGATAGCAGATTTCTTAATTCTGGTGGACCTCCATACAGGTGCTACAGGTGGTTCAAAATGAGCCTATGTATCCTGTTGTTGTTGTATATCCTAATCAATAACTGGATCTAGTTGGGATTGATATTCATTGACTGGACTTTCTCTTACATTACTCAAAGGAACAATGATAGAGAAAATGAGGTCTTTATCTTTAGCAGGTGATAAGCCTGAATCCTGCATTTCCTCAAAATCAATATTTTGAGACGCATCTATCCTAACAGAACCATTTTCAAGAAATCTTGCTTTATTTGTTTCCACTATCTGTGGTGTATGAGATGGACAATAAAACCTAAAGCCTTTCGATCTTTCTGGATAACCAATGAAGAAACCACTAGTTGTCGTAGAATCAAAAGCTTTTATATGTGGATTATACAATTTAGCTTCTGTTGGACATCCCCATATGTGCATATATGATAAAAAAGGTTTTCTACCTGTCCATAACTCGTAAGGAGTCTTTTGAACAGCCTTTGTAGGAACCTTATTCAGAATATGCACTGTTGTCCTAAGAGCTTCACCCCACAAGGTCAAAAGGGAGGTTTGAGTGATTCAACATCGCTCAAACCATTTCTTTAAGCGTACGATTTCTTCTTTCAGCTACACTATTCTGGTAAGCACTACCAGGCATGGTATATTGTTCGCCACCTCTATCTGACCTGACAACCTTAATAACTTCACTGGTTTGTTTCTCTACTTCTTTCTTGAAGTCCTTAAAAACCTGAAAGACTTCTAATTTTTCAGATAATAAGTAGAGATACATATACCGTGAGTAATTGTCTATAAAGTTAAAATATTTTTCACCCGTATAACACTGTGAAAAAGGGTCGCAGACATCCGTATGCACTATTTCTAACTTTCCATTATTGCGTTTGACATCTTTCTTATATGTGTTAGACTGCTTAGCCTTTAATCAGTCAACACATAGCTCTACATTCGTAAAACCAAGGGATCCAAGGATTCTCTCTTTCACGAGTCTTTGGACTCTCTCTTTCGAGATATGTCCTAACCTTCGATGCCAAGGCAAATAGGATTGATCATCCTTTAGGCCACGTTTATTGTCAATCATTGTGTTCTCAATTGAGTGAGATTCCCGAGTTTGGAATTTGGTTCTTAATCGATACAAATCATCACACATATATGCAGAACCTATATTCATTGAATTTTTCATAATAATAAGTGCAGATTTTTTAAATTTAAATACAAAGTCAAACTTATCAAGTTTTGAAATTGAAATTAGGTTTCGACTATAAGATGGTACATAAAATGCATCGACCAAATCCAATATAAATCCTGACTCCAACACAATTTTGTAGGTCCCAACGCTCTTGACATGCGAACGCATCTTATTTCCTGAGAATATGCTTCTTTCATGCTTTGTTGGTTCCCTTTTGTTCAGAAATGCCTGCAAAGAGTTGGCAATGTGCACCGTGGCACCAGAATCAATCCACCAACTATGCAATGGAACATGAATTAGATTGCACTCATGAGAAATGAATGACCTATTACCTTTATTTTCGAGTCACTTCTTGTACTTCAAACAGTCCACCTTATGCCCTTTCTTTTTTGCAGAAGAAACACTTTATAGAAGAGCCACCTAACTGGGATTTAGCTTTCGCCTGAGGGTTTGAATTCTCCTTAGTGGCTCTTTTCTGATTCTTCCTTTTGAATGAGCTTTTCTTTTGCCTCGACCTTTGTTTATTCTTATGAGAGGCCATATGTGCACTTGGCACCCTCTCATCCTTCAATCTCTCCTCTTCCTCAACACACTTGGCCAAGAGGTCATTAAAAGACCACTCATCATTATGTGTGTTGTAGAAAATTTTAAAGGGTACATACTCAGTAGGTAACGAGGTTAAGATCAGATGGACTAAAAAGGAGTCAGAGATGGTGAACTTCATGTCATTCAGTTGAATTGCAATATTCCTCATTTCCAAAATATGTTGTCGGATGTGACTGTCACCAACATATTTCATAGACACTAATTTGGACATGTGTGTACTGGCACTTGCCTTATTAGAAGTGATGAACTGAGCCTTAATGGCTCCCAGAAATTCCTTAACAGTCCTACAATAAGGAATGATGCCTCGAATATTCTTAGCCACTCGAGATTGTAAAAACAACAGGCTAAGTCTGTTTGAGCGCTCCCACTTCTCAGAGGCAGCCTTCTGATCGGTTGTACTCCGCTCTGTAAGAGCGGGAGGTTCGTCAATTCTAAGGGTCAGATCTAAATCCATATAGCCCAAAGTGAATAACACGATTTCTTTCCAATCAAAAAAATTTGATTCGTCTAAGATAGGGATATTACTTGAACCGTCGATATGGAAGGAACCTGATAAAACAATGAACGAAAACGAAAAGACATTACTATTATTGCTCAGACGAGACTAGTGTTGAAAAGGTAAAAGTGAGGCCCTTTATTTTCACCTTTTCTGAGACAAGCATAGTTGAGCAATTATCGTTTCACTTTGGTGAAAACGACAATACTCATAATTGCTCCGTCTCTTCAATTCTGAAGAAATTGACTTCAGTTGGTGAAACTAGTAAATCATGAATCCAGAGGCAATTCAACATTGTACCTTTGGGTACAAACATGCCTCATGGGCTAGAATACACATCTACTATCACACCCTGTGTAAATTTGGAACACAACGACCTACCTTTGGATAGAATCGATATTTCATAAATTCACACACAATCATAATAACGAATCTTAATACGTTATAAAGAATCCTTAATTAACACGACTCAGATCACTTTGGTGATTGCATGAATCAGTCAACCAAGATCTTTTATCGAAAAAACTATTTGTATTATGGAGCACGCCCATGCACACATTTTAATGCATGTATATTCATGACATAATATAAGTTCATACTTCAACAAATATGCATAAACTAATTGTCATAAATTTAGTTACAATTCATGCTTAAAATCATCATGCACAACTTAACCAACGCAAAATACATGAATTAACATGCATAAGTCATGCATTATTCAAAATAAATACTTTATAAAGCATGAAAAATAACAAAAAAACATGCTCATATGGGTAAAACTCAAGGTCCTCAAGTAGGAATTGGTCTAAAAACACTCTGAACCAGTCTGAAATTGCCTCGAATCGGTCATCTAAGGGTTTGAACCAGTTCTAAACCTTATAAACCAATACTTAATATAAACAAAAGTTCATAAAACCCTATAAACATATGCCAAAATCCCTGTATCTCTTTATATTTATGAAAACAGAGTTTCAGCATCTCGGAACCGGTGAAAAACTGGAAAGAACCAGTCAAAAAGGGCTTCATACCGGTTCCAGAAGGAGTCGGATCAGGTTCCTGATCCGATTCAGTCTTAATAGTGTTTGGATCCTGCTTTCATGGATCTGACCCGGTTCAAATGGGATCCGGGTCTAACCCGACCCATACTTGATACAGGTCGGACCCGGCCCGAACAGAACCCGGGTTAGACCCAGTCCGAAACATACCCGGGTTAGACCCGATCCGAAGCAGAACCGGGTTAGACCCGGTCCTAAATGGACCCCGGGTAAGACTCGGTCCATAACAGAACCGGGTTAGACTCAGTCCTAAATGGACCCCGGGTTCGACCTAGCTCTTAATGGGTCCGGATCAGGCTCTGGTCTAAAATGGATCTGGATCGGACCCATCCCAAAAGGAGACCCGATTCTTTTCGGATCAGACCCAGTGACATTATGGGTCCGGGTCAGATCTAAAAATTAATAGCATGCCCGATCCACCCAAAATGGGTTTGGATCGGGTCTGTTATCGAGTCTTCAATCGGGACCCGATTCGGTCCCCTGATAAAAATGAAACAGAAACCCGATGGGTTTCTGTTTACATTTTCAGGGAAACCGAAAAGGGTTTCCGCCCTTTTCGGTTCCTTGGCGACCGACGCCGGTTGTCGGCAACATGCGTCACCCCACGGTGATGCCGATTCGGCGACCGTGCCCTCGTTAAAAGACGTCGCCCCACGGCAACGATACGCGGCTTTGTCGTCCGATGGCTGAAGACCGACACCGCCTGTCGGTCCGGCGACAGCCCCGGCGGTGTCAGCAAGGCTGTCGCCGACCAACGGCTGCCCTTGTCGGCAAATCGCTCCACGGCAAACCCACCCACCCCCCCGGCGACAGGTAAGAGTTATAATTTTTTTTTATATTGTTGTCACCGGAGTAAACTGTAAAACAGCGATGAGGTTGGGCAACCTGGGCGTCGGCAAGGCCGCTGCTGTTACCTGCAGCTCACTACAAAAGCCCCCTGCCCGAAACCCCTGATTTGATGCATCGCCAGACGGACGTCGGCAATCCGGCAACCTTTCCTCTGGCGTGTCTCCGACGACACTCTAGGTATAAAACCCAGATACCTTATGTCGTCGGCGATCAAATTGATGCAACGACAAAACCCCCTGCAGCCCGACAGCTACAGGGGATTTCAGGCGATGGCTCCAGCAACCATCCCGGCAACAGCGGATCTTCCCTGCAGCCCGACGGCCACAGGTATATGTCGATCCTCCTTTCTTTTCTTTTATAAGGATTTGATCTGCCGCTTATCGGTAGTTGTCGCCCCACGGCGACTCCATTGATGCCTAAAACACCGAAACGGCCTACACGGTCACGCGCAGCGGAAATACGTGGGACCGTGGACCCATAACCCATTGTTGGTGAATCCCTGCAAAATCAACAATGACAGGAAGCGTACCTGAATTCGCCATAGTTCGTGTAGGTAATTTGGCATTCTCCTCAGCCGGTCGACGCCCACAATGAGCCCAGGCCTTAGGTCGACGGTGAGCAGGACCCTATTCCGCTGTGTTCGAATGCGGAACGGAATTTGGCAGGAAAATGCTACGAGTCTCTCATATCATCATTCTTGTAGCCCCTAACCCCTTATGTAATAGGAGATTAGGCAGTTACGTGAATGTGGCTCCCACCCACTAACCCTATTACCTGGCCACTAACGTGACCCATTAATAGGTGTCAAACCGGGTCACACTGTGGGTTGGACCCATAATCCATAATGTCCAACAAAGTGATCCTAATGCTAATGGTGGATTAAGTTGTCTTCAAGTTCTATAGATAAGCCCATGATAAACTCTTATCGGTAATGACATTAAAAAGCCCAACATCTAACAACCCAAAGCTTTGAACAAGATCTGTATACAGCAAATCACCAGGAGGGTCATCCTTTCAGGAATGAGAAGAAGTCACACCTCTCAAGGGCTATAAAATAGTTGGATTTGTATTTGATGCAGGAGAGTCTGGATCCAAATCACATTCTAGATGTCCCAGATCATGTCAAATCTGGATGCAATCTGGCACTATTTAGCCAATATACACTGCAAAGTAAAGCCACATATGAATCTGTTAAGCCATCCCACCATCCTTTATACCTTATATCCAAATTTGAATGGAGATGTCAGAATATATGACACGATGAACATCTCATGACAACAAAGAAGGGTCTGGCAGATACTTTCCTTTTCTCTTTGTACTCAAGGACCATCATCCACTTTGGCAGAAGAACCACAATCACAGGATCAATCAATAGTTCAACTCAAAAAATTCAGAATAACTTGCATTTGATTTCTAAACTTTCCATGTTTTTCTGTACAAATAGAGAGTTTTTACATCCAGAAACCACCAAACTGTGAACTCAGTAAGCTAATGAGATAAGAGGTGAGCAAAAACGAATCTATTAATTTGTTTCTCTGTTACAGGTATATATATACAATCCCAAAAATGTAGGGAGGCAATTATAACAGAAAATGAAAATGGAATGTACAACTTGTAATCTCTTAATACTGGGGTAGGTAGGTAACGTCTTCATTGACACTTATGTCAATTGCATTTGACAGTGTAGAGATCATCGTAATCTCTGAATATTCGGGTAGGTGGGTAACGTTCCATATCAATTACATTTGACGCTGCCCCTCAAGGTGGGTCGTGCAAGTGCGAAAGTCCCAGCTTGCCTAAGAAGGAATGAAAAGAATCTGGCCCCAATGGTTTTGTGAATATGTCCGCAAGTTGAATATTAGCGGGACTTGTATAAATTGTGCCTGCTGTCAATTTTTCTCGTATGAGATGGCAGTCCAGCTCAATATGTTTAGTATCATCGTGAAATACGGGATTGGCTGCGATATGAAGGGCAGCTTGATTATAACAAAATAACTGCTTGGGGGTGAAGATGCGTTGTGCCAAGATCATTGAGATGGGCTTTTAACTAAATTAATTCACAGCTAGGGGCGGCCATGAATCGATATTCTGCCTCAACAAAAAAAGTGTTTTTTGCTCTATCAGGATAATGTGCTATGTCCCAAGAATATGATATTACCAGTTGTAGATATCCTTGTCATGGGACAATTAGCCCAATCAGAGTTGCAATAAGCTGTTAACTGTCTGACTGTTGGATGATAAAAGCATGCCTTTGCCGAGGGAAGACTTGAGATATCGTTGTACTTGAATAGCATCGTCGTAGTAAGGTTTGCGGGGCTGCTGAGCAAATTGACTTAATATATGCATTGTGTAAACAATGTCTGGTCAGGTCAGAATCAACTAAATCAGACGTCCCACTGTAAGACGATACCGAGTGGGATCTTCAAGGAGTTCCCTTTTATCGACCACCAATTTTAGCTTTTGATCGAATGAAATTTCTGAGGGTCGTGAGCCAGCGAGGACAACATCAGATAGAATATCGAATGCATACTTTTGTTGGCTAAGAAAGATACCTGATGAAGAATGTGCCACTTTAATGCCAAAAAAATATTTGAGACGTCCAAGATCCTTGAGATAGAATTTAGAGTTCCAGTATTTTTTTAACACACAAATGGACCATATTTAGCATGTTCTTTTTATTATGTTCATGTTTTAAAGTTGACTGAAATGTGATGTTTTAATGCCATTTTTAAACCACCTTTATTTTCCTGAATTGTGAGCCGTTGATTATCATAATAAATAAACCATGCAACGAGTGCCCCGTGTGATTGGTAGGAGCTGTCAGTGCACGTCCCCTTGTGGTGAGAAGTTGCAGGCTTAAAAACCAATGTTACATTAAATAACTGGTGGGGTCTGCTTAACCCAGCTTGACTTTCATAAAAAAAAAAAGTGTGTAATACAATGATGGAACAAAACCACCATATATATATATATATATATATATATATATATATATATATATATATATAACTTCGCCTGTTTAGTTATACACTGTCGGTCCCAAGCCCGGATAAAGGAGCAGGGTTGCGGTAGGCCTGTGACATCCTGCATAAAAACTTAGTCATACCCTATGAATATGAACCAATATGAGAATTTCGTTGGAGTGTTCCCTACTGAGCGACGCGCTGTACTCTATAGGTCTGGAGGCAGTGATAAATGGGCAAGGGTTGCTAGGTCATCGTCCGGAAGCGACGCGTCACACCGGTGTCTGGATGTGGTGTCAAATAGGCAAGGGTTCCCTCACTTTGTTGGACGGGTGGGGGTAAAGAAGTTAGTCCAAGACCATAAAATTAGGTTAGCTACTTGGAACATAGGATCTTTAACTGGTAAGTTGGTAGAGTTAGTAGATGTTATGTGTAGGAGAAAGATTGATATTTTATGTCTACAAGAGACCAAATGGGTAGGTGAGAAAGCAAAAATGATAGAACCTTGGGGATATAAGATTTGGTATATAGGAATAAATAGGAATAGGAATGGAGTAGGGATTGTTATGAGTTGTGAGTTTATAGATAATGTAGTTGAGGTCTGTAGGAAGAGTGATAGGATTTTACTTATTATTAATATTATTAGTGTTTATGCACCTCAAGTAGGTTTAGATGATTCCATTAAGCGTCAATTTTGAGAAGATTTAGATGGAGTAGTACAAGGGATATCTTATGGAGAAAGACTTTTCATCGGCGGCGACCTTAATGGGCATGTAGGCATTAGTAGGGATGGATTTGAGAGTATCCATGGAGGCTATGGTATAGGAGAAAGAAACGAAAGTGGAGAAAGGATTTTGGATTTTGGTCTGTCTTATGATATGATCTTAGCAAACACTTGGTTTAGGAAGAGGGAGTCTTATTTAGTAACATTTAAAAGTGGGGTTAATACGAGTCAGATAGATTTTTTCCTACTTAGAAAGAGAGATAGGGATTGTTACATCGATTGTAAGGTTATACCGGAAGAAAGTATAGCTACACAACATAGAGTCTTAATTTTAGATCTTAGAATTAGACAATGCCGCAAAAGGGATAGACATAAGATAGATCCTAGAATTAAGTTGTGGACACTGAAAGGAGCTAAACAAGGAATGTTTGTAGAGCGGGTAGTTAAGAAAGCTGATTGGTGTCTCGAGGAGGATTCAGAATCTATGTGGAATAAGATAGAGGGTGGCATGAGAAATGTGGCTAAGGAGGTATTGAGTGAGTCTAAAGGCGGTGCACCGCTAGGTAAGGATACATCGTGGTGGAACAAGGATGTCAAATTAGCTATTAAGGTTAAAAGAGAGTGTTATAGAAATCTAAGTAAAAGTCATGATAATGAGAATTTGGAGAAGTATATGATAGCAAAGAAGGAAGCTAAAAAAATGGTTCGGAACGCGAAGGATAAGGTATATAAGGAGGTTTATGACAAATTGGATACCAAAGAGGGCGAGAAGGATATTTATAGGCTTGCAAAGATGAGAGATAAGAAATCGAGGGATCTGGGTATGGTTAGATGTATCAAAGATGAAACGCAAAGGGTTTTAGTCAAAGATGAGGAGATTAAGGAGAGATGGAAAGATTATTTTGATAAGCTATTTAATGAAAGTCATGCTCAGAATCTTGGAGACTTTTTCATTCCTTTTCATGAGATGAATCGTGACTTCATGTGCAAGATTTAAAAAAAAGAAATTGCAGAGGCTTTGAAGAAAATGAAATCAAGAAGGGCAGTTGGCCCAGATGGTATACCTATCGAGGCTTGGAAATGCTTGGGAGAGAAAGGTTTAGAATGGTTGACAAATCTTTTTAACAAGATTTGGGGGACAAATAAGATGCCTAATGAGTGGAGGAAGAGTACTTTGGTGCCTCTATATAAGAATAAGGGTGATATACAAGATTGCACAAACTATCATGGTATAAAACTCATGAGTCATACTATGAAACTTTGGAAGAGGGTGATTGAGTCTAGGTTGAGGAAGGTTGTCATGATATCAGAGAATCAATTTGGTTTTATGCCTGGAAGATCAACTATGGAAGCTATACATCTTCTTAGACAACTTATTGAAAGAAATAGAGAGAGGAACAAAGATTTGCATATGGTTTTTATTGATTTGGAGAAGGCTTACGATAGAGTACCTAGGGACGTTCTCTGGTGGACAATGATGAAGAAAGGTGTTTCTCTCAAGTACAATAGTATAATTAAAGATATGTATGAAGGAGTAGTAACCAATGTCCACACTTGTGAAGGGGTGACAACCAATTTTCCTATAACGGTTGGGTTACATCAAGGATCTGCTTTAAGCCCTTTCCTATTTGCTATAGTGATGGATGAGCTTACGAGATCAATTCAAGAAAATGTGTCGTGGTGTATGTTGTTTGCTGATGATATTGTTTTGATTGATGAGTCTAGAGCTGGGGTTAATGCTAAGTTAGAATTATGGAGACAGACATTGGAAGCAAGAGGTTTTAAGTTGAGTAAGAGTAAGACAGAATACATGGAATGTCGATTTAGTAAGTAACAAAGTAGTGATGGGAGTGTAGTGAAGCTTGGTGAGCAAGAAATACCAGTGGATGATTCTTTCAAATATTTGGGATCTATCATTCAAAAGTATGGAGAAATTGATGGAGATGTAAATCATAGGATAAAGGTTGGGTGGATGAAATGGAAGTGTGCAAATGGAGTGTTGTGCGATCGTAGAATGTCATTGCGGTTGAAGGGAAAGTTTTATAGGACGACTATTAGGCCCGCTTTACTATATAGTAAGGAATGTTGGGCTGCCAAGAGACATCATATTCAAAAAATGAGTGTAGCTGAGATGCATATGTTGAGATGGATGTGTGGAAATACAATAAAAGATAAGATTCAGAACAAGGAGATGCGTAAGAAGGTAGGCGTTGCACCCATTGAAAATAAGATGAGAGAGAATCGTTTACGGTGGTTTGGACATATTCGACAAAGGCCTAATGATGCTTCAGTTAGAAAGATGGAGAAATGGGAAAATATATTAGTTAAAAGAGGTCGGGGTAGGCCTAGGAAGACATGGATGAAGGTGATAGGAAAGGATATGAATGCTTTGAACCTTACCGAGGACATGGTATTGGATAGAAATGAATGAAGGAGAAGGATTCATGTGGAAGACCCAGAATGATTTTCTTTGTTGGTTCATATCACCGACCCCAATTGTTTTGGGATGAAGGCGTAGTTGTTGTTGTTGTATTTATATATATATAGAGAGAGAGAGAGAAATGGTAGTTGCAAAATGCTTAGGTACTAAATTGATGATCAATCACGATGGCCGCCCATCACGTGCGTTGATGGATGGTCACGTGCAAAAAACAAGTGTCAAAATGATGAGTTTTTTTCGTTGAAGGGCATTAGTGACGACAAAATTGTCGCTGCCAATGCTCAAACATGCATTAGAGGCGACAAAAATTGTCACTAATGCTCATTTTTTTTAACCAATGCATTAGCGGCAACAATTTTGCCACTGCTAATGCTCTTTTGGCGTACAAACTTGTCGAAAACATGATTTTTTTTGTTTTGTTTTGTGCTGGCCGTCCATCGACACACACTATGGACAGTCAACATGTTTGACCATGAATTTAATATCTATGAATTTCACAGCTACCAATCACTCTCTATATATAAAGAAAGAAATGGGTAGGTGCTAAATGATACATGCTAAATGAGTTTTTCTGCTCTTCCTATATATTTTTCTCAGTTCTGACCCCATAAATGTATTGGGCATGGTCAATTTACAAGGAATCCACACTTGGATCATGTGTTTTGGATGGAAAAAGTTGATATTTGAAGCCTCAAAAACTTACAAAGATTTTGGACTGTTGATTTTTAGAACCTTATAAAAACCCACCCATGTATCCGTAGCTGATCCCTATAAAATCAATTACATGGATCACATACCTGGTCAGAAATTTCGTGAAAGATATGGTTGTTGTGCTCCATCCAAATCGTCTTCCATATGATCAACACCCAAACAATAAGAGATTGAAGGGGAAGGTTAGATCCCCAAGATAGTTTTTTTTATTGTCCCAAACACATTTAATAATAATTGTACCAGAGCACACCGCCCAAAATATGAGAGCAATGTTCTCGCTCACGGAACATAAAGAGCAATGATTAGAGAGATGAAAGCTCCTCTTCTTTTAGGTTTGCCTCGGTAAGGATCTTGTCCAACAATACCAAGCAACCCGTAAATGATGCTCTTGTAAGCAAACCCTTACCCCACAGCATATTAGAAGGCAACCATAGTACCATGGAGTCTGATACATAATCAAAGGCACACTTTAAAGATAACTCCAGCCCACCCAAAGCCTTCCACCATAGTCAATCAGCATTGTCATTTGGCACAATGAGAGACAACAAATTCATAAGCTCAATCCACTCAATAGTCACTTGAAGGGAAGGATTAAAACACGCGACCACATCCCATCTCCCATTGGGAGTCCAACAACTCGCCACCGAACCTAGCCGCTCATTAAAGAGAGGAGAAGCCAAGCATAAGGGTTGAGTGAAGAAGCCAAGCATCCTTCCATAACAATGTAGTCAAACTATTCTAAATCTTCACAAAGGACCCATCCACGATGAGGTCCACTACTTTGCTCCAAGCCTTCTATAATCCACAACCCGCCTTCCATTTGGAAATGATCAAAAGAGGCTATCCCCTTGTTTCACTACCAAAGTAAGATGGTTAATACTCGATGACATTGTGTAACCTCATATTCGATCTATCATCCTTATAGGAAACTAGGTAAATGATTGGAAACCAGGCAAAATGTAATTTTAATGACCATTTCACTGAGGGGGAGTTGTTCCCAGATTGAGTATCACTACTTTCTTTAAAAAGGATGAATCCATTTCTCCATGAGACAGATTTTTAACATGGTTCGGATCAGGATGATCTTACGTCCATGATATACCTCACCTCAGCACTCACACCAGTGAGGATTTTTTTTATTATTAATATTTATAGCTTCACATGCAGGTCTGGCCGTGTGGCCTTGATAATGTACAAGAGTCCATATGGGACGTGTTGGATGCTAATTGAGATGAGTCCTTGTTAGACATTAGTTGAGATAAGGTTGATCCCCCCCCCCCCAAGACGGCCGATAGCTACATCTTATGTGTGGGGGTTCCAATGAGCGTCATGTATGTAAGCATGTGCGGCTCGTATTCCCATGTTTGTTAGCATCAGTTAGCATCGGAGTCTGGTGCGGTTGCAAAGACTTAAGTACCCTTTTCTCCATGGGTGCCATAAAAATGACTATTCTAGAAAAGGAGCGTTTGCAAAGACTTAAGTACCCCGAAGATGGTTATTTAAGACTCAGTCCCTGCACTGCAAGATTATCCGAAAAAGGAATCCCCCCTAAAGAAGGCCATGAACATCAACCCTCTCTCTCTCTCCCTTCTCTTTCTGCCTCTGAGCACATCCAGCAGACGATCCTACACTACTCCATCAAGCATCAACTGACCTGTGCACTGACTATAGCATGGTTCAACTTGATGAGTTGTGGAGCCAGATTCAGAGTTTTTGCCCTTACAAAAGGGGGGTTCGGGGGCTCCCCTCGGCGCGGGTCCCACTGCGCGGCCAATGGGCGGGGGTCGAGGGGGCGCTCCTGACGGGGGGTTTCTGGGGGGCAGCGCCCCCCACAACAAATTTTTTTTTGGGGCCTTGTATAAATTCTTTCTTTTCTTTCCCTCTTGTAATTGTTGAAAAAGATAAATAAAGTGTTTTGTTTGATCGTGACGCTCATATGTTTCCTTCGGTTGTTTCTTGCTCGAGGTTTTTGTAAAACCCTTTCCTGCGATTTTCTGCTTTTTTTTTTCGCTACGCGATTTTCGTAAATCGCTACTTGATTTAGCGATTTTCTATTTTTTTTTCGCTACGTGATTTTCGTAAATCGCTACTCGATTTAGCGATTTGCCATTTTTTTTTTCGCTATGCGATTTTCGTAAATCATTACTCGATATAGCGATTTATGAAAATTGTATAGCGATTTGCCATTTTTTTTTTGCTACGCGATTTTCATAAATCGCTACTCGATTTTACGAATTGCCATTTTTTTTGCGCTACACGATTTTCGTAAATCGTGATGCCGAACATCGTCCCCTTGAGCACGATCTTCACCGTGATCAGGTTGTTGTTGCCAGCCAACCCGATGACAGTCTTGAGGTCCATGATGGAGAAGCCAGAGAGGAACGTGCCATTCCCGATGCCCGTGTTGAGCAACGTCAGGGTGGCCTGGAAGGCATAGCCCTGATCAGAAGTATTGCTGATGTAGGGGGTAGACATATTGTACTTTGAAAGACTTCGTTGTAGGTGTATTGGAGGAAGATTTTGTTGTAGGTGTCCCTCGAAGGTTGAGGAGGGCCCGTCGCAATCGGTTGCCTGCTAGACGAGGGCAGCATTCCGGCCACTGGTAGCAGAAAGAGAATGACGATCACCATCGGATCGTCAGCTCTTTGTCTCCCTTAATTTCTTCTCTAGAGAGAGAGAAAGAGGGTTTTACCGTGTTTCACGGAGAAGGAAGAAGAAGAAGATGACAACGAAAAGTTCAAACAGAAAAGAAAGAAAGAGCATTTCATATTCGTTTCGTTGTTTAGACTTTGAAGAATCAACATCATCCTCGACTTTCTGGATGAAAGATATTTTTATTCTTTTTTTAACCGTTGTTTTCTTTTTTTTGAACGAAAGATATTTTTGTCATTTTCTTGAATTGTAAGGAAGGGTACTTAAGTCTTTGCAACTGCATCAGTCTCCGATGCTAAGTGATGCCAAAACACACAAAACACACGAGAATAAGAGCCCCATGTGCTTGCATACTTGGTACTCATTCGGACCCAAACAGGCATTGTGGCATTCAGTGCATCTTCAGGGGAGAACGCACGCCACCCTCTCGTGTGCAAGGACTCTTGACAGCTGCAGGTCGTTGGTATCAGATTTGGACTTTGCTTCTTAGAGTCCTTAATTGTATAAACGAAGTCTGTATGGTACCGGATCTGGATTCAGACTCAGTAACGGAATGAGGTACTCTAACACGCATATCGAGAGCCCAAAGAACGACATATAACATTAGCTTTTGAATGAAAGACAATTTTCTTGCAACATAACAAGAAAATAATTATTGGAAGACTCTTCCTCTATCCTTTGCTTCCGGCTTGGTTCGCTGGATATTGGCCTTCTTGTGACTTTTAGGTGTCACATGTTTTGACTGATATGCGTTTGATTTATTAAATTCCACACAATTTTCCATTTCATTTATTCTTGTGCATTTGATGCTATACGGTGCCCACAGAAAATGTATATTAATTTTTTAAACAGAGCTAACTTAAATACATAACCACAATACAGCCCTTCAATCTTTATGACCCTAGTTATAATGTAAACAATGGAAAAGAAAAAGAAATCTTGATGTGATACTTTACTGGGTAGGTTTGGTTTACTGGGAGATGTGTGACTCCAAATCAAATTTGATATCTGACTTTCATGTAAATAAGAACAGGGCACATTTGGAAGCTAAAAAGATGTAGGAAAAGTAATGCAAAATGAAAAGGCCATACAGATTTTCTGGCACTTCCAAACTATAGAGACTTTTTTGCTGAAAGAGTTTTTAAAAACTACACTTTTGATAAGAAAAATTCCTCCAGGTAGGTGGAGGAATGTTTCCTACCAAGAGAAAATTTATTTTCACACTCCCCCACCACTCATCTTACTACCACCACCACCACCACCATCAATCTCACTATCACCCACCACCCTCCACCTCTCTCTCATTTTTCACATTTTCCCACTCTGTTTTTCTCATACTACACAAACAATCAAAAAACTTTCTTTTGAAAAACTTCTTATATCAAAAACTCTCATAGGCAAAACTTTCTTTTCCTATGAAAGTTTTCTCTCTTCCAAACGTGTCGCAAAAGAGAGCCAGTTTCTTCCGGCACATTTTCTAATGCTTGTTTAGCAGTGCCAATGATATTCATTGTCATTGGCATGAGAGTCCGAGTCTCACCGGAGGTTACCAAGCATGTCCTTAATTTTCGGATGATCAACTTTTAAGACTGTAAAGTGATTGATTCATATTGTGGATACATAGCAATGGTCATCATTAGGGGTATCAACTGGTCGAGTTTGGTTCAGACACAGGTGGAACCAGAATTAGATCAGATTTTTTACTATGGTATTGGGTCCACACCCAAGTCTAATTAGGTCTACTATAAAAGAAACCATACCCAGACCCGATAAAAACTGCATGAACCAGACCCGATAAATAATATTTTTTTTTATCATTTCTACATTAAAAAATTACAAGTCTTAACCAGAACTCGGGTTGGGCCCGAGTCTGGTATAAAATTTCACAAACTATACCCGGGTCCTCGGACCTTCGGCTCCAGACCCAAGTCTTAATCGGGTCTTCTTATTTGTCACAATACCCGGACCATATAAGGTTTGGTCTGAGTCGAGTCTGGGTAAAACCGACCTGTTGACACCCCTAGTCGTCATGCCCAATTTCTTGGTTTAAGAATGTAACATGACTCAACCCATCTCTCTCAAAAAAAAAAAGAAAAAGAAAAAGGTAAAGGTAGGATAGGGTGCGATGGCTGTAGTTTTTTTGTTCCATCACATGTTTTGTAAATCATAACTCAGATGTGTGCTTATCTCAAAAAAAAAAAAAGAACTCAGATTTGTGCAATATGATTTATTTGCTAGAAACTGCACATGTTTCTAAATAAAAAGATCATGACATTTTTGAGTCATAATTTGGTTCTTACCAAACAAACAATGTGATCTCTAAGGTTAGATTCATAAACACCTACACTTGATGATGCTTCGTGTGTGTGCGCGCGTGAGGGGGAGAGGGGGGGTTGGTTTATGAAACCATAAACTATTAGATTAATTTGATTAATGCCATAAGCATTTATAAGCATGAAATAACCAAAACACTCTTAAAAGGTTAGTTTTTGATAAAGTCTTTTGCTTTTGTTTTGAAGAAAAAAAAAGTCAAACACACATTTCAAAAAGTGGCGTGGTTTACTTTGCTAATTTCATTTGAACAAATGAAAATAACTTTTTTAAACTTAAAAATTAACAGTGTTAAAAAAATGCCATTGTATTAAAGATATTTTAGTTATTTGGATGGGTGGCACTTAAACAGTCTAATCTCCTAAGCCAATCTAAGCAGATTTAAGCGATGAAGTTTTGGGTCTTTGCCCATTCGGAACTTGCATTCTATATCTTAGTAGAAAATATGCATTTTTTTAAAGTTTACAAGCATTTTTTCATTTATTGCATGGGAAAATTACACCAAGATTGCAGACCTAGCCATATATTGCATCAAAAATTAAGAAAATAAAATCAAAGTTTATGGTTAAATAAAAAGATAATCAAAGTTTGTGCAGAAATCCATTTAGTGAATAAGCAATGATAAACACGTCTAGTTGTTAGGATCATAGTTATACCGGAAGTGCCTCTCTAATGAGGGAAGTGTGCTTCTTAAGCGGGAGGTGCCACACTTTCTACTTTTGGTGGAAGCGTGGGAGAAACTCACTTTTCATTTCAGGGAATCTTTTCTCTTGTTTTTTAATGATATTATTTATTTATTTTTTTGCTCATCTTCGATTTCCCTTTGTTTCCTTTAAGTCTTCTGTTTGGCTTCTCACACGTTTTCACAATCAATTCTAAAATGAATCACGCTTCACACTTCATACTACCTTTTAACAATAGCTTCACACATCACTTTTTGTATCCACTTTGCTTCCTGGTAACTATGTTTAGGATTAAGTAAAAAAACACATACATCTATGTTTCTCAGAACTTGGTTTGATACAAAAAAAATCAAGCTATTTATTGCTCTCTCTTGTTGGATCTTAGTACTGCATCCAAAGTGTGGCCATAGGGTTTGGCAAATGACTAACCCTAGCTTGCCTTTCAAAAGAAAAAAAAAATGTGTACAACAAAATGGTACCCTTTAACAAAACGACCATATATATATATATATATATATATATATATATATATATATATATATATATATATATATATATATATAATTGGTAGCTGTGAAATGCTTAGGTACTAAATCGATCATCAATCGTGCTAGTCGTCCATTGCTCGCATTGATGGACGGTCACATGCAAAAAAAAACATCAAAATGATGAGTTTTTTTGTTGAAGGGTTATTAGTGGCGATAAAATTGTTGTTGCCAATGCTCAAACATGCATTAACGATGACAAAAATTGCCGCTAAAGGCCATTAACAGTGATTTTTAGCAGTGATTTTTGTTGACTAATGCTTAATTTTTTTGCCCAGATCTTTAGTGTCGCTAATGCCCCTTTGGCATACAAACTCGTCAAAACATGATTTTTTGTTTTGTTTAGCCTTGGCCGTCCATCAACACCCACGATGGTCAACGCGTTTGACCACGAATTTAGTAACTATGAATTTCGTAGCTACCAATCACTCTCTCTATATAGAGAGAAGGGTAAGTGCTAAATGAAATATGTTAAAATGATACGTGCAAAATGAGTTTTTTTGCTCTTGTTTCGATCACATAAATGTGTTGGGCATGGTTGAATTGGTATCTGAATCATGTGTTTTTTTTTTACGAAAAAAATGATATTTAGAGCCTCAAAATTTAGAAAGATTTTGGACTGATGATTTTTTGAACCTTATAAAAACCTACCCGTGTATACGAATCAAAAACTTCAAGAGCTGATCCCTATAAAATCAAGTACATGGATCACATCTGTACGTCAGAAACTTAAAATAAAAAGAAAAAACCCGTATCATTTAGCATAAAGAGATGATTCGGACATAATTTTTGACGCGAATCTAAGAGAAGCTAGAGTTGTACGAAAGTGGCCTCTCGCTAATGTGTGTGAGTCGCTCTGCAATGAAAGAGCGAGTTAAATTGATCTGAATAACTCCTCGTGAGCATTGACATTACAAGACGATGCTCTCGTTCTTTTAGCATAAAAATAATTGCTTTGTGTACGTACCCTCCCATCTCAGCGTGTGTAGCGTAACCACAGTCTCAAGTCTCAACAAAAGTATGAAGTTTGGCTCAGGCAAAGCGCTGGCCGCCCATCATTTTTATGAATGGGAATGATTATTGCAGTACAAAGAAGAGAAACAAAGAGAAACTAGTATGGCCTTTTGAATTTAGATTCTCAATATCCAACCCCAGATTGAAAACCCACTTCAAAGAATAAAAAACGAAAAGTAAAGGAAGAAAGCACACAAACAAATCTCAAAAGGGTTTTGGTTCACATGTGGGGGTGGGGGTGGGGGTGGGGGTCTAAATGTATGGGGGGTGGGAAGCGAAGCCAAGAAGGGGATGTGACTACTGACCAAAAAGAAAGCAACACCTCCTTTTGTGGTCCATTCACACCGTCCCTTCTCAATACCCACCAAATATAAAAGACCAAAAGATTCAAAAGAAAGGAGTGAGAGAGAGAGAGAGAGATGATGATGATGAGTAATGATCATGAGAGACAAAAGGGTAGGGATAAGAGAGGCATGCATGCCGACCCTTGGCCTCTCTTTTAATCTCTCAAATTGCTTTTTTCCATCATTTGCTTTTAAGCAATCCTTTGAACGGTTATGATTAAAGGAGATGAAGGTGCCAACTCAGAGAGAAACCCCATAAAGCGAGTGAAGAAGCGGGTTAAGGGGAGAGAAAGCTGTCTCCTCAACGGTGGTAGTCTCCACGTCAGAACCCCGTTATTCCTTTGCTGTCTGACACGGAGACACCACCTCACCTCAGCCTCGTGACTCTAAAGCCCTGTCAGCCCTGCAAGCACGCCACGTGGACACTAGGGGAACGTTTTTTTCAATTACTTTGACTCGAGAGCCGTTTTCCGGAAACGGAGGGTCCTACGAGGCTTAGAGGGCACTGCCCTACGATCACTGTGCCTCTAGGTCTAGGGGCAACAAGTAAAAGGAAGAAGGAAGCTGCTTAGGTTTAGCCGATCGAGGGAAAGATAAGGGCTGTGGGCCCTACTAGGCGGAATATGACAAGGTCCACGGCAGCCGGTGTGGTCCCGGGGGAATATTTTATTGTTTTAAGCAAAGGCGAACTGTGGGGTCCACATTGAGCCTTTGAAGAGGTTCTTCGTTCGATGTTCGGGACGTATGGGGGCCGTCGTACACGCTCTCGTCCCCACGTTATTTCTCTTTCTAGAGAGAGAAAGCGAGTTAAGCATTTTTAGAGAGACGGGACCTTACCCAATCCTAGAGAGAGAGAGTGGCAGGGAAACGCACTCTTATATTTATACGTGTATACATATATTAATATTTATATGTAGGCTTATTAGACTAATTTTATACCATTTATAGCAACATTAGAAGCGTTAATGACTATTAGGGTAACTTTAAACCTATATATGTAGAGAGAGAAAGAGATGGGGAGGGGTGGAGTACGAGTTACTGTGCCATGAAGCAGTTTTCAAGGTGTGATGGGGACCCGCCCTTCCCAAGACAGCTGACTGCTGCGCCTGCCCACCGCCAGCTAATCAATACCACCACTAGACCAGCTACGCCCACGTCACTTTCTAGCAAAATAATTAACTCGGTCATTGCCTCCTTTTTACTATTCCGGGCACGGACTTAGCTGCCCGCCCTCTTCCCCCTCTAACCCACAAACCTCCTTTCACCAAAACATCAATGATCGAGTGCTCAGCTCATCAACTTCTAATAATACTATTATTATTGTGATCATAAGAAAAATCAAACTAAGACCCATTAATTTAATTTAATTTAAGTAAAATAACATTGGGCTGTCTCTCTGGTCGGAATCGTTTTATAATCACCAGTCAATATTTTATTAGTTTTGAATTGTCTTCCGTAGAATACATGAAATGTTTAAAGGTTTAATAAATTCTTTTATTTTGATTGGTACTCTTTGAAGCTTGAACCCCATCAAATTTGAGTCGAATCTAAATGAGATTTGAGGTTTAGAAGCTCGATCAAAATAAGATAAGGATTTGAATCCTTTGTTTGTTCTGTATACCGATCCAGATTCATAGTGACAGGATCCTTAAAACAAAAATAGATAATATTCAAATGAATATTTTTAACAAATCTGGATAATAATCCAGATTCAAGAATATATACTAAAAAATATTTAAATTATTCATAGACAAAATAGTAATTTCACAACTCAAGAGTATATTTTGAGAAATAATAAAATTATTAAAGGATAAAAAAGTAATTTTATGACTTAAAGGTACTTTCAAAGAAATAGTTAAATTATACAAGAATAAAATGATAATTTACCTCTTTATAGGCATATTCAAGTAAATACCCAAACAACAAAAAGGTAAAAAGGTAATTTTTATAAACCAATACATGAAATCAGACTAAGGCTATTTTGATAAACACAAATGAAATTTATAGAAATTTATAGAAATTCTAAAATAAATAAATCAAAATAATCAAAATTCCTACCTATATTGTAAAACCATTAAAGACCAATGGTTTCTAGAATATGATTTTGCAAAATCATATTCTAGAAACCATGGGCCTAAAAAGTAGTTTTATAAAACCATGGGCCTAGAACATTGTGGGGCTCTCTCTCTCCTAAAAAAAGTGTTCCCCTTCTCTCTCTAGCTCTCTCTCTCCCAATTTCCCTTTTTCTTTATCTAAAACTAAGGTTCTCTCTATAAAACTCTACCCAAGTCCCATTCCACTATAAAGACTCATAACCCCAACCTTTACAAATCAATTTGTTTGGGTAAACTCTACCCAAACAAATTCGGCTTTTGGAGCGTTGCTAGCAGGAGTATTGTCTGATTCAAAACATGGTAAGCAAATCTGAGCTCTCCAGCACACATACCCCTTATGTAGGTTAATTTCTAAAGCGTATTTGAGATGTTTTGAATGGTGCAACCACGACATCGGAGGCCTTAAATGGCCACCCCTTATAACGTGGAGACCACACTATTGTACACCCCTTAGAGTGCACTTCTAGGTGCACACACCTCTGTCAAGGTGTATTTACACGGACACCCATACCATCGAAAGCCTTAACAGGCTACCCACTTTTGTTGACGAAACCCCTCACCACTAAGCACATTTCTTAGCACCCTTGCATTCGTTAAGGTGCTATTAACGATCCGCCCAAGGCACCGGAGGCCTTATCGGCCACCCTCCTTTGTCGGCAAACCCACTAATTCATAGGCATCGCCTAGGCACTTATCACAGTTCACTTTTGGCACTAGTGGCCTTCTCAGCTTTCCTCCTTTGCCATTGACCCTCTCTACATGCCTGCACTACAGTGTTTGTGCACGAACTCCGCATGCAACAAGCCAAAATAACCTACACCTAGTTGTGTGTCCATTCGTTTAAATCGAACAATATGTCTATGTTACGTCGTTAGGCTGCCAAAATCCCTACTCATCATTAGAAATTTTGATAACGTGTAGCGGAAACGCTGCCAAAAATTTTAGAGGATTTGAAACCACATTGCAGCAACACTACCCAAACTCTCATAAACAAGGTATATACCCGTAGGACTCATCTGGTACCTTGTATGAATTTATAGGACTTTCTAAGCTTTCTCCCAAACACTTAGGATATCCTTTATAAGTTAAAACACAATAATTAGGTCAAGATCTCAATTCATTTACTCTCATATATAGATGAGGTTTTGCCAAAAAATTTAAATAAATTTTGAAATTTTTTATATTAAATTAGGACAGGTTCTACTAAAATTTTCAAAATAATTTTTGGGATTTTTTTAGTAAAATAATGTAGATACTGTGCAAATTTTTATAAAAAATTTAAATACTGTAATCTGATATAGGGTAAATAATGCCAAAATTATAAGACCAAATCAGCAATTTTGTCTGATTTAAATTTGAAATACTCAAAAGAGAATTACTGTTATTTTAAAAAAATTAAATTATTTCGTAGGCTTTGAAATGACAATATTTTTCCTAAATTAATAAAAAATACTTGACATTTTTATTTTCATAGATTATGGGTTCAAAATCCTCAATCGAATTGAATTATTTATGAGACTTGTATGTAACACGTATGCTAAGAAATGCATACAAGATTGTGGATGGGCCATGAATGTTAATCGAGGATTCTGAAATTGTCTAGAGATCCATTTATGATTGAATACATGCTTCATGATGATGATTCATGTTATCTGTGTTTAATTATAATTATGATAAATTTTATAACTGTATTTTGAGTGCATGAAATGTTTTATGGGTATTGACCCAAAAATGTAACTATTATCAATTTTGAGCATGATGCATTTATTTTTAATGGCATACATTTAAAAGATGATCTTAAAAAGATAAGAGAAGTTGCACTATTATTTGTGAAACTAGTTTGATAGTGAGAACTTGACAATTCGCAACTCGATCAAGCAATACTGGTGCGTTGTACCCATTCTCGTGGAATCCCTATGAAGGGTTGTGAGGGTGAAAACTCAATAATAGATAATCTATCCTAGAAAAGGGTTATGAAGGTGAAAACCCAAGATTAAGAAATCTAAAAGATGAGTAGTCATGTCCCTGATCCACATCTAATGTAAAGAAGAATGAACTAGACCAAAAGATATCGGCAGTCCAACCATGTACATGTATAGTAGTTGACTACGATCATAGCTAGTCGCGAGAAGCCTTGACGAAGGTTCCTTACTCTGGTGTCGGCCTCTCTACTTTCAGGGGTAAAATATAAAATAAATTTATTAATGAACACCCCTTGAAAGTATGTATGCTCACAATGGATCGAGCAAGTGGTGTCTCGAGATGTTGAATCTGGTTAGTCACTTAAATTTTGTGAATTGTTTGTTAGCATGACATTTAATACAAAGGAATCAAATTTAAAAGATAATAATATAGTTCATGCATATTGGATAGGCATGTAAATATATAATTATCTATTTTATTAATTTTGTAAGTTAATTTTTATATTTATAGAATAAACATGAGATACAAGCAATTCATTATAATGATTTGATTACAATTTGATTCGACTCAGTTAAAGAAATTGTCAGGTGAACATGTATTATGATTATGAAAAAATACTTGAAACAAATGTCTTTTGGATGTATTTTGAAATATCACATATGAGTACTATGATATATTTTGTGTACATAATTCCATACACACTAGAGACCCGAGAGAGGACTACTAGTACATATGATGACATTAAGTTGTCTCACTTAATTTTATTAAAAATTTTAGGTTCGCAAAGATGAACAAGCGGATGCTATAATTTACGATGACTCAACTATGATTTTGTTATAGATTAGGTTATGAATTGTACTTTAGTTTTGATGATTTTAGCTTGTGTGTACTCTGATATTTGTTCAATTGAATAAAATGTTTTTAAAATAATTATTATGGTATTTCTTTTACCTGTGACAAGTTCCAAGATTTAGAGTTGGTTTATGTCTTCTGCTGTGTTTTAAAAAAAAATAGTGAATTTTCAGTATCTGAATTTTCGCAGTGTTACAAAAATGGTATCAGAGCCAAGTTAGATTCAGTTCAAGTTTTATTTAGATAAGAAATGATTTCGAGAATAGTGTTTTTTGTAGGCATACTATATGATATAATATTATGTATGTTACATAATTTAAGAACTTTTGTTGTTCTACATACAAATATAGAGTATCTAATACAAATTTTAAATAAAAATGTTATATTTGTTATATAACATTTTTTTATGTTTTCTTTTGCACAGTGTGATAATATAAATGAGATAAATTATGAATGAATATATACTATATTTGTCAAAACAAAAATTTATGATAATTTTTTAAATCCAAAAAAAAATGTCAAAATCATGGACAGAATAGACAGATTTCATAATGTAAGCCCTCAGTACCTTAGCGAAAAATGTGTAAGACCGTCATCCACGCCACATAATGTCTCATATGAGAAGTTTCTAAAGTTAGACCCTTCAACCTTTTATGGAAAGTTTAATCCAAAAGTAGCATAATCCTGGATCTGTGATATTGAATGGATTTCTACAAAATCATATCCAAGGATTAAAAAATTTATGACCACCACTCGACAACCCGAATCTCAATTTATTTGTGATGAGAATAGATCTATTAAATTTATGGGTAGGTGCTGGATTCTGAATAACTAAGCCTTGCGAGAAGAGCTACTGGCAAAAGCACATAAGTCCAAGTACTCTATCCATCCTAGGAGTACTAAAATATTCACGAATTTACAATAAACTTTTTGGTGGAATGAAATGAAACAAAACATCGCAAAATTCGTATCAAAATGTCTCACCTGCCAAAAAATAAAAATAGAGCATTAAAAACTAGATGGTTTATTACAACCTTTGGAGATTCCAGAATGGAAATGCGATGATATTACTATAGATTTTATAATTGGATTACCTCCAACCCGTAAATAGCATAATGAAATTTGGGTTATTGTAGATCGTCTCATGAAATCTGCACACTTTCTACTTATCAAGATTAATTAATCTTTAAAAAGATTGACAGATTTGTAAGTTAAAGAGATATTACGACTACGTGGAGTGCAATTATCCATCTTATCTAATCATGACTCACGATTCTGGCAATAATTACAGAAGGCTTTTGTAACAAAGTTACAATTCAATACAACTTTTTATCCACAGAAAGATGGACAATCTGAAAGGACCATTCAAACCTTGGAGGATATTCTAAGGGCTTGTGTTTTAGAATGGTCTGGTGAATAATATCGTGATATAAAATTAGTAGAATTGACCTACAACAAAAGTTATCATGCCAGCATTGAAATGACTCCCTATGAAGCATTATATGGTAGGGCTTGTCGATTGCCAACATATTAGAGTGGTGTTGGAGATAGAATTCTTGAATTCCTTATTGCCATCTAATACCTTTCAAATCATATATAGATGATTTGATAACGTCTACATACAACTCAAAGTAGATAGAAAAGCTACGCATATCAAAGATGCCGTGAGCTAAAATTTTATATTGAAGACAACATTTTTATTAAAATATCATCAACCCGATAGGTTTGGTAAGAAAGGCAAGTTTAGTCCTAGATATATTGGTCCCTTCGAAATACTTGAAAGAGTTGAAATAGTGGCATATCGAATAACTCTACCACCATAGTTCACACAAATACATAATGTATTTCATGTATCGATGATCAGAAATTATATCAAAGACCCCTCCCATGTAATTCAACATGAAGATCTAGAAGTGCGTGAGGACTTAACAATGGAAGAACAACTAGTGAAAATGATAGATCGTAGTAAGAAGATATTGAGAAATAAAATAGTCTCATTAGTCAAAGTCTGATGGCAACACAACGACATAGAAGAGTGTACCTGGGAACCAAAAATAGAGATGAAAAAAAATATCATCAATTATTTGATTAAATATATAGATTAATTTTGAGGATGATTTTTTTTAGGGGGTAGGAATATAATATCTCAAAATTTTAAAGGTTTAATAAACTATTTGATTCTGATTTGTGATTTTTGAAGTAAGCTTAAATCCCATCAAATTTGAGTTGAATCTAAATGAAATTCGAGGTCCAGAAGCTCAATCAAAGTGAGATAAACATATGAATCCTTTGTTTGTTTTGGATATTGACCTAGATCCATAGTGATTGGATCCTTTAAACAAATATGGATAATATCCAAATGGATATTTTTAACAGATCGAGATATTAATCCAGATCTAAAATTCAGGGATATATGCTGAAAAATATTTAAATTGTTCAAAGACAAAACAATAATTTCACAACTCAGGGGTATATTCCCAGAAATAATAAAATTGTCTAAAAGTAAAATGATAATTTTATGGCTTAAGGACATTTTCAGGAAAATAGTTAAATTATATAGGAGTAAAATGATAATTTACCTCCTCAGAGGCATATTTAGGTAAATCCCCAAACCACAAAGGAGTAAAAATATAATTTTCATAACCTAAATGGCAACTTGGTTACGTAGAATCAGACCAAGGTCATTTTGGTAAAAATAAATAAGATTTATAAAAATTTTAAATTAAATAAATAAAATAAATAATCAAATAATAAAAAATTCATACTTTTTTGTAAAACCATCAAAGGCCAATGGTTTTTGCAAGTGGTTTTGCAAAATTATGTTCCATAAACCATGGGCCCGAAACATATTTTTACAAAACCATGGGCCTAGAACATGGTTTTGAAGAAGGCTAATCATAAGAGGAGATCTAGTAAGGGTCTCTCTCTCTCCTTGGGCTATAAATTCCTTTGTGTGAATCTCTCTCTCCTAAAACAAATTTGTTCCCCCCAATTTTCCTCTTTTTCTCTTTAAAACCTAGGTTCTCTCTATAGAAAACTCTACCCTAACAGATGCAAAGCATTCTGAAGATCCAAGCTTTGAAGATGAATTGGATCCAAATCTAATTCCCAAGATCCGATCTAGGATGTGATCCATGGCATATCCAATCGTGCAGGACTATCTGGGTCCAATTGGATCTCTGCCAACCCAAATCCATATTGAATATCACATTTCAAATTCTGATTTATGTTGCATTTATTTTCTCAGAGATTGTAATTTTGTTTTTCGATTCTATTTTATCATATTAAGGAATCGTATTAAATATATATATATATATATATATATATATATATATATATATATATATATATATATATATTAAGGTGTTGGATTCTACAGATCCGGATAGTTTTAGTGCTCTGTAGGAATGTTTTGTGGCACTAGAAGGTGTATGAGGTACTCAGGGTAGTTTTTCTTCTTCTTTTTTTCAATTTAGAAACCCAATGTTGTGAAGGGTTTTCAGATCAAAAGCATCATTTGGATCTTGGATCTTATCCAAGATCCACTTCAACCAAAGTCATAGATGGAGCCACCTAGGTTAGACATTAATACCCTTCATTTGAATGTGGTTTGACCATAGTAAGTCAAAAAGGTTGTTGGAATACATAATGATTGCTCTTTTTCAAACCCCACACATGCATTGGGCAAGTGGGTGGCAACCTTGGAAGAAGACCCCCCTTTTGTGAGTGATTGGTGCTGGGGTGACATCATCATTCCACCCTTTTGAGGGATTAAGAGCCTCATGATGGTCGACCTTGGGGTGGTGGTTGTTGTTTTGAGAAAAAAAGAAAAGAATTTCAAAATGGTGATGAGAGAGGGGAAGATGTTATTTGAAGGGTAAATATAGTCTTGGTATTTTGACTGTATCTTCCTAGATACTGATCCAAAATGCATGATCTTTAGCTTGCTGAAAAGCTAAGATCTTGATTTACAAGTTTTATGTTTACCATTTGGCTTGATCCAGCTCGATTAAGCTGCTAAAGTCCCAGACAAGTTGCATGTTGATGACATCAAGGAAAAAGGTGAAAGGAAAACACGAGTTAGAGCTTGGTGTGTGTTTGAAGGTTCGATTAGAAAAGGTCACGTTGGCTGAGTTGCTACAGGAGTCATGTCCACGGCTAGAGGGCTCAGCATCTCCCACCTTCTATGAACTGGTGATGGTGTTGGCTGCTGCCCAGCCGCACCATCTTCTTTACGAAACTGTGTTTGCATCCCTTGATCTCTTGTTATTTTTGTGTTTCAATTTTGATGTTTGTTGAATGTAACTACAAACTAATTGATTATTATGAATGTACTGAGTATTTAGAAGCATTTTATGATATTGAATGTGATTTCAAGTCATATCTTGATTCTGAGCATTATGGTTTATCTATTTTGTTTTTCTGTCAAAAATCGGATTCCCGATTCTGGAGTTGTCAGAGATAACTTCAAAGAATCGACTGTATCTGCTAATATACTGGTCCGATTCTGGTGTTCTTGGTCTTCCTAAAAAGCTAAGACATGAACTTACAATATTGATGTTGAGGTCGTGGCCTGATTCGGCCGACAGGGTCCCATAAATTCCCTATCAAGCGTTGGTCAAACAGAATATGTCAGACCCTGTCTCGTCCAAAACATTGTAAATAGTGTTCTGTATTTTGAGGATTTTTCATGATTTTCTTCATAAAAATCTGATTCGTTTGATTATGTAGAAAGCTAAGACAAAAATCTAAATTTTTCATGTTTTTCATTTTAATTGATTCAGCATGCAAGTAGTTTGAAAAAAGTCTATCTTTCTATACTTTTCTTAAGTTTGAATATAATATTCACGGCTAGAGCATTCTGTGTATGTCTGAATGTTTTTTAAATATCTGACTATGTGTGAGGTAAAATTGAAATTCGAAAGTTAGTCTAGTTAGATGACATTCGTTCGCACCATAGTGAAGTTCAATGTTTCTTCTGAAACCCTCATCTGTATGCCCGAATCTGAGGTGATTCGCGTGGCCAGCTAGAACCTCTTTATCAGGTTAGGTTAGTTAACAATTAGATCATCAGGGATCTTTAAAATTCAGTAGCGGTGCATAGGATTTATAAAAAATTATGAGCTATAGCTTTCTGAAAAGGTATAAATCAGACCTTCAGTTCATCTGTTGGGAGTTTTCGCAAATTACATTGTCTAAGGAGTTAAAACCATCTTTGAATAGGCTATCCACAGAACCTAAAGTGCATGTCATAGATTTGACTATCAGTTCTGGTTTTGAGTTTGTGGAGAAGACATTCTTAATCTGAATCCTGTGATTTTGGATTTGTTGGAAAGGTGTGTGCGTCATGCACAACTTTTCTTTGGACTACCTCTGTTGAAACAGAACACATGGGTCCCAAAAAACCTATTTCCCAGAGTCCTATTCAAACTCATCTTAGTAAAAAAGCTTCTACACATATTGAGATATGTTTCGATCTTGGATCATGGATCAGTGCATACCGAGTCTACATCATTTTGGTATCAGAGCGAGGGTTTTCAGATTTCTTAATCCGATATGAGTCCCGGTGTGTTGGGAAGTCAATTTTTTTTTAAGTACCATTCACTATGGCGGGTCAAATATGCGGTCGAGGTCAAAATGACCTTAATAGTGGAAGAGATGATTGTGACCAGCGTTACAAAATTTGAGATCTTCAAAGGCAACTTGGCGAAGCTAGGTGCCAAATTGAAGAATTAACTCATCAACTGGCAGAAAGTGCGAGAACACAAGAACGGCGATTAGAGCGAAGTCCATGCGGTTCACGAGGAACACGCGAGACTCAATCTTTTGGTTCTGATGATGACTTTGAGTCAAATCATCACAGCCTGGAGAGAAGAGATAACTTCCAACTGAGGAGATCATATTGGGATTCTGGTCTTCGTTTTAAAATCCCAAAGTTCAAGGGAACCAAAACTCCCAAAGAGTTTTTGGATTGAATTAGTGAAGTTTGCGACATCCTAGAATTTAAAGAAGTTCTAGAAGATCATTGTGTGGGATTGATATCCCTTAAATTGAAGGGTCAAGCTGCAGCCTGGTGGCGACAACTCAAGCAAACACGCAAACATCAGGATCATACCCCGATTGAGCATTGAGAATACAAGGACCAAAAGTTGCGTGCTCAGTTCCTGCCTCTGAACTATCATAGAGAACTATATCATAAGTATAAAAGTCTAAAGCAAGAAACCCGATCGGTGGATCAATACACCAAAGATTTTCATGATTTCATTGCACGGAATGATATCCATGAAAGTGAAGAACAGTTAGTATCGAAATATATTGGAGGTCTGAACTTCCAATTACAGGATATGCTTAACTTCGTTGAGTGTTGGACTGTATCCGAGGCTCATTAGAAAGCGCATCAATGAGAAATGTCTACTCAGCGAAAGACCTTGGCGAAATCTAGTCAGACTACTAGACCTCCAGTGCGGGCTCCAGTAGTTCCAAGTGAAAAGATTGAACCACCCTACCGACACCCGAATGCGAATAACCCGTCTAGTGTTGCGAGTCAGAATGCTCAGGTAGAAACCCAAGCTCGAACTTCTAGTTCCAATAACCCCATCAAGTGTTATACTTGTGGGAAGTCGTGTCACAAGTCCACTGAGTGTCGTGGCAAGGCCTTGTTTATTAAATGATCGCATGTTGAGAATGATTCTAGATTAGATCCCGAATCCAATCCTATTTATGATGAAGATTTTGAGGAAGAACCCAAAGAAGAGTACGTGACAGAGGTGTTGCTGCCAGATAGGGCGAACCTCTCATTTCTAGGAGAATATGCTTAGCTCCATGTCAAGAATCAAGTAACCGTTGGCTTCAGACGCATATTTTTTGAGTCTGCCTGCACCATAAATGGAAAGGTTTGCAGATTCATTATTGATTCTAGATGTTGCGAGAATGTTATATCGATCAAAGCCATGACCAAACTGAACTTAAGTTGTAAAACTCATCCTCGTCCATATCAGATGTCATGGCTTCAGAAGAGCATTGACGTCCATGTTGATCGGCAGTGTTTGATCAAATTCTCGATAGGAAATACCTACTTTGATCAAGTTTGGTGTGATGTGATTCTTATGGATGCGAGTCACTTGATTTTAGGAAGACCTTGGCAATATGACAGAAATGTCATGCATAATGGTAAGATCAATGTCTATTTCTTCACTTTTGAAGGCAGAAAGATCAAGCTGCTTCCTTCAAAAAATTTGCCTCCTTTAATTGTCTTCTGCCTCGTCATTCGTTGTCCAATCCACTATTCCCGTTGTCGTTCCTCCATCTTATTTTGTTATCCTCATTTCTTTTAATGAGTCCCTTAAGATCGTTGCATCTTAAATCAAAGTGTGTTCATCGTGAGGCATGAACCTCAAGATTTGTTGAAATCCCATTCTGTCATAAAGGATTCCCTAGCGGACCATTCTCCTAAATTTGGTAATGATCCTATCATTGAAGTTAATAAGGAAGTCGTGAAGGAACCCTCACCTGAATTTGAGGATGTTCCTACGAGTGCGCTTATTTATGATCCAGTCTTTGAAGAGATGAATCCAGAACCCACCCTCGTTAGAGAGACCGAAGAGTTGTCTGATCTTTCTTCGCTTTTTGATTTAGAAGATCATGAAGAGTTGTCTCACAATATTTTTGACAACCCTTTATTCATGGAGAATCCTGAAGGTTATCTAAACTGGTTCGAGGATAATTTCATCTTTGATAATCCACTCTATGGCGATGTGGATGAAGGCATCAAAGATGAAGAGGCGTTTGCGTGGGAGGATGTCATTGATGACTTCACACTTGTCATTAATAATCCTATTGTCAAAATTGAAAAGCTCAATCCGAGTATTAGAGGGCATGCAGAAATTCATGTCAATGAATCCTTAGAAACTGAAAATTCTTTCAGTGAACCATTAGAAAGTTTTGAGCCTCACGTGAGCCCTCAATGCGATTCGGGTAAAGTTGAAATGACAATCGTGTATACCCCAAAATTATTTTGGAAACATCAGGATTTAGTCGATAATGTTGATTATGCATCTTTAATAAATCCTCATAGTAAGTTTGAATTATTGCTATATTGTCTTGCTTGTGAATTGCCTTACAATTGTCAACTTTTTAGTGAAAATTTTGAAATATTGAAAAGCATGATTCATAGGCAAATTTTATTTGTGGTTGATCTAGATTTTGAAACTATCTGTAAAGCATTGATGCAAGGTAAGATCATTAAATATAATATTTTACATGATTTTGAGATTCAATTCCATAGTCTTGCATCACATTTATCTGAATTTCCTTTTGCTCAGTACATTGCATTACAATGTATCAAATATTCTTGTCATTTTTATAGAAAATTTCCTACCCTGTTTAGTTATCTTTTATTTACTTTGGACAGATATTGCGCTGATTATATTTTAAATTAGTGCACGGATCATGGAGTTACGCTTGAGAAGAACCATGCTACGAAGATGAAGCTTTTAGACCCAGGGGAGAATGATGTAGAGAATCATGAAGATCCAAGCTTTGAAGATGAATTGAATCCAAATCCAATTCCCAAGATCCGATTTAGGATGTGATCCATGGAAGATCCAATCGTGGGGGACTATCTGGGTCCAATTGGATCTCTGTTAACCCAAATCCATATTGAATATCACATTTCAAATTCTGATTTATGTTGCATTTATTTTCTTAGAGATTGTAATTTTGTTTTTCGATTCTATTTTGTCATATTAAGGAATCATATTAAATATGCTTTTATTTTATTTATTTATTATTTTTTTTAGGTGTTGGATTTTACGAATTCGGATAGTTCTAGTGCTCTGTAGGATTGTTTTGCGGTACTAGAGGGTGTATGGGGTACTCAGGGTAGTTTTTTTTTTTTCAATTTTGAAACCCAATGTCGTGAAGGGTTTTCATATCAAAAGCATCATTTGGATCTTGGATCTTATCCAAGATCCACTTCAACCAAAGTCATAGATGGAGCCACCTAGGTTGTACATTAATAGCCTTCATTTGAATGTGGTTTGACCATAGTAAGTCAAAAGGGTTGTTGGAAGACATAATGATGGCTCTTTTTCAAACCCCACACATTCATTGGGCAAGTGGGTGACAACCTTGGAAGAAGATTCCCCTTTTGTGAGTGATTAGTGCTGGGAGTGGCATCATCATTCCACCCTTTTAAGGGCTTAAGAGCCTCATGGTGGTCAACCATGGGGTGGTGGTTGTTGTTTTGAGAAAAAAAGAATTTTTTTTTTGAAATGGTGATGAGAAAGGGGAAGATGTTATTTGAAGGGTGAACATAGTCTCGGTATTTTGACTGTATCTTCATAGATATTGATCCAAATTGCATGATCTTTAGCTTGCTGAAAAGCTAAGATCCTGATCTACAAGTTTTATGTTTACCATTTGGCTTGATTCGGCTCGGTTAAGCCGCTAAAGTCCCAAACAAGTTTTCTACTGATGACATCGAGGAAGAAGGTGAAAGAAAAATGTGAGTTGGAGCTTGGCATATGCTTGAAGGTTCGATTGGAGAAGGTCATGTTGGCTGAGTTGCTATAGGAGTCACGTCCATGGCTGGAGGGCTCAACATCTCCCACCTTCCATGAACTGGTGATGGTGTTGGCTGTTGCCCAGTCGCACCATCTTCTTTACAAAACTGTGTTTGTATCCCTTGATCTCTTGTTATTTTTGTGCTTCGATCTTGATATGTGTTGAATATAACTACAAACTAATTGATTATTGTCAATGTACTGAGTGTTTAGAAGCATTTTATATTATTGAATGTGATTTTCAGTCATATCTTGATTCTGAGCATTGTGGTTTATCCATTTTGTTTTTTTGTCCAAAATCAGATTCCTGCTTCTGGAGTTGTCAGAGACAACTCCAAAGAATCAACTGTATCTGCTACTATACTGGTTCGATTTTGGTATTCTTGGACTTCCTAGAAAGCTAAGACACAGACCTACAACATTGTTGTTGATGTTGCAACCTGATTCAGCAAGAAAAATCCCAGAAATTCCCTATTAAGTGGTCGGTTGGATAGAATCTTTCAGACCCTGTCCCGTCTAGAACATTGTGAACAATGTTCCATATTTTGGAAATTTTTCATGATTCCCTACATGAAAATCTAATTCATTTGATTCTGTAAAAATCTAAGACAAAGATCTAAATTTTTTATGTTTTTCATTTTAATCTATTCAGCCTACAAGTAGTCCAAAAAAAAAGTCTATCTTTCTGTACTTTTTCTTAAGTTTGAATTTATTATTCACTGCTTGAGCATTCTGTGTATGTCTTCATATTTTTTGAATATTTGTCTATGTGTGAGGTGAAATTGAAATCCAAAAGTTAGTCTAGTTAGTTGACAATTCGTCTGCACCATAGTGAGGTTGAGGGTTTCTTCTGAAACCCTCCTCTATATGCTCGAATCTGAGGTGATTTGCGTGGCCAACTAGAACCCCTTTATCAAGTTAGGTTAGTTAACAATTAGATCATTGAGAGTCATTAAAATTCAGTAAAGGGGCATAGGTTTGCTAAAAAATTACGAGCCATAACTTTCTGAAAAGGTCTGAATCAGATCTTCAGTTCATCTGTTGTGAGTTTTCACAAACTCTATCATCTGAGGAGTCAAAACCCTCTTCAAACAGGCTGTCCACCGAACCCAGAGAGCCTATCATAGATTTGACTATCAGTCCTGGTTTTGAGTTCATGGAGCAGACATTCCTGATCTGAATCCAATGATTTTGGATTCGTTAGAAAGGTGTGTGCATTGCACATAACTTTTCTTTGGACCATCTCTATTGAAACAGAGCGCACAGGTCCCAAAAACTTTATTTCTCAGAGTCCTATTCAGACTCATCTTAGTGAAAAAGCTTGTACGCGTATTGAGATCCATTTGGATCTTGGATCATGGATCGGTGTATGCCGAGTCTACATCACCAACCCTGCTATTTCTTCAATTTATTTTGGTAGAAAAACTCATAACTCTGACCTCCATATTACTACAATTTCAATTTGTTTGGGTAAACTCTGCCTAAGCAAATCTAGCTTTTGGAACGTCACTAGCAGGAGTGTTGTTTTATTCAAAACACGGTAAGCAAATCTAAGTTCTCATGTGACTTGGTCGTGCACACAAATGCCCCTTGCATAGGTTAATCCTTAAAGAGTATTTTGGATGCCTCACACAATGCAACCACGACACCGGAGGCCTTAAATGGTAATCTCTTATGACGTGGAAACTCAACTACCGTGCACCCCTTAAAGTACACTTCTAGGCACATACGCCTCTGTCAAAGCATATTTACATGGACACCCATAGCATCGGAGGGCTTAACGGGCCACCCTTTTTTGTTTACAGAGCCCCTCACTATTGTGCACCTTTCTTAGTACCATCGCCTTCGTTAAGATGCTTTTCAGATTCACTGAAGGCACCAAAGGCTTTCGTGTCCACCCTCATTTGCTGGTGAACCTACTAATTCATAGGTGTCGCCTAAGCACCTATCATAGTTCACTTACAACAACAATAGCCTTTTTAGCTTCTCTCCTTTGCCAATGAACCTTTCTATATACCTACACTGCTACGTTTGTGCACAACTTGATGTTTGACAGACTAGAATAACCCATACCTAGTTATGCATCATTTTGTTTAAATCGAGCAATATGCTTATGTTACGCCGTTAGGATGCCAAAATCCCTGCTCATCATCAGAAAATTTGATAGCGTGTAGCGGAAGCGCTGATAAAATTTTTAGAGGCTTTGAAACCACAATGCAAAAGTGCTGCCCAAACTCCCACAAACAAGGTATGTACCTGTAGGACTCATCTGGTCCCTAGTACAAATTTATTTGTACTTCCTAGGCTTTCTCCTAAAACCTTAAGGTTTTCTTTATAAGTTAAAATACAATCATTATATTAAAATCTCAACCCATTTGCTTTCATATATGGATGAGGTTCTGCCAATTTTTTAAAATAAATTTTGGGATTTTATATATTAAATTAGGATAGGTTCTATAAAATTTTTTAAAATAATTTTTGGGTTTTTCATACTAAAATAATGCAAATACTGTACGAATTTTTATAAAAATTTTAAATATCGTAATTTGATATAGGGTAAATAATACAAAAATTATAAGACCAAATAAGCAATTTTATCTGATTTGATTTTGAAATACTCAGAAGAGAATTACTATTATTTAAGAAATTTAAATTATATCATAGGCCTTAAGGTAACAGTGTTTTTCTTAAATTAATAAAAAATACTCAACACTTTTATTGCAGAAATTATGTGTTCAAAATCCTCAATCTAATTGAATTATTTATGAGACTTGTATGTGATACATATAATAAAAATTACATACAAGATTGTGGTTGAGCCATGAGTGTTAATCAAGGATTTTGGAATTACCCAATGAAACATTTATGATTGAATACATGTTTCATGCTGATCATTCATGCTATCTGTGTTTAACTATAATTATGATAAACTTTGTAATTGCATGTTGATGCATTTTGACTACATGAAATGTTTTATGAGTACAAACCCAAAAGTGCAACTATTGTGAATTTTGGGCGTGCTGCATTTATTTTTAATGGTATGCATTAAAATTTTGATCTAAAAAAAGGTAATAGAAGTTGCACTATTATTTGTGAGGGTAGTTTGATCATGAAAACTTAATAATTAGCGTGAAGGACAAGTAGCATCGACTCTTTGCACTCATCCTCGTGGAATCCCTGTGAAGGGCTGTCAGGGTGAAAACCCAAGAGCATATAATCTATCCCAGTAAAAGGTTGTGATGGTGAAAACCCAAGATCATTAAATCTAAAAGATGAGTGATCCCATCCTTGATCCGCGACTAATATAAAGAGGGATGAACTCGATTGAAAGATGTCAGTAGTCCAACCATGTATATGTGTAGCAGTTGATTGCGATCATAGCTAATCACGGGAAGCATTGATGAAGGTTCCTCTACTTTGGTGTCAATTTCTCTACTTTTAGGAGTAAAATGTAAAATAATTTTATGAATGAACACCTTTTGAAAGTATACATGGTAACAGTGAACTAAGTGAGTTGGTGCCTCAGGATGTTGTTGAATCGGGATAGTCACTTAAATTTTATAAATTATTTGCTATCATATGACATTTAATACAAAAATAATCTAATTTGAAAGACAATAACATGGTTTATGCATATATGATAAACATGTAAATACATAATTATTTATTTTATTAATTTTATAAATTAATTTTTATATTTTAAAAAAAATGTAAGATGCAAGCAATTATTTATGATTATTTAATTACAATTTGATTTGACTCGGTTAAAGAAATTATCATATAGATATGTATTATGATTGTGAAAAAATGCTTCAAACAAATGAGTTTTGAATATATATATTTTGTATACATAATTTCATACACGCTGTAGACTTGAAAGATCTCTACTAATACATATGACTACGTTAAGTTGTCTTGTTTTTATTAAAAAATTTCAGGTTCAAAGAGATGAACAAACAGATGCTATAATATATATAGGAATTCAACTGTAATTTTGTTATAGATTAGGTTTATTTGAGCTGCATCTTTGATTTTGTGATTTTGGCTTCTATGTATTTCATAATTATTTGTTTAATTGAATGAAATATTTTCGAAATAATTATTGTGGTATTTTTTTTATCTGAGTTAAAAAATTAAAAGCTAGTTTATGTCTTTTGGTGGGTTTAAAAATAAAAAAATTTTAATGGAAGTTTTTAGAATGGTTACAGTAACAGTAGGTCCACCAGCTATTTTTTCCCCTTTTAATTTTTTTGGATGTTTTTATGACATATATTGAGATATCGGAGGATTTTGTGTTTTTTCCCTCTTGAAGGAGGGTGACGGGGACTAGTTGTGGCAATTAGTTAGTGCATCACGTCAAGTAACTTTGGTTAGTCACCCTGGTTGGGTTCGGCACTCGAGGCAATTAATGGGTAAGGATAACGGCGGTGGACGGAAAGCGACTGCCATATGGATGGATGTGGACAGGTCAAACCATAAAGAGAAAGATGTGCTGGTTTTTAGGGTTAGAGAGAGGGAGGTTTTCGTTTTGATTTTTTTATTATTGCAATAGAAATTTAACGAGTAAGGTGTGATATGATTTGAAGCCATTAGGGGTATTAGTCTAGTGAAAATGCTCCTTTTCGTTCAACTGTTTAAGAGTGAGGGGGTGGGGAGGCGTGGTGGGTTTTCGGGGTGCATGCAAGAAAATGATAGATACCGCAATTATGACAGCAGCGGTAGCATTACTAATTTGTCCCAAGGGCCGAATGTTGGAAGCATGGGAAGCAGCGAAGGATGGAAGGGGGAGATTGGATGCACATCAGAGACCGGGGCAGAAGCAGTAGTAGTAGTAGTGCAGTGCAGGCACAGCAGGGAGCTTTGCAGGCGCAGCAGCAGCAGCCATGGCCTTGAATGATTCCTTTTACGTTGGTGGTTTCGGAGGGGAGCGGTTTTCCGTTTGTGGTCTGGTCTGCTAATTTTTGAGAAAAAGAAAAAGAAGGGATTTCTTTTTGTGTATTTTCCTTAAGGAAAAAAGTAAAATTTTTCTTTTTTTTTGGGTGGTTTCAATGGAGGTGGGTGATGGTGTTCTTGAGATGGTAGACAAGAGAAATGTTCATGTTGATGGTGGTTTTGAGGAGGGGGAGAAAGGAGGAGGAGGTGGTTGTGAGGAGAGGGAAGGTATTGGTCCGGCGCCTCAAAAGCTGGCTCGCACCGACGCGTTCCCCTTTAGGATGCCTCCCTTCTCTCGTTGCGACAACGGCCACACCTTTTATAACAGCGAGGGCAGGTCGAGCGATTTATACGATGTCCCGGGTGGTGCAGTTGCAGCAGGAGTTGCTGCAACAAGGACTCTGCAGCCTTTTCCTATTGCCTTCAAATCCCCAGGTATAAACTCTAACCCTCCTTCCAATACACTCTCTGCTCTCTCTTCTTTTACGTCACCTCTGGTTTGTCCAAAGAACCACGGTATTACTTTCACAACTACACTCTTTGTTTCTCATCCTTTCTTGTGTTAGAGAATGAAATTTTGGTATTTGTCCGTCTCTGCGTCTGTGTGTGTAGGGATGGCATCTCTACGGTTTCCTTTTACTGCGGCTCAGTGGCAGGAGTTAGAGCAACAGGCCTTGATTTTCAAGCATATGGTTGCTTCCGTGCCCGTCCCTCCTGACCTCCTCATACCCATCAGGAGAAGCCTAGCAGATGCTGCTTCCATTGCCAATACTGCTGCAACCAATCACTGTAACCATCTAATCTCTCACTCGTTTTTGTTTTCTCTTATGATTTTGCTAGTAGGAAGATTTGTTGGTGGTTGTGATATAGGGTCTTTTTTTCTTCTGGTGTGTTGTTTAGTGAGGTGGGGGGGTTTCAACCTGAGGTTTACCAACACAACCGACCCTGAGCCGGGGAGGTGCCGAAGGACCGATGGCAAGAAATGGCGGTGCTCCAGAGATGTTGCGCCGGACCAGAAGTACTGTGAGCGCCACATGCATAGGGGCCGCCCTCGTTCAAGAAAGCCTGTGGAAGTACAACTACAAAGACACAGCAGCAACAACCACAACCACCACAACAACAATGCCCCTCTTCATTCCACTGCTTCTGCTTCCATCCTCTCTCGCTCTCTCCCTCTCCCATCCTCACTCTCTTCATCTGCTTCATCCTCCCCCTCCTGTTCCTCCCTCTCTTCTCTCACTTCACCTCCTTCGGATCTTTTCGCTAAACCCTTCCAGTCTACCTTGTTCAAACTTCCAGTACAAACCATGATGGCTTCTAATTTAGCTGACAAAACTTCAAGGTATGCATTATACAATACTCTTTCCTTTCCCAACAAAACCTTTTTTTTATTCTCTTATAACTAAAAATTTTTGGTTGTATTTTTTCCTTTATTTTAGGTATATGAATTGGATGAGAGGAGAAATGGATGGTATGGTTTCAACAGGCAGAGATTCTACTGCCGCTTCCCATCATTGGGAACTGATGCAATCAAAGCTTGGTGAGATTCAAGAACAGCACCAACTGAAACTGAGCACCATCGGGAACAACACCCCTATTATGAACTACCACGAGAATATCGGATTGCTTCCGGAGCACCGAGCTATGTTTGTGGGCAACGATCTTCCAGGGCTAGAATCCACCGCCGAGGGCCAGCAGATGCAGCCGAAACGGTTCATCGATGCGTGGTCTAGAGAGGACAGATGGCTTCCTACCACTACCACCACCACCACCACCACCACCACCACCACCACCAAGTCCTCTGCTTCAAACCTCTCTCTTTCTCCTCTCAGCCTGTCCATGTCCGGTGCCGGCAGTGGCGCCGGAGACAATATCGACCCGATTCAGATGGGTCTTAGTGTGAATGATACTGAGAATGGCGGGGGATTGAAGCAGCAACAGACTCCGAATTGGATGTTGCCCGTCACTTGGCAGTCGTCTTCCCCACTTGGGGGGCCGCTAGCAGAGGTGTTGCAGTCTAGCGGTAGTACTGCTGCTGCACCTAACTCTCCAAAGGGCTGCAGCAGCAAGAGCTCTTCCAGTGGGCTCAATTTGATGACCGATGGTTGGGGTGAGTGTAGCCCTCGTGGCAGCCCCAGAAATGTGGTGTCATCTCCCTCAGTCGTTCTGCAGAAAACTCTAGCCTCTCTCTCTGACAGTAGCAGCGGCAGCAGCCCTACATTTGGAGCCAAGTCCGAGGTTGCTCTTCAATGGCTTAACCAACAGCCACCAAAGCTGCCATCTTCGTAGGGAGTGTGATGTGATGTAGTGCTTGTATGATCTTTGTTTAGATTTTGCTTTTGTTTATTGTTTATTTTGGTCTCCTACGGTTGGTTTGTTGGTCTTTGCTAATCCAAACTAATCTAATGAAAAAAGTGTCTTGTGTATGGTACGCTCTTGACCAATGGATGTCTGTGTAAAGGGTTGCAAAGGATTTTAAAAATGAGGTTTTTGACTGTTGTGAAGGTGTTCTAAAATTCTAAATCCTTCCTTTCTGGGATTTTTCAAGAGAAAATTTCTAGGGATAGAGGGGTGTAGAATCTATGCTTGATTCTTGATTAATTAATTCCATGTTGTAGGCACCACCGTCCTCGAATTCCCATATAAAAAGAGGTTTTGTTGTTCTTTGTTCTTGAAGGTGGTTTTGTATCGGATGCATGATGCCTGTGTAGTATGTTATTGCTGTTCGAAACCTGTCTGGTTCCCGGTAGGGGGGTTGGGGCTTCTTCTGATGCTGCTGTTAAGATGCTGATGACATAAACAGTACAGGGATGCGGAGATGATAATACACAGCAGAAAGGAAGAAAGAAAAAGAGACGTCCTTGTTTTGTGAAGGCACCGGCGAAGCATAAGGGTGTATATGTGTTTTAGTAGGCCCATCCCTCGACTATATCGTATAATTATTGGGCATTGAGTTATTGATCCATGGTTAGGTCTCTCTTCTGTTTGACCATGGTTAGGTTCCTCTCTCTCTCTTCTTCTGTTGATCGATGGTTAGGTTTCTTTCTCTGTCTCTTTGATCGATGGTTGATTTCTCCCTCTCTCTCTCTTCTTGTACTTGCCCATGGTTAGGCCTCTCTCTCATCCTTGCTATCACATGTCCTGTACCTTCGTCTTTAATTGCAGAGGCCCCACACTGTGTCCGTATCTCCTGTCCTATTTGTTTCTACCACCTGTTTTTGTTTTGACTCGTAGCTGGTGTGGTCTGTGGGAAGGCAAGCTGGACTCCAACGCAGTGTAAGCCGACCTAGTTCGAGCTCGACCAATAATGGGGTTGTGACAATTTTTTCTTGTTTGCATCGAGCCTCGTCGGGTTCGTGTTTTTGACTAGGACCTATGGGCTCTCTGGGGTCTTTTTCTCCTTCAGGTACTCGACTAGCCAATGCTCTTTTGAATTCAACCCAGTTTTTAAGGCATTTTGCTACCCGCAGGGGTTCCGCACACCTGGTTAGGTGAGGGTGATTGAAAGCTTTCAAGTTGGAGTTCAAGAGCTCGATACCATAAGTATGTGCTAGGCCAAGCCAAAACGGAATGCCTGTGGAGTTTTACATTGGACATTAACTGAGGTTCAGTCTGTGTCAGATGTTGGTAGGTTTTGGCAAGTGGCCGGGTGGCCAGATGGGGGCAGGTTTGGGCCAAGGTTTTAGGCTCGGGCCGAAACCCGGCCATTATATATGTGGGTTGTGCCTGGACCGGCCCGAGGGCTACCTATCTGGCTCAATCGGTTTAAGTTGTTTATTATTATTTTAATAATATAAAAGAAAAAAATTTAACTATTGCATAGTAACTTGATAACTATTACTATTTAATTATTTACATTTATTTTATGGAAAGATAATGAATTGGGTGCATGCAAAGTTGAGAACTGATTAATTATTATAATTTATAAATGGATTTGGGTCGGGTCAGACTGAACCCAACCCGCTTCACATTAGCCCATTCGGCTGTTCTTCAAACTCGAGCCCGTTAAGAATTGGGCCAAAACCCATCCTGTTAGTAAACAGGCCAGCCCATATCTTAGCTGGACAACACTTAAAGCCCGACGGGCCAAGCTCAAACCGGGCCCGGGCCAGGGCCAGCCCTTCACATTGGATGGATCTCATTAAAAATCTGTTTATACTAAAGGCCAAATGACTCCGCAAATGCCCCTTGCTGGAAGCATTCTTCTAATGGCCAGTTCAACATTGCCTCATGTCACCGGATGTTAGGCCCACTAATCGTTCAATGGCTCCCGGACTACGCGTTATGGGACCGAGCTTTTTCCATCCAGGGCTCCATTACATTACAGCTTGGTTGATCTTCCAGAGCATGCTGCTAATGGATCACATTCTAAAAAAGAGGGGTTTCAACCTCCCTAGCCAGTGTGTCCATTGCTGGAGGGAGTGAGGAGGAATCAACTTAGCACTTGGTGAAGGAATGCTTCAGACTTGCCTGGCACACTGCCACCCCCTCAATGGAGCTTGACAACCGATCTTAAAGAAGTGCTCATTGCCTCGAACTTCCAAAGTCGAGGCAAATTTTTTTTTTTATCTTAGCTTGGCGTTGTTTTGTGCTGATCCTATGGCGCCTCATTTGGCTGCAGCAGAACATTAGAATTCATTCAGATGGTCTGCAAAACATCACCCCACCATCGCCAAGGCAGTCCAACGAGAACTGCTGACTAGACTTCACTTCAAATGGTTGGACATAAAACGATTTCTCTTCAAGGCCTCGGGTTTTTAAATAACTGTATTGAATGATATCTCCCCATTTTTGTTATAATGTTGTAATTCTTCCTATTACATCAATATGAATATTTTTCCTTCAAAAATGAAAAGACACAAGGTTGTACGTGGTTTGGCACTTAGGCTTTCGTTCACGAGGTAAGAGGACTAGTAAGATGCGAGAAAATATAAAAAAAAAATACAAAGCTCTCAAAACCTTAATCTTCAATTCTCCCAAAACTTTTTTCACCTTGCGAGTTGAGCCAATGTCTTGAAGCGGGTCGTAGTCGGTAGTCCAGTCCATAGTTACTGAAAGCTTTTTTGCTACTTGGGGAAGCTTATTTTTTCCAAAAGCTCAGCGTTTTCCTGAAATGAGGGGAAGCTATGAAAAACCTACTTCTGAAATATGCAAAACTCGATTCCCTTTAGTGGGAAGCTTGCTTCCTCTTCCAATCGATTCCCATTTTTCTTTCTTAACATTTCTCTCACACTTCTCAATCACTTTATATGTTTTTCATATTAAAAAATAATACTTTTTTTTTACAATTTTGGGTGTTGGTTTTATACTTGTGTTCATGCCATTTCTAATTTGCTTCAGCCCATACCTCATTTTGATTTATGTGTTTTCTTTTCATTTTTTTTATGCATTTACGTAATCGCTTCACAACTGCTTCTTGCTTTTAGCTTCGTACTACTTTTTAACACACACTCACTTCCCTGTTTTTGCTTCTTGCATCCCTTCTCGTACCCAATTCATTTCCTGGTATCCTATCTCTTTAATATGTGTCACACACTTCGTATCTTTGTGACACAGCTCAAGGTTCCATGCCAGGAATTAAGCTGTTTACTTACGTTGCCAGAATATATATTTATGGCTTTAGTTGCGTACAATAATTTGGGTTTCAAAATTGGTCACCTGAGTTTTGGCCTTGGAGGACGTATGTCTCTGGACAGGGATTTGACATTGGAAAGCCTCTAAGATTAAACACTGAAAACCAAAGTGCTACCTTCCACCCTAGTGGGCCTTGGAATTGTCAGTATTTTCTGGTGACCATGGAATTAAATGCATAATTCTTCAAAACTTTCAATAATTTGGATGAAGGGCTAGAATTTGCTGAATTTATGCCAGCACTTGAAGGATCCTAGATGGGGGTCCTCACTCTTATGTGGGCCTCGCTTCTTTTTGAGGACATCCATCAGTCGTACTAGTGAAGTTCTCATAAGGCATTTCAGTGCACTGACCAAAAGAAGAATGCACTTACCAACCTCTTGCTTACTGTTTTATTTAGAAATCTGTCAGGCACATACGGCAATTAATTATTTCATATAGTTGTCATATGGTGCACCATTAAAAGAATTCCCTGCAATCGATAATGGGGTTCTTCATTGAACTTTTGTGACGCTACTGAGAAATTTCGAAAGGCAGATGCTGATCAATGTTGTTAAAATCGGATTGGTCCCCGCTTGAACAATAAACTTAATAAGAAAGCATTGGTTTGTGGTCTAAAAAAATATTCAGCAATTAATGTATGCATCAAAGAAAAATAAAACAACCAAATCAATCTTATTGCTTGATGATAGAGGAATAAAAGAAGAGAGAGAGAGATAATGATTGATGTATACATGAGAGTAGTCTATTGTGTATGATGGTGATTTATATTGATGATGACTGATGGATACATGAAATTAATCTATATAATGGTATAGTTTTTTCCGACAAGAGACAAATATATGCGATATTCAGAGCAAATCATGATTTTATAGTGATACATTCAGAAAACATTAAAATATTGATAAAATCATTTATATTTTCAGCATACTGCTATTTTGAAAAATATCAAGCTTTTATAGTGATATTCTTTTTTATTTTTATATTTCTATTTATCTTTACGTATATCTTCTTATTCTTATTTTTTGTAATCTTATCTATGCCTATATTTTTTCAAGTTTTCCTGAAAAACAAGATTCTTTTTAACTTATCGCATAATATTCCTTGCACCATGATTAGTGACACTTTTCAGTACCATAAAATGCCAATATCTTGGGAAACTAATAGTAAGAGAATAAGTGTATTTTTGGCTTGATGTTCAATAAAGTTAATAACTAACTAGAAACTTCAAGGTTACATACTATGTAAAACTTAATTTAAGTTCACCACAGAACCATTAAATAAACTGAGCTCCTTATAAGGACAAAAATATTCAGATTTTAAAGTTCACGGATACAATATTAAATGTATGGAACCGTCAAAATTTATGAAAACATCAGCCTTTGCATGCCAGCAATTGGACCATCACCTACCTCCATATTAATTAAAATTAAATATCTAAATTTCTCAGACAATGAACCAAAGCTGTACAGCGTTATTACCTCGAACACCTCGTTAGCATGTTAATATATTGTAAAACTCATCATATATATACTAACTGTAAGATATTCCCAGACTTGGTTTTCACACTTTGTTATTCCATAGCCTTGTTTGAGGTTTGGATTCGGGTTGGATGTGGTCAATACTAGATCCTACTAATTGTATGTTGGCTAAATGGATTTGGATGATGAAAAACTAACACCATATATATCCAATTTTTCATATGTAATCGGATTCAGATATCTATTAAATCTAGTTATCCATCGGATCCTGTAGAAAAAAAAACATATCCCCATCTAATACGGTTTTGGCTTACCAAATCCTAAATGGGATTGGTTTCGGCTGGATATTAGATAAAATCCAATATGTTAACATTCTTATTTGTTGGTAATTAACGGATTACCTCTTAAAGAGACGATATATTAAGACCAGAAAAACCCCATAATCTGTGCTGAATTCTATGTTTCATTTTCTCTACAAACGTCCTTTCATTCTACAACTAAGCGAATGAAAACAAGTTGGTCGATCATGGAGATCTCCAGGGGCCTCTGGCTTTCATCTTTAGTTTTAAGTTTTTTTCCCTCTTTTCTTTCAAGTGGTTTATTTTCCGTCCTGCAGTAAGCATTATCATCTATGATGAATATGAACTAAGCATCCCTTTATTAGTAACAAATTGGACCCCTTGAATCAGACTGATATGATGTGGTTTTAGTAACATTGTGATTGATGCTTTTGAAGTGAAGAAACCAAAGAAAGCTTAGTTTTTGGAAGATATGTTTCTCATTCTGTAATTAATTTGAGGCCTCAAATCCTTATGAATAGCTTCCACCCATTTTCCAGCACAGCAGGCTAAGAAAGTAGGTAATGTTGGTCGTTGAGGGCTCAATCAGTAATAGTGTATGAGATCAAGATTGATTTAATTTAGTGGCGTTAATTAGGTTTCTGGCCTCTGATTACTGCATACACTACAAGAAACATGTGGATTAGCGACGACCTAAATCCGTCGCTAATCCATCGCTAATTCGTCGCTAAATAGTTTAGCGATGGATTAACGTCGGATTAGAGACAGATAACTTTCATCGTGAATTTTTCGATGCTAAGTAGCGACAAAACTTATCCATCGCTAATTTGTGATGGATTAGCGACGGAAATGATCCGTCACGAGTTTGTCACTATTTTAAATTAGCGATGGATAATATCCGTCGCGAGTCCTTCGCTATTTTAAATTAGCGACGAACAATATCTGTCATTAGTCCGTCGCTAAATTTTTAAAAAAAATTCTAAAAAAAATTTTCCTCACTGCCGGGAGATATTCCGGCAGTAATAAGCCGGACTTGGAGCGATTCGTCGACGACGACGGAGGAGGAGGATGACCCACCACCGGATTTCAGCAAGCCGTACTCCATCGACCCCAAGATCTCCGATTGTGTCTCGCAGAGGTCAGAATGGACCGATCTCATTGTTGACGGCCATGACGGAGACGAGGCCGGTGACGGGGCGGATGGCGTCGCGGAGGCGGTCGAGGTCGAGGAGGTCGTCCGAGCCGACGGGGAGGTAGGTGGCGTGGAAGCGACCTGCTCCCTGGCGCGCTCGACCTCCTCGTCCGACTCCCAGCCGTAAAGGTGAGTGCAGGAATGGGGGTTGCCGAAGCGGCCAGTGAAGAAGGGCAGCATCGCGTCCAGCATCCGCGGGTCCACCAGCGACGTCGCCTGCATGTCCAGGTACAATGGCCGCTTCGCGATCCGCACGCCCTTCATCGAGATTCCTCCACCCTCCTCTGTTGCGTCGGAGTTCGGCGACGACAGTCGCGGCGGTCGACATCGTCCGACAGGATCGTACGGTGAGGCTTACTGCGGCAAGCATGAGGCTCGGCTTCATCGACCAGCGGGAGCACGAGGCTCGGTTTAAATCAAACATCAGTTTAAATTTTGAACGGGGGAGAGAGGAAAAATTTTGCACCTTAGGTGGGACAGTTTAAATCGAAAATTAGCGACGACATTAGTGAGGGAATTTTTCCGTCACTAATCCGTCGCTAATTATTGACGGAAAAATTCCCTCGCTAATTTCCTACAGTTTTGCCGTGATTTTTTTTGTCGTCAATCTGTCGATAATTAGCGACAGATTTGAGATGGAATTTATACCATCACCAATTTCAAAAATATTTCAAAGATTGGCGACGGATAATGTTCTCTCGCTAACTCCATCGCTAATTTGCGACGAAAAAAATCCGTCGCAAAGATCCGTCGCTAATAAGGGTTTTTCTTGTAGAACTTGCATGGAAGATTTCAAACCATGCGGATACTCCTTGGGGCAGACTGATTGAAGTCAAATATCTAAGGATTGAATCTATATGGATTCTGCTGCATCGTTATAGATGCTCGCATGGTTGAAAATTCGTCAAACAGAGTGCGACAACTATAGTGCCGCCGATGGAATGAAAGATCGACAAGGGTTCATAAATTAACTTTTCGCTTGATCCCTAGTGTGACCAGAGGGCCCATTTTTCAGAAAGCGGATCAGGTCATGCTGAACATGAGCGTTTTTTCTCATGCTGACATCGTGGCCATCTGATTTGCATTTTAAAAAGCTCAAAAGTCAACAAAACCATGTGGCATTCATCAAAAATGCAAACAGACGACCACAATGTCCGCATGAGCAAAAATGCTCATGTTAAGCATGACCTGATCTGCGCCCCATTTTCATCTTCTTTCCCCAAGCAAGATAGAGGTGATGTACTATAGTCTTCGACCAATGAAATTCATGGAGTGCATTGATAGAAACAAATTTCTCTAATGCAACTATATTAAATTAGTCTTTTGGGTTTTGTAGGTTGTGAAAAGATTGGTGAACATGCAAACATGAGATCCTAGAGCACCTGACTACCTTTCTTGGCTTCCTTTTAACACCTTCTCCTTCATTCTATATATAACATTTTGGTTTCACCATTGTAAACACCCCAAATTTTCACACTCATCTAGTGTTTGTCCATTTCATATGTAATTACATATCACTGCATACATTTTGCATATCATTTCATTGCATTGCATAGCATTGCATGTCATCCCATCTCATTTTCGAGATCCAGCACTCCTGTTTTCAAAATATTCAATCCAGATTTGAATTTTAAAGCTTTTATTTCAAAATCAATTTCAAAACCTGGGTTTTTATTCAATACTCTGTCATTTTCCAACCCCAGGACTTTATATTTCAAAATATTTTCTCAGGAAAAAATCTGGATTCATTTCAAATTCAAATTTTAATCGATTTCAATTCACAGATGAGACCCATTGAGGTGGTGTCGCTTCTGAATTCCTCTATTCATCAAATTTCTCAAATCTTTGAAAGTTTCAGTCCGATCAGGACTCTGTCTCAGAGTCCTGATCCGGTCAGGAGTCTGTTTTGAAGTCTGTTTTACCTTCATTTTTAATCTTTTCCGTTTGCTTTCGAAATTTAGGTCATTTTACAGAGTCCAGTTAGTTCAAAACTCTATTTTAGAGTTCGATTGAGTTAGGAGTCTAACCCTGACTGTGTTTTCTGACTTATTTCATCATTTCTTGATAAAATCTTTTGAAAATTCTTTCATTTGGCTTTTAAAATCTAAAATCTCAGAGTCCTAAGAGTTCAGGACTCTAACCCGGAGTCTCAGTTCGCTTGAGACCCTATTTTCAAAGATCTTGAATTTCAAATGTCGATTTTAACCCTTTTTCAAAGCCATTTTTAGTGTTTATTCCAAAATTTCCAAAACTCGATGTGGGCCCATTCAGTTGGCACCATATCCAGAGGAGTTCTAACCTAGTTAGGACCCTATGCCATTTCAAAAATCCTAATTTTAAAATTGCTTTTGAAATTCCTTTTGAAAACTCCTTCAATTTCAAGTTTTAAAATAGCTTTTTGAAAAACTCAAGTAGGGCCCACTCGGGGTGGCGCCATATTCGAGTAAGTCAGGGCTAGACTAGGGTTAGTTGATGTCTTGGTTAGTGTTAGAGGTTTAGAAGAGTCAAAACCATTTTGAAAAACTCATTTTGAAAGTTAGTTTTTTTAAAAACTAGTGTTTTTAAAGGTTTTTAAAGGTGTTTTAAAAACCCAATGTGAGAAAATGCCAAGTGGCACCACATTTGGGGGATTCTTAGGTTTAGCTAGGGGTTAATTAGGGATTAATTAGGATAATTTAGGTCAAGGGAATATAGGTAACTCCACCCAAAAATCGCCCCCCCCTTTAGAGTCCAAAATTTTCAAAATTGTCAATTTTTAAACCTAAATTTTTTTCTATAAATAGATGCCATAAGGGGGGTCGATTTTATCATCTCTCTCCTATTGGATTCTTGGAGCTTCTCTCTCCTCTCCAGCCCTTCCTCCATTGCAGCAACCTCAAGGTAATATTTTTCTTTAATTTTTAGTTTTTATTTAATGTTTTTCATTGTTTTAAATCAATTTTAGCCATTGGCACCATCATCTTCATGGATTAAACCATGGATTCAACCTCAAGAACCATCAAGAATCAACAAGAACGATCCAAGAAGGTGATCTAACCCTGTTTTGGATGATTTACAGAGATTTTAATCTATTAGAATTAATTTTAATATGATTCTTTACATTATTAACCAATAAAATATATGATTTACCCTTTTCAATGGGTTAAATCTATGTTTTAAAGGTGATATCAAATTTCAGGGATTGATTCCCTGTTTTTATTTTATTTTCATGGTTTATTCATGTTTGTTTTACGTTCTATAGCATAGAAATAAGTTTTATTTACTGTTTTATAGTTTATTTTATTTATTTACATTAGTTAATGCATGGTTTGTCAAGTTTCTTAAATTTCTGTGTGTTCTAGGTTTAGAACAGTAAAGATAATGTTATTTCGGGTTGAAGTTCTCATTATTTATTTCTGATTTTTTTATATGTGATGCATGCATGAGTTATTGAGTTACTGTAGAAAAATTAGAGGTTTTGGATCTCGGGAACCCTGTCAAAAAAATCAGACATCAAATCGGGTTTTTAAAGCTTTAAAATCGTGGTTAAAATCAGAAAGGTAACTTGCTGTTATGATATTTCTCTCATCTTATATCCGATTTTATATCTGTAAAGTGCTATGGATTCACATTGAGTAGATCTGTCTTCTGTACATTTTTCGGATTTTTTAACTACAGTGTAGTATTTTTCCCCTTACAGAGAATCTGTTTTTAAATTTGAAACTCATTAGGGTTTACCAAAACCCTAATCAGACTTGTGTTAGTCATAAATCCCAAACCACAGAGCCGATTTTAGATCTGTAAAAAGTGAGTATTGTTATTTTTCTGTCTACTGTTTACCAATAAAATTTCAGAGATTTTTGTTTAGGATTGCTATTTATGTCTGTATTTTCAATCTGGAATAGCTGTTTTAATCCCTGTTAAGAGTGATATATTTTAGTTCAGATTGCCGGAAGAGTTTCTCCCTAACCAGAGATGATTTTTACAATCTGTAAATTGGGAAATCTCTGTTTTTCTTCTTAGTTAGTCTCTGTAAAATTTCATAAATTTCCATGGAGATTTGACCCCTAGTTCAGGTCTTGGATTGAGACTGGTTGGTGAATTAGGTCAAAAATAGCATATTTTTAGGGTTTAATGCAATTTTCGGGTTAATTTAATGTCAAAAAATTATTTTTATAATTCCAATTCGACATTAGGGTTATAACAAGTGCAGGTACCAATTTTTATGGATTTTAGAATCCATTTGATGGCTGAATCAAGCAAATTGCAAAACCAGGTTCCTGAAAGATCCAAAAACAAGGCTAAAATCACAGTTTTTGTGATATTCTTGAATTTTCATGCATAAGCATATATTTTTAGGGTTTAATCATGTTCATAATCATATTAGGATGCTTTAGGTTTAATTTTGTTCTCATTTGATTTCATTTAGAGCATAAAACCCAAATTTTTACCAAAATCTCTTTCTAAAAACCCTGATTTCAAGGCCATAGTCTTGCTATCAGGGGCAATTTGGTCATTTGACCTAAATTTCGAAATCCCTAACCCTAATTTCATATTTTTAATCATGTCATAGCATATTTGGTTTGAGTTTATTCCATTCAAATTTCAAAACTTGCATTTTATCAAAATATCTTTTTAAAAACCCTAATTTCAAGGCCATAGTCTTGTTATTAGGGGTATTTTGGTCATTTTGACCCCAATTTCGAAATTTCAAATTCTATTTTCATATTTTTTTCATTTTATTTCATATTTTATCAATTTTTATTTAAGGGAATCAAGGAAAAGGCTTATATCTAGCAAAATCCAACAATTTCCTGATATTGTTGGATAAATCTAGAAAAGCCAACATATTTTCATTAACCAAGTTTTCTAGTTTTGCAGGTACATTGAAGACTTTATTTTTCATGTATTTAAATTTCAATAGTGATGTAACTTGTAATTAAACTTTGGAATAAGAATTTACATTTCCTGCTTAGCTTAGGCAGCATTGCATATAGTTTATTTTTTTATAATGTTAAGGTGTGATGGATGATGATTCATGCATATTTTTACAAATTCACCATGGTCTACACGAATGGCACATGCACCCGCTTCTATGAAGTTTATAAACTTGGTGGAATTTGTATTTATGGCCATAGTCAGAATACGAATGATACTTAGATTTATGATCTTCATATTAGCCACATTCAGCCTACACTCTTAGGCTAACTTCAAAATTGCACTGCATTTCTCAAAAATACAAAAAGTTTTTCTCAATTCCTCAAATCCATATTTATTCATTTCATGCATTTACCAATTCCAATCTCAATTCAAAGAAGTTCATTTTCTCAAAATCTCCCAAGTCTTATAGCAAAATCGATTTTCCCAAAAGCATTGAATTTCAAAGAATATTTCAAGTGTTTTTCAAGTTCATAAACTCAATTTTCCAAAGTTATGAAGTCAATTTCAAAGTTTGAAGTTAGAAATTTTCTAAGTCTTATTCAAAAGAATATGGATTTGCCAATGATATTTCAAGTATTTCCCAAGTTCCAAATTCAAAATTTCTAAGTTAGAATTTCAATTTCCAAGTTTGAATTCAGAGAAACCAAGTCTCAGAATCGATTTTCACCAAATGTCAAGGATTTCTCAAAATTGATTTTTATTTCTCTCAGAAGTATATTTCAAATCCCATTTCACGATTTCTCATGTGATATCATTTCCAAGATTTATATTTTCTAAATATTTCAATCATTCAAAGCAAACATCATGTTTTCAAAATGTGCATTTTCTGAAAATTCATAGCACATGCCTGATTCTATGTGCATTTAGAAATTAGAATATGATTTAGACAAGTTGAATAGAGTATAGCATAAGATTGATCCTTGGTTCAATTACCATTGTTAAAGGTGGCAGGAACGGTTGAACCTCGTACCGACAGGCGAGTCCCATTCTACGGAATTTTCCCACATTTTAAAACGAAGGCGAGTTATTTTCAAAATCTTTTTCAAAGGTCAGTTTGACTCGCAAAAGTTAAAAATTTTGCGATGATAACAGGTTTGGCAACCGAGATGGGACCTGTCTTTGCCTGATCAATCTAATGCTCTACATAGTTCAAATTGTCAAAATCGATTTTCATGGAATGTCAGCTTCGCTTTATGATATCATGTGAACCTAGGAGCCTAGACTTGAACCCAGCTGACATGGAATGCATATAGACTAGGTATGGTTTGGTAGGACCATATTGAGGAGAATTATTCATGCTCACATAGAATTAGGTCTAATACAACACTCCTCAATTTAGGAATTGTATGAAAACAATGTTTCCTTCTTCAAATATTTCAAAATTCTATCTCTTTAGGACTTAGAGCCTTCTGTTTGATTGCATGTGCTCATGTTTTTCAAAAATCACCCCACCTATATTGTCCCGGTCTTCACGTTGCTGGGCTCTCTTCCAGAACCATAGTTCGGAACAGAGCCTCACAACTGGGCCACTTATTTGGGTGAAAACCCCCCTGCCACGTACCAAGGGCCATAGTCCAACGTATATCAGCAGGTGCTCAAGGATGTTGGAAAACTTGAACCTAGAACCGGAGGAATTGATTTTATGCCACGTACATCGAGCCTTGGCTTGAGTATATAGGCATAGCATGATTGGATACAGATGATCTGAGCCTTAGAGTTAGGATTAAGGTCCTACAGCCATTTCAAAATTTGTGCATCTAGAGTCAGCTTTTAGGGAATGCTGTTTTATGCAGAATTTGATTGAATGTGTTATTTCCTTTTTATTTTCCATATTTTCCCAATTTTCTAAAAATACTGAACGATTTTCTCAAAATTCCCCAATCTATGTCCATGTACTGTCCATGTTTTAAACCTTGGACGATTTTTCAAATACTTCATTTTTCATTTATTTCTTCATATTTCATCAAACCCTGGACGATTTTCCAAATTTCTCTTAATTTCCTTCAAAACTCCAGGTGATTTTCCATCCTCACTTTCTTCTGGATCTCGAATTTCTGCTTCATTTTATCCTGCCTGCATTTTTCTCAAATTTTCTGTATTTTCCAAGTCTTATTCCAATTTCCATGTCTTTCAGTCCGATGGCATCCAGTCAGCTTGATTCAGTCTTCCCTGAGGGTCACATCTCCTACGAGGTGCGACAAAGTCTTCCCAAACATCGAGTCCTCAGCACCAGATCCTTCTTTCCCCGGTGGTACTATTCATGGTTCAAGAACTTCTCTCGTATGTTTCCGGACCATCTAGACGAGTGTGGATTGGAACTGGCATCCGCAGTGGGAAAGCAGATAGTCAACGGCAACTTGATCCATGCTCTAGCAGAGCGGTGGAATCCGAGCACTTCTACCTTCTGGTTCCCGTGGGGCGAGATGACAGTACTGATGGATGAATTTTCAGAGATTATGGGATTGCCTGAGCCAGCCGGTCAGTCTGGAGATCCATTGGAGAAATAGTTTCTGATTAATGTCAAGGGTCTAGACCCAAAAGATGCCTTAGCTCGCATGACGGGACGCAAGTCTTGGCCTCTGATTGAAGAAGATGGGAATGAATATGTGGACCTGCTCGAAATCTACAGACAGCATGGGACATTTGTGGAAGTCAGCTCGTTGTCCAGGACAGCTCGAGAGAGAATTCAGCACGCGATGGTTCTGTGCACGGTGGGATTAACTTTCTTTCCCGATGAACGGAATTACATGGATATCAGAATAGTTCAGCTTATGAGGAGATGGGGAAGTCGACAGACCAGCCACCTCTCAATAGACATGGCCGCACTCGCCTTTCTATACCAAGGGTTGACTCGTTTCGCACTCGGAGAATCGATTCTAGTCGAAGGGTGCACCTATGCCTTGCAGTCTTGGTTCCTCCGGCATGTGCCAGTCCGAGCCAGTTCATTCAGATACAATGGTGAAAAGCTTCTTCCAGTTGCGCGATACCGGTTCTTGATCGACAACCTTCAGGAGGAAGAAGTCGTATGGGACTACTTCGATCGTCAGGAATCACCTCCCAGATATACCTACGCTTATGGCAAGCGGTTCAGGCTACTTGGCCCCTTCTTCTGCGCATACTATCATCCAGAGCGGTGTGTCAGGCAGTTCTCTCAGAGGCAGAAGCGCGTAGAGATTCGTCCACTAGCGGGGGTTCTGCCAGAATTTGATCTCGCATCAGATCAGTGGTCCGGAGCATACCATTCTGCCAGACATGGCTGGGATTCCTTTGTCAGTCTTACTATCTTTCCTGGTCCCCGTGTATCTTCTGATTATCTGGAGTGGTGGAAAATTGTTTGTCCCCCTCCCCTCTGTCAAGTGTATTATTGAAAGAATCATGTTTTTCCCCTCAATAAAAATTCCTTTATTTTACATTGGTTTGACGACCTCGCCTAGGTAACAAGGCATATTTTCAGTTGTTTATCTTGCAAAGAATAACAACACAATTGTCGTAATCCCAGCGACGACTCAATCCCTAGTAATGGGACATTATTTCAATTGTCTACCAAAATTCTCAACAAATATTTCCCTCCAAACCAAATTTTCTTCAGAAGCCTAACCATCAGTTCTGCCCTGCAGAGAGCACCAGCAACATCCAAGAGAACATTTGCAATACCCGATGGTCAATACAAGATCCAGAAAGAAAACTGCGTCAGTTGAAGGCATCGCGTACTCAGTAGCTTCAGAAGAAGAGATGGATTCACCTCGATCCATCCAGAGTCAGGGTCAGCAGGCGGATGATGGCATCGATCCCCAAATGTACGTCATGTTCAAAAAAATGATGACCAAGATGCTGGCAGAGCAAGCTGAGGCCAGTACTGAGCAAAATCAAACCAAACAGAAAGGTAAGGGTTATGCCATCAAGAATGTAAAGATCAGCAAAAAGCAGAGTCGTCAGGAGGAAATATCTGATGAGTCAGAATCAGCTGACGATGCTGACAAGGAATGTGAAAATAAACATGAATTCAAAAGGTCAAATCAGGGCCAGGGGTCGGCTTACAAATCCAAGAATCAGTCTGTTGATGACCCTACGCAGTCACAACTGAAAGATGTGATGAAGATGGTTAATGATCTTCAAGCTCGTGACAAGGGCAAAAGAGTCTTTACAAGTGAAGACTTCTATGATGCACTGGATGGGGATGATGATCTCGATAACCTCCCAAGAAATTCATTAAGTTTGATGGTTCGGGTGACCCAAAGTCACACCTCGCCCTTTTCTTTGCAGAGTGTTCCAAGTTCAGGAGGAATAACCGAGCCTTATTTCTTTGTTTCCCTTGCAGTCTGGAGGGTATTGCAGCAAAATGGTATTCAAAGCATATTAATCCCATAGAGCTGAAAGAGTTTGATAAAGTGGTCAATTTATTTATTGAGCGCTTTTTATTCAATGTTGAAGCACTCCCGACTCTCAGTCATCTCTGCAGTCTGAGGCAGAAGAAAAACGAGACGGCCAGGGATTTCATTCACAGATGGAGATCCGCTTGCAATAAGATGTGTGAGCCAATAGCAGAAGGACACGCACTATCTTTGATCCTGAGCAACTTCTCGCAACCCCTGAGGGGACTGATTTCTACATCTCCATCGAAGAGCTTCATAGAACTGACAGAACGAGCTGAATGGATTGAGTTGAGTATGGAAAATGGATCTTATGAAGGTTTCATATTCACCAAAAGCAGCAGTCAGCAGGAATCTAACAAGAAAACCCATTTTACCTACTCTACCAGCAACAACAAGAACCATTATAAGGAAAATGTGAAAGATCACAGCTCTGGCCCTGGGGGACCAAACCCCAACAAAAATGAGCAAAAAGGTGAGTCGATTCCCCAGTATGATAAGCAACCTCAGCGATCTTTTGAGCAAGGGTCGAGACCTCAAGAAAAGTCGAAGCACGACAACTGGAGTTTTAAACGTGACTTTACTCCCATAGATCAACCGCGTGAAGAAATCCTTGAATATATGTTGGCCAAAGAGATGATTAAGCTCCCAAGAGTCGATGATCCTCCTATCACTAGGGGAAGATTTAAAGATCAATTCTGCAAGTTTCATCGGGCCATGGGGCATGATACCGAGTACTGCTTCGTTCTCAGGAATATTATTCAAGACTATATCGATAAAAATATCCTTGTGGAAGGCAAAGAAGAAGATAAAGCAACCAGCTCATCAGCCCCTTAAGAGCGACAAGGCTATCACTCTTTCATTCTTGCATTTTGCTTTCGTCATTTTGTATGGATGGCATGGTCGCATCTCTTTCATCAATAAAATTATCAATCTTCCTCATAGTTTGGCATCATCTTATGTATTTACAAAATGTCTTTTTACAAGGAGTAACCTCTTTCAGAGTGTCTCCCGAATTCATCAAGAATCACATCGTCAATCTTTCCACTGTTATCTTCAGAGAATATTCCTCAAATATCAATTATTTATCCTTTCATCCAATATCTTACTCCTCCATTACACTGGGGCATTATTTTAAAAATTATCTTCAAAACATCCTGTATGCAGGCAGGTACAAGCAAATCTCTCATTTTGCACACATGTGTACTCATTTACATCATTTTGCATTTGCATGCATTCATTTGCATTTTTGCATACATCAACTTGCATCAATCCAATACCCATTTAGGATAAGGGATGAATTCTGAGACTCGTGGCATTTGTCTAGGTCAGCGTGAGGGTAAAAGATTGAAAATCTCACATTACAATCATCAAGCGCTTTCTAAACACCAACCTTTTTCAAGTTCGTCCTGCGGGCCGAATTTTTATCAAAACCATTTTTACCGGTCAACCTTCGGGTGAAGCGAACTTCCTAAATCCAGTTTTCGCTGGTCAAACTTCTTAAATCCAGTTTTCACTGGTCGAACTTCCTAAATCCAGTTTTCGCTGGTCGAACTTCTTAAATTCGGTTTTCACTGGTCGAACTTCCTAAATCCGGTTTTTAGTGGTCGAACTTCTTGAATCCAGTTTTCACTGGTCGAACTTCTTGAATCCAGTTTTCGCTGGTCGAACTTCTTAAATCCAGTTTTCACTGGTCGAACTTCCTGAATCCAGTTTTCACTGGTCGAACTTCCTGAATCCAGTTTTTACTGGTCGAACTTCTTAAATCCAGTTTTCACTGGTCGAACTTCCTAAATCCGGTTTTCACTGGTCGAACTTCCTAAATCCGTTTTTTACTGGTCGAACTTCTTGAATCCAGTTTTCGCTGGTCGAACTTCTTGAATCCAGTTTTTGCTGGTCGAACTTCTTAAATCCAGTTTTCACTGGTCGAACTTCCTAAATCCGGTTTTCACTGGTCGAACTTCCTAAATCCAGTTTTCGCTGGTCGAACTTCTTAAATCCAGTTTTCACTGGTCGAACTTCCTGAATCCAGTTGTCACTGGTCAAACTTCCTAAATCCGTTTTTACTGGTCGAACTTCCTAAATCCGGTTTTTACTGGTCGAACTTCCTAAATCCAGTTTTCACTGGTCGAACTTCCTGAATCTGTTTTTACTGGTTGAGCCCTCTAAATTCAGTATTCACTAGTCAGACTTTTTTAAAACCCAGCGTTCGTGCGGGTACTTTTTTTTAAATCCAGTGCTCATGCGGGTATCCTTCCAAAATCCAGTGCTCGTACTGGTAGCCTTTTAAAGTCCAGTGCTCGTACTGGTAACCTTTTAAAATCCAGTGCTCGTACTGGTAACCTTCCAAAATCCAGCGCTCATACTGGTAATCTTCCAAAACCCGGTATTCGTACTGGTAATTTTTCAAAACATAATGCTTGTATTGGCACATTTTCAAAATCCGGTGTTTGCACTGGTACACTTTAAAATTCAGTGTCCACTAATTTAGTTTTCCTTCGGGATTCGAGTTCCGACTCGAATCCTCTTTCCTTTTGGTTAACCGAGTTTTCCTTTGGGATTCGAGTTCCGACTCGAATTTCCTTTCCTTCTAGTTGATCTAGTTTTTCTTCAGAATTCGAGTTCCGACTCGAATTTATTTTCCTGCCAACCGGTCTAGTTTTCCTTCAGGATCCGAGTTCCTACTCGAATCTTCTTTCCTTCTAGTTAATCTAGTTTCCTTCGGGATTCGGGTTCCGACTCGAATTTCTTCTCCTTCCAAATTGACTTACCTTTCCTTCAGGATTTGAGTTCCGACTCAGATTTCTTTTCCTTCCATAATGGACCTGGTTTTCCTTCGAAGATTCGGGTTCCGACTCGAGTTTTCTTTCCCTTCAGAGTTGGTCTAGAAGATCCGAGTTCCGACTCGAATTCGCTTTCAAAATCCAATTCATCTAGTTTTCCTTGAAGAGTTGAATTCCGATTCGAATCTTCCCTCAAAAACCCAGTTTAGCACCTGGTCCATTCAAAGCTCACAAGTTGGAATCATTCCTTCTTAAACTATGATCCTTAGGTTAAATCCCTATGGAATAGATAGTTCGTAGGTTGAATCCCTATAGAACCCATGTCATTCTCAGTAAACCAATTCACAATTTCGATTTTTTTAGCCAATCAATTCCCAAATTTCCAAATTTCCAATTTCCAATTTCCAAAATTTGACCCTTTTGAGTCACCCAATACCAATTTCAATCATTTTCTCTTGCGAGAGACCCTTTTTATAGGGAGAGTTCGAGGGAGCTCACTCTTTTCACATGCTATCCAATTCGTTCACTTAGCCCCTTTTCAGGGAGAGTTTGAAGGGACTCGTGTCTTTGTGAACCGTTTGCAAAACAAAATTCCAAATTTCACACAAGGAACCCTTTTTATAGGGAGAGACTCGACGGAGACTTGCTTTCCTTGTGGCCCCATAATTTCAGACTAGGCCATTTCATCATGAAGGACCCTCTTTTCAGGGAGAGTGTGATGAACTCGTTCCTTCATGACCAATTTGCCAACCTCACCAATTCCGGCCCCCTTTCCATAAGAGAAGCCTAATGTTAGGAAGTTTTGACGAAAGCTTAATTTCTCTTCGAAAGTTCGTTTTGCAAACACCTCCTCTTTAGGGAAGAGAGGAGTAATTCCCAATTCCAATTTCTGAATCTTCTCCTTTGGGGAAAGGAGAAGAAAATTTTTGTCATGGATGTGTTGCGTTGTGCTTCAAATACTCGCTTTCACAAAAGGATTTCAAGAAAGTTTTGCCAATTTGTCATTAAATATTTGTTGATTTCAAAAATCTTTATTGCACAAAATTATTACTTCAGAATACCTCCAGTATTACTTCCGAAAGGACAATGCTTTCACGAAAAAGGATTCAAAGTTCAAAATCTTTTTATTGGCCAACCAAAAGGATGAAGAATACATCCGCGATATGGCCAGCAAAGAGAGTTCAATGTTGTTGCAAAGCCATGAGTGATTGATATTGATCGCAGTCAATGGCACATTTTTAAAGATCATTCTTGAAAAATAAAGCAGTCGAAATATCCTGGGTGATACAGAAAAATCCACTCAATCTCCATATCTCCTCAATCACCTAAGTTGCAATTAAATATCTGCAAAAGGGATCTCTCAATTGTCGTCAAGATGAAGGCGAATTAAGCGAGTCGACCCCCGGGGCCAAAGAAGATTTGGATCGTCTCCAAGATGACGGAGTTTGTGACGGATCATTCCAGGGAAAGTTCAGATCACCGTCGAGATGAAGGCGAGTGTAATGAGCCTACCGACAAACCCTAAAAGATGTTTAATTCCAGCTATCATCAAGAGATTTTCTACCAAAGAGCCAATAATCATCATGATAATCCCTGAGAGAAAAGAAGGATCGGAACATCTCTGAGATGAAGGAGTTTGTGACGTACCCTTCCCAAGAAAAAAAAAGAGAGAAAAGTCAGGACATCTCCAAAATGAAGGATGATGTAATTTCCAAAAAATCCAAGAGAGCTCCAATCTGCTAAAAAAAGAGTGCAGAAAGATCATCATGAGAAAAGAATCCCAGGATATTAGACTTCCAAATCTATCAAGAATCTTCTTTAACTTTGTGAAATTCTTTTATCAATATTCTCTCACCAATAGCTCTCGCAATATCAGGAATACTTTCTTTTCCGTCCATATCAAGGAAATTGATAGCTTCCTTGAAAGAAAGTCAATCGCAAGCAATTTGAATTCGAATCTTGATTCTACGGAGTTAAGCCCAGTCGGAGGTAATACTTCAAGTAGAAAAGAGGGAATATTTTCAAAACAATGTGCATCATTTTCAATTATTTTGAATCAACAATAATTTTCAACATTTTAACAATATTTTCTAGCTATCCTGACGTGAGGCGAGAGCTTGAGGTTCATCTTTGGCGCATCCTGACATCAGTTGTTATCCCTTTTAGGACTTGATTACGGGAGTTTTCAAGATTCCTTCCCTTCTTTGGTATAATCTGAGCGCACGGGCTCTCAGATTCGCACACTTCCCTGTGTCCCCACTGTCCCACCATAGACAGTCCAATTTCGGCTTGAGGTTAAGCCACCAATTTCAGCAAAAGGCAATTTCAAAAGCTATTTAGTCTCAGCAATGAGACGCCCAAAATCAATCCCTTTTCAAGCTTTAGGGACCCCAATTTCCTTCCTTTTGCAAAACCCCTATTGGATTCATTGTGCGGAAATCCGAAGGTTTCATCACGGTCTCTTCTTTCGAAGATTCCGTCCATTTTCTTCCCAATCAGGTTAAGGGTATAAACCTGAGCCTCCTTTGATGAGGTATTTCATTTTCTGCCCGATCAGGTTAAGGGTATAAACCTGAGCCTCATTTGATGAGGTATTCCATTTTCTGCCCAATTAGGATAAGGGTATAAACCTGAGCCTCATTTGATGAGGTATTCCATTTTCTGCCCAATCAGGTTAAGGGTATAAACCTGAGCCTCATTTGATGAGGTATTTCATTTTCCGCCCAATCAGGTTAAGGGTATAAACCTGAGCCTCACGTGATGAGGTATTTCATTTCCCAATCAGGTTAAGGGTACAAACCTGAGCCTCCTTTGATGAGGTATTCCATTTTCCACCCAATCAGGTTAAGGGTATAAACCTGGGCCTCCTTTGATGAGGTATTCCATTTTCAACCCGGTCAGGTTAAGGGTTAAGCCTGAGCTTCGTTCCATACGAGGTATTTCCCGTCCCATCCAGGTTAAGGGCAAAACCTGCATCTCACTTCATTTTGAAATAAAATTTTCTTCTTATTCTCCATTTCATATCTATCATCATCACTTGAACTAATTCTTTCATACCCAGTCAGATTCATCTAACTGGGGCATTTTTATAATCCAAATTTGGTGTGTTTTCTTTGCCACTAAGCTCGGCTTTCAACCGGCTTAGCAGCAAAGAGGGGCATCTGTAAACACCCCAAATTTTCACACTCATCTAGTGTTTGTCCATTTCATATGTAATTACATATCACTGCATACATTTTGCATATCATTTCATTGCATTGCATAGCATTGCATGTCATCCCATCTCATTTTCGAGATCCAGCACTCCTGTTTTCAAAACATTCAATCCAGATTTGAATTTTAAAGCTTTTAATTCAAAATCAATTTCAAAACCTGGGTTTTTATTCAATACTCTGTCATTTTCCAACCCCAGGACTTTATATTTCGAAATATTTTCTCAGGAAAAAATCTGAATTCATTTCAAATTCAAATTTTAATCGATTTCAATTCACAGATGAGACCCATTGAGGTGGTGTCGCTTCTGAATTCCTCTATTCATCAAATTTCTCAAATCTTTGAAAGTTTCAGTCCGATCAGGACTCTGTCTCAGAGTCCTGATCCGGTTAGGAGTCTGTTTTGAAGTCTGTTTTACCTCCATTTTTAATCTTTTCCGTTTGCTTTCGAAATTTAGGTCATTTTACAGAGTCCAGTTAGTTCAAAACTCTATTTTAGAGTTCGATTGAGTTAGGAGTCTAACCCTGACTGTGTTTTCTGACTTATTTCATCATTTCTCGATAAAATCTTTTGAAAATTCTTTCATTTGGCTTTTAAAATCTAAAATCTCAGAGTCCTAAGAGTTCAGGACTCTAACCCGGAGTCCCAGTTCGCTTGAGACCCTATTTTCAAAGATCTTGAATTTCAAATATCGATTTTAACCCTTTTTCAAAGCCATTTTTAGTGTTTATTCCAAAATTTTCAAAACTCGATGTGGGCCCATTCAGTTGGCATCATATCCAGAGGAGTTCTAACCTAGTTAGGACCCTATGCCATTTCAAAAATCCTAATTTTAAAATTGCTTTTGAAATTCCTTTTGAAAACTCCTTCAATTTCAAGTTTTAAAATAGCTTTTTGAAAAACTCAAGTAGGGCCCACTCGGGGTGGCGCCATATTCGAGTAAGTCAGGGCTAGACTAGGGTTAGTTGATGTCTTGGTTAGTGTTAGAGGTTTAGAAGAGTCAAAACCATTTTGAAAAACTCATTTTGAAAGTTAGTTTTTTTAAAAACTAGTGTTTTTAAAGGTGTTTAAAAAACCCAATGTGAGAAAATGCCAAGTGGCACCACATTTGGGGGATTCTTAGGTTTAGCTAGGGGTTAATTAGGATAATTTAGGTCAAGGGCATATAGGTAACTCCACCCAAAAATCGCCCCCCCCTTTAGAGTCCAAAATTTTCAAAATTGTCAATTTTTAAACCTAAAAATTTTTCTATAAATAGATGCCATAAGGGGGGTCGATTTTATCATCTCTCTCCTATTGGATTCTTGAAGCTTCTCTCTCCTCTCCAGACCTTCCTCCATTGCAGCAACCTCAAGGTAATATTTTTCTTTAATTTTTAGTTTTTATTTAATGTTTTTCATTGTTTTAAATCAATTTTAGCCATTGGCACCATCATCTTCATGGATTAAACCATGGATTCAACCTCAAGAACCATCAAGAATCAGCAAGAACGATCCAAGAAGGTGATCTAACCCTGTTTTGAATGATTTACAGAGATTTTAATCCATTAGAATTAATTTTAATATGATTCTTTACATTATTAACCAATAAAATATATGATTTACCCTTTTCAATGGGTTAAATCTATGTTTTCAAGGTGATATCAAATTCCAGCCATTGATTCCCTGTTTTTATTTTATTTTCATGGTTTATTCATGTTTGTTTTACGTTCTATAGCATAGAAATAAGTTTTATTTACTGTTTTATAGTTTATTTTATTTATTTACATTAGTTAATGCATGGTTTGTCAAGTTTCTTAAATTTTTGTGTGTTCTAGGTTTAGAACAGTAAAGATAATGTAGTTTCGGGTTGAAGTTCTCATTATTTATTTCTGATTTTTTTATATGTGATGCATGCATGAGTTATTGAGTTACTGTAGAAAAATTAGAGGTTTTGGATCTCGGGAACCCTGTCAAAAAAATCAGACATCAAATCGGGGTTTTAAAGCTTTAAAATCGTGGTTAAAATCAGGAAGGTAACTTGCTGTTATGATATTTCTCTCATCTTATATCCGATTTTATATCTGTAAAGTGCTATGGATTCACATTGAGTAGATCTGTCTTCTGTACATTTTTCGGATTTTTTAACTACAGTGTAGTATTTTTCCCCTTACAGAGAATCTGTTTTTAAATTTGAAACTCATTAGGGTTTACCAAAACCCTAATCAGACTTGTGTTAGTCATAAATCCCAAACCACAGATCCGATTTTAGATCTGTAAAATGTGAGTATTATTATTTTTCTATCTACTATTTACCACTAAAATTTCAGAGATTTTTGTTTAGGATTGCTATTTATGTCTGTATTTTCAATCTGGAATAGCTGTTTTAATCCCTGTTAAGAGTGATATATTTTAGTTCAGATTGCCGGAAAAGTTTCTCCCTAACCAGAGATGATTTTTACAATCTGTAAATTGGGAAATATCGGTTTTTCTTATTAGTTAGTCTCTGTAAAATTTCATAAATTTCCATGGAGATTTGACCCCTGGTTCAGGTCTTGGATTGAGACTGGTTGGTGAATTAGGTCAAAAATAGCATATTTTTAGAGTTTAATGCAATTTTCGGGTTAATTTAATGTCAAAAAATTATTTTTTTAATTCCAATTCGACATTAGGGTTATAACAATTGCAGGTACCAATTTTTATGGATTTTGGAATCCATTTGATGGCTGAATCAAGCAAATTGCAAAACCGGGTTCTTGAAAGATCAAAAAACAAGGCTAAAATCACAGTTTTTGTGATATTCTTGAATTTTCATGCATAAGCATATATGTTTAGGGTTTAATCATGTTCATAATCATATTAGGATGCTTTAGGTTTAATTTTGTGCTTGTTTGATTTCATTTAGTGCATAAAACCCAAATTTTTACCAAAATCTCTTTCTAAAAACCCTGATTTCAAGGCCATAGTCTTGCTATCAGGGGCAATTTGGTCATTTGACCTAAATTTCGAAATCCCTAACCCTAATTTCATATTTTTAATCATGTAATAGCATATTTGGTTTGAGTTTATTCCATTCAAATTTCAAAACTTGCATTTTATCAAAATATCTTTCTAAAAACCCTAATTTCAAGGCCATAGTCTTGTTATTAGGGGTATTTTGGTCATTTTGACCCCAATTTCGAAATTTCAAATTTTATTTTCATATTTTTTTCATTTTATTTCATATTTTATCAATTTTTATTTAAGGGAATCAAGGAAAAGGCTTATATCTAGCAAAATCCAACAATTTCCTGATATTGTTGGATAAATCTAGAAAAGCAACATATTTTCATTAACCAAGTTTTCTAGTTTTGCAGGTACATTGAAGACTTTATTTTTCATGTATTTAAATTTCAATAGTGATGTAACTTGTAATTAAACTTTGGAATAAGAATTTACATTTCCTGCTTAGCTTAGGCAACATTGCATATAGTTTATTTTTTTTATAATGTTAAGGTGTGATGGATGATGATTCATGCATATTTTTACAAATTCACCATGGTCTACACGAATGGCACATGCACCAGCTTCTATGAAGTTTATAAACTTGGTGGAATTTGTATTTATGGCCATAGTCAGAATACGAATGATACTTAGATTTATGATCTTCACATTAGCCACATTCAGCCTACACTCTTAGGCTAACTTCAAAATTGCACTGCATTTCTCAAAAATACAAAAAGTATTTCTGTTATCGTCGCGAAATTTTTCCCCCGTCTTCCCATCCTTGCGGAAGAGAGAGAGGGAAAACGCTTTCGCGCTTCAAACTTTGACCGGATTTTGGAAATTGTTTTGAAATACTCACCTCCGTTTTTGAAAATTGCGGGAAAATCCATGGGATGGGGCTCGACCTGTCGGTACGAGGTTCGACCGTTCCTGCCGCCTTTAACAGGGATAATCGAACCAAGGACCAAAACTATGCTTGACTTAGCGAAATTATCAAAGTTATGTTCTATCCTAATGCACAGAGAATTCAGGCATGTGCTATTAGATTTTGGAAAATGCCAGTTGGAAAACATGATGTATGCTTAGAAAAACATTTGGAGTTGGAAAGAATCTCTCAGGAAAAAGGTCAATTTCTCAGGAAACTCAGATAAAAAAGGGGTTTTTGAAAACATGAGGAAGCTTATAAAGATGTGGAAAAATCAGAAATAGTTGAAAATCTTGGGAAAATGGAAGTGATTCTTGAGAAAAGATGAACCTTTTGAAAAGGGAAACACTTCTTAGGAAAACTTGGACTTTGAGAGTTTTCTTAGGAAAATGATGGAAAATTTATAGGAAAACTCATTGGAGAAGGAAATTCAAAACTTGGGGAATCGAAATCATGGGAATTTTACCTTTTGAAATACTTGGAAATCGATTTTGGATCTTGAAGAAAGATTGGAAAACTCTTTTGAATATCTTAAGAAAATATCATTTTCCTGGGAAAACTGTGGAAATACTTGTCTTTGGAAAACCGATTTTGAAAAATCCTTAGAATTTCTTGAGAAATCGATTTCTTGAGAATGAAGTTTTCTTGAGAAAATCTTGAGAAAATCAATGATTTTATGATGCAAATGACATAAGTGAATGAATGCACTTTGAAAAGATTTTCTAAGAGATTTGTTGGAAAAATATGCATTAAGTCAAGATAAATCCTTCACATATCCTGACTGTGGCCATGAATATGTTCAGAATTTAGTTGATTTGATGCACATGATTTTGAAAACTTTGGAAATATGATGTGCATTTTAAGATAGCCTAAGAGTGTAGGCTCAATGTGACTAGTAGAAAGATGATGGATCTGGGTCTCGTCCATACTCCGACTAGGGCCGTAAATATGGATCCCACCGAGTCCATCAACTCCCTAAGAGTTGGTGCACGTGCCATTCGTGAACATCCATAGTGCTTTTGAAATAAAATGCATGAATCATAGAAACAGGATATTGCATAAATTCAAACTATATGATATGCATTCTAGTCTAAGCAGAAAATTAAATCTCTTATTCCAAAATTTACATTATTACATCACTAAATAAAGGAAATAAAAGAAATTTGCAGACTTCAGCTCCTTCTTTGGAATGTCCCTGCCAAGCTTGAAATAAAGTTAGCTCAAATATGTGGGTTTTTCCAAGATTTTCCAATAATATTATGAAATTATTGGATTTAATTGGATATAAACCCTATGATCAGGCTTCCTTGATATTTGAAATGATGTAAATGAAGGGAATTCAGTGGAAAACAGTTTGAAATTCGGAATTGGGGTCAAAATGACCAAAATACCCCTAAAATTAAAGTTACACATTTAAAATCAGGGTTTTTTGAAGGAAAACTTAGTAAAATTGGGATTTCGAAATTCAAATTGAATTCAATGATGATGAAATGCAGTATGACATGCTGCTAAACACATTAGGACTATAAAATCAGAATTTGGCATTTTGCAATTTACTCAAAATAACGAATTTCGCTTGTTTTTCACTTGGATCCGGGTCCTGCGGGACCCTGTTTTGGTATTGTGGCTAATCCGAACCTCAAATGGATTCTAAATTGCACCAAATTCAGTATGAAGCATCTACGTACTCTGATAAACAACCTAAAATGCTAAAAATCACGAAATGATATGATTTAAATGCTACAATTCAAAGAAAGTCCTAAAATGGTGGATTTTGCCTATGGATCCGAACCAAATGCAATGCTTAACATGATAATGTAAGATTTACACCATGGAAACTTCTGATATTTTTCATACTGCTAAAAGACTCGAAATGGAACATTTTTGGTTTTTATAGCCTCGGGATTTGAGCCATTGTGAGTTCAATAACAGAGATTTAGTTCTGATAGAGATAAAAATCACACTAATCTGATGAAAAATGCTAAAGAAATAAAAAACGGCCATGGAAATTTATGAAATTAATCAGAGTTATGCAGGACACCTACATGAACAACTTTTATGTTTATGACTTTGGCATTTGATCAACGGAAACACAGATAAAAATATAACTATTTCTGCCTAAACTAACAGAATAGACAAATATAGAAAAACAGGGGGCTGAAAAGAAAAATCCAAAACAGGATTCAACACTGTTCTAAAAATTACAGACTTTCAGATTCAAACATAGGACATCTCTGAAACCACTTTCACTTTTTACAGCTTCGGATTTGGAGCAACACACAAAGAGAAACCATAGCACTAAGTCGATCCAAGATCTCAGAGGCCCAAATTAGGCTCTGACACGTGTCCCGAACTCTCGGATTTTTTTCAGACATAAACAAAATCATCAAAATCTGAAAAAATCATATTAAAAACTAGACATTCTCCCGAGTTCAGAACATCTTTCGTATTGAAAATCGGATCTCCCATGAGGGATATCTCGATTTTACAAGTCGGCAAACGATTTTCAAAACGCATCCCGGGTAACAAAACCCGACTTGCCATTTTAAATGTTTACCGCAGTAAACAAATTCAAATGGCTCCGAATTTTTGGAAAAATTTTAGGGACAACTAAGGGCGCATTCCGTGATTTTTTTGGGATTTTTAATAAAAAAAAAATGCATGCAATGACATGTGGACTGACTGACAAAAACGGAGATCTACTGAAAATAAGCAGAATTGAAATAAAGGCTAAATTAATCCTAATTAATTCATGAAATATGCTAAATGAATGAAATAAAATGCAAATTAAACCTAGCTAACTATATTAATGTTAAAAATCATCAAGGAAGCATAATTAAACATTTTTATATATGTCGTTTTATGAGAATAGCTCAATCCATCTCTCGGATGAGCTCTTTCTTCAAACGACTCCCGAATCAAATTATGGATTTACATGAAGGGGAAAAGAAGTGCACCTTGCTTCGTTACGCAACGTAGGAGCTCTTGAAAGGGGCAGCTATCACGAGCTTCCTTCGTCCTTCGCTTCGAGCTTCGGATGGTCCTCCAAAATCGAGCTCTGTTGGAATCGGATTGGCCACGGCACGAACCTTACTCCACCTTCTTCAATGCGCCAAAGGGGGCACGATTTCCAAGGTTCAAAATCAGATGTTAGGAAGGCTAGGTCAGATTCTCCAAGTTCACAAGAGCTAAAAAAAAATGATCTCTTTAGGCTGGGCGTGAACCCTTGTTTTTATAAATTTTCTGAAAATTTTTGAAATTCAAACAGGCTGGATCTGAGCCCTCCATGTGGCGCCATCTCAGGGGGTGTCATCTGAGGGGTTTGAAATTCGAATTTGTCTTTTGCAGGGAACCCTCAGGTGGCGCCACCTCAAAAGGCTATTTTGATTTTTTGAAAAAAATAAAAAATGAAAATTTTGTGGGTGAGACACCTCAGCAGGGGGAATTTGGAATTTTTCAAAAGTTTGCTTGATTCTCTCTGCAGGGAACTCCCAGAAGGCGCCACCTCAGAGGGTGCTCTCTTGGAGTTTGAATTTCAAATTCACTTTTTTGTAGGGAGTCCTCAGGTGGCGCCACCTCATGGTGGGCTACCTTTATTAAAAATAAAATAAAAAATAAAAATGGAGCCAAGTGGAGTCCTGGAATGGTGCCACCTCAAAAGGTGTTTGACACATGTCAGAAGGACAGAGCAGTGGGCTCAGAAGGCGCCACCTCAGAGCAATTTGAATTTTGCTTTTTCTGGTGAAAGGATGTCTGGACATGTGGCAGTCCAGGATGGTTCCAAGTGTCAGCCTGCTGGAGAGGTTCTTCAGATGGCGCCACCTCAGAGGAGAATTCGAATTTCAAATGGAGGTTGGCCCTGGAGGAATGGAGGATGGACATGTGGCGCCACCTCAGGGTGGCTCCTACAATGCCATGTGGCAAGAGGGAGGAAAAAGAGGGCAGTGACATGTGTCTCCTACTTTTCTGAAAAAAATAGGGAGAGGACATGTGTCCTCTACTTTTTCTGAAGGAGTGAGAAGGAGACATGTGTCACCTTCTTTTCTGAAAGAAGCAGAAGATGACACGTGGCAGAGGGGAGAGAAGGTGGGCCAGGCCATGTGGCGCCATCTCAGACAGGATGAAAAAGGTAGGAGTTCAGGATTTGCGCCACCTATGGGGAGTTTTGAACTTTTGAATTCTAGTTTTTCTGAAGAAAACAGAAAACGACACATGGCACTTGCTTTTTCTGAGGAAATGAGAGCTTGCCATGTGTCCTCTGCAGGAGACACTCCAGATGGCGCCACCTCAGAGGAGACAAGCCTACCTTTTTGTAGGAATTTAGGAGTGACACATGTCTCCTACTTTTCTGAAAAAAATAGGGAGAGGACATGTGTCAGGCTACTTTTCTAGAAGGAAGGAGGGGTTGACACGTGTCCCCTGCAGGAGACACACTTCAAGTGGCGCCACCTCAGAGGAGACAAACTCCACTTTTTCTAGACAGGACAACCTATGACACTTGGCATCTCCTGGTAGTCTTTGAAATGACACATGGCGCCGGATGGATAGGGTGACATATGACAGATAATTGGGATGACATGTGGCGGCTTCTGAAGGTAGCCCCACACTGACACGTGGCAGAAGAGGGAAGGTGACATGTGGCACCAACTCTAGGTGAACCCTATGCTGACACATGGCATATAAATGGGAGGAGAGAGAAAGGACAAGTGGCACCAATCCAGGGGACAAGGCTCCTATATTTTTTTGGTTTTTCAAAATTCAAATTTTCAAAAGAAAAGCCTGTGTGACACCACCTCAATGTGGGTCCCACATTGCTTCTTTATTGACATAAGGACAAGACAGTAAAACCTCTTTTTGGAATTTTCATAAAAAATTGGACTAATGGGCAAAACAAGAATTTTGGAAAGAGTTGGCCCTTGTAGGGCGATTTTGTAAAAGAAAGATATTTGAAATTGTCAAAAAGAGCAAAATCTGAGGTGAAGTGACTGAAATCCATATTGAAAACTATCCAGATGGTTTTCCTGAGGAAATATTTTGAAATTCAGAGTCCTGGGGGTAAAATGGGAAAAATTGATAATTTTGAAGACCGAGGGTTTTGAAATCAATTTTGAAAAGAGTTGAAATTCTAATCTGGATTGAAAATTTTGAAATCAAGAGTTCTGGACCTCGAAATGACATGCTGTGCAGTGCAGTGATTTGAAATGCTCATGCAATGATATGCAATGTCATGTCTTATGAAATGTAATCTTGAATCAAGACTTGGAGATGTCTGTCTCCTGTCAGGAGTAAAATTTTGAAAATCTGAGCTAAAAATAGAGAAATTTTGAGAGTTGCAGATGAAAATTAGACTTTTGCAAGGTCCGAGCTCAGAAAATGACCATTTTGCCCTTCGGCGATTTCAAAAAGGCTGGATGATGATGCTTGGTGAAGATGTCGGGGAGGTGAGTGAAAATTTGGGGTGTTTACAGATGCCCCTCTTTGCTACTAAGCCGGCTCATGGCCGAGCTTAGTGGCAAAGAAAAACACACCAAATTTGGGCTATATATAAAAAAAATGCCCCAGTTAGAAGGATCTGACTGGGTGTGAAGGAATTAGCCCGAGGAAGATGGTAGATATGAAGCGAAGAATGAAGAGGAAAGATTTGCTCTATGAGAGCGAAGTTCAGGTTTATGCCCTTGACCTGGATGGGACAAAAAGACCTCGCATGGAACGAAGCTCAGGTTTGAACCCTTGACCTGATTGGGGAATAGAATATCTCATCGAAATGAGACTCAGGTTCGTACCATTAACCTGATCAGGCAGAAAATGAAGTACCTCTTTGAATGAGGCTCAGGTTTATACCCTTATCCTGATCGGGCGGACAATGGAATATCTCTTTGATTGAGGCTCAGGTTTGTACCCTTATCCTGATCGGGCGGAAAATGAAGTACCTCTTTGAATGAGGCTCAGGTTTATACCCTTATCCTGATCGGGCGGACAATGGAATACCTCTTTGAATGAGGCTCAGGTTTATACCCTTATCCTGATCGGGCGGACAATGGAATACCTCTTTGAATGAGGCTCAGGTTTATACCCTTATCCTGATCGGGCGAACAATGGAATACCTCTTTGATTGAGGCTCAGGTTTGTACCCTTATCCTGATCGGGCGGAAAATAGAATACCTCTTTGATTGAGGCTCAGGTTTGTACCCTTATCCTGATCGGGCAGAAAATGAAATACCTCATTGGATGAGGCTCAGGTTTGTACCCTTATCCTGATCGGGCGGAAAATGAAATACCTCTTTGATTGAGGCTCAGGTTTATACCCTTATCCTGATCGGGCGGAAAATGAAGTACCTCTTTGAATGAGGCTCAGGTTTATACCCTTATCCTGATCGGGCGGACAATAGAATACCTCTTTGAATGAGGCTCAGGTTTATACCCTTATCCTGATCGGGCGGACAATGGAATACCTCTTTGATTGAGGCTCAGGTTTGTACCCTTATCCTGAACGGACGGAAAATGGAATACCTCTTTGATTGAGGCTCAGGTTTGTACCCTTATCCTGATCGGGCAGAAAATGAAGTACCTCTTTGAATGAGGCTCAGGTTTATACCCTTATCCTGATCGGGCGGACAATGGAATACCTATTTGAATGAGGCTCAGGTTTATACCCTTATCCTGATCGGGCGGACAATGGAATACCTCTTTGAGTGAGGCTCAGGTTTATACCCTTATCCTGATCGAGCGGACAATGGAATGGAATCCTCGAAGGAAGAGACCATGATGGAACCTTCGGATTTTGCACAGTAAATCCGACAGGGGTTTTGCAAAAGGAAGGAAAATGGGGTCCCTAAAGCTTGAAAAGGGATTGGTTTTGGGCGTCTCATTGCTGAGACTAAAATCAGCTTTTGAAATTGCCTTTTGCGAGAAAATGATTGGTGGTTCGACCTCCAACCGAAATGGGACTGTCTATGGTGGGACAATGGGGACACAGGGAAGTGTGCAATCTGAGAGTTCATGCTCTCAAAGAAGGGAAGAAATCAAGTCCTTAGGAGGGATTTAAAATTGGTGTCAGGATGTATAAAAAAGGGACATCAAGCTCTCACTTCACGTCAAGATAGCTAGAAAATATTGTCAACATGTTGGGAATTTTGTTGTTGATTCAAAGTTTTTGAAAATGTTGCACATTGTTGCAAAGATATTCTTTCTTTTCTACCCAAAGCATTACCTCCACACAAGGTTCACTTTGTAGAATCGAGACTTGAAAACCCAAATTGTTTACAATTGACCTTCTTCAAGGATGTTATCAATTTCCTTGATATGAGTAGGAAAGAAAATTTGATGTTATGAAAGCAATTGATGAAAGAGTATTGATAATAGAATTTCACAAATTTAAAGAGGATTCTTGATAAATTTGGCAGTTTGATATCCGGAGGGCTTCTCTCATGATAATCTTTCTGCACTCTTTTGGTTCTCTGGGTTTTTGCTACATTCTCCTTTATTTTGGAGATGTTCTGACTCTTTCTCTCTTTCTTTTTCCTCTCTTTCTCTCTTTTGGGAAGGGTACGTCACAAACTCCTTCAACTTGGAGATGTTTCGATCCTTCTTGGATGATGGGTTTGGAAATCTTTGGGCGATAGCTGAAATTAAATATCTTTTAGGGATTGTCGAGAGGTTCATCGCATCTGCCTTCATCTCGACAGTACTTTGGACTTTCCCTAGAAGGATTCGTCACAAACTCCGTCATCTTGGAGATGTCTCGAATCTTCTTTGGCTCCGGGGGTCTACTCGCCTAATTCGTCTTCATCTTGACGACAAGTGAGAGATCCCTTTTGCGGATACTTAATTGCAGCTTAGGTGATTTTGAGGAAACGGGGCTTGGGTAAATGCTCTCTTTTCTAGCGCTCAGGATATTTTCATTGCCTCGTCTTTGCAAGAATAGTCTTTAAAGATGTGCCATTGACTGTGATCAATATCAATCATTTATGGCTTTTTACTATCATTGAATCTTCTTTTCTGGCCATATCGAGGATTTATCCTTCATCCTTTTGGTTGGCCAATAGAAAGAATTTGAAGTTTGAATCCCTTTTCGCAAAAGCTTCGCTCTTTTGGAAGTAATGCTGAGGGTAAACTGACTAGTGCAATAAAGATTCTGAAATCAGCAAATAATTTGACAAATTGACAAAATTTTCTTGAAATCCTTAGTGAAAGTGAGTATTTGAAATCCGGCTCAATGCATCCGTGACGAAAATTCTCCTCTCTTTTTCCCCAAAAAGAGAGACTCAGGCTTAGCCCTTACCTGAATGGGAATTGGGAAATACTCCTCTCTTCCCTGAAGAGGAGGTGTTTGCAAAACGAACTTTCGAAGAGAAATTGAGCTTTCGTCAAAGCTCCCTAATATTAGGCTTCTCTTATGGAAAGGGGGCCGATAATAGTGAGGTCTGAAAATTGGGTCATGAAAGGAACGAGTCCATCACACTCTCCCTGTAAAGAGAGTCCTTCATGACGAAAATGGCCTAGTATGAAATTGGGGGGTCACAAGAAAAGCGAGTCTCCGTCGAGCCTCTCCCCTAAAAAGGGGTTCCTCGTGTGAAATTGGAAATTGTTTTGCAAACGGTTCACAAAGACGCGAGTCCCTTCAAACTCTCCCTAAAAAGGAGCTAAGTGAACGAATTGGATAGCATGCGAAAAGAACGAGCTCCCTCGAACTCTCCCTAAAAAGGGTCTTTCGCAAGAGGAAATGATTGAAATTGGGTATTGAGATTGATTGACCCGAAGGTCGAAATTAGAAATTGGAAATTGGAAAATTGGTTGCTGAAAATTGAATGACCCGAAGGTCGAAATTGGATGACCTGATGGTCGAAATTGAGAATTGATTTGACCAAAAAGGTCGAAATTGAGAAATGAAGGTCAAAGATTGGAAATTGATTGACCCGAAGGTCGAAATTGAGATTGATTGACCCGAAGGTCGAAAATTGGAAATTGATTGACCCGAAGGTCGAGAATTGGCAATTGATCGAAAATTGGAAATTGAAATTGAGAATTGGAAAATGGGTGACCCGAAGGTCGAAATTGGAGAATTGCCTGAATTGAAGATTTAAATCGAATTTTGGAAGGCAAAATATCAAATTTGAGCAATTGACAGACCCTGATGATCGAAATGACTTGGATCAATAAAGGAGAATGATGAGTTCGAGTCAGAGCTCGAATAAAATACAGAGATCACGAGTCGGAACTCGGATCAACAAAGAAAAATGAAAGGCTCGAATCATAACTCAAATAAGATAATGAGATCACGAGTCGGAACCCGGATCAACAAAAGAAAATGAAGAACTCGATTCAGGGTTCGAGTAAGGTAATGAGATCACGAGTCGGAACCCGGATCAACAAAAGAAAATGACAAGCTCGAAGAGATCTTGAGTCGGAACCCGGATCAACAAAGAAAAATAAAGAGCTCGAATCAAAGCTTGAACAAATAAAGATATCTCGAGTCGGAACCCGAATCAACAAAGAAAAATGAAGAGCTCGAATCTGAGCTCGAATGAATAAAGAGATCTCGAGTCGGAACCCGGATCAACAAAGAAAATGAAGAGCTCGAATCTGAGCTCGAACAAGGTATAGAGATCATGAGTCGGAACTCGGATCAACAAAAGAAAATGAAGAGCTCTAATCTGAGCTCGATTAAGGTATAGAGATCACGAGTCGGAACTCGGATCAACAAAAGAAAATGAAGAGCTCTAATCTGAGCTCGATTAAGGTATAGAGATCACGAGTCAGAACTCGGATCAACAAAAGAAAATGAAGAGTTCGAGTCAAGGCTCGAATAAGGTAGAGAGATCACGAGTCGGAACCCGGATCAACAAAGGAAAATGAAGAAATCGAGTCAAGGCTCGAATAAGGTAGAGAGATCACGAGTCGGAACCCAGATCAACAAAGGAAAATGATTTGAATAAAAACCCGAGTCGGAACTCGGTTTTCTGAAAAATTAGAATTTTGAAAATGTGCCAGTTTGAGTACTGGATTTTGGAATAATACCAGTACGAGCGCTGGGTTTTGGTTCAGTATTGGCAATGATCTTTGGATCGTTAGGAATTGTGGTGGGACTGTTTGTTGAAATCCCAATACTGACCAGTTTGTTGTTCATGCAGTTGAATGCAAATGAATATGAGTTGATGCATATGAATGCACAAGTGCATGAAATGAGGAATTTGTTTATCCTGCCTACATATAGAACAAAATTTTAAAATGTCCCAGTGTAACTGGGAAAGAAAGTTGGATCATTATCTGAAGGAAACAGGAAGGATTACAAGGGAAGAATAAATGTTTCAAGTATAAAACTTTTTCAAGTGTCGAGCATTAATAGGATCTGGCAATTCTACCCCATCGGCATTGATGAGCCGATATGAGTTGCGGGGTAATGCTTCTTTGACGACATAGGGACCTTCCCAGTTTGGCGACCATTTGCCGCCGGGACGATGCTTGAGATAAGCTGTGGATCGAAGTACTAAATCATTGACTTTGAATCTTCTTTCGATGATAGACTTCGCATATTGCCTGGCTACTCTCTGGCGATAGGATTGAGCATGCTCTGCTGCTTTTAGCCTTCTCTCGTCGAGTAGGTCTAGCTGCACTAGTCGCTGCTGCTGGTATTGATCAAGAGGTAATTGCAGAAGTGAAGCAAATTTCAAAGCGGGCTTCTGAACATGTAGCGGCAATACTACTTCTGTTCCATAGACCAGTTCTGATGGAGTAGCATTCGTTGGAGTACGAATAGTGGTCCGGTAGGCCCATAGTGCATCGTGGATCTTCTCATGCCAGTCACGGCGTGTTTCCACAGTTCGCTCCAAGATACGAATTAAAATCTTGTTGGTGGCCTCTGCCTGACCATTCCCTTGAGGATAATATGGAGCGGAAAAATGGTGATAGATCTTGAATTTTGAGCAGAATGTCTTCATCTTTTCATTCTTGAAATGACTGCCGTTGTCTAACACAATGTCATGTGGGATGCCGAAACGGCAAAGGATGTTCTTGTGAATGAAAGAGACCACGTGTCGGCCTTCAACTGTGCGAAGAGTGATGGCTTCTACCCACTTGGTGAAATATTCTGTTGCGGCAAGGAAGTATTTGTGGCCATTTGAAGCTGAAGGAGTGATGGGACCTACGACATCGAAGGCCCACATGGAGAACGGCCATGGAGAAACAACAAACTGTAAATAAGTTGCTGGAGCATGGATGGAAGGTGCATGTATCTGACATTGTACACACTTCTTCACATAATGATAACAGTCTTGTTGCATAGTCTTCCAGTAGTACCCTGCTCTTATGATTTGCTTGACAAGGGTTTGGTAGCCAACGTGACCACCACAGATGCCTTCGTGTGCTTCTCGCACGACTTCTTTGGCTTCGTCTTCATCTAAACATCTGGAATACTCTGAACTGAATCCACGACGATAGAGGACATTGGCCAAAATGAAGTATCGAGTAGACATACGCTGGATTGCTCGTTGCTCTTTCTTTGAGAGTTCTGGAGGAAACTCGCCAGTTTCTATGAAAGTTTTGATGTTGTAATACCAAGGCTTCTTCTTTTGCTCAGCCTGGTTTACCTGCTCCGATGGAAGGAAAGCAGGTTGGTCAAGTCTGCCAATTTCAAAAGAGCGACAAGATTCTCCATTCTTGAATGTCATAATGGAGCCTAAACTGGCTAGACTATCGGCCACTTGATTAAAATCTCTCTTGACATGGAAGAGCTGGAATTATTCAAACTTGCTGACGAAAGCTGAAACAATTTTCTGATAGGGAAATAACTTCTGATCTTTGACCTGCCATTCGGCTCGAACTTGATTGACAACGAGTAGTGAGTCACCGTAGGCATGTACTCTCTTGACATTAAAGTCTAGTAGAATCCTTAGACCTTGAATCAGGGCTTCATATTCAGCCATGTTGTGAGTACATTGAAAATCTAACTTGAGGGAAAACGGAATCATCTCTTTTTCTGGAGTGATTAATAAAATTCTGATGCCTATTCCGGCCATGTTCTTGGAACCATCAAAAAATAAATTCCAGACTGGAAATTGCTGGATATTGCAAATTTGCTCATCAGGGAAGTCATCTTCGGCTTTCACTTCTTCGGCCAGGGGAAAATCCGCCAATTGATCTGCAATTGCTTGGCCTTTGATTGATTGCTGCGAGACATATTCTAAGTCATACTGCATCAGTAAGACTTGCCATTTTGCGACTCGTCCGCTGAGGAAAGGCTGCTCTAAAATATACTTGAGGGGATTGAGTTTGGACAAAATTTTGACTTCAGATGCTAGCAGGTAGTGTCTTAGCTTCTGACACATCCATACCAGAGCTAGGCAGGTCTTCTCTATTTGAGAGTATCTCTTTTCATAATCTATGAAAGTCTTACTCACGTAATAAATGACGTGTTCTATCAGGCTGCCTTCTTTATATTGTGCCAAGAATCCGCCGCATGCGACTTGATTGACTGAGATGTATAGCAAAAGAGGTTTTCCCAATTCTGGTGGCTTCAGGATGGGAGGATTAAGAAGATACATCTTGATTCGATCGAACGATTGCTGGCATTCTGGTCCCCATTCGAACTTAACTCCTTTTCTGAGTAAGTGGTTGAAGGGCTCACATCTCATCGCCAAATTGGAAATGAATCGCCGGATTGACTGCATACGTCCTTGAAGGCTATGTAGTTCTTTGAGATTCTTCGGGGGAGGCATATCAATGATAGCCTTTGCTTTGGCTGGGTCAACTTCAATTCCCTTTTTGCTTACCAGAAAACCCAACAGTTTGCCTGATTCGACTCCAAAGACACACTTTTGCGGGTTAAGCCTTAACTTGTAAAGAATAAGTCTTTTAAAGACTTGATCAAGTGCTTCAAGGTGATTTTCTTCCTCTTTAGATTTCACGAGAATATCATCAACATATGCATCCATGATTTTGCGCATCTGATCGTGAAAGATAACAGCCATTGCCCTTTGATATGTTGCTCCAGCATTCTTGAGCCCAAAAGGCATAACCGTATAGCAGAAAGTGCCCCAAGGCGTAGTAAAAGAAGTTTTTGATTGGTCGCGGGCGGCCAACTTAATCTGATTGTAGCCGGAGTATCCGTCCATGAAAGAGAACATGGCATGTCCTGCCGTGCTATCAACTAGAAGATCGATGCTTGGAAGTGGATAGTCATCCTTCGGAGTTGCCTTATTGAGGTCTCTGAAGTCTATGCAAATCCTTACTTTGCCGCTTTTCTTTGGGACAATGACGATATTGGCTAACCAATCCGGGTAGTCAATGGCTCGAATAAATCCTACTTTGAGCAGATCTTCAAGTCCTTCCTTGACTTGCTGTTCTATTCTGGGATCCATTTTTCTCAGCTTCTGCTTGACTGACTTAGCATCCGGCTTCAAGACGAGTCGGTGTTCGACCAATTTGGGGTCTAAGCCCGGCATGTCTTCATATGTCCATGCGAACACTTCTTCATGCCGCTTGAGAAAATCTGTAAGCCTTTTCTTTTCTTCCGGACTCAGACTGGTTCCGATCTGGAGAATTTTTGGATCTTCCTCTGAACCGATATTGACACCTTCAGTTGGATCTTGTACTAGAGGAGATGGTTCGTCCTGCTTCTGAACTGCGGCGAACTCCGGTAATTCCTAAAGGGACTGATCGTATTCAGCACAATCATCTGACGGCTTTGCAATCTTATCATTTCCGGTGCTTGCTTTGATTCTGTGAATTGCTGTCGACTTCTGAAAGGCTTTGGGATTGAGAACGAGCTTCTTGATTGTCCGAGAAGTCATTCTGAAATTTTGGAGAAGAAATCTGGTTCAGATAAATCGGCCTATAGTAAGACAAGCAATCATTTGAAGAGAACCATGCATAAAATGGCATTGAATTTATAAAATGATGAGACAGACAGAAAGGGAGTAGATAGCATCCGGATAGACAAAGAAACTTGGAATTTTATTGATTGAATTGATCAGTGACATTGGTAAAATGAGACACTTATTTGAAAAAGAATAGAAAGAAAATAACAAATGGTCTTTATTGTGCTCCTTTGACAAAAACAGTCTTCCTTGATGAGCTTCCTCCGGAGAACCCTAGTCCTGCTCTGTGGGGACGATGTTTCTGGATCATTGGCTCGATGCGGCCATCTTCGTTCTTGCCGAGTCCCTTGAAGGGTTGATAACCATGCTTCAGGAGTAAATCGAATCCCTTTCTTGACTTCATGAATTGAGGAAACAAGGGATGATCCTTAATGGTGCTGTAGTCGATTCGACCTCCAACCTTGAAGAATTGAGGACCTTTCCATCGTGTCGTGGCTACTGATGGTGCCTGAAGTATTTCTCGATTCTCCCCGAGATTGATCTCTTCACTTTCCCTGATGCTGGGAATATCTGCATTGAATGATGGTCGAGGAATCATGGGCTGCGGGAGCCTTTCTTCTGGGTCTTCTCCCAGTATTGTGGTAATCACTCCACCTTTTGACCATTTTACGCATTGATGGAGGGTAGAAGGCACTGCATTAGCGTTGTGAATCCATGTCCTTCCGAGCAGCAAGTTGTAGGTTGGTGGTACATTAACCACGTGGAAAAGGACGGAGTGCACCGAATAGTTGATGAACACCTCCAGGAATATCTTGCCCTTGGCTGTTTGACCATGATTGTCAAACCCATAGATAGTGATGGGATCCAGAATATATTCTTCATCCTTGATCCCTAATGCTTTTGCGGTCATTTCGGGACATATGTTGAGGCTACTGCCTCCATCGACCAGCACATGGGGAACTGTCATTCCTCTGACTCGAACAACAATGTACAAGGCATTATTATGAAAGGAATGAGGCTTTGGAAGGTCCTCATCTGAGAAGGTGATTGGTGCATTGGTCATAGCAGAGTTCACAATCTGTGCCATGTCTTCAGGAGTAGTGCTGGGCTTAACTTTGATTTTCCTGAGTAAATCATCCAGTACTTGCTGGTGCTTGCTAGAATTCTTGGCCAAGTCAAGGATGGAGACATTGGATAAAGCAGTCAGAGGCTTCTGACTTAAATTCTCTGGCCTTGGTCTAACGATTTGCTTGAAGAAGTCAGGAGTTCCTTTTGATTTGGGAATTGACTTCACAGGTGCTTCCGCAACTTTCATTTTACCGAATGCTGAAATTAAGTCCATCTTCTTGGAATCTGGAGCTGCTTGTCGTAGCACCGTCACCTGATGCTGAACTTGGAGATCTTGCGCAGAACATGGCTTGATATGTTCATGCGGTAGAAAGGGTTGTGCAGACACTGCTGCTTTGGTGTGCGAAGGGAAGAGGTGGTTGAGAATGTCCATCTTCTCTTCTTCTTCTCCTTCTACCAATAGATTCTTTTCAATGAGATCTTGCACGATGTTTTTGAGAACAAAGCAGTTCTCGGTGTTGTGTCCCACTGTCTTGTGGAACTTGCAGAACTGATCTTTCCACTTCCCCATGGGCACAGGGGGATCGGCCAATCTGAGCAATTTGACCATCTCTTTCGATAGCATGTACTCGAGCACGTCCTCGAGTGATTGGTCAAGGTGAGTAAACTTTCTGTCGTAACTCCATCCTTTATGTTTGGTCTTCTCACGCAGTTTTGGCCCTTGATCTTGCTGAGGAGGCTTGCTGAACTGAGGAGCAGGCTTTGCTTTCTGATCTTTGTTGTTCGGATTGCCGGTGCCGTAGCAGTAATCTTTCTTCTGCCCTTTGTGCTGATTTCGGCCTTTGCTGTTGTTATTGGCAGAATAAGTGAAGTGAGCTTTCTTTTTCTGCTCACCATGGGAGTTGTTCTTGGAAAAGGTGAAGCCTTCATAGACTCCATTTTCCACACTCAGCTCGAGCCATTCGGCTCGTTCAGTCAGCTCAATGAAGGTCCTGGATGGCGCTGTGGAGATCAATCCTCTTAACGGCTGCGAAAAATTGTTGAGGATCAGGGACAATGCATGCCTTTCCGAGATAGGATCTCTCATCTTATTACAGGCCGATCTCCACCTGTGAATGAAGTCCCGTGCTTTTTCATTCTCATTCTGCCTTAAATTGCAGAGATGACTCAGTGTAGGCAGCGCTTCTGTGTTGAACAAGAAGCGTTCAATAAAGAGATTCACAACTTTGTCGAACTCCTTGAGCTCGATGGGGTTGATATGCTCAGCATACCACTTGGCTGCAACTCCTTCCAAGCTGCGGGGGAAACATAGAAACAATGCTCAGTTATCCCTTTTGAACCTCGAGCATTCTGCGAAGAATGTGGCGAGATGAGCTTTTGGGTCGCCAGAACCATCGAACTTGATGAATTTACGAGGGAGATTCTCCAGATCGTCATCCCCTTCTAAGCCGTCATAGAAGTCCTCACTGGTGAAGACTTTCTTGCCCTTGTCGCGGGCTTGCAGATCCTTGAAAACTCGAGCCATTTCTTTAAACTGCGCTTGCAAAGGCTCTTCTTTATCTCTGCTTTTTGATCCACGGCTTTTACTTTGGCCACGCTTCTGAAATGCCGGAGGTTCCTCATATTCTTCATCTGTGTTTTCAGTGAAATCTGATTCATCTGAAATCTCTTCTGGTTGGATCTGTTTCTTGGGAGCCTTCTTACCCCTGCGACCATGGAACCTTTCTCTGAATGGATTCCTTTCGGAGCTGGTCCCGGGCTGCTCATTCATCATCTTATTCATCATTTTTCTGAACATGGCATACATTTGAGGGTCTATGCCATCGTCTTCTTGCTGCTGCTCTCGACTCTTCTCAGATCGAGGGGAACTCATCTCTTCTTCCGAGGCTGACGAGTACTGGGATGCCATGGTTCTTTTGCCTGACCTTGTCTCGACCATCAAATGGTATGGATGCTCTCTGCAGGGCAAAGACCTGATTAGATTATGAAGGAATTAGCTTTTGGAAGAAATATTTGCTGAAAATATGGTAGACAATTTGGAAAAGATGTCCCATTACTAGAGACTGAGTCATCGTGGGAATCACGACAATTGTGTTGTCATTCCTTCTGCAAAAGAAATAAACAACGAAAATATGCCTTGTTACCTAAGCGAGGTCGTCAAACCACAATGGAAAGAGAAAGAAAATTTTATTGAAATGGGGAAAACATGACTTTATTGATCTTGACAAAGAGGTGGGGGACAAACAATTTGCCACCATTCATGATAGTCGGCAGACACTCTAGGACCTGGAAAGATTTTGAGAGAGACAAAGGAATCCCAGCCGTAGCGGGCAGAATGATATGCCCCGGACCATTGTGCGAAAGTGAGATCAAACTCTGCCATAACTCCTGATAACAGTCGGGCTTCGACATACTGCTGCCTCTGGGAGAACTGCCGAACACATCTCTGTGGTTGGTAGTAAGTGCAGAAGAATGGTCCCAGCAACTTGAACCGCTTGCTATAAGCGTACGTATATCTGGGAGGAGATATTTGCCGATCAAAATAGTCCCAAACAACGTCATCCTCTTGAATGTTGTTGATCATAGACCGGTACTGCGCCACTGGAAGGAGTTCTTGACCATTGTATCTGAAAGAGCTTGCTCGGGCTGGAACGTGTTGGAAAAACCAGGACTGAAGTGCGTAGATGCATCCTTCAATTAAAATGGACTCTCCAAGTGAGAATCGAGTCAGACCTCGATATAGGAAGGCGAGCGCTGCCATGGCTATAGAGAGGCGATTGGTTTGCCGACTTTCCCATCTCCTCATAAGCTGGATTATCCTGATGTCCATGTAGTTCTGTCCATCTGGGAAAAGGGACAGTCCTACAGTGCATAGAACCATTGCATTCTGAATCTTTTCTTTGGCTGTTCTTGAAAGCGAGCTGACTTCGACGAAGGTCCCGTACTGGCGGTACAACTCAAGTAGGTCAACATATTCATCTCCTTCTAACTGGATCAGGGGCCAAGATCAGCGGCCTGTCATACGAGCTAAGGAGTCACGGGGGTCCAAACCCTTGACATTGATAAGGAATTGATGCTCTAAGGGGTCGCTTGGTCGACCATCTGGTTCTGGCAACCCCATGATTTCTGAAAATTCATCCATTAAAACAGTCATCTCTCCCCACGGGAACCAGAAGGTACGCGTTCGAGGATTCCATCGCTATGCAATTGCATGGATCAGGTTGCCATTGATGGTCTGTTTTCCGACTGCTGATGCCAGCTCCAATCCGCACTCGCTCAAATGGTCCGGGAACATTCGGAAAAAGCTCTTTAGCCAGAAATAATACCACCGGGGAATGAAAGTTCCGGTGCTAAGGGCTCGATGTTCAGGACGACCTTGTCGCACCTCGAAGGAGATGTGACCTTCAGGAAAGATAGGATCGACTTGACGGGATGCCATCGAACTGAAAATAGAGAAAGACTCAGAATGAGACTTAGGAAAATGTGAGAAATTTTGAAAAAATTTTGCAGGCAGGATGAAAATGCAGCTAGAAATTCGAGATCCAGTAGAAAGGTAGAATGTAAAATCGCCTGGAGTTTTGGGAGAAATGGGATAATTGGAAAAATCATCCAGGTTTTGAGAAAACATTTTGTGGAAAATAAAGATGTTTTGAAAAAGGCCTAAGAAGTTGGAGAACATTGGGAAATATAAGAAATTAAGAAAATCATACACATACAATCACATCCTGCACAAACATTCATGCACATTCAGCACTCCCTAAAAGGCTGACTCTAGATGCATCCATTTGAAAACAGCTGTAGGACCTTACCCCTAACTCTAGGTTCAAATCATCTTCGTCCGATCCAGTTATGCCGATGTACCCGAATTGAAATCCGAGGTACGTGGCATAGAGTTTCAACTCCGGTTCTAAGGTAAGGTTTTCCAACATCCTTGAGCGCCTACCGATATACTTTGGACTGTGGCCCGCGGTACGTGGTAGGGGGGTGTTAACCCAAATAGTTGGCCCAGTTGTGAGGCTCTGTCCCGAACTATGGTTCTAGAAGAGAGCCCAGCAACGTGAAGACCGGGTAATGATAGGTAATTGAGAGTTTTGAAAAATGATCACATGCAATAAATAGAAGGCTCTAAGTCCTAGAGAGATAGATTTTGAAAACTTTGAAGAAGCACACATTGTTAGCATTCAGATCCTAAATTGAGGAGAGTTGTATTTAGACCTAAGTCTATGTGAGCATGAAAATTTCTCCTCAATATGGTCCTACCAAACCATGCCTAAGCTATATGCATTCAATGTCAGCTGGGTCAGAATCTAGGCTCCTAGGTTCGCATGATATCAAAAGTAAAGAGCTGACATTTTGTGAACATAGTTTCAATAATTGAACTAAGTCAAGCACTTTTTTTTTTTTGGTCAGACAAGGACAGGTCCCATCACGGTCGCCAAACCTGTTATCGTCGCGAAATTTTCCCCCCGTCTTCCCATCCTTGCGGAAGAGAGAGAGAGGGGAAACGCTTTCGCGCTTCAAACTTTGACCGGATTTTGGAAATTGTTTTGAAATACTCGCCTCCGTTTTTGAAAATTGCGGGAAAATCCATGGGATGGGGCTCGACCTGTCGGTACGAGGTTCGACCGTTCCTGCGGCCTTTAACAGGGGTAATCGAACCAAGGACCAAAACTATGCTTGACTTAGCGAAATTATCAAAGTTATGTTCTATCCTAATGCACAGAGAATTCAGGCATGTGCTATGAGATTTTGGAAAATGCCAGTTAGAAAACATGATGTATGCTTAGAAAAACATTTGGAGTTGGAAAGAATCTCTCAGGAAAAAGGTCAATTTCTCAGGAAACTCAGATAAAAAAGGGGTTTTTGAAAACATGAGGAAGCTTATAAAGATGTGGAAAAATCAGAAATAGTTGAAAATCTTGGGAAAATGGAAGTGATTCTTGAGAAAAGATGTACCTTTTGAAAAGGGAAACACTTCTTAGGAAAACTTGGACTTTGAGAGTTTTCTTAGGAAAATGATGGAAAATTTATAGGAAAACTCATTGGAGAAGGAAATTCAAAACTTGGGGAATCGAAATCCTGGGAATTTTACCTTTTGAAATACTTGAAAATCGATTTTGGATCTTGAAGAAAGATTGGAAAACTCTTTTGAATATCTTAAGAAAATATCATTTTTCTGGGAAAACTGTGGAAAAGCTTGTCTTTGGAAAACCGATTTTGAAAAATCCTTAGAATTTCTTGAGAAATCGATTTCTTGAGAATGAAGTTTTCTTGAGAAAATCTTGAGAAAATCAATGATTTTATGATGCAAATGACATAAGTGAATGAATGCACTTTGAAAAGATTTTCTAAGAGATTTGTTGGAAAAATATGCATTAAGTCAAGATAAATCCTTCACATATCCTGACTGTGGCCATGAATATGTTCAGAATTTAGTTGATTTGATGCACATGATTTTGAAAACTTTGGAAATATGATGTGCATTTTAAGATAGCCTAAGAGTGTAGGCTCAATGTGACTAGTAGAAAGATGATGGATCTGGGTCTCGTCCATATTCCGACTAGGGCCGTAAATATGGATCCCACCGAGTCCATCAACTCCCTAAGAGTTGGTGCACGTGCCATTCATGAACATCCATAGTGCTTTTGAAATAAAATGCATGAATCATAGAAACAGGATATTGCATAAATTCAAACTATATGATATGCATCCTAGTCTAAGCAGGAAATTAAATCTCTTATTCCAAAATTTACATTATTACATCACTAAATAAAGGAAATAAAAGAAATTTGCAGACTTCAGATCCTTCTTTGGAATGTCCCTGCCAAGCTTGAAATAAAGTTAGCTCAAATATGTGGGTTTTTCCAAGATTTTCCAATAATATTATGAAATTATTGGATTTAATTGGATATAAACCCTATGATCAGGCTTCCTTGATATTTGAAATGATGTAAATGCAGGGAATTCAGTGGAAAACAGTTTGAAATTCGGAATTGGGGTCAAAATGACCAAAATACCCCTAAAATTAAAGTTACACATTTAAAATCAGGGTTTTTTGAAGGAAAACTTAGTAAAATTGGGATTTCGAAATTCAAATTGAATTCAATGATGATGAAATGCAGTATGACATGCTGCTAAACACATTAGGACTGTAAAATCAGAATTTGGCATTTTGCAATTTACTCAAAATAACGAATTTCGCTTGTTTTTCACTTGGATCCGGGTCCTGCGGGACCCTGTTTTGGTATTGTGGCTAATCCGAACCTCAAATGGATTCTAAATTGCACCAAATTCAGTATGAAGCATCTACGTACTCTGATAAACAACCTAAAATGCTAAAAATCACGAAATGATATGATTTAAATGCTACAATTCAAAGAAAGTCCTAAAATGGTGGATTTTGCCTATGGATCCGAACCAAATGCAATGCTTAACATGATAATGTAAGATTTACACCATGGAAACTTCTGATATTTTTCATACTGCTAAAAGACCCGAAATGGAACATTTTTGGTTTTTATAGCCTCGGGATTTGAGCCATTGTGAGTTCAATAACAGAGATTTAGTTCTGACAGAGATAAAAATCACACTAATCTGATGAAAAATGCTAAAGAAATACAAAACGGCCATGGAAATTTATGAAATTAATCAGAGTTATGCAAGACACCTACATGAACAACTTTTATGTTTATGACTTCGGCATTTGATCAACGGAAACACAGATAAAAATATAACTATTTCTGCCTAAACTAACAGAATAGACAAATATAGAAAAACAGGGGGCTGAAAAGAAAAATCCGAAACAGGATTCAACACTGTTCTAAAAATTACAGACTTTCAGATTCAAACATAGGACATCTCTGAAACCACTTTCACTTTTTACAGCTTTGGATTTGGAGCAACACACAAAGAGAAACCATAGCACTAAGTCGATCCAAGATCTCAGAGGCCCAAATTAGGCTCTGACACGTGTCCCGAACTCTCGGATTTTTTTCAGACATAAACAAAATCATCAAAATCTGAAAAAATCATATTAAAAACTAGACATTCTCCCGAGTTCAGAACATCTTTCGTATTGAAAATCGGATCTCCCATGAGGGATATCTCGATTTTACAAGTCGGCAAACGATTTTCAAAACGCATCCCAGGTAACAAAACCCGACTTGCCATTTTAAATGTTTACCGCAGTAAACAAATTCAAATGGCTCCGAATTTTTGGAAAAATTTTAGGGACAACTAAGGGCGCATTCCGTGATTTTTTTGGGATTTTTAATAAAAAAAAAATGCATGCAATGACATGTGGACTGACTGACAAAAACGGAGACCTACTGAAAATAAGCAGAATTGAAATAAAGGCTAAATTAATCCTAATTAATTCATGAAATATGCTAAATGAATGAAATAAAATGCAAATTAAACCTAGCTAACTATATTAATGTTAAAAATCATCAAGGAAGCATAATTAAACATTTTTATATATGTCGTTTTATGAGAATAGCTCAATCCATCTCTCGGATGAGCTCTTTCTTCAAACGACTCCCGAATCAGATTATGGAATTACATGAAGGGGAAAAGAAGTGCACCTTGCTTTGTTACGCAACGTAGGAGCTCTGGAAAGGGGCAGCTATCATGAGCTTCCTTCGTCCTTCGCTCCGAGCTTCGGATGGTCCTCCGAAATCGAGCTCTGTTGGAATCGGATTGGCCACGGCACGAACCTTACTCCACCTTCTTCAATGCGCCAAAGGGGGCACGATTTCCAAGGTTCAAAATCAGATGTTAGGAAGGCTAGGTCGGATTCTCCAAGTTCACAAGAGCTAAAAAAAAATGATCTCTTTAGGCTGGACGTGAACCCTTGTTTTTATAAATTTTCTGAAAAATTTTGAAATTCAAACAGGCTGGATCTGAGCCCTCCATGTGGCGCCATCTCAGGGGGTGTCATCTGAGGGGTTTGAAATTCGAATTTGTCTTTTGCAGGGAACCCTCAGGTGGCGCCACCTCAAAAGGCTATTTTGATTTTTGAAAAAAATAAAAAATGAAAATTTTGTGGGTGAGACACCTCAGCAGGGGGAATTTGGAATTTTTCAAAAGTTTGCTTGATTCTCTCTGCAGGGAACTCCCAGAAGGCGCCACCTCAGAGGGTGCTCTCTTGGAGTTTGAATTTCAAATTCACTTTTTTGTAGGGAGTCCTCAGGTGGCGCCACCTCATGGTGGGCTACCTTTATTAAAAATAAAATAAAAAATAAAAATGGAGCCAAGTGGAGTCCTGGAATGGTGCCACCTCAAAAGGTGTTTGACACATGTCAGAAGGACAGAGCAGTGGGCTCAGAAGGCGCCACCTCAGAGGAATTTGAATTTTGCTTTTTCTGGTGAAAGGAGGTCTGGACATGTGGCAGTCCAGGATGGTTCCAAGTGTCAGCCTGCTGGAGAGGTTCTTCAGATGGCGCCACCTCAGAGGAGAATTCGAATTTCAAATGGAGGTTGGCCCTGGAGGAATGGAGGATGGACATGTGGCGCCACCTCAGGGTGGCTCCTACAATGCCATGTGGCAAGAGGGAGGAAAAAGAGGGCAGTGACATGTGTCTCCTACTTTTCTGAAAAAAATAGGGAGAGGACATGTGTCCTCTACTTTTTCTGAAGGAGTGAGAAGGAGACATGTGTCACCTTCTTTTCTGAAAGAAGCAGAAGATGACACGTGGCAGAGGGGAGAGAAGGTGGGCCAGGCCATGTGGCGCCATCTCAGACAGGATGAAAAAGGTAGGAGTTCAGGATTTGCGCCACCTATGGGGAGTTTTGAACTTTTGAATTCTAGTTTTTCTGAAGAAAACAGAAAACGACACATGGCACTTGCTTTTTCTGAGGAAATGAGAGCTTGCCATGTGTCCTCTGCAGGAGACACTCCAGATGGCGCCACCTCAGAGGAGACAAGCCTACCTTTTTTGTAGGAATTTAGGAGTGACACATGTTTCCTACTTTTCTGAAAAAAATAGGGAGAGGACATGTGTCAGGCTACTTTTCTAGAAGGAAGGAGGGGTTGACACGTGTCCCCTGCAGGAGACACACTTCAAGTAGCGCCACCTCAGAGGAGACAAACTCCACTTTTTCTAGACAGGACAACCTATGACACTTGGCATCTCCTGGTAGTCTTTGAAATGACACATGGCGCCGGATGGATAGGGTGACATATGGCAGATAATTGGGATGACATGTGGCGGCTTCTGAAGGTAGCCCCACATTGACACATGGCAGAAGAGGGAAGGTGACATGTGGCACCAACTCTAGGTGAACCCTATGCTGACACATGGCATGTAAATGGGAGGAGAGAGAAAGGACAAGTGGCACCAATCCAGGGGACAAGGCTCCTATATTTTTTTGGTTTTTCAAAATTCAAATTTTCAAAAGAAAAGCCTGTGTGACACCACCTCAATGTGGGTCCCACATTGCTTCTTTATTGACATAAGGACAAGACAGTAAAACCTCTTTTTGGAATTTTCATAAAAATTTGGACTAATGGGCAAAACAGGAATTTTGGAAAGAGTTGGCCCTTGTAGGGCGATTTTGTAAAAGAAAGATATTTGAAATTGTCAAAAAGGGCAAAATCTGAGGTGAAGTGACTGAAATCCATATTGAAAACTATCCAGATGGTTTTCCTGAGGAAATATTTTGAAATTCAGAGTCCTGGGGGTAAAATGGGAAAAATTGATATTTTTGAAGACCCAGGGTTTTGAAATCAATTTTGAAAAGAGTTGAAATTCTAATCTGGATTGAAAATTTTGAAATCAAGAGTTCTGGACCTCGAAATGACATGCTGTGCAGTGCAGTGATTTGAAATGCTCATGCAATGATATGCAATGTCATGTCTTATGAAATGTAATCTTGAATCAAGACTTGGAGATGTCTGTCTCCTGTCAGGAGTAAAATTTTGAACATCTGAGCTAAAAATAGAGAAATTTTGAGAGTTGCAGATGAAAATTAGACTTTTGCAAGGTCCGAGCTCAGAAAATGACCATTTTGCCCTTCGGCGATTTCAAAAAGGCTGGATGATGATGCTTGGTGAAGATGTCGGGGAGGTGAGTGAAAATTTGGGGTGTTTACAATTTCTCAATTCCTCAAATCCATATTCATTCATTTCATGCATTTACCAATTCCAATCTCAATTCAAAGAAGTTCATTTTCTCAAAATCTCCCAAGTCTTATAGCAAAATCGATTTTCCCAAAAGCATTGAATTTCAAAGAATATTTCAAGTGTTTTTCAAGTTCATAAACTCAATTTTCCAAAGTTATGCAGTCAATTTCAAAGTTTGAAGTTAGAAATTTTCTAAGTCTTATTCAAAAGAATATGGATTTGCCAATGATATTTCAAGTATTTCCCAAGTTCCAAATTCAAATTTTCTAAGTTAGAATTTCAATTTCCAAGTTTGAATTCAGAGAAACCAAGTCTCAGAATCGATTTTCACCAAATGTCAAGGATTTCTCAAAATCGATTTTTATTTCTCTCAGAAGTATATTTCAAATCCCATTTCACGATTTCTCATGTGATATCATTTCCAAGATTTATATTTTCTAAATATTTCAATCATTCAAAGCAAACATCATGTTTTCAAAATGTGCATTTTCTGAAAATTCATAGCACATGCCTGATTCTATGTGCATTTAGAAATTAGAATATGATTTAGACAAGTTGAATAGAGTATAGCATAAGATTGATCCTTGGTTCAATTACCCCTGTTAAAGGTGGCAGAAACGGTTGAACCTCGTACCGACAGGCGAGTCCCATTCTACGGAATTTTCCCGCATTTTAAAACGGAGGCGAGTTATTTTCAAAATCTTTTTCAAGGTCAGTTTGACTCGCAAAAGTTAAAATTTTTGCGATGATAACAACCATCTGCAACCATACGAGGAAATTCATTGAGGATGACTGTTTCTCCTTGGAAGTTGGCCTATCAGAAAGGAATGGTGCAGATGGACCAACATTCTCAAGTCGGTGACACCCAACTCGAGAGTCATTTTGGAGAGTGGAAGGGTGAATTTGGTGTCTAAAATCAGTCATCTTTTAGATATTAAGCATCTCTCACCACCCCCTCCAAAATTATCTAGTATTATGTATAGTTTTGACAGGTTTTGTATAAAAAAAAAGTAAATATATGTAACACCCCGGATTTCCAAAACAAAGCTAAGTTAAAATTTTCATGAATTTCTTTCTTTTTTCTTTGCAGCGAAACTTAGAAAAACTTTTAGCAGCGAAATCAGACGATAATGAGTCGTCAGTTTTAGAAAACCCCAGGCACATTACAGGTATGTGGCCAAGAAACTCATTGACCACCAAAGTGTTCTATTTTATCGAAAACCGCATGTTTATTACAACATCACTGCTTGAAAAGGCAATATATGTTCAATAAAAGGAAGCAGTACAACTCTGTCTAAAGAAACCTTGGAACTCGATGCCGCCTTGCTCCACATATCGCAACGCAGTTTCAACACCTAAAATCCCATAAAACGGGGTCAGAACCACTGATGGTCTGGTAAGCAAATAATCATGCATCCATTCAACTTAAGTAAATGCGTTGACCACTCAGGGTCACAGTTCGCAATAACGATGCTCAAGTCTCTCCGACTTAACGTATATCGCAAAAGCCTCCTCAGGGCTATGAGTTGAACATCCGCTCAAGTCTTCCACGACTTAGTCTTGACCTCTTCTGGGTTTCAAAGGGATGTCTAGCTCAAGTCTTTATACTTGGCACATCCGTATCTCACACATCTAAGGACAACTCCTTGAGTTTCGCTTAGTCATGCGGATACAACACGGGTCTTTGCCCAGTCTGTCAGTCGTATACCAATCATGAGACATTCACAAAGGTTATGCAGGACTGACTCAACAACGTCCATTCACTCATACATTCAAGCATCACTGAACCTAAGCTAATGCTTTGTTTCGATAATTAACCCCTTCCTCTGGGCTTAAGGGAGGTATATCTGAGCACCAACGCGATGACCTGGGGGTTGATTATTCTATGTATTTTTAGATACCCTAGAGGCCTATTGATTCCATTCCCTTAGTAGGACGACACAATGATACCAGAAGAAGTCTCTACTAGGTATTCAAATGCATTCTGCTACTGCAGTATTTGGGTTCAATCCTTAGAATTTAAGGATAACCACGACCTTCATACCTCTGAGTGATGGAGGCCATTATGAACTCTATCAGGTTCGAGGGTAATATAAGTCACTCAAGGCTGCAACATCACCGTCTTCCTCAGTGAGAAATTCTGAAAGGGTCTGCCGGTCTGACAAGCTACTTAATGCATGCCTATAGGGAAGTTATTGAGGAGTATGTATCCAACCCCGTTCAGTGTGCCCCTAACACGGTCATCAACCGTGGGGTCATTTTATTTTATTCATATGCATGCTTGACTCTGCTCTCGGCACTGCAGCCATCACGAGCATCTCACCTCTTCCGGGTGGACAACATACTCTGACTCTGCAGCCCTTACGAGTCTAGTTGTATATCAGTCTCTCAATGAGCATGCATATGACATGATCTCAATGTATCGGATGCTCTGAGTATTTTTATGCAACGAGCCCACAACCTAGTCAAGGCACAACCACTACTTTGGCGCAGCGGCCCTTACGAGCAAGGTGCCCTTACAGGTATCAGGGAGACGAGCCAATCTGGCATCGTTCTAACAATGGGCATCGTTGTTCCATTTAACTGGTTTTGACAGCTCTTCTGCCAATCATTTCGTTAGCACCTCCCCTGCTCCAACAGTAGGGATGCGGCGATCCTTTCTACATTGTAGAAAGTGTCCAACGAACTGGGTAGCAACCCCTATGTATGACGGAGTATCCTGCTATGTTCTTCCTAAGCTATTTCTAGCTTCTTCAAAAATTCCAGCAGTACTTCTTCTCTTTAATGGAGAAAGCGTGCGTTTCTTTTGACCATTTCAGCGACATCTCCCCTCTTTCACAGAGAAATTGCCACGCTTAACCCGGGAAATGGATGCACATCGTTGTGTATACCTTGCATCTAACAAGGTTGTTTGGAACCCTAAGCCATAGTTAGGACATACGTAAATGACTTAGTCTTTACGTAAAAAGCAGTTTTGCCAAAAAGTGAAGCCTTTCTAATAGGGGCTTCATTCGTCAAGCAGAATCTTGAACGAGGAGCGGTAAGGGAATCACATCGGTGATTTTGAGTTGATCTCCATTTGAATGCTCATTAACGTGCCATATATATAATATAAGTAGAAGTCTGTGTTTTATATGGCGGCGACGTAAAGGAAATGCATATACTTATTGTTCGGGGTGTGTAACCAAACGAAATATTCTCTCTCTCTCTCTCTCTCTCTCTCTCTATATATATATATATATATATATATATATATATATATATATATATATATATATATATATATATTTGCAGAAAGCAGAAGCCTTAGCGTCATTCAACACGACAGCGTAATATAAATGCATAATCAGAAGTGCATAATTAAAAATTATCGAAAGTAGGGAGCCTTGGCATCATACGACGCGATGACGTAATGTAAATGCATAATCGAAAGTACAAAATTAGAAATTGCAGAAAGTAGGGAGCCTTGGCATCATACGACACGACGACAAAGGTAAATTACAAGGCCTTGGTGATATAAGATGCGACGACAGTCACCAAACAATATACACAAAGTTCGGCATCCCACAAGAGTTACGAGGTGAGCGGGTGAACACCAAAGTGTCCCGAAGGGCTCAACCAGGAACTAGGGTAAGATACCATTTTTAAGAACGCATATACTGCGTATTCAACATATATATCCGAAGTTAGTTACGAGGTGAGCGGTTGAACACCGAAGTGTCCCAAAGGGCTCAACCAAGAACTCGGGTTAGATACTACTTCAAAAACTATATACTATATACAAAAAAGCAAATACTTGAAAGAGATGGATCAACGAAGTGAACGTAGTTCAAATCATAGAAGAAAAGGCTTTGAAACGCTCCGAGTACTTCAAACGGGGTTCGAGCATTCCTTCGAGAGGTCAGACTAGGTCAGATGAGGTCAACCTAGTTGAGAAAGAGGAAGAGTAAGTCAAGCTACTCAACCTAAGTGGTTTGAACCAAACTGGGTTCGGTCCAAGTCAACTGGGTTCAATAAGTTCAAACTTAGCCCAAGCTGGCTAGGTCTAGGTTCAGAAAATCAGACCAGGGTTTGGGACTAAAAAGACCTTTGACTTCAAACCCAACTAGGTTCAAGTCAAGTCAACTAGGTTTGGACCAGGTCAAGTGAGCTAGGACCAAGTCAGACAGGCTAAGACTAGATCAGGCAGGCTAAGACCAGATCAGGCAGGCTCAGGCCAAGTTAGGTGGGCTCAGACCCACTTGGGCTCACTAGGGGAAGTTTAGGAGAGAGAGAAGGCAAAAGAGAGAAGGGGGGTCAAAATTATGAGAAGAGAGAGAGTGGGGAGGGCTATTTATAGTCCAAGCCCACCTCTTTTATGGTTTTTTCTAGAAAAACCTAGAAAAATCCCATTTCCTTTATGCCCTTAGCTTTATTTTAATTCCAAGAGGTTACTTTTGAGGTGGGGCCCATAAGATATTTTCATAGGATATTTTGTGGGTCCCACAAGATATTTTCTGAGAAATATTTCTGTGGGTCTCGCAAAAATTTTGGGTTTTCGGTAATTTTTTTCTGAAAAATTCTGAGTACGACATTCTCTTCGTATTGACGTAACTAAGAAAGTTGGCTCGTGAAAATCTCTTGATTTTGTTCAGGTAGAAAGTTATGACTTCTAGAGTGTTTGAGCATATATTCGCGAAGATACAAATATCCTAAGTAGATTTGGCTCGCAGGAATCAGTTAGATTCGCATTTTGAATTCATATGCTATTTTTACTTGGAAATGCCTCGTGAATTTCTTCAGAAAGATACTGAAAAAAATTGTGGGTCTTACAATATATGTCAAATTAGATAGAAATATGTTGCACCTAAAAATCATGGAAAGATCATCCCCCGATTAGTTCCCTTCGAGGGAAGATATAGATCCTTATTGGTTATATTATCGATCAATGAAATCTGGTAGGGGTCTGCCTAACTCCAGCTTGCCTTTCAAAAAAATAAATAAATTCTAAGAGATATTTCTAAATTGTAATTTACTTTTTACCTTTTATTAAAATTGAAAGTGTTCCACAAATTGATTTAGGAAACCAGCTATATGTAAAAAGATCAACCCAAACAATCATCTTTTTCAATTTAAAATTTCAACCACCCACCTATATATATGTATATATATATATATATATATATATATATATATATATATATATATATATATATAGAGAGAGAGAGAGAGAGAGAGAGAGAGAGAGAGAGAGAGAGAGATTTTAAATGTAAAGATAAACATGATCACACGATTAATAAGTAATTAAGCAACTTTTGGTAAAAAAGAGAGGGGAGAGGATGGAGATTCCTTTTAAAATGTTTTTTGAGGTAACCTATAAAATGTTTATCTTTAAAGTTGAAAAAAAAGGAACACTCATTTAGGCATAGGATGGATGGTGCTATTCACGTTTTAGTAGTCGATTAATCAATTTTTCACAAAATTTATAGAGAAGACAAACAAATACATGATAGAACTAAGAAAGGTATGTTGGAATCCGGATTAGGGAAATTATATTTCTTGGTTCTTAAATTTGTTCATGCTAAATCATTGAAAAAATCATAAATAAATAAATAAAATATAATGCGGAAGCATACCCGAATCCATTATTGCATCGATAGATCATGATGGGTTAGATATTCCAAAACCTCTATAGGTGGCATTTCTTTTTTTTCTAAACCTAATGAGAGAGAGACAATTTTCTTTCTTGATGGGAAGGCAAAAGAGAACATCCACTATATATGGTTTTGAAGACCATAACCTAATTGTAACCACCCTATAGTCTTCTTTCTAATTCAACCCATCATAAAATAAAAAATTGATATATGAGGGCACATGAGATATCTACACATTATTATAACCATACTTTATAAGATGTCCTATAGCCCAACCGTATACGATCATTTTATATGGGCCCTCACTTTAGACAATTTATAATGTGTTCAATTACATATGTAGGCCCACATGATATATCTAACAATCTTCCACTTGGGCCACATATGTTACCATACAATCACTCATTATACAATATCCTTATGAGCTCAAAAACACTGTCTTAATAGATGACATCTCCAACAATATGCTCCATCGATCATGTCAACATAGAACCAAAGTGATCTTCATTACAATCATCGTAATTAGACTCATCAATGATCACATATATTGACATAACCAACAACATAGATCAAGTATGAATGTGAAACATGAAAATTACATGTAATGTGATCTGAACATGCCTATTTCCAACTGGTCCTACCTTTTTCTTTAGTGAGATCACAATAAATGAGTACAAAATGAAACTAAAACCAGAGTCTTATATGGAAGTAATAAAATGAAACTTTATTTTATCTCAGAACATCTAAATACAAACTCCCACTAAACTAATATATCATTAAATGATACAACATCCATTCTAGCAGTATGCTCATGAAAGACCTTGGGTGGTAAAACTTTGGTAAGCGGATCCACAATCATGGAGTTTATGCCAATATATTTAATAGATATTTGATTTTTCTGCACTCTTTCTTTAACAACAAGGAACTTAATAATGTCTATATGTTTTGATTTTGATGAGCTCCTGTTGTTGGAATATAGTACTACCAAATTATTATCACAAAATAACTTTAATGGTCTTTTAATGTTATCTAAAATCGCAGCCTAGTGACAAAATTGCGTAACCCTATTCCATGATTGGATGCCTCATAACAGGCTACAAACTCTACTGACATAGTGGAAGATGCAATGAGTGTCTGCTTAGCACTCCTCCAAGAGATAGCTCCTCTGGCCAATAGATAAACATAACCTGACGTAGATTTGCGACTATCTTAGCATCCAACAAAGTCAGAATCAGAATACCCAATGATCTCTAGCTGATTTGACTTCCTGTATATGAGCATGTAATCTTTTTTTTTTCCTGCAAGTATCGCATAACCTGTTTGGCTACTTTCTAATGATCTATACCTGGGTTACTGAGATATCTGTCTAACATCCTAACAATGTATGCTATATCTGAATGTGTACACACTTGAGCATACATAAGACTCCCTACAACAGATGCATAGAAAATCTTTTCCATATCTTTAACTTTAAACTGGTGTCTGAGACACTGAGCGAGACTATACTTGTCTTCCTTAACAACAGGGGTATCACCTGGTTTACAATCCTTCGTGCCAAATTTGTCACCAAGATCTTTCATTTCAAATTTCTTTGTCAAAAATTTCTTACTTTCATGCAATAAGCCTATATCATTGCTAGCAAATAGTATGTCATCAACATATAAAATCAGGAAAATATATTTACCCCCACTAAATTTATGGTATATACATTCATCAACCACATTCATCTAAAATCCAAATGAGAGGATAACTTGATAAAATTTATGATACCATTGACGGGAAGCTTGCTTAAGTCTATAGATGGATTTCTTTAATTTGCAAACCATTTTCTTTGCATCGCCTGAGATAAGATATTTCAGTTGCACCATATATATTATCTCATCAATGCTACCGTTAAGGAATGCAGTCTTTACATCTATCAAATGTAGCTCCAAATCAAAATGAGCCATAAGTGCCAACATTATTCTGAAAGAGTCTTTTATGAAAACTGGAGAGAAAGTCGTTGTATAGTCAATGCCTACCCTTTGAGTAAACCCTTTTGCAACAAGACGTGCCTTATATATTTTCACATCACCCTTTGAATCCCTCTTGATTTTAAATATCCATTTACAACCAATGGCTTTTACACCTTCAGGTATTGGGATAAGATCATATATGTCATTGTCTTTCATGGATTTAAACTCTTCATGGATGACATTTATCAACTTTTGAGAGTTAGAACTCTGTATAGCTTGCTGAAAGTTGATTGAATCATCTTCCTTTAAGCCAGTATTACCCTCATATTTTTGAAGAAAAATAATATAATCATCTAGAATTGTCCTTCTCCTCTCTCGAGTGGATTTTCTTAATGACACTTGTTCTTGAGTTACTTGAGGTTTTTCTTGAGATGTTTCTTGAGGTTGTTAAGTTTGTATTCCAGAAGTAAAAACTTGATTTTGGATAGGGAGATCTTGAATATTGCCTTATTCTGGATTTGTTTGAATAATGTCAAAAATTGAAAATGGATCATTGTCAATAACAACTGTAGGAAGAGAAACAAATTCTTCTTCAAAAGCAATGTTTTTCACCTTATCACCTTTTCCGAACTTAGTATCCTAAAAAAAGTAAATATTTTTTGTCTAAAAAAAGGACTTATTCACAGGGTTATAAAATTTATAACCCCTAGATCTTTCAGAATATCCAATAAAATAACAGCTAATCGTTCTTAAGTCTAATTTTCTTTTATGTGGTCTGTATGGCTTAGCCTTAGTTGAACATCCCCAAATATGGAAATATTTCATACTAGGTTTTTTGCCTATCCACATTTCATATGGGGTTTTAGTTATTGCTTTAGTTGGTACTCTGTTTAGTACATAAGCAACAATCTTTAGTGCCTCTCCCTAGAAGGATTCTAGTAAAGTAGAATGACAAATCATACTCCTTACCATATCCTTTAAGGTCCTGTTTCGTCTATCAGCAACACCATTCATGCTAGAAGTGCCTGACATGGTATATTGAAGGACGATACCAAATTCCTCTAGAAATTTAGCAAATGGCCTTGGACGTTGTTCACCTAATCTATCATATCTACCATAGTATTCACCACCACTGTCAGATTTAACAGATTTAATCCTTTTGCCAAGTTGAGTTTTAACTCTAGCCTTAAATGATTTGAACACATCTAGTGACTGCGACTTTTTATGAATCAAATATAGGTACCAATAACATGAATAGTTGTCTATGAATGTAATAAAATATTATTGACCATTCCAAGAAGCCGTAGGGAATGGCCCACAAATATCCGTATGTATAAGTTCTAAGACGTTTGTTCTTCTGTTAGCACCTATTTTCCTAATGTTTGTTCAATTTTCTTTTATGCACTCAACACAAACATGAAAGTCAGTGAAATCAAGAGAATCAAGAATTTTACTTGTCACACGCCTTTCAATTCTTTGTTTAGAAATGTGATCTGAGCACTTGTGCCATAATAAAGTAGAATTCTCACTTGCTAATTTTTGTTTTGTACCACGTGAACTTGAATCCAACGAAATAACAACTAACCATTCTTGAGTCCAGTTTCCTTTCAAGTGGCCTATATGGCTTAGCCTCAACTGGACATCCCCAAATATGAAAATGCTTCATACTAGGCTTTTTGCATATCCACATTTCATATGGGATTTTGGTTACTGCTTTAGTTGGTACTCTATTCAGTATATAAGCTGCAGTCTTTAGTGCCTCTCCCCAAAGAGATTCTGCTAAAGTAAAATGACAAATCATACTCCTTACCATATCCTTTAAGGTTTTGTTTTGTCTCTCAGCAACATCATTCATGCTAGAAGTGCTTGACATGGTGTACTGAGGGACAATACCATATTCCTCTAAGAATTTAGCAAACAGTCCTAAACGTTGTTCACCGGATCCATCATATCTACAATAGTATTCACCACCACGGTTAGATCTGACAACTTTAATCCTTTTGCCAAGTTGAGTTTTAATTGCAACCTTAAATGATTTGAACATATCCAATGACTGGGATTTTTCATGAATCAAATATAGGTACCGATGACCTATAAATATCCGTACGAATAAGTTCTAAGACGTATGTTATTTTGTCGACACTTATTTTTCTTATGTTTGTTCGTTTCTCTTTTATGCACTTAACACAAACCTGAAAGTTAGTGAAATCAAGAAAATCAAGGAAATCAAGAATTTCACTTGTCATAAGTCTTTCGATTCTTTGTTTAGAAATATGACCTAATCACTTGTGACATAATAAAATAGAATTCTCACTAGTTAATTTTCGTTTTGTATCACGTGAACGTAAATGTAAGGTTTTATTATATGAGGCAACAATATTAAGTAAATATAGGTTATCGACCAAAGATAAAGAATTAGTTCCAATAAGATTTGAATTAAGAAACAACTTAAACTGATTATTTTCAAATAAACAAGAATAACCAAATTTGTCTAATGTGGAAACAAAAACCAAATTCCGTCTAAATAATGGTATAATGTATGTCTCTTTCAAATCTAAATAACAATCAGTCTTTGATAATAACCTAAAAGTTTCTACTGCCTCAACATGAACTGATTTGCCATTGCCCATATAGATGAATCTTTCAGCATCAATTGGCATCCAACAACTTAAGCAACCTTGCATAAACACACTTATATGAGTGATAACACTAGAATCCATCCACCAAGTGTGTTTGTGTACAAAAGTTAAATTAACCTCATAACAAACCAAAGTAAGGAGGGTACTTTTCTTATCATGCCATGCATGATATTTGGTACAATCCTTCTTCATTTGACCCTCGCTTTTGCAAAAGAAATAATTGAACTTTGAATCCTAATGTTTCTTCTGCGATGAGGGGTCTACTACAACTTCCTTATCCTTTTTTCTTTTCTTAAATTTGTCTTAGAGGTAATCGCCAAATGAGCACTTTCTATTTTTCTTGTTTCATTTTTTTCTCTTCTTGCACACAATGTCAAATAAGCTTATTTAGAGTCAATTTATTCTTTTGACAGTTATAATTGACCTTAAATTGACTGTATTGTGAAAGAAGAGATATCAGAATTAAATGCACGAGTAAGTTCTCAGACAACTCTAACTTTAGTGCCTTTAGTTTTAAAGCAAGATGAGACATTTCTATAATGTAGTCCCTTATGTTCCCTTTACCTTTATACCTCATCAAAACAAGATTTGAAATGAGAGTTCTTGTCTCAGTCTTTTCATTTTTAGCGAAATATTTTTCAATTTCCTCAAGGAACTTCTTGGCATTAACCTCTTCAGACATAGAGCCCCTGACGGTTTCTGAAATTTCATGTTTCGTGATCATAAGACTCATGTGATTGGATCGATTCTACTTATTATAGTTTATTTTATTCTCATTAAAACTTCTATCTGTGAGAGCAGTAGGTTGATCCTCTCGAAGTGCAAGATTAAAATCCATACACCAGAGAACAATCATAACATTTTCTTTTCAGTTTTTAAAGTTTAAGCCATTCAAAATAGGTATTGAATTGATATTTGCAAATATTGTAGAAACAGAAGAATTTATTGAATCAAGAACAAAATAAATCACACCAAGCTCACAACTAATATACACATTCACATACATTAACATATTTAAACTCTGATGAACCCCATCACAAGATACCCAACACAACATTGACATTTAGTCTTTGGACATAAATGTCAACTTGTAAGTAGTTGTGAACACCCCAAATTTTTCAAAGTTTTTATAAAAATGACCCTTTTGCCCCTAACCCCGTTTTCTGAGAAAATCAAGTCATTTCTTTAGATTCTCTGAATTAAAATTCATATTGATATATTCAAAATCAACTCCGGATCCAAATCCAGTGCTTTAAATCCATATTTCCTCAAAATCCGGATCCAAACGCATTTTCTGAAGAAATTTCCCCCGAAAAATAGCTTTTAAAAATTCTCAAAAAAATTCCCTTTTGTAAATATTTTTGCAAAAACACAAAAAAATTAGTTTTAAACTTTGTTTTCTCACAAACTTTAGGATTTTATTCTAAAAATACAAAAAAATTAAAAAGATAATGCAAAAACCAAAAAAATTAGGAAAGTTATGAGAAAAACAAAGGGGTTTAAGCTTTTTTAAAATCAATTTTGCCAAAAAAATCAATTTAAAAACGTTTTATGAAAAATCTTTTTAAACGGAGCCTTCTTTTGGAAAATCCAAATTTTTACAAATAAACCCTTCTTAGGGTTTCTCTTGCGGGGGACCTCGGAGAAAAGGATGGCCGCACCCCTCCTCATCGCTCCTCTCTTTTTCTCTCTCCTCCACGGTCGATCCACCGCCATCTTCACCCTTCATCTCTAACCTCCCCTTCCCGAATCTTCCACGCTCCTCCTTAAAAGGGGATTCAAGGAAACACTAAGGACCACCGCTTCTCACCTCCGCACCCTTCTTCATGCACGACCGCCTTTCACCCTACCATTACCATATTCTGCCTCTTTTCTTCTTCCCATTATCTTGGTTTTCACCCTCCTGATCAGTTGAAGGAAGCCGATCTATCATCTCAGCCATTGGGGGGATCCATTTTCTTTTTATCACACAACGATCAGCGATTTCCTTCTCCTCACCATCGACCAACTGGAGAAAAGCTCCGCAGCGTAAGGAAGCACCCTCTGCAGAAAACGGGAATTCCAAATAATTTGTCAAGGCTCGGTCCGATTATCTTCCAGCTGCAGATTTCTAACCAAACCGCAGGTGAGTGCTCTCTCTCCTTTCTGTAATTTCTACCTTTCTCTTTATTTGATGCCCCACTGAAGCACTCTGGATAGCATTGAGTTGCTCATAGCAACGTCGATCTATCCATGTGCGATATTAATGGAAAATCCCCATTCCAACATTTGCTTTCCCCTGTTTACGATTTAGATTTGATGCCCTTATGCGATCTGTTTGATCTTCATTTTTTTTTTATCCCTGCAATGTATTGTGTATTCAATTCCTATATATATATATATATATATATATATATTTTTACCTTTGGCTACCATTTGGTTCTCTGATTTTCTTTTTTTTGATAATCACGATCGGTTGCCATGGTTAATTTTTAGCTCTCGATGCCCTATCTTAAATATCAGATTTGCTTTTATTGCGCCTTCTGAGTGAATTTGGTCATCCTGTATACTGTCTTCCCCATTTGCTGTGAATATATAGTTGCGTTGCTACATGATCGATCCACAACAGGGTTTATTTAGGCTTTCAAACTTGGTGAAACTAAGTCAGCTACCTGTTTGACGGTCTTTGCCATTCCACAAATCACCTATCTAAATGTCCAGCGACTTTGAGCTGTAACTGGGCTCCAGGGCACAATATCTTCAAAATCAGGTGACGATCTTATGGCTCTGTGTTCACTTGGGACATGCCGACACCGGCAACAGTTTGAATCTCGATGTAGATCTGAATATACACCATTGCTGGCGATCTCCTTAAAATTTTCCAGATACTAACTTCTCATCTCTATGCAGAGAAAGATGCTTTTTGATGATCCCATTGGATTCCTTGTGAGCCACCAGCACTGGAAGCCTTGTCATGTAATATATTTTGGTAGGCTCAATCTCTCTGCATAAATGCTTGCGTTCACTTTATCCAAGGAAAGGGTGATCATCGGAAAAGAAGGGGTTTCTTTTGGAAGTCATGTTATTTCGGATCTGGTATCTTTGTTTGGTTTGATAATCATCTGTGGTTGAGACTCAGGAATGCTTTCATATCTGCTTAGTATTTTCTTGAAGTCTTGAATGATGAAATCCGGCATGCAAAATATGATAAGGGATATTTTCCTTAAAAGATTTCATGAATGAGATCCAGGAAGGATAAATTATGATGTTTGGTAAGCGGATAGGCATCAGTTGCAGTTCCCCTTTGTTTGCTGAATTTGAGCTTCACGTTTTGATATCTTTGACACTAAGCATGTTGCCATCTTGAATATTTGTCATAATATAAACTTGATTTCCTTTTTTTTTTTAGCTCTGCCTTGTAAACTTTCTTCTCATTAATGGTCATTTTTGTTATTTCAAGAACAAAAGTCATTAATTTTTCACCTGAAATTCATGCATAGGTATGTTTAGCACCTTCGTCCTGTTAGAAATCAAGGAACAAGACTGATAGTTCACATTGCATCTGTAAGGTATGCATTTTACTGTAGGCATATAGGCAATAGGCATCCAGAAATTATGTATCCAGGTTCCATCCACCGATGAAACACCAAGCCTATGAGTGAAGACAATTCTGTAAATAGTGAACAAAACATCAATTAGGCACCAACTATACCCAAACTTTGTCCAAGCCCTGGTGCTTTTTGAAATCAATAGGAATCAATTTCTTTTTTTTTTGCTAAAGTGACAGGATCAACACTATCTGATTCTGAAGCTATGCTCATAGTGTTCACCCTTGGGCCATGTTAAGGATTTAACTGGGGATTTGGTTATGTCCACTCATTGATAAGGGCATAACTATCACTCACAACCACCATTGGGATTTGCTAAATCCCCCACTGCATAATAGTTCGATTCACAGCAGCACTCATACGCTCCATCTTGTTATCAGTCATCCCATCTGCACTTCCACTCATGCTCCACCTGAAGGCGATTGGTTTGGCCATTCAGATTTTGGGTGACTCAGAAGTTTTACCTGTTAAACTCTGGTTTTAGCAAAGATATAAGCACAAGGTCGGCATCATTACCTGAGCATCGGATTTTGGGGCAAATCTTATAAAAAAACTTTCTCTAGAGTGTATGCCTCTGTTTAACTGCGAATCTGTTAAATCTTATCAGTAATTTCCGCCAGGCCCATTACACTTGATTCCGTTTATCCTCACAATAACAACTCGTTGGGTGTGTTTTGGTGCCAAGTATGTTATGTTTTAATATAGCGTTAATGTTTCTTGAAAAGATTGGGGATCAATGGTATTGGTTCCTCATACCTATCAAGTTCCAGAATGGAAGATGTAAAGAGTCCAATTTGCTGAAAATGTTCAGAAGGCCATGCGCTGAAATAAAGCCTGCTACTATTTCATTATAAGTATCAATATCTTAGCAGGCTGAATGAGTTTGATGTTTTGCATTTCTTGCTGAACATGCCAATTATATGTTCTGAGTCATTATTATGTGAAGGCAGAAGCTCACTCTGGTCACGTTAGAATGCTGGTCACTGGAGCATCATTCTTCCATCTGCAACAATATCATCCTTTTCAATAGTTGCTGTGAACCACCTCTGGTAGTAGCCCATATAACCGGTCCCCTCTCACTAAATTGACAAATTACAAAAATTTTTCTTCTGAGTTGTGCAAACTGCGTAGAGATACATTTTATCATCTATTTCAAAGCAAAATTTTGAATGTCTTTTTATATAGTTTCTCATCTGATCTTAGATACCCTGTATTCATGTGCAAATATATATACATATATCTATGTATACCCCTTACATTTTCCCAAGTTATTGATATATATACATCTACCTATATATATATACACCCATATGGATACATATATATATACATATGTATTTACATATAGGTGTCATTTTCCATCCTTTTCATCATGCATATCTTTTCACTATTTGACTTCCACATAATATATGTGTTTTCCTTCTCTTTTCATTACTAAACAGGTTGTTTTGCAGGAAATATGGAAAAGATATCATTATTTGGGGTTGTACATTTGATTTTATCTATTGTAATAGTTAGATTGGAATGAAAATTTACATTTCCTGCTTTAGGTAGAATGAATGAGCATTATAAATATCATTGAATTACTTATTTTTCATGCATTTTTGCTTTTATTTCTCCAATTCTCACAATGGTGAAACACGAATGGCACGTGCACCGTTTCGTAAGAGGTAATTGATACTAAGTTGATGATCCACATCAATGGCCATAGTCAGGATGTGGACAAAACTTAGCATTTTTATCTCTTACAAAATAATACTAGATCCACACTGGATCCACTTTCAAAATTCATCATGTTTTTTCAAAATATTTTCTTTCTTTTATCAGAATTTAACTTAGGATTAACTTAAAATATATACCAATGGCCATAGTCAGGGTATATTGAGGGTTAATTTCATTTTAAATTCTATAAAAGCACAAAAAAATGTATTTTATTCTTCTTTTGAATTTAAATATAGATTATAATATAATACATTCAATGACCATAGTCAAGGATGTATTATATTTTCAATCTTATTTTAATTTATTTGAAGAATGAAATAACTTTTCAAATTTTATATTTCAAACTTATTCAAATTCATTCATCATATAGGGCAGAATTGCATCATATTTTCAAAACTTCTTTTCAAAATCCCAAGTGTTTCTCTTTCTTCATCAGATCTTATTCAAATCCGATTCTATCTCACTTCAAGATTCAAGAATTCAATTTCAAAGTTCAATTTGACTTTGAAATTCCAAAATCACTCTTATATTCAAACTTCCAATTCAAATCAAAAATTCAAAATCAAAGTTCAATTTAACTTTGAAGTTATCTTCTGATTTCAAAATCAAGTTCATCCTCTTATCTTCAAATCAAGGTTTGGATTTGAATCTCAAGTTTAAATTTGGGTTTCTAAAAACCCAGATCCATCTTTAAAGGTCCTATTTGGACTTCTCAAAACCCAAAATCCAAAATCAAATCCTAGTCTCAACTTGGATCCGGATTTCTAAGTATAAAACTCCATTCCACTGTGGATCTCCAATTACAGATCCAAATTCCATTTAGGATCCAAATCCTTATTCCATTTTGGATCTCCAGTTACAGATCCAAATTCCATTTAGGATCCAGATCCTCATTCCCCTTTTAGATCTCAGATCACAGATTCAAATTCTATTTAGGATCTAGATCCTCATTCCATTTTGGATCTCCAATTACAGATCCAAATTCCATTTAGGATCCAGATCTCCATTCTACCATTGGATCTCAGATTCAGATCCAAATTCCAATTCTTAGGATCTAGAATCTAACTCTACTTTGGATCTCAGACTTCAGATCCAAAATCCATTCTTTAGGATCCAGAATCCAATTCTACTTTGGATCTCAGACTTCAGATCCAATTTCATCTTAGGATCCAGAGTCCAACCCTATATCGGATCTCAGATTTCAGATCCAAATACCATCTTGGATTCCAAATCTTGAATCCAATTCCATTCAAAATTCCAAGTCCAAATTCCACTTTAAATTTCAATTCTCAAAGCCAGTTCCATTTTATTCAAATCAAGTTCTCATTTCAGATCCTAGATTTAAAATTCAACTTTGAACCCTATTCAGATTTTGGACTCAGATTTCATCTTGAAGTTCCAACTTTAAATCAATTTCATTTCTCAATTTTTTCAAATTTCCCAATTCTATCTTTCCTTATGTTTCAATTCCATTTTCTATTCTGATTCAAAGTCCATTTATGACTTTGAAAATTCCTTTCTTTTTCTTTTATCTCAAAACTTCAAAATCATTTTCCAAATCCAGATCTATTTTTCCCTAGCTCTTGATCATTCTAAAAACTTAGAACTTTAATCTTAAGTTCTAAGTTAGAAAACATTTCTTCACTTTATCAGATTCACTTGAGAATTCTTCAAAACATTTTCAAAAAGAGCATACATCTTTGCATTTGCACAAGCATGATTCATTGTGCATTTAGACTTAGGATAAATACTTAGATAAATTCTTTGCAAAGCAAAAGGCATAAATTCGACCCTTGGTTCGATTATCCCTGGTAAAGGCGCCAAGAACGGTCGAACCTCGTACCGACGAGCGGATCCCGTCTCCCAGTTTTCCCGCAAATATTTAAAAAATGGAGGCGAGTTATTTCAAAAATTTTCAAAATTCAGGTCATGTGAGACCCGCGAAAGAGTTCCTCTCCTCTTCTCTTCTTTTCTTTTCTCTTCTCTCTTTCTTTCCGTCTTTTATTTTCTCCCTTCAAAAAGGAGGAAATAAAGGAAAAGAGAAGGAAGAGAGAGAATATTACGAGAGGAAAAATTTTGTGATGATCACAGTTTTGGCGACCGAGATGGGACCCGTCTCCATTCGGTCGAATTATGCCTTTTCTTTTTACTTTGATATTATCTAAGTCTTTATTCTACATATGTCAGCTCTATTTCCATGCAAACCTTAGGGGCCTAGATTTTGTCCTAAGCTGACATCATTGCATATAGGATCTAAGTATGGTTTGGTAGGACCATATTGAGGAGATTATTCCATGCTCACATTAGACTTAGGTCTGAAATACAACTCTCCTCAATTCTAGGGATTGAATGCCAAAACAATGTATGCAAGTGTATGCTTGTCTTCATTTTAATCTATCTCTTTAGCACTTGCATTAGAGCCATCTGATTTCTTGCATGTTGAGCATATTTTGAAAACCTCCTTACCTATATTGTCCCGGTCTTCACGTTGCTGGGCTGTCTCACTGAACCATAGTTCGGGAGAGAGCCTCACAACTGGACCACTTATTTGGGTTCGCGCCTCCTACCACGTACCTAAGGGCCATAGTCCGAGGTATATCGGTAGGTGCTCAAGGATGTTGGGAAGCCATTACCTTAGAACCAGAGAAATATTTCTATGCCACGTACTTCAAGCTTCGGCTTGGGTATATCAGCATATCTTGATTGGAATCAGATGATTTGAACCCTAGAGTTAGGATTAAGGTCCTACAAAGCCATTTCAAAAATTGCATTTAGAGTCAGCCTCTAGGGATTGCTGTTTGTGCATCCTTGTTTATATATCTATGATTGTATGATGTTTGATATTCCCTATATTTTTCAAAACCCTAGGTATATATTATTCAAAATTTCCTCTTTATTTTAAGAACCCAGACGTATTTTCCTTTTCTTCTCTTAAATTTCTTCTAAAATCCTGCCTGCAATTCTTCAAAAATTTTGAAATCCTTTTATATATTCTATTTCTTATCCTCATTTACAACAAAACATCTTTTGTCAGGAGATGTCCTTTTCGAAATTAATCTTTTTGTTCATATTTTACTTTTTCAGAAAAACAATGCGGTTGTCGCAAAATTTGGGTGACAACCCGATCCCTCGTAATGGGATGTTTTCATTTTATGATTTCTTCCTTTATTAAAATTTCTTCCTAGATCTTTTCTAAAAAAGCCTTCATTTATTCATCAGTGAAAACGTCAACGGTTCATCATGGTTCAAACGAGAGCGAGAAGAAGGGCAACTCAGCAGCACGATGATAGCGAAGTGGAAGAAATAAATTCTTCCAGATTGTCTCGAAAGCATAATTCAGAGAAAGATGACGTTGACCCGGCGATGTATAAGATCTTTCAAAAAATGATGGCAAAAATGATGTCTGAGCAAGGAGGGGCAAGTTCAAAGAAGACATCCTCTAAGAGCAAGACCAGGAGAAAGCCAGTGAAGATGCATGCCAGGATCAGCAAGAAGAAGGTCCAGCAGGACAACACGTCTGAGGGCACAGAATCAGCAGAAGAGGATTTCGAAGAAGAACAATTTGTGTTCATCCCAAAACACCTACGACAGCCCAAGAAAGTGGCAGAAGAACCTGACTCAGTCAACAAGCCTAAAGATGGAACCCCGACAGAAGATTCAGTTCAAGCATTAACTAAAATGGTCAAAGATCTGCAGACTCGAGATAAGGGGAAGAGGGTGTATACCAGACAGGACTTCTACCTTGGTTTAGATGGGGACAACAGCTTGGAAGATCTCCCCCGGAAGTTTATCAAATTCGATGGGTCCGGCAACCCAAAGGCCCATCTCGCAATGTTCTTCGCCGAATGCGCCACGTTCAGTGAAGACAATCGGGCCCTCTTCTTGTGCTTTCCTCGCAGTCTAGAGGGCATAGCAGCTAAGTGGTATGCAGAGCACATCAACCCTGTCGAGCTGCGTGACTTCGATAAAGTTGTCAACCTGTTTGTAGAGAGATTCATGTTCAATACTGAGGCACCGCCAACCCTCAATCACTTATGCAATTTGAGGCAGGATGACAACGAAAAGGCCATAGATTTTATCCGTAGGTGGAGAGATACCTGCAACAAGATGAAAACCCCCATTTCAGAAGAGCATGCCCTTCAACTCATCCTCAATAACTTCTCTCAACCTCTGAAAAGCCTCATTTTCCCATACCCTTCCAAGTCATTTATTGAGTTGACTGAGCGAGCTGAATGGCTTGAAATGGGAATAGATAACGGAGTCTATGATGGCACCACTCTGGCAAGGGGCAATCAAGATGCAAAGAAGAAAGCCCATTTCACTCTTTCCGCTGGTCCCTCATCCGACAACAAGGGTAACAAGGATGATCATGTCAGCAATTCAGAAGGATCCAGAGGTCAAAAAGGAAGGTCTTCCAACAACAATAAGCCTTCCCAACCTAATTCTCAGCAGCGAGAAAAGAGTCAGGAAAAACCAAAACGCAAGGATTGGGGTCCTGACCGCGAATTCACCCCTTTGGAGCAGACACTCGATGAGGTTTTGGAATATATGCTCACAAAGAATATGATTCGTCTGCCAAAAGCTGGCGATCCTTCAGTAGTCTTGGGCAGCTTCAAAGAACAGTTCTGCAAGTATCATCGAGTAGTGGGGCACGACACAGAGCATTGCTTCGTTCTGAAAAATATCGTACAAGACTGCATCGATAAACACCTTCTGATAGAGGAGAAAACTGAAGAGCAGCCCGCCATCCTGGCATAACCTCTTTCAGATCGTTCAAAAGGCTGATGACATTAGAGTCTTTTCTGTTATCCTCCATTTTCTTTATCAAACCATCCTGTAAGGGCAAGTCAGCCCGAATCTTCTGCGACCTTTTGGTCAAAGATACTTGTAAATATTTCAGTTTTTTTTTTCTTCTATCAGTTTTACTTATAAATGAAATGTCAATTTCCTTTCTTTGAGGTTCAATTCTTATTTCTTTTCGCAATATTGGGGCACCTTTTATTTTCATTTACACTTCAAGGTATTCTTTTGCCACCAAATTCCTATTCTTTTTCAAAATACGGGACAATCCTGACATCATTCATGGGAGAAATGATATTACCTATGAGGGTCTTTCAAAAATCATGAAAATTTTTATTACAACCTTTTTCAAAGATCAACCCTTGCGTTGATCATATTTTTCTACAAATTGATTTTGAATCATTGCATTTCACAGATCAACCCTTGTGTTGATCATATTAAATTCAAATTTTTGCATTTCAAAGATCGGCCTTTGAGATGATCATATCTTCCAAAAATGGTCTTTCAAGCCATTACATTTCATAGATCAACCCTTGCGTTGATCATATTTTCTAAAAAAAATTTGGTTTTCAAATCATTACATTCAAAGTTCAACCCTTGTGTTGATCATATTTTCAAAAAAACTGACTTTGAATCATTACATTCAAAGATCAACCTTTGTGTTGATCATATTTTCTAAAAAATTAATTTTGAACCATTACATTCAACACATCAACCCTTGTGTTGATGTCATTTTCCAAAAAAAAAAAATTTGATTTCATTGCATTCAAAACATCAACCCTTGTGTTGATGTCATTTTCCAAAAAATAGATTTCATCTGCATTCAAACATCAACTCTTGTGTTAATCATATTTTCTAAAAGATTGATTTCGAATCATTGCATTCAAAGGTCAATCATGGTGTTGATTATGTTTTCTAAAAATTGATTTCAAATCATTGAATTCAAAAGATCAACCCTTGCGTTGATCATATTTTCTAAAAAATTGATTTTGAATAATTGCATTCAAATATCAACCCTCGTGTTGATCATATTTTCTACAAATTGATTTTCAAATCATTGCTTCAAAAATTAACCCTCATGATGATCTCTCATGAATGATCCCCTTTCAAAAGATCAGCTCTCGCAGAAAATCTTTCTTTCCAAAAATGATTTTCTCGTATTTTTCTCTTATTTTGAAGATCCCACATGCAGGCAGGATCAAATCTTTTTTCAAACTTTTTTTTCATTTATCAAATCTTCTTTTCAGTCTTATCAGTTTTATTCATCTTTATCAAATTTTATTTTAGTCATTCATTTTATTAATTCTTTTGTCAAATTCTTATCTCAAAAATTGCCCTTTCAGGTTAAGGGATAAACCTGATGCCTCCTTTTAATGAGGTATTATTTTTTATTATTCTTCTTCTCCCCTTTCAGGATAAGGGATAAACCTGAAACCTCATCCTACGAGGTCTTCATTTCTTCAAAACAAGGGATAGTCTTGAATGTCTTTCTTCTTCTTTTAAAGCTTCATTAATCTCTGCCAAATCTTTTTTCTTTATCAAGCTTCGTTGATTCTTTTATCATACCTTTTATCAATTCTAGCTAAAATTTTATTTCCGCCCCATTCAGGATAAGGGGTTAATCCTGAAAACCATGCCACATACAGCTTAACTATGATGGTCCATTTCAATCCACAAGTTGAATCCTTTCTTTAGGTTGAATTCCTATAGAATCAAAAGCCCGTAGGTTGAACCCCTGTCAAACCAATGTGACTCGTAGGTTACATCCCTCCTCAAACCAAAATTCTTTCTTAAACCGTCGATCTTTAGGCTGAACCCCTACTGATCAACGAACTTTAGGTTGAAGTCCTACCGCTTCGCAGTCCTTAGGTTGAAATCCTTTAGAACCTTTTCTTCCGATCTTTAGGCTGAATCCCTACTGATCAGCGAGCTCTAGGTTGAACACCTACTGCTTCGCAGTCCTTAGGTTGAAATCCTTTAGGACCATTCCTTCCCTCGATCTTTAGGCTGAACCCATACTGATCAGCGAGCTTTAGGTTGCACACCTACTGCTTCACAGTCCTTAGGTTGAAATCCTTTAGGACCATTCCTTCCCTCGATCTTTAGGCTGAACCCCTACTGATCAGCGAGCTTTAGGTTGAACACCTACTGCTTCGCAGTCCTTAGGTTGAAATCCTTTAGGACCATTCCTTCCCTCGATCTTTAGGCTGAACCCCTACTGATCAGCGAGCTTTAGGTTGAACACCTACTGCTTCGCAGCCCTTAGGTTGAAATCCTTTAGGACCATTCCATCCCTCGATCTTTAGGCTGAACCCCTACTGATCAGCGAGCTTTAGGTTGAACACCTACTGCTTCGCAGTCCTTAGGTTGAAATCCTTTAGGACCATTCCTTCCCTCGATCTTTAGGCTGAACCCCTACTGATCAGCGAGCTTTAGGTTGAACACCTACTGCTTCGCAGCCCTTAGGTTGAAATCCTTTAGGACCATTCCATCCCTCGATCTTTAGGCTGAACTCCTACTGATCCGCGATCTTTAGGTTGAACACCTACTGCTTCGCAGTCCTTAGGTTGAAATCCTTTAGGACCATTCCATCCCTCGATCTTTAGGCTAAACTCCTACTGATCCGCGATCTTTAGGTTGAACACCTACTGCTTCGCAGTCCTTAGGTTGAAATCCTTTAGGACCATTCCATCCCTCGATCTTTAGGCTAAACTCCTACTGATCCGCGATCTTTAGGTTGAACACCTACTGCTTCGCAGTCCTTAGGTTGAAATCCTTTAGGACCATTCCATCCCTCAATCTTTAGGCTGAACCCCTATTGATCAGCGAGCTTTAGGTCGAACACCTACTGCTTCGCAGCCCTTAGGTTGAAATCCTTCAGGACCTTTTCTTTCTGTCTTTAGGCTGAACTCCTACTGATCCGCGATCTTTGAGTCGAACTCGTAACTAATTCGCAGTTCTCATTTTAATCCCCTTCAGATCATTCATAGGCCAATCTGTAGGTTGAATTCCTACTAATCTCTATTCTTCTGCAGTTCTTGGGTCGAATTCCTATTGAGCCAAATTCATCTTTTAAAAAGTAAATCTGTAGGTTGAAATCCTACTGATCCATATTTTTGGCAGGTTCTTAGGTCAAATCCCTACTGAACCAAAATTTATTTCTATCCAAAATTTCAGTCTGTAGGATGAGTTCCTACCAATCCATATTCTTTTGCAGTTCTTAGTTTGAATTCCTATTGAACAAAATTCATTTTTTTGTAGGCTGAATCTCTACTGATCTATATTCTTTTGTTGAAATCCTATTAAACCAAAATTCATTTTTCAAAAATCCAATCTGTAGTTTGAATTCCTACTGATCCATATTTCTTTTGTTGTTCTTAGGTTGAAATCCTATTGAACCAAATTCGTTCTTCGAAAATTCAGTCTATAGATAAATTCTTATTTGCCATAAATTCTTTTGCAAAATTCTTAAATTGAATTCCTATTGAATTAAACTTCATTTTTCAAAATTTCAATCTGTAGGATGAATCCCTACAGATCCAATATTCTTTACGGCTCCTAGGTTGAGTCCCTATTGAGCCAATGTTGTGTGATAAAACCAGTATTTTCATGTTATTTCCTCCAAAATTTCAGCCAAAGGATGCATCAAAATCTATATTGAGTGATTATTTCACAAAGAAATTCTGGAACATTATGCCAATTTGCTAAAAACAGTTGTTGACTCCAATATTCTTGCTACACAAAAAGAATTTCCTTAGATTACCTCCTGTATTTCCTTCCAAGAAGGTGAAACTCTTTGCGAAAAAGAGGTAAAATTCAAATCTTTTCCTGTTGATCAACCAAAAGGATGTAAGAAATGTCCTCGATATGATCAATGAAAGAAATCTTCAATGATGTTGAAAAGCCAGAAGTAAATTGATATTGATCGTAGCTATGGCGCATGTTTTAAAATGACTTTCTGACAATCAGGCAGTGGAAATATCTTGAGCTATAAAAAGAATCCACTCAACCCATCTCTTCTCATTTTCGTTTAAAAGTGGCAATCAAACATCCGCAAAAGGGATCTCTCAATTGTCGTCAAGATGAAGGCAAATTAAGCGAGTAGATCACCGGGGCCAAAGAAGATTTGAAACATCTCCAAGATGACGGAGTTTGTGACGGATCCTTCCAGGGAAAGATCGGATCACTGTCGAGATGAAGGCAGATGTGATGAGCCTACCGACAAACCCTAAAAGATATTTGATTTCTGCTAAAGACCTTTTTTGAGCCAATGTCATCAATAGAATCCCTGAGATAAAAGAAGGATCAGAACATCTCCAAGATGAAGGAGTTTGTGACGTTACCCTTCCCTGAAAAAAAGAGAGAAAAGTCAGGACATCCAAATGAAGGATGATGTGAAAAATCGAGAAAGCCCAATGACTCAAAAAGAGTGCAAAGAGATCATCGTGGGAAAACACCCGGATATCAAACTGCCAAAGTTGCCATAAGTCATATTTTCTCATGCAAAATTCTTTTATCAATATCTTTTCATTACTTGCTTTTATGAAATTAAGAATATTTCTTCTATTCTCATATCAGGGAAATGGATAACTTCCTTGAAGAAAATCATCAGCGCTAAAATTTTGAATCTGACTCTTAGAACTGAGGAGTTAACCTCATTGGAGGAAATACTCTAGGTAAAATAGGAAATATCTTTGCACATACATGCACATTTTCAAACATTTGAATCAGCTACGATTTTATCTTATTGGCAAAACTTTCTAGCTATTCCAAGAATTAAATAAACATTCAATATTCATTTTGATGCAACCTAGCGTTGTTTGTATTTCTCAAAAAGAGTTGCCTCGGGAAAAGTATCTCCTCCTGTCCCATCACGGTTTTCTCATTAACGAATTCCGTATGGATGACCCACTCAGGATAAGGGTCAAACCTGAACCATTTGCGAAAGATCATTTAATTTCAAAAGCTATTTCAGTCTCAGCAAAGAGACGCCAATTTCTTCCCCTTTTCAAAGCTTTAGGGACTCTATATTTCCTCCTTTCGCGAAACCCCTCTCGGATTTGTTCGTCCAAATTCCGAAGGTCCCATCGTGCTTTCTCCATTTCTGAGAAGCCCGTATGATAGATTTCCCATCCAGATTAAGAGTTAACCCGGAACCTCGCTTCGCGAGGTATCTTCCTTGCAGGTTTGGGTTAAACCTGAGTCACATTCCAATGAGATTCCTCGTTTTTGACAAGATGATTTCTTCCAGTCCCATCATGGCTCCTCCCATCAAGGAACCCATACTTCATACAATCATCCAAAGAAAGGATCATACTCGGGCTTCATTTCACAAGGCATTTTCCAAAATGTCCCATCAAGGTCCCCGTGTATCCCTTTCCTCAATTCAAATTCATCTTGATATATTTTCGTCCCATCCAGGTTAAGGGCTAAACCTGAATTATTCCAATAATAGTATCTTGTCTCACCCACGAGACCTGATCAAAATTTTCATTTCCCACCATTTCAGAATTTCCATCTGAAGTCCCATCACGATCTCCTCATTTTCTACTCAATCATATCATCTTCGAGGATTTCGTCTTCCCAAAACTATTCAGGATAAGGTTTCAAAGCCTAAAAAACCATATTTTCAAAATAATTCTTCCCCACCCAGTTCAGACCTGTTGACTGGGGCATTTTCAAAATGTGGAGTGTTGTCTTTGCCACTAAGCTCGGCTCTCAACCGGCTTAGTAGCAAAGAGGGGCATCTGTGAACACCCCAAATTTTTCAAAGTTTTTATAAAAATGACCCTTTTGCCCCTAACCCCGTTTTCTGAGAAAATCAAGTCATTTCTTTAGATTCTCTGAATTAAAATTCATATTGATATATTCAAAATCAACTCCGGATCCAAATCCAGTGCTTTAAATCCATATTTCCTCAAAATCCGGATCCAAACGCATTTTCTGAAGAAATTTCCCCCGAAAAATAGCTTTTAAAAATTCTCAGAAAAATTCCCTTTTGTAAATATTTTTGCAAAAACACAAAAAAATTAGTTTTAAACTTTGTTTTCTCACAAACTTTAGGATTTTATTCTAAAAATACAAAAAAATTAAAAAGATAATGCAAAAACCAAAAAAATTAGGAAAGTTATGAGAAAAACAAAGGGGTTTAAGCTTTTTTAAAATCAATTTTGCCAAAAAAATCAATTTAAAAACGTTTTATGAAAAATCTTTTTAAACGGAGCCTTCTTTTGGAAAATCCAAATTTTTACAAATAAACCCTTCTTAGGGTTTCTCTTGGGGGGGACCTCGGAGAAAAGGATGGCCGCACCCCTCCTCATCGCTCCTCTCTTTTTCTCTCTCCTCCACGGTCGATCCACCGCCATCTTCACCCTTCATCTCTAACCTCCCCTTCCCGAATCTTCCATGCTCCTCCTTAAAAGGGGATTCAAGGAAACACTAAGGACCACCGCTTCTCACCTCCGCACCCTTCTTCATGCACGACCGCCTTTCACCCTACCATTACCATATTCTGCCTCTTTTCTTCTTCCCATTATCTTGGTTTTCACCCTCCTGATCAGTTGAAGGAAGCCGATCTATCATCTCAGCCATTGGGGGGATCCATTTTCTTTTTATCACACAACGATCAGCGATTTCCTTCTCCTCACCATCGACCAACTGGAGAAAAGCTCCGCAGCGTAAGGAAGCACCCTCTGCAGAAAACGGGAATTCCAAATAATTTGTCAAGGCTCGGTCCGATTATCTTCCAGCTGCAGATTTCTAACCAAACCGCAGGTGAGTGCTCTCTCTCCTTTCTGTAATTTCTACCTTTCTCTTTATTTGATGCCCCACTGAAGCACTCTGGATAGCATCGAGTTGCTCATAGCAACGTCGATCTATCCATGTGCGATATTAATGGAAAATCCCCATTCCAACATTTGCTTTCCCCTGTTTACGATTTAGATTTGATGCCCTTATGCGATCTGTTTGATCTTCATTTTTTTTTATCCCTGCAATGTATTGTGTATTCAATTCCTATATATATATATTTTTTTTACCTTTGGCTGCCATTTGGTTCTCTGATTTTCTTTTTTTTTATAATCACGATCGGTTGCCATGGTTAATTTTTAGCTCTCGCTGCCCTATCTTAAATATCAGATTTGCTTTTACTGCGCCTTCTGAGTGAATTTGGCCATCCTGTATACTGTCTTCCCCATTTGCTGTGAATATATAGTTGCGTTGCTACATGATCGATCCACAACAGGGTTTATTTAGGCTTTCAAACTTGGTGAAACTAAGTCAGCTACCTGTTTGACGGTCTTTGCCATTCCACAAATCACCTATCTAAATGTCCAGCAACTTTGAGCTATAACTGGGCTCCAGGGCACAATATCTTCAAAATCAGGTGACGATCTTATGGCTCTGTGTTCACTTGGGACATGCCAACACCGGCAACAGTTTGAATCTCGATGTAGATCTGAATATACACCATTGCTGGCGATCTCCTTAAAATTTTCCAGATACTAACTTCTCATCTCTATGCAGAGAAAGATGCTTTTTGATGATCCCATTGGATTCCTTGTGAGCCACCAGCACTGGAAGCCTTGTCATGTAATATATTTTGGTAGGCTCAATCTCTCTGCATAAATGCTTGCGTTCACTTTATCCAAGGAAAGGGTGATCATCGGAAAAGAAGGGGTTTCTTTTGGAAGTCATGTTATTTCGGATCTGGTATCTTTGTTTGGTTTGATAATCATCTGTGGTTGAGACTCAGGAATGCTTTCATATCTGCTTAGTATTTTCTTGAAGTCTTGAATGATGAAATCCGGCATGCAAAATATGATAAGGGATATTTTCCTTAAAAGATTTCATGAATGAGATCCAGGAAGGATAAATTATGATGTTTGGTAAGCGGATAGGCATCAGTTGCAGTTCCCCTTTGTTTGCTGAATTTGAGCTTCACGTTTTGATATCTTTGACACTAAGCATGTTGCCATCTTGAATATTTGTCATAATATAAACTTGATTTCCTTTTTTTTTTTAGCTCTGCCTTGTAAACTTTCTTCTCATTAATGGTCATTTTTGTTATTTCAAGAACAAAAGTCATTAATTTTTTACCTGAAATTCATGCATAGGTATGTTTAGCACCTTCGTCCTGTTAGAAATCAAGGAACAAGACTGATAGTTCACATTGCATCTGTAAGGTATGCATTTTACTGTAGGCATATAGGCAATAGGCATCCAGAAATTATGTATCCAGGTTCCATCCACCGATGAAACACCAAGCCTATGAGTGAAGACAATTCTGTAAATAGTGAACAAAACATCAATTAGGCACCAACTATACCCAAACTTTGTCCAAGCCCTGGTGCTTTTTGAAATCAATAGGAATCAATTTCTTTTTTTTTTGCTAAAGTGACAGGATCAACACTATCTGATTCTGAAGCTATGCTCATAGTGTTCACCCTTGGGCCATGTTAAGGATTTAACTGGGGATTTGGTTATGTCCACTCATTGATAAGGGCATAACTATCACTCACAACCACCATTGGGATTTGCTAAATCCCCCACTGCATAATAGTTCGATTCACAGCAGCACTCATACGCTCCATCTTGTTATCAGTCATCCCATCTGCACTTCCACTCATGCTCCACCTGAAGGCGATTGGTTTGGCCATTCAGATTTTGGGTGACTCAGAAGTTTTACCTGTTAAACTCTGGTTTTAGCAAAGATATAAGCACAAGGTCGGCATCATTACCTGAGCATCGGATTTTGGGGCAAATCTTATAAAAAAACTTTCTCTAGAGTGTATGCCTCTGTTTAACTGCGAATCTGTTAAATCTTATCAGTAATTTCCGCCAGGCCCATTACACTTGATTCCGTTTATCCTCACAATAACAACTCGTTGGGTGTGTTTTGGTGCCAAGTATGTTATGTTTTAATATAGCGTTAATGTTTCTTGAAAAGATTGGGGATCAATGGTATTGGTTCCTCATACCTATCAAGTTCCAGAATGGAAGATGTAAAGAGTCCAATTTGCTGAAAATGTTCAGAAGGCCATGCGCTGAAATAAAGCCTGCTACTATTTCATTATAAGTATCAATATCTTAGCAGGCTGAATGAGTTTGATGTTTTGCATTTCTTGCTGAACATGCCAATTATATGTTCTGAGTCATTATTATGTGAAGGCAGAAGCTCACTCTGGTCACGTTAGAATGCTGGTCACTGGAGCATCATTCTTCCATCTGCAACAATATCATCCTTTTCAATAGTTGCTGTGAACCACCTCTGGTAGTAGCCCATATAACCGGTCCCCTCTCACTAAATTGACAAATTACAAAAATTTTTCTTCTGAGTTGTGCAAACTGCGTAGAGATACATTTTATCATCTATTTCAAAGCAAAATTTTGAATGTCTTTTTATATAGTTTCTCATCTGATCTTAGATACCCTGTATTCATGTGCAAATATATATACATATATCTATGTATACCCCTTACATTTTCCCAAGTTATTGATATATATACATCTACCTATATATATATACACCCATATGGATACATATATATATACATATGTATTTACATATAGGTGTCATTTTCCATCCTTTTCATCATGCATATCTTTTCACTATTTGACTTCCACATAATATATGTGTTTTCCTTCTCTTTTCATTACTAAACAGGTTGTTTTGCAGGAAATATGGAAAAGATATCATTATTTGGGGTTGTACATTTGATTTTATCTATTGTAATAGTTAGATTGGAATGAAAATTTACATTTCCTGCTTTAGGTAGAATGAATGAGCATTATAAATATCATTGAATTACTTATTTTTCATGCATTTTTGCTTTTATTTCTCCAATTCTCACAATGGTGAAACACGAATGGCACGTGCACCGTTTCGTAAGAGGTAATTGATACTAAGTTGATGATCCACATCAATGGCCATAGTCAGGATGTGGACAAAACTTAGCATTTTTATCTCTTACAAAATAATACTAGATCCACACTGGATCCACTTTCAAAATTCATCATGTTTTTTCAAAATATTTTCTTTCTTTTATCAGAATTTAACTTAGGATTAACTTAAAATATATACCAATGGCCATAGTCAGGGTATATTGAGGGTTAATTTCATTTTAAATTCTATAAAAGCACAAAAAAATGTATTTTATTCTTCTTTTGAATTTAAATATAGATTATAATATAATACATTCAATGACCATAGTCAAGGATGTATTATATTTTCAATCTTATTTTAATTCATTTGAAGAATGAAATAACTTTTCAAATTTTATATTTCAAACTTATTCAAATTCATTCATCATATAGGGCAGAATTGCATCATATTTTCAAAACTTCTTTTCAAAATCCCAAGTGTTTCTCTTTCTTCATCAGATCTTATTCAAATCCGATTCTATCTCACTTCAAGATTCAAGAATTCAATTTCAAAGTTCAATTTGACTTTGAAATTCCAAAATCACTCTTATATTCAAACTTCCAATTCAAATCAAAAATTCAAAATCAAAGTTCAATTTAACTTTGAAGTTATCTTCTGATTTCAAAATCAAGTTCATCCCCTTATCTTCAAATCAAGGTTTGGATTTGAATCTCAAGTTTAAATTTGGGTTTCTAAAAACCCAGATCCATCTTTAAAGGTCCTATTTGGACTTCTCAAAACCCAAAATCCAAAATCAAATCCTAGTCTCAACTTGGATCCAGATTTCCAAGTATAAAACTCCATTCCACTGTGGATCTCCAATTACAGATCCAAATTCCATTTAGGATCCAAATCCTTATTCCAATTTGGATCTCCAGTTACAGATCCAAATTCCATTTAGGATCCAGATCCTCATTCCCCTTTTAGATCTCAGATCACAGATTCAAATTCTATTTAGGATCTAGATCCTTATTCCATTTTGGATCTCCAATTACAGATCCAAATTTCATTTAGGATCCAGATCCAAATTCTACCATTGGATCTCAGATTCAGATCGAAATTCCAATTCTTAGGATCTAGAATCCAACTCTACTTTGGATCTCAGACTTCAGATCCAAAATCCATTCTTTAGGATCCAGAATCCAATTCTACTTTGGATCTCAGACTTCAGATCCAATTTTATCTTAGGATCCAGAGTCCAACCCTATCTCGGATCTCAGATTTCAGATCCAAATACCATCTTGGATTCCAAATCTTGAATCCAATTCCATTCAAAATTCCAAGTCCAAATTCCACTTTAAATTCCAATTCTCAAAGCCAGTTCCATATCATTCAAATCAAGTTCTCATTTCAGATCCTAGATTCAAAATTCAACTTTGAACCCTATTCAGATTTTGGACTCAGATTTCATCTTGAAGTTCCAACTTTAAATCAATTTCATTTCTCAATTTTTTCAAATTTCCCAATTCTATCTTTCCTTCTGATTCAATTCCATTTTCTATTCTGATTCAAAGTCCATTTATGACTTTGAAAATTCCTTTCTTCTTCTTTTATCTCAAAACTTCAAAATCATTTTCCAAATCCAGATCTATTTTTCCCTAGCTCTTGATCATTCTAAAAACTTAGAACTTTAATCTTAAGTTCTAAGTTAGAAAACATTTCTTCACTTTATCAGATTCACTTGGGAATTCTTCAAAACATTTTCAAAAAGAGCATACATCTTTGCATTTGCACAAGCATGATTCATTGTGCATTTAGACTTAGGATAAATACTTAGATAAATTCTTTGCAAAGCAAAAGGCATAAATTCGACCCTTGGTTATATTACCTCTGGTAAAGGCACCAGGAACGGTCGAACCTCGTACCGACGAGCGGATCCCGTCTCCCAGTTTTCCTGCAAATATTTCAAAAACGGAGGCGAGTTATTTCAAAAATTTTTAAAATTCAGGTCAAGTGAGACCCGCGAAAGAGTTCCTCTCCTCTTCTCTTCTTTTCTTTTCTCTTCTCTCTTTCTTTTCATCTTTTATTTTCTCCCTTCAAAAAGGAAGAAGTAAAGGAAAAGAGAAGGAAGAGAGAGAATATTACGAGAGGAAAAATTTTGCGATGATCACAGTAGTACTCTTAATATAGTAATCAAACATGGTCAATTAATCTTGTCAAAGAATAAGCCTTTCTTTGGACCGTCTCATCGTTCATATGAAAAACTAGATAATCATCCCATATTTATTACTGAAAGTATATTTGAGCTCGATCAAATAGTAATCTTTCTTTGGACCAATCACTATTCACATGAATCTTAAATATACAAACATCTTAATATTTCAAACTAGTCAATCTTCATAAGAGATGTTACTTTGGTAACACTACAAGAAAAATGCTAAGTAGCGACAGAATTTTGTGATGGATTTTTTCTATTGCAAATTGGTGACGGATTATCGAGAGAAAACTATTCGTCGTTAAAATAAAAAATTAGTGACGGAGTAGCGACAAAATATTGTCATCGTAAAATCAGTTACTAATTAGCGATGGATTAGCGAAGAAAAAATTCTGTCACTAATCTGTCACTAATTAACGATAGATTAGCGAAGGAAAAATTTGGACTGAAACTACATTGCAACTTAGCGATAGATTAACGACATAATTTTTTGTAGCTAAATAGCGATAGATTTTTCCATCGCTAAGCCGTTGCTACTTTTCGATATAAAATAGCCCATCTAGGGCACAAAATTGTTTCCCTGCTCTCTCTCTCTCTCTCCCCTCTTCCGACGATCCACCACCTTTTCTTTGCCGTCGCTCGATCCTCCTTTCCGTCAGCCGTCCTTTGAGCAGATGCCAGCGACCAAAGCCATCAAACGCCACCACCATGTCCTTCTTCCTTGCTGTCACCGACGACCACTGACAGTCGATCACCGACCATCGATCACCCCACGTCGCTCCCTCTCTCCCGCTTCCTTTTTCAGCCAATCGAACGTCGACAACCACACTATCGCTGCTTTCCTCCCTCCCTTCTGCTCGTGTTTTGGCACCAGACACCGGTGACCATAAGAACACCCTTTTCATCGCTTGCTCCTGCGAGTTTCAGCGACGAGACCCTCCTACCTCTCTCACACGTAATCTCTACCCCTCATTGTCTTCTCCCACTTCATTCCTTCCTTTTTCGGCAGGTCGACAAGGGTGATTCCCCCTACCGCCTGTCTCTTTCCGACAGAGGTGATGCTCCTACCATGTGTCCCTTGCCGGTAGGGGCTTTTGCCCCCTGCTTTTTTCCCCATACGATAGGCAGGCAGGGCAAGGCCCTGCCTACCCTCACTTTGTCAGGAAGGGGCTTCAATCCCTGCTGCTCATTTTTCTAACAACAGGGCAAGGGCAGTGCCTCTTCCCTTTGTGTCTTTTTTGATAGGCAGGGGCAAGGCCTCTGCCGCCTTTGGATTTGCCGGCAGGGGTGATGCCCCTGTCTTCATCTTTGTCTCACTTTTTGCATTTTGACTGGTAGGGGCGATGCCCCTACCATCGCTGGGGTAACTTCGGTAGGGGCTCTGCCCCTGCCCTTCTTTTTCCCTTGGCAGACAAGGGTTCGCCCCCTACCGTTGTGTTTGCTCAGCCAACAGGGGGTGGAGCTCCCTGCCACTTGTATTTTTTGGTAGGGGGGCGGAGCCCTCTTGCCCTTGTTTAAGCAACAACGGCAGAGGGATCCTCCCCCTGTCGTTGTGTTTGCTCGACCGACAGGGGGCCTCACCTGTGTCTTTGTCTTTGGCCGACAACTTGTTTTTTTCTGCTTCTCCTTGTATCTTTGTCTCTGGCCAACAAGAGTAATGTGCATTGTAGGTGTATAATAGAGTAAAATGCACGATGCTTAATACTAAGTATCGCATGCGGCTTAAAATGCTATGCAAAAAGAAATAAGCAAAATGCAAATAAGGTAAATACCCATGGTGAGTAAGAGATGCAGGCACATCACAAGTTATTTACTTTCTTGGATGCAACATTTTTCTATTCTCACACTCACTTATTTGTGGATATCTAGGACTGCTTTGCCGAAGTTTGGAGATTATGTTGAGTATGATTTGAATGTATGAAAATAGAAATGCTCTTATTTTTTGAGTTCGAATTTCATGCTAGTCATGGTAGTAGTTAGTAGGATATTGGAGTGTGTTTGCTGCAGGTACATGTTTGACATTGTTGTGGAATAAATGAATGATTGTATTACCATGTTTGATGTGATTGTATCCATGCTTGCATGAAGTTAATTTTAATTTGATTATGCCTTCTATGTGAAATTGTATCATAAAATCATGCTTCAAATGAATGTATCGTGTTGATGAATGTGATTTCATCATTCTAAATATCCTTGTGATGAGTGTAAATATAATGTGATGGTTTTACACATGAAAATATTAAGTTATCAATGCATGCATTATAGTTTTTGTGATTGAATGACATCATATATATATATATATATATATATATATATATATATATATATATATATATATGTGTGTGTGTGTGTGTGTGTGTGATATCAAATCATTACATCCATCATGAATTCATGATAAATTAGATATTTTTTTCATTATAGCATTCTTATAATTCTCTTTTAACTGGTTAGGATAGTATCCGTAACATCCGTCACCCAAAATGGCTGCAAACCGTGAATGGATGTATCGTAGGATAGTTGATAATGAAGTATCACTTGAATATATGAATCATATTGACAGTTTTATTGAATTTGCAATGGCAAGTGTCAATATAGTGGATCCCACAGGTTGGATCAGGTGCTCTTGCACGATGTGTAAGAACAATTGATTTGTAGAACCTCATGGTATTAGACATCATCTATACAAGAATGGTTTTGTGAGTGATTATCAGAATTAGACGCTTGATGGTGAACAACTTTGGAACAATTATGATGCACGAGTGGATATGGTGCATGATAATCCATATGTGTATTTGATATTTGATGATGCAGGACCAGAACTGGGTTCTGCTATGGGTCTTAGTGATGTACCAACCGGGGTAGAGGAAGAAACAACAAACGATGCAACTAGTAGATTTTATGATTTACTTAGAGATGCTCATGAGATACTTTGGAATGGTTGCGAGAGTCACACTATCTTGTCTATAGTTCTTCAACTAATGAATTTGAAGTCCGAGTATAATTTGAACCAATCATGTTTTGACCGTCTGTGCTCTATTGTGAAGAGTATGTTGTCCAAAGATGAGAAATTGCAACAAAATTTCTATCGTGCGAAGGTTATGGTCAACACTTTAGGTATAAAGTATCAAAAGATAGATGTTTGTCCAAATCACTGCATGTTGTATTTCAAAGATCAAGAAAATAGTAGATCATATTCGTCTTGTGGGCATCCTCGGTTCAAGCCAAAGACAAGAGACAATGGTAGCATGAGGTCAAAAGAAGTGTCATACAAGTCACTCCGCTACTTTCCTCTCACCCTTAGATTGCAACAATTATATATGTCTTTGAGGACAACTAAACAAATGAGATAACATGCAAATAAAGTTCAACATGATGAAGACAAGATCACACATCCTGTTAACACGAAAGCTTGGAAGCACTTTGATCGTAATCATCAGACCTTTGCAATGAAAGTGAGAAATGTTAGGCTAGGTTTATGTACAGATGAATTTAATCCATTTGGTGGTAAATCAACTCCATACTCGTGTTGGTCAATATTTTTCACCCTATACAACCTTCTTCCAAGCTTGTGTATGAAGCGTCAAAATCTTTTCTTGTCTCTATTGATCCCTGGTCCAAACTCTTCGGGCCCAAATCTTGATGTATATTTAAGGCCATTGATTGATGAACTAAAAATACTATGGGATGACAGTGTTCTCACGTACGATGCTGTGAACACCCCAAATTTTTCAAAGATTTGTAAAATGGCCTTTTTGCCCCTGATTCCATTTTCCGAGAAAATCAAAACGATTTCAAAGCTAAATTTCAGTCATTCTTAAGATTTTCTGAATTAAATTCCATATTAATGTATTCAAAATCAATTCCGGATCCGAATCCATCGTTTTAAATCCAATTCTCCTCAAAACCCGGATCCAAACCCATTTCTGAAGAAATTTTCTCAAAAAAGTTTTTTAAATTCTCAGAAAAATTCCTTTTTATAAATATTTTTGCAAAAACACAAAAAAAGTAGTTTTAACCTTTGTTTTTTCACAAACTTTAGGATTTTATTCAAAAAATACAAAAAAATTGAGAAACAACACAAAAACCTAAAAAAATCAAGAAAAGTTACAAGAAAACGAGTGACTTTTGAACTTTTTGAGATCTTTTTAAAACAATTTTTTTGAAAACCTCATTTTCATAACCATTTTTTTTCAAAAAGTCCCCTAAAAAGGAAGTCTCCTTTTGGAAAAAGCAGAGAATTCCTAACGAACCCTTCCCGCGCATGCTCTCTCTTAATGCACCACCGTTGATCTTCCAACAGCCTCCCCTCTCTCTCAGCCTTCGATCAACAACGACCTCCATTCGCGAACCCTCCACAGCGCCTTTAAGAAGAGGCCTCCCAGCTTCTTCTCGGCATCCTTTGTTTCTTTGGAGATTTTTTTTTACTTGAAGTATCCATTATCGACTTCACCCGCCCTTTCCTTCAGTATTCATCTATTATCCGCATCTTCGTCACCGAGCTTCCTCTGCAAAAATCCATCCTCCATCTTTCTACCTTCAACCCTCCTTCGGCATCCATCCATCCACCTTCACACAGTTGGAGGAAGATCAATCCGGCCCCAAATTCCAGAGAAAACAGCAGCAACCGATCGAATTAATTAAACCTGAAGTTCTATTACAAATAAAAAAAAATATAAGGAAGGATTTCTCTCAAGACCTCTGCTGTCGTTCGAAAGAAGGTAAGCCATTCATTTTCTTCCCTTCTCATTTCATTGTAACTTTCCTCTGTTTTCATTATTTTGGTTCTCATAAAAACCTAGCACCCTCGTATTTTCGGTCCTACATATTTTTGGCATTAGGGCAAGGCTCGATCTGTGCATAGCAGATTCGACCCCCCCTCGTTGCAACATTTAACAGGGATTCATCCCCACATCTCGTTCTTCTTTATTTTTTCTTTTTTTTTTATGTTCTATGCTTTGTTTGTCGTTATCCCTCACTTTGTCATTCACGCATGCTGGAACCCTCTCTCTAATGTTAATATTAAGAGAGTTAGGACATACCTATCAAGTTAGTTTTTGGAGTTGGCAATGAGATCTCGGTTTCAGAATTAACTTACTTTGAATCCTTGCTTCAGTCTCTATTCCTGCTTATTCTGATTATGGTATCCATTTTGGTCTTGCTCCCATTTGTTTTGTTTTGATTCATGCTCTTTCCTGGTTTTGATTCATTTCTGTTTTGATTCTTAATACTGTGTTTGTTTTGTTCCTACTATCAAATTATCTCGTTTCCTGTTTTACCTGTTTTCAACCCCAAGCTTTGATTCATATCATTTTATGGCATGAAGTAAACGTGTGATTGCCGATCAACCTGGTTTCAGCGATCAAGTAGTTGATCGCTGGTCGTCATTACCTGTGTGATGTCCCTTACCCATGATTTGTTTCACTCGAACCTACCTCGATGACACGGATAACCTGGTTTAGAAAAAAAAGAGAGAAAAAGAAAGGAAATCATCCCTTCTCTTCTATGCATACAAGTAGCAGAAATCAGTTTACTACTTAAGCTTTTTGAAGAATCGGATGTCAGAGCCTTATTCATTGGCCAAGCTATTGTTTGAAATCCAAGGATCAGATATCTACCAATGATCTGCTAATCGTTGGGTTTGAAGGGTCAACATTAGTGATCGATACATTACCTGGAATGAGATGACCTGAATGTCTTCATGCCGTTCCACTGCTGCAACTCATTTCCAAATCCTGCAATACACCCATCAATCATTGGCAGATCATTCGAGCCCTAGTTGGGAGAGATAATCTGGAACAGGGGAATGATGGAGAAGAAAATTTAAGCTCAAAGACCTGAATCAAATCTTCAAGTCGAATCTGGATTTATGAAGTGTGTCTGGCCCTTATTAGTTTGTCTGCTAAACCGACGGAGGAGTAAGTGAGTTCCAGTTACAAAATTTGAGTTTCAGGATGCCTACAAGCTTCATCTCTTAATTGCTAGACGTTTGAAATTCCACGATTAAAGACCTAATGAACAGAGGCGTTCAAGGATGGCTGAATAATTGGATTCATTATTCTGAGAATCAATGAAACCCCTGGATGTTCTTGCTAGTCTTAACCATTCCTGAATGTTGCCAATGCTGAGCATTTGATTTGATGAATCAATGTCTTTCAACTCTCGTTCTTCTTTTCTTTTTTCTTTTTTTTTTAGTTATTTGACAGTCATATATTACATGTTCCAATGTCTACTTCCTCATCAAATCTGGTATGATACTTCCTGCTTTTCCCTTGCGTTTTTGTCATCTTAGCTCATGAATTTGCTTGGAATCCAACAAGAAGATGGCCTTGCACTACTGGTAGAATTCCATAAATGGTAAGAGATTTCTGCAGAAAATCTCTGGGAACAGCATACAGAGGCATTTACAGAGACCTCCTATCAAAACATCGATATCCCCAGTGGTTCATTTGATTCTCATCAGAAGGTGTATAGGTTTCATCACCACGAAAACATAGAAGCTGCAAATAGGTATAAGGTTCTCAGCCAAAGAATTTCCTCTGTTCAGGTACCACTTGCTGCACTCCATCTGCATTTTCTGCAAATTGCCTGGACATAACCATTTGCTGATTAAATCTCCAGTTGCTACAATGACCCTTTTGGATGAAAGTAATTTTCGCTGCAGTCAGGTTGGTACTGTAAAAAAAAAGGGTCCATTGCTGCCAAAAAAAAAAAGAAAGTCATTGATTTGATTTTGCAAAAGCTCGTTCTCTTATATATGATCACCTTGCTGTTACAGCGTTACCTGTGCATATAATATTACTTGTCATAACACAAAAGTTTCTTCACATATTACTTGTCAAATACACCATTTATCACTTATTATACTCAGCATTTTTTTTTTTTGCAAAACTCCCATTACATTAACATCTTGTGCCACATTAGTACTCCATCTTGCATTTTCACAGCACACACTACTCACTCATATTGCGCGTCCCTTGTGGCTTCATTTAGTGGTTCTTCACCATCCCAACTCACTGTTGTAGATTGCCACTCCATTCCAGTCCTCCATACTTCACATTCACATACTTCAATACTACCCACACCTCCACAGGCTGTAACAGTATTAGCTATGGTTTTCATGTTAGCATTCACAGTAAGGATAACCACTCCTGTAGCCACCATCTTTGCATTTTTTTTAGCTTTGTTAAAACCTTTGTTACATACCACTGTCCACCATTGTACATTATTGCTGCCCATTACATTCACTTTGTCACTACCTGTTCATATCTTCTGCCCCATCATCAAGTCTCTCATACCTTGTATCCAGCCTTCACTTATGTATAGCTCGCTGTTAGCACTGTCACATCTACCCAGCCCCTTCACATTCAACATCTTCCACTATATACCAGTCCATACACACACCTGCTGTAAGTACCTCTTTAGCATATGAAAGCCAAACAGTCAAAAGCTTGGATTGGGTCTCAATTTTTTTTAGAAGTTGACAAAACCTCATACAATATGGTATGTCATTGTATCCATGTTAAATCTATAATCCATCAACAGGCCGCCACATTGGCGTGACCTGGAGCATGATCCTGCCTGTGTAAAATACTCTATTAGTACTGGCCTTCTATTGCACACCAAACCTTTACTCGGCTGTGAGCTCTTCATAGTAGCTCACAATGGCTGTAGCTCATGGCACCCATCTTTCATAAACATGGTGTTTGTCACAATATAAAGGTTGATCAATCTGGTACCTCTTCCACCTACCATGCATAGTAATCATTTGCTTTCAGCCCAGCTGCGACACTACAGTACCAATGGACTGCTTCTCCACCTGCATATATTAACATATCAATGTTCATGGTTACCTCTGGAAATCATATGTAGAAATCGATAGATAATAAAATCTAATATGATATCTTTCTCATAAGCTATTGATATATACACATCTACCTATCTATATACACCCATATGTATATATATGTACATATATATATTCATATATATGCCATTTTCCATCCTTTTTTTTTACCATACATGTATTTCATCACTTGATATGTATAACTTTCCTTTTCTTTTCATTACTAACCTGGTTGTTTTGCAGGAAATATGGAAACGATATCATTACTTGGGGTTGTACATTTGATTCTATCCATTGTAATAGTTAGATTGGAATAAGAATTTACATTTCCAGCTCTTAGATAGAATGAATGAGCATTGTAAATATCATGAATTGTTTGTTTTCATGCATTTTTCCTTTATTCCTCAAAATTCCCACAATGGCGAAACACGAATGGCACGTGCATCATTTCGTAAGAGGTAAGTTAATTCTAAGTTGACGATTTACATCAACGGCCATAGTCGGGGTGTAAACAAAACTTAGATTTTTTATCTTTTACAAAATAACAATGGATCCACACTGGATCCCCTTTCAAAATTCATCATATTTTTTCAAAATATTTTCCTTCTTTTATCAGAATTTAACTTAGGATTAACTCAAAATATATACAAATGGCCATAGTCAGAGTATATTGAGGGTTAATTTCATTTTAAATTCTATAAAAGCACAAAAAAATGTATTTTATTCTTCACTTGAATTTAAATGTGGTTATTATATAATATATCCAATGACCATAGTCAGGGATATATTATATCTTCAACCCCATTCTTAATTCACTTAAAGAATGAAATAGCTTTTCAAAAATCCAATTTCAAAATTCTTCAAATTAATTTCATCACTTAGGATAGAATTGCATCACAATTTTCAAAGTTTTTTTTCAAAAACCCAAGTGATCTCAAATATCTTTCTTCAGTCTATAATTTAATCCATCCTTCTATCTCATTTCAAAGATTTAAATTCCAAGCTCAAAGTCCGATTTGACTTTGAAATTTCAAAAATTCAATCTTTATATTCTTGATTCATTCCAGATTTAAACTCCAAAAACGGAATTTGACTTTGAAATTCATTTATAGTTCAAATTCTCAAATCAATTTTGAAACTCCAAAAATCAAATTCAATTTAAAAATTCAATTTCAAAGTTCCATTTACAACTTTGAAATTCTTGATTCAGCCTCAAAATCAAGTTCATCTTCCTATCTATTCAAAAACCACAGTTTTAGATTGATTCTCAAAAACTTGGCCTTTCTTAAATTTTAAAATTTAATCTGGGTTGTTCAAAACCCAGATCCATAATTCAAAAGTCCCAGTTGGACTTTCAAAAGCCCAAATCCAAAGTTTAAGCTCTAAATCCCAAACTTGGATCCAGATTTCCAAGTATGAATCCAACTTCTATTTTGGATCTCAGATTCAGATCCAAAAAACCTATTGTAGGATCCAGGATTCAACATTCATATCGGATCTCAGACTTCAGATACAATTCCTCTTTAGGATCCAGATTCCAATTTCACTTTGGATCTTAGATCCAGAGTCCAATTCTACTTTGGATCTCAGATTCAGATCCAAAACTCCAATTCTTAAGATCCATAATCCAATTCTACTTTGGATCTCAGATCCAAATCAAATTTTAGGATCCAGAACCCAATCTTGCATTGGATCTCAAACTTTAGATCCAAATCCATTCTCGAATCCAGAATCCAATTCTACATTGGATCTCAGACTCCAGATCCAATTCCATCTAGGATCCAAAGATCCAACTTTACTTTGGATCTCCAACTTCAGATCCCAATTCCATTTTTGATTCCAAATCTTGAATCCGATTCCATTAAAAATTCCAAATCCAAATTCCACTTTAAATTGTAAAAGCCAATTCCATTTCATTCCTGATTTCAAATCAAGTTCCCATTTCAAATCCTAAATTCAAAATTCAACTTTGAACTCTATTCAGAATCCAGATATTGGATTCATATTTCATCTTGAAAATCCAACTTTTAAATCAATTCCATTTCTCAATTTTGTTCAAATTTCACAATTCTATATTTCCTTCTGATTCAATTTTCATTTTTATTCTAATTCAAAGTCCATTTATGACTTTGAAAATTCCTTTTTCTCAAAACTTCAAAATCATTTTCCAAAATCCAGATTTATTTTCCCAAGCTCATGATTATTCTAAAGACTTAGAACTTCAATCTTAAGTTCTAAGTTAGAAATCGTTTCTTCACTTTATCAGACTCACTTGGAAATTCTTCAAAACATTTTAAAAAAGAGCATACATCTTTGCATTTGCACAAGCATGATTCATTGTGCATTTAGACTTAGAATAATTTCTTAGCAAAGCAAAAGGCATTAATTCGACCCTTGGTTCGATTACCCCTGGTAAAGGCGCCAGGAACGGTCGAACCTCGTACCGACGAGCGGATCCCGTCTCCCAGTTTTCCCGCAAATGTTTCAAAAAACGGAGGCGAGTTATTTCAAAAAATTTCAAAATTAAGGTCAAGTGAGACCCGCAAAAGAATTCCTCTCATTCTTTTCTCTTCTCTCTTTCTTTCTGTCTTTTATCTTTCTCCCTTTAAAAAGGAGGAAAATAAGAGGTTGGAAAGGAAAAGAGAAGGAAGAGAGAGAATATTACGAGAGAAAATTTTTTGCGATGATCACAGCTTTTGCGACCGTGATGGGACACGTCTCCGTCCGGTCGAATTATGCCTTTTCTTTTGCTTTGACATTATCTAAGTTTTTATTCTTCAAAATGTCAGCTATATTTCCATGCAAACCTTAGGGGCCTAGATTTTGTCCTAAGCTGACATCATTGCATATAGAATCTAAGTATGGTTTGGTAGGACCATATTGAGGAGATTATTCCATGCTCACATTAGACTTAAGTCTGAAATACAACTCTCCTCAATTTTAGGGATTGAATGCAAACAATGTATGCAAGTGTATGCTTCTCTTTATTTTAATCTATCTCTTTAGGACTTGCATTAGAGCCATCTGATTTCTTGCATGTTGAGCATATTTTGAAAACCTCCTTACCTACATTGTCCCGGTCTTCACGTTGCTGGGCTGTCTCACTGAACCATAGTTCGGGAGAGAGCCTCACAACTGGACAACCTATTTGGGTTCGCGCCCCCCTACCATGTACCTAAGGGCCATAGTCCGAGGTATATCGGTAGGTGCTCAAGGATGTTGGGAAGCCATTACCTTAGAACCAGAGAAATATTTCTATGCCACGTACTTCGAGCTTCGGCTTAGGTATATCGGCGTATCTTGATTGGAGTCAGATAATTTGAACCCTAGAGTTAGGATTAAGGTCCTACAAGTCATTTCAACTATTTGCATTTAGAGTCAGCCTTTAGGGAGTGCTGTGTGCGCATCCTTGATTGTGCAGTTTTAGTTGTATGATAATTCTCTTATTCTCTCATATATATGTATCAAATCCTTTTTCAAAATCCTGGGTGTATTATTCAAAACTTACCCTTATTTTCAAAAACCCCAGGTGTATATTTCTCTCTACCTACATTTCTTTTCTCTTTCAGATCAAATTTTTCTTCAAAAACCCTGGAAAATTCCTTTAAAAATTTCATCAACCTTTTCAAAATTTCTAGGTTTGTATCTCCAAAGAGTCTATCCGTAAGTCCTACATTTTATCTAATTCTCCCTATTTTCTTCTTTTCCCCAGTATCATTTCAATGGCGTCTGATTCTCTCAATACGGTCTTCCCCCGAGATCATGTCTTCTATCAGATTCAGGATGGACCCCCGGATCTGCGGGTCATCCAGTCTCGTCCTTTCTTCCTTCGGTGGCATTATTCTTGGTTTGCCACCTTCTCACGTATGTTCCCAGACCACTTGGATGACTGTGGGTTGGAGATGGCATCAACGGTAGGCAAGCGGACCATCAATGGAGCTTTGATTCAAGCTATGGCAGAACGGTGGAATCCACGTACCTGCACATTTTGGTTTCCTTGGGGAGAGATGACTCTACTGATGGATGAGTTCAACAATATCATGGGATTGCCCGAACCAGCTGGTCAGCCAGACGATTCTGTTGAGCAGCAATTTTTGATCAACATCAAAGGGGTAGATGTTCGAGAAGCCTTAGCCAGAGCAACAGGGAGCAGATCTTGGCCTCTCACTGAAATTGGTGAGAATCAGTTCATCGACCTATTCCAACTATATCAAAAGTACGGAGCCTACAAAGAGGTTAACACTCTGTCTCGAGCAGCGAAAGACAGGATTCAGCATGCCATGATCCTGTGCACAGTGGGGTTAGCTTTCTTCCAAGATGGTCAGAATTTCATAGATATCAGAGTTGCTCAGCTCTTTCGGAGATGGGGAAGCAAGCAGACCCGTTAACTTTCAGTCTCCATGGCCGCATTAGCCTTTCTTTACAGAGGCTTGGCTCGATTTGCTCTTGGGGAGACCATTCTGGTAGAAGGATGCACTTACGCCCTGCAGTCGTGGTTCCTACGCCACGTTCCCTCAAAGGCCAATTCTTTCAGGTTCAATAGTAAGCAGCCAAAAACAGTCATCCAATGCCGAGCTCTGATCGAGAAGCTGCATCAGGAGGAGATTACCTGGGATTTCTTTGACCGAAGAGAGACTGTTCCTCAATACACTTATGCCCGTGACAAGCGCTATAAATTAATGGGCCCTTTCTTTTGTGTTGATTATCAGCCAGAACGATGTCTGAGGCAGTTTTCGCAGCGGCAGGTTCGTGCCAACACCCGTTTCCCGACAGGCAACGTGCCAGAATTCAACCTGTAGTCGGATCAGTGGTTTGGGGCATATCATGTCGCCAAATATACCTGGGATTCCTTTATTTCTCTGTCTATATTTCCTGGGCCAAATGTATCATCTGCATATCAAGAGTGGTGGCAAACTGTCTGCCCACCCTCTCTTTGTCTTTGAAAAGTTAAAAATATCAATAAAAATTTACTTTAGGCCAAAAATGTTGTTTTCTGTATTTTGTTTATAGCACAAATAAAAGTCACAAATTTTGGGTGACGACCTAATCCTGGGTAAAAGGGATATTCCTTCCGCATTTCTTTAATATATTTTATCATGGTTGACGACCTCGCCTAGGTAACAAGGCATATTTCTCTGTTATCATCAAAATGGTAACACAATTATCACAAATCATGTGATGACCCAATCCCGGGTAATGGGATAATCTCTTGAAATTGTCTACCAAATCCCTTCATTTCTTGCTTTTTCTCAAAGAAATTATGATTTTCAAAAGCTTCTCAGGGCCGCTCAACATCACAGTGACAATGAGCTAGAGGAGATGAATTCTCTCCGATTATCTAAAAAGCATGACTCCGGAGATGAGAGTGATGTTGATCCGGCCATGTACCGGGTTTTTCAGAAAATGATGACTAAAATGATGGCCGAACAGGCTAAGGCGGCTCCAAAGAAGGCAGCCTCTAAGACCAAGGCTAAGAAGAAGCCCATAAAGAAGCCGGTTAAGATCAACAAGCAGAAAATACAGCGTGACAGCACCTCTGAGGATTCCGGGTCAGAAGAGATCTCCGAGGAAGAAGAGCAGCTGATCTACATCCCGAAACATCTGAAGCAATCCAAGAAGCCAGTGTCAGTGAACAAACCCAAATATGGGGCCCCTGCAGAGGACTCGATCCAGGCACTGACAAAAATTTTCAAAGACCTGTAAGTCCGGGATAAGGGAAAAAGGTCATACACTAGACAGGATTTTTACCTCAGCTTGGAAGGGGACATCAATCTGGAGAACCTTCTCAGAAAATTCATTAAGTTTGATGGATCCGGGGATCCTAAGGCTCATCTTGCCATGTTCTTTGCTGAATGCGCCCGATTCAGCGAAGACAACCGTGCCCTATTTCTCTGTTTTCCCGCAGTCTGGAGAGGATAGCTGCAAAATGGTACGCTGAGCATGTCAATCCCATCGAATTGAGGGATTTTGACAAAGTTGTCAACATGTTTGTTGAACGCTTCTTGTTCAACACGGAAGCTCTGCCCACCCTGAACCACCTGTGCAACCTGAAACAGGAGCCCAATGAGAAGGCCAGGGACTTCATTCACAAGTGGAGAAGACTTTGCAACAAAATGAGAAACCCTATTTCCGAGGAGCATGCCCTCCAAGTCATTCTCAATAATTTCTCACAGCCCCTAAAAAGCCTCCTCTTCCCATATCCCTCCAAATCATTCATTGAACTAACAGAGCGAGCGGAATGGCTCGAGATGAGGGTGGAAAACAGGATGTATGAGAGTGTTGCTTTGGCCAAGAACATCTCGGACGCAAAGAAGAAGGCACACTTCACTTATTCTGCTGATGTTCCCGAAGATAATCAGGGCAGTAGCAGCAAGCATGGCAGCAGTAGTGGCACAAAGCCCGAGCAGAATAGGGGCAGAAAGGGGAAATTCTTCAAGAACACTGACAAGCCTCTCCCGACCGGTCCTCAACAAAAAGGGGACCTTCAGGACAAACCTAAACATATAAACTGGAGCAGGGATCGAAAATTCACTCCCCTTGACCAGCCTTTGGAGAAAATTCTGGAATACTTGTTGTCTCATGGGATGGTGAAACTTTCCAAAGTTGCAGATCCGCCAGTGCTCATGGGAAGATTTAAGGAACAGTATTGCAAGTTCCACAGGGCAATGGGCCATGACACTGAATATTGCTTCGTCCTGAAGCATCTGATCCAGGATTGCATCGATAAAAGCATCCTCATCGAGGATAAAGAAGAGGGCAAAATGGACATCCTGTCCGCCCCATTCCCAAAGCATTCAGCATCAACCATTTCGGAAGATTCTTTTCTCCCACAGAGTCACATACATCCTTGTTCCAGAGAGGAGATGAGTTTGCAGCATCAGGTGATGGTTCTACGTCAGGATCAGCCTGCATCTCAGAGAGGGGATATCCTCTCATTTCTGAACATAAGAAACATATCAGTTGAGAGTGGGAAAACCCAAGTTTTTCCAAAGAGATTTTTGAGAAAAGAAGCCTGCACAGAGGAAGCAAAAACCTCAGAAGCAGCAGAAGAGCGGGCCAAAAGCCTTCAAAAGCCTATTACAGCGCTCTCCAACATCTCCATTTTCGAGTTGACTCATGATTCCCCCCAGCATCGGGAAAAGTTAGATGACTTACTAAGGAAGATCAAGGTGAAGCCGGGCACCACGCCCAAAGACATGGCGCAGATTATGAACCAGGCGATGACAAATGCGCCTATCACCTTTTCTGATGAGGACTTGCCTAAACCTCATTCATTCCACAATAATGCGTTGTATATTGTGGTAAGGACTCGGGGCATGACTGTCCCGCATGTGCTCGTTGATGGAAGCAGCAGCCTCAATATTTGCCTAGAGATGACAGCAAAAGCGCTGGGATTGAAAGAAGAAGAATACGTGCCTGATCCCATTACCATCTACGGTTTTGACAATCACGGGCAGACTGCCAAGGGCAAGATCTTCCTAGAAATTTTCATCAATTACTCAGTGCACACCGTCTTATTCCATGTCGTCAATGTGCCGCCGACTTACAATCTTCTGTTGGGACAAACATGGATCCACAATGCCAATGCCGTTCCATCGACCCTCCACCAATGCATCAAGTGGTCCAAGGGCGGAATGATTACTACTATCTTGGGCGAAGACCCTGAAGAGAGACTGCCACAGCCTATGGTCCCTCGTCCAACATTTATAGCAGATATTCCTAGCATCCGAGAGGCAGAGAAAATCAATCTCAGTGACAGTCTAGAAATGTTAAAATTGAAAGATGTCATGGAAGAAGAGAACGTGACAGCCACGTTCCAATGGCAGGGACCTTGTTTCTTCAAGCTAGGAGGACGAATCAATTACACCTCCTTCAAAGATCATCCCTTATTTCCTCAGTTTTCTAAAGCAAGAAAGGGGTTCGATCTGTTGATCAAACATGGATATCAGCCATTCTGAGGCATGGGGAAAGATGAAGACGGCATGATAGAGCCCATCATTCCAGTTCGGCATGCGGACAGTTCAGGGTTGGGGTTCACCGGCCAGGATTCCATCAAAAAGACAGTTTTCGTCAGGGGAAACAAGTGAAGATGATGCCTTAGTTTTCCTGCTTTCTTTTCTTATCTCTTGTTAAATCTTGTAAGGACAACACAGTCCCATCTTTTGTCAGAGTCTTGTAAATACTTTACTCCAATCAATGAAAGATCAAGCTTTTTCTTCATATTCGGGCATCTATCATTTCCTTCTTATACTTTGTCTATGTCATTGTTCTTTGCTTTATACAAAAATTTGATTTGGCTCGTACTTTCTCTTAAACAACCTCTCTTACATTTTCAGGACTATTAACTCCTGAATCAATGACGAGATTCGTTATCAATCCCAAATATCTGAAATTGGCAAGATTTTCTGAGATGAAAGACAGAGCAGAGGTCAATCGGACAGCAGAGCAGACCGAAGAGCCAACTGAATTTGATTCCACTATTCAAGAATTACCAGAATTTACTCATATTCAGAGTCAGGATGAACCATCGTCTTTGGTTCAAGATCCAACCGAGGATATCAACATTGGGTCGTAAGATGATCCGAAAATTCTCAAAATCGGGTCGAGTCTAAGCGAAATTGAAAAAGCTAGACTCATCCAATTCCTCAAAAAGCATCAAAAAGTATTTGCCTGAACTTACGAAGATATGCCAGGATTGGATATCAACCTAGTTGAGCTTCAACTCAAGTTGAAACCAGAAGCCAGACCAATCAAGCAGAAATTGAGGAAATTAGACCCTCGAATTGAGCAGCAAGTCAAGGAAGGACTTGAAGATTTGCTAAAAGCAGGCTTCATCCGAGCCATTGATTACCCAGATTGGTTGGCAAATATCGTGGCAGTCCCTAAAAAAAAAACGGAAAAGTTCGGATTTGCATCAATTTCAGGGATCTCAATAAGGCCACCCCGAAAGATGATTATCCGCTTCCCAATATTGACCTGTTGATCGATAGCACAGCGGGTCATGCCATGTTTTCTTTCATGGACGGATATTCAGGTTATAATCAGATCAAGCTGGCCGTTCGTGATCAGTCCAAAACTTCATTTACCACCCCATGGGGAACCTTTTGCTACACAGTCATGCCATTTGGGCTCAAAAATGCCGGGGCAACCTATCAAAGGGCAATGGCCGTCATTTTTTATGATCAAATGCATAAAAATATGGATGCATATGTGGACGATATTTTGGTTAAGTCTAAAGAAGAGGAGGATCACCTCGATGCTCTTAGTCAAGTTTTTGAAAGACTCATTCTTTACAAATTGAAACTTAACCATCAGAAATGTGTCTTTGGAGTGGAATCTGGCAAATTACTCGGCTTCATTATCAGCAAGAAAGGAATCGAGGTGGATCCGGCCAAGGCAAAAGCCATTATTGACATGCCGCCTCCAACTAACCTCAGGGAACTGTGGAACCTTCAAGGGCGTATTCAATCTATTCGCAGGTTCATCTCCAATTTGGCTATGAGATGCGAACCCTTCAATCATTTGCTTAGAAAAGGAGTTAAATTCGATTGGGGATCAGAATGCCAGCTCTCGTTTAAGCGCATCAAGCAATATCTCCTAAATCCACCAGTGTTGAAGCCGCCAAAGTTGGGAAAACCTCTTCTACTGTACATTTCTGTCAATCAGAATGCCTGTGGTGGATTCCTCACACAGTATGAAGAGGGTAGCCTGATAGAGCACGCCATCTACTATGTGAGCAAAACTTTCATTGATTATGAAAAGAAGTATTCCCAGATGGAGAAAACTTGTTTAGCTCTGGTTTGGATGTGCCAGAAATTAAGACATTACCTATTAGCTTATGAAATCAAATTCCTATCAAAGCTTAATCCTCTCAGATACATTTTGGAACAACCTTTTCTCACTGGACGGATTGCGAAGTGGCAAGTCCTTCTAATGCAATATGACTTAGAATATGTTTCTCAAAAGTCGATTAAAGGCCAAGCGATCGCAGATCAGTTGGCAGATTTCCCTTTGACGGAAGAAATTAAAGCAGAGGATGATTTTCCTGATGAGCACATCTGTAATATCCAACAGCCCCCAGTTTGGAATATGTTCTTCGATGGCTCTAAAAACATGTCTGGCATAGGGATTGGAGTCTTGTTAATCACTCCAGAAAAAGAAATGATCCCTTATTCCCTCAAGCTTGGTTTTCAATGCACTCACAACATGGCCGAGTATGAAGCTTTAATACAAGGCCTCAAAATTCTGCAAAATTTCAATGTCCAGAGAGTACATGCTTTTGGCGACTCACTACTTGTTGTCAGTCAAGTTAACACTGAATGGCAAGTGAAAGATTCCAAATTGATTCCGTATCAGAAGATCATCTTAGCTCTTGTGGACAGCTTCGAAGAATTTCAGCTCAATCACATCAGAAGAGAGCATAATCAGATAGTTGATGGTTTAGCCAGTCTGGGCTCCATTCTATCCTTCAAAGGCAGTGAATCATGTCGTTCTTTTGAAGTTGGCAGACTCGAGCAACCCGCTTTCAATTCAATTATGCAAGTAAACCAGGTCAATCAGAAGGAGAAGCCTTGGTATCAAAATATCAAGAATTTCATTGAGACTGGTGAATTTTCACCAGAGATGCCAAAAAGAGAGCAACGTGCGATCCAACGTATGTCTACCCATTATTTCATTCTTGCCAATGTCCTCTACCGCCGTGGGTTCAGTTTCGAGTATTCAAGGTGCTTAGACAAAGAAGAAGCTATGGAAATCATCCAAGAGACACATAAAGGAATTTGTGGGGGCCATGTCGGCTACCAAACTCTCGTCAAGCAGATCGTTCGAGCAGGGTACTATTGGAATACCATGCAGCAGGACTGTCATAGATTTGTGAAGAAGTGCGTCAAGTGCCAATTACACGCGCCTTACATTCATGCTCCGACCACATATCTACAATCAGTTGTTTCTCCTTGGCCATTTTCTATGTGGGCATTCAACGTCGTTGGCCCGATTACCCCTTCTGCTTCCAACGGCCACAAATACTTTCTGGCTGCGACAGAGTATTTCACCAAATGGGTTGAAGCCGTTACTCTACGCACAGTAGAAGGCCGCCATGTGGTTTCTTTCATTCACAAGAACATTCTTTGCCGCTTCGGCATACCACATGACATTGTTTCAGACAATGGAACCCATTTCAAAAATGAAAGGATGAAAACATTTTGTTCAAGATTCAGAATTTCCCATCATTTCTCAGCTCCCTATTATCCTCAAGGGAATGGCCAAGCGGAGGCCACCAATAAAATCTTGATCCGTATCCTGGAAAGGACTGTGAAGACAGGTCGAGACTGGCATGAGAAAATCCATGACGCACTTTGGGCATACCGGACCACCATTCGGACTCCGACTAATTCCACTCCTTCAGAACTTGTTTACGGAACTGAAGTGGTGTTACCTCTCCATATCTAGAAGCCCGCTCTCAATTTTGCTTCTCTTATAGAATTACCACTTGATCAGTATCAGCAGCAGAGATTGGTGCAATTAGATTTACTGGATGAAAAGAGGCTCAAGGCAGCAGAGCATGCTCAAGCGTATCGATAGAGGATAGCTCGACACTATGGCAAGTTCGTCATTGAGAGAAAATTCCGAGTTAACGATTTGGTGCTCAGATCGACAGCTCATCTCAAGCATCGATCACGGGGCAAGTGGTCACCCAATTGAGAAGGCCCTTATGTGGTTAAGGAAGCACTGCCTCACAATTCATATCGTTTAATCAACGCAGACGGAGTGGAAATGCCAGATCCCATCAATGCTCTGCATTTGAAGAAATTTTATACTTAGAATTTTCATTCTAAAACTTTTGTACTATTCAAAGAGTCATTTTAATAAAAACAATGATCTTTTGTCAATTCTTACATTCTTCTCCATGATACTGGGGCATTTTATTTTAATCCATAACCATCTTCTTCATCATATGCAGGCAGGATTAGACGAAAGCTCTTTTCCTCAAAATTTTGTTAATTTTCAATTGAACTTGTGATCTTTTATTTTCATTTCATTTGATTCACTTTTTGTTGGAGCAAATTTTCTTCAAGCTATCGCTCATCTCTGTCAAGTTTTAACAAATTTTTCAAATTTCATCTACCTTTATCTTTAAAATATACCCTTTCAGGTTAAGGGATAAACCTGATGCCTCCTTTTAATGAGGTATTCTTTTTATTATTTCCCCCGTTCAGGATAAGGGGATAAATCCTGAATTATCTTCTAAAAACTCATTTTGAAAATCTAGCTCATCTTCAAAACCCAGTCCTCGCACTGGTTATTTCTCGAACTTTTTAATCGTATATTGAGCTCATTTAGAAAATCTGGTTCTCACACCGGTAATCTTCTAAAATCAGTCTTCTGACCAAAGACCTTTCTCCTTCTAAATTTTAGTTTTGACTTAAATCTCTCAAAACTTCATGTATTCCCAAAAGATTCAGCATCTCGCTGGTCATGCATTTCCAAAAGATCCAACACCAGTTGGTCATGTATTTCCAAAAAGATCCAACACTCGTTGGTCATGTATTTCCAAAAGATCCAACATCCCATTGGTCATGTATTTCCAAAGGATCCAGCATCTCGCTGGTCATGTATTCCCAAAGGATCCAGCATCTCGCTGGTCATGTATTTCCAAAAAGATCCAACACTCGTTGGTCATGTATTTCCAAAAGATCCAGCTTCCGTTGGTCGTGTATTCCAAAATATCAAAACCTTAGGGTGAGACTCCTCAACTCTATCATTTCCAAACCTTCAATTCCTCCCATCTCACAATTCTATCAGTTTCCCAACCTGTGGTTGTAATATCCTCAAAATCTTATCATTTTCTCAACCCTCGGGTCATAATTTCCCAAATTCAATCACTTTCAACTCATCAGATTAAATACTTCATTTTTGAAATCCAGTTTTCATAACTGGTCGGGATCTAAAATCCAGTATTTTTCACTGGTCGGGATTTGAAATCCAGTTTTCATAACTGGTCGAGATTTGAAATCCAGTTTTCATAAATGGTCGGGATTTAAAATCCAGTATTTTTCACTGGTCGGGATTTGAAATTCAGTATTTTTTACTGGTCGGGATTTGAAATCCAGTATTTTTCACTGGTCTGGATTTGAAATCCAGTATTTTTCACTGGTCGGGATTTGAAATCCGGTTTTTATAACTGGTCGGGATTTGAAATCCAGTTGTCATAACTGGTCGGGTTTTGAAATCCAGTGTTTTCACTGGTCGGGATTTGAAATCCAGTTTTTATAACTGGTCGGGATTTGAAATCCAGTTGTCATAACTGGTCGGGTTTTGAAATCCAGTATTTTTCACTGGTCGGGATTTGAAATCCAGTGTTTTCACTGGTCGGGATTATCAAAAATCCAGTTTCTCATAAACTGGTCGGGATTTCCAAAACCTAATGTATTTTATCAGTTCAGTTTTCTAAAGTCTGATTCTTACACCATTTCATTAAATTACAGCTAAGTGTCTCATCAAAATCTATATTGAGTGATTATTTCACAAGAAATTCGTGAAAACTTTGCCAATTTGCTAAAAGCATTAGTTGATTCTAAAAAGTCTGACTACACAAAAAGAATTTTCTCAGATTACCTCCAATATTTCTTTCCAAAAGGTGAAACTTTTTGCGAAAAGAGGTAAAATTCAAATCTTTTCCTGTTGATCAACTAAAAGGATACAAGAAATGTCCTCGATATGATCAATGAAAAAAATCTTCAATGATGTTGAAAAGCCAGAAGCGAATTGATATTGATCTTGGCTATGGCGCATGTTTAAAAATGACTTTCTGACAATCAGGTAGTGGAAATATCTTGAGCTATAGAAAGAATCCACTCGACCCATATTTTCTTATTCATTTAAAGCTGCAATCAAATATCCGCAAAAGAGATCTCTCAACTGTCATCAAGATGAAGACGAATATGCGAGTAGACCTCCGGGGCCAAAGAAAATTTGGATCGTCTTCGAGATGAAGGAGTTTGTGAAGGATCCTTCCAGGGAAAGTTCAGATCACCGTCGAGATAAAGGCAAGTGTGGTGAACCTACCGACAAACCCTAAAAGATATTTGATTTCTGCTATCATCTAAAGACCGTTTGAGCCAATAGGACCAATAGAATCCCTGAGATAAAAGAAGGATCGGAACATCTCCAAGATGAAGGAGTTTGTGATGTACCCTTCCCTGAAAAGGAGAGAAAAGTCAGGATACATCCAAATGAAGGATGACGTAAAAAACCTGAGAAAGCCCAATGACTCAAAAAGAGTGCAAAAGGATCATCATGGGAAAACACCCAGATATCAAACTGCCAAAGTTGCCAGAAGTCATCTTTTCTCATGCAAAAATTCTTTTATCAATATCTTCCCACTACTTGCTTTTATGAAATTAAGAATATTTCTTCTATTCTCATATCAGGGAAATGGATAGCTCCCTTGAAGAAAATCATCAGTGCTAAAAATTTGAATCTGATTCTTAGAACTGAGGAGTTAACCTCATTTGGGGGAAATACTCTAGGTAAAAGAGGGAATATCTTTTGCACATACGTGCACATTTCTAAGCGTTTGAATCTACTACGGTTTTATCTTATTGGCAAAATTTTCTAGCCATTCCAAGAATGAAATAAACATTCAATATCCATTCTGGTGCAACCTAGCGTTGTTCATATCTTCCAGAAGAGTTGCCTCATCCAGTTGAAGTATCTCTTCCTGTCCCATCGCAGTTTCTTCAGTCAAGGATTCCGTATGGTGTTCCCACTCAGGTTAAGGGTCAAAACCTGAATTTTCTGCGAGAGGTCATTGATTCCAAAAAGCTATTTCAGTCTCAGCAATGAGACGCCCAATTTCTTCTCCCTTTTCAAAGCTTCAGGGAACCTTATATTTTCCTCCTTGCGAAAAACCCCTTTCGGATTTGTTCGTCCAAATTCTGAAGGTCCCATTATGGTTTCTCTGTTTGAGAAACCCGTATGGTAGATTTCCTATCGAGATTAAGAGTTAACCCGGAACCTCGCTTCGTGAGGTATCTTCCTTGCAGGTTTGGGTTAAACCTGAGTCACATTCCAATGAGATTCCTCATTTTTGACGAGATGTTTTCTTCCAGTCCCACCATGGTTCTTCCCATCAAGGAACCCATGCTTCATATATTCCTCCAAGAAAGGATCATACTCGAGCTTCGTCTCACGAGGCCTTTCCCAAAATGTCCCATCAAGGTACTCATGTATTCCTTTCCTCAATTCCAAATTCATCTTGATATATTTTCGTCCCATCCAGGTTAAGGGCTAAACCTGAATCATTCCGAATAGAGTATCTGGTCTCACCCATGAGACCTGATCAGAATTCTCATTTCCCACCATTTCAGAATTTTCATCTAAAGTCCCATCACGATTTCCTCATCTTTTATTCAATCATATCATTTTGAGGATTTCGTCTCCCCGAAACCATTCAGGATAAGGTCTTAAGCCTGAAGAGCCATATTTCCAAAATAATTCTTCCACACCCAGTTCAGATCTACTGACTGGGGCATATTTCAAAATTTGGAGTGTTATCTTTGCCACTAAGCTTGGCTTTCAACCGGCTTAGTAGCAAAGAGGGGCATCTGTGAACACCCCAAATTTTTCAAAGATTTGTAAAATGGCCTTTTTGCCCCTGATTCCATTTTCCGAGAAAATCAAAACGATTTCAAAGCTAAATTTCAGTCATTCTTCAGATTTTCTGATATAAATTCCATATTAATGTATTCAAAATCAATTCCGGATCCGAATCCATCATTTTAAATCCAGTTCTCCTCAAAACCCGGATCCAAACCCATTTCTGAAGAAATTTTCTCAAAATAGTTTTTTAAATTCTCAGAAAAATTCCTTTTTGTAAATATTTTTGCAAAAACACAAAAAAGTAGTTTTAACCTTTGTTTTCTCACAAACTTTAGGATTTTATTCTAAAAATACAAAAAAATTGAGAAACAACACAAAAACCTAAAAAAATCAAGAAAAGTTACAAGAAAACGAGTGACTTTTGAACTTTTTGAGATCTTTTTAAAACAATTTTTCTGAAAACCTCATTTTCATAACCATTTTTTTTTCAAAAAGTCCCCTAAAAAGGAAGCCTCCTTTTGGAAAAAGCAGAGAATTCCTAACAAACCCTTCCCGCGCATGCTCTCTCTTAATGCACCACCGTTGATCTTCCAACAGCCTCCCCTCTCTCTTAGCCTTCGATCAACAACGACCTCCATTCGCGAACCCTCCACAGCGCCTTTAAGAAGAGGCCTCCCAGCTTCTTCTCGGCATCCATTGTTTCTTTGGAGATTTTTTTTTTACTTGAAGTATCCATTATCGACTTCACCCGCCCTTTCCTTCAGTATTCATCTATTATCCGCATCTTCGTCACCGAGCTTCCTCTGCAAAAATCCATCCTCCATCTTTCTACCTTCAACCCTCCTTCGACATCCATCCATCCACCTTCACACAGTTGGAGGAAGATCAATCCGGCCCCAAATTCCAGAGAAAACAGCAGCAGCCGATCGAATTAATTAAAGCCGAAGTTCTATTAAAAATAAAAAAAAATATAAGGAAGGATTTCTCTCAAGACCTCTGCTGTCGTTCGAAAGAAGGTAAGCCATTCATTTTCTTCCCTTCTCATTTCTTTGTAACTTTCCTCTGTTTTCATTATTTTGGTTCTCATAAAAACCTAGCACCCTCGTATTTTCGGTCCTACATATTTTTGGCATTAGGGCAGGGCTCGATCTGTGCATAGCAGATTCGACCCCCCCTCGTTGCAACATTTAACAGGGATTCATCCCCACATCTCGTTCTTCTTTATTTTTCCTTTTTTTTTTATGTTCTATGCTTTGTTTGTCGTTTTCCCTCACTTTGTCATTCACGCATGCTGGAACCCTCTCTCTAATGTTAATATTAAGAGAGTTAGGACATACCTATCAAGTTAGTTTTTGGAGTTGGCAATGAGATCTCGGTTTCAGAATTAACTTACTTTGAATCTTTGCTTCAGTCTCTATTCCTGCTTATTCTTATTATGGTATCCATTTTGGTCTTGCTCCCATTTGTTTTGTTTTGATTCATGCTCTTTCCTGGTTTTGATTCATTTCTGTTTTGATTCTTAATACTGTGTTTGTTTTGTTCCTACTGTCAAATTATCTCATTTCCTGTTTTACCTGTTTTCAACCCCAAGCTTTGATTCATATCATTTTATGGCATGAAGTAAACGTGTGATTGCCGATCAACCTGGTTTCAGCGATCAAGTAGTTGATCGTTGGTCGTCATTACCTGTGTGATGTCCCTTACCCATGATTTGTTTCACTCGAACCTACCTCGATGACACGGATAACCTGGTTTACAAAAAAAAAAAAGAGAAAAAGAAAGGAAATCATCCCTTCTGTTCTATGCATACAAGTAGCAGAAATCAGTTTACTACTTAAGCTTTTTGAAGAATCGGATGTCAGAGCCTTATTCATTGGCCAAGCTATTGTTTGAAATCCAAGGATCAGATATCTACCAATGATCTGCTAATCGTTGGGTTTGAAGGGTCAACATTAGTGATCGATACATTACCTGGAATGAGATGACCTGAATGTCTTCATGTCGTTCCACTGCTGCAACTCATTTCCAAATCCTGCAATACACCCATCAATCATTGGCAGATCATTCGAGCCCTTGTTGGGAGAGATAATCTGGAACAGGGGAATGATGGAGAAGAAAATTTGAGCTCAAAGACCTGAATCAAATCTTCAAGTCGAATCTGGATTTATGAAGTGTGTCAGGCCCTTATTAGTTTGTCTGCTAAACCGACGGAGGGGTAAGTGAGTTCCAGTTACAAAATTTGAGTTTCAGGATGCCTACAAGCTTCATCTCTTAATTGCTAGACGTTTGAAACTCCACGATTAAAGACCTAATGAATAGAGGCGTTCAAGGATGGCTGAATAATTGGATTCATTATTCTGAGAATCAATGAAACCCCTGGATGTTCTTGCTAGTCTTCACCATTCCTGAATGTTGCCAATGCTGAGCATTTGATTTGATGAATCAATGTCTTTCAACTTTCGTTCTTCTTTTCTTTTTTCTTTTTTTTTAGTTATTTGACAGTCATATATTACATGTTCCAATGTCTACATCCTCATCAAATCTGGTATGATACTTCCTGCTTTCCCCTTACGTTTTTGTCATCTTAGCTCATGAATTTGCTTGGAATCCAACAAGAAGATGGCCTTGCACTACTGATAGAATTCCATAAATGGTAAGAGATTTCTGCAGAAAATCTCTGGGAACAGCATACGGAGGCATTTACAGAGACCTCCTATCAAAACATCGATATCCCCAGTGGTTCATTTGATTCTCATCAGAAGGTGTATAGGTTTCATCACCACGAAAACATAGAAGCTGCAAATAGGTATAAGGTTCCCAGCCAAAGAATTTCCTCTGTTCAGGTACCACTTGCTGCACTCCATCTGCATTTTCTGCAAATTGCCTGGACATAACCATTTGCTGATTAAATCTCCAGTTGCTACAATGACCCTTTTGGATGAAAGTAATTTTCGCTGCAGTCAGGTTGGTACTGTCAAGAAAAAGGGTTCATTGCTGCCAAAAAAAAAAAGATAGTCATTGATTTGATTTTGCAAAAGCTCGTTCTCTTATATATGATCACCTTGCTGTTACAACGTTACCTGTGCATATAATATTACCTGTCATAACACAAAAGTTTCTTCACATATTACTTGTCAAATACACCATTTATCACTTATTATACTCAGCATTTTTTTTTTTTGCAAAACTCCCATTACATTAACATCTTGTGCCACATTAGTACTCCATCTTGCATTTTCACAGCACACACTACTCACTCATATTGCGCGTCCCTTGTGGCTTCATTTAGTGGTTCCTCACCATCCCAACTCACTGTTGTAGATTGCCACTCCATTCCAGTCCTCCATACTTCACATTCACATACTTCAATACTACCCACACCTCCACAGGCTGTAACAGTATTAGCTATGGTTTTCATGTTAGCATTCACAGTAAGGATAACCACTCATGTAGCCACCATCTTTGCATTTTTTTTTAGCTTAGTTAAAACCTTTGTTACATACCACTGTCCACCATTGTACATTATTGCTGCCCATTACATTCACTTTGTCACTACCTGTTCATATCTTCTGCCCCATCACCATGTCTCTCATACCTTGTATCCAGCCTTCACTTATGTATAGCTCGCTGTTAGCACTGTCACATCTACCCAGCCCCTTCACATTCAACATCTTCCACTATATACCAGTCCATACACACACCTGCTGTAAGTACCTCTTTAGCATATGAAAGCCAAACAGTCGAAAGCTTGGATTGGGTCTCAATTTTTTTTAGAAGTTGACAAAACCTCATACAATATGGTATGTCACTGTATCCATGTTAAATCTATAATCCATCAACAGGCCGCCACATTGGTGTGACCTGGAGCTTGATCCTGCCTGTGTAAAATACTCTATTAGTACTGGCCTTCTATTGCACACCAAACCTTTACTCGGCTGTGAGCTCTTCATAGTAGCTCACAATGGCTGTAGCTCATGGCACCCATCTTTCATAAACCATGGTGTTTGTCACAATATAAAGGTTGATCAATCCGGTACCTCTTCCACCTACCATGCATAGCAATCATTTGCTTTCAGCCCAGCTGCAACAATACAATACCAATGGACTGCTTCTCCACCTGCATATATTAACATATCAATGTTCATGGTTACCTCTGGAAATCATATGTAGAAATCGATAGATAAATAAAATCTAATATGATATCTTTCTCATAAGCTATTGATATATACACATCTACCTATCTATATACACCCATATGTATATATATGTACATATATATTCATATATATGCCATTTTCCATCCTTTTTTTTTACCATACATGTATTTCATCACTTGATATGTATAACTTTCCTTTTCTTTTCATTACTAACCTGGTTGTTTTGCAGGAAATATGGAAAAGATATCATTACTTGGGGTTGTACATTTGATTCTATCCATTGTAATAGTTAGATTGGAATAAGAATTTACATTTCCAGCTCTTAGATAGAATGAATGAGCATTGTAAATATCATGAATTGTTTGTTTTCATGCATTTTTTCTTTATTTCTCAAAATTCCCACAATGGTGAAACATGAATGGCACGTGCATCATTTCGTAAGAGGTAAGTTAATTCTAAGTTGACGATTTACATCAACGGCCATAGTCGGGGTGTAAACAAAACTTAGAATTTTTATCTTTTACAAAATAACAATGGATCCACACTGGATCCTCTTTCAAAATTCATCATATTTTCTCAAAATATTTTCCTTCTTTTATCAGAATTTAACTTAGGATTAACTCAAAATATATACCAATGGCCATAGTCAGGGTATATTGAGGGTTAATTTCATTTTAAATTCTATAAAAGCACAAAAAAATGTATTTTATTCTTCACTTGAATTTAAATGTGGTTATTATATAATATATCCAATGACCATAGTCAGGGATATATTATATCTTCAACCCCATTCTTAATTCACTTAAAGAATGAAATAGCTTTTCAAAAATCCAATTTCAAAATTCTTCAAATTCATTTCATCACTTAGGATAGAATTGCATCACATTTTTCAAAGTTCTTTTTCCAAAACCCAAGTGATCTCAAATATCTTTCTTTAGTCTATAATTTAATCCATCCTTCTATCTTATTTCAAAGATTTAAATTCCAAGCTCAAAGTCCGATTTGACTTTGAAATTTCAAAAATTCAATCTTTATATTCTTGATTCATTCCAGATTTAAACTCCAAAAACCGAATTTGACTTTGAAATTCATTTATAGTTCAAATTCTCAAATCAATTTTGAAACTCCAAAAGTCAAATTCAATTTCAAAGTTCCATTTACAACTTTGAAATTCTTGATTCAACCTCAAAATCAAGTTCATCTTCCTATCTATTCAAAAACCACAGTTTTAGATTGATTCTCAAAAACTTGGCTTTTCTTAAATTTTAAAATTCAATCTGGGTTGTTCAAAACCTAGATCCATAATTCAAAAGTCCTAGTTGGACTTTCAAAAGCCCAAATCCAAAGTTTAAGCTCTAAATCCCAAACTTGGATCCAGATTTCCAAGTATGAATCCAACTTCTTTTTTGGATCTCAGATTCAGATCCAAAAAACCTATTCTAGGATCCAGGATTCAACCTTCATATAGGATGTCAGACTTCAGATCCAATTCCTCTTTAGGATCCAGATTTCAATTTCACTTTGGATCTTAGATCCAGAGTCCAAATCTACTTTGGATCTCAGATTCAGATCCAAAACTCCAATTCTTAGGATCCAGAATCCAATTCTACTTTGGATCTCAGATCCAAATCAATTGTAGGATCCAGAACCCAATCTTGCATTGGATCTCAAACTTCAGATCCAAATCCATTCTCGAATTCAGAATCCAATTCTACATTGGATCTCAGACTCTAGATCCAATTCCATCTAGGATCCAAAGATCTAACTTTACTTTGGATCTCCAACTTCAGATCCCAATTCTATTTTTTATTCCAAATCTTGAATCCGATTCCATTCAAAATTCCAAATCCAAATTCCACTTTAAATTCCAAATACCAATTCCATTTCATTCCTGATTTCAAATCAAGTTCCCATTTCAGATCCTAAATTCAAAATTCAACTTTGAACTCTTTTCAGAATCCAGATATTGGATTTGGATTTCATCTTGAAAATCCAACTTTTAAATCAATTCCATTTCTCAATTTTGTTCAAATTTCCCAATTCTATATTTCCTTCTGATTCAATTTTCATTTTTATTCTAATTCAAAGTCCATTTATGACTTTAAAAATTCCTTTTTCTCAAAACTTCAAAATCATTTTTCAAAATCCAGATTTATTTTCCCAAGCTCATGATTATTATAAAGACTTAGAACTTTAATCTTAAGTTCTAAGTTAGAAATCGTTTCTTCACTTTATCAGATTCACTTGGAAATTCTTCAAAACATTTTCAAAAAGAGCATACATCTTTGCATTTGCACAAGCATGATTCATTGTGCATTTAGACTTAGAATAATTTCTTAGATAATTTCTTAGCAAAGCAAAAGACATTAATTCGACCCTTGGTTCGATTACCCCTGGTAAAGGCGTCAGGAACGGTCGAACCTCGTACCGACGAGCGGATCCCGTCTCCCAGTTTTCCCGCAAATGTTTCAAAAAACGGAGGCGAGTTATTTCAAAAAATTTCAAAATTAAGGTCAAGTGAGACCCGCAAAAGAATTCCTCTCCTTCTTTTCTCTTCTCTCTTTCTTTCTGTCTTTTATCTTTCTCCTTTCAAAAAGGAGGAAAATAAGAGGTTGGAAAGGAAAAGAGAAGGAAGAGAGAGAATATTACGAGAGGAAAAATTTTGCGATGATCATAGATGCCCACAAAAAATAAAACTTCAATATGAAGGTTGTTGTTTTATGGAAATCAGTGACTTCCCCGCATATGGTATGCTATCTGGTTGGAACACACATGGGAGGTTGGCATGTTCGTACTGCATGGAGGATACAAAATCTTTTAGATTGACGCATGGAAGAAAGCTGTACTGGTTTGATTGTCACCGTCGAGTTCTACCCAGCGACCATCCGTTCCGACGATAAAGGAATGTGTTCCGAGCATGCACACATGAGATGATTCTATTTGTGAGGCGTACACTTTAGAAGAGATTTCAAATTTCTCATCTATGTACTTTGAACCTCATATTCCAACACGTTACACTTGCCCACCTCGTAATGATGATGAAAAACAATTGTCTGTAGCTGACAAGCTGTCAATATTTCAACCACTTGGGCATGCCTTTGATAGTTGTCGGTCAAGACTCTTGGAAGATCAAGAGCAAAACGTAGCACAAATCTATATCCTTTTTAATTGCTCAGCGATTAACCCCTATATCAAGTATACTTAATATGTAACACTAAGTTCTATACATGCGTACATGATTTGGTAATATAAATATTTGTTAAATGCAGACGATTTGATCTGAAGTTGCAAAGAGAACTTCCACATCTCATTGATTCAGAAGTACAGAAAGAACGTGAAAATAAGTTTGCGACATGGTTGAAAGAGTTGGTAAGGATGATGGCATACATTCTTTCTGTATAAACAATAATAAGTTACTTAATTGGTCATGATTACAATAATTGTTTATACTTGTAGGTCCGCCATGGTGATGTTAATGACCAAGGAATATGTGATTTATAAAATGGTTCGACCAAAGTTGTGCAATATTACAACGGGTACATCATAAATGGTTATCGATTCCATGCAAAAGACTACGGTGTAAACAAGTCAATGATGATTAGTGAAAGTGCAGTAGGATCGAGGCAATGAGCACTAGAGGGGGGGGGGTGAATAGTGCTTTTAAAAATTGTCTGCGGAATTTTGACGGATTTTGCAATTTGCAAAGCAATCACACAAAGCACACAATAATTTATCCTGGTTCGGTCTTTCCCGACCTACATCCAGTCCCCAAGCAAAACCCGCTTGAAATTTCTACTATCAACCTTGTGTAACTACAAGATCATACAGATCAAATTTGGTCCCACTTTCAGTAACACACCTACTGAAAGCAAACAACTCCTTTAAACCAAGGAGTCCTTCCTTTTATAGAAAATTACAACAAGTAACAACTTACAATACAACCTATGAGCCCTTCTTATGAATGCAAATGAGATGCAATTGGCTTTTGAGGTTGTTGAAATACTCTACTCACGAATTCACTATCTCTCAAAGAAATTTGAGTGAAAAACTGAAGTGAAAAATATCACGTGAGTGAGAAAATGAATATGAGTGAAAAGCAAAAAATAATTGATTCAAATTGATTGAATTGCAGTGCTTTTGAGTGTAAAATGCACTCATATTTATAATTGAAAGTTTCCATACGTTGAGGGTATGAAAGGGTGTCAAAACAGTCCATTTTGAACGATCAAAATGTTTGAAAAATGAAAAGACACACCTTTTTAAAGTTTCAGGAAAAATGGCAAAATTAGTCAACTAAAACAGTAGTTAGTCGACTAATAATTAGTTATTAGTAGACTGACAGTTATCGTCGGTCGACTGATCTGTTTATCGAGCCATTTGAAAATCTGAACTTTTGAAACTTAGTCGACTAGAGAAAAGTTAGTCGACTGATAATATCATCAGTAGACTGAAAAACCTTTCAGTCGACTACTGCTAAAATATTATGAAAAACATACATTCTGTCCGGTCGACTGATAAAAGCATTAGTCGACTGGTGCTAAAATTTCCAGAAAACAAATGTTCTGTCTGGTCGACTAATTTGATAAAAATGACATTTTGGAAAATATGGCGCGAAAAGGTTAGTCGGCTGGTGAGTTTATTGGTCGACTAATAAACACGAAAATTTAAGAAAAGAGTTTTCTAAATAGATTTTCATGAAGGGTTCTTTTAGAAAAGTTTTTCTAAAGATTTTTTAGGTGAAATGCAACCGAAATATGCACTCTAAGTAAGACTCTTATAAGAATCAAAGACTTTTAATGAATTTTACATTTGCACACTAGTCTTCAAAGATTCTTCATCGAATTCTTCAATGATTGTCATCTTTCTTCATTGCCTTAGCTGAAATGCAGTTGATTCACTTGCTCATCATCAAAACCTTGTACTTGAAGTATCATGTATGACTTCATTATCGTAACAAATAGTAGCGTGTGTGCCAAGAGTAACAGCTACGGTGAAAATGAACATGACTACTACGGTGTCATAGAAGAAATAATGAAGTTGACTTACTTAGGCATAAATAATAGGATAACTTTATTCAAGTGTCATTGGTTTGATCCCACAACAACAAGAGTCGACAAAGCCTCATGCATTGTAGACGTGAATCATAAATCAAGATTTGGACCATATGAACCATTCATATTAGCCTCGCAATCTCAACAAGTTTACTGTACTTCATATCCGAATACAAGAAAGTCAGATAGAAATGAATGGTGGACAGTTTGCAAAATGAAGTCTAAACTATACCTCGAGTATGATCAATTACAGGAAGGCAAGATTGCTGAAGATGGTGATTACTATCAATCAGATGATATGTATGACTTCTTTTATGGTCACGATGTTGGACATGATATGCATGTTATATCTCCATTGTCAGATGGCACACATATGGAAGAATGTGATCCAAATGATATACCAAGTGGATGGGTGCCCAATAAAGAAGAAAATGACGAAGAGGAGGAGGAGGAAGAAGAAGAATATGAAAGTCAAACAAGTGATGAGGAAACATACTCGAGCTAGTAAAATACATCTTGTAATACATACCTTATGTTTGAATATATTGCAATCTTTTAGAATTGTATAACTGATCCAATTGTATTGCAAGTTAATGATATAGAGTTGTGTAACTGATCCAAATAAATTTTTTATTTGTTAGAATAAGGTTCATGAAGGTCACAGTGGTTGAGCACCGAGTGGTAGCCAGTCTCAGTCTTCATCTTCACAGGCTGTTTTGATAGGTATATCATTTAACTAATTGTATACTTGATTAATTTAAATGCGCATTGTGTGAATTTCTAACTCATTTTTCTATAGATAATGTTTCGCCTGCACATGACCCACCTACACCAGCTATTCATACACATCATGAGACAACACTTGATGTAGGGTCTTCTTAGTCTGACACACGATGACTCATTCAAATAGTGTATATCGATAATTGACCATAAGTATTTCATTTTCACTTATCCAATACTTATCTTATAAATAGTGTATATCAATAGTTAATGTGTACTAATTCATGTGCAGCGTGAGGTTCGAGCTACAAGAAGTAATACGAGAGATTAGGCAATCACTAGTTCAACATCTAGCAAGATCGATTGCTCAATGAAAAGAGTATCCGAAGGAGATGTTGGACAGATTGTAGTCCTCATTCATGGTATACAATCATTTATCATAGCTAATGTGTTTCATATTTAATTTTTTGTTAAAGTCATATCTACTAACTTTCTGAAATTATTTGTAGGCTTCGATCGCTTCAGGACTGCGATAGAGGAGCAGGACACGAGGTGGGTGTGGCAGAAGGTGGCTGCCAGTCAATTTGTAGACATGCTACATAATATGAAGACTGCAACAATAAAAACATCTGATGGGATAGATGATCCACTACAGTGGAAGGGCCATGACCCTCCTACTATCAGGTCAGATTTTTGGGATGTAATATGCGACAAGTAAGCGGGGCATGAATTTCAAAACTGCTCAGCAAAGGCTGCACAAAATCGAGCAAAGATGCCTGATACCTATCTACACACAAGTGGATCTAGGACTTTTGGGAGCCACCTGAAGAAAATGGTAACTTATCAATATATATATATATTGACAAATTTATAAGTATTGTTGCATACTTTTTAATTGATTTTTTTATCATTTAATCTCGCAGGAAGCAGAAAAAGGTGGCATTATGCCTTACAAGAATGTGTTTGTTGAAACACATAAACGTAAAAGCAAAAGAAAGTTCGTATCAGAGAAGGTAAGAACAACAACGATATGTATTTATTGTATTAATAAACATTATAATATACAAGTTACCATGAACATTATAATTCTTAATTATTAATTCATACTGTAATTATTACTTTGTAAGAGTCATACGAGCAGCAGATGGTAGAGCAATATGGCGATGACTCCACTCAGCATCTGCCTTTTGATTCTGCAGCATGGGTGACTGCAATTGGTGAACCCAAAAAGGATCATGTGTTTGAGTTTGGGAGTAATATGAACACCACACCAGTCGTTGCCTCCTCCAGCCAGGGCTCTCAAAGTTCTCCCGCCAGCATCAACTCCAAGTGTCTGATTGACCCAGCTAATTCTTGGGAAGGTGTCCGCCAACTTGTTAAGGACACATTGTGTGACTATTTACATAAACCAAATTTTGACGTTGTCCGTAATGAGTTGTACAACTTTTTTTGGAATAGGAGAACTTCGTTTGTAGCTGCCTGTCAGGTATGAAAGTTTCATGTCATTTGTTTCATGTCGTTAGATTTCAATCTAGTATATGCATAATTTCATCACATATGAGCATGATTTCATCACTATTAGAACACATATATGCATGAATGAATCACTCTGAAAGTTTTTTGACAACCTTGAACACATATATGCATGATTGAATCACTATGAGAGTTTTTTGACACCATTAGAATATATATAAGCATGATTTCATCACTATGAAAATTTTTGACAACCTTAGAACACAAATATGTATGATCGAAGCACTATGAGAGTTTTTTGACAATATTAGAACACATATAAGCATGATTTCATCACTATCAAAGTTTTTGACAACCTTAGAACACAAATATGCATGCTTGAAGCACTATGAGAGCTTTTTGACAACATTAGAACACATATAAGCATGATTTCATCACTATGAAAGTGTTTTGACTGCCTTATAACACATATATGCATGATTGAATCACTATGAAAGTTTTTTGACAACATTAGAACACATATAAGCATTATTCCATCACTATGAAAGTTTTTTTACTGCCTTATAACACATATATAAGCATGATTTCATCACTATGAAATTGTTTGACTGCCTTAGAACACATATATGCATGCTTGAATCAATATAAAAGTTTTTTGACAACCTTAGAACACATATATGCATAATTGAATCACTATGAGAGTTTTTGACAACATTAGAACACATATAAGCATGATTGTGATACAAAAAATATTTATTTGACAACCTTATAACATATATATGCATGCTTGAATCACTATGATATTTTTTTGACAACCTTAGAACACATATCTGCATGATTGAATCACTATGAATTTTTTTCTGTCAGCCTTAGAACACATATATGAATTCTGTTAATGTCCTTCACTTTATTGCTAGCTAGTCTATATGTAATTCATTCATGTTACTTTGATTGCCTTAGATTATGCGCATTGCATATAATTTATTTTATTATATTTTATTTATCAATACTAACCCTTTTTTTCTCTTGTAGGATGCTGGAGATAATCAGTGTAGAGGAGTTGATGGAGGCATGGATGAAAGGGCAGTTCAAGACAATGAAGAAGATGATGCTCAGAATCTTGGCGATGATTAGATTCATATGTTGAATTTGTTGTACTTTTTTGTTGTTTCAAAAGAAACTCTTTGTAAATGTTCACTTGTAAATAATTAGAACTTGACGAGGATTATAGCGGATCGATAAATTGTTTTAGCTGCTTTGTATATATATTTTTATGTGTACTTTGTTTTTTATATACAAGATATATAAATTATATAACGAGAACATTTTTCTCGATATTTATATTTCAAACAAATTTTTTTTTTGCGATAGATTAGCGATGAATATTATCCGTCACTAATTAGTATTGACCTCCAATTTAGCAATAGATATTTATCCGTCAGAAAACTATTTTGATTGATGATTTGTGACGGATTGTAATCCATCGCAATTTCGTCACTACAATAGCGACAGAATTGTATCTGTCGCAAAACCAAAACTCTGCAGATTAACAATGGCCTTGCAACAAATCATGGCAATTGCTAATTCATCACAAATTAGAGATGAAAGTAGCGACATATATTTTTTGTCACTAATTAGCGACTAGGAACTTGCGATGAAAGTTATCTGTCGCTAATCCTTTGCTAAATTGTTTAGCAACGGATTAGCGATGGATTACGACCATCACTAATCTACAAATTTCTTGTTGTATAACATATTGTTTTAATCAACCCATTTTAGAATATCAGGCCCTTATTCCTAAAAGAATATCATAGTTCAAATATAATATATGATTACATGCATATGAACAAAAAGAAAATAAAGTCATAATCGAAATAGGGCCAAAAATATATCCAAAGTCAACCCTTTAAAGAGACCCAAAATGCATACTTAATGGCCTAGACCCATTAAAGAAAATTTCTTTAAAAAAATTTTCTCTTCCTTTTTTTTAAGAGTCCATCGGACATGCAAATGGGTCTGGTCCATCGGGTCGGGTCAGACTAGACCTGACCTGAAGGTCTGGTTAGACCTGACCCGGTGCGGGTCAAACCACACCCAACATGGGTCGGTCTTCGCAAACCGGATGGGGATCGATCCAGACCGGCCATCAGTGTAATATCGCATATTTTTACATTTAGTCATTTTGAGATTTTTTCTAGAATTTGGCTAAGTATAGAGGAAGAATCAGTAGGTTCTCAATTTTAGGCCGATGCTTTTGAGTCTGGGCTTGGCCCAGGTCTCATCGACAAGGCCTAAATGAGCTACTTAAAATGTGAGAAAAAGTTTTATTTTTATTCTTTGAATTCAAGCAAAATTTAGGTCATTTTTGGATGAATTTTTGAGGAAAAATTCAAGTTATATATTGTTGGATGTGTCTTGAAGTTCTGAGCATAGCGATATTTTACTTTTCTGAATTCGAGCTACGGTTGACCCAAAAATAAATTTTTTTCGAAAAGGGACCGCCTCGATGGGCCGAGTCTGAATTCAGATCGAACTGGATCCAATGCTTTTGATCCAAATTAATATGGATCTAAACTCTATCTAAGACCCATATTATATAAGATTTGATCTAGCTCAGGATTCAATTAGAGTTTGGATATGAATTTTGATCTTGGATCCAGATCTAGATCCAAAACCCATACCCAAAGAAAACACAACTTTAAATTCACTTTTATATTTAAATTGAGGTTATTTAAAGTTAAAAAGACTCCCAGAGGGATAACGAACCCTTTGAAAGTTTCTAGGTATTTAAATAATAATAATTAATTAATTTTAATAAATTATGAATATCAGTTTTTGTTAATTAGTTGGGACTCCTTAAGAGAGTTCTTAATGGACTTATGGAAAGTAAATAAGGTGTGAGAAAGTCTAATTAGATTAGGAAAGAAGTTTTGAAAAGTCAACATGAAAGAGTTTTAAAATTTTAGAAAGTTGAGGGAGAGACAGAGTCCCATTTAGGGATTAGCCTCTAGCCCTCTCTAGAAGGGATGGATGGATAAGAGGGTGTCACCCCCTTGTGATCTATTTATAGTCTCAAAAAAATCATGAACCCTAAAAAAATAAGAGAGAGAGAAAGAGAAGGAAAAATAGAGAAGAGAGAGAAAGAGTGAGAGAGAGAAAGAATGAGGAAGAAGAAGAAGAAGAAGAAGAAGAGCATAGAGAGAGCTCTCTTTACCTCCAGCCATCCGAAGATTTCTAGTTTTCTCTCAATCTACGATCAAGGTGCGGGTTTCTTCTCTTGTTTCGAATGAGAAAAAGAGCATGGACTGGATTTTCATGCAAGATTTTAATGAAAATCTATGGGAAAAGAGTAAATCTAGATATTTACTCTAATATGTATAGATTGAGATTAATGAGTTTTATTTTCCTAGGTTTTTTATTTAGAATATGTGCATCTAGGCAAAAGAAATTTCTGTACATGTTTGTTCTTATGATAAAACAAAATTTTTATTCATGCTAAAAACTGTATATTAAGTGCTTGTTCCATGGTAAACATGTTTTCTCTGCATAACCTAATGTAAAAATCGTTAAATGCATGTATTGTTGCATGTTCATTCTCCTTTTAGATTCATGTAAAAATTTGTGCAAGCATGCTTTCTTGACTGTTAATTGGTTTATATTTGTATATTTGAATATAAGGTTGCATGTACATGCATACTGATTTTTTTATTTATTTATGCATATGCATGCCTATCAGACTGAATTATATATATATATATATATATATATATATATATATTGGATGGTTTTGACTGGCTCGCCTTTCTAATGGCTTGGTGCATGCCTGGCAAGCCCTGCTAGGCCCAGCCACTCAATTGGGCTGGTGCTGGCTTGACAGTCCCTACCAGGCCAGCCACTTGGTTGGGATGGTATACTGTCAAAAAGATAAAAGAATTTTTTTTTATAAAATTTTGGTTTGCTAAAGGGCCCAGCCGACCTACTGTTGGCTGGGCAACTGGTCCTAGCAGAGCCCAGTCAACTGAGTGGGCTGGGCAGAGAAACTGACCCAACCAACTTAGTCGGCTGAGTGAGTTTAGCATGCCCAAACCTAGCTGATTGGATTGGATGGGCCGGGTGCTTTAAAAAAAATAATTATGGTTTGCCTTGCTGGGCTGACTAGCAACCCAGAAGAGTCATACTCGGTTGTCCTACCAGGCCCTAGCAGACCTGCACAAGTTCGACCTGTGCAGGGTGTTTGCATGATTTTTTTTAAACCCCAGCGGACCACCAGTCGGCTGGGTATGCAAATATTTTTTGGGGCCGACTGGCAACTTAGCCGAACTAGAATCAGCTGCCCTGTCAGGCCTTGACAAGCTTGCCCTGGCCCAACCACTTGTCGACTGGGTAGGGTATTTAAAGAAAAAAAGATAATAATAATTTTTTGGGCAATATATTGGGACCGGAATGTGCCATATTAATGGATTGTTTAAATGTATAATCATGTGATTATTTATGAATGCTAAAATAAGCCTATTCATTCTTCAAATTCAGGTGTTTATATTTTAGAGTTATGTGTAGTTGAGGTTTAGTTTTAAGCATGATAAATGTTCAGATTCTTGCACATGAAATACACTGATTTGAGCATGCAAAAATTCAACTAGATGAACAAAAAATTTCTAGATTTGCTTAATGTATTAGATTCGACTTGAGGCATGCTAAGAATGAAGCTTTTAATATACTTAGACGTGATATAACATGCTTGATCAATATACTAATGCAAATTTACTTTCATGTACATGTGCATGCATGGAATTGAAATATTTTGGCACATGCATTATGGCATGAGTGTTCACTTGCTTACTTTGAGAAAGTTCATGAATAGAAGCAAGTAATTAACATAGTTATGCAAACACATGTATATGAATATTGTTGTTTATGCATATCCCTAAATTAACATATATGATTATGCATTGAAAAGCATGTGAAAAGAATGCATAAGTGGCATGCTCTTTATGATTTTTACATATGGATGCATCAATGATCAAAGATGAATTATCGTAGGTTGTGTGAGCCTTGAGCATGTGTTGCTCTTTGTTTAATTGTTTATGCATGACAAAAATCAAACATGATGTTATTGTTCTAATTGCATTGTTTCATGTTGCCACGGGTTGTGGTCCCGTAATGAGCTTCGCATGTTGATTTATGAACCTGTGTTATTAGTTTTACATGTTGATTTGCAAAATAAAGAAGTTGAATTAATAACAATATAAAATAAGAGAACAGTGTAATCTACGCCTTTTCTATGTCCCCTTCTTAGTGCAGGAATCCTAGATTTTGCAGTCTTGGAGAACCATGAGGATACTAAAACTCTGTGTGCGTTATTGTGCCCCTAAACCCGATATTGAAGTCCACCGCCTGACCATGGTTTTATGAAGATTCTGCCACTTTGCCTAGGGGTGGTGTGTAGACACCGTTGTTGTTTTGGTATACCAAGAAAGTGACATTATGGTTGTTGATTTCCAGAGTGTCCCGACATTACATGTTGATTTCTAATATTTTAATGGATGATGTTAATTCTCGATATCGGTCGAGAGCTAAATGTAGAACCAGTAATAAAATACAAATTGTGTATTAAGTTATAATTGGGGACCTAACTTAACCACGAGAATTGTTTACCCATTTTGAGTATCCGCAATTAATGGTAATAAAAAGAGAAACTAAAATTTGTTTGCATTTAATAGGGACATGCATATAAAATTGCATGATATTTGCTCTCTATTGCATGATAAATGCCTTTATTGCTTAATTGACGTTTCTTATTGCTTATTAGTTGTTATCTCTTGTCTAGCAATTGTTCACTATTGCTTGAATGCTTAATTAGATTATGAATTTGTCATAATTATATCCCTCTAAAATATTGCATGATTTTTATTTATGTTCTTTTTGCTTACTTGATTAATTAAAGGGACCTGTATGCAGGATCTTTGATTCTGACACCCCTACTTTTGTGTTTTTATAGCCTCTAAGGCCCAGTGAGAGGAACTAGTTTTGTAAGGAGCTACGAGGGCTGGATGACTACTTAACATATTCTTTTAGGGTCAGCGTGGCTTCACATTTTATTTTATTTATATTCATTTGCTTATGTATTCAAACTATATAAATTCAATTAATAAAGTTAGTTTGGTTTGAATGAGGGTAGTATAAGATCCCTTGTGGTGGTGGATGTGTTATAACTGTAAAGGCCAAAGAAATTTTTCCACTTTTAACGGGTTGTGAGGACCCCAAATTTTCTAAAAAATCCAAAAAAATCCCTTTTTGCCCCTGACCTCCATCTTTTGAATAATCAGGTCAACTTCTGATTAAAATTCTATTTATTTCTCGGATTCACTGGTTAAAGATCCAAAATCCATATTCAAATTCCATATGTGACCCAATCTCGGATCCAGATCTGATACCTGAATCTTATTCTGAGTTCGGATCTTCTAAAAATAAAAAAAATAAATTATTTGTATTTTCTCAGAGGTTTTATCTGAATCCAATCCCAATTCAGTATCCAAAATCATCATTCTCTCAAAACTCCGGATCCAGAACCGTTTTCTGAAAGTTTCTGAAATTTAACCCTATATTTTCTCAACATCCTCTTTTGTAAAAAAAACCTCAAGTTTTAAAATAAAAATTTTACAAAAATACTTCAAAAACCTCGGTTGGAACCTATTTTTTTAAATCCCTAACATTCTTAGATTTTTTCTCAATAATATAAAAAGATTTAAAAAAAAAACATTAGCTTAAACCCTCTTTTTTTGAAATAATTTTGTAAATAGAATGACCATTTTTGAAAAACCCCTTTCAAAAACCACCTTTTTGAAAATTCCTAAAACCTAAAGGACCATTTTTGAAATGAGCCTAACGGCCTTATGTTATAAAACAAAACCGAAGGTCGATGCTTCTTCATCGCCTTCACCCCTCCACAGCTCTGATCTTCTTCTTCGTCTCCCTTTTTCCCTCTTCCCAATTGCCTTCTTCTTTCTCTCAGCCTCCCCTTACTCCTTTTTTTCATTTTTTCTTTCTTTCTTTTTCGACTGACTGAAGGAGGCCCTCCAAAGCTCCTGCAATCCGATAAGCAATCAATTCCTTTTCCTCTTTTCAGTGAAATTTCCATTTACAATTTTCTTTATTGATTTCATTTTCTTCTTTTGCCTTGTTCTTCTGTTGTTCATTTTGGGCATAATTCGTAGGATCGATCTGCATATAGCAGTGTCGATCTAAATATTGCCACAGTGACAAAATGCTTGCATTCCAACATCTTCTCATCCTCCTCATTTTCTTTTTGTGAATATAGTATTATGCTTTCGTTGTTCTGCAACTCCTGAAATTATTTTATCGAGTCATTTCTCTATTGAGTCAAATTTCTAGTTTTACTTTGATTGTTTGTTTACATTCAATAGCATTTAATTGCTTTTCGTTCACTTTGTCCAACATATTTCGCTCATTTAACTGCATTTTTGACATTTGATTGATCATGGCATTTAAGGGTCCTTCCATTTTTCATTTGATTTGGATTACCATGTTGCATGATCTACATCATCAACATCTTATCTAACTTCATTGCCTGCGTTAGACCTCCATTGCATCCCCTGTATTTTCCACTTCTATCGAGTATAGTCATCCTCATCCATAGCATCTGCGTGTATCTCATTCCCACTGCATATCATTGTTAGATTTAGGTGCTATCAAGTTCATTGGAGCATTTCACATCCAATTGCATTTTCTGTATTGCGTTTTGCATACTAGAGTATTAATTTGCATCCTCCCAATCCTCATCAGCATTCTATTCATTTCATTGTCTGCTCTTGATCAACATCATGTACTGTGTTACTTCCACTGTTTACAATTGTGCATCTATGCGATTTGGTCTTTTGTATTCAGACAATGCATTGTGGTTCTACAATCATTTACATTTGTTTGCCTATTTATGTCTTCCCTGCTTCAAATAGCTGAAGCTATCAATTTCTTGATTGATGATTGCAAATTGGGTCACGGTAATGTGTGTTTTAGCTAGTGTAATAGTAACACCTACCCTAGATTGGAAGCTCCACACATTTGATGTATTGTATGAATTTGATGATGCATCTTCTATGGTTCCCATATGGCAATATAAATAGCCGATTGGTTCATAGTATAAACCAAGGGAATTGGTTGAGTTTGATTGGATGGCAAGCAAAAAATCTCCACCATGAACAATCAACTCGTGTGGCTTGGGTTTGGCCTATGAGCCATTCTATGATGTAAAGTTATCTGAAACTGAAGATCTGTGTAAAATTTATCCCTTGACCAAATCATTTCTTCCAGATTATCAGAGATTTTTTGGCTCCACGCTGGCATCATTTGTAAACTTGAATGAAACAAAGTACATATAGTAATTATCTCAGCAGACAAATTCTAGTCAAATTCTTCAGTATCTGTAGGCTCCCACACTCCCATTTAACTACTGCATTTATTTCCTTCACAACAACACTTTCCATTGTACACAATACCTGCATTTCACAGAATTTTTGTTAGTAGCCATAACCTTATTAGATCCAGCTTCAACGCACTCATCAACACCTATACACTATGCTGACAACAGTATATGGGCATTTGGCACCTGTACTCAACATCTCCATTTGCACATTGCCGTAACATCTTTGTATATCTCACATTGCATCTTTCACTCACACTCACATTCACCCACTTTTGCACACATCTTGCAACTTACTTGGTTTCATATGTTATAGAATATTGATATCTACCTGTAGTTTAAATTTTATCATGATTTGTGAGGAGAGAAGGTTAGGTTTTCATTACAGATTTCAACACTTGGTGCAAGCAACCAACTGTTCCAAGTGATATATGTGTTACCTTGGCCTAGTTTGCATTTGTACTCTTTGTGGCATTCCAAACCTCAGCCACCACAATCACCCTTGCAACCGAATATTGTCACAACATTCCATATGCTAAGCTTGAAAACTTTAGTGGTATTATATTGTGTTTCTATGGCTACTTCTCTTTTTGTTCTAATTAACATCTACTCTATGATAATGTCTGGTATATGTAGATGAGTTCTCCAGGGCAGAACTTCATGAAATGGTAGTACCTGATGCACTTCAAGTGCCTTGGGTGAGTCTGTTTCTCATCTCAATTTTTATTTTTACTGTTTGCAAGTTTGTTCCTGTGCAAAGGGGTTGGTACTACAAAAAATTTGTCCTGTGTTTGAAGCCGAAGTCATGCGAACTGATCCTCATCTTGCTTATGATAGAATTGTCAAAATGGAACTTGTCCCATTTGGGATAATTACATTTAGTACAAGTGAGATTATAAATGCTGAGAATTTGCAAGAAATGTGTTCAAAATCATACTTGAAAGGTCAGTGTTTACAAATGACCATGTTGAATTGGGTAAGAAAGATGCACCATTTACTACCTCACTTCTGCTATCACACACCTACAACAATACTTATTTAGCTACACTCTATCTCACAACTATCCATTCAACCATCTACCACTTTCAGCTACATATTCCCTTCATACCTCACTTGTATATGTCCACTACACAACACCTACCACTTGCATTTCTATCAGCCCCACAAATCACCCTCACCTATTGCAATACCCTGTAGCTTCTTCCCAAACCCTTGCTGTTCGCCACAATCACCCTTAAAGCAACAACATTTCAACCATCCCCTGTACATCTTCCACTTCACTTCCCTGCTACACATCACATCCTGTGCATACCATTACATCAATATGCTACACCCACACACCTCACTTACCTGCAGCCACTTATCATTGCACCTCCCATAGTGTGCACATACACTATGTGCACACCCCACCTCCAACATCTCCCTTTTCCTACCCTGTTACAACACCTCACACCAGCACATTGCAGCGTAGGCTAGTATGACACAAAGCGGAAGTGCAAATTCTGTGATCCCATCTGTTGATAATTCTATGGCTGCTAGTGACAATACCAGCCTGATAGTTCCAAACTCGGTTGGCATGGGGAGTTTGTTGCCAACTGCAAATGGGCCTGTTGGTGGAATGCAACATAATTCCTTCAACTCATCTGATGAACTACTGCCTAATGGATATTGGCAATCACTTTCTAATATTTCTGTTGGTTCTGGAAGCAATGCGTTATCGTCATTGGGTACATCAAGGTATTCAAGTCAGATGATCCCTACACCTGGATTGTATGATTCACGTTCATTGCCCACTCCACCTACATGCATAAGCTTTCCCCATCTCTTATCTTCAGCACATGTAGCCACCATAGCCTCACACTTATTCACTCCTTTTTTTCCTGTTACTTCATCCAGCACACCTTGCATTTATATTGCCACCATCTTCACTACTTGTTCACCCTACACTCTTCATCACATATCATTAACAACATACAACCTCTTGTGTTTCACATGCCTGCTGTTCACTAGTGCACTTTCACAGCCACACAACCTTCCACTTCATTTGCACACAACATGTATACATGCTTAGCTTCAGCCGCACTTTCACTGCAATCCTCACTGTTCTTTCCTTGTACCACTTCACTATACCTACAACACTCCATTTGCTGCAGATTAAGTATCCCAACATCCTCCGCTTGCGGCAACACTTGTTATACACTCAATTTCACTAGCTACCTCCCATGCATAACACCTTCACTACACCGTTGCTGCACACTCAATTTCACTTACACTTCCACTACATTTGCCCATAGCAGCACTCTCATCCTCTTTGCCTACATAATGCACCCGTACTCTCATATTGCATTTTCCACTGATATTAGCCTTGCCCATGCAAGTTTTTATGCATTTTTTTGAATATATGCATTGCATTACATATGCATTTTAAAATATGCATCCTCTCTTTAGCATGACCACTTGTATATGCATCTCCTTCATTGGTATATGTATATACACCTGTATAGGTCTTTCTTTTCATTGGCATATGCATGCATATATATATATACACACATTTTCTTCATTAGCACTAGCACATATATTTGCATATATATATATATATATATATATATATATATATATATATATATATATCCTTTATCATATTTAGCCACATATATGGGCTCATGACATAATATTTTTCATTACCTTCTGTATTCTTGCTGGTGGGCTAACTTGTTTTTGCAAGAAATACATGAAAAATGCTAATTTCCTTCCCTATATTAGAGATTTTGATATTTTCAAGTTCAGTTAAAAGTTGTAATAACTAGATATCAATGAGAATTTTGTCTTTCCAGTTTATGATAGAATGTATGAGCATGTAAATCCTATAAATTACTTGTTTTATCTCAGTTTTTACTTTTATTTCAAAAATTCATGAATGGTGAAACACGAATGACACGTGCACCTTTTTAATAAGAGGTAAATAATTCTAAGTAAATGATTCACATTTATGGCCATAGTCAAAATGTGAACAATACTTAGGATTTTTAGCTTTTATGAAATAACATTTGACCTTCACTTAGGTCTCTTTTGAAAATCATCATATTTTTCTGAAATATTCTTTCCTTTGTCAGAATTTAATATGTGAATTAACTTAAGATATATTTGTGGCTATAGTCATGGATATATTAAAAGTTAATTTCATTTTAAATCCTATAAAGGCACAAAAATTTATTTTATTCTTTATTAGAATTTAAATATAGATTATATTATAATATGTTTGTGACAATAGTCTTGAATGTACTATGATTTAATCTTATTTCAATTTTATTAAAGAATAAAATATGATTTTAAATTTCAATCTTTAAATTCTTTCAAATCATTCATCATTCAGGATAAAATTGCCTTTTTTCATATTATTTCAAATCATTTTCCAAAAATCCAAGTGATTTTGAAATAAACTTTCAAAAATTCAGTTTTTATTCTCTAAATTCCAAAATCATTTCCAACTCTTATTTATAAATTTAGAATCACAGTTCTATCTTATTTCAAAACTCCAACTTTCAATTCTTATTTCTGAATCTCACATTTTAAAATTCCAAATTTCATTCAAATTCTTTATTTCTATTTCCAAGACTGAATTCCATTCTCAAACCCAAGGTTTATTCTAAACTTGCAATTTCTAAATTCCTTCTTTGAATTTCAAATTCAAATTCAATTTTAGATTCTAAATCCAATTTCAATTTCCAAATTCATTTCCAAATTCAAAGTCTAAATTCAATCTTAGTTTCCAAATACATTTCCAAATCCAAAGTCTAAATTCAATTTCAACTTCCAAATTCATTTTCAATTTCAAATCTTCCTTCTTCAATTCAAGTTTTAATCTATCTCAAATCTTTGATTATTTCAACTTCAGAATTTTGAATTCTCTTTTCAAAATCTCAAGTTCATTTCAAAAATCTAAGTTTAGGTTCAAATTCCGGTTTTTCAAGTCAAGTTCAACTTTTTGAACCATTTTTCAAACTTATTTCAAATTCACTTGAAAAAACTCAAAATTTCTGAAACGTTTCTCAAAAGCATACAACTTTGCATTTTTATTGCACAAGCATGACTCTCTATGCATTTAGGATTTCAGAATAATCACTTAGACAAATTTAGGCTAAGCAAAAGTCATTGATTCGATCCTTGGTTCAATTACCCCTGGTAAAGGCGCCCAGAACGGTTGAACCTCGTACCGACGAGCGAATCTCGTCTCCCCATTTTACTGCAAATTTAAAAAGAAATAGAGGCGAGTAATTTCAAAATATCCTTTTCAAATAAAGGTCAAGTGAGACCTTGCAAAAGAGTTCCTCTCTTCTTTCTTTTTTTTTTCTCCTTCAAAAAGGGGAAAGGGACAGAAAGGAAAGAGAAAGAGAGAAAAATTAAAAGAGGAAAAATTTTACAACGATCACACAGGTATAAGTTGGGGTCATTACAGCTGGCCCTAGGTGACCTGACGGTGGTTGAGGCAAACTGAATTCCCCAGACCACCATCACCGAACGACGATCGGCGTTCATCGATGATGACGAGTCGAGGGCCTGTTGGTACCCCCCCCCCGTTTGTCCGAAACCAAAGGAAAAGGGCCAATTGACCCCCCTCTGTCCGACACCTCCCGGTTGATCGACAACACAGAGGGAGGGCCAGATTGGCCCTACCTCTATTCGGGCACAACCAAACGACGTGAGCAGGGTTGTTCGGTCCTCCTCTGCCTGCGCTCTGACGCCGAACAGGAAAGGGGGGGATCCGGCCCTCGCTGAAGCCGATGAGAGATTGGGGAGGACCATCTAGTCCTCCACTCCTCGTTACCTATGCAGGCACCCGACTGTGCCTACGCTAAAGCCTGGACGACATTTGGCAAGCCGCCCAACGTCGTCGGGTGGCATACGACCATCGAAGGGGCGTGCCACCCCCGCGATTGGTTGCTAGTCCCTGCAAACCCCAACCTATACCCCTGACTACATCGAAAATAATAAATATATATTTTTTATTAACGGCCTCTAATACCTGTAGTCGAAGGGGAAAACCAAATCTGATGGGATTCCGACAATCCGACAAAAAATACAATGGCAAGATCAAATATTTCAACAATTTAACAAGAACAAGAGGCTCTGATACCAATTGTTAGAATCCGAATTAGGGAAATCACATTTCTTGGTTCCTAAATTTGTTCATACTAAATTATTGAAAAGTTCAGAAATAAACAAATAAAACGTAATGTGGAAGCTTTTTCAAATCCATTGTTGCACTGGTAGATCTTGATGAGTTAGATCTTCCAAAGCCTCTATAGGTGGTCTTTCCTTCTTCTCTAAACCTAATGAGAGAGGGACACATTTTTTTCTTGATGAGAAGGCAAAATAAAAATATGATTTTGGGGACCATAACCTAATTATAGCCACCCTATAAATTGAAAATTAACATACGAAGGCACAACAGATATCTACACGTTATTATACCCATACTTTATAAGATCACTTTGTATGACACCTTAGAATATGTAACAAGGTAAACATCAATATATTTTTGCTTAAAGTAAAAAAATAATAATAAAAGGTAATTTAGGCAACATTTGGTAATGGACGTCCCAAAATTTTCTGGATCAAGGGTAAGGGATAAATAAGTTTAAAACTACTTCAAATTAATGTCATCTTAAAATAAAAAATTAACCACACTTATACTCTTACATGCGTGCTAAAAAAACTTTTGCACTTAACGAGTCATATTACGGATGCCGTTTTACTGTTATAAAAAGGTATGATCAAAATTGTGTTCACAGCACAAAGCATCTAGTGCCAGATATTAGCACCTAGATGAAAAGTTTTTTCATGTTCTCCATAAATCCCAACTTATAGATATGTTCTGAATGCTTGATTTTATAAGAATGTTAAAAACTAACCGTTTAAAATTTTCATAAATATTTTGAGGCTTAAAAAATCATATTTTTTTATCGAAAAAGTATGCCCCGAGTATCGTTTCTTAGCAAATCGATCATGCTGAATACATTCATAAGATAAGATTTGCAAGAAACAGCCTCAAAACACCCATTCGCTCGTGATAGGCTGACGGTAGGCAAGAAAATAGTAGGCAGATACCACTTCTGTTCAGCAGCTAATATACACTGCAACATGCACTGTAGGATTCATTCAACAGAAAAGTAAATGATATGAGTCAATTAAAACGAATGATGTTTCATGCTTGTCAAAGTTTGGCCGCTATTTGGAAGTCGTCCACATTTGATATCTCATTCAAAGACTCAGTCAATGACATGTGGCATACATCGAGCATGTGTCACAATCTAATAGCAAGTACTCATTGCAGTTGATGGCCAATCTGAATTTAGTTGTTTCCTCCCTTAGTGTGCATGAACAATTTGCTGAACTCAAAATTTCCCTAGGGAATCAGGGATCTCATTTGCTTGTTTGTTTCTCTCCAGTTTCCACCTCTTTCTAATCATGCTCTTTACTTCATGCAATATTGAATACAAGCACAACTTCATAAGTTATATTCTTTGAACTCGTACTCTTGATCCAAAGGAAGATTTACTCTAAAAATGCAGAGCTTAATAAAATTTAGAGGAAGATTGCTTACTACAAATATGAAGAGCACTCCTCCCTGCCACCAAGGATAGTTATGCAGAGCACAACTTGTTGATCGTTTACTGTAAATTATGTATTTACTTTAAAACATCAATCCACACAGGCTGGATGAGGGAATTTTTTTTTTCAATTAAAAAATGTTCCATTTTTATACTGCTCATATTTCATTCATCCAAAGTGCCATTCAGAGACAGGGTTAACATTATCATAGAAAATGAATTAAAACCGCCAATGCTGATGAGGCATATGGTGTGTGAATGCAGACATATCATTAGAAATTGAGTAATTCACGAAAAGCTGCTTACCATAATATCTATTTACAAAAGCTGCCCAATGTTTGGGTTATTACATTTAACTACCTGCTATTTCTGAATGCGTTGCAAATACCCGCCTGAGGTATAAAAATAGCAAATTTGACTATTTTTTTGGACAACTATCTTATACCCGCCTGAGCTTTTGCGGCACAAATCAACAAATGAGTGGATCTTGGCCACTTTGTTTTACTAAACAAAGGTCAATTGAATGATTTTAAGACCAAGCATCTTTGAAACATAAACAACAAATGCAGGTACCTAAATGTAATCGTGAAAATCTTAGGTATCTTTTTGTAAATAGTTGATAAGTGGATCTCTGCAAGTTATTCTTAACAAATTTGACACATCAGGAAACGGGTCATGATTTTCATGTATTGCCCAGTATGTCTTTGGTTTTTTTTTTTTTTGTATAGTTTTTTTTTATTAGGACAGTATGTCTTGAGATTTTTTATAAGAAATATGTCCTCAAATAGCGATTGGACGAAGCACAATATTCCAAGCTGTAACATATATGTACATAACGCCAAGAGATCAGCCTAATTAATCTAGTCTTAGATTTCAGTCCATCCAAATCTGTGGAACCCGAGGGCCCGTGTATATGCCGTTCTATCCCATATAACCCTGCTTGTATTTTGTTCACCCTTTACAAATTCAGTACTCAACTGGTTTTTGAACTCTGGTCAGGGTTCCATTCCCATGAGTGTCAAACCCCTTGTATTAATGAAGGCAAAAGATAAGCCCTTGCTCAGCCGAAGCGGGGCGACTCCTTAAGGGCAATACGGGTTTACAGCATCGGGAAGGGGACTGTAAGTATGGCTGAACTAGTGCAACTAGGTCTCTGATCTCGACGGTGGTTTCCTTGTCTTTTATGTTAAAAACTGGTTATTGAACTTTTGTAAGTTTAACAAAATAAGCTAGCCAAAGTGATCTGCAAGGGGTACTGGCATCAACTTTGACAGCGACGTCAGACAACTCATGTGGCACCGGTAGACATCAAAAGGTGTTGTGAAGTGCTCCTTTCAATTTCAAATCAAGATACTTTTAGATACGCCCTTTTGAAAAGACTAAAAGCTTTGCATTATGAGACATTGGAGCTCAACTAGGTGTAGGTTTCCTCCAATACAGACCTAAATGCAGCTGGCCCTTCACATCATTCGACCACCACCATAATTGACATAATTCTTGCAGAGAACTTTTGAAGAAACATGTGGGGGCACTGATGATGTTAATGGGCCTGTTGATGCAATTGCTTTTTCGATAGTCACATCTGGAGACTGAGTGTAAGACAACTCATACCACTCTCAAGGTTTTTCTCGTTAAGGAGAAATGATTAATGCACCCTCTGTTGGACATTTGGAATGGATTAATGCACCCATTGGGTGACCCGTTTTGACATTAAAAAGGTGTAGTGGGGTAGTAGGGGTAACCGTGGATGGAGGGCATTAAGCAGTTAATGCCACGAATGAAGGTTACGTGAATGTGGAGTGTCCACATTTACTGTACAACCTCCCCTTTCTCCACTATATAAACTGAAGGCATACAACAATGGATGATGAGAAGCCATTGCATAGCCTTAGCCGAGCCTCCGTAAATCACCATTGGGTTCAGGATCCTGCTCATCGATGACTATTTGGCCTGGACTCATCGTGGGCATCGTCTGGCTGAGGAGAACACCGAGTTCCCTACACGCAGTTGCAAACCATGGTGAATACAGGTACCCTTTCTGTGTTTGTTTTACAGAAATCACCAACATTGGGTTATGGGCCCACACTTCACGCATTCTGCTGCGCGTGGTCGTGTAGGGCCTTTCGACGTTGTCTGAATTTTGACTACTGAATGCATATTGCCGTGGGGTGACATTCCAGCAGTCTATCACAAACAACGATAGAGGATGGTGATCATGTTTTCTCGCTGATTATTGTCATGGTGCGACAACCTTCACTGGCGCGACAGACCCATTTTATGAGGTAATCGCCCATCACCGTGGGGCGACGTGGGTCGCCGATCGACAACAACTGTCACCGTGGGGCGACTACCATTCCCGACAGCCGTACGCCGGTGGCAATTGCAGCCCCGAAGACCCTCTGTTAAAAAAAAAAAAACAGAGGATCGAGGGTTTCACTTGCGCCGTTGGGTTGCAGGGTAGTCTGTCGGTACCGGGATCGCCGCGGGATGTCACCGATGAAAGGGGGGCTCGCCGAATTGCCGACGATGTGCGACCACCTTGGGTTAAAAAAAACCCCTTTTCACCAAAACCCTTCAGCCGTCGGGGTGGAGATTTCAGCCAGTGGTTTTTGTTGGGAAGGTGTAGGGGCAGTGGCGGCCTTGTCGGCGCCGCTGGTAGCCCGGCAACATCGCCGATTTGCCGGCTGTTCCGACGGCAGATAAAAAAAAAATGGTAACCCTTGTCGCCAAGGTGTTGTTGAGGTTGCATCACCATAGATGCATCATCAGAGGTGCGTCGCCGGCTGGGCACCGGCGTCGGCTGCCGTACGCCGACGTGGGTCGCCGTTGGGCGACGAAAAGGTGAAACCCTTTCGGTTTCTCAGAAGAAGAAAAAATGCAAACCGAAAACCCTCGGGTTTCTGTTTCGTTTTAACAGATGAACCAGATCGGGTCTGGCCTGTCGACCCGGTGATAGGCCCGATCCAAACCCATTTTGGGTGGATCGGGTCTGCCATTTATTTTTGGATCAGACCCAGATCCATAATGGTTCCGGGTCTGGGTCTGATAAAAAAAGATCTGGGTCCCTCTCAAATCGGGTTGGACCCGGGTCCATTTAGGACCAGGTCTGACCCAGGCCCATTTTGAGTTAGGTCAGACCCGAGTCCAGTTCAGACTGGGTCAGGACCGGGTCTAGTTTCGACTGGGTTAGACCCAAACCCTATTTAGACCGAGATCGATCCAGTCTTCTATTTGATCCGGGTACTGTTTGGCCTGATTGGGTTATGGTTCAGACCCATAAGGTATTCGGGTATGGATTTCATCCAGAAGACCGAGATCCTATTTAGATCCAGGGTCCATACACTGTTTGACTTGAACCGGATCAGAAACCTGATTCGGCCCTTTCTGGGACCGGTTCGAAGCCATTTTTGACTGGTTCCTTCCAGTTTTTTACCGGTTCCGAGATGCTAAGACTCGGTTTTCATGAATCTATGAAGCTGCAGAGATTTTGGCATTATGTCATAAGGTTTTTATGAATTTTTGTTTATATTTAGTTCTGGTTCATAAGGTTCAGAACCGGTTTAAACCCTTTGATGACCAGTTTGAGGCTATTTCAGACCGGTTCAGGGTATTTTCAGACCGGTTTCTACTTGAAGACCTTGAGTTTTACCCTTATGAACATGCTTTTGTTATTTTTCATGCTTTATAAAGTGTTTATTGTATGAAAAGCATGACTTAGACATATTAATTTATGTGTTTCATGTTGGTTAAGTTGTGCATGATGACTTTAAGCATGAATTATGACTAAATTCGTGATAGTTAGTTTATGTATATTAGTTGAAACATGAACTCGTATTATGTCATGAATATACATGCATTAAAATGTGTGCATGGGTGTGCTCTATAATACGAATATGTTTTCGGTAAAAGATTTTGATTGGCCAATTCATGTAATCACCAAAGTGATCTGAGTCGTGTTGATTGAGGATTCTTTGGACCGTATTAAGATTCATCATTATGATTATGTGTGAATTTATAAAACATCGATTCTACCCAAAGGTAGGTCGTTGTGTTCCAAATTTACACAAGGTGTCATAGTAGATGTGTTTTCCGGCCCATGAAGCATGTTTGTACCCAAAGGTACAGTACTGAATTGTCTCTGGTTACATGATCTGCTAGTTTCACCAACTGAAGTCAGTTCCTTGAGAATTGAAGAGATGAAACAACTATGAATATTGTCGTTTCCACCAAAGTGGAATGATAATGGCTCAACTATGCTTGTCTCAGAAAAGGTAAATAATAAGGGGTCTCATATTTACATTTTCAATATAAATCTCATATAGAGTGATTTATCTTCCACTCATACAGAGAATAGAACAACCATTTTAAAGGTTATCTATGAGAAGTGGGAGCGCTCAAAATGATGTCCATGAGAAGTGAGAGTATTTGAATATCTTAGCTTGTTGCTTTTGCAATTGTGAGTGGTTCAGAATATTCGAGATGTCATCTCTCATTGCAGGATAGTGAAGAAATTTCTGAAATTCATTTAGACAAAAATTATTGATTTTATACAAGATTTTATCTCAGGCCATTTGGATAAGAAACTTCATTATGGGTCTTGGTATAGTGGACTCTATTGAGAGACCACTAAAGATCTTTTGCGATAATGAAGCAGCCATGTCCTTTTCAAATAACAACAAGAGCTCAACATCGTGTCAACACATGGAGTTAAAATAATTTGTTGTTAAAGAAAGGACTGAGAATCACCTAGTATGTATTGATACAATTGGGACGAAGAAAATGACTGCGGATCCCCTTACTAAAGGGCTAGCACCAGGTTTGTATTCCCAACATATAAAGAGGATGGGTCTTTTTTATTCCTTCTGATATATGACAATACATTATGTGATCACATTTGTTTATATGATTTTGATTCTCTAAGGTTTTGTGAAATTATTGATTTTGCATAAGGGATCTCTCATATGGGTTAGAGAGAATAACAAAATAACAATATTAAAGGACCAATAGAATAGGTAAGAGACCAACCTATTCATAAAGATAATTTCAACATGCTTAAGCACTGAAGGTGAATTGTAGTGTAGTGCATGAGAATATGACATTTCATAAAGGAGTGTTCATCTTCATGACTCATTTGATTCATCCTTGTGATAAAGGGTAGCATGTGAACCCACATGAAGAATTAAATTGAGATAACGGTATAAACCTCGATTTAGTGCACTTTAAGTGTCAATGGGTCAAGTGGGAGAATGTTGGACATTTGGATCGGGTCCAACCCATTGGGTGACCCGTTTTGACATTAAAAGGAGTAGTGGGGTAGTAGGCGTAATGGTGGATGGAGGGCAGTTAATGCCATGAAGGGAGATTATGTGAACGTGGAATGTCCACATTCACTTTACAACCTCCCCTTCCTCCACTATATAAAGTGAAGGCAGACTGCAATGGATGATAAGAAGCCATTGCATAGCCTTAGCCTAGCCTACGTAAATCACCATTGGGTTCAGGGTCATGCTCACCGATGACTTTTTGGCCTGGACTCATTGTGGGCATCATCCGGCTGAGGAGAACGGCGAGTTCCCTACACGCAGTTGCAAACCATGGAGAATACAAGTACCCTTTCTGTGTTTGTTTTACAGAAATTGCCAACACCCTCCACCAAAGTTTCATTAACCATGATGGGTTCCAATCCTCGCTTGCAGTTGGTTGTGGTCTCCATGCTGGTAGCATGCCATATAAAGGAAGCTGGAAATTCAAACATCCATCTCAATCAACATCAGTCTATTGTATTTGGTGAACATAGGGTGGTATTGACTTGTCCGTCTAGTGTGTGCTAGAGCATCTTCATTAGTTAAGAAGATGAATGCATGTTCATATGTGGCCTTGTGCATATCTAATTCACCCATATGTCTTTTTTTTTCTTTTTATGACCAGGAACCCTCACCTTGCGACGAAAACCCTAGATGGGGCCCCACGACCACCCTGCCTTATGTGGTTTGCCTCTAAAAACTAGAGACACACTCATGCGCACGCAGAGCTGTCTTCATCTCAATGCCCTCACAACCACCCATGCAGGCGACCCCCTATATCATACAGCGCCATATATTTTATTGAGATTGGTCTTGTTTATCTCTCTTATGTTCCTAAGAAGCATTAGAATCAAATGTACGCAAGGATTTGTAAGGAATAATTAGCTTCTCAAAAAATTGAACCAGAGAGAGAGAGAGAGAGGCACTCACATGGCATGGCTAATCAAACCTAGGCTTCATAAGGTTTTGTGTCAGGATAATAAGGAATAAATATAGGTTAATGGAGTTCCACCGTGTGAGGCAAATCTTCAGGCATCATCTACACATGGTAGTTGATGATTGGTCCTACTTCCATTAAATCAAGCATAAATAACCTATAATGGCCCACCCACGAACCATGTCTTAATTAACTGATTTGGACCCAATACCGAGCTTACATCCAAGGGTAGGGATTGGATTTGTGTACTTATCACATATTCAATTTAAGTTAAACATAAACAAAAAAATAAAAAGAAGGTAGACATGTTGGGATAAACCACCACGTTGGTGGTGGTTACCCACGATGTGGGTAACACTCCCTCTCTGAAGATGTTCCTTCCGTTAAACATGCATAAATAAGGGGGAATGGTTACACAACCATTCCCATTTTGTGTCTATAAAAAGGAGGTTTCATGAGCAACCTCATACGGGAAAAAGAGAGTGGAAAAACAAATCTGTGTATACAGTAAAAAACACAGTGAAAGAGGGAAAAAGGCTGACTCGCCGGTGGCATTCAGAGGCCTGCACTTGTGGTGGTTGCAAACCAACTGAGTTGAAGGAAACCCCTCTCCGGCAACATCCTCCGTCCTCCGGCAATGGCCGCCTCAGGTACGCATTCTTTGTGTTTGATTTTGCAAGGGCTCCGACCGGCTGGTGGGTGAGGCACTGGCGACTCCGAACCGGCGGTGAAACACCCCCAACAATGGGTTATGGGCCCACACCACCTCTTAGCTGCAAGGGTTCGATGGTGTTTTTTTTTTTTTGGTTTTTCGGCAACTGTCGCCATTGGGCGACAGTGTTTTCCGGCGACTGTCGCCATGAGGCAACAGAGCTTTTCCGGAAGGGAGGCATCGCTGTGGGGCGACCTTGCAGGCTGTCAACAGCAGGTCACTGTGGGACGACATGATGTCGACGGCAGCCAGCGACTGTCGTCGTTGGGCGATAGACAGCAAAAAAAAATAATTAAAGGGGTTTCAGGTTTTTCTTTTACCTGAGGCCATTAGACTGCTGTATTGTCGGGAAACTGGAGTCTTCGACGGACGATTCACCGACGTCAAAGACCATCCGGCGACGTGCGACATCCGGGACACTCCGGCGTCCTATTTCAGGGCAGCAGGCTGTGTCGGGCGGCAGGTTTTGCTGGTGGTACGTCCCCGGCAGGGCTTCGGTGTGCATTGTCGTTGAGGCTCCTGCGTGAGTCGCCGACAGGTGGCGTGGGTCGCTGGCGGGCGACATTGATCGTCGGGTGCAAGATGGGGAAAACCCCTCTTTTGAGAAAAATCGGGGTTTTTCTGCTCTTTTTCGGATCTGGTTATAACCGGGCCTGACCCGGATCTGGTAAGTACCAGGTCCGACCCAGATCCAGTTCATACTGGGTCTGACCCAGATTCGGTTACAGTCAGGTCCGACCCGGATCCAGTAGGGTCCAGGCACTATTTAGCCTGAACCGGATCAGGGACTGATTCGACCCTCTTTTGGGACCAGTTTGGAGCCATTTTTGACCGGTTTCTTCCAGTTTCTTACCGGTTCTGAGATGCTAAGGCCGTGTTTTCTTAAATGTAAGAAAATACAAGGATTTTGGCATGTGGTTATAGGGTTTTTATGAACTTTTATTCATACTTGACATCGGTTCATAAGGTTCAAAATCGGTTCAAGCCCTTTGATGACCGGTTCGGGGCTGTTTCAGACCGGTTCAGAGTGCTTTTAAACCAGTTCTTGCTTGAGGACCCAGGGTTTTACCCATTCAAGTTTGGCTTGGGTTATTTTTTCATGCATTTATTTGTCATTATGCGTGAATGATGTGTGTATAATATTGGCATTACAGATAGCTAGATGACTTAGTGAATTCATGTCACCAAAGTGACTGAATACACGTATGTTGTCAAAATTTTATACTATCATATGGTTTTAGCCAATATTACTGTTGTACTTAGATTCATGAAATGATAAACGACCCAAAGGTAGTTTTATCGTGTTTGGAATTTAAGTAAGGTAAAATAAGGTAAATGTGTTGAGATACATCACACATGAGTATCCAAAGGTACCTTGTGTTGATGGTCTAACTTCACAAGAACCTTAGTTTTACCGAATATGGTCGGTAGGCGAAGTGGTTTTGCGTGTCGGAGCTCTTAACAAAGTAGGACTTTGATGACCCCCTTCACTCGCCTGGAAATAAGCATATCAAGGGCCTTTATTCTTTTGCTTTTTCCATTAAAGTTTTAATATCGTACGAATGCTTCTTGATACATGTCTTTTGTCATGCAGTTTCTAGTTCTGTGATTTTAGATGGATCAAGCTCTATACCTTTTCTTGATGGATCTAACTTTAGTGATTAGAAAAAAACTGTTCTTTTTACATTAGAGTACATGGATTTAGATCTGGCCCTAAGCATAGATGAACCCGCTGCCCTCACTGATCAGAGCACTGCTGATCAAAAGATTGCTTTTGAGAAGTGGGAGCACTCGAATAGGCTTAGCTTGTTGCTTTTGCAATCTAAAGTAGCTAAGAATATTCGCAGTGCTATCCCACAATGCAGAACAGTGAGAGAATTCATGAATGCCATTGAGACAGAATTTCTAAGTTCAAACAAGGCCAGATCAAGTACCCTGATGTCTAAACTCATATCTATGAAATATACTGGGGGGGGGGGGGACATTCGCCAGCACATTTTGGAGATGAGGAACATAGCGTCTCAGCTAAATGACATGAAGCTCACCATCTCTGATTCTTTTCTAGTGCATTTAGTTCTAACGTCCTTACCTTTGGAATACAGACCTTTCAAAATCTCTTACAATACACATAATGATGAATGGACGTTCAATGAACTTATGTCCAAGTGTGTTGAAGAAGAAGAGAGGTTGAAAGGAGAGAAGGTGCAGAGTGCACATATGGCTTCTCATACATCCAATGTAGGACCAAAGAAGAATGCATTTAAGAGAAATGATAGGAAGAAGCCAACTGAGGATAAGTCATCCCAAGACAAACAATCTGACTCTACTCCCATAAGGTGATTCTTTTGTAAGAAGAAGGGATACAGGAAGGCAGATTGCATAAAGTACAAGAAGTGGTTGGAAAAGAGAGGTAATTTGTCATTTGTTTTTCATGAATGTAATTTATTACAAATTTCTGAAAATAGCTGGTGGATTGATTCTGGTGCTACTGTTCATATTTTCAACTGTCTACAGTTGTTCATGAGTAGAAGAGAACCAACAATGCATGAGAAGAGCATCTATTCGAGAAACAAGATGCGTTCACATGTGAAGGGTGTTGGAACCTGCAAGATTACTCTGGATACAGGCGTAGTTTTAGATCTTCATGATGTCTTTTATATTCCATCGTATAGTAGAAACTTAATTTCAATTTCAAAGTTGGATAATTTGGATACTGTTTTAAGTTTGAAAATTCCAAATTGTTCATATTCAGAAATTCAATTGAAATTGGTTCTGCATCAGTTTATGATGGTTTATATAGATTGAATATGAAGATCCAAACTCAGGAGTCTCTGACTTCTGAATATGCATTGGTTGGAAATAAACGTAGCTTGACAAATGATAAATCTTATATGCTTTGGCATCGAAGGTTGGGTCATATCTTTGAAAAGAGAATTAAGAGACTTGTAAATGAAGGGATCTTGAAATCTCTAGATTTTACCGACAATGACCCATGTGTTGATTTTATAAAGGCTAAGCATACAAACACATATAAAGAGGGTGTCAAACGCAGCAGTGAGATATTAGAGGTAGTCCATACGGATGTATGTGGACCGTTTTCCCCCTGTTACACAGGCGAAAAATATTTTGTCACCTTTATTGATGACTATTCTCGGTATATGTATCTCTACTTGATCTTTGAAAAATCTGATGTTTTTCAGATGTTTAAGGAATTTAAGAAAGAAGTAGAAAAACAAACCGATAAGGTTATTAAGATAGTCAGGTCTGATAGAGGTGACAAATATTATGGTAGATTTACTGAGATGGGGCAAAGGGAAGGACCATTAGCGTGATTTCTCAAAGAGGAAGGCATTGTGCCTTAATATACCATGCCTGGTAGTGCCTATCAGAATGGTATAGCTGAAAGGAGAAATCGTACGCTTAAGGAAATGGTCAGAACTATGTTGAATTATTCAACACTTCCCATAAAGTTGTGGGTTGAATCCTTAAGGACTGCTGTGCATATTTTGAATAAGGTTCATACGAAATTTGTACTTAAAACTCCTTACGAGCTGAGGACAGATAGAAAACCATCACTGTCTTATATGCACATATGGGGATGTCCTACAGAGGCTAAATTGTATAACCCCCACATTAAAGCTTTTGATCCAAGAACAACCAGTGGATATTTCATTGGTTATCCAGAAAGATCAAAAGGGTATAGGTTTTATTGCCCATCTCACTCACCACAGATTGTTGAAACGGATAAGGCAAGATTCCTAGAAGATGGTTCAGTAAGATTAAGTGCACTTCAAAACCTTGGTTTTGAGGAAGTACATGATCCCGTTTTGTCACCTGTTAAGGAAAACATCAAAAGATACCACATTGTTATTCCTAATGATGGTGTGGTTGATCATTCGATTGTTAATGCACAAATCCAAAGTAAACCTATTGTGGATAATGCGGAAGAGCACGAACAGGATGATCAGGCTCAACCTGAGCCTGAAGAACGACCTGTTTGGAGATCCACAAGGATTATGAGATCTGCCATACATCCTGATTATGTGGTGTACCTTCAGGAGCTTTGGTGATTTCATAGATATGGATGATGACCCGTTGACTTTTATGAAAGCTGTTGAAAGCAAACAATCTTCGCACTGGATAGAAGCAATGAAAGAAGAGTTAGACTCTATGACTAAAAATCGAGTGTGAGATCTTGTCACGTTACCTAAAGGAGTAAAGCTTGTAAGGTGTAAATAGGTCTTTAAGACCAAGAAGACTTCAAAGGTAACATAGAGAGACATAAAGCAAGATTGGTCGTTAAAGGATTCACTCAGATAGATGCCATTGACTATAATGAGACATTTTCTCCTGTCTCAACTAAGGAGTCAATGAGGATAATTTTGGCCCTCGTAGCTCATTATGACTTAGATCTACATCAGATGGATGTGAAAATAGCGTTTTTCAACGGGGATCTGAATGAAGTGGTATACATGGAACAACCTCTTGGTTTCTCTGAAGATGATCGTTTGATTTGCAAGCTTAACAAATCAATATATGAAATTAAACAAGCCTCCCAGCAGTGGTATATTAAATTTTTCCAAGTCATTGTGACTTTTGGGTTTACAGAAAACATTATTGATCAATGTATATACCTTAAGGAAAATGGGAGTAAGTTCATTATATTGATGTTGTATGTGGATGACATTTTACTTGCAATCAACGATATAAAGTTGCTTTCAGAGACAAAACAATTTCTTGCATCATATTTTGATATGAAAGATATATATGGGTGAGGCTGCTTATGTTCTTGGCATTGAGATTCATCGAGACAGAGCAAAAGGTGTTCTAGGCCTCTCTCAGAGATCCTATATAAATAAGGTGTTAAAGCGATATGGGATGGAGAATTGTTCTCCTAGTTTTACACCCATATCAAAAGGTGACAAGCTGAGCCTAAAGGATTGTCCACAGAACGATATTGACAAAGCACAGATGAGTGCTTATCCATATGCATCAATTGTTGGCAGCTTGCAGTACGCGCAGACATGTTCTCGACCAGATATTTCTTTTGCAGTAGGGGTGCTTGGCAGATTTCAGTCTAACCCAGGTTTACCCCATTGGAAGGCTGCGAAGAAAGTCTTGCGGTACTTGCAAGGGACAAAAGACTATATGTTGACGTATCATAAAGTTGATCACCTCGAGGTCATTGGCTACTCAGATGCGGATTTAGGAGGATGCCTTGATAGTAGAAAGTCTACTACTGGGTATGTCTTCTTACTTGCTGGGGGCGCGATCTCTTGGAGGAATGGAAAGCAGACGACCACTGCTGCCCACACCATGGAGGCAGAATTCATAGCATTGTACGAGACTACTTCACAGGCTATATGGTTAAAAAACTTCATATCATAGTTAAAGGTGGTCGATTTCATTGGGAAGCCACTGAAGGTCTACTGCGATAATGAAGCTGCGGTGCCCTTTTCGAACAACAACAAAAGTACTACGTCATGTAAGCATATAAAATTGAAGTATTTTGTTGTTAAAGAAATGATGGAGAATCATTTAGTGTATATTGTCAATATTGGTACCAAAGAGATGATCGCTGATCCTCTTACTAAAGGGCTAGCACCGAGATTATATTTCGAATATGTAATGAGGATGGGATTGTTAAACTCTTTTTGACATATGCATATAAATAAAGTGATCACTTTCAGTCTTTTGATTCTCATTATGGTTGTTGTTAATCTCATAAGGATTAGAGATTCAACTAAAGACCTATAGAATAGAGTAAAAAGGCCATTCTATTCATCAAGTTATTCCCATAAGGTTTTCTGGTTAAAGGGTTTATCATCGGAACAAGTGGGAGAATGTTGGGATAAACCACCACGTTGGTGGTGGTTACCCACGATGTGGGTAACGCTCCCTCTCTGAAGATGTTCATTCCGTTAAACATGCACAAATAAGGAGGAACAATTACACAACCGTTCCCATTTTGTGTCTATAAAAAGGAGGTTTCATGAGCAACCTCATACGAGAAAAAGAGAGTGGAAAAACAAATTTGTGTATACAGTAAAAAACACAGTGAAAGAGGGAAAAAGGTCAACTCACCGGTGGCATTCGGAGGCCTGCGCTTGTGGTGGCTGCAGACCGGCTGAGTTGAAGGAAACCCCTCTCCAGCAACATCCTCCGTCCTCCGGCAATGGCCGCCTCAGGTACGCATTCTGTGTGTTTGATTTTGCAGGGGCTCCGACCGGCTGGTGGCTGAGGCGCCGACGAGTCTGGACCGGCAGTGAAACACCCCCAACAAGACATCCAAAGTCCAAACACTATATCTTCTATTGATGGCTTATAGTGATCATACAATTTTTACGAATGTCAAAAAATGGTAGTTTTCTTTTCCTTTTGTACATTCCAATATTTCCAAGTTGAATGTTTTCAACATATGCTGACTTTCTATTTGGTAACTTTTATCATTTTCAGTATCAAAGGAAATGGAAACAGTAGCTTTCGCAATTCGTCTAATGTGATACTGTTAGTACCACATTGGTTGGTACCAACTCAAAGGTGAAAAACGAAGAGAGAAATTAGATAAGGAAATTTCTAACCCAATTGGAAAGATGTCAAGGCCTCACCGATAATAGGGACCCAGTAAAAGAACTTTAGCTTAGAGAAAGTCTTCAAACTCTCCTCGAGTTGGAAGAGTCTATGTAGAAGCAAAAAAGCATGTTGTAGATGGTTGGAGGATGGCGACCGTAATACAACCTTTTTCCATGTTCAATACAAGAAAAACATTATTAAAAACCACATTTCTTCACTTACAAAGGAGAACGGGGCAGTCATATATGATAAAGAGGAGATAAAAGTAGAATATGTCCGATATTTCTCAGACATCTTCCCAAAAACTGGAATAAGTTGTGTTCCATTGGAAGGATTGCAGGAACCAAAAGTCAGTAGCAAGAAAAATGAGCTTCTATTAAAAGAGATGAAAGATGATGAGATTAAGAAAGTGGTTTTTGAGCTCAATGCTGATAGCGCCCCGGGTGCATATGATTTTTCAGGATTCTTTTATCAACAATACTGGCATATCGTGGGAAGAGATGTCACTAAAGCGATCAAGAGCTTCTTCCAATCCGAAAGATTACTCAAAAAGTTAAATTGTACTCATATCACTCTAAACCCTAAAATTCTAGGAGCAGATCGGATCACTTTAATCAGATCCGCCCCCACAGGGCTATGCAATTTTGTGTATAAAATCATCTCAAAGCTTATGGTAAATCACATGAGTGGGTTTCTCACTCATGTGATTAGCAAGAATCAACAATCATTTTTGAAAGGGAGGAACATACAAGACAATATGTTGCTTGCTCATGAAATGGTGGACTTGATGTTTATGAGTAAAAAGAAAGGAGAGTTTTTTAACAACGTTGTTAAGTACCTACGCTTCAAGGCATGAAGCACACGCCTCAGGTGTGAGGCAAGCATTGAGGCATTGCTGTTTATGAGGCATGTGCCTTAGTGTTCAAGGCTCACGCCTCTCTCGAGGTATGTGCATTGAGGAGGAGCGCATGCCTCGTATACTTAAAAGGTATTCATGTAAAAAAGTAATGTTTCACGTAACGTGAATTATGTTGGCAAGTGTGTACATTAAGGGCAACATGCTTTTTAATTTTTCTAAAAGTCATTTAGTCTAACTTTTCTTGCCTCTTGGTATCTCTCTCTCTCTCTCTCTCTCTCTCTCTATATATATATATATATATATATATATATATATAGAGAGAGAGAGAGAGAGAGAGAGAGAGAGAGAGAGCTACTTCATGTGTGATTTTTTTCTCTCAACCAAATCTTTGAAAGCTCAACATGAGTAATGCATATTTTCAATTTACTTATTAATTGAGATTTGAATCAAAACTCATGATACTATTTTAATTAGGGAGATATGTTATGTTAGTTTTGTTATTAATCTTACTTTAAAACCAAGTTGGATAATTGAGTTCTTAATCTTTCATATGCCTATGTGTTTTAACGTACTTTTTGTGTGTGTATGAATGTGATCCTTTTTATGTGAAAAATTATCCGTTCTCACAGTGCATGTTTTCTTATCTTATGCTATTCATTGTTGTGATACTTGTGATTCAACGCCTTGACACTTATGCTTCGCATCATCAAGACTGTAAAGCTTCCCCTCGACTTGGCTTTCATCAACCTTGATTTTTAAGATAGATATAACAAAGGCATATGATAAGGTAGACTGGGAGTTTTTAGAAGAATTCCTTCTCTTTTTCAGCTTTGATCAGACATGGATAGACAAAATCATGGAGTATGTGAAAATCACATCCTATGCAGTGGTAATAAATGATGAGGCGATGAAGCTCTTCCGAGGCAGTAGGGGCATCAGGCAAGGGGACCCGATGTCTCCGTATTTATTCTTATTGGTCATAGAATGGCTAAGCCGTAGCCTTAATTCTTGGGTTGATAGAGGGCTCGTCACTTGGAGAAAAATCAAAAGTATCTTGTGGCACCACTTCCTGTATGCAGATGATGCAATCTTTTTTATTTTGTATAAAAATTGGTCAATCCAAAACTTTCTGAAATGCATAGAGAATTTTAAGGCATCCTTCGGATTACAAGTAAAGAGAAATCAATCTTCGTCCCGTGTAATTTGCTCCACAACAGAATTAACACGATATCAGTTTGGAGTGGTTGGCAAAACAAAGGATTACCCTTTTCATATCTGGGTGGGACGATATTTAAAGGTCAGTTGAAGAAAAATATTTGTGAGTCCCTAGTTGCAAAAATCACAAACAATTTAGAAAGCTAGAACCAGAAAACTCTATCCTTGGCAGCAAAAGTCATCCTCAAGATCTGTCTTGACAGCTTTGCCAGTCTACTGGGTGGGCGTCTTTTTCCTTCCATTAAATATCATTCGTACCATTGAAAGTCTGATACACAGATTCTTATGGATGAAAGACAATCAAGGAAAGAAGCATTCCCTCCTGGGTTGGGTTCGTGTTTGCAAGCCTAAAGATGAAGGTGGTTTGGGCATCCGAAACCTAAGAGAAATGAATATAGCTTTTCTAGCAAAATCAACATGGAAAGTAGCAAATGGCACTGATTCGCCATGGGTTCAGCTGGTGAATGAAACATACCTGGAAAAGAAATCTATCTAGGTGCCATGCCATTTAAGGAAGGGCACATTGGGATGGCAAGAGAGGAAAATAGGGGCCAAAGCAATCTTACCAATCACACACGATGGAGGGTAAAAAATGGGAATCAAATCAAATTTTGGTTCGACCCATGGTGCGCAAGAGGACCGTTGATAAATCTCCTTCCTGCAAACACAAGAAAGGTGACGTATCATGCATTAAGAGGGATAAAGGTGAAGGACCAAATTGACTTAAATAGGCACCCATATTGCACTTTTTTAGAGTCTACCCTACGTGTCCCAAATAACATAAAGGAGGCAATAAAAGAACACAAATGGTTCCCTGATATCCAGGATTGTCTCAGCTGGACCTGTAGATGAGATTTCTCTTCAAAATCAGTCGGGGAAACAATGTTAGGAAAAGGACCAAAATAAGGGAATTTTCAAATTTGCATGGATTAAGAAGCTTTTGCTAGAGCTGCAGTGACACTTCGTTGGGCATTGAAAAAGATCATCTACTCACCCAAGAAAAAGGTATGCCTTTTCCTAGTAGATGCGAGTTTTCCAAAAATGCAAAAGAAGATGTTAATCACCTCTTCGTAGGATGACCATGTTAGGAAAGTTTTAAAATTGGTGAATTCTTTCCACCAAAAGTGCTTTAAAAGGTTTAGTCCCATATCTAAGAGAAATCAGTTTTTCTAGTGGTTTAAATACAGACTTTGTTCTCTATTCTTTACTTTGGTAAGCCTTGTGTCTTTGGGTGGCTTGCGGACGTTGCTGCGCATCGGACGCGCCGTTTGCGTGCACGCGCGCGCAAGGGCGCTTGAGGCGCAATGTGGCGTTTTGATGGTGCGAGGTGCATATGTCCATTTTGACTTTTCGGTTTTGAGTTATCTGGCCGTTTGAAAGGCTTTAAAGTTGCATGTATATCAAGTTAATGTTGCATTGTGACTGTTGGACGGTTTTGAAGGCCTTTGATTGACAGTCAAAGGTGGGTGACTGTTCAGGTACTTTTTCATCCTATTTTCAAACTGTCAGATTTATGGCCATTAATCTCATTTATCGCAAAACGTTTTGGCCTCTCTAAAAGTCTATAAATATCTTCTATTTCGTCTTTTGAAAAATAAGAATTTTCTGACTCTCCAATCTTCTTCTTCCTTCTTCTCGATTTGGCTAGCAGAGTACGAGTGTGGTAGAGATCATCTGTCCTTGCGAAGCAATGACTCTCTTGAGGTTGAAGCCTAGTTGTATCCTGGGAACTCAGTCGCAACAAACCCCTTTTCGTTTCTTCAGACTTCCCAGAGTGGGGCGATTGAAGTTCTAAAGATAGCGATCTTAAGAACGTGCCTCTAGGCTTGAAATCCCCTTTCTTAAATTCTTTTGTTACAAGGTTGGCTAACAATTTTAGAACTTCAATATGGCCTCTGGTTCGACATCCAACTCCATCAATCTGCTTAGCCGTGACCTTGAAAAACTTGATCGATTTGATGGGTCAAACTTCAAGTGGTGGCAATCAAAGGTCTTTTTCTTGTTGTCCGAGCTGCATATCGACTATGTTCTCAAAAAGCCCTGTCCCACTGTCGCTCCTGGAGAGGTTGAAACAGAAGAACAGAAGAAAGAACGAGAGAAGTGGCATACTGACAACTACCGATGCAAAGGGCATATCCTGAACACTTTAGCCGATTCTCTCTTTGACTTGTATTCACCATTGGAGTCGGCTGGAGAGTTGTGGAATACTCTCGAGATCAAGTACAATGCAAAAGATGCTTGTAACAAAAGGTTTATCGTAGATCAATATGTTAATTTTTTATTGTTGATGATAAGCCTATACTTGCTCAAATTCATGAGATGTAAATACTGACCTATAAGATCAAAGGAGAAGGTATGTATCTTGATGATGACTTCAAGTTGCTGTCATCATTGGAAAACTACTGAATTCTTGGAAAGAATATACAAATCACCTAAAACATAAAAATGAGAAAATCACTTTAGATGGTCTTCTTAAGGACATCCGAATTGAGGAAGAGACTCGTCTTCGTGACAAAAAGAATTCGAGTCCTAAAGAAAGTTATCCTAAAGTGAATTTTGTTAGTAACAAGGGTGGCAAAATCATGAAAACCTAGAAAATCAAAAAGAATTTTGTGAAAGGGAAAAAGCCAATTGATAAAAAGAAAATTAGTTGTTATGTTTGTGGCAAGTTTGACCATTTTGCTAGAGAATGCAGAGAACGGAAGAGGACTGGTCCTAAGCCAAATGAGTCAGAAGAGAGACTTGTTGTTGTAATCTCTGAAACCTTTATGGTGGCTGCAAATAAGGACTGGTACCTAGATACTGGAAGCACTGTTCATGTGGCAAACAACAGGAACTTGTTCAAGTCGTATGAAGTAGTGGGGGAGGGATGCAATCTCTTTATGGGAAACTCTTCCTCAACTAAAGTGTTGGGAAAAGGGAATGTGGAAATTAAGTTCACCTCCGGGAAAGTCTTAACACTTGAGAATGTCAACTATGCTCAAGAAGTTCAAAAAAATTTAATCTCTGCAGATCTCCTGTCACCAAATGGTTTTAAGATTGTTATTGAGTCTGAGATTGTAACTGTGACCAAAGGAAAAATCTTTATAGGAAAATGGTTTGCCACTGGTGGTATGTTCAAGATGAGCACAAATGAAGCTACTACTTCTGTTTATATGGTTGACTCCTATTTTCTTTGGCATTCACGATTAGGACATATAAATTCTCGTTGCATTCATAATATGAATAACTTTGGTCTTCTTTCTTGTCATGTTAGAATAGAACATAAACATAAGTGTGAGACATGCATTCAAACTAAGCTAACTAGACTCCAGTTTCCTAGTGTAGAAAAGAATTATAAATTGCTTGAATTAGTGCATTCTGATGTGTGTTCGATGGATAATGTTTTGAGTCGTGGTGGCAATAGGTACTTTATTACCTTTATAGATGATTACTCGAAATTTTGTTATGTTTATTTGTTGAAACATAAATCTGAAGCATTTTCCAAATTTCTTCTTTATCTAGCTGAAGTACAAAATAGGTTTAAAACAAAGATTGTACATTTAAGAACAGATAGAGGAGGTGAATACTTAGGTGAAAAATTTGATAAATTCTATGAAGATAATGGTATTATCCATCAAATGTCAGCTCCTAGAACTCCTGAACAGAATGGAGTAGCAGAAAGGAAAAACAGAACACTTGTAGAAATGATGAATGCTATGCTTCTTAATACAGGTTTGCATTCCAACTTATGGGGAGAGGCTATACTTTCTACTTGTTATATTCTTAACCGAGTTCCTTATTCCAAATATGAAAAATCATCTTATGAATTGTGTTTTGGTAAGAAACCTAATCTTAGTTATTTTCGTGTTTGGGGTTGTTTAGCATATGTTAAATATCCAGAAAATAAAAGAAAGAAGGTTGGACCTAAAGCATTTAAATGTGCTTTTGTTGGGTATGATGAACATAGTAAATCATATAGATTTCTGGGCATTGTTAATGATGTTATTATAGAATCTAGAGATGCATCTTTCATAGAACATAAAAATGCATTTGATTCTCTTCTTAATGGCAATCACATTACAGTAGATGAACATCCTGTTAATGACATGATTGAATATTCTAATGATTGTGCTGATGAACCAGAAACTGAAGTTAGACACAATAAACGCATTAGAAAACCAACTAATTTTGTTTCTGACTTTTATATATTTCTAATTAAGAATGATCATGTGTCTTTTCAAGAGGCAATGTCTTCTCAAGATGTTGCCTTTTGGAGAGAAGCTATTAATGATGAAATATAATCAATTATGTCTAATAATATTTGGAAATTAGTGGATTTACCCATTGGTTGCAAAACTATAGGCTGTAAATAGATTTTCAAAAAGAAATTAAAAGCCGATGGTACAATTGATAAATTTAAAGCTCGTTTGGTTGTAAATGGTTTTAAACAAAAAGAAGGTATTGATTATTTTGATACTTTTGCCTTTGTAACCAAAATATCTACTATTAGAATTCTGATTGCCATGGCTGCCATATATAAGCTTCAAATCCATCAAATGGACCTGAAAACGACCTTTTTGAATGAAGAATTAGATGAAGAGATATATATGGAGCAACCTGAAGGTTTTGTAGTGCTAGGGCAAGAGCGCAAAGTTTGCAAACTTGAGAAATCCTTATATGGATTAAAGCAAGCCCCTAAGCAATGACATGAAAAATTTGATAGTGCTCTGGTACATAATGGTTTTAAAATTCATGATGCTGACAAATGTGTTTACAGTAAAGTAGATTGTAACTCAATTATCATTATTTGTTTATATGTTGATGAAATGCTTATTTTGGGTTCAAATAGTGAATGCATAAATCAAACAAAAATATTTTTATCTTCAGTGTTTTGTATGAAAGATTTGGGTGTGGCAGATGTTATTTTAGGAATCAAAATTATAAGAAATAATAATAGCATTGCACTATGTCAATCACATTATATTGAGAAAATTCTTACAAAATATGGATATATGAATAGTTCACCAGCATGCACACTATATGATCCAAATATGAAATTGACTCCAAATGTTGGTGCAAGTGTTCAACAATTAAAACATGCCAGTGTTGTAGGTAGTCTTATGTATGCAATGAACTACACAAGGCCTGATATTGCCTATGCAATGAGTAAAGTGTGTAGATACACTAATAATCTTGGTCATCAACACTAGAATTCAGTGAACAGGATTCTTAGATATCTTAAGTATACTTTAGACTATGAAATTCACTATACCGAGTTTCCTGCTATTATTGAAGGGTATAGTGAAGCAAGTTGGAATACCGACTTTGAAGATTCCAAGTCTACGAGTGGTTGGGTTTTTACCCTTGGTGGAGGAGCAGTTGCATGGGGGTCTAAGAAACAGACCTGTATAACTCATTCTACAATGGAATATGAGTTTATTGCTTTGGCATCTGCTTGTAGAGAAGCTGAATGGCTTAAGAATATGCTAGTGGATATTCCACTAGGTGAGAAGCCTATACCTGCTATATCAATATTTTGTGATAGCCAATCAACTATATGTAAAGCAGGTAATATGAAATACAATGGGAAGTCTAGACATATTAGTCTAAGACACAGTTTTATAAGACAAATGATTGATGACAACATTATATCATTGAAATATGTGAAGTCATGTCAAAATTTGGCAGACCCATTTACGAAAGGCCTTTCGAGAGATGTCATCAATAAAACATCGAGGGGAATGGGAATTAAGCCAATTAAGTCATCACCTAAGGATACCCAAACTAGAGCGCTGGAGATCCCACATGCATAGGTTCAATGGGAAACGAATTGGTGAATAACAGATATTGAGCATATTTATGTAAGCCCATTACTGATGTGTGCTCATGAGCTGTAACTAATATGAGGGTTGAGCTAATAGCTCTTAATGAGTTTGTAGGCCTTAAGGCTAGGGTGTGTGTTACAGTACACCTAGACAAACTCACATATATGAGTGTAGAAATGTGAGCCATTTCTTATGAGAATTGACAATTCTCTAGAGCACTCATGAATTCAGGAAAGCACAAGGCTCTAAATGTGCCAACATGAAATCCACACAATCGAACTTTTGGAAACCTATGTATGATTGAAAACTCCGGTAACAATATAAGGAGCTAAGTTCAAGGTAAGTTCACTTAGCACCTTGGTTAATTTAGGTTTTCTTTCAAATAGTGGGGGTTCAAGTCATGCATACACTCTCACTGATGCATAAGTTTCTATGCAAGCCAAATATATTTTAAAACTAGTGGGGGATTGTTAGGAAAGTTTTAAAATTGGTGATTTTTTTCCACCAAAAGTGCTTTAAAAGGTTTCGTCCTATATCTAAGAGAAATCAATTTTTCTAGTGGTTTAAATACAGGCTTTGTTCTCTATTCTTTACTTTGGTAAGCCTTGTGTCTTTGGGTGGCTTGCGGACGTTGCTGCTCATCGTGCAGCAACGGACGCGCCGTTTGCATGCATGCACGCACACATGTGTGTGCGCAAGGGTGCTTGAGGCGCAATGTGGCGTTTTGATGGCGCACTTTGCACTTCACACGCTCGCAACGGTGCGAGGTGAATATGTCCGTTTTGAATTTTTGGTTTTGAGTTATCTGGCCGTTTGAAAGGCTTTAAAGTTGCATGTATATCGAGTTAATGTTGCATTGTGACTGTTGGACGGTTTTGAAGGCCTTTGATTGACGGTCAAAGGTGGGTGACCATTCAGGTACTTTTTCATCCTATTTTCAAACCGTCAGATTTATGGCCATTAATCTCATTTATCGCAAAACGTTTTGGTCTCTCTAAAAGTCTATAAATATCTTCTATTTCGTCTTTTGAAAAATAAGAATTTTCTGACTCTCCAATCTTCTTCTTCCTTCTTCTCGATTTGGCTAGCAGAGTATGAGTGTGGTAGAGATCATCTGTCCTTGCGAAGCAGTGACTCTCTTGAGGTTCAAGCCTAGTTGTATCCTGGGAACTTAGTCGCAACAAACCCCTTTTCGCTTCTTCGGACTTCCCAGAGTGGGGCGATTGAAGTTCTAAAGATAGCGATCTTAAGAACGTGCCTCTAGGCTTGAAATCTCCTTTCTTAAATTCTTTTGTTATAAGGTTGACTAACAGACCAGCCCTCACATAGATGTGGAGATGGACAACAAATTTCTTTGGTGTGAAATGAGGCTCCAAGGGTGTTCTAATCGGCGATGCAACGTCTTGGTTTGCGGTAAATTTTCAAGACAAGCACATCAGATGGTGTTGAGAAAGAACTTTCCAAGTGATAGTTTGGTTCATTTGGAAGAGTAGGAACCATATTATTTTTTAGAATGGAAAAAAGGATACATTGGTAGTTAGTATGGAGGGATTTCTCATGGTTATAAAACATGTACTGTCCTTATTGAAAAATATGGATAACCCGATCGTTGCCAGATGGAGGTGGATGGAATGTTGGACTCCACCGAATCAGGACCGGATGCAAGTTAGCATTTGTGGAATATACCATGGAGCTTGGCATTTCGGATACTCTATTAGATCCCATACAAGGTTCTTTTGTTTTGCAGGTTGCTTTACTAGACTTGATCCTGTTTTTGTCAAGGAATGGCGAGGATGGCCATACATTCTACAACTGATCAAACCAGGATCCAAAGTGCTCTTCGAATCGGGCAGGGCTGATCTAACAACCAGCATCATCAACTATCTTGAAGGCAGACATCCTAAATGGGCCACCCCAAGTGAGATTAGGAACCTTTTGAGCAGTTTTGATCACCTCAAAATCTGTAAACCCTTTTGTAACTCAAACTGAATAGTTAAATTAGCTAAAGGGGTTGTCTAAAAAGCAAGGACCACCCTCCTGATTGGTTCCCTAATGGAAAAAATGTATAGCAAAGAATCTTTTCAATTCATTTTAATGATACTAGTAGGGGTCTGCCAAACCCCAGCTTGACTTAAAATTTACCTAGTACCTAAAATTGTTATCCAACTTAAGTTTCTGTTACTTGCCACATCTGCACTTTCAAACTGAATGATCTCTAATCATGTCTTTTATAGTTTCAAGTCATTCTCTTATTTTACACGGCTGATTTATGTACAATGGCATTCTCAACAGTGGGGAATATTTTGTTTTTGTTTTTCCTTACTTGAACGAGCTGTCACTGATACCTATTTTTTTTAATGTTGCTTTGAGAGCTAGAGACAACTCAAGCTGACGCCAATAAGACATTTGTGATGGCCGATCTGTCAGTAATACCTATGAAGACGTCGGATGTGTGAAACTATAGTGATGGTCAAACAAGAAATTAGTGATCAGCCAAGCATTTACTATAAATAATAGTGATGAAACTTATAGTGTCTATCCGTCACTATTACTTATAGTGACTGCATGGAGCTGTCACTATAGGTTCATTTTAGTGTAGTGCTCCTTCCAAAATGAACGAAGTGATGGCAAGTTGGTGTGAAAGAATTGCTAAAAGTCGAGTCAATTGTCTCATGCTGTCTTGTATACATTATCAAGGATATGTAATTAATGTTGCCACCAAATGATCTTGTTATGCAAAATCATCATCGTGTGAAGGACCTATCCAACAATAAACTGGCACCAGAATTTGGCTTTGGATATATATATATATATATATATATATATATATATATACCCTAATGAAAAAATGTTAGTGTTTTATTCAAAATTCTGACCATACAAATGTGTTCAGCATGATTGATTTACTATAAATCGACACTTGGATCATGAATTTTGGATAGAAAAAATGGTATTTAAAGCCTAAAAAATTTATGAAATTGTATGCCATTGATTTTGAATCTTATAAAAACCTATCCATGCATCGGAATCAAATGCTCCAATAATTGATTCCTATAAAAACAAACATATAGATCACATCTGTACCAGATTTTTGAAAAAAATACCAAAATCCAATAAAACATCCATTGGAGAGGTTTGAGAGGGTTTTCCATTGAGGTTTTCATTTTCATATATATATATATATATATATATATGTGTGTGTGTCATAGACTGCCAGGAATTACATCATTGGCTAATGAATCAATCTTCACTAGTTAACTATCGCCCATGCACATAAAAAGAGCTCCAAATGACTAATCATTTTGGACCATATGACTTGTTTTGGAGTTCAATTTGCAAGTTGACAAATTGGAAAGGATGGATTGAGAAGGTAGAATTTTGCAGAAGTGTCAAAGGACAAACTCCAAAGGGTCACTCACATGGTCTCAAGCTTATGCATAGAGAGGTCTTTCCTTACCCCGAGTTTAAGTCTTCAAATGTGTGGCCCCTCTACAAGGTGAAGCAGGAGGCTTCTCTAGGGTGAAGAGGATGCTGACAGAGTTTTAGGCTGCCTGGACTATGATCATAAGTATGGCAGACCAAACCAGCATCAAATCAGTTCCAGTCATCTCCAAAGTCATGCTTATCTTCATACCCTCTTTGGGATCTCATTGATGCAAGTTGTTTCAATCAAATCAGACTCATGCGGCATGCATCATTCATTTAGTAAAGATTAACAAAACACAAAATTTTGTGATTTAAAAACCAATTTTTTGTTGTTGTGAAAATACGATCCAAGGGTCGTTTCCTATTAAATGGACCATGTCAAATTCATCTATATGGTCAGATTTGATCAAAACAACTTGCATCATAAGATTTAGGAGGGATATGAAGATGAAGGTTGACATAGGGGATGAGTGGAACCAAACTGAACGAGAATGGCTAGGATCTCCGATCCCTATTTTCTCCCTGTACTAAGCAAAAACAAAGGTGTCCAAGGACAAAAGCTAAACACTGTTTACTCATTGTTCTGAAGCAAATGTTACCCAAAGAAACATGGGGCCAAAAATATAGTATAAAGAAATTAACAAAAGTGCTCTACTTGAATGTTTCTATTCCCTTGTGAGTCCATTTAGGGGGGAATCCATTGATTCATTTCCAAACACGAGGTCAGTGAAACACAATTGCAGAACAGGTACTACAGGGCATCTTTTGCTGTTCCATGATAATGTCCTGACAGTAACAGTTCCATTCATGCCAAATGACTGTAGCTTTTCTCACTTTTGTATAATTGATCTGTGGTTGACAGACCACTATCAATTCATTGGCAACAGAATGAATTTGAATGGCCTACGAATGATCTGCATTTTGGAGACCACTCTGTAGGATTTTCTTTTCAGATGCTATCTATACCAAGTTTGGCCAATTTGGATCAGCATTTTGAGATATTGTTCAACTCTTTTGAAATATTCCTATATGAGAAGAAGATACATCATATGCACCAATACTCACGGAATTTTCATCATGTTATGCACTCACCAATAGTACGAAGCACCCTAATTAGCTGTGGCCGCCCAATCATATACTGTTCCCTGTACTTTCTTCAATCAAAATGTAGATGCTGTTGTCCCCTGTAAAGATCACTGTTTGTGACACCCAGAATTGTGTGTCATTTAGGACATGCAATTGGAAAGAAAAAAATCTACCCCAAGGGGGATTGGCATAGTGGGGTGGTGCCTTGGCCACTAGACGGGTGGCCAAGGTTTGATTCCCACGAGTGTCTCTCCTATATATGCACAAGCCGGCACCCAGCATAGGCCCCGGGGGGTGGAGGTCTTAGCCTTGCAGTTTTATGCTGGCAGCACGACGATCGTAGGTATGGCAGGCTGAGTGACCAGGTCTTTCGGGTGCGGTTTTTTTGGGCTATAAATAGAAAAAGAAAAGAAAAAGTATCTCAGCTATTCTTTGTAAAAGATTTGAATTAAAATGATGGCTGAATTGATAGTCATTTTCCAATCCCAAATGGAGCTAGCATTTTGCTTGTATATAAAAAAGAAAGAACAAACACAATTCTTTGTGAAAATAACAGGTTGTTTTAAGCAAAGGAAGTCAATCTTGCAAGCTGTAGATGGTCACTTGATTGTGTTCCCATTAAATAACAGGTTTGAGAAAACACAAGTGCAAGAAGCAGCTATAATATGGAGGACAAAGTGCTAACTTACGGCATGTTTGATGCGTCCAGCGTGATTCGGACAAAAATCTCACTGGGAACGGCGATTTTCAACAAACGTTGGATGCGGTGGACGACGTTCCGCACCTCCGCCGCATCCATTATACTGTGTAATTTTCGATCCACCTCCTTCCCTGTTACAAAATGAATAGAAATGGAGGGAACAAAAAAAAATGCATCGATGCGTCTCTCTCTCATCGGTCTGCTTCCCCATTCTCTCTTCGGTGAGCAAACCCATCAGCGCCACTGTCCCTGTTTCCTCTCTAAGCAGCTGGCAACTCTGTCAAACCCTCTATTGCCTAGCTTCACAGGAGGCCGGTGTTCACTTGTGCCTTCCTCTTCTCTCATGTGTGCTTGCTTTCACAGAGGCACCCTACTGAGCTCCCGAAACAAGTTCATGATCTGAGGGAAACGTTCATCGAGATTGGGTAGGTCTACATTGATCGCAAGGCTAGATCTTGGACTGGTTTGAGATGATTTAGGTTCTTGGACTCTCTAGGGAGAAGATGGGTTGCTTGTTTTCCAGATTGAATGTTCTCTATGATGTCGTTAATGGAGGTGGGGACGTTTGGATCAATGAGAACAGGTTCAGAATCATCAGGCAGGTCAAAGAAGGTGGTTTTGCTTATGTATATCCGGTGAAAGACGTCAGGGTCGAGGGATCTGGGGAGAAATTCAAAGACCCATCTCATGTTTCTGGTTAGTTTGATATGATTCATGATTTTCTGAGGTATTCATGATCTGAATCTTAGGAATTATGTTTTTTCTGAGCATAAATTTTGGTTTTTCTTGATACCCATAATTTTTTTTTGTAGGTTTTTTTTGTTTTTTCTTATGAATTTTGGATGTGGGTTGTTTGGAGAGCTGATAGGAGGAATTGGGTTCTGCTATCTATTTCTCTTGTGGTTTGATTTCACTACAAGAAAAAACGTTAATTAGCGACGAAAATAATTCATCACAATTTTACGATGGATTAGCTAGAGAAAACTAGCCGTCCCTAAAATTGGAATTAGTTGCAGAATTAGTGACGAAAAAATTCTGTCTCAAAATCTATCACTAATTAGCGACAGAAAAATTTCATCTCAAACTCCGTCGCAACTTCGCGACAAAATTTTTTCGTCGCTAATTGTCGATGGATTTTGAGACAGAATTTTTCTGTCGCTAATTTTTCCCATAAAACTCTAATGCGAGCCCCTTTCTTTCCCTTTCTGTTTCATCCCTCGCACGCAGTCGCCGCCCAAGTTCTTTCCTTTACCTCCTCCTTCTTCCCTCACTCCATCTCTCTCGTCGCCGTGTGCCACCGCCGACCACTGACCCCGAACCCTCACTCACCTTTCGACATTGTCAAACCCTTTCCCTTGATCGACCGCCAACCGTCGACCACCAAGTTCTCTCCTTCGATCGGACCCCGAACCCTCTTCCTTGCTCGACTCTCATAGTTGAACCCTCACTCACCTCGCCTGTCGCCTACACCTGACGTCGGTGCTCTCCCTCTCGCCGACCCCTTTTTAGGTAACCTCTCACCCCCTCTCTCTTTCTCCTGTGTCTTCTTCTTCTTCTTCTTCTACTTCTTCTTCTCCTTCTCTTTCTTTTTTGTCGACTGGTAGGGGACTGTCGTTCTTCCCTGTCAGCAAACCATGGCCGACCGGCAAGGGCTAAAGCCCCTGCCAGTTTTTTCGACAAGTCAGCAGGGGAGACACCCCCTGCCGCCTATGACAGAGTTTTTAACAGGGGCTTTGGGCCTCTGCCTCGTTCCTTCCAGCCGACAGGGGCTTTGCCTCTACTGCTTGGGTATTTCCGGCAAGCAGGGGCAAGGCCCCTGCCCCACCCGTTCCTTCTTTTTTGCCAGAGAGGGGTTGAGTTCCCTCCTTGTCTTCTTTTTCTTGGTTTTGAAGGAGGGGCTCAACCCCCTCCCGTTTCTCCTTCATCGTAAGGGAGGGGTCAAGACCCCCTCTTTGTTCTCCATGTCTTTATTTTCTTCGGTTTTGAGGGAGGGGCTCAGCCCCCTCCCGTTTGTCCTTCTTCATAAGGGAGGGGCCGAGACCCCTTCCCTGTTGCTTGGGTTACGAGGGAGAGGTTCAGCCCCTCCCCCATTCCTTCTTTGTTTTTATTCGGTCGGCAGGAGCGGAGCCCCCTATCCTTGGTTCTTTCAGTCAGCAGGGGGTGGAGCCCCTCCGCCCCCTGTCCACTTTGTTTCTTCGACCGGCAGGGGCTCTGCCTCCCTGCTATTGTCTTTTCTCGTTGGGTAGGGAGGGCGAAGCCCCTACCTGAGTAGTTCTTCTGCCGACAGGGGGAGGGGGCTCTACCCTCTGTCGTGTTCCCCTTTCGTTAGGCAGGGCAGGGCAAAGCCCCCTGTTTGTGTCTTTGTCTTTGACCGACAGTCTTTGTCATTGCAGGTGTGTAGTAGAGCAAAATGCGCGATGCTTAATGCTAAGCATCGCATGCGGCTTAAAATTCCATGCAAAATGAAAGAAGAAAAATGCAAATGCAAAAGCATGCAAATCGGGTAAATACCCGTGGTGAATAAGTGATGCAAATATATCACATGTTATTTACTTTCTTGGATGCAACACTTTTCTACTCACACACTCACTTAGTTGTGGATATCTAGGATTGTTTTGTTGGAGTTTGGAGATCATGCTGAGCATGATTTGGATGTATGAGAATAAATGTGCTCTTATTCGTGTAGTTCGAATTTCATGCTAGGCATGATAGTAGTTAGCGAGATATTGGAGTGTGTTTACAGCATGTACATGTTTGACATTGTTGTGATATGAATGATTGAATGTATTGCAATGTTTGACATGACTATCCATGCTTGCACGAAGTTATTTTGGATTTAATTATGCATTCCATATAAAATTGTATCATGAAAATATGTTTAACTTGAATGTATCATATTTGTGAATATGATTTCATCTTTCTAAATATCCTTGTGATGTGTGTAAATATGATGTGATGGTGTTACACAAAAAAATATTGAATTACCAATGCATGCATAATAGTTCATGGAATTGCATTTTATGTTAAGCATGTTCGTGGTAGAGAGGGGAAGAAAATTTGTGCATTAACTGAAACAAAAAAATTGCTCACCAACAATCATCAAACAAAAATTTCTAACAGATTTGTAAACCACATTGCATTCTTATGATTCTCTTTTAACTGGTTAGGATAATATCCGTAATATCATAGGACAAAATGACTGCAAACCATGAATGAATGTACCGTAGGATAGTTGATAATGAGGTGTCATTTGAATATATAGATGGTGTTGTCAGTTTTATTAAATTTGCAATGGCAAGTGTCAGTACAGTGGATCCCACCGATCGGATCAGGTGCCCTTGCACGATATGTAAGAACAATCGATTTGTAGAACCTCATGGCGTTAGACATCACCTATACAGAAAGGTTTTGTCAGTGGTTATCAGAATTGGATGCTTCATGGTGAAGAATTTTGGAACAATTTTGAGTCATGGGTAGATGTGGTGCACGATAATCCATATATAGATTTGATATTTGATACTGCAGGACCAGAACTAGGTTCTACTATGGGTCCTAGTGATGTACCAACTGGGGTAGAGGAAGAAGCAACAAACGATGTAGCTAATAGATTTTATGACTTACTTAGAGATGTTGATGAGCCACTGTGGAATGGTTGTGAGAGTCACACTATCTTCTCTGCAGTTCTTTAACTACTGAATTTGATGTAAGAGTATAATTTGAGTCAATCATGTTTTGACTGTCTGTTCTCTATTGTGAAGAATATGTTGCCCAAAGATGAGAAATTGTCACAAAATTTCTACCGTGCGAAAGTTATGGTCAATGCTCTAGGTATGAGGTATCAAAAGATAAATGCTTGTCCAAATCACTGCATGTATTTCAAAGAACAAGAAAATTGCAAATCATGTATGTCATGTGGGCATCCTCGGTTTAAGCCAAAGACAAGAGGCAATGCTAGCACGAGGTCAAATCACTCCGCTACTTCCCTCTCACCCCTAGATTACAACGATTGTATATGTCTTCGAGGATAGCTAAGCACATGAGATGACATCCAAATAAAGTTTGACATGATGAAGACAAGATCACGCATCCTGTTGACATGGAAGCTTAAAAGCACTTTGATCGTACTTATCAGACCTTCATAATGGAAGTGAGAAATGTTAGGCTCAGTTTATGTATAGATGAATTTAATCAATTTGGGGGTAGATCAACCCCATACTCGTGTTGGTCGGTATTTGACACCCCATACAACCTTTTTCCAAGCTTGTGTATGAAGTGTCAAAATCTTTTTTTGTCTCTATCGATCTCTGGTCCGACGTCTCTGGGACAAAATCTTGATGTATATTTAAGGCCATTGAATGATGAATTAAAAATATTGTGGGATGACAGTGTTCTCACGTACGATGCCCAAAAAAAATAAAACTTCATTATGAAGGCTGCTGTTCTATGGACAATTAGTGACTTCCCTACATATGATATATTATCTGGTTGGAGCACACATGAGAGGTTGGCATGTCCGTACTGCATGGAGGATATAAAATCTTTTAGATTGACGCATGAAAGGAAACCGTGTTGGTTTGATTGTCACTGTCGATTTCTACCCAGCAACCATCCGTTTTGATGATAAAAGAATGTGTTTCGAGCAGGCACAACTGAAATAGAAGGTCCACCTACACAGTTGTCTGGCATAAAGATCTTAAGACAATTGTGATTCTTTCCATATGGACTGACAGATGCTCGTAGTGCGATGCCCTTCCTTGGATTTGGGAAGGATCAAAATTGGATAAAGAAATTTATATTTTAGGAACTACCATATTGGCCGACCTTATTGATACAACATAATTTGGATGTGATGCATGTGAAAAAAATGTGTTTGATAATGTGTTCAATACAATAATGAATGTTAATGGGAAAACGAAGGATAATCCAAAGGCCCGTATAGATTTAAAAGTAATATGTAAAAGAATAGAATTGAAACTCCAAGAGTACAATGGCAAAGTACTGAAACCAAAGGTAAGGTACGTGCTTGGACCAGATCAAGTAAAGCAGGTATGTCAGTGGTTGAGACAGTTGAGATTTTCAGATGAATACATGTCTAACATTGCTCGGGCTGTGAAGATAGACAATGAACAACTATATAGGTTGAAGAGCTATGATTGTCATGTCATTATGCAATAGTTGATTCTCCTAGCATTCCATGATATGTTAGACAAACTTATATAGAGGGTATTATCCGAGTTGAGTCAATTTTTTAGAACATTGTGTGCATCGAAAGTTGTAGTAACTGAGGTAAAGAGTCTCGAGGATTCTATCGTCACTACTATTTGTCAGCTAGAGAAGATATTTCCACCAGCATTTTTTGATGTTATGGAACATGTGATCATACACTTGCCACATGAACTTAGGGTTGGTAGTCCTGTGCAATATCGATGGATGTACCCATTTGAAAGGTATATTTTTATTTATATTTTTCTCTTTAATGCTATTGAGAATTTATTGTATTACGAGATGTATATTGTTGACAGATGCATGTTTGACCTAAAAAAAAAGGTTCGGAATAAAGCAAGAGTGGAGGGTTCAATTTGTAAGGCGTACACTTTAGAAGAGATTTCAAATTTCTCATCTATTGCATGCTTGAATCATATATGCATTAGAACATATGAGAGTTCATTTATTTGATAGCCTTATAAACCATATATCCATGCTTGAATCACTATGACATTTTTTTGACAAGTTTAGAACACATATAAGCATGATTTCATCACTATGAAAGTTTTTTGACTGCCTTATAACACATATATGCATGATTGAATCACTATGAAAGTTTCTTGACAACCTTATAACACATATAAGCATGATTTTATCACTATGAAATTTTTTGACTTCCTTATAACACATATGCATGATTGAATCACTATGAAAGTTTTTTGACAATTTTAGAATACATATAAGCATGATTTCATCACTATGAAAGTTTTTTGACTGCCTTATAACACATATATGCATGATTGAATCACTATGAAAGTTTTTTGACAACCTTAGAAATTGAATCACTATGAAAGTTTTTTGACAACCTTAGAAATTGAATCACTATGAAAGTTTTTTGACAACCTTAGAACACATATAAGCATGATGTCATCACTATGAAAGTTTTTTGACTGCCTTATAACACATATATGCATGATTGAATCACTATGAAAGTTTTTTGACAACCTTAGAACACATATATGCATGATTGAATCACTATGAAAGTTTTTTGATAATCTTAGAACACATATAAGCATGATTTCATCACTATGAATTTTTTTGACTGCCTTATAACACATATATGCATGATTGAATCACTATGAATGTTTTTTGACAACCTTAGAACACATATAAGCATGATTTCATGACTATAAAAGTTTTTTGACTGCCTTATAACACATATATGCATGATTGTGATACATAACACATTTATTTGACAACCTTGTAAACCATATATGCATGCTTGAATCACTATGACATTTTTTTTGACAACCTTAGAACACATATCTGCATGATTGAATCACTATGAATTTTTTTTGTCAGCCTTAGAACACATATCTGAATTCTGTTAATGTCTTTTACTTTATTGCTAGTCTATGTGTCATTCAGCCATGTTACTTTGATTTCCTTATATTAGGTGCATTGCATATAATTTATTTCATTATATTTTGTTTATCAATACTAACATTTCAGTTCTCTTGTAAGATGTTGGAGATGATCAGCGTAGAGGAGCTGATGAAGGCATGAATGAAGGGACAGATCAAGATAATAAAGAGGATGATATTTCAAATCTTGGCGAGGATTAGATTCATGTGTTGAATTTATTTCATGTACTTGTTGTTTCAAACAAAACTCTTTGTATATATTCGCTTGTAGCTAATTTGAACTTGGCGAGGATTATAGTGGGTTGTTAAATTTGTTTTACTTATAACTTGTATTAAATTTGTTTCACCTGCTTTGTATATGTATTTTTTATGTGTACTTTGTTTTTTATACACATGTTATATAAATTGTATAATGAGAAAATTTTCTCGATATTTATATTTCAAATAATTTAAAAAAAAAATTATGACAGATATTATCCGTCGCTAATTTAGCGACGGATTAGGGATGAATATTTATCTGTCTCAAAAATTGAATCAGCCGATGTTTTGCGATAGAATGTAATCCGTCACTAAATTGGTGACAGATATTAGAGACAGATACGTATTTATCATTAAATTTTAACGATGGATTAGCAACATATATGTATCTATCGCAAAACCAAATCAGTCTTTATTTAGCGATGAAGCATGACATTCGCTAATCCGTCGCTAATTAGCGACGAAAGTAGCGACAAATCAGATTAGTTGTTAATTAGCAATCAGGAAATTGTGATGGACGCTATCCATCACTAAGCCATCGCCAATCCGTCGCTAAATGAATTAGCGATGAATTTGTGATGGATTAGCGATGGATAGCATCCGTCGCTAATCCGTAGAATTCTTGTAGTGTTTGGTTTCTTTTGTTTTCAATTTTTTGGAATGGTAGAGATGCAGTGAGAGTTCTGATCTTTGTGCACATTTTTTTTGCTTGGAATGTTTTGTATTGTATTCTCCTTTAGCATACTTTCCACTTGAAAGATGGTAACAGTGAAAGTTTATGTGTTAAAATGTTTTGTGGTTCATTTTTTAGAAACTAAAGAGTTTCCTGTTGCAAGTGGTGATGGTGTATTATAGTAAAGTTATTTTTACATTTTTCTGTCACTTGTAGGAGTACATAATATGTTTGCAATTGTTCTTTTGGTGGGAATTGTGGGCATTTGGATTCTTTAGCTGGGACGCTTGACTAATGACATTTTAATGTGCTTCCATATGTTAGATTGTTACTAATTGGTAAATCACATATGAGTAAGTCTTAAAAAATAATTCTCTATTTGCTTAGTGGTGTATATATGGCGTATCCAGTCTACCTAATTTGTTTAGTGGTTATTATTGTTGCTTGCTGTGGTTAGTAGTATTGATATATTAGTTGTTGATTTTTTTATTTATATAATTGCTAAGAGTATGCATCCTTTTTGTATTTGCTAATGACATCCGCTTCAACTTTGTATGAGTGTTAGTGTTTTTATGAGCTTCCTATGTGAATTGTTGAGCACATAATGAGTTCTTATTTGGGATTGCAACCATGGCAGTGGTGAACAAACTGTTGTTGCTCTAGCTTCTTCCTCAGTTTACTGCTTCTCTCAATAAAGTGAGATTAGAGTTGCTTCTCCTTTATGTTAGTTATAATTGGAATATAGCATTTGTTAAAAGGAAGCCTCTTCCAGTTTCCTGTTATTGATTTTGTAAGTTTCATTTGTACACCACACAGGTTGGTTGAAAACGTGTTTGAATTTTTTTTTGGTGTCATGATTTTGAGAACTATGCCATACTGCTATTCTAATATGAAATTTTCTACTAAAATTCATGGGTCAAATTGTATAAATGCTTTTCCATTGATGTTTACATGATGACAAGCAACATATAGGAGCTTTGAGGATTTCAGTAACTACTTTATTTTCCAAGAATAGGGTAATAATAGCTTGCCTTGAAACTGCTTTCCATTCCATGTAATTCTGTGACAAATATGATGTAAATTTACTTTTCTTTGACAGATCTTCCATTTACTTTCATATTACTAGCTACTATTTTGCATAGTTTACAACTATATGGGGGAGATTAAACTCATTCCTTGCATTTTAATCTCTTTAGATGATAATATTTATGCAATAAAGAAAGTTCTGATCCAGTCAGAAGAGCAACTACAAATGATGGTATTTAGCATATACCTGAAGACCAACAAAGGGATGGGGAAAACAAAAGTGACACATGTAATCCAGAGAAAAGAAAGGTGACACTTCAACTAACATAGTATGACTTCTCAATCCATTTAATTGCAATTAATAGTAAAGGAAAATTAAAATGGCATCATTGTAGTTACTCACAAATATAAATGACAATTTTTACACTCACTAATGTTTCAAAAATAACAGATAGTGATTGATCTATGTCTGGATACTTGTGGAAAGCTATGGACAGAGATGCCAAATAGCTAGAGGATGAAACACCATATGCAACCTCAACTGAAAGAAATGAACATTGCTATCCATCTAAGCCCGTCTTTTATTTATAAAAAGATGTTGAACAATGCTTCTATGATTTTGTTTTTCAACATTCATGAAACATCATGATGCTACATTCATTTGAGAACAAAATTGATTTTTTCAAATGTATGTTCAACTGTGTAGGACTATGTGCAGTTTTCTTTTTTCCAATTAGCAAGCTGGGGTTTGTTTGGTTTTGTCCATTTCAAGGAATAATATATGAAGAATGTTCCAGACTTCTCAATTACAGAAGCTTGCCTTTCCGAATGAAAAAAGTCATCAATGCTCTTGTAGTGAGATACCAATGGATGCAAAGCATCAAAAGGTGAAGAAAAGTGAGTTAAAAGTTGATGATGATAAAGTCATCAATGTTTTGTCCATTTCAATGTAATCTTGCAAATTGAATTTTGTGGCATGAGTTGATGATGATAATAGTGAGTTAACTTTGGTTTTGCCAATGTTGCAGAACATTAAGCATTTGGTGGTTATTCTTTTGCAGGTGCATTCCTCTTTCATCTATTCTAGAAGGTTTTTTTATCTTAAAAGAGAACCCTAAATATGTTGAGCAATAACATGCATGGATTGACATCTAGAACCAGTTTGCAGTAGCAGCAACATATCTCCTCAAAGACCTCCCTTCGTTAGAGTAGCATGGTGCTTGCTGACAGGTCTAAAATATGCATTCATATGCAATGACAATCACCTATTTCAGGGAAAGGTGAACCCCTTTTGCGCAACCTGTGACTGTGTTTTGATGTGGTGTTTGATCCTCTCACAGAAGTCCTTACTGATTACTCACACAATGTAAAATATTTTGCTTGAAGTTTTTTGTTTCAACCATAGGATGATCTCAAAATCCTTATATTTTGCTAGTTGTTGTAATATCCATTTCTTCTCTCATTTGGTTTGCATTTGGTGTAAAACATTCACAATCCCTTGTAACTTTTAAAAAAGTTGTTGGTATATCTTTCGTACTCTTTTGCATGTAGTTGAATTTTGCAGATGAATAAAGGCCATGTTATGAATAATCCTTTGTCTTCGTATATAGAGTTTAATAGAACAATGAAGGTCATGTTAGCTATTGTATGTGTTAATTTGTTTAAATCATTTCGTGATCTTCTGTATCTCTGCATTCAACTAGTAACAGTGACTCATGTTTCAACATGCAGACATTATGTAACTTGCATAGAAAAATGTTAAGCAAATCAATGTGCAGATCTCAAGTAATTATGGAAACTATGTCCTGCCATGAAGAGACATAAATAATATTTATTTGTTGAAATACTGAAAAGCAAAGCAAACTGCTTTCTTTAACTTTCTTTAATAAACTTTTAAACTCTGAAAACAATTCCTAGTCATTATTAGATCTAAAACTGAACTTGTTCCATATCAGATCATAGTACTTTATAGCAGTCCATTCTTCAAAGAAGAGAGAGAAAGAGAGGGCATATCATATATTCGGGGTAAAAATCCAATTTGAGATCCATATTCGAGGAAAAAATATATATTTAGGGCAAATATCAAATTCAAGATCCATATTCGAGGCAAAAATCCATATTTGGGGCAAAAATTGAATTCGAGATCCATATTCGTGGCAAAAATCCCATTCGAGATCTATATTTGGGGCAAAAATCTAATTTCAAATCCATATTCAAGGCAGAAATTCATGATTTTAGATATAATTTCATAATTGGATCCATATCCGGGCAAAAAACCATAATAAACTTGTTAAAAGATGTAAAATGGTGGACGGATCGGGATATACGATCCAAAACGAAGTAATTCGACCCATTATCTATGATTGTCCAAGTTGTCCGCACAACGTCATCAAACAATGAACATTTGGAACATAGGATTTGAGTACAGTCCAAACAAACGTTGGACTTGAAACAATTGTTACAGAATGAAAAGAACCAATGTTTTGTTCCGTTCTTTTTGTTCATTTCGTCCAACCTTGGACGAGCCATCAAACATACCCTTATAGATTGGTTCAAGCTCAAGGCACAATACACTAACTTATAAAGAATGGTCCAATCTTGATACATGGTATGACTACAAGAAAAAAATGGCTTACCAACAAGATATTCAACTTTCAACTGATATTGATTACCATTAAACATGTTAGTTTGGAATGACCGTGTAGATAAAGCTTTTTTTTAGAGGAATGAAGTGTAAAAGCATAATTAATGTGAAAAAATGGCCTAACATGTAAAGATTAGCGAAGACTCAATATAGAATAAATTATAGTGCAGGAAGATGTTGGCTTGCTTTCAAAATGGCAAATTGTTGGTTATAAATTTAAAGTAGAACATAACAAAATCAACACCAATTGAAGCATGAGATAATCGTTACCATACTAATAGGTAATGCAACCACTCCACTTCATGTGAAGGAACCAGGCATTAGGCTTAAATGAAAATGATTATATTATGTTCATGGAGATTTAAAATTGGACCTGTCTACTGTAATTTCTACGAACGGTTATGAGACTAGCAAGGTCTAAATTCATACATGTTATATACATTAAGGTGATCATACTTCTTCAAGCAATTGAACTCTAGGAAACCTTTCAAACAAGAAGTGTAAAAAGAAAGAAGAGGGAGGGTAGCAGCATATTTTTGCCAATCAGACGAGTCTCCTCCAATGTCAGTTTATGAACTACCAAAGATGCACAAGTTGCAATACAGCCACACTTGCCACTAAGCTTGTTTTAAGCATAGACCGGTATCCTGAATAGGTCTCGTAAATGAGCCAAACGAACAAATCTTGAAGTTTACAAGCTCGGCTCATTTTTGTGAAGAGTTGAGTTGTGCTCGATCTCATAACGAGGTAGCCCAAACTAAATGAGCCAAGCACAATCTGGCACCTTTGCACATAAGATACCTTGTCTCGAATCTGAAAGTAAATTAGATTTGAACCCTAGACCTATTGAATGAGGCTCAAGCTGGCTTATTTACTTAAAATTGAATTATTTCAAAGCTGGAAGCAAGCCAAATGCTTCAACTATGTATGTTACAATACCTTACGTGATATATTTCTAAAATATATACATCACTGCTTAACAAGCCTATGCAAGCCAAGCCAGTACCTATTGTTCATGTTTGTCTTGTTGAGCTTTTTAACAAATTTGAACAAGTTCCTCACACCCCAATCACAAGCAATTTGACTCAATTGCCAGCCCTAACCCTGATTCATAGACAAGGCAAGAGTCATATTCTATAAAATCAAGCATATAAATCACATCCACTGGTAAAATTTAAGAAAAAATTAACCCATGAAAATCTCGATTCACATTCCAGTTCGCATATTTCCTGTTAACATATTCTAGTGACCATATATACGAAAAATAATCATATTGTCCTTGTAAAATTACATGATTTCAAAAGTACTACTACAAGGATGAAGGTCAATAGCGGCGATCTTTCTCGCCGCTATTGGCCTATATCGGCGATATTTCTTGCCGATAAATTGCTGTTAAGAAATGACCTTTGCTGATGTAAACACCCCAAATTTTCCTCATCTATTCTCAAACAACCCTTCTCATGCAGTGCCAACCCTGTTAGGTCAGTGTAGGAGTCAAACCCTGAGTCAGTTTCAGAAAATCACCACTTTACCCATTTTTATTAGAAAAATTACCATTTTACCCCTAGGTCATCCCGGACCACAGTCAGTCAAAGTCAACCAAGCTCATTGGTCAGTTCAGAACAGTTAAAATATCAGCCATTTCAAGCTCATCTGAGCTCACAGTGAGAAGGCCATTTTCATTTCGGACCATTTTCTGCCAAAATGGGATCATTTCTTCAGAAATGAGCTCATTTCTCACTTAAATCCAAGCCAATTGCCTCTGAGTCAGTCATTCCCAGTCAATCCTATTCCCCTGAGTCTAGTCTGAGCTCACCAAGAGTTCAAGTGCTCCAGTTTTAGTTCAAAACCATTTTCTAGTGTCCAGGAGCCCATTTTAGCCCGTTTCAGCACTTTCAACTGAAATTGAGTTGAGTTCAGTTAATTGAGCTAGTGTTCGAGCTTCAATTTTAGTTCATCTTAGTATTACTGATCTTTGTTTCAGCTAAAACCCAACTCAGATTTGTAATTCACTTCACTCTAGTGACCATTCCGTATCATTTCTCTAAAAATGACAGCTTTTCTTGAAAATTCAGTCGGAAAGGTGAGTTGAGTCAGTGTCTTGTCAGTTCATTTGAGTTCTGAAACTCTAAGACCCAGCTCAATCTAACTCATTTCGGTTCAATTCAGCTCAAACCCTAATTTTCAGTGTCACTCTAGCCCGATAGAGCTCGAAAATCATTTCTTCAACCATTTTGCAAATTTTGTCATTTTTAACACTTTTGAACTGATACAACTGCCAATCGGGGTCTAACATCCAAAATTCTTCATTCAGGATCTGCATTTCGCATAACACTTCATGTCATTTCTCATCATTTCATATCGTTTCTCAACATTTCATATCATTTCATTACATTTCATTTCATTTTCGAAGTTTAGAACTCCAGTTTTATAAATTTCAATCCAGATCGAGTTTTAAAAGTTTTCAGAATTCAATTTCAAACCCCGGGTTTCCAAAATTGATATTTTTACCCCCAGGATTCTAAATTTGGAAATATTTTCTTGAGAAAAATAATTTGGATTTCTTTCAAACTCAAATTTTCAAATTCTACACTGGATTTGCTTCGCAACGAGGTATTGAATTTTAAATTTCGAGCTCGTTTCAAAAACTGCCAAAATAGCTCGTTTCGCCCAAATTTTTTCTAAAAAGACTATTTTACCCCTCTAATCGTCAAAATGAATTTCAAAAGTGGAATTTGGACCCGCTCTGAGATAGCCCATCCATTTGCATTTTCCTTTTTAATTTACATATAAAAAGAAAAAAATTGTTTTTTATATTTTCTTCTTTATTTTCTTTTTTAGTTATTTATTTTCTTTTTTTTATCTAAGGTGAGACCCACAAGGGGATCGACCAGCCCCCTCTCCCTTCCTCTTTCTTTCCTTTTTCCTTCTCCCTTCTCTTTTTTCTTCTTTCTTTCCTTTTCTCTTTCTTCTTCTTCCTTTTTCTTCTTCTTCTTTCTTTCCTTTCTTCTTTTCTTTTTCTTCTTTCTTCTTCTTCTTTCCCTTCTCCTTCCACTCACGTGGATTCCTCCAGCCCCTCTTTCTTCTCTTCCTTTCCCTCTTCTCTCTTCCCCCTTTCTTTCCTTTTCTCTCTTCCTTCCTCTTTTCTTTCTTCACTTCTTTTTCTTTCCTTCTCCTTTTCCCTCTCTTTCCTTCCCTATTGGCCAGCCATTACATTCTCCAGCCCATTTTTCACGTAAAGGGTCTTCTCTCTCTCTTTCATTGTCTCATTAAACCCTAAGTAGAGGCCAATTAAAACCTAAGTTTTTCTCTTGGAAAGAAAAAACACAAGAGAACCATATACGGCTTCCCATCTTTTTTTATTTTGGACGTCTCTCTCTCTCTCTCTCTCTTGCTCAGCCTCCATCTTCCCTTGTTCAGCACCCTACTTTATCTCCCCAACTTTTGGTTGCAGCAGCCACCTCCACAGCAGCATAGCAGCCTCCAGCACAGTCTTTCCATCCAGCCTTCACCATCTTCAAGACCTTCAACAGCAACCTTTTGGGCCTCGATCAACAGAACCACCTAGTGGTTCCACCCACTTTAACTCTGTTGCAGCCGATCTCCTGCCCACACAAGGGACGTCCAACCTTCTTCACTGTTCCAACCACAACCAAGCAGCCATTGCCGCCACTTTATCCAACTGGTGTTACCCCTTTGGATCCAGCCACCCTATCGATCTCTCCTTCTTCCATTGGTTCCAGCCGGTCTATCATCCTCAACAGCACCATAACCAGCCATCTCCAACACAGCAGCACACCAAGGTAGGATTTCCCTTGGCTCATTTTAGATATTCCCTGTTAGTTTCATTTTTTTTTTCTTTCTTGTTAATTGATCCAATGCAATTTTTTTTTCCTTGCTGCCCGCCCTTTGATATGAGCATCCCAAGCCTTATTCTCACAAGGGAGATGTGCGACCCTTTCAAAATCAGATCCAAGGGGATACCAAGGTCTCTTCCATGGTCGCAAAGTAGAAAAAAAAAGTATAACACATATTTTATGTGTATGGACTAAATGACTGATGAGGTCATTCCGTTTGATGGATCGAACCTCTCACTTTGAGAGTCAAAAGCAAAAAAAGTGGATCATGCCTCCCTGGATTTTTTGTTTATTATTTGACATATAGGTTTTATATTTTAAACATCATTTTTTTTATCTTGCTTTATCAACTTATATCTATTTCATTTACCTAGTTAGTTTCATTAAAGTTATGTGGTTAATTTATAGGTTTTGATTTTAGATGTTCAGTCCCATCGTTATTGCATGTGTGAATCTTTACTCATAAATCTCAAAATCTTTTAGGTTTATTTATTATTGTTTACCTGCCAAAAATTCAAATTAACTCGGGTTTCTGAACCCTATTAAATAAATCGTAGGCTGCGTCGGGTTTTGAACCTTCCCGAAATTTCAATTTCTGTTTTAGCAGACAAGAACCTATGGGGTATCATAGATGGTCGATCTGAATCTTCTACTAAACATTACAGTAGATTCATGGTGGAATCTACTAATTATTTGAAAATTATGGGATTTTTATAAATAGATTGGCCTCTCTTAAAAATCAATTTTCCCAGACCCTTGGGAAAACCTCGATTTTTCTTTGTCAGGGTATAGACCGACCCTAATGTGCTATGTCCGCTCAACCCGAAGCTCGAATGTGAAAACTTTTAACACAAAAGTTGTTACTAACCCATTACCCTATCATTTCCCAAAATTTGGAAATTTTTGGGATTATCGCAGTATTTTTCTCGGATTTATCTTTTCTGTCTGACAGATTCCAATATCCAGAAATTCTAGAGATCCAGGTCTCTGATAACAGTGTGCCCATTTCCAAACCGTAACCCAAATCCCAATACTGTAAAAATAAGAAATCTTCCTCTGTTTGTCAGAAATATTTTCCCATAATTTCAGCCTTTTTCCCATCTGTCTGCTATTTTTCCCATATTTTCTTCTCGAAACCTATCTGTTTGCCCCAAATCCTAGAGTCACCGGATTCTGATCCGACTTGCCGGAGCTGTCCAGCTCAGACCATAGGTCAAAACCAGAATCTATAAAAGGAAAAAATCCTTGACTTACTGTCCTCTATCATCCCATAAAATTTGAGAATTTTTAATGAAAGTTTGATATCCAAAATCCCATTTAGAATCAGCATTTTAGACAAAATTTTGATTTTCTTAAGATTTTAGCTATTTTCTATATTAAGAAAATACAAAAAAATAGATTTTCGAGATCCATTCCGTTTTTAGGGTTATTCTAGGTGTTCATGCCAAATTTGGCTCAATTCCAAGTTCATTTGCTTTGTGTGTTAGTTTATTTTTAAATTCGTAAGTGAAAATCAGGCGAAAATAGAGTCAAATTGGATATTTTGTGATATTTTTGCCATTTTAGGGTTTTTATCATGTAAATAAGCATGTCATGTCATGTCATATTAAGGTTAATTTCAATCTCTTTTGCATTTCAATTTCTCATTTTTGCAAAATTTATTTCAGAAAACCCTGGTTTCAAGGCCATAGTCTTGTTATTAGAGACATTTTGGTCATTTTGACCTCATTTTTGAAATTCCAAACTTCAATTCTCTAAATTTTCATGCATATCATCATATTTCATCATATTATGTTTGATTTATTTTATTTGATTTTTAAAATTACGTTTCTTTCTCTCTCGCAGAGGGAGGGAGGAAAAATTTTGCGATGATAACAGGTTTGGCGACCGAGATGGGACCTGTCTTCATCTGATCAATTTTGTGCTTTGACTTAGCTCAATTATCAAAATCGTGTTCTATGGAATGTCAGCTTTTACTTTCTGATATCATGGGAATCTAGGAGCCTAGACTTGAACCCAACTGACATGGATTGCATATAGACTAGGTATGGTTTGGTAGAACTAATTGAGGAGAATTATTCATGCTCACTTAGACTTAGGTCTGAAATACAACACTCCTCAATCTAGGATTTGTATGAAAACAATGCTTGCTTCTTCAAAATTTTCAAAATTCTATCTCTTTAGGACTTAGAGCCATCTGTTTGTCTACATGTGATCATTTTTCAAAAACAACCCCACCTATCTCTACCCAGTCTTCACGTTGCTGAGCTCTCTTCCAGATCCATAGTTCGGGACAGAGCCTCACAACTGGGCCACTTATTTGGGCTAACGCCCCCCTGCCACGTACTAAGGGCCATAGTCCAACGTATATTGGCAGGTGCTCAAGGATGTTGGGAAAACACAAGCCTAGAACCAAAGATGAAATTTTATGCCACGTACTTCGAGCCTCGGCTTGAGTATATCGGCATAACATCATTGGACACAGTTGATCTAAGCCTAGAGTCAGGATTAGGGTCCTAAAACTCTTTCAAAATTGATGCATTTAGAGTCAGCTTCTTAGGGAATGCTATATGTGCATAATTGTTTGTGATTGAATGTATGATATTCATTTTCATCTTATTTTTTCCAATTTTTCCAAAATACCAGACATATTTTCCAAAATACCTCATTTTGCCATCTTTTGTGAAATATCTCATTTTTCTGAAAAACCCTGGATAATTTTTCTAAATTATTCACCTTTTCTTCAAAAAGTTTAGGCAATTTCTCTTTTCCTGCCTTTCCTCTAGATCTCGAATTTCCAACCTTATTTTGATCCTGCCTGCAATTTTTTAAATGCTCAAATTTTGTCTTCCAAATTCTATCCAAAATTTCTATCTCTTTCATCATCCTCAATATCTCCTTCATCATCTCTATTTCTCCCAAAAATCCTTCAGTCTAAACCATTCTTTTATTCTGCAGAAAGCATTGGCATTTCACCACAGTTCAAACAAAGTCGGGAAAGAGAACAATACCAAGCATTGTCGAAGAGATGAGTTCTCCAAGGCCAGTTAAGAAGCAAGACCAGACAAGTGAAGATGAGATTGATCCAGTCATGTACAGGATGTTTCAAAAAATGATGACAAAGATGCTATTGGAGCTACCCGAGTCAAGCATCAGAAAGGAGCCAGTCGAGTAGATGACACCAGTCACATTCTCTGTGAATATCGAGGGCAACAACAATGGAAAAAGCAAAAGGGGTGGCAGAAAAAATCATACTCGCAGATCAGGAAACCCAAGTCCAGGCAGAGAGGACCACACAGGTCAAAAGGATAAAATGGACAAGCATAATGGTCAACTTCTCTAGTCCAGTCCCCAGCATAAAGAGAAAGAGCAGAAAAAACCAAAACACAAAGACTGGAGCACTGATCGAAAGTTCACCCCTTTGGATCAGAAGCTCGAGACTGTTTTAGAAAATCTGCTCGCAAAAGGCATGGTTCATTTACCAAAAGTCGTTGATCCCCCGACAATCATGAGTAGATTCAAAGAACAATTTTGCAAGTTTCACTGTGCAATAGGACATGATACAGAAAATTGTTTCGTCCTCAAGAATATCATCCAAGATCACATTGATAAGGATATTCTGGGGAAAAACAAAATGGCAGACCAGCCGGCTATCCTGACCAAATCTCTTTAATCCTGCTCCCAGCAAAAAGCAAGCAGTCAAAAGAAGCCAAAGCATGAAGGTTGGGGTTATGACAGCAAGCTCACTCCTCTAGATCAGCCCCTCGAAGAGGTCCTTGAATACATGCTGAGCAAAGGAATGGTTAAACTTCCAAGAATTGCTAATCCTTCGGTCGCTCTAGGGAAATGGAAAGATCGCTTCTGCAAATTCCACCGAGCTACGGGGCATGATATTGAGCGATGCTTCATCTTCAAAAATATCGTTCAAGACTGTGTTAACAAGAATCTCCCCGTTAAAGAGGAGGACCAGTCGGCCGTTTTGACCGAGCATTTCACTGATCATTCATGAAGATGACAAATGCCAATGCTTTCTCATTTCCATCATTTTTGCTTTTTGCTTCTCTGAATAAATGTAGTCTCTAGTTGCTTTCTTTAAATTTGTCATCCTTCCTCCAAGACATCAATAAAATCATCAGTTTTCCTTATATTTGGAGGTCATTTTCTTCATAATGTTATTTTCTAAACTCTCATGCAATATGCCCTTTATGATGAATGTTTTTCCCTGAAAAAATTCTTCCTGCCTTCCTTCTCAGATAATCTACCAAGCTCACAGGGAAGCTCATTACCAATTATGCATTACTTTGTTATATTCCTTCAAAAATGTCTTTTTCTTCATGGTTGACGACCTCGCCTAGGTAACGAGGCATATCTTGGTTGTTTATTTCCTCTCATAGAATAACAATGTAATTGTCGCAATCCCAGCAATAATCCCATCCCTGGCAAAGGGATATCCTTCAAACTGTCAACCCAATTTCAGATCTTCATCCATTATTTTCATTTTATTCTCCAAGTCATTGCCTTCAAGAATTTTTCCTCATTCTAATCATCCCATTTGTCTTACAAAGAGTTTTGGCATCGTGGAATGGTTCAGACTAGATCCAGAAAGAAAACAGTGTCGCTTCAGCACCCTAACAGTAGCAGCGAGCAAGAGATGGATTCTCTGCGATCTGCTAGGAACCAAAGTCAACAAGCCAATGATGATGTTGATCCCCAGATATATGCCATGTTTCAAAAGATGATGAATAAGATGATGGCAGAACAAACAGGGGCCAGTTCCGACAAGATTCCTACCAAGAAAAAGATCAAGGGCCGAACATTGAAGAAACAACTGAAAATATCCAAGAAGCATATCCAACATGAGGATACATCTGATGAAGCAGAATCAGAAAGTGGCACCGATGAAGAGTGTGAGGCTCAACAAGCTTTTCAGAAGATGACACAGGGGCAGGGGTCAGCCAATAAGCTAAAAGATGAGTCTGCTAATAACTCTGACCAGTCACAACTCAAAGACATGGTCAAAATGGTTAAGGATCTGCAAGCCCGCGACAAGGGCAAAAGGATTTTCACAAGCAAAGATTTCTATGATGGTTTAGATGGGGATGATAGCCTAGAAGATCTCCCCCATAAATTTGTCAAATTTGATGGGACTGGCGATCCCAAGGCTCACCTGACTATGTTCTTTGCGGAGTGCAATCGATTCAAGAGAGACAATCGTGCTTTGTTCAGATGTTTTCCTCACAGTCTAGAGGGCACCGCCGCCAAGTGGTACTCAGAACACATCAATCCCATCGAGTTAAAGGAATTCGATAAAGTGGTCAATTTATTTATTGAATGATTTCTTTTCAACACCGAAGCGCTGCCAACGCTAAACCATCTCTACAATACAAAGCAAAGAGATAATGAGAAATCCAGAAACTTCATCCGCAGATGCAGGGGCACTTGCAATAAAATGAGAAATCCCATCTTAGAGGAGCACGCAGTCCAGATTATTCTAAACAATTTCTCACAACCTTTGAGAGGTCTTATCTCCACCTCGCCTTCCAAATCTTTTATTGAGCTTACTGAACGGGTCGAGTGGCTCGAGATGGGAATAGAGAACGGGGTCTATGGTGGCATCACCCTCGTCAAGAATAATCAAGATTCAAAGAAGAAGAAACAATTCACCTTCTCTGCCAATGTCGGCCGCAGTGACTACAAAAATAGCAAGAGCAATCATGCAGGTCAGAAAGAAAAGTTTTCAAAGAAGAATGAAAAATTGAGTCAGTAGAAATAAAAGATAAAGCGAGATGGTTGGGGTGACGGTCGTCAGTTTACTCCTCTTGAGCAACCTCTCGATGAAATCCTTGAATATATGTTGACCAAAGAAATGGTAAAGCTCCCAAGAGCTACAGATCCTCCCACGATCATGGGAAGGTTCATGAACCAGTTCTGCAAATTCCATCGGGCAGTAGGGCACGATACTGACCACTGTTTTGTCTTCAACAACATTGTTCAGGATTGCATTGATAAGAATCTTCTCATTGAAGATGAAAAGAAGGACTAGCCATTTTTCCTCAATTACTCAAAAAATTGACACTGCTAGCATTTTCCCATTTTTCATTTTGCATTCAAAGGATGATGTAATCATGTCTATCTTTCCTTGATTTGTCATTTTTCCTTCAATGCATCAATAAAATTATCAATTTTTCTCATAAGCTTGTTCTCCTTCTCTGCACCATGTCCTTCTACGATGAATGATATTCTTCAGAGTCTCTCCTAAATCAATCAAAAGTCAGTTGCTTTGTTACCTTTAGAGAGTATTCTTCGGACATCAATTATCTTCCTTTTATCAAAAATTTCTTTCCCCTATTACACTGGGGCATTATTTTAAAAATTGTCTTCAAAACATCCTGTATGCAGGCAGGATCAAACAAATCTCTCATTTTCCACACATGTGCATTCATTTACATCATTTTGCATACATTCGCATTCATTTGCATTTGCATGCATTTATTCGCATTCATTTGCATTTACATGCATTCATATGCATCAAATTCATTTCCCCTTCAGGTTAATGGATAAACCTGAGTTGCCTATTCAGGATAAGGGATAAATCCTGAGACTGCGACAATTGTCCAAGTCGTCGTGAGGGTGAAGACTAAAAATCTTCTATCAGAATTAATTGGTAAAATTTCAAAAACCCAGTGTTCGTGCTGGTAAATTTCAAAAACCCAGTGTTCGTGCTGGTAAATTTCCAAAACTCAGTGTTCGTGCTGGTAATTTTTCAAAAACCTAGTGTTCATGCTGGTAATTTTTCAAAAACCCAGTGTTCGTGCTGGTAAATTTCAAAAACCCAGTGTTCGTGCTAGTAAATTTCTAAAACCCAGTGTTCGTGCTGGTAATTTTTGAAAAATCCAATGTTCGTGCTGGTAATTTTTCAAAAACCCAGTGTTCGTGCTGGTAAATTTCCAAAACCCAGTGTTCGTGCTGGTAAATTTTCAAAAATCCAGTGTTCGTGCTGGTAATTTTTCAAAAACCCTGTGTTCGTGCTGGTAATTTTTCAAAAACCCAGTGTTCGTGCTAGTAATTTTTCAAAAATCCAGTGTTCGTGCTGGTAAAATTTTAAGAACTCAGTGTTCTTGCTAGTAATTTTTCAATAATCCAGTGTTTGTGCTGGTAATTTTTCAAAAACCCAGTGTTCATGCTGGTAAATTTCAAAAACCCAGTGTTCGTGCTGATAAATTTTCAAAACCCAGTGTTCGTGCTGGTAATTTTTCAAAAATCCAGTGTTCATGCTGGTAATTTTTCAAAAATCCAGTGTTCATGCTGGTAATTTTTTTAAAAACTTAGTGTTCTTGCTGGTAATTTTTCAAAAATCCAGTGTTCGTGCTGGTAAAATTTCAAGAACTCAGTGTTCATGCTGGTAATTTTTCAAAAATCCAGTGTTCGTGCTGGAAATTTTTCAAAAAACCAGTGTTTGTGCTGGTAATTTTCTAAAACCCAGTGTTCGTGCTAGTAATTTTTCAAAAACCGAGTGTTTGTGCTGGTAATTTTTCAAAACCCAGTATTCGTATTGGTAATTTTTCAAAACATAATGCTTGTACTGGTTCATTTTCAAAATCCGGTATTCACACTGGTACACTTTAAAATTCAGTGTCCACATTGGTGTAGTTTTCCTTAGGGATTCGAGTTCTGACTCGAATTTTCTTTCCTTCTAATTGATCTAGTTTTCCTTCGGGATTCGAGTTTTGACTCGAATTTTCTTTCCTTCTAATTGATCTAGTATTCCTTCGGGATTCGAGTTCCAACTCGAATTTTCTTTCCTTCCAATTGATCTAGTTTTCCTTCGAGATTCAAGTTCCGACTCGAATTTCCTTTCCATCTAACCGATCTAGTTTTCCTTCGGGACTCGAGTTTCGACTCGAATTTCCTTTCCTTCTAATCGATCTACTTTTCCTTAAGGATTCAAATTCTGACTCAAATTTCTTTTTCTTCCAAATTGATCTACTTTTCCTTCAGGATTTGAGTTCCGACTCAAATTTCTTTTCCTTTAAATCCAAATTGGATAAAGTTTTCCTTTAGGGTTCGAGTTCCAACTCGAATTTCCTTTCCTTTTGAAACTTTTCAGTTTTTCCTTTAGGATTTGAGTTCCGACTCAAATTTCCTTTCCTTTAAATCCAAATGGGTCTAGTTTTTTCTTCGAAGATTTGAGTTCCGACTCAAATTTTCTTTCCTTCAAAACCAAACTTTCTAGTTTTCTCTTGAAGACTCGAGTTTTGACTCGAATTTTCTATCTTTCCTTGCAGAATCTGAGTTCTGATTCGGATGTTCTTTCAAAACCAACTTCTGAGTTGGACTTACCTTCAAAATCCAGCATTGTGCTAGGACTTACCTTCAGAATTCCAATTTCATATTAGATTTACCTTTAGAGTTCAGGTTCGTGTTGGTCCTTCATCCAGAACCCCACTGATGTGTCAACTCGGATATCAAACAATTTCTTTCACCAAGGATTCCAAGAATATTTTGACAATTTGTCATTAAATATTTGTTGATTTCAAAACCTTTATTGCATAAAAGAATTACCTCAAAATTACCTTCAGTATTACTTCCAAAAGGACAAAGCTTTTGCGAAGAAGGATTCAAAATTCAAAATCTTTCTATTGGCCAACCAAAAGGATGAAGAATAAATCCTCGATATGGCCAGCAAAGAAAATTCAATGTTGTTGCAAAGCCATAAATAATCGGTGTTGATCGCAGTCATTGGCACATTTTTAAAGATCATTCTTGGAAAATAAGGCAGTCGAAATATCCTGGGTGATACAGAAAGAAAAACCACTTAGTTTTCATATCTCCTCAATCACTTAAGTTGCAATTAAATATCTGCAAAAGAGATCTCTCAATTGTCGTCAAGATGAAGACGAATTATGCAAGTTAGACCCCCGGAGCCAAAGAAGATTTAGATCATCTCCAAGATGAAGGAGTTTGTGACGGATCCTTCAAGGAAAAGTTTATATCATCGTCAAGATGAAGGCGACTGCGATGAGCCTCCCGACAAACCCTAAAGGATATTTAATTTTTGTTATCATCAAAAGATTTCCAACCAAAGAGCGAATAACCGTCAATATAATCCCTGAGAGAAAAGAAGGATCGGAACATCTCTGAGATGAAGGAGTTTGTGACGTACCCTTCCAAAAAAAGAGAGAGAAAAGTCAGGACATCTCCAAAATGAAGGATGATGTAATCTTCAAAAACCCAAGAAAGCTCCAATTCTGTCACAAAAAAAAAATAGTGCAGAAAGATCATCATGAGAAAAGAATCCCAGGATATCAGACTGCCAAATATGCCAAGAATTCTCTTTAAAATTTGTGAAATTCTATTATCAATATTCTTTCACCAATTGCTTTCACAATATCAAGAATACTCTCTTTTCTGTTCATACCAAGGAAATTGATAGCTTCCTTGAAAGAAAGCCAATCGCAAGCAATTTGAATTTGAATCTTAATTCTACGGAGTTAGCCCAATTGGAGGTAATACTTTGGGTAGAAAAGAGGAAAGATTTTCATACCAATATACATTAGTTTCAAGCATTTTGAATCAACAAATATTTTTTAACATTTTGGCAATATTTTCTTACTATCTTGACATGAAGTGAAGAGCTCGATGTCTATCTTGATACACCCTGGTATCACCTTTTACCTCCTTGAGAAAGCAACCTTTATCGTCTTTCACAATGTCGAAAGAATTCATCTTTTGTGTTGTCAAAAGAATTGCCTTGCTCCTTAGGATCACCTTGTCATCTTTCGCGTTGTTGAAATAATCGCCTTGTTCCTTTGGATCGCCTTTGCCATCTTTCACATTGTCGAAAGAATTCATCTTTTGCGTTGTTGAAAGAATCGCCTTGCTCCTTTGGATCGCCTTGTCATCTTTCGCATTGTTGAAAGAATCGCCTTGTTCCTTTGGATCACCTTTGTCATCTTTCGCGTTGTCAAAAGAATTCATCTTTTGCGTTGTCAAAAGAATCGCCTTGCTCCTTTGGATTGCCTTTGTCATCTTTCACGTTGTTGAAAGAATCGCCTTGTCATCTTTCGCGTTGTTGAAAGAATTGCCTTGTTCCTTTAGATCGCCTTTGCCATCTTTCGCATTGTCGAAAGAATTCATCTTTCGCGTTGTTGAAAGAATCGCCTTGCTCCTTTGGATCGCCTTGTCATCTTTCGCGTTGTTGAAAGAATCGCCTTGTTCCTTTGGATCGCCTTTGCCATCTTTCACATTGTCGAAAGAATTCATCTTTCGCGTTGTTGAAAGAATCGCCTTGCTCCTTTGGATTGCCTTGTCATCTTTCGCGTTGTTGAAAGAATCGCCTTGTTCCTTTGGATCGCCTTTGTCATCTTTCGTGTTGTCGAAAGAATTCATCTTTTGTGTTGTCAAAAGAATCGCCTTGCTCCTTTGGATTGCCTTGTCATCTTTTGCGATGTTGAAAGAATCGCCTTGTTCCTTTGGATCGCCTTTGTCATCTTTCGCGTTGTCGAAAGAATTCATCTTTTGCGTTGTCAAAAGAATCGCTCTATTCCTTTGGATCACCTTTGTCATCTTTCGCGTTGTCGAAAGAATTCATCTTTTGCGTTGTCAAAAGAATCGCCTTGCTCCTTTGGATTGCCTTGTCATCTTTCGCGTTGTTGAAAGAATCGCCTTGTTCCTTTGGATCACCTTTGCCATCTTTCGCGTTGTCAAAAGAATTCATCTTTTGCGTTGTCAAAAAAATTGCTCTGCTTTTTTTGATGGCCTTGTCATCTTTCGCGTTGTCGAAAGAATCGCCTTGTTCCTTTGGATCACCTTGTCATCTTTCGCGTTGTCAAAAGAATTCATCTTTCGCGTTGTCGAAAGGATTCAGCTTTTGCGTTGTCAAAAGAATCGCCTTGCTCCTTTGAATCGCCTTGTCATCTTTCACGTTGTTGAAAGAATCGCCTTGTTCCTTTGGATCACCTTTGTCATCTTTCGCATTGTCGAAAGAATTCATCTTTCGCGTTGTCGAAAGAGTCACCCTATTCTTCTTCTTCAAAAAAAAAGTTGTCTTATTCGCCATCCAACTTACCAGTTTTTATCTTCCCGATCAGGTTAAGGGTTAAACCTGAGCCTCATTTTGATGAGGTATTTCATTCTCGGTCAGGTTAAGGGTTAAACCTGAGCCTCATTTTGATGAGGTATTTTATTCCCGGTCAGGTTAAGGGTTAAACCTGAGCCTCATTTTGATGAGGTATTTCATTCTCAGTCAGGTTAAGGGTCAAACCTGAGCTTCGTTTCTACACGAGGTATTTCCCGTCCCATCCAGGTTAAGAGAAAAACCTGAATCTCACTTCTTCTGAAGTCAATTTTTCTTCTTCATTCTCCATTTCATATCTATCATTTTCATCAAGGCTAATATCTTCATATCCAATCAGATCCTTCTAACTGGGGCATTTTTATAGCCCAAATTTGGTGTGTTTTTCTTTGCCACTAAGCTCGTCTTCAAGCCGACTTAGTAGCAAAGAGGGGCATCTGTAAACACCCCAAAATTTCCTCATCTATTCTCAAACAACCCTTCTCGTGCAGTGCCAACCCTGTTAGGTCAGTGTAGGAGTCAAACCCTGAGTCAGTTTCAGAAAATCACCACTTTACCCATTTTCATTAGGAAAATTACCATTTTACCCCTAGGTTATCCTGGACCACAGTCAGTCAAAGTCAACCAAGCTCATTGGTCAGTTCAGAACAGTTAAAATATCAGTCATTTCAAGCTCATCTGAGCTCACAGTGAGAAGGCCATTTTTATTTCTGACCATTTTCTGCCAAAATGGGATCATTTCTTCAGAAATGAGCTCATTTCTCACTTAAATCCAAGCCAATTGTCTCTGAGTCAGTCATTCCCAGTCAATCCTATTCCTCTGAGTCTAGCCTGAGCTCACCAAGAGTTCAAGTGCTCCAGTTTTAGTTCAAAACCATTTCCTAGTGTCCAGGAGCCCATTTTAGCCTGTTTCAGCACTTTCAACTGAAATTCAGTTGAGTTCAGTTAATTAAGCTAGTGTTCGAGCTTCAATTTTAGTTCATCTTAGTATTACTAATCTTTGTTTCAGCTAAAACCCAGCTCAGATTTGTACTTCACTTCACTTCAGTGACCATTCCGTATCATTTCTCTAAAAATAGCAGCTTTTCTTAAAAATTTAGTCGGAAAGAGGAGTTGAGTCAGTGTCTTGTCAGTTCATTTGAGTTCTGAAACTCTAAAACCCAGCTCAATCCAGCTCATTTCGGTTCAATTCAGCCCAAACCCTAATTTTCAGTGTCACTCTAGCCCGGCAGAGCTCGAAAATCATTTCTTCAACCATTTTGCAAATTTTGTCAAATTTAACACTTTTGAACTGGTACAACTGCCAATCGGGGTCTAACATCCAAAATTCTTCATTTAGAATCTGCATTTCGCATAGCACTTTATGTCATTTCTCATCATTTCTTATCATTTCTTAGCATTTCATAACATTTCATTTCATTTTCGAAGTCCAGAACTCCAGTTTTATAAATTTCAATCCAGATCGAGTTTTAAAAGTTTTCAGAAATCAATTTCAAACCCCGGGTTTCCAAAATTGACATTTTACCCCCGAGATTTTAAATTTGGAAATATTTTCTCAAGAAAAATAATCTGGATTTCTTTCAAACTCAAATTTTCAAATTCTACACTGGATTTGCTTCGCAACGAGGTATTGAATTTTAAATTCCAAGCTCGTTTCAAAAACTACCAAAAATAGCTCGTTTCATCCAAAATTTTTCTAAAAAGACTATTTTACCCCTCTAATCGTCAAAATGAATTTTAAAAGTGGAATTTGGACCCGCTCTGAGATGGCCCATCCATTTGCATTTTCCTTTTTAATTTACATATAAAAAGAAAAAAATTTGTTTATTATATTTTCTTCTTTATTTTCTTTTTTAGTTATTTATTTATTTTTTATTTTTTTATCTAAGGTGGGACCCACAAGGGGGTCGACCAGCCCCATCTCCCTTCCTCTTTCTTTCCTTTTTCCGTCTCCCTTCTCTTTCTTCTTCTTCTTCTTCTTTCTTTCCTTTTCTCTTTCTTCTTCTTCTTTCTTTCCTTTCTTCTTTTCTTTTTCTTCTTTCTTTTTCTTCTTTCCCTTCTCCTTCCACTCACGTAGATTCCTCCAGCCCCTCTTTCTTCTCTTCCTTTCCCTCTTCTCTCTTCCCCCTTTCTTTCCTTTTCTCTCTTCCATCCTCTTTCCTTTCTTCACTTTTTTTTCTTTCCTTCTCCTTTTCCCTCTCTTTCCTTCCCTATTGGCCAGCCATTACATTCTCCAGCCCATTTTCACGTAAAGGGTCTTCTCTTCCTCTTTTATTGTCTCATTAAACCCTAAGTAGAGGCCAATTAAAACCTAAGTTTTTCTCTTGGAAAGAAAAAACACAAGAGAACCATATATGGCTTCCCATCTTTTTTTGTTTTGGACGTCTCTCTCTCTCTCTCTCTCTCTCTCTCTCTCTCTCTCTCTCTCTCTCTCTCTCTCTCTCTCTCTCTCTCTCTCAGCCTCCATCTTCCCTTGTTCAGCACCCTACTTCTTCTCCCAACTTTTGGTTGCAGCAGCCACCTCCACAGCAGCATAGCAGCCTCGAGCAAGGTCTTTCCATCCAGACTTCACCACCTTCAAGACCTCCAACAGCAACCACCTAGTGGTTCCATCCACTTCAACTCCGTTGCAGCCGATCTCCAGCCCACACAAGGGACGTCCAGCCTTCTTCACTGTTCCAACCACAACCAAGCAGCCATTGCCGCCACTTTATCCAACTGGTGTTACCCCTTTGGATCCAGCCACCCTATCGATCTGTCCTTCTTCCTTTGGTTCCAGCCGGTCTATCATCCTCAACAGCACCATAACCAGCCATCTCCAACATAGCAGCACACCAAGGTAGGATTTCCCTTGGCTCGTTTTAGATATTCCCTATTAGTTTCATTTTTTTTTTTCTTGTTAATTGATCCCATGCAATTTTTTTTTCCTTGCCGCCCTTTGATATGAGCATCACAAGCCTTATTCTCACAAGGGAGACATGTGACCCTTTCAAAATCAGATCCAAGGGGATACCAAGGTCTCTTCCATGGTCGCAAAGTCATTCATTCATTGAAATTCTTGAAATTCTTTTTCAAAATCGATTCTTGAAATTCTCTTTCAAATTCATTCATTCATTCAAATTGCATTATTTTCAAGTTCATTTTTCAATTCCAATTTCAGAGAAATTGATTTTCTAAGATTTTCTCAAGAATCGATTTTCTCAAAACTATGAATTTTCACATGAGATTTCAAAGTATTTTCCAAGTTCAAATCAAGATTTTCTAAGTTTTCCATATTCTAAATTTCATTTTCAAATCCCAAAATCGATTTTCTCAAAGATCTGATTTTCCTGAGAATCCATTTTTCATTTCAAAAGTCATTTTCCAATGAACTTCCTGATTTTCTCCGAATTCTCAAACTTATTTCCTCAGAAAAGCAATCCAAATCTTGAAATCGGTTTTCTCAAAGTCCAAGTTTTCCTGAGAATCCATTTTCCAATGCAGATTTCTGATTTCCAATGAAATTCAATGATTTTCCCAAGAATTCCATTTTCAAGCATTTTTCCAAGCATTTTCCCAACATATTTCAATATTCAAAGTAAACATCATATTTTTCAAAACTTGTATTTGTTCAAAATTCCATAGCACATGCTTGATTCTCTGTGCATTCTAGGAAAATAAGAGTATAATTTAGATAATTTAACTTAGTCAAAGCGCACATTTGATCCTTGGTTCAATTACTCCTGGTAAAGGCGCCAGGAACGGTTGAACCTCGTACCGACAGGCGGATCCCATTCCACAGAACTTTCCCGTAAATTTTCAAAACGGAGGCGAGTGATTTTCAAAACCAATTTTCAAAAAAAAAAAAAACTTTGGTCGAGTTTGACTCGTAGAATCGTTTTTTTCTCTCTTGCAGAGGGAGGGAGGAAAATTTTTGCGATGATAACAGTTGACTAATAATGAAGATATTTATAGGTTGCTATTATAGGTGACCCATCACCAATGATAATGGTCGTGGTAACTGAGAACACTAATAGCAGTGAGACAATCTATAATGGTGAGATAACCTATAACGATGGCATTCTGGTGTTGCTGTTATAGCCCACAATGACGAGTTAATGCTCGCAGTTGTAGGCTATAACAAAGAGAATTAACTTGCCTTTATAGGCTCTAAACCTGCAAACTTAAAATGAAAAATTAGTTTTAACATTTTTTTTTACATTCAACTAAGACTTATATTGAACAAAAACTTCAAATACACTTCAAACATTCAATTTCAAACATAGATTCTCAAACATTAAACTTCAAACATAAATCCTCAAACATTCACTTCAAACATACACCCTCAAACATTCAACACACTTCAAACTATCAACATACATTCAACCAAAACTTCAAATACACTTTAAAAATACAAACCCTCACTCCCTACATTCTCTCCAAGTCAGCAACAACCATACTTCAAATACAAACTCACTACATCATCTTCAACCTGTAACAAACACACTTCAAATACAAACTTATTACATCCTCTGCAAGCCTGCAACAAACACACTTCAAATATATATTTTTCATATTCAAATAAATCCAAATTTAATTATAGTAAAGTGTTTAAAAATCAAAACATATATATATATATATATATATATATATATAAATACTCCAAATTTTCACCCTCATTCACAAACACCTGCCTCCTGCCATTAGGACCCATTCTCTAAACCCTTCAGGGAACCAGTTGGTTGATATCTGAGCCAGGGCCATTAAGAGCCCGAGTTTTGCCTCAAATTCGAATATTCCAAAAGACAATCTCTATTAGGGCTCACTTTCAATCATCAATCTTTGCTTCTGCCAAGGGTCTAGGACTTCAAATCCCTTAGCCAAGGTTTGTCTTTCACATTTTATTTTATATCATATCGCATCATTGTATGTTATTGCATGACATTTCATTGCATTGTATGGCATTGCATCTCATTGTCAAGATCCAACATTCCTCTTTTCAAAATATTGAATCCAGATTCGGGTTTTAAAACTTTCCTTTCGAAATCAATTTCAAAACCTGGGTTTTGAATCGACATTTTTCCATTTGCCAACCCCAAAGATCTTATATTTTAGAATGCTTTTCTTAGAAAACGATCTGGATTAGCTTTAAACTCAATTTTAATTGATTTCAATTCTTAGATGAGATCCATCTAGGTGGTGTCGCTTCTGGATTCCTTCATTTATCAAAGTTCTCAAAATTTTTAGAGTCCTAGTTGGATCAGGATTCTGTCTTTTCATTTTTTTAAACATTTTCAAAACTCCATTTTGATTTTAAACTAGATATAGTCATATCCCTTACCCATTCTTTTCATTTTGGCCAAAAGCTAAGAGTCTCAATCAAATTAGGACTCTTTCCCAAAGTCTTTATTGGATCAGGACTCTATCCTGATTTTATCCTTTACTCCTGTTCTACACTTGTTTTTGAAAACCTTCTCATCTGACTTTCAAAAGAGCTAAAGTCTCAGAGTCCCAGTTGGATTAGGACTCTTTTTCAAAGTCTCAGTCGGATCATAACTCTACGTATTACTGTCATTTCTATCTGTTTTAAGAAAACTTTTTCAAACTCTTTCGTTTTGGCTCAAAAATTTAGAGTTTTAGTCGGATTAGAACTCCTCTTCAGAGTTTTGGTTGGATTAGGACTCTATCTTTCATTGTCATTTTTATTTATTTTCAACCAAATCTTTCAAAATCTTTTGAAAGAAGTCAGAAACTCAGAGCTTTAGTTGAACCAGGACTCTATTCAAAGAGTCCTAGTTGGATCAAGTTCATTCTCTTACTTTATTTTCACTTGTTTTCAAAAGTTCTTTTTAAAATCTCATCATTTGCTTTCTAGAAAACAAAAAAATTCTTAGAGTTCTAGTTGAATTAGAACTCTTCTTCAGAGTCCTAGTCAGATCAGGATTCTGAACCTTACTTCAATTTTCATCTTATTTTCACCTGTTTTCTAAAATCCACTCATTTGTTTTCTTAGAAAACCCAAAACTTTAAGAGTTTTAGTCGAATTAGGACTCTGTCCCCAGAGTCCCAGTTGGATCAGAACTCTGTTCTGATTTCACTGCTTATTATTGTTTTCACTGGTTTTCAAAAATTCTTTCATCTATTTTTCAGAAAATGCCAAAAATTTAGAGTTTCAGTCCAATCAGGACTCTGTCCCAGAGACCTGATCCAATCAAGACTCTATCCTGATTATTGTTTCTACCTCTATTTTCATTTTTTCCACTTGTTTTTCAAAAATTAGTCCCTTTTGCAGAGTCCCAAATGATTTAGGACTCTACTTCAGAATTTTGATTGAATTAGGACTCTAACCCTAACTGCATTTTCTGTCTTATTTCATTAGTTTTAAGAAAATCCCTCGAAAACTTCTTCGTTTGGCTTTCAAAAACCTAAATGTCGGAGTCTTAGTTGGTTTAGGACTCTAGTCTAGAGTTTCAGTTCGTTTAGGATTCTATTTTCAAAACCTCCAATTGTCATCCGGTAATTGCAACTCTGTTTCAAAACCTTTGTCAGTCTTTATTTCAGCTTTTTCAAAACCCTGATGCGGGGCTCATTCAGTTGGCACCATATCTGGAAGATTTTTGATCCAGTCAGGACTCTGTGTTGTTTAAAAAACTTTCAATTCTTATTCTAATTTTAAACCTCTTTTGAAAATCTCTCATTTTCAAGTTTTAAAATCGTTTTTGAAAAATCAAATGGGGCCCGCTCTAGGTGATGCCACATTTGAAGAAGTTGGGGTTAAATTAGGGTTAGTCAATGTTCTAGTTAGGTTAGGAGTTTAGAATAGTCAAAATTGATTTTAAAAATCCATTTTTTACTTTGGTTTTAAACTATTGGTTTTTAAAGTTTTTAAATTAGAGCTTTAAGAACCAAATATGGGCCCACAGGAGTTGGTGCCACATTTGGATAGGTTTTAGGGTTTTATTAGGATTTAAATTAGGTAGTTAGGGCTAAGGGTAGGTTAGGTAATTTCCAAAAAATCCCCCCCCCCCCCCATGTGCTTATCCAAACCTAATTAGGAAAGTCTTAATTGGTCGAAATTCTTTCTAAAATAAGAGACTTGAAAATCTATAAAAAGAAGCCAAAGGGGGGGGTCGACCCCTAGGCTTTCTCTTTCTCTTTCCTGGAGCTTCTCTCTCCTCCCAGCACCTTCTTCTTCCTTCATTGGATCTGCAGCCCCCAAGGTAAACTTCTTCAACATTATTTCATTGTTTTACTAATTTTTTTATGCTTATCTCATGAATCCCACCATTGGCGCCCCCTTGTTTATGGGTTTTATGCATGATCTACCTTCAAGAACCCTAAAGTGAAATCAAGAATATGATCTAATATTGTTTTGTGGTTTATTTTTTGTTTTTTATCCGCTAGAATGGTTTAGAATAAGGTTTTTTATGTTTTTGCCCAATAAAAGATGAGATTTGCCCGTTAAATGGGTTGAATCTCTCTTTTTAAAGGCTAAATCAAAACTAACCATGTATTTCCTGGATTTTTTTTATTTTCTTATCATATTAGTGTTTATTTTACATGTTCAAGCATCAAATCCAATTTTGTTGTGTTATTTGCATATTTTATTTCATTATTTTTCATGTTTAAATTAAGGATTTTAGTGTTTTATTGAATATCCATGTGCTTCACCCCCAGGCACTCAAAAATTGTATTGTTTTATGGTTGAATATTCGTTGAAAAAATCTGATTTTTTTAGGGTTGGTTCACATATTTGTCAGTGACTCCCTGTAAAAAAATCAGATTATTTTGGGTTATGAAACCCTGTCAAAAAATAGAAAACCGAACCTTATTTTTTAAACTATGAAATTGCTATTGATATTTGAGAGCATCTATCCGCTATTTTTTCTCTGTCAGAAGATAGAATCAGTTTCTCAGAGCTTGTTACACTTCATTTAAACCCTAGACCAACTTGTGTCAATTGTATCTCCTTAACCAGAGATCCGATCGACGATCTGTAAAGAGTAAAATCTTTCTATGTGTGTCTGTTATTCACTGCTAAAATTTCATAATTTTTTAATATGATTTTCTATCTTTCCCAATACCCAAAACGGGAAGCACCTGTTTTAATATGATTTATCTTCGTTAAAATCAAGCGTATATTGTCAGAAAAATATCTCCCTAACCAGAGATTATTTTTATGATCTGTAAATAGGAAAATCTCTGTTTTTTTGTTTAGTATCTTTTTGTAAAATTTTATAAATTTCTATAGTGATTTGGCCTCTGATTCGGGTCTGCCACTGTGATAGGTACGTGCTTGTGGGCAAAATTACATATTTTAGGGTTTTAATTGATTTTTGTATTAAAATAATGTAAAAAATGTATCTTTTTTATTTTTTTTAATTTTAGGGTTATTAGAGCTATCCATGTCAATTTTGGTTAATTTTTGTGTTCATTTGATATATTATTTGTTTAAATCATGAAAATAGGGTGCCTGTGGAGTCCCAGTTTGAGCGAAACACTAACAAAATCATGATTTTTGTGATATTTCTAATTTGTTTTCATAAAATTTTATGTTTTTAGGATTTTTTCATGTTTACAATCATGTTATGATGCTACATATACGATTTGGCTTTGATTTGAATCTTTTTTAGCCCTAAATCCAAAATTTTACCAAAATATTTTCTGAAAACCCTGATTTTAAAGCCATGGTCTTGTTTTTAGGGGTATTTTTGTTAATTTTCCCTAAATTATAAATTTCAAAGTTATTTATTTTTATTATTTACTCAATTTTACATCATATTTTATTATGTTTAGCTCAGAAAAATATGGAAAAAGGCTTATATCCAGATAAATCCAGTAATTTTTAGACATTACTAGATAAATCCAGAAAAGCCAACATTTCTTCACTAACAAGTTTTCTAGTTTTGCAGAAACATTCAAGGCTGTGTTTATTTTATTTTTCTTTATTTAAATTCAATTAGTAATGTAAATTAAATGTAAATTTGGAATAAGAGTTTAAATTTATGCTAAGAATAGGGTTGCATTGCATATAGTTTATTTTTATATAAATGTTAATGTGTGATGGATGATGATTCATGCATATTCAAACTCACCATGGTCTACACGAATGGCACGTGCACTAACTTCTAGGGAGTTGGTAAACTCGATTGAGTTCGTATTTATGGTCATAGTCAAAATACGAACAAAATCTAGATTATCATCTTCTTTTAAGCCATAATCAACCTACACTCTTAGACTATCTTAAAAAACCATTGTATATTTCAATCTTTTATAAATGTTTTTCTCCTTTTAGAATCAAATGAGATATATTCAATCCATATATGTAGCCATAGTCAGGGATATGAAGCGAATCTACTTCACTAAAGTTCTATAAGGCACATAAACTCTCTTTTCCAAATAATTTTCTTAAAAATCTTCAAAAATCTTTTCTCAAAATCATATTCATACAAAATTTAGGTTTAGATTGCATCATGAAAATAAAAGTTTCACAGGGATACATGCCCCTTCTTTTGACTTATTTTCCAATTCCATTTCAAAGAAACTGATTTTCCTCAAAATTGCTAGATTTTCCTCAGAAATTGACTTTCTCAAAACCCTTGGTTCTTTCAAGGATTTTTCAAGTACTTTCTCAAATTCAATCCACAATTTTCTAAGTTAGATTCTTTACTTCAAAGTTTGAATTTAGAGAAATCAAGTTTTTTTTCCAAAGTTATTTAAAATTCCTCAGAAATCGATTTTCGTAAAACACTTAGATTTCTCAGAAATTGGCATTTCTTTTCTTCAGAAATATCCTCTCAACAAAGGCTCATAATTTTCAAAGTGTCATCTTTTCCAAGAATTTTCCAAGTATTTCAAATCTCTGAAGCATACATCATGTTTTTCAATAAAAAATTTCTCTAAGTCATAGCACATGCCTGATTCTTTGTGCATTTAGAAAATAGAACATTGATTTAGACAAGTTGAGTAAAGAAAAGCATATGGTTGATCCTTGGTTCAATTACCCCTAGTTATGGTGCCAGGAACGGTTGAACCTCGTACTGACAGGCGAGTCTCATTCTTTAGAATTATCCTGCATTTTAAAACAGAGGTGAGTTATTTTCAAAATCTTTTTAAAAGGTTAGTTTGACTTGCAAAAGTAAAATTTTGCAATGATAACAATATATATATATATATATATATACACACACACACTTTTCATATGAGCAAAAAGTTTAAAATTTTTGGATATAAGATGGGGGGTTTATCTGTGTACATCCATGAAGGCCTTCATTTCTTCTTTGAGCTTTATAGTTGCTTCTCTCTCTCACTTTATTTATCGTCTAGTTGCTTCTCTTTCTCGCTCCATTTCCTCTGTAATTTATTGGAGCTCTGTTTATTTCACCTTAAGCTGAGAAGATGGCTACAAATTTGTGGCCTAGCTGGAGTTGAATGGTTTTAAAATATAAAACAATGGGCAGATGCCCATATAGATATACAAAGACTAGAGAGTTAGAGGGAGGTAACTAGTCATTAGGCTTGCCTAATGGCTAGTCTAACTAGTGGTTAGGCATGCCTAACAGCTAGCACCCACAAAAATAAATGCAAAAAATGTATTTTATATTATAAATATATATATTTATATTTGTATATAAATACACATACGCTACAAGAAATCTGTGGATTAGCGACGACCTCAATCCATCGCTAATTCATCGTCAATCCGTCGCTAAACAGTTTAGCGACAGATTAGCGATGGATAACTTCCATCATAAAATTTTAGTCGCTAATTAGTTACAGAAACTATTTGTCGGAAGTTTCATCGCTAATTTACGATGAATTAGGGAATGCCATGATTTGTCGCAAGGCCATCGTTAATATGCGGAGATTTGGTTTGGCGATGGATTTTAATCCGTCGCTATTATAGAGACGAAATTAGCGACAAATTAAAATTTATCGCAAAATATTGGTCGATTCACTTTTACGATGGATAAATATCCGTCCCTAATCCGTCGCTAAATTAGACGCCGATACTAAATAGCGATGGATAATATCTATCGCTAATCCGTCGCAAACAATAAAAAAAATTATTTAAAACATAAATATCGAGAAAAAATTCTCGTGATACAATTTATATTTCTTGTACAATTTATATTTCCTATGTATGAAAAATAAAGTACACATAAAAAATACATATAAAAAGCAACTAAAACAATTTATTGATCCACTATAATCCTCGCCAAGTTTTAATTATTTACAAGTGAACATTTACAAAAATTTTCTTTTGAAACAACAAGAAGATACAATAAATTCAACACATGAATCTAATCATCGCCAAGATTATGTGTCATCTTCTTCATTGTCTTGATCTGCCCCTTCAGCTCCTCTACGCTGATTATCTCCAGCACCCTATAAGAGAAAATAACGGTTAGTATTGATAAACAAAATATAATGAAATAAATTATATGCAATGCACCTAAGTTAAGACAATCAAAGTAACATGAATGAATTGCACATAATCTAGCTAGCAATAAAGTGAATGATATTAACAGAATTCAGATGTGTTCTAAGGCTGACATAAAAATTCATAATGATTCAATCATGCAAATATATGTTCTAATTATACATATACTAGCTTAAAATCTAACAACATGAAACAAATCACATGAAACTTTCATACCTGAGAGGCACCTGCAAACGAAGTTTCTTTGTCCCAAAAAAAGCTGCACAACTCATTACGGACAATGTCGGAAATTGTTTCATGTAAATAGTCATGCATTATGTCCTTAACAAGCTGGCGGACACCATCCCAAGAATTAGGCGGGTCAGTCGGATGCTTGGAGCTGATGCTGACGGGAGAAGTCTGAGAGCCGTGACTGGAGGAGGCAACGACTGGTGAAGTGTTCATATTACTCTTAAACCCAAACACACGACCCTTTTTGGGTTCTGTGAACACCCCAAATTTTCCAAAAAATCTGAAAATTCCCTTTTTGCCCCTGAGCCTCATTTTTTGAGTAATTGAGTCAATTCTGATCAAAATTCTAGTTTATTTCTCAAATTTACTGAATCAAATTCATTTTATATATTTGACTCAATTTCGGATCCGGATCTAGTATCAAAATCCAAATCTGAGCCTCGTTGTCCAATTTTCAAATTAAAATTACAAAAATACCAAAAATAGTTTTGAATGGCTTGGACAGTCCATCCGGCGTCCGTTTGGATCCACTGCTCTATATTTCTTGATTCGAGGTGCAAAACTCGAATATTTCCTCAAGTTTCGGATCCAAACCTGTTTTCTGAAGGATTTTTCAAAGAATAGCTTTAAAACTCTCGAAAAATCCTTCTTTTATAAATATTCTTTAATTTTACAAAATATTTCAAAAATCCTTTGTTTTCTCGTAAGTTTCAAAGTTTTTATCTCAAAAACACCAAAAATAATGTAGAAAATGCCAAAGAGAGAATAATATATATATATATATATATATATATGTATATATATATATAGATAGATAGATAGATAGATAGAAAACATGAAGGAAATTACCAAAAATAGTTTAAAAACCCTTTTTTTGAAAAAAAAAAATTTCTTTTAGAACCTTGTTTTTAAAAATTCAGAAAACCCCGCAACGGTCTGCCGTTGCGCTTCTCTCTCTCTCTCTCTCTCTCTCTCTCTCTCTCTCTCTCTCTCTCTCTCTCTCTCTCTCTGGCGCACCCTCTCCCTGAAGCCATCTCTGGACCCTTCCCGCGACCTTCAGCTGTAGATCGTCAACAACCTCCTCCATCGCCTGCCTCTTTCCTTCCTCTACCCTCGGATCAGCCCTCCTCCTCCTCCGCCCTTAATCTCCAACGGTTCTGCCCCCCCTCTTCTGGATTCTTCTTCTTCTTTAAAAGGGGCACACAGGGGAAGCCCTAAGGATCCGTTATCACCCCAACACCCTTTTCTCTCCTTCAGAAGATCGCCTTCACCCCCGCCTGTTGTCTGCTACTTTCGCCTCCCTCTCGGAGCTTCTCATTTCCCCTTTTCCCTTCTTCGTCGATCATCCCCGTCTCCAATCGGCTCCAACCCTCTCTCACTTCAATCTTGCAAAACCACGCTTCCCCTTCTCTTTCTTTGCTTTGATTGACTGAAAGAATTTCAGTCCCAACGACAGCAGACAAAGAACCTATGACCCTTTTTTTTTATTGACAGAAGCAAATCGATTAATCTGTCGGGCATCAGAAGGAATACCGCCCCCCCTCGAATCACCGAAGAGCATCCATTGCTCTGGTGCCTTCGTCAGGATCCATCCGAACTCCCTTCTTCAAGATCTCTACAAACAAGGTAAATGTCTTTCCCTAATCTTTGTTGTTATCTGTATATTCTTCCTTGAGTTTCTTGTTTTGCCCCGCTGGAGCATCCGTGGTAAGGCTGATCTGCTTATAGCATATTAGCCTACCTTAATGCAACATTAACAGGAATATATTGATTCCGATATTTTTTTTTTCTAGTATGAGCTTTAGTATTTTTACATTCATTTTCCTACTTCAATAAGATTCAATTGCGTCTTATTCCATGTTCGCGATACCCAAATCCTTTTAATCATGCTTTGAACTCCAGCGTGCATTGTCTTTTCTATTTATTTCACTTCAATTCCATTTATGTTTTACATTTGGAATGCTTTCTACAAATGACATCTGATCTGATCCAGTATCAGATTAGATTCATTCCGTAGAAGAATTCAATCAATCTCATATCTCTCATTTCTCTCATGGTCATTTGGCTTGCTAATTTTGTATTTTAAATTTTTCTGTCCAACTTCCTCAGCTAGTTTAATTTTACTTTCATTTTGATCCTTGTTTCATAATGTTCAATCTTTTGTTTTCACCTTGATTTCCCACATGCTGAGAATAGATAGTGGTCATATTCATGATCATCTTTTAGTGGGTTTAGTCTTAAGTCCTTGTCCAATTCAATTTTCCCTGCCACATGATCGAGTGTTTCACCTGCATCTCATCTGCATCATCGATGGTATGTTTTGATTCTGCAAAAATTTGTTTCATATTCTTGTATTGGTTATCCTTCAGGTTACTGTGGAGTTCCACCTTTCATTATGTTTTGATCTTCATTTTCGTTGATTTCTAGACCATGATATTTCTATTTGCATCATGTATATCGCCTACCAGTAATTTCTTCTATTTGCTTGAGGTCTTTCCCATTTTCTTCTTCCTGTATCTCAGTCTAGATCCCATGTGTATCGATATTTGCATCTGTATTTTGTTTAGTATAACATCCGGCGTAAGCCCCCCTGTGTATTCATCTGTTAAATGCATACTCTATCGCAAATGCAGTCGAGAATTTGGGATCGGATGTTGAAGGCTCATAGTAAACCATCGAGAAAAGCAGAAGGAATTTAAGAAGACATTGAAGATCACACTAAAAAAGTTCATTGCATTGTTTAATAGACCATTATATCGGTTTTCATGATTTTCATGGTAGTTCAATCGGGTATATGTGATGGAATATTGATGTTCCATCACATGTTCCAGGCAAATTCATGGATGGTGATCACGCTTATCTATCGCAGCAAGATGAGATGCCCGTGATGGTGACGGTAAAGAATTCTTTGAACTGAGGAATCCAGATAAAAGTGTACAGGAAATGCATGGATGATAACACTGTTTTTTTTTTAGTAGTACCTGCAAATCTGTAATTGTAAATAGCTTCCATCGGTTCTGTTTATTTTATTTTAGAAGAGAAAGCCATTGTTGCCGTGGCATACACTGGAGATGCCTGCCTAGGGGACCGGAGGAAAATGGATGAAGTTCCTATAACATTTTCATTTTGCAGGAAATCAAGCATGCTACATCAGTTTCTGCTGGTGAAACACGCTTACAGGTTATTTTTGCCCTACGGCACCCTCTTCATGTTCAAATAAAAAAAAAAACCACTGATGTTGCGGAAACACATGGAAGGGTTTGACGAAGCCTATGTTAGACTTTGTAGTTGCTTTAATCTCAAAGTTATTTATTCCCCTTGCGATTGGACTAACTCTTCTGCTATCTTCAAAGGTAAGTATTAACTGTAGTCACTTGTATATTTCAAGGAGATAACACACTCTCAGTGCTGATGATAATTTTTTTTTTTTTTATGAGTGTCACTATTGTAATCCTTGTATTCACAAAAATCTCTCATTAGTCTGTCTGTCTCAGTTGATGCAACTGATTTTGCCATCAGTTCATTTCCAGCAATTCCAATGTCTGTAACCTGTAGGGTGTTATCACCTGAACATTCCCCAAAATTTATGACCTATGCCCATCTTCCCTCTCATCCATCTTCTTCACTCACAACCACCACTTACCCTTCATTTCACTATCCTCCAACAACTTCAGCAGCATACCACACTCACTGTGTTGGTACATCATAGCACCTGTCAGCATATCCATTAATTCAGGGCATCCAACGTATGCCTTCATTAGCTAGAACATCATGTAGGCATCTGCCCTTTGTATCATTATCCCCATCACCTTCCGCTTCCCTCCATTTACATTAGCTATTCACTTGTGCCCGTCATTTCCCTCACTGCTCAACACCATCAGCATACATTTGCCTATTGTATTTCGCCTCAGCACCATTTTTCTGCTTTTACCTGATATTTAGTTACTTCATCTGCATTTGATTTTCATATTAGCATTCATCACTTGTAAATACCACCGCATGTTAACAGTGGGTTGTCATCATTTTCCATATATATCTGTGTATATTTGATCTTCATCGCATACTCCCAGTATGCATACACACAGTAGGCATATCTATTAAGTCCATCACTCACACCTTCTGCAAAATACACTTGCAGCTCCCATTAGCTCCACCAACAGCTACATCTCACTGCCTCCATACCCATAGACTTTATCACTTCATCCATCGCACAATGTCAACCAGCTACAATACCACATTCACTGGTATTACCCCTTGCTACATTTTCCACTTAACTAGCACCCTGCTACAGTCTCATTTGCAGCAACACCACTGTATTTACAGCAGTATGTATGAGGTCATCTTCACTCTCAAACCTTCAACCTAACCCAACACCTTCAACCTTATTCATAAAACACTCATTCCATTCTTCTGCTATGGCACATTTTTCCTGCACTTTCCTAGCATAGTGCCACACCTGTCATTTACTTCCTTCACTGACCCAACCTTCACTGCCACCTCCATAGGCACAAGTTTTTCCTCCATTTTTTTTATTATCTCTTGTACAACACCACATTATAGCAACACTATACTCAATACCTCCTGTGTTTCATCTTCACTCCATCTCATTATATTCCCAACTGCAACACTTCTAGCAATAACCTGCCACATTCATACACAATATGCTCACTTCATTGTTCAACATGTCACTCCCATGTACATCGATACACCATTTCCCTTTATGCATTTACACATCATCTAGTACATCTCATAGCCTCGGCAGTACATGTATTTAGCCTTCTCATCGAAATTACATCATAGCTCTAGTGTGTATATATGCCAAATTAGTTCATGCATGTCTTCTTATGACTCCATCTCCTATGCATTCTCATAGATAGATACTCAATGACATTGACATAGCATGTCATGCATTGCTTAGGCATCCTCACATATATGTGTACATCTCCGATAAAGTATATGCATGACATTTAGATATTACATATGTACCTTTCGCTGAGAGTAGGCTTAAACATGTGCATTTGCATTTTAATATCTTCCATTATCTCTATCTTGTATTAACCCAGCTTTATACATGGAAAATGCCACTTTCCATCCTAAATTAGGGATTTTGTAATTTTCAATTTCAATTTCAATTTCAATTTCAATTTCAATTTCAATTTCAATGATGTAATAGTTAGATATCAATGAGAATCTTTATATTTTCAGCTTAGCATAGAATGTATGAGCATGTAAATATCATGAATTATCTGTTTTCATATTATTCTTCTTTTATTTCAAAAACCCACAATGGTAAAGCACGAATGGCACGCACCCCATTCTAACAAGAGGTGATTAATCCTAAGCAAATGACCCACATTGATGGCCATAGTCAAAATGTGGACAATGCTTAGGATTTTCATCTTTTATGGAATAACACTAGATCCACACTGGGTCTTTTTCAAAAATCATCATATTTTTAAATATTTTCTTCTTTTATCAGAGTCTAACTTAAAATTAACTCAAAATATATATCAATGGCCATAGTCAGGATATATTGAGAGTTAATTTCATTTTAAACTCTATAAAAGCACCAAAATATGTTTTCATTCTTCACCTGAATTTAAATATAGATTATTATATAATACATTCATTGACCATAGTCAGGAATGTATTATATCTTCAATCTTATTTCAATTCATTTAAAGAATGAAATATTCTTTTCAAAACTCAATTTCAAATTCTTTTCCATTCATCATTTAGGATAGCATTACATCATATTTTCAAAATCCAAGTGATTCTTCAAGTATCTTCTTCACTTCTCAAATCAATCTTCAAAAATTCAAATTCTTCTTTCTACTCTCAAATTCTATCTTATTTCAAAAATTCAAAAACTTCAATTTCAAAGTCCAATTTAGCTTTGAAATTTCAAATTCATTTTTTGTATTCAAAACTCAATTTCCAATTCAAATCAAATTTCAAAGTTTAATTCAACTTTAGAATTCCAAATTCATTTTCAGGATTTAGTTTCAAATTCAATTTAACATCTCAGATCAAATTTCAAAGTTCAATTTAACTTTGAAATTCCTGATTTATCTCTTGATTTCAAAATTCAAGTTTGAAAATCAAGTTTCATTCTCTATCCTTCTTTTCAAATTTCAAAAGTCGATTTAGGATCTCTCAGATCCGATTCCAAGTTTCATCTGGATCTCCAAAAAGTCCAATTCTATCTTCAAATTCCATTTGAACGAAACCAAAACTAAGTTTCATCTGGATCTCCAAAATCCAATTCTATCTTCAAATTTCCGTTTGGATTTCTTGAATCCAATTCCAAGCTCTATTCAGATTTTCAAAATCCAAATCTATCTTCAAATTCCATATGGATTTCCAAAATCCAGATCCATCTTCTAATTCCATATTGAATTCTAGATTTCTTGAATCCAATTCTATTTTCAAATTCCATTCTGATTTCAAACTCTAAAACCAAAATTTAATTCCCTTTTCAAATCCTGCTTTGATTTTCAAGATTTATTTCCACTTTTATCTCTGAAATCCACTTTCTTTAGGAAATTCAATTCTTTCTTTGAAATTCAAATTCAATTCAAATTCTAAATTCAACCTCAAGTCCAAGATTCATTTCCAAATTCAAATTCTAATTCCAATTCTATTTCCAAATTCATTTTGAATTTCATTTCAAATCTGAATTCAATTTCAATTTCAAATTTCATTCTTATTTCTGCTTCAAATCTTCCTTCTTTGAATTAAACTCAAATTCATTTCCAAATCTCTGGTCTCAAATCTGATTTCAACTTCAGAATTTCGAAGTTGTCTTTCTCAAAACTCAAGTTGATTCTAAACTTTGAGTTTACATTCATTTCAAATCAAACTTCAACTTTCAAAAACCATTTCTTCACCATATTCTTAAATTTATTTCAAAATCACTTAGAAAATCTCCAAAATCTTTGAATTATTTATCTTAAAAAGCATACATCCCTGCATTTGCATTTACACAAGCATGATTCTTTGTGCATTTTCTAGATTTAGAATAAATTCTTAGACAATATTAAGGCAAAGCAAAAAGGCATAAATTCGATCCTTGGTTCGATTACCCCTGGTAAAGGTGCCAGGAACAGTCGAACCTCGTACCGACGAGCGAGCCCTGTCTCCCTTTTTCCCGCAAATATTTCAAAACGGAGGCGAGTAATCTTTTAAAATCTTTTTTTCAAAATTAAGGTCAAGTGAGACCTTCGCAAAAGAGTTCCTCTCTCTCTTCTTTTCTTTTCTCTTCTCTCTTCTTTTCTGTCTTTTACTTCTCCCTCAAAAAGGGAAATAGAGGTTAGAAAGGAAAAGAGAAGGAAGAGAGAAAAAAACAAGAGGAAAATTTTTGTGATGATCACAGGTTCACCTGTTGCAGTCACCCATGATGCAAGATCAAAAGGTGGATGCTGAGTGAAGTCATTGCCATATCGCTCTACCATCTGTTGCTCGTATGACTCCTACAAAGTATTTATTACAATATGGATTAATAATTAAGAATTACAATATTTATGATAACTTGTATATTACAATATTTATTAATACAATAAATACATACCGTTGTCATTCTCGCCTTCTCTGATACAAACTCTCCCATGGTCTTACGTTTATGTATTTCAACAAACACATCCTTGTATGGCACAATGCCTCATTTTTCTGCTTCCTGCAAAGTTAAATGATAAAAAAATTATTTAACATGTATGCAACAATACTTATAAAATTGACAATATATATATATATATATATATATATATATATATATATATATATTGATGAGTTACCATTTTCTTTAAGTGGCTCCCAAAAGTCCTAGATCCACCTGTGTGTAGATGGGCATCAGACATCTTCGCTCGGTTTTGGGCAGCCTTCGCTGAGCGGTTTCAAAATTCATGCCCCGCCCACTTGTCACACATTGCATCCCAAACATCTAACCTGATAGTAGGAGGGTCATGGCCCTTCCACTGCAGTGGATCATCTATCCCGTCAGATGCTTTTCTTGCTGCATTCTTCATATTGTGCAGCATGTCTGCAAATCGACTGGTAGCCACCTTCTGCCACACCTTCCTCGTGTCCTGCTCCTCCATCGTAATCGCAAAGCGATTCAAAGCTTACAAATAATTTCAGAAAGTTAGTAGACATGACTATAAAAATAAAATAAATATAAAACATATTAACTATGATAAACGACTGTATACCATAAATGAGGACCATATTCTGTCCAACACCACCTTCGAGTACTCTTTCTATTGAGTGACCGGTCCTGATAGATGTTGAACTAGTGAATGCCAAATCTCTCGTATTACCTCTTGTGGCTCGAACCTCATGTTGCACATGAATTGGTACACATTAACTATCAATAACAATATTTATAAGATAAGTATAAGATAAGTGAAAATGAAATGCTTACGGTCTATTCTCGATATACACTATTTGAATGAGTCAGCGTGTGTCAGACTAAGAAGACCTTGCATCCAATGTTGTTTCGTGACTTGTATGAATAGCTGGTGTAGGTGGGTCATGTGCAGGCAAAGCATCATCTATAGAAAAATGAGTTAGAAATTCACACAATGCGCATTAAAACTAATCAAGTATACAATTAATTAAATGATATACCCATCAAAGCAACCCGTGAAGATAAAGGCTGAGACTGGCTACTACTGGGTGCTCGCTCACTGTAACCTCCACGAACCATATTCTAACAAATAAAAAATGTCATGCAATACATTTAAACATTGCAATACATTCAAATCATTCAAGTCATTACAATACATTTCAATGCATTCAAATCATAACTCTATACCTATCAAAGATACATAATCAAATAAAAAATAACTTTATGCAATACATTCAAACATTGCAATACCTTCAAATCATTCAAGTCATTGCAATACATTTCAATACATTCAAATCATTCACATCAAATATTGCAATACATTAAAACATAAGATATGACATCATTTGCTAATCATGGATAACTTATTCTTAACTTGCAATACAATTTGATCAGTTACACAACTCTATATCATCATGGATACATAATCAAATCGAAAATAACTTCATGCAAGACATTTAAATATTGCAATGCATTTAAATCATTCAAGTCATTGAACCGAGGATGCCCACATGACGTGCATGATCTGCTATTTTCCTGATCTTTAAAATACATGCAGTGATTTAGACAAGCATCTATCTTTTGATACCCCATACCTAGAACATTGACCATAACTTTCGCACGATAGAAATTTTATGGCAATTTCTCATCTTTGGGCAACATACTCTTCACAATAGAGCACAAATAGTCAAAACACGATTAACTCAAATTAAACTCGGACTTCAAATTCAGTAGTTGAAGAACTGCAAATAAGATAGTGTGACTCTCGCAACCATTTCAAAGTGGCTCATCAGCATCTCTAAGTAAATCATAAAATCTACTAGCTGCATCGTTTGATGCTTCTTCCTCTACCCTAGTTGGTACATCACTAGGACCCATAGGAGAACCTAGTTCTGGTCCTGCGGCATCAAATATCAAATCTATATATGGATTATCATGCACCACATCCACCAGTGCATTAAAATTATTCTTAAATTCTTCGCCATAAAATGTTCAATTCTGATAATCACTCACAAAACCCTTCCTGTATAGGTGATGTCTAATGTCATGAGGTTCTACAAATCGATTGTTCTTACAAATCTTGCAGGGGCACCTAATCCGACTTGTAGGATCCACTATACTGATACTTGTCGTTGCAAATTCAATAAAACTGTCAATACTATCCATATATTCAAGCGATACCTCATTGTCAACTATCTTACAGTACATCTATTTATGATTTGCAGTCATTTTGTCGTATGAAGTTACGGATATTATCCTAACCAATTAAAAGAGAATTATCAAAATGCTATGATGAAGAAAATATCAAATTTATCATGCATTTGTGGTAGATGTAATGATTTGATATATCACACACACACACACACACACACACACACATATATATATATATATATATATATATATATATATATATATATATATATATATATATATATATATATATATATATATATCATGCAATCACACAAACTATGATGCATGTATTGATAACTTAATATTTTCATGTGCAAAACCATTCATTTGAAGCATGTTTGAAGCATTGATAACTTATCTTTCATTTTCATGTGCAAACTCATTCATAACACTATACATTCATTTAAAACATGTTTTCATGATACAATTTCACATGGAAGTCATAATCAAATTGAAAGTAACTTCATGCAAGCATGGATACATTCACATCAAACATTGCAATACATTCAAATCATTCATATCAAAATAATGTCAAACATGTACCTACAACAAACACACTTCAATATCCCGCTAACTACTACTATGACTAGCATGGAATTCAAACTCCAAAAATAAGAACACTTCTATTTTCATGCATTAAAATCATGCTCAGCATGATCTTTAAACTCCATCAAAGTAGTCCTAGATATCCACAACTAAGTGAGTGTGTGAACAAAAAAGTGTTGTATCCAAGAAATTAAATAACCTGTGATGCACATGCATCATTTACTCACCACGGGTATTTACTTGATTTGCATTGCTTTTTCCTTTACATTTTTTTTATTTCTTTTTGCATTGCATTTTTAACTGCATGTGATGCTTAGCACTAAGCATCATGCAAATAGCTCAGCTACATACCTGCAAAGCATAAATATACAAAACAATACAATTCAAAACAATCTACTGGCGAGAGAGAGATCGTAAGACAGAGAGACAGGGAGGAGGTCAAGCCCCTTCATTGTACCCTGTAAGACAGGGAGGGGGCTCGGCCCCTCCCTGGAAAAAAAGAATAGGGAGGGGGTCGAGCCCCTCCTTCTCATCCCGTAAGACAGGGAGACAGAGAGGGGGTTCGGCCCCTCCCTGGCAAAAAAAGAACAAGGAGGGGGTCGAGCCCCTCCCTCGCATCCCGTAAGACAGGAAGATAGGGAGGGGGCTCGGCCCCTCCCTGGCAAAAAAAGAACAGGGAGGGGGCCAAGCCCCTCCCTCGCATCCCGTAAGATAGGGAGACAGGGAGGGGGCTCAACCCCTCCCTCGCATCCCGTAAGACAGTGAGACAGGGAGGGGGCTCGGCCCCTCTCTGGCAAAAAAAAATAGGGAGGGGGTCGAGCCCCTGCCTCACATCTCGTAAGATCGAGAGATAGGGAGGGAGCTCGGCCCCTCCCTGGTGAAAAAGGAAATGGAGGGAAAGAGGCTCGCCGGCCAGCGAAAAAGGAAAAAGGGAGGGGAGTCGGGGGTTACCTGAAATCTTTCGGCGTTGGTGTCGGCAGACGAGAGAGACCAGAGTCAGGAGACGGAGACGGGGTGAGGTCGAAAGGGGGTTGCCAGATGGGACTCGCTGGCAGAAGGGACGACGGGCGGCGGGGTGAGGTTGGAAAGGATGACGGGTGACGAGGCTCACTAGCGGAAGGGATGACGGGCGGCAGGGTGAGGTCGGAAGGGACAACGGGTGGTGGGGCTCGCTGGCAGAAGGGACGACGGGCGGCGGGGTGAGGTTGGAAGGGACGACGGGTGGCAGGCGACCGACGATGGACGACGGGTGAAGGCCGACGGGCGAAGGGTGGCACGCAACGGGCGGGGGATGAAACAGAAAGAAAGGGGCTGACATTAAGGATTTACGGGGAAACTTAGCGACAGAGTAGCAACAAAAAAATTCCATCGCAAATTCGTCGCCAAGTAGCGACAGTGTAGTGACAGAAAATTTCTGTCGCTGATCCGTCACTAAGTTGCGATGGAGTTTGAGAATGAATGTTTCTGCAGTGAATCCATCGCCAATTAGCGACAGATTAGCGACGACATGTTTTTCATCGCTACTTCCACAAAAAATTAGAATGTTAGCGACATATAGTTTTCTCTCACTAATCCAGCACAAATTTGTGATGGAAAAAATCTGTCACAAATTTTCGTCGCTAATTAGAGTTTTTCTTGTAGTGATACTAATAAAGTGTATATATATAATATAATAAAAAAAGTCCTAATTAATTGACAACAATGCCTCAATTAGGAGTCTAGATAATGCAAAACATATAAGAGATTTTGAAGAACAAAAACCTCATCAATGTGTAAACACCCCAAATTTTTACCCTTATCCAGTGTTTATATTTCATGTGTCACTGCATATCACTGCATGCATTTGACATGTCATTTCATTGCATTACATAGCATTGCATGTCATTGCATCTCATTATCGAGATCCAGAACTCCTATTTTTAAAATGTTAAATCCAAATTCAAGTTTTAAAAACCTTTCTTTCGAAATCAATTTCAAAACCTGGGTTTTAAATCCACATTTTTTTGCCATTTGCCAACCCCCAGGATCTTATATTTCGAAATGTTTTCCTCAGAAAATAATCTGGATTTGTTTGAAACTCAATTTCAATTGATCTTAATTCTCTAATGAGGCCCATTTAGGTGGTGTCACTTCTGGATTCTTTCATTTGTCAAAAATCTTAAAAATTTTAGAGTCCTAGTTGGATCAAGACTCTATCTTTTTATCTTTTTGAATCTTTTCAAAACTCTATTTTGATTTTAAACCAGTTGTGGTCATATCCTTGCACATTGTTGTCATTTTGGTCAAAATTTTAGAGTCCTAATTGGATCAGGACTCTTTTTCCAGAGTCTCAGTCGGATCTAAACTCTACCTTTTACTACCATTTTACCTGTTTTTGAGAAAACCTTTCAAAATCCTTCATTTTGGCTAAAATCCTAGAGTCCTAGTTGAATTAGGACTCTTTAAACACCCCAAATTTTCACCCTCATCCAGTGTTTACATTTCATGTGTCATTGCATATCACTGCATGCATTCGACATATCATTTCATCGCATTGCACGGCATTGCATGTCATTGCATCTCATCATCGAGATCTAGTACTCCTGTTTTTAAAATATTGGATCCAGATTCGAGTTTTTAAAACTTTTCTTTCGAAATCAATTTCAAAACCTGGGTTTTAAATCGACATTTTAGCCATTTGCCAACCCCCAGGATCTCATATTTCTTAATGTTTTCCTTAGAAAATAATCTGGATTCATTTTAAATTCAATTTCAATTCTGAGATGAGACCCATTTAGGTGGTGTCACTTCTGGATTCCTTTATTTATCAAAATCTCAAAAATTTCAGAGTCCTAGTTGGATCAAGACTCTGTATTTTTATCTTTTTGAACCTTTTTAAAAACTCCATTCTGATTTTAAACCAATTGTGGTGATATCCTTGCACATTTTTGTCATTCTGGTCAAAATTTTAGAGTCCTAGTTGGATCAGGACTCTTTTTTCACAGTCCTGGTTGGATCAGGACTCTTTTTCCAGAGTCCTAGTCGGATCAGAACTCTATCTTTTACTATCATTTCCACCTATTTTTTTTAGAAAACTTTCAAAATCCTTCATTTTGGCTAAAATCCTAGAGTCCCAGTCGAATTAGGACTCTTTTTTAGAGTCCTAATCGAATCAGGACTCTATTCTGATTTCACCCTTTACTCCTGTTATTCACTAGTTTTTAAAACCTTCTCATCGGATTTTCAGAATCTTCTATTTTAGCTAAAATTCTAGAGTTCTAACTGGATCAGAACTCTTTTTTCAGAGTTTCAGTCAGATTAGGACTCTATCTTTCACCGCTATTCTGCCTATTTTTAACAAAATCTTTCAAAGAGAAGTCAAAAACTCAGAGTTTTAGTTGAATCAGGACTTTCTTCGAAGCGTCCTAGTTGGATCAGGACTCTGACCCTGATTTCAATTTTGAGAGAATCCTTCTAAAATCTCTTCATTTATCTTTTTAAATTTCAAAACTGTTGCATTTCTATCACGGAATTTCAAAATTCTTGGATTTTATCCTAGAGTCCTGATCGAATCAGGACTCTATCTTGAGTTCCTTTTCTCACTTCATTCTCATTGGTTTTCAAAAGTTCTTTTAAAATCTCTTCATTTGCTTTTTAGGAAACCTAAAATTCTCAGAGTTCTAGTCGAATTAGGACTCTTCCTCAGAGTCCTAGTCAGATTAGGACTCTGAACCGGACTTCAATTTTATCTTATTCTCACCTGTTTTCAAAATCCCTTCATTTGTTTTCTCAGAGAATCCAAAATTCTGAGAGTCCTAGTCCAATTAGGACTCTGTCTTCAGAGTCCCAGTTGGATCAGAACTTTGTTTGACTTCAATACTTGTTATTTTCACTGTTTTCACAAGTTCTTTTATCTGTTTTTCAGAAAATATCAAAAAGATCTAGAGTTTCAGTCCGATCAGGACTCTATCCCAGAGTCCTAATCCAATTAGGAGTCTATTCTGAAATTTGTTTTTACTTTCATTTTCATTCTTTGTCATTTGTTTTTCAGAAATCAGATCATTTTGCAGAGTCCCGGTTGATTCAGGACTCTATTTCGGAGTTTCGATTGAGTTAGGACTCTAACTCTGACTGCATTTTCTGAGTTATTTTACCAGTTTTGATGAAATCTTTCAAAAAACTTCTTCATTTGACTTTCAAAATTCTAAAATCTCAGAGTTCTAATTGGTTCAGGACTCTGATCCAGAGTTCTAGTTCACTTAGGACTCTATTTTCAAACCTTTGAACTCCATTTTTTTATTTTAACCCCTTTTTAAAGCCATTTTTAGTCTTTATTTCAAGACTTTCAAAACCCTGATGTGGGGCCCACTCAGTTGGCGCCATATCTAGAGGGGTTCTGTCCCAGTCAAGACTTTGTACCATTTCAAAACTTTCAATCTCAAAATCTATTTTTAAATATCTTTTGAAAAACCTCTCATTTTCAAGTTTTAAAATCATTTTTTTTTAAATTCAAGTGGGGCCCACTCTGGGTGGCTCCACATTTGATAAGGTCAGAGTTAGACTAGGATTAGTCATTTTTAAAAATCCACTATTAGTTTTTAAAAGATTTTAATTGAAGTTTTAAAAACCAATGTGGGCCCACACTAAGTGGCGCCACATTTGGATCCTTTAGAGTTTTAATAGGACTCTTATTAGGTAGTTAGGGCTAGGGGTAGGATAATAATCCTCTATAGAAATCACCCCCTCATTTGACTCATCCCTTGAGACTCCTAAAAAAATTAGAATTCTTTTTAATTAGGGTTTTAAAATGTCTATTTAATGAGAGCCCAAGGGGGGTCGACCCCTATTCTTCCCTTTGGTGAATCTTGGAGCTTCTCTCTCCTCTCCAGCACTTCCTCCTTCCTCCATTGCAACTGCAGCCCCAAGGTGAGACTTCCATGAAATTTTTATGCACTTGTTAATGTTTTTCCATGCTTTAAACATGGATTTCACCATGAGCGCCCTTTGTTCATAGATTTTAACCATGATTCTCAATCAAGAACATCAAATCCGATCCAAGAAAATGATCTAACCGTATTCAAGGCTGTTTTTCAATATTCTAATCCATTAGAATCGTTTATACCACTGTTTTTCATGTTCATAACCAACAAAACATGAGATTTACCCGTTAAATGGGTTAAATCCATGCTTTCAAAGGTAAAAATAATTTCAGCCATGGATTTCCTGTGTTTTTCTTTTTGTCATATTAATGCTTATTGCATATATTTCAGCATTAAATTAAGTTTCATTTTGCTGTTTAGGTATTTTTTATTGTTTTTCATTATTAAATCATGCGTTTTTTTTGTGTTTCTTAGATTTCCATGTGTTCTGATTCTAGAACTGTAGAAATCATGTTATTCCATGTTTAAATCTTTGTTAAAAAATTTTGAAAATTTTATATGTGGTCCACGGATATGTCATTGAGTCTCTATAAAAAAAAACAGAGGTTTTGGGATTCGAAAACTCTGTTAGAAAAATAAAAGATCGAATCGTGATTTCCAATCATTAAAACCGCTATTGAACTTCATATGTAACTTGCAATCCCGTTATTTCTCTCATCCGAAGTCTGATTTGCAATCCGTGAAGTGCAACAGTCTCGTGTTAATGCCTAATATTTACTGTAATTTTCCTGTAATTCTTTATCACTACTTGTTATTTTTCTTTTGACAGATAGTCGGACCCATGCTTTAAAACTCGTTATGATTTATTAAAACCCTAATTCAAATCGTGGTGATCATAGATCCTTAACCGTAGATCCAATCAATAATATGTAAAAGAAGAAACTGTCTATTTATTTGTCTTCTATTCACTGCTAAAATCTCAATTTTTTCGGATATGTTTTGCTATTTTCCTTTGTATTTTCAACTGGAAGTATTTGTTTTGATATATCTCATGTTCGTTAAATTTAAGTCCAGATTGTCGGAATGATATCTCCCTCACCGGAGATGATTTTTCCGATATGTAAAAGGGAAAATCTCAGTTTTTATGTTTATTATGTCTTTGTAAAATTTCAAGGATTTCCATGGTAAATTGACCCCTAATTCGGATCTAACACCATGACAGGCACGTGCCTATGGGTAAAAATAACATATTTTAGGGTTTTTATGCAATTTTCGAATTGGAATAATGTCAAAAATGAGTTTTCATGATTCCAGATTAATTTTAGGGTTATAAAAAGTTCATATGTTGATGTTTACTGATTTTGGATATCATTTGATGCTTGGATGAGTTAAATTACAAAACAGGGTACCCGGAGGATCCTGAACACTGCCAAAATCATGATTTTCATGATATTTTTTATTTTTCATGTATAAGTTCATGTTTTTAGGGTTTGTGTATGTTTTTAATCATATTAGGGTGTTTTCCTTCCAATTTTATGTTTATTTGATTTTATTTACACCCTAAATCTAAAGTTTTTACCAAAATATTTTTTGAAAACCCTGATTTCAAAGCCATGGTCTTGCTATCAGAGGCATTTTGGTCATTTAACCTCAATTTAGAAATTCCAAACTTTGATTTTTATATTTTCAATCATATCATATCATTTTGTGTTTGATTTATTCTCATTTAAGTTTTAAAATTTGTATTTTATAAAATATCTTTCTGAAAACCCTAATTTCAAGGCCATAGTCTTATTTTCAAGGGTATTTTTATCATTTTTTACAAAATTCTGAACTTCAAAGTTGTTTATACTTATTATTTCTTTAATTTTATTTAATATTTCATTATTATTATCTCAGAGAATCATGGAAAAAGGCTTATGTCAAGATAAATCCAGTAATTTCCAGATATGGCTAGATAAATCTAGAAAAGCCCACATATCTTCACTAACAAGCTTTTCTAGTTTTGCAGGAACATTCAAGAAGAAGACTTTTCTTTATTTTCCTTTATTCAATTCAATATAATACTAGATGTAATAATTTGGAATAAGTGTTACATTTCCTGCTTAGAATAGGATGCAATGCATATAGTTTAATTCTGCAAATTTCAATATCTAATGAATGTATAATTCATACATATTCTTTACAAATCCACCATGGTCTACACGAATGGCACATGCACAAGCTCTTAGAGAGTTGACAAACTCGGTGAAATTCGTATTCATGGCCATAGTCAGAATATGAATGAGACCCAGATTTGTGATCTTCATATTAGCCACATTCAGCCTACACTCTTAGGCTAACTTCAAAATGCACTGCATTTCTCAAAAATATAAAAAGATTTTCTCAATTCCTTAGAAAATGTCTTTCAAATCTATATTCATTCATTTCATCCAATTTGCAAATTCCAATTCCAATTTAGAGAAATCAATTTTCTCAAAAAATTTTAAGTCTTGCTCAGAAATCAATTTTCTCAAAACTCTGAGCTTTTGAATGGTATTTCAAGTATTTCTCAAGTTCAAATCACGATTTTCTAAGTCATAATATCTTCAATTTCAAAGTCTGAATTCAGAGAAATCAAGTTTTTCCCAAAGTTATTCGAAATTTCTCAGAAATCGATTTTCACAAAACACTTGTATTTCATCAGAAATTGATTTTCTTTTCTTTAGAAACGCTCTCCCAATCATGATTCATGATTTCAAAGTATTATATTTTCCAAGAATTTTCTAATTATTTCAAATATTCAAAGCAAACATCATGTTTTCAAGCCTGCATTTTCAGAAATTCATAGCACATGTCTGATTCTTTGTGCATTTAGGAAATAGAACATCGGTTTAGACAAGTTGAGCAAAGCTAAGCACACTTTTGATCCTTGGTTCAATTACCCCTGGTAAAGGTGCCAGGAACGGTTGAACATCATATCGACAGGCGAGTCCCATTCTACGGAATTTTCCCGCATTTTAAAACGGAGGTGAGTTATTTTCAAAAACTTTTTCAAAGGTCAGTTTGACTTGCAAAAGTAAAATTTTGCGATGATAACAGGTTTGACGACCGTGATGGGACCTGTCTTCGCATGATCAATTGTGTGCTTGACTTAGTTCAAATTGTCAAAATCGTGTTCCATGGAATGTCAGCTTTTACTTTCTGATATCATGTGAACCTAGGAGCCTAGACTCGAACCCAGCAGACATGGATTGCATGTAGACTCAGCATGGTTTGGTAGGACCAAATTGAGGAGAAATTTTCATGCTCACTTAGACTTAGGTCTGAAATACAACACTCCTTAATCTAGGATTTGTATGAAAACAATGTTTGCTTCTTCAAATTTTCAAAAATCTATCTCTCTAGGTCTTAGAGCCCTCTGTTTGCTTGCATGTGCTCATTTTTCAAAAAATCACCTCATCTATCTCTACCCGGTCTTCACGTTGCTGGGCTTTCTTCCAGAACCATAGTTCGGGATAAAGCCTCACAATTGGGCCACTTATTTGGGCTAACGCCTCCCCTGCTACGTACCAAGGGCCATAGTCCAAAGTATATCGGTAGGCGCTCAAGGATGTTAGAAAATATGAACCTAGAACCAGAGAAATTGATCTTATACCACGTACATCGGGCTTCGGCTCGGGTATATCGGCATAGCATGATTGGACACAGCAGATATGAACCTAGAGTCAGGGTTAGGGTCCTAAAGCTCTTTCAAAACTGATGCATTTAGAGTCAGCTTTTAAGGAATGCTGTGTGTGCATACTTGTTTGTACAGGACATGATTGAATGTATTATAGTCATTTTCTCTTTATTTTTCCATATTTTCCCTAGTTTTTCAAAAATATTAGACGATTTTCCAAAGTACCTCATTTTCCAAATTATGAAACCCTTCTTTGTATTTTCTCAAAACCCTGGACAATTTTTCCAAATTATCCACTTTTTCTTTAAAACTCCAAGTGATTTTCTATCCTTTCGTTCTTTTGGATCTCGAATTTCCAGCTTCATTTTTATCCTGCCTGTAATTTTTTAAAATTTTTGTATTTTCCCAAGTCTAAATCCAAATTTTTCCCGTTTTCCAGTCTAATGGCATCCAGTCAGCTTGATTTTGTCTTTCCTGAGGGTCACATCTCCTACGAGGTGCGGCAAGGTCTTCCCGAGCATCGCGTCCTCAGCACCGGATCCTTCATTCCCCAGTGGTATTATTCATGGCTTAAAATCTCTCGTATGTTTTCAGAACATTTGAGCTATTGTGGGTTAGAACTGGCATCCGTAGTGGGAAAGTTGATACTTAACGACAATTTGATCCATGCCCTCGCAGAGCGGTGAAACCCGTGCACTTGTACTTTCTGGTTCCCATGGGGAGAGATGACCCTGTTGATGGATGAGTTTTCAAAGATTATAGGATTGTCCGAGCCAGCCGGTCAGCCTGGAGATCCATTGGAGCAGCAGTTCTTGATCAATGTCAAGGGTCTGGATCCCAAAGATGCTTTAGCTCGCATGACAGGACGCAAGTCTTGGCCATTGGTCGAGGAGAATGGAAATAAATATATGAACCTGCTCAAAATCTATAGACAGTATAGGGCATTTGTAGAAGTCAGTTCTTTATCTCGAACATCTCGAGAGAGAATCCAACATGCGATGGTCCTATGCACTGTGGGATTGACTCTCTTTCCAGACAGACAAAATTACATAGATATCAGGATAGTTCAACTTCTGCGAAGGTGGGAAAGTCGACAGACTAGCCACCTCTCTATAGCCATGGACGCACTCACTTTTCTGTACCGAGGGTTGACCCATTTCGCACTCGGAGAATCTATTCTTGTTGAGGGGTTCACCTATGCCCTGCAGTCCTGGTTCCTCCGGCATGTGCCAACCAGGGCTAGTTCATTCAGATATAATGGCGAGAAGCTTCTTCCAATTATCCGCTACCAATTCTTGATCGACAATCTCCAAGATGAAGAAGTCATGTGGGACTACTTTGATTGTCAGGAATCACCTCCCAAATATACTTATGCATACGACAAGCGATTCAGGCTACTTGGCCCATTCTTTTGCACTTACTACCATCTAGAGCGCTATGTCAGGCAGTTTTCTCAGAGGCAGAAACGTGTAGTAGCTCATCTACTTTCAGGGATCATGCCAAAGTTCGATCTCACATCAGCACAGTGGTTCAGAGTATATCATTCTGCCAGATATGGTTGTGATTCCTTTGTCAATCTTACTCTTTTTCTGGGTCCTCATGTGTCCAATGATTATCAGGAGTGGTGGAAAATTGTTTGTCCCCCTCCTCTCTATCAAGTTTATTATTAAATCATACTTTCTTCAATAAAATTCCTTCCATTTTCATTCTATCATGGTTTGACGACCTCGCTTAGGTAATAAGGTGCATTTCCAGTTATTTATTTTGCAAAGAATAGTAGCGCAATTATCGTGACTCTAGCGATGACTCGGTTCCTAGTGATGGGACATCTTCCCAATTGCCTACCAGATATCCAACAAATATTTCCTATTCAAAACCATTTTCAGCAGCTAACCCTCAGTTTTGCTCTACAGAGAGCACTTGCATCCTTATAAGGTTTAGACAAGGTCCGGCAGGAAAACCGCACCAGTTCAGCATATCAGTTACTTTTCAGCCTCAGAGTAAGAAATGGCTGCTCCACGATCTGCCAAAAACGGAAGTCAGTGGGGCAGTGATGATATTGATCCCCAGATATATGCTTTATTTCAAAAAATGATAAAGAAAATGCTGACTGAAGAAACAAAGACCAGTTCAGGAAAGATTCGTAATAAGAAGAAGGGTAGGGGCCAAACGGTGAAGAAGAATGTGAAGATCACTAAAAGGCAGAGTCGTCATGAAGAAACATTTGATGAGGCAGAATCAGTGGGTGATACTGACGAGGAATATAAAATCCAGCAGGCATTTAGAAAGTCGACTCAAGGACAGGGGTCGGCTTACAGGTCCAGGAATCAATCTGTCGATGATCCTACTCAACCACAACTCAGAGACGTGGTTAAGATGGTCAAGGACCTCCAAGCTCGTGACAGGGGCAAAAAGGTCTTTACAAGTAAAGATTTTTATGACAAACTCAATGGGGATGACAGTCTCGACAACCTCCTTAAGAAATTTATCAAGTTTGATGGTTTGGGTGATCCAAAAGCACATCTCTCTCTTTTTTAAGCAGAGTGTTCCAAGTTCAAGAAAAACAATCGAGCTTTATTCCTATGTTTCCCTCGCAGTCTGGAGGGAATTGCAGCGAAATGGTATTCAGAGCACATTAATCCCATAGAGATGATGGAGTTTGACAAAGTGGTCAACCTATTTGTTGAGCGCTTCTTATTCAATGCTGAGACACTCCCAACTCTCAGCCACCTCTACAGTCTGAAGCAGAAGGAAAATGAGAAAGCCAGGTATTTTATTCACAGGTGGAGATCTGCTTGTAACAAGATGCAGGATCCAATATCAGGACACGCACTATCCTTGATCCATCAATGAAAGTTTTTGATGGATCTTGCGAGGGTTTCACATTCACCAAGAACAACAGTCAGTAGGAATCAGATAAGAAAACTCATTTCACCTACTCTGCCAACAACAACAAAAATCTACATAAGGGGAATGTGAAAGATCACAGTTATGGGTCAGGAGGATCAAACCCCAATAAAAATGACCAGAAAGGCAAGTCGATTCCTCAGTATGACAGACAGCCACAGCAGACTCTCGAGCAAGGGTTGAAACCTCAAGAAAAATCAAAGCATGAACGATGGAGTTATAATCGCAAGTTTACTCCCTTGGATCAGTCTCTTGAAACAATACTAGAGTATATGTTCACCAGTGACATGATCAAACTCCCAAGGGTAGTCGATCCACCAGTGGTCATGGGAAAAATGAAAGAAAGATTCTGCAAGTTCCACCGAACAGTGGGACATGACACTGAGAACTGTTTCGTTCTAAAAAACATCATACAAGACTATATTGACAAAAATCTGCTGGTAGAAGGTGCCGAAGATGAGAAAATAGGAGTATTAAATCAGCCATTCCTTTAGCACTCGACTACAATGGTATCTGACCATCCATTTCAGCCGAAGAAGCAGATCCAGCCATGCCTCAGCAGTGATATTGATATCCAACATCAGGTATTAGTATTACATAAGGCTCAGTCCAATACTCAAAAGATGGACCTCATTTCAGCTTTCAGCAAGTTGAAAGTCTCCAAAGAGCCTGCTGGGATATCTCCTGAGGTGGCCAAAAGAATGCCATGGTTCCCCAAAAGCTTTATTAAATCAGTGTCTGAAAAGGGCAAAGCATCAAAGAAGAAGGTCGATACAGTGCAAAGACCGATTACTGCCCTCTCAAATATCCCAATCCTTGAATTGGCGCGAACTTCTCCCAAGCATCAGCAAGTCCTGGACGATTTACTGCAAAAAATCAAGGTCAAGCCAGGCACCACCCCTGAAGACATGGCCCAGATCGTTAATCAGGTCATGACCAATGCTCCCATAACATTCTCCGATGAAGACCTACCCAAACCCCATGCATTTCATAATAATGTTTTATACATTGTGGTTCGAACCAGAAGGTTGACTGTACCCCCATGTGCTCGTAGATGAAGGCAGTGTAAACACCTCAAATTTTCCTCATCCATTTTTTAACACACCCCTCATGCAGTGCCAACCCTATTAGGTCAATGTAGGAGTCAAACCCTGAGTCTGTGTCAAAAAATTACCATTTTACCCACTTTCATTAGAAAAATTATCATTTTACTCTTAGGTCATCCCGAACCCCAGTCAGTCGGAGTCAACCAAGCTCATTGGTTAGTTCAAAACAGTTAGAATATCAGTCATTTCAAGCTCACCTGAGCTCACAGTGAGAAGGTCATTTTCATTTCTGACCATTCCTGCCAAAATGGGATCATTTCTTCATAAATGAGCTCATTTCTCACTTAAATCCAAGTCAATTGTCTCCGAGTCAGTCATTCCCAATCAATCCTATTCTCTAGAGTCTAGCTTGAGCTCATCAAGAGTTCAAGCGCTCCAGTTTCAGTTCAAAACCATTTCCAAGTGTCCAAGAGCCCATTTCAGCTCTTTTAGCTGAAATTAAGCTGAGTCCAGTCGATTGAGCTAGTGTTCGAGCTTCTATTTTAGTTCATGTCAGTACTACTAATCTTTGTTTTAGCTCAAACCCAGCTCTGGTTCGTAATTCACTTCACTCCAGTGACCATTCTGTACCATTTCTCTAAAAATGACAGCTTTTCTTGAAAATTTAGTCAGAAAGGTCAGTTAAGTCAGTGCCTTGTCAGTCTAGTTGAGTTCTGAAACGCTAGAACTCAGCTCAATCCAGTTCATTTCAGTTCAATCCATCTCAAACCCCAATTTTCAGTGTCACTCTGGTTCGGTAGAGCCCGAAAACCATTTCTTGAATCATTTTGCAAATTTTATCAAATTTAACACTTTTTGATCTGGTATAAGTGTCAATCGGGGTTTACTATCCAAATTTCTTCATTCAGGGTCTGCATTTCGCATAGTATTTCATAACATTTCATCACATTTCATTTCATTTTCGAAGTCCAGAACTCCACTTTTATAAATTTCAATCCAGATTGAGATTTAAAAGTTTTTAGAAATCAATTTCAAACCCTGGGTTTCCAAAATTGATATTTTTACCCCCAAGATTCTAAATTTAGAAATATTTTCTCTAGAAAAACAATCTGGATTTCTTTCAAACTCAAATTTTCAAATTCTACACTGGATTTGCTTCGCAATGGGGTATTGACCTTCAAATTCCGAACTCATTTCAAAAACTATCAAAAATAGCTTCTTTCATCCAAAAAATTTCTAAAAAGACCATTCTACCCCTATGATTCTCAAAATGAATTTAAAATTTGAAAAGTAAGCCCACTCTGAGATGGCTTATCTACTTATATTTTCTTTTTTAGAAAAAACAAACAAACATTTCTTTGCTTTATTTTATCATTTTTTTATTTTTTATTATTTCTTTTTTAGAGGTGGGACCCACAAGAGGGGTCGACCAGCCCCCTCTCCCTTCTTTTTTCTTTCCTTTCTTTCTTCCTCTCCTTTCCTTCTTCTTCTTCCTTTTCTTTCCTTCCTTCTTTCTTCTTTTCCTTCTTTCTTTCTTTTCTTCCTTCTCTTTTCTTCTTTTCTTTCTTCCTTCCTTCCTTTCTCTCCTTGGTCCAGCCCAATCACGTATCACCCTATTTCCCCTTCTCTTCTTCTTCCTTTCTTCTCTCTCTTCCCTCTTTTCTTTCCTTTTCTTTCTTTATTCTTTCTTTCCTTCTTCTTTCCCTTTTCTTTCCTTCTTTCTTTCCCTCCTCCTTTCTTTCCCTTCCCTATTGTCCAGCCCATTCACGTGAACCTGGATTCTTTTTTTCATTAACCCCTCTAAACCTTGGTCCTAATAAAAAAAAAGATCCTAAGTCTTTTGTTAGAAAAAAAAAGGAACCCATACGTGAAGCACATTCACGCTTTTGAGCTTTTTCTTCTCTCCCCATTCAAAACACCCTCTCTCATATCCTAGCCATTCTTCACCCTTCTCTATTGGTGGCAGCACAACAACAACCTCTCTCTCCCCTAGCAACAACCCTCCTCTTTGTTTCAACCAAAGGCAGCCAGCCTCCATTGCTCCAGCAACCATCACAGCCACGTCCTTCAGTCGGTTCATACATCTCCAACAAGTGTAGCCTCCAACTCCCTTACCTTCAACAGCAACAAGGCTTCCTCCTTTTAAACATTGGTGACAACAGCTCCAACTCCTCCATCACAGCAACTTCCTCTTTTCTCTAGAGGCAGCCATTTGCAGCCCTCACACAGCAGTAGCCAATCATTGGCTTCAACCCTCTCACTCCAGCCTTGCAGCAGCCCTCATCATCAACCAAAGATTCAACCACCATAACCATTACCTCCAGCACCACCACTGTTGGCTTCAGCACCAGCTGCAACCCGTGACAATCGGTCCAGCCACATCAAGGTAGCCGACTACCAATTTCCACCTTCCAGCCAAATCAAGCAAAATCCCTCAAGGTGAGTTAATCATCCCCTTACTTCATGCTTTTCACTTTTAATAAAGCTCCTATGATATTCATCTTTGTCGCCCATTGGCTTGAGGTCTTTAGGTTTCATTTTTTTATGGATGCTATAGAACCAAATCAAGGATTAAATTGACAGTTGTATGAATGCCTTTCTCATGGTTTTTAAATTGATAAATATGATAAGATTTCCATCTTACGTATCAAGGCTATATGAACGATGGGATTCTTCCACCTATTGGATTGAATCTCTCGTTTTGAGAGCCAATATCAAAGTAGGTCATACCCCTATTGGTTTTGATTTTATTCTCACGTTTAATATAATTTCATGTTCAAATATTGCATTTAATTTGATTTCATTATGCATGTTTTTCATTTTCTATAGTTTTACTAGTAGTTGATTTAGAATCTATAGAGTTTCAGTTTTATGCAAAGTCCAGTTGTTATTTCATGTACATATTTTCGTTCAAAAATCCCAAAAAAAATCATGATAGCCTTAGTTATTTGCCTTTGCTTTTCTGCCAAAATTTTAGATTAATTTGGGTTTTGGAACCCCTTCTAGCAAATCAAACCCTAAATCGGGTTTTGAACCCTCCAGAAACTCCAATTTATGTTTTAGCAGACAAGAGCATCCAAGATCTCCTAGACAGATGATCCAAATTTCTCTCAAAAAATACCATGATTCTCTGTTAAAGTTTATTATTTCTCAGTAAATTTTTAGTCTTTTCCAATGAGGTTTATTTAAGTTCTGCTAAAAATCGATTTTCCCAAACCTCTGGGGAAATCTCACTTTTTCCTTGTCAGGGTCTAGACTGACCCTAACCCAGTGTGTTTGTTCAACTCATAGGCTTTCTATCAAAACTTTCAACATAGAAGTTGTTCCTAATCCTTCCCTTTGTCGTGTCCCAAAATTTGGGAATTTTTAAAATACCCTAGGTATTTTTTCCAGAATTATATTTCCTGCCTGTCAGATTCCCATGTCTGAGAATTTCAGAGATTCAGGTCTCTGATAACCCTCTGCTCTCTCCCAAACCATAACCTGAATCCCAATACTATGAAAACAGGAAATCTTTCTCTGTTTGTCAGAGACATTTTCCCAGAATTTCAGCCATTTTCTCATCTGTCTGCTATTTTTCCCATAATTGTTTATGAAACCTATCTATCTGCCCTAAATCCTAGAGTCGTCGGATTCTGATCCAACTTGCCGAAGCTATCAAGCTCCGACCATAGGTCAAAACCAAAATCTGTAAAAGGAAAAAATATTTTCCTAACTATCCTATGTCACCCCATAAAATTTGGGAAATTTTTATGAAAGTTTAGTATCCAAAATCCAATTTAGAATTAACATTTTAGGCAAAATCTTGATTTTTTAGTATTTTTAGTTATTTTCCACATAAAAAAATAACAAAAAAATAGATTTTTGAGCTTCACTCTATTTTTAGGGTTAGTCTAGGTGTCCATGCCAAATTTGGCTCAATTTCAAGTTCATTTGCTTTATATGTTAGTTTATTTTTAAATTCAGAGGCGAAAATCAAGTCAAATTTGATATTTTGTGATATTTTTGCTATTTTAGGGTTTTTATCATGTAAATAAGCATGTCATGTCATATTAGGGTTAATTTCAATTTCCCATTTTTACAAAATTTATTTCAAAAAACCCTGGTTTCAAGGTCATAGTCTTGTTATCAGGGGCATTTTGGTCATTTTGACCCCAAATTCGAAATTCCAAACTTCAATTTTCCAAACTTTTATGTATATCATCATATTGCATCATCTTATGTTTGATTTGATTTTATTTGATTTTCAAATTTCCAAAATAAAGTGACACAAGTAACGTAAATACTAAAGTAAAATTAAAACTCAAAATCTGGATGAATCGGCGATGCCATTGCGAGGCATCGTCGGTCATCAGTATGTAAGAAAAGCTAAAAATTCAAAGCCCACTGTGAGTTGAAAACAAAGATAAGCACTAGGAACCAAAGTGCGGGTGGAGAATTACATGTAAACAAATGATGAAGGCAAAAATGGAAGGATCCGAACTATAAACATCTATGAAATCAATAAAATCCACGAAAAAATGGTGAAATGGAGGGGAAACGGGAGAGTCTCTTACCTGGTTCTTTACAGAGATTTTGAAACGAGAAAGGGAACTTTCCCCTCGTTCGACCGTGAAGACCTCCTACTCTAGAGAAGAAGAAGGGAAGAAGGCGATTCTTCAAGAGCGGGAGGTGTTCGAGAGGAGGAGAGGAATCGGATGGGTAGGTAGAATGCGGATCGTGAAGGAGAGAGAAGGGCCAATGCGGAGATGAAAACAGATGCCTCAATTGGGGATCCCTGCGGCTTCTTTTATAACAAGAAGCCGTTAGGGGTTTTTACAGATTGAACCCACAAGGTTTTGAATTTTTTTTGAAAAGGTGGTTCCTTTAAAAAACTTTTCTAAAAAGAGGTTTATACAAAAGGCGACTCTGGCAAAAGAAGGGGTTTCAAAAAACATTTTTTTTTGTATTTTCTTTTCTATTTTCATTTTTTGTTCTTTTTCTTGACGTTTTCTACATTTTTTTGTATTTTAATAAAAACTTCAAAACTATGAGAAAATAAAGGATTTTGAAATATTTTTATGAAATTTAAAAGTATTTACAAAAGAAGGGTTTTCTGAGAATTCGGGTTTAAACTTTGGAAATTTCTTCAGAAAACAGGTTTGGATCTAGGTTTTGAGGAAGTATTCAAGTTTTGTACCTCGAATCGAGGAATATAGAACATTGGATCCAAATGAATACCGGATAGACTGTCCGAGCCATCCAGATATTATTTTTGGTATTTTTAAAAATTTTAAATTTAAAATTGGATAACGAGGCTCAGATTGAATTTTGATATTGGGTCTGGATTCGAAATTGAGTCAGATACATAAAATGAATTTGATTTCAGTAAATCCAAAAAATAAACTGGAATTTAGATTGAAACTGACTTAATTTACTCAGAAAATGGTGACCAGGGGTAAAAAGGGAATATTTATAAATTTTTGAAAAATTTGGGGTGTTCACAAATGCCCCCCTTTGCTACTAAGCCGGTTGAAAGCCGAGCTTAGTGGCAAAGAAAACACTCCAAATTTTGAAAAATGCCCCAGTCAGCAGATCTGAACTGGGTGTGGAAGAATTATTTTGAAAACATGGTTTTTCAGGATTAGCACCTTATCCTGAATGGTTTTGGGGAGATGAAATCTTTGAAAATGATACGACTATATAACAGAAATGAGAAAATCGTGATGGGACTTTGGGTGAAGATCCCGAAATTGTGGAAAATAAGAATTTTGATCAAGTCTCATGGGTGAGACAAGATCAACTTTTTGGAATGACTCAGGTTTAGCCCTTAACCTAGATGGGACGAAGATATATCAAGATGAATTTCAGGTTCTACCCTTACCTGAATGGGAAAGGAATACACGAAGACCTTGATGGGACATTTTTGAGAAAAATGCCTTGTGAGATGAAGCTTAGGTACACTCCTTTCTTGGATGGATATTAAGAGCATGGATTCCACGACGGGGAAAACCATGATGGGACTGGGAGAACCCACCTCGTCGAAATGAGGAACCTCGTCAGAACGAGGCTCAGGTTTAACCCAAACCTGAATGAAAGATACCTCATGGAGCGAGGTTCAGACTTAACCCTTAACCTAAAAGGGACGATACCTCGAGGAGCGAGGTTCAGGCTTAACCCTTAACCTGAAAGGGACGACCATACAGAATCCTCGAATGAAGAAGCCATGATAGGACTTTCGGAGTTTGGACAAACAAATCCGAGAGAGAGGTTTGCAAAAGGACAAAAATGGGGGTCCCTAAAGCTTGAAAAGGGGTTGATGTTGGGCATCTCATTGCTGAGACTGAAATAGCTTTTAAAATGGGTGACCTTTTGTGATTCAGGTTTTAGCCCTTATCCTGAGCGGGACGATACCTCGAGGAGCGAGGTTCAGGCTTAACCCTTAACCTGAAGGGGTACGACCATACGAAACTCTCGAATAAAGAAACCATGATAGGACAGGAAGAGATACCTCTCCTGAATGAGGCAACTCTTTTTGAAAATATAAACAACTCTAGGTTGCATCAAAAATAGATATTGAGCATTTATGTCATTTTTGAATAGCTAAAAAATTTTGCCAATAAGATAAAATTGTAGTTGACTCAAACGCCTGAAAAATGTGCACGTATGTGCAAAAGACATTCTCTCTTTTACCTAGAGTATTTCCTCCAACGAAGTTAACTCCTCAGTTTTAAGAGTAAAATTCAATTTTTTAGCGCTGATGATTTTCTTCAAGGTAGCTATCCATTTTCCTGATATGAGAAGAGAAGAAATATTCTTAATTTCATAAAAGCAAGTAGTGAAAATATATTGATAAAAGAATTTTGCATGAGAAAAGATGACTTCTGACAATTTTGACAGTTTGATATCTGGGTGTTTTCCCATGATGATCTTCTTGCACTCTTTTTTTGAGTCATTAAGATTTCTTGGGTTTTTACATCATCCGTCATTTTGGAGATGTCCTGGCTTTTCTTTTTTCTGGAAAGAGTATGTCACAAACTCCTTCATCTTGAAGATGCTCTGATCCTTCTTTGTCTCAGGAATTATACTGATGATATTGGCTCATTGGTAAAAAATCTTTAGATGATAGCAGAAATCAAATATCTTTTAGGGTTTGTCGAGAGGTTCATCGCAGTTGCCTTCATCTTGGCGGCGATCTGAACTTTCCCTGGAAGGATTCGTCACAAACTCCTTCATCTTGGAGATGATCCAAATCTTCTTTGGCCCCAGGGGTCTACCTCGCATATTCGTCTTCATCTTGACGACAATTGAGAGATCCCAATTGCAGCTTAAATGACTGAGGAGATATGGATTGAGATGATTCTTTTTATAGCTCAGGATATTTCCACTGCCTGATTGCCAGAAAAATCAATTTTAAACATGCGTCATAGCCATGATCAATATCGATTCGCTTCTGGCTTTTCAACATCATTGAATATTTTTTTCGCTAATCATACCGAGGATATTTCTTACATCCTTTTGGTTGATCAACAAGGAAAATATTTGAATTTTATCTTTTTTTCGCAAAAAGTTTCACCTTTGGAAATAATACTAGAGGTAATCTGAGGTGATTCTCTTGTGCAATAAAATGTTGGAATCAGCAAATGCTTTTAGCAAATTGGCAAAGTTTTCGAGAATCCTTTGTGAAATAATCACTTAATATGGATTTTGATAGGACCTCGAGCTGAAATTTGGAAAATAATATAAAAATGAGTTTTTAGAAATCCTTACCAGTAAAAACTGAATTTTGTTTTGACGGACCAACTTGAAAGCAGGATTTATTTTGATCGACTAGCTCCAAAGCAGGATTTTTATTTTTGAAAGACCAGCTCGAAAGCAAGATTTTGTTTTTGAAAGACCAGCTCAAAAGCAAGATTTTTATTTGATCGACCAACTTAAAAGCAGGACTTTTTCTGGAAAGACCAGCTTTAAAGCAGGATTTTGATAGAAAGTCCAGCTCGAAAGCAGGATTTTATTGATGGACCAGCTCGAAAGCAGGATTTTATTGTTTGACTAGCTCGAAAGCCAGATTTATTGTTTGACCAGCTCGAAAGTCGGATTTTGTTGGAAGGACCAGCTCGAAAGTAGGATTTTGTTGTTCGACTAGCTCGAAAGCAGAATTTTGGTTGTTTGACCAGCTTGAAAGCAGGATTTTGTTGTTCGACCAGCTTGAAAGCAGGATTTTTTGTTCGACCAGCTCGAAAGCAAGATTTGGTTGTTGAAATGTTTAAAATGATTGACATTGATATAGTTGTGACCCGAAGGCTTGAAAATGATATACTTTAATGAAATTGTAACCCGAAGGCTTGAAAATGATAGACATTGATGGAATTATAACCCAAAGGCTTGAAAATGATAGACATTGATGGAATTGTAACCCGAAGGCTTAAAAATGATTGATGGAATTGTAACCCAAAGGCTTGAAATTGAGAATTGGATGACCCAAAGGTTGAAATTGGAATTAAAACTTTGAATTTTGATGAATGGTTAGTGCAAGGACTAAACATGGGGGGCCAACTGATCAATCAGTCAGACACTAGCACGAGCGCTAGGCATACCAGTACGAGCACTGGATTTTTGCAAATGTACTAGTACAAGCAATGGATTTTTGAAAGATGTGCCAGAATGAGCACTGGATTTTGAAAATGTACCAATATGAGCACTGGATTTTTTAAAATGTACTAGCACGAGCATTGGATTTTGAAAATGCACCAGTACGAGCGCTGGGTTTTGAAATGCACAAGCACGAGCACTGGATTTTTAAAAATGTTCCAGTATAAGCACTGGGTTTTAGAAATGTACCAGTACAAGCACTGGATTTTGAAAAGGCATCGGTACGAGAACTGGATTTTCCAACTGGAAGTTAAAAAAGGAGATCGACATTCTCAAGATGTTTGGAAATCGAAGAGGGAATGATTGTCAGGGTTTTAGGATTACCCCTTATCTTGAAGGGGAAGAAGAAAATACCTCGAAGACCAAGGTTCAGGTTTGTCCCTTAACCTGAGAGGGAAAAAGAATACCTCGAAGGATGAGGTTCAAGTTTATCCCTTAACCTAAAGGGGAAAAGAATACCTCGAAGGACGAGGTTCAGGTTTGTCCCTTAACCTGAAAGGGGAGAAGGAGATACCTCGAAGGACGAGGTTCAGGTTTTATCCCTTAACCTGAAAGGAGAAAAGAATACCTCAAAGGCCGAGGTTCAGGTTTATCCCTTAACCTGAAAGGAAAAAAAATGCCAAAAATTAATAAAAAAGTTGATGAAGAATTAATAAAATTGATAAAATATGACAAAGAATAAAATTGATAAGAATTGATAAAGAATTAATGAAATTTGATAAAGAATAAAAATTGAGAAAAATTGATAAAGAATCAATAAAATTGATAGAAATTGACAAAGAATAAAAATTAACAAAAGTCTGGTAAAAAAAAAATTTATGGAAAAGTCTGGTAAAAAAAAATTAATGGAAAAATTGACGATACTTGAAAGATGATAAAAGACTTCAGGATTATCCCTTATCCTGAAGGAAGAAGGACCTCACAGGACGAGGTTCAGGTTTATCGCTTAACCTGAAAGGGTAGAAGGAAATTTGTGAAGAGATAACCTAAGACTTGAATTTAGAAAGGAAATGAAAGATTTATGATTTAGATGGACCAACACAGTTAGCCATATGCGATCTGATTTTCAGGATTAACCGGGGAAAAGGAAATTTGAGAAGATAGAAAAAGATAGATTTTGATGGAAGATTGATAAAAGTGGAAAAAAATTGAGGAAATTGATGAAAATTTGCCTTGAAAAAAAATTCTCATAGGTAGCATTATTGCTCCTATGAGGGGACTCAGGATTATCCCTTATCCTGAATAGGAAGGAAGAAAATACCTCGAAGGTCGAGGTTCAGGTTTATCCCATAACCTGAAAGGGAAAAAAGAAAATACCTCGAAGGCCAATGTTCAGGTTTATCCCTTAACCTGAAAGGGAAAGAGAGATACCTCGAAGGTCGAGGTTCAGGTTTATCCCTGAGCCTGAAAGGAAAAAAGAGATACCTCGAAGGCCGAGGTTCAGGTTTATCCCTTAACCTAAAAGGGAAAAAGAGGAAAGAAATACCTCATGGAAAAGAGGCATTAGGTTTATCCCTTAACCTGAAAGGGTAAAAGAATAAAATTTGATAAAATTTTATAAAATTGATGAAAAAATGATAAAATTTGATAGTAAATTGATGAAAAATTGAAAAATGAATAAAATGGATGAAACTAATAAAGATAACTAAAGATGGATAAGTGTAAACACCCCAAATTTTCTTCATCCATTCTCAAATAATCCTCCTCGTGCAGTGCCAACCCTGTTAGGTCAGTGTAGGAGTCCAACCTCAAGTTTGTGTCAGAAAATCACCATTTTACCCACTTTCATTAGAAAAATTACCATTTTACCCCTAGGTCATCCCAGACCCCAGTCAGTCGGAGTCAACCAAGCTCATTGGTCAGTTCAGAACAGTTAAAATATCAGTCATTTCAAGCTCATCTGAGCACATAGTGAGAAGGCAATTTTCATTTCTGACCATTCCTGTCAAAATGGGATCATTTCTTAAGAAATGAACTCATCTCTCACTCAAATCCAAGCCAATTGTCTCTGAGTCAGTCATTCACAATCAGTCATATTCTCCAGAGTCTAGCTTGAGCTCACCAGAAGTTCAAGTGCTTCAGTTTCAGTTCAAAACCATTTCTAAGTGTTTAGGAGTCCATTTTAGCCCATTTCAACTCATTCAGCTGAAATTGAGCTGAATCCAATCAATTGAGCTAGTGTTCGAGCTTTGATTTTAGTTTATCTCAGCATTACTAACCTTTGTTTTAGCTCAAACCCAACTCAGATTTGTAGTTCACTTCACTCCAGTGACCATTTCTCGCCGTTTCTCTAAAAATGGCAGCTTTTTTTGATAATTCAGTCAAGAAGTTCAATTGAGTCAGTGTCTTGTCAGTCCAGTTGAGTTCTGAAACTCTAAGACCCAGCTCAATCTAGCCCATTTCAGTTCAATCCAGCTCAAACCCTAATTTTCAGTGTCACTCTAGCTCGGTAGAATCCGAAAACCATTTCTTGAATCATTTTGCAAATTTTAGCAATTTTAACACTTTTTGAACTGGTACAAGTGTCAATCGAGGTCTGACATCCAAAATTCTTCATTCAGGGTCTGCATTTCGCATAGCATTTCATGTCATTTCGCATAGCATTTCATGTCATTTCTCATCATTTCATATCATTTCTTAGCATTTCATAACATTTCATCATATTTTATTTCATTTTCGAAGTCCAGAACTCCAATTTTATAAATTTCAATCCAGATCGAGTTTCAAAAGCTTTCAGAAATCAATTTCAAATCCTGGGTTTCCAAAATTGACATTTTTACTCCCGGGATTATAAATTTGGAAATATTTTCTTGAGAAAAACAACCTGGATTTCTTTCAAACTCAAATTTTCAAATTCTTCACTCGATTTGCTTCGCAACGGGGTATTGAACTTCAAAATCCGAGCTCATTTCAAAAACTGCCAAAAATAGCTTGTTTCATCCGAAAACTTTTTAAAAAGACTATTCTACCCCTATGATTCCCAAAATGAATTTCAAATTTTGAAAGAGAGCCCACTCTGAAAACTCCTTCATTTTCATTTTAAAATAAAAAAAAATTATCTTTTGCTTTTTTTCATTCTTTTTTATTTTTGTTATTTTTTTATTTTATTATATTTTATTTTTTTGTGAGAGGAAGTGGGACCCACAAGGGGGTCGACCAGCCCCCTCTCTCTTCTTCTTCTTTCATTTCTTTTTCTTTCTTTCTTTCCTTCTTTTTCTTCCTCTTTCTTTCTTCTTTCCCTTCTCCAGCCCACTCACGTACAACTTCCCCTCTCCCTTCTCTTCTTTCTCCATTCTCTTCTCCTTCTTCTTTCCTTTTCCCTTCTTCCTTCTCTTTCCTTTCTTCTCTTCCCCTTCTTTCCTTCTTTCTTTCCCTTTTCTTTCCCTCCTTTTCTTTCCTTTCCCTCTCCATTCACGTAAAAGCTGCTGCTGGATTTTGATTAAGATATATCAACACTAAGTCTACTCCCATCAAAAGACCTAAGTTGGGGTTTTAATTAAAGGGGGGAAGGAGAACACACGTGAGGGGTCTCACGCTCAGCCCCTAGCCATTCTTCTCTCTCTCCCTCTCTCCTCTCTAAGCTCTAACTCCAACCAAGCTGTAGCCACACCCTGGAAATTCCACCATCTACAACACCACCTCTTCCAAAAGGCTTCCACTGCTACAACCTCTACCTCGAAGCGGCACCACCAGCCACTTCCTTGCTCCAGCCGGTGCAACAATACCTACAACTTCCAGCCGGCACCCAGCAACACCATTGCAACCTCTTTGGCTACATCACCACCGTAGCAAGATATTCCTACCTCCAGCATCCCCATCGCAGTTGATTCCTCCACCGAGCAGCAGCGACCCCCTAGCGCAGCTGATCCAAGCTTTCTCCATTGGAAACCGGCACCATCCAAGGTAAAGTCCTTGTCTTTTAGCCTTGATTTTGTCAAAGTTCAAAAGATGATTATGAAGTAACAAGGTTTTCGTGTAATGTTTTCGTATATATTGTTTGAAAACAGTTCAAAAAAAAATGGATTTAGATGATTGAAAATTTCGTTTATAAAAACGAGAAACATTGGTCATTCATGTTAAGGCCATATGGAGGAAGGGATCCATCCAACAAATGGATCGGACCCCCCTCATTCCGATGGCCACATAAAGAAAACGATTCATATACCCCTGATGACTTTGTTCTTATGACTTTTCATCTTAGAAGCATGTTTTAGGCATTTTAGTTGATTAATTTTAATTTTTTATCAGTAGTTTATTTGGTTTTGTTAATGTATGCTTAGTGAATTATAGTTTTTATTTTATGCATACAGTACACTCGTTATTTCATGTAGTTTTTCTTGTCAATAAACCGTAAGAACTCTATAGTCAATAGATTTATATGTTACTGATTTTATGCCAAAAGTTTGAATTATTTTAGGTTTTGCAACCCCCATTAATAAATCAAACCCTAGGTCGGGTTTTAAACTCTCTGGAAATTCCAGATTCCATTGTAGCACTCTTGTTGCCCTGAGATTTTCTAGATGGGAAATTCGAATCTCTTCTAAAAATTACAGTAGATTCACGGTGGAATTTGCTAATTGTCTGAAAATTTTGGGATCTTTATAAGTAGATTTGACCTCTGTTAAAAATTAATTTTCTCAGACCTTTGGGAAAACCTTGATTTTTCTTTATCAGGGTATAGACCGACTCTAATGTGCTATGTCCGTTCAATCCATAAGTCTTATGTCAAAACTTTCAACATGAAAGTTGTTCCTAACCTATTACTTTATAATTTCCCAAACTTTGGGAATTTTTTGGATTGTCCAAGTATTTTTTCTGTATTTATCTTTTCTGTCTGACAGATTCCAATATCTATAAATTCCAGAGATCCAGGTCTCTGATAACAGTGTGCGCATTTCCAATCCGTAACCCAAATCCCAATGATGTAAAAATAAGAAAACTTTATCTATTTGTCAGAAAAATTTTCCCACAATTTCAGCCATTTTCTCATCTGTTTGATATTTTTCCCACATTTTCTCTCGAAACCTGTTTGTTTGCCCTAAATCCTAGAGTTGCCAGATTCCGATCTGACTTGCCGGAGTTGTCCAGCTCCGACCATAGGTCAAAACCAGAATATGTAAAAGGAAAAAATCCTTGCCTTACTGTCCTCTATTACCCCATAAATATTGGGAGATTTTTATAGAAGTTTGATATCTAAAATCCCGTTTAGAATCAACATTTTAGGCAAAATCATTATTTTTTTTTTGGATTTTAACTATTTTCCATAATAAGAAAATACAAAAAATTAGATTTTAGAGCTCCATTTTGTTCCTAGGGTTAGTCTAGGTGTCCATACCAAATTTAGCTCAATTCCAAGTTCATTTGCTTTATATGTTAATTTATCTTTAAATTCAGAAGCGAAAATCAGACGAAAATCGAGTCAAACTTTATATTTTATGATATTTTTGCCATTTTAGGGTTTTTATCATATAAATAAGCATGTCATGTCATATTAGAGTTAATTTCAATCTCATTTGCATTTCAATTTCTCATTTTTGCAAAATTTATTTCAGAAAACCCTGGTTTCAAGGCCATAGTCTTGTTATCAGGGGTATTTTTGTCATTTTGACCTAAATTTCGAAATTCCAATTTCTAATTCTATAAAGTTTCATGCATATAATCATATTTCATCATATTGTGTTTGATTTATTTTATTTGATCTTCAAAATTCCAAATTTTACAAAAATTCTTTTAGAAAACCCTGATGTCAAGGTCATCAGGGGCATTTTGGTCATTTTTACCCCAATTTCGAATTTTCAAGTTTATTTTCAAAATTTATTCATTATTTCTCATGTTTATATCAAAGGGGGTATGATTCTGGGTTTATATCTGAATAATATCTGATAATTTCTAATATTTTCGGAGAAATTCAGAAAAAAACTACATTTCTGTGTTAACATGTTTTCTAGTTTTACAGGAACATCCAAGAAGAAGACTTAGCTTTATTCTTTTATTTTTATTCAATGTAAATATGTAATAAATTGGAATAAGAATTTACATTTCTGCTTAAAATAGGACTGGATTGCATATAGTTTAATTTCTGCAAATTCTGATATCTGATGCATCGTTCATGCACATTTTTCCCAAAATTTACTATGGTTGACACGAATGGCACGTGCACAAGCTCTTATGGAGTTTATAAGCTTGTTGGGATTCGTATTTATGGCCATAGTCAGAATATGAAGAAAACCTAGATTTATGATCTTCGTATTAGCCACATTCAGCCTACACTCTTAGGCTAATTTAAAAAATGCACTGCATTTCTCAAAACTCAAAAGGATTTCCCAATTCCTCAATGAAATTATCTTTCAAATTAATTCATTCATTCAATTTGCATTATTTTCAAATTCATTTTCCAATTATATTTCAGAAAAATCAGTTTTCCCAAAAATTTCTAAGTCTTTCTCAGGATTTGATTTTCTTAGAATTCTAAGTTTTCAAATGAGATTTCCAAGTATTTTCCAAGTTCAAAATCATGATTTTCCAATATTTTCACATTCTCGATTCCATTTTCAAACCTCAAAATCGATTTTCCCAAAGTTCAAGTTTTCTTGAAAATTCAATTTCCAATGTAAATTCCTGATTTCCAATGAAACTCAAAGGTTTTCCCAGGAATTCCATTTTCAAGTACTTTTCCAAAAAAAATTGAAGTACATTTCAATTTTCTAAGGCAAACATCATATTTCTCAAAAGCTTGCATTATTTTCAAATTTTCATAGCACAACCCTGATTCTCTGTGCATTCTAGGAAAATAGAGCATAATTTAGATAATTTAACTTAGTCAAAGCACACAATTGATCATTGGTCCGATTACTCCTGGTAAAGGCGCCAGGAACGATTGAACCTCGTACCGACAGGCGGATCCCATTCCACGGAATTTTCCCGCAAATTTTCAAAACAGAGGCGAGTAATTTTCAAAACCATTTTCAAAACTTTGGTCGAGTTTGACTCGCAGAATCGTTTCTTCTCACTCTCGCAGATGAAGGGAGGAAAAATTTTGCGATGATAACAGGTTTGGCGACCGTAATGGGACCTGTCTTCGTCTGATCAATTATGTGCTTTGACTTAGCTCAATTATCAAAATCGTGTTCTATGAAATGTCAACTTTTACTATCTGATATCATGTGAACCTAGAAGCCTAGGCTTGAACCCAGTTGACATGAATTGCATGTAGACTAGGCATGGTTTGGTAGGACCAATTGAGGAGAATTATTCATGCTCACTTAGACTTAGGTCTAAAATACAACACTCCTTAATCTAGGAATTGTATGAAAATAATGCTTGCTTCTTCAAAAAAATTCAAAATCTCTATCCTTTTAGCTTTTAGAGCCCTTTGTTTGTCTGCGTGTGATCATTTTTCAAAAACCACCCCACCTATGTCTACCTGGTCTTCACGTTGCTGGGCTCTCTTCTAGAACCATAGTTCAAGACAGAGCCTCACAATGGGGTCACTTATTTGGGCTAATGCTCCCTGCCACGTACCAAGGGCCATAGTCCAACGTATATTGGCAGGTACTCAAGGATGTTGGAAAAACACCAGCCTAGAACCGGAGATGAATTTTTATGCCATGTACATCGAGCCTCGGCTCGAGTATATCGGCATAGCATGATTGGACACAGTTGATTTGAGCCTAGAGTCAGGATTAGGATCCTAAAGCTCTTTCAAAATTGATGCATTTAGAGTCAACTTCTTAGGGATCGTTGTATGTGCATAATTGTTTATGATTGAATGTATGATATTCATTCTCATCTTACTTTCCCATATTTTTCCCAATTTTTCCAAAATACCGGACAATTTTCCAAAATACCTCATTTTCCATATTTTATGAAATATCTCCTTTTTCTCAAAAACCCTGGATGATTTTTCTAAATTATTCACCTTTTCTTCAAAACTCCAGGTGATTTTCCATTCTTCCGTTCCTCTGGACTTTGAATTTCTAGCTTTTATTTTATCCTGCCTGCAATTTTCAAAATTCTTGTATTTTTCCAATGTCTAATTCCAATCTTCCTATCTTTCAGTCCAATGACATTCAGTCAGCTTGACTCTATCTTTCCTGAGGGTCACATCTCCTATGAGGTGCGACAAAGTCTTCCTAAGCATCGAGCTCTTAGCACCGGACCCTTCTTTCTCCGGTGGTACTATACTTGATTCAAGAACTTCTCTTGTATGTTTTCGGACTACTTGAGCGATTGCGGTTTGGAACTGGCATCCGTAGTGGGAAAGTTGGCAGTCAACGACAATCTGATTCATGCATTGGTAGAGCGGTGGAATCCGCACACTTACACATTCTGGTTTCCGTGGGGCGAGATGACCCTGCTGATGGATAAGTTTTCAGAGATCATGTGATTGCCCGAACCAGTCGATCAGCTTGGAGATCCATTGGAACAACAATTTTTTATTAATGTTAAGGGTCTGGACCCCAAAGATGCTTTAGCTCGCATGACAAGGCGTAAGTCTTGGCCACTGATTAAAGAAAATGGGAACGAATATGTGAGCCTGATCGAGATCTATCGACAGTACGGGGCATTCGCAGAAGTCAGCTTGTTATCCAGGACAGCTCGATAGAGAATTCAGCATGCAATGGTTCTATGCACTGTAGGACTCGCTTTCTTTCCAAACGGACATAATTATGTGGATGTCAGAATAGTGCAACGTTTGAGAAGATGGGGAAGTCGGCAGACCAGCTGTCTCTTGATAGCCATGGCTGCACTTGCTTTTCTATACAGAGGGCTGACTCGCTTCACGCTTGGAGAGTCCATTCTAGTCGAGGGATGTACTTATGCACTTCAGTCTTGGTTCCTTCAGCATGTATCAACCAAAGCTAGTTCGTTCGGATACAACGGCAAGGAGCTCCTTCCAGTTGCACGATATTGATTCCTGATTGATCATCTGCAGGAAGAATAAGTAGTGTGGGATTATTTTGATTGAGAGATGTCACCTCCCAGAAATACCTATGCATAGGGCACATAGTTCAAGCTACTTGGCCCATTTTCCTGTACCTACTACTATCTAGAGCGATGCGTCAGGCAATTTTCTCAGAGACAGAAGCATGTAAAAGCTCAGCTACTATCAGGGGTTATGCCAAAGTTCAACCTTGCATCAGTGCAGTGGTCTGGAACATACCATTCTGCCAGATATGGCTGAGATTCTTTCATCATTCTCACTCTTTTTCCCGGTCCTCGTGTCTCTGTTGATCATTGAGAGTGGTGGCAGACTGTCTATATGCTCCCTCTTTCTCAAGTCCACTATTGATGCAACCATATTTTTCCTTCAATAAAAAAATCCTTCAATTTTCATTCTATCATGGTTTGATGACCTAGCCTAGGTGACAAGGCATATTTGCAGTTGTTCGTTCTCCTCGCAAAGAATGGCAACACAATTTTCGTAACTCCAGCGGCGACCCAATCCCTAGTAATGGGATGTTCTTCCAATTATCTGCCAAATTCTCATCAAATATTTTCCCTATATTCATTTCTATCTTGAATCTTCATCATCAAAATTTAATCATCCATCACATTCTGCAGAGAATATCGGTATTCCCAAGTGGTCTAGATCAAATAAGAAGACGCTGCTATATCGAGTGCATCAGTGATTTTTAAAGCATCAAGTAAAAAGAGATAAATTCTCCAAGAATTGTTAGAAGACAGAGTCCGAATGATAGGGATGACATTGATCCTACTGCATATCAGATGTTTAAGAAAATGATGATTAGGATGATGTCTGAACAAGCTGAAGACAATCTCAGAAAGGCTCCCATCAAGGAGAAGACATCTGTCTCCTCTCAGAATATCACTGGTAAGAGTAACGAGCGATTTGGCATGTGTCTACCCAATATTTTATTCTCGCCGATGTCCTCTATCATCGTGGATTCAGTTCTGAATATTTCAGATGTCTAGACGAAGATGAAGCCAAAGAAGTCATGCAAGAGGTACACGAAGGCATTTGCGGTGGTCACGTCGGCTACCAAACTCTTATCAAGCAAATCATCCGGGTAGGATATTATTGGAAGACTATGCAGCAAGATTGCTACCATTTTGTGAAGAAGTGTGCTCCATGCCAGATACATGCACCTTCTATTGATGCGCCAGCAACATATTTGCAAAAACCGCCATCTCTTCATGGCTATTTTCTATGTGGGCCTTTGATGTTGTGGGCCCCATCACTCCTTCTGCTTCAAACGGCTACAAATATTTTCTTGCCGCAACAAAATATTTTACTAAATGAGTTGAAGCTATCACTTTGCGTACAGTAGAAGGTCGACACATGGTCTCATTCATCCACAAGAATATCCTTTGTCGTTTCGGCATACCGCACGATATCGTGTCGAACAATGGCAGTCATTTCAAGAATGAGAGAATGGGGACATTTTGCTCAAAGTTCAGAATTCAACATCATTTCTCCGCTCCCTAATATCCTCAAGGGAATGGTCAGGCAGAGGCCACCAATCAAATTCTGATTAGAATCTTGGAGCAAACTTTGGAAACAGACCGTGGCTGGCATGAGAAGATCCATGATGCATTGTGATCATACAGAACCACCATTCGAACTCCAACTAATGCTACTCCGTTAGAACTTGTCTATGGAACTGAAGTATTACTACCTCTACATGTTCAAAAATCTGCTCTGAATTTTGCATCACTTCTGGAGCTGCCAATTGATCAGTATCAGCAACAACAGCTAGTATAGCTTGATTTGCTCGATGAAAGGAGGCTCAAAGCAGCAGAGCACGCTCAATCATATCGGTAGAGGGTAGCCAAACAATATGAAAAAGTTGTCATTGAAAGGAAATTCTGAGTCAATGATCTAGTGCTCAGATCCATGGCTTATCTCAAGCACCGCCCAGGTGGCAAATGGTCGTTGAATTGGGAAGGGCCCTATGTTGTCGAGGAAGCAATACCCCGCAATTCATATATGCTCATCAATGTCGATGGTGTGGAATTATCAGAAACCATCAATGCTCAACATTTGAAAAATTTCTATACTTAAATCATCTATTCCATCCTTTGTAATTCCTTAATATATTTTCTTCGATAATGGTCAAATTCTTCTTTCCCAGTTACACTGGGGCATTATTTTGAAAATTGTCTTCAAAACGTCTTGTATGCAGGCAGGATCACACAAATCTCTCATTTTGCATAAATGTGCACCCATTTACAGCATTTGCATTCATTTGCATTTGCATGCATTCATTCGCATTCATCTGCATTTATCTGCATCAATTTGCATTTGCATCAAACTTCCCCTTCAGGTTAAGGGATAAACCTGAGTTGCCCATTCAGGATAAGGGATAAATCCTGAGGCCCCGACAGTTGTCTAAGTCATCGTGAGGGTGAAGACTGAAAATCTTCTATCAAAATCAATTGGTAATTTTTCAAAAAACCAGTGTTCGTGCTGGTAATTCTTTAAAACCCAGTGTTCGTGCTGATAATTTAAAAAAAAAACAGTGTTCATGCTGGTAATTCTTCAAAACCCAGTGTTCATGCTGATAATTCTTCAAAACCCAGTGTTCGTGCTGGTAATTTTCAAAAACCCAGTGTTCGTGCTGATAATTCTTCAAGACCCAGTGTTCGTACTGATAATTTTCCAAAACCTAATGTTCGTGCTGGTAAATTTTTCTTCAAAATCCAGTGTTCGTACTAGTAATTTTTCAAAATCTAGTATCCGTGCTGATAATTTTTCAAAATCCAGTGCTCATGCTGGTACTCTTTCAAAATACAGTACTCATGCTGATATTTTTCTAAATCCTGTTTTACTGGTTGAAATTCTTAAATCCAATTTATATTGGTCTAATTTTCCTTCCTTCAGATCCTAGAATTGGTCTAGAAAATTAGAGTTCCGACTCAAATTTTCTTCCAAATCCAATTCAAATGTCTAGAATTGGTCTAAAAAATTAGAGTTCTGACTCGAGTTTTCTTCCAAATCCAATTCAAATGTCTAGAATTGGTCTAGAAAATTAGAGTTCTGACTCGAGTTTTCTTCCAAATCTGATTCAAATGTCTAGAATTGGTCTAGAAAATTAGAGTTTCAACTCGAGTTTTCTTTCAAATCCAATTCGCTTAGCTTTCCTTTAAAGGTTTGAATTTCTACTCAAACTTTTCTACAATTTAGTAATTGGTCTAGAAGATCCAAGTTCCGACTCGAATTTTCTTTTAAAACCCAATTCATTTAGTTTTTCCTTGAAGATTTGAATTCCGATTCGAATCTTCCCTCAAAACCCAGTTTAGAACTTGGTCCATTCAAAACTCAGAAGTTGAATCCTTCATTCTTAAACTATGGTCCTTAGGTTAAATTCCTGTGGAATTAATCGTTTGTAGGCTGAATCCCTGCTGAACCGATGTGATCCCTAGGTTAAATTCCTATGGAATTGATAGTTCTTAGGCTGAATCCCTATTGAAACGATGTCGTTCTCAATTTAACCAATGTCGTTCTTAGGCTGAATCCCTATTGAACCCATGTCATTCCTAGTGAACCAATGTCGTTCTCAATTGAACCCATGTCGTTCCCAGTAAACTAATTTCTAATTTCGACCTTTGGGTCAATCAATTTCCAAATTCAAGCCTTCGAGTTACAATCTTACCAACATCGGTCATTTTTCTGCCTTTGGGTTACAACTTTATCAATATCTATCACTTTCTAAGCCTTCGGGTTACAACTTCATCAATGTCAATCAATTTCAAATCATCAAATTCAATCTTTCAATCAAATCCTGCTTTCGAGCTGGTCGGTCAACAAATCCTGCTTTCGAGCTGGTCAGTCAACCCAAATCCTGCTTTCGAGCTGGTCAGTCAACCCAAATCCTGCTTTCGAGCTGGTCGGTCAACAAATCCTACTTTCGAGTTGGTCGGTCAACAAATCCTGCTTTCGAGCTGGTCGGTCAATAAATCCTGCTTTCGAGCTGGTCGATCAACAAATCCTGCTTTCTAGCTGGTTGATCAACAAATCCTGCTTTCAAGCTGGTCGGTCAACACAATCATGCTTTCTACCATAAAAGATGAAAATCCTAAGTTTTATTCACACCTTGATTATGGCCATTGATGCGAATCGTCAACCTAAGATTTAGTCACCTTTTATCAAAATGGTGCACGTGCCATTCATGTTCCACCATTTGTGAATTTTGAAAAATAAAGGATAAAAATGATATGAAACTAGCATTTCTAGAAATATGCATGCTCATACATTCTAATCTAATACAGGAAAATAAAGTTTCTCATTGATATCTAGCTATTACAACCTTGGTCTTTGAATGGAAATAAAAATCCCTAAGCTAAGAAGGAAAAACAAACTTTCTACATGATTCCTACAAAAACCGATTTAGCAAAATATAAGTATAAAGAGATTGAAAATGTCATGTTACAAAGGTAAACACATCTATAATATCATAGGTTATTAGAAAGATGAAAATTAGAATGTGCGTGAATATCCATTTAAGAGAGTGATATGAAATGCCTTGAGCAAAATGTGAACCCATATATATACCTATTTGAGATGTTTATGCTTTATGCAAATGAAGGTGCTCATGTAAACATAATGCAGGGAAAGTGAAACTGAGAGTAATAGATACAGGGAGATGGTGGTGCTAAGTGGCAGGGAAGTTGCAGCAAGTGTGATATAGATAGTGTGGAGAGTATGTGAGTACACAGCAAGTAGACATAACTGGGGTTGTATGAGGCTGAGGGGATGCTGTGGAATGTATGGCAGGCTGTAGGGAGATGCATGGGTATTAACAGGAAGATAGTGGTGCAGTGATGGCAACGTACTGGTGATGACAGGATAATGGCTGGACTTACGGTGCACTGTGTATGTGTTCAGTGATATTATCAAATGACACCTGGTGATGTCAAGTAATAACTGTGAAACTGGAAGCACAAGTGCTTATGTTGATGAACAAAGATGATGCTGAGGTGAAATGGACTGATATCCCTAGGTGTGTCATGATGCCAAAATGCAAGTGTGGGTGATGCTACATAAAATGCAAGCAAACCAGTAAATTTGATGTATTCATGCAAAGGCATTCCGTAGTGGGACTTTTGAACCAGTTCTGTTTGAGGACGCTAAATGACTAGCTACAGGTAAATAGCATCGAGACGTCCTTCTTCTCTTCTTTTTTTATTATACATATTACAGACATGCTGAACAATGAATTAAATAACAGATTGTAGATACCTCTTTGGGTTACCAACCAAACATAAAGGGAGTCTGTACAAATGCAAGGTATGATGTAGAGGAATGAGGACATGCGATGCCAGTGGAGATGTGTATCGCTGTGATGCAGTGTGGCTGGAGCTTGACTTGCTAATGGAACACTCCCCGTGTGAATCCTCCTGCTTCAACACCTTACGAACAAAATGACCATCCTTGGCAGCAGGAACAGTAGCCACACCGATCGATTCACCATTCAACTCCAGTTTTTATTCTTTTAATCTGACTCCTATATTGAGGAGCTTCATTTTGACTTGACACCTGTTACTCAAAACCTGTTAAAATTAGGCTAAAAAAAATAATAAAATAATGAACTAATGACAAGATGGGCTATGAATCCCATCTACCAATGAGGCAACCTTTATTGCCATGTCAGGTTAGAACTCGACCAACCCTTTTGCAATCCCCATAATCCCCATCCAATTTCTTTACCTATGTTACCGTTAATTGAAAGAAAGAAAAAAAAACATTCATTGTGCTAAGACAAGGATCAATATATACTAATATTTAGAGGACCAAACATGGTTTTGCACACAACAATTTCCTTACCTGAAGGGATGACATGCAGCAGAGCATCATTGTTTTTGTGCGAATTTGGATAACAGCACGTTGATTCTATCATTTTCCTCCCAGACAGATATTCATATTAAAGGTCAATTAGCAAGTCTGGTGTTTAGAGAGATCCATCTATATCAATAGGAATTGGATGCCAAGCAAAGAGGTTCTTACAGTGACATCAACCATCCAAATGGACCTCATTGGATTAGGTGGGCTATGACCTGGTCCCTTTCACATTCCACCGCATCCGAAGACTAAATATCTCCCCAAATGGATACATTATAGAAGACTGGTAGATATTGATCGAGTCTTTTTCAGCAAGACTTAATCTGGTGTTAGAGTGGGGGTAGATGTGTTTGTAAATTAATTCCAGATTTCATAAGCAGATGTCATCTTGGTCACAATTGATGCTTAACTCATAACACAGGGAAGCTTCTCCTGTAAATTCTATACAACCCATTGCATCAAGATCGCCCAATTTCAACTATGCAACTAAGTCTGTGGATGGTGATGGAGCACAATGTCCAAACGGCAGTGATAATGATACCATAAACAAGCGTTAATATGATAGTACTAATTTAGCATTGTTAACAATACTAACATAACGATCAATCAGATGTTAAGATGTAATCAGGAAAAGAAAAAAAGGAAATCACAAAAAAAAAAATGCTAACTGGGGCTACTATAATCACTAGTCTCAGAGACATTATATAAATACAGAAGATTCCTTAACGTATGCAAATTGGAGAATGAAATTCAATTTTTCCAAAGAAACAAGAAAGAGATTTCGGGAACATTCAGTACTCCTCTGCTGCTCTCCCATATATGATAAAACGCAGAAGAAGCATAAAAGGGGCGATGAGTTATGCATTATGAACAAATGAACAACGGATGAAGACATGAATGCTAGTGGGCTCTGCATCACAGATACAAAGACTGGTCATCAGCAGCTCAATGCTATTAATGAGCTTTATTGATATCCTCTGAGAATGCATCAATCTCGCGATGCCCCAGAGCATGCTATGGGATATCCGGGTGACATATCAATGAATTGGGGTTGAGGGATTCACGGCTAATGGAGCAGGGGAACTTTCATCTGTAGCAGAGTATCTTCTGCAAAATGGATTCCTCACCATCGGTCGATTGGTCTTGACAGCACCAGACCAATTGGTTTCAGTGTAGGTTCATTGATAAATTATCAGAACTGCGGATTGTCAACTAAAAGAAAAAAAATCATTTCATCATAACCATGTTCCTCTCGTTTCTTCTTTTAACAACATCCAGACTTGAGTCAATGACAGAACAGGCAAAAATGGAATCGATAGACAATCAATAGGGGAAAACAGGAAATCAAGATGAAATAGATTATCAAAAGAAGAAATGAAATTGAAAGACAATAAAAAATCAAAGTGGGGACAGGTTATTCATGATATAAACAAGAGATCAGGATTATCGGGATTCATGCAAACGTGGTACCCAGATAATGGTTATTCACCAATGACGGGAACAAAATTTCAGAGATTTGCAAAATGTAAACCAAGTGCAGAAAATGAAACAGAGATGACATTCTCAACAAGAACGTAGGAAAATTTGAAAACCATGAAGTCGGCACCATCAAAGCCAGAATCCAAACGTACATGGGTAATCACGATTAATCAGAAAGCGAAATATAGAGTCGAAAATCAGGATCCAAGTCGATTCATTGCGACAGGATCAGGATTCCGATATAAACAAGGAACAAAAGAAAATCAGAGACAAAACGATGGCGGATTTGGGATGTAATAAGATAGCAAAATAAAAAATAAATAAATAAGAGATGTTGGAATCAGGGTCGTTCCTTTTGTTGTAGCACCAGGGGGAGGGCTTTGATATTGCTATAGGCAAATCAACCCCTCCCTAGTGTATTGATGGGGCGTTGAAACGAAAAACCCAGCGGGGAAATAAAAATTGAAACGATGAAATAAAACTTCTATAGAAAAAAAATCAAAATAAAGTGAGACAAGTAACATAAATACAAAAGTAAAATTAAAACCTAAAATCCGGATGAATCGGCGATGCCATTGTGAGGCATCGTCGGTCATCAGTATGTAAGAAAAGCTAAAAATTCAAAACCCATTGTGAGTTGAAAACAGAGATAAGCATTATGAACCAAAGTGTGGGTGGAGAATTACATGTAAACAGATGATGAAGGCAAAAATGGAAGGATCCGAACTATAAACATCTATGAAATCAATAAAATCCACGGGAAAAATGGTGAAAGGGAGGGGAAACGGGAGAGACTCTTACCTGGTTCTTTACAGAGATTTTGAAATGAGAAAGGAAACTTTCCCCTCGTTCTACCGTGAAGACCTCCTACTCTGGAGAAGAAGAGGGGAAGAAGGCGATTCTTCAAGAGCGGGAGGTGTTCGAGAGGAGGAGAGGGATCAGATGGGTAGGTAGAATGCGGATCGTGAAGGAGAGAGAAGGGCCAATGCGGAGATGAAAACGGATGCCTCAATCGGGGACCTCTGCGACTTCTTTTATAACAAGAAGCCGTTAGGGGTTTTTACCGATTGAACCCACAAGGTTTTGAATTTTTTTTTAAAAGGTGGTTTCTTTCAAAAACTTTTCTAAAAAGAGGTTCATACAAAAGGCGACTGGCAAAAGAAGGGGTTTCAAAAAAACATATTTTTTTTGTATTTTCTTTTCTATTTTCATTTTTTTGTTCTTTTTCTTGACGTTTTCTATATTTTTTTGTATTTTTGAAATAAAAAATTCAAAACTATGAGAAAATGAAGGATTTTAAAATATTCACAACCTAAGCAAGCTAGTCAATCAACTAGCCCACAAGGCTCCAACGAATCAAGTGTCTTCCCATTCTACATTCAACTACATGGAGTTCTAATGTCTCTTTTGGAAGAAGGCAAATCAAGACCTGACCAAAAGGTCATTCCAGTGTCTCTCAAGGATAGATTCATTAAACAAGATGAGGTTGAAACATATTAACATTGAATTCAAGAGGTCCAATGTGCAGTCAACGACGGGGGTTTTCCCCTTAAATTATAAAAAAAAATGATGCCTAAATCTCACTTTAAAAACTGAGCTGAGTGAGAGTTAGAGATAAAGAGAGAGAAATGCATACTGATCCAACAATGGGAGAGAGAAGGAGAAAGTGATTGAGGCGATCTAGTGGTCCGGCCTTGGTCTGGCATTAATTCGATGAGATCACAAAGAGAGCGAGAGAGAGAGAAATTGAGAAAAATGGAACCCTATCGTTGGGCCCTTTTTAAAAAAGGCTCTATAATGACAATATAATTGTCGTCGTTATAGAGTAAAACCCTATAATGGTTGCAATTATGTCATCGTTATCGAGTAAAACCTTATAATGACGAGATTCAATGGTTACATAATCTCGCCTTTATAAACAATCTTTAATAGTGACATCACCTTTCACCGATATAGAGTAAAACCTATAATGGCAAGATCTGCATCTCTACGTTATTGATATATAACGACGACATCTTCCAGTCATTAAATATGGCCATCAAAGTGTTTTAACAATAATATTTAACAGCTAGATAATCTCGCCGTTATAAACTTATCTTTAAAGGCGACATCTAGATATCATCATTGTAGATATGTCTTTAACGACGAAAGTTATATTAGGGGCAAGGCATTCATGGCCAGGTTTAGCTCGCCATTATTGATGAAGCAATAACGGCGAGATTCATAGCCATAGTAGAGTAATAATGGTGCAATATTTATCTCGCCACTATTACCTATCAATTAGCGGGGAGAAAAACATCGTTGTTATTACTTGATCAATAGAAGTGAGATTTTGTAACGTGGTTAAAGAGTCATAATTATTGACCCTTATCAGTGTGCCTAATGAAATTAAGCCAACTTGAGTACATGGGACAAGAAAGTTTGATAATGACGATCATCAATTATATAATTCATCTAAATATTTCACTGGAATAAAAGGTAAGCATTGGTTTGAAATTTGTATTATGTGAATAGTCCTAAACTTAAGTAAAGTCTCAAGTATGTCTACTCAAAATCAGGGGCATTTTCATGACATGTCGACCATACTGAGGAAACGTTAATATAATGGCAAATTATCGTTAGCCATTCATATCGCGTATCGGGTACATATAGCCTATATATTGTTAATTTATAGGTAAACAAGATTCTATTAAACATATAAGGAAAAAGTTAAATTAAGTGCATTAGCTATAATCTTCAATTATTATTTAAAATAAACAAAACATATAACATAAAATTCAGCATCCATAGTGTATGTTTTGATTCTTCAAATCTACAAGGTATGGAGATGATTAACCATGTGGATTGAGGAATCATACTTTTTTATCTTTCTAAATTGAACACCCCAAAAATCGCTAGTTTTACTTATCTACATCATTTAAAAGGTTAAATTGTCAAAAAAATAGAAAAATACAAGAAAAAAAACTTTGATTTTTGGTCAACAAGTATCATGATATATCACGATACCTATTTTTTTGTCCTACCTTTTTTTGTAAATTTCTAAAATATGGATTGACTTGTGATATATCGTGGTATATAGGTTATATATAGCCGATATTGTGACTGTCACGGGTATAAAATTTTTTTGCAAACCCATGACGCGCCAAACTGCCCAGTCTGGCCAGCTCAACGGCTAAAGGCCATGCACCAACACTTTTTCATGTGCTGAACCATTTCATTGGCCCTGTGCACTGCCTTGTGCGCAGTTGCCTAGCGGAAGTTGATCAAACACATCTCCAAATGCGTATTCTATCTAGTCCATGCCACTTTGTGCATAGTCGTCTTATACCAGCTATCACTTTCGAAAAGAGCACAAACTTTGCCTTAGCATTGCATGCCATGGAGCGTATTGTGACTCCATGCGCACGCCACAACAAAACCTCGCCATTGAGGAAAGGAAACCTTATGGCCCCCAGTCTGAAGACCAGTTGATGATTGAACAACATAGTGAAGAACACCACCTAGACTCATTCGATGGTGTCTAGGCATTCACTCGCCTAGCCTCGAGTAATCATACTCGGTTGGAATCACCTAAGGTGATCCCTGGAGAATTAGCCCTAACCCACATGCACCACCGTGCATCTAAACGCTACGCATGAAAAACTCCTATAAGCTGAGTGATCCTTAACCAAATCTCCAAAGACAACATCCTCTGATCTGCTGGCATTGCTTAATCAAACAACACTCCACGTATGTGCTGCCATACAACGATGCACTAATAACATACTATTGTCTATCGTGTATCGTGCTATCATCGCATGTCACCGATCAAGCCAACGCATACTGCACGTTTCTATACTCGATGCATTCTTCACTCAGTAGAGCTCCGCACTACACATGCCTCATTCCAAAGGCTTGGTATGAGACATTCTCCCCCACCCAAACCATTGTCATCCTCGACAATGTCGGTGCAGGCAAGAACACAATCTTAATTGATATACCAATTTTTCTTTTACACTTATATTTGGTTTACTTCTTTTCTTCACCCTACTCAATTTGTTTTGGTTTTCATCCACCATCATCGCAACCGTTAACACGCCAAGTCTCTTTTCTTAACGCGCCTTCAATCGCTTAGACAATGGTCTTTCACTCCATCCAAATCGAGCATTCTTCATGCGTGGAACCTTAGTGTAGTTTCATACACAAACTAGTCATTTTCACTCGCACGACAAACTTATCATCTTCATTCTTATGCCCGGAGTTTCTTCCAACCCCAGCAAGGGCAATTTCAACCCTTTCATGATCCTTACACAGAAGGACAACCACCAATGCATGCCATAGAGATATCAACTACCTTAAGGCACCAACTTGCAGTTTTCCAATGATCCAAACTAGTTCTCAAGTTAGGGATGCCTACTTACGTATCATCCCAAAACGGTCATTCAAAGCATCTTCCTAGGCACTCATCCTACGCAAGGGGAAATACGACCCAATGTTGTAACTCTCATCCGAAGCCAGCACGCTGTAACTTTCATTTGGAGCCAGCAAAATATTCTCGCAGGAACCAAACCGATGAGCCACGAACAACTTTTCCTGCACACACAATCCACAGAGGAACTGCCAACTCAAGGGACCAAAATAATGAGCATTCTGCTCAAGATAGGCACTCTGTTAACCTACAATCTTGGGAGAGAATATAGAAGTTTAATTGAGTCTCTCATACCCAAAGGTGCAAATCTATTCAATTGAATCCAACGTATATTCTTTGCATGCACAAGGCAAACACCATGCTCCACCTACAAGCCTAACGCACAACTGTTAGGAATCTTTGGCTTATCCACATTCTCTTAGCTAACTGAACAACAACCTTACACTTTTGATTACCATCAACAAGATGACCCATGCCACCTTGCCAACATCTTGTTTTTGTGCTCGGCCAATAACACTTCATGAGTTACACAAATTTGTGTAACCAGGATAAACCACCACTATTCCCTTTAATATTGCACTCAATGAACAACAAGGTCTATGTAAATCTTTCTTTGCTGATACCAATTTGTCACGGGTATAGAATTTTTTGCAAACCCGCAATGCACCAGGCTGCCCAGTCTGACTAGCTCAATTGCCAAAGGCCATGCACCAACACTTTTTTATGTGTTGAATCATTTCATTGGCCCTGCACACTACCTCGTGTGCAACTGCCTAACGAAAGCTAATCAAGCTTATCTCTAATTGTGTATTATATCTAGTCCATGCCACTTTGTGCATAGTCATCTCATACCAGCTATCACTTTTAAAAAGAGCACAAACGTTGCCTTAGCCTTGCATGCTATGGAGCGTATTGTGACTCCATGCACATGCTACAACAAAACCTTGCCACTGAGAGAATAAGACCTTGTGGCCCGCAGTCCGAAGACCAATTGATAATTGAACACCATAGCGAATAGCACCACTGAGACTCATTTGTCAGCACCTAGGCATTCACTTGCCTAGCCCCGAGTCACCATACTCGGTTGGAATCACCTAAGGTGATCCTTGGAAGAATTAGCCCTAACCCACACACACACCCATGCATCCAAACGCTATGCAGGTAAAATGCTTACAAGCCGAGTGGTCCTTAACCAAATCTCCAAAGACAAACATCATTTGATCCGCTAGCACTGCTTAACCAAACAACGCTCCACGTTCGTGCTGCCACACAATGATGCACTAACAATTATACTATTTTCTATCATGTGTTGTGTTATCATTACACGTTACCGATCAAGCCAACATATACCACATGTTCCTACACTCGATGCATTCTCCACTTAGTAGAGCTTCACACTGCACATGCCCCATTCCGAAGGCTCGATTCGGGATAGTGACAATGGTTATGGGTATTCAAGGCTCCCAATTCCAAAATTTCATTGTTTGGTATAAAGAAATTGATGGAATTGGGAAAACATGAAAGAAATCTACCACGATCAATTCACTAAAAAAAAAACTTTTTTTTTATTCCTTCACATAGATGAGATAATTGAAACATCCTTATCCAAGTAGAACCTCAATTCCTCTACAAACCTCCCCAATATTGTACCAAACAAGATTGCCCCTCTTGATTCCTTTCATATCCATTTCTTTTATATCTACTCTAAATCATTTCTATTAGTTTCACCTACATATCACTTCCTAGACAGCCCTTAGATGGTCGAAAAACAAAAAATCCCATTTTCTTTGATTTTTAAGAAATTACTTCAAATTGTGAATGAGATAGTTGGATGGTTAGGTCACGCTACCACAAATGAGATTAAGGACTGAGTACTTTGCAAGGTACCTAGTGCCATCAATAGTTGCCATACATCCAGTCATTGGGGTGTGAGGGTGGGATGTGTGGCATCCACTCAATGGGTTGAGCACGTTTGAGAAGTACTAAGCTGAGTATTGGATCTGCTGTCATCATTAACCCAAGCACCTCATACCAAATTCATAGCAGTTATTCCCCGCATTGCCCATAAAAAATCAAAGAAATTACAAATCCTATATCATGCAAGCAAGTAGGGATGGCAGTGGACCGGGGAAATGGGGCTCCGCTCCACTTTGCTCCATTTTTACAGAGGATGGAAGGCATAAAATAGGGAATGGACTGGGGATGAAGGTTAAATTCAAAACCCGTGCAGGGATGGACTTACTCTTGCCCCATTCATGTTAAAAAGTTACTATTATACCCTTATACATTTTATAAAATCTCATATATATATATATATATATATATATATATATATATATATATATATATATATATATATATATATATATATATATATATTGATTGGTAGTTGTTTACACGTTAGGTGCGAAATGAAAGTGCTAAATAGGTTTTTAACCTTTTTTCATTTTTTTTTAAATTCTGATCAAACAGATGTGATCTGTGTACTTGATTTTATAGGGATCAACTCTTGAAGTATTTGATTCTGACACATGGGTGGGTTTTTATAAGGTTCGAAGAATCAACGGTCACAAATCTTTGTAAAGTTTTGAGTCTTCAAATATCATTTTTTTCATCGAAAACACATGATCCAGGTATGGTTCCTCATAAATCCACTATTGCTGACACATTTATGGGGTCAGAACTGCGAAAAAAACACCGAAAGTGCAAGAAAACCCATTTAGCACATATCATTTCACACCTAACGTGTGAGCAACTACCAATTTCTCTCTCTCTCTCTCTCTCTCTCTCTCTCTATATATATATATATATATATATATATATATATATATATATATATATATATATATATATATATATATTCCCAACCCTAACATAAAACTCTTTCTCGAGCCTCTCTTTTCTTCTTCCTCTAACAAGCCATGTGGGATCCCATTTTTCTCCTCTCCTTCTTCTAACGGTAAAAGTGTAGCTGTGAAAGGCGACAACAACAAAAGGATTGGGGAAACAAGACACCACCCCGCCTCATCCCATTTGGACCGAGGATGAAGGACATGAAACGGGGATGGAGGTTAAAGTCAAAACCTGTGCGAGGATGGAGGGCAAAATTTTGAGACCGAGCGGGGGTGGAGACCTTGTCCCCTGCCCCGCCCTGATCCACTGCCATCCCTACACAACTCTTCGCTAGACCACATAATTACTTTTTTTTTCAAATTTTGTTGATAAAAGTATATCTTTTTTCATTTTTGATTAATTAATTAAAGCATACTTCAGTAAAGACCAGGTTGCAAGTTTTTTGTCTTTATATTTAATAGGATGTGCCCCGGAGGGGATGGGGCCTAGGCCGCTAGGCTGGCGGTCTAAGTTTAAATCTCATGGGTGTTATCCCTTGCACAAGCCGAAGTGTGGCAACTCTGTGGGGGTAAGCCTCACAAAGTTTGACGTTACCAGGACAGTGATCGTAAGTATGGCAGGCAGAGCGAGCAGGACTAGGTCTCTGATTCTTGGGAGCGGTTTCTTCATGTAAATATCAAAAACATTCTTTAACAGGATACACAGTGGGGGTAACATTTGGTAATGGAGACATGAGGTACAAACACCCTTTTTTTACATTTTTTTTATTTTTTGGTTGATTTCCATGAAATTAGTCTGCATGTTTTACTTAGTGGGAATGGGCTCTTAAATGGTCTGATTATGACAAGTAGATAGGTTTTTAATTATAAGGTTCCAAATATCAATAGCCTACAATATGTGATACTTTCCTGGGTCATAAAAATCATGGCTTTTTGTTTAAAAATACGTGATCCAATAGCCTATTGTGTCAAAACAACTTGTGCATAGAGATCTAGAGGACAAAGACAATGACACCATTACTAAATGCTGCCCCTGCACAACCTCCAAAAGTTTTGAGGCATATAATGTGCTCTGCTGGACTCTCTTGAACAGGATTGTCCTTGGAACCCATGAACTGAAAATAATGCTTGATAAATACGAAAATGAGGATTTGTCTTTGCAAAGGTCATTTTCATTAAGAGGATAAGGTCAGAGGCACCTCTCACGGTAACACCATCAGACGCCACTTGGATGCCGTTCATCTAAAAAAGGAGTGATATTCCTCAAGCAGTGAATAAGAATCATTGTGAGCCGTTCATTTTAAACTATTCAGATGCTGCTCAGCCGGAACACAAACGACATGGGGAAAAAGGTTGTGGCCCATACAACTGATGAGCGTATCATCCGTGCAGGTTTGGATGCCGTTCATCTTGAGATCAATGGCATCCAAAGGAGCTCTGACAGTATTACCATAAGAGCTCACACTGACCTGATCCATCTCATTTTCATTTGTTTACTCTGTTTCTGGAGTATCCATTCATAGTTGGTTTGTAAGGTGAAAAGGAGAAGTACAGAAAAGATAATTGCAAATTAATCCTCATGTGATAGTAGAGTATTTTTTATCCTTATGGGGAGAATGGGTAACATATATTGGCTTTTAGATGCACATGGTGCTAATTTGTGCAACATAGCTTGGCCGGTTTTGGAGCAGATGGAGGAAAAACCAAAAAAAAAAAAAAAAGATACTCCAAATTTATAGCCGGCTGTAATACGTTACTGACCTTTGCTGAAAACAACAGATCAATAATAGCTTTTCGAGAATTGTGTAAGGTCAAGACAACGTATTCTGATGCAGCCACGTGTGTACGGTTATGAATCAGTATTAACAAAATTGCACTAGGAATTTTTTGGAATAGAGATTCAGAAGTGCCAGCCCAAATCTGACTTACCCATGCAGGCAATGATGTTCCAATAAATATCCTTGAACAGGACTGACCTTAATTGCTCTTGAGAAAAAGAAGAGAAATAGGAAAAGTTGGGCTACGTTAGGCTGCTCTTTAAAAACAAAAAACATGATTGAGAATCACTTTCTAATTTGCTTGAGATTAATAATCACGTGTCTCATGTGATTTTGAATCTCAGGCAAAAGTGACTCTTCACTTTCTCACAGTTTAATTTTTTTTTTTTTTAATGTTTGGCTGCTTATACAAATCAGATTCATTTTCTCATTGAAATGAGAATTTAAATCATAATGATCCAACAGAATTGTCCTTGATGTTTTTGTTTCTGACTTGTCCTTCATTTAGGGGTGGGCATTGAGCTCGTTTAGAGCTCGGCCCGCCAGGCTTTAAGTGCAGCCCGGTTCTTAACAAAGATTAGGTTTGAAGAGCAGCCCATGGTCTGCTCGACCCAAATCTATTTATAATTAATAATAATTAACAAGTTTTCAACCTTCCATGGTACAAATTAATTATCTTTCTTGTTTTCATAAAATTAGTGTAACTAATTAGGTAAATAGTAATAATTATCAAGTTGCTATGCAATATACATATATATATATATATATTATTTTTTATTATTAAAAAATTTAATAAATAACTAAGGCCTATCTGACCAGACTGATAGCCCGCACGTCAGCCAAAGCCTGGCTCACTTATATAATGGGCTGAGTTTGGGCCCGGTACCTAACTGAGTTCAGGCCTAAAACCATGGCCCAAACATGACCCATGGAGGGCTGGGTTGGCTTGGCCCATCAGGCCGCCCAGCCCATTGCCCACCCCTACCTTCATTAGTTCAATGATGATCACAAAAGCTTTGAGGAGCGTTTGCCTGTCAAATGAAAGGTTGGGTTTCCATGGAACTGCGCCAAAACCTACTCCTCTTTGTGGGGGCCACAGGCGCATGCAAACGTGGTACCCGCTTTTTGCAAGGAAAGAGATGAGCCGCTCATGGCTGGACTCTTATTTGATCGTAAAGAGCTCCATTTCAACTCGTAAAATAAGCTTCCCAAGCCCAACACGAACAACCAATGTTCAGCTCACCGTTGCACCTGTTGGTTCGTCAGTTAATAATAAATATATTTTATATCTGAGAGTGCAGATGGTTGAAGTGATTTGCTTTCAAGTAATAAGTTTAAGAGTTCAAATCCTATTGCTTTAATGGTTAAAACAATATTTATTTTGTCAATGAGTCAGTTCTAGCTTGGATCAAAAGGTTTAGGGTTTTCAATTATTTTAGAGTGCAGATGGTTTAAGTGATTTGCTTTCAAGTAATAAGTTTAGAGTTCAAATCCTATTGCCTAAAAGTTTGAAACAATATTTATTTTGAAGAAAGTATATTTTTCATAAATAAGTTTGGCTCGGGTGTTTAGCTCGGCTCTTCATGAGCTCAAGCTCGGTTGGCTGGGCACAAGAAACGAGCTGAACTTGAACACCCCATATTCGGTTCAGTGGGAACGTGGTACATTATCTTATTAACCAGTCCAACTGTTGGTTACTTAATTCAATTGTCCCAAAATTTATAGAACAAATGGATGCTGCCCAATTAACCAGGTTCGGCTCAAAACCAATTGGAGCTCAAGTGGCCCGGACAAGTCAAACCTTGGCGAGATTTGATCACTCGTGGAGGAAAAGGTTGGCTACTCTCAAACACGCCTAGCCCTCACTGGAGAGACCCTTATTTTGGTTCTTGCAATGTAAAGGGTTAAGAGAAAAGAAATGCAAAAAAAAAAAAAAACTGACAAGATATTTACGTGGTTCGGATTTGAGAAATCCTACGTCCATGACTAACACTCACCCTCTTGATGTTATTTCAAAGAAAATGGCTCCAATAAATACAATAGTAGACTAGTAGACAGTCAAGCAGATGATGCCAAAACGGTTTAATTCAAAATGAATGTAACGGTTTATCCTTAACTTCCATAATCATTTTCTTCATTTTTAGGAATCTCATACCGTCAAACATGATAAATTAAAGTCGATTAGTTTTCAAATGATTTGACTCTACTGTGATCTTATGTTTTACCTGATCCTTTTCTCCTCTTACATTTTACATTTACCGAGCACTGATTCTGTTGCATCCCTTGCACTCATTTTGTTTTTATCTTTATCATACTGAATTTTATCTTTTCTGTCGAGCTGTATTTTGTTACTAGTATTTTTATCTAAAATGCTTTCAAAGGGCACGTTTTTCACAGAAAAATGACACATTTTTGTACCAAAATATATTATTTCCATGCTATAGATGACAAACGCCTCTTGTGAGAAAATGAAAAGCCCTACGCGGTCTGCTATGAGGATTGCGTTACGTTCCCCCACACCCCTACCCCCACCCTACAGTGTTTTGAAAAAAAAACAAATTATACCTTTTATAGGGGAGGGTTGTGTATGTTCGCCCCCGATGATTCACTGAATCCCACGTCCGTGTTCGGGGGATCGAATGAGAGCCACGTATTCATGCACATGGGGCTCGTATTCCCGTGTATGTTGACATAATTTTGCATCGGACTCTGGTGCTGTTGCAAAGACTTAATCACCCTTACTTGCTTTTCTTGCCCTGAAATGACGGTTCGAGGAAATGACAAAAATATCCTCCATTCAAAAGTTGTGAAACGATGGGTGGGGAAAAGGACAAAAAGTCCTCCTTCCAGAAAGTTTGATGTTAACCATTTAAAGTGGAGACGTTCGCCTACGCCATCTGCTGTAACAGTGCTCCCATTATCAACGTTCCAGTGTTACAAAACATTCCAGTGTCTTCTCTTCATTACTGCTGTCGTTAGGCATCATGGAAGAAAGCAATGATTCACAAACATTCCAACCAGTGCCATTAAGGCACAGTGAGTAGCTTTTCATCTCATCATGCTATCGATGAAGAAGGCATGTCGTCTTGTGTGCCATTAAGGCATTGTTTGGTTATTGCAGGTAGATCTTGTTATTATGAAGGTTGGAAACTTATCGATATTTGTAAGACGCTGGGACCTGTTGACAAGAACGCTTGTTTGCAGATGCTAGGAAGGGCCTCTACCCCATCAGGTATCCTACAGTCACTCATCATATGCATTGTATCTCAAACCGCTGTATTAGTAACAGACTCTCGTTTTTGTGAGACACATTTTTGTTAGTTAATATCGATTTGTTTGCTATTATGTTCAAGTTCTTCCTTATCGATTTGTAATTTATTGTGCGATATATTTATCGACCTTTTAGATAGTATGTTTTTGTATCGTCGAGTTATAAGTTATAAAAATTGAACTGCCGTATCGATTTTCAATATCTGACAAATCGCTATACATATCGTTTTGTAAGATATTATATGTTTTGTAATATGTATTTGTAAGATATTTGTACACAGACTTTGAAAACGTTTAGGTGCAGAAACACATCTTGACACGCATGGCGGGGCGATTTGCGAACATGCATATCGTTGCTCTCTCAGCGACTTCTATTAAACTCGCTTTAGAGCCTCGTGAATATTATGAGAGCGTTATTGTCAACACACATGTACGACATGTTTATTTTATTGGCATGGTAAGCGACACGTTGATGCTCAGCACAAGCAAACATCAAACCGCACTTGCTTTGATACTTTCATTCATTAAATCGTTGCTTTGACTTGCGTAACCCTAGTGGTATCCGTTCTTATATGCATTCTGATTAAATCGTAGTAAACCTATGCCGCTTGCTAACGGAAATTGATATATTGCTTACAAAACATTACACTGTCTTCTTTTATTTGTCGTTGTTGTTAGGCATTAAGGAAGAAAGCAATGATGCACAAACATTCCAACCAGTTCCATCAAGGCGGCGTGAGTAGCTTCCCAGCATCATGCTATCGATGAAGAAGGCATGTCGTCTTGTGTGTCATTAAGGCTTTGTTTGGTTATTGCAGGTAGATCTTGTTCTTACGAAGGTTGGAAACTTATCGATATTTGTAAGACGCTGGGACCTGTTGACAAGGAATGCTTGTTTACAGATGCTAGGAAGGGCCTCTACCCCATCAGGTATCCTACATTCACTCATCATATGCATTGTATCTCAAACCGCTGTATTAGTAACAGACTCTCGTTTTTGTGAGATAATATCGACTTGTTTGCCATGTTACTGCAAACACAAATTGATATATTGCTTAAAACATTATTGAGCTTATCATCAGGTTGTAATAAAGACGATGTAGCTCAATCAATAGAAAGATCTGGAGAATTGAATATCTATGCTTATGACCCAACTGAAGAATTGAACATCTGCACTGACGATGCACATGAAAAGAAGGGTGCAGGCATTAGACCCACTATTGACTTGAATGTTCCAGTGGAAGAAATGCAATTCAATGATGAGGTAGACTACCATGACAGCGCACATAATAAAAGTGTATGCACCGGGAATGTACACGGAAGTACACCTGACTTCAATGTTCCAGGAGAAGAAATGCAATTCAATAATGATCCTGATTTTGATGTCAGTACACTTAATAAAACCGTAGGAACTGGGAATGTACATGGAATTGCACTTGACTATGTTCCTGTAGAAGGAATGCATTTTAATAACGAAGAAGATGCATATAAATTTTACAATGATTATGCCTTAAAAGTTGGCTTCAGTGTGAGAAGGTTTTCTTGGTCAAAAAATGCACAGGGTGTCTTGGTTAGAAAGACATATGTCTGTTCCAAGCAAGGTTGGAAGAAATCAATGGGAAATCCAACTAGGAGCACGCCAGAATCAAGATGTGGATGTCAGGCGAGATTGGTTTTGAGAAGACATCCGAATGGGAAATTTGTCGTGCGTACTTTAATCAGTGATCATAATCATGATTTATCTGCATCATTTATGACTCCTATGCTAAGGTCACATCATAAAGTAACTGTAGCTCATGCTGCAATGGCTGAAATAGCCGATAGCGCCGGCATTGCACCAAGGAAGACATACAATTTGTTTACCCGCATTGATGGTGGTCGCGAAAATGTGTCATTCACACCTTTGGATCTTAGAAACCACTTGAGCAGGAAGAGGACAGATAACATGAAGAACGGAGAAATATGTTGTTTGGTTCGTTACTTACAGAATAAATCAAGCAATGAACATGGTTTCTTTAGTGCAATGCAAGTGGACGCAGATGGATATGTCGTGAATATGTTTTGGTCAGATTCAAGGTCTAGATTAGATTATGAATGCTTCAATGATGTGCTTGTGTTTGATACTACAGTAAAGATTAACACTGAACAGTGGCCATTTGCGCAGTTTGTGGGAGTGAACCATCACGCACAGAGTTGTATATTAGGCGGTGCTTTTGTGTATGACCAGACCAAGGAAACCTTTGAGTGGTTGTTCAGAGTATTTACACAGGCAATGAACGGGAAGCATCCTGAAACTGTACTTACAGATGGTGATCACGCAATTGCGGCTGCAGTGCTTCATGTGTGGCCAGATGCACATCATCGCCTGTGTTTGTGGCATATCTTTCAAAATGCAGCAAAGAACATAGGACACATATTTAATCAGAAGACAGGGTTTGACAAACATTTTACAAGGTGTGTACTTCGTAGCGTAGACGAGGTCACCTTTAAGTCAGATTGGGACAAAATGATTAAGACATACGACCTTACTGACTGTCTGTGGTTACAAAATTTATATGCAGAAAAAGAGAAGTGGGCATTGGCATATAGAAGATAATACTTTTGTGCAGGTATGATAAGCACACAAAGAGCCGAATCTATGCATGCCACGCTGAAGAAAACCCTGTATTCATGTTTAACAATGTTTCGTTTTATGGAACAATATGAATTATTTGTAGACGGTCTAAGACAGAATGAGCTTGAACAAGACGTGAAATGCTTCAATACACGACCTCTAACTTTTGGCATGAAAATATTGATGCGACCTGCAGCTCTGTATACACTAACTGTATTTGAATGGATCAAGAAAGAGGTGTTGCATGTCATGAATTGCAGAATAGAAGAACTGGTGCAAACCGAGAATATGCACAAATACCATATTTTTTGTCAGGGCGAAAAGCATCAGGAAAGGCAAGAAGCGCATGTCACGTACAATGTCGACAACGGAAGGGTAGAATGTTCGTGCAAAATGTATGAATTCAAAGGTATCCTATGTTGTCATGCATTAAAGGCACTCAATCAAGAGAAGATACAAGAAATACCTGAGTCTTACGTAATGCGAAGATGGACGAGACGCGCGAAGATTGAAATGCTCGTTATGGACAATGCGAGTAAATCTGGTGTTGACGAGAAGTGCCACATAGCCTCCCGTTACCAACAACTGTGTAGGTCATTCATGCATGTTGCTGATTTGGCATCGAGAAGCAAAGAAGGCTATGCATGTGCAAGAAAAGCTGCAACGGAGTTACTTGAAAACGTGGAGTTAATTCACATTAAGTCTTTTGCAGCGAATGAATACCAGCCGAAGATAATGGGATCGAACAACGTAGGTCAAAATCATGTCTCGCTTGACACTCCCGAGAAGTTGCGCCGAAGCGTAAACATTATCTTCAACAAGTCAGTAGTGAACGTTGTTGATTATGATGGACATATTCATGAAGCAAAGGGTATCAAAAGAAAACCTGCCTCTGATCGCAGTCGTCGGAGGGCAAAGGGTGCACTAGAATTGGTTGGCAAGAAAAGGACTAAGAAACAACCAACCTGTAATAAAAACAACAAAGCCCTTTGAATGAACAGGTATGTAAAACATTATATTGCTTCCCATTGCGTGAAGCTTGTCAAATAGCTAACTCGTGTAATGTCCATCATGCAGCAATACCCTGCAGAAGTACCGGCAAACGTTCAAACCTACATTCCTCCCGACCAGATTTTCGGCAACGATCGCTACAGTTTTACAAGGCTTTTGGTATGTAATCGATGTTGCGAGGAGGTATGCATTTCTTGTGAAACTTAATTCAGTGTCTAATATTTTCTCTTTCATGACAGGCTACGATGCAGTCGACAGATAGGTTTGACACACAGGAATCTCGTGTGGGCTATTAACTTAGTTGGCATGCCTCTTTGCATGACCCGATCTCCACAATGCCGGATTTTTTGAGAGTTTATAGTCGTTTGTCATTGACGACTTGCGGTTCGTGGTTGAATTTGTTCAAATCGATAGATAGCGGGTTTTTGCTTCTGCAGGAAGGCGATTGATGACATCACTGTATGGCGATTTGTGGTTATCGTTGAATAGCGATATGTGGCATCGCAGAGTAGAACGTTGTTGATTATTGTTGGACTGTCAATCTTAGCGTGATGCGAAGGATTGTTCAAGTGTGCTGCGATGTGTGGCATCGCAGCGTAGGACTGTCAATCACTGTGCTGCGATGCCACAGATCGCTATTCAACGATAACCACAAATCGCCATACACCTCCAGTGAACTTCTTCTCCAGCAAATCTTTCGCGTTCCCTACACCTCCACTTGCCTTTTGAAATCATTATTGTTATCTTGTGAAAAGTTGTATCCATATATTATAAATAAAAGGCTACTCAATGTGTATTTTCCAACGGATACCCATAAATGTTTGAGTTGTCGTACAGTATTCATTGATCATGTTGGTTGAGCAGTACATCTTTTAGGTCATAAATAGTCGCACAAGCACTGGAAGGTGTGTTTGTCTTCTACTTCTTGAACCAGCAACAACCAAACCGACGGTTCCTTCATAAACCTGGAGATCCGCCCTCGAACATAGAAAATTATAGTCGGTGAGGCAGACGAAGACAGCTACACGACCAACAATGGCGAATCCTGGGTATATTGTCTACACATAGTCTACATGTTCAGCAAAATCCGTCTCTTTCATGCGTTTTTTGCGATTTGTTTTTGTGTACTATATAATGTAATTTAAATATCGGTCGTTGCAATGTCCGCATTCATTTCAGTCGAACATCCACCGACGAAGTTGGGCGAAAACTTAGTCAATCACTCCTGGAGGACATCAACCGAATGCGCAGTGAATTCGCACAATGCAACATGATCAGTAATTTTGTTAGTATTAAACTAGTAGTAGTTGTCTATAAACGTAAGCCATGTGTACGTATGATCAATACAACACCATTTTTGCTGCAAACAGACTATATCCGATTTCGTAAATTATATTAAAAGCAACGCACCAAGCCAGACTGTGAGCGTCGTCAGCCCATATTTCATGGTATATCAGTTGTATTTTATGTTGCTTTTCATTATTGATTTAGTCCAATTGATTCGTATGTTAACGTTGGTGTTAGCAATGTTTATTTCGGTTTGCAGACTATATTACGCCGTTTGCCATACTCCAGTGGATTTCAAGACGGCAAACCTTATTGGGTTAACGGTAATCACTGCAGAGACCTTATGACAAGTGAAAAGGTAAGCAAACAAACCTACAGTGCAATATTACAGCGTGACAGTGGTAACAACATTTTTTCGATCTATTTGCAGATACTGATTCCTATACTCTGGCAGTCTGAAAAGCATTGGGTCTTATACGTGATGGATTTACGCGAAAAACAACTATGGTGTTACAATTCGTTGGAAGTTGACAGTGGTTTACGGCTAGACATTTCCCATCTCGTAAGATTCCATCTATATGAGTATCGTGTAGTGTACTGGGGTCATGAATTTACTTTTGGTCGCATTATTCTCAGATCGGTTTCCTCATAGCCATTTTGGGAGTCGATCTCAGCGAGTGGATCTATCGCACGGCATACCATGCTCCTTTACAAGATAATGGCGTTGATTGCGGCGTATTTGTAATGAAGTACATTGAAGCGATATACAATGGTGCAGAACCCTGTTTCAACGCTGTATGTCATTCCTTGGCCTCTGTTATTGGCAATTAAGGGCATGTCTATTGCTTCTAGTTTACAATCTATTTTTGCAGGTTGATATACCCGGATTCCGCGAAGAACTCTGCAAAAAGTTGACGTCCTTTCTAATTTCGGAGGAGAAACTGACGGAGGCGAGGTCTAAAAGGCTTGTAATTGATAAAAGATGTGCGCTCAACCCGCGTGATTGACAGTCGCAGGGTGAGACTGCGATGTGTGCAATGAACAAAGACTTCTAATGTTCGAAATGATAATATTCAACATCGCTATGAAATGTTGTATGCTTAAACATCGCTTTAATGTCGCGTTCGTATTTTACGAATAGTACAAAGCGATACGCTTGGTGGTCTAACGGCAAACTACACTGTTACGACCATGAAAACCTGTGGCAGCATTTGAAAATTGCTTGAATTTTAAACGACGGTTTCTTCAATTATGATCTTACAGACCTATGAAAAAGGTATAGACGGATACGACAACTGCGTCGAAGCCGCCTATGCACTCGATTCAAGAATAAGTCGTGTATGCAGGAATTGTCGATTATGTCGGTTCCTTATTCGCGAAGCAAAGTGGAACTGTGTGTTGTGTCATTCAAATATTAATGAAACGTCCTATCACCCTCCGTCAGTTTTCGAGTATATACGTCAGTTTCATTAAACCAAAAGCAAATCTTAAATAAAAAAGCACTTCGCATTAATAAAAACAATGTCATGCCAGAGGGCTATTCTGAATGGTAGTCAATGCGATTGGACCGAATCTTTGGGTCTCAAATAAATCCACAAGTACGTCTAAAGAAATCGCCTTAGGTGTACATTACCGTCGGTTCATCAATACAGCGATTTCTAAGAACAAACCTTTCTTATTGATAAGTTCACGTAATGCGATATTTTGAAATATCTTTCGCCAGAGAAAAATATGCTGGTCATACTTGTGCTGGTCGAAAGCACCAGCAACCCAACACAATATGCTGGTCAAAACAGAGAAAAACTACAGAAAATGGGTTACCGCCTGAACTAGGAACCCAAATCTATCATCAAAATTGCACCCAAATAGCCCTTCAAATCAGTCCCAATCTATCACACACCAAAAAATGACCAGATTACAATTGATTTGGGCAAACAAAACCCACCGATAGCATCACAATCACAAACTTTTTGCATTCAGGGTACTGTTCATCAGTTTTTTTAGAAAATACAAGAAAATCCACTAAAAATTGAGATTTCATCCGACCATTAAAATTCTTGATTCATTCAATCACAAAAAATCAAGAGCTAATGGAATCCAACATCAATCGACCAAAAGTTCAAGACTTCAAGGTTGGTACGGACGTCAACTGTGGAGAACACAAACTGAGGTGGGTCCCAGCACGACCGATGCAGATGAAGCTTCTTCCTCTCACCGATCTTCAACAAAGCACCCTTTCATTTTCAATAGAGCTCTGATACCATATTGAAATCGGGAAACCAGCAAGAACAAAAGGAGAAGAGATGAGAATAGAGAGGAAAGACAACTTAAGCTTCATTAGCAAAAAACCCTGAAAATGTTACAACATATAGGGGTCGACCCTCTTTTACACTACATGACAAAAATTTAGATACCCACTAACACCTTGAAACATTACAGTTATACACTACATGACTTGGCGGAGCTCCTGCTGGCCACCCTCAGCGCGACTGCACCTACTGGGTTACTGTCGAGGAGGACGGCGAGAACGGTGATGGAGGGCCTCGTTAGGTTGTACAGACAGAGCAATCGATAGGTTTCACTTTATACTATTCTGTTTGTCATTCGTTTTAAACTCAATCAATTTTCCGTATATTTCGTCGCGTATTACCGGAATATGTTCCTGCAACAAAACAGGTAATATGAAATCCAATATATAACAGGAATACCCAATAACATCGGATACGAAGCTCATACAGCGTGGAAACAAGGTTGTTCTCCATTGTATATTGCTTCAATATGCTTCATTACGAATATGCCACAATCGACCCCATTACTTTGTAACGGAGCATCGTCAGCACAGAGCAACATCCACTCACCAATGTCGACACCCATTTGCCCGTTAAGGAATCCCGCCTGTGAAAAAGGGATAATATATTACAGTCCGGTCCACCTCGAATAGCTACTTCACCTTTGGGTACAAGCTTACCAAATGCATAGCATCGCGTTCTACGCCACTGTGGCAGTCCAATGAGTTGTAGCACCATAGTTGTTTTAGCTGAAAATTCATCTCGTATAGGACCCAATGGTCTGGATGTTGCCAGAGTGTAGGAAGTAAAATCTGTGAATCGATAAAATCATTTTTCGTTCCAGAGACTTATCGTGATGGGGATGTTACGAATAAACCTTGGATAAGAGGTTTGTTCACTTACCTTTCCAAATTTTGAAATGTCTATGCACTCATCATCGTTGTTCCAACAAAGTAGTGCATCTTCGAATCCTATGCCGTATGGCTTTCGCCGGACGTACATCTGTTGCACGAAATAGCAAGGTTTAACCACCAAGAAACATGAGTACATCATGAAAGCAAACAGAACAACAGCGGCACAGACATACCATGAAATACAGGCTGATGATGCATATTGTTTTGCTCGTTGGGTTGCTCTGAATGTAATTGACAAAATCATACATTGTCTGGTTGCACAAAGTTACAAACTTCAGAACATGTAAACCGATGACCTAGAAATTGATAGTGGACAAATACTTACAAAATTACTGATAGTGTTCCCATCTGCAAATTCATCTTGCATCTGCTCGATGTCATCTACGAACTCGTCAAGGCGTTGCCGCCCACCCGAGACTGTGGATGTTGCACTGAGTGCACCATGAGCGTGGTATTCAGGATTGGACATTGAAATTATTGTCTACAGTAAACAACACTAGTCCAAATACGACATGAAAAGCCAAATGTTCACTAAACCGCTCAGGCGTTTCAAAGAATATACCTCTTAAGCGCTAGTCCTGGTACTGTGGATGTGGTTGTCTTCTTGTTCAGAGCCGTGCGTGGCCGTTTTGCTGCCATCGTCCACTCCATTGGCAACGTGCCTGGTCGTTTAGCTCCCATTCTCCTATCCGTTTGCTCCGTGCCTGGTCGTTTTTCTCCCCTCGTCCACTCCTCTGGCGCTGTGCCTGGTCGTTTTGCTACCATCGTCCTCTCTGTTGCCGCCGTGCCCGGTCGTAGTGCTCCCATCGTCTTTGGCGTCGTGCCGGGTCGTATTGCTCCACTAGTCCTCTTCTTGTCCGCCATGGCTGGTCGTACTGCTCCGATTGTCCCCTTCTTCGGCGCCATGCCTGGACGGAGATATCGATGGCACCTTTGCAACGGAGATACTGAAACGTCGTCCTCACCTACAAAGGTAAAGTCCTTTAACGTGCAGCTATTTTTTGAAAACAGCCCGCTAATTAATTGATTGCGTTTAAAAAAAATATAAATACGGCTTTTCGCATGCCGCCTTTTTTTGATAACCGCGCCAAATTAAATGCTTGCGTTCGAAGTATTAAAAAATACGTCTTTCCATGCCGCTCATTAAGTTTTAAATATTCAAAAATACGTTTTCCACGTGTGATTAGACATTCGAACAATACCCACAAATCACTATGCTGTGATGCCACAGATCGCTCTCTGACTCAAAGCACGAAGCTAATTAATTGATTGCGTTTAAAAAAAATATAAATACGGCTTTTTTGTAAAAAAAATGTAGTTATTCAATCATACATATATGTGTTCTAAGGCTGTCAAAAAAATTTTATAGTGACACAATCATGCATATTTGTGTTCTAAGATTGTGATTTTTTTTTATAGTGATTCAATCATGCATATATGTGTTCTAAGGTTGCCAAAAAAAATTATAGTGATTCAATCATGCATATATGTATTATAATGCTATAAAAAAAATTCATGGTGATTCAATCATGCATATATGTGTTCTAAGGTTGTCAAAAAAAAATCATAGTGATTCAATCATGCATATATGTGTTCTAAGGCTGTCAAAAATTTTTCAATCTGCCATATATATGTTCTAAGGCTGTCAACAAAACTTCATAGTGATTCAATCACTCATATATGTGTTGTAAGGTTGTCCAATCATGCATATATGTGTTCTAAGGCTGTTAAAATTTTTTTTAAGTGATTCGATCATGCATATGTGTTCCAAGGCTTTCAAAAAAAATTCAATCTTGCACATATGTATTCTAAGGCCCTAAAAAAAATCATAGTGATTCAATCTTGCATATATATGTTCGTAGGTTGTAAAAAAAAACTCATAGTGATTCAATCATGTATATATGTGTTGTAAGTCGGTCAAAAAAAATTATGTTGATTCAATCATGCATATATGGGTTGTAATGTTGCCAAATAATTTTATAGTGACTCAATCATGCATATATGTGTTCTAACGCTGTCAATATTTTTTTATATTGATTCAATCATGAATATATGTGTTCTAAGCTTGTCAAAAAACATTATAGTGATTCACTCATGCATATATGTGTTATATTGCTGTCAAAAAAAAATCTTAGACATTGAATCATGCATATATTTGTGATTAAATATATGTGTTCTAAGGTTGTCAAAAAAAATCATAGTGATTCAATCATGCATATATGTGTTCTAAGGCTACCAAAAAAATTTCATAGTGACTCAATCTTGCATATATGTATTCTAAGGCTCTCATAAAAAAAAATCATAGTGATTCAATCATGCAAAAAAGTGTTATAAGGCTGTCAAAAAAATATCATAGTGGTTCAATATTGAATATATGTCTTCTGAGGTTGTCAAAAAAAAAATAATAGTGATTCAATCATGCATAAATATGTTCTAAGCTTTTGAAAAAAAAAATTATAGTGATTCAATCATGCATATATGTGTTTTACCGCTGTAAAAAAATTTTATAGTGATTTAATTATGCATATATGTGTTCTAAGTTTGTAAAAAAAAATTATAGTGATTCAATCATGCATATATGTGTTCTACGGTTGTCAAAAAAATTCTAGTGATTCAATCTTGCATATATGTATTCTAATGTTGTAAAAAAAAAATCATAGTGATTCAATCAAGCATATATGTCTTCTAAGGTTGTCAAAAAAAAATTATAGTGATTTAATCAAGCATATATATGTTCTAAGTTTATCAAAAAAACTTCATAGTGATTCAATCATGCATATATGTGTTCTAATGCGATTTGTGGCATCGCAACACAGTGATTGACAGTCCTACTCTGCGATGCCACACATCGCAGCACACTTGAACAATCCTTCGCATCACGCTAAGATTGACAGTCCAACAATAATCAACAACGTTCTACGCTGCGATGCCACATATCGCTATCCACGTGTGATTAGACATTCGAACAATACCCAAAAATCACTATGCTGTGATGCCACAGATCGCTCTCTGACTCAAAGCACGAAGCTAATTAATTGATTGCGTTTAAAAAAAATATAAATACGGCTTTTCGCATGCCGCCTTTTTTTGATAACCGCCGCCAAATTAAATGCTTGCATTCGAAGTATTAAAAAATACGTCTTTCCATGCCGCTCATTAAGTTTTAAATATTCAAAAATATGTTTTCCATGAGTGATTTGACATTCGAACAATACCCACAAATCACTATGCTGCGATGCCACAGATCGCTCTCCGACTCAAAGCACGAAGTATCCTGCGATGGCAACAAATCCTTTCCTTATCTATTGATTATTTGCATCGCTGTAATCAGTGATGGCAAACAATCGCTGTATTTGTCTTCGCCAATACTTTGTGCGCTATTCTTTCGAGGACCGACACCCGTAGTATCTAAGGGAGGATTTGCTTACTATGTTATTTTTTTTATGATTATTCAAAATTTTGTTGGATATACTTCCTTAAACATAAGCATGAAGTCTTTGCATCGTTTAAGACATATCATATGATGATTAAAAATCAATTTAATGATAATTTAAAAATCTTTAGAGTTGATTCCGGAGGAGAGTATCTTTCAAATGATTTTAAAAACTATCTTGAAAACCATAGAATAGTTCATCATAGATCTTGTCCAAAAACACCACAACAAAACAGTCTAGCTGAAAGAAAACATAGGTATATTATTGAAACAACTAGAACTTTACTCATTTCTCAAAACATTCCAAAAAGTTTTTGGGCCGAGGCGGCTCTTACATCCGTTTATCTTATAAATCACTTTTCTTCAAAAAATCTAAACAAAACTTCAGCTTTTAAAATTTTATACCAAAAGGAACCCGACTAAAATAGGTTAAGAATCTTTGGATGTAAATGTTTTGTCCTTACCGACAAAAATGACAAACTCTCACCAAAAGTCATTCCTTATGCATTTCTTGGATATTCTGAAACTCAAAAAAGATTTAGATGCTATGATGTTAAGAACGACAAACTATATGTTTCTAGGAATGTGACTTTCTTAGGAAACGTTAGTGGTTTTGAGAAGGATGAATCCCATAAAGAGAATATGGATTACTCTTTCTTGTTTAAGTTACTATCTAGAAATGATGATATTTTTAGTGATGATGAACTCAATTAGTTTAGTAAAAAAGAAAATATAGATGAAGACAACCATCCTTCTTATCAACCTACTAATCCTCCCATAGAGGAAAGTTTATTTATTACCGAGACTCAAAGTCGGAAAGATGTAATAATAAAGAATTAAACAGTAAAAGAATTTCACGTTACCGCAACTCATTATACAATTACAACAAATGTATAGTGTGATAAAAATGAAAATCTAGGATTTATTCTGAGTCACTGGACGAATCTGATGAAATTTCATAGACTTGTCTCTCACTTTTTATTGGTGGACCGTCTATCCTGGGTGGCCTCCTCGTTGCGAAACCTTGCCTAAGAAGACTGGTCATCATGTCCACCACTGCATTCAATTGGGTCCCCATAGTGCTTACTTTTGTCCTTAATTTCTTATTCTCCCTCTCAATAAGTTCGAACCTTGCGGCAGAGACAGTCTTCTCTTTTGGAGCAAGAGTTCGGTCTTCCTCGTGATTTGTTACTGATGGACTAGTCGTATTAACCAGATCGAGGTGACGTTTTGGTTGTAGAGGCTGGGCTACAACATGAGAAGGGACAGTTGGGAGGCATGGGTTGACAATTTTCTCAATCTTCCGATTTCGCCGCATTGGTTCCCAATAACTTTCAAAATAGAAGGGATCAAATTGTCGTCCTTCATGATCATACGGTACGGCAGGGAAACCACCTGAGTTCCAATTAAATAATTCGTCCCTGTACCAATCACTCCAATTCACGTGCCTGCCCCCACCATTATTCATCTTCATTCTCACCTCCAAAGGCTTATTTGGGATAGACTGTCCCAAGCCAGATTGTAGGAGAACTCGACTACCTTTCTGCATCTCGGCTTCAAAATTGCAGAATAGCCACAAATCGCGGTAAGACAATCTAGCAGCCTCCGCAACAACGTCTTCATCATCGTCCTCCCCATCTCCATAAGGTCTCCACAAAACCTGTACATTGGTAATTCTTTTTAATAACGAATGACAAATATATTAAAATTTATTTACGCATGATATGGCAACAACGATATGCACTACAGAAGACAATCCTGCAACGATGTATACTTAAGAATGCTGAACATTACAACGACTTATAATACTCAATGGTAAATGCTGACGCGATTGTAAACAATTTTAGAACGTTTACCTCGTTTAATTGCAGCCCATCTAAAATGGACTTAGCATTATAAACTGCGACGTTTATTCTGGCCCAGCGACCGATCTTTGGAAAACCACAAATCGGAGGGCCACACCGTGGACACAATGGGATAATATGTTCCAACGCCCAGGCCTAACAAAAAAAATATTATTAGCAACGCCACAGACTGCAATGAGATTTGTCTACAAATACTAAGTATGTAATCAACAAATACCTGAACAAATGGCCAAAATCCGCCAACTATTTTCGTACCATTACTCGCACTGTGGAGTTGACTGTACAGGTGTGCGAGCATAGCGGCACCCCAGGCATAGTTGTCGACTTCGTCTAAGTCTGCCAGGTACTGCAGCCACATGGAACTTATTCTCGAACCAGAACAATCGGAAAATAATGTAAGAGCAAAAAAATATAGAAGGAAGCCGCGCAACTCTTGGTCAGCTGTTTCAGATGCACAAGTAGCGGAGTGACCTTCCCATTTATTACGAAAAACTGAGACCTTCATTGATGTGGAATTGCTTCCACCAGAAATACATTGACTCCATTCGTCCATCGACATTCCTAGAAGGGCAGTGCAGTTTTCCCTTGCGTTATAGTTTGAATGCCGTAATAGGACAGCACTGCCATCGCACTTAAGGCCAGTGATCCTCGCCACATCTTCTAGAGTCATGGTGATCTCAAAAGAATCAAACTGAAATGTGTTAGTCTTATCATTCCACTTATTTACCAGGTGAGTCATGGTATTCCAGCAAGTTTCAAAATATTGCTGGTCCAAAAGGCCACCGAAGTGCATATTTCGTAGTCGGTCCTTCTGATATGCACTCAGTTGACCATACCAAGACAGAACTACAGGCCATTGACAGCGACCTCCGAGCTTTTCACCTGGTGCTCTACTTCTCCTGTGACCTCCCTGTAACACAAAATAACATATTATTCCTACAAATTATAAATTACTTCCATTTGTACTTATAAATACTATTCTACTAACCGCTATAAATAATATCGGTTGCAGACATACTATCGCAGTAATCGCTATAAATATCAATACCTAACACAGTAATCGCTATACCAAAATCGCTAAACATATTATTAAATCTTCGCAGACAGGACATATATATTTACCTTGGTCGCTATTTTCTGTTGTTCTTGCTCCAACCTGGGACTTTCTGGTGGGTCCAATGCCTCGAACTGCCTTTCAATCTCCATCTCTACCGGCTCCACCGTCGCCTTCCTTTCTCTCGCCTTCCTTTTCTCATCCTCCTTCTGCTTACTTTCTCTGTCCCTATTCTTCTCCTCCTCCTTCTGCTTCCTTTCTCTCTCCTTTTCCGCCTGCTCCTTCTGATTCCTTTCTCTCTCGCGTTTATCCTCCTCCTTCTCCTTCCTTTCTCTCTCCCTTTTCTCCTTCTCCTCCTTCTCCTTCCTTTCTCTCTCCCTTTTCTCCTCCTCCTCCTTCTGCTTCCTTTCTCTCTGCCTTTTCTCCTCCTCCTTCTCCTTCCTTTCTCTCTCCCTTTTTTCCTCCTCCTCCTTCTGCTTCCTTTCTCTCTGCCTTTTCTCCTCCTCCTTCTCCTTCCTTTCTCTCTCCTTTTTCTCCTCCTCCTCCTTCTGCTTCCTTTCTCTCTGCCTTTTCTCCTCCTCCTTCTCCTTCCTTTCTCTCTCCCTTTTCTCCTCCTGCATCCTTTCTCTCTCCTTTTTCGCATCCTCCTCCTTCTCCTGCCTTTCTCTCTCTTTTATCTCCTCCTCCTTCTGCTTTCTTTGTCTCTCCCTTTTCGCCTCTTCCTCCTGCTTCTTCCTTTCCCTTTCCTTTTCTTCCTCCTCCTTCTCCTTCAGTCGCCTTTCTTTCTCCTCGATTTCTTATTTCCTTCTTTGCAGCAGTTCTTCCACCTGCTTCTTCCTTTCCCTTTCCTTTTCTTCCTCCTTCTCCTTCCGCCGCCTTTCTTTCTCTTGCAGTTGTTGTTTCCTTCTTTCCTGCAATTCTTCCTCCTGCTTCTTCCTTTCTCTTTCCTTCTCTACCTCCTCCTCCTTCTCCTTCCGTTGCCTTTCCTTCTTTTCCTCATTCTCCTTCTGCTGCCTTTGCATTTCCTTAGCTTCCTCGCACTCCAACTCCCTCCTTCGCCTTTCCTTTTCTTCCTCAAACTGAGAAATATTCTGTTCCTTCTCTTCCTCCTCCTTATTCATTTGCCTTCGCCTCTCCTCCGCCTCCTTGTGTCGCATTGCTCTACTCTCCAAGTTTCTCCTATGAGCCTCCGCCATCATATTGCTAACATCCCTTTCCCACTCATCCGCCTTCTTCTTCCTCTTTTCCATCTGCTGTGCGTTAATCCTCCGCCTTCTATTTATATTCTCATCAATATTTCTGGCCTTTGCCTTCTCTTCGTCATCCTTGTTCTGCATCTTTCGTTCTTCAGAGTTCTTCCTTTGGTCCGCAGCCTCGATATCTGATAGATAATCCTCCGCAAAATACGATTCCAAGGCTTTTTCCCTGTCTTCATCGTTCTCAATCTTAAGTATATTTTGGTATCTTTCAAAAACTTTGGATAGATGGGACTGGCGGATCACTTCTCTAATAGACAACCCATAGAACGACGGGGTATCTCTAATCTGATGAGACGCAGACATTGCTAACCTGCACAACACAATACACGATCATCATCATTAGAAATCATCGGAATATTTGGGTTCATAATACAAATCCTTGTATAAGAACCAATTTTCAGATTGAAGAAAGAAAACTTACACGAAACTCACCGAAACGATGGGAATTTGAATATTCCAACTGTAGAGTAAGCAACAGTAACAACTAATACGCAACAGAAGGTGGCAACGATGCTGCGACTGCGCGTAAGACAGAAACAGATGCTCTGGTAAAAATGAAAGGATGCTCTGGCAACTCGAGATGAAAGCAAAGAATCTCCGGTAGAGTGCTTAGAGCGAGAAAGGATTTTTTTGAACTATTTGTATCATACAACATAACGCTTGCTACATACGCAAACTCTGCGGAACGTTTTCCCGCGATATCGATGGAGGGCAGTTTTGTCATTTTCACGAACCGACGATTCAGTTTTCTAGAAGGAGGGCATTTATGTCCGTCCGAGGAAGAGGAACCGACGATTCAGTTTTCTAGAAGGAGGGCATTTATTTCTGTAAATTTTCAGCGATATCTATTGTCATTTCATTCCCCATTTTAACTTCAACGATACATTACAACCACCTGCGGAACGTTTTCCCGCGATATCGATGGAGGGCAGTTTTGTCATTTTCACGAACCGACGATTCAGTTTTCTAGAAGGAGGGCATTTATGTCCGTCCGAGGAAGAGGAACCGACGATTCAGTTTTCTAGAAGGAGGGCATTTATTTCTGTAAATTTTCAGCGATATCTATTGTCATTTCATTCTCCATTTTAACTTCAACGATACATTACAACCACCTGCGAAACATTTTCCCGCGATATCGATGGAGGGTAGTTTTGTCTTTTTCACGAACCGACGATTCAGTTTTCTAGAATGAGGGCATTTATGTCCGTCCGAGGAAGAGGAAGCGAATGGCGGTAAAGGTTACTTAAGTCTTTGCTGCGGCACCAAATTACGATGCAATATGATGGCGACCCACATGGGGATACATGCCGGTCTGCATCTTATACGTGGCGCGGTTTGGAACCCCCAAACATGAGATCTCAGTACCGGCTCTGTAAATAATTCCGTAAATCGCTATAGCAATTTGTAGTGTCTTTCGCAAATCGCTATAGCGATTTGTAGTGTTATTCAGTAAGCAAATCGCTGTAAATCCCTACCCGAATTAGGACCAACTTGTCAGTGCCATATCTCCCTAACCGGAGGTCATATTTCAAATCCGTAAAAAGTGGTGTCTTCGTTATTGAGTCTAGTTTATTTCTATAAATTTTCAGCAATTTCTATTGTCAGTTCATTTCCCATTTTAACTTCAATGATACATTACAACCATAATCATCAAAAGAAAGATTGCCCAAGCCTTGCCGGATTCTGCACTGTTGCTTTTGAAATTGTTGGGGTCCTCTCGAGCGAGCTCTCCAAGCAATGGGAGTCCCATCATCGCCAAATCTTCCAAGGTGATCGTCATCTCTCCCCACGGAAACACAAAGGTGTTGGTCTCCCAGCACCATGCTTCAAACAGAGCCCTTATCACGTTGGCCTGACACTTTATGTTCCCTAAGGATGCCTTCAAAGCCCCGTAGATCCCAACCTTGTTCCAACCTCCTCCGAACTTGGGTTCCAGTCGCCGGAACCAGTCGGATAGCCCAGGCAGTGGCCTCATTGCACCTTCTAACCTGTAATTTCCAGACCAATCTGCCCTGCCGGACTTGATTTCGGCTTCGAGGGGTGGCATTTCCATTGACGTCTCAAACGCCGCAACCTCCTCTTCTTCTTCCACCTCTCCAACGGTTGGCTGCAACAGTTGGGCTTCACCCTTCCAAACAGTTATGCTCAGAGCAACATGTCAACGTCCCACTGATAGGCAAAACAACATTTCAAAGGTTATTTATCATAATGTCAGCTTTAGTTGAATCTGTTTTGATTGCAATGTTTGAAGCATCTCTTTCTTGCTTTGATTGTTTGTGTTTGTTGCTTGCTGCTTAAGTGCTTCTCAGTAAGCAGAATCTGGCCCTCATGCTCATCTCGATTGGATTACTGAGATTCCACCAGTAAGATTCGTAGTCCTTCTTGCTGCTAACTCTTTACATTTGCAGGTTGTTTCTTCAAATGATTATAATAATGACAAATATGCGAAGGAGTTCAGTATCAGTGTTTCTAATGCGCTTGCTACTTGTCCTGCTCGAGTTTTGCCAACTCCTCGTGTGAGTTGATCATATGTAATTTATTGTTTTGTTCATTATTCTGATCAACTCACACGAAGAGTTGGCAAAACCCGAGCAGGACAAGTAGCAAGCGCATTAGAAACACTGATACTGAACTCCTTCGCATATTTGTCATTATTATAATCATTTAAAGAAACAACCTGCAAATGTAAAGAGTTAGCAACAAGAAGGACTACGGATCTTACTGGTGGAATCTCACTAATCCAATCGAGATGAGCATGAGGGCTAGATTCTGCTTACTGAGAATCACTTAAGCAGCAAGCAACAAACACAAACAATCAAAGCAAGAAAGCGATGGTTGATGAGCCCGAATGGGTAGCATCCTGTGAGGGCAAAGGGCCATGAACACGCTGGGAGGAGCCCTCAGACCCCCCTTCTGTAAGGGTAAAAGCTCTAAATCAGACTCAATAACTCTTCAAGTTGAATGATGCTACCCACACTGAGAGGAGCCCCCAGACCCTCCTCCTGTAAGGGTAAAAACTCTGAATCAGGCTCCACAACAGTAAATGTGCAGGTCAATCGGTGCTTGATGGAGCAATGTAAGATCTTCTGTTGGATGTGCATAGAAGCAGAAATAGAAGGGAGAGAGAGTGTGAAAGGGTTGATGTCCAGGGGAGATATCTTTCTCGGATAATCCTGTAATGCAGAGACTGGGTCTTAAATAATCATCTTCGGGGCACTTAAGTCTTTACAACCACTCCTTTTCAAGAACCGTCATTTTTTTTTGCACCAATGGAGGAGAGGGTACTTAAGTCTTTGCAATCGCATCAAACTCCAACGCTATAGCGATTTGTAGTGTTATTCAGTAAGCAAATCGCTGTACCTAACCGGAGGTCATATTCCAAATCCGTAAAAAGTGGTGTCTTCGTTATTGAGTCTAGTTTATTTTTGTAAATTTTCAGCGATTTCTATTGTCATTTCATTCCCCATTTTAACTTCAACGATACATTATAACCATAATCATCAAAAGAAAGATTGCCCAAGCTAAGAGTCTTGAGAGAGTAGAGGAGGGCCTCACCACCCACCGAATAACAAAAAATACAACGACTCAACTTCAAGTGCAGTAGGGACCCAGAGTCGAATAAATTTAGAGGCGGCTCATCAGTAAGGACCCACAACAGGCAATGTGCAGGTCAGTCGGTGCTTGATGGAGCAATGTAGGATCTTCTGATGGATGTGCATAAAAGCAGAAATAGACCCAGTCTCTGCACTGGAGGATTATCCGAAAAAGAAATCTCCCCTGGAGGAGGCCATGAACATCAACCCTCTTACTCTCTCTCTCTCCCTTCTATTTCTGCTTCTGTGCACATCCATCAGAAGATCCTACATTGCTCCATCAAGCACCGACTGACCTGCACATTGACTGTTGTGGGTCCTTACTGATGAGCTGCCTCTAAATTTATTCAACTCTGGGTCCCTACTGCACTTGAAGTTGAGTCGTTGTATTATTTGTTATTCGGTGGGTGGTGAGGCCCTCCTCTACTCTCTCAAGACTCTTAGCTTGGGCAATCTTTCTTTTGATGATTGTGGATAATCATCAAAAGAAAGATTGCCCAAGCTAAGAGTCTTGAGAGAGTAGAGGAGGGCATCACCACCCACCGAATAACAAAAAATACAATGACTCAACTTCAAGTGCAGTAAGAACCCAGAGTCAAATAAATTTAGAGGCAGCTCATCAGTAAGGACCCACAACAGTCAATGTGCAGGTCAGTCGGTGCTTGATGGAGCAATGTAGGATCTTCTGATGGATGTGCACAGAAGCAGAAATATAAGGGAGAGAGAGCGAGAGAGGGTTGATGAGCCCCCGGACCCCCCTCCTGTAAGAGCAAAGGCCATGAACACGCTGGGAGGAGCCCTCAGACCCCCCTTCTGTAAGGGTAAAAGCTCTGAATCAGACTCCATAACTCTTCAAGTTGAATGATGCTACCCACACTGGGAGGAGCTCTCAGACTCCCCTTTCTGTAAGGGTAAAAACTCTAAATCAGACTCCACAACTCTTCAAGTTGAATGATGCTACCCACGCTGAGAGGAGCCCCCAGACCCTCCTCCTGTAAGGGTAAAAACTCTGAATCAGGCTCCACAACAGTAAATGTGCAGGTCAGTCGGTGCTTGATGGAGCAATGTATGATCTTCTAATGGATGTGCACAAAAGCAGAAATAGAAGGGAGAGAGAGAGATAGTGAGAGTTGAATGATGCTACCCATGCTGGGATGAGCCCCCAAACCCTCCTCCTGTAAGGGTAAAAACTTTGAATCAGGCTCCACAACATTCAATGTGCAGGTCAGTCGGTGCTTGATGGAGCAATGTATGATTTTCTAATGGATGTGCACAGAAGCAGAAATAAAAGGGAGAGAGAGTGAGTAAGAGGGTTGATGTTCATGGTCTCCTCCAGGGGAGATTTCTTTTTCGGATAATCCTCCAGTGCAAAGACTGGGTCTTAAATAATCATCTTCGGGGCACTTAAGTCTTTATAACCACTCCTTTTCAAGAACCGTCATTTTTTTTTGCACCAATGGAGGAGAGGGTACTTAAGTCTTTGCAATCGCATCAAACTCCAACGCTAATTAATGCTGACAAACATGGGGATACGAGACGCACATACTTACATATGTGGTGCTCTTTGGGACCCCCAATCATGAGATGTAGCTAACTGCCCTGTTCGGGGGGGAACATATAACCTGCTTCGCTTTTATAGGGTCCCCGGGAAAGCCTTTCCCCGTGGGAAAATGTGGGACCCATAGAGCCTGAGAAATAAACGGGTCTTACGGAAATAGAGTCTCGCATCTGTTTTTGGAGAACACACCGGCTTTGCCTTCGGTAAATTTCAAATGCCCACCAAGCTTTTCTATCTTGATTAATATACCTAACATAGTTATCCCATTTCCCAAATGACCCCTCAAGCTTCATCCACCTTTATTCCTACAACATTCTCTGCTACTTTACGCTTAATCTTGGATTAGTGTCCATCATAGATAGCTCTGTCAACGGGTCAGTTTTACCACGATTAATACATGGATTCAGGTATATTTTGTGAAATTTTATAACAGACCCAGAGTTTCGATTAAGATCCACAAATTTTCAATGTAAAACTAATAAAAAATATTATTTTATCGGGTATGGCCCGGGTCTGATTCATGTAGTTCTTATCGGGTTCAGGTATGGTTTCTCTTATGATGGGTCCGATTAGACCCAGGTTCGGATCAGATACCATACCAGAAAATCAGGGCCAGATCTGGTTCCACCTGGGTCCGAACCAAGCCCGACCAGTTGACACCCCTAATCATAGACAGTATATCTTCCCTCCCTCACATGTTCACTATGAGTTTAGTGTTGCACGTACTTCAAATAAAATACAAGATGATTATCGGAGAGCGCAACGAGGCATTTTATTTGCCAATCAACTTTTTCTGTTTGAGATGATGAAAACAAGATAAAGTTTGGTTAAAAGATAACAGTACTGAGAGAAGCTAAAATATGTTTTAATTATTAGTGCATGCGAACTGGTTATTTTCGCACAAAGTTAACCCATGAGGTTATCTGCCTAATCCGAGTTCAAAGTTTGCAGGGTTATGGATCCATGTTTGAATAGTCCCATTGCTTCCTTTTAGGAAGAATCGATGTAATTTAACTTTTTTGACTAATGAACTGGTAAGGATCTGCCCAACCCCAGCTTTCCATCAAACAAAAAAATAGTTCGCATGATATTTGAAAATGGAAGAATTTTTTTGTGCATGGGTATGTTAATGGCACATTGGGCTATCCCTGGTTTCTATTCTCATATCTTGCATAAAATTGTATATTAAACAAAGATTATGCTCAGTGTGTGTTGGCACATATAACCTGCCCCGTCGATAATTCCATACAGCTCTCTTTCTCTCTCTCTCTCTCTCTCTCTCTATATATATATATATATATATATATATATATATATATATATTAACAAAAATTATGCTTAGTTATCCCAACCTCGATACTCCCATACAACTCTCTCTCTCTCTCTCTCCAAAGTCTCTCTCTCTATATATATATATATATTAAACAAAGATTATGCTTAGTTATCCCAACCTCGATACTCCCATACAACTCTCTCTCTCTCTCTCTGTATAACACGTGCTCACCAAACAGTTTTTAACACAGTACAACTCGATACCAACAATGCAAATTTAAGTTCCCCGAGATATTCCCCGCCAACAAAAGCATTTTGAATTCTTAATCCAAAAAACTCGCTGTAAAACCTAAAAGAAAAACGAAACGAAAAAGGAAAACGCTTTGCGGAAAGACTGTCTAATTCAATATTCATTCATTGATGACCATTGACCACCATGAGAGGTTTATACTTCGAGTCTACATACTCCAAGCCAATCATCATCATCACCATTCATCATCGGATTCAAAACAGCGGAAAAGAAACTATGAAAGCCCAGAGGGAATAGTTTTTGAGAGAGTACAAAGGAGTAAGAAACAAAGCAAAGCGAGAAAACAGCAGCAGCAGCAGGAACAGTGGAGAGTAGTTGAGTCGAGTATTACCTCAACCACCTGCTGGCGTCGCCCGCAGTGGAAGGCGACTGCTCCCAGCCGGCGACGCTCTCGGTGCACCACGAGTAGTTGGAGCCCGAGTGGTGCGTCGTCCCCGATCGCGCGGGCGGAGGGACGACGCCCTTGAAACTCGGGCTGCGCAGGCTCTGCGCAGGGTCCGGTGCCGGGTACGAGAGTCGCTTCTTCACGCAGCTCCCTCTATCCCTCTCCCTTTCCCTCTCCCTCTCCCTTTCCGGTGTCCCGGGCCTCTGCCTCGGGGCGCTCTGCGACCTCACCCTTGCTTTCGCCGACTCGGTCGCTGCCATGTAGTTGGGCATCCCACCACCGCCTTCATGTTGGCCGTGCCTGCAGTAGAACCCCAGCGTGCACACCATCGACTGCCGGTCCTCCTCGCGAGCCCGCGAGCACCTCGGGCTCGCCGACCTCACCTGCAGCGCCCGGGCCTTCGCCGGAGACGGCGTCGAAGGCGAGTGGTGGTGGACGGAAGAGTGTGGTGTCCTTTGGTGAAGAGGGGAGGAATGGCCGAGGCCGACGCTGTTTGGTTGGCCGCGTCTGCTCCTCTGCCACGAGTCGTTGATGGAGGAGGAAGAGTACGGCCTGGCGGTGTCGACCTCCACCGTCTTGATGTAGTCCCTGTGGTCGACCGAAGCCCTGCTCCTGCTCTCCCACGGCCTCGTGGCCATCCACCGGTCCAGCCAGTTGGTTGACGAGATCCCCGACGCTCGCTCGTCGTCCGTTTCTTCGATGGTTGAGGGGTTGGAGCTCCTCCCCGACGACCTCCATATCTAAAATATTTAAGTAACGAGGAAATACCCATTATACGAGAGAGAGGGGGACAGAGAGAGGCAATGATGAAACCTATATATGTGAGAGGGAGAGAGAGAGAGAAATGATGAAACCTATGTGAGTTTCGAGTAGAAGGAATGAAAACCGACGAGAGAGAGAGAGGAAATAATGAAACGTAAAGTTACTAGTCTCTCGTCAGCATTAATAATTTGTACAGTACCAGCCACTTTCAGTACGCAGACAACAATCTTCTAATTGAGAGATAGAGACCTCTTGGTTACATAGAATTCATAGAACGACGGATGAAAAGATAACTCTTTACATAGCTAGGGTGAGAGAGAGAGAGAGACCTCTTCGTTATATAGAACGACGGATGAAAAGATCTCTACTTAGCTAGGATGAATATGAGAGAGAGGGGGGGCTATACCTGGTGGGAGAAGGCATAAGCAAGAGCCTTTTCACGTTTGACTGCAGCGTCTTTCCTGCTTTGAAGCTTGGCTTGGATCTCCTCTATGGTATGAGGACGGTCGTCCCAATCATCCGTAAGGCAGCTGCCATCTCTCGACTGCCAACAAACCACACACCAAGAGTTCACACACACAACCATCATCTCAAAACTCAAAAAACAGAACAAAAATACCATACAAAAATTCTTGTAAAATCTAGGATTCCTGAGTAGACCAGCCATGAAATCAACACACTCAATATTCAGGACACTGACGATGCGACCAGGGCAATCATGGTCATTTCTCCCCTACCACCAAGGGCAATCTGGTCATTTAGTGCGTCGTCTGGAGTGGCCCGCCATATAGTGGTCTATAGAGTAAATGCAGGAAAAAGGGGAGAGGAGATGTGGATGGGTCGATGTTGTTGGAGGGGGGCGACATACGATGGATTTTCTTTCGGATGATAATTCCTGGAGGAAGCGTGACTGCCACAAGGCCTTGTTAATGGAGTCTGACGCAGCGGACGATTCCTGTGAGAGCCTTAAACGCTGGTCACGCACCCTCGTCTGCACCCGGACCAGCGCCTGCATGCACCGGAGCGTCATGTTGGCCTGCTTCCTCACGTTGTGCCCTCGAACCAGCGCCTGCAGCTTCACCAGCCCCCTCAGAGCCCTCAGCGCCCTCTTCGCCTGCAACAATAACAAAAAAAGAAAGTGAATAAGGCAGAGACAGAGATAAAGTTCTTTGATCTTTCTTTCTTTTTTTCTTGTTCATTCTGTTTTCTCTCTATATGGATAATTGTTAAGCACCAAGAAGCCTCGAAAGGCCGTCTGGATCTTGATCGCGGCGTATTGCTCCCTGAGCAAGCTCGCGGGTCTGGTGAGGCGCACCACCTCCACTGCCGCCTGCGCCGAAGCCACCGCCGCCTCGGCTGCTGCCGCCGTCGCCACGGCTACGGCCATGGCGTGCCTCTGGTCCGTGATGACCGAAACCGGCTGCGCCTTTATCGAGCTCTGCGCGGCGTCCTGGCTTGATGGTGGTGGCTTCCGAAACAACCATCTTCGCTTCTCCCTCTTCTGCATTACAGAGAAGCAACCAAACATAAAGAAACTTCAGAAATATGAAACTCCAGAGAGAATGCCAAGAGGAACGAAGAAGAAGCCTTGAACTAATATTACCTTCTCTTCTTCCTCTTGCTCGTTCTCATCTCTCCTCCTGCAACTCCTCTTCTCTTCCTTGGATGGAGATCTGAACGCCCTCTTCACTGCAGTCAGCCAAGAGCTCCCCACCTTCCCCATTTCCCCCACACACAAGGAGCCGCTACATCTGTGTCTGATAATCAACGGCCCGCTCTGCGTCCTCTTTGATGCTTGATATAGTCATCCAGTCAGAGACAAATCAATAATGTTGGCAGTCGTAGTTCGGAGGAGAAATTATTGAAAGAAAGAGAGAGAGAGGGGGGGGGGCATCTCGAGAATCTCGAAAGGCGGACACATCCCTCGGCCTTTTGTTTCCGTTGCCACGGGAACATCAAGGCAGAGCCATCGAGTCGGATGCACGTTGTGTCGACAGAGCTCTACAAAATTTTCTCTGTTCTCTCTATCTTTTCTGGTAAAAAAGAAAAGAGTCAGGCTTTTGTTTTGTACCTGGCATTCATCAACACAGGAGCAGTAGCCAAGGTGGATTGGTTGTCGTCACTAACGACGGAGGAGGCGTGTGAAGAGATTCTAATCTAAGTTGGTCACTTCTCCAAGGCCACCACGAGCCCCTTATAAATGAGACCAAAGACGATGCATTCAAAGGGCATCTTGTTTTGGGGAAGGAGCGGGCTCAGAACCGCACCACTGTTCATTGGGCTCCTTGTGGTCAAGCCTGTATTCGGTCCGTACCCTCAGCATTTCGAGATTCTAGTAAAAAGTATAAACAACTTTAGGCTCTTTCATTTATTCTATAATATGGGAAAACGCAGCAACCATTATTATACAAAGTTTTACTGTATTCTAAAATGCCATGTTTGGATATCATTATCTATCTTCCGGCTCAAACGGAAAGAATGAGTGCAATCTCAGTAGTATAATTCAAAAAATAATACCAAGGTTGCTTTTATAAACAATGAGACAATGGAGGGATTCTGAATTTCTTTCTGATGATATGATGGGTTATGTTTTCTCTGTCAAATAGGATGTGACCAAGCTCTTGAATCCCATGGTTGGGACTCACGAACGAGGTCGAGTGTCACGTGATAGCCAGTGAGTACTAAGAAATCCTTTCAGTACAAACTTTTTTTTATCAACTGATGCCGTGGGCCAACCTATCTGCGCCTTACAGTATGGAGATAGGAATCTAGGCTTGAAGGTGCCTAGTTGGCTAAACTTGAGCCTAGGTTTGTTCCAGTTGGTCAGCACAGGTTTCCTTCCCTTATGCTCGAGCTTTATCAAGTATGGTCGACAGAGCCCTAGTAGGCTAAGCCTACCCGTAGGTAAGACCAATCCAGATTTTGTAGTGAGGATTTGAGAGGAAGCTTAAATTAGTAGATACTAAACAGATTAGAGGATATGACCTTCAAAGCTAACACAGTAGCGACTCGTTAGTGATATCTAGATAGGTGGAAAGGTTTGACCCTTGCTTTCTTTAGACCCACCCAGGGCTGAGCAACTGTGACAGCTGGTTCAAATGTTAGTCTCGAATTATGGTGGGATCCAGAGTAAGAGGTTTTAATGCACGCGATCCAAATTTCGCACTAATGTGACAAGGGAACCCCTTGGCTTCCTCGCTCCCCTTTAAAAAAAAAAGTTGAGACTGTAAAAGAAGTATAAAGCAAAACTGAAGCAGACCACACTACTAGGGCTAGAATCTGGTTGAGGACCGTGTCTACCTTTAGGGTTCGAAACATCAAACGCCTCTCATACAAGATCGAGAGTGTCCCGGCAGATTCATGGACTAGTCATAGCAGGAAATACTTTTCCCAGGAAAATGTGAAAATTTTAAGGACTCCTTTGTTTCATGCAACTGGCCTCTAGATCTTTGGTCTAATGTCAAATTCCCAACCACTGAATTATGAACCCCCTTGTTATTTGTTTGGCAGCCGGCCATGGAAAATTCTCAACGTTATCCCAAACTTAGAACATAGATTCAGATCAACCTAGACATAAAGACCCTTAATTGTGAATTCTAAATCACTTAATGATTGGTAAAACTGGGCTATAAGACAGCTTGGTTAATTTGGATCGGCTGACTGGCACAACATTTACTGGGCCAGGTCAGAGCCGAATAACCAGCCCACAGTCTGCCCGTTAAGGTCAAGGATTTTAATTGGGCTGGGGGAGGCTTGGGTGCCCTAAGATTTGTATCTGTATCTGGGTTTATATTTGGTGCTAATGAAGGTACAGAACTATTAAACTAAAAATCATAGGTCGGACTGTATCTACTCAATTTGATTGCAAAGATGTTCAGCTTGGTTTGTTTGCTAAGAATCAAACCTTAGATCGTGTTTTCTCAATGTAAAATAATGATTTTTTTGAGTTGCAAAAATTTGGTATGTTGTGAGCGGTTGATATTTTAACCCTCTAAAAAAATTACTTACATGTCACAATCATACGTTTCAAAACTTATTTTCTACTTAACAAACTTTATAGATCATATCCATATGTTAGGTCTGCAAACATAATGTAAAAATTATGAAAATAAGCTAATTTCTAGTTCTTTACCTTAATTACTCTCTCTCTATGTTTCTCTCTTTATATATATATATATATATATATATATATATATATATATATATATATATATATATATATATATATATATATATATATAGGGTAATTGAAATATGTAAACAAGCAAAATATGTAAACTGGTATGCATGAAGATTTTCATAGTTTTTTTTTTTAAATTTCACCGTACAAAAACAAACTCTTATATAAAATATGTAAACTGGTATGTACGGGAATTCATAGTTTTTTTTTTTAATTTCACCATACAAATGCGATCTAGATGCTTAGTTTTATAGAAACAAACTCTTATACCATCTTAGTACAATGTATAAGAAGGGATCTTTTAAGGTCTGAAAATCAATGGCTCAGAATTTTCATAAATATTCAAGCATACAAAATCACATTTCTTGATCCAATTACGATTATCCAATAGTCGATTCCAAGCAAATGAACCATGTTGAATACATCTGCAAGGTTAGATTTGCAAAAAACCCAATCAAAATTTTGGTTCATACTAGTTTATATATTTTGCAGGTTTACATATTTCAGTTTTCACACACACATGTATATAATAGGAAAGGGGGACCGTCTAACCAAAGGAACACTACAACAAAGCAGTAGATTAGCGACGACCACATTCCGTCGCTAATCCGTCGCTAACATGGTTAGCGACGGATTAGCGACAACTAGGCGACAGTATGCTTACGTCGCGAATATTTCGACGCTAACTGGCGACATAATTATTCCGTTGCCAGGTCCGTCGCTAATTGCGATGGAATAACGAGCGCTATATTCCGTCGCCAATCCGCCGGTACTAAATGGCGACCACGGCTTGGCGACGGATTTACTTCTGTCGCTATGCCGTCGCTAGATTAATATGAATAGCGACGGATGGTTCTGTCGCTAATCCGTCGCAAACACGAAAAAAAAATTAAAAAAAAATTATTTGAAAATTAAATACCGAGCAATTTCTATTTCCTGTACAATTTATATTTCCTATAAATAAAAAACAAACCACACAAAAAATTTCATATAACAAGAATCTACAACAATTAATCGTTCCACCTTAAAATTAAGAAGTTTAATTATTTACAATTCAACAATTACAATTAGGAAACATAAAAAAAATAGAACTTCTTCAACACAGTCCTCTAATCATCGCCAAGATTTTGTGCGTCTTCTTGTTCATTGTCTTTATCTGTCCCTTCAGCTCCACTACGCTGATTATCGCTAGCAGCCTACACAAGAAAAGAACAGTTAGTATTTATAAACAAAATATAATGAAATAAATTACACACTATATGTGATTCTATCATGTGCTCATGTGTGATCTAAGGCAATAAAAAAACTCTATATGTGATTCTATCATGCTCATATGTGCTCTAAGGCAGACAAAAAGTTATATATATATATATATATATATATATATATATATATATATATATATATATATATATATATATATATATATATGTGTGTGATTCTATCATGCTCATATGTGTGCTAAGGCAGTCAAAAAATTGAATATGTGAGTATAGCATGTTCATATGTGTTCTAAGGCATCTAGAAAAACTCTATATGTGATTCTACCATGCTCAGATGTGCTTTAAGGCAGGCAAAAAACTATATATGTGATTCGATCATGCTCGTATGTGTACTAAGGCAGTCAAAAAATTGAATATGTGAATATAGCATGCTCATATGTGCTCTAAGGCAGGCAAAGCAAAAAAAATTATATGTGATTCTATCATAAATGATATATAGCATGTTCATATGTGTTCTAAGGCAGTAAGAAAACTCTATATGTTATTATAGCATGCTCATATATGTGCTAAGGCAGTCAAAAAACTGAATATGTGATTATAATATGCTCATATGTGTTCTTAGGCAGTCAAAAAACTGAATATGTGATTATAGCATGATCATATGTGTTCTAATGCAGTCAAAAAAACTTTATATGTGATTCTATCATGCTCATATGTGTTCTTAGGCTGGCAAAAAACTTTATATGTGATTATAGCATGCTCATATGTGCTCTAATGCAATAAAAAAACTTTATATGTTATTATAGCATGCTCATATGTGCTCTAAGGCAGTCAAAAAACTGAATATGTGATTATAACATGCTCATATGTGTTCTTAGGCAGTCAAAAAACTGAATATGTGATTATAGCATGCTCATGTGTTCTAATGCAGTCAAAAAAACTTTATATGTGATTCTATCATGCTCATATGTGCTCTAAGGCAGACAAAAAGTTATATATATATATATATATATATATATATATATATATATATATGTGATTCTATCATGCTCATATGTGTGCTAAGGCAGTCAAAAAATTGAATATGTGAGTATAGCATGTTCATATGTGTTATAAGGCATCTAGAAAAACTCTATATGTGATTCTACCATGCTTAGATGTGCTTTAAGGCAGGCAAAAAACTATATATGTGATTCGATCATGCTCGTATGTGTACTAAGGCAGTCAAGAAATTGAATATGTGAATATAGCTTGCTCATATGTTCTCTAAGGCAGGCAAAGCAAAAAAATTTATATGTGATTCTATCATAAATGATATATAGCATGTTCATATGTGTTCTAAGGTAGTAAAAAAACTCTATATGTTATTATAGCATGCTCATATGTGTGCTAAGGCAGTCAAAAAACTGAATATGTGATTATAATATGCTCATATGTGTTCTTAGGCAGTCAAAAAACTGAATATGTGATTATAGCATGCTCATATGTGTTCTAATGCAGTCAAAAAAACTTTATATGTGATTCTATCATGCTCATATGTGTTCTTAGGCTGGCAAAAAAACTTTATATGTGATTATAGCATGCTCATATGTGCTCTAATGCAATAAAAAAACTCTATATGTTATTATAGCATGCTCATATGTGCTCTAAGGCAGTAAAAAAACTGAATATGTGATTATAACATGCTCATATGTGTTCTTAGGCAGTCAAAAAACTGAATATGTGATTATAGCATGCTCATATGTGTTCTAATGTAGTAAAAAAAACTTCATATGTGATTCTATCATGCTTATATGTGCTCTAAGGCAGACAAAAAGTTATATATATATATATATATATATATATATATATGTGTGATTCTATCATGCTCATATGTGTGCCAAGGCAGTCAAAAAATTGAATATGTGATTATAGCATGTTCATATGTGTTCTAAGGCATCTAGAAAAACTCTATATGTGATTCTACCATGCTCAGATGTGCTTTAAGGCAGGCAAAAAACTATATATGTGATTCGATCATGCTCGTATGTGTGCTAAGGCAGTCAAAAAATTGAATATGTGATTATAGCATGCTCATATGTGCTTTAAGGCAGGCAAAGCAAAAAAAATTATATGTGATTCTATCATAAATGATATATAGCATGTTCATATATGTTCTAAGGCAGTAAAAAAACTCTATATGTTATTATAGCATGCTCATATGTGTGCTAAGGCAGTCAAAAAACTGAATATGTGATTATAATATGCTCATATGTGTTCTTAGGCAGTCAAAAAACTGAATATGTGATTATAATATGCTCATATGTGTTCTTAGGCAGTCAAAAAACTGAATATGTGATTATAGCATGCTCATATGTGTTCTAATGCAGTCAAAAAAACTTTATATGTGATTCTATCATGCTCATATGTGTTCTTAGGCAGGCAAAAAAACTTTATATGTGATTATAACATACTCATATGTGCTCTAATGCAATAAAAAAACTATATATGTTATTATAGCATGCTCATATGTGCTCTAAGGCAGTCAAAAAACTGAATATGTGATTATAACTTGCTCATATGTGTTCTTAGGCAGGCAAAAAGTTATATATATGATTCGATTATGCTCATATGTGTTCTAAGGCAAACAAAAAACTGAATATGTGATTATACCTGAGAGGGACCTGGAATCAAAGATCCCCTATCCTGAACAGCGGCCTTGATCTCATTTCGGGGAAAGGGGGCGACGGTGTATTGGAAGTAGTTATTCAGTGATTCATTAATGATCTGGCGTACATCATCACCAGAAAGAATAGTCGGCTGCTTGGAGCTTATGTCGGCGCAAGAAGTCGGTGAGCCGTAACTGGAAGAACCAATAACTGGTGAAGTGTTCATATTACTCCCAAACCCGAACACGCGACCTTTTTTGGGTTCACCTGCTGCAGTCACCCATGCTGTAGGATCAAATGATGGATGCTGAGTAGCGTCATCGCCATATCGCTCTACTATTTGTTGCTCATATGCCTCCTACAAAATAATGTTTAAAGTATTCATTAATAATTAATGATAACATTATGATAACTTGCATATATATTGCAATGATTATTAATAGAATTAATACATACCGTTGTCGTTCTCGCCTTCTCTGATACGAAGACTCCCGTGGTCTTCCGTTTATGTGTTTCTACAAACACATCCTTATATGGTACACTGCTTCCTTTTTCTGCTTCCTGCGAAGTTAAATGACAAAAGATTTAGTACACAAGTTTGCAATAATACTTATAAAATTAATATTATATATTGATGAGTTACCATTTTCTTTAGGTGGCTCCCAAATGTCTTAGATCCACCTGTGTGTAGATGGGCTTCGGGCATCTTCGATCGATTTTGTGCAGCCTTCGCAGAACGATTTCTAAATGCATCTCTCGCCCACTTATCGCACATTTCATGCCAGTAATCTCTCCTGATAGTAATAGGACCATGGCCCTTCCACAGTAATGGATCATCTACTACGCCAGATGCTTTTTTTGCTGCAGTCTTCATAGTGTGCAGCATGTCTGCAAATCGATTGGCAGCCACCTTCTGCGACACCTTCCTTGCATCATTTTCTTCCACCGTAGTTGTGAACCGATTCGAAGCCTACAAATATTTTCAGAAAGTTAGTAGACATTGCTTAAATAAATTAAATATGAAACACATTAACTATGAGGAACAACTGTATACCATGAATGAGGACCACAATCTGTCTAACACCTTCTTTGGGTACTCTTTCCATTGAGCAACTGGTTCTGGTAGATGTTGAAGAAGTGAATTCCTAATCTCCCGTACTACTTCTTGTGGCTCAAACCTCGTGCTGCACATGAATTGTTACACAGTAAATATCAATATAAAATATTTAAAAGATATGCAATAATTGAAAACAAAATACTTACGGTCGATTATCGATATACACTATTCGAATGAGTCTTCTTGTGTCAGCCTGAGAAGACACTATTTCCTGTGTTGGCTGTTGACTTGTGTGATCAACTGGTGTAGGTGGGTCGTGTACAGACGCAACATCATCTGTAAAAAAATACATTAGAACTTCTCAGAATGCACATTTGAACTAATCAAGCATCCAATTAGTTATATGATATACCTATCACAGGAGCCCGTGAAGATGAAGGCTGAGTCTGGCTACTACTGGATGAGCGACCACTATAACCTCCACGAACCATATTCTAACAAATAACATATGTCATACAATACATTCAAATAATTCACATCAAGTATTACAATGCATTCAAGTCATTAACATCAAGCATTGCAATGCATTCAAATAATTCAAATCATTCACATCAAGTATTGCAATAATTCAAATCATTCGTTGCATAAATTATAATACATTCAGATAATTGAAATCATTCACATCAAGTATTACAATGCATTCAAATCATTCGTATCAAGTATTACAATACATTCAAATAAAATTTTTAATCATTCACACCAAGTATTGCAATACAACTCACATCAAGTATTACAATGCATTTAAATAGAGGTTTGTAGTATAAGATTTTGCTCACTAGCTTGAGAATTCTTCCTCGTCACTAGTTTGACTTTCTTCTTTTTCTTCTTCTTCTTCTTCTTCTTCTTCATTGTTTGCCCATCCACTTGTGTAAACACCCTAAATTTTCCATATCCATTCTCAAACAATCCTCCTCAGGCAGTGCCAACCCTGTCAGGTCAGTGTAGGAGTCAAACCCCGAGTCAGTTTCAGAAAATCACCATTTTACCAACTTTCATTAGGAAAATTACCATTTTACCCCTAGGTCATCCCAGACCCCAGTCAGTCGGAGTCAACCAAGCTCATTGGTCAGTTCAGAACATTTAGAATGTCAATCATCTCAAGCTCATCTGAGCTCACAATGTACAAGCCATTTCCATTTCTGACAATTCCTGTCAAGATGGGATCATTTCTTCAGAAATGAGCTTATTTCTCACTCAAATCCAAGCCAATTGTCTTCGAGTCAGTCATTCATAGTCAGTCATATTCCTCAGAGTCTAACTTGAACTCACCATGAGTGCGAGTGCTCCAGTTTCAGTTCAAAACCATTTTCAAATGTCTAGGAGCCCATTTTAGTCCATTTTAGCTCTTTCAACTGAAATTGAGTTGAGTTCAGTCAATTGAGCTAGTGTTCAAGCTTTGATTTTAGTTCATGTCAGTATCACTGACCTTTGTTCTAGCTCAAACCTAGCTCAGGTTCGTAATTCACTTCGCTCCAGTAATCATTCCGTACCATTTCTCTAAAAATGGCAACTTTTCTTGAAAATTCAGTCGGAAAGGTCAGTTGAGTCAGTGCCTGGTCAGTTCATTTGAGTTCTGAAACTCTAAAACCCAGCTCAATCTAGCTCATCTCAGTTCAATCCAGCTCGAACCCCAATTTTCAGTGTCACTCTGACCCAGTAGAGTCCCGAAAACCATTTCTTGAGCTATTTTGCAATTTTTATCAATTTTAATACCTTTTGAACTGGTACAACTGCCAATCGGGGTTTAAAATCTAAAATTCTTCATTCAGGGTTAGCATTTCGCATGTCATTTCATGTCATTTCTCATCATTTCATATCATTTCTCAGCATTTCATCACATTTCATTTCATTTTCGAAGTCCAGAACTCCAGCTTTATAAATTTTAATCCAGATTGAGTTTTAAAAGTTTTCAGAAATCAATTTCAAACCTCGGGTTTCCAAAATTGACATTTTCACCCCGGGAGTCTAAATTTGGAAATATTTTCTCAAGAAAAATAATCTGGATTTCTTTCAAAATCAAATTTTCAAATTTTACACTGGATTTGCTTCGCAATGAGCTATTGAACTTCAAAATCTGAGCTCGTTTCAAAAACTGCCAAAAATAGCTCATTTTGTTGAAAGCATTTTCTCGAGAAAAACAATCTCGATTTCTTTCAAAATTATATTTTCAAATTCTACATTGGATTTGGTTCGCAACGGGGTATTGAACTTCAAAATTCGAGCTCGTTTAAAAAACTGCCAAAAATAGCTCGTTTCGTCTGGAAACTTTCTAAAAAGACTCTAATCTTCAAAATGAATTTCAAAATTGAAATTTGGACCCGCTCTGAGATGGCCCATTCATTTGCATTTCTATTTTATTAAAAAAAAAGATGCTTCTTTTTATTTGTTTATTTTTGTTTTTAATGATTTTTTTTTTTTTTAGAGAGGTGGGACCCACAAGGTGGTCGCCCAAACCTCCAGCCCCTCTATTTCTCCATTTCCTTTCTCTCCTCCTCTTCTTTCCCTTTCCTCCTTCCTTTCTTTCCTTCTTTCTTTCTTTTCTTTCTTTCTTCTTCCTTTTTCTTTTCTTTCTTTCTTTATTTCCTCCTTTCTTTCCTCTCTCTCCACTCACGTATGGTTCTTCCAGCCCCCTCTTCTTCTTTCCCTCTCCTTTCTTCCCTTTTCTTTCCTTTTCCTTCTTTCCCTCTTCTTTCCTTCTCCTTCCCTTCCTTCTTTCCCCTTTCTTCCTTACTTCCTTTGAAATTCTCTCAAAAGCCAAGGCTGCAGCTATTCACGGATAGCCATTCACGTATGGCTGTAGACAAAAAAAATAAAGTTAGCTATTATTATTAGCAACTTAGGTTTTAATGAATTAAAACCTAAGTTACTAACCAAAAAAAAAAAAGAGGAGAACGGCGGCAGCTATTCCTCTCATCTGACGTCTCTCTCTCTCTCTCTCTCCCTTTACCTCTCTTCTTCTCTCCTTGGCTGCTACAGCCACAGCAATTCCAGCCTCTCCACAGCAGCTCTCCCCTTGGCTGCAACTTCCTTCAGCCATTGAAGCCACCACCAGAGCTTCTCCTCCATGCCTAGCAGCACCAGCCATTGCCACCACTAACTGCAGTAGCCCTTGCACCTCTAGCAGCCTCAACAAGCTTTTTCTAGCAGCCATAAGGAAGCTCTACGCCCAGCAGCTCCAGACCATCTTCAACCTCCAGCCTAAGCAAGTGCAGCCTACTCCAGCCACTAGCACCCCAAGCTTGAAGCTCCAGCTCTACCAGTTCAACAACAGGTCCATCATTGTTTCCAGCCATACAGCTGCAATCACCACACAAAGGGGACATCCAGCCGGCGACCACTTCCTTCAGCCGGCGCAGCCACCTTGGTTCCAGCCAGTCCAACTCCTTCAGCCGATGTATCAGCACCCTCCTTTTGCCTCCATCTTCTTTAACTGTTGCAGCTTCAAGCCTTCATCAACCCTCATCCTCCATTGTTCATACCACACCAAAGCGTCGCACGTTAGCCTCCTTCAATCAACAATAGTTGCAGTCATCTTCCAGCAAACCCAAGGTAAGAGCTTCATCTTTTTTTTTACTTTTTTTTTTATTTTTTATTTTTTTCTTATTTTCTTGCTTAAGGCTACATGGAGTATGGGATCCCTCCGATAGATGGATCGGATCCCCTATCACCATAGCCAAAATTAAGTTTAGATTATACCCCGTGATTATTTTTGTTTTATCATTGAATTCATGTAAATTTCGTATTATAGGCCTCATATTTAGATTATTTTAATGCTTTATAGGTATTTTGATTTGTTTCTTTAATATTTGCTTATTAGTTTATAGGTTTTGATTTTAAGCGTCAATCCTGCCTTCGTTTCATGTTTAATTGTTCATCTATAAATTTTAAAATTTTTATGATAGATGTATGGGTTAATCATTCATTTCTCTGCAAAAATTCGGATCGATTTGAGTTTAATAACTCTATCTAATAAATCCAAAGTCCAGATCAGGTTTTAAACCTTCTGGAAATTCCAGATTCCCATTTAGCAGGGTTGTCGACCCAAGATCGCCTCCATGGATGATTCAATTTTCCCTCAAAAACTCATAGTGGATTCATCATTGAATATACTAGTGATCTGGAAATTTTGAGGTTTTTCCAATTATTTTTGACCTCTGTAAAAAATCAGATTTCTCAGACCCCTGGGAAAATATCGATTTTCTTTCGTCAGGGTATAGACAGACTCTAATGCACTAAGTCCATCCAATCTGTAACCCTTCTGCAAAAACTTTAAACATGAAAGTTGTTCCTAACATAATTTCCTGTCATTTTCCAAAATTTGGGAATTTTTTAATCTGTTTCATTATTTTTCCCAGATTTTCTATTTCTGTCTAACATATTTCAATATCTTGAAATTCTAGAGATTTAGGTGTCTGATAACAGTGTGCCCTTTTCCAAACCATAGCCCGAATCCCAATGATGTCAAAAGATTAAATCTTCCTCTGTTTGTCAGAGACATTTTCCCATAATTTCAGCTTTTTCTCCATCTGTCTTCTATTTTTCCTATGTTTTCTACCGAAACCTGTCTGTTTCCCCTAAATCCTAGAGTCGCCGGATTCCGATCCGACTTGCCAGAGTGGCACAGCTCCGACCATAGGTCAAAACCAGAAAGTGTAAAATGCAAAAATCCTTGCCTTATTGTCCTCTGTCACCCCATAAAATTTGGGAAATTTTTATGAAAATTTGATATCCAAAATCCCCTTTAGAATCAATATTTTAGGCAAAAATCATAAAATTTAGGGTTTTTATTTGAATTTTTATATTTAAAAATACAAAACAATTATATTTTCGAGATCAATTCTGTTTTTAGGGTTGTTTTAGGTGTCCATTCTAAATTTGGTTTAATTCCAAGTTCATTTGCTCCATGTGTTAGTTTATCTTTAAATTTAGAAGCGAAAATCAGGCGAAAATCAGGTTAAATTCAATGTTTTATGATATTTTCGCCATTTTAGGGTTTTTATCATGTACATAAGCATGTAGAATCATATTATGGTTAATTTTAATCTTATTTGCATTTCATATTTTTCAATTTTGCAAAATTTATTTCAGAAAACCTTGGTTTCAAGGCCATAGTCTTGTTATCAGAGGTATTTTGGTCATTTTGACCTAAATTTCGAAATTTCAATTTCTAATTCTCCAAAATTTCATGCATATCATCATATTTTATCATATTATGTTTGATTTATTTTATTTGATTTTCAAAATTCCAAAATTTACAAAAATTCTTTCATAAAACCCTAATTTCAAGGTCATCAGGGGTATTTTGGTCATTTTGACCCTAATTTCGAATTTTCAAGTTTATTTTCAAAATTTATTCATTATTTCTCATGTTTATATCAAAGGGGGTATGATTCTGGGTTTATATCTGAATAATATCCGATAATTTTCCATATTTTCGGATAAATTCAGAAAAACCTACATTTCTGTGCTAACTTTATTTTCTAGTTTTGCAGGAATATTCAAGAAGAAGACTTAGCCATTTTATTTCTTTTATTTTAATTCAATATAAAAATCAATGTAATATTTGAAATAAGAGTTACATTTCTGCTTAGAATAGGGCTGCATTGCATATAGTTTAATTTATGCAAATTTTAATATGTGATGTATGATTCATGCACATTATTTCAAATTCACTATGGTTTACACGAATGGCACATGCACAAGCTTTTATGGAGTTTATAAACTTGGTGGGATTCGTATTTATGGCCATAGTCAGAATACGAAGAAAACCAAGATTTATGATCTTTATATCAGCCACATTCAGCCTACACACTTAGGCTAACTTCAAAATGCACTGCATTTTTCAAAGTTTTAAAAGGATTTCCCAATTCCTCAATGAAATTCCCTTTTCAAATTCATATTCATTCATTCATTCATATCATTCAAATTGCATTATTTTCAAACTCATTTTCCAATTTCAAATTCAGAAAATTCAGTTTTCTCAAGAATTTCCAAGTCTTTCTCAGGATCTGGTTTTCTCAAAATTCTAAGTTTTCAAATGACATTTAAAAGCATTTCCCAGGTTCAAATTAAGATTTAGCAATGTTTTAAAATTCTCAAATTTCAAAATCCCAAGTTTTCAAAAATCGATTTTCTCAGATTTCCTATTTTCTTGAGAACCCAGTTTCCTGAGAATTCATTTTCCATTTTAAAAATCTTTTTCCAATGAACTTCCCAATTTTCTCAGAATTTTCAAATCCATTTCCTCAGAAAAGCAATTCCAAATTTCAAAATCAATTTTCTAAAGTTCAAATTTTCTTGAGAAATCACTTTCCAATGCAAATTTCTGATTTCCAATGAACTTCAATGATTTTCCCAGGAATTCAATTTCAAGTACTTTTCCAAGCATATTTTCCAAAGCAAACATCATATTTTCTCAAACTTGCATTTTTTTTTAAAATTCCATAGCACAAGCTTGATTCTTTGTGCATTCTAGGAAAAATAGAGCATAATTTAGATATTTGAGTCGAGTTAAAGCACATAATTGGTCCTTGGTTCAATTACCCCTGGTAAAGGCGCCAGGAACGGTTGAACCTCGTACCGACAGGCGGATCCCATTCTACGGAATTTTCCTGCAAATTTTCAAAACGGAGGCGAGTAAATTTTCAAAAATCATTTTCAAAACTTTGGTCGAGTTTGACTCGCGAAATTCCTTTCTTTCTCGCAAGGGAGGGGAAAAATTTTGCGATGATAACAACTTGGTACATCATTTGGATCACATTCCTCTATGAATGTTTCATCGACCAATGGAGATATGACATGCATATCATGCGCAACATCGTGACCATAAGCGAAATCATAGACATCATCTGATTGATAGTAATCATTGTCTTCAGCTAACTCATCTTCCTGTAACTGATCATACTCGGGGTCTAGTTTGGATTTCACCTTGCAAACTGCCCACCATTTATTTCTATCTGACTTTTTTATACTCGGATATGAAGTATAATAAACTTGTTGAGCTTGCGAGGCTAATATGAATGGTTCATATGTTCCAAACCTGGATTTATGATTCACCTCCACAATGCCTGAAGCTTTGTCGAGTCTTGTTGCAGTTGGATCAAACCAATGACACTTGAATATCGTAACCGTGTTATTCATGCCTAAGTAAGTCAACTCCATTATTTCCTCTATAACACCGTAGTAATCATGTTCATTTTCATCGTAGCTGCTACCCTTGACACACACGCCACTATTTATCGTTGATTTGTTTATACCGTAGTCTTTTGTATGGAATCGATAACCATTTACGATATACCCGTTGTAGCATTGCACAACTTTGGTCGGACCATTTTCTAAATCACATATTCCTTGATCTTTAACATCACCATGGCGAACCTACGCACAGACATAAACAATGATTGTGATCATGATCAATTAAGTAACTTAGTGTTGTTTATAAGTACAAAATTTATGTTAGCTTCTTTACCAACTGTTTCAACCACTCCACAAACTTAGTTTCACGTTCTTTTTGTACTTCTGCATCAGTGAGATGTGAAACTTCGCTTTGCAACTCCAGATCAAATCGTCTGCAAACCACAAATACTTATATTACCGAGCCATGTATCCACATATAGAACATAAAAGGATTTATAATTGAGTTGCATATACATATACTTACTCGATGTATGGGTCGATCGCTGAGCAATTAAAAAGAATATAGATGTGTGCTGCATCTTGCTCTCGATCTGTCAATAGCCTTGATCGGCAACTACCAAATGCATGCCCAAGTGGTTGAAATATCGACAGCTTGTCAGCTACAGTTACTTGTTCTCCATCATCGTTACGGGGCGGGCATGTGTAACGTGTTGGAATATGAGGTTCGAAGTACATAGATGAGAAATTTGAAATCTCTTTTAAAGTGTACGCCTCACAAATAGAGCCTTCTACTCTTGCTTTATTACGAACCTTTTTTTTTAGGTCGAACATGCATCTGACAAGAATATACATTTCAAATTTTAAATATCTGTCATTAAAGAGACAAATATAAAAAAACATATACCTTTCAAATGGGTACATCCATCGATATTGCACAGGGCCACCAACCCTTAGTTCATATGGCAGATGTATGATCAAATGTTCCATAACATCGAAAAATGCTGGCAGAAATATCTTTTCTAACAGACAAACAGTGGTGATGACAGAGTCCTCGAGATTCTTTATATCTGATACAACGACCTCTGATGCGCACAATGTTCTGAAAAATCCGCTAAACTCAGACAATACCCCCATATAGGTTTGTTTAACATATCATGGAATGCTAGGGGTATCAATCGTTGCATAAAGATATGATAATCATGGCTCTTCAACCCATATAACTGTTCATCGTCAATCTTCACAGTCCGAGCAATGTTAGAGACATATCCATCTGGAAATCTCAGTTGTCTCAATCATTGACATACATGTTTTATTTGATCAGGTCCGAGTACGTACTTCGCCTTTGGTTTCAGTACTTTGCCATTATATTCTTTGAGTTCCAATTCTGGTCTTTTACATATTAATTTTAAATCCATACGGGCCTTCGGATTATCCTTCGTTTTTCCTTTAATATTCATTATTGTATTGAACACATTATCAAACACATTTTTCTCTACATGCATCACATCCAAATTATGTCATATCAATAGGGTCGGCCAATACGGTAGTTCCCAAAAAATAGATTTTTTCGTCCAATTGTGATCCTTCCCAAATCCATGGAAGGGTGTAGGACTGCGGGCATCTGTTAATACATCTGGAAAGTATCACAATCTTCTTAGAATCTCTATGCCAGACAATCTTGAGGATGGACCTTCCGTTTCAGTTGTGCCTGCTTTAAATGCATTCTTTTGACGTCAGAACGGATGATCGCTGGGTAGAAATCGACGATGGCACTCAAACCAGCAAGGCTTCCTTCCATGCCTCAATCTAAAAGCTTTGGAATCCTCCATGCAGTACGGACAAGCCAACCTCCCATGTGTGCTCCAACCAGATAACATACCATATGCAGGGAAGTCACTGATTGTCCATAGAACAGCGGCCTTCATGTTGAAATTTTGTTTTTTGTGGGCATCATACGTGGTAACACCGTCATCCCACAGTACTTTTAGTTCATCAATCAATGGCCTTAGATATACATCAAGATTTTGGCCAGGTGAGGTCGGACCAGGGATCAACAGAGACAAGAAAAGATTTGGATGTTTCATACACAAGCTTGGTGGAAGGTTGTATGGAGTTACAAATACTAACCAGCATGAGTATGGAGTTGATCTACCCCCAAATGGATTAAATCCATCTGTACATAGACCGAGTCTAACATTTCGCACTTCCATTACGAAGTTTTGATGAGTACGATCAAAGTGCTTCCAAGCTTTAGCGTCAACAGGATGCGTGATCTTGTTTTCATTGTGTCGAACTTTATTTGCATGCCATCTCATGTGTTTAGCTGTCCTTGAAGACATATACAATCGCTGCAATCTAGGAGTGATAGGAAAGTAGCGGAGCGACTTGTATGAAACTTCCTTTGATCTTATGCTACCATTGCCTCTTGTCTTTGGCTTGAACCGAGGATGCCCACATGACGGGCATGATATGTCGTTTTTCTGCTCATTGAAATACAACATGCAGTGATTTGGACAAGCATCAATCTTTTTGTAACCCATACCTAGAGCGTTGACCATAACTTTCGCACGATAGAAATTTTGTGGCAATTTCTCATCTTTGGGCAACATACTCTTCACAATCATGCACAAACGGTCAAAACATGATTGACTAAAATTATACTCGAACTTCAAATTCATTAGTTGAAGAACTGCAGACAAGATAGTGTGACTCTCACAACCGTTCCAAAGTGGCTCATCAGCATCTCTAAGTAAATCATAAAATCTACTAGCTGCATCGTTTGGTGATTCTTCATCTACGACAGTTCTTACATCACTAGAACTCATAGCAGAACCCAGTTCTGTTCCTGCGGCATCAAATATCAAATTCGTATATGGATTATCATGCACCACATTCACCCGTGCATCAAAATCGTTTCTAAATTCTTCTACATGAAACATCCAGTTCTGATAATCACTCACAAAACCCTTCCTGTATAGGTGATGTCTAACGCCATGAGGTTCTACAAATCGATTATTCTTACAAATCTTGCAGGGACACCTAATCCGACCTGTGGGATCTACTGTACTGACACTTGCCGTTGTAAATTCAATAAAACTGTCAACACCATCCATATATTCATGCGATAACTCATTGTCCACTATCCTACGGTACATTCATTCACGGTTTGCAGTCATTTTGTCGTATGATGTTGCGAATAGTATCCTAACCAGTTAAAAGAGAACCATCACAATGCTATGATGAAGAAAATATCAAATTTATCATGCAATCTATGATGTCATACAATCACAAGAATTATGATGCATGCATTGATAACTTAATATTTTCATGTGCAAACTATTCATGACACGATACATTCATTTGAAGCATGCTTTTAGTATACAATTTCACATGGAATACATAATCAAATTGAAAGTAACTACATGTAAGCATGGATACAATCACATCAAACATTGCAATACATCGAAATAATTCATATCAAACAAATCTCAAACATGTACCTGCAGCAAACATACTTCAATATCCCACTAACTACTACCATGCCTAGCATGGACTCCGTACTCCAAAAATAAGAACACTTCCATATTCATACATTAAAATCATGCTCAGCATGATCTCCGAACTCCAACAAAGCAGTCCTAGATATCAACAACTAAGTGAGTGTGTGAACAATAAAGTGTTACATTCAATAAATTAAATAACATGTGATGCGCTTGCATCACTTACTCACCACGGGTATTTACCCGATTTGCATTGTTTTTGTCACTTACTTACCATGGGTGGCGGGGCACAAGCGAGTTCCGTTGAGAAATCTGCACAAAAAAAATGATGTTTTAAAATGAAGTCACCATGAAAAAAAACCCTTTCAAACTTAGGACAATAGGATCCTGCCAACTCATCCTTGGGCGGATATGGAGCCACGAATATCATATTTGTAGGAATTGTGACTAAATTTGCTAATGGGCAGCGCCGTTTGAAAAAAGAGGTGTGGAGAGGCCCCGCTGAGCATTCAACGGGGCTCAGCTCTTGTGGAAGAATAGTTGAGGTGGCTCTGGCGATTGGAGGCACATGTAGGTGACTCCGATGAGGCTCCGACGGACATGGGAGAGGCTCAGGAGGCTGTGGATGGAGAGGTGTGAGGGTTGAACTCGAGCGCAACGAAGGAGAGGGTGCAATGGGAAAGGGCTTTTCCTTGCTGGGGTCGACCCCCTCACGAGGTCGAGCGCCTGCCGGGGTCGACCCTCTACCGGGGTCGACCCCCTGCCGGACATGACAAGGGGTTGACACCCTGCCGGACAAGGCAGGGGGTTGACCCCCGGCCGGACACGGCAGGGGGTTGACCCCCTGTCGGACACGGCGGGGGGTCGACCCCCGGCCGGAAACGGCGGGGGGTCGACCCCCCCCCCCCCCCGGCCGGACACGGCAGGGGGTCGACCCCCTACCGGGGTCGACCGCCTGGCGGAGTTGACCCCCTGCCGGAAAATGCAGGGGGTCGACCCCCAATCCATTTAACGGTGGGGGCTCGGAAATACCTGTGGTTGCTCCGGGCGGCGGCGGCGGAAGGTTGACGGAGATCGACTTCCGGCGAACGGTGGGGGCCGATAGAGAGGTCGACGGGATGGATAGGGCGGCCGAAGGAAGAGGGCGGCAGGAGGGATAGGGCGGCGGGCTGGAGCAGCGAAAGGAGAAAGGAAAAAGAGGGCTGGGATTAGGGGTAATGTGACATTTCACGACGGCTTAGCGACGGATTAATTCCGTCGCTAAGCCATCGTAATTCAAAAAATGAAAAAGGCGACAGAAAATATTCCGTCGCCTAGGCTGTCGCTATTTTGCGACGGAATTTTAGTCGTCGCAATTCCGTCGCTAACTGCCGTATTTATTGCGACAAAATATTCTCTCGCACAATCCGTCGCTACGTAGCGACGGATTTTGCAAGGGAATATAATCTGTCGCTAGTTTCGTAAAATTCTCCAAATATAGCGACAGATTCATTTCTCTCGTTAATCCGTCGCTAAGTAGCGACGATATAACTTCGTCGCTAATCAACTGTTTTTTTGTAGTGGAAGGCCTAAAATCTACAATCAAATGACTCCCCTTATCCAATGCTTGAGCATCATATTGCTCTCACCTCATATATTTGTTCTTTATAATTTATTTAGTAAGAAATATGCTTTACACGAAGACTTTACGACATATAGACATTTTTTGAAACATAAAAAATTGATGGCTCGCAATGCATTTAAAACTTTGCAGTACAAAGTATTGTGGGACATTGTTTTTTAGCTCATTCAAAAACATATCAAAACATAGAAATTTCATAATCCAAAACATGTTGCTCACTAAATGAATGATAAAAATCCAATATGTAAAGTCTGATCGATTAAAACTTGATTGTTATAAAAGGAACACTGACGATTTGTATGGTTGTAGATGTTGGACAGTCTCTCTCTCTCTCTCTCTCTATATATATATATATATATATATATATATATATATACACACACACACAGGTGCTTATATGGTGGAACGATGCCACCTTGATTTAAATAGATCTATGCTCTAAATGAAAAATTTAACATTTGGATTATGCTTAACATGTTCTATTCACTATTTTCATTTGTTAAAGTTGATTGAATTATGATGATTATACCATTTTTAGACCATCCTTATTTTAGTGAATTGTGAGCAGTTGATTTTCACTATCTTTAGGATCTTATGGTGTATGATACAACCTTCTAACATACTAAGTAGATTATGCAAAACACATATGCATAGTTACATCCACCATTTGATGGTTAGATATGTGCAAACAAGACTGTGTACTACTGTGACGTATCATGGTATATATATAACCCGTATTATCAAACAACAAAAAAATTGATGTAAAATTAGATGCGGCGCATGTGATTAGCAAATTTTTTTAAAATTTAACAATATTTAGGGCGGTTCAAAACCCTCGCTAAAAACTCCTTTATAAATTTTTTTATGTGTGCCGCACAACCGCGCTTCTGACCTCATTCGATGACAGAGGTGTCCGACAATACAGTGTTTTGTATACACACATGCATATATATATATATATATATATATATGAAAACATGTCCACTAAAAACCCTACCAAAACTACCCACTGATTGTGGATCGTCCGATCATTTTATGATGGGATGGTCCACATCTACCATACAAGACATCCCCTAAACATACCCTCTTGTCTCTCTCCTCTCACTCTCGTCTCCCTCGAGCTCTCACAAGGCTTGACTCTCTCCTCTCATTGTCACAAGGATGACTCTCTCCTCTCACTGTCTCTCTCTCTTTTCACTATTGAGAATGACCCTCACCGCGTCTCCCTTGGGCTCTCCCTTTCGGCGATTAAAGATCCTTTGTAGGTAAGGTTTTCAATTTCTCTATTCTTTTTTAATTTCTCATTTCAATCCCATTTTTTCGGTTCCACACCCCCTTCTCTCTACTCATTTTGTTTGTTGTTCATTCTTGTTTTTTTTTCAATTTCTCATTTTTTTTGACGTTTGAAGAACCTCTATAGGTAAGTTTTTTAATTTCTCTATTTTTTCTAGGTTTTTTTTTTCAATTTCCCATTTCAATCTCACTTTTTTTTGTGTTTCACCCCCTCTTTGTGCCTCCCCTCGCCCCCACCTGTTTTTTGTATTCAACATGACTTATAGGGCGTAGAGGGGGGGAAATTAGGGCATCAAATTCCATTTACTATTTATCTTGGTTTTGTTTCGATGTTTTATAGATGGAGAGACCCAAAATACGAAGATTGAATCAAACTCTATAAGTTATCATTTTGTGCAGTTGTTCCATTTTATGTTGTTTTAGGATTTCATTGAACCCTATAAGTCATCATTTTTTTATTTTTTTGATTGATTTTTTTTTTTATTTCAATAGTAAAAGTGTAATACCTGCCAAATTTATGAAATTTTAGAGTAATTAAAAAGGAAATTATTCTGGCATTCAGTTTAATTTATCATTTTTAGGCTAATTAATTAGCTATTATTCATCAATTATATTTAATTAACAAAATAAATAATTTGTTTAAGGAATTAACAAAGAGTAAATCCAAATTATCCAAGTATTGATTTGGATTTATGAGATCAAAAGAGGTATTCGGGTTTGAATCTTAGTAAAGATCCGATCAAAACACACCTACAAAATTTTGAATTCGAAATATCCAATTGGAACACGTCGGATCTAGTAAATCCATAAGTCATTTGGGTTTGGATCTTAACGGATCCACATGAGTCAACCTACTCGAAATTATTTTTTTAAACTCGATGTGTTTGGATCTTTATTTGGATCTATGGGACCCAATTGGATCAGTACACTTGATTGGAATTGGATCCACTTGGTAGATCTGATCTAAATTTAAACTATATTATGTTTGGATCCCTATTTTGATCTACAGAAAAAAAATCCTGATTTTGTATGATTGGCAGCATGAGATTATCAACTTGACTTTTGATACACTTTGGGTGGCAAAAGTTAGGAAAATTGTCTCCTTTGTCTTTATTTTTGTACATTTATTAGCTTAAGATAACATAACTATGAATTTGACTTGGTTCTATTCCTCTATTGCCAATGACTTTTGATTTAGTAGTGTAGTCATAAAAGTGTTAGCACTGTGCTATAAGGTGTAGTATAGCCATTGTTGATTTCTTAGTATATTATTTACCTTGATAAAGTGAATCTAAAGACAACATTCTTTGAATAGTCTAAATTGCAATTCACTAAAGCAGCTTTGTGATGGGCTTAATTTTGATTAGGTTGTCGTTATGATTAATAATTTCAGATCTAGCCATTTAAGGTAAAGTTATATGTATGCTTGGCCGATACACATCATATCGGCATAAACTCGATATGCTTTACCCCTGAATCAGCTAGATTTGAATTTGGATCCAAGGACCAAAAATACAAAACCATCACATCCCCTCACCCATCATATCCCTTATTTCTAATCCCTTAAATTCCCCGTTAAACCCCATCACAATTCCTTAAATCCTTCATCAAACAATCTCTTACCTACCTTTCTCTTACATCACTCATCTCACATCACACTCACACTCACCACTATGTATTCCCCTCTATAAATGCCCCATTGTTAACTGTCTCTCTTTCACTCATTCTCTCCTCTTGGTGTCAATTTTTTTGGAGTAAAAGAGCTCATTTTTTTTATAATTTTGAGAGTTACCACTAATTAGACTCTTTCTAAATCCACGAAATTGGGGTAGCTCTCAAGTGTAGACGCTCACTAATGAAGAAGTTTATCATTTTCTGAATTTTTTGCTCTTTATAAAACTATACGGATTTTAAGGTAGGAAAAAAATTATACTAACTCTGGTATTTGTACAATTCTAATGCATGCATAGTTTGTATGAGCTTCCATGTGTGTTTGCGAGCTTTTATGTGTGTGTATAAAGTTTTATATATGTTTACGAGTTTTTCTATAATACATATATGGATTATGTATGCATGACTTGAAATACATAAAAAATATATATGCTCAAGGTTTACATGCTTTGTATTATGAAATATGCATGTTTTGAATTATAACGTATAATTGATTCAATGAATCAAATATGCATGTTTTGAGGTTCAATATGGTTACAAGGATTTTCACACACACACACACACACACACACACACACATATATATATATATATATATATATATATATATATATATATATATATATATATATATGGAACCCTAATCTATACATATATAGATATATATGTACGAATTGATACGAATATGAATTCACAGCGCATAATGCATCAAAACCCTAAATTCAATTTGAATTGCATAAGATCAATCAGATATCGAATCAAAGAATTCAAATGATGTTAGAACCTTATCATTTTATGTAAATTAATAAAGAATGAATTTATAAAGAGGTATGGGTCATATCGGAGATAATTTTTCACGAAGAACCAAATTAAAAATATATTTTTGAAATTTGAGTTAAATTATTTTTTTTTTATGTATTTTTTCTTTCGTAGTGGGCTTGGGTCCCACTAGGGGGTCGACCTTAGCCCATGGTCGACCTATATTTGGACAACCTCTAGCCTTGGAAGACCAACTGGTCAAGTTGACCAAGCTGGGTGATGGCATTGTGGTAAATATAAGGTAACCTCTTCTCAGAAATGAATCTGGTTGGCCATGTGGGCGGCAGCCCCATGGCACTTTTGAAAGACTTTCAAGTTAGCATGAAAGGGTGTGATCCTATTGGTTCTAGGGAGGCGGCAGCCCTGGGAAACTGTTTGAAAGACAAGAGGGTATTAAAGACATTAATTCATGTCATTTTTGAAAGAGTTTTTAGAAAAATCGAATGGAGGCATTTCATTGGGGGCATGGGAGGTGGGTTTGAGAAACCCCAACCATGCCATGGCCTAGATGGGTGTGCAACCCATCTCAACCCTCCCTTTTCTAAAAACTAATCCTAGCCCTTCATTTTTAAAACCCTAACTACTTAAGGTTTTAAAAGGGAAAGAGAGAAAAATTGGGCGATTTCTCTCTCTCTCTCTCTCCTCTCTTCTCTCTCTCCCTTTCTCTCTCCCTCTCTCCAGCCGTGTGCCCCTTTGTGCTTGTGTGTAGGGCTGGGTACCGAAAAAGGACTCCTCTCTACACATTAATCCAAAGGGATTTCCCCTTTCTAAGGGTTTTTAGAATCAAGGTGAGATTTCATCCACTTTCCATTTTCACTTTTTTAGATTTCTCAAAAAGAAAAAGAAAATGATGTACGTGTTATTGTATGTTTTCTTCTTTCAAATGTGAAACTGAATCCCACCATGCATATATTTTGAGTTGCATGGTGGATTTGGCGGATTAGATTCATGTTTATTATTCCTTGCTTTCATTCTTCGTAGCACCTAGACGAGATGCACTCCTTGAGCACACACACACAAGGCTTCAAAAAAAAATGCATGCATAGGCATTCGGCTGGCCCTTTTCATTCTGTCATTTTTTTTGGGTGTTTGCTAACCCTGACCAGGGTCTGAACACACGGTTCAGACCTGGTCTGCTAGCCCAGTCTAGCAGGCCATTGGTCTGGTCCAGTCGGACCAGACCTATGTGTTTTTTTTCTATCCAGTTGGGCCAACACATTTCGCATGGTGCCAGTCTTTTGGCAGGCGCACCCACTCGAATGGACCAAGTTGGGTGCAGCCTTGGTGCAGTCCTGTAAACAACCCAAATTTTCACTCACCTCCCCGACATTTTCACCAAACATCACCATTCAGCCTTTGAAATCGTCGGAGGGCAAAATGGTCATTTTCTGAGTTTGAACCTTGTAAAAGTCCAAATTTCATCTGGAACTCTCAAAGTCTCCCTATTTTAGCTCAGATGTTCAAAATTTTATTCCTGACAGGCGACAGGCATCTCCAAGTCTTGGTTCAAGATTATATTGCATAAGACATGTCATTGTATAGCATTGCATGAGCATTTCATATCACTGCACTGCACAACATGTCATTTCGAGGTCCAGAACTCTCGATTTCAAAATTTTCAATCCAGATTAGAATTTCAACTCTTTTCAAAATTGATTTCAAAACCCTGGGTCTTCAAAATTATCAATTCTTCCCATTTTACCCCCAAGGCTCTGAATTTTAAAATATTTCCTCAGGAAAATGATCTGGATAGTTTTAATATGGATTTCAGCCACCTTATCTCAGATTTTGCCCTTTTGACAATTTCAAATATCTTCCTTTTACAAAATTGTCCTACAGGGGCCAACTCTTTCCAAAAATTCCTGTTTTACCAATTAGCCCAGATTTTATGAAAATTCCAAAAAGAGGTTGTTGTCTTGTTCTTATTTCAATAAAGAAGCAATGTGGGACCCACACTGAGGTGGTGTCACATAGACTTTTCTTTTGAAAAACCTGAACTTTGAAAAACCAAAAAAAATAGGAACCTTGTCCCCTAGATTGGTGCCACTTGTCCTTTCTCTCTCCTCCCATTTACCTGCCATGTGTCAGCATAGGGTTCACCTAGAGTTGGCGCCACATGTCACCTTCTCTCTTCTGCCACCCTTTGACACGTGTCAGTGTGGGACCACCTTAAGATGCCGCCACATGTCATTAGTCATCCTCTTTATTTTATGCCACGTGTCAATGTCTACCATCTTCACCCTGTGCCAAGTGTCATTCCAAGGTCACCATGAGATGCCACGTGTCATGTGTTGTCCTATTCAGAAAAAGTAGAACTTGTCTCCCCTGAGGTGACACCATTTGAATTATGTCTCCTGCAGGTGACACATGTCACTCTCTCCTTTCCTCAGGAAAAGCAAGCGACACGTGTCAATCTCTGCTCCTTTCAGAAAAAGCAGAGGACACATGTCTCCCTCCTATTTTTCTCAGAAAAGTAGATGACACATGTCATCTCCAGCTTCCTTTAGAAAAAGTAGAAGACACATGTCACTCCCTGCTTTTCTCAGAAAAAGCAAGTGACACATGTCACCCTCTGCTCTTCTCAGAAAAAGCAAGGGACACGTGTCTCTCTCTGCTTTCTTCAAAAAAAGCAAGTGACACATGTCACTTTCTGCCTCCTTCAGAGAAAGCTAGAATTCAAATGTTCAAACTCCAGTTTGAGGTGGCGCAAATCCTGAACTTCACCTTTTCTATTTTGTGTGAGATGGTGCCACGTGTCCCTTTTCCTCCCTCTTGCCACATGTCATTGTAGGAGCCACCCTGAGGTGGTGCCACATGGAAGTCTCTCCTCCTTCCAGAATAAAGCAGAATTTGAATTTCAAACTCCAAGACAACACCCTTTGAGATGGCGCCACATGGAGGGCTCAGATTAAGCTTCTTTGAATTTCAAAATTTTCCAAAAATCTCTATAAATACAAGGCCCCATGCCCAGCCTAGGGGGGCTTCTTTTGGATTTAGCATTTTCACTCTGAGAGCCCTGTTTGAGAATTGAACTTCAGAATTCCATTTTCATTCTTTCTTGGTTTCCTCTGGATTCACGCCCCTCTGGAGCCCATTATCAAGGTATCCACTCATTTTGGGAGTTCCAAAACCGCTGAAGAACACAAGGTAAGCCTCCATTCCTATTGATTTCACTATGATAATTCTTTTGGTTTGATTCGTGTTGTCGTTTGAAGAAAGAGCTCATCCGAGGGATGGATTGAGCTATTCTCATAAAACGACATATATAAAAATACATAATTATACTTCCTTGATGATTTTAACATGCATGTAGTTAGCTAGATTTAATTTGCATTTTATTTCATTCATTTAGTACATTTCATGAATTAATTAGGATTAATTTAGCCTTTATTTCAATTCTGCTTATTTTCAGTAGGTCTCTGTTTTTGTCAGTCAGTCCACACGTCATTTCATGCATTTATTTTTTATTAAAAATCCCAAAAAAATCACGGAATTCGCCCTTAGGTGTCCCTGAAAATTTGCCAAAAATTCGAAGGCATTTGAATTTTTTTACTGTGGTAAACATTCAAAATGGCAAGTCGGGTTTTTTTACCCGAGATGCGTTTTGAAAATCATTTGCCAACTTGTAAAATCGAGATATCCATCATGGGAGATCCGATTTTCGATCCAAAAAATGTTATGAACTCGGGCAAATGTCTAGTTTTTAATATGATTTGTTCCGATTTTTCTGATTTTTTTTATATCTGACAAAAATCCGAGAGTTCGGGACACGTGTTAGAGTCTAATTTGGGCCTCTGAGATCTTGGATCGACTTAGGGCTATGGTTTATCTTTGTGTGTTGCTCCAAATCCGACACTGTAAAAAGTGAAAATGGTGTCGGAGATGTCCTCTGTTTGAATCTGAAAGCCTGTAAATTTTAGAATAGTGTTGACCCCTGCTTCGGATTTGTCTTGACAGTCCCCTATTTTGCTACATTTGTCTGTTCTGTTAGTTTAGGCAGGAATAGTTATATTTTTCTCTGTGTTTCTGTTGATCAAATGCCAAAGTCATAAACATAAAAGTTGTTCATGTAGGTGTCGTGCATAGCTCTGATTAATTTCATAAATTTACATGGCTGTTTTATATTTGTTTGGCATTTTACATCAGATTAGGTTGATTTTTACCTCTGTCAGAACCAAATCCCTGTTATTGAACTCACCATGGCTCAAATCCCGAGGCTGTAAAAACCAAAAATGTTCCATTTCTGGTCTTTTAGCAGTCTGCAAAATATCAGAAGTTTCCATGGTATAAATCTTGCATTATCATATTAGGCATTGCATTTGGTTCGGATCCATAGGCAAAATCCACCATTTTAGGACTTTCTTTGAATTTTGGCATTTAAATCATATCGTTTCATGATTTTTAGCATTCTAGGCTGTTTATCAGAGTAAGTAGATGATTCATACCGAATTTGGTGCAATTTGGAATCCATTTGAGGTTCGGATTAGCCATAATACCAAAACAGGGTCCCGCAGGACCCGGATCCAAGTGAAAAACAAGCGAAATTCGCTATTTTGGCTAAATTTCAAAATGTCAAATTCTGATTTTACAGTTATAATGGGTTTAGCAGCATGTCATCATGCCTTATACTGCATTTTATCATCATTGGATTCAATTTGAATTTCGAAATCTCGATTTTACCTAGTTTTCCTTCAAAAAACCCTGATTTTAAAGGTGTAACTTTAATTTTATGGGTATTTTGGTCATTTTAACCTCAATTCCGAATTTCAAATTGTTTCCTACTGAATTTCTAGCATTTTCATCATTTCAAAATATCAAGAAAGCATGAGAATAGGGTTTATATCCAATTAAGTCCAATAATTTCATAATATTATTGGAAAATCTTGGAAAAACCCACATATTTGAGCTAACCTTATTTCAAGTTTGGCAGGGACATTCAAAAGAAGGAGCTGAAGTCTGCAAATTTCTTTTATTTCCTTTATTTAGTGATGTAATAATGTAAATTTTGGAATAAGAGAGTTAATTTCCTGCTTAGACTAGGATGCATATCATATGGTTTGAATTTATGCAAATATCCTGCTTATGTGATGCATACATCTTATTTCAAAAGCACTATGGATGTTCACGAATGACACGTGCACCAACTCTTAGGGAGTTGACGGACTTGGTGGGATCCATATTTACGGCCCTAGTCGGAATATGGACGAGACCCAGATCCGTCATCTTTCCACTAGTCACATTGAGCCTACACTCTTAGGCTATCTTGAAAATGCACATCATATTTCCAATGTTTTCAAAATCTTGTGCATTAAATCAATTAAACTCGGAACATATTCATGGCCACAGTCAGAATATGTGAAGGATTTACTTTGACTTAATACACATTTTTCCAACAAATTTCCCTAGAAAACCTTTCAAAGTGCATTCTTTCATTCATATCATTTGCATCATGAAATCATTGGTTTTCTTATGATTTTCTTAAGAAAATTTCATTCTCAAGAAATCGATTTCTCAAGAAACTCTAAGAATCTTTCAAAATCGGTTTTCCCAAGTCAATTTCCCCATAGTTTTCCCTGGAAAATGTTATTTTCTTAAGAGCTTCAAAAGAGTTTTCTAATCTTTTTCCAAGATCAAAATCGATTTCCAAGTATTTCAAGGGTAAAATTCCCAGGATTTCAATTTCCCAAGTTTTGAATTTCCTTCTCCAATGAGCTTTCCTATGAATTTCCATCATTTTCCTAAGAAAACTCTTAAAGTCCAAGTTTTCCTAAGAAGTGTTTCCCTTTTCAAAGGTTCACCTTTTTCTCAAGAATCACTTCTATTTTCCCAAGATTTTCAACTATTTCTGATTTTTCCACACCTTTATGAACTTTCTTGTGATTTCAAAACCCCTTTCATTTGAGTTTCCTGAGAAATCGATTTTCACCTTTTCCCAAGAAATGCTTTTCAACTCCAAAAGTTTTCCTATGAATTTTCAATCCTCTTTCCAAATAAAATTTTCAGAGCTGGAGTTTTCCTGACAAGCATTTCCCTTCAAATGTTCACACTTTTCCTAAGAATTACTCACATTTTCTCAGGACTTCCAATCATTCATGATTTTCCCAAGTCTTTATAAACTTTCTCAAGATTTCAAATCTTTTCATCTGAGTTTTCTGAGAAATTTACTCTTTTCCTGAGAAATCTTTTCAACTTCAAATATTTTCCAAGCATACATCATGTTTTCCCAAGTTGCATTTTCCAAATCTCATAGCACATGCCTAAATTCTCTGTGCATTTAGGATAGAACATGATTTTGATGATTTAACTAAGTCAAGCACAACTTTGGTCCTTGGTTCAATTACCCCTGTTAAAGGCGGCAGGAACGGTCGAACCTCGTACCGACAGGTCGAGCCCCATCCCATGGATTTTCCCGCAATTTTCAAAACGGAGGCGAGTATTTCAAAACAATTTCCAAAATCCGGTCAAGTTTGAAGCGCGAAAGCGTTTCTCTCTTTTTCTCTTCCGCAAGGAAGGGAAGACGGGGGAAAAATTTCGCGACGATAACAGGTTTGGCGACCGAGATGGGACCTGTCCTTGTCTGACCTAAATTATGCTTGACTTAGTTTAATTATCAAAATTATGTTCACAAAATGTCAGCTCTTTTACTTTCAATATCATGTGAGCCTAGGAGCCTAGATTCTGACCTAGCTGACATTGATTACATATAGCTTAGGCATGGTTTGGTAGGACCATATTGAGGAGATATTTTCATGCTCACATAGACTTAGGTCTAAACACAACTCTCCTCAATTTAGGATCTGAATGCAAACAATGTATGCTTCTTCAAAAGATTTTCAAAAGTCTATCTCTCTAGGACTTAGAGCCCTCTATTTCTTGCATGTGATCATTTTTTCAAAATCTCCATTACCTACCATTACCCAGTCTTCACGTTGCTGGGCTCTCTTCCAGAACCATAGTTCGGGACAGAGCCTCACAACTGGGCCAACTATTTGGGTTAACACCCCCCTACCACGTACCGCGGGCCACAGTCCGAAGTATATCGGTAGGCGCTCAAGGATGTTGGAAAACCTTACCTTAGAACTGGAGTTGAAACTCTATGCCACGTACCTCGGATTTCGATTCGGGTATATCGGCATAACTGGATTGGACAAAGATGATCTGAACTTAGAGTTAGGATTAAGGTCCTACAGCTGTTTTCAAAATGATGCATCTAGAGTCAGCTTTTTAGGGAGTGCTGAATGTGCATAAATGTTTATGCAGGATGTGAGTTTGTATGCTACTTTTATTTCTCTCATATTTTTTTCAAAAATATCTTTCCAAATATCCATATTCTCATCTTTTCCTTTATTTTCTAAAACCCTGGATGGTTTTTCCCAAATATTCAATTTCTTTCAAAACTCCAGGTGATTTTTCATTCTCCCGTTCTACTGGATCTCGAATTTCCAGCTGCATTTTTATCCTGCCTGCGATTTTCCAAAATCATATGTTTTCTCTCATTGGATTTTCGATCCTGTTGTTTACTTGCAAAATTCTTCACCACATTTTCCTCGTGCATACCTTGATTATTGTGGCGGAAATTGTTTACCCACTTGCCTTCTCCTTATTCTAAATCTGTTTGCGGATTGTTTTTCCAAAAGATATCTCTTTCCTTCAAAAATGGTGTTTTACTCATGGTTGACGACCTCGCCTAGGTAACAAGGCACATTTTCTGTTGTTTATTTCTCTTATAAAGAATGACAACACAATTGTCATAATCTTTATGACGACTCACTCCCTAGTAATGGGATAATCTTCCAATGGTCTACCATATTTTCTTCAATATTTCCTTCCAAAATGCAAAAAAAATTTCCTCAAAATTTGATCCTATCTTTGCCCTGCAGAGTCCTGCAGAGAAAGAGAAAGAGAGAGAATACAAGAAAGCCTTCACAGCATTTGATGGTTCAGACAAGGTCAGGAAAGAAGACCGCACCAATTCAGCGTATCATCTACTCATCAACATCAGAAGGAGAGATGAATTCGCCAAGGTCAGACAAAGACCAAGAGCAACCAGAAGATGATAGTATCGACCCTCAGATGTACGCAATGTTTCAGAAAATGATAAAGAGGATGATGAGTGAGCAGGCTGGCACCAGCTCAGACAAAAATCCATTCAGTCAGAAAATTAGGGATCGTGTGGCCAAGAGGTCAACCAAGTCCTCTAAGGAGAATGTTCAAGATACTTCAGACGAAGATGATACCGATGAAGAATATGAGGTGCCTCCGGCATTTCAGAAATATGGCCAAAGGAGGAGTCACAAATCAAAAAGTCAGGTCGTAGAAGAGCCCCTGCAAGCACAATTCAGGGAAATGGCCAGAGTGGTCAAGGATCTGCAAGCCCGCGACAAGGGCAAGAAAGTCTTCACCAGCGAGGACTTCTACGACGGTTTAGAAGGGGATGATGATCTGGAGAATCTTCCCTGAAAATTCATCAAGTTCGATGGTTCTAGCGACCCAAAAGCCCATCTCGCCATGTTCTTCGCTGAATGCTCTAGGTTCAAGAGAGACAATAGAGCATTGTTCTTATGCTTTCCCCGCAGCTTGGAAGGAGTCGCGGCCAAATGGTACGCGGAACATGTCAATCCTATAGAACTGAAAGAGTTCGACAAAGTCGTGAATTTGTTCGTTGAACGATTCTTGTTCAATACTGAAGCGCTCCCAACATTGAGCCATCTCTGCAACCTAAGGCAGAATGAAAATGAAAAGGCAAGGGACTTCATTCGCAGATGGAGAGAGACCTGCAACAAAATGAGGGATCCTATATCAGAAAGACATGCTTTATCATTGATCCTCAATAATTTTTCGCAACCTCTGAGAGGATTAATTTCTACCTCACCATCCAAATCTTTCGTTGAACTCATTGAACGAGCAGAATGGCTCGAGTTGAGTGTGGAGAATGGAGTCTATGAAGGCTTCACATTTTCCAAGAACAACCCTCAAGGCGAACAAAAGAAGAAGGCTCACTTCACTTTTGCGGCCAAATCTTTCAATAATAGCAAAGGCAACAAGAATGATCATAGTTTGGAGAGAATCAAAAAGCAAAAGGGGAAGGACATCAACAGTGATAAACCTCTCCAATCCAGCCCTCAACATCAAAAGAAAGATCAGGAAAAATCAAAGCACAAGGACTGGAGAACTGATCGAGAATTCACCCCTCTGGATCAGACACTCGAGAGTATCCTCGAGTATATGCTTGAGAAAGACCTTGTCCGGTTGCCTAAAGCTGCTGATCCGCCAACAATTATGGGCAGATTCAAAGAACAATTTTGCAAGTTTCATCGAGCAGTAGGGCATGATACAGAAAACTGCTTCGTCCTTAAGAACATTGTTCAAGACTGCATTGACAAGAAACTCCTCGTTGAAGATGAAAAGGAAGACTAGTCATCCTGACAAAGATTTTTTCTACAATCATTCAAGAAGATGACAATGCCAACAATTTCCCATTTCCCATCTTGCTTTTCCAAAAGAATAATGTAATCCCATTCTCTTTCCTTGATTTTAAAGCATCAATAAAGTCATCAAATTTTTTTCAATAGCTTGGTGTCATCTTATTTACTTCCTCTTCCTTTTCATAATGTCTCTCTTGTGAGGAATGATCTTGAGGACATCTATCAGTCAAGAAACTTGTCGCCTTATTCATCAATTGTCCTTCTTTTATTCAAAATTTTCTCCCTAGTTACACTGGGGCATTTTTTTTTGGAAAATTTATCCTTACCTCAAAACATCCTGTATGCAGGCAGGATAAACCATTCTCTCATTTTGCATATATATGCACTCATTTGCATTCATTTGCACTTCATTTGCATTTCATGTGCATGTGCATTGCATTTGAATTGACTATGCACCCAATTCCATTTCCCCTTCAGGTTAAGGGATAAACCTGAATCATTTTCCATAATTTTTCAATTTTGACCCTCGGGTCATCCAATTCTTTAATTTCGACCTCCGGGTCACCCAATTCCCAATTTTAAAATCACCAAAATTATCAATTTCGATCGCCAGGTCATCCAATTTTCATTCTCCGTTCAGGATAAGGGGATAATCCTGAAACCATTCATAGAAGCAATCCAACTCTCTATAATGGTCCTTGTTCTTCATTGAACTGATAGTGTTCCTATGTGAACTGATAGTCGTTCTTCATCGAACTGATAGTGTTCCAAACGAACTGATAGTCGTTCTTCACTGAACTGATAGTGTTCCAAGCGAACTGATAGTCGTTCCAAGCGAACTGATAGTCGTTCCAAACGAACTGATAGTCGTTCTTCATTGAACTGATAGTGTTCCAAACAAACTGATAGTCGTTCTTCATTGAACTGATAGTGTTCAAGTGAACTGATAGTCGTTCTTCATTGAACTGATAGTGTTCCAAGTGAACTGATATTGTTCCAAGTGAACTGATAGTCGTTCTTCATTGAACTGATAGTGTTCCAAGTGAACTGATAGTCGTTCTTCATCGAACTGATAGTGTTCCAAGTGAACTGATAGTCGTTCTTCATTGAATTGATAGTATTCCAAGCGAACTGATAGTCATTCTTCATCGAACTGATAGTGTTCCAAGTGAACTGATAGTCATTCTTTATCAAACTGATAGTGTTCCAAGTGAACTGATAGTCGTTCCTCATCGAATTGATAGTGTTCCAAGTGAACTGATAGTCGTTCTTAATTGAACTGATATTATTCCCACCGATGGTTGTTCTTAATTGAACTAATATTGTTCCCAGAAAACCGATGGGCGTTCTTAATTGAACTGATATTGTTTCCAGCAAACCGATGGTCGTTCTTAATTGAACTGATATTGTTCCCAGTGAACTGATAGTCACCTCCTTTGGGGAAAGGAGAGGATGATTTTCGTCACGGATGTGTTAAGCCGGACTTCAAATACTCACTTTCACCAAGGATTTCAAGAAAATTTTGTCAATGTGTCAATCAATTACCTGTTGATTTCAAAATTTTATTGCATAAATCTTTACCTCAGTTTACCTTCAGCATTACTTTCAAAAGAGTGAAGCTTTTGCGAAAAGAGATTCAATCTTCAAATTCTTTCTATTTGACCAACCAAAAGGATGAAGGATAAATCCTCGATATGGCCAGAAAAGAAGATTCAATGTTATTGAAAAGCCGTAGATGATCGATATTGATCGCAGTCAATGACGCATCTTTAAGGTTTATTCTTGTAAAGACAAGGCAGTGGAAATATCCTGAGCGCTAGAAAAGAGAGCGTTTACCCAAGCCCCGTTTCCTCAAAATCACCTAAGCTGCAATTAAATATCCGCAAAAGGGAGCTCTCACCTGTCGTCAAGATGAAGGCGAATTAGGCGAGTAGACCCCTGGGGCCAAAGAAGATTCGAAACATCTCCAAGATGACGGAGTTTATGACGGGTCCTTCCAGGGAAAGTCCAAAGCACTGTCAAGATGAAGGCAGATGCGATGAACCTCTCGACAATCCCTAAAAGATATTTAATTTCAGCTATCATCCAAAGATTTCTAACCCATGAGCCAATATCGTCCAAGAAGGATCGAAACATCTCCAAGTTGAAGGAGCTTGTGACGTACCCTTCCCAAAAGAGAGCAAGAGAGGAAAAAGAGAGAGAGAAAAGTCAGAACATCTCCGAAATAAAGGAGAATGTAGCAAAAACCCAGAGGGCCAAAAGAGTGCAGAAAGATTATCATGAGAGAAGCCCTCAGGATATTAAACTGCCAAGTTATCAAGAATCCTCTTTAAATTTGTAAAATTCTATTATCAATATTCTTTCATCAATTGCTTTCATAATATCAAATTCTCTTTCCTGCTCATATCAAGGAAATTGATAACTTCCTTGAAGAAGGTCAATTGCAAGCAATTTGGATTTCAAGTCTCGATTCTACGAAGTGAACCTTATTTGGAGGTAATGCTTTGGGTAGAAAAGAAAGAATATCTTTGCAGCCATGTGCAACATTTTTAAAAACTTGGAATCAACAACAAAATTCTCAATATTTTGACAATATTTTCTAGCTATCCTGATGTGAAGTGAGAGCTTGATATCCGTCTTTGATACATCCAGACACCAATTTTAAATCCCTCTTAAGGACTTGATTCCTTCCCTTCTTTGAGAGCATGAACTCTCAGATTTGCACACTTCCCTGTGTCCCCACTGTCCCACCATAGACAGTCCCATTTCGGTTCGAGGTCAAACCACCAATCATTTCCCGCAAAAGAAAATTTCAAAAGCTGATTTTAGTCTCAACAATGAGACGCCCAAGATCAATCCCTTTTCAAGCTTTAGGGACCCCATTTTCCTTCCTTTTGCAAAAAACCCTGTCGGATTTACTGTGCAAAATCCAAAGGTTTCATCATGGTCTCTTCCTTCGAGGATTCCATTCATTTTCCGCCCGATCAGGATAAGGGTACAAACCTGAGCCTCCTTTGATGAGGTATTCCATTTTACACCCAATCAGGATAAGGGTATAAACCTGAGCCTCAATCAAAGAGGTATTTCATTTTCCGCCCGATCAGGATAAGGGTACAAACCTGAGCCTCCTTTGAAGAGGTATTTCATCTTCCGCCCGATCAGGTTAAGGGTACAAACCTGAATCTCATTTCAATGAGATATTTCATTCCCCAATCAGGTCAAGGGTTCAAACCTGAGCTTCGTTCCATGCGAGGTATTTTTGTCCCATCCAGGTCAAGGGCATAAACTTGAACTTTGCTCTCATAGAGCAAATCTTTCCTCTTTATTCTTCGCTTCATATCTACCATCTTCCTCGGGCTAATTTCTTCACACCCAGTCAGATCCTTCTAACTGGGGCATTTTTTTATGTATAGCCCAAATTTGGTGTGTTTTTCTTTGCCACTAAGCTCGGCCATGAGCCGGCTTAGTAGCAAAGAGGGGCATCTGTAAACACCCCAAATTTTCACTCACCTCCCCGACATTTTCACCAAACATCATCATTCAGCCTTTGAAATCGCCGGAGGGCAAAATGGTCATTTTCTGAGTTTGAACCTTGTAAAAGTCCAAATTTCATCTGGAACTCTCAAAGTCTCCCTATTTTAGCTCAGATGTTCAAAATTTTATTCCTGACAGGAGACAGGCATCTCCAAGTCTTGGTTCAAGATTATATTGCATAAGACATGTCATTGTATAGCATTGCATGAGCATTTCATATCACTGCACTGCACAGCATGTCATTTCGAGGTCCAGAACTCTCGATTTCAAAATTTTCAATCCAGATTAGAATTTCAACTCTTTTCAAAATTGATTTCAAAACCCTGGGTCTTCAAAATTATCAGTTCTTCCCATTTTACCCCCAGGGCTCTGAATTTTAAAATATTTCCTCAGGAAAATGATCTGGATAGTTTTAATATGGATTTCAGCCACCTTATCTCAGATTTTTCCCTTTTGACAATTTCAAATATCTTCCTTTTACAAAATTGTCCTACAGGGGTCAACTCTTTCCAAAAATTCCTGTTTTACCAATTAGCCCAGATTTTATGAAAATTCCAAAAAGAGGTTGTTGTCTTGTTCTTATTTCAATAAAGAAGCAATGTGGGACCCACACTGAGGTGGTGTCACATAGACTTTTCTTTTGAAAAACCTGAACTTTGAAAAACCAAAAAAAATAGGAACCTTGTCCCCTAGATTGGTGCCACTTGTCCTTTCTCTCTCCTCCCATTTACCTGCCATGTGTCAGCATAGGGTTCACCTAGAGTTGGCGCCACATGTCACCTTCTCTCTTCTGCCACCCTTTGACACGTGTCAGTGTGAGACCACCTTAAGATGCCACCACATGTCATTAGTCATCCTCTTTATTTTATGCCACGTGTCAATGTCTACCATTTTCACCCTGTGCCAAGTGTCATTCCAAGGTCACCATGAGATGCCACGTGTCATGTGTTGTCCTGTTCAGAAAAAGTAGAACTTGTCTCCCCTGAGGTGACACCATTTGAATTATGTCTCCTGCAGGGGGTCGACCCCCTACCGGGGTCGACCGCCTGGCGGAGTTGACCCTCTGCCGGAAAATGCAGGGGGTCGACCCCCAATCCATTTAACGGTGGGGGCTCGGAAATACCTGTGGTTGCTCCGGGCGGCGGCGGCGGAAGGTTGACGGAGATCGACTTCCGGCGAACGGTGGGGGCCGATAGAGAGGTCGACGGGATGGATAGGGCGGCCGAAGGAAGAGGGCGGCAGGAGGGATAGGGCGGCGGGCTGGAGCAGCGAAAGGAGAAAGGAAAAAGAGGGCTGGGATTAGGGGTAATGTGACATTTCACGACGGCTTAGCGACGGATTAATTCCGTCGCTAAGCCATCGTAATTCAAAAAATGAAAAAGGCGACAGAAAATATTCCGTCGCCTAGGCTGTCGCTATTTTGCGACGGAATTTTAGTCGTCGCAATTCCGTCGCTAACTGCCGTATTTATTGCGACAAAATATTCTCTCGCACAATCCGTCGCTACATAGCGACGGATTTTGCAAGGGAATATAATCTGTCGCTAGTTTCGTAAAATTCTCCAAATATAGCGACAGATTCATTTCTCTCGTTAATCCGTCGCTAAGTAGCGACGATATAACTTCGTCGCTAATCAACTGTTTTTTTGTAGTGGAAGGCCTAAAATCTACAATCAAATGACTCCCCTTATCCAATGCTTGAGCATCATATTGCTCTCACCTCATATATTTGTTCTTTATAATTTATTTAGTAAGAAATATGCTTTACACGAAGACTTTACGACATATAGACATTTTTTGAAACATAAAAAATTGATGGCTCGCAATGCATTTAAAACTTTGCAGTACAAAGTATTGTGGGACATTGTTTTTTAGCTCATTCAAAAACATATCAAAACATAGAAATTTCATAATCCAAGACATGTTGCTCACTAAATGAATGATAAAAATCCAATATGTAAAGTCTGATCGATTAAAACTTGATTGTTATAAAAGGAACACTGACGATTTGTATGGTTGTAGATGTTGGACAGTCTCTCTCTCTCTCTCTCTCTCTCTATATATATATATATATATATATATATATATATATATACACACACACACAGGTGCTTATATGGTGGAACGATGCCACCTTGATTTAAATAGATCTATGCTCTAAATGAAAAATTTAACATTTGGATTATGCTTAACATGTTCTATTCACTATTTTCATTTGTTAAAGTTGATTGAATTATGATGATTATACCATTTTTAGACCATCCTTATTTTAGTGAATTGTGAGCAGTTGATTTTCACTATCTTTAGGATCTTATGGTGTATGATACAACCTTCTAACATACTAAGTAGATTATGCAAAACACATATGCATAGTTACATCCACCATTTGATGGTTAGATATGTGCAAACAAGACTGTGTACTACTGTGACGTATCATGGTATATATATAACCCGTATTATCAAACAACAAAAAAATTGATGTAAAATTAGATGCGGCGCATGTGATTAGCAAATTTTTTTAAAATTTAACAATATTTAGGGCGGTTCAAAACCCTCGCTAAAAACTCCTTTATAAATTTTTTTATGTGTGCCGCACAACCGCGCTTCTGACCTCATTCGATGACAGAGGTGTCCGACAATACAGTGTTTTGTATACACACATGCATATATATATATATATATATATATATATATATATATATATATATATATATATGAAAACATGTCCACTAAAAACCCTACCAAAACTACCCACTGATTGTGGATCGTCCGATCATTTTATGATGGGATGGTCCACATCTACCATACAAGACATCCCCTAAACATACCCTCTTGTCTCTCTCCTCTCACTCTCGTCTCCCTCGAGCTCTCACAAGGCTTGACTCTCTCCTCTCATTGTCACAAGGATGACTCTCTCCTCTCACTGTCTCTCTCTCTTTTCACTATTGAGAATGACCCTCACCGCGTCTCCCTTGGGCTCTCCCTTTCGGCGATTAAAGATCCTTTGTAGGTAAGGTTTTCAATTTCTCTATTCTTTTTTAATTTCTCATTTCAATCCCATTTTTTCGGTTCCACACCCCCTTCTCTCTACTCATTTTGTTTGTTGTTCATTCTTGTTTTTTTTTCAATTTCTCATTTTTTTTGACGTTTGAAGAACCTCTATAGGTAAGTTTTTTAATTTCTCTATTTTTTCTAGGTTTTTTTTTTCAATTTCCCATTTCAATCTCACTTTTTTTTGTGTTTCACCCCCTCTTTGTGCCTCCCCTCGCCCCCACCTGTTTTTTGTATTCAACATGACTTATAGGGCGTAGAGGGGGGGAAATTAGGGCATCAAATTCCATTTACTATTTATCTTGGTTTTGTTTCGATGTTTTATAGATGGAGAGACCCAAAATACGAAGATTGAATCAAACTCTATAAGTTATCATTTTGTGCAGTTGTTCCATTTTATGTTGTTTTAGGATTTCATTGAACCCTATAAGTCATCATTTTTTTATTTTTTTGATTGATTTTTTTTTTTTATTTCAATAGTAAAAGTGTAATACCTGCCAAATTTATGAAATTTTAGAGTAATTAAAAAGGAAATTATTCTGGCATTCAGTTTAATTTATCATTTTTAGGCTAATTAATTAGCTATTATTCATCAATTATATTTAATTAACAAAATAAATAATTTGTTTAAGGAATTAACAAAGAGTAAATCCAAATTATCCAAGTATTGATTTGGATTTATGAGATCAAAAGAGGTATTCGGGTTTGAATCTTAGTAAAGATCCGATCAAAACACACCTACAAAATTTTGAATTCGAAATATCCAATTGGAACACGTCGGATCTAGTAAATCCATAAGTCATTTGGGTTTGGATCTTAACGGATCCACATGAGTCAACCTACTCGAAATTATTTTTTTAAACTCGATGTGTTTGGATCTTTATTTGGATCTATGGGACCCAATTGGATCAGTACACTTGATTGGAATTGGATCCACTTGGTAGATCTGATCTAAATTTAAACTATATTATGTTTGGATCCCTATTTTGATCTACAGAAAAAAAATCCTGATTTTGTATGATTGGCAGCATGAGATTATCAACTTGACTTTTGATACACTTTGGGTGGCAAAAGTTAGGAAAATTGTCTCCTTTGTCTTTATTTTTGTACATTTATTAGCTTAAGATAACATAACTATGAATTTGACTTGGTTCTATTCCTCTATTGCCAATGACTTTTGATTTAGTAGTGTAGTCATAAAAGTGTTAGCACTGTGCTATAAGGTGTAGTATAGCCATTGTTGATTTCTTAGTATATTATTTACCTTGATAAAGTGAATCTAAAGACAACATTCTTTGAATAGTCTAAATTGCAATTCACTAAAGCAGCTTTGTGATGGGCTTAATTTTGATTAGGTTGTCGTTATGATTAATAATTTCAGATCTAGCCATTTAAGGTAAAGTTATATGTATGCTTGGCCGATACACATCATATCGGCATAAACTCGATATGCTTTACCCCTGAATCAGCTAGATTTGAATTTGGATCCAAGGACCAAAAATACAAAACCATCACATCCCCTCACCCATCATATCCCTTATTTCTAATCCCTTAAATTCCCCGTTAAACCCCATCACAATTCCTTAAATCCTTCATCAAACAATCTCTTACCTACCTTTCTCTTACATCACTCATCTCACATCACACTCACACTCACCACTATGTATTCCCCTCTATAAATGCCCCATTGTTAACTGTCTCTCTTTCACTCATTCTCTCCTCTTGGTGTCAATTTTTTTGGAGTAAAAGAGCTCATTTTTTTTATAATTTTGAGAGTTACCACTAATTAGACTCTTTCTAAATCCACGAAATTGGGGTAGCTCTCAAGTGTAGACGCTCACTAATGAAGAAGTTTATCATTTTCTGAATTTTTTGCTCTTTATAAAACTATACGGATTTTAAGGTAGGAAAAAAATTATACTAACTCTGGTATTTGTACAATTCTAATGCATGCATAGTTTGTATGAGCTTCCATGTGTGTTTGCGAGCTTTTATGTGTGTGTATAAAGTTTTATATATGTTTACGAGTTTTTCTATAATACATATATGGATTATGTATGCATGACTTGAAATACATAAAAAATATATATGCTCAAGGTTTACATGCTTTGTATTATGAAATATGCATGTTTTGAATTATAACGTATAATTGATTCAATGAATCAAATATGCATGTTTTGAGGTTCAATATGGTTACAAGGATTTTCACACACACACACACACACACACACACACACACACACATATATATATATATATATATATGGAACCCTAATCTATACATATATAGATATATATGTACGAATTGATACGAATATGAATTCACAGCGCATAATGCATCAAAACCCTAAATTCAATTTGAATTGCATAAGATCAATCAGATATCGAATCAAAGAATTCAAATGATGTTAGAACCTTATCATTTTATGTAAATTCATAAAGAATGAATTTATAAAGAGGTATGGGTCATATCGGAGATAATTTTTCACGAAGAACCAAATTAAAAATATATTTTTGAAATTTGAGTTAAATTATTTTTTTTTTATGTATTTTTTCTTTCGTAGTGGGCTTGGGTCCCACTAGGGGGTCGACCTTAGCCCATGGTCGACCTATATTTGGACAACCTCTAGCCTTGGAAGACCAACTGGTCAAGTTGACCAAGCTGGGTGATGGCATTGTGGTAAATATAAGGTAACCTCTTCTCAGAAATGAATCTGGTTGGCCATGTGGGCGGCAGCCCCATGGCACTTTTGAAAGACTTTCAAGTTAGCATGAAAGGGTGTGATCCTATTGGTTCTAGGGAGGCGGCAGCCCTGGGAAACTGTTTGAAATGTTTGAAAGACAAGAGGGTATTAAAGACATTAATTCATGTCATTTTTGAAAGAGTTTTTAGAAAAATCGAATGGAGGCATTTCATTGGGGGCATGGGAGGTGGGTTTGAGAAACCCCAACCATGCCATGGCCTAGATGGGTGTGCAACCCATCTCAACCCTCCCTTTTCTAAAAACTAATCCTAGCCCTTCATTTTTAAAACCCTAACTACTTAAGGTTTTAAAAGGGAAAGAGAGAAAAATTGGGCGATTTCTCTCTCTCTCTCTCTCTCCTCTCTTCTCTCTCTCCCTCTCTCCAGCCGTGTGCCCCTTTGTGCTTGTGTGTAGGGCTGGGTACCGAAAAAGGACTCCTCTCTACACATTAATCCAAAGGGATTTCCCCTTTCTAAGGGTTTTTAGAATCAAGGTGAGATTTCATCCACTTTCCATTTTCACTTTTTTAGATTTCTCAAAAAGAAAAAGAAAATGATGTACGTGTTATTGTATGTTTTCTTCTTTCAAATGTGAAACTGAATCCCACCATGCATATATTTTGAGTTGCATGGTGGATTTGGCGGATTAGATTCATGTTTATTATTCCTTGCTTTCATTCTTCGTAGCACCTAGACGAGATGCACTCCTTGAGCACACACACACAAGGCTTCAAAAAAAAATGCATGCATAGGCATTCGGCTGGCCCTTTTCATTCTGTCATTTTTTTTGGGTGTTTGCTAACCCTGACCAGGGTCTGAACACACGGTTCAGACCTGGTCTGCTAGCCCAGTCTAGCAGGCCATTGGTCTGGTCCAGTCGGACCAGACCTATGTGTTTTTTTTCTATCCAGTTGGGCCAACACATTTCGCATGGTGCCAGTCTTTTGGCAGGCGCACCCACTCGAATGGACCAAGTTGGGTGCAGCCTTGGTGCAGTCCTGTAAACAACCCAAATTTTCACTCACCTCCCCGACATTTTCACCAAACATCACCATTCAGCCTTTGAAATCGTCGGAGGGCAAAATGGTCATTTTCTGAGTTTGAACCTTGTAAAAGTCCAAATTTCATCTGGAACTCTCAAAGTCTCCCTATTTTAGCTCAGATGTTCAAAATTTTATTCCTGACAGGCGACAGGCATCTCCAAGTCTTGGTTCAAGATTATATTGCATAAGACATGTCATTGTATAGCATTGCATGAGCATTTCATATCACTGCACTGCACAACATGTCATTTCGAGGTCCAGAACTCTCGATTTCAAAATTTTCAATCCAGATTAGAATTTCAACTCTTTTCAAAATTGATTTCAAAACCCTGGGTCTTCAAAATTATCAATTCTTCCCATTTTACCCCCAAGGCTCTGAATTTTAAAATATTTCCTCAGGAAAATGATCTGGATAGTTTTAATATGGATTTCAGCCACCTTATCTCAGATTTTTCCCTTTTGACAATTTCAAATATCTTCCTTTTACAAAATTGTCCTACAGGGGCCAACTCTTTCCAAAAATTCCTGTTTTACCAATTAGCCCAGATTTTATGAAAATTCCAAAAAGAGGTTGTTGTCTTGTTCTTATTTCAATAAAGAAGCAATGTGGGACCCACACTGAGGTGGTGTCACATAGACTTTTCTTTTGAAAAACCTGAACTTTGAAAAACCAAAAAAAATAGGAACCTTGTCCCCTAGATTGGTGCCACTTGTCCTTTCTCTCTCCTCCCATTTACCTGCCATGTGTCAGCATAGGGTTCACCTAGAGTTGGCGCCACATGTCACCTTCTCTCTTCTGCCACCCTTTGACACGTGTCAGTGTGGGACCACCTTAAGATGCCGCCACATGTCATTAGTCATCCTCTTTATTTTATGCCACGTGTCAATGTCTACCATCTTCACCCTGTGCCAAGTGTCATTCCAAGGTCACCATGAGATGCCACGTGTCATGTGTTGTCCTCTTCAGAAAAAGTAGAACTTGTCTCCCCTGAGGTGACACCATTTGAATTATGTCTCCTGCAGGTGACACATGTCACTCTCTCCTTTCCTCAGGAAAAGCAAGCGACACGTGTCAATCTCTGCTCCTTTCAGAAAAAGCAGAGGACACATGTCTCCCTCCTATTTTTCTCAGAAAAGTAGATGACACATGTCATCTCCAGCTTCCTTTAGAAAAAGTAGAAGACACATGTCACTCCCTGCTTTTCTCAGAAAAAGCAAGTGACACATGTCACCCTCTGCTCTTCTCAGAAAAAGCAAGGGACACGTGTCTCTCTCTGCTTTCTTCAAAAAAAGCAAGTGACACATGTCACTTTCTGCCTCCTTCAGAGAAAGCTAGAATTCAAATGTTCAAACTCCAGTTTGAGGTGGCGCAAATCCTGAACTTCACCTTTTCTATTTTGTGTGAGATGGTGCCACGTGTCCCTTTTCCTCCCTCTTGCCACATGTCATTGTAGGAGCCACCCTGAGGTGGTGCCACATGGAAGTCTCTCCTCCTTCCAGAATAAAGCAGAATTTGAATTTCAAACTCCAAGACAACACCCTTTGAGATGGCGCCACATGGAGGGCTCAGATTAAGCTTCTTTGAATTTCAAAATTTTCCAAAAATCTCTATAAATACAAGGCCCCATGCCCAGCCTAGGGGGGCTTCTTTTGGATTTAGCATTTTCACTCTGAGAGCCCTGTTTGAGAATTGAACTTCAGAATTCCATTTTCATTCTTTCTTGGTTTCCTCTGGATTCACGCCCCTCTGGAGCCCATTATCAAGGTATCCACTCATTTTGGGAGTTCCAAAACCGCTGAAGAACACAAGGTAAGCCTCCATTCCTATTGATTTCACTATGATAATTCTTTTGGTTTGATTCGTGTTGTCGTTTGAAGAAAGAGCTCATCCGAGGGATGGATTGAGCTATTCTCATAAAACGACATATATAAAAATACATAATTATACTTCCTTGATGATTTTAACATGCATGTAGTTAGCTAGATTTAATTTGCATTTTATTTCATTCATTTAGTACATTTCATGAATTAATTAGGATTAATTTAGCCTTTATTTCAATTCTGCTTATTTTCAGTAGGTCTCTGTTTTTGTCAGTCAGTCCACACGTCATTTCATGCATTTATTTTTTATTAAAAATCCCAAAAAAATCACGGAATTCGCCCTTAGGTGTCCCTGAAAATTTGCCAAAAATTCGAAGGCATTTGAATTTTTTTACTGTGGTAAACATTCAAAATGGCAAGTCGGGTTTTTTTACCCGAGATGCGTTTTGAAAATCATTTGCCAACTTGTAAAATCGAGATATCCATCATGGGAGATCCGATTTTCGATCCAAAAAATGTTATGAACTCGGGCAAATGTCTAGTTTTTAATATGATTTGTTCCGATTTTTCTGATTTTTTTTATATCTGACAAAAATCCGAGAGTTCGGGACACGTGTTAGAGTCTAATTTGGGCCTCTGAGATCTTGGATCGACTTAGGGCTATGGTTTATCTTTGTGTGTTGCTCCAAATCCGACACTGTAAAAAGTGAAAATGGTGTCGGAGATGTCCTCTGTTTGAATCTGAAAGCCTGTAAATTTTAGAATAGTGTTGACCCCTGCTTCGGATTTGTCTTGACAGTCCCCTATTTTGCTACATTTGTCTGTTCTGTTAGTTTAGGCAGGAATAGTTATATTTTTCTCTGTGTTTCTGTTGATCAAATGCCAAAGTCATAAACATAAAAGTTGTTCATGTAGGTGTCGTGCATAGCTCTGATTAATTTCATAAATTTACATGGCTGTTTTATATTTGTTTGGCATTTTACATCAGATTAGGTTGATTTTTACCTCTGTCAGAACCAAATCCCTGTTATTGAACTCACCATGGCTCAAATCCCGAGGCTGTAAAAACCAAAAATGTTCCATTTCTGGTCTTTTAGCAGTCTGCAAAATATCAGAAGTTTCCATGGTATAAATCTTGCATTATCATATTAGGCATTGCATTTGGTTCGGATCCATAGGCAAAATCCACCATTTTAGGACTTTCTTTGAATTTTGGCATTTAAATCATATCGTTTCATGATTTTTAGCATTCTAGGCTGTTTATCAGAGTAAGTAGATGATTCATACCGAATTTGGTGCAATTTGGAATCCATTTGAGGTTCGGATTAGCCATAATACCAAAACAGGGTCCCGCAGGACCCGGATCCAAGTGAAAAACAAGCGAAATTCGCTATTTTGGCTAAATTTCAAAATGTCAAATTCTGATTTTACAGTTATAATGGGTTTAGCAGCATGTCATCATGCCTTATACTGCATTTTATCATCATTGGATTCAATTTGAATTTCAAAATCTCGATTTTACCTAGTTTTCCTTCAAAAAACCCTGATTTTAAAGGTGTAACTTTAATTTTATGGGTATTTTGGTCATTTTAACCTCAATTCCGAATTTCAAATTGTTTCCTACTGAATTTCTAGCATTTTCATCATTTCAAAATATCAAGAAAGCATGAGAATAGGGTTTATATCCAATTAAGTCCAATAATTTCATAATATTATTGGAAAATCTTGGAAAAACCCACATATTTGAGCTAACCTTATTTCAAGTTTGGCAGGGACATTCAAAATAAGGAGCTGAAGTCTGCAAATTTCTTTTATTTCCTTTATTTAGTGATGTAATAATGTAAATTTTGGAATAAGAGAGTTAATTTCCTGCTTAGACTAGGATGCATATCATATGGTTTGAATTTATGCAAATATCCTGCTTATGTGATGCATACATCTTATTTCAAAAGCACTATGGATGTTCACGAATGACACGTGCACCAACTCTTAGGGAGTTGACGGACTCGGTGGGATCCATATTTACGGCCCTAGTCGGAATATGGATGAGACCCAGATCCGTCATCTTTCCACTAGTCACATTGAGCCTACACTCTTAGGCTATCTTGAAAATGCACATCATATTTCCAATGTTTTCAAAATCTTGTGCATTAAATCAATTAAACTCGGAACATATTCATGGCCACAGTCAGAATATGTGAAGGATTTACTTTGACTTAATACACATTTTTCCAACAAATTTCCCTAGAAAACCTTTCAAAGTGCATTCTTTCATTCATATCATTTGCATCATGAAATCATTGGTTTTCTTATGATTTTCTTAAGAAAATTTCATTCTCAAGAAATCGATTTCTCAAGAAACTCTAAGAATCTTTCAAAATCGGTTTTCCCAAGTCAATTTCCCCATAGTTTTCCCTGGAAAATGTTATTTTCTTAAGAGCTTCAAAAGAGTTTTCTAATCTTTTTCCAAGATCAAAATCGATTTCCAAGTATTTCAAGGGTAAAATTCCCAGGATTTCAATTTCCCAAGTTTTGAATTTCCTTCTCCAATGAGCTTTCCTATGAATTTCCATCATTTTCCTAAGAAAACTCTCAAAGTCCAAGTTTTCCTAAGAAGTGTTTCCCTTTTCAAAGGTTCACCTTTTTCTCAAGAATCACTTCTATTTTCCCAAGATTTTCAACTATTTCTGATTTTTCCACACCTTTATGAACTTTCTTGTGATTTCAAAACCCCTTTCATTTGAGTTTCCTGAGAAATCGATTTTCACCTTTTCCCAAGAAATGCTTTTCAACTCCAAAAGTTTTCCTATGAATTTTCAATCCTCTTTCCAAATAAAATTTTCAGAGCTGGAGTTTTCCTGACAAGCATTTCCCTTCAAATGTTCACACTTTTCCTAAGAATTACTCACATTTTCTCAGGACTTCCAATCATTCATGATTTTCCCAAGTCTTTATAAACTTTCTCAAGATTTCAAATCTTTTCATCTGAGTTTTCTGAGAAATTTACTCTTTTCCTGAGAAATCTTTTCAACTTCAAATATTTTCCAAGCATACATCATGTTTTCCCAAGTTGCATTTTCCAAATCTCATAGCACATGCCTAAATTCTCTGTGCATTTAGGATAGAACATGATTTTGATGATTTAACTAAGTCAAGCACAATTTTGGTCCTTGGTTCAATTACCCCTGTTAAAGGCGGCAGGAACGGTCGAACCTCGTACCGACAGGTCGAGCCCCATCCCATGGATTTTCCCGCAATTTTCAAAACGGAGGCGAGTATTTCAAAACAATTTCCAAAATCCGGTCAAGTTTGAAGCGCGAAAGCGTTTCTCTCTTTTTCTCTTCCGCAAGGAAGGGAAGACGGGGGAAAAATTTCGCGACGATAACAGGTTTGGCGACCGAGATGGGACCTGTCCTTGTCTGACCTAAATTATGCTTGACTTAGTTTAATTATCAAAATTATGTTCACAAAATGTCAGCTCTTTTACTTTCAATATCATGTGAGCCTAGGAGCCTAGATTCTGACCTAGCTGACATTGATTACATATAGCTTAGGCATGGTTTGGTAGGACCATATTGAGGAGATATTTTCATGCTCACATAGACTTAGGTCTAAACACAACTCTCCTCAATTTAGGATCTGAATGCAAACAATGTATGCTTCTTCAAAAGATTTTCAAAAGTCTATCTCTCTAGGACTTAGAGCCCTCTATTTCTTGCATGTGATCATTTTTTCAAAATCTCCATTACCTACCATTACCCAGTCTTCACGTTGCTAGGCTCTCTTCCAGAACCATAGTTCGGGACAGAGCCTCACAACTGGGCCAACTATTTGGGTTAACACCCCCCTACCACGTACCGCGGGCCACAGTTCGAAGTATATCGGTAGGCGCTCAAGGATGTTGGAAAACCTTACCTTAGAACCGGAGTTGAAACTCTATGCCACGTACCTCAGATTTCGATTCGGGTATATCGGCATAACTGGATTGGACAAAGATGATCTGAACTTAGAGTTAGGATTAAGGTCCTACAGCTGTTTTCAAAATGATGCATCTAGAGTCAGCTTTTTAGGGAGTGCTGAATGTGCATAAATGTTTATGCAGGATGTGAGTTTGTATGCTACTTTTATTTCTCTCATATTTTTTTCAAAAATATCTTTCCAAATATCCATATTCTCATCTTTTCCTTTATTTTCTAAAACCCTGGATGGTTTTTCCCAAATATTCAATTTCTTTCAAAACTCCAGGTGATTTTTCATTCTCCCGTTCTACTGGATCTCGAATTTCCAGCTGCATTTTTATCCTGCCTGCGATTTTCCAAAATCATATGTTTTCTCTCATTGGATTTTCGATCCTGTTGTTTACTTGCAAAATTCTTCACCACATTTTCCTCGTGCATACCTTGATTATTGTGGCGGAAATTGTTTACCCACTTGCCTTCTCCTTATTCTAAATCTGTTTGCGGATTGTCTTTTCATCTTTTAAAATCTTTTAAAATCTTTTTAAATCTTTTCAAAACTTTATTTTAATTTGAAACTAGATATAGTCATATCCCTTATCCATTCTTTTCACTTTGGCCAAAATCTTAGAGTCCTTGTCGAATTAGGACTCTTTCTAAGAGTCCTAATTGGATCAGGATTCTATCCTGATTTCATCATTTACTCTTGTTCTACACTTGTTTTTGAAAACCTTCTCATCTGACTTTCAAAAGAGCTAAAATCTTAGAGTCCCAATGGGATCAAGACTCTACGTATTACTATCATTTCTATCTGTTTTGAGAAAAACTTTTTCAAACTCTTTCGTTTTGGGTCAAAAATTTAGAGTTTCAGTTAGATTAGGACTCTTCTTCAGATTTTCGGTCGGATTAGGACTCTATCTTTTGTTGTTGTTTTTACTTGTTTTCAACCAAATCTTTCAAAAGAAGTCAGAAACTCAAAGCTTTAGTTGAACCAGAACTCTATTCAAAGAGTCCTAGTTGGATCAAGACTCTGACCTTGACTTCAATTTTGAGAGAATCTTTCAAAAATCTCTTCAGAAACCAAAATTGTTACACTTTTATCACAGAGTTTCAAAATTTTGGGACTCTATCCCAGAGTCCTAATCGAATCAGGACTCTATCCTAATTCCATTTTCTTACCTCATTTTCACTTGTTTTCAAAAGTTTTTTTTAAAATCTCATTTTTGCTTTCTACAAAACCAAAAATTCTCAGAGTTTTAGTCGAATTAGGATTCTTCTTCAGAGTCCTAGCCATATCAGGACTCTAAACCTGACTTCAATTTCTACCTTATTTTCACCTATTTTCTAAAATCTTCTTGTTTGTTTTCTTAGAAAACCCAAAACTTTAAGAGTTTTAGTCGAATTAGGACTCTGTCCCTAGAGTCCTAGTTGGATCAGAACTCTGTTTTGATTTCACTGCTTGTTACTATTTTCACTAGTTTTCAAAAATTCTTTCATCTATTTTTCAGAAAATGCCAAAAAACTAGAGTTTCAGTCCGATCAAGACTCTATCCCAAAGACCTGATCCAATCAGGACTCTATCCTGATTATTGTTTCTACCTCCATTTTTATTTTCTCCACTTGTTTTTCAAAAATTAGTCCCTTTTGCAAAGTCTCAGTTGATTCAGGACTCTATTTCAGAGTTTCGGTTGAGTTAGGACTCTAACCCCAACTACATTTTCCAACTTATTTTCACCAGTTTTTGAGAAAATCCTTCAAAAACCTCTTTGTTTGGCTTTCAAAAACCTAAATCTCAGAGTTTTAGTTGGTTTAAGACTCTGGTTCAGAGTTTCAATCTGCCTAGGACTCTATTTTCAAAACCTCTCAATTTTATCTGTTGATTTTAACTCCATTTTAAAACCATTTTCAGTCTTTATTTCAACTTTTCAAAACTCTTATGTGGGGGCTACTTAGTTGGCACCATATCTGGAAGAGTTCTGATCTAGTCAGGACTCTGTGTCATTTCAAAACTTTCAATTTCAATTCTACTTTTAAACCTCTTTTGAAAATCTCTCATTCTCAAGTTTTAAAATCATTTTTGAAAAATCAAACGGGGCCCACTCTGGGTGGTGCCACATTTGAAAAAGTTGGGGTTAGATTAGGGTTGGTAAGTGTTCTAGTTAGGTTAGGAGTTTAGAAGAGTCAAAATTGATTTTAAAAAAACTATTTTTACTTTGATTTTTAACTATTGGTTGTTAAAGTTTTTAGATTAGAGCTTTAAGAACCAAATGTGGGCCCACAGGGGTTGGTGCCACATTTTGATAGATTTTAGGGTTTAATTAGGATTTAGGTAGGTTAGCTAGAGTCCTACTTAGACTAAGAGTTTCTCAAAAAATTGCCCCCTATGGTATCTATCCAACTTAAATTAGGAAACTTAAAAAACTTTCCAAAATTGTTTTCTTAAAAATCTATAAATAGGGGCCAAAAAGGGGGGTCGACCCCTAGGCTTTCTCCCTCTATTTCTTGGAGCTTCTCTCTCCTCCCAGCATCATCTCCTTTCTCCATTGCAGCTGCAGCCCCCAAGGTAAGTTTCTTCAACATTATTTCATAATTTTTATTAATTTTTTTATGTTATTCCATGTATTCCATCATTGCCGCCCCATTGTTCATGGATTTTAAACTTAGGTGTCATTCAAGAACCTCAAAATCGGTTCAAGAAAGTGATCTAACCCTGTTTAATGGCATTTTTTTATGAATCTAATCTGTAGGAATCGTTTAGATTATTATTTTTTATGTTTATGCCCATTAAAAGATGAGATTCACCTCTTAAATGGGTTGAATCCCTTTTTCGGAGGCCAAATCAAGTTCTAATCATGTTTTCCCTGATTTTTTTTATTTTATTTCACTGTATTAATGTTTATTTTGATCATCCAAACATCAAATTCAATTTTGTTATGTTGTTTGCATATTTTTTTCATTATTTTTTATGTTTAAATTATGGTTTTTAGTGTTTTATTGAATATCCATGTGTTTCAATCCCGAAGCCATAAAAATTGTATTATTTCATGTTTAAATTTTTGTTGGAAAAATCTGATTTTTTTAGCGTTAGTTCAAAGATTTGTCAATGACTTCCTGTAAAAAAATCAGATTATTTTGGATTTGGAAACTCTGTCAAAAAAATAGAAAACCGAACCCTATTTTTCAAACCATGAAATCACTTTTGAGATTCGAGAGCAACTTGCAGATGTGATATTTCTGTCATTCGAGATCCAATTTATGATTCATACATTGCAGTGGATTCATATTTATATCTAGTATTTACTATATTTTGTTTCATCTGTCTGCTATTTTTCCTCTGCCAGAAGATAGAGTCGGTTTCTCAGAGCTCGTTATGCTTCATTTAAACCCTAGATCAACTTGTGTTGATCATATCTCCCTAACCGGAGATCTGATCAATGATCCGTAAAATGAGAAATGTGTCTGCTATTCACTAATAAAATTTCATAATTTTTTAATGTGGTTTGCTATTTTTCTTTGTACCCAAAACCAGAAATACTTGTTTTAATATGTTTTATATTCATTAAAATTAAGCGTATATTGCAGATGCGATATCTCTCTAACCGAAGATTCGATTGATGATCTGTAAAAAGGGAAATCTCTATTTTTTGTTTAGTATTTCTCTGTTAATTGTTATGAATTTCTATGGTGATTTGATTCTTGATTCGGATCAGACATTGTGACAGGTATGTGCCTGCGGGCAAGATCGCATATTTTAAGGTTTTATGAAATTTTCGTATTGAGGTAATATCAAAAATAGAGTTTTTTGATTTCAGTTTAATTTTAGGGTTATCAAAAGTGCATGTGTCAATTTTTATTAATTTTGAAATTCATTTGAGGCTTGGTTTGATCAAATTGCACAAACAGGGTGCCCGTGAAATCCTGATTCAAACAAAATATTGACAAAATCATGATTTTTGTGATATTTCTGATTTTTTTTCATAAAAGTTTATGTTTTTAGTTTTTTTTTTTATGTTTATAATCATGCTAGGACACTTCATATTCAATTTGGTTTCGATTTGAATCTTTTTAAGCCCTAAATCCAAAATTTTACGAAAATATTTTCTGAAAATCCTGATTTCAAGGCCATAATCTTGTTTTCAGGAGTATTTTTGTCAATTTTCCCCAAATTCTAAATTTTAAAGTTATTTATCTTTATTATTTCCTTAATTTTACATCATATTTTATTATGTTTATCTCAGGAAAACATGGAAAAAGACTTATATCTGGATAAATTCAGTAAGTTTTAGATATTACTGGATAAATTCAAAAAAGCCAACATATCTTCACTAACAAGTTTTCTAGTTTTGCAGGGATATTCAACGCCGTATTTCTTTTAATTTCATTTATTTAAATTCAATTAGTGATGTAAATTGTAAATAAATTTGGAATAAGAATTTAAATTTCTGCTTAGATTAAGGTTTGCATGTGATGGATGATGATTCATGCATGTTCAAACTCACCATAGTCTACACGAATGACACATGCACTAGCTTTTAGGGAGTTGGTAAACTCGATTGAGTTTCTATTTATGGTCATAGTCAAAATATGAACAAAATCCAGATTTATCATCTTTTTTTAAGCCACAATCAACCTACACTCTTAGGCTATTTTAAAAAACCATTGCATATTTTAAAGTTTTCTAAATATTTTCCCCTTTTAGAATTAAATGGATTAGATTCAATCCATATCTGTGGCCATAGTCAGGGATATGAGGTGAATCTACTTCATTGAAGTTCTATAAGGCACAAAAATTCTTTTCTAAAAAATTTTCCTCAATTTTTTTAGAAAAATATTTTTGCAAATTGCATTAATTCATTCATCAAGGTTTAGATTGCATCATGAAAATAAAAGTTTTCCAGGGTTACACGCCCCTTCTTTTGACTTATTTTCCAATTCCATTTCAAAGAAACTCATTTTCCTCAAAATTGCTAGATTTTCCTCAGAAATTTACTTTCTCAAAACCCTTGGTTCTTTCAAGGAATTTTCAAGTACTTTTTCAAATTCAATCCACAATTTTTAAGTTAGATTCTTTACTTCAAAGTTCGAATTCAAAGAAATCAAGTTTTTCCAAAGGCACTTGAAATTCCTCAGAAATTGATTTTCCTAAAACACTTGAATTTCTTAGAAATCAACATTCCTTTTCTTCAGAAATAGTGTCCAAATGTGATTCACGATTTTCAAAGTGTCATCTTTTCCAAGAATTTTCTTAGTATTTCAAATCTCTGAAGCATACATCTTGTTTTTCAATAAAAAATTTCTCCAAGTCATAGCACATGCCTGATTCGTTATGCATTTAGGAATAGAGCATCGATTTAGACAAGTTGAGCAAAGCAAAGCACATGATTGATCATTGGTTCGATTACCCCTAGTTATGGTGTCAGAAACGGTTAAACCTCGTACTGACAGGCGAGTCCCATTCTTCAGAATTATCTTGCATTTTAAAACAGAGGCGAGTTATTTTCAAAATCATTTTCAAATGTTAGTTTGACTTGCAAAAGTAAAATTTTGCAATGATAACAGGTTTGGCGACCGTGATGGGATCTGTCTTCGCCTCATCAATCTAGTGCTTTGTTCTATTCAAATTGTCAAAATCATGTTCTTTAATGTCAGTTTTATATCTTGTGAACCTAGGAGCCTAGAATCAAACCCAACTGACATGGATTTCATGTAGACTTAGGCATGATTTGGTAGGACTGATTGAGGAGGCATTATCCATGCTCACTTAGACTTAGGTCAAATACAATCCTCCTTAATCTAGGATCTGATTGAAAACAATGTTTGCTTCTTATAATTTTTTTTCAAAAATTTTACTTCTTTAGGTCATTAGAGCCTTCCGTTTTCTTGCATGTTGATCACATTTCAAAAACAACCCCACCTACCTTTACCTGGCCATCACATTGTTGGGCTTTCTTCCAGAACTATAGTTCGGGACAAAGCCTCACAACTGGGCCACCTATTTGGGTTGATCCCCCCCTGCCACGTACCGAGGACCATAGTCCAAAGTATATCGGCAGACGCTCAAGGATGTTGGAAAACACAAGCCTAGAATCAGAGAAATTGATTTTATGCCACGTACATCGAGCCTCGACTCGAGTATATCGACATAGCATGATTGGATACAGATGATCTGAGCCTTAGAGTTAGGATTAGGGTCCTACAACTATTTCAAAACTTGTGTATCTAGAGTCAGCCTTTAGAGAATGTTGTATATGCATACTTGTTTGTATAGGATGTGATTGAATGTACTTTGATTATTTCCTTTTATTCTTTTTATTGTCTCACATCTTCCATAATTTTCAGAAAATATTGGACAATTTTCAAAATCCCCTATTTTCCATCTGTTTTCATGTATTGCCTAACATCCCTTTCTTATTTTTCAAACCCTGAACGATTTTCTAAATCCTCTATTTTCCTCAAAACTCCAGATGATCTTCATCCTTCCTTTCCTCTGGATCTTGAAGTTCCAACCTTGTTTTTATCATGCTTGTAATTTCTTCAAAAATTCGTATAGTTTTCCTCAAAGTCTTGTCCTTCTTTTTTATTTTCCAGTCTATCTTGATGGCATCCAGTCAGCTTGATTCAGTCTTTCCCGAGGGGCATATCTCTTATGAGGTGCGACAAGGTCTCCCCGATCATCATTCCCCGATGGTACTATTCTTGCCTCAATAACTTCTCCCGTATGTTCCCGGACTATCTGAGTGACTGCGGATTGGAACTGGCATCAGTAGTAGGGGAACATATCATCAACGGTAGTGTGATTCAAGCATTAGCAGAGCGATGAAATCTGCATACCTATACCTTTTGGTTCTCGTGGGGAGAGATGACTCTACTACTGGACAAATTCTCAAATATCATGGGTCTACTTGAGCCAGCTGGTCAGCCTGATGATCTGATAGAGCAGTAGTTTTTTATCAACGTCAAGGGATTGGACCCTCGAGATACTTTAGCCCGTATGACTGGACGTAGATCCTGGCCGCTGAGAGAGGCATATGAGAGCCAATATGTCGATCTATTTGAACTGTACCAACAGTATGGAGCATTTGAAGAAGTTGACTCCTTATTCCGAGCAGCACGAGAAAGGATTCAACACGCGATGGTCTTGTGTATAGTAGGACTAGTTGATGGTTATTTTTGTAAGCGTTATTTTAAAACATTATTTTATCATTGAAATTATTTTGGAAAATCACCCATCAAGTAATAATAAACCGACTTTCCACGAATGTGGTGAGTACGGGTCGAATCCACAGGGAACGGGATACATTCACATTAAAATCTACAACTTCAATTTATTAATATCACAAATGTTTACAACTACGTTAACACTACAATTCTAAGTAAATGCCAATCTAAAAATGAAAATGAAGTGAAATAGATTGCTAAGTCTTCTCCAGATCGCCAGGGGTAATTCTATCTTTTCACCACACATGCATCTGCACTTCGCATTGTAAATACATCAATAGATCTGTTTCTAACTTATCAACCTTAATCTGGCCGTCCGATGAATGAGGGGGTAGTGGGTGAGCGGAATTTGCCGTGAAGCTGCGCCAAGATATCCCTCGTTGATGCTGTCTAACGCCTCTTTGCTGCAGATTCGCTAGAAGGTGCAGAATGGAGGTACTCCGAGTATGGCGTGCTGGAAATGGCGAAGAAGGCTGAATGGAGGTAGGGTCGGCTAGCTGTGAAGGGGTAGACAACACCCCTTCCACAGCTGGTGCACTCCACGTTGCTGCTACCTGCAAACGAGAAAACATGGGCCATTAGTTTCAGCAAGGGGCGAAGAAGGAAAGGTGTGAAGGAAGGGAAATGGGAGAAAAGGAGCGGCAGCTTCCATAGAGGTGCTTGGAATCCCTTGCAAAACCAAGGAAGAAGGAGAAATGGGCGTTGGGGTGGCTGAGGAAGACGATGTGGGAAGGAGAATCGGGATTTTTGGGCACAAAACCCAAGGCAAAGACGCCCCCTCTTGGGCGTCTCTTCGATTTTATACCAAAGGTCCCTCTTTCTAGAAATTCTAGAAAGAGGATTAAAAAATAACTAATGGATGGGCGTGGAGTGTGGGTCGGATTTTATACCAAAGGTCCCTCTTTATACCAAAGGTCCCTTTTCACAGAGGTTTTTAGCAATTTATTTGAAAAATCGAGTTTGGGGTGGAGTGTGGGTCGGATTGAGGTGTTTTGGCCCAGATTTAAGGCCCAAATGGACCAGTTGGATCCAAAATGTTCTGATTTGCCCCGAGGTTCGACCCGCTTTACTAAAAATGCGATATCTTTCTCGTTTTAAGTTCGATTCAAACGAAATTCGAACCGTAGCTCAATGACACCTATATGTATCTAAGTGAATGTTCTAGATCTATAAATGATGCATTTATGTAATAAAAATATATCATATTTACACGTAATTAATGCATCATCAAATACCCCCATGCTAGAATAATGGCTAGTCCCTAGCAATACACCCTACCTTTGCAATGAGGATATGGACTACCTGAATAAAATGCAAGCTCTTATTAAACAACTAATTCACTTTTGTAGGAATCACGATTGCATTTAGCACATGCAACAAGCCCTTTAAACCCCTGAGTTACCCCAGTGGATGAGCGAGGTCTCGTGAGGGTTTGTAGAGATGCTACCCCCAAACATAAAAAATCATGCAGAATTTCAAATTTTTCTTATAAAATGTTAGGCAATTCCAGGAATCAAGTTTAGCATACATTTCATGTAATTTTTTTTCACTTCTCAGAACATAATTAGAGATTCTATGCCTCCACAATAAAAAATTTCCTTTCACTCTTCTAAAAATCACATTTATCTATGATTATTTCTCAGAAGATCATATATTGTCATGCTATTGTTCATTTTTCATCACTTGTATCTTTTTCTGCACAGTCTTTCATTCTACTTCTAAGTAATGACTTTTTCTTTTCATTTAAGCTCTCATTTTCTTTTTCATTGAATTTTCAAGTTTTCAATTCTTTTCTTTTCTTTTCTTTTCTTTTCTTAGCTTGCGTGTGGTCTGCTTTTGTGCCCTGTGCAATGTTAATGCCTTCTTATACCACTATCTGTATGTCGAGGGCATTAACTAGGCACAAAAGTGACTTCCTTCATTTACCTCTTCGACATGAGGTTCAAACATTTCAACTTGTGTCTGGTCTCAGCTTCCGAGGCTCACAAAGTTTTCATTCTCCTTTTCGGGTGGAATTCAAACGCTTTAACTAGCTTCTGAACTCATCTTACTCAAGATTGTGAAATCATCCAAACAACCTAACGCAGGCTCTTTTATTTTGAGCTCGAGCTTTTTCTCAATGTTTTACATTTACTTAGTAGTTTATTTCAGATTGTGCTTACTTATACCTTGTGATTCAAAATTTTCTTTTCACATTCAAATACAGTCTTTTCTTTGAACTTCACATAAATACTCACTCTTTTTAGCTTTGTTTAGAAAAAATTTTCCTCATGGGGCTTCTAAAAATTTCTAACATGTCAGATTATGTCAAAAACATTCATATATGCTAAAAAAATTCTGAAATGCCTAATTTATGAATCTTAGCTACCGAAACATGATAAACAAGACAAAATAGTGTGTATCTACTGAACCACCCCCCCATGTTTGAATGACATTGTCCCTAGTGGCATGCAGAAATATAAAAATACAGTGTAGATGCACACTAACAGAACTTGAAATCAAGACAGGAGAACAGATAGATACGACCTGATATGCAGGGCCTCTTGAGCTGATTCTTGACTGAATCATGCTCCACCACTAAGCATACGCTGATGCTCAGTTTTCAGCTGACCTAAGCAATTGTCTGCTCTAAAAGCCATGCTCTATGTCTGGTAACTTGGACTCATACATTGAAGCATCAGATGGAACGGTGTTCATGCATGACAACAATGAAATCCGAAACAAAATCAAAATAGAATACATAAACAAATAACTCTTTTATTTCTAATATACATATGATACACCCTGAATAACAGTCAACAAAATAAAATCACTAACACATAAAGCAACTAAACTATGTCAGAATTACTCTATGCAATGAAAATAGCAAACATAAATCTAGATCTAAATCAGTAAATTTAGCAAATACAGAAAGTTACAAGCTATGTTCTCTAAACTCACCTGTCTAATCACTTCTTGAATCATGAAATTCAGTGAATCGTAGGAAAAACAACATGTGAATTCTATATTTGCTAACTATGTTAATTCCTACTGACTAAAACAAACAAGTAACTAAACACATATTAATAAACTGAAATATCAGAAATAATCAGAATATAATCGCCATTCCCCAGCAACGGTGCCAAAAACTTGATGGTTATTTTTGTAAGCATTATTTTAAAACATTATTTTATCATTGAAATCATTTTGGAAAATCACCCATCAAGTAATAATAAAGCAACTTTTCACGAATATGGCGAGTACGGGTCGAATCCACAGGGAACGAGATACATTCGCATTAAAATCTACAACTTCAATTTATTAATATCACAAATGTTTACAACTACGTTAACATTATAATTCTAAGTAAATGACAATCTAAAAATGAAAATGAAAATGAAAATGAACTGAAATAAATTGCTAAGTCTTCTCCAAATCGCCAGGGGTAATTCTATCTTTTCACCACACATACATCTGCACTTCGCATTGTAAATACACCAGTAGATCTGTTTCTAACTTATCAACCTTAATCTGGCCGTCCGATGAATGAGGGGGTAGTGGGTGAGCGGAATTTGCTGTGAAGCTGCGCCAAGATATCCCTCGTTGATGCTATCTAACGCCTCTTTGCTGCAGATTCGCTAGAAGGGGCAGAATGGAGGTACTCCGAGTATGGCGTGCTGGAAATGGCGAAGAAGGCCGGATGGAGGTAGGGCCAGCTAGCTGTGAAGGGGTAGACAACACCCCTTCCACAACTGGTGCACTCCACGTTGCTGCTACCTGCAAACGAGAAAACATGGGCCATTAGTTTCAGCAACGGGCGAAGAAGGAAAGGTGTGAAGGAAGGGAAATGGGAGAAAAGGGGCGGCGACTTCCATGGAGGTGCTTGGAATCCCTTGCAAAACCAAGGAAGAAGGAGAAATGGGCATAGGGGTGGCTGAGAAAGACGATGTGGGAAGGAGAATCAGGATTTTAGGGCACAAAACCTATGGCAAAGATGCCCTCTTGGGCGTCTCTTCAGTTTTATACCAAAGGTCCCTCTTTCTGGAAATTCTAGAAAGAGGATTAAAAAATAACTAATGGTTGGGCGCCCTTTTCAGAAAGGTTTTTAGCAATTTATTTGAAAAATCGAGTTTGGGATGGAGTGTGGGTTGGATTGAGGTGTTTTGGCCCAGATCCAAGGCCCAAATGGACCAGTTGGATCTAAAATGTCCCGATTTGCCCCGAGGTTCGACCCGCTTCACTAAAAATGCGATATCTCTCTTGTTTTAAGTTCGATTCGAATGAAATTCAAACCGTAGCTCAATGACACCTATATGTATCTAAGTGAAAGTTTTAAACCTATAAATGATGCATTTATACAATAAAAATATATTATATTTACACATAATTAATGCATCATCACTAGCCTTCTTCCAAGACAGACAAAATTACATTGATATTAGAATAGTACAACTTTTGCAAAGATGGGAAAGTCGACAAACCAACCATCTCTCAATTTCTATGGTCACACTTGCTTTCTTATACTGTGGATTGACCCGCTTCGTGCTTAAAGATTCTATCTTAGTAGAATGATGCATCTACGCACTACAATCATGTTTCTTTTGGCACATACCAACTCAAGCCAGCTCATTCAGATACAACAACAAGAAGCCATTACCCATTTTTCGATACAGATTCTTGATCGAGAACCTCCATAAAGAAGAAATTGTGTGAGATTACTTCGACTGTTAGGAGTCACTCTCTTGATACACTTATGTGTATGGCAAGCGATTCAAGTTACTTGGACCTTTCTTCTCCATTTATTACTAGCTAGAGCGATGTGTCAGGCAGTTCTCACAGAGGCAGAAGCGCATTAAAGCTCGATTATTGTCAAGCATTGTGCCAGAATTCGATCTGAAGTCTGCTTAGTGGTCCAAAACATACCATTCTGCCAAGCATAGCTGGGATTCTTTTATTACCCTCACTATTTTTTCTGGTCCTTGAGTGTCTTTTGATTATCATGAGTGGTGGCAAATTGTTTGTCTGCCCCCTCTCTGTCAAGTCTATTATTAATAAAATTATTCTTCGTCCGCAAATAATCTTTTTGTTATGGTTTGACGACCTCACCTAGGTAACAAGGCACATTTTAGTTGTTTATCTCTTTTACAAAAAATAACAATGCAATTGTCATGATTCCAACAACGACCCAATATCTGGTAATGGGATATCCTTTAAATTGTCAACCTAACCCTCATCAAATATTTTTCCCTATTTGTTTTATCCTAAAGTATTCTTTAAAGCTAATTGTTCATTTTGTTCTGGAGAGAGCATTTACAATCTTACATGGTTCAGACAAGGTCCGACAGAAAAATCGCACTCGTCCAGCATATTAGTTATTTGTCAGCTTCTGAGCAAGAAATGACCTCTCCACGATCTGCTGAGAACAGAAGCTAACAGACCAACGATGACATTGACCCTCAAATATACTCGCTATTCCAGAGAATGATGAACAAAATGTTGTTTGAACAAACAAAGGCTAACCCAGAAAAAATCTCATAATAAGAAAAAGGTCAAGGGCCGAACAATGAAGAAACATGTGAGGATCTTCAAAAAGCAGAGTCATCACGAGGATACTTCTGACGAAGTAGAATCAGTGGGCGATACCGATGAAGAATATGAGATTCAGCAGGCACTTCAAAAGTTGACTCAAGGGCAAGGGTTGGCTTACAAATCCAAAAATCAGTCTATTGATGACCCTACTCAGCCACAACTCAAGGATGTGGTTAAGATGGTTAAGTATCTGCAAGCTCGTGATAAGGGCAAGAAATTCTTCACGAGTGAAGACTTTTATGATGGACTAGATGAGGATGACAGTCTTGACAATCTCCCCAAGAAATTTATCAAGTTTGACAGTTCTGGTGATCCTAAAGCATATCTCGCCATATTCTTCGCAGAGTGTTCCAAGTTTAAAAGGGACAATCAAGCCCTATTCCTTTGTTTTCCCCGCAGTTTGGAGGGTATTGCGGCTAAATGGTATTCAAAATATATCAATCCCATTGAACTGAAAGAGTTTGACAAGGTGGTCAATCTATTTATTGAACGGTTCCTCTTTAATGCAGATGCACTACCGACCCTTAGCCATCTCTGCTGCCTTAAGTAGAAGGAGAATGAGAAGGCCCGAGATTTCATTCATAGGTGGAGGTCTGCCTGCAACAAGATGAGGGATCCAATATCAGAAGGGCATGCACTGTCACTAATCCTGAGCAACTTTTCACAACCCTTAAGGGGACTGATTTCTACCTCTCCATCAAAGACTTTCATCGAACTGATGGAATGAGCCGAATGGCTCGAGTTGAGCATGGAAAATAGAGTTTACGAGGGTTTCACCTTTACCAAGAACAACAGTCAGCAGAAATCCAAATAGAAAACTCATTTTACCTATTCCACCAACAACAATAAGAACCATCACAAGGGAAATGCGAAAGATCACAGTTATGGTTCAAGGGGTTCAAACCACAGCAAAAATGAGCAAAAAGTTAAGTCAATCTCTCAACATGATAAGCAACCCCAACAAACTTTTTAGCAAGGGTCGAGGCCTCAAGAAAGACTGTGATCATCGCAAAATTTTTCCTCTCGTAATATTCTCTCTCTTCCTTCTTTTTTCCTTTCTAACCTCTATTTTCCTCCTTTTTGAAGGGAGAAAGATAAAAGACAGAAAGAAAGAGAGAAGAGAAAAGGAGAGAAGAGGAATTATTTTGCGGGGTCTCACTTGACCTTAATTTGAAAATATTTGAGAAAATGACTCGCCTCCGTTTTTGAAATATTTGCGGGAAAATCGAGAGACGGGATCCACTCGTCGGTGCGAGGTTTGACCGTTCCTGGCGCCTTTACCAAGGGTAATCGAACCAAGGGTCGAATTTATGCCTTTTGTTTTTGTTAAGAAATTATCTAAGAACTTATCCTAAGTCTAAATGCACAAAGAATCATGCTTGTGCAAATGCAAAGATGTATGCTCTTTTTGAAAATGTTTTGAAGAATTTCCAAGTGTTTCTGAGATGAATCTGATAAAGTGAAGAAATGATTTCTAACTTAGAACTTAAGATTTAAAGTTCTAAGTTTTTAGAATAATCAAGAGCTTTGGGAAAATAAATCTGGGTTTGGAAAATGATCTTGAAACTGAGATGAGAGAAAAGGGAAGAAAGGAAATTTAAAAGTCATAAGTGGGCTTTGAATTAGAAATTTGGATGAATGTTTGAAAATTGAATTGAATTCTAGCTTTGAAGCTTTGAAATCAGAATAAAATGCGAGAAATCAAAGTAGAATTGAGAAGTAAGATTGATTTGAAAGTTGGGAATTCGAGATAGAATTTGAATCTGAAGTTCTGAATGGAATTGGTTTTTAAGAATTGGAGATCCGAGATGGAATTTGATACTGAAGCCTAGAAATGGATTTTGGATCTGAAATTTTGAATGGAATTGGATTCAAGATTTGGAATCCAAGGTGAAATTTGGATCTGAAGTCTAAGATCCAAAGTAGAATGGGATTCTGGATCCTAACTGGAATTTGGATCTGAAGTCTGAGATCCAAAGTAGAATTGGTTTTGGATCCTAAGGTGGATTTGGATCTGAAATTTTGAATGGAATTGGATTCAAGATTTGGAATCCAATGTGAAATTTGGATCTGAAGTCTAAGATCCAAAGTAGAATTGGGTTCTGGATCCTAAGGAGGATTTGGATCTGAAGTCTGGGATCCAAAGTAGAATTGGATTCTGGATCCTAAGGTGGAGATTGATACTTGGAAATCTGGATCCAAGTTGAGATTAGGATCTAACCTTGGATTTGGATTCTAAAAGCCAAAATGGGGCTTTTGAAGATGGATCTGGGTTTTGGAAAACCCAGATTGAATTTTAGAACTTTAGGAAGATTTAGATTTTGAGAAAAATCGATCTCAAACTGTGATAAGAAGATAAACTTTGATTTTGAGAATGAATCAGAAACTTCAAAGTTTAATTTGAACTTTGAAATTGAATTTTTGAATTTGGGTTGAAATTTTGGAATTTTCAAAATTGATTTGAGGATGAATTTTCAAAGTCGAATTGGACTTTGAATTCAAAACTTGAATTTGAAGAAAATGAATTAAGTTAGATTTAAACTTTGAATTTGATTTCAAAGTTTGGATTCGAGAAATGAGATAGAATTGAAATAGGAATTTGAAGAAGAGATATTCACAATCACTTGGATTTCAAAAGGAATTTTTGAAAACTATGATGCAATTCTATCCTAAATGATGAATGGATTTGAATAAGTTGAAATTGGATTTGAAAATCATATTTCATTCTTCAAATGAATTTAAATAAGATTAATAATATAATACACTCCTGACTATGGTCATTGAATGTATTATATAATAGTCATATCTAAATTCAAATGAGGAATAAAATACATTTTTGGTGCTTTTATAGAATTTAAAATGAAATTAACTCTCAATATACCCTGACTATGGCCATTGGTATATACTTTGAGTTAATTTTAAGTTAAATTCTGATAAAAGGAGAAAATATTTAAGGAAAATATGATGAATTTTGAAAATGGATCCAGTGTGGATCCAGTGTTATTTTGTAAAAGATAAAAATGCTAAGTTTTGTCCACACCCTGACTATGGCCATTAATGTGGATCATCAACTTAGTATCAATTACCTCTTACGAAATGGTGCACGTGCCATTCGTGTTGCCATTCGTGAAAATTTGAGAAATAAAGGCGAAAATGCATGAAAAATGGGTAATTCATGATATTTATAATGCTCATTCATTCTACCTAAAGCAGGAAATATAAATTTTCATTCAAATCTAGCTATTACAATTGAATTGAAATCATACTCTTGAACTAAGAAGGGAAAAGTAATTTCTATCTAATTCCTGCAAAACAATGTTACCATAAGATAAATGGAAGGTATTATGCCAAATGTACATGAAAATGCTTATATACATGGAGGCATAGGATATATATACCTAAAGGCATGACTCAGACCTCATTAGGATGACAAGAAAGGAAGATGCGTGTAGGATGTGGATGCGGCAGTATTTGCAAAAGATAATGGACAAGGGGGCTATAGGGGTGGCCTGTGCATATAATAAGTGAAGTGGTAGATGTATTATTGAGATGGTAACATGCACAGGTGCTGATAGAATGGATGAAGAGGGCAGGAGTAGATGATTTGAAAAACACCTGCAGCTATGGCTTAACATTCTGCCACTGGATGCCCAGGAATCCCTATAGGGTTCTTTGCCACCTACAGGAACCATATCATACACAGAATTTTGATAAGAAATTGATTCTCAGTGAAAGGGGTCTTAGATGTTGGTGGAGAGGGCTATGAATTACAGTCAGTTAGACACAGCCACTGTGGGAGGGGGAATGGCTATAGACAGCACTTGCGACAACAACAAGGGGTATGGAGTGTGACATCACAGATCTTTGCAAGCTCTTGTTGACTGGCTTTCTAATTGTCTTCCATTTGGCTGCTAGTGAGCCGGTAATCTTTGATGTAGATGACAAAGTCACACTAACCAGTTTGGATATCACTCATGGTTTGCTTGTGATGAAGACTGTGAGGTGGCATTCGGAACAGTGGGTTCCAAATGGCACATTTTTATGCATTTATATACCTCTGATTTCTTCATACAAAATCTTTTGGTGAAAAGGCTGAAGCCACAGTATTGGCAGCTAAAGCAGTGCCATTATTTTTAATTTCTTCCCTAAAGGATTTGTTGTAAGTAGGTTAATGAGGTTTCCCAATCACCATGTTTCAGGAGTTGGAACATTCCTCCCTTACCTGCAGAATTTACTGCTTTGGATGTTCAAGAAGATAGCACAACCACTTTAGACTAAAAAAGAAAAGACAATTAATTATAATTGGAAGGCCTTTAGATCGATTTGATTAAGACATCATCCGTGTCATCAACAATTTTCTCATCCTCCATCGATGAAGACAGGTTCTGTATTGAATCTGATTGATAAGGTCATCATCTAAGGGATGGGTTCAAAAGAGAATTCTGGGGAATATCTACTGGCTATAACCAGGGATGGCTACTGAACTAGTCATAATGAGGACATACATGTTAACGAGGGAAACAATATTTCAGAAATAAACAGTATAGCTAGATCAACAAAAAAAGTGAAATGGTGATAATGTGAAAAATACAGAAGGTCGCTGAAGACTCAAAACACAGAATGCTCAAAAGCATCTATAGCTGGAAAAAAAAAATGTACAGAGGGCTAGGCTTAGTGAGATGTAGTGATGGTCTTAAATATAATTTCTAATGGACTAAATGAATGAAACAGAGGTGGGAATTAAGCAAAACAAGGATTTAATAAGCCGGATTCACAATACAAATATAGCAACTAATATGATAAGATGCTATGTATATTTTCCCAAAAGAGATAAAATGGAAAATATCAGAAGAATTAAGGAGTAACCTGGCTCTTAATAAACCATTTTCATTGGCCTGAGATAAAATGATTCCACTACCTCACATGAATGTGTTGCGCTACAGCCACCTGCAACATCAGTTGGGGTAGCCTCATGGCACCTAGGCCATTAAATTTTTTTTTTATCGACAGCCAGCAAAGTATGACTTCCACCGCGTTAATCCGGCCATCAAGCCTTTCACCATTATCAACAAACAACGATGAAAACTGAATGCCAAAAAAAAAAAAAAAACTAAACCTCTTTACAGAAAAAGTGCTCCATCTCTTGCAAAACCTCACTTGCCACGGTAATGTAACTGTCCTGAAGCAGAGATATTCGAACACCCCGCAAATTTTAGCAGAAAATGTACTATTCTCTATCCTTTCCAGATAAGCGTTACACCAGCTTGATTGTTATTAGTCGTAGAAATAGACATGCTAGACCATGTACAATGCCATATAATGGATATCTACACTACTTCTACGCAAGGTGCTTGGCACAAGGTGACCAATGCACACTTTCATAAGAGGAAAAACGGCTCTAAGGGGGGCCTGATAGATCAATGCTTAACAGTGGATACATCATGCAAACATTAAATGACAGAACACATAAGATAGTACATAACATGAATTTGCAAAGCAGGAAAAGAAAAGCAACAGATCATGCAGAAACTTAAAGCAGCGTGCTGGCTTCATAAAGAGGGGAGGAAAGCATACCATGAGAAAAATATAAGTGCTCAAAAAATGACACAGGATGGGGGTAATGATGGATCACGGTCTGTTGTCATGGCCACTAATCGTGAACCCATCTTATTATATGAAAATTAGCTGGGTGGGGGTTCAAGTAAAGGGCGATAACAGGAGATCAAAACATAAACATGAAATCTAGCATAAATAAGCCATTAGAGTGAAAAATCAAAATCGAAGTGAAGGAAGGGGATATTGGAATCCGGAGATTCCTGTCATTATCGCACGATATATGATCCGATCTTGCTGTAAGCAACATCAGGGTCATAGGTGTGCTTTGGTAATAATCAATAAAAGGAATCAAAGTAAATGAAGAGCTCAAGATTTACAACAGGAAATAAGAAGAGCTCTTACCGATTTACTGGAAATTTCTGCAATAACTACACTCTCTTCCGCCGGTTGGAGAAAAGGGTGAATCAATATGCACAGAATGAGGAATGTTCGGAAGTTGATTGCTGCAGGGGATTGATAGACTTCCTTCAGTGCGAGCGTGACTCGAGAAGACGGATGCTGAGAGGGAACTTCCAGCCTGAAGAGGGGTTGTATCGATGGAGAATGGATTGAAAATTTTTGTTCTGAGGAAGAGCCCGATGAAGTTGCTCGATGATTGGGATGAAGGGATGCTGATAACGGATGAAGTTGATGGATCACAATGGATGCTAATGAAAAAAAAGATGGATGCGTCGAGGAAGCTTGGCGGCCTTGTTGAGAAACTCTGTTTTTGATGTCACATAATATGATACACTGTCGTATTTGATTTTATATAATATGATAATATGTCCTCTTGAAAAATGTTATATTATGACTGAATATGTTTTGCCATAAATCTAACGAGTATTTGATGCAAGGATATCTCACCCAAAAAGGATGGAGACTTCCTGTTCAAGTACAACTAGTGCAATCATACTCCTTGAAGAAAAAGCTTGATGAGCCATGCATTCCTAAAGATCAACTGAAGAGATCGGCTACCTCAAGATGGAGATTTTTTTCTTCTTTAGAGTCATATGTAACAGAACCTTCAGGAACATGCATATTGCATATTACATACTCATTCATAAAAACTATATCATAAAAGTATACAATAGTTTCAAAAAGCTCCTTTTTGAAAACTAATAATTGTACCTTCTTACAACCCTTTATGAAAAAGGTATTTTTGACATGATTTCAAAATGTAATAATTATACCTTACATCATATACAAGACAACATGAAAAGAAATGTAGGGAAAAGATAAAACATGAAATCGGCTACATAAAGAAAAACAAATATAATATGTTGTTGAAAAGACTCTAGTTACCTTCTTTAAAGAAATGATTTTAAATATAAGAAAAAGACAAAACATGAAATCGACTACATAACAAATATAATATGTTTTGAAAAGACTCTAGTTACCTTTTTACAAACCCATAGAATGTCGACTTACTTGAAGTCATCATTCTCTTTGTATAGCATTAAATACCTTCTGTAAGAAATCCTTGTTAAATATCCTCCTCAAGAATGTCGACTTTCTTGTAGTCCTCATTCTCTCTGAAGACTTTGAAAACCACAACATAAAGAAAACACTTGACATGACTATGTACAAATAAATATCTCAAAGCACTCATTGTACTTACACTCATTTAAAGTAAAGAAGTACTTATGTACCTCAAATCATTAATTAGAATAAAGACAAAACCACAATCCAACGTTCAATGTACTATTGTAAGAAATAGACTTTTTACATAAAATATATATTACCTAAAAATTTACAACGACGAGTGTACCCTATATTTTACTTTTATGGAAAAAGACTTTTTCGAATTTCTCTAAAGACGTTTTTGAAATGACATATCATTTCACATCTCAAGAAGGCTACGATTTCAAAATATAACGACTACTTTTTTAAAAGCTATATAAACACTCTCAAATAAACTATTCAAACATGGAATGGACATGTGAGCTTACAACGAGAAAAATTCCAATTCGATATTTGAAAAGAGAGCCTTGAAAAAGAAAGAGAAAAAGAAAAAGAAAGGAAGAGAAAAAGAAAAGAAAGAAAAGAGAAAAAGTCAAGTCCAACTCTTTGACAAAGAGTATCCTCTGAGTGACAAACAGAACATTATGAGAATTCTTCATTCGTGCATTCATATCATTCTGAAGGTTCTATAGAAAGTATTGTGACTCTGTTATTCACTGTTTTCCTTCTTTGTTGAAAGAAGTAGACCTCTGTGAAAGAGGGTGTTGCCCTTCTCTGTTGAGAGAAGAAGACCTCTATGAAAGAGGGTGTTGTCCTTCTCTGTTGAGAGAAGAAGACCTCTGTGGAAGAGGGTGTGCCCCTTCTCTGTTGAGAGAAGAAGACCTCTGAGGAAGAGGGTGTTGTACTATTTATCCGGTGACTCGGATGTTATAGTGGAAAGCTCAAGTGGTTTGCTTGGGGACTGGATGTAGGTCTGGGTATTGACCGAACCAGTATAAATTCTGTGTTTTATGTGTTGTGCCTTATTGCCTGATTATTTTATTTTATCGATCTTTATCGTATTTCACTATTCACCTCCCCTCTAGTGGAATTTCATTTGGTATTAGAGCAGGTTTGCTGGTTTCGACATAACAAGTCTTCCAGCACAAATGGCATCTACCTCTTATGCTCGTGATATTGAAGGTCAACACGCATCTCGTCCTCCTTTCTTCAATGGCTCAAACTATGGATACTGGAAGTGCAGAATGACTATATTTCTCAAGTCCATAGATTTTGCTGTATGGAAAATTGTTGAGCATCCATACACATCTCCATCCGCAGACTATTACTTATGGTCTGATGAAGAAAAGAAAATGGCAAACCTAAATGCAAAGGCTATGAATGCCTTATATTGTGCCATTGATCAGAACAAATTTAATAGAATATCTATATGTGAATCTGCATATGATATTTGACATTCTTTAGAGGTTATTCATGAAGGAACCAACAAAGTGAAAGAAGCCAAGATCTCATCTCTTGTCAGAAAATATGAGTTATTCAAAATGAACAAAGATGAACCCATCACAGAGATGGTTACCAGATTCACCAACATCCCCAACGATCTGAAATCTCTGGGTGTAACATATTCCCAGACAGAAAAGGTGAAGAAAATCTTGAGATCTCTCACAACTGATTGGGAGAAAAAGACTACAGCTATTGAAGAAGCTCAAGATTTATCTAAGCTTACTTTGAACGACTTAATAGGCAATCTTATGGCCTATGAAGTCCACATGAAAGAAAGAAGGGAAGAAGAACAACCCTTGAAGAAAACTCTAGCCTTCCCAGCCCTATCTGAGGATGAAGACTCAGAAAAAGAAACTGAGATTGCGCTACTCACCAGAAAATTTGAGCGCTTTATGAGAAGGAACCGACTTCCAAATAAGCACAAAGAAAGAAAAGATCCAAAAGAAGATTCTATGTGCTACCAGTGTAATAAGCCAGGTCACCTGAGATGCGACTGTCCTCTTCTCAAAAGAAAATTCAAGACTGAGGAACCAAAGAAAAGGTTCTTCAAGAAAAAGGCTCTGCATGCTCAATGGGATGATTCAGAACCATCCACTAGTGAAGAGTCAAATGATGATGAAGCCGAAACTGCAAACATGTGCTTCATGGCAAACGAAAGCTATGTAAGTGAAATTTCTGATTTTTCCTTTGAAGAACTTCTAGATGCTTTTCAAGAACTATTTGAAGAATCTAGAAAATTAAGTTTCAAAAATAAAACTTTAAAATCTGAAAATTTAGAGCTTTCCCAGAAAAATGAAAAACTCAGCAGTGCAAACTCTGAGTTGAGAAAGAAAAATCTTCTAATTACTTCTGAAATCTTATCTACTAGCTCCAAGACTAAAAATCTGCAAGTAGAAATTTCAGAATTAAAAAGTAAAACTGAAAACCTTATGAAAACGGTTTTCAAGTTTACTAAAGGAAAAGAGAACTTGGATAAACTCCTATCTTCTCAAAAAGTCTCTTTCTACAAGAATGATATTGGCTACTCTCACTTCAACAAGCCTTATTGTATAAATCAAAAGATCACTTTTGTGAAAAGTTCGTCTGAACCAAATAAAGAGTATTATAAAGTTAATTTTTTTACTTAATAATTTGCAGGCTCCAAACAAGAAGAACAGATGGATTCTAGACAGTGGATGTTCAAAACACATGACTGGACATTCAGACCTCTTTGCTGTTCTTCATAAAAAGGAAGGAGGAACCGTCACCTTTGGAGACAACAACAAAGGTTTGATAATTGATATTGGTAATATTGGGAATATTGATAAACCTCTTATCAAAGACGTTCTTCTTGTTAAAGGATTAAAACATAACCTCCTAAGTATTAGTCAAATGTGTGACACAGGATATAATGTTAGTTTTAATCATAATGCATGCCTTATAGCAGACACCAACGAAAACATCATCCTAAAAGGTATAAGAAAGAATAATATATATGAATTATACCTAGAAAACATCACAGAACATTGCCTCATAGCTAATAATGACTCTCAACATCTATGGCACATGAGAATGGGTCATGTCAACTCTAAGTACATGTCTAAATTAGCTAAAGATAAGTTAGTACGTGGGTTACCCAAAATATCTTTTAAAAAGGATTATTTTTGTGATGCATGTCAATTAGGAAAACTGTCAAAATCATCTTTCAAATAAAAAAATATCATTTCAAGCAAAAGACCTTTAGAGCTTCTCCACCTGGATCTTTTTGGTCCTTCTAGGATAGCTAGTCATAATCATAATAAATACGTTTTTGTCATTGTAGATGACTACTCAAGATTTACTTGGGTGATATTTTTGAAAAACAAAAGTGATACGTTTTATCAATTTGAAATTTTATGTAAAAAATTACAAAATGAAAAATCTTGTTCTATTGTTAAAATCCGTAGTGACCATGGAGGAGAATTTGAAAATGAGCTTTTTGAAAAATTTTGTAACTTGCATGGTATTTCTCATAACTTTGCCTTTCCTAGAGCTGCACCTCAAAATGGTGTAGTAGAAAGAAAGAATAGAACCCTTCAGGAATCTGCTAGAACTATGCTCCAACACAATAATCTTGCTAAATCTTTTTGGGCAGAAGTTGTTAATACTGCATGCTACATAACAAATAGAGTTCTCAATAGACCCTTATTAAATAAAACTCCATATGAACTATTCTATGACAGAACTCCAAGAATAGACTATTTCAAAGTCTTTGGTTGTAAATGCTTTATCCTAAACACAAAAGATAGCCTAGATAAATTTGATGCTAAATCTATTGAAGGCATATTTTTAGGATATTCAAGTCATAGTAAAGCATACAGGGTTTTCAATAAGTGTTCTAAGACTATTGAAGAATCTATGCATGTTAGTTTCTGTGAATCTATTGATCAATCTGTTCATAAGCAAACTAACGATGATGATGTTGAAAGTACATATTTATTTTTAGATAACACAGCTAAGTCTAATGAAGATGATCATCAAAGAACATTTGTCGATATCAAAGATCATCCTCAAAAGCAGATTTTGGGAGAACTGACAAAGGGGGTTCAGACTAGAGCTCAGCTAGAACGGATTGCAAATATGGCATTCATTTCTCAACTTGAACCAAAGAAGATTGATGAAGCCATCATCGATGAGTTCTGGATGCTAGCCATGACTGAAGAACTGAATCAATTCCAAAGGAATGAAGTTTGGGATCTTGTACCAAGACCAAAGGATCATCCAATCATTGGGACAAGATGGATCTTCAGAAACAAGCTAGATGAAACAGGAAATGTTATAAGAAATAAGGCAAGACTAGTAGCTCAAGGATACAACCAGGAATAAGGTATTGATTTTGATGAAACATTTGCCCCTGTTGCTAGACTTGAATCTATTGGAATGTTTTTAGCATATGCAAGCTATATGAATTTCAAATTATATCAAATGGATGTTAAAAGTGCTTTTCTAAATGGTTTTATAAATGAAGAAGTTTATGTAAAACAACCTCCAGGATTTAAAAATGAACAATATCCAGATCATGTTTTCAAACTCAAACATGCTTTGTATGGTTTAAAACAAGCACCTCATGCTTGGTATGATAGACTTAAAACCTTTTTGTTAAAAACTGGTTTTTTGTAAGCAAAGCAGACTCTACATTATTTGTAAAAATAGTGAATAATCATACCCTAATTGTTCAAATATATGTAGACGATATCATCTTTGGATCTTCTAACAACACTCTTTGTGAAGAATTTTCTAAGTCCATGCAGAAAGAATTTGAAATGAGTATGATGAGAGAACTCACCTACTTTCTTGGATTGCATATTAAGCAAACCAAGGATGGAGTTTTCATCAATCAATCTAAGTATGCTCGTGAACTTCTGAAGAGGTTCAACATGAACTCAACTGCTTCAAAAACAACTCCTATGAGCACTACTAGTGTTTTGGACAAAGATGAAGATGGTAAGTCTGTTGATACAAAGGTATACCGAGGTATGATAGGATCACTTCTCTATTTAACTGCTAGCCGTCCAGATATTATGTTCAGTGTTTGCTTGTGTGCTAGATTTCAGTCAAATCTAAAAGAATCACATCTTAAGGCTGTAAAAAGAATAATGAGATATTTAAAAGACACAGTTGATTTTGGATTATTCTATTCAAAATCCTCTATATTTGATTTAATCTCATACAGCGATGTTGACTTTGCTGGAAGTAAATCTGACAGAAAAAGCACAAGTGGAACATGTCATATGCTAGGGCACTCACTTGTATCATGGTTCAGTAAGAAACAAAACTGTGTATCCTTATCAACCACTGAAGCCGAATACATTGCTGCTAGCCTAGCCTGTACACAAGTTATCTGGATGAAACAAACCTTAAAAGATTTTGGTTTAAATTTTGAAAATACAACTATTTTCTGTGATAATACTAGTGCGATAAACTTATCTTAGAACCCTATTTTACACTCTCGAACTAAGCACATTCAAATAAGACATCACTTCTTAAGAGAACAAGTCTTAAACAACATTATCAAACTCGAATTCATACCCACTAATCAACAGTTAGCAGACATATTCACTAAACCATTGAAACATGAAGACTTTACACGAATTAGAAGAGAACTAGGAATATGCAAACTAAGTGACTTATAAATTAATCACACTTATTATAATACTTCTTATAAGTTTTGTTAAAATCTTATTTTAAAAAGTTTTTCTTCTTATCGATTTTTGTTAAACTAGATTTCCATTCTCACGTATACTTTAAAACTCTTATAAGACACATTCTTTATGTCTTTCAACTTGTCATCTTTTCAAGTACACATCCATTATGACTTCTTGTCCTATCTCCTTTCACTCACATCCATAAGAACCATTTGCTTTAAGTAAAAAGCTATCATGACTTTGACCACTCATTTCATTACACCTTTCATCTCTTTTGTCTTCTTGTGACAACCTCTCATACGATAAGGTAGCCGACCTCCAAACATGATATTATCTTCCTCATAACTTTAATTATTATCCTTTATTGATTATATTCATGTGATATATTCCCTTTCAAAACCTCTTATCAATATACTTTTCTAAAATCTTAAAAACCTTTTGTAAAAAAAAAAAAAAAATTCAAAGTGATTATTATTCACGTAAATTTTTACTATATCATCGGTTATTTCATAGCTTAAGTATAATCTATTATCATCTTTTTCATCCTTCACTCTCCTTTCTCGACAACTTGTCCTCTATTGTTTTTTATACTACTAGTACTACCCTTTTATTACCTCTTTCTCTCTTTATCTCATATGAAGTGACCTTCCATCCATGACCATGACTCTCTCATATATTTTATATCTTTCTCAAATCGAGACTCATTAAAGTCTTGTCCTCAAACAAAACTTTACTTCTTGTCTATCCTAACTCTACTTTATGTCATATCTAAATCAAGTGATAGTTGTCCTTTCTCATTTCTCTACATATTCGTATCATTTTTTTTACTCTCCTTTTACGCTTATCAATATATATGCTTCTTAAATAAATAAATAAAAAAATTTATTATTGCCTCTCACTCGTACCTCATGGGTTGTCCTATTCCAAACTCTCCATTCACGAATTAGGAATACTTCCACATCAAGTAATATCATGTAGAAAAAGTTGTTTGTTGTATTAGGCCATTATTTTCTTCACTCTCTTCAATATGTCACTCCATACTCCATTCATGTCATTTCTCACTACTCGATACACTCTCCCATAGTATATTTGTTCAAATCTATGTCCTTCTTAACTTACACACCAATATGATACACTATCTTCCACCATTGATTTGATTTGTCATTCACAAGTCTCCTAATTTACAACTCACGGATTTCCTTATTCAACTAAATTCTAAAAATCACTCACTTCCAATGTCATTCAATTATTGTCACAATTATTTTCTCTCTTCTATTTAATCGTGTGGTTCATTCCTCACCAATACCACTCGTAGCTCACTATCTTCATACATACTTTCAAACTCGTTCCTTCCCTCTCAACTTCCTGTTGCAATGGCTTCCTCTTCAAACTCTCTGATCACTGCCGCAGATCTTAGGTATCCAGATCTTTTTCATGACTACAACTTACTTTGTTTTCGACCCATTCATGAAGGAAAATTAGTTCACTATGAAGACTTCATGCTATTTGACCTAGACAACTATCTCCCCAAACTCAAACATCTACTAGGATCTTCATCCCAAGCTGCCTATTATCCTGAACTAGTTCGATTATTCTATACAAACTTTTCTATTGATCATGAACAAACTACAATCACCAGTAAAGTTCGAGGAAAGCTGATGTTCTTTCATGCTCATTAGGTCGTATTCTAAACCTACCTTCCACCGGCACAGACCTCAACAACATAGTACCAATTGAACGATCGGTACTTCGCAAAATTCTTCTCTGCACCAACTGCTACCAACTTCCCTGGCACATGAGGAATCTCCAACCTCATGCTCAATTACTTGCCCAGATTCTTCTCCACAACATCTATCCCAAGCTTCCCCGCAAGGGATTAGTTCCACGAAAAATCTCTCTCCTTATCTACGCCATTTTTTCCTCTACTCCGATAAACTGGTCCTCCATTCTTTTCGACCTTTTTATTCGTTATCAAAAATTCAAGCCTCTTCTTTTCGGGTGTTTTATAACTCCCATCCTTAAATACTTCAAAGTACCCCTTCACAACGAAGTTATCCTCCATCCCTCTCAGGTCCTCAATGCTACCACCTTCAATCTAAGGTCTCTGCACATGCCCGGCTCCGATAAAGAAGATCCAACATCCACCTTCAATTACTTCCCTAGTCTGATGGATGTCCAGCGCTCTCAGGATCGTATTTTTCGCCGTCAAGCCTCGTTGCAGCAAACCCTACAGACCCTCCAGTCGGATCATGTCAACCGAACACATCAACCTCCTCCACCTTCGGGATAAACTTATTTTTTTGACTGTAATATTTATTATTGGTCTGTAATAACTCTCTTACTCGGATCCCTTCCTTTTTGTCTATGAAAAAGGGGGAGAAAACCTGTCTCTATTATTGGAGCAATACACTCTCTTTAAACATCTTTTCAATAATTTATCATATTATTATTTCTATGCATAATGTCTTTTTGACAGGGGGAGCATATTTTGTCATCATCAAAAAGGGGGAGAATGTTGAGAAACTCTGTTTTTGATGTCACATAATATGATACACTGTCGTATTTGATTTTATATAATATGATAATATGTCCTCTTGAAAAATGTTATATTATGACTGAATATGTTTTGCCATAAATCTAACAAGTATTTGATGCAATGATATCTCACCCAAAAAGGATGGAGACTTCCTGTTCAAGTACAACTAGTGCAATCATACTCCTTGAAGAAAAAGCTTGATGAGCCATGCATTCCTAAAGATCAACTGAAGAGATCGGCTACCTCAAGATGGAGATTTTTTTCTTCTTTAGAGTCATATGTAACAGAACCTTCAGGAACATGCATATTGCATATTACATACTCATTCATAAAAACTATATCATAAAAGTATACGATAGTTTCAAAAAGCTCCTTTTTGAAAACTAATAATTGTACCTTCTTACAACCCTTTATGAAGAATGTATTTTTGACATGATTTCAAAATGTAATAATTGTACCTTACATCATATACAAGACAACATGAAAAGAAATGTAGGGAAAAGATAAAACATGAAATCGGCTACATAAAGAAAAACAAATATAATATGTTGTTGAAAAGACTCTAGTTACCTTCTTTAAAGAAATGATTTTAAATATAAGAAAAAGACAAAACATGAAATCGACTACATAACAAATATAATATGTTTTGAAAAGACTCTAGTTACCTTTTTACAAACCCATAGAATGTCGACTTACTTGAAGTCATCATTCTCTTTGTATAGCATTAAATACCTTCTGTAAGAAATCCTTGTTAAATATCCTCCTCAAGAATGTCGACTTTCTTGTAGTCCTCATTCTCTCTGAAGACTTTGAAAACCACAACATAAAGAAAACACTTGACATGACTATGTACAAATAAATATCTCAAAGCACTCATTGTACTTACACTCATTTAAAGTAAAGAAGTACTTATGTACCTCAAATCATTAATTAGAATAAAGACAAAACCACAATCCAACGTTCAATGTACTATTGTAAGAAATAGACTTTTTACATAAAATATATATTACCTAAAAATTTACAACGACGAGTGTACCCTATATTTTACTTTTATGGAAAAAGACTTTTTCGAATTTCTCTAAAGACGTTTTTGAAATGACATATCATTTCACATCTCAAGAAGGCTACGATTTCAAAATATAACGACTACTTTTTTAAAAGCTATATAAACAATTTCAAACAAACTATTCAAACATGGAATGGACATGTGAGCTTACAACGAGAAAAATTCCAATTCGATATTTGAAAAGAGAGCCTTGAAAAAGAAAGAGAAAAAGAAAAAGAAAGGAAGAGAAAAAGAAAAGAAAGAAAAGAGAAAAAGTCAAGTCCAGCTCTTTGACAAAGAGTATCCTCTGAGTGACAAACAGAACATTATGAGAATCCTTCATTCGTGCATTCATATCATTCTGAAGGTTCTATAGAAAGTATTGTGACTCTGTTATTCACTGTTTTCCTTCTTTGTTGAAAGAAGTAGACCTCTGTGAAAGAGGGTGTTGCCCTTCTCTGTTGAGAGAAGAAGACCTCTGTGAAAGAGGGTGTTGTCCTTCTCTGTTGAGAGAAGAAGACCTCTGTGGAAGAGGGTGTGCCCCTTCTCTGTTGAGAGAAGAAGACCTCTGAGGAAGAGGGTGTTGTACTATTTATCCGGTGACTCGGATGTTATAGTGGAAAGCTCAAGTGGTTTGCTTGGGGACTGGATGTAGGTCTGGGTATTGACTAAACCAGTATGAATTCTGTGTTTTATGTGTTGTGCCTTATTGCCTGATTATTTTATTTTATCGATCTTTATTGTATTTCACTATTCACCCCCCCTCTAGTGGAATTTCAGGCCTCTTCTTAAAGGGGAAATGGAAGCCTCGAGAGGGGAAAATCCGTTGAGGATTGAGGGAGGAGATGAAGGTAGGCTGTTGCAGATCGAACGACGGAGAGGAGCAGCGAGCCTGCAGCCATTGCAAATTTTCTCTATTTCAAAAAGGAGGTCCCCTTAAAAAAGAATTTTTTATAAAATGGTTTTCCAAAATGAGGTTTTTAGCAAAAACAATTTTAAGAAGCTTAAAGTCATTCATTTTTCGCGTAGCTTTTCTCAATTTTTTATTTTTTATGTTATTTTTCTGTTTTTTTGCAGTTTTAGAAAAATCCTAAAGTTTTACGAGAAATCAAAGGTTAAAACTAATTTTTTTTGGTGTTTTTGTAAAAATATTTACAAAAAGTTGTTTCGAGAAAATTTCTTTAGAAAGTGTATTAGGATCCGGGTTTTGAGAGAATATGGATTTAAAACACTGGGTTCGGATCCGGAATTGAGTTTGAATACCTCAATATGGAATTTAATTTAGAAAATCTGATGAATGACTGAAATTTATCTTTCAAATCGCTTTGATTTTCTCAAAAGATGGGGTCGGGGGCAAAAGGGTCATTTTGCAAATCACTAAAAAATTTGAGGTGTTCACAGATGCCCCTCTTTGCTACTAAGCCGGTTGAAAGCCGAGCTTAGTGGCAAAGACAACACTCCAAATTTTGAAAATGCCCCAGTCAGCGGATCTGAACTGGGTGTGGAAAAATTATTTTGAAAACATGGCTTCTCAGGCTTAAAACCTTATCCTGAATGGTTTTGGGGGGAACGAAATCTTCGAATATGATATGATCAAATGATAGAAATGAGGAAATCGTGATGAGACTTTGAGTGAACATCTCGAAATGGTGAAATAAGAATTTTGATCAAGCCTCATGGGTGAGACAAGATACGCTTTTGGAATGATTCAGGTTTAGCCCTTATCCTGGATGGGACAAAGATATATCAAAAATGAATTGAATGAGGAAAAGGATACATGAGAACCTTGATGGGACATTTTGAGAAATGCCTCGTGAATTGAAGCTCAAGTGGGATTCTATCCTAGATGGATATATGAAACATGAATTCCTTGATGGGAAGAATCATGATGGGACTGGGAGAAATCATCTCGTTAGAACGAGGAATCTCGTTGGAACGAGTTTCAGGTTTAACCCAAACCTGAAAGGAAGATACCTCGCGAAGCGAGGTTTTGGGTTAACTCTTAACCTGGATAAGAAATCTACCATACGGATTTCTCAAATGGAGAAACCATAATGGGAGCTTCGGAATTTGGACGAACAAATCCGAAAGGGGTTTGCGAAAGGAAGAAGATAGGGTTCCCTAAAGCTTGGAAAAAGGAATGATTTTGGGTGTCTCATTTGCTGAGACTGAAATAGCTTTTTGAAATCAATGACCTCTCGCAGAAAATTCAGGTTTTGACCCTTAACCTGAGTGGAAACACCATACGGAATCCTTGACTGAAGAAATCGCGATGGGACAGGAATATATACTTCAACTGAATGAGGCAATTCTTATGGAAGATATAAACAACGCTAGGTTGCATTAAAAATGGATATTGGATATTTATTTCATTCTTGAAATAGCTAGAAAATTTTGCCAATGAGATAAAATTATAGCTGATTCAAATGCTTGGAAATGTGCACGTATGTGCAAAGATATTCCCTCTTTTACCTAGAGTATTTCCTCCTAATGAGGTTAACTCCTCAGTTCTTAAGAGTCAGATTCAAAATTTTAGCGCTGATGATTTTTTTCAAGGAAGCTATCCATTTCCCTGATATGAGAATAGAAGAAATATTCTTAATTTCATAAAAGCAAGTAATGAAAAGATATTGATAAAAGAATTTTGCATGAGAAGAGATGACTTCTGGTAACTTTGGCAGTTTGATATCTGGGTATTTTCCCATGATGATCTTTTTGCACTCTTTTTGAGTCATTGAACTTTTTCAGTTTTTCGCATCATCCTTCATTCGGATGGTTCTTGACTTTTCTCTCTTTTTTCATCGAAGGGTACATCACAAACTCCTTCATCTTGGAGATGCTCCAATCCTTCTTTCTCTCAGGGATTATATTGGCTCAAAAGGTCTTTAGGTGATAGCAGAAATCAAATATCTTTTAGGGTTTGTCGGTAGGCCCGTCACATCTGCCTTCATCTTGACGGTGATCCGAACTTTCCCTGGAAGGATCCGTCACAAACTCCGTCATCTTGGAGATGTTTCAAATCTTCTTTGGCCCCGGGGGTCTACTCGCTTAATTCGCCTTCATCTTGACGACAATTGAGAGATCCCTTTTGCGGATATTTGATTGCAACTTTTAAATGAAATGAGAAGATATGGGTTGAGTGGATTCTTTTGATAGCTCAAGATATTTTCACTGCCTGATTGCCAAAAAGTCATTTTTAAACATGCGCCATAGCCAAGATCAATATCAATTCGCTTCTGGCTTTCCAACGTCATTGAAGATTTCTTTCTTTGATCATATCGAGGACATTTCTTACATCCTTTTGGTTGATCAACGGGAAAAGATTTGAATTTTACCTCTTTTCGCAAAAAGTTTTACCTTTTTGGAAAGAAATACTAGAGGTAATCTGAGGAAATTCTTTTTGTACAGTAAGAATATTTAGAATCAACAAATGCTTTTAGCAAATTGGCAAAGTTTTCACGAATTCTTTGTGAAATAATCACTCAATATAGATTTTGATGAGAATTTGAGTTGTATCTTCGATTTTGGAAATACATGACCAGCAAAAGCTGGGACTTTTGAAATGCATGACCAGCGAAAGCTGAAACCTTTGAAATACGTGACCAGCGGAAGCTGGAACCTTTTCGAAATACATGACCAGCGAAAGCTGGAACCTTTTGGAATACATGACAAATAGATGTTGAGATCTTTTTAAAATACCTGATCAGCGAAAGCTGGAATGTTTGGAATACCTGACCAGCAAAAGCTGGAACCTTCGAAATACCTGACCAGCAAAAACTGGAACGTTTTGGAAATACACGACCAACGAGTGTTGGGTCTTTTAAGAAGTACACGACTGGTTATAAGCATTATATCCGGAAGTTTGGGGAATTTGATAGAATTGAGAGGTTGAAACCCGAAGGCTTAGAAATGAGAGAATGGGGAAATTACACCCTGAAGGCTTGATTTGTGGAATAGGTTGTTTTGGGAGCTCGATAGCTGTGAGCTGGGACTTTTGGAAATGTATTACTGACAAAATCTGGACCGTTTGAAATGCATGACCAGCGAAAAGCTGGGACGTTTGAGATACTTGACCAGCAACAATTGGAACGTTTGAAATACTTGACCAGCAAGAAGCTGGAACTTTTTAAATACATGACCAACGGAAAGCTGAATCTTCTTGGAAATACCTGACCAGCAAAAAGCCGGAACGTTTGAAATACCTGACTAGCAAGAAGCTGGAACGTTTGAAATATATGTCCAATGAATGTTGAATCTTTTGAAATACCTGACCAGCAAAAAGCTGGAACGTTTGAAATACCTGACCAGTAAGAAGCTGGAACATTTGAAATATATGACCAATAAGGTGTTGGATCTTTTTTGGAAATACCTGACCAACAAAAGCCGGAACGTTTGAAATACCTGACCAGCAAGAAGCTGGAACGTTTGAAATATATGTCCAACGAATGTTGAATCCTTTGAAATACCTGACCAGCAAAAAGCTGGAACGTTTGAAATACCTGACCAGCAAGAAGCTAGAACGTTTGAAATATATGACCAACGAGTGTTGGATCTTTTTTTTTTGGAAATATATGACCAGCAAAAACTAGAACATTTGAGATACCTGACCAGCGAGAAGCTGGAACGTTTGAAATATATGTCCAACAAGTGTCCGATCTTTTGAAATACCTGACCAGTAGAAAGCTGAAACGTTTGAAATACCTGACCAGCAAGAAGCTGGAACGTTTGAAACATATGACCAACAAGTGTTGGATCTTTTGGAATACCTGACCAGCAAAAGCCGGAACATTTGAAATACCTAACCAACGAGAAGCTGGAACATTTGAAATACCTGACCAGCAAGAAGCTGGAACGTTTGAAATACATGTCCAATGAGTGTCGGATCTTTTGGATATATATAAAATTTTTGAGAGACTTAAGTCAGAATTTGGATTTTGTAAAAGCAAAAGATTTTGATCAAAGGACTAGATGTAGAACCCCAAATGGGCTTTAATATATGATTGAAGATTTTGAGAAATACCCTAGTGCGAGGACTGGGTTGTAAGAGATGAGTTAACAAAGTGAAATTTTTAGAAAATAAAAGATTCTTTGGTAGAAATTAGTGGACCATCATAGTTTAATTGCATGTGGTTGACTTTTAGGATTTTATCCCCTTGTCCTGAACGGGGGAAATAACAAAAAGAATACCGCATTGACAGGAGGCATCAGGTTTATCCCTTAACCTGAAAGGGTAGTTTTAAAGATAAAAGTAGATGGAATTTTTTTAATAAGATTGAGAAATTTGTTAAAACTTGACAAAAATGAGCAATATCTGGATGAAAATTTGATTAAACCAAAAGTGAATCAAATGAAATAAAAATAAAATACTACAAGATCAATTGAGATTTAACAAAATCTTGAGGAAAAAAGCTTTCGTCTAATCCTGCCTGCATATGAGGAAAGAAGATGATTTATATATAAAAAATAAAATGGCCCAGTATCATGGAGAGGAATGTAAGAATTGATAGAAGATCGTTATTTTATTGAAATGGCTCTTTGAAAAGTACAAAAAGGCTTTAGAATGAACATTTTAGGTATAAAACTTCTTCAAATGCAGAGTATTGATGGGATCTGGCATTTCCACCCCATCTGCGTTGATTAAACGATATGAATTGCGAGGCAGTGCTTCTTTAACCACATAAGGGCCTTCCCAATTGGGTGACCACTTGCCCCGTGGTCGGTGTTTGAGATGAGTCGTCGATCTGAGTACCAAATCGTTAACTCGAAATTTTCTCTCAATGACAGACTTGGCATAATGTCGAGCTATCCTCTGCCGATAAGCTTGAGCGTGTTCTGTTGCTTTGAGCCTCTTTTCATCTAGTAAATCTAGCTGCACCAATCTCTGCTGCTGATACTGATCAAGTGGCAATTCTATAAGGGAAGCAAATTTGAGAGCGGGCTTTTGGACATGGAGAGGCAATACCACTTCAGTTCCGTAAACAAGTTCTGAAGGAGTGGCATTAGTCGGAGTCCGAATGGTGGTCCGATATTCTCAAAGTGCGTCATGAATTTGCTCATGCCAATCTCAACCTGTCTTCACAGTCCTTTCCAAAATACGGATTAAGATCTTATTGGTAGCCTCTGCTTGGTCATTCCCTTGAGGATAATAAGAAGCTGAGAAATGATGGGAAATTCTGAATTTAGAACAAAATATTTTCATCCTCTCATTTTTAAAGTGGGTTCCATTGTCTGAAACGATGTCATGTGGTATGCCGAAGCGACAAAGAATGTTCTTGTGAATAAAAGAAACCACATAGCGGCCTTCTACTATGCATAGAGTAACAACTTCAACCCATTTTGTGAAATACTCTGTCGCAGCCAGAAAGTATTTGTGGCCGTTGGAAGTCGAAGGAGTAATTGGGCCCACGACGTCAAAAGCCCACATAGAAAATGGCCAAGGAGAAACAACTGATTGCAGATATGTGGCCGGAGCATGAATGGAAGGTGCATGCATTTGGCACTTGACACACTTTCTCACAAATCGATGACAGTCTTGTTGCATGGTATTCCAGTAGTACCCTGCTCGGATGATCTGTTTGACGAGAGTTTGATAGCCGACGTGGCCACCACAAATCCCTTCATGTGCCTCTTGGATAATTTCCATAGCCTCTTCTTTGTCTAAGCATCTTGAATACTCAGAACTGAACCCACGACGATAGAGGATATTGGCAAGAATGAAATATCGGGTAGACATATGCTGAATTGCACGTTGCTCCCTTTTTGGCATTTCTAGTGGAAATTCACCAGTCTCAATGAAATTTTTTATATTTTGATACCAAGGATTTTTCTTCTGATCGACTTCGAAAAAACGACATGATTCACTGCCCTTGAAGGATAAAATGGAGCCCAGACTGGCTAAACCATCAGTTATCTGATTGTGCTCTCTTCTAATATGGTTGAGCTGAAATTCTTTGAAGCTGTCCACAAGAGCGAGGACGATCTTCTGATACGGAATCAATTTGGAGTCTTTCACCTGCCATTCAGTATTAACTTGACTGACAACAAGTAATGAATCGCCAAAAGCATGCACTCTCTTGACATTGAAATTTTGCAGAATTTTGAGGCCTTGTATTAAAGCTTCATACTTGGCCATATTATGAGTGCAATGGAAATCAAGCTTGAGGGAATAAGGAATCATTTCTTTCTCTGGAGTAATTAACAAGACTCCGATCCTGATGCCAGACATGTTTTTAGAGCCATCGAAAAACAAATTCCAAACTGGGGGCTGTTAGATATTACAGATATGTTTATCAGGAAAATCATCTTCTGTTTTAATTTCTTCCGTCAAAGAGAAATCTGCCAACTGATCTGCAATCGCCTGGCCTTTAATCGACTTTTGAGAAACATACTCTAAGTCATATTGCATTAAAAGGACCTGCCACTTCACAATCCGTCCAGTGAGAAATGGTTGTTCCAAAATATATCTGAGAGGATTAAGCTTTGATAGGAACTTGATTTCAGAAGCCAATAAGTAATGTCTTAACTTCTGGCACATCCAAACCAGAGCTAGACAAGTTTTCTCCATCTGAGAATACTTCTTTTCATAATCAATGAAAGTTTTGCTCACGTAGTAGATGGCGTGCTCTATCAGACTGCCCTCTTCATACTGCGCGAGGAATCCACCACAGACGTTCTGATTGACGGAAATGTATAGTAGGAGAGGTTTTCCCAACTTAGGCGGCTTCAAGACTGGTGGATTAAGGAGATACTGCTTGATGCGCTCAAATGAGAGTTGGCATTCCGATCCCCATTCAAATTTGACTCCTTTTCTTAGCAAATGATTGAAAGGTTCACATCTCATGGCCAAATTTGAGATCAACCTGCGAATAGACTGAATACGCCCTTGAAGGCTTCGCAGTTCTTTGAGATTAGTTGGAGGCGACATATCAATAATGGCTTTTGCCTTGGCCGGATCCACCTCGATTCCTTTCTTGCTGATAATGAAGCCGAGTAATTTGCCAGACTCCACTCCAAAAACACATTTCTGAGGATTAAGTCTTAACTTGTAAAGAATAAGTCTTTCAAAAACTTGACTAAGAGCATCAAGGTGATCCTCTTCTTCTTTAGACTTAACCAAAATGTCGTCCACATATGCATCCATATTCTTGTGTATTTGATCATGGAAAATAACGGCCATTGCCCTTTGATAAGTTGCCCCAGCATTTTTGAGCCCAAATGGCATCACAGTATAGCAGAAGGTTCCCCATGGGGTAGTAAATGAAGTCTTCGACTGATCACGAATGGCCAGCTTGATCTGATTATAACCTGAATATCCGTCCATGAAAGAAAACATGGCATGACCTGCTGTGCTATCGATCAACAGGTCAATATTAGGAAGTAGATAATCATCTTTCGGGGTGGACTTATTGAGATCCCTGAAATCAATGCAAATCCGAACTTTTCCGTTCTTTTTAGGGACTGCCACGATGTTTGCCAACCAATCTGGATAATCAATGGCCCGGATGAAGCCTGCTTTTAATAAATCTTCAAGTCCTTCCTTGACTTGTTGCTCAATTCGAGGGTCTAACTTCCTCAGTTTTTGCTTGATTGGTCTGGCTTCTGGTTTCAACTTAAGTCGATGCTCAACCAGCTTGATATCCAATCCTGGCATATCTTCATAAGTCCAGGCAAATACTTCTTGATGCTTTTCGAGGAATTGGATGAGTCTAGCTTTTTCAATTTTGCTTAGACTCGACCCGATTTTGAGAATTTTCGGATCATCTTCCGACCCAATGTTGATATCCTCAGTTGGATCTTGAACCAAAGATGAGGTTTCATCCTGCTTCTGAATGTGAGCAAATTCTGGTAATTCTTGAATAGTGGAATCAAATTCAGCTGGCTCTTCGGTCTGCTCCGCTGTCTGACTGACCTCTGCTCTGTCTTTCATCTCAGGAAACCTTGCCAATTTTAGATACTTGGGATTGATAACGAATTTTGTCATTGATTCAGGAGTTAATGGTCCTGAAAATGCCAAGAGGAGGTTTTTAAGAGAAAATATAAAAAAGTGAGCCTTTTTATACAAAGCAAGAAATAATGGCATAGAAAACATATAAGATAAGAATGATAGATGCTCAAATGTGAAGAGAAAATTGATCTTTCATTGATTGGAAATGAAGTATTTACAAGACATTGACAAAAGATGGGACTGTGTTGTCCCTACAAGATTAACAAAAGATGAGAAAAGAAAGCAGGAAAACTAAGGCATCATCTTCACTTGTTTCCTCTGACAAATACTGTTTTCTTGCTGGAATCCTGGCCGGTGAATCCCAACCCTGAGTTGCCTGAATGCTGAGCAGGAACAATTGGCTCCACTATACCATCTTCATTCTTTCTCATGCCCCGGAACGACTGGTATCCATGTTTTATCAGAAGATCGAATCCCTTTCTTGCTTTGGAGAACTGAGGGAATAAAGGATGATCTTTGAAGGAGGTGTAATTGATGCGGCCTCCTAATTTGAAGAAACAAGGTCCTTGCCATTGGACCGTGGCTGCAACGTTTTCTTCTTCCATGACATCTTTTAATTTCAGCATCTCTAGGCTGTCGCTAAGATTGATTTCATCTGCCTTCCGGATGCTGAGAATATCTGTTGTAAACGTCGGACGGGGAATCATAGGTTATGGCAGCCTTTTTTCAGGGTCTTCGCCCAAAATGGTGGTAATCATTCCGCCCTTGGACCACTTGATGCATTGGTGGAGGGTTGATGGAACTACATTGGCATTGTGGATCCATGTTCGTCCCAACAAAAGATTGTATGTTGGTGGCACATTGACAACATGGAATAATACCGTGTGTACTGAGTAGTTAATGAAGATTTCTAGGAAGATCTTGCCCTTGGCAGTCTGCCCGTGATTGTCGAAGCCGTAGATGGTAATGGGATCAGGCACATATTCTTCTTCCTTTAATCCCAGGGCTTTTGCTATCATTTCGGGGCAAATATTTAGACTGCTGCCTCCATCAACAAGAACATGTGGGACAGTCATGCCTCTGGTTCTTACCATGATATACAGTGCATTGTTGTGAAAAGAATGAGGCTTTGGCAGGTCCTCATCAGAGAAGGTAATAGGTGCATTAGTCATGGCCTGGTTTACGATCTGCGCCATGTCTTCGGGCGTGGTGCCTGACTTCACCTTGATCTTTCTCAGTAGATCATCTAGTTTTTCCCGATGCTGGGGAGAATCATGAGTCAACTCGAAAATGGAGATGTTGGAGAGCGCTGTAATTGGCTTCTGAAAATCATTGGCCCGCTCTTCTGCTGCCTTAGAGGTTTCTGCTTTCTCTGTGCAGGCTTCTTTCTTAAGAAAACTCTTTGGGAAGATTTGAATTCTTTCATTCTTGACTGATACACTTACTTGGTCAAGAAGCAAGAAGATATCCATTTTCTGAGACACAGGCTGATCCTGATGTAGAACCATTACCTGATGCTGGAGTTTTAGCTCTTCACTAGAGCATGGATGTATGTGGCTTTGTGGGAGGAATGAATATTCCGAAATGGTTGATGTAGAATGTTTTGGGAATGGAGCAGACAAAATTTCCAGTTTGCCTTCCTCTTCATCTTCTACGAGGATGCTCTTATCGATACAGTCCTGGACCAAATGCTTCAAGACGAAGCAGTGCTCTGTATCATGTCCCATGGCTCCATGGAATTTGCAATATTGCTCTCTGTACTTCCCCATGATTACTAGAGGATCTGCAATTTTGGGCAATTTCACAATCTCGTGGGACAACAGGTATTCCAGCACTTTCTCCAGAGGCTGGTCCAAAGGAGTGAATTTCCTATCCCTGCTCCAATTGATGTGTTTAGGTTTTTCTTGAAAGTCTCCTTTTTGTTGAGGACCGGTTGGGAGAGACTTGTCATTGTTTTTGAAGAATTTCCCCTTTCTACCTCTATTCTGCTCAGGCTTCGACCCGCTGCCACTGTCATTCCTGCTGCTACTGCCCTGATTATCTTCGGGAACATCCGCTGAATAGGTAAAATGGGCTTTCTTCTTTGGGTCCAGGATGTTCTTGGCCAAAGCAACACCTTCATACATCCCATTTTCTACCCCCATTTCGAGTCATTCTGCTCGTTCTGTCAGTTCGATAAAGGATTTGGAGGGATATGGGAAAAGAAGGCTTTTTAGAGGCTGACAAAAATTGTTTAGGATGACTTGAAGGGCATGCTCTTCAGAAATGGGATTCTTCATCTTATTGCAAATGCTCCTCCACTTATGGATGAAATCCTTGGCCTTCTCATTGGGCTCCTGTTTGAGGTTGCACAAGTGGTTCAGAGTAGGTAGGGCTTCCGTGTTGAACAGGAAGCGTTCAACAAACATGTTGACAACTTTGTCAAAATCCCTCAACTCGATGGGATTGACATGTTCAGCGTACCACTTGACCGCTATCCCGTCCAGGCTGTGGGGAAAACAGAGAAAAAGGGCGCGGTTATCTTCACTGAACCAGGCACATTCTGCGAAGAACATTGCCAAAAGAGCTTTTGGATCGCCGGTTCCGTCAAACTTAATGAATTTCCGGAGGAGGTTCTCCAGATCCTTGTCCCCTTCTAAGCCAAGATAGAAGTCCTGCCTGGTGTATGACCTCTTTCCTTTGTCACGGATTTGCAGGTCCTTGACTATCTTGGTCAAAGCTTGAATCAAATCCTCTGCGGGGGGGAGGCATACTTGGGCTTGTTTACTGACACTGGCTCTTCCACTGGCCTCTTGGATTGACGGATATGTTTCGGGATGTGGATCAGCTGCTCTTCTTCAGAATTCTCTTCTGCTGACTCGAAATTTTCAGAAGTACTGTCACGCTGTACTTTCTGCTTGCTAATTTTGATGGGCTTTTTCATGGGCTTCTTTTTAGCTTTGCTCTTAGAAGCTGCCTTTTTGGGACCGGCTTTAGCCTGCTCGGCCATCATCTTGGTCATCATCTTTTGAAAGATTTGGTACATGGACGGATCAACGTCGCTCTCATCCCCTGAGTCATGCTTCTTGGATAATCTAGGAGAATTCATCTCCTCTGTTTCGCTGTCGCTGTGCCGTTGAGCAGCCTTCTTATCAGCCCTTGTCTGAACCATTTTCATATGCCAAAGTTTTCCTATAGAAATATGAGAATGGTTAGAGTATGGAGAAGCTTTTTTGAAAAATTATAACTTTTTGAGGAAAAAGAATGAAGGATTTCGGTAGACAATTTCAAGAGATTATCCCATTACCCGGGATTGGGTCATCACACGATTTGTGATAATTGTGTTACCATTTGATGATAACAGAGAAATGTGCCTTGTTACCTAGGCGAGGTCGTCAACCATGATAAAATATATTGAAGATAAATGTGAGAGGAATGTCCCTTTTACCCAGGATGAGGTCGTCACCAAAAGTTGTGACTATTTGTGCTATATAAACAAAATACAAGAAACAAAATTTTGGCCAAAAAGTAATTTTTATTGATATTTTTAACATTCAAAGACAAAGAGAGGGTGGGCAGACAGTTTGCCACCACTCTCGATATTCAGATGATACATTTGGCCCAGGAAATATAGACAGAGAAATAAAGGAGTCCCAGGTATATTTAGTGACATGATATGCCCCAGACCACAGATCTGACTGCAGGTTGAATTCTGGCATGTTGCCTGTCGGGAAGCGGGTGTTGGCACGAATCTGCCGCTGCGAAAACTGCCTCAGACATCGTTCCGGTTGATAATCAACACAAAAGAAAGGGCCCATCAACTTGTAGCGTTTGTCGCGAGCATAGGTGTATCGAGGAACGGTCTCTCTTCTGTCGAAGAAGTCCCAAGTAATCTCCTCCTGATGCAGTTTCTCGATTAGAGCTCGATACTAAATGGCTGACTTCGGTTGCTTACTGTTGAATCTGAAAGAATTGGCCTTTAAGGGAACGTGTCGCAGAAACCACGACTGCAGGGCGTAGGTGCATCCTTCTACCAAAATGGTCTCCCCAAGAGCAAATCGAGCCAAGCCTCTGTAAAGGAAAGCTAATGCTGCCATAGAAACCAATAGCTGACGGGTCTGCTTACTTCCCCATCTTCGAAAGAGCTGGGCAACTCTAATATCTATGAAATTCTGACCATCTTGGAAGAAAGCTAATCCAACTGTGCACAGGATCATGGCATGCTGAATCCTGTCCTTTGCTGCTCGAGACAGAGTGTCAACCTCTTTGTAGGCTCCGTACTTGTGATATAGTTCGAAGAGATCGATGAAATGGTTCCCACTAATCTCAATAAGAGGCCAGGATCTGCTCCCTGTTGCTCTGGCCAAGGCTTCTCGAACATCCACCCCTTTGAGGTTGATCAAAAACTGTTGCTCGACAGGATGATCTGGTTGATCGGCTGGTTCGGGCAATCCCATGATATCGTTGAACTCATCCATAAGTAGAGTCATCTCTCCCCAAGGAAACCAGAATATGCAGGTACGTGGATTCCACCGTTCTGCCATAGCTTGAATCAAAGCTCCATTGATGGTTTGCTTGCCTGCCGCTGATGCCATCTCCAACCCACAGTCATCCAGGTGGTCTGGGAACATACGTGAGAAGGTGGCGAACCAAGAATAATACCACCGAGGGAAAAAAGGACGAGACTGGATGACCTGTTGATCCGGGGATCCATCCTGAATCTGATAGAAGACATGATCTCGGGGAAAGACATCATCGAGGGAATTTGACGCCATTGAAATGATACTGGGGTAAAGAAAATAAGGAGAATTAGATAGAATGCAGGACTTACAAATAGACTCTTTGAAGAATCAAACCTGGAAATTTTAAAAAGGTTGATGAAATTTTAAAGGAATTTTCCAGGGTTTTTGAAGAAAAATTTGATTTAAAAGAGAAAAGAAATGTAGGTAGAGAGAAATATACACCTAGGGTTTTTGAAAAATAAGGGTAAGTTTTGAATAATACACCCAGGGTTTTTTAAAAGGGTTTGATACATATATATATATATATATGAAAGAATAAGAGAATTATCATACAACTAAAGCTGCACAAACAAGGATGCGCACACAGCACTCCCTAAAAGATGACTCTAAATGCAATATTTGAAATGGCTTGTAGGACCTTAATCCTAACTCTAGGGTTCAGATCATCTGATTCCAATCAAGATACGCCGATATACTCAAGCCGAAGCTCGAAGTACGTGGCATAGAAATATTTCTCCGGTTCTAAGGTAATGGCTTCCCAACATCCTTGAGCACCTACCGATATACCTCGGACTATGGCCCTTAGGTACGTGGTAGGGGGGCGCGAACCCAAATAAGTGGTCCAGTTGTGAGGCTCTCTCCCGAACTATGGTTCAGTGAGACAACCCAGCAACGTGAAGACCGGGACAATGTAGGTAAGGAGGTTTTCAAAATATGCTCAACATGCAAGAAATCAGATGGCTCTAATGCAAGTCCTAAAGAGATAGATTAAAATGAAGAGAAGCATACACTTGCATACATTGTTTTGCATTCAATCCCTAGAATTGAGAAGAGTTGTATTTCAGACCTAAGTCTAATGTGAGCATGGAATAATCTCCTCAATATGGTCCTACCAAACCATGCTTAGATCCTATATGCAAATAATGTCAGCTTAGGACAAAATCTAGGCTCCTAAGGGTTTGCATGAAAATATAGCTGACATTTTGAAGAATAAAGACTTAGATAATGTCAAAGCAAAAGAAAAGGTATAATTCGACCGGACGGAGACAAGTCCCATCACGGTCGCCAAATCTGTGATTATCGCAAAATTTTTCCTCTCGTAATATTCTCTCTCTTCCTTCTCTTTTCCTTTCTAACCTCTATTTTCCTCCTTTTTGAAGGGAGAAAGATAAAAGACAGAAAGAAAGAGAGAAGAGAAAAGGAGAGAAGAGTTTTTTTGCGGGGTCTCACTAGACCTTAATTTGAAAATATTTGAGAAAATGACTCGCCTCCGTTTTTGAAATATTTGCGGGAAAATCGGGAGACGGGAGACGGGATCCGCTCGTCGGTACGAGGTTCGACCGTTCCTGACGCCTTTACCAAGGGTAATCGAACCAAGGGTCGAATTTATGCCTTTTGTTTTTGCTAAGAAATTATCTAAGAACTTATCCTAAGTCTAAATGCACAAAGAATCATGCTTGTGCAAATGCAAAGATGTATGCTCTTTTTGAAAATGTTTTGAAGAATTTCCAAGTGTTTCTGAGATGAATCTGATAAAGTGAAGAAATGATTTCTAACTTAGAACTTAAGATTTAAAGTTCTAAGTTTTTAGAATAATCAAGAGCTTTGGGAAAATAAATCTGGGTTTGGAAAATGATCTTGAAACTGAGATGAGAGAAAAGGGAAGAAAGGAAATTTAAAAGTCATAAGTGGGCTTTGAATTAGAAATTTGGATGAATGTTTGAAAATTGAATTGAATTCTAGCTTTGAAGCTTTGAAATCAGAATAAAATGCGAGAAATCAAAGTAGAATTGAGAAGTAAGATTGATTTGAAAGTTGGGAATTCGAGATAGAATTTGAATATGAAGTTCTGAATGGAATTGGTTTTTAAGAATTGGAGATCCGAGATGGAATTTGATACTGAAGCCTAGAAATGGATTTTGGATCTGAAATTTTGAATGGAATTGGATTCAAGATTTGGAATCCAAGGTGAAATTTGGATCTGAAGTCTAAGATCCAAAGTAGAATGGGATTCTGGATCCTAACTGGAATTTGGATCTGAAGTCTGAGATCCAAAGTAGAATTGGTTTTGGATCCTAAGGTGGATTTGGATCTGAAATTTTGAATGGAATTGGATTCAAGATTTGGAATCCAATGTGAAATTTGGATCTGAAGTCTAAGATCCAAAGTAGAATTGGGTTCTGGATCCTAAGGAGGATTTGGATCTGAAGTCTGGGATCCAAAGTAGAATTGGATTCTGGATCCTAAGGTGGAGATTGATACTTGGAAATCTGGATCCAAGTTGAGATTAGGATCTAACCTTGGATTTGGATTCTAAAAGCCAAAATGGGGCTTTTGAAGATGGATCTGGGTTTTGGAAAACCCAGATTGAATTTTAGAACTTTAGGAAGATTTAGATTTTGAGAAAAATCGATCTCAAACTGTGATAAGAAGATAAACTTTGATTTTGAGAATGAATCAGAAACTTCAAAGTTTAATTTGAACTTTGAAATTGAATTTTTGAATTTGGGTTGAAATTTTGGAATTTTCAAAATTGATTTGAGGATGAATTTTCAAAGTCGAATTGGACTTTGAATTCAAAACTTGAATTTCAAGAAAATGAATTAAGTTAGATTTAAACTTTGAATTTGATTTCAAAGTTTGGATTTGAGAAATGAGATAGAATTGAAATAGGAATTTGAAGAAGAGATATTCACAATCACTTGTATTTTAAAAGGAATTTTTGAAAAGTATGATGCAATTCTATCCTAAATGATGAATGAATTTGAATAAGTTGAAATTGGATTTGAAAATCATATATCATTCTTCAAATGAATTTAAATAAGATTAATAATATAATACACTCCTGACTATGGTCATTGAATGTATTATATAATAGTCATATCTAAATTCAAATGAGGAATAAAATACATTTTTGGTGCTTTTATAGAATTTAAAATGAAATTAACTCTCAATATACCCTGACTATGGCCATTGGTATATACTTTGAGTTAATTTTAAGTTAAATTCTGATAAAAGAAGAAAATATTTAAGGAAAATATGATGAATTTTGAAAATGGATCCAGTGTGGATCCAGTGTTATTTTGTAAAAGATAAAAATGCTAAGTTTTGTCCACACCCTGACTATGGCTATTGATGTGGATCATCAACTTAGTATCAATTACCTCTTACGAAATGGTGCACGTGCTATTCGTGTTGCCATTCGTGAAAATTTGAGAAATAAAGGCGAAAATGCATGAAAAACGGGTAATTCATGATATTTATAATGCTCATTCATTCTACCTAAAGCAGGAAATGTAAATTTTCATTCAAATCTAGCTATTACAATTGAATTGAAATCATACTCCTGAACTAAGAAGGAAAAAGTAATTTCTATCTAATTCCTGCAAAACAATGTTACCATAAGATAAATGGAAGGTATTATGCCAAATGTACATGAAAATGCTTATATACATGGAGGCATAGGATATATATACCTAAAGGCATGACTCAGACCTCATTAGGATGACAAGAAAGGAAGATGCGTGTAGGATGTGGATGCGGCAGTATTTGCAAAAGATAATGGACAAGGGGGCTATAGGGGTGGCCTGTGCATATAATAAGTGAAGTGGTAGATGTATTATTGAGATGGTAACATGCACAGGTGCTGATAGAATGGATGAAGAGGGCAGGAGTAGATGATTTGAAAAACACCTGCAGCTATGGCTTAACATTCTGCCACTGGATGCCCAGGAATCCCTATAGGGTTCTTTGCCACCTACAGGAACCATATCATACACAAAATTTTGATAAGAAATTGATTCTCAGTGAAAGGGGTCTTAGATGTTGGTGGAGAGGGCTATGAATTACAGTCAGTGAGACAGTTAGACACAACCACTGTGGGAGGGGGAATGGCTATAGACAGCACTTGCGACAACAGCAAGGGGTATGGAGTGTGACATCACAGATCTTTGCAAGCTCTTGTTGACTGGCTTTCTAATTGTCTTCCATTTGGCTGCTGGTGAGCCGGTAATCTTTGATGTAGATGACAAAGTCACACTAACCAGTTTGGATATCACTCATGGTTTGCTTGTGATGAAGACTGTGAGGTGGCATTCAGAACAGTGGGTTCCAAATGGCACATATTTATGCATTTATATACCTCCGATTTCTTCATACATAATCTTTTGGTGAAAAGGCTGAAGCCACAGTATTGGCAGCTAAAGTAGTGTCGTTATTTTTAATTTCTTCCCTAAAGGATTTGCTGTAAGTAGGTTAATGAGGTTTCCCAACCACCATGCTTCAGGAGTTGGAACATTCCTCCCTTACCTGCAGAATTTACTGCTTTGGATGTTCAAGAAGATAGCACAACCACTTTAGACTAAAAAAGAAAAGATCAGAAGCTAATTCCTTATCAGAAGATTGTTCTAGCTCTCATTGATAGCTTTGATGAATTTCAGCTTTTTCATATCAAAAGAGAATTTAATCAAATAGCTGATGGCTTAGTCACCCTAGGCTTCATTATGTCTTTCAAAGACGGGGAATCATGTCGTTCTTTTGAAATTGACTGACTCGATCAACCTGCCTTCATTCCAGTTATACAAATCAACCAGGCGGAGCAGAAGAAGAAGCCTTGATACCAAGACATAAATTTTTTTATTAAGACTAGTGAGTTTCCATCAGAATTGTCAGAGGGAGCAGAAAGCGATTCAATGCATGTCTACCAGATATTTTGTTATTGTCGATGTTCTTTATTGTCATGGGTTCAGTGTCGAGTATTCTAGATGCTTGGATGAAGAAGAAGCCAAGGAAGTCATTCGAGAAGCGCACAAAGGCATTTGTGGTGGCCACGTCGGCTATCAGACCCTTGTTAAGCAGATTATTCAAGCAGGGTATTATTGAAAAACCATGCAACAAGACTGCTATCGTTTCGTGAATAAGTGTGTCTAATGTCAGATGCACGCACCTTCCATTCATACGTCTGCCACATATTTACAATCAGTCGTATCTCCATGGCCATTTTCTATGTGGGCCTTCGATGTCGTAGGCCAAATTATTTCTTCTGCTTCTGATGGTCATAAGTATTTTCTAGCCGCAATAGAGTACTTCACCAAGTAGATTGAGGCTATCACTCTGTGTACAGTGGAAGGCCGACATGTGGTCTCGTTCATCCATAAGAATATTCTTTGCCATTTTGGCATACCATATGATATTATTTCAGATAATGGTACTCATTTTAAGAATAAAAGAATGAAAACCTTTTGTTCGAAATTTAGAATTCATCATCATTTCTCAGCTCCCTACTATCCCCAAGGGAACGGTCAGGCGGAAGCAACCAATAAAATCCTGATTCGTATCTTGGAAAGGACCGTTGAGACAGGTCGTGATTGGCACGAGAAAATCCATGATGCACTCTTGGCATATCGAACCACCATTCGGACCCCAACCAATGCAACTTTTTGAGAACTTGTTTACTGAACCAAGGTGGTATTGCCTCTTCATGTTCAAAAGCCTGCTCTTAAGTTCGCATCATTACTAGAGCTATCACTCGATCAGTATCAGCAACAAAGGTTAGTGCATCTTGATCTACTCGATGAGAGAAGACTCAAGGTGGCAGAGCATGCTCAATCTTATCGGCATAGGATAGCTAGGCAATATGCCAAGTCAGTCATCGAAAGAATATTTCAAGTTAATGATCTGGTCCTTAGATGAACTGCCCATTTCAAGCATCGCCCACATGATAAATGGTCATCAAACTGGGGAGGTCCCTACGTGGTCAAAGAAAGCATTATCATGCAATTCATATCGTCTGATTAATGCAAATGGAGTAAAATTACCTGATCCTATCAATGTTCGACATCTGAAGAAATTCTATACTTAGAAAACTTCTATTCTACCTTTTATATTATTCAATGAATTTCCTTCAATGATGATTAAATTATTCTTTATCTGAACATCTTCCTCCCAGGATACACTGGGGCATCTTTTGCATTGAAACTTCTCCTTTATTTAGAATATCTTGTATGCAGGCAGGATCAAAATCTTTCACCATTCATTTGCATTTATTACATCCATTTGCATATATTTGCATTCACCGACATTCATTTGCATTTATTTGCATTCCTTTGCATCCATTGGCATTCATTTACATCTATTTTATTACCCATTTAGGACAAGGGATAAATTCTAAGACCCCGACAGTGTACAAGTCATCGTAAGGCTGAAGATTGAAAAATCTCTCATCACAATCAATAGGTACCTTTTTCAAAATCCAGTGCTCGTACTAGTATATTTTCAAAATTCAGTGCTCGTGCTGGTACATTTTCAAAATCCAGTGCTCGTACTGGTACATTTTTAAAACCTAGTGACCGTGCTGGTACTTTGTTTTCAAAACCCAGTACTCGTGCTGGTACTTTGGTTTCAAAACCCAGTATTCATGTTGGTACTTCGTCAAAACCCAACATTCGTGTTGGTGCTTCTTTAAAATCTGATTTTCATACTCGTCGCAATCCAAACACTAGTTCCACATTAGGGTTCAGGCTCAATGCCAAGCTTCAGATCTGCGAGCCAAACAAATTTTATCATACCCTCGGGTCACTCCAGTCAATCATTTTTAGGCTTCTAGGTCATCAATTTATATCAAGCAAACCTTTGAGTTATCAATTCTGTCAAAGTCAGTCGCATTTTTTTGACCTTTGGGTTGCATCCATCAATCATGGTCTTTCAAGATTTGACCTTTGTGTCGAACTCGTGTGCCAATTATCTCAAAATCAATTATCAATCTTTTATCTTGCGAGGGACCCTTTTTTCAGGGAGAGTTCGAGGGAGCTCGCTCCTTTCGCATGTCTTTATTGTTCATTTGTTGAACCCCTTTTAGAGAGAGTTTGAAGGGACTCGTGCTTCACAAACAGTTTGCAAAACAATCTTTACTATCACACAAGGAACCCTTTTTCCAAGGAGAGTTTCAAAGGAAGCTCGTCCTCCTTGTGACCCCTCAATGTCTTTTGTTAGGCCATCCCGTTATTAAGGACCCTTTTTTCAGGGAGAGTGTGATGGACTCGCTCCTCTATGATATCCATCTCGACCTTTGTCAGCGGCCACCTTTCCATAAGAGAAGCCTAGAGATAGGGAGTTTTGACAAAAAATTTATTTCTCTTCGGAAGTTTGTTTTGCAAACACCTCATCTTCAGGGAAGAGAGGAGTATCTTTTATTACCCGTTCAGGTAAGGGTCAAGCCTGAGTCTCTCCTTTGGGGAAAGGAGAGGAGAATCTAGCCACAGATATATCATTTAGACCTCAAGCAATTTCTTTCACCAAGGATTCAAAGAATATTTGGCCAATTTGTTATCAAAATAGTTGTTGATCTCAAAATCTCTATTGCATAAAATTTTACCACATTATCTTCAGTATTCTCTCCAAAAAGACAACTTTTGCGAAGAAATAAGAAAATTCAAGTTTTTCTGTTGGTCAACCAAAAGGATGAGGAAAAATCCTCGATATGATCGACAAAGGAAAAATTCAATGATGTTGAGAAGCCATAAGTGAATTAATATTGATCATAACTATGGCACATTTTTAAAGATCATTCTTCTGGTAATAAGACAGTGAAAATATCCTGGGTGATATAAAAAAATTCACTCAATCTAAATTTCAATATTTCTTTAATCAATCAAGCTGCAATCAACTATCTATAAAAGGGATCTCTTAATCATCGTCAAGTTGAAGACGAATGAACGAGTTAGACCCCCAGAGCCAAAGGAAACTCGGATCATCTCCAAGTTGAAGGAGTATATGACGTATCCTTCCAGGAAAAGTTTAAATCATTGTCAAGTTGAAGGCTGATGCGATAAGCCTCCCGACAATCCCTAAAAGATATTTAATCACTGTTATCATAAAGAGATTTGCAACCAAAGAGACCATTTTATCAATTCAGTTCTTGGAAATAAAGAAGATGCAGATCATCTCCGAATTGAAGGAGTATGTGATGTGTCTTTCCAGGGAAAATCAGAACATCACCGAGTTGAAGGATGGTGTGATGAAATTCTCGTCAAATCCCCAGAAAGCTCAATTTTCATGTCTCAAAAGAGTGCCAAAAGATCATCATGGGTAAACCCCAGATATCAAACTTTCAAACTACCAAGAATTATCTTTATTCATGTGAAATTCTTTCATCAATATCCTTTTCATAAATTGCTTTTATGATACTAAGAACAAATTCTTTTCTTTTCATATCAAGTAAAAGGATAGCTTCCTTAAAGAAACTCAACAACAATAAATTTGACTTTGATTTTGGATTCTATGGAGTTAGCTCAGTTGGAGGTAATACTCTAGGTAGAAGAGAGAATATCTTTCAAATAAATGTGCTTACATTTCAATTATCTCGAATCAACTACAATTTTTTATCTTATTGACAATATTTTTAAGTTGTCCCGACATGAAGCAAGAACTTACTATCTATTTGGCTATATCCTGGCGTAATTATTATCCCTTTTTAGGACTTGATAACGGGAGTTTTCAAGATCCTTCCCTTCTTGTTTTGATCTGAGTGCCTGGGCTCTTAGATTCACATACTTCCCTGTGTTTCCCACTGTCCCACCATAGACAGTTCCCGTTCAGGGTAAGGGTTAAACCTAAATTATTTATGTAAAAGGTCATCTATTTTAAAAGTCATTCAGTCTCAACAATGAGACATTCAAGCTTTAGGGACCCTCATTTTCCTCCTTTTGCAAACCCCTCTCGGATTTATTATGCAAAATTTGAAGGTTCCATCATGGTTTCTTCATTTGAGGATCTTGTTTCTTATCCCCTTCAGGTTAAGAGTCAAACCTGAACCTCGTTCTTCCATGAGGTACCATCTCCTTCAGGTTAAGGGTCAAACCTGAACCTCGTTCTTCCATGAGGTATCGTTTCCTTCAGGTTAAGGGTCAAACCAGAACCTCGTTCTTCCATGAGGTATCGTCCCTTTCAGGTTAAGGGTCAAACCTGAACCTTGTTCTTCCACGAGGTATCATCCCCTTTAGGTTAAGGGTCAAACTTGAACCTCGTTCTTCTATGAGGTATCATCCCCTTCAGGTTAAGGGTCAAGCCTGAACCTCATTCTTCCACGAGGTATTTTTTTTTGTCCCCTTCAGATTAAGGGTTAAGCCTGAGCCTCGTTCTTCCATGGGGATTTTTTTGTCCCATCCAGGTTAAGGGATAAGCCTGAGCGTCATCTCGATGAGGCAAATTTTCTTCTTTATTCTATATCTCATACCTATCATAATAACCAGAGCCAATCCTTTCATACTCGGTCAGATTCTTCTAACTGGGGCATTTTTATAGTCTGAATTTGGTGTGTTTTTCTTTGTCACTAAGCTCGACTTTCAACCAGCTTAGTAGCAAAGAGGTGCATCTACAAACACCCTAAATTTTTACCCTCATTGACAAACACCAGCCTCCTGCCACTGGGACTCATTCTCTAAACCCTTCAGGGAACCAGTTTGTTGACATCTGAGCCAGGGCCATTTAGAGCTCGAGTTTTCTCCCAAATTAGAATAATTCAAAAGATAATCTCCATTAGGGCTCAATTTCAATCATCAATCCTTGTTTCTGCCAAGGGCCTGGGACTTCAAATCCCTTAGCCAAGGTTTGTCTTTTGTATTTCATTTCATATCATCTTGCATCATTGTGTGTTATTGCATGACATTTCATTTCATTGCATCTCATTGTCGAGATCCAGCATTTCTGTTTTCAAAATATTGAATCCAGATTCGGGTTTTAAAACTTTCCTTTCGAAATCAATTTCAAAACCTGTGTTTTGAATCAACATTTTGCCATTTGCCAACCCCCAGGATCTTATAATTCAGAATGCTTTTCTTGGAAAATGATCTGGATTCGTTTTAAACTCAATTTTAATTGATTTCAATTCTCAGATGAGATCCATCTAGGTGGTGTCGCTTCTGAATTTTCTTATTTGTCAAAAATTTCAGAGTCCTAGTTGGATCAGGACTTTGTCTTTTCATCTTTTTAAATCTTTTCAAAACTTCATTTTAATTTAAACTAGATATAGTCATATTCCTTACCCATTCTTTTCACTTTGGCCAAAATCTTAGAGTCCTAGTCGAATTAGGACTCTTTCCCAGAGTCCTAATTAAATCAGGATTCTATCATGATTTCATAATTTACTCTTGTTCTACACTTGTTTTCGAAAACCTTCTCATCTGACTTTCAAAAGAGCTAAAATCTTAGAGTCCTAGCTGGATTAGGACTCTTTTTCAGAGTCCCAGTCGGATCAGGACTCTACGTATTACTGCCATTTTTATCTGTTTTGAGAAAAACTTTTTCAAACTCTTTCATTTTGAGTAAAAAATTCAGAGTTTTAGTCGGATTAGGACTCTTCTTCAAAGTTTTGGTCGGATTAGGACTCTATCTTTTGTTGCCATTTTTACTTATTTTCAACCAAATCTTTCAAAATCTTTTGAAAGAAGTTAGAAACTCAGAGCTTTAGTTGAACCAGGACCCTATTCAAAGAGTCCTAGTTGGATCAGGACTCTGACCCTGACTTCAATTTTGAGAGAATCTTTCAAAAATCTCTTCATTTATCTCTTCAGAAACCAAAATTGTTACATTTTTATCACAGAGTTTCAAAATTTTGGGACTCTATCCCAGAGTCCTAATCGAATAAGGACTTTATCCTGATTCCATTTTCTTACCTCATTTTCACTTGTTTTCAAAAGTTCTTTTTAAAATCTCATTGTTTGCTTTCTAAAAAACCAAAAATTCTCAGAGTTTTAGTCGAATTAGGATTCTTCTTTAGAGTTCTAGCCAGATCAAGACTCTAAACCTGACTTCAATTTCTACCTTATTTTCACCTATTTTCTAAAATCCTCTTGTTTGTTTTCTCAGAAAACTCAAAACTTTAAGAGTTTTTGTCAAATAAGGACTTTGTCCCCAGAGTCCCAGTTGGATCAGAACTCTGTTTTGATTTCACTGCTTGTTACTATTTTCAATGGTTTTCAAAAAAAAAATCATCTATTTTTCAGAAAATGCCAAAAACCTAGAGTTTCAGTTCGATCAGGACTCTGTCCCAGAGACCTGAACCAATCAGGACTCTATCCTGATTATTGTTTCTATCTCCATTTTCATTTTCTCCACTTTGTTTTCTAAAATTAGTCCCTTTTGCAAAGTCCCAGTTGATTCAAGACTCTATTTCAGAGTTTCGGTTGAGTTAGAACTCTAACCCCGACTGCATTTTCCAACTTATTTTCACCAGTTTTTGAGAAAATTCTTCAAAAACCTCTTCGTTTGGCTTTCAAAAACCTAAATCTCAGAGTTTTAGTTGGTTCAAGACTCTGGTCCAGAGTTTCAGTCCGCCTAGGACTCTATTTTCAAAACCTCTGAATTTCATGTGTTGATTTTAACTCCATTTTAAAACCATTTTTAGTCTTTATTTCAACTTTTTCAAAACCCTGATGTGGGGGCCACTCAGTTGGCGCCATATCTGAAAGAGTTCTGATCCATTCAGGACTCTGTGTCATTTCAAAACTTTCAATTTCAATTCTACTTTTAAACCTCTTTTGAAAAGCTCTCATTCTCAAGTTTTAAAATCATTTTTGAAAAATCAAACGGGGCCCACTCTAGGTGGTGCCACATTTGAAGAAGTTGGGGTTAGATTAGAGTTGGTCAGTGTTCTAGTTAGGTTAGGAGTTTAGAAGAGTCAAAATTGATTTTAAAAAATCCATTTTTACTTTGGTTTTTAACTATTGGTTGTTAAAGTTTTTAGATTAGAGCTTTAGGAACCAAATGTGGGCCCACAGGGGTTGGCGCCACATTTTGATAGATTTTAGGGTTTAATTAGGATTTAGGTAGGTTAGCTAGAGTCCCACTTAGGATAGGAGTTTCTCAAAAAAATTTCCCCCTATGGTGTCTATCCAACTTAAATTAAGAAACTTAAAAAGCTTTCCAAATTTGTTTTCCTAAAAAACTATAAATAAGGGCCAAAAGGGGGGGTCAACCCCTAGGCTTTCTCCCTCTATTTCTTGGAGCTTCTCTCTCCACCCAGCATCATCTCCTTCCTCCCTTGCAGCTGCAACCCCCAAGGTAAGTTTCTTCAACATTATTTCATGATTTTTATTAATTTGTTTTATGTTATTCCATGTATTCCATCATTGCCGCCCCTTTGTTCATGGATTTTAAACTTGGGTTTCATTCAAGAACCTCAAAATCGGTTCAAGAAAGTGATCTAACCCTGTTTAATGGCATTTTTTTATGATTCTAATCCGTAGGAATTATTTAGATTATTATTTTTTATGTTTATGCCCATTAAAAGATGAGATTAACCCGTTAAATGGGTCAAATCTCTCTTTCAGAGGCCAAATCAAGTTCTAATCATGTTTCTCCTGATTTTTTTATTTTTTTTCACTGTATTAATGTTTATTTTGATCATCCAAACATCGAATTCAATTTTGTTATTTTGTGTGCATGTTTTTTTTTTATTTTTCATGTTTAAATTATGGTTTTTAGTGTTTTATTGAATATCCATGTGTTTCGATCCCAGAGCCGTAAAAATCATATTATTTCATGGTTAAATCTTTGTTGGAAAAATCTGATTTTTTTAGAGTTAGTTCACAGATTCTTCAATGACTTTTTGTAAAAAAATTAAATTGTTTTGGATTTGGGAACCTTGTCAAAAAATAGAAAACCGAACCCTATTTTTCAAACCGTAAAATCGCTATTAAGATTCAAGATCAACTTGCAAATGCAATATTTCTGTCATCCGAGATCTGATTTATGATCTGTAAATTGAAGTAGCTTAGTATTGATGTCTAGTATTTACTATATTTTTTCCATATTTTTCTGAATTTATCTGATATTTTTACTCTGTCAGAAGATAGAGTCAGTTTCTCAGAGCTCGTTGTGCTTCATTTAAACCCTAGATCAACTTGCATCGATCGTATCTCCCTAACCAGAGATCCGATCGATGATTCTTAAAATAAGAAATCTTTATCTGTGTGTCTGATATTCACTACTAAAATTCCATAATTTTCAAGTGGTTTGCTATTTTTCCTTGTAGCCGAAACTAGAAATACCTGTTTTAATATGTTTTATATTCGTTAAAATCAAACGTATACTGCAGATGCGATATCTCTCTAACCGGAGATCTGATCGATGATTTGTAAAAAAGGAAATCTTTGTTTTTTTATCTAGTATCTCTCTCTAAATTTTTATAAATTTATATGATAATTTGATTTCTAATTCGGATCTGACACTGTGATAGGTACGTGCCCACAGGCAAGATCGCATATTTTAGGGTTTTATGCAATTTTCATATTGAGATAATGTCGAAAATAGTTTTTTTTATTTCAGTTTAATTTTAAGGTTATCAGAAGTGCATTTGTCATTTTTTATTAATTTTGGAATTCTTTTGAGGCTTGGTCTGATCAAATTGCACAAACAGGGTGTCCGCGGAATCTTGATTCGAGCAAAATACTGACAAAATCATGATTTTTGTTATATTTCTGACTTTTTTTCATAAAAGTTTATGTTTTTAGAGTTTGTTTATGTATATAAACATGCTAGGATACTTCATATTCAATTTGGTTTCGATTTGAATCTTTTTAAGCTCTAAATCCAAAATTTTACCAAAATATTTTCTGAAAACCCAGATTTCAAGGCCATAGTCTTGTTTTCAGGGGTATTTTTTCAATTTTCTTCAAATTCTGAATTTCAAAGTTATTTAGCTTTATTATTTCTTTAATTTTATATCATATTTTATTATGTTTATCTCAGGAAAACATGGAAAAAGGCGTATATACGGATAAATCCAGTAATTTCCAAAAAAGCCAACATATCTTCACTAATAAGTTTTCTAGTTTTGCAGGGATATTCAAGGTTGTATTTATTTTAATTTAATTTATTTAAATTCAATTAGTGATGTAAATTGTAAATAAATTTGAAATAAGAATTTAAATTTCTGCTTAGATTAGGGTTTGCATGTGCATATAGTTTATTTCTTTATATAAATGCTAATGTGTGATGGATGACGATTCATGCATGTTCAAAGTCACCATGGTCTACACGAATGGCACGTGCACTAGCTTCTAGAGAGTTGGTAAACTCGATTGAGTTCGTATTTATAGCATAGTCAGAATACGAACAAAATTCAAATTTATTATCTTCTTTTAAGCCACAATCAGCCTACACTCTTAGGATATTTTTAAAAACCATTGCATATTTCAAAGTTTTCTAAATATTTTCCCCTTTTAGAATTAAATGGATTAGATTCAATCCATATCTGTAGCCATAGTCAGGGATATGAGGTGAATCTACTTCGTTGAAGTTCTATAAGGCACAAAAATTCTTTTCTCAAAGCTTTTTCTCAAATTCTTTAGAAAATATTTTTGCAAATTGCATTCATTCATTCATCTATGTTTAGATTGCATCATGAAAATAAAAGTTTCACAGGGTTACATGCCCCTTCTTTTGACTTATTTTCCAATTCCATTTCAAAGAAACTCATTTTCGACAAAATTACTAGAAATTGACTTTCTCAAAACCCTTGGTTCTTTCAAGGATTTTTCAAGCACTTTCTCAAATTCAATCCACGATTTTCTAAGTTAGATTCTTTACTTCAAAGTTCGAATTCAAAGAAATCAAGTTTTTTCAAAGGCACTTGAAATTCCTCAGAAATCAATTTTTCTAAAACACTTGGATTTCTCAAAAATCAACATTCCTTTTCTTCAGAAATAGTGTCCAAATGTGATTCACGATTTTCAAAGTACCATCTTTTCCAAGAATTTTCTAAGTATTTCAAATCTCTGAAGCATACATCATGTTTTTCAAGCAAAATATTCTCCAAGTCATAGCACATGCCTGATTCTTTGTGCATTTAGGAATAGAGCATCAATTTAGACAAGTTGAGCAAAGCAAAGCACATGATTGATCCTTGATTCGATTACCCCTGGTTATGGTGTCAGGAACGGTTGAACCTTGTACCGACAGGTGAGTCACATTCTTCAAAATTGTCCTGCATTTTAAAACGGAGGCGGGTTATTTTTAAAATCATTTTCAAAGGTCAGTTTGACTTTCAAAAGTAAAATTTTGCAATGATAACACCCCCTTTCTATGGGTTTTAGGGATCAAGGTGAGATTTCGTCCACTTTCCATTTGCACTTCTTTAGATTTCTCAAAAAGAAAAAGAAAATGATGTACATGTTATTGTATGTTTTCTTCTTTCAAACGTGAAACCAAATCCCACCATGCATATATTTTGAGTTGCATGGTGGATTTGATGAATTAGATTCATGTTTATTATTCCCAGCTTTCATTCTTCGTAGCACCTAGACGAGATGCACTCCTTGAGAAAACACACACACACAAGGCTTCAAAAAAAAATGCATGCATAGGCATTCGACTGGCCCTTTTTATTCTGTTTTTTTTTTTTGTGTTTGTTGGCTCTGACTTGGGTCTGAACACACGGTTCAGACCTGGTCTGCTAGCCCAGTCCAACACGCCATTGGTCTGGTCCAGTCGAACCAGACCGATATGTTTTTTTTTCTATCCAGCCGGGACAGCATATTTCGCATGGTGCCAGTCTTTTGGTAGGTGCACCCACTCGGCTGGACTGAGTTGGGTGCAGCCTTGGTGTGGTCTGGTGCAGTCCAGCACCTCCAAAACTGCCTAGACCCACCTGCCCCAGGTCTATGTCCATTTGAGACAAGCCTGGGTGCCCCTTTGTTTCAGCCGACAAGCAACCTTAGCCGCTAGAGGGCCTAGTGAGCCGGGTGCGCCCACTCGGCAGGGCCAAGCTAGGTGCAGCCCAGCTGAACCTTGGAGCGACCCAACACCCTGGGTTTGCTCAGTCACAGACCTACCTACGTATTTAGAAAATTATTCTTGTAAATCAACAAGCTTATCGGATGTATTTTATGGCAAAGTAAGAAACAAAAAGAAAATAATGTGTTTTTTCCCTTTTCTTTCTTGTTGTTTCAAAGGGGGGTTTGCGTTCAGTTGGAATGTTCAGACCAGAGTCTGAACCATGTGGTTCAGACCCAGTCAGTCAGTTTGAACCAGCCTAACCTTGGTCTGAATCCATTCGGTTCAGACCAGGGTGCATAGTTACATCACTTTGGGCGGCTGCCGCATGGCAGGTGCACCACTCGGTTGGACTGAGTGGGGTGCACCAGCATGCTGGTCCTAGGTCAGCCCTATAGTCTGAGAACGAGCTTAGTCCTTGGGTCTGCCCGTAAGTATAGGCTGCAATCGAAGTTACAATATATATATATATATATATATATATATATATATATATATATATATATATATATATATATATATATATATACAATAGAGATATGTTATTATGTAATGATAGGAGAAAATCAGGTAGGCTTAGGCAAATCAGTTTGCATGCAAACCGGTTTGTAGCCTCCGAGTTTTGATATTTTGGATGCAATGTCTGAGCAGGTGAGCTCAGTCCAGTTGGTTAGAACAAGTGAAGGTCTGCCCCTACTTGTTGCAGCCACTAGGTTGTGGTACCAAACTTTCTCTTTTCGAGCTACATAGGCGAAGGATTCGGTTGACCTTCCTTCCAACCACCGTGGTAGCACCCTGTGTGCTGCCAAACCTTGACATCTCACTTTAGCACGTGGAATGGATGTTAAAATATGTTTCAAAGATCATATGCAAAAGAATTTTATGATTGGTTGTGCAACGAGTTGGTTGCGAATTTTTATTGTATGCATGATATTAAAACATTGTAATGTTTTTGAATTATGCTTAATGACACACTTTGCATGGCATAGTTACTTTACAAGCATGATGGTTCGAGTTTCGTAAGTTATTTAACATGTCTTATATTCAATAACGTTTCTTAGCATTTAATGAATGCTTGAATGTTTATCGTGTATTTGCATTGGTCACACGATTCACCTTGACACTTGATTTGTCCCGTAAGTACAATGGGGACCTGAAACGTATTGTAGAAATATACTTGTTTGTAAGACTTTGTTGAATGTTAGAAACTCCGTGGCGAGTTAGCGTGGGTGATGGACCCACCTCGTGAGTCAAGCTCACTTATTTAAGTATGTCACACCCCTGAATGTTAATTGATTTTTATCGCCTTCATCGGTGAAGTACTTCTTTGTGCTCGTTGTGCTAGAGCCCGTAAATGTATGAGTGTGACCTTGACATGTAGATTGTGTAGCTCTGCGGGGAACACAAGGCCAGATGGGCCTAAGTACCTCGGAAGGAGGGAATGTGCCTAGATATGCCTAATTAAAATTAACCATTGACTTATGAATGTGATGATTTCTATCATCGTAATCACTTAATTGCTTAATTGTTTAATTGCTTATTTACATAATTGTTTAATGGTTGTATGTTCCTGCGCTTAGTTATAATTGATGAAATGTTCATTATTATCATTGAATGCTAGTGTTAATTACATAATCTTGTTAGTCGCTTGATAACGATTCTTACTGTTTCTTTACTTGTTACAGTTATACTTGTTCTAAGTATTGCAATTATTCTAACTGTTCCAGCATGTTAAATTCACTTGTACAACTACCTTAGTTATTTATGTTAATGGTGCAAATCATGTTATAAATGATATGTTTTTTGCATATGGATAGTTGTGGTTGATATCTCACCTGCTCACAAGAGTACTAACCCTGTTTTATGGGAATACAGGTGGTGACTTCTGGTGGTGCGATGGAGCTCGATGTGCGGCGGAGGACTGAACCCACACTCTAGAACCTTGAGATCTTGGCAGTTGTCTTTTGAAAACGGAAATGATGTTTATTTCTCCTGTATCATTTTGTAAAACTGTGATAATAAAATATTTCTTCTTGTTGTTCACCCTCTAACTCGCCCAGAATTTCCAACCGATTCCCTTATGTTTTTCCGCTTTGCGCAATGTTAAAAAAAAAAAATTACTCAAAAAATCTAAAGGATTTTCCAAGTTGGGATTTTGGGACGTTACATCTAATGTATTGTTTTTCTTTTCTTTCCTAAAGGGTACACACTCAAAACCTAATCATGACTCAACAATTATATGAGGGTTTATTATGCTATGTATTTTAATTAACCTGTCGATTCAAAGAGCTAGGCCAAACATTCACTGATGAAGTTGTCTTTAACCGAGAGAGAAACTTACAGTGGTCAAGGAAATCAATTCCTACTCTACAAAGCGTGACTGTCTACTTAGGATAAATTGACAGCCCCAGCCCCCTACACCGACGACTGGAGCTCTAAGCGGTGTCAATGTCCTCAAAATGTATCAGTCAACGAGTGTACCCCCTATCCTCTCCAATATAGGTTATTGGAACAAATTAGCTATTAGGTATTATTTATATTGGGTCCAACTACAACACTAGGTGCACTCAGCACCAGGCTCAACAGGCCCAAGCTCCACTAAGGGCAGCTTAACAAACCACAGCCTCATAAGGCACGAACCCACACCTCCTACAGTCATTGAGGTGTCCTAACATAGCTAATTTGAATCCAACTCAAAGTACGTATTCAACTTAAGGAGCACCCAAGAGTATCTCAAGGTACGTACACATATTAAGTTGTACCCAAGAGTATCTCAAGGTACATACTCTACTTAAAGAATACTCAAGAGTCCAGTTAAAGTGTGTGTATATGAGTATGTATAACAAAGCCAAACCAGGTACTCATACGCACCCCATTGGTTCTACCAACCTGACTCGCATTCGAGTCCTATGTATGCATGCTTCACATGACTTACAATATATCGCATGCCACATACCACACTCCATGATGCATGAGACTTATTTCAATTTAGCATGAACCATAAATTTTATAAAATAACACATGCATAATCATGCATACCCTTTGGTCTAATTATCATGCATAATTCTCATGTTTAATATGCAGTCTCATATGCCATCATGCACAAATAATTTGCATGCATACATACAGCATATTTATGACAAATTCTACATTAACATATGAATGATTAACATATAATATCAAAATCAAACACATGACTTTAGAAACATAATTTCACAAGTCAAGATATTATCTAAAATCAAGAACTATATAATATCAGAATTTGCATGTTATTCACGGGTCTGACAAACAATCAAAACAAACAGATATAACTCTATAAAAGTTGACCATCATGTCAGAGGATATTAGCTTTCAATTTCAATAGGTAGATCTAAAAAAAATAATTTCGTTTGCCCCTAAAAATTCACGGACCCGAAATTGTTTTCCTATTCTTGACATAACCTACTAGAATCTTGCTTCCCAAAGAAGCAGTCACCAGGTCCAATTCGAGAGGGATTTTATCCTCTCAAATTTTTTGGTTGAAGCTTTCAGAATCATTTGAGTTTGTCGAAAAACTTCATCATATAAATTTTCTAGGTTTTTTTGGACCAGACCCTGCCTGAGACAGTTTCAGATCCAGGTTTTCTACAAAATCTTGAATCTTTCACAACTTGTGTGAGATTTCAAGATTTATAGAAAATGAAACTTTTTTTTTAGATCTATTCATATATTGTGAATAATATATCCAAAAAATAGACATTAACTCAAACTCATTGATTTATTAGATTTTTTGCAAAACCAACTATCAAGCTCGCTCTACACGCATGATATAATTTCTGTCTTGGGTTACAGTAGTCATAACCCTCACTTTCGTACCACCAATAAAGCTCAATATTTTTTTGAGACACCTCTCAGATGTCTAGAAGGTCTTCATGAAAGGGTTTGGCCATTGGTGATCCGATTTGAGAGGCATAATTATTTTACCAAAATAGATCGGTCAAGAAAATCAAGACAGTATGGAAAATACAATATAAATCATGAGAAAAATAAGAAAACTCAAGCATAAACATGAAATATCAATTTTTAATCATGCATCAACACATGGACAATATCTAAACATCATCTACAGTCATAAAGAGATGACATATAATCATTATACATGCTTTAAAATCTAAATTATCAAAATAATTCATAATTTTTTATGCTCTAAACTTTGTTATATTATCATATAATAAGTATTTGATCAGATTCATGCTAATCTTGCTAAAACAATAGCATACATCATCCAAGAATCACAAAACCTCCAAAAAATATCTCAAATATGATTTCATCTATGCAAGAATCATAAAAAACCCTAAACTGAAAGTGCTATAGGATCGAGGCAATGAGCACTAGAGGGGGGGGTGAATAGTGCTTTTAAATATCGTTTTTGAAATTTTGAATGGATTTTGAGATTTGCAAAGCAATCACACAAAGAACACAAGAATTTATCCTAGTTCGGTCTTCCAAACCTACATCCAGTAATTAAGCAAAACCTGCTTGAGATTTCCACTATCAACCTTGTGTAACCACAAGAACATACAAACCAAATCCGGTCCCACTTTCAGTAACAAACCTACTGAAAGCAAACAACTCTTTTAAACCAAGGAGTCATTTCCTTTTACAGAAAAATAAAACAATCAACTTACAATCAACCTACGAGCCCTTCTTATGAATGCAAATGGAATGCAATTGGCTTTTGAGGTTGTTGAAATACCCAACTCACGAATTCACTGTCTCTCAAAAGAATTTGAGTGAAAAGCTGGAATGAAAATATCAAGTGAGTGAGAAAATGAATACTTGAATGAATATGAGTGAAAAGAAAAGAATAATTCAATGTAATTTGATTGGTTTTAATGTTTTTGAGTGTGAAATGCACTCATATTTATAGTTGAAAGATTTCATACGTTGATGGTATGAAAGGGTATCAAAACAGTCACTTTTGAATAATCAAAACATTTGAAAAATGAAAAGACACGCCTTTTAAAAGTTTCAGAAAAAACAGCAAAATCAGTCGACTGGAACAGTAGTTAGTCGACTGAAATCAAGTATTAGCAGACTGACAGTTATCGTCGGTCGACTAATGTGTTTATCATATCCATTTTAAAATCTGAAGTTTTGAAACTTAGTCAACTAAAGAAAAAGTTAGTTGACATATAATATCATCAGTAGACTGAAAAATATTTCAATCGACTGCTACTAAATTTTTCTGAAAACACACATTCTGTCCGGTCGACTGATAAAACCTCCAGTCGACTGCTGCTAAAGTTTCCAGAAAATAGACATTCTGTCCGATCGACTGATAAAACCTTCAGTCGACTGCTGCTAAAGTTTCCAGAAAACAGACATTTTGTCCGGTCGACTAAAACCTTCAGTCAACTAATTAAGAAATTTAACATTTTTGCTTTGGAAAATTGGCGCAAAAAAGTTGGTCGACTCATGAGTCTATTGGTCGACTAATAAACATGAAAAATTATATAAAGATTTTCTAAAATGATTTTCATGAAGGGTTCTTTTAGAAAAGTTTTTCTAAAGACTTTTTAGGTGAACTGCAATCGAAATATGCATTCTAAGTAAAGCTCTTACAAGAAACTAAGACATTTAATGAATTTTATATTTACACACTAGTCGTCATAGATTCTTCATCGAATTCTTCAATTCTTGTCATCTTTCTTCATTGCCTTAGCTGAAATACAATTGATTCACTTGTTCATCATCAAAACCTTGTACTTGAAGTATCGTCTACGACTTTATTGTCGAAACAATCTTCCCCTTTTTTGATGATGACAGACTAGTCAAAGATGGGGCATTTAAATGCATAAATGGAGATTTTACTCCCCCTATCAATATGCTGCAAAACATAAGAAGTTAGCACAATCAACGCATATATATATCACATATGGATTGTTTTGCATTTCCATCATTACTTCATGCATTTCTAAAACTTTTTCAATGCTTTCACATGATGCAATTTCCATGTTTGTCTTTTTCCCCCCCTTTGTCATAATCAAAAGGAGTAAGTGCAGTCATAGCATAAGCAAAAGGAAAATTCAAGTTCAAAATATTACAACCCATAAATTAACAAAGTTCATGTAAAGTAATATTGTTTTATCAAAGCAATAACAGTAAACAAAGTTCAAGAAAAATGTTAGTCTTAAAAATTTTCAAGTAAAACAAAAATTTCAAAAAAAATTATAAGTCTAATAATGAGCAAGTGCCTAGTTCTTCAGACATGGCCAAAAGCCAAAATTCATCATCACAAGCCTCATTGATATTCTTTGATTCTATTTTAAATATGAAAGCAATATTTGCAATATATTTTTCCAATTGCCTTCTAGTTTGGACACCACTCTTTATTTCTCCAATAATCTGCTCATGTGGATGATTGAGAACTTTTTTCCAAACCGGTGGAAGAGGAATATTTTCTTGAGAAGTACTTTCTATCAAAGGTTCTACTTGAAATATGACTTCTTCTCCTTCGCTTAGAGGTATAATCTGCTCACAATTCTCATCAAATGCAACATGTAAAGATTCTTCAATGCAAGATGTTCTTTTATTAAAAACACAATAAGCTTTGTTTCTATAAGAATATCCAAGAAATATTGCTTCGTCTAATTTTGAATCAAACTTATCAAGATTATCTTTGGTATTTAACAAGAAGCTTTTACTACCAAAATTTTTGAAATATGAGATCTTTGGTATACGATCATAATACAATTCAAAACATGTTTTATATAAGATTGGTAGAATAAGAACACATTTTAAAACATAACATGTTGTATTTATTGCTTCAGCCCAAAAGTATTTTAATAAATTTTTATCTTAAAGCATGGTTCTAGCACATTCTTGCAAAGTTCTATTCTTTCTTTTATTAACTCTATTTTGTGGAGTCGCTCTACGAAAAACAAAGTTGTGAGATATACCATGTAAATCACAAAACTTAAGAAAAGATTCATTTTCAAATTCACCACCATGATCACTACGAATTGTAATAATAGATGTAGATTTTTCATTTGTAATTCTTCTACAAAGTTTAGTAAATTCAGAAAAAAGTATCATTTTTGCTTTTTAGAAAAATCACCCAAGTAAATCGAGAATAATCATCTATTATAACAAAATCATACTTGCTACCATTCAAACTTTGAATTCTAGATGGTCCAAATAGATCTAAATGTAAAAGTTCAAGAGGACGTTTTGTTCAAACTATATCTTTTGCTTTGAAAGAACTCTTAATTTGTTTACCCATTTGGAAAGCATCACATAAGTGATCCTTCTTATATGATATTCTAGGTAGGCCTCTAACAAGATCATTCTTGGATAACTTAAAAATTAATTTAAAATTAACATGTCCAAGTCTCTTGTGCCATAACCATTGAATTTCATTTGAAACAATAAGACATTTTTCATTAAAAGTGGGTAACTCATCTAGATAAAGTTCATATACATTATTCTTTCTTTTACCTTTAAAAATGATCTTTTTATATTGAAAATCAGAAATTAAGCATAAATCATGTTCAAAAGAAACAAGAAAATCTTTATCACATAATTGACTAATGGATAATAAATTCTGCATTAAACCATTTACTAAAAGAACATTTTCTATCAAGTAAAATTTTGGATTACCAATGTTACCAATACCGATTACTTTTCCCTTGTTATTGTCACCAAAGGTGACAGTTTCTCCATCCTTACTTTGGAGGGTGAAAAATAACTCCGGCCTTCCAGTCATATGTTTAGAATAACCGCTGTCCAAGATCCATTTGCTCCTTATTTTGTATACCTACAACAAAATTGGAAGACAAAGCATTGGACCCCTTTCTATTTTCGGGTCCATGAGAGTTAGCCTTAGGAACCCATATCCATTTGGATTTTGGTTTCCTTTGAGAATAAATATTCTTTCTATAAAAAGATTTAGCATTTCTAGAGTAATCATGTCTAGGCTTATAAGCTTTATAAGTACCATGATTAGATGCATTTCTATTATAACTACAGAGTTCTTTTAACAAATGATTGAGAATTTTGACTTTGATTCTTTACCACATAATTAGGTATATATTGAGTATCAAAGAAACTATATCTCAATTTGGTTTTATTAACCGAGCATCTTTGAGAACCAATAAGTCTTTCTAGATTTTCTTGGCCATTAGTGAACTTGGTCACTATAGAAAGAATATCATTTGATTTTTCTTTCAGACTTGATATTTCTTCTTGTAAGATATTGATTCTAATTCCAATTTCTTTTATCTCAGATGCTTGACAAGAGTTTTCCTTCTTGAGATCTTTTATCTCTTGAAGTAACACTTTGTTTTGAGAGTCAAGAGTTGAATTTTCAGTTTTTAACTCTTTGTTTTTAGAACTTAGACTCTTAAATTTAGCATATAAATCATTAAATGCTTCTAATAAATCATCATACTCAAATTGACTTACCGAGTCTTCTTGTGCTACAAAACACATGTTGGCGACTTCTTTATTTAATTCTTTATCGGAGGATGAGTCACTATCATCCTAACTTGCTTGAAATGTCTTTTTCTTCTTGAATTGGTCCATGAGCTTGATTTTGAGAAGAGGACAATCTTTCTTGATGTGTCTTGCCTTTTTGTAGTTAAAGCACTTGACTTCATTAGGATTGAAAGAATCAGTTTTCTTTACCTTCCTTTGAAATCTTTCTTTTTTGATGAATCTTTTGAATTGCCTTGTGATGAGGGCAATATCTTCATCTTCTTCTGAATCTTTAGAGTCAAAAGTGGCCTTGAAAGCAAGAGATTTCTTTTTGGGTTCTTTTTTTTGTCTATCATGAAGTTAGACTTCATATGTCATTAAGTTACCAACCAAATCTTCAAGAGAAAGGGTGTTTAAATCATTTGCTTCTTCTATTGTTGTAGTTTTTCTCTCCTATTCAGGAGTTAAACACCTTAAAAATTTTCTAACTAAATCTACTTGTGAATATTCTTTTCCAAGGGATTTTATAGTGTTAGTGATATTGGTCATTCTTGTTACCATGTCCGATATAGACTCATTCTGCTTCATTTTAAACAATTCAAATTTATAAACTAAAGAACCAATCTTAGATTCCTTTACCTTTGACGTAACTTTATGAGTAACGAGAAGAGTATGTCAAATTTCATTTGCTGTGAAACATTGAGAGATGCGATTGAACTCTACCTTGTCAACGACACAATACAACGCATTCATAGCTTTGGCATTGAGTGAAGCAGTCTTTTTTTCTTCATCAGTCCATAGGTTGAAATCAGTTGATGGTGTTTGGTACTTTTCTGAAACAACTCTCTAAATTTCGAGATCCATGGATTGTAAGAATATTGTCATTCTTACTTTCTAATATCCATAGTTTGTTCCGTTGAAGAGAGGAGGACGAACAAAGAAGCATCCTTCTTTGTGCTGAGATGATGTTGTTGCCATGCTAGATGATGGTAAGATCAAAATATAGCTAACCTGCTCTGATACCAAATGAAAGTGCTATAGGATCGAGGAAACGAGCACTAGAAGGGAGGTGAATAGTGATTTTAAATATCGTCTTTGAAATTTTGAAGGATTTTGAGATTCGTAAAGCAATCACACAAAGAACACAAGAATTTATCCTAGTTCGGTCTTCCAGACCTACATCCAGTTCCCAAGCAAAACCCGCTTGAGATTTTCACTATCAACCTTGTGTGACCACAAGAACATACAGACCAAATCCGGTCTCACTTTCAGTAACAAACCTACTGAAAGCAAACAACTCCTTTAAACCAAGGAGTCATTTCCTTTTACCGAAAAATAAAATAATCAACTTACAATCAACCTACGAGCCCTTCTTATGAATGCAAATGGAATGCAATTGGCTTTTGAGGTTGTTGAAATACCCAACTCACGAATTCACTGTCTCTCAAAAGAATTTGAGTGAAAAACTGGAATGAAAATATCAAGTGAGTGAGAAAATGAATACTTGAATGAATATGAGTGAAAAGCAAAGAATAATTCAATGTAATTCGATTGGTTTTGATGTTTTTGATTGTGGAATGCACTCATATTTATAGTTGAAAGATTCCATACGTTGATGGTATGAAAGGGTGTCAAAACAGTCACTTTTGAATGATCAACACATTTGAAAAATGAAAAGACACGCTGTGAACACCCCAAATTTTTCAAAAGTTTATAAATATTCCCTTTTTGCTCTTTATCTTCATTTTTTGGGTAATTGAGTCACTTTTAAATATAAATCCCATTTTATTTCTCTAGTTTTCTGAAATTAAATTCATTTTGTGTATCTGACTCAATTTCGGATCTGGATCCGGATCTAGATAAAAGATCCAAATCTGAGCTCCGTTGTCCAATGTTTAAAATTAAATTCTCAAAATTTCCAAAATAACTTTTTAAAAAGCTCAGACAGTTCGTCCGGCATCCGTTTGGATCCATCGCGTTATATTCCTCGATTCGAGGTTTAAAACTTGAATATTTTCTCAAAACCTGGGTCCAAACCCATCTCTTGAAGAAATTTTCTAAAATGATCCCGATTTCTCAGAAAACTCCTCTTTTGCGAATATTTCTCAAAAATAATTTTAAAAATCCCCCATTTTCCCCTTAGATTTTAGAAATTTATATCAAAAACACAAAAAAAAAATATAATAATAAATAAAAAATGTTAGGAAAAACAACAAAAATTCAAAACAAAAAAAGAAAATTACAAAAATGGTTTTAAGAAAAACCCTTTTTCGAGGATAATCTTTTGAAACAAGCCTTCTTCTGGAAAGTTTGTAAATTTGAAGGACCCCCTTTACAAAACTTTTTTTAGGGTTTTTGTAAAAAGGTCGGATGGGTTACAGCGCCTTCTCCCCCTCACTCTCGCCTCTCTCTCCCTCCATGGCCGACCCCCCCCCCCCCCCCCATGTGCGACCCTCATTCTCATCCTCCATCCACCCTTCATCTTCAACTGTTTCCCTCCTTCACGAACCTCCTTCTCCCCTATAAAGGAACCATGCAACGAAAACCCTAGGGACCGCGTTTCACCCCCGCACCCCTTTGTTTCTTCTCCTTTCTCTTGTTTTCACCCATTTTCACCCTACCACCGCACCTTCCTTCACCTTCAGCGATCTGTTTCCTTTCCCCTTTTTCTTTTTCCTTCAGAATCACCATGTTCTCAACCCTTCTCTTCATCCTTCTTCTTCCCCTTTCCTCTTCCTCTGATCCCCTCTTACGGGTGTTTCCCATCAATGAAAGGAACGTCAATCCATAAATATCGAAGCCATCTTGAAGCCAATCATTCTGAAACCTCTGCAATTTCAGGTAAGTAGTTTGCTCTCTGATTTTTTTTCTTCTTTTCCCTCTTTTTGTTTTTTTTTTTATAACTTTACCTTCGTTTTGCCTCTTTATTTCGGATCTTCTCTTCCATTTTTTTTCTTTTTTTTTTACTATCACCATTTTCTTTCTCCTTTCTTTTTCCCTTTCAGTAGAAGCAAGATACACGGCGTCGATCTGTTTATGACAGCATCGACTCGTGTTTTGCGATAAAAATTTGGCCCCCTTTGTCGGCCACACCCCTTGTTGTAGATTTATATGCTTTGATTTTTCACATTCGTATCATATTTGTTATCGTAGGTTAGTGGTAGCCGATTTCATTTTCCAATCTGCTTTCTATTCCCCATTATAGTTCATATTTGATTTTTTCTTTTTTTTTATGCTTCATCTCATTCATTTTTATCACGTCTCGCCCTATTATATCTTTATGGTGTCGGTGACTAGCAGTCCAAAAGACATTTTGGCTCACGTTATGAGTCACATTAACTGAAAACTGAGATCAACAGTGATGAAACTAAAACCATGAGAACAATGTTTTTCAACCACGATTAACATGAATATTAGTAAACTGGTGTCATTGTAGTATATGTCATGGTCATCATTAATTACGTTAACTGAAAATCTATGCATTGTTCCTTGCGCCTTATGGAAGATCCAGTTAGTTCCCTAGATGTTTTATATATTCAATGACATCTCCTTTTGTGGCACTATATCAGTTGTAATACGTTATAAACAATCCAAAAGGAAAATTGCTCAAACTACAAACTATGACTGTTATTCGGTGGTGTATATACATCAAATGATGCAATCCATGTTCTGGTTAATTTTTCTTTTATTTGTTTATTTGATGGCTTAATGTGAATTCCTTTTGTTTTATTATTCTTTTATCTGCATTATCATGGATCATCGACCTGTTAACCCTCAAAATGATTCAACATTGCTTGAATCAAATCCACGTTGAAGCCCATCTATTCTTGATTTCACTGTGAATCCACCCATGGAATCCGATATGAGGTTTATCCTTACCTCTACTGTAAAATTTTGACTGTAAGCACCATATGGCTTTGGGCTTCAGTAGGAACTATTGCCTTTGGGAGTAAAAGGGTTTATGGCAATCACATGATATTTTATAATTATCCATATTGCAAAAAAAAATCATTCCATGAGGGGCAGATGCTCTATAGAACAACAACAGAGTACCTGTATGCACTGACGGAAACGAAACTGGATGGCACCTTGTTCACTAGTGTGACCGAAATATTAGCAGAAGCCATCTCGCTGCAGTGGAATCTACTGCAAATGTCCCAGGATTTGGAAGAGATACTTCAGTAAATAACCTTCAGGGATCCATTCAGGAAGATATGATTCAGATGCCAAAATACAATGATTTTGGGTTTCCAACGTCGGTACCAGCCAACCTTTCCAGCCCCTTTGCCAAACCATGAAGTTTCTTGAAAAGTCTGCTATTGAGAGAGCTCTTCTGTATCCTTTATTTGGCAACATTCCTTGCCCAGTGTACAATTGTTATATACATTAAAGAAGATCCAAATTTCCTTATTATTAGAAAGAATATTTTGGTGATGTTACGTTTCAGGTTTTTAGATGGAATTATTGTTGAAATCAGTGTCGTACCTGCAAAAGAGTCGTCAGAATTCCCATCTAAGCTGGATTGGCTGATTCCTGCTCCATTTCAATTTTCTCTGGATCTGAAAGGTAAGGTGGTTCTATTAGACTTTGGACATTTTGCTGTACAAATTGTATGCATGTCTTGACGGATTTGGACTTCTTGGAAAAGAAGTGCAAGGATGAACCATTTGTAGTTATTGGAGTTCATTCAGCAAAGTTCGATAACGGGAAAGACTTGGGACCATTGCTGAAGCCATGATAAAGGGGGCTTCCCATTATTCTAAATGATTGCATTGCTGGTCAGGAGGCTGGTAATGTGCCTTATGTTGTAGATGATGGAATTGGAAGATTCTCTAAAAATCACCAAAAGAGATAGAAAAGATTGTTGCTCAATGTTTTGGTTCAAAATTTGATGAGCTAAGAACCATGTCTCAGAATGCACAGAAGCTTATACATCCAGGTACATCCAAGATAGTTAATGATCTCCATGAACTGATGATGGCAGAGGAGTCTGCTAACGGCCCAGTGTGCTTTTAAATAGCTGATTGCCTTAACAATTTTTGTAAGTTGTCTGTTATTGCCTTACCCCAAGTCACGAGTATTCACCCGCTAGTGATTGTTGTTCATTTTCCTTTTGCTTTCACTGTTGTCTTCTTGCTGCTTTGTGGGGTGTGCATCTTGTTCATTTTGGTTCTTTGGCTGTTAGTTCCAGCAGTCCCATGATCCTGTAGGGCTTAGATGGACATATACGCTCATGTGAAGGTTTTCAGTCACCATCATTATGGTCAATTCTAGTGACATGCTTGCAGATGTTATGACTGGCTGGATGTCTATCAGAGTCTTGACAGAAGGAATCTCTTGGCTTATGCCAAGACTTGCTGGTTTGTTGTTCTATTAGAGGTATAATGTCAGATGTGCAACACTTGGACGGACCAAACCATCCAAACAACTGACGAAGAGTTCAGGCGCCAGACCTTAGTTTAAGTGCAAAACAACATTTATGGCTGTGTTAAAATCAGATTTTGCTCCCAAATCGGCAAGCAGTTGGCGGCCTACAGTGAAAGATAGAATTGTCAGCTGCTCTTGGCAGCTGTGGTTTCACATTCTCCATGGGACCTGATTGTTGCCAACTTCAGACCACTGCTATTCATGTTCTACGTTTAATGGGAAGGAACCTCATGGTCATAAACAAAAAGGAAGTGGAATTTATGTAGCTGTCAACATATGAATGATGATTGAAGCTAGTTATATCTTCAGCATCTCACCAGCATCAATACATATGCTTCACTTTCAGCAATTTCTACACCAGATCCCCCCTATGTTGCACATCCTACCATGGCAGGTAATGTCCATACTCTGCTTCCCTTTGCATCTATTAGCCATCTTTGTGCATCTCACCAATGATATACAACCCTTTCTCTTACCACATGCACTTCCATTCACGTAGCTGAAAATCCCCTGTTGTACCCATCTGTGAATAGTTTCAGCATAACTGCCTACTTCAATCACTGTTATGAACTACCACTGTTGTAGTTATTCAATTCTTGTATTTACCCTCAGCGTATATACTGTAACACTGTATTCATGCTCACATTGTTGTGACTCAATATAGGTTTACATCATCCTTTTCTATCTTCCTTACATATTGCTTATGAATCTTGTAGTTTGCCTAATCATCATGTATTTAGGCATATAAAACCATCCATATGTCAACCCTTTTTTTTTCAACATGTTAATATAATTTCAGCAATATTTCTGCAAAATCATGTGACATTCATCTTATAGGCGATAAATGTATTAATCTCATTCATTGTGTCCTTTCATTCCCCATTTCCTCTTTGTTAATGTTTTTAGTGTCTTAGTTCCATGTTATATGTGTTATAGTCTCATTCATTTAGTATAAGCATCACCTTCAGATAGGATATTCGCATTCTAGTCTAGATGTGACCATGTGCTTGTTGGTCTTTGATACCTCTTTTCCATATTGCTTTCTAATTTAAACACAAGAATAGTATTTTGTATATGCCCTCTCCATTAGAGTAAGTATGTGCATTTGCACTTGTAATATGATACTTTTCATGTTTTTCTATACTTTTATTTTGCTAACACTGTTTTGCAAGAAAATATGAGGAACAGATCATTACTTGGAGTTATTAATTCAATTTCATGTATTGTAATAGTTAGATATTAATGAGAATTTACATTTCCCATTTTAGATAGAATGAATGAGCATTGTAAATATCATGAATTGCTTGTTTTCATTCATCTTTATCTTTATTTCTCAAATTCTCACAAATGGCAACATGAATGGCACGTGCACCATTTAGTAAGAGGTAATTAATTCTAAGTTGATGATTTACATCAATGGTCATAGTCAGGATGTAAACAAGACTTAGTGATTTTTATCTTTTATAAAATAACACTGGATCCAAGCTGGATCCATTTTCAAAATTCATCATGTTTTCCTTAAATATTTTCTTCTTTTATCAGGATTTAACTTAAAATTAACTCAAAATATATACCAATGGCCATAGTCAGGGTATATTGAGAGTTAATTTCATTTTAAATTCTATAAAAGCACCAAATGTATTTTATTCTTCTCTTGAATTTAAATATAGATTATTATATAATACATTCAATGACCATAGTCAATGATGTATTATATCTTCAATCTTATTCTAATTCATTTGAAGAATGAAATAGCTTTTCCCAAAACCCAATTTCAAATCCTTTAAATTTCATTCATCATTTTAGGATAGAACTGTATCATATTTTTCAAAATTCTTTTTTTTTTCCAAAATCCAAGTGATGTTAATATCTTCTTCAATCAATCTTCAAATTCTTGTAAAATCCTATTCATCTTTTCATTTTCAAATTCTATTTCATTTTCAAATTTCAAAGTTCAATTTAAACTTTGAGATTTCAAATTCATTTTGTATTCAAAAATTCCAATTCAAATCAGATTTCAAAGTTCAATTTGACTTTGAAATTCCAAGTTCATTTTATATTCAAAAATCCAATCAAATTTAAAGTTCAATTTAGTTTTGATATTCTTGATTCATCTTCTAAAAACTCCAAATTCAAGCTCCAAATTCAAGTCCCATTTGGACTTTCAAAACTTGAAATCCAAAATTAGATCAACTTGGATCCAGTTCTCTAAATACAATTCTACCTTTGGATCTTAGACTTCAGATCCAATTTCATCTTAGGATCCAGAATCCAATTCCATTTTCACTTTGAATCTCAGACTTCAGATCCAAAATCCATCTTAGGATCCAGAGTCCAACTCTACTTTGGATCTTAGACTTCAGATCCAATTCCATTTTCACTTTGAATCTCAGACTTCAGATCAAAAAATCCATCTTAGGGTTCAGAGTCCAACTCTACATTGGATCTCAGACTTCAGATCCAAATCCATTTTAGAATCCAGAATTCAATTCTACTTTGGATCTTAGACTTCAGATCCAATTTCATTTTAGGATCCAGAATCCAATTGCATTCCCAAGTCTAGATTTCGAATCCAATTCCATCTTCGGATCTAATCTGAATCTCCTAAATCCATTTCTATTTTTAAATGCCATTTGATTTTCTCAGATCCATTCTAAGATTCGGATTCAATATCACTTCAAAATTTTATCTTCTTCTCTTAAATTTATGATTAAGATCAAAGTCCATTTCTGACTTTGAAACTTCATTTCCTTTCATTTCAAAGCTTCAAATCATACTTTCTCAAAATCAAGATTTATGCTGCCAACTCTGATTTACTTCAAAGACTTAGAACTCCTCTGATCTATCTCAAGTTCTAAAGTTAGATTCAATCATTTCTTCACTCCCTTATCAAGTTCATCTCAAAATACATGGAAATTTTCAAAAACATCTTTTCAAAAAGAGCATATATCCTTGCATTGCACAAGCATGATTCTTTGTGCATTTAGATCTTTAGGATAAATTCTTAGATGATATTTAGGCAAAGCAAAAGGCATAGATTCAATCCTTGGTTCGATTACCTCTGGTAAAGGCGCTAGGAACGGTCGAACCTCGTACCGACGAGCGAATCCCATCTCTCCAATTTTCCCGCAAATTTTCAAAACGGAGGCGAGTAATTTTCTAAATATTTTCAAATCAAGGTCAAGTGAGACCCCGCAAAAGAGTTCCTTTTCTCTCTTCTTTTCTTTTCTCTTCTCTCTTCTTTTCTCTCTTTTATCATTCTCCCTTCAAAAAGGAGGAAAATAGAAGTTAGAAAAGGAAAAGAGAAGGAAGAGAGAGAAACCACAAAGAGAGGAAAAATTTTGCGATGATCACACACGCCTTCTAAAAGTTTCAGGAAAAACAACAAAATTAGTCGATTGGAACAATAGTTAGTCGACTGAAATCAAATATTAGCAGACTGATAGTTATCGTCGGTCGACTAATGTGTTTATCATAGCCGTTTGAAAATATGAAGTTTTGAAACTTAGTCGACTAAAGAAAAAGTTAGTCGATTGATAATATCATCAGTAGACTGAAAAACCTTTCAGTCGACTGCTGCTAAATTTTTCTGAAAACACACGTTCTGTCCGGTCGACTGATAAAACCTTCAGTCGACTGCTGCTAAAGTTTCCAGAAAACAGACATTCTGTCCGGTCGACTGATAAAACCTTTAGTCGACTAATTAAAAAATTTGATGTTTTTGCTTTGGAAAATTGGCGCAAAAAAGTTGGTCGACTGGTGAGTCTATTGGTCGACTAATAAACATGAAAAATTAAGTAAAGAGTTTTCTAAAATGATTTTCATGAAGGGTTCTTTTAGAAACGTTTTTCTAAAGACTTTTTAGGTGAAATGCAATCGAAATATGCACTCTAAGTAAGGCTCTTACAAGAATCTAAGACATTTAATGAATTTTACATTTGTACACTAGTCTTCATAGATTCTTCATCGAATTCTTCAATTTTTCTCATCTTTCTTCATTGCCTTAGCTGAAATGCAGTTGATTCACTTGTTCATCATCAAAACCTTGTACTTGAAGTATCGTGTACGGCTTCATTGTCGTAACATAAACAATCAATAAAACATGGTTTCTTTATACAATAACATGTTGTTTAATCAAGATGCATAATAAAAAATATAATTAAGCATTCATACATGTCATAATGTATAAATTTGAATCCTTGTTAACCCGTTTTTGAAAAACCCACCAAAAATCACAAGAACCGAATTACACTCTCCCAAGTTTATTGAAAAAGCCCCCATGTCTCAAAAAATAGTACAAGAAACAAAACTGAAAAATTCTTTATAATAAAATTAGAAAAATTCTGAGACTAAACCCTATTCAGAAAAAATATAAGACACATCCTGTCAATTACAAAAAATCATCTCGGTTTGGAAAAATTTTCCAAACCTATAGAAAAATCATTTAACAAAACCCTTTTTACTTGATCATCTTTTACATGTTACCTTTCACCCAATTTTTCTTAATTTATGTTGATCAGTTTTAGTTCGGTCTTTAGAACCATTAAAAATATTGGTCGGAATAGTTCTGCAGACAGGGTAAAAAACCTATGCTCTGTTGCAAAGAGTGTTTTGGCCTCAAAACAGATCCAAACGAAGTGAAACAAGATTCTAAATTCAATCCCTGTATGTATAGAATACTCCAGTATTTTTGGTTTTATTTATTAGTTTCATTTTTATAGAGATATCAATTTATTTCTAAAATAGTTTACAATAAAAACATGAGGACAAAATAACCAAGATTCAATCTCATGCAAGATCAAAGGAGCAAGAACAAGATTCAAGGTAAAAATTCATACAATCATAATTTTGTAGATTTATTTTAACGCATGATATTGAATGAAAAACACATTCAAAACCTTTTTTAAACCTATTCCAGATCTAATCTGCCATGGATCAGCCCGTAGAATCTACAAGATGCACAGTTTATGTGTTTGCATTCGATCTATGTCACGCATAAGATAAATTCTACCTTAATCGGGTTCTCAAACATAGATTGGCCTTCGTCTCCCATCTTAGAATCTTAGAGGAGCTTCAATGGCTGCTAGAAAAAGCTCTAAGAAAGAAGAAAAAGATGAAAAAAGAAGAAGATAGAGAATTCTGATGAGAAGAGGAGAGAGAGAGAGAGAGAACTAGCCTTATTAATCCTCCTCATGAGAACCTATATTTATAGATAGGCTTAGACAAGAGTCTCATCCCTAATATAAGAGGTTAATATCTATTAATTTTATTTATTAATAAAATAAGTAAATAAATTATATCTCCTAATTTATTAGATTTCAAAATTACTTAAGCTATAAAAGAAAAGTGAGAACTTATTATCCTAGCTTGGGCTCTAGTAACATGTTAACCTTTCGAGAGACCTGAAGACCCAAAGACTCAACAAAATTTGATGTTTAAATAGTAGATTTGATAGCCATCGAAACATAGATCATCGTAGTGATCTTAGAATTTAGTTGATGCTTAGAAACATTATTTTGTAACCTACAATTAGGCATGAACTTCGGTCGATGATAAAATGCTCAAATCAACACCAATTTGGGCTTGTAGATAGTCGCTTTTGATGCCCTCGAAATGAGAAACGTAAAGGTCAACTTTAATTTAATAGGTGAGTCAACAATCAACCAAAATTTTTATCAAAAAAATAATGATATTATTTGGAGTGTCCCACCTTATGGGTCCAATCTAATAAGATTGGATTCAAATATCCTGAGTTATATCCAATCAAATCCATCCCTAATTAGATTCAAATGTTATGGATTATGTCCAACCTAATTGGGTTGGATCCAAAATATCACGAGTTAAATCCACTACCTAATTTAATGCCAAATCCATATTGGATATGAATGCTAAGATTTAGATCCAAGTCCAATATCCATAATCTAAAAATATATAAATCACTTACTTTCTTGTTTAGTTCACATATTTTAAATTTTATAATTATTCTTGCAATTTTCTTCATAACTTGAGACTTAATTTCATAATAATTTGAAATCAAGAATTTTAAGAAAACTAAGAAATTGCACTCATGTCATAGATGCACATAAATTTCATCATTTATTCATTTTAATTGTCAAAGAAAAATCTAAGGTTTTACATGGGCAGCTCGTCTCATAGACCTTTCATCTTTGTATAGTAGGCTGTCATGGAGGTTTGCATCTGTTTGAAATTAATGATCTCTTGCTGAATCTAGTATATGTGTGGGGCCTTTGATTGAGAGAATTGCTCACAGAGTTTGGTCCATACTTCGACTACAATTTCAGCGTAGATGACACTTGAGGATAAATCAGGATGCAATGATTTGAGTAGCCATGATAATATCATGTTATTGCATCGTTCCCAAACGATAATTGATTTTATGAAAGAAGTTGGTTTTTTTATGGATCTATCTATGAATCCAAATTTATTTTTCGCAGATAGTGCCATGGTCATGGCACTACACAATCTGATGTAGTTGTCGTCGGTCAGTGGTTGTGATGCTAGCGCATGCCCGAATTATCTGAATGATGGAGGAAAAATAGGCTCTATTTTTTTAGAATTCTAACTTGATGCACTTTCAATTCTACTATCCATCATGTTGAGGCGTCACCTGCTTGCTTTGATACCATGAAAGAAAGTTAAGACCAAAGAAACGAGAAGGATCTTATTGTATTATTTTTTATTCAATGCTTAATTAGTGGGTATAACCGATATATATATATATATATATATATATATATATATATATAAAGAGAGAGAGAGAGAGTACACACTTAGAGAATAAACATTTACAATGATCCATCCATTGGATGTCGATGACAAAGATAACCTCATTATGATAACATCGATCTTCACGTTTGATTAGATCAAGTAAATCCTTATCTTCTTAATTAACGTCCTTGATAATGTCTTCACAGTTGATCCTCATCTCCTGATAACGTCCTTCACGTTTGACCAAATCAAGTAAATCCTTATCTTCTCAATTAACGTCCTTGATAATGTCTTTAGAGTTGATCCTCATCTCCTGATAACATCCTTCACGTTTCACGTAGTCCCTTGAAGATAATATCGATAATCAAGGATACCATTATCGTTGATTATCAATCTCATAATCTTCACATTTGATAATGTAAAAGATCATGTAAATCCTTTATAAACCATCCTTGGAACGAAAGTTGTGGAGGTAAGAACAAATGTATTTGCATCAGAATTGGGGGTTATGATAAGACAAAGAAAAGACACATTGGCAGTAGAATGAGTCACTTTGCATACATTAATCACAAGGAACAGAAAACAAAAATCAAAATTTATTTTCTTGCATAAATAGCTACTTGAACAAGCTTATTAGCATCAGCACAGACTACACTAGGTTCTTTGGCAAGGGAATCATCAATTTCAGTTACACTAAAATGCCTTTGTTCCTTTAAATCCTCCAGCAATGGAGATGAGTATTTAAAATCTCCACAACTGCGAATTTCTTTTTAATGAAAATTTCCATATGGACAATGATTCCTTCTCCTAGCTAAGAGTGTCAAGAAACAAAGCCCTGAGCAGTCTTCTGACACGAGTAGGATGTGAAAGTATTCCTCTAATATTTCCTTCAATTTCTGCTAAGGGCAGCATGGCATGATGCAACTTGACTTTTAGGTTCTGTTTCAGGACATCATATGACAACTTCCATATGATTCTGGGTCTAATACTAAACCTCCAAACACTACCTTGGCAGAGAAAATATACCAGTAAAACCCTTATTTAAGCCATAAATTTTACACATCTTGCATAACTGGCACCAAGTACTCTCAGTTAGCCCCCATCCATTTTACAGACAAAATATACCAGTAAAACCCTTATTTAGGCCATAAGTTTTACACATCTTTCCATTGACCTCCACTAATCTTTGACAATCTTGTCTTTTCCTTTAATCGGGCTTACTTGGTAAGCTCCATTTTGGTTTACAACTCATTAGACCAATGGCTATTAATGGACTAATGAAAAACAATCAAATGAATCACAAAATAGACTAAGAGGTACCGCCCCACAATTCTATCTGACCTTAAAGAATCATTTTAGTTATCTTTCACATGTTCAGATAGTGAGTTTTGCCGAGGATAGCCCACATGGTGTGTGCTCATCTGGTAGGGTCAGCTTGTAAATGTCGCCAATATAAAGGGAGATCGTGGCTTTGGAACTCATGAGTGCACATACTCTATGGGTTTTTACATCAATTAGCTAAAAGTGAGAGGGGTATTTCTTGATTCAAAAGGGAAAAAAAAGTTTTACCCTAGAACAATATTAGCTATTTTGAAGCATAGTCACAAAATATTAGCTATTTCTTGTAGATCTCATGATAAAATCTATTGATTTTATCGTGAGATTTTCAAAAGCCGGTATAATTCTTAAAAAAACATGAGATTTTCAAGATATCATATATTTTGATAATATCATTTTTATCACTATATTATCGTGTTATTAATGTGGATATATATTTATATTTTTTATATAATGTTTATATACTTTGATGTTTCCTTACATTTTATATTTGCCTATGTATTTTTAAAATTTTAAATATAATGATACTTTTCTGAGATTTTACCGAGAAAAACAGAATTTTTAACTTGTCCCCAACATTTTTCTTCCTTGAGAAGTTACTGAAGTTCGAGATTTATGACCGTATTTTGAAGAGAGGTAAACATCGTTCGCTCAAGTTGCTCCAAATATTGAATCTGTCTTCTAAGACGCCCCCATCCCAAAATTCGAAAATGTGTTCTAATCCTTTTTCGAATTTCAAATAAACCACACAAACAGAGAGAGAGAACCAAAGAAACACTAACACATCAGAACGATTTCAGTATTACTTCTTCTTGCAAGTTTTTCAAGAACAGATGGGACACAGAACCAATCCGTTCTTGATACACTTGATGGGGCATCTCAACGCTATCTTCCTCTTATTCATCACTAGCTTCCTGCTACCGTTGCAGTCGAAGCAGGTCACGAATCGGACCCCACCGCACCCGTCGAACATTTCACCGACCGTCGTAAAGGGCAACCCCTCCACCACCACCAACAGCCTCCCCTCCAACCCTTCTGCGTGCACCCCCTTGATGAACACCCTGAGCACGCCCACTCACCACCAAACCCATCAGCTAATCCCTGTACCCGGAATGCATCGACACGTCTTTCTTGCTCACCACCACCACCAACCCATCCAGCATCGCCCGCATCCTGTTGCATAACTTGAACGTCTTCGTGATCCCTCCCAATGTCGTACGTCGAGTAGAACTGAAACGACCCAATCTGGAGCCTCTCGAGCCCGGGTTTGTGGACGTTAGTTCCCAGAGGGAAATTACTCAATAATCTCAAAGGCAACTTCAAACCATGCTAGAATTTTGTTTTTCCATTTAATAATTAAAGGTTCATACATCCAGTTACAATATCATAATCATCCAAAGACAACAACAGAATAGGAAGTAAAGGAAAATCATACTGATGATGTGGCAGAGTCGTACTAAGTCCTGTGAGTGATGGCAGCAGTCCTTGAACCTACAGTTGCAACCAAAAGAAGGGGGTGAGTCTACAACCCAGTAAGATTCCATTTACAAATAGACACGACCGTTGCAACTGTAGTGAGCTCTAAGCTCCTAGTCTTAGTTTAGTTTGTTACTTATATACACATGTTAGTTATGAGTTTTACCCCCTTTACCGCATCTTTATTATCATTTTCAAACACCTCTTCTACTCTAATTGGCTATTCCGGACATAGCCTCCTCGGACGTAGCAACCCATATAGACAACTCAGAGTCTACAATGTTGGCCAAACTTATGAACCACTCACAAACAACGTAGTCCAAACCGGCCCAGACTACGGACACAGGTGCTGCAGCAGCTCGCCGGTTGCAAACCGGGAGCAAAAGGACTCAAACGGTAGCTAGCCGAAGAGTCAGGGTGGCTATACCTGCCCTCAATGTGTCTCAAGGAGCTATACCTGCCCCCCAAGGTTTTGTGGTTCATGCTACATCGTACATGTGTCTAGTGGGCAATGTTTTGAACCCTAAGGGTCACCTGGAAATGTCTGAGATATTCCCAAGTTGCTTAAGAGGTACACACCTCAACATTGCCTCAGACCATGCCTCCTAGTAGAGTTCCCATCATACACTGGGTGGTCATCCTATAGACAACTTTTACTCAACATTCACATCTTGAATTTAGTGTGTTATACAATCCTCAATGTATATCCACTAATTACTTTTTAACACATGTTTACATGTCTGAACTATTAAGGATGGTAACCCACCATAGATTAATTCACGACACTTACAATGCCCCTCCCAAGGCATAAGCGTGACATTTCCCCAAGGTAATACCTACCTTGAGACTTTGGAACTCTACCCTCAATTTTCACGTAACACATCAATCTCATACATGCAATCATGTCGTGCCACATTTATTTCATAACTCAAAAATATGCATGATCAGGTTTAAGCATCACACATGAACTTTATAGATTCCTAAGCATGCAAAACAATGCCTATTCTCAATAACAGAACTAGCATACTTGAAGTATTGGAATCACATTAAAGCATGCCTAAACTAGCTAGCATGTGTTTTAATTATCTAAGGAGGAATTTGCAAATGTTCACTTACCTGAAACGCTTAAATTCCAATTGCAACCCTTGATCTGAAAACAACGAATACCTTGTATCATCAAAATTATCAAAACACTTTTAAACTTAATTGTCAAACTCTGACTCGATTCTTTCAGAGTTTTTTCATACATCCCCTACTAATAGATTCTACCCAAGCAGTAGAATCCCTAGATTCAAGAACCACATGGATCTGACTTTGGGGCACTTAGTTATGCTTTGTATGCTTTGTAGGCGTATCAAGGGCAAAATGGTCTTTTTGCTCTTTCAATGACCTCTATGTCTTCTTTACTTTATGTTACTTTAAGATCCACATCCATAATAAAATTTGACCACTTAAGTCCTCAACTTAACTATGATTTGGATCATGGATTCGGTATTCTTGATCCAAACCTGCTTGAAAAGGGTTTGTCTGGATCTAACTCAGGTCATCTAATCGAGTCCAACTTGAGTTTTGGGTCCAAACTAAGATCCAAACCCGAATCCAATTTGTAATGGAAAAATCGAGTCTTCGCTACTTCGATTTTTCCACTGTACTCGATGAATCAATCGCACACGCATCCGATTTGTCTTGGTCTAGACTTAGTCGGTCTGACCCATATTGGGTCCCCCTTTAGTCTGGGCCGAAATGGTCTACCATTACAAACCCGACTCAATCTGCTAATTAATTCGGACTCGACTCGGTCCGAATAGACCGAGACGGTTTGTCACAACACGCACCTCCTGACTCGGTTTTTTTTTTTTTCTTCTTCTTTCGTTTGGCTTGGTCTGGACACGCCCAGACTGAATTACCAAGAAAACAGACCCCAACTAGGTCTGTCCAGACCTAGTCGGTCTGCCAAAGCATTCATGGCTCAGTTTGCGCTGACCTGGCTCAGCCCGAGTCATGCCCAAACCGAGCAGTGTGGGTGACTCGGTCTGCAGGCCCTGCATATATTTTTTATTTTTTTATTTTTCTCTCTGCAACAGTTCCGGCAACATCATTGGTGTCGAACTGTTGCAACCTCTACAGATGGGTTGATGCCTGCGGTGATGAGGGCAGCGGCCAGACCTCCTGCCTCCTTGCGGCAGGCTATCCTCCCTTCCCCATTTTCGTCATCAGTGGGTGACAACAGCAGAGGGAAAATCCCTCTATCACTCTCCTTCTTGTATTGAAATGCAGGGACAGGGTTCTCCCTGTCCCTGTTTTGCTGCAACTCGCCGGCAACCGTGAGGTTGTCGGCGACCCCCTGCATTCAGACAACCAACAAGAGAGAGAGGCTTACCTGACGGCGACCGACGATGGCTGCAACACCTCCTCCCGATTCTCCCTACACGCTCCCTCTCTGCTCCTCTGGTGATCAAATGGGGAAATGTGAGGAGCCCCCCCCATGGCTTTTATAGCCATGGGGGTTGGTCGGTTACCCCCTCCCACCTTCTGTATTAAATGGGGGCAGCCCGCTTCCTCTCCCACGATCTGATTCGTGGGAGAGGAAGGGGTGTCGCCCCCTTCTCCTTCCGTAACCCCCCCACGATGGGGGGAGCGTTACAATTCCACTCTCCTTACAAAAAGATTCATCCCGAATCTTTCTCAAAAATAATTGGGGAAATTGTGCGTGCATATCTGCCTCATTCTCTTATGTAGCTTCATCTTTACTGTGATGCTTCCATCTCACTAGGACCATTGGGACAACCTTGTTTCTAAGCTTGTGCTTCTTAAATTCAATTACTTCAATTGGTTCTTCCCGAATGCTTAAATCTTCTTAGATGTCTAACACCGACTCCACTGTATCTAGTATATGTGAAGGATCTGGCACGTACTTTCTTAACATGGATACATGAAATACGTTATGTATTCTGGAAAGCGGTGGGGGTAATGCCAACTGATAGGCTGTAGAACCTATTCTTTTCAAAATCTCGAATGGGCCGATATATCTTGGACTTAGTTTGCCCTTCTTTCCAAACCTCATTACCCCTTTAAACGGTGATATCTCTAAGAAGACGTGATCACCTAACTCAAACTCCAACTCACGTCACCTCTTATCTGCATAACTTTTCTGACGACTTTGGGCTGCTTGGAGTCTTTTACGAATGAATCTGATTTGCTCCTCCATTTGTTGAACCAATTCAGGTCCTAAGGTTTTTCTTTCACCAACTTTGTCCCAGCATAGCGGCGTCCTACAACATCTCCCATATAAGGCTTCATAGGGAGCCATCCCAATACTAGCTTGGAAGTTGTTATTATAGGCAAATTCAACTAGCGGCAGAATATCGTGCCATGAGTTGCGATACTCTAGTATACAGGCTTGCAGCATATCTTCCAATGTCTAGATGGTCCTTTTTGACTGCCCATCCGTCGGCGGGTGGAAAGTTGTGCTTATTTTCAATTGAGTTCTCAGTGCTTCTTGAAAGCTTTGGTAAAACTTGGAGGTAAATTTTGAATCTCTATCAGAAACAATGGAGTCTGACACTCTGTGCAATCTCACTATCTCTTTTATGAAAAGACGAGTTAATTGTTCAAAAGAACATGTTGTCTTGCACGCGAGAAAATATGCAGACTTGGTCAGTCTATCAACAATTACCCAAATCGCATTCATTCCCTCTCTGGTCTTAGGAAATCCTATAACAAAATCCATCATTATATCTGTTCACTTCCATACAGGAATAGGTAGTGGTTGCAATAGGCCACCCGGCCTCTGATGTTCAATCTTTACTTACTGACATATTAGACACTTACTAACATACTCAGCAATATCTCTCTTCATTCCATTCCACCAAAAATTATTCTTCAAATCCCTGTACATCTTTGTACTTCCAGAGTGAATGAAATACTTTGAATGATGTGCCTCTGCAAGCAATTGTTTCCTAAGTTCCTCATCCTTAGGGATTCATACCCGCTCTCGAAATTTCAGCATGCCTTGATCATCTACTTTGAATTTTGGATCTTCACCATTAATTGCTATTTACCTGATTCCTTCTAACTCTTGATCTAAGAGTTGCTTTTCTCTGATTTTGTCCCAAATTTCTGACCCTAAGGTCGTCTGGACAAACATCAATCGATCCGACAGACATTGCACTTCTGCTTTTTGTTCTACAATGCTTACCAGCAGACTTGATATAGATAGTCTCGTGACTGATTCTGCTTTTCGACTGAGTGCGTCAGCTACTACATTAGCTTTCCTTGGGTGATACTTTAGCTCAAAATCATAATCTTTTAATAATTCTAGCCATCGTCGTTGTCTCATATTCAGTTCCTTTTGAGAGAACAAATATTTTAAACTTTGATGATTAGTGAATACCTCAAATTGTTCTCCATATAAGTTGTGTCGCCATATTTTGAGTGCGAATACTACTGCAGCCAATTCTAGGTCATGAGTTGGATAATTTATCTCATGCACCTTTAGTTGTCTTGAGGCATATGCGATAACACTTCCATGTTACATCAGAACGCAACCCAATCCTTTATGTGATGCATCGCTATACACGGTAAAACCTCCACTGCCAGAAGGCAAAACTAACACTAGTGCAGTGGTCAATCGCTTCTTGATTTCTTGAAAGCTTTTTTCGCACTTATCATTCCACTCAAACTTCACTTCTTTCTTTGTCAGCTTAGTCATGGGAGCTGCTAATATAGAAAATCCTTCTACAAAGCGTCTGTAGTAACCAGCTAACCCAAGAAAACTTTGAATTTCTGTGGCATTTTTGGGTGTAGGCCAGTTGGTTACCGCTTCAACTTTTGTTGGGTCTGCCATCACTCCCTCTTTACTGATAATATGTCCCAAAAATGACACCTGATCAAGCCAGAAAGCACACTTAGAGAACTTAGCATATAGCTTTTGATCTCTTAGTATTTGCAAAATGATTCTCAAATGTTTTGTGTGTTGTTCCTTACTGGCCGAATATATGAGGATGTCATCCATGAACACCACCACGAACTTATCCAAGAATGGTTTGAATACTCTGTTCATTAAATCCATGAATGCAACTGGTGCATTCGTCAGCCCAAAAGGCGTGACTAGGAATTCATAATGACCATATCTTGAACGAAACGATGTCTTGGCAACATATTCTTCCCAAATCTTTAGCTGATGATATCCAGAACGTAGATCCAACTTAGAAAAACAGACTGCACCTTGAAGTTGATCAAATAGATCATCTATCCTTGGCAGAAGATACTTGTTCTTTATTGTCACAACATTTAATTTCCTGTAGTCGATACACATACGCAATGACCCATCTTTCTTTTTCATGAACAAGATCGGTGCGCCCCAAGGTGATATCGATGGTCAGATAAATTCGATATCCAACAACTTCTGCAGTTGATCCTTGAGTTCTTTGAGTTCGGCAGGTCCCATCCTATATGGAGGAATAGAAATGGGTGTTGTACCTAAAGCTAGATCTATCTGGAATTCGACTTCCCTATCCGGTGGAAGTCCTAGAAGTTCTTCAGGAAAAACATTCATGAATTCAGGTACAATCTCTACCTCTGTGACTGAAAGTTTATCGTCATCCTCAGTCTTCATATACGCCAAGTATCCAATCCAGCCCTTCTATAGATACCGGTTGGCTTGAAGACATGAGATGATTGTCGGTTTTATAAGTTTTCTAACGCCTTGAAAGGTGATAGTTGCGGTTTCAGGGTGTTGAAAACTGACACTTTTTTCTCGACAATTAATCATTGCATGATGGTTAGATAATCAATCCATGCCCAAGATAACATCCACTCCCTTAAAGTCCAGTATTAGAAGGTCAACCAATAATAGACGTTCTTCGACTTGTACCATACATCCTTGGATGACTTCATCTATATACACCGACTTTTCTACTGGTGTCTCTACTTGATACTTTATTTTTAGAGATACCAGTGAAACAGGTAATAGTGTAGCAAAAATAGGGGTGATGAAACTATGTGTAGCACCTGAATCAAAGAGAACATGTGCACTAACACCAGAAATTTGGAGTGTACCTTCCACCACGTCAGGGCTAGTCAAAGCTTCCTACAGAGTCGCTGCATAAACTCGTCCTGGAGCAACTGGTTTCTCCCTAGGTTTTGCTCATTCTCCCTGTACTGGCTGGAGACATTTCCTTGCAATGTGTCCCATTTGACCGCAATTGTAGCATTTAACATTTTTTTCACCGCAACGACCTTCATGCTTGAATCCGCAAGTCCTACAATTGTTGCCCTTGGAAGGCGCTCCTCGATATCGAGGTTTCTTAGCTTCTGGTTGTTTAGGCTTCTTCCCCTGCTGCTTATTATTATTTTTTGCACTGCTTCCCTCTTGTGACTTTGAAGATCTGTTGTTGCCTTGCTTTTTCTTGAAAAACCTTCGAGACGACGAACTAGTTTGTCCTTGTTGAACTTGCTTAGGTTTCTCTTGTATCTTCGGTTTTGTTGTTCGAGCATCCCAAAACTCGTACCGAGATGCCATCTCTACCAACCTGTCGAACCTCCAAATTTGCAGAGGTCCCACCATCCTCAGAATTTCAGGCTTTAATCCGCGCTCATATAGCTTGCATTTTTGCTTTTTAGTAGATACTAAAGCCTTCGCAAATCTGGATAATGAATTAAACTTTGCGGTGTAGGCCGTTACGCTCATACTTCCCTGTTTGAGCTTTCTAAATTCTTCTTTCTCCATCCTCTCGATCATGGGAAAGAATTGTTTGTAGAACTTGTTCCTAAAGGTGATCCAAGAAACAAACTCTTCACTTCCCAAGACATCTCTGATGGATCGCCACCAGTACTCAGCATCCCCAATTAAGTTTGATGTCGCGACCCATGCTTTCTGGTCCTCTGGGCACTGTATCGCATCTAGTGCTTTCTCTGCTTGTATTATCCATTTCTCTGCTGCTACTCCTCCAGGAGTTCTGTCGAACGTGGGCACTCTCATATTCTTGAACTTCTCAGCCCAAGAATTGCTTCCTGATGCTACTTGGTTTTGACTTTGATGCAGTGAATTTTGTAATAGCTCATACAAAATTCTTTTTGTGGTATAGCCGGGAGGTACACCACCACCAACTGTAGCACGTCCTTGCTGAGGTGAAACCGGTGAAGCACCTCCACCTTCTACTCCCATGCTCCTTGGAGGTAGGTTGCCAGATGCCTGGGGAGATACAGGACCAATGGGGCTTACAACACTTCTCCTTGCAGAACCCTCATTCATGTGCCTCGCTTGAGAAGGGTTTGCTTGTCTTCTGCTTACTTGGGAACCTCTTGACTGATACGATGTTCCCTGACGAGTCCTCATACTGCAACATGAGTAGAGTGATTACTAATAGATTACATTTCACTTATTCAGATCTTTGTAAGTTTGCATATTCATTGAAAGAAATTTACTATTTATTAATAAAAACAACATTTTTACAACTTTTCACGGGTTCTTCCGCAATACAACCTGTTACTTACTACGAACACTAGGCAACCATAGGCCTTTATTACATGACTTAAACGAAATAAACACTAAGGTGTTGGGGTACGAGGAGTGTAGTTTGGTTCTTCTTCTTCCTTGGAGTCTTAAGAAACCCTAAATGGTGTTGGCACTGCCATATTATCAAAAGCACGTAAATATGCATGCTTATTCATATGCCCTCTGCCTCTTCTCAATAAGGTCATTCCTCGAAGAGGTTGCGCTAATTCTCTTGTTTGTTCCTCTTCTATAACATTAGTGCCCCTGCCTTGTTGCACCATCGACCTATGAACACCCTCGTGACAGGATGTATCTGGTTGCTCTTGACTTCTTCCGCTAATGGTAGGTGTAGCGTTGCTCGGTCCTGTCCCATTTTGGCCGAAGCAAGACCTACCGCAGCCCGAACAACTTGCTGCAACTCCCCTACCACCTCGATTTGCTAGTGAACCTCTCCTGACATGCCTGTATGGAGGACGTCCTCGTGGCCATGGTGATTCTCCAATGGGTGGTTGGGGTGGTGTGAACACCCCAAAATTTTCAAAATGTCGTAAATATCCCCCTTTTGCCCCTAACCCCATTTTCTGAGAAAATCAAAGCAATGTCAAAGCTAAATTTCAGTCATTCTTCAGATTTTCTGAATTAAATTCCATATTGATATATTCAAATTCAATTCCGGATCCGAATCCAGTGTTTTAAATCCATATTTCCTCAAAATCCAGATCCAAACACATTTCTGAAGAAATTTTCTCAAAATAGCTTTTAAATTCTCAGAAAAATTCCGCTTTGTAAATATTTTTTTGCTAAAACACAAAAAAATAGTTTTAATCTTTGTTTTCTCACAAACTTTAGGATTTTATTTTAAAAATACAAAAAAATTGAAAAATAACACAAAAACCAAAAAAAAAAATTGGAAAAAATTAGGAGAAAAACAAATGAGTTTAAAAATCATTTTTTGTTAAAAAACATCGGGAGCCCTTTTTTGTAAAAAATTGAAAATCGAAGGGGGGTCTTTTGCAAAACCATCTTTTAGGGTTTTCCTTCGTAAGGAAAAAGAGCCGCCCCATCCATTCTCTCTTCACTCTCGCCTCTCAACCCTTCTCGGCTGCCATTCACAAACCATTGAAACCCTCTTCTCCTCCAAACCCTCCATCGTTGATCCTCTTCCTCTCCATCAACCGTCAATCCATAACCTCCTCTTCTCGAATCTTCTCCAACTTCTTTAAAATCAGCAAAGAAGAAAAACCTACCCATCCGTTATCACCCTTCCCCATCGCATCTCTGATTTGATCCTCATCCCTCTTTCTCTGATTCTCATCTACCTTAACTAAAGGAGTTCAATCGGCTTCAGCCTTCCTCAGTTGAATCCCAGCAATAAAGGTGTGATCCGATCCCCATTGGCTTCCTCTCGCGTCAAGCTTTGAAGTTCCATAACAACAAGCAAGATCTATTGAGGAAAGCCTACCCCATCAGAACTGTGGTAAGTGCCTTTCCCCTTTCTCTTCTCATTTTCTCTAATTTATTTTTGATTTTTCTGATTTCAGTCCCCATTAACGCATCCTTGAGGGAGCAGGATTGGTTATAGCAATACTGATCCCTCTTTTGTGCAATAATAAACGGAATGATATCATTCCCACACCTTATATTCTTTTTCTTTTTTTTTACTTTTGAATTCTTTTCATCCTTTCAATTTTCGGCTTGTACCAAAGTTCTGTTTATATGATTTAATATCTTCATGCTACAGCACCAATTGATATATGCAACATTGCTACTTTTTTTTTCTTTTATTCTCTGATTTAACCCTATGTTATTTTATCGAATTTGTTGGCTTCCTTCTGTTTGTTATAGCCTGAATCAGCTGGTAAAGATTTGTCATCAAAAGCATGTCTATCATTTGATTCGATGTTTTTGTCAATTTCATCTCTGTTAACCCCTTTTACTAATCGACATGCAGTAGAGTTGCCATTTTTATTAGATATGGTTGTTGATAAGAAGCATTCAGAATCGAGTCGATTGTTGCCCTCTATATTCTGGTCCCTGTGATTCCACTTACTCTCACAACCGTTGCCGAAGAAATAGTTTGATGTAACATAACAACTTGCTTCAGTCGAACATACCCTTTTGGAGGAGTGAATACAGAGTTCTCAGGTTCGTTTGTTGGTCATGATCTACATCATTCTAAAAAAAAAATCTCTAATGCTCAAAGTAGGACATCTATTTGAACTTCAGCTTCAACAAATGGGAACTCTAACAACCACAGCATTGATGTCCACTTGCTACCACTTCATTCACTGTAGTTGCAACATCATTTGCCCAACCTGTTAAGATCGACCACCTTGTTTGCATAGTCGGGTTTACATATTCTATGTTCATTGTTTCTTAGCACAGCAGGGTCTCCAGAAGGCCAGATAAAATGAAGGGTTAGTACTGTGGTGGCATCCATATTCCATTTTGCAGAGAACTTTTATATTTTCCAAACACCAGGTATTTTATACACGGTGGTTGTTCACTTATTTGTCATTTAGTTTATTTGACTGTTTATTCCATAGACCGATTTACATTATTAGTTGTAATTCAGTCAATGTAGACTAATGTTTTTCACAGTTTGTGGGCCAAGTGTTTGATCCTTTTAGCTCATCAGCACCTCTGTTGATCACCTACTAGATACATCAGGCACCCCTTTCGTTATCCTGAAATCAAAATACAATTACAGATTCCCTGTTATTTGGAAAGCAAGGATCTGTGGCATATAAATCATCCCAACGCAGATGCATGCTTCATCTTAAACTCTGGTGTGAAATGATTTTGTTTGATTTTCTTTACAGTCTGATCATAGGTCTGACTTTGAAATGAATAAACAAGATGTTTGATGAAATCTATATGAGTGCTATGTTCTGCCTGAGGGAATTAGAATCCTGCTGAAATAATTGCTTATGTTTGCATCCAAAACATCAGCTAGTCGTTGTGATAAAGCCTTCCAGTCGTGGGATTGGGTAAGTACCCCTCTTATTAAAAGCCAACGGATGGCTGTGTGATTTTAAAATACAACAAGTTGAACAATTCTAATATTACAGCTACTTTGGAGCATTAGCTACATTTCTGATGTGATGAATATATGTGTTATCTCTAGTATCTTGTTGTTCCACCATTGCCTTTTGTATCTTCTTGCATATAGTGACCTATTGATTGTTTTGTCATTCTCAAATATATATATATGCTTGTGGATATGTCCTGTTGAACCTCGATGATGCATGTTAAATCAACATGTTGATCCATGTTCATAGTTTGAATATATATCAGATTCTTGTGTAAGAGTCATCTGTGGGATTTAAAAGAGTAAATTGCTATCACAGGTGGTTAGCAATGCAATTGGTTTTGCTAAAAAATGTGAACCCCTTGGAGGAGCATATTATGCATCCATCTTGTTAAACACCCACTGCACTTCCCTTTCAGCATGCACACATCACTGCACACATATTCACTGTTGTACATTTGTAACAGCAGAATTCCATAGGTGAAACAGTACACATATTAGAACATTTCAGTAGGTTTTCTGTTTTACATCAGAGTCTTCGATGTTAGCCATCCCACTTGCCTCAACAACATTTGATTAGTATAAGTTTTCACTTGGTGGATGTCGGTGAAAGGTTTAGTCTTTTAGGATTGTTGTGCATTATTGGAAGTTTATCCACATCCATTAGAATCACTTTGAAACATTAGCTGAAATACCAATTTTCTCATGATCTACTGAACATCAGGGTTTGATCTGCTGCATTTTGAATTTTGGTCATAAGCAAGCAGTGTGAAAACATTGCTTGTATATTGATTTGTTCCATCCATATTCAACATATTTCACTTATATACTTGCCCACTTCATCAACATCACTCTCATCCACCTATGTTGCTTGTATATCGTATGTAATGTATATATGTGTATATATATATATATATATATATATATATATATATATATATATATATATATATATATATATATGTGTATGTATACATATATATATGTATATATATAGGTATGCATGTATATATATATATGTATGTAAGTATGTATATATCATTTCTCACATCTCAAATCATAAAAATCATGGCATATGAGCATCTTATTTTGCATCTTTGAAATAAAGGTGATATTCTCTTCTACTTTCATACTAATCAAGTGTTTTGGTAGCAATCTCTGGAAGATGTTGATTTCCCTCTTAGATTAGGATTCTGTCATGTCAATTCTCATTGTAATAAGCTAGCTATTAATGAGAATTCTTTACATTTTCAGTTCTAGATAGAATGAATCAGCATTGTAAATATCATAACTTGCTTATTTTTCATGCATCTTTTGTCTTTATTTCTCAAATTCTCACAAATGGCAACACAAATGGCACGTGCATCATTTCGTAAGAGATAATTAATTCTAAGTTGATGATTTACATCAATGGCCATAGTCAAGATGTAAACAAAACTTAGAATTTTTATCTTTTATAAAATAATATTGGATCCACACTGTGTCCCTTTTCAAAATCATCATATTTTCTTTAAATATTTTTTCCTTTTATCAGAATTTAATTTAAAATTAATTCAATATATATACCAATGGCCATAGTCAAGGTATATTGAGAGTTAATTTCATTTCGAATTCTATAAAAGCACCAAAAATATATTTTATTCTTCACTTGAATTTAAATGTGGTTATTATATAATATATTCAATGACCATAGTCAGGGATATATTATATCTTCAACCTCATTTTTTAATTCATTTAAAGAATGAAATAGCTTTTCAAAATCCAATTTCAAATCTTTTAAATTCATTCATCATTTACGATAGAGTGACATCATATTTTCAAAATTCCTTTTTTTTAAAATCCAAGTGATTGTGAATATCTCTTCTTCAATTTCTATTTCAAATTCCAATTCTATCTCAATTTCAAAGTCCAATTTGACTTTGGAATCTCAAAATAAAAATCATCTGAAATTCAAAATTCAAAATTCAAAGTCAATTAATTTCCATTTTTCAAAAGTTCAATTTAACTTTGAAACTTTTGAGTTATCTTCTGATTTCACATTCAAAATCAAGTTCATCTTCAAAAAAATCAAAATCAAAAGTTGAGATTAATTTTGAATCTCAAGAATTTTAAATTTAATCTAGGTTTTCAAAACCCAGATCCATCTTCAATAGTCCCATTTGGATTTTCAGAATCCAAACCCAAAAGTCAGATCTTAATCCCAACTTGGATCCAGATTTCAAAGTGCAAATCTCCACTTGTTGGATCTCAGATTTCAAATCCGAAATCCATCTTAGGATCCAGAATCCAACTTCACTTTGGATCTCAGACTTTAGATCCAAAATCTATCTTAGGCTCTAGAGTCCAACTCTATTTTATATCTCAGACTTCAGATCCAAATTCCATCTTGGATTCTAAATCTTGGATCAGATTCCATTTAAAATTTCAGATCCAAATTTCGGAACCGATTCCATTCAAAATTCAAAAATCCAATTTCCTCTTGGATCCTAGATTTTGGATCCAATTCCCATTTCGGATTCTAAATCCAGAATTCAATTTTAAATCTCAACTCTAGAATCCAGACTTTGGATTCAAATTCCTTCTTGAAATCCAACTTTCAAATCATTTCCATTTCTCAATTCTATTTAGACTTCCCAAAATCTCCTTCTAAATTCAAACTTGAAAGCCAGAGTTCAAAATCCATTTCAAACATTCATTCAGATTCAAAATTCTAATTTCAAAGTCCACTTATGACTTTTAAATTTCCCTTCTTCTCCTCAAAATCATTTCTCTCAAAGATCCAGATTTATTTTTTTCCAAGCTCTGATTATTCCAAAAACTTAGAACTTTAAATCTTAAGTTCTAAGTTAGAAATCATTTCTTCACTCCCTTATCAAGTTCATCTCAGAATACTTGGAAATTTTCAAAAACATCTTTCAAAAAGAGCATACATCCTTGCATTGCACAAGCATGATTCTTTGTGCATTTAGATCTTTAGAATAAATTCTTAGATGATATTTAGGCAAAGCAAAAGGCATAAATTCGATCCTTGGTTCGATTATCCTTGGTAAAGGCGTCAGGAACGGTCGAACCTCGTATCGACGAGCGAATCCCGTCTCTCCATTTTTCCCGCAAATTTTAAAAACAGAGGTGAGTTAAATTTCTAAATATTTTTCAAATTAAGGTCAAGTGAAACCCCGCAAAAGAATTCCTCTTCTCTTTTTCTCTCTTTCTTTCTTTCTTTTCTCTTCTCTCTTTTTGTTGTGTCTTTTATTTTTCTCCCTTCAAAAATGAGGAAAATAGAGGTTAGAAAAGAAAAAGAGAAGGAAGAGAGAGAAACCACAAGAGAGGAAAAATTTTGCGATGATCACAGTTTTGGCGACCGAGATGGGACCTGTCTTCGTCCAGTTGAATCTATGCCTTTGCTTTGCTTTTATATTATCTAAGTCTTTATTCTATAAATGTCAGCTTTATTTCCATGCAAACCTTAGGAGCCTAGACTTTGTCCTAAAGCTGACATCATTGCATATAGGATCTAAGTATGGTTTGGTAGGACCATATTAGTAGATTATTCCATGTTCACATTAGATTTAGGTCTAAAATACAACTCTCCTCAATTTTAGGGATTGAATGTAAACAATATATGCAAGTGTATGCTTCTTTTCATTTAAATCTATCTCTTTAGGACTTGCATTAGAGCTTTATGGTTTTATCTGCATATTGATCATGTTTTTTAAAACATCCCTACCTATATTGTCCCGGTCTTCACGTTGCTGGGCTGTCTCACTGAACCATAGTTCGGGAGAGAGCCTCACAACTGGGCCACTTATTTGGGTTCGCACCCCCCTACCACGTACCTAATGGCCATAGTCCGAGGTATATCGGTAGGTGCTCAAGGATGTTGGGAAGCCTTTACTCTAGAACCGAAGAGATATCTTATATGCCACGTACTTCGAGCTTCAGCTTGAGTATATCGGCATATCTTGATTGGAATCAGATGATCTAAATCTTAGAGTTAGGATTAAGGTCCTATCAGCCATTTCAAATATTGCATATAGAGTCAGCTTTAGGGAGTGTTGTTTGTGTATCCTTGTTTGTATATTTGTGATTGTGTGATATTTTATATTCCTTATATTTTCCAAAACCCTGGGTATATATTATTCAAAATTTCCTCTTTGTTTTCAAGAACCCAGGGGTATTTTTTCTTTTCTTCTCCTAATTTATTCAAATCTTTTGATCCTGCCTGCTTTTTTTTTCAAAATTTTAAATCCTTGTCATCTATTTTCAAAATTTGTTTTCCTCCATCATGAGAGAAATGATATTGCCTATGAGGATTTTCAAAATCATAAAATCTCAAAAATTTCTGCAAAAGTCTTCAAAAAGTTCAAATATTTTGATCTAAATCCTCTTTAAATAAACTAACATGTTGATTTTCCTTTTCCAAATTAGGTTTTGAAAACCATTTTCAAAATCATCACTCGTGTTGGTTTTCTTTTTTTCAAAAATTGATTTTAAACCACTATCTTCGAAATCAAATCTCATGATGATCTCTCATGATGATTCCCTTTTTAAAAAGATCAGATCTTGCGCTGATCATTCTTCTTGCAGTGGATTTTCTTTCCAAAAAATGATTTTTCACCTATCTTTTAAATAAACCTTTTTCCTTTCAAGATCTCATATGCAGGCAGGATCAGAAAAACTCTTTTTTCTCTTAAATCTTATAGATTTTTCAGTTAATTTGGGTATCTCTATCAGTTTCATTCATTTTATTCATATTTTTATCAAGATTACATCAATTTTTTTTTCAAGTTTTTTTTCCTCAATTTTATTAAATTTTATCAAATCACATTACCCTTTCAGGTTAAGGGATAAACCTGACCCTTGTTGTCCAAGGCGTTTTCACCCTTTCAGGTTAAGGGATAAACCTGATGCCTCTTTCCCATGAGGTATTTTTCTAAATCCTTCTTTTTACCCTTTCAGGTTAAGGGATAAACGTAACCCTCGTTGTTCGAGGCATTTTTACCCTTTCAGGTTAAGGGATAAACCTGATGCCTCTTTCCCATGAGGTATTCTTTTATTCTTCTCCCGCTCAGGTTAAGGGATAAATTTGACCCTCGTTGTCCGAGGTGTTCCCATTTAGGATAAGGGATAATTCTGAGAGCTCTCATTGGGGCAATAATGTTACCTATGAGAATTCTTTTTGCAAATACAAGTTTCATCAAATTAATTTTCGAAATTTCAATCAATTTTCTTAAACTCTATTCTTGTCCCCTTTCAGGTTAAGGGATAAACCTGAACCTCGACATTCGAGGCATTCTTTCTCAAGACAAGGAATAATCTTGAGAACACTCGTAAGAGCAATAATGCTACTCGTAAGAATTCCTTTTACAAAATCAATTTTCTCAAATTTTCTCCATTTTTTTCAATCTTTCATTAAATTCTATCTCCTTTTATCTTCTTAAATTTTATTCTTTCTTTTCCCGTTCAGGACAAGGGGTTAATCCTGAAAATTGGACTGCATACAGCCAAATGTGCGGGTCCATCTAAATCCTAAATCCTAAATCCTAAATCCTAAATCCTAAATCCTAAATCCTAAATCCTAAATCATAAATCATAAATCATGAATCTTGTCCTATCCCTTCTAAATTCAAGTCTCAGGTTATTTCTTCACAATATATTCCTTTCCCTTTCAGGTTAAGGGATAAACCTGAATCATTGTTTATTATGATTTCCTAAATTCTCATTAAATGTCTATCAATTTCATCGTCTATCATTGCCAAGCCTTCGGGTTATAATTTCATTAATATCTCTCGTCTTTCAAGCCTTTGGGTTACAATTTCAGCAAAATCTATCCTTTTCAAGCCTTCGGGTTACAATTTCAACAAAATCTATCATTTTCAAGCCTTTGGGCAGCAATTTCATCAAAGTATATCATTTTCAAGCCTTCGGGTTACAATTTCATCAATGTCTATCCTTTTCAGGCCTTCGGGTTACAACTTCATCAATGTATATCAAATTCAAGCCTTCGGGTTATAATTTCAATATCCATCATTTTCAAACCTTCGGGTCACAACTCTATCAATGCCAATCATTTTACTATTTCAAGCAACAAATCCTGCTTTCGAGCTGGTCGATCAATCAAAATCCTGCTTTCGAGCTGGTACTTTCTTCCAACAAATCCTGCTTTCGAGCCAGTCGGGCAAACAAATCATGCTTTCGAGCTGGTACTTCCAAAAAATCCTGCTTTCGAGCTGGTACTTCCAACAAATCCTGCTTTCGAGCTGGTCGGGCAAACAAATCCTGCCTTCGAGCTGGTACTTCCAAAAAATTCTGCTTTCGAGCTGGTCGGTCAATAAAATCCTGCTTTCGAGCTGGTCTGGCAAACAAATCCTGCTTTCGAGCTGGTCGGGCAATCAAAATCCTGCTTTCGAGCTGGTACTTCCATCCAAATCTTGCTTTCGAGTTGGTCGGGCAAACAAATCCTGCTTTCGAGTTGGTCGGGCAATCAAATTCTGATTTCGAGCTGGTCGGGCAAACAAATCCTTCTTTCGAGCTGGTCGGACAATCAAATCCTGCTTTCGAGCTGGCACTTCTAAAAAAATTTTGCTTTCGAGCTGGTCGGGCAAAAAAATCCTGCTTTCAAGCTGGTCGGTCAATAAAATCCTGCTTTCGAGCTGGTCGGGCAATCAAATCCTCCTTTCGAGCTGGTACTTCCAAAAAATCATGCTTTTGAGCTGGTCGGTCAATTAAATCCTGCTTTCGAGCTGGTCGGGCAAACAAATCTTGCTTTCGAGCTGGTCGGTCAAAACAGAAATCTAAATATTTCTTCCTAAAGGTGTCAGCTAAAGGTGTCAGCTAAAGGTCGCATCAAAATCTATATTGAGTAATTATTTCACAAAGGATGCTCGAAAACTTTGCCAATTTGCTAAAAATACTTGTTGATTCCAATTAATCTTACTGCACAAAAGAATCACCTCAGATTACCTGTAGTATTTTTTCCAAAAAGGTGAAACTTTTTGCGAAAAAAGGGATAAAATTCAAATCTTTTCCCTGTTGATCAACCAAAAGGATGAAAGAAATATCCTCGGTATGATTGGCAAAAGAAATATTCGATGACGTTGAAAAACCAGAAGTGAATTGATATTGATCATGGCTATGGCGCATGTTTAAAGACGGCTATCTGACAATCAGGCACTAGAAATATCTTAAGCCATAAAAGAATCCACTCAAATCCATGTCTCCTTATTTCATTTTAAAGCTGTAATCAAGTATCTGCAAAAGGGATCTCTCAATTGTCGTCAAGATGAAGATGAATTATGCGAGCTAGACCCCCGGGGCCAAATAAGATTTGGATCATCTTTGAGGTGAAGGAGTTTGTGAAGGATCCTTCCAGGGAAAGTTCAGATCACCGTCAAGATGAAGGCGAGTGTGATGAACCTACCGACAAACCCTAAATGATATTTGATTTCTGCTATCATCTAAAGACCCTTTGAGCCTATACCATCAACATTTGAGATAAAAGAAGGATTGGAACATCTCCAAGATGAAGGAGTTTGTGACGTACCCTTTTCTGAAAAAGAGAGAAAAGTCAGGACATCTCCAAAATGAAGGATGATGTAAAAAGCCCGAGAATGCCCAATGACTCAAAAAGAGTGCAAAAAGATTATCATGAGAAAACACTCAGATATCAAACTGCCTAAATTGCCAGAAGTCGTCTTCTCTCATGCAAAATTCTTTTATCAATATCTTTTCAATACTTGCTTTTACGAAATTAAGAATATTTCTTCTCTTCTCATATCAGAGAAATAGATAACTTCCGTGAAGAAAATTATCAGTGCTAAAAACTTTGAATTTGACTCTTAAAACCAAGAAGTTAACCTCATTGGAGGAAATACTCTAGGTAAAAGAGGGAATATCTTTGCACACATGTGCACATTTTCAAGCGTTGAAATCAACTATAAATTTATCTTGTTGGCAAAATTTTCTAGAAATTCTAAGAATGAAATAAATATTCAATATCCATTTTGTTGCAACCTAGCGTTGTTTATATCTTCCATAAGAGTTACCCCATTTAGTTGAAGTATCTCTCCTGTCCCATCACGGTTTCGAGAATTCCGTATGGTGGTTTCCCACTCATGTTAAGGGTCAAAACCTGTACTTCCTGCGAGAGGTCATTAAATTCAAAAGTTGATTTAGTCTCAGCAATGAGACATCCAAGTTCATCCTTTTTTCAAAGCTTTAGGGAACCCCATTTTCTTCCTCCTTTCGCAAACCCCTTTCGGATTGGTTCGTCCAAACTTCGAAGGTCCCATCATGGTCTCTTCACTCAAGGATTCCGTATGGTCGTCTCTTTCAGGTTAAGGGTTAAGCCTGAACCTCGTGCCTCGAGGTATCTTCCTTTTTCGGGCTTTGGTTTAAAACCTGAGTCTCGTTCTAACGAGTTTCCCTTGTTTCGACGAGGTGTTTTCTTTCAGTCCCTTCATGGTTCTTCCCATCGAGGAACCCATGTTTTGTATATCCATCCAGGATAGGATCCTACTTGAGCTTCATTTCACGAGGCATTCTCCAAAAATGTCCCATCAAGGTTCTCATGTATTCCTTTCCTCATTCAGTTCATTTTTGATATATCCTCGTCCTATCCAGGTTAAGGGCTAAACCTGAATCATTCCAAAAAGAGTATTTTGTCTCACCCATGAGACTTGATCAAAATTCTGATTTTCCACCATTTCGGGATCTTCATCCAAAGTCCCATCATGATTTCCTTATTTCTATTATGCAATCATATCATTGTCGAAAATTTCGTCTCCCCAAAACCATTCAGGATAAGATTCTAAGCCTGAAAATCACGTTTTCAAATAAATTCTTCCACACCCAGTTCAGATCTGCTGACTGGGCATTTTTCAAAATTTAGAGTGTTTTCTTTGCCACTAAGCTCGGCTTTCAACCGAATTAGTAGCAAAGAGGGGCATCTATGAACACCCCAAATTTTTCAAAATGTCGTAAATATCCCCTTTTTGCCCCTAACCCCGTTTTCTGAGAAAATCAAAGCAATGTCAAAGCTAAATTTCAGTCATTCTTCAGATTTTCTAAATTAAATTCCATATTGATATATTCAAATTCAATTCCGGATCCGAATCCAGTGTTTTAAATTCATATTTCCTCAAAATCCGGATCCAAACAAATTTCTGAAGAAATTTTCTCAAAATAGCTTTTAAATTCTCAGAAAAATTCCCTTTTGTAAATATTTTTTTCCAAAAACACAAAAAAAATAGTTTTAATCTTTGTTTTTTCACAAACTTTAGGATTTTATTTTAAAAATACAAAAAGATTGAAAAATAACACAAAAACTAAAAAAAAAATGAAGGAAAAAGAGGAAAAAGAGCTGCCCCGTCCATTCTCTCTTCACTCTCGCCTCTCAACCCTTCTCGGCTGCCATTCACAAACCATCGAAACCCTCTTCTCCTCCAAACCCTCCATCGCCGATCCTCTTCCTCTCCATCAACCGTTAATCCATAACCTCCTCTTCCTGAATCTTCTCCATCTTCTTTAAAATCAGCAAAGAAGAAAAACCTACCCATCCGTTATCACCCTTCCCCATCGCATCTCTGATTTGATCCTCATCCCTCTTTCTCTGATTCTCATCTACCTTAACTAAAGGAGTTCAATCGGCTTCAGCCTTCCTGAGTTGAATCCCAACAATAAAGGTGTGATCCGATCCCCCATTGGCTTCCTCTCTCGTCAAGCTTTGAAGTTCCACAACAACAAGCAAGATCTATTGAGGAAAGCCTACCCCATCAGAACTGTGGTAAGTGCCTTTCCCCTTTCTCTTCTCATTTTCTCTAATTTATTTTTGATTTTTCTGATTTCAGTCCCCATTAACGCATCCTTGAGGGAGCGGGATTGGTTATAGCAATACCGATCCCTCTCTTGTGCAATAATAAACGAAATGATATCGTTCCCACACCTTATATTCTTTTTCTTTTTTTTTACTTTTGAATTCTTTTCATCCTTTCAATTTTCGGCTTGTACCAAAGTTCTGTTTATATGATTTAATATCTTCATGCTACAGCACCAATTGATATATGCAACATTGCTACTTTTTTTTTCTTTTATTCTCTGATTTAACCCTATGTTATTTTATCGAATTTGTTGGCTTCCTTCTGTTTGTTATAGCCTGAATCAGCTGGTAAAGATTTGTCATCAAAAGCATGTCTATCATTTGATTCGATGTTTTTGTCAATTTCATCTCTGTTAACCCCTTTTACTAATCGACATGCAGTAGAGTTGCCATTTTTATTAGATATGGTTGTTGATAAGAAGCATTCAGAATCGAGTCGATTGTTGCCCTCTATATTCTGGTCCCTGTGATTCAACTTACTCTCACAACCGTTGCTGAAGAAACAGTTTGATGTAACATAACAACTTGCTTCAGCCGAACATACCCTTTTGGAGGAGTGAATACAGAGTTCTCAGGTTCGTTTGTTGGTCATGAGCTACATCATTCTAAAAAAAATCTCTAATGCTCAAAGTAGGACATCTATTTGAACTTCAACTTCAACAAATGGGAACTCTAACAACATCATTGATGTCCACTTGCTACCACTTCATTCACTGTAGTTGCAGCATCATTTGCCCAACCTGTTAAGATCGACCACCTTGTTTGCATAGTCGGGTTTACATATTCTATGTTCATTGTTTCTTAGCACAGCAGGGTCTCCAGAAGGCCAGATAGAATGAAGGGTTAGTACTGTGGTGGCATCCATATTCCAGTTTGCAGAGAACTTTTATATTTTCCAAACACCAGGTATTTTATACACGGTGGTTGTTCAATTATTTGTCATTTAGTTTATTTGACTGTTTATTCCATAGACCGATTTACATTATTAGTTGTAATTCAGTCAATGTAGACTAATGTTTTTCACAGTTTGTGGGCCAAGTGTTTGATCCTCTCAGCTCATCAGCACCTCTGTTGATCACCTACTAGATACATCAGGCACCCCTTTCGTTGTCCTGAAATCAAAATACAATTACAGATTCCCTGTTATTTGGAAAGCAAGGATCTGTGGCATATAAATCATCTCAACGCAGATGCATGCTTCATCTTAAACTCTGGTGCGAAATGATTTTGTTTGATTTTCGTTACAGTCTGATCTTAGGTCTGACTTTGAAATGAATAAACAAGATGTTTGATGAAATCTGATGATGCATGAAATGCACATCTGTAAACAAGTTTTTCATGCATTTTGTATCAAGTTTAAGGTTTTAAACCCATGTTTAGATGTATTTTGATAGTAAGGGGCTATGGTTCGAATTTCAGAAAAATCGGAGTTAAAATGAGAGAGTTATGGATATTTCAGTGTTTGGGCATGGATTTTGAGGTGGATCGGATCCATATCCGACCCAATTAGGTCAATTGGACCTTGGATCAACTCTTAGAAATCCCAAAACCCAACCCACACGCCTATCCATATCCATTTCAAAAAGTTTTTCTGAAAACCCCCCAGAAAGAGGCGCCTAGAAAATATATTTTTTATAACAGTGTTTTTGCAAATTCCAAAAAGTATAAATATACTTTTTAGAGAAGCCCTAGGCGTCTTTTGGCTGTGTTTGGACGCCTTTTGCAGTGAATCTACTCCAGCAACTCCTTCCTCTCCATCTTCCCCACGTGTTGGCCATTGAAGACCGGTCTATGCTTAATTTTCAAGCATATTTTCAATTTTTCTTTCGTTTCTTTTCATTTCTTTCTTGTTCCTTGCTGTCTTTTCACCACTTTTCTGTATTTTTGCAGGTGTAGCAGAGGTGGAGACCATTAACCTTGGGCGGGAGTGCGCAACACACCACCAAGGTGAGCCGGCCCTACCTCCATCCGGCTTTCTACACCCTCCGATCGAGAATCGGCTCACATTCCATCGTCGGTGGATCTCCAACGTGTAGCAGCTACAAAGATGCCATTTTTTGGTGAAGTACAGCATTCTCGAACTGCGTGGGACGTCCATCTCCAGCCACGGTCCGCTCTTCTTCATCCCCCCAGTCGTCGGATCTTCCAAAAGGTAGGTCTTCTTCTTCCTTCTCTTCTAGATAAAACCGAATTGGGTGTTGGTTTTCTTTTCATTTTATTTTCTGTGTGTTTCTTATTTTTCTTTTTGTTTCAACCTTAGATTAGATTTCGTGCATAGGCCAGCACGTTAGATTAGGTTTATGTGTTTGTTTGATTCATTGAAATCGATATTTTTTAGATTTTTCATTCTCTTTATTAAAATCGGCTAGATCTTGATCTAGCCGATCCTTCAAATTTCTCATAGGGGTTTTTGGGTCTGTTCTACTGAAAAAACCATTTAGAAAATAATTCATTTTGATTCATCTTAGTCGGTTTTTGTGTGGGTTGCATTTGATTTTGATTGAAAAGCAAAATCCAAAAAATCGGCTAGACTCATTCTAGCCGATTCTTGATTTTCACAAAAAAAAATAATTTTTTTTTTGTTTTGATATTTTTGTTTTGTCCAGCATGTGTACTGTGTTGTTTTGCTGAAAATCTCATTAGAAAATTTCATTTTAGTCTATTTTATTCGTGGGTTGTGCTTGTGTTTTGTGTTGATTTTATTTTTGAAAAAGAAAAAAAAAATCGGATAGAGATATTCTAGCCGATCTTTGCATTTTTGTTAAAAGGGTGTTTAGAGTGGTAAGTCGTGTTGTTTATTGTGTGTTTAGTATGTTAACAGTAGTATAAATTGGTGTTAGTCATTTCATTGATTTAGGATTGATTTAATTAATCGTTTTAATCATTTTTTGTTTTTGTGTTTTGAGTCTATTGAAGAAAATTACAAAAAAAAATCAAGTTTTCTTTTCTTCATGTTTTTAATTCCAGCATAGTGCTGATCTTGTTAGCATTTGTGTAATTAGGAGTCCTTTTCATTATTTTCTAATTTAGTTTTATCAAAATAGTGGTTATTTAGTTTTATTACTTTTTGTTAATTTATACTTTATTTTTTTTATTTTTCGTGTGGATCTTCTTCTTCCCCAAGGTGGGGCGGCAGCCATTAGAGCTCCCCTTGAGCTCTTGGTCGAATTTTTTAGCAAGTCTTAATTGTCATTAATTGAATTAGGAAGGGGTCTAGGTTCAATGCATTAGGGTTTTATCTCATAGCCGTTTTTAGTGGTCATTTAAGTAGGTTTTGGTAATTAGGGCAGCATTTAAGTTTAGAAAATCGTGTTTTCAATTAGGCCTTTTCATTACCTAGGTGAGTCTTAAATTCTTTGGTAGTGTATTCTTAATTTAGAGTTGGCGATTTTGAGAGGGGAGGCAATTAAGGTAATTGCATTTAAAAAGTTTTTGGAAAGAGTGGATTCCCCAAAAATCGTGTGGGATATTTAAGGAGGAAATAAATTTTGGATGTGCATTAAAGTAGGAGTTACTCTTTGATCTTGGAAAGTGTTTTTGAAAATTAAACTAAAATTCCAAATTAAGTCCCACGATTTTCAGAAAGGAATAAATGCTCTTTACTCAAGTTGGGAAAGCAAAAATCGTGGGGTTTTCTTCTAAGTTGGACTTTCCATTTTCCAAAGTGAGAGTTTGAATACAATTAAGGAGAGTAACTCCCTCATTAAGTGGGGCGGTTTTTGGAGAATCTAATTTATTTCAAAGTTTGAGCAATTACCATTATTACCTTATTTTCCCAACCTTCTCCATTAAAATCGTGAACTTTGGATTAATTGTAGATTAATTAGGAGGTTACTACTTTAGTCTAGACCTAACCTAGTCAAACCAAGCCTAGGTCGAGTCAAACCCTAGTCTACACCCCCTTTGAGTCTAGTCAAAACCTAGCCTAGCTTAAGTCAAAACCTAGACCACACCTAGGTCGAGTCTAAGACCAAAGCCTAATCTTAGTCAAACTTAGTGGAGTCAACCCTAACCTAAGTTTAGGTCAACCTAGTCTACCTAACCTATCCTAGTCAAACCTAAGTTGGGTCAAACTTAGTTGAGTCTAAGTCAACCCGAACCTAGTTGACTAAGTCCACCCTAAACCGAGTTCAACCTAGTCTTAATAAGCCTAAGTCCAAAACCAAGACCTAACCCGAGTCAAGTTTTAGTCTAACCCAGGGTGAGTCCAAACCGATCCTAGTTCGAGTCAACTCTAGTCTAAGTCAAACCTAATCTAGGTTAAACCAAGTTGAGTCAACCTTAACCAAGTTAATCCAACCCTATCTAAGTCAAGACCAAACCAAACCGAGTCCACCATAGTCCTAGCTAAGTCAAACATAGTTCGAGCCTACCCAAGTTAACCCCACCTTAGCCAAGCCTAAACCAAGTCCATTGAAGTCAACCGACCCTAGTCCTAGTAGAACCCATTTCCTATTGTTTCATTTTAGTCCCATAATTTTTTGATTTACCTATAGCGATTTTAGATTAGCTAATGTAGTTATTTCTTTAATTGTTTAGTCAAAATTTATAATTGTGATTTGATTGGTGTTTGTTAGTTTATCGTTTGTTGATTAGTTAGTTAGTATAGTGTAGTTAGTTTATAGTGGGTACATCATTTAGTCATATATTTAACTACATTATTTAGTGTTTCGATTGTAATTGCATTAGTATTTCATTTAGTGCATAGTCATAACACGCATGTCATATTTCGTGTAGAGTTCATTTAGTTTTATTATAGTTAGCATCTGCATATAATCAGTTATATAGAATTAATTAAGTTTGCATTGCATGTAGATTACATTCTTAGTGGGTAAAATAGTTCAAATAGTGAATAGTGCACTCAAATAAAAACCAGATTTTTGCCCTGTCGCACCAGCCTTATTTTCTGTGCAAACATTCTGTGTTTTCCAAAATTTTTTCTTCTATTCCCTTTATTGACGTGTTATTTAACTGCAGACCAAATTTCAGCTCATTCGGAGTTAATTTGGTCTGATTTTTAAGCGTTTTGCGAAAACCGCTTTTTCTGGATTTCAAATTACAGGATTGTCGATATCCTGATTTTTCCCAGATTTGAAACGCTTATATCTGGAGTTCCAGATACTGTTTTTCCATTCTGTAAAAACTGTCAGTTTGTTTAATCTGTCATTTACAGAACAGAACAAATTTCGGAAAAATCGGACCTTGTTTGCCCTGTCAAACAGTGGTTTTCCGATAACCTGTCAGAATGCTATTTTACACTAGTTAGGGGTAGTTTCGTAATTTTCTTAATTTTGGCAATTTAGACTTGTTTTCAGTAGTTTCTGCATTTTAGGAGTTGCATAATCATCATCCAGCATTAGTAGAATTAATTTGGTTAATTTTAGAATTAATTTAGTATTTTATTTAATTTTTGTTTGATAAATAGCATTTGTTTTATTATTTTCGTAAAAGTAGAATTAGTTCTAGTTATTGTTTGCATTATTAGAATAGAATACTAACTTTGTATTTTTCTGCATTTTTAGGTTGAAAAGCATATTAGTTTCCAGGGTTATTGTCCAAGTGCGAAGATTCTCTAATTGGCAAAAAGACGGAAATACCCTTGGTGTGGAGCAGAAGACTGAATGCTTGTTTATTTTGATTTTAGTGATTAATTGTGGTTGTATTAACTTTATAATTGTAGATTGACATTTGTTATTAATAAATTAAATTTTCTAGAAATATCGTGAGTAATTCCTGTTCCCTGAGGATTCGACCCGCACTTACCACTTTGTGGAAAGTCGGTTTTTATACTTTTGGTTGACGATTTTCCAAAGTTTTATTGAAAATAATTGTTTTTAAAAGATCATTCCAAAATATCAACCAAATTTTGGCGCCGTTGCCGGGGAACGGCGAATTAATTACTTTATTTCTTAGAGTTTGATTTATTAATTTGTTTTAGTTAATTAGTTGTTTTATTTTTACTTAGTAGGATTAGTAAGTGAATATAGGATTAACATAGTTAGTAAATATAGGATTCATGTTCTGTTCTTTCTAGGATTCACTTGAAATTCATTCTGCAAGGAGCGATTAGACAGGTGGGTTTTAGAAAAACTTAGTTTGTGATTTCCTGTACTTATCTTTTAAGTACTTTAGAGTAGTTTAATTTGTTATTTCATTTACTTAGTTAGATCATTCTGACATAATTAGCTTAGCATATTTGTTTAGTAGTTGTTTATTTTGTGTTATTTATATTTTAGTACCTGTTTTAGTTAATTTTTTTTATATTTAGGTCATTTGCCTACATCTGGTCTTAGTACCAGTGTATGCAGGGGCGACGAGGTCTAGGAACCCCATTACACCCATTTGTTGACAACCCAGAGAGAATTTTACATTCTCATCGAAGTTCGGCAACAATGGCTGACATGGATCCTCCACCTCCACCCCCAGTTCTTTCACGCCCTCTGCGGGAATACTTCATTCCCACAGACTATGTTCAGGCATCCTGCATTCGGAGACCCAATGTAGGAGCACCGCATTATGAGATTAAGGCCAACATTATTCAAATGCTTCCATCCTTTTATGGCCTTAGTCATGAGGATCCCTACCGACATTTAGATGAATTCCTCGAAATCTGTTCTACTGTTAAGATACAGAATTTCGATGATGATGCTTTAAGGTTGACTCTATTCCCCTTTTCATTGAAGGACAAAGCCAAGTATTGGCTAAAGTCCTTAGATTCTGTAGAAATAGAGTCATGGGATCAATTGCAACAGGAGTTTCTTCGGAAATATTTTCCCATTGGTCGTACGAACCAATATCGTAGAGCCATCACTAGCTTTTCAGAGCTAGATGGTGAGCGCTTTCATGAGACCTGGGAGAGAATGAAGGATCTCCTCAGGAAATGTCCCCATCATCAGGTGCCGAAATGGCAACTGGTGCAGAGCTTCTATGATGGATTGTCTGACAAGAATCGTCAGATGATCGACTCTTCATGTGGAGGGACATTCATGCTGAAGAGCGAAGATGAAGCATGGAGGCTATTTGATACATTGGCCGAGAATTCACTCCACCATGCTTCGAGCTCTCAATCTGATAGAGCCACACCCAGCATTCAGAAGAAAGCTGGTGTTCTTGAAGTTGGTCCATCTACTGCACTACAGTGCAAGGTAGACATGATTGCTCAGAAGCTGGACCAGCTTCTCTCAGGACCATCCAATACACAGCAGGTGTGTACTCTTTGTGTCAGTCCGGCACACGAGATCACTGAGTGCCCTTCGGCAGCTCAGTACCCTGAATTTGTTCAAGAACAAGTTCAGGCAGCTCAGGGTTACGTCAGACCGCCGAATAACCCATTTTCATCGACATATAATCCGGGTTGGCGTAACCATCCCAATTTTTCATGGAAGAATCCACAGTCTTCCATGCAGATGCCTACTTCCTCTCAGCCAGTTCGGCAGCCATCTTTTACTCAGTCATTTCAAAGACCGAACTATTCTCAGTCTTCTTCTTCTTTTGTCACTCCCCCGATTCAGCAGGAGTCTGCCCCGCAGACATCTTTTGAGGAGAGACTTCTCCAGGCATTCCAAGAGGTGAAAACCTCTAATCAGAACTCCTTCGAGAAGTGTAGCCAGATTTTGAGCTCGCATACGCAGTCCATTGCGAAGTTAGAGTCGCAAATGGGACAGTTAGCTGAGGCTATTAGTAGGAGACCCGAGGGTACATTGCCGAGTCAGACTGTCATGAACCCGAAGGGTAAGGACTAGATGACTGGAGGCCTATTTCATACTGAGACACAGCAGCAGGCTAAATCAGTTATGGCCTTGAGGAGTGGACGTGAGTATTACGTCGAGAGCAGAGAGCGAGAGAGTAGAGAGAGGATAGAGGAGCCAGAGACCATTGTTTCACCTACGTCGGCTCAGCCATCATCCCCATCCCCATCATCATCTTCATCATCATCTTTATCTTCATCCTCAGAGGAGAAGAAGGATAGGAGTGAGCCTTCTCACAAAGAGGAGGAGCCAGCAGAGTATATTCCCCCACCACCCTATCCCAAAGCATTAGAGTCTCCTGGATATAGAGGAAAGCAAGGTGCGAAGATCCAGGATATGCTTGACATCTTCAAGCATGTGCAGATCAACCTACCTTTGCTCGATGCTATTCAGCAGGTGCCGGCATATGCCAAATTCCTGAAGGAACTATGTACGCAAAAACGTAAATCTAGAGAGCGAGTTCTTAACAGGGTCCATCTGACTGAGCAGGTGAGTTCAGTACTTCAGCATCAGACACCACCAAAGCTCAAGGACCCTGGAGCCCCTATCATTGCGTGTACTATAGGGAACATCCGGATAGAACGCACATTGCTCGATCTTGGAGCAAGCGTGAACATTCTGCCCGGATATTTCTTTGATTCTTTCGGGCTAGGAGAGATGAGATCGACTCTGATTACACTGCAGCTGGCAGATCGTTTCGTCAAGGTACCGAGAGGTGTCTTGGAGGACGTGCTAGTTAAGGTGGATGACTTTTATTTTCCAGTCGATTTCATTATTCTTGGTATGGAAGGAGTGGATAGCCAACACCAGACTCCGATTATTTTAGGCAGACCATTCTTGGCAATTGCCAATGCGTGTATCAACTGCAGAACCGGAGCCATGGATCTCTCATTCGGCAATCGAAAGGTCAAGCTGAATATTTTCAATGCCGCGATGGGACCAGCAGGAGACATGGACTGCTTTCATGTAGATATTGCATATGAGTTAGTGGAGGAGCAGCTCGAGTTGTACATTACTGAGGATTCTTTAGATTTGTACCATATAGAGAAGAATAGCGGTGTAGATAGTGTAGATGTGTCTAGAGTGTCGTCAGAAAGACCACCTTGGGGAGCGGTCAGGGAGCCTCTTCCACCACTTGCTGAGACCCCCGCCAAATCTTCGATTGAGTCACCTCCGAAACTTGAGTTGAAACCATTACCGGATTCACTCAAGTATGCATACCTCGGAGATGATGAGACTCTGCCTGTGATCATCTCGTCCTTGCTCACTGAGGAGCAAGAACAGAGATTGCTGACTATTCTTCGAGAGCACAAGGCAACGATTGGCTGGGGAGTTGCTGATCTGAAGGGGATTGATCCTTCATTCTGCATGCATAGGATCCATTGTGATGAGGAAGTCAAGCCATTTAGGGATATGCAGAGAAGGCTAAATCCCAACATAAAGGAAGTGGTGAAGAAAGAGGTGGTGAAATGGTTGCATGCCGGAATCATTTACCCTATTTCTGATAGCCAGTGGGTCAGTCTGATTCAGGTTGTGCCGAAGAAGTCAGGACTCACTGTGGTTGAGAATGAGAAGGGTGAGAGAATTCCGATGAGGACCACTACAGGATGGCGAGTCTGCATCGATTATAGGAAGCTGAATGTGACAACTAAGAAAGATCATTTCCCATTGCCATTCATTGATCAGATCTTAGAGAGACTCGCATAACAGAGCTACTACTGCTTTCTAGATGGATATTCAGGATACAATCAGGTAGTTGTTCATCCTGACGACCAGGAGAAGACCACGTTTACATGTCCTTATGGCACCTTCACATTTAGACGTATGCCGTTTGGGCTCTGTAATGCCCCGGCTACTTTTCAGAGGTGCATGCTTGTTATCTTCTCGGACATGATTGATGATGTGATGGAAGTTTTTATGGACGACTTTTCAGTGTATGGCTCTTCTTTTGAAGATTGCCTCCAAAAACTTGCTCGAGTACTGAGTAGGTGTGTGGAGACCAATCTCGTCCTGAGTTGGGAAAAGAGCCATTTTATGGTCCAGGAGGAGATTGTGCTAGGACACATTATGTTCAAGCGTGGTATTGAGGTTGACAGAGCGAAGGTGGAATCCATTTCCCGTTTGACTCCACCCACCTCTGTGAGGCAGATTCGATCATTTTTAGGGCATGCAGGATTTTACAGGCGGTTCATAAAAGATTTCAGCAAAATCTCTCGACCGCTTTGCACGTTATTGGAGAAAGACCAGCCCTTTGTTTTCGGTGAGGATTGTATGAAGGCCTTTGAGATTCTCAAAGAGGCCTTGATTACTGCACCTATTTTGAGACCTCCAGATTGGACTCTCCCATTTGAGATTATGTGCGATGCATCTGATTACGCTATGGGGGCCATTTTAGGACAACGCATTGATAGGAAGCCCTATGTGATCTACTATGCGAGTAGAACTCTGTCTGATGCTCAGATGAATTATACTACGACAGAGAAGGAGCTACTTGCGGTAGTTTTTGCATTGGATAAATTCAGGTCCTATTTACTCGGTTCGAAGGTGGTTGTCTATTCTGACCATTCTGTATTGAAATATTTATTGAATAAGAAAGACACCAAACCGAGATTGATTCGTTGGGTCCTACTACTACAGAAATTTGATCTCGAGATTCGAGATAAGAAGGGAAGCGAGAATGTAGTAGCAGACCATCTTTCCAGACTGATCGTGGAGACCACGCTGGATCAGAGGCCGATCAGTGATTCTTTCCCCGACGAGCAGATCATGTCAGTCAGTACATCGCAGTTACCCTGGTTTGCAGATATTGTGAACTATCTGGTTTCGAGGCAGATACCTGAGCATTGGAACAAGAATGAGCGTGAGAGATTCCTATCTCAGGTGAGGCACTATTATTGGGATGAACCAGAGTTGTTCAAATACTGTGCAGACCAGATCATTAGGAGATGTGTTCCGGAGAAGTACCAGTCCATTCTGATTTTTTCCCATTCTTTAGCTTGTGGAGGGCATTTTAGTAGTAGGAAGACGGCTGCAAAGGTTTTGCAGTCAGGATTTTATTAGCCCACACTCCACAGGGATGCTCATGAGTTCTGTAGGCGATGCCTGCGATGTCAGCAGATTGGGAACATATCCAAGAGGGACATGATGCCCTTGCTTCCGATTTTGATAGTCGAGATTTTTGATGTTTGGGGCATTGATTTTATGGGACCATTTCCGCCTTCCTTCGGAAATTTATACATTCTGGTGGCGGTTGATTATGTGTCCAAGTGGGTCGAGGCTGTGACAACCAAGACCAATGATCACAGAGTAGTGCTTAAGTTCATTAAGCACAACATTTTCAGTCGTTTTGGTGTGCCACGAGCAATGATTAGTGATGGTGGCAAGCATTTTAGGAATGTACAGATAGCTTCTCTGCTGAGAAGATATTCTGTCAATCATAGATTCACCACTCCATATCATCCGCAGACTAGTGGACAGGTTGAAGTGTCCAATAGGGAGATTAAGCGAATTTTAGAAAAGACAGTTCGTCCGGACCTCAAGGATTGGTCCTAGCGATTAGATGATGCACTTTGGGCATATAGAACTGCATTTAAGACTCCCATTGGCATGTCCCCGTATCGCCTTGTATTCGGGAAAGCATGTCATCTTCCTGTCGAGTTAGAGCATAGAGCGTACTGGGCTATCAAGAAATTGAATTTTGACCTCACCCAGGCTGGCAAAGAGAGAGCACTGCAGCTATCAGAATTAGAGGAACTCAGGAATGATGCATATGAGAATGCCAAATTATACAAAGCTCGCACAAAAGCATTTCATGATAAGCATATTGTCAGAAAAGTGTTTGAGCCAGATCAGAAAGTGTGGCTATACAATTCTCGTTTACATTTTTTCCCAGGGAAGTTAAGATCGAGATGGACAGGTCCGTACATTGTGAAAGAAGTATTTCCCCATGGAGCAGTGACATTATTCGATCCTATGACCCAAGGTACATTCAAGGTAAATGGGCAAAGACTGAAGCCATTCATTTCAGATGCCTTGCAGGATGGTGAGTGTGAGATAGTGCATCTCACGAAGGCATGAGGATTCCACCAGAGGGATGTATCATATGTACATTATTTATTTTTCATTTCAGAGTTTTTATTTATTTAGTATTTCATTTCACATGTGCTAATTTATGTTTTGATGTATGCAGGATGAACTTAACATTTAGTGTATCAATTACCAGGTACAGAGAAGAGCTTTCAAAGAATTCAAGGATCAGATGAAAATCAACTTCAGAAGCTCAGAGCAAATCAGGTTGTATCTATCCTTTCTCCCATATTTTTGTTAGTGTCTTTTAGTGTGCATTTGCATTACATTTTTATTCATTTTGTATGCCACTAGGGACAGTGTCATTCAAGCATGGGGGGTGGTTTAGATGCATGCACACAAAAATGTCAATTTTTTTTTTGTATGACTGGTAATCAAAGTAGGCATTTGAGAACAAAGTGTAGCATATATGATTGTTTTTGGCATAATCTAACAGTTTATAAATTTTTAAGCCCCATAAAAATTTTATTTTCTGAACTGAGTCAAATAGAGTAGTTATTCATGAGAAAATTCAAAGAAAAGATAGTATTTGATTGTTAGAAAATTTTTAATCACTTTAGTATAAGTATGCACAGTATGTGTTCTAAAAGAAATAAGCAATGGAAAGATGTGTTTGAAAAAATGAGTTTAAAAGAATAGAGCTACGTTTAGTTGTTGATGTCTTCGTGAATCCTAGTAGTGGAACTCAGACACGAGATGAAGTGTTTGAGTATCTTAACGAAAAGGATAACGAAGGAGATCATCTTCTTGTCTAAGTCGATATCTGTGGCCTTTGTAGTTCGAGTAAGTAGAATCTGAAGGGTGTTTTACACCTGGTGCCCCAAAGCCAGCTGGTTTGAGAGTCACCGGTTCGAAAGCTTGTTACATGGACTGCATAGAAAGCCTAAGAGATAGAGACATTGCACATGACGAGAGGAAGACTATACGTAAACTATTAGAATAGAAAGTCTAGTGACTCGAGCAATTAAGTCTGAGGGATACTTTGTATCTAGTGCCCTAAGGCCGGCCGGCTTGGGAGTCACTGACCTAAAGCTCGCTACACGGGTCACGAAAACTGACCATTCGAAATAGTGCTCATATGAGAAGAATGCGCAAGAGATCAAAAGTTGAAAAAGAGTGAAAATGAAAGAAAAAGAATGTGCTGAATGAGAAAATTTTCATTGCTTAGGCATATATGTGTATTACTGTGCAGAAAATATACAAGTGAGAATAAATGAGTAAAACATGAGAATACTTGACTTTCAGAGAAAAATCATGAACTAGCTACAATATTAGAAAAGTGAAGGAAAAGAATTTTTACTGTGGCGGCATGAGATTTTTAAACTTGTTTTGAGAATGTCAATTACATGAAATATTTGTTCCAACTGCATTCTTAAGAGCCTAATATTTTTGAAAAATCATCCTCGCACTTCATTGATGTTTGTGGGTAGCATCTCTGCAAACCCTCACGAGACCTTACTCGTCCACTAGTGTAAGCTAGGGGTTTAAAGGGCTTGTTGCATACGCTAAATGCAACCGTGATTCCTACGAAAGTGAGTTAGTATTATGCATTCATGCTTAGCATTTCTTGTCTTTGTTGCATATCATAATTAGGGTTTGTTAAGGGACTAACAAATATTCAAGCATGGGGGTATTTGATGATGCATGAAATGCACATCATGTAAACACGTTTTTCATGCATTTTGTATCAAGTTTAAGGTTTTAAACCCATGTTTAGATGTATTTTGATAGTAAGGGGCTATGGTTCGAATTTCAGAAAAAATCGGAGTTAAAATGAGAGAGTTATGGATATTTTAGTGTTTGGGCACGGATTTCGAGGTGGATCGGATCCATATCCGACCCAATTAGGTCAATTGGACCTTGGATCAACTCTTAGAAAGCCCAAAACCCAACCCACACGCCTATCCATATCCATTTCAAAAAGTTTTTCTGAAAACCCCCCAGAAAGAGGCGCCTAGAAAATATATTTTTTATAACAGTGTTTTTGCAAATTCCAAAAAGTATAAATATACTTTTTAGAGAAGCCCTAGGCGTCTTTTGGCTGTGTTTGGACGCCCCTTGCAGTGAATCTACTCCAGCAACTCCTTCCTCTCCATCTTCCCCACGTGTTGGCCATTAAAGACCGGTCTATGCTTGATTTTCAAGCATATTTTCAATCTTTCTTTCGTTTCTTTTCATTTCTTTCTTGTTCCTTGCTGTCTTTTCACCACTTTTCTGTATTTTTGCAGGTGTAGCAGAGGTGGAGACCATTAACCTTGGGCGGGAGTGCGCAACACACCACCAAGGTGAGCCGGCCCTACCTCCATCCGGCTTTCTACACCCTCCGATCGAGAATCGGCTCACATTCCATCGTCGGTGGATCTCCAACGTGTAGCAGCTGCAAAGATGTCGTTTTTTGGTGAAGTACAACATTCTCGAACTGCGTAGGACGTCCATCTCCAGCCACGGTCTGCTCTTCTTCATCCCCCCGGTCGTCGGATCTTCCAAAAGGTAGGTCTTCTTCTTCCTTCTCTTCTAGATAAAACCGAATTGGGTGTTGGTTTTCTTTTTATTTTATTTTCTGTGTTTCTTATTTTTCTTTTTGTTTCAACCTTAGATTAGATTTCGTGCATAGGCCAACACATTAGATTAGGTTTCTGTGTTTGTTTGATTCATTGAAATCGATATTTTTTAGATTTTTCATTCTCTTCATTAAAATCGGCTAGATCTTCATCTAGCCGATCCTTCAAATTTCTCATAGGGGTTTTTGGGTCTGTTCTACTGAAAAAACCATTTAGAAAATAATTCATTTTGATTCATCTTAGTCATTTTTTGTGTGGGTTGCATTTGATTTTGATTGAAAAGCAAAATCCAAAAAATCGGCTAGACTCATTCTAGCCGATTCTTGATTTTCACAAAAAAAAAATATTTTTTTTTTTGTTTTGATATTTTTGTTTTGTCCAGCATGTGTACTGTGTTGTTTTTCTGAAAATCTCATTAGAAAATTTCATTTTAGTCTATTTTATTCGTGGGTTGTGCTTGTGTCTTGTGTTGATTTTATTTTTGAAAAAGAAAAAAAAATCGGCTAGAGATATTCTAGCCGATTTTTGCATTTTTGTTAAAAGGGTGTTTAGAGTGATAAGTCGTGTTGTTTATTGTGTGTTTAGTATGTTAACAGTAGTATAAATTGGTGTTAGTCATTTCATTGATTTAGGATTGATTTAATTAATCATTTTTTGTTTTTGTGTTTTGAGTCTATTGAAGAAAATTACAAAAAAAAATCAAGTTTTCTTTTCTTCATGTTTTTAATTCCAGCATAGTGCTGATCTTGTTAGCATTTGTGTAATTAGGAGTCCTTTTTATTATTTTCTAATTTAGTTTTATCAAAATAGTGGTTATTTAGTTTTATTACTTTTTGTTAATTTATACTTTATTTTTTTTATTTTTCGTGTGGATCTTCTTCTTCCCCAAGGTGGGGCGGCAGCCATTAGAGCTCCCCTTGAGCTCTTGGTCAAATTTTTTAGCAAGTCTTAATTGTCATTAATTGAATTAGGAAGGTGTCTAGGTTCAATGCATTAGGGTTTTATCTCATAGCCGTTTTTAGTGGTCATTTAAGTAGGTTTTGGTAATTAGGGCAGCATTTAAGTTTAGAAAATCGTGTTTTCAATTAGGCCTTTTCATTACCTAGGTGAGTCTTAACTTCTTTGGTAGTGTATTCTTAATTTAGAGTTGGCGATTTTCAGAGGGGAGGCAATTAAGGTAATTGCATTTAAAAAGTTTTTGGAAAGAGTGGATTCCCCAAAAATCGTGTGGGATATTTAAGGAGGAAATAAATTTTGGATGTGCATTAAAGTAGGAGTTACTCTTTGATCTTGGAAAGTGTTTTTGAAAATTAAACTAGAATTCCAAATTAAGTCCCACGATTTTCAGAAAGGAATAAATGCTCTTTACTCAAGTTGGGAAAGCAAAAATCGTGGGGTTTTCTTCTAAGTTGGACTTTCCATTTTCCAAAGTGAGAGTTTGAATACAATTAAGGAGAGTAACTCCCTCATTAAGTGGGGCGGTTTTTGGAGAATCCAATTTATTTCAAAGTTTGAGCAATTACCATTATTACCTTATTTTCCCAACCTTTTCCATTAAAATCGTGAACTTTGGATTAATTGTAGATTAATTAGGAGGTTACTACTTTAGTCTAGACCTAACCTAGTCAAACCAAGCCTAGGTCGAGTCAAACCCTAGTCTACACCCCCTTTGAGTCTAGTCAAAACCTAGCCTAGCTTAAGTCAAAACCTAGACCACACCTAGGTCGAGTCTAAGACCAAAGCCTAATCTTAGTCAAACTTAGTGGAGTCAACCCTAACCTAAGTTTAGGTCAACCTAGTCTACCTAACCTATCCTAGTCAAACCTAAGTTGGGTCAAACTTAGTTGAGTCTAAGTCAACCCGAACCTAGTTGACTAAGTCCACCCTAAACCGAGTTCAACCTAGTCTTAATAAGCCTAAGTCCAAAACCAAGACCTAACCCGAGTCAAGTTTTAGTCTAACCCAGGGTGAGTCCAAACCGAGCCTAGTTCGAGTCAACTCTAGTCTAAGTCAAACCTAATCTAGGTTAAACCAAGTTGAGTCAACCTTAACCAAGTTAATCCAACCCTATCTAAGTCAAGACCAAACCAAACCGAGTCCACCATAGTCCTAGCTAAGTCAAACATAGTTCGAGCCTACCCAAGTTAACCCCACCTTAGCCAAGCCTAAACCGAGTCCATTGAAGTCAACCGACCCTAGTCCTAGTAGAACCCATTTCCTATTGTTTCATTTTAGTCCCATAATTTTTTGATTTACCTATAGCGATTTTAGATTAGCTAATGTAGTTATTTCTTTAATTGTTTAGTCAAAATTTATAATTGTGATTTGATTGGTGTTTGTTAGTTTATCGTTTGTTGATTAGTTAGTTAGTATAGTGTAGTTAGTTTATAGTGGGTACATCATTTAGTCATATATTTAACTACATTATTTAGTGTTTCGATTGTAATTGCATTAGTATTTCATTTAGTGCATAGTCATAACACGCATATCATATTTCGTGTAGAGTTCATTTAGTTTTATTATAGTTAGCATCTGCATATAATCAGTTATATAGAATTAATTAAGTTTGCATTGCATGTAGATTACATTCTTAGTGGGTAAAATAGTTCAAATAGTGAATAGTGCACTCAAATAAAAACCAGATTTTTGCCCTGTCGCACCAGCCTTATTTTCTGTGCAAAAATTCTGTGTTTTCCAAATTTTTTTCTTCTATTCACTTTATTGACGTGTTATTTAACTGCAGATCAAATTTCATCTCATTCGGAGTTGATTTGGTTTGATTTTTAAGCGTTTTGCGAAAACCGCTTTTTCTGGATTTCAAATTACAGGACTGTCGATATCCTGATTTTTCCCAGATTTGAAACGCTTATATATGGAGTTCCAGATACTGTTTTTCAATTCTGTAAAAACTGTCAGTTTGTTTAATCTGTCAGTTACAGAACAGAACAAATTTCGGAAAAATCGGACCTCGTTTTCTCTGTCAAACAGTGGTTTTCCGATAACCTGTCAGAATGCTATTTTACACTAGTTAGGGGCAGTTTCGTAATTTTCTTAATTTCGGCAATTTAGACTTGTTTTCAGTAGTTTCTGCATTTTAGGAGTTGCATAATCATCATCCAGCATTAGTAGAATTAATTTGGTTAATTTTAGAATTAATTTAGTATTTTATTTAATTTTTGTTTGATAAATAGCATTTGTTTTATTATTTTCGTAAAAGTAGAATTAGTTTTAGTTATTGTTTGCATTATTAGAATAGAATACTAACTTTGTATTTTTCTGCATTTTTAGGTTGAAAAGCATATTAGTTTCCAGGGTTATTGTCCAAGTGCGAAGATTCTCTAATTGGCAAAAAGATGGAAATACCCTTGGTGTGGAGCAGAAGACTGAATGCTTGTTTATTTTGATTTTAGTGATTAATTGTAGTTGTATTAACTTTATAATTGTAGATTGACATTTGTTATTAATAAATTAAATTTTCTAGAAATATCGTGAGTAATTCATGTTCCCTGAGGATTCGACCCGCACTTACCACTTTGTGGAAAGTCGGTTTTTATACTTTTGGTTGACGATTTTCCAAAGTTTTATTGAAAATAATTGTTTTTAAAAGATCATTCCAAAATATCAACCAAAATCTATATGAGTGCTATGTTCTGCCTGAGGGAATTAGAATCCTCATGAAATAATTGCTTATGTTTGCATCAAGAACATCAGCTAGTCGTTGTGATAAAGCCTTCCAGTCGTGGGATTGGGTAAGTACCCCTCTTATTAAAAGCCAATAGATGGCTGTGTGATTTTAAAATACAACAAGTTGAACAATTCTAGTATTACAGCTACTTTGGAGCATTAGCTACATTTCTGATGTGATGAATATATGTGTTATCTCTAGTATCTTGTTGTTCCACCATTGCCTTTTGTATCTTCTTTCATATACTGACCTATTGATTGTTTTGTCATTCTCAATATATATATATATATATATATATATATATATATATATATATATATATATATATATGCACGTGGATATGTCCTGTTGAACGTCGATGATGCATGTTAAATCATCAACATGTTGATCCCTGTTCATAGTTTGAATATATATCAGATTCCTATGTAAGAGTCATTTGTGGGATATAAAAGAGTAAATTGCTATCACAGGTGGTTAGCAATGCAATTGGTTTTGCTAAGCAATGCGAACCCCTTGGAGGAGCATACTATGCATCCATCTTGTTAAACACCCACTGCACTTCCCTTTTAGCATGCGCACATCACTGCACACATATTCACTGTTGTACATTTGTAACAGCAGAATTCCATAGGTGAAACAGTACACATATTAAAACATTTTAGTAGGTTTTCTGTTTTACATCAGAGTCTCTGATGTTAGACATCCCACTTGCCTCAACAACATTTGATTAGTATAAGTTTTCACTTGGTGGATGCCGTTGAAAGGTTTAGTCTTTTGGGACTGTTGTGCATTATTGGAAGTTTATCCACATCAATTAGAATCACTTTGAAACATTAGCTGAAATACCGATTTTCTCATGATCTACTAAACATCAGGGTTTGATCTGCTGCATTTTGAATTTTGGTCATAAGCAAGCAGTGTGAAAACATTGCTTGTATATTGATTTGTTCCATCCATATTCAACATATTTCACTTATATACTTATCCACTTCATCAACATCACTCTCATCCACCTATGTTGCTTGTATATCGTATGTAATGTATATATATGTGTGTATATATATATATATATATATATATATATATATATATATATATATATATATATATATATATATATATATATATGTATACTCATACACATATATACATATATATATGTATATATAGGTATGCTTGTATATATATATGTATGTAAGTATGTATATATCATTTCTCACATCTCGAATCATAAAAATCATGGCATATGAGCATCTTATTTTGCATCTTTGAAATCAAGGTGATATTCTCTTCTACTTTCATACTAATCAACTGTTTTTGTAGGAATCTCTGGAAGATGTTGATTTCCCTCTTAGATTAGGATTTTGTCATGTCAATTCTCATTGTAATAAGCTAGCTAATAATGAGAATTCTTTACATTTTCAGTTCTAGATAGAATGAATGAGCATTGTAAATATCATAACTTGCTTATTTTTCATGCATCTTTTGTCTTTATTTCTCAAATTCTCACAAATGGCAACACGAATGGCACATGCACCATTTCGTAAGAGGTAATTAATTCTAAGTTGATGATTTACATCAATGGCCATAGTCAGGATGTAAACAAAACTTAGAATTTTTATATTTTATAAAATAATATTGGATCCAAACTCTGTCCCTTTTCAAAATCATCATATTTTCTTTAAATATTTTTTCCTTTTATCAGAATTTAATTTAAAATTAATTCAATATATATACCAATGGCCATAGTCAGGGTATATTGAGAGTTAATTTCATTTCGAATTCTATAAAAGCACCAAAAATATATTTTATTCTTCACTTGAATTTAAATGTGGTTATTATATAATATATTCAATGACCATAGTCAGGGATATATTATATCTTTAACCTCATTTTTTAATTCATTTGAAAAATGAAATAGCTTTTCAAAATCCAATTTCAGATCTTTTAAATTCATTCATCATTTAGGATAGAGTGGCATCATATTTTCAAAATTCCTTTTTTTTAAAATCCAAGTGATTGTGAATATCTCTTCTTCAATTTCTATTTCAAATTCCAATTCTATCTCAATTTCAAAGTCCAATTTGACTTTGGAATCTCAAAAAGAAAATCATCTTACATTCAAAATTCAAAATTCAAAATTCAAATTCAATTCAATTCCATTTTTCAAACGTTCAATTTAACTTTGAAACTTCTGAGTTATCTTCTGATTTCACATTCGAAATCAAGTTCATCTTCAAAAAAATCAAAATCAAAAGTTGAGATTGATTTTGAATCTCAAGAATTTTAAATTCAATCTGGGTTTTCAAAACCCAGATCCATCTTCAATAGTCCCATTTGAATTTTCAGAATCCAAACCCAAAAGTCAGATCTTAATCCCAACTTGGATCCAGATTTCAAAGTGCAAATCTCCACTTGTTGGATCTCAGATTTCAAATCCGAAATCCATCTTAGGATCCAGAATCCAACTTCACTTTGGATCTCAGACTTAAGATCCAAAATCCATCTTAGGGTTTAGAGTCCAACTCTATTTTATATCTCAGACTTCAGATCCAAATTCCATCTTGGATTCTAAATCTTGGATCTGATTCCATTTAAAATTTCAGTTCCAAATTTCGGATCTGATTCTATTCAAAATTCAAAATTCCAAATTCCTCTTGGATCCTAGATTTCAGATCCAATTCTCATTTCGGATTCTAAATCCAGAATTCAATTTTAAATCTCAACTCTAGAATCCAGACTTTGGATTCAAATTCCATCTTGAAATCCAACTTTCAAATCAATTCAATTTCTCAATTCTATTTAGACTTCCCAAAATCTCCTTCTAAATTCAAACTTCAAAGCCAGAGTTCAAACTCCATTTCAAACATTCATTCAGATTCAAAATTCTAAATTCAAAGTCCACTTATGACTTTTAAATTTCCCTTCTTCTCCTCAAAATCATTTCTCTCAAAGATCCAGATTTATTTTTTTCCAAGCTCTGATTATTCCAAAAACTTAGAACTTTAAATCTTAAGTTCTAAGTTAGAAATCATTTCTTCACTCCCTTATCAAGTTCATCTCAGAATACTTGGAAATTTTCAAAAACATCTTTCAAAAAGAGCATACATCCTTGCATTTCACAAGCATGATTCTTTGTGCATTTAGATCTTTAGGATAAATTCTTAGATGATATTTAGGCAAAGCAAAAGGCATAAATTCGATCCTTGGTTCAATTACCCCTGGTAAAGGCGCCAGGAACGGTCGAACGTCGTACCGACGAGCGAATCCCGTCTCTCCATTTTTCTTGCAAATTTTCAAAACGAAGGCGAGTTAAATTTCTAAATATTTTTCAAATTAAGGTCAAGTGAAACCCCGCAAAAGAATTCCTCTTCTCTCTTTCTTTCTTTCTTTTCTCTTCTCTCTTTTTGTTCTGTCTTTTATTTTTCTCCCTTCAAAAAGGAGGAAAATAGAGGTTAGAAAAGAAAAAGAGAAGGAAGAGAGAGAAACCACAAGAGAGGAAAAATTTTGCGATGATCACAGGTGGTGTTACCCCTTCCTCTCGATCGTTATACCCCCAGTTGTTGATTGTGACTGAAGCTGGGGTTGAAGAAGACACAGGAGGTATCATACTCCCCATTGCCTTAGTGACGTCCAGTATGGCCGTCACGAAGAGTTTAAAAACAGCAACCATCTGATCCGTCTGGATCACTTCAGGATGTCTATGCCTCCCAAAGCTCCTACTGCCTCTACAGTCGCTCTCATTGCTACTATCGTTGTTAGCGTCCATTCCTGCTAACAAGAGGCAATAATAAGTTCAGGATCTACATGAACCTTCCTATGACTCTTTTTGCCACATAATTATTTGGATGGTTGCAATATTCATTCTTTTAGGACCTTTAAATTATTTCGATCCAAACAGAATTCTTCTTTTAAAATCCAACTTTTCTTATCGAACTTGGCTTTGATACCACTTGAAACAACCCGATCTGGGGCCTCTCGAGCCCGGGTTCGTGGACGTTAGTTCCCAGAGGGAAATTACTCAATAATCTCAAAGGCAACTCCAAACCATGCCAGAATTTTTTTTTTCATTTAATAATTAAAAGTCCATATATCCAGTTACAATATCATAACCATCCAAAGACAACAGCATAATAGAAAGTAAAGGAAAACCATACTGATGATGTGGCAGAGTCGTACTAAGTCCTGTGAGTGATGGCAGCAGTCCTTGAACCTACAGTTGCAACCAAAAGAAGGGGGTGAGTCTACAACCCAGTAAGATTTCATTTACAAATAGATACGACCGTTGCAACTGTAGTGAGCTCTAAGCTCCTAGTCTTAGTTTAGTTTGCTACTTATGCACACATGTTAGTTATGAGTTTTACCCCCTTTACCGCATCTTTATTATCATTTTCAAACACCTCTTCTACTCTAATCGGCTATTCCGAACATAGCCTTCTCGGGCGTAGCAACCCATGTAGACAACTCAAAGTCTATAATGTTGGCTAGACTTATGAACCATTCACAAACAGCGTAGTCCAAACCGGCCCAGACTACGGACACAGGTGTTGCAGCAGCTCGCCGGTTGAAAGCCGGGAGCGAAAGGACTCAGACGGTAGCTAGCCGAAGAGTCAGGGTGGCTATACCTGCCCCCAAGGTGTCTCAAGGAGCTATACCTGCCCCCAAGGTTTTGTGGTTCATGCAACATACTACATGTGTCTAGTGGACAATGTTTTAAACCCTAAGGGTCACCTGGAAACGTCTGAGATATTCCCAAGTTGCTTAAGAGGTACACACCTCAACATTGCCCCAGACCATGCCTCCTAGTAGAGTTTCCATCATACACTGGGTGGTCATCTTATAGACAACTTTTACTCAACATTCACATCTTGAATTTAGTGTGTTATACAATCCTCAATGTATATTCACTAATTACTTTTTAACACATGTTTACATGTCTGAACTGTTAAGGATGGTAACCCACCACAAATTAATTCACGACACTTACAATGCTCCTCCCAAGGCATAAGTGTGACATTTCCCCAAGGTAATACCTACCTTGAGACTTTGGAACTCTACCCTCAATTTTCACTTAACACATCAATCTCATACATGCAATCATGTCGTGCTACATTTATTTCATAACTCAGAAATATGCATGATCAGGTTTAAGCATCACACATGAACTTTATAGATTCCTAAGCATGCAAAACAATGTGTATTCTTAATAACAGAACTAGCATACTTGAAGTATTGGAATCACATTAAAGCATGCCTAAACTAGCTAGCATGTGTTTTAATTATCTAAGGAGAAATTTGCAAATGTTCACTTACCTGGAACGCCTAAATTTCAATTGCAACCCTTGATCTGAAAACAATGAATACCTCGTATCATCAAAATTATCAAAACACCTTTAAACTTAATTGTCAAACTCTGACTCCATTCTTTCAGAGTTTGTTCACACATCCCCTACTAATAGATTCTACCCAAGCAGTAGAATCCCTAGGTTCAAGAACCACATGGATCTGACTTTAGGGCACTTAGTTATGCTTTGTAGGCGTATCAAGGGCAAAATGGTTTTTTTGCTCTTTCAATGACCTCTATGTCATCTTTACTTTATGTTACTTTAAGATCCTCATCCATAATAAAATTTGACCACTTAGGTCCTCAACTCAACTATGATTTGGATCATGGATTCGGTATTCTTGATCCAAATCTGCTTGAAAAGGGTTTGTCTGGATCTAACTCAGGTCATCTAATCGAGTCAAACTTGAGTTTTGGGTCCAAACCCGAATCCAATTTGTAATGGAAAAATCGAGTCTTCGCTACTTCAATTTTTCCACCATACTCGATGAATCAATCGCACACGCATCCGATTTGTCTCGATCTAGACTTAGTCGGTCTGACCCATATTGGGTCCCCCTTTAGTCTGGGCCGAAATGGTCTACCATTACAAACCCGACTCGATCTGCTAATTAATTCGGACTTGACTCGGTCCGAATAGACCGAGACAATCTGTCACAACACGCACCTCCTGACTCAATTTTTTTCTTCTTTCGTTTGGCTTGGTCTGGACACGCCCAGACTGAATTACCAAGAAAACAGACCCTGACTAGGTCTGTCTAGACCTAGTCGGTCTGCCAAAGCACTCATGGCTCAGTTTGCGCTGACCTGGCTCACCCTGAGTCATGCCCAAACCGAGCAGTATGGGTGACTCGGTTTGCAGGCCCTGCATATATTTTTTATTTTTTTATTTTTCTCTCTGCAACAGTTCTGGCAACATCATTGTTGTCGAACTGTTGCAACCTCTGCAGATGGGCCGATGCCTGCGGTGATTAGGGCAGCGGCCAGACCTCCTGCCTCCTTCCTCCCTTCCCCGTTTTCGTCATCAGTGGGTGACAACAGCAGAGGGAAAATCCCTCTATCACTCTCCTTCTTCTATTGAAATGCAGGGACAAAGTTCTCCCTGTCCCTATTTTGCTGCAACTCGCCGACAACCGTGAGGTTGCCGGCGACCCTCTGCATTCAGACAACCAACGAGAGAGAGAGGCTGACCTGACGGCGACTGGCGATGGCTGCAACACCTCCTCCCGATTCTCCCTACACGCTGGGGAAATGAGAGAAGCCCCCCCCCCCCCCCCCGGCTTTTATAGCCATGGGGGTTGGTCGGTTACCCCCTCCCACCTTCTGTATTAAATGGGGGCAGCCCGCTTCCTGTCCCACGATCTGATTCGTGGGAGAGGAAGGGGTGTCGCCCCCTTCTCCGTCCGTAATCCCCCCACAATGAGGAGAGCGTTACAAGAACACCACGGCGTTCTCGCCTTCCAAATTGAATTTCCTAAGTGATTCACATAGAGAAAAAGTGCTTCGTCTACTCTTGATTTCTCACCAACAGTCGTGGTCTCTGGCTCAGACTTGTTGGTGAGTGTAGGAAGAGATGGAGAGAGCTTGAGGATCTCGTTCTCGAGACCCTCCATGAGTTCTCAAGTGTTGATGATCTCGGGTTGATCCGCCGCTCGGTGGATGATGAACCTTGGCACCGTGGGTGCGGATGTGATCAGGCTGGGTGCTCGGGATAGGCAGAGACCGAACCTTTTCGAGCCTTTCTCGGTCGGCTTGACGTAAGGTGAATCCATGGTGAGGAGGACGTGCGTGGTGGATGTGACTGATGTTTGGTCCTCCACGGATGGTCGGGTCACCATCACCCTCGAGTTCGTCGGTGACGAGCCTAGACACGGTGCACCCCCATCTCTGAAAAAGCTACCTAGCCTTAGAGAGAAAGATGAATTGAGTGTGGGGGTTTGAAGGCTCTATGGAGTGGTGGTGCTCTTTTGAATTGAAACTGCTCTTTTTAGTTTTTGTATTTGAATTGGGCACGACATTTGATGAGGTGAACCGACAATGAGTAGATCGGCAGGGTGTAGGGCTGTCAACGGGTCGGGTTTGGTTCGGATTCAGGTGAAATCAGACTTGGACTCCATTTTTGGGTATGGTATTGGACCTGAGTCTAATCGGGTCCACTATATGAAAAACCATGCCCAAACCCGATAAGAACTACATAAACCAGACCCTGTAAAACTATATTTTTTATCATTTTTACATTGAAAAATTGCTGGTCTTAATCGAAACTCGATTCAAGTCCGGGTCTGGTGTAAAATTTCACAAACTATAGTCGAGTCTATGTACTAATTGGATCTTTAGGTCCAAACCTAGGTTTTAATCGGGTCTTATTATTTATCACCATACCAGGACCCTATAGGGTTTGGGTCGGGTCCCTCAAAAGTTTTTAATCTATTGCGATATTTTTTCTTGCATCCAAAGAACGAGATTATGCAACATTGGTTCAGTATGGGATTGGAAAAATATTCGAGATAAGCTAGACCTTGGTGAATCTGAATCTGGATCGGAGTTTTAAATAATGGTCCTGGATCATAAGGCTCATTTTTGAAATTAAGAGCAAAAGGTTGACCTTGAAAGTATTGTTTGGATGACGCTATTAACTAGGTTTTCAAACGATTTGGGCAGTTTAGATGCCACAAAACCAAACTAAGTTTTCTTTGAAAACCCTACCTCCCCACCCTCTTTTTTTCATTTTCCCAACTTGGTTTAGGGGGTGGGGGTGGGGGTGGGGGTTGCAGTTTTGCCACCACTAAGGGTGTCAATGGGTCAGGTTTGCTTCGGACCTAGGTGGAATCAGACTTGGATCAGATTTTTGGATATGGTATCAGGTCCAGACATGGGTCTAATCGGGTCTACTATAAGACAAATCATACTCAGACTCGATAAGAACTACATGAACCATACCCCGTAAAATAATATGTTTTATCATTTTTACATTGAAAATTTGTGGGTCTCTGGTATAAAATTTTACAAACTATACCCGGGTCCATGTATTAATAAGACCTCCGGGTCCAGACCCGGTTCTTAATCAGGTCTTCTTATTTGTCACCATACTCGGACCCTATAGGGTTTGGTTCGGGTCAGGTATGGGTAAACCCGACCTGTTGACACCCTAGCCACCACCAGGGCCGGCTGACCTCTTTGAGATTTGAAGCCACCGCCTAGGGCCTCCTATTTTGGAGGGGCCTCAACTTATCTTGAGCATTCATATTTACTTGAAATCAAAGGGTAAAAATGATTCAAATATAGGTAAGATTATGGTTTTAAAGCAATAAATTTGCACCCGAACATGAACCCAGATAAAACAGTTTCACACTGAAGCACCTCAAAGCCAGACCCAGTGGTAATTCCAAGTACTGGTGAAAACCACTCATGGATTGGACCTGATCAAATCCACATTATCTGGACGGGACGAAACCAGGGACGGACAATTTCTTCTTGGTTTTTCTAAGAACTAATAAAGAAAAATGGGTTGCCAACTACCTAAGAAAGCTCCTGGTTTTAGTTTTGATTCAAGATGCGTACACAACAGAATCTGATCTAATTTGGATGCAGCACGTTGATGTGGGGATTTGAAATGGATTTGGGTAAACAAGCCCCTTATCGATCCGATCCAATTATGCAATTATCCTAATCATAACCATTATCTCAAAGAGGCTTCCGAAATCCAACCACAATGCTACGATAAAGGTAGGATGGCCACAATTTTAATGATTATTTGGACTACAGACGGCTCAAATGTAAATCCATTACTCATATGCTAAACCAAGATATGAATATTTGATTGAGAGTTGATCTAAAATTGGCCTTCAACTTTTTGACTTAGGTTGGGTGTTCAGCTCATTCTATTTATAAAGTCTCTTCAATAGATATTGTTGTACCTCTTTTTAAAAGAAAGAAAATGGCATTTATTATAATCACTCACTTACCGTCCTTATCATTTTATTGTATTCGGTTATTTAAAATCAAGGAAAGCAAGATCAACTGTTATCAAGGCAGATGATATCAAAAGATTGACTGATATTACAGACATAGTCAATCTTCAAGTTGATATCGTGTATATGTAACCGTAACCCTTAACAGTATATATGTAATGATTTTGTTTTCATTTCATCAGCAGAATAAGATATACAATTTTTCATATTTTCGATTCATCATTTTTTTCACTTTCCAATTCTCGATAGGATACAACTGTTTCTCTTTTCTATTTTTGATAGGAAGCTTATAGGTTTCCTTGATAGACTTGGACTCCAAGGTTTTGAGTCCTTGATTAGGTAAGACCGTAGTTTCTTGGACCAATTCATCTTGATCTAATCTTTCTTTTGAGCTTGCGTGACCTAATCTGTTCTCTAGAGCATATATTAGTAAATATGGAGGATATTAAGAATTTAAGAAAAAAAATAGTGCAACCCCTTTTAATAAATAATAAAAATTTTATGTACAATGAAAAAAAATTATGGCTTAATTTGGAGGCTTGGCTTGGGCCTCAACTTGTCCTCAGCCCCTCCTGGCCACCACCATCACCTACTACCCCTCCCCTTGTTCTTGACACACCAACCACCATTCAGCCACTTTTTGTCTGGGTGGTGGTTGAGTGGTTAGAAACTAGTAGGGTGGTACCGTCCGGCGCCACGGATGATATCATCCTGATCGTTGCCAAAAGATTTTATTTTTTTTTCATTTTTTAAATCCATGACTGTATCGCTTTTTTTATGGTTAGCCACCGATTGAAAATGGCTGGAAATTTTTTTTGTTTTATTTTTATTTTTATTTTTATTTTAAGTCATCTAACCATTTTTAGGTCACCCATTGGTCAGAAAATGGCTGGAAATTTTCTTTGTTTTATTTTTATTTTAAGTCATCTAACCATTTTTAGGTCACCCATTTGTCAGAAAATGGCTGGCCAAAAAAATGGTCCGCATTTTTTTAAATAGTTTGTAATAACCAAAAACCTAAACCGAGGTTTTTTGGGTTAACCAAACAGGCCAAAAACTTAGTCTTCACGAAGCCAAGGTTTTGCCTCCAGTAGTCCAAACCACACTTAAATGAATTTTTTTAAAATATATAACATTAAGAGATTTACCGCTAGCTACATTTTTTTTATATAAAAGTTGGCACGCTTAAAGAATAAACCCGCTTAGCAATCATATTTTGGTAATAAAAGTTGGGAGCTCAGCTTGTCTGCCAGGAGCAGTTAGTGCACGTCACTTGTGTTGAGATGTTGCAAGATCGAACTCCAAATGGTATGGTTGTATAACTGGTAGGGATCTGCGTAACCACAGCCTTCTCTGTCAAAAAATAAATACAAAAACTCAGGTTCATGAACTTTGAGATATTTTATGTTTTAAATGTGCATGGCATGTGCGTCTTGAGGGAGATTGGCATAGTGGGTGGGAGCCTTTGCTGCTAAATGAGCAGTCAAGGTTTCATTCTCATGGGTGTCACTCTTCTGTGCAGGCCAATGCCTAGCATAGGCCTCAGGAGCAGGGGTCCTAATCTCAGAGTTTTACGCTGCCGGCATGATGACCGTAGCCAACGCAACCAGGTTTTTGTGCCGGGTGCAGTTTGTTCGTGTTATAAAATAAAAAAAAATTGTGGCATGCCTATTAATTATTGCCACTTTCTGATAGCAGCATGGAATTTCGCCTTCTATATTCTACGTCTCATTTCTTGACCCTCCAGAAGCGTAGATTGTGGAGGTCATTATTGCATGAATTGGTTCTTTTGGTGAATGGTGACCAAGTATTCCATTTAACTACATGAGCTGAGAGGAGCTGATGACCTGTAAGCTTGTGTCAAATTTGAAAAGTACGTCAGATCTTGAGCACCCACTAGTACTGATCTAGCTTGATCTCAGCTTCACCATGCTTTGTTGTAGTTTTGGTTAGGAATGCAAATCGGCAGGATCCTGCAATTTTTTACAGATTCGGCTATGATTCCGATCCTAATCCTTATGTATTTAGCCGTTCTGGAGCCATACCATTAGCATCTCAAGCTTTAGCATGCATCGAAGTGGAAATATGCCAATGTTACTTGTATCAAATAGATTCAATAAAAAAAATACTTGGATAAAACAGAAAGACATTCTTTCTTTTCCGTGCTTTTGCAAGCACTTGAGAAACCAGTAGTATTCTTAGGTTTATGACAAAAGAAAGCTCAACCAGACGCTTTTCTAAGTGCTTATAAATACTTGAAAGTGCAAGCTGGAAAAATGGTGAATAGTTAAAGAGAGTTGATAGAAAGTGGTCATAAGCTTGACCCGGTGAAAGGCTTTGTAACACCTTAATTTTTATAACCTAAAAAATAGTAAAAAAGTTTTTTTTTTTAATATTTTTAAATATTTAACAAATAACAAGGAAAAAATACATTTGGTCTAAAATTTGACGTACTACTTCACATGAACATTTACAATCGTTTTAAAATTTAAAATTTAAAATTTAAAATTTAAAATTTAAAATTTAAAATTCAAAATTTAAAATTTAAAATTTAAAATTCAAAATTTAAAATTTAAAATTTAAAATTCAAAATTTAAAATTTAAAATTTAAAATTCAAAATTTAAAATTTAAAATTTAAAATTTAAAATTTAAAATTTAAAATTTAACAAATAATCAACCATGCATAAAATAACTCAAAGGTCTACACATATCCAAAATTAATTACATTTATCATTGAATTAAAATTTAAAGATTAATCAGAGTCTAAAATGTTCATAAGGTAAAGAAAATATAGGTTTGGTCTCTGTCGCAACCTTTCGGCTTCGCATGTAAGCTGCTACTCACTACTTGAAAAACATTAAACCATATAAAGTTAGACATAATATGTCTCAGTAGAGTAAAATATACTAAACTTGTAAAACAGAACACGAAGTAGGAATTTCATCAGATTTTCATAACTTAAAATTTTAATTAACTAAAATAAACAAGGGTGCACCAATTCATTCATTCAAAGCAATTAAGATACATAAACATTTAATATGTATGAACAATCAATATACATGAAAAGTTAATATTCATGAACTTACCATATGCAGAAACCATTGAATGCATGCACAAATTTTTATCTTTTATTAGGTATTCTTTCTTAAATGATGCATGCAATGTCTAACAGATGCTCATACATCTTAAGTTATCACTTTTTAACCCTATTGGTACGACACTAGATTGAAAATTGGATCAGGATCATGGAGCAAGGGTACTTTCATACATAAGGATGACTTTGACCTAGCAAGACACCTTTCACTAGTGACAGGGTGAGGGAGGATAATTTGAGAGGGATTTCTAACACCTTTAATTTTGATGTATCATATTTCCTCATGAGTACTTTAGCCCTCTATGTTGCAGTCTAATACAGAGGTTTTCCCATAAAATCGTGGGAGGGAAGGAGCAACCTTCCCTACTCAAAACTTACTTGACTCACAAAGTTTTGTACCATTTGCCACTCTCCCAATAAGTATCTTTTACTTACGATGTTACATTGTTTTACTTGATGACTTGATGTTTTACATGAAATCATAATTGAATCCATCAAAAGGATTCGGCCTGGTATAGGGTAATGGATGCACTTGTAAAGTAGTGAAACATTAATTCATTTATGCTTTTAAACATAAACACGTACATATACATAAATAAAAATTTTATATATTTCATATTTTGGCTAACACATATGCATGTACATGAATAATACAATAAAGAAACATGTCTTGCATGCATCTATATAACTGTAACATCAATATCATCCTTATCAACATCATCATCGTCATCATAACATGTTCAAATATGCAGTCACAAGTAACATTTGAGATTTAACATCACACTTTGCATATTGGATCTCTTTGGTGCATTAATTAATGCTTAGCTTCCTTTTATGCAATATGTTGAGTTATTAAAATTTTCATTCATGACATAAGGTAGGCACATCTTACATAGTACAAATTAGACATGTATATGCAAACACATTATGCATGCAAATCATATGAAAATTTTTACGAAACATAGATAGCTTTGCATGAATCGGGGTTGGACCCTTAGACCAACTCCAAATTACAAAACTCTCAACTATGTCTTATTATTACCGAGCTCACAGAAAATTTTATAGTTAGTGAACATAGCTAAAATTTTCACAGATCGTAGGAAATTTTATTAGCTTTTCGTAGGCACAAACCGTTCATAAAAATTATTCCATATGAGGGAGTTACAAACGTTTTACTATAGATGTAATGCCCCAAAATTTTAACTCAAAAATACGCGTCAATTTTTTTTTTAATCACTACAAAAATATTCTTTTAGTTTAAGTCAGACAAGTTGAGTGAATTACAGGTATTGGAACAACGAATCATACCATACAACAACAACAACTACGCCTTCATCCCAAAACAATTGAGGTCGGCGATATGAACCAACAAAGAAAATCATTATGGGTCTTCCACATGAATCCTTCTCCTCCATTCATTTTTATCCAATGCCATGTCCTCGGTGAGGTTCAAAGCATTCATATCCTTTCTTATCACCTCTATCCATGTCTTCCTAGGCCTACCTCGCCCTCTTTTAACTAATATATTTTCCCATTTCTCCATCCTTCTAACTGGAGCATCATTAGGCCTTCGTCGAATATGTCCAAACCACCGTAAACGATTCTCTCTTATCTTATTTTCAATGAGTGCAACGCCTACCTTCTTACGTATCTCTTCGTTTCGAATCTTATCTTTTATTGTATTTCCACACATCCATCTCAGCATACGCATCTCAGCTACACTCATTTTTTGAATCATACCATGCAAAAATTAAAATTATTTATTCAATACTCAATTTATTTATGGTAAAACAATTAGAGTGGTAACCATAAAACAATGACAAATGTCAACAGTAGTTGAAAAGTATCAAATGGTTCATGTGGCTCCCCGCAACAATTCTGCAACCACTCCAGCGTAGCTACCCCTCACCTAAAATTTTATATAATAGGGGGGTTAGTATCAACGGCCTCAATAGGAAAAATAGTAGCACAATGCATAGCAATAGAACCAATCATACACAGAAACACATATTTATTCACATACATAAAATAATTAAACAGTTCTCTCGTTCAAAACATAATATCAAACACCATTGGCATGACACATACATAGTTTACCAACTTCAGAGTTACTTGCCATCAATTTGGGCACCTTTATACAAGAGTTTAATTCACTATTAATATGTATACCACACATATTGTAATATTATGCGTGAGCATAATCAAACAACCTTCATATGTATGTTTTAACATTGCTCGTTAGCGTATCATTCATTTACATGTTTCTTTAACATGCATTGCCTATTTCCAATATCATGCATTGGCAATTTCCTTTCGATATCATGCATGGCATATTTGAAGTATCATGTACTAGCATAAATGTATTCAAAATATTCTTTAACGTGCATTGCCTATTTTCAATATCACCATGCATTGGAAATTTCCTTTCAACATCATACATGGCATATTTTAAATATTGTACATTGGCATACCAGTACTCAAAACAACACATACTCATACTAGATCTATATGCATATGCCTCTCATCAATTTGGCTCCTATATATGACTAAGTTGTATGCAAAAATATATGCTCAAAGAAAAATTTATAGGTGCATGAGAACAGCCAAACACAAGTTTAGAAAGAAAAATCACGGATGCTAGTTAAATTTTTTTTCAAGAATTCTCTGCATATGCGTACACAACAAAAGTGCAGACTAGCTGTTATAATATCACTACAACAAAGCAGTAGATTAGCGACGACCACATTCCGTCGCTAATCCGTCGCTAACATAGTTAGCGACGGATTAGCGACAATGAGGCGACAGTATGCTTACGTCGTGAATATTTCGACGCTAACTGGCGACGGAATTATTCCGTCGCCAGGTCCGTCGCTAATTGCGACGGAATAACGAGCGCTATATTCCGTCGTCAATCCGCCGGTACTAAACGGCGACCACGTCTTGGCGACGGATTTAATTCCGTCGCTATGCCGTCGCTAGATTAATATGAATAGCGAAGGATGATTCCGTCGCTATGCCGTCGCTAGATTAATATGAATAGCGACGGAATCATCCGTCGCTAATCCGTCGCAAACACGAAAAAAAATCAAAAAAAAATATTTAAAAATTAATTACTGAGAACTGTACAATTTCTATTTCCTGTACAATTTATATTTCCTGTAAATAAAAAACAAACCACACAAAAAAATTCATATAACAAGTATCTACAATAATTAATCGTTCCACCTTAAAATTAAGAAGTTTAATTATTTACAATTCAACAATTACATTTAGGAAAAATAAAAAAAATAGAACTTCTTCAACACAGTCCTCTAATCATCGCCAAGATTTTGTGCGTCTTCTTGTTCATTGTCTTTATCTGTCCCTTCAGCTCCACTACCCTGATTATCGCTAGCAGCCTACACAAGAAAAGAACAGTCAGTATTGATAAACAAAATATAATGAAATAAATTACACACTATATGTGATTCTATCATGTGCTCATGTATGATCTAAGGCAATAAAAAAACTCTATATGTGATTCTATCATGCTCATATGTGTGCTAAGGCAGTCAAAAAATTGAATATGTGATTATAGCATGTTCATATGTGTTCTAAGGCATCTAAAAAAACTCTATATGTGATTCTACCATGCTCAGATGTGCTTTAAGGCAGGCAAAAAACTATATATGTGATTTGATCATGCTCGTATGTGTGCTAAGGCAGTAAAAAAATTGAATATGTGAATATAGCATGCTCATATGTGCTCTAAGACAGGCAAAGCCAAAAGTTTTATATGTGATTCTATCATAAATGATATATAACATGTTCATATGTGTTCTAAGGCAGTTAAAAAACTCTATATGTTATTATAGCATGCTCATATGTGTGCTAAGGCAGTCAAAAAACTGAATATGTGATTATAATATGCTCATATGTGTTCTTAGGCAGTCAAAAAACTGAATGTGTGATTATAGCATGCTCATATGTGTTCTAATGCAATCAAAAAAACTTTATATGTGATTCTATCATGCTCATATGTGCTCTAAGGCAGACAAAAAGTTATATATATATATATATATATATATATATATATATATATGTGTGTGTATGATTCTATCATGCTCATATGTGTGCTAAGGCAGTAAAAAAATTGAATATGTGATTATAGCATGTTCATATGTGTTCTAAGGCATCTAGAAAAACTCTATATGTGATTCTACCATGCTCAGATGTGCTTTAAGACAGTCAAAAAAACTATATATGTGATTATACCTGAGAGGGACCTGGAATCGAAGATCCCCTATCCTGAACAGCGGCCTTGATCTCATTTCGGAGAAAGGGGGCGACGGTGTATTGGAAGTAGTTATTCAGTGATTCATTAATGATCTCGCGTACATCATCACCGGAAAGAATAGTCGGCTGCTTGGAGCTTATGTCGGCGCAAGAAGTCGGTGAGCCGTAACTGGAAGAACCAATAACTGGTGAAGTGTTCATATTACTCCCAAACCCGAACACGCGACCTTTTTTGGGTTCACCTGCTGCAGTCACCCATGCTGTAGGATCAAATGATGGATGCTGAGTAGCGTCTTCGCCATATCGCTCTACCATCTGTTGCTCATATGCCTCCTACAAAATAATGTTTAAAGTATTCATTAATAATTAATGATAACATTATGATAACTTGCATATATATTGCAATGATTATTAATAGAATTAATACATACCGTTGTCGTTCTCGCCTTCTCTGATACGAAGACTCCCGTGGTCTTCCGTTTATGTGTTTCTACAAACACATCCTTATATGGTACACTACCTCCTTTTTCTGCTTCCTGCAAAGTTGAATGATAAAAGATTTAGTACACAAGTTTGCAACAATACTTATAAAATTAATATTATATATTGATGAGTTACCATTTTCTTTAGGTGGCTCCCAAATGTCTTAGATCCACCTGTGTGTAGATGGGCTTCGGGCATCTTCGGTCGATTTTGTGAAGCCTTCGCAGAGCGATTTTTAAATGCATCTCCCGCCCACTTATCGCACATTTCATCCCAGTAATCTCTCCTGATAGTAATAGGACCATGGCCCTTCCACAGTAATGGATCATCTACTACGCCAGATGCTTTTTTTGTTGCAGTCTTCATAGTGTGCAGCATGTCTGCAAATCGATTGGCAGTCACCTTCTGCCACACCTTCCTTGCATCATTTTCTTCCACCGTAGTTGCAAAGCGATTCGAAGCCTACAAATATTTTCAGAAAGTTAGTAGACATTGCTTAAATAAATTAAATATGAAACACATTAACTATGAGGAACAACTGTATACCATGAATGAGGACCACAATCTGTCTAACACTTCCTTTGGGTACTCTTTCCATTGAGCAACTGGTCCTGGTAGATGTTGAAGAAGTAAATTCCTAATCTCCCGTACTACTTCTTGTGGCTCAAACCTCGTGCTGCACATGAATTGTTACACAGTAAATATCAATATAAAATATTTAAAAGATATGCAATAATTAAAAACAAAATACTTACGGTCGATTATCGATATACACTATTCGAATGAGTCTTCTTGTGCCAGCCTGAGAAGACCCTGTTTCCTGTGTTGGCTGTTGACTTGTGCGATCAACTGGTGTAGGTGGGTCGTGTACAGGCGCAACATCATCTGTAAAAAAATACATTAGAAATTCTCAGAATGTGCATTTGAACTAATCAAGCATCTAATTAGTTATATGATATACCTATCACAGGAGCCCGTGAAGATGAAGGTTGAGCCTGGCTACTACTGGATGAGCGACCACTATAACCTCCACGAACCATATTCTAACAAATAACATATGTCATATAATACATTCAAATAATTCACATCAAGTATTACAATGCATTCAAGTCATTCACATCAAGCATTGCAATGCATTCAAATAATTCAAATCATTGACATCAAGTATTGCACTAATTCAAATCATTCGTTAATTTCATAAATTATAATACATTCAGATAATTGAAATCATTCACATCAAGTATTACAATGCATTCGAATCATTCGTATCAAGTATTACAATACATTCAAATAAAATTTTTAATCATTCACACCAAGTATTGCAATACAACTCACATCAAGTATTACAATGCATTTAAATAGAGGTTTGTAGTATAAGATTTTGCTCACTAGCTTGAGAATTCTTCCTCGTCACTAGTTTGACTTTCTTCTTCTTCTTCTTCTTCTTCTTCTTCATTGTTTGCCCATCCACTTGGTACATCATTTGGATCACATTCCTCTATGAATGTTTCATCAGCCAATGGAGATATGACATGCATATCATGCGCAACATTGTGACCATAAGCGAAGTCACAGACATCATCTGATTGATAGTAATCACTGTCTTCAGCTAACTCATCTTCCTGTAACTGATCATACTCGGGGTATAGTTTGGATTTCACCTTGCAAACTGCCCACCATTCATTTCTATCTGACTTTTTTATACTCGGATATGAAGTATAATAAACTTGTTGAGCTTGCGAGGCTAATATGAATGGTTCATATGTTCCAAACCTGGATTTATGATTCACCTCCACAATGCCTGAAGCTTTGTCGAGTCTTGTTGCAGTTGGATCAAACCAATGACACTTGAATATCGTAACCCTGTTATTCATGCCTAAGTAAGTCAACTCCATTATTTCCTCTATAACACCGTAGTAATCATGTTCATTTTCACCGTAGCTGCTACCCTTGACACACACGCCATTATTTATCGTTGATTTGTTTATACCGTAGTCTTTTGTATGGAATCGATAACCATTTACGATATACCCGTTGTAGCATTGCACAACTTTGGTCGGACCATTTTCTAAATCACATATTTCTTGATCTTTAACATCACCATTGCGAACCTACGCACAAACATAAACAATGATTGTGATCACGATCAATTAAGTAACTTAGTGTTGTTTATAAGTACAAAATTTATGTTAGCTTCTTTACCAACTGTTTCAACCACTCCACAAACTTAGTTTCACGTTCTTTTTGTACTTCTGCATCAGTGAGATGTGAAACTTCGTTTCGCAACTCCAGATCAAATTGTCTGCAAACCACAAATACTTATATTACCGAGTCATGTATCCACATATTGAACATAAAAGGATTTATAATTGAGTTGCATATACATATACTTACTCGATGTATGGGTTGATCGCTGAACAATTAAAAAGAATATAGATGTGTGCTGCATCTTGCTCTCGATCTGTCAATAGCCTTGATCGGCAACTACCAAATGCATGCCCAAGTGGTTGAAATATCGACAGCTTGTCAGCTACAGTTACTTGTTCTCCATCATCGTTACGGGGCGGGCATGTGTAACGTGTTGGAATATGAGGTTCGAAGTACATAGATGAGAAATTTGAAATCTCTTTTAAAGTGTACGCCTCACAAATATAGCCTTTTACTCTTGCTTTATTACGAACCTTTTTTTTAGGTCGAACATGCATCTGACAAGAATATACATTTCAAATTTTAAATATCTATCATTAAAGAGACAAATATAAAAAAACATATACCTTTCAAATGGGTACATCCATCGATATTGCACAGAGCCACCAACCCTTAGTTCATATGGCAGATGTATGATCAAATGTTCCATAACATCGAAAAATGCTGGCGGAAATATCTTTTCTAACAGACAAACAGTGGTGATGACAGAGTCCTCGAGATTCTTTACATCTGATAAAATGACCTCCGATGCGCACAATGTTCTGAAAAATCCGCTCAACTCAGACAATACCCTCCATATAGGTTTGTCTAACATATCATGGAATGCTAGGGGTATCAATCGTTGCATAAAGATATGACAATCATGGCTCTTCAACCCATATAATTGTCCATCGTCAATCTTCACAGCCCGAGCAATGTTAGAGACATATCCATCTGGAAATCTCAGTTGTCTCAACCATTGACATACATGTTTTATTTGATCAGGTCCGAGCACGTACTTCGCCTTTGGTTTCAGTACTTTGCCATTATACTCTTTGAGTTCCAATTCTGGTCTTTTACATATTAATTTTAAATCCATACGGGCCTTCGAATTATCCTTCATTTTTCCTTTAATATTCATTATTATATTGAACACATTATCAAACACATTTTTCTCTACATGCATCACATCCAAATTATGTCGTATCAATAGGGTCGGCCAATACGGTAGTTCCCAAAAAATAGATTTTTTCGTCCAATTGTGTTCCTTTCCAAATCCACGGAAGGGTGTAGGACTGCGGGCATCTGTTAATACATCTGGAAAGTATCACAATCTTCTTAAAATCTCTATGCCAGACAATCTTGAGGATGGACCTTCCGTTTCAGTTGTGCCTGCTGTAAATGCATTCTTTTGACGTCGGAACGGATGACCGCTGGGTAGAAATCGACGATGGCAATCAAACCAGCAAGGCTTCCTTCCATGCCTCAATCTAAAAGCTTTAGAATCCTCCATGCAGTACGGACAAGCCAACCTCCCATGTGTGCTCCAACCAGATAATATACCATATGCAGGGAAGTCACTGATTGTCCATAGAACAGCGGCCTTCATGTTGAAATTTTGTTTTTTGTGGGCATCATACGTGGTAACACCGTCATCCCACAGTACTTTTAATTCATCAATCAATGGCCTTAGATATACATCAAGATTTTGGCCAGGTGAGGTCAGACCAGGGATCAACAGAAACAAGAAAAGATTTGGACGTTTCATACACAAGCTTGGTGGAAGGTTGTATGGAGTTACAAATACTGGCCAGCATGAGTATGGAGTTGATCTACCCCCAAATGGATTAAATCCATCTGTACATAGACCGAGTCTAACATTTCGCACTTCCATTGCGAAGTTCTGATGAGTACAATCAAAGTGCTTCCAAGCTTCAGCGTCAACAGGATGCGTGATCTTGTTTTCATCGTGTCGAACTTTATTTGCATGCCATCTCATGTGTTTAGATGTCTTTGAAGACATATACAATCGCTGCAATCTAGGAGTGATAGAAAAGTAGCGGAGCGACTTGTATGAAACTTCCTTTGATCTCGTGCAACCATTGCCTCTTGTCTTTGGCTTGAACCGAGGATGCCCACATGACGGGCATGATATGTCGTTTTCCTGCTCCTTGAAATACAACATGCAGTGACTTGGACAAGCATCAATCTTTTTGTAACCCATACCTAGAGCGTTGACCATAACTTTTGCACGATAGAAATTTTGTGGCAATTTCTCATCTTTAGGCAACATACTCTTCACAATCATGCACAAACGGTCAAAACATGATTGACTCAAATTATACTCGGACTTCAAATTCATTAGTTGAAGAACTGCAGACAAGATAGTGTGACTCTCACAACCGTTCCAAAGTGGCTCATCAGCATCTTTAAGTAAATTATAAAATCTACTAGCTGCATCGTTTGGTGATTCTTCATCTACGGCAGTTCTTACATCACTAGAACTCATAGCAGAACCCAGTTCTGTTCCTGCAGCATCAAATATCAAATTCATATATGGATTATCGTGCACCACATTCACCCGTGCATCAAAATCGTTTCTGAATTCTTCTCCATGAAACGTCCAGTTCTGATAATCACTCACAAAACCCTTCATGTATAGGTGATGTCTAACGCCATGAGGTTCTACAAATCGATTATTCTTACAAATCTTGCAGGGACACCTAATCCGACCTGTGGGATCTACCGTACTGACACTCGTCGTTGCAAATTCAATAAAACTATCGACACCATCCATATATTCATGCGATAACTCATTGTCCACTATCCTACGGTACATCCATTCACGGTTTGCAGTCATTCTGTCGTATGATGTTATGAATAGTATCCTAACGAATTAAGAAAAAAACAATCAGAATGCTACGATGAAGAAAATATCAAATTTATCATGCAATATACTATGTCAAACAATAACAAGAATTTTGATGCATGCATTGATAACTTAATATTTTCATGTGCAAACTATTAATGACACGATACAATCATTTGAAGCATGCTTTTATTATAAAATTTCACATGGAAGTCAAAATCAAATTGAAAGTAACTACATGCAAGCATGGATACAATTACATCAAACATTGCAATACATCATAATCATTCATATCAAATAAATGGCAAACATGTACCTGCAGCAAACACACTTCAATATCTCACTAACTACTACCATGCTTAGCATGGACTCCGTACTCTAAAAATAAGAACACTTTCATATTCCTACATTAAAATCATACTCAGCATGATCTCCGAACTCCAACAAAGCAGTCCTAGATATCAACAACTAAGTGAGTGTGTGAACAATAAAGTGTTGCATTCAATAAATTAAATAACATGTGATACGTTTGCATCACTTACTCACCACGGGTATTTACCCGATTTGCATTGTTTTTGTCATTTACTTACCACAGGTGGCCGAGCACGAGTTGGTTCCATTGAAAAATCTGCACAAAAACAAAACAAATTAAGTAACAAACTAACTAATCATGAAACAAGATGAAACACTAACTAAAAAATTAAAACAAATTAAAACAACTCTAACTAATTGAAAGAAGAGAAAAGAAAAATAGTATATATGTTAAGCCAAATCTAACTAGAAGATGCTAATTTAACAAACCAGCTATAACATGTTGAACCAGTCGACTAACATAAAGTCATAGACGATTTCTAATCTGAACTACTTAGCAAAGGAATAGTAAATCAATCAATTAGTTTACTAGAAAAGATGTGAACTCCGTTTAACCACCACTATCATAAAGAATTCAAATAGCCCTAATCTAACTAACTGATTGTGAGAACATTAAATACCAATCTATCTAAGAAAAATATAATTATAAAAGACTAATAGATTGAAATACTCTAACTAACCAGATTTCAAGAAAACAAATTGAAGTAAAACTAACTACCAGTAGACATTAACAAACTAACAAATTGATAAAAATTTATGAACTACTCTAACTAGAACAAACTAACAAATTGATAAAAATTTATGAAATACTCTAACTAACCACAGTTGATTAAATCTCAACCTAGCCAGTTGATTTCGATTTGAATTTTTTTTTTATAATTTAGTCATTATAGTTGTTGATTAAACTCAAAACAATAAATCTTTTGCTACGATTTTATTAATTTTACAACTGTTGGGTTCAATCACAATAGTCTATTATATTTTAGCAGTGTGGTTCTTCATAACTACAGTCGTTTCAAATTTCAGCAGCTTGAATTGTAGTACCGTTGTTATTCTTTTTATTTCAACAGCAGTAATTGTTTCTAATAATTACGATCTGATTTTAGCACAACATAAAAGTATTAATTTTTTTTATTCAAATCATCAGCAACTTATATTTTTATTTTGAGCCGATGTTTGTAATCCAAATAGTCAATTTTTTATATATATATCAGCAGTTAGACATTCTTTTTAGCAGTTGATTTTATGACAGCATATTTATTATAATTTCCAGTAGTTTGATTCAATCTTTTCACAGCAGTTTGACAAATTGCAAATCAGTAGCTTGATTTATCATAGTTCAGTAGTGGATTTTGATTTCCACAAAAATTTAAGAATAGTTCTACTTTTATCGACATGATTTTCAAATACAATAATTTGTTTTCAATTTGTTAGTTTGTTTTCAATTTGTTAGTTTGAAAACATGGTAGGGGGTTAAACCCCCTGCCTTTCCGGCAGTTCTGGCATGGGGGGTTGACCCCCTGTCGTGCCTTTACGGCAGGGGGTTAAACCCCCTGCGTTTCCGGCAGGGGGTCGACCCCCCCTGCCGGAAAGCACGGCAGGGGGTTAAACCCCCTGCGTTTCCGGCAGGGAAGGGGCGTACAGCGTGAAGAAGAAGAAGAAGAAGAAGAAGAAGATTACCTGCGCGTCGCCGGACGGTGGCAGGAGGTTGACGGGGAGCGGCAGCTGGCGAGCGCCGGCTGGCGAGCGGTGGACGGGGAGCGGCGGCGGCCGGACGGTGGCGAGAGCCGACGGGCGGCGGGAGGGAGCAATACAGCGAAACAAGGAAAAGAGAAAGAGGGATGGGATTAGGGATTTACGCGACATTTAGCGACGGAATGTTTCCGTCGCTAAGCCGTCGCTAAACCAAAATACCAAAAAAGCGACGGAATATATTCTGTCGCTACGCCGTCGCTAATTAGCGACGGATTAGCGACGATAGAGTTCCCTCTCTAAATCCATCGCTAAAATGGTGTTCTTGTAATAAAAAGTAGCGACAAAAACATGCAGTCGCGAATCCGTCGCTAAGTAGCGACAGATTAGCGATAAAAGTCGTTTCCTCGCTAATCCATCGCGAATTAGCGACAGATTCTATCTCTAGCTAATCTGTCGCTAAGTAGCGACGGAAAAAATCCGTCGCTAATTCCCGTCGCTAATTAACAATTTTCTTGTAGTGTATGTCTTGTCCATACACAATGAAAACACAGACTTGTTAATACATACACATCTCAAAAAAATGGGCATACCAAACACATATTAGAAAGATTATAAGCAAAACGCTCAATCTGATTAGCATCAGCCAATCCGCATGGATGTAGGCATTTAAACATTCTATGTACACACCCACCCAACAAAATGCAGGAATGATGGCTTAAGAAAAATTTGTGTGTGCAGCCATAATCGGATATGTGTACAGAAACAAAAACAAAAACAAAAACATATACATAATAGAGAACATATTTATTTATCAAAACAATTGGAGTTTACAGAAAAAACATAAAATCAGGTGTATAGGTTACCACAATAGCCCTATACACAATTCTATGTTGTTATCCAAATCAGTCAAGTTTCGAATGAGCAAAAAAACCTACAGGTTAAGGCCTAGAACACCACTAGGTAGAAAAACACAGGTATGGCATAAAAAAAATGCAGATCTTAGTGTGCAACAAACTACACTTGTATGTTTGCATAGCTACACATAGAGCCACACGTAGACCTATGTTTCAATCATACACAGGTTTGTGTGTTAATTTTATACAAACATGTGCCTATCTTCCATTTTCATCTTAATAAGATGCACTACCAATACTCATACCTATTTAGCACAATAATAACACAACACATGATGATGTATATACAATATAAATATGTTGACATATGCGTGTGTGCTCCTTAAGCATATATAAAACAAAATACAGATGTGTGTTAGTAGGTGTGCACATTAATGTGTGCAGAATATAAAAATGCAAACTGAAATATAGGCAAAAGTCCAAGATCTGAATATATACAAAAACATAGAGATCATATATATATATATATAACGCAGATCTATTGTCATGTGTACACACCAAAAACTTTGTCACATCCAGCCCCAAACAAACTTTCTTAGATTAACTTTTTTTTTAACACATGAACGCAGACAAGTGTGTGTGTGATCAATAAGGATGCACAAAAACAAAAATAGTCGCATGCAGGTTCATACACAATGATGTTTGTTGGGATATGAATGCAGCCCATGCGTTTGTGTGCCTAGCAGAGATGTACTGTAAAAAATGGATGCACCCTAGGTGTTTATGTGCACAACGGGTACGTACAGGGGAAATCGACACAGATTTGTGCATTCCTGCGTACAATGGAGACATGCCACAGAAATATACATATTTGTGTGTTCCTGCACACAACATAGGAGCGTAGAGAATAACACAAATCTGTGTGTGTCCTCCTTTACTCTTTTTTTTTTCTTTCTCTACAAAAACAATTATACAGATCTTATTTCGCAACTTTAATGCTAAACATACTGCAACTAACAAAATCAGAGAAATAAATCAAACCCATTTCATTTTTTTTATCAAATATGTTTCCTAAAGTGCTCTATTTATGAAATTCATATCAAATTAGTCATAACATTCATTATAACTGATATGGATGGGTATCTTGCTACTTAGAACCCTCACAGCAGGCCTCTATGCATACTAGTTCTATGCACAACACTAGCACCATCATTTTCTTACCTCAGATCATTAGAAGAAGATGGAATCCGACTTGCACGTGTTTAGGTGGGCTAGACGGTTCAGCTGTTGGTCCATCCCTTGTAGCCACTTCTTCACATAAGCAACTACTTCTTCAAGGTGAAACTCCTATCCTCAATGCCTAGCATGACCCAGACACCCAGTTGGCCTCCAAAGCCCAAGCATAAAGTGGGGAAGAGAAAGACGAGAAGAGAAGAAAGAGAGAGAGAGAGACCCTACAAAAATCACGGGTTTTGATTTCTTTTGTTTTGGCAACTTCATATTATCTCTTGGTTCTTTGCCAAGATTTCAGATTTTAGAAACCGTCCACCCTCTTGATGAGGATAAGGGTGATCACAATAACTTAAGATTTCCGTTTTTGATAGAATTATCAAAAATGTTAATCCCCATTTTGCCCCTTCTCATTTCTTATTTTGTGTTATCTTAAAAAGAAAACATGAGGATGAAAGAAGAAATAATGACTTTCTCTAATTAAGTTGTTCAACCTTCCATCTTTTCTAAATTGCTATCTTAAACCCATAGAAAACGTGTTATATACGTGGAAGGTCTTTCATGTCTTTAAAAAAAATTAAGATTTAAAATTTAAAACCTAATTAAGTTTCCTAATTTAAGATTTTCGGCTAACCCATGTCTAGCATAATTAAAAACATGTGTCCTTGTCATAAATTCCAGCTTTTGTCCAAAAATAACATCTACATATATAAAAAAAAACATGTGCATGAGGGGGTTCAAACTTGGTTCATTCTTAAAAGAGGTAACGAACCTCTTCAATGCACTATCATTCATTTCATTACAAGTTATGTCTATGTTAATTTATTTATATCTATGTAATAATTTTATTATTGTAGTTATTTTTTTCAAAAGGCAATATATTATTTTCTTGCCTAAGTCGTGCATGTGTGGTGGGATTTGATCTTGGGTTGCCTCACAAGGTGGCAATACACCTTACCATAACACCACTTTTCATCTTGTTGCATTTTTTTGTCTTCATTAATTCCTTTATATACGAATGATTTTTTGAACGGATCTCAAATTTGAGTTGGATCTTCAATATACTTTGGATCTTCTAAACTCTCTAATTGGATTTTCGGATCTTGATTGAGATTCAACAATATTTTGATCCATTAAGATCAAATTGACTTATAATTAGATTTTAGATCCACCCAAGATCTGAATCTACTCGCTATAGCCGCATCCAATTACTAGATCCATTTGATCCCGTTCGGATTCAAAAATCCATTTGGATCAAGTTCATATCATATTATCATTTTTATTTTAAAGGAATTTAACATTTATTTATTTTGATAATTATCAAAATTTTATAGGTTTTACAATAGACAGGTGAGATTATGTTTCAACTATTACAGAACCATCCTCAAATCATGAACAAAGCTAAAAATTTCACAGAAGGTAGAAAATTTTATTAGCTTTCCAACGCAATAAACCTCTCATCAAAACTTCTCCGGATGAGAGAGTTATGAGCATTTTACTGGTCAGATGTCTGACTGAAAAAATTGTAATTTCGGGTCTATGCATTCGGGTGGGCCCAAACCGGGTCACCCGAATCCGTACACTCAAATTTTTTTTATATAATTTATTAAAAACTACAATCAAACTACACATATAAATCTGATCTAATATCACTAAGATCAATCATATTTTTTCTCAGCTGTTTGGCTGAAAAAATACACCCATCTCACACATGTATTATTTTTCTCAAAAATTAATTCAGGAAAATATACAATTAACGAAATAAACAATGGAATTTACATGAAAATAAAATTTATAAAAATCTACAAAAATCACAAAGTATGTACATAAACATAATCTACCAACTATAATTAAAAGTAGTATGGATCTAACTATGAAATTCATGATTTTCCTAAATTTACCAATTTCTTTTCTAAAAAACCTGATATGATTAAAATTGTAAGATCTCAAAATTTTGACCATATAAATTCACCAAATGTTTAGAGAATGTCTACAACAACCTACTCTACTAATTCAAATCAATACTTTCAAGAAAATTATAGCATAATTTGCGTATTTTCAAAATTTTCATATTTTTTTTAGAAATTATTTTTTTAGCAAAACATGTTTTTAAAAGGGGTTTTCTCTCAAAAAACCCTTTTTTTCATTTTTTGATAGCCCAAAGTCAAACCCACGTATGGGTGAGTTTTTTTAGGTTCTATTCTTATTAAAAATCAGTAGAATTCATACTACGAATTTTATTTTGCAAGAGAAGTATAAATCCACCCACCTTTTGACAAAAAAAATCGATCTTACGAGTGTGGGTTGATCTTTTCGCATGTACCAACCGATCCACATGAACCATGACCTCGATCAACCCTTTTTGAGCCCTCCTCATCCATGTGAAGCCCTCTTTTGTAAACCCAAGAGAGAAAGCACTAAGTCTTTGGTATGAAAAATGAAGAAAAAGAAGAGAAAATGAAGGGATTTGGGAGAGAGAGAGAGAGAAAACTCCAAAAAGAGGCAAATAGGGGGGGGGGGGCATGATCCCCTCCCATGCTTTTATAGATGCTAGGGGAGGTCAAGGGATGAGTTAATCTCAACCCTTGATCTAGTTCAAGGTTTTTTTTTTAATCCCCTACTTTCCTTTTTAATTTATTTTTTTCTTCTTCCTCTTTTTTTTGTTGACATAACTTTAGTTAACTTAGGATATAGAATGTATTTCATATATATGATAATGTATACCTATTATACAATATATATAAGGCTATCCCCATGGGCTGGTCGACCCTCACGGGGTTTGCCTTTTTCTAAAAAATGAATTTTCAAACTTGCTTGCTTGCCAAGCAAGTTTGACTTTTCTTTATATTTTTTTTCTCTTTTATTTTCTTTCTTCCTTTCCTTTTTTCATCATGTTTCTAATATCTTCTTTTTGGTCTAGCCAACTCCAATTTGAATTGAATGCCTCTTTCCTTAGAAGCCTCTTAAATAAAAAAACAAAAGGCAACTTTGACTTTAGGTATAAGTTTTATTATTTTGGTAAGTTTTTTTTTAAAGTAACTTGTTTTTAAAGTTTTATTTCATTTTAATATTTTAAGGTTTTAAATTGGGTGACACATAGGATGGGATGACCTACCTATGAACTCCTACATAAATATAAAATTTGGTAAATCTTTTGCGTTCCATTCCACTAAATTAATCTCTAATTAATTCACATTAAATTCAAATAAAATTCTATAAAAATTCAAATGTGAAATAAAATGAAATGGAATTAGATGAAATTTGAATTAGGCTTAATTTCAATTGCATGTCACCTATTAAAATTTGAAAACACCTATATTTCAATTATTTATTTTCAATATTCCTTAAGAGGTTAATTTAAATTTTTCTGAATAATTTCTGAAAAATCAAAACTCAATAGGGTCAATGAGACCCTTGAGCGTGTAGGGTGTTTTCTTATCCCTAAAAAATTTCTCAAAATCCTACAAACCCTATTGTGTAATTCTTATCTTAAATTATGAAATTTTGATTTTTTACACAAAAGAGAATTACGTGAGTTTACAAAAATTCCTTTCGAGTACGGTTTTCGCTGGGGTCGGCAGGGCCGTCATTCATTTTCAAAATATTTTATTTTTTTTAAGATATTTCTTATCAGTCATCTTAGGCTAATTTATATTTTTATATATTTTTTAATAAAAAAATTATTAATTATTATTTTATTCATTAAAAATATTTTGAAGAATCACAAGCATTACATCTGAATTCAGTTTAAATTCTAAATTTGAATTCAACTAAGATTCAAATTAGCATATAGTTCAAATATTGAATTGACATTCAATTTAATTATTGTTTGGATGAAAAATCGAATCAAATCCCAATCCAAGGTATCATATCAAATTTAACAATGGATCTAAATCGGAATCCACAACTCTTTCAAATCTCAATTTATGTTTGATTGGATCAAATTTCATACTTAAATTTTAATTGCAAATTCAATTACAAGAATTTATTCACATTAAGTTATTAATGCAAATTTGCTCTTATAATATTACAATTATAATTTAAATCTAATTTAACCTTGAATTTAATTCAGTTCTAAATCGTAACTAAGTTTTGATTCTTTTTAACATGCAAATTAACTCTCAAGTTAACATTAATTAAATTTCTATTTTTTTATCTTATTTAAATATAAATTTATATCTTTAGTATTTATTAATTTTTTTAAAAATCACAAATATTACATTCAAATTCAACTAAATTCTTATTTCAAATGCACACTTCATTCAAGCCCCGATTAAATTGAAACTAAAAATTCAATTTCAACCAAGATTCAAATTGATGATTAAGTCAAATTCGAGCTAAATAAAAACTCAAATTTCAATTCGTAATAAATTATAAAATTAGATCTAAGTAAATCCAACTTAATTCTATTAAAAAACTCAAAAATCGATTCAGAATAAATTCTAAACTTGAAATTTATTTTGAATCTCAAATAAATACTCGAATTATAATTAAATTTATAACTTAATTTTGAATAATATTTTAACTTTAATTTACTATTATTTCTCAAAAAAACATCAAAAATTTATGAGTTTAATGACACTCTCACACTTTCTCAAGCAAGTACCAAAGACTGTTGCAGATGTGTTCTTCCTTGATACGTGCGATAGGCTGCACTGACATTTTGTGAGCCTGGAATGTTTTTGGCTTGCTATAACTGGCTCCACCTCCTTTCTGTTACAGTGAAGCAACACCTACTCCTGATAGGATTTGCAGAAGAAGCGTTAAAATAAAATTCAATAGCATGAATAGTGTTCTCATAATTAGCCTGAATGCATGTTATTGGTGGCCTGAAACTATTGAGAAGTTTGACAAGACCTGAGGCCCATGTGAAAGTTCATGATGTGCTGTGCTACCTACTGATGTAATAACAGGTTACTCTATTGATCAGATAAAGGGATGACGTCTGTGAAATTCAGTGAAATGCGTCATTGGTAGTAAATATATCATGTTGGCTAGCCTGCAAAATATAACTAGTGACTTGAGAAGCCCTTACATTAGCAACGCACATGAGGGTATGCAGTGTTCATTTTGGCAACTTGGAAAATTGATTGGAAGAGAAAGAAAATGTGAGATAAAGTTTTTATTGGTAAAAAAAAAAAATCGGAGGTCCTTACATCTGTCTCTCTTTTTCTTTTTTTCATTAAAACAGACTAAAACTCAAGGGTTTTATCTGTTTAATTTTTTTTTTTCTTTCATCCAAAACTCTTACCTGCAATCAAACAGTCCCTTTAAGAAAGGGCCTGTTCTGTGTTGCGTAGGACATTACTAAATGAGGAATATGACAAAAAGAACAGAGCCAAAATGAAGAAAAAAACAGGAAAAATGAATAGTGCATTACTAAATTGAAGTAGGGCTGATAAACCAACCCAGCAGCTCGTGACTTGGCTCAGTTCGTTTCACGACGAACTCATTTGTGACCAGGCAAGCAGAGTCATGAGCAGCTTGTTTAGCTTAAACGTGTCGAGCCCAAACATAGGGTGTTAGGTTCGGGGAAGCTCATATATATATATATATATATATATATATATATATATATATATAAAGAAAAGGATGCATAGAAAATATATACATAAAATATGAATTATGAAGTTAAAGTATAAAAGATATATATTTAAGTGTAATATGTAAAAAATATATATTCTATGTATAAATAACATGGAATGGTTTTAGACAAGCCAGCTCGTGTTCGGCTTTTCTCATCCAGGGACAAGCCGAGCGCAAGCTTGGCTTTAGCCTAACATGAGCCGAGTCACGAGCTCAGTCCATTTGTAAACAAGTCCAACCCGAACATATCCTGATCGGTTAGTTTGGCTCATTCACCAGCCCTAAATTGAAGGCAGAGGTGAAAGTGCATGAACAGTTTATTCATATTTCCCACTTCATGAAAGTTCAAAAATTGAAATGCCCACAGCAAACATCTGGATACCACATTCAGAAGGATGTGATTCATGGCAACCAAGACATTTAATTTGACATGCTCCTTTTTATCTCTCAAGACAGATCTTATCGAGATATATAACAATGGGCCACAAGGGAAAAGATCTTCTTCTGGAACTACTGTGTGAATTGCCACTTAAATACTTTAAACAAATATTGTAGCTCAATTTTAGTTTTTGAACTTGAAAATTTTTACATGATTCTATGATATTGTAGCAAGCATATCCCAGCATTGGATTGTTTCCTTTTGTCTACAAATATAGGAATGTCAATGGATCGGATTTTATTCTATATCCGACGGAATCCAACATTTTTAGTCAGATTTGTTAAGCCAAAACATTTGTTATAATCCGATGGGATATGGTTTTTAATTTTTGTGATTGAATCTGACGAATGTCTTGGTTTGATGGGTATTCGAATCCTATTACAGGTAGAAAAGCAGATTTGTTGTGAGTTTTTTCACCATTCTAGTCCCAATAGGAATCTGAATCCGTTTAGGCAACTTCTGATTAGTTGGATTTGGTATTGTTGGCTACATCCAACCTGAATCCGAACAGTTTACATCCGTAGCTGCAAATGCTGGAACACGTTACACAATGCAGGAATTTGGCGCCCGAATTTAAGTACACCAAACATGGACAATGGGGTAAAATGCCCAAAAATTTTAATACTCATGCATTTTGGCTTTGGGGATAGAAATCCAGCAATATAAACAAGACATAAATGGACCTCGGTCCAGACTGGGATCTTGGTTAGGAGTACCTGCACTAGGTTGTGGTCATACGCATGGCAGCAAGATAATGCAGGCTTGACTTTGAGGTTATATCGTAGTGAGCCATCATCTAGTGGAAATTGTAATGCCCCAAGACTTATAATATCAGTTAATTGGGTTGCACATCTCAAATCGATCGAACCCTGGTCCTTCTAGTCGGATTAGGTAAGCTCAACCATATCCGAATGATAATCCAAACCAGATTCCCTTCTAGCATGTTTACATCTGCGTCTCAACCTGAATCCAAGTCCAACTCAAATTCTATATAAATGTACACCCAATTATGGTATGTACCCTACTAGACCCTATTTGGATCTAGATTCAGTAAATGGTTGTCTCATCCAACTCTGAATCCGTTTGACTTGAATCCGATCATGTCCAGTCTGATACGACTCGCTAAATTAAACGCCTATAGTGTGCACTTCATTCAAGAAGATCATTGTCAATTATCTAGGAAACGTTGCATTTTACTTTAATTGGGTCCTAATCTTCTCTCCATCAGATATTCAATTCTTTTTTTTTTTTCTTAATGGTGTAAAACCATCTTGGTCACTTAGTTTTTTTTTTAAGACAGAGAAAGCTGGGGTTAGGCAGACCCCTACCAGTTATACAACCATATACCTTTGGAATTTGAACTTTGAAACACAAGCTGACGTGGACTAACTGCTCCTAGCCATACAAGCTGATCCCCCGGCCCATTGTTATCTCGCTCACTTAGTTCATTAGTGTAAAGGTCTCCTTGGCCACTAGAGAGACAACTAGCTTCAGCATCGTGGCAACGGACATGCACCTTAGGTTTGGAGGTCGTGACATCTCGTCAACTTGATGAAATTCTCAAGTAGGCTAGCCCTTGTGAGTAGGGGTGGCAAAACCTGACACGACCCGCCAACCCGCCTCTTAGGCGGGTTCGGGTTTGGCTTAAACTAACCCGTTTAATAAACGGGTCGACCCGCCTAACCCGTTTATTAAACGGGTCGGGTTCGTGTTAGGGGTATGTCAACCCGCCAACCCGGCTGACCTGTTTAATAAACGGGTTAGGCGGCCGGGTCAACCCGTTTACCCGACCCGCCAACCCGTTTACCTGACCCCAACCCACCCGCCAACCTGTTTACCCGACCCAACCCGTTTATTAAGCGGGTTGGCGCGTCGTGTCGGGTTACCTGTTTAATAAATGGGTCGGGTTCGTGTTTGCCACAGCCGACCTGTTTATTAAACGGTTCAGGTTCAGGTTGAGGTATGCTGACCCGCCAACCAGACCCGATTGCCACCCCTACTTGTGAGCATTCAAACTCCTTTTACATCAATGCTTTAGAAGTATGGACGAATGTTGTCAGTATGGGTATTGGCCCTGACTAGTTTGGCCAACGATTGAGGTGAATCTGATTCTCAAGTGAATCGTTCTAAATCGGCTAAAAAAATAATTAAAAATATTTCATGTCAATCAGAACGTGACACTTGTTAAAAATATTAAAATAGTATTAAAATTGATTTTTAAGCATTTTTTACATTCATAACAAATGACCGATTGAGGTTAGTATGGTATCGCTTTTCTGCTGGTACGATATGTATCAGCTGATACGTATCCCCGGTCTAATATGGAATTTCACAAATCATACCTGGCTTCATATATTAATTGGATTCTTCCTAGATTCTAATCGAACCTTCATATTTATCACCAAACCCTAACCCAATAAGGCTTGACACCCTATGTAGATAGAAATCTAAAGAATGTTATGATTGATAGGACATTAGGCTCGGGAAGATTAGAGTCAATCTTTTTTCTTTTTTCGATAGTCCAAGAGAAAAACCCCATCACTGATAGCACATTGGCTGCCCTTCGGTTCGTAAAACCCTCGAGGTATCCCCCTGCTTACTGGAGAGGACACCCAGCTTCGACCTTGCGGCAAGGAACGCCACCGGTAGGTTTTGAACTTGTGACCTTGGGTTCTATGTTGTTATGAAAAACATAAAAGTAGGGGGCCATCTTTTTCTCTCTAGTTCCAAAATGGGTCTCTTGTTTTTTTGAATTTTCTGAAAACTGTCAAACAGAGACCTCTGGTTAACCTTTTGCACTTTGGAAAACACGATTCTATTGTGTTTACTATATTGTTTTGGAGTTAAGAAAATACTTATTCACCCTCACAGAAAAAAAAAAGAGAGTAGGTATTTTACTTATTTAGAGGTATTCATGTCATCTGTCTCATTGTAACTTATTTAGAGGTAAGTGTAGATCTGTGTTTGGCAATTTTTTTAGAAAAATTTAGGTTCATACAAGGAATTTGAGAAATATAAGGTATTTTTTTGAGATTAAGAGCAAAAAGTTATCCTCAAAACAAAATTTCCGAAAAATGAAATCCTCGTTTCAACGTCTAAGGCCAGCTGGACATGACATATGCCATCCAAATGACTTGACATGACATACATTACATACATATAAAAGACAAATAACAATAATGCAATCCTTAGGCCTACTGGCCATCTAGACCTTCCCAAGTAGATAACGCTTAAGTCAAATGTTGCAAATAGTGAAACGATCATTGTTCATTTTTTAACTCAAAACCCCTCTCTCTCTCTCTCTCGTATTTTTTTTACTAGATCACATAAAGCCACCCAGTTTAACAGCTATTTACAGAAACCGCTCAATGTTCCAGTTATTACAACCACCCACCTTCTCTCTCTCTATCAGACACATATTTTTCTTATAACCGCTCAATGTTCCAGTTATTACAACCACACACCTGCCTTTTATCCATTCATTCCAATATGCAATGTTGTTAAAATCGCATGCAATGCCGATTCAAAAGGGCTGATTCACGTGTCATTTCAATTTTTAGAATTTAAGGGGGTAAAAAAACTTTTTTTAATATTTTGTAGGAAATTTTAATATTTTTTATCGTTTAATGACTAGGAATGGCAGTGGACCGGGGGAAAACAGGGCTCTGCCCCTACCTCACCCCGTTTGGATCGGGGATGGAAGACATGAAACGGGGATAGATGTAGGGATGAAGGTCAAAATCAAAACCCATGCGGGGATGATCCCCCCCATGCCCCACCTTACCCCATCCCCATTAATCCTTCTTTAGGGATGGCAATGGACCGAGGAAAAATGGAGCCCCGCCCGGCCTCACCCGGTTTGGATCGGGAATGGAGGACATGAAATAGGATGGAGGCGGGGATGGAGGTTAAAATTCAAACCCATGCAGGAACGGAGGTCTGGATTTTGAGATGGGACGGGGGTGGAGACCTTGTCCCCCCATTTCACTGCCATCCCTATTAATGACATGTGTCATGTGATGATAAAAGGTTGTGATTAAAAAACAATTTGATTCGAATCTTAGGTTTTCTTAAAGAAACCGATTCACCTAGTAAATTAATTTTAACAACATTGTTATCATGGAATTATAATCATATTATTTGACTACACAACGGTTAACTGACTGATGCTAGGCCATGCATGTTTTTTGCAACATACACACGCATGCCTAGGTCAAGCGTGTTCGTATATAAGCAATGAGCCTTGGATGTGTACACCAGAAATTTGCCAATCAATGAAGAAAATCATACCTTTTTATGCCGAGTAATGAAAAGGAAAATCATATTATTCATTGCATTTTTAAATAAATTTGAACACCTAGGGCAAGTTCGGATGCTCCTTTCAAAAAACATGATTCAGAATCACATTTTGATTTGCTTGAGATTCAGAATCACATGGGTCCCATCTCATTTTGAATCCTAAGCAAATTAGAAAGTGACTCTCATTTGCAAAGCCAAATGAGATTCACCACAGCTTAATTAACTTTTTATGTCGGCAGCTTATACAACTCAGATTCACTATCTCATTCAAATGAAAAAGTAAATCAAAATGATCCAAGCTAAAGTGCCCCTAAATGGATTATCATAATTTATTTACTTTTTTTTTCATTCAAAGTAGCTGGTGAAATCCTCTGAAAGTATATATAGTAAAATGGGTCTGTGCTAAAACCCATTTGGGGATAATACCGTGTGCTAAATGGGTTTTTCGGGCTTCTCCAATGCTTTTTATGCAGTTCCATGCCCATAAATGTGTTGATTTACCAAGAATTCACACTTAGATCATGTGTTTTTGATGAAAAAAAATGATGTTTGAAGCCTAACAAATTTACAAAGATTTTGGACGGTTGATTTTTTGAACTTTATAAAAATCCACCCGTGCGTTGGAATCAAGCGTAGATCACACCTGTACAGTCGGAATTTAAAAATAAAATAAAAAAAGCCCAAAAAACTTATTTAGCACACAGTTTAGCACCTAATGAGTTTAGCAGGAACCCATTACTCTCTCTCTCTCTCTCTCTCTCTATATATATATATATATATATATATATATATGTGTGTGTGTGTCACTAGAATATGAGAATTGTCAACATATTTTTTTTTCAAATCCGAACATGTGGATGTGCTTGGCATGGGAAATTTGCTAGGAATCAACCATTCGATCGTGTATTTTTTGACAAAAAAAAAATGATTTTTGATAAAAAAAAATACTATTTTTGAATGCTTGAATATTTATGAAGATTATGAGCCATTGATTTTAAAGCCTTAAAAAATTCTAATTTACACATCAAAATCTGATTATTCAAGAGAGGCTTGTTTTAAAAACCAAGCATCACATCCCTACGTTTAGATTCAAGAGAAAAGAACAAAAAAATTCATGAAAATCACTGTTCACACATTAGTTCTCATATTTGAGTCTCTCTCTTATATATATATATATATATATATATACACGTCCCTTGGCTGCACTACTTTTTGGGTTCGACCAACTTGGACTCGTCTAAGTTTAGCCGTCCAGTAGCCAGACCTAGCACGAACCAACCTACGGTCCCACCACTGACAAACCTGGCCGCAATCGTGTTCAATCAAAGACCAGTTCTCTGAACCCAGTTGGACCCACCTGCCCCCTAAAGTGAGCCTAAGATGTTTGACTGAGACTTCTGAGCCCAGACCCGGTACTCCACCACCCTTACAATTTCCAACCCCTACTTTGACCCAAGCTCCTCAGACACGATACGGACGCCACGTCACTCTTATTTTTTTCTAGAACAAGTAGAGATGGAAACCTCACCACCCTTGTCCTTTTTCAATAATAACCATAACACCCTTATGTGTGTAACCGGATCTGTTTGGATTGATCAGCTCGGATTCCTCAGACTCGATGTGAATTTTGTGTCAAAATCTTAACCCAAATGGGTAAAAAACTCGGACTTTCCTCAACCCTTGACTCTAGTAATACTAGATAAAAACTGGACTGTTGAACTTCAAGCACCAGTTAGGGCTGAGAAACGACACGAGAAACTCGACGTTGGGCTGAGCTTGGGCGAGCTAAGCAGCTTCATAAATGAGTCAATCACGAACATGGCAAGCTCGTCTTGGCAGCATAACCCATGCATGCTCGTTTTAGATACTATACAGTTGTATATTATGTATTATATATATTATATAAGTTATGTACATAAGGGTCACTAGAATATGTTAACTGAAAATATGTGAGCTGGAGTGTGAACTTAGGTACTTGTGATGCTTTTTTTTCAAATCAAACCTTGCTGATGTGTTCTCGTAACAATAGACTCTTGAATCATGTATTTTAAATGAAAAAATATGATTTTTGAATGTTTGAATATTTAAAAAAATTCTGAATCATTGATTTTCAAGCCTCAGAAATAAATAAAAATCTCAGTTCATACTTCAGTTCACATATCTCCAGTTAACATATATTCTAGTGTCCCATGCAATGTTGTCAGTATCGGAATCAGATCTGTATCGTTTGGCCAACAATTCAGGTGAATCTTTACCGATTCTCAAGTGAACCCTTGTGAATCAGTCAAAAAATAATTAAAAATATTGTGTCACATGTATTAAAGCTATTAAAATAATATTAAAAAATATTTTTTAAGTTAATTTTATATTTATTAAAAATTAACAATTTTCTGGCGATACCATACACACCGATACTGGTAACACTGGTTTACATATTATATATATATATATATATATATATATATATATATATTATAAAGTTAAAAATACTTAATTTTTTTTTTTTAAAAAGTAAGCTTGTAATCAGCCAGTAAACCTCGGCTCGTGACAAGCCCAAGCAGGGGCGTACCCTTAACCAGCTAAGCCTGAACAGCCCAAGCTGGCTGCTTTTCTGTTGGGACTTTTTATCTTCACCGCAGCTAGTCATATGGAAGAAAGGGAGAGGTATTATAGTCATTTACCTTTATACGATTATAAATCCATCATCAATCATCATTACTATTTATTACGTACTCTCTTCTCTTTCATCATAAAAGGCAGTGCAGAAAGTGAAAGAGAGCGGTGACAGTGATGTTGGTGTTGGTGGTGGTTCTACGCTTCTACTGACTGCATGCGGACTTTGCACGGGTGATCTCTGAGTTCTGTCTGAATTTTGGCCGGAAGATGGGGAATTGCGTGTGGAGAGCGTTTCCGGGGCCGGGGCAGTGCGAGGCCGTAAGGGTGGTGACGTCCACGGGAGGGATCATGGAGTTCCACGTGCCGGTGACCGCCGAGCGCATCACCAACGAGTTCCCTGGCCACGGCATCTTCCGTCGCCACCTCTCATCCCATCCACTCCTCCACAACGAGCCGCTCCTCGGAGGCCACCTCCTCCCCCTCGACCACCAAAGAGGCGGCCTCGCCACCGGAAATCCCGCCTCCGCCGCAGCCGACGACGCCGATCTTCCGGCGATGTCCGCCTCCTCGGCGCCGGCGCCTTACCGAATGTCGTTCGACAGCCACGTGTTCGGGAGGTGGCGGAGGCCGGGGGCGGAGGCGTTCCCGCTGTGCCAGAAGGCGGCGACGTCGGGCGTGTGGAAGGTGAAGCTGGTGATCAGCAGGGAGCAGCTGTCGGAGATCCTGGCGGAGGAGTCGCACACCAAGGCCCTGATCGACAGCGTCAGGACGGTCGCCAAGTGCGGTGGCGGGTACCCTCCTCCGGCGTCCAATTCCGACGAGGGGAGCCTCTCCAGCGGCCGGAGGACCTCCTAGCGCCACCGCTGACGCCGTCCCCTCCCCCAAATTCCGATGCTTCTTTTCATTGTTGGTGCTGGTGCTGGTGGTATTGTAATGTATCACAGGATGAATAGTGCTGAAACAGAGCTACTCGTTTTTACTATCCTTGTAAAGTTTCTTTTTCTCATACGTGTTTGGAGTGATCATACAACCTCTCTCTAGTCTAGGTTAGAGAGGTGGGTACGGTTTTATAGACCGGCCGGGTCAGACTAGCCTCGTGAAGGGTGGTTCTTCTAGGCACGTGACGTGGTTAGGTTTCCAATTTCGATCTAGGTGTGTAATCATATGATCCTATCTTGTTGGATGTGGTGCTACAATCTGATCTCCCTAATCAGAACCAGTCTAATTGAATGTTTAATCTTAAGAGATCTGTATTAAATCAAGCAAGCTTATTAAGTCTTATTGGATTCGAGTTAAAAAACATTGAGCTAGATCCAATTAGTAAGGAAGTATAGGGTATGAGTGACCACCGCCCGGGTCGTGCTCATGGCCAGCAAGGTGGTTGTGAAGGCATTGAGATGAAGGCACCGGATCAAACCCAGTCCGTAGCTTTCAAAGGTGAGCCATGTAAGGCAGAGTGATCAAACCCACTCGTGTGCCCCACCTGGGGTTTGCCTTGCAGGTGGCCCAGTTCTCAGTGAGGATTCCTCCAGCAAAAAAAAAATTATTGGTTATGAGTAAATGATTTTTGTGAGTAATGTTTCCAAAAGAAACCTGCAATGTTCGATCTTCTTCTTTGTATAGTTTAAGAGAGTGAATAAGGTAGGAGTCAGTTCAGGTTTCACACTCATCTCGTATATCATCCCCCATCTTCATACCACACTTAAATCTTATGATGCAAGTTGTTTTATTCAAATCTGACCTTATACCATTGATAACTTTTTTTTAATAAGAATCAACCGTTGGTGAAATGTATCCTTATAGATGGATTGAAATCTTTGATGAAAAAAATATGATTTTTTAATTCACAAAACTTTGTGTTCTGTAAACTGTTGATTTGAATCACCAAAAAATCCTGTACAAAATCAGATTTCGGTGATTTAAATAACGATCTTCAGTAAATGAATGATGTAGATCACATCATGGAGTTGGATTTGATAAAAAAACAACTTGCATCAATGAAATCCCAAGAAGAAAAAGATATGAAATAAAGGGATGAGTGAAACCAATTTGATAAAGTTAGGTGTAGGCAGATGATGAACAACACTCAAATCCTGCAAAAGGAAGAAAAAGAAGAAAAACATCATATTTTGGATGAATCTTAGCCGTCCATTTAGCTATTGCTGTCATTCATTTAAAAATCAAATAATAAACAAATTCTTGTGTAGCACATCTTGGTAGGAACCGGTCTTGATGGAGGGTCGATCTTTTCTTGTGGTGTAGCCCAAACAAGACCCACAATATAGCAACCGAATTCCTTAGATCGCTCAGCTAAGTTGTCGAGATCGATACTGGGGTCAACCTGAGCCCAGTTGCTCTGGTTGCACAACTCGTTGTGCTTTGAAATGACCCCTAAACTCTAAAGAGGGTCTTTAAACTTGTCAATGATGGGACTCCTTGTTTGAACTGTGGGATCCTTGTGTTCGACCTCTAGCGGTTTATACGCCGAGATTGACGGGGTCCAGAGAGAGAGAGAGAGAGAGAGAGATTATTTGTCTCTTTAGTACCTCTAAGTGATATAAAAGAATCTAGGATAATTTACACATAGGAGACTAACATACGGTAAATATATGTTTAACCACCTATGGTTTTAAATATTTTAAAAATGCCTCACTTTTTAAAAAATGGCTTGGTTGTCTTGCCTGTGTTACTTTTACCCTCTCAAATTTCTCATTTTGCCTTAATGTTTTCTACAAAAGTAGAAAATTAATAATTTAAAGAAAAAGAAAAGCTAATACCATCATTTTTTAAAAAGCTAATTAGAGTTATTGTATAAAAAGTAATTGAGGCAATCGCCTGAGCAATTTCTTAAAAAGTTAGACACATGTTAAATATTTGAAACCTTAAGCAGCTAAGTGTCAATTCTCTATATGTTGGGCACCTATATGTAAAGCACCCATGTTATTTAATGCATGCTATGATTTTTGTCACCTTAAATTTTGATGTTACTTTATCTAATGTTAATTATCTGAAAATTTAAATCCGGAGGTATTTGGTCTACATTCTTGCACCTTTCAACAATATCTAGAACCATCCCATGAACTTAAAAGCGACTAAGATAGCACAAGCTATTCAAAATTCCTAATATATATATTTTTTTAGAGAAAAAAATTCCTAATATATCAATTTAGTCTTCGGTAGGGATTATCACTGACTATGGATTCCGGAATTTTTGACTTATTAGGGACTAGAGTTACTTAAGAAAGTGATTGCTTAGAAATTGTTTCTGCAGAATTTGGCCAACACATTTAGAAAAAGTAGCATGATTTTTCCAAGGCCAAGAGATGGGGGTGGGGGCCATACGATCTTTAATGTGGACGTTGACACTACGTTATGTCCGTTCTAGGACTCTCGCTTTGTCATCACCATCATCATCATCATCAACAGAGTCGTACAGAATATATCATCAAATGGAATATATTTTTCTATTGACTTGAGAGACAGGGACCTCCACTTAGGGCTGGGAAACAAGCCGAGCGGCTCATAGCTTGGCTCATGTTGGGTTAATAAAGAGCTCGTTCAAACCAGTAAAAAAAGGCTTGGCAAGCTGAATATTAAGAATAGGTACTGGGTTCAGCTTAACTTGTATGAGCTCATTAAGTGGTAAGAAATATATTTTTGATATATTTTACATGTATTTTTTGTAATCTTCTATCTTCCAGCTCTAAATAAACAATGTATTTTTTTTATATAAACAAGCCAACCCCAACTCAGTTTGTTTAACTCCAATTGATTATGAGCTCAAACTCAGCTTGGCTAGACATAATTAAGAATGAGCCAAGCCCAAAAATTTCAAACTTGTCCCATTCACCTAGTTTACCAGCTCTCGACCTCCATGACCAAAAGCGTGCTTGAGAGAATTGAGATTGGGTTAGAATGTAAAGTGGGTATATGTGTTTGTTTCACCCACCAAAAGTTTGGCAATGACATCATTGAGGATGTTTATCCTCTCATGGTTAGAGAAAATGCAAGCCCCACTAGAGAAGCCCAATGCCAACCTATACTGAAATTTGGAGATTCATAACACCATCAAGCTGTATGTTTTTTTTTGTTGTTTGGATTTATAACCTGAAGAAACCGCGCGCACCCAACACAAAGTCGTGGTCATGCTGGCTCAGCCTGCCATACTTACTGTCGTTGTGCCGTCTCAGCGTAAAACTCCGAGGCTAGGTCTCTTGTCCACAGGGCCTGTGCTAGGCGTTGGCTTGGGCAGAGGGATGATGCCCATGAGAATCAAACTTGACTGACCATAAATGCATGTGATATTTATATTGAGTGCTAAGCTTGAAGACGGTCAGACTATATATCCTAATTTAAAAAAGAAGCTTGAAGATGGTTGTACAAGCCAGTCTGGATTCTTAGAAAGAGATCCTGAACAGGTTGAAATGATCTCTTAGCTCATCTGATATGGGTCACAGGCCACATTTCTGCCATGTGATTGGCTGTGACCAGATAGCAGATGAGTTTAGAGATCAATTTTTTCCACGATGAATAGAGTTAAGAGCAATGTTGTCAGTATCGGAATCGGACCTGTATCATTTGGCCAATGATTCAGGTGAATCCGCCGATGCCCATCTCAAGTGAATTGTTCTGAATCGGCCGAAAAATAATTAAAAAATATTACATGTCAATCAGAACGTAACACATGTTAAAGCTATTAAAATAATATTTAAAAATTAATTTAAGCTATTTTCATATTTATTAAAAAATAGCCTATTCAGGTCAGTATCGTATCATTTTCCGGCGATACAATATGTATTGGCTGATTCAGGCCGACACGGACCAATAATGACAACACTGGTTAAGAGACCATTTGATCTTGACCCCAACAATGGTCCATGAAACGGTTGTATATACTTACCAGGGTTTGGGCAATTCTTCCATATAAAACTCTTTATATGCTACTTCAAAATATTTGTTATGTCTTGAATTCTTGACCTACTTTCCTTCATGACCCAGAATTTTCAACGAGGTTTGTGGTGGTTGTAGAGGACTTGGGCTGACTTCTTTAGTGTGGCTAAGTAAGAGTTTCAGTGAAATTTAGATTATTTTTTGGAGTTGTATTCCTCTATTATTCTAATGGATGTTTTGCTGCTCTTCCAATCTTATGGTTTGCTTCATTTCTTTGATTATTTCACAATAATATTTTATGGAGAATAGGAACCATGGAATCAAGAATTTTTCTTTTGGGTTGCAACTGATGAGGGGACATGTTGCACAAAATTAACTGCATGCAATGAATTGATCTTAGAAAATTGTACGTAAATTCGAGCGGTACCGCTAAAACCCTAGCTTGCTCTTACAAGAAACGAAAAGAAAAAAGTACGAACGCTCTTCACTCATCGTTTGAATGTTGTTGGCCATCCTTCAATGAAAAATTTTGATTCATTGAAATCGCTGTTCAATTGAGCAAACTGCACAACCTCAAGGTATTAGGCATTAAATACCGACTTCAAGAAGTTTAAATTAATAAAGAAAGGGGATGGTCATCAAACTAGCTAGGGCTGGTAATTGAATCGAGCAGCTTGCGATTTGATTCCTCGGGAACTCATTCATGACTGGTTAGTATAGCTGGTGAGCCAAGCCATAGGCAGCTCCTTTGGCTTAAACGAGTTGACTCCGAGTGCAGGTGTTCTTCTCGGCTAGCCTCAAAAGAGCTTGTATAGCTAATATATAGTAATGCATCGGTGTTAAATGAAATATGCTAAAATGAAACGTGCTAAATAAAATTTTTAAGTTTTTTTCATTTTATTTTTAAATTCTAACCATACAGATGTGATCTATGTACTTGATTTTATAGGGATCAGCTATTGAAGTGTTGATTCCGACACATGGTTGGGTTTTTATAATATTTGAAAAATCAACGGTCTAAAAATCTTCCTAAAATTTTTAGGCTTCAAATATCATTTTTTTCATCAAAAAACACATGATCCAGATGTTGATTCCTCCTAAATCGACTATGCCCAATACATTTATGGGGTCCAAACTTAAAAAAAAATAATAGAAGAGCAGAAAAACCCATTTAGCTGGTTTCATTTAGCATAGACCGGCCATCTCTCTCTCTCTCTCTCTATATATATCTATCTATATATATATATATATATATATATATATATATATATATATATATATATATATATATATCAAACATGTAATGTTGTTCCACGAGCCAGCTCAACTTGTCTCATTCAGGGATGAGCCGAGTTCGGCACAGCTAACAAGAGCCAACCCCGAACATACCCTGTTCAGCTCGTTTACATGCCCTACCTCCACCTTTTAGGTTGTTTATCAAAAGGCTGGTGGTATACCTTGGGGGACCGACTATTGAGTGCACCTAAATAATCAAAGGTGCCCCAGTTACAAAATTGATGATACAATGTAAAAAAAACTTATTTGCCCAAGGAAATATATGAGACTATGCTAGCTGAGGAATGACTTTAAAGCTGCAACAGCGCAAGCCTTTCATTGTGAACTGTAACTGTACTTCAACACTTATCTTCCAACTGTAACTGTCACAATTAATTAGTGGTTATGTCACTCTTAATGTGGAAATGATATGGGATGGAGTTTTGGTGGGGAATGAGGTAGTTGGCTTAAAGAGGTAGGCAGATTCTACACATTTAAATGCATTGAATGCTAACTATTACATTATTATTTTTTGAGCAACTCTTTTATTTAATGCAGTCATTTGAGTAACTCAGAAGGGTTGTGGAACCCAGCCTAGTGTTCCTAACAGCTTGACTAGCGCCATGTATTTTAATTTTTTAACTCAAGAAGGTCCTTGGAGACACTGAACAAGTAGTATATTTGGGCGGAGCAGGTTATATGTTACACCCCCCCGAACAGGGCAGGTAGCCACATCTCATGTTCGGGGTGTCCCAATCAGCGCTACATATAAGATGCAGACCGGCTAGTATCCCCATGTGTGTCCGCATCACATAGCATCGTAATTTGGTGCCGTCGCAAAGACTTAAGTACCCTTTACCGCCATTCTCTTCCTCTGCCTGGAACAGACATAAATGCCCTCCATCTGGAAATCTGAATCGGCGGTTCATGAAAAGGACAAAACTGCCCTCCATCGTGATCGCGGTAAAATTTTCAGCAAAGTTTGCGTATGTAGCAAGCTTTATGTTGTAGGATTTAAATAGTTCAAAACAATTCATTTTCGCCCTAAGCAGAAAAGTCTACCGGAGCATACTTTGCCTTCATCTGTTGTCGCCGGATCTTCTGTTTCCTTCATCTGTTGTCGCCGGATCTTTTGTTTCCTTCATCTGTTGTCGTCGGATCATTCGTTGCCTTCTTTTGTTGCTGTCGGAGCATCTTTTCCTTTGCTCTGCTGCCGCCAGAGCATCCGTTTCCGTCTGTTTCTTACTCTACAGTTGGACTACCCAAAATCCCATCGTTTCGGTGAGTTTCGTGTAAGGTTTTGTTATGCAATTTGAAGGTTGCGATTTATACAACAATTTGTAAGTTTGAATATGCGTCGATTTATACATTCAAAGCAATAGCGATGTGTGTTTATTAAGATACCTCGATTTGTATATAGGTTTGCTAAATCTTACAACGATGTGTAGTTATGAAGCCAAATATTGCGACGATTTGTAATCATGATGATCGTTTAATGTGTTGTGCAGGTTAGCGATGTCTACAGCTCATCAGAGAAGAGATACTCCGTCGTTCTATGGGTTGTGTATTAGAGAAGTTATCTGTCAGTCCCATCTATCTCAATTATATGAAAGGCACCAAAATATACTGAAGATTGAGAATGATAAAGACAAGGAAAAAGCATTGGAATTGTATTATGCGGAGGATTATCCATCAGATATCGAGGCTGCGGACCAAAGGAAGAATGCTGAAGAACTGCAGAAGAAAGATGACCAAGAGAAGGCAAGGCAAAGAAATAAGGAGGAGAATGAAAAGAAAAGGCAAAGAAAGAAGGCAGAGGAGAGGGAAAGGCAAAAAAAAATGAGGAGGAGAGGGAAAGGCAATTGAACAATCTAGAGGATGCTAAGACGGAAGCGCGAAAGATGTTGTTGGATCATATAACAATGCGAAAGAGGGTAAAGTTATTGAAGGAGGCGGAGGAGAGGCGAAGGCAATTGAATAAGGAGGAGGAAGAGAAGGAACGAAATAAGCTTCAGCATGAGGAAGAAAAGGAGAGGCAAAGGAGGGAGAAGAAGTTTGAGGAAGAGAAGGAAAGGCAAAGGAAGGAGAAGGAGTTTGAGGAAGGGAAGGGAATGAAATGCAAAGGAAAGAGAAGGAGGATGAGGAAAAGAAGGAAAGAGAAAGGAAGGAGAAGAAGGAGGAGGAAGAAAAGGAAAGAGAAAGGAAGAAGCTGGAGAAGGAAGTTGAGGAAAGAAGGAAACAACACGAGGAAGAGAAAGAAAGGCGGCAGAAGGAGAATGAGGACGAGGAAAGAGAAAGGAAGGAGAAGGTGGAGGAGGAAGAGAAGGAAAGGGAAAAAAAGGAACAAATTGAAAATCAGACGCTACCGGTGATGGAGCTAGGGACGGTAAAAGTGGAAAAGCAGTGGGAGGCAGTGGACAAACCAGAAAGGCTTAGGTTGGAGGGATTGGTCGAACAGGAGAATAATGCGACCAAGGTAAATAAATTTGTCCTGTCTGTGAAGATTGAATACTATGTTTAGCGATTTGTGTATAGTGATTACTTTGTTATGTATTAATATGTATAGTGATTACTGTGATAGTGTGTGTGCAACCAATATTATTTATAGCGATTTATAGAATATTATTTATAAGTACATATGGTACCAATTAACAATTGGTACAAATAATATGTTATTGTGTGTTATAGGGAGGTCAGAAGAGAAGTAAAGCACCAGGTGAAAAGCTCGGTGGTCGGTGTTAGTGGCCTGTAGTTTTGTCATGGTATGGTCAACTTAGTGCATATCAGAAGGACCGATTACGAAATATGCACTTTGGTGGCCTTTTGGACCATCAATATTTTGAAACTTGCTGAAAGACCATGACCCACCTGGTAAATAAGTGGAATGATAAGACGAACATATTCCAATTTGATTCTTTTGAAATCACGATGACTCTAGAAGATGTGGCGAGGATCACTGACCTTAAGTGCGATGACAGTGCTATCCTATTACGGGATTCAAACTATAACGCAAGAAAAAAATGCGCGGTCCTTTTAGGAATGTCGATGGACGAATAGAGTCAATGTATTTCTGGTGGAATCAATTTCACATCAATGAAAGTCTCATTTTTTCGTAATAAATGGGAAGGCCGCTCCGCTACTTATGCATCTGAAATAGCTGACCAAGAGTTGCGCGACTTCATTCTTTATTTTTTGGGTCTTTATTTTTCGATTGTTCTGGTTCGAGAATAAGTTACATGTGGCTGCAGTACCTGGAAGACTTAGACGAAGTCGACAACTATGCATGGGGTGCCGCTATGCTCACACACTTGTACAGTCAACTCCACCGTGCGAATAAGGGTACGAAAACAGTCGAGGGATTTTGGTCATTTATTCAGGTATTTGTTTATTACATACTTAGTACTTGTAGACTAAGCTCCTTGAAAGTTGTAGTGTTACTAATATATTGTTTTTGTTAGGCTTGGGCGTGGGAACATATTATCTCATTGCGTTCATATTGTGGCCCTGCGATTTGTGGTTTTCCAAAGATCGGTCGCTGGGCTAAAATAAACTTCACAGTTCATAATGCTAAGTTTATTTTAGATGGGCTGCAACTAAATGAGGTAAATGTTCTAAAATTGTTTACAATCGGTCAACATTTATCATTCAATATTATAAATCGTTGAAATGTTTAGCATTCTTAAGTAATCATCGTTGCACGATTTTGTCTTTCTTAGTATATATCGTTGTCGTCATATCATTCTTAAGTAAATTGTAATATATTTGTCACTCGTTATTAAAAAGAATTACCAATGTACAGGTTTTGTGGAGACCGTATGGAGATGGGGAGGACGATGACCAAGACGTTGTTGCCGAGGCTGCTAGATTGTCTGACCGCGATTTGTGGTTGTTTTGCAATTATGAAGCCGAGTTGCAGCATGGTAGTCGAGTTCTCCTACAATCTGGCTTGGGGCAGTCTATCCCAAATAAGCCTTTGAAAGTGAGAAAGAAGATGAATAGTGGTGGGGCAGGAACGTGAATTGGCACGAACGCTACAGGGACGAAATATTAATTTGGAACACAGGTGGTGTTCGTGCTGTAGCGTATGATTATAAAGGACGACAATTTGATCCCTTTTATTTCCAAAGGTATTGAGAACCTATGCGGTGAAATCTAGAGATTGAGAAAATTGGGAACCCATGCCTCCAAACTGCCCCCTTTCATGTTGCATCCCAGCATTTACAACCCGTCTGTCGTCCCCCTCTAGCTACAACAACGATTCCCTCAGTAACAAATCGCGATGAAGAGCAAACACATATTACAAAAGAGAACGTTGTCTCCGCCGCAAGGTTCGAACTGATGAAGAGGGAGAATAAGAAATTAAGGATGAAAGTAAGCACTATGGGGAAACAATTGAAGTCAGTGGTAGAGATGATGACCAGTTTTATTAATCAGATGGACGCAACCAAGAGGCCACTGAGGATAGACAGTCCACCTAAAAAAAGAAAGAGACGAGTTTTCTATCATATTTCATCTAATTCGTCAAGTGCCACAGAATAAACCCTAGCTATTCTTTTCTATGACGATAGTTATTTGTTGTAATTCTATAAGTAATTGTCGTAATGTGACATTCTTTTATTGTTTAATTCTTTTTTATTACATGTAATATACATGTTTTGTTTATGGATCTTGTAAATAAATAAACTTGAATAAAAAATAGATGTCTGTTGTTTAGAAATCGTGGTATTGCCTAAACTCATCGATTGAATGAAAATCACAATATAACTTGCAATATAACTCGTCGTTTTTCAATAAAAACCGTAATGAAAATCGTAATGAAAATCGCAATAGATGTCTGATTGGCACGAGTAATATTGTTCACAAATCGCAATATAACTCATCGTTTTTTAATGAAAATCGCAAAACACATGCAATTTATGCGGTCAACAAGGTCCCGTAATCGACGTCAGGAAATGATTAAGGTCAGCATCGATATAGTAGATCATTTTTGTTCAGCAATCGTTGTATTTATCTCCGTCTTGATAGAAAATTGCAAAAAGGATTTGTGATGTATGCCGTGAACAATAATTGAACAAGTTCTGACTTCGTAAATGATAACAGTCAACAACGATAAGAAAAGTTTGATGCTCAGAAATCGCTATTGATGCTCATCAATAAATGCAAATCGCGCAATAGGTTGGCGGCCAAAGGCGGTACGATATTGTTTCTGCTCAAAAATCGCTCATTTACAGGGACACCTTAAATGCAAACCGCGAAATAGGATTGCAATTCATGTAGGAAATAGAACATTTGTTGTTTAGAAATTGCAATTTTCCATACGCGATTAATGGAGCCCAAAATAGCTATTATAGCTCAACCTCCTTTAATGCGACGTATATTGTCAACATTCGTTGTACACGTTAATTTCAATTGTATGCAATTAACAAATGTTACTAATGTTTGGTCGTGTAATAGGTTAGCGATTCATGCAACCGCCAATGGCTTGTAATAATCGCCTTTTGTAAACGGTGTAAGTCAACATCGATTTGCGATGTATGCGGACAACAAGACGAAACAATTTTGCCGGTGTTAAATGATAATAGTTTAAAGCGATAATGAACGTTTGTTGTTAAAAAACCGATAAGAAAAGTATATGTCATGAATATATCGATGTATCCACATATGATAATCAATACAATAATCATCAAAGATTATACATACCTGGACAACGGGTTTGGTCGGGTCGGGTCAATCTCCCACCCAACTATTGTTATAATATGCAGTCGAAACGACATTTTTATAATTAATGTAAAATGCGATCAATTAATTTGCGCGCGGTTTTTGAAAAAGGGTGGTATGTGAAACGATGTTTCCTTTATATTTGACTGACACCTCGATTCTGTAGATGCATCGCAAAAGGGTCATTGATATCTTCTTTCAGGCATGGCGTCGAAGAAGAGGACGATGGGAGCAATACGACCAGACATGGCGCCGATGAAGAAGAGGACAAATAGTCAGTTAGCGTCAATGAAGAAGAAGACAACCATATCTACAGGACCAACACTAGCGCTTAAGGCGTATAATTTTTGAACCTCGTGACCGGTTTAGGCAACATTTGCCTTTTTATGTCGTATATTCGATTTGTGTTATTTACTGTAGAAAATAATTTCAATGTCAAATTCTGAATACTATGCTCATGGTGCACTCAGTGCAACATCCACAGACAAGGGTGACCGACAATGCCCTAAAGAGTTCGAAGAGAACATCAATCAGATGCAAGATGAATTTGCAGACGGGAACACTATCAGTAATTTTGTACGTATGTAACCACTATCATTTTGTTGGTCATCGGTTTGTATGTTATGAAGTTCATAAATTTTTGCAACCACACAATGTGTGATTTCGTCAATTATATTCAAAGCAAGGCAACAAGCAATACCATAAGCATCATCACCCCTTATTTCATGGTATGTCTGTTCTGCTATAGTTTTATTTGCTTTTATGATTTACTCACTTTTCTTGGTGGTTAAACCTTACTATTTCGTGCAACAGACATATGTCCGACGAAAGCCATACAGCAGTAGATTCATAGATGCACTACCTTGTTGGAATCCCGATGATCACTGCGTAGACCTTTCGAATTTTGAAAAGGTAAGTGAACAAACCTCTTCTCCAAGGTTTAGTCTTAACATCCCCATCACGATACGTCAATGGATTTATAAAATATTGTATCGATTCGCAGATTTTACTTCCTACACTCTGGCAAAATCTCGAACATTGGGTCTTATACGAGATGAATTTACGGGAAAAACAACTATGGTGCTACAACTCATTGGACTGCCACAGTGGTGTAGAACGTGACGCTATGCGTTTGGTAAGCTTCTGTCCATAGGTGAATCATATCTATTTGCGGTGGACCGGATTTTACTATATTCTCCATTTATCACAGGTGAGATTCCTAAACGACCTTTTGGGTGTTGACATTGCCGAGTGGATGTTGCTCTATGCTCACGATGCTTCTTTACAAAGTAATGGGTTCGATTGTGGCATATTCGTAATGAAGCATATTGAAGCAATATGCAATAGAGAAGAACCTTGTTTTGACGCTGCATGAGCTTTGTATCCGCTGTTATTGGGGAATCCTTTTATATATTCGTTTCACATTACATATTTTGTTGCAGGAAGATATACCAGAATTACGCAACGAATTATGCCGAAACTTGATTGAGTTTAAAAAGTCGGTAGACATAAATAATCAGCCAACAAGACTACTTACAAAGGAAATGAATGGCACGATCCAGAAAAATTTAAAAGGCTGTAAATAGATTTCTAACAAATTTTGGAGACTGTCTACACCAATTTCCGTAGGCAAATTTTGTAAGACTACAAATTTTGTAAATCTGTCTTGGTTGAAATATAATTTAAACTTTACTAAACGTGCTTGTAAAGCATTGTACTGCTTCATCTACGAAAAATAAATTGTAACAAAAAATAGTTTTGTGTTGTATGCGGTGAACCAATGCTAGTAATGCTGCTCTTCAGTAATTAAAAATACTGCACAACGAAAGATATTTTGTTGCTGTTACAAAATTTTTGTATAACTCACACTCCGTGAATGAAAATCGCGGAAATAGATTTCCTCTTTATGTGGTCCACAAAAGCACGTAATGTTTGCCCTTAACAAATGCTGAAGTAATTATCGATAAGAAGGATTTGTTCTCAGAAATTGTTGTATTGCTGAACTTACGAGAATGAAAATCATAATATATATGCCCCATCGTGAATAAAAATAGTGCATAGCTAAAAGAGATGCTTCATGCTTAGAAATTGTTCTATTGCTCAATCTTATTGAATTAAAATCGAAGCTGGCGAACCAGTCTGAACAATGTCTCATTTTCTGTGATGGGTTTAGTTGGGAGAGTGACTCAGGGCGACCCATTGTCGAGGTGTAAATCCATATCCTACCCCTGAGGCGATTTGTTGGGACGAGGGTGGACCCATTGTCGAGTTAGATTTATATTAAACCAAAAAATATTTCTATAATCCAACCCACACGATACATGCTACCATCATTTGAACTACTATGTCCAATCACATTGATTAGTTTTGTATACAGCTTTATGAAATGACATTGTTTAATTTCATTAATGCGGAGTGTATTTTATTTAAGATTTGCTCTCTGCTTTTGAAAACTGACGTATTTATTTGAAAACTGGCGGAGGGTGATAGGACGTTTCATTTATATATGAATGACACATCATACAGGTTAAAGATGTGTTCCACTTTGCTTCGTGAATAAGGAACCGGCAAACCGACAATTTCTGCATAAACGACTTGTTCTTGAATCGAGTGTATAACCGGCTTCATCGCAATTGAGGTATCCGTCTAGACTTATTTCAGATGTCCGTAAACTCATAATTAAAGGAAATGTCGTTTCACAGTCCAAAATTTTTTAAATTATTACACAAGATTTCATGGTAGTAGCTGTCAAGATGACGTTAGACCATGATTTCTGAACGACAAACCTGTCTTATCGCTGTGTACTATTTCTAATTACGAAAGCGACATTAATAGCTCTTGTTGACCACATTCATCGCAAATCTCTTTTGCGATTTTCATTCAGTGAGTGTGAGCAAATAAGCGATGTGTAAACATGAAGCATTTCCTATCGATGTTGACCATTATCATTTCGAACATTATAAGCCTTTGTTTATTGCATACATCGCATTCTAATTTTGCGATTGTCAATCAAGCGGGTTGAGCACACATCTTTTATCAATTAAAAGATTTCATTACTTGCGCATGCTGACCGTATAAATCAATATTTTCCTTGCGATTTGCAATCAATGACGACGAAGAATACTGCGATTTCTGAACAAAGAACGTTCTTTATCGCTATTGAGTATTACTATTTTAGGGCGAACATATACATATTTTTTTAGAGCATGCATAAATCATGTTTGCTGTAAGATATGCGCTTATGATAAAGGTCAAAAGCAATAAGATATGTTTGCTGATCAGAAATCGCTCTTTTGCTGAGACTTTAAATGCAAACCGCGAAATAGGATTGCGATTCATGCGATCAACAACGGCTTGTAATAGTCGGTCGAAATAGGATTGATTACACACAAGTTGGTTGTACCATCTCTAAAATCTACTTGAAATAGATGAACATGAAATTACTCTGGCGTGGTGGGCACCGTTGTTCGTCGCCTTTTAGATTCTCGTGGCCGCTGCGTTAGTTTCTCCTCCGCAATTAGAAAGGCCATCAATTTTTGGCAGAGTTCTTTGCGGAATTCAGGTATATCAACCTGCAAAAAAAACTGTAATGTGGAACCAATAGACATGCATTTAATCCCCAATAACAGAGGCCAAGAAATGACATACAGTGTCGAAACAAGGTTCTGCACCATTGTATATCGCTTCAATGTACTTCATTATAAATACGCCGCAATCAACGCCATTATTTTGTAAAGGAGCATGGTCTGCCCTACGATAGATCCACTCGCTAACGTCGACTCCCAAAATGCCTTTGATGAAACCGATCTGAGAATAATGTGAACGAAAGTAAATTCATGACCCCAGTACATGACAGAATACTCCTATAGATGGAATCTTACGAGATGAGAAATGTCAAGTTGTAAACCACTGTCAACATCCAACGAATTGTAACACCATAGTTGTTTTTCATGTAAATCCATCACGTATAAGACCCAATGCTTTTCAGATTGTCAGAGTGTAAGAATCAATATCTGCAAATGGAATATAAAAATGCAGTTAGCACTGTTATGTTGTAACCTTGCACTCTAGGTTTGTTTACTTACTTTTTCACTTGACAAAAGGTCTCTGCAATGATTACCGTTAACCCAGTAAGGTAGGCCGTCTTTAAATCCATTGGAGTATGGAAAATGATGTAAGATAGTCTGCAAACTGGAACATTGTTAACAACAATGTTAAAATACGAATCACTTGGACTAAATCAATAACCAAAAAAAACATAAAATACAACCGATATACCATGAAATAAGGGCTAGCGATGCTTATAGTTTTGCTTGTTGCATTGCTTTTAATATAACTGATGAAATCGGATATAGTCTGTTTGTAGCAAATATGATGTTGTTAACGTACGTACACATGGCTTACGTATATAGATGACTCCTACTAGTTTCATACAAACAAAATTACTGATCATGTTGCATTGTGCGAATTCATCGTGCATCCATTTGATGTCCTCCAAGAGTGATTGACTGAGTTTTCACCCAACTTCCTCGGTGGATGTTCTACTGAAATGAATAAGGAATTTGCAATGAACGATATTGTAATTACATTATATAGTACTCAATACAAATCACAAAAACAGTATGAAAGAGACGAATTTTGATGAAAATGGAGATAATGTGTAGACAATATACGCCAGATTCACCATCGTTGGTCGTGTAGTTGTCTTGGTCTGCCTCATCGACCACAATTTGCTATGTAGCTGGTTACATGTTCGAGTGACAAACTCCAGGTTTATAAAGGAACCGTCAGTTTTACTGTTCGTTGTTCATGAAGTAGAAGATAATCACACCATCCAGTACTTCTGCCACTATTTATAAGCTAAAATATCTATTGCTCAACCATCGTGATCAATGAATAATGTACGATCAATGAAAAATTTGTCAATACATCCTTTGCTGTCCGCATGAATCACATATGTGTCCTACGATTTACATTCAATGACGACGAGGAAAATAGTCGCACTGTACTGTATTATTTGTTATCCGTTGAGGCTTCATGTTTAATTTTCGTCTCGATTTGTACTGTATCATGCTATAAGTACATCGATTTCTGTATTGAAATCGTTACTTTATTATAAATTTCTCATAAAATTGATGCACAGTATTTGAACTACGAATCGTTGTAAATCTGTATTAAGCGTATACGAATGACTGTTATAGATTTCTCATATAAATCGCAGCCGAATTACTGCACAAATCGCTATACAACGAATACAAAATCGATTCATACACCACCAAGCACAGACCACAAATCGTCACCGACAAATCAAAATCCAGCGAATACGAAAGACTTCCTCGGCAAGATCAATGGACGTCCTAAGAGTTCTGCTGCGGTCCGAATAAGAAGGAAAACCCAACAATTTCTCAGTAAACGAGCTTCGCTGTAAACCCTAAACTCTTAACAAATCTGACAATGTAGAAATCGGGTCATGCAAAGAGGCATGACAACGTAATTTAATAGCCCAAACGAGATTCCTGTGTACCAGTTTTCTCTTACGAATTTATCAGAGCCTGTCATGAAACAGAAAATATAAAACACTGCCTTAAGTACCACAAGAAATGCAAACCTCATCCCAACATTGATTACATACCAAAAGACTTATAGAACTGAAGCTATCGTTGCCGAAAATTTGGTCGGGAGGAATGAAGGTTAGCACGTTGGGTATTACGTCTTTAGGGTATTGCTGCATGTTGGACATTACATGAGTTAGACATTGACAAGCTTCGTGTAATGGGAAGCTTTATAATGTCTTACATACCTGTTCATGAGAAGGGCTTTGTTGCTTTTGATTAGAGGTTGGTTGTTTCTTAGATCTTTTCTTGCCAACCAATTCTAGTGCACCCTTTGTCCTCCGATGACTGCGATCAGAGGCAGGTTTTCTTTTGATACCCTTCGCTTCATGAATATGTCCATCATAATCAACAACGTTCACTACTGACTTGTTGAAGATGATGTTTAGGCTACGACGCAACTTCTCAGGAGTGTCAAGCGAAGCATGATTTTCACATACGTTGTTCAATCCCATTATCTTCGACTGATATTCATTCACCGTAATGGACTGAAGGTTAATTAACTGCACGTTTTCAAGTAACTCCCTTGACGCTTTTCTCATGCATACATAGCCTTCTTCACTTCTCGATGCCAAATCAGCAACATGCATAAATGACCTACACAGTTGTTGGTAACGGAAAGCTATGTGGCACTTCTCATCGACACCAAATTTACTCACATTGTCCATATCAAGCATTTCAATCTTTGCTAGTCTTCTCCATCTTCGCATTACATAAGACTCCGGTATTTTATGTATCTTCTCTTGATTAAGTGCCTTTAATGCATGACAACATAAAATACCTTTGAATTCATACATTTTGCATGAACATTCAACTCTTCCATTATCCACATTGTACGTGACATATGCTTATTGCCTTTTGTGATGCTTTTCGCCCTCCCATAAAATACGGTATTTGCGAATATTCTCGGTTTGCACGAGTCCTTCTATATTGCAATTCATGACATGAAACACCTCTTTCTTGATCCATTCAAATACAGTTAGTGTATACAGATCTGCAGGTCGCATCAATATTTCATGCCAAAAGTTGGAGGTCGTGTATTGAAGCATTTCACGTCTTGTTCAAGCTCATTCTGTCTTAGACCGTCTACAAATAATTCATATTATTCTATAAAGTGAAACATTGTTAAACATGAATACAGGGTTTTCTTTAGCGTGACATGCATAGATTCAACTCTTTGTGTGCTTATCATACCTGCACAAAAGTATTGTCTTCCATATGCCAATGCTCACTTCTCTTTTTCTGCATATAAATTTTGTAACCACAAACAATCTTCAAGGTCGTATGTCTGAATCCTTTCCTCCCAATCAGACATAAAGGTGATCTCGTCTACGCTCTCAAGTACACACCTAGTAAACTTCTTATCAAACCCTGTCTTCTGATTAAATATGTGTCCTATATTCTTTGATGCATTTTGAAAGATATGCCACAAACATAGGCGGTGATGTGCATCTGGCCACACATGAAGCACTGCAGTCACAATTGCGTGATCACCATCTGTAAGTACAGTTTCAGGATGCTTCCCGTTCATTGCCTGTGTAAGTACTCTGAACAACCACTCAAAGCTTTCCTTGGTCGGGTCATACACAAAAGCACCGCCTAATATACAACTCTGTGTGTGATGGTTCACTCCCACAAACTGCGCAAATGATCACTGTTCATTATTAATCTTTACTGTAGTATCAAATACAAGCACATTATTGAAGCATTCATAATCTACTCTTGACTTTGCATCTGCCCAAAACATATTCACAACATATCCATCTTCATCCAGTTGCATTGCACTAAAGAAACCAAGGTCATTGCTTAATTTCTTCTGTAAGTAATCAACCAAAGAACATATTTCTCCTTTCTTCATGCTATATGTCCTCTTCCTTCTCAAGTGGTTTCTTAGATCCAAATGTGTGAATGGCACATTATCGCGACCACCATCTATGTGGGCAAACAAATTATATGTCTTCCTTGGTGCAATGTCGACGCTATCAGTTATTTCAGCCATTGCAGCATGTGCTACAGTTAATTTACGATGTGACCTTAACATAGGAGTCATAAATGACACAGATAAATCATGATTATGATCACTGATTAAAGTATAAACTAGAAATTTTCCATTCGGATGTCTTCTCAAAACCATTCTTGCTTGACATCCACATCTTGATTCTGACATGCTCCTTGTTGGATTTCCCATTGATTTCTTCCAAGCTTGCTTGGAACAAACATATGTCTTTCTCACCACGAAACCCTATGCATTTTTTGCCCAAGAAAAACTTCTCACACTGAAGACAACTTTTAAGGCATAATCATTGTAAAATTTATATGCAGCTTCCTCATTATTAAACTGCATTCCTTCTATCGGAACATAGTCAAGTGTACTTCCATGTTCATTCCCAGTGCCTACACTTTTATTATGTGTACTGTCATGATAATTTACCTCATTATTGAATTGCATTTCTTTTACTAGAACATTCAAGTCAAGAGTGAGTCTAATGCCTGCACCCTTCTTATCATGTGCATCATTAGTGCAGATGTTCAATTCTTCATTGGCGTCATTAGTACAGATGTTCAATTCTCCATATCTTTCAATTGATTGAGCTAGATCATCTTCATTACAACCTGATGATAAGCTCAACAATGTTATAAGCAATATATCAGTTTGTGTTGCCCAGCAAAATAGCAAACAAATCGATATTAACTAACAAAAACAATATCTCACAAATCAGTAGTATGTTACTAATACAGCGGTTTGAGATACAATGCATATAATGAGTGAATGTAGGATACCTGATGGGGTAGAGGCCCTTGCTAGCATTTGTAAACAAGCATTCTTGTCAACAGGTCCCAGTGTATTACAAATATCGATAAGTTTCCAACCATCGTAAGAACAAGATCTACCTACAGTAACAAAACAATGCCTTAATGGCACACAAGACGGCATGCGTTCTTCATCGACAGCATGATGAGACAAAAAGCTACTCACGACGCTTTAATGACACTGGTCAGAATTTTTATGCATCATTGCTTTCTTCCGTAATGCCCAACGACAACACAAAAGAAGAGAAGACACGAGAATGTTTTGTAAGCAATATATCATATTGCGTTAGCAAGCGCATACATTTACTACGATTTAATCAGGATGCATATTACAACGGATACCAATAAGGGTTAGCAAGTCAAAGAATCGATTTAATGAATGACAATATAAAAGCAAGTGCGGTTTGATATTTGCTTATATTGAGCATTGAGTTCTCACTTACCATGCCAATAAAAGACACGAAATGTCATACATGTATGTTGACAATAATGCTGTCAGTAGATCCAATAGGCTGTGAAGCGAGTTCAATAGAAATCGCTGACAGAGCAGCGATTTGAATGCGAAAATCGCCATCGCATGGGTGTAACGATGTGTTTCTGCATGCACACATTTTCAAAGTCTGTGTACAAATATCTTATGAATACATATTACAAAACATATAATATCTTACAAATCGCTATACATATCGAATAATATATTAAAAATCGATACGGCAGTTCAGCATAATAACTTACAAATCGACAATACAAAACCATAATATCTAAAAGGTCGATAAATATATCGCACAATAAATTACAAATCGATACGGAAGAAATTGAGCATAATAGCCAACAAATCGATATTAACTAACAAAACAATATCTCACAAATCGGTAGTATGTTACTAATACAGTGGTTTGAGATACAATGCATATAATGAGTGAATGTAGGATACCTGATGGGGTAGAGGACCTTCCTAGCATTTGTAAACAAACATTCTTGTCAACAGGTCCCAACGTCTTACAAATATCGATAAGTTTCCAACCATCGTAAGAACAAGATCTACCTGGAGTAACAAAACAATGCCTTAATGGCACACAAGATGACATGCGTTCTTCATCGATAGCATGATGAGATGAAAAGCTATTCACGACGCCTTAATGGCACTGGTTGGAATGTGTGTGCATCATTGATTTCTTCCATAATGCCTAACGACAACAAAAATGAAGAGAAGACACAAGAATGTTTTGTAACACAAGGCAGACACGAGAAGGCGACAATGTGTTGTAAAACAGGATAAAAAACATGGCAAAAACCTCGACTAGAGACGAAGGCAAAGCTTGCGTTAACAATGGGATCTACTGTTACAGAAGATGGCGCAAGAGTTTAATGAATAGCGAACGTCTAGAGGACTTTTTTGTCCTTTTCTCAAATCGTAGTTTCCCAACTTTTGAATGGAGAATATTTTTGTCATTTCATCGAACCGTCATTTTAGGGCAAGGAAAGCAAGGGTGATTAAGTCTTTTCAACAACACCAGAGTCCGATGCAAAGTTATGTCAACATACACGGGAATATGAGCCCCATGTGCGTAAATACGTGGCGCTCATTCACCCCCCCGAGCACAAACGTGGGATTCAGTGAATCATCAGGGGGTAGCATACACCACCCTGGGTAGTCAGAGCAGTTACTGTTATATTGCATTTTGCCAATGCTCAGTTATATTCAATCCCCACCGCAGATCTCCTTTAGGAAGCTTGCATCTCACTTGGGATTTGTGAGAGTGGTGTCCACTCATGCCTCTATTAAGTGAGATGTGCGGTGGTGATGGAATATAACCAGTAATTTGGTTATATGCAACATGACTATAACCGTTCTAGTGAGAAAAAGTTCGATAGATATGCTGGATAGGCTCACCAAGCAGAACATGAATGATAAGTACTCGGCTCCGCCAAACTCCTATGAGCTCATTAAGTAGTAAAAATTTATCATATAGCATATGAACATAATATTGAACTTTTTTTTTATATTTACACGGAGAATCACAGCCAAGATCAGAGACCAAGCCGACCTGGCTCTTCCTGCCGTACTTATGGACCATACTACAAAACAACTTATCCATAAACAGACTTAAGAATTGCCATAAATTAGGGGTCGTTCAATATAAGACCATCAATATGCTAGGTGTGCCCAACAAATGGTTCAACGTATATATATATATTGAAGCGTTCTATGTGAGTTAAGATGGTTCTAGTTAGATTTCTTCAAGATAAAAATTAGAGATTTAAATGAGCTCTTCCTCAACAAGTATTTTCAACCTAAATGGAATTTTGGAAATGTCAATGTACTTAGTTTATTCTTATTTGCTCATCAACAAAACCCAAATTTTGTTCGAGTCTCTCTTGTTGATTCATGCTTGTCGATCGTGTGAAGAAATCCCATGACCACCCTGCCTTACGTGGCCCACCTCTGAAAATACAACCGTGCCAGTGGGGTTTGATCTGGTGCCTTCATCTCAGCACCCTCAGATCCTTTTTGTATGTGGTTGGATCTCTAATCCGTGGATTCAAAGGTGCACTAAACACGGGGACCTGCGTAGTTTCAGAAATGAGAATTATTTTTTTTTTAAAGGCAAGCTGGGGTTAGGCAGACCCTTACCAGTTATACAACAATACCATTGGGTTTTGAACCTGCAACGTCCCAAGGTGACATGCACTGGCTGCTCCTACCATACAAGCGGAGCCCCAGTTGGTAGAAGTGAGAAATATTTCAATCTAGGGCTCTGCTTCATCACATCCAAAGATGGAGAAAACTGAAAGCATGAGTGTGTTTGCCAATGTTTTTGTTATGTGTGATGTGAATTCCAGGCCCGCTCCATTTAATGATCCGAATCCAATTATTTAAAGAAATTTTAGGATGATGCTTGTGGTGGTGGTGGAGGGCTTGAGCCACGCCATTAGGGTTTCCTTTTATTTTACGAGAACAACGCCTCCTTTTCAGAGGGGAAGATGCGTTTCCGGGTTTTATGGATTCGATCTCGGACACGCGGACATGAATGCAGACACATATCACCAATATTTTAATATTATTATGATATTTTTAATGATTTTAGTACTATTTTAATAAAAATGGTTTTTTAACATTAAAATAACAAAAAAACATAGTTTTTTATTGACTAAAAATTTAAAATTTTCGTGCCCTCGTGTCCCATATATTCCAATTTTTTTTTTGAATTTACAAACCGCATGATGCATCCCGTGTCCACGTATCTTTGTGACAGCTTCCATCAGAGTTGGTACTCACAGTTGTATTTATCTGTTGTTACAAATGGATTTCTTGCTATTCTTTTCTCTTGCTTGCTTGTATAACCAGCTGGAGCTCTGCTTATCTGGTAGGAGCAGCTAATGCACGTCACCTTGTGTTGGGAAGTTGAAAGTTCAAATCTCAATGGTAGGAGGTCTGACTAACCCCAGCTTGCCTATAAAACAAGAAAAATGTTTTACTTGTTTGGTAGCTCTTAGTGCACGTCACCATGTGTTTTGACAGAGAATGCTAGGGTTAGGCAGACCCTTAACGGTTATACAACCATACCATTGGGATTCGAACTTACAACATCCCAACATAAGGTGACGTGCACTAATTGCTCCTGCCAGAGGTGCACGTAACCATGTGTTGGGACGTTACAAGTTCAAAACACAATGGTATGTTGCGTACCTGTCAGCTTGCCTTTCAAAATAAAAATGTCTTGGTTATTTTCAACCGTTTTAATGGTTTTTTTTAAGAATAATCAGTTCAATAAAAGAGTAATAAAAAACAGGTCTGGTGACCAGAAGTCACCGACATCCAGAGTGCAGATTCAGCCAAAATAAAAAGAAAATACTCTTTTTTTTTTATAGAAAAAAAAGAAAATATAGTCAGAACATGGAGAAGATCAGGGTGTATTTTTTGTTGGCCCACCATTTCGACATTCACGAACCCAATGGACATCAGAGGTGATGGGTAGATGTGAAGGCATTAAGATGAAGGCGCCAGATCAAACCCTGCTGTCCATGAGGTTGGCACCTGCGATGGTGATGACTAGCAACAGTTTCAACCCCATCACAATAAAGGGTTTTATGGTTTAATGCTGCACGGCTGCATTTATTAACGAATAAATTCCTGGACATGCTTATTGATTTGCATTGAAAAGGAGGCTTATAAACATTGTGCATTTGGGGAATAGATTAATAGTGAGGATTGGATCAGTGAAATGGAAATGAAAGATGAAAGGTTTTGGTCCAAAGTTGGTCGTGTCACTTTGAAGATCAGACAAACATTCACCATCATCATGGTCATCATGATCAAGCCTTATCCCAACTACAGAGGGCAGAGGATCAGGTGCAATGTGATTGCACACTTTTAAGATATATACAATCTCTCAGTTGTAGAGCCCAAGAAATGAAGGGTCATCAAAAAAAAGAAAAACAGATGAGAGGAACCAAACTCTCCTGATATAAGCATCGAACTAAGGTTACCAGAATCGAAGTGAATCAGCTAATATCGGCCAAAAATCAATTCGTTTAAGGTCGATTCGAGCCCACAATCACCCCTTTTGTTTCAGATTTTTTACTTTTTGATTTTTATAATATTTATTTTAAAAAAATAAAATTAACTGGTTCAGATCGATTTGTTTTGAGCGTGAATGACCAATTCTGAATTGTTTTGAAATCTATTAAAGTCTGAAACCTATTACGACAATTTGTTGAACCACTTTAATTATCTTCAACTTGACAATTCTTAAATGCACAAAACTGATTCACCATATCACTCTTCACTAATGAATTTCACTAAAAGCAATGATCCACCCCAAAAATAAATCACTACAAGGATGAGGGTCAATAGCGGCGACAAAAAATCTCGCCACTATTGATCAAGCAATAACGACGAGATTTTTATCCGGGCTAATTGATAGGTAATAGCGTGAACATAAATATATCGCCATTATTACTCTACTACAGCCATAATGTCACTACTATAGCTTCATCAATAATAGTGATATTTATGTCCCCCACAAGTGCCTTGGCCCTGAACACATCTCTCTGTTAAAGACCTATGTATAACAACAAGATTTTTTAGCTGTTAGATGTTGTGTTAAAACACATTAACAGATATATTTAACGGGCAGAAGATCTCATCGTTATTGATCAATAAAGGCGAGATCTTGCTATTATAGGGTTACTATATAATGGTGACAGTTATGTCGCCATAATAGAGTGAGGTCAAAGTCCCCATTTGACCAACATTTAAGAAATTTTTTTAAGAGGGCACCGACAGTGGCCTCCCACTCTTTTCCTTTCTCTCGTCTATCCCCGCTCTCTCATCTCTTGATCCATGTTGACTTCGGTGAGTGCCTCCCTCTTCGCTGCTCACTCTGGTGACCCCCTCCTTGACTTCCTCCTCTTTCTCATTCCCGTTCTCTCGTCTCTCTCTGCTCTCTCGTCTCTCTCATTGTTGGCACATATAGGGAATCAACTCTGCAGTCTTGCTCGTTGTTGCAAGGTACTCTCTCTATGAATCCTATGGTGTGTGTTTTTTAAACTCATGCATGTTCGATTGAATATGAGTTTTAGTTTTGGGGTTTCTTTTTTAGGGTATTTTTTTGCTTTCTATGAAATGAAGTATGCGATCAGGGTGTTGCTTTGTTAGTAGGTTTCCCGATCTATTGCATATTGATGAAAATCTAGTGTAAAACATTATGTTATGTTCCGACGATCAGGGTGTTACTTTATTTCTATATTTTATTCTTTTTTTGGTGACTGCTTGCAAAGTAGGCCTACTGTTTGGATTCTTTCTTGACCATTTGATTGTTTACCATGGTAAAATAGGGTGTTTGATTTTGAATTTGGAAAATTTTTCTGCTATTCTCTTTTGCTATTTGGATTCTTGCTTGACCATTTATTTTTTTACAACATGCAATGGATTCTACCTCTGTTTTAGATTTGTTTATGTTTTTGAGGAACTAGGTTTTGTACTATATGAATATACTTGAGGAATTTGGATGGAGTAGGTGCAAAATGAGATAGAATTGGTGCAATTCTTGATGTAATTTGTTTTGATTTTGGATCCTATGGCCTTTAACTCAGTGATAGAAATGAAGTATTTGTAGGTTCAACCTTACTTTTTTTAACTTTGATTATATGGATTTCTCAGTGAATTTAAGATAGGGAGGAGAAATATATGCATTTTGACTTGATTTTGCTTACCATTGCAGTTGTATCTCTCTGCATTGTTAGATCTCTGATCTTTCATTAGGTTATTGGTGATTTGAAGTTATTTCTAAATTCAATTTTAATTTTGTTAGTTTTCTCAGTTTTTTTCATTTCAGTACATAGAACTTTAAGTAATTGAGTATTGGATTTGGTTTCTTATGTTTGTTATGATTATTTGGAAATTATTTTGTTTTTTGGAATCTTTTTGTTGCTCTTTTGAAAGAAATTTTTGCATTTTTTATGTTTAGTATATGTTTTATGGTTGTCTTTGTTTTTCTTCTTCTCTTTCTTTCTTTTGGTGGAAACTTAAGCCTCTTTTGTATTTTCAAGTTTTATCATTCTTATTTCATGTTGTTTGTACATGTGCATCTAGTAAAAATAAGCTTACATGAATGAAAATATACTAGAGATCTAATTAGGCAAATAAGCCATAGATGGCTTCCAACTGACAACTCAAATCAACAACAATCAATTAGTTCTTGCAAAGTAAGCATGCCACCTGCTTATTAAATTATGCTTATTGTAGATTTGAGTTTAACTTTTTGGACAAGAATTGAATTCTGGAATCTGCATTCAATATTAACTCTGGTTATGGTTTTTTTTTTATTTGCACTTTAAGAATCCCTGATAGAATGCTACATGCTAATTAGGTTTTGAAATATATTTTTTGAAATGAATGCTTATGTAACTATGTACTTATATTTTGAATAGAGATTGAACTTAGTTTAGAATTTTTGTAATTTGTTACTCTTGGATGAATTTAGTTGATCTTTTGGTACATGGGTCTTAGTAGGTCACATGTTTTGTTTTGGGATTCGTACACTGCAACATGTCTCCATTACAAGCAGAGAAGAAAAGCTGTGTTGCTAGAAAGTCCTAATTGGTTGGTGGACTTATGGCTAGACTCAGAAATTGATATAAGTGCAATTGAACATCTACCTATTGAAAAGTTGACAAAGCATCTAGGGTCACAAAGGATGTATAATATAAGTGCATGTGTTGTGTAATATAAGTGCATATGTTATTGCTCTGTTGTCTACCTTTGTGTACCTTTTCCTTCTGTAATTTGTGAATCGGTTCTTCGTAATATTTATCAAGTTTAATGTTGTTTATGTATGATAGTGAATATTTATGTATGATTCAATTTTGTACAATATAGTCTGATTTAATATTGTTTGCTACAGATTTCAACATATTTACAATGAGAATGTGGGCATTCTTCCTCTCTCAGGATCGGTTCACCACCCGCCAACCAAGGTGAACACTTAGCTGTGATCAATTTCAGATTATAGGTGGGTGATACTTCAAGTGAGGAAGAGGTGCCCCCCACACACTACAGGCCACTGCAGCTTCAGTGTCGTCCATGACGGTCTCGAGTAAATATTAATCCAGTATTTCTTTATTACAATTAAAATTTTATTGTTGTCATTCTTATTAATATTTATTTTGTTTCTTACTACAAATTAACAATTGCAGAATCTTTTCATTGCAAACATGGGAAGAACAAATGTGTAGCCCACCAAAAGCAAGTCAAGCAATAAAAGGCATCAGTAACTATCAAGCTTGAGATGCAAGGAGTCATGGGTGAGGGCTCCTTTGTATTCTCTAAGAGGCTTTCGTGCATCATCAAGGAGCAAGTCATACTCACTTATAACTCATAGAAGGTCTTAGACGATGAGAAGATAATGTTGTGTGAGGCAGTTTATATAAGTATATTGTATAACTATAGTTTGATAAACAAATTAATTCATAAAATGAGTGTTACTAACTATATTTTGATAATTTGATGTTGAAAGAGTTTGATTTAAATAAAAATATACATGAACATCAATGGTGCATGGAGAATCAACTTCAAATATCATACTCAAGGGTACGAAAAGGTTTTTACAAGTACTACTAGAAGTTTCAAAACCATGATGTAGCATAACATTCTCCCGAAGGAGTCAATATGAAGTGTGGAAAGGGATTGCACATTTTTCACCGAAGTCTTTTGGACGGTAAATATTAGATGTATATTTATAAGTAAATAAATGTTTAAATTTTAGATTTTTGTCTACTGATTGATCTTCTTTTGGTTAACAACGAGTGTCAAAGAAAAATTCAACGAATAGAGAAAAACAGACTGTTCAACATACCAGTGAATTATCTTCGTACCTCCAGAGGTATCATATGAGGATAAGTTTTTTATTTCTTAAGTTTATTTTTTTCATATAGTATAGTGCTAAATATGTTTAATCTAATAGATTCTTAATTTGTTATTTGTAGATTGAAATAGATGGACAAAAATTGACGATGAGTGCATTCTACAAAGAGACACACACCCATTCAGATCTCATAACATTCATATGTAGCGAAGCAGAAGACACTTTTGTAAGTAACTCTCACTTTGTAGTATCACATTCATTAATTTTATTTTGTACATTATCACTAGTTACTAATAACCAATTATTAATGATATGTAAACGAAACTGCGTTCTATGAAGACTGAAAATTCAATATCTTCTTCACAATAAAGCTCATCGATAATGCAGTAAGACATTTTTGTTAAGGTCCTCGGAGAGTGATACAGAAATGTGAGAGGGGTGGATGCATTTTTTACTCTATCTAAACCATCCTACTCTAGCCAGACCCAAATTTTGCACCTATTTACTCAACTGAAAGTGATGCAGATGGAGGTCTAATAATTAAAAGATGAAATAGTGCGAGAGAAAGAAGCAACTAGGAAGCTTAGAGAGGAGATGCAGGCTTTCATGGATGAGGAAAGACAGAACCTCACATCCTAGATCTAAAATTTTTAAACTCTTTGCTTATATGAGATATTTATATGCTTTGATAAATTAACTCTTTGTTGCAATTGATATAATTAAATTTTGATTTATGTGAATATTAGAAGTGTATACATTTGTTGCATGTTTGAAGAAGATGAAATAAAGTGTAAGAAGTTTGTATTTGAAGTATGTTTGTTGCAAACTTGGAGAGGATGTAGTGGGTTTGTATTTGAAGTATGTTTGTTGCAGACTTGAAGAAGATGTAAGGAGGTTTATATTTTTTAGGTATATTTTTTTTTTGAAGTGTATTTGAAGTTTTTGTTGAATATATGTTTTAAGTGTATGTCAATAGTTTGAAGTGAATGTTTGAGGATGTATATTTGAAGTGTAATATATATTATTTTTATTGAATGTATGTTTCAGTTGTTAATTTTAATATATTTGAAGTTTTTGTTGAAGTATATATTTGAAATGTATGTATTTGAATATAATTTTTTTTTAAACTAATTGTAGTTTTAAATTTATAGGTTTATATTTTATAACAACGACATTATTGTCTCATCGTTATAGGTGAGATCCCTTGCTTGTCGTTATAGCTAACCAATAATGATGAGTTAATTCTTCCTGTTATATCCTACATCGAAGAGTTAATTCTCCTTGTTGTATCCTATAATGGTGACACATGAATGTTATAACCTATAGGTAGTCTATAACGGCAATCCAAAGATCTTGTTGTTATAGGATATCTCACCGTTAAGACAATATCTTCGTTATAGGCTACCTCACCACTATTAGTGTTCCCAGTTCTAGCAAGTAATCTCGTTAGTCATGGGTCACCTTTAATGGTGACCTATAAATATCATCGTTATTGGTCAACAAAGGCCATTTCTTTAGAATGACTTAACGGCAAGAATTCTCACCACTATAAGCATATAGCAGCGAGAAGTAGAGCAATAGCAGCAAAAAAAAAATGTCACTATTGACCCTCATCAGTGTAGTGAATCCTTTAGGTTGTGTTTGACTCAATGGACAAATGCGGTCTGGACATGCCAACTGGTGTTTGTCTAGGACTAGCGAGTCACATCCCTAGGGGTGCGACTCACATGTTTCCTCATGTCTGGTTGAAAACAAATGTCGAGGTGTATGTTTGTCCTGTCTGGGATGCATTCCATACCAGATATCAAATGTGGAACAATGCCCAGGCAAGGACGGATCAGTCCTCACCAGGGTGTCAGTGATCCACCACAAGGGGTGCGCATTAGGCCAGCCTGGCCCAACCCAGCTTGGGCTCGTTTAGAGCTCGGCCAGCCAGGCTTTAAGTGCGGCCCAGTCGAAGATGGTTTGGCCCATTTACTAATGGGTCGGGTTTTGGCTCTGTTCTTTACGTACTCGGGTTTGAAGAGCAGCCCATGACCTGGCTCATTGGCCCAATGGGTCAATGTGAAGTGGGTCGGGTCAAGCCTAGCCTGACCCAAACCCGTTTGTAGGTTGTTTTTAAATAAAATTAATAAATAATTAACAAGTTTTCATGTACCCAACTAATTATCTTTCTAGTTTCCATAAAATTAATGTAGCTAATTAAGTAAATAATATTAATTATTAAGTTACTATGCAATTAATTAATTTTTTTATTAAAAAATGAATAAATAGGTCAGGCCCATGGTGTTGGCCCTGTAGCCTGCAGGTCGACCCATATCCGGCCCACGTATATAACGGTATGAGTTTCGGCTAGATAACTAATGGGCTTGGACCTAAAACCTTTACCCAAACCCGACCCATGACGGGCTAGGTCAGCTTATCCCATCGGGCCTCTTGGCCCATTGCCCACCCCTATCCACCATGTTGTGCATCACGAGATCAAAATGGGGAACGATAGAGATAACCATATTCCCACAAGCAGGATCCAATAAAATCCAACTTTGGTAATTTCAAGCTGGACACCCTAAATCAGCCATGAAAAGAAAAGAAAAAAAAATGAGACCATTAAACAATGAGCTTAAACCTCTATAAATTTTAGTTTTATTAAAGACAACCTTGCACAAGCCGAAGCATGGCAACTCCTTTGGGGCATGCAAGGGATAAGCCTATGAAGTTTTCTGCTACTAGGCCATTGACATAAGTACGGCAGGCAAAGCTAGTGCGACTATGTCTTTGATCCTGGGATGGTTTCTCGGTGTTATTAAACATCAACAAAAAAAACTTTCAATGGTAATTCGAAAAATGATTAAACACGTGCACTGGCCTTACCTTATATTTTCTCATATATAAATATCGACTTAAACTCCTTATTGTTGCCTTAAAAAATATGCTTATTACGAGGTACTAAGTGCCACAACAAAACCACTTTGAATTCTGTACTCATCCTTCGTTAGGGTTGTCAACGGGTCACGTTTGACCTGGATCGGACCTCAACCAAACCTTATAAGGTCTTTTGGATAGCCCCCTATATAAGGTCAGAGTTTGGTGATAAAGAAGGTAGTCTGATTAGAATCCCGGTTGGACCCAAAGAGTCCCACTAATCAATGGAGTCGTGAGTGGTTTGCGAAATTTCATACAAGACCCGAGTCTGATTTGCCCGAGTTGATATTAGGATCTGCAACTTTTCAACTTAAAAGAGATAAAAAATATTATTTAGTCGGGTTTGGTTCGTGTATTACCTTATAAGACACGGGCCTGGTTTTTATTATGGTGCATGTGTCCAGTTGGACGTACCAGCACCATCAAAATCAGATCGGAGTTCAGACCAGGTCCGACCTGTTGACACCCCAGTAGGATTAGGATTTTCAAAGATCCAAGAAACATCTATAGTGTGTCTTTTGGAGTTTCTATAGAAAGCAAAACTTCATATGATGATATTACTGTTGAAAATAAAGCAACAAACTAGAGAAGAAGATTGTTCTCTAGAATGAAAAACACACAGAAATGGTGCAAGAGAAGGAGAAGGCTACAAAAGGCTTCAATATATTCCAATGACTTGTCAAAATAAGGATACATGGCTGCTATATATAGCATTCAAGCCCAACTAGAATTTAATTACATAATAAATTCCTACCATAGAAAAACTAAAAGACTATTACATTTTCAAGGAAAAGAAATAAATGAGAGAGGAACCCAAAGAGATGCATAGAAAACTGCAAATAGCCTTAATGTAAAATGAGTTCCCAAAATGAGGGAGGAATACGAAGAGTCTAGCTTATAATTCCAACAAGCCTTAAAGTAAAATGAGTTTCCCAAAAATGAGGGAGAAATACGAAGAGTCTAGCTTATAATTCCAACAACCCCTCTTAAGCTAGACTATAACGACACCTAATTTCTCTCTCAATTTATTGAAAGTTTCATTCTTCAATGCTTTTTTAAAGATATCAGCCACTTGGTCTTGGGTCTTGCAAAACTTGACATTGACATCTCCATCTTTGACCAAGTCTCTAATGAAATGATACTTGATTCAAATATGCTTGCTTTTGCCATGAAAAACTGGATTTTTGGTGAGTGCTATGGCTAAACTATTGTCACAAAACAAAGGAGTGCTTTCATATTGAGGATGCTTCAGCTCATGAAGAATCCACCTTAGCCAAAGAGCTTGACAACTAGAAAGAGCCAATGAAATATACTCAGCTTCGGTTGTGGAGAGAGCCACAACTGCTTGCTTCTTCGATGCCCACAAAATTGCACCTGAGCCAATGTGAAAAACGAAACCTGAAGTGCTTTTACTATCATCTCTATTGCCACCCCAATCACTATCACAAAACCCCACCAATTTTGAATCTTCGACACATTTATAATGAATTCCATAATTGATAGTGCCACGCACATATCTCAAAATTCTTTTGCCTATGTCCCAATGAATATTAGAAGGAGATTCCATAAATCTGCTAATCATGCTGACAACAAACATAAGATCAGGTCTTGTAGCAGTCAAGTACATAAGACTACCAACAAGGCTTCTATAGAGAGTTGCATCGATCTTTCTCTCACCATAATTTTTGCTAAGTTTCAAGCCAACTTCCATGGGAGTATTAAGAGGTGTAGCACCCTCCATTCTGAACTTCTTTAATATATTTTCAGCATACCTTTTTTGAGATATGAATATTCCATCTTCGGCTTGCTTTACTTTAATGCCCAGGAAAAAATGGAGAAGCCCCATGTCAGTCATTTCGAATTCGTGCATCATATCCTTCTTGAAATTTTCACACATGCTTGCACTAGTGCCGGTAATTATTAAATCATCAACATATAAGCATATGACTAAGAATTCCCCTTGATTGCCTTCTTTGATGAATAGAGTATGCTCAAAAGGACACCATTTGAAACCATTCCTCAAGAAGTATCCATCAATGCGACTATACCAAGCCCTTGGCGCTTGTTTTAGCCCATATAAAGCCTTCTTTAATCGACACACTTTGTTTTCTTCACCCTTCTTTACATAACCCGGAGGTTGATCAATATACACTTCTTCTTCAAGGAGACCATTCAAGAATGCTGATTTTACATCTATTTGAAAGACCTTCCATTTTCTTTGAGCAGCCAAAGCTAACACCATGCGAATTGTTTCAAGGCGAGCCACATGAGCAAAAACTTCATTAAAATCAATGCCATACCTTTGCTTGTAACCTTTTACCACCAGCCGAGCTTTGCATTTTTCAACTTTTCCATTTGAGTTGAATTTTGTTTTATATATCCATTTGACGCCAATAGATTTGTGTCCATTTGGGAGCTCAGTCAACTCCCAAGTATGATTTCTTTCAATGGAGTCCATTTCTTGATTCATAGCAATTCTTCACTTCTCTTCTTGAGATGCTTCTTCATAAGTAATTGGATCGGCGTCCGCAAATAAAGCAAAATTCACCAAGTCTTCCTCATGATTTCTTCTTGCTGTTTTATAAATTTCTTGAAGACTTCTTGTCTTCATAGGAGGAGATTCAGAACTCCTTGAAGATGAGGAAGATGGTGATAAATGTGTAGATGGAGAGGAGAGTGAAGTATCTCCATCACCACTTGGTTCATGACTCTCCTCCTTATTAATGAAATGTGAATTTTTATTTTCATTCTCTCCATCCCAATTCCAAGATTCTTCTTCATTGAATTTTACATCTCTACTTATGATAATTTTCTTGGTGATTGGATTGTAAAGCTTATAAGCCTTTGAGCATTCACTGTACCCAACAAGGATACATTTTTCAGATTTATCTTCAAGCTTTCTCCTTCGTTCATCGGGAATATGAGAATAACATATGCTGCCAAATACTTTCAAATGAGCAACACATGGTTTTTGCCCACTCCAAGCTTCTTGAGGAGTTAGGTCTTGAACACTTTTAGTGGGGGCACGATTAAGAAGATAGATAGCACATGCCACTGATTCAGCCTAGAATATGTTAGGCATACCTTTAGATTTCAACATACTTCTTGCCATCTCCATGATCGTGCGATTCTTCGTTTCCGCAATGCCGTTTTGTTGAGGTGTGTACCGAGTAGTCAACTGATGACGAATGCCCTTCTTTTTCAAGAATTCCTCGAACTCATTTGACATATATTCAGCCCCACGATCAGTACGCAAGGTTTTAATAGAAAGATCACTTTGCTTTTCAACAAATATCATAAATTGCTTAAAATATTTGAACACCTCAGATTTTTCTTTTAGAAAATAAACCTATGTCTTTCGACTGAAGTCATCAATGAATGTTAAAAAATAACGATTACCTCCAATAGATGTGGTGCGCATAGGGCCGCATAGATCAGAATGAATCAACTCAAGTGGTTTTGATGCTCGCCAAGATTTGCCACCAGGAAAAGAGTCTCTGTGATGTTTTCCAAGAACACAACCTTCACAAATTTTGTCTTGTTGATGAATGTTAGGCATGCCTCTGACCATATGTTTTTTGCACATGAGAGATAAAGAACTGAAATTCAAATGTCCATATCGAAGATGCCACAACCATGATGGATCTTTAATAATAGTATTGAAGCAAGGAAGAGCAACATTTTGAAATATAAATGGAAACATTTTGTTTTGAGTCATTTTCACCTTGGCTATGAGAGCATTCTTCTTGTCCTTAATTTCACATATTTTTCCTTTGAAATGAAGATCATATCCTTTTAGAATAAGTTGCCCAACACTCAAAAGATTGTGTTTGAGGCCTGGAACATAGAAAACATCGGTGACGTGCTTGCTGCCATGGTTAGTTTTAACAAGAATATCACCACGTCCCTTGACAACAAGTCTATTATTATCACCTGTTCTAACTTCAGTTTGAACCATTTCATTTAAGTCCACAAATAATTTTTTGTTTCCAGTCATGTGGTTACTACAACCACTATCAATATACCATACTTCATCATGTGTTTCTTCTTTGGTATCACAAGCAAGAAAGAGAATATCATCATCAAGAATTTCATTTTTCTCATGCATGAAAGTTACCTCCTTTTGGTTTTCTTTTGCCAATCTCTTTCTACAGAACTTTAAAGTGTGACCATACTTCTGACAATGAAAGCATTGAACTTGTGAGAGAGAGCGACCACGACCTTGACCTCTACCTTGACCTCTTCCTCGCATAGAATAAGATGAATCACAAGCATCTTCTTTCGTTTCTTGATTTCTACCACCTCCATATCCTCTTCCTCTTCCTCTTCGTCCTCGAGCACCACCACGAATAGAGAGTTGTGTCTGAAAAGCTTGTTCGATTGAAGGAGAATCAAATTGTTTTATACGAAGTTCATGAGATTGAAGTGATCCAATTAAACTATCAATGGACAAGGTGGATAAGTCTTTGGATTCTTCTATAGCAACAACAATATGTTCAAACTTGCGAGTTAAGCTCCTCAATATTTTTTCAACAACTCTTTGATCTTCAAGTTTTTCACCATTTACTTGCATTTGATTAACAATGGAGAAGACTCGATTGAAAAAAGCTTCAATCGTTTCAGATTCCTTCATTCTTAAAGAATCAAATTCACTTCTTAGAGTTTGTAGTCTCACCATTTTTACCTTGTCTTCTCCTTTGTATGTTGTATAGAGAGTATCCCATGCTACCTTTGCCGACTTCGCTGAGGATATCCTTTCGAAAATGGCTTCATCAACAACTTGATAAATATAGAACAAAGCCTTATTGTTCTTCTTCCGGTTTTCCTTCAACTCAGTTTGTTGTCGTTGAGTGATGCCCTCCACATTGTCCATCTCATCAAAGTCACTTTCAACGATGTCCTATAGATCTTGAGAACCAAAGAATGCCTTCATTTGAATACAACATGTAACACCCCAATTTTTATAACCCGAAATTGGTGGAATTTTTTTTTTTTGAAATACATTTAAATCTTTTAGCAGTTAACAGCGGAAAAACACATTGGGCATAAAACTTGGCATGCTACTTCAGATGAATGCTTGCAAACATATACTTATGGAATTTAAACTTTAACAACTAATTAACTATGCATGAAATAAAATTCAAGTTTCACAATATCCAAAATTAATCACATTTGTCCTTGAATTGAATTAAAGTAAAATCAGAGTTCAGAATTCATGAAGCAGAGGAAAGGTAGGTTCAGTCCCCGTCGCAACCTTTCGCCTTCGCATGTAAGTACCTACTCATTACCTGAAAATTTTTAAACTATATAGGGTCAAACAACATGTCTCAGTAGAGTAATTATGCTAAACTTGTAAGACAGAATAACAAGACAAAGATTTCAATCGAAATTTCATAGTTTAACATTTAATTTAACTTAAAAAATCATACAACAACTCATGCATGTTTAGAATTTTCGTATATAACAGAAAAACATAAATCCATACATTCAAAATACAAAATGCAAGAACCATTAAAATGCATGACTTACCATATGCATAAGCTCTTTCAATGCATGCATATTTTCTTAATTAGATGATGCATGCGATGCCAAATTAATGCACACACCATTTAAGTTATCACTTCTTAGACCCGCTGATACGACACAGGCAGACATTCTCAGATCAGGACCATGACACAGGACGTGTTTTACATACAGGGGTGACTTTAGCCTGGCCAGGTCCATTCACTAAGACGGAGTGAGGGACGTTAATACGAGAGAGATTCCCAACACCTTTCAACCCGATGCATCAGTTTTTTCCTCATGAGTACTATAACCTCTACGCTACATTCTAATGCAGAGGTTTTTCCCCTAAAATCGTGGTTGGGGAGGAGCAACCTTCCGTGCCCGTAACAGAACTTGCCCCACGAAGTTTTGTATCACCTGCTATTCTCCAAGCAAATATCTTGAGTTTAATGTTACATGATTACTTTATTACAGTCATACTTTTTATGCAACATCAAACTTAAACCACTTTATGGTCATGGATGCATTCTTATAAAGCATTGGATAAAGTCATACAATTAAACTTGTAACAGACATTTGAGCACATGCGTAGCATAAACATCTTATTCATTTTCATACATCATAATGCATATGCATGTACATGGCCAATGCAATAAGGAAAATATATATGAACATCCATATCAATGAAACAATCATATCATCACGATATCATGGACATACATGTAGTCAACACATTTTTAGAATTTAAAACATAAACTTGTATTCATTGGACCTTTTGATCCTAAATCTTAAATGTGTAACCTTCCATTTACAATTTATGCCATAATCATATAAGATTGCATAAAATCAGACCTGCATAATCATTCACATAATGCATACTAATTCTATAAAGAAATTGAATAAAAACATATATACTATGCACCCTTTGAGCCTTGGTTTATGAATTTGCCATAATTTTTTTCAATTTCATAACTATGTCCGACTGATACAGAGCTTACAAAAAATTTGTGGCTCCATGAACAGAGCTGAAATTTTTACAGTATATAGGAATTGTTGTCAGCTATCCATAGCCTCAAACCGTTCGTAAAAACTTCTTCGTATGAGAGAGTTATGCATGTTTTACTACAAACCTATTAGTTTTTGTTTCGACTGTTACAGAGACATGCTCGGTCCATGAACAGAGCCCAAATTTCTACAGTAGATGCACAATGGAGTTAGCTTTTCAACGCAACAATCCGTTCATCAAAACGCTTCTGGACAAGGGAGAAACAACCATTTTACTGAACGAATGTCAAGTGGAAAACCTGGAATTCCGAGATTTGCATTTGGGTGAATCAAACCGAGTCACCCAAACCCCAAGAAAAATTAAAAGAAATAGGGAATACGTCTGAAATAAAATTTCAAAAATTCTAAAATATTCACAGTAGATGGAACACTTCATAATCTATCAATCCAAACTAATATTTGCATAAAAATCATGGAATAAATCAAATACAAATATATTTTACGAATCTATTTCTAAGAAACCGATTTTTATGATAAACCCGATTTCAAAAATGGTTTTCTTTAGGGGAAAACGTGTTTTTGCCATGAATCATTAGATCTAAGTCAAACCCACGGTTAGGAGGGTTTGATCACGATCTAAACTCATAAAAAAAACATCAAAATCCATGCCAAGAACTCCGTTCTTGCAAGAAAAGCATAGAAACCCTACCTTTTGTTGAAAAAAATGTATTTCTTGATGGATGAACGACCCTTTTTGCTCGATCCACCGATCAGTTCTTTCTTCCAACAAGGTGAGGACCTTAGATCTCCTCTTCACACCCCTTGAGGCCTGGATCTTGCACTCAAGAGCCAAAAGAAACCCTAAAAGAAGACAATAGGGAAGGGAAAGAGAGGAGAAAGAGAAGAGGGTTTTTGGGGGAGAGAGAAGCTCTCCTTTTTTTTTTCCAGCACAAATGAGGAAGGCAAGGGCTATGGGAGGGTTTTATAACCCTCCTTAAACTAGGTTATGTGCTGGAATTAATTCGAGCCCTTGATCTCATTAATGAAACTCATTTGGAGCCCTTGATCTCCACTTTGACTTTTCAAACTTTAAATAACCTTGAAAATCACTATACCTTTATTTTCAATTTGAATTTGAAGTAAGATGCCACATAGGATGGGACGGCCCACCTATGGGCTCCTACTAAACTAATAAAAATGGATTTTAATTTATAAAAAAGAAAACTATTATATAAAACTATTATTGAATAATCATAAAATTCCAATTAAAAATCCTTTTTGTTTTATATAACCACAACTCATGTGAAAATGTAAAGGAATTGAATATAAGTTAATTCCATCTTATTAAGCATAATAATATGTATATTTTTAAAATCTACTTTTGTTAATTTACTTTATTTAAATAATTTTACTTAAAAGAAAAATCAATAGTTTTTTTTAGTAAGAAGTTTTCAATTAGACATCACTTAGAATTTTCTCAGATATCCAAACCATGTAGTGTTTATATTTACTACAATTCAATATAATTAAACCCCTTAATCCTTACGAATATACTCAAACATTAATTTTTAAAGAAATTAGGGTTCTATATTGGCACGAAATTCAAGACATTTCACAATGCTATAGAAAAGAACTTAGAAATTTTCGGATATTACATCCAATCCCCCTTAAAAAAAAATTTCGTCCTTGAAATTTGGTTAACATTACGTACCGAACAAGTATGGATATTTAGCTCTCATATCAGCCTCGGGCTCCCAAGAACACTCCTCAAGCCCGTGGTGCTGCCATCGTACTTTAACAAGTGAAATTAACTTATGTCGCAACACTTGTTCTCATCGATCTACTATCTCTATCGGCCGTTCCTCAAACGTGAGATCTCTCTGAACCTCGACCTCGTCATACTGAATAACATGAGTAGGATCTGGTACATATTTCCTCAACATTGACACATGGAAAACATCATGGATGTTGGAAAACTGAAGAGCTAGTGCCAATCTATACGCAGTGTCTCCTATCCTCTCAAGGATAAGGAACGGTCCTACATACCTCGGACTCAATTTCCCTTTCTTGCAGAACCGAAATACGCTCTTGGTTGACGATACTTTGACAAACACATGATTACCAACCTCAAAAGAAACCTCTCGCCTCTTTGGATCTGCATAACTCTTCTGACGGCTCTGCGCTGTCAAAAGTCTCTTACGAATCAATTGTACTTGATCCGTATAATGCTGCAAAACTATAGGCGATTCAACAGTTCGATCACCTACCTCGCTCCAACAAACATGAGACCTACTGGGTCGCCCGTACAAAGCCTCATATGGAGTCATGCCGATACTCGAATGATAACTGTTATTGTAGGCAAACTCAGCTAACTTTAGGTGCTTACTCCAGTCACCTATCCACTCCAATGCACACACTCGCAACATATCCTCCAGTGTTTGAATAGTCCTCTCTGACTGACCATCCGTCTGGGGGTGAAAAGCTGTGCTAAACTTAAGCTTTGTCCCCAAAGCTTTCTGAAGTTGTCCCCAAAACTTTGACGTGAATCTAGGATCCCTGTCTGAGATAATCGAAACAGGTATCCCATGTAATCTGACAATCTCGTCGACATATAAATCCGCCAAACTCTCTAACGTTTGATTCACCCTGGTCTGTAAGAAGTGTGCCGACTTTATAAGGCGATCCATAATCACCCAAATGGTGTCATACTGCTGGCGTGTCTTGGGTAGACCTACCACAAAGTCCATGGTAATGTCTTCCCACTTCCACTGCGGAATCTCAATCGACTGCATCATACCGCCTGGTCTCTGGTGCTCTATCTTGACCTGCTGACAGATTAAGCATCTCGACACGTATTCAGCGATGTCTCTCTTCATGCCAGGGCACCAGTAATTCCTCTGAAGATCCTTATACATCTTGGTGCTTCCGGGATGTATAGTAAATCTGGTATGATGCGCCTCATCCAACAACTCTTTCCTCAATTGGGGCTCTGCGGGCACCCAGAGCCTCTGGCCGTACCAGATGCTTCCATCCTCCTCTAAGTGCAATGCTGACTGATCTTGCTTGCATGCTGCAATCATCTTATTGAATTCAGGGTTATCCTTCTGTTGGGCGATGATCCAGTCCATGAGTTTTGTCCGCACTACCGTGCTAGCAATATGAATATGACCCGATTCTGCTTTAAAAGGCTTCCAGTCTATCAGGTCTTTGAGTAATCTCCACTCACTGCTGATAAAACTCACAAGGCTCCCTGCCTTTCTACTCAAAGCATCGGCTACTATATTGGCTTTGCCTGTATGATAAGAAATGGAGAAGTCATAATCTTTTAAAAATTCTAACCATCGTCTGTACCGCATGTTCAAATCCTTTTGTGAGAAGATATATTTGAGGCTCTTATGATCTGAGAAGACCTCAAATTGCTCACCGTACAAATAATGTCGCCATACCTTTAGTGCAAAGACTACTGCAGCAAGCTCCAAGTCGTGAGTGGGGTAGTTTTGCCCATGCACCTTTAGCTGACGTGATGCGTAGGCGATCACCTTGCCGTGCTGCATCAAAACGCATCCCAAACCAGTACCTGATGCATCACTATAAATCACAAAGCCTCCTTGACCAGAAGGCAATGTGAGTATATGGGCTATAGTAAGCCTCTTCTTCAGTTCTTAAAAACTTTCTTTGCATTACTGGGTCCAGACAAGCCTAATTCCTTTACGAAGTAGTTTCGTCATAAGTGAAGCGATCTTCGAAAAATCCTGAATGAAACGACGATAATAGCCTGCAAGCGCGAGAAAACTGCGTATATCTGAGACACTCTTAGGTTGTCTCCAATGTATGACTTCTTCCACCTTGGCAGGGTCGACTGACACCCCATCTTTAGAGATTACATGACCCAAGAACATAACTTGATTCAGCCAAACCTCGCACTTTGAGAACTTAGCATATAACTGATGTTGTTGAAGTGCTTTGAGGACAATCCTTAGATGCTCCCTATGATTTTCCTCGCTCTCGGAGTAAATTAGGATATCGTCTATAAATACGATCACGAAAAGGTCTAGGTAAGGCTGAAAGATCCGATTCATCAGGTCCATAAATGCCGCAGGGGCATTTGTTAACCCGAAAGGCATCACCAAAAACTCGTAATGGCCGTATCGCGTCCTGAATGCTGTCGTTTGCACATCGGATTCTTTGATCTTCAGTTGATTGTACCCTGATCGAAGAACAATCTTGGAGAAGACCTTGGCCTCTCGAAGTTGATCAAACAAATCATCGATCCTGGGAAGAGGATATTTGTTTTTTATTGTTACCTGATTCAGCGTCGTATAGTCAATGCACATACGCATTGACCCATCCTTCTTTTTGACGAACAATACCGGAGCTCCCCAAGGTGAAACACTAGGCCGAATAAAGCCTTTATCCATCAATTCTTGCAGCTGCTTCTTTAGCTCCTCTAACTCTGCTGGGGCCATACGATAGGGTGCTTTAGATATCGGGGCCGTTCCAGGCACCAACTCTATCGCAAAGTCCACCTCTCTCGTAGGCGGTATGCCTGGCATGTCATCTGGAAAAACGTCTGAAAAATCTCGAACTACGTCCATTCTTCCAGTGGTGTAGTACTGGAGTCTATCAAAGAAACACTGGCCAAAAAGGCCTCACACCCCTTTTCTACACAACGATGTGCCTTTAATGTCGAGATAAGTCGTTCTTTGCTCTCCTTTTTACAGGCCTTGTACTTGAGTACAGGCTGATCAGGGCGAGCAAATTGAATGCGTCGCTCATGACAAAGCATACAAGCGTAATGCTCATACATCCAATCTATGCCAAGAATTACATCATAACCGACCATATACAACAAGATAAGATTGGCAGGGAGGTTCTGCCCTTCTATCATAACCTCTACTCTAGATAGATAGGTACGAGCGATAGAGCTACCGCTCGAAGGTGTGATAACTTCCAGAGTATATCCCAAAGAAGTCGGCATGACACCAATCAAATTCGCAAAACGTACGGATACGAAGGAATGCGTAGCACCAGTGTCAAAAAGAACTTTAGCATCAAACTTTGCAATAGGGATTGTACCTTCAATGACGTTGGCATCTTCTTGCAACTCCTCTGCAGAAGTCGCATATACGCGTCCAGTAGCTTTCTTCTGACCTTGCAGCTGGGACTGCTGAGGTCGCTGCTGCTGTGGTCCTCTAGGAACAGCGGCAACTCCCTCCTGAGTTGGCTTCATAGGGCAGTCTTTGATGAAGTGACCCTGTTTTCCACATCTCAGACATGCACCCGAGACTCTATAGCAGACTCCAGGGTGCCTCTTGTTGCAGTGCTTACATACTGCATAAAACTGCGGTGCTGGTGTGCCGCCCTGTTGTCCCTTGGCCTTCTTTGCGGGTTGCTTCTTACTACTCTCCGCTGCTGGTCGAGGAGCCTTATTCCCATTGCCCTTCGACTTGTCGAAACGGCTAGGCTGAGTCTTCTTAGAAGACTCCCAGTCATCGTGCGTCACAAAGACATCGTTACGATCTATCGAGATTGTTTTTGGAAAAAAAAAACAAAAGTTGGTTCTAGTTTTCCCCACCTGAAGTACTGTGGCCATCTCGATGGCCTGGTTGAGGTTTTGAGGACAGCTGGTCAGCACTCTCGTCCTCAGGCCATCACGTAAACCCTGCACATACTTCTTAGCCCGCGCCTCGTCAGTGCTATAAGTATGCGGGCAGTACTTCTCTAAATGTCGGAAACGTGTAGTGTACTCTGCCACCTTCATGGACCCATGTCGAAGATCTAAAAACTCTTGTTTCTTACGATCGCGCGCGTACTGGGGAAAGTAGGTGTCCATGAATACCGCTGTAAACTCCTTCCACGTGAGGGCGCGTCGCTCATCAGACGTATATCGTACTTCGCGTGTCGTCTCCCACCAGATCTTGGCATCCCCTTGGAGCCGATAAGTGGCAAAAGAAACCTGCCTCTCAGCAGGAACCTCCAGAATCTCGAAAATCTCGCTTATGGCGCGAACCCATTCCTCCGCTGCATCCGGATCTTCCTTACCAGTCAAAGCAGGAGGGCTCAATTCCATGAAGCGCTTATACGATGCCCCATTGGTTGCGACAGCTGGTGCCGCAATATGGCCTTCATGCTGTTGGCCTGCACCATTACCATTACCTCCGTTGCCGGCATGGTTCTGACAATAGGCCGTCAGATTCGCGAGGGCTTCAAAAATGAAGTCTCTCTGAGCAGTCCAACCTGGGGGCTGTCTTCCGGCCATCTAAAGACACACACATTGATTCAGATTACTTATAAGTTGAGTATAAATACAAAATTCTCATTCATGTAATCCTATCAGATCTACGTTCTGATTCTTATCGCATTTATCAACAGAAATAATTACAGACATACAATTTTTACAACAAGTCATCAAAACAAATAGAAATAGAAGCATACTTACAGCGATGGTGGTCGGTTGGACGAGCTTTGAGCCATGCTTTCCTTATGCTCTGATACCATGTTTGTAACACCCCAATTTTTATAACCCGAAATTGGTGGATTTTGTTTTAAATACATTTAAATCTTTTAGCAGTTAACAGCAGAAAAACACATTGAGCATAAAACTTGGCGTGCTACTTCAGATGAATGCTTGCAAACATATACTTATGGAATTTAAACTTTAACAACTAATTAACTATGCATGAAATAAAATTCAAGTTTCACAATATCCAAAATTAATCACATTTGTCCTTGAATTGAATTAAAGTAAAATCAGAGTTCAGAATTCATGAAGCAGAGGAAAGGTAGGCTCAGTCCCCATCGCAACCTTCCGCCTTCGCACGTAAGTACCTACTCATTACCTGAATTTTTTTAAACCATAGAGGGTCAGACAACATGTCTCAGTAGAGTAATTATGCTAAACTTGTAAGACAGAATAACAAGACAAAGATTTCAATCGAAATTTCATAGTTTAACATTTAATTTAACTTAAAAAATCATACAACTCATGCATGTTTAGAATTTTCGTATATAACAGAAAAACATAAATCCATACATTCAAAATACAAAATGCAAGAACCATTAAAATGCATGACTTACCATATGCATAAGCTCTTTCAATGCATGCATATTTTCTTAATTAGATGATGCATGCGATGCCAAATTAATGCACACACCATTTAAGTTATCACTTCTTAGACCCGCTGATACGACACAGGCAGACATTCTCAGATCAGGACCATGACACAGGACGTGTTTTACATACAGGGGTGGCTTTAGCCTGGCCAGGTCCATTTACTAAGACGGAGTGAGGGACGTTAATACGAGAGAGATTCCCAACACCTTTCAACCCGATGCATCAGTTTTTTCCTCATGAGTACTATAACCTTTACGCTGCATTCTAATGCAGAGGTTTTTCCCCTAAAATCGTGGTTGGGGAGGAGCAACCTTCCGTGCCCGTAACAGAACTTGCCCCACGAAGTTTTGTATCACCTGCTATTCTCCAAGCAAGTATCTTGAGTTTAACGTCACATGATTACTTTATTACAGTCATACTTTTTATGCAACATCAAACTTAAACCACTTTATGGTCATGGATGCATTCTTATAAAGCATTGGACAAAGTCATACAATTAAACTTGTAACAGACATTTGAGCACATGCGTAGCATAAACATCTTATTCATTTTCACACATCATAATGCATATGCATGTACATGGTAATGCAATAAGGAAAATATATATGAACATCCATATCAATGAAACAATCATATCATCACGATATCATGGACATACATGTAGTCAACACATTTTTAGAATTTAAAACATAAACTTGTATTCATTGGACCTTTTGATCCTAAATCTTAAATGTGTAACATTCCATTTACAATTTATGCCATAATCATATAAGATTGCATAAAATCAGACCTGCATAATCATTCACATAATGCATACTAATTCTATAAAGAAATTGAATAAAAACATATATACTATGCACCCTTTGAGCCTTGGTTTATGAATTTGCCCTAATTTTTTTCAATTTCATAACTATGTCCGACTGATACAGAGCTCACAGAAAATTTTTGGCTCCATGAACAGAGCTGAAATTTTTACAGAATATAGGAATTGTTGTCAGCTATCCATAGCCTCAAACCGTTCGTAAAAACTTCTTCGTATGAGAGAGTTATGCATGTTTTACTACAGACCTATTTGTTTTTGTTTCGACTGTTACAGAGACATGCTCGGTCCATGAACAAAGCCCAAATTTCTACAGTAGATGCACAATGGAGTTAGCTTTTCAATGCAACAATCCGTTCATCAAAACGCTTCTGGACAAGGGAGAAACAACCATTTTACTGAACGAATGTCAAGTGGAAAACCTGGAATTCCGAGATTTGCATTTGGGTGAATCAAACTGAGTCACCCAAATCGCAAGAAAAATTAAAAGAAATAGGGAATACGTCTGAAATAAAATTTCGAAAATTCTAAAATATTCACAGTAGATGGAACACTTCATAATCTATCAATCCAAACTAATATTTGCATAAAAATCATGGAATAAATCAAATACAAATATATTTTACGAATCTATTTCTAAGAAACCGATTTTTATGATAAACCAGATTTCAAAAATGGTTTTCTTTAGTGGAAAACATGTTTTTGCCGTGGATCATTAGATCTAAGTCAAACACACAGTTAGGAGGGTTTGATCATGATCTAAACTCATAAAAAAAACATCAAAATCCATGCCAAGAACTCCGTTCTTGCAAGAAAAGCAAAGAAACCCTACCTTTTGTTGAAATAAATGTATTTCTTGATGGATGAACGGCCCGTTTTGCTCGATCCACCGATCAGCCCTTTCTTCCAGCAAGGTGAGGACCTTAGATATCCTCTTCACACCCCTTGAGGCCTGGATCTTGCACTCAAGAACCAAAAGAAACCCTAAAAGAAGAGAATAGGGAAAGGAAAGAGAGGAGACACAGAAGAGGGTTTTTGGGGGAGAGAGAAGCTCTCCTTTTTTTTTCCAGCACAAATGAGGAGGGCAAGGGCTATGGGAGGGTTTTATAACCCTTCTTAAACTAGGTTATGTGCTGGAATTAATTCCAGCCCTTGATCTCATTAATGAAATTCATTTGGAGCCCTTGATCTCCACTTTGACTTTTCAAACTTTAAATAACCTTGAAAATCACTATACCTTTATTTTCAATTCGAATTTGAAGTAAGATGCCACATAGGATGGAACGGCCCACCTATGGGCTCCTACTAAACTAATAAAAATGGATTTTAATTTATAAAAAAAAAAACTATTATATTAAACTATTATTGAATAATCATAAAATTCCATTTTAAAATCGTTTTTGTTTTATATAACCACAACTCATGTGAAAATGTAAAGGAATTGAATATAAGTTAATTCCATCTTATTAAGCATATTAATATGTATATTTTTAAAATCTACTTTTGTTAATTTACTTTATTTAAATAATTTTACTTAAAAGAAAAATCAACATTTTCTTTTTAAGTAAGAAGTTTTCAATTAGACATCACTTAGAATTTTCTCAGATATCCAAACCATGTAGGGTTTATATTTACTACAATTCAATATAATTAACCCCCTTAATCCTTACGAATATACTCAAACATTAATTTTTAAAGAAATTAGGGTTCTATATTGGCACTAAATTCAAGACACTTCACAATGCTATAGAAAAGAACTTAGAAATTTTCGGATATTACATCCAATCCCCCTTAAAAAAAAAATCGTCCTCGAAATTTGGTTAACATTACGTACCGAACAAGTATGGATATTTAGCTCTCATATCAGCCTCGGGCTTCCCAAGAACACTCCTCAAGCCCGTGGTGCTGCCATCGTACTTTAACAAGTGGAATTGACTTATGTCGCAACACTTGTTCTCGTCAATCTACTATCTCTATCGGCCGTTCCTCAAACGTGAGATCTCTCTAAACCTCGACCTCGTCATACTGAATAACATGAGTTGGATCTGGTACATATTTTCTCAACATTGACACATGGAAAACATCATGGATGTTGGAAAACTGAAGGGGAAGTGCCAATCTATACGCGGTGTCTCCTATCCTCTCAAGGATGAGGAACAGTCCTACATACCTCGGACTCAATTTCCCTTTCTTGCAGAACCGAAATACGCTCTTGGTTGACGATACTTTGACAAACACATGATTACCAACCTCAAAAGAAACCTCTCGCCTCTTTGGATCTGCATAACTCTTCTGACGGCTCTGCACTATCAAAAGCCTCTTACGAATCAACTGTACTTGATCCATATAATGCTGCAAAACTATAGGCGATTCAACAGTTCGATCACCTACCTCGCTCCAACAAACAGGAGACCTACTGGGTCGCCCGTACAAAGCCTCATATGGAGTCATGCCGATACTCGAATGATAACTGTTATTGTAGGCAAACTCAGCTAACTTTAGGTGCTTACTCCAGTCACCTATCCACTCCAATGCACACGCTCGCAACATATCCTTCAGTGTTTGAATAGTCCTCTCTAACTGACCATCCGTCTGGGGGTGAAAAGCTGTGCTAAACTTAAGATTTGTCCCCAAAGCTTTCTGAAGTTGTCGACAAAACTTTGACGTGAATCTAGGATCCCTGTCTGAGATAATCAAAACAGGTATCCCATGTAATCTGACAATCTCGTCGACATATAAATCCGCCAAACACTCCAAGGTTTGATTCGCCCTGGTCGGTAAGAAGTGTGCCAACTTTATAAGGCGATCCATAATCACCCAAATGGTGTCATACTGCTGGCGTGTCTTGGGTAGACCTACCACAAAGTCCATGGTAATGTCTTCCCACTTCCACTGCGTAATTTCAATCGACTACATCATACTGCCTGGTCTCTGGTGCTCTATCTTGACCTGCTGACAGATTAAGCATCTCGACACGTATTCAGTGACGTCTCTCTTCATGCCAGGCCACCAGTAATTCCTCTGAAGATCCTTATACATCTTGGTGCTTTCGGGATGTATAGTAAATCTGGTATGATGCGCCTCATCCAACAACTCTTTCCTCAACTGGGGCTCTACGGACACCCAGAGCCTCTTGCCGTACCAGATGCTTCCATCCTCCTCTAAGTGCAATGCTGACTGATCTTGCTTGCATGCTGCAATCATCTTATTGAATTCAGGGTTATCCTTCTGTTGGGCGATGATCCGGTCATTGAGTTCTGTCCACACTGCCGTGCTAGCAATCTGAATCTAACCCGATTCTGCTTTAAAAGGCTTCCAGTCTATCAGGTCTTCGAGTAATCTCCACTCACTGCTGATAAAACTCGTAAGGCTCCCTGCCTTTCTACTCAAAGCATCAGCTACTATATTGGCTTTGCCTGGATGATAAGAAATGGAGAAGTCGTAATCTTTTAGAAATTCTAACCATCGTCTCTGCCTCATGTTCAAATCCTTTTGTGAGAAGATATATTTGAGGCTCTTATGATCTGAGAAGACCTCAAATTGCTCACCGTACAAATAATTTCGCCATACCTTTAGTGCAAAGACTACTGCAGCAAGCTCCAAGTCGTGAGTGAGGTAGTTTTGCTCATGCACCTCCAGCTGACGTGATGCGTAGGCGATCACCTTGCCGTGCTGCATCAAAACGCATCCCAAACCAGTACCTGATGGATCACTATAAATCACAAAGCCTCCTTGCCCAGAAGGCAATGTGAGTATAGGGGCTATAGTAAGCCTCTTCTTCAGTTCTTGAAAGCTTTCTTCGCATTGCTGGGTCCAGACAAACTTAATTCCTTTACGAAGTAGTTTAGTCATAGGTAAAGCGATCTTCGAAAAATCCTGAATGAAACGACGATAATAGCCTGCAAGCCCAAGAAAACTGCGTATATCTGAGATGCTCTTTGGTTGTCTCCAATGTATGACTGCTTCCACCTTAGCAGGGTCGACTGACGCCCCCCATCTTTAGAGATTACATGACCCAAGAACATAACTTGATTCAACCAAAACTTGCACTTCGAGAACTTAGTATATAGCTGATGTTGTTGAAGTGCTTCGAGGACAATCCTTAGATGCTCCCTATGATCTTCCTCGCTGTCAGAGTAAATTAGGATATCGTCTATAAATACGATCATGAAAAGGTCTAGGTAAGGCCGAAAAATCCGATTCATCAGGTCCATAAATGCCGCAGGGGCATTTGTTAACCCGAAAGGCATCACCAAAAACTCGTAATGGCCGTATCGCGTCCTGAATGCTGTCGTTTGCACATCGGATTCTTTGATCTTCAGTTGATTGTACCCTGATCGAAGAACAATCTTGGAGAAGACCTTGGCCTCTCGAAGTTGATCAAACAAATCATCGATCCTGGGAAGAGGATATTTGTTTTTTATTGTTACCTGATTCAGCGTCGTATAGTCAATGCACATACGCATTGACCCATCCTTCTTTTTGACGAACAATACCGGAGCTCCCCAAGGTGAAACACTAGGCCGAATAAAGCCTTTATTCATCAATTCTTGCAGCTGCTTCTTTAGCTCCTCTAACTCTGCTGGGGCCATACAATAGGGTGCTTTAGATATCGGGGCCGTTCCAGGCACCAACTCTATCGCAAAGTCCACCTCTCTCGTAGGCGGTATGCCTGGCATGTCATCTGGAAAAACGTCTGAAAAATCTCGAACTACGTCCATTCTTCCAGTGGTGTAGTACTGGAGTCTATCAAAGAAACACTGGCCAAAAAGGCCTCACACCCCTTTTCTACACAACAATGTGCCTTTAATGTCGAGATAAGTCGTTCTTTGCTCTCCTTTTTACAGGCCTTGTACTTGAGTACAGGCTGATCAGGGCGAGCAAATTGAATGCGTCGCTCATGACAAAGCATACAAGCGTAATGCTCATACATCCAATCTATGCCAAGAATTACATCATAACCGACCATATCCAACAGGATAAGATTGACAGGGAGGTTCTGCCCTTCTATCATAACCTCTACTCTAGATAGATAGGTACGAGCGATAGAGCTACCGCTCGAAGGTGTGATAACTTCCAGAGTATATCCCAAAGAAGTCGGCGTGACACCAATCAAATTCGCAAAACGTACGGATACAAAGGAATGCGTAGCACCAGTGTCAAAAAAAACTTTAGCATCAAACTTTGCAATAGGGATTGTACCTTCAATGATGTTGGCATCTTCTTGCAACTCCTCTGCAGAAGTCGCATATACGCGTCCAGTAGCTTTCTTCTGACCTTGCGGCTGGGACTGCTGAGGTCGCTGCTGCTGTGGTCCTCTAGGAACAGGGGCAAGTCCCTCCTGAGTTGGCCTCATAGGGCAGTCTTTGATGAAGTGACCCTATTTTCCACATCTGAGACATGCACCCGAGACTCTATAGCAGACTCTAGGGTGACTCTTGTTGCAGTGCTTACACACTGCATAAGACTGCGGTGCTGGTGTGTCGCCCTGTTGTCACTTGGCCTTCTTTGCGGGTGGCGCCTTACTACTCTCCGCTGCTGGTCGAGGAGCCTTATTCCCATTGCTCTTCGACTTGTCGAAACGGCTAGGCTGAGTCTTCTTAGAAGACTCCCAGTCATCCTGCGTCACAAAGACATCGTTACGATCTATCGAGATTGTTTTTGGAAAAAAAAAAACAAAAGTTGGTTCTAGTTTTCCCCACCTGAAGTACTGTGGCCATCTCGATGGCCTGGTTGAGGTTTTGAGGACGGCTGGTCAGCACTCTCGTCCTCAGGCCATCACGTAAACCCTGCACATACTTCTTAGCCCGCGCCTCGTCAGTGGTATAAGTATGCGGGCAATACTTCTCTAAATGTCGGAAACGTGTAGTGTACTCTGCAACCTTCATGGACCCATGTCGAAGATCTAAAAACTCTTGTTTCTTACGATCGCGCGCGTACTGGGGCAAGTAGGTGTCCATGAATACCAATGTAAACTCCTCCCACGTGAGGGCGTGTCGCTCATCAGACGTATAGCGTACTTCGCGTGTCGTCTCCCACCAGCTCTTGGCATCCCGTTGGAGCCGATAAGTGGCAAAAGAAACCTGCCTCTCAGCAGGAACCTCGAGAATCTCAAAAATCTCGGTTATGGCGCAAACCCATTCCTCCGCTGCATCCGGATCTTCCTTACTAGTGAAAGCAGGAGGGCTCAATTTCATGAAGCGCTTGTAAGACGCCCCATTGGTTGCGACAGCTGGTGCCGCAATATGACCTTCATGCTGATGGCCTGCACCATTGCCATTACCTCCGTTGCCGGCATGGTTCTGACAATAGGCCGTCAGATTTGCGAGGGCTTCAAAAATGAAGTCTCTCTGAGCAGTCCAACCTGGGGGCTGTCTTCCGGCCATCTAAAGACACACACATTGATTCAAATTACTTATAAGTTGGGTATAAATACAAAATTCTCATTCATGTAATCCTATCAGATCTACGTTCTGATTCTTATCGCATTTATCAACAGAAATAATTACAGACATACAATTTTTACAACAAGTCATCAAAACAAATAGAAATGGAAGCATACTTACATCGATGGTGGTCGGTTGGATGAGCTTTGAGCCATGCTTTCCTTATGCTCTGATACCATGTTTGTAACACCCCAATTTTTATAACCCGAAATTGGTGGAAATTTTTTTTTTTGAAATACATTTAAATCTTTTAGCAGTTAACAACGGAAAATCACATTGGGCATAAAACTTGGCGTGCTACTTCAGATGAATGCTTGCAAAATATACTTATGGAATTTAAACTTTAACAACTAATTAACTATGCATGAAATAAAATTCAAGTTTCACAATATCCAAATTAATCACATTTGTCCTTGAATTGAATTAAAGTAAAATCAGAGTTCAGAATTCATGAAGCAGAGGAAATGTAGGCTTAGTCCCCGTCGCAACCTTCCGCCTTTGCACGTAAGTACCTACTCATTACCTGAAAATTTTTAAACCATATAGGGTCAGACAACATGTCTCAGTAGAGTAATTATGCTAAACTTGTAAGACAGAATAACAAGACAAAGATTTCAATAGAAATTTTATAGTTTAACATTTAATTTAACTTAAACAATCATACAACAACTCATGCATGTTTAAAATTTTCATATATAACAGAAAAACATAAATCCATACATTCAAAATACAAAATGCATGAACCATTAAAATGCATGACTTACCATATGCATAAGCTCTTTCAATGCATGCATATTTTCTTATCTTTAGTTACATTTTCTTAATTAGATGATGCATGCGATGCCAAATTAATGCACACACCATTTAAGTTATCACTTCTTAGACCCGCTGATACGACACATGCAGACATTCTCAGATCAGGACCATGACACATGACGTGTTTTACATACAGAGGTGGCTTTAGCCTGGCCAGGTCCATTCACTAAGACGGGGTGAGGGACGTTAATACGAGAGAGATTCCCAACACCTTTCAACCCGATGCATCAGTTTTTTCCTCATGAGTACTATAACCTCTACGCTGCATTCTAATGCAGAGGTTTTTCCCCTAAAATCGTGGTTGGGGAGGAGCAACCTTCCGTGCCCGTAACAGAACTTGCCCCACGAAGTTTTGTATCACCTGCTATTCTCCAAGCAAGTATCTTGAGTTTAACGTCACATGATTACTTTATTACAGTCATACTTTTTATGCAACATCAAACTTAAACCACTTTATGGTCATGGATGCATTCTTATAAAGCATTGGACAAAGTCATATAATTAAACTTGTAACAGACATTTGAGCACATACGTAGCATAAACATCTTATTCATTTTCACACATCATAATGCATATGCATGTACATGGCCAATGCAACAAGGAGAATATATATGAACATCCTTCATATCATCACGATATCATGGACATACATATAGTCAACACATTTTTAGAATTTAAAACATAAACTTGTATTCATTGGACCTTTTGATCCTAAATCTTAAATGTGTAACCTTCCATTTACAATTCATGCCATAATCATATAAGATTGCATAAAATCAGACCTGCATAATCATTCACATAATGCATACTAATTCTATAAAGAAATTGAATAAAAACATATATACTATGCACCCTTTGAGCCTTGATTTATGAATTTGCCCTTATTTTTTCCAATTTCTTAACTATGTCCGACTGGTACAAAGCTCAAAGAAAATTTTTGGCTCCATGAACAGAGTTGAAATTTTTACAGTATATAGGAATTGTTGTCAGCTATCCATAGCCTCAAACCGTTCGTAAAAACTTCTTCGTATGAGAGAGTTATGCATGTTTTACTACAAACCTATTTGTTTTTGTTTTGACTGTCACAGAGACATGCTCGCTCCATGAACAGAGCCCAAATTTCTACAGTAGATGCATAATGGAGTTAGCTTTCCAACACAACAATCCGTTCATCAAAACTCTTCCGGAAGACGGAGAAACGACCATTTTACTGAACGGATGTCAAGTGGAAAACCTGGAATTTCGAGATTTGCATTTAGGTGAATCAAACCGAGTCACCCGACTCCCAAGAAAAATTAAAAGAAATAGGGAATACGCCTGAAATAAAATTTCGAAAATTCTAAAATATTCACAGTAGATGGAACACTTCATAATCTATCAATCCAAACTAATATTTGCATAAAAATCATGGAATAAATCAAATACAAATATATTTTACGAATCTATTTCTAAGAAACCGATTTTTATGATAAACCCGATTTTAAAAATGGTTTTCTTTAGGGAAAAACATGTTTTTGGCATGAATCATTAGATCTAAGTCAAACCCACGGTTAGGAGGGTTTGATCATGTTCTAAACTCATGAAAAAAATATCAAAATCCATGCCAAGAACTCCGTTCTTGCAAGAAAAGCATAAAAACCCTACCTTTTGTTGAAAAAAATGTATTTCTTGATGGATGAACGACCCTTTTTGCTCAATCCACCGATCAGCCCTTTCTTCCAGCAAGGTGAGGACCTTAGATATCCTCTTCACACCCCTTGAGGCCTGGATCTTGCACTCAAGAACCAAAAGAAACCCTAAAAGAAGAGAATAGGGAAGGGAAAGAGAGGAGAGAGAGAAGAGGGTTTTTGGGGGAGAGAGAAGCTCTCCTTTTTTTTCCAGCACAAATGAGGAGGGCAAGGGCTATGGGAGGGTTTTATAACCCTTCTTAAACTAGGTTATGTGCTGGAATTAATTCCAGCCCTTGATCTCATTAATGAAATTCATTTGGAGCCCTTGATCTCCACTTTGACTTTTCAAACTTTAAATAACCTTGAAAATCACTATACCTTTATTTTCAATTTGAATTTGAAGTAAGATGCCACATAGGATGGAACGGCCCACCTATGGGCTCCTACTAAACTAATAAAAATGGATTTTAATTTATAAAAAAGAAAACTATTATATTAAACTATTATTGAATAATCATAAAATACTAATTAAAAATCGTTTTTGTTTTATATAACCACAACTCATGTGAAAATGTAAAGGAATTGAATATAAGTTAATTCCATCTTATTAAGCATATTAATATGTATATTTTTAAAATCTACTTTTGTTAATTTACTTTATTTTAATAATTTTACTTAAAAGAAAAATCAACATTTTCTTTTTAAGTAAGACGTTTTCAATTAGACATCACTTAGAATTTTCTCAGATATCCAAACCATGTAGGTTTTATATTTACTACAATTCAATAGAATTAAACCCCTTAATCCTTACGAATATACTCAAACATTAATTTTTAAAGAAATTAGGGTTCTATATTGGCATGAAATTCAAGACATTTCACAATGCTATAGAAAAGAACTTAGAAATTTTCGGATATTACATCCAATCCCCCTTAAAAAAAAAATTCATCCTCGAAATTTGGTTAACATTACGTACCGAACAAGTATGGATATTTAGCTCTCATATCAGCCTCGGGCTCCCAAGAACACTCCTCAATCCCGTGGTGCTGCCATCGTACTTTAACAAGTGGTATTGACTTTTGTCGCAACACTTGTTCTCGTCGATCTACTATCTCTACCGGTCGTTCCTCAAACGTGAGATCTCTCTGAACCTCGACCTCGTCATACTGAATAACACGAGTAGGATCTGGTATATATTTCCTCAACATTGACACATGGAAAACATCATGGATGTTGGAAAACAGAAGGGGAAGTGTCAATCTATACGCGGTGTCTCCTATCCTCTCAAGGATGAGGAACGGTCCTACATACCTCGGACTCAATTTCCCTTTCTTGCCGAACCGAAATACGCTCTTGGTTGGCGATACTTTGACAAACACATGATTACCAATCTCAAAAGAAACCTCTCGCCTCTTTGGATCTGCATAACTCTTCTGACGGCTCTGCGCTGTCAAAAGCCTCTTACGAATCAACTGTACTTGATCCGTATAATGCTGCAAAACTATAGGCGATTCAACAGTTCGATCACCTACCTTGCACCAACAAACAGAGGACCTACAGGGTCGCCCGTACAATGCCTCATATGGAGTCATGCCGATACTCGAATGATAACTGTTATTGTAGGCAAACTCAGCTAACTTTAGGTGCTTATTCCAGTCACCTATCCACTCCAATGCACACGCTCGCAACATATCCTTCAGTGTTTGAATAGTCCTCTCTGACTGACCATCCGTCTGAGGGTGAAAAGCTGTGCTAAACTTAAGCTTTGTCCCCAAAGCTTTCTGAAGTTGTCCCCAAAACTTTGACGTGAATCTAGGATCCCTGTCTGAGATAATCAAAACAGGTATCCCATGTAATCTGACAATCTCGTTGACATATAAATCCGCCAAACACTCCAAGGTTTGATTCGCCCAGGTCGGTAAGAAGTGTGCCAACTTTATAAGGCGATCCATAATCACCCAAATGGTGTCATACTGCTGGCGTGTCTTGGGTAGACCTACCACAAAGTCCATGGTAATGTCTTCCCACTTCCACTGCGGAATCTCAATCGACTGCATCATACCGCCTGGTCTCTGGTGCTCTATCTTGATCTGCTTACAGATTAAGCATCTCGACACGTATTCAGCGACGTCTCTCTTCATGCCAGGCCACTAGTAATTCCTCTGAAGATCGTTTTACATCTTGGTGCTTCCAGGATGTATAGTAAATCTGGTACGATGCGCCTCATCCAACAACTCTTTCCTCAACTGAGGCTCTGCGGGCACCCAGAGCCTCTGGCCGTACCAGATGCTTCCATCCTCCTCTAAGTGCAATGCTGACTGATCTTGCTTGCATGCTGCAATCATCTTATTGAAATCAGGGTTATCCTTCTGTTGGGCGATGATCCGGTCCATGAGTTCTGTCCGCACTGCCGTGCTAGCAATCTGAATATGACCCGATTCTGCTTTAAAAGGCTTCCAGTCTATCAGGTCTTCGAGTAATCTCCACTCACTGCTGATAAAACTCACAAGGCTCCCTGCCTTTCTACTCAAAGCATCAACTACTATATTGGCTTTGCCTGGTTGATAAGAAATGGAGAAGTCGTAATTGTTTAGAAATTCTAACCATCATCTCTGTCTCATGTTCAAATCCTTTTGTGAGAAGATATATTTGAGGCTCTTATGATCTGAGAAGACCTCAAATTGCTCACCGTACAAATAATGTCGCCATACCTTTAGTGCAAAGACTACTGCAGCAAGCTCCAAGTCGTGAGTGGGGTAGTTTTTCTCATGCACCTTCAGCTGACGTGATGCGTAGGCGATCACCTTGCCGTGCTGCATCAAAACGCATCCCAAACCAGTACCTGATGCATCACTATAAATCACAAAGCCTCCTTGCCCAGAAGGCAATGTGAGTATATGGGCTATAGTAAGCCTCTTCTTCAGTTCTTAAAAACTTTCTTCGCATTACTGGGTCCAGACAAACTTAATTCCTTTACGAAGTAGTTTCGTCATAGGTGAAGCGATCTTCGAAAAATCCTGAATGAAACGACGATAATAGCCTGCAAGCCCGAGAAAACTGCGTATATCTGAGACGCTCTTAGGTTGTCTCCAATATATGACTGCTTCCACCTTGGCAGGGTCGACTGACACCCCATCTTTAGAGATTACATGACCCAAGAACATAACTTGATTCAGCCAAAACTCGCACTTCGAGAACTTAGCATATAGCTGATGTTGTTGAAGTGCTTCGAGGACAATCCTTAGATGCTCCCTATGATCTTCCTCACTCTCGGAGTAAATTAGGATATCATCTATAAATACGATCACGAAAAGGTCTAGGTAAGGCCGAAAGATCCGATTCATCAGGTCCATAAATGCAGCAGGGGCATTTGTTAACCCGAAAGGGATCACCAAAAACTCGTAATGGCCGTATCGCGTCCTGAATACTGTCTTTTGCACATCGGATTCTTTGATCTTCAGTTGATGGTACCCTGATCGAAGATCAATCTTGGAGAAGACCTTGGCCTCTCGAAGTTGATCAAACAAATCATCGATCCTGGGAAGAGTATATTTGTTTTTTATTGTTACCTGATTCAGCATCCTATAGTCAATGCACATACGCATTGTCCCATCCTTCTTTTTGACGAATAATACCGAAGCTCCCCAAGTTGAAACACTAGGACGAATAAAGCCTTTATCCATCAATTCTTGCAGCTGATTCTTTAGCTCCTCTAACTCTGCTAGGGCCATACGATAGGGTGTTTTAGATATCGGGGTCGTTCTAGGCACCAACTCTATCGCAAAGTCCACCTCTCTGGTAGGCGGTATGCCTGGCAGGTCATTTGGAAAAATGTCTGAAAAATCTCGAACTACGTCCAAGTCTTCCAGTGGTGTAGTACCTGGGTCTATCAAAGAAACACTGGCCAAAAAGGCCTCACACCCCTTTTCTACACAACGATGTTCCTTTAATGCCGAGATAACTCGTCCTTTGCTCTCCTTTTTACAGGCCTTGTACTCGAGTACAGGCTGATCAGGGCGAGCAAATTGAATGTGTCGCTCATGACAAAGCATACAAGCGTAATGCTCATACATCCAATCTATGCCAAGAATTACATCATAACCGACCATATCCAACAGGATAAGATTGGCAGGGAGGTTCTGCCCTTCTATCATAACCTCTACTCTAGATAGATAGGTATGAGCGATAGAGCTACCGCTCGAAGGTGTGATAACTTCCAGAGTATATCCCAAAGAAGTCGGCGTGACACCAATCAAATTCGCAAAACATACAGATACGAAGGAATGCGTAGCACCACTGTCAAAAAGAACTTTAGCATCAAACTTTGTAATAGGGATTGTACCTTCAATGACGTTGGCATCTTCTTGCAACTCCTCTGCAGAAGTCGCATATACGCGTCCAGTAGCTTTCTTCTGACCTTGCGGCTGGGACTGCTGAGGTCGCTGCTGCTGTGGTCCTATAGGAACAGGGGCAACTCCCTCCTGAGCTGGCCTCATAGGGCAGTCTTTGATGAAGTGACCCTGTTTTCCACATCTCAGACATGCACTCGAGACTCTATAGCAGACTCCAGGGTGCCTCTTGATGCAATGCTTACATACTGCATAAGACTGCGGTGCTGGTGTGTCGCCCTGTTGTCCCTTGGCCTTCTTTGTGGGTGGCGCCTTACTACTCTTCGCTGCTGGTCGAGGAGCCTTATTCCCATTACCCTTCGACTTGTCGAAACAGCTAGGCTGAGTCTTCTTAGAAGACTCCCAGTCATCCTGCGTCACAAAGATCGTTACGATCTATCAAGATTGTTTTTGAAAAAAAAACAAAAGTTGGTTCTAGTTTTCCCCACCTGAAGTACTGTGGCCATCTCGATGGTCTGGTTGAGGTTTTGAGGACAGCTGGTCAGCACTCTGGTCCTCAGGCCATCACGTAAACTCTGCACATACTTCTTAGCCCGCACCTCGTCAGTGGTATAAGTATGCGGGCAGTACTTCTCTAAATGTCAGAAACGTGTAGTGTACTCTGCCACCTTCATGGACCCATGTCGAAGATCTAAAAACTCTTGTTTCTTACGATCGCGCGCGTACTGGGGAAAGTAGGTGTCCATGAATACCGCTGTAAACTCCTCCCACGTGAGGGCGCGTCGCTCATCAGACATATAGCGTACTTTGCGTGTCGTCTCCCACCAGCTCTTGGCATCCCCTTGGAGCCGATAAGTGGCAAAAGAAACCTGCCTCTCAGCAGGAACCTCGAGAATCTCGAAAATCTCGCTTATGGCACGAACCCATTCCTCCGCTGCATCTAGATCTTCCTTACCAGTGAAAGCAGGAGGGCTCAATTCCATGAAGCGCTTATACGAAGCCCCATTTGTTGCGACAGCTGGTGCCGCAATATGACCATCATGCTGATGGCCTGCACCATTGCCATTACCTCCGTTGCCAGCATGGTTCTGACAATAGGCCGTCAGATTCGCGAGGGCTTCAAAAATGAAGTCTCTCTAAGCAGTTCAACCTGGGGGCTATCTTCCGGCCATCTAAAGACACACACATTGATTTAGATTACTTATAAGTTGGGTATAAATACAAAATTCTCATTCATGTAATCCTATCAGATCTACGTTCTGATTCTTATCGCATTTATCAACAGAAATAATTACAGACATACAATTTTTATAAGTCATCAAAACAAATAGAAATGGAAGCATACTTACAGCGATGGTGGTCGGTTGGACGAGCTTTGAGCCATGCTTTCCTTATGCTCTGATACCATGTTTGTAACACCACAATTTTTATAACCCGAAATTGGTGGAATTTTTTTTTTTTTGAAATACATTTAAATCTTTTAGCAGTTAACAACGGAAAATCACATTGGGCATAAAACTTGGCGTGCTACTTCAGATGAATGCTTGCAAACATATACTTATGGAATTTAAACTTTAACAACTAATTAACTATGCATGAAATAAAATTCAAGTTTCACAATATCCAAAATTAATCACATTTGTCCTTGAATTGAATTAAAGTAAAATCAGAGTTCAGAATTCATGAAGCAGAGGAAAGGTAGGCTCAGTCCTCGTCGCAACATTCCGCCTTCGCACATAAGTACCTACTCATTACCTGAAAATTTTTAAACCATATAGTGTCAGACAACATGTCTCAGTAGAGTAATTATGCTAAACTTGTAAGACAGAATAACAAGACAAAGATTTCAATAGAAATTTCATAGTTTAACATTTAATTTAACTTAAACAATCATACAACAACTCATGCATGTTTAGAATTTTCATATATAACAGAAAAACATAAATCCATACATTCAAAATACAAAATGCTTGACTTACCATATGCATAAGCTCTTTCAATGCATGCATATTTTCTTATCTTTAGTTACATTTTCTTAATTAAATGATGCATGCGATGCCAAATTAATGCACACACCATTTATGGTCATGGATGCATTCTTATAAAGCATTGGACAAAGTCATACAATTAAACTTGTAACAGACATTTGAGCACATGCGTAGCATAAACATCTTATTCATTTTCACACATCATAATGCATATGCATGTACATGGTAATGCAATAAGAAAAATATATATGAACATCCATATCAATGAAACAATCATATCATCACGATATCATGGACATACATGTAGTCAACACATTTTTAGAATTTAAAACATAAACTTGTATTCATTGGACCTTTTGATCCTAAATCTTAAATGTGTAACCTTCCATTTACAATTTATGCCATAATCATATAAGATTGCATAAAATCAGACCTGCATAATCATTCACATAATGCATACTAATTCTATAAAGAAATTGAATAAAAACATATATACTATGCACCCTTTGAGCCTTGGTTTATGAATTTGCCCTATTTTTTTTTAATTTCATAACTATGTCCGACTGATACAGAGCTCAAAGAAAATTTTTGGCTCCATGAACAGAGCTGAAATTCTTACAGTATATAGTAATTGTTGTCAGCTATCCATAGTCGCAAACCGTTCGTTAAAACTTCTTCGTATGAGAGAGTTATGCATGTTTTACTATAGACCTATTTGTTTTTGTTTCGACTGTCATAGAGACATGCTCATTCCATGAACAGATCCCAAATTTCTACAGTAGATGCACAATGGAGTTAGCTTTCCAACGCAACAATCCGTTTATTAAAACTCCTCCGGACGAGAGAGAAACGACCATTTTACTGAACGGATGTCAAGTGGAAAACCTGGAATTCCGAGATTTGCATTTGGGTGAATCAAACCGAGTCACCCGAATCCCAAGAAAAATTAAAAGAAATAGGGAATACGCCTGAAATAAAATTTCAAAAATTCTAAAATATTCACAGTAGATGGAACACTTCATAATCTATCAATCCAAACTAATATTTGCATAAAAATCATGGAATAAATCAAATACAAATATATTTTACGAATCTATTTCTAAGAAACCGATTTTTATGATAAACCCGATTTTAAAAATGGTTTTCTTTAGGGGAAAACATGTTTTTGCCATGGATCATTAGATCTAAGTCAAACCCACGGTTAGGAGGGTTTGATCATGATCTAAACTCATGAAAAAAATATCAAAATCCATGCCAAGAACTCCGTTCTTGCAAGAAAAGCATAAAAACCCTACCTTTTGTTGAAAAAAATGTATTTCTTGATGGATGAACGGCCCTTTTTGCTCAATCCACCGATCAGCCCTTTCTTCCAGCAAGGTGAGGACCTTAGATCTCCTCTTCACACCCCTTGAGGCCTGGATCTTGCACTCAAGAACCAAAAGAAACCCTAAAAGAAGAGAATAGGGAAGGGAAAGAGAGGAGAGAGAGAAGAGGGTTTTTGGGGGAGAGAGAAGCTCTCCTTTTTTTTTTCCAGCACAAATGAGGAGGGCAAGGGCTATGGGAGGGTTTTATAACCCTTCTTAAACTAGGTTATGTGCTGGAATTAATTCCAGCCCTTGATCTCATTAATGAAATTCATTTGGAGCCCTTGATCTCCACTTTGACTTTTCAAACTTTAAATAACCTTGAAAATCACTATACCTTTATTTTCAATTTGAATTTGAAGTAAGATGCCACATAGGATGAGACGGCCCACCTATGGGCTCCTACTAAACTAATAAAAATGGATTTTAATTTATAAAAAAGAAAACTATTATATTAAACTATTATTGAATAATCATAAAATTCTAATTAAAAATCGTTTTTGTTTTATATAACCACAACTCATGTGAAAATGTAAAGGAATTGAATATAAGTTAATTCCATCTTATTAAGCATATTAATATGTATATTTTTAAAATCTACTTTTGTTAATTTACTTTATTTTAATAATTTTACTTAAAAGAAAAATCAACATTTTCTTTTTAAGTAAGACGTTTTCAATTAGACATCACTTAGAATTTTCTCAGATATCCAAACCATGTAGGTTTTATATTTACTACAATTCAATAGAATTAAACCCCTTAATCCTTACGAATATACTCAAACATTAATTTTTAAAGAAATTAGGGTTCTATATTGGCACGAAATTCAAGACATTTCACAATGCTATAGAAAAGAACTTAGAAATTTTTGGATATTACATCCAATCCCCCTTAAAAAAAAAATTCATCCTCGAAATTTGGTTAACATTACGTACCGAACAAGTATGGATATTTAGCTCTCATATCAGCCTCGGGCTCCCAAGAACACTCCTCAATCCCGTGGTGCTGCCATCGTACTTTAACAAGTGGTATTGACTTATGTCGCAACACTTGTTCTCGTCGATCTACTATCTCTACCGGTCGTTCCTCAAACGTGAGATCTCTCTGAACCTCGACCTCGTCATACTGAATAACACGAGTAGGATCTGGTATATATTTCCTCAACATTGACACATGGAAAACATCATGGATGTTGGAAAACAGAAGGGGAAGTGCCAATCTATACGCGGTGTCTCCTATCCTCTCAAGGATGAGGAACGGTCCTACATACCTCGGACTCAATTTCCCTTTCTTGCCGAACCGAAATACGCTCTTGGTTGGCGATACTTTGACAAACACATGATTACCAACCTCAAAAGAAACCTCTCGCCTCTTTGGATCTGCATAACTCTTCTAACGACTCTGCGCTGTCAAAAGCCTCTTACGAATCAACTGTACTTGATCCGTATAATGCTGCAAAACTATAGGCGATTCAACAGTTCGATCACCTACCTCACTCCAACAAACAGAGGACCTACATGGTCGCCCATACAATGCCTCATATGGAGTCATGCCGATACTCGAACCCGATTGCCTGTCAGTCAGCTGAGGCCCGTTCCAACTAAGCTAAAACCTCGGGTCTGTTGGAAACTAGCCGTTGAGAACCAACTTGTATGCGACCATTAATGACATTCATTGTTAGCTCACCACTGAAATACCTCTGTGATTTTTAATCTTATACATACCTTATAAAGGGAACCTTTTAATGAGTCAATTTCTTTTCGAGCCTATATATTTTCTCAGGTTTTCTATCTTAAACTACTCAAAGGTAATCGTGTCGTAGCAAGCAGTTTCCACAAGTTGGATTTTTGTTTTATGCAAGGCGTTTGGTTATATCCTTCAAGAAAATTTGTAGTAGACGCTTTTTTTTCACCAAGAAGTCAATTTGAGTGAAAACTATAGCTTTAAAGATAGTGCGAGATCATAAATCTCCAGGCAAATTGCCGATCGTGTACATCGAGCAGTATTTTTCAACGATTATTGTGTGGTCTTTGAGGATGAAATAGGAACATTCTTAACCTGCTCATGGTGCAAAACGTACTAAATTCGGGATTAACGTGTGGGTTTGATTGTTCTTTATGGTTTTGCAGTTTCTACAAGCCAGACAAAGGATGCAAATAAGTTCGATCCAGGATGGAGGTTTTGCAATTTTTGGCTGTTCTGGATCCAGTTTCTACAACTATCTGAATCCCCATGTATTTAGCCGTTCTGGATCAAAATTGTTTGCATTCCTAAGCCGCACCAGAATGAATTCCAAGGCGTTGATTCATCTAAACTGGTATTTTCCCTCCCCATCATATGACTATACGTACAAACGATAAGTTTGATACACCTTTAGTTTGGGCCAGTAAATGATCTGAATAAGCCAAGCTCGAGGTGTTCAAGCTCAGCTTCCTGTTTGTGGCGAGTTGAGCCAAGCTTGAGCTCATCACGAGCCTGAATTAAATGAGCCGAGTACGAGCTGGCTCACTTAAATAAAAATACATTATCTTAGAATTATAAACATGAAATTAATAATATTTGAACTCTGAACTTATTGAGACAAGCTCGACCTGATTCGTTTAAAAAACAAAAATACATTGTCTCAAAGCTGAGAGCAATTGTATATGAATCCTTAACCTATTGCTTTTAAGCAAAATACTTCAACTAGGGGCGGTAAATGCGAAGCAAGTTATATGCCCCCAGAAGACACACTGTAGCAAATGTTTCGTGTTCGGGGGTTTGAATGAGTGTCACGTATATAAGCACATGGGGCTCATATCCCTGTTTTTCAGCATCACTTAGCGTGGGAGTCTGGTGCAGTTGCAAAGCCTTAAGTACCCTTTCCAGTCATTCTCGCAAAAAAATGACGGTTCGAGAAAAGAACAAAAATGTCCTCCAGCTAAAAAAGTGAAACGGCGGTTCGAGATCCTCCATCTAGAAAAGTGAAACACTGGTTTCAGAAAAGGACAAAAATATCCTCCATGCAGAAAATGAAGGATGATGTTAACTCTTTAAAGTCCAAACGTTATGTTTTCGCCCTAAGTAGTAAACGTTTGCACTATCTGTTGTAACAGAAGCTCCCTCTGACGACGCACTCTTTGTCATCGTCTGCTGCCGTCGGAGCACCCTTTGCCTTCGTTTGTTGCCATCGTCGGAGCATCCTTTGCCATTGTCTACGCAGTGGAAGCATCGTTGCCACCATCGGATGCATCTACCTTATGGGTGTTTCTCCTCCATTGTCGGATTACCAAAACTCATGGCATTTTGGTGAGTTTCAGTTAAGGTTTCATTATGTAAACAAATCGATTTATTAATCTGAATGCTAAATCTTACAACTGGTTGTACTATTCATGCTAAATAACACCTATTTTCATACTAAAATAAATCGATTTATACTTATTCACCTTCTGGGCATCGAAAAATAGTTAGCACGGTTTGTTCTTATGAAGGCCAAACATTATAACGATATGTACTTATGAAGGCTAAATTTCTACAACGATTTATACGTTAGAATGCAGCAATGATTTATACATTTAATGCAGTAGCGATTTGTACGTTCGATACAGTAACGATTTATACGTTTAAAGCAGTAGCGATGTGTATTTATGATTTATGAAGTTACCATGATTTGTACTTAAGTTTGCTAAATCGTACAACAATGTTTACTTATGAAGCCCAAACATTACAACGATATGTACTTATGAAAGTTGCGATTTCTTCAATGATTTGTAAGTTTGAAGCAACAACAATTTATACATTTAAAGCAATAGCGATGTGTACTTATGAAGTTACCTCGATTTGTACTTAAGTTTGCTAAATCTTACAATGATGTTTACTTATGAAGCCAAATATTGCGACGATTTGTAATGTTGATGATTGTTTAACGAATGAGATAATTTGTAATATTATATACTTGAGGAGACGGTTATGACATATAATGATGCAGTTAAATTTATGTGTTGTGCAGGTTAGCAATGACTAAAGCTCGTAAGACAAGAAAGCCCCATCGTTTGATGGGATGACTATTGGAGAAATGATCCGCCAGTCCCATATATATGAGAGTTATGAAAGGTACCAAAATATAATGAAGATTAAGAATGATAAAGACAGGGATAAAGCATTGGAATTGTATAATGCGAAGCATTATCCATTAGATATTAAGGTTGAGGAGCAAAGGAAGAAGGATGAGGAAGAACTAAAGACGAAGAAGAAGAAGAAGGATGACAAAGAGAAGGAGGAGGAGAATGAAAAGCAAAGAAAGAAAAGGCAAATAAAGAAGGAGGAGAGGGAAAGGCAAAGAAAGAAGGAGGAGAATGAAAAGCAAAGAAAGAAAAGGCAAATGAAGAAGGAGGTGGAGGAGAGGGAAAGGTAAAGAAAGAATAAGGAGAAGGAAAGGCAATTGAAGAAGAAGAAGTAGAAGGAAGAGAGGGAAAGGCAAAAAAAGAATAAGGAGGAGGAGAAAGAGAAAGAGAAAGAAAGGAAATTGAAGAAGAAGAAGGAGAAGGAGGAAGAGAAGGAAAGGAAAATGATGAAGATGAAAGAGGAAAGGCAAAGGAAGAAGCATCAGGATGGGAAAGAGAAGGAAAGGCAAAGGAAGGAGAAGGAGGACGAGGAAGAGAAGGAAAGACAAAGGAAGGAGAAGGAGGACAGAGAAGAGAATGAAAGGCAAAGGAAGGAGAAGGAAGACGAGGAAGAGAAGGAAAGGCAAATGAAGGAGAAGGAGGATGAGGAAGAGAATGAAAGGAAAAGGAAGGAGAAGAAGGAAGAGAAGAAAAGGCAAATGAAAGAGAAGAAAGATGAGGAAAATAAGGAAAGAGAAAGTAAGAAGCAGGAGGAGGAAGAGAAGGAAAGGAAAATAAAAAAGTAGCAGGAGGAAGAGAAGAAAAGAGAAAGGAAGAAAGAAGTAGAAAAACAGAGGAGAGAGGCGAAGGAGCGAAGGAAGGAAGAAGTAGAAAAGCAATGGAGGGAGGCGGCGGAGCGAAGGAGCAACAAGAAACGCATAGGAGGAGGAGAGAATGAATGGAGAACAAGAAAGGCAGAGGAGGAGAAGTGAATGATGGAGCAACAAGAAAGGCATATGATGAAGGGAGGGGCTGAAGATGAGAAAACTGTGACTAAGGTATATAAATTGCTTCTGTCTGTCATGATTTACTGTTATAGGTATTATTATATATAGCAATTGTTGTGATAGCGATTACTATGTATAAAGATTACTGTGATAGCAATTACTATGTATAGCGATTATTGTGATAGTGATTACTGTGAATGATTTACTGTGATAGGTATTATTATGTAAAGTGATTACTATAATAGCGATTACTATGTATAGCGATTACTGTGAATGATTTACTGTGATGGGTATTATTATGTATAGCGATTACTCTTATGGTGATTACCATGTATAGCGATTACTGTGATAGCGAGTGTACAATGATTATTATATATAGCGATTACTGTGTACAGCGACATGTAGAAGTACAAATGAGACTAATTTTGATTTGATACAAATAATATGTCATTTTGTGTTAGAGGAAGGTCAAAAGAGAAGTAGAGCACCAGGTGAAAAGCTCAGAGGGTGGTGTCAGTGGCCTGTAGTTTTATCGTGGTATAGACAGTTGAGTGAATATTAGAAAGATCGATTATGAAATATGCACTTTGGTGGCCTTGTGGACTAGCATTATTTTGAAATGTGTTGAAACACCATGACCCACTCGGTAAATAAATGAAATCATAAGATGAACACATTTCAGTTTGATTCTTTTGAGATCACCATGACCCTAAAAGATGTGGCATGAATTACGAGTCTTAAGTGCCATGGAAGTGTTGTCCTATTACGGGATTTGAATTATAACGCAAGGGACAAGTGCACAACCCTTCTAGGAATGTCGATGGAGGACTGAGGTCAATGTATTTCTGGTGGAAGCAATTCCACATCGATGAAAGCTTCTTCTTTTCGTAATAAATGAGAATGTCGGTCCGCTAAATGTGCATCTGAAAGAGCTGACCAAGAGTTGCACGACTTGTTTATTTTTTTGGACTTACTTTATTTTCTAATTTGTCTGGTTCGAGGTTAAGTTACCTGTGGTTGCAGTTCTTGGAAGATTTAGAGGAAGTCGACAACTATGCATGGGGTGCTGCTATGCTCGCACTCTTGTACAGTCAACTTTACCGTATGAGTAAGGGTACAAAAAACATTGCAGAGTTTTGGCTATTTGTCTAGGTAATTATTTATTATATATTTGGTAGTTGTAGACTAACACTTACAAGAAACCTATGGATTAGCGACGACCTAAATCTGTCGCTAATCCATTGCTAAACAGTTTAGCGATGGATTAGCGTCGGATTAGAGACAGATAGCTTCCATCGTGAATTTTTTGATGCTAAGTAGCGACAAAACTTATCCATCGCTACTTTCGTCGCTAATTTACGATAGATTAGCGACAAAAATGATCTGTCGCGAGTCTGTCACTATTTTAAATTAGCGATGGATAATATCTGTCGCGAGTCCTTCACTATTTTAAATTAGCGACGGATAATATCCGTCACTAATTTGTCACTAAATTTAAAAAAAAAATTGCTCCCTGCCGAGCGGTATTTCGGCAGCAATAGGCCAGACTTGGACCGATTCATCGACGGCGACGGAGGAGGAAGACGACCCACCACCGGATCCCAGCAAGCCGTACTCCCTCGACCCTAAGATCTCTGATTGGGACTCGCGGAGGCCCGCAGAGGTCGGAATGGACCGATCTCATTGTTGACGGCCATGACGGAGATGAGGCCAGTGTCGGGGCGGATGGCATCGCGGAGGCGGTCGAGGTCGAGGAGGTCGTCGGAGCCGACGGAGAGGTAGGTGGCGTGGAAGCCTTCCTACTGGAGGTGGCAGCAGGAGTCGAGGACGCACTTGTGCTTGGTCTGGGTGGTGACGACATGTGGCTTCTTGTCGTGGTAGAAGTGCATGAGGCCCTTGACGAAGATGTTGTTGGACTCGGTGGCGTCGGAGGTGAAGAAGATCTCCTTGGGGTTGGTGCCCACAAGGGAAGCGACCTGCTCCCTGGCGCACTCGATGACCTCGTCTGACTCCCAGTTGTAGAGGTGAGTGTGGGAATATGGGTTGCCAAAGCGGCCAGTGAAGAAGGGCAGCATCGCGTCCAGCACCCGCGGGTCCACCGGCGATGTCGTCTGCATGTCCAGGTACAACGGCCACCCCGCGATCTGCACGCTCTTCGTTGAGATTCCCCTGCCCTCCTCTGCTACGTCGGAGTTGGGCGATGGCTCGACGGTCGTCGCGACAATCGACATCGGCCAGCGGGATCGTTCGGCGAGCCTTACGGTGGCGAGCACGAGGCTCCGCTTCATCATCTAGTGAGGTTGCGTGTGGTGGTGAAGGGAGAGGTATAATACTTGAGAGGGCTCATTTGGGAACGGTTTAAATCTCACATCAGTTTAAATTTCGAACGGGGGAGAGAGGGAAGATTTTGTGCCTTAGGTGGGGACGGTTTAAATCGAAAAGTAGCGACGAAATTAGCGAGGGAATTTTTCTGCCGCTAATTTGTTGCTAATTAGCGACGGATTAGCGACAGAATATTTCCCTCGCTAATTCCGTCGCTAAGTTCCTATAATTTTTGCGACAAAATTTTTTTTGTCGCTGATCTGTCGATAAACAGTGACGGATTTGAGACAGAATTTGCACCATCGCTAATTTCAAAAATATTTCAAAGATTGGCGACGGATAATGTTCTCTCGCTAATTTCGTCGCTAATTTACAACGGAAAAAATCCGTCGCAAATATCCATCGCTAATCAGGGGTTTTCTTGTAGTGTAAGATCGTTAAAGGTTGTAGTCTTACTAATATATTGATTTTGTAGGCCTGAGCGTGAGAGCATATTGTCGCCTTGCGTCCTTAGTGTGGCCCTGCAATTTATGGTTTTTCAAAGATCGGCTGGTGGGCTAGAATAAATATTAAGGAGGATAATGCTAAAGTTTATTTTAGATATTCTGCAATTAAATGAGGTAAATGGTTTAAAATCGTTTACAATCATTTTAGTATTTATCATTCATTAGTATAAATCATTGAAATGTTTAGCATTCTTAAGTAATGATAGTTGCAGCATTTTGTATTCCTTAGTACAAATCGCATCGCATTAGCATTCAGTAGTATAAATCATTTTAATGTTTAACATTTTTAAGTAATGAGCGTTGTAGGATTTTGTATTCCTTAGTACAAATCATTATCGCTTTAGCATTTAACTTTCATTAGTGTAAATCGTTGTAATCTTTAGCATTCTTAAGTAATGATCGTTGTAGGATTTTGTCTTCGTTAGTAGAAAGCATTATCATTTTAGCATTTAGCATTCGTTATTGTAAATCGTTGTAATATGTAGCATTCATTAGTGTAAATCATTTTAATACAAATCACTTATTAGTAACAGTCGTTGTAATATATTTAGCACTCGTTATTATAAATCATTTTAATATTTAGCATTCATTAGCATGAATAATTATGTTTATACCTAAACCATAATTTCCAATGTACAGGTTTGTGGAGACTGTATGGAGATTGGGAGGACGAGGACCAAGATTTTGTTGCTGAGGCTGCGAGACTGTCTGGCTGCTTAGCAAATCTGAAGCCGAGTTGCAACATAGTAGTCGAGTTCTCCTATAAGCTAGCTTGGGACAGTCTACCCCAAAGCAGCCTGTGGAAGTGAGAAGGATGATGAATAGTGGTGGGGCCAGGAACATGAATTGGCATGAACGCTTCAGGGAACAATTGGATTGCTGATACAAAGAAGGTGTTTGTGCCATAGCATATGATTATAAAGAATGACAATATGACCCCAATTATATCAAAAAATATTGAGAACCCATGCGTCGAAATCTTGAGATTGAGAAGAAGCAACGTGAAAATATTGGGAACCTATGCGTCCCTCCTATTCCCCATCATGTCGTCTCTCAGCATAGAAAAAACATTCATTGTTTCTCTCTAGCTACAACAACGATTTCCTTAGTTGTAGTACACGATGAGGAGCAGACACAACTCACAAAAAAGAAGGCAGTCTCTGCCACAAGGTTAGAGATGTTGGAGAGGGAGAATAAGGAATTATGAAAGTAGGTGAGGAATTTGGAGAGACAAATGTGGTCATAATATGGTATACTAGTAGAGATGATTACCATTGGTTTTAATAAGATCGAGGGAACCAAGAGGCCACTGAGGAAAGAGAGTCCACCAAGGAAAAGAAAGAGACGATTTGTATGTCATAGTCTATCTGAGTCGTCCAGTGCCACTGAATAAACATTATGTGATTTTTTTTATTCCGATAATTATTTATTGTAATTCTATAATTCTTTATTGTAATTCTATAGTTTTTTTTTGTAACGTGACATTCTATAAATATATATATATATATTTTAAAATAAGTGTAACACATAAGTGTCACTGAATAAATCATTGTAATGTTTGGCTTTCATAAAAAAAAATCAAAAAAGCGTTTAGCATTGTGTACTACAAAAATTATGATTTGTTTTTACGAGTTGTCTTCCTATCGCAATTTATACATTGATTAATAAATAGCCAAAATGATTTGTACGTATGAAGGCTACGTGCTATCGCGATTTGCTTGATATCGATTGGCTTGCAACCGGTTATATTTTTTTGTTGTAACATAACATTCAATAATTATATAGTTTTTTCTATAAGAGATCACAACTTTTTTTTTTATAGAAGAAGTGTTCTATCACGATCTACACAGCCACAGACATAAAGCAGAAACAATATATTATATCATGATTTACACAATGACTGATTCATAAAAGGCGAAAAAGAAAAATAATAAATAAATCGGCACGATGTTTAGACTTAGTAAAGTAAAAATCGAGTTCACTATTTTGTTCACAATAGGATTTACAACTTAATACTGATTTAAGTAACAGCTGCAAATCGATTTCACTGTTTTGTTCATAATATTTTAGTAATAGTTACAAACCGATATGGGCTTTGTCTATGTGAACTATACGCCCTATCGCGATTTACACAATGATTGATTCATAAAAGGCAAAAAGAAAAATAATAAACAAATCGATACAATGTTTAGACTTAGTAAAGTATAAATCGAGGTAACAATAAACAAATCGACACAATGATTGATAAAAGCAGAAACAATTTGTCCTATCATGATTTGTGTTTACAAGCTTTATCTATGTGAACGATATATCTTATCGTGATTTACACAATGACTGATTTATAAAAGGTAGAAAAACAATAAACAAATTGACACGATGTTTAGACTTAGTAAAGTATAAATCGAGATAACTTCAATGATACAAATCGAGGTAACTTCATAAATACAAATCGATTTTATTTACAAAGACAAACAAAGACATCGTTGACGCGGTAACTTCATAACAACAAATCAACGTGATTTACAACCATATTCATTTACAGCATCACCCCTACGTCCAAATAGTGATATGCTTCGAGTGCAATCCAGATGCGCATGAAATCCAGCTTGCTAGTGCAAAAAGCTTTGAGGCAAAACTGAAAAGTTGCACAAAGTATGGATCCCAACAGGCAGAGAAGATGCAGCCCGCACGACTAGCATATTTGTCATGAAGTATATCAAAGATTAGGCAGATATGTTTCCAACTGCGAAGGATAGTTTGTGAATGATGGATTTACGACAGTAGAAATTGATCAAATAGATAGTCATCAGCATCACCCTCTGTCTATCATGCAAAATATTTATGCTTGCTCCGGTATATAAGAAAAAAAAAGAAGGAAGATGAAGGCGGGAGAGAAAAAAGAAGCATAAGTTGCGCTGCCGCAGAAAAGAAGAAGAGATGTTAAATATCTTAGGGTTTTAGACCTGGACAATGGGTCGGGTCGGGTTTTACATAGAATAGGGTTTTACACAAATCTATATTAGGGTTTTACATATATTAGGGTTTTATGCATGTGTACACAAATCAACACGATGTTTAGACTTAGTAAAGTACAAATCGAGGTAACTTCATAAATACAAATCGATTTATAACTTGAGACCAATTTAAGTAACAATTGCAAATCGATTTTACTGTTTCATTCATAATATTTTAGTAACAGTTACAAACCGATATGAGTAAATCTCATATTACATATCGATATCGTTCACAAAAATAAACAAAGATATATCGTTATCGCAGTAACTTCATAAATACAAATCGACATCCCAATAATTATTTTTTATAATTCTGTAATTCTTTGTTGTAATTCTATAATTCTTTTGTGTAACATGACATTCTATAAGTGTATAAATCCTTTATTGTCCTATCACGATTTGCTTTTACGAGCGTTGTCTATGTGAACAATATGTCGTATCACGATTTATACAATGACTGATTCATAAAAGGCAGAAAGAAAAAATAATAAATAAATCGACACAATGTTTAGACTTAGTAAACTATAAATCGAGTTAACTTCATAAATACATATCAACGTAACTTCATAAATACAAATCAACATTGTTCACAAAGATATATCATTATCGCGGTAACTTTATAACTACAAATCGACGTGATTTACAACCACATTCATTTACAAAAAATATGAGTATTTAGTTATAATACATCATAACCAATGGTTTGGCTTATATACAATACATGACCATCATCATCAAAGAAAACAAACATCATCAGCAGCATCAACCCCACATCCAAATAGTGATATGCTTCGAGTGCAGTCCAGGTGCGCATGAAATCTAGCTTACTAGTGTAGAAAGCTTCGAGGCAGAACTTAACAAGCTGCACAATGTATGGATTGCAATAGGCAAAGAAGATGCAACCCACACGACTAGCATATTTGTCATGAAGTATATCGAAGATTAGGCAGATAATTTTTCCAACTGTAAAGGATGTTTTACGAACGATGGAGGGTACAACAATAGAAACAGATCAAATAAATGGTCATCAGCATCACTCCCTGTCTATCATGCAGAATATTTGTACTTGCTACGATATACAAGGAAGAAGAAGATAGAAGATGAAGGTGAAAGAGAAAAAAGAAGAAGAAGTTGCGCTGCCGCATAAAAGATGAATAGTTGTTAAATAGATTAGGGTTTTAGACATAGACCACGGGTCAGGTCGGGTAGGATTTTACATAGAATAGGGTTTTACACATATCTATATTAGGGTTTTATATATACTAGGGTTTTATGCACGTGTACACAAATCGACACGATGTTTAGACTTAGTAAAGTACAAATCAAGGTAACTTCATAAATACAAATCAATTTACAACTTGAGATCGATTTAAGTACGAGTTGTAAATCGATTTCACTGTTTCGTTCATAATATTTTAGTAACAGTTGCAAACCGATATGAGTAAATTGCAATATCATATATCGATATCGTTCACAAATACAAACAAAGACATATTGTTGTTATAGTAACAATTGCAAATCGATATGAGTAAATCGCTATATTACATATCGATATCGTTCATAAAGATCAACAAAGACATATCGTTTAGGGTTTAGGGTTTCGGGTTGAGGGTTTAGGGTTTATAGTTTAGGCTTTAGGGTTTAGGGTTTAGGGTTCAAGATTTGGGGTTTGTGGTTTAGGGTTTAGGGTTTAGGGTTTAGGGTTTTAGGGGTTTAGGGTTTAGGTTTTAGGGGTTTAGGCTTTAGGGTTTAGGGTTCAGGGTTTGGCGTTTGCAGTTTAGGGTTTTAGAGGTTTAGGATTTAGGGTTTAGGGTTTAGGGTTTAGGGTTTAGGGTTTAGGATTTAGGATTTAGGATTTAGGATTTATAGTTTAGGCTTTAGGCTTTAGGGTTTGGGGTTTGGGGTTTGGGGTTTAGGCTTTATGGTTTTAGATTTTAGGGTTTAGGGTTTAGGTTTTTGGGTTTTAAGGGTTTAGTGTTTAGGGTTTATAGTTTAGGCGTTAGGGTTTAGGGTTTAGGGTTCAGGGTTTGGGGTTTAGGGTTTAAGTTTTGGACCTATCTAAATTCTAAATGGATTCTACTTAAAATATATATATATATATATATATATATGTAAATATATATATATATATATATATATATATATATATATATATATATATATATATATATATATATATATATATATATATATACATAGTAGTTTAGATTGTGTTTGAATTTTATGAGAGCTAAATGGGTCTCACAACCAACCCAATCCAATCACTCCCCCATCTAAACTCATCAATTCAATCAAAGGCATCCCATCCCACCAAATCAGTTTGAATATCCTATTGCGATTTGCCTATTACAGATTTGTCTATATGAACGATATATCGTATCGCGATTACACAATGACTCATTCATAAAAGGGGAAAAAGAAAAGTAATAAACAAATTGACATGATGTTTAGACTTAGTAAACTATAAATCGACACTAGTTATAATTTTTTTTTGTAAATGGCAAATGAATCAATACCAGTTGTGTACAATGGAAATTATGATTTGCTTTTATGGACTTCCTATCGTGATTTACACAATGATTGATAAAAGGTAAAAATCGAGGTAACTTCATAAATACAAATCGATTTATAACTTGATATCGATTTAAATAACAGTTGCAAATCGATTTCACTGTAACGATATGTGCTATCGCAATTTGCTTGATACCGATTGGCTTGCAACCAGTTATAATTCTTTGTTGTGACGTAACATTCTATAATTATATAATTCTTTCTGTAACAGATCATGATTTGTTTCTTATAGAGAAAGTGTCCTATCATGATTTGTACAATCACGAACATAAAGCAGAAAATATTTGTCCTATCATAATTTGCGTTGACGAGCTTTGTCTATGTGAACGATATGTCCTATCGTGATTTACACAATGACTGATTCATAAAAGGTGGAAAAGGAAAAACAATAAAAAAATCGGCAAAATGTTTAGAGTTAGTAAAGTATAAATCGAGGTAACTTCATAAATACAAATCGATTTCATTCACAAAGACAAACACAGACATATCTTTGCTTGATACCGAATGGCTTGCAACCAGTTATAATTATTTTTTGTAAAAGACAAATGAAATGACATTTTTTAATTTGATTAATGTGCAATGCAATTTTTTTGCACATAATTTTTGAAAATGATCAGTATGTGAAACGACGTTTCCTTTATAAATGAATGACACGTCGCACAAGTTCAGGAGGGTATCGCTTCGCTTTGCTTCGTGAGTAAAGAATAAACGAACCGATGTTTTCTTTATAAATGACGTGTTCATGGGTCAAACATATAACCTGTTTCATCGCAAAGGAGGTATCGATGGCGAGGAAGGAGATGACAACAACTACACGGCTAGCGATGTCGAGCAAGCAGACGATGATAGCTATACTGCCAGCGATGGCGAATCAGGCATATATTTTTTAAACCTCGTGATGAGTTTCTTCAAAATTTGTCTCTTTTATTATGTATATTCGATTTATCTTGTGTACTGTAGAAAAGAATTGCAATATCGTTTATTGAATATTCTGCTAATGTCTGTGAAACATCCATAAAAAAAGGTGCTCAAAAACTCAACAAAGGGATCCAAGATAACATCAACCGGATGCAAGATGAATTTGCAGAAGGAAACACTATCAATAATTTTGTACGTATGAAACCACTATCAGTTATATATTTACTTATGTCATGGGTATGTATGTTAACATATATATATTTATTGTAAATAGACTATATATGATTTTGTCATGTATATTAAAAAAAATGCAACAACCAATACTAGATGTATCGTCACTCTTTATTTCATGGTATATCGGTTCTCGTAACAGTTTATTTTCTTTTTTGATTTACTCTTGTTGCTTCATGTTTTAACCTTACTATTATCACTACATTATAGCAATCTTGTGAGCATTGGGTCTTATACGTGATGGATTTATGAAAAAAACAAATATGGTGAAACAACTCATTGGACTTTCACATTGGTATACAACGTGACATTATTTATTTGGTAAGTTTCTATCTATAAGTGTATCGTATTTTGTACGGTGGCTCAGAATTTACTTGCTTCTGCATTAACCACAGGAGGGATTCATCAAAGAAGTCTTGGGTGTCGACATTAGCGAGTGGAGATTTCACTGTGCACACGATGCTCCTTTACAAAATAATAGCATCGATTATGGCATATTTGTAATGAAGTATATTGAAGCAATATACAATGAACAACAACCTGATTTCGATGTTGTATGCTCTACACTTAAACATGCTTTATTATCCTGTATTATTGGAAACTCAATTTATATATTAGTCTCATATTACCTTTTTGTTGCAGGATGATATACCAGGATTCTGCACAGAACTATGCAATAAATTGGTGGAGTTTCTAATTGCGGAAGAGAAAAAATTTTAAACGGAAAGAATACCTAGAAGGCAATGAACGATGCGACCCCCCCAGAAGTAATATGATGTACACAGATTTGTAATAGATTTTATAAATTGTGTATACAAATTTTGTAAAACTGTGTATACAAATTATGTAAATCTCTCTCGGTTGAAATAAAAATTCAACAATTACCCCGATTTGACCAAACACATCAATAGGTTAGACTGTTATTTGTAGCAAACAGAAATTATTTTCATGTGACATAGACGTCATTGTGTAAATCGTTATAGGACGCTATATGGCGAAAAAGAGAAAGAAAAAACAAATCGACACTATGTTTATTGGTAAATTATAAATTTAGGTAACTTGATAAATATAAATCGACTTACAACCATAATTCTTTAAGTTTCATAGAACAACCGTATTTGTCCTATCGTAATTTTCTTTTACGAGCTTTGTCTATGTGAACAATATGTCATATCGCAATTTGCACAATGACTGATTCATAAAAATCGAGATAACATCAACGATACAAATCGAGGTAACTTCATCGAGGTAACATCAACGATACAAATCGAGGTAACTTTATCCATATGTTTCTATAGGCAGAGAAGATTGAACCGCATGACTGTAACATATTTTTCATTGTTATATTCTGCGTAAACTTTGATATACTTCACGACAAATACGCCACAGTCATGTTCTCATTTATTTTAGATTGAGCATATATAAGGCTTTACACGACCAATAGGCAACCAAGCCCTTCGTTCATGCCTGCAAGCTAGTGCAGAAAGCTTCGAGGCAGAGCTGACAAAGTTGCATAAGGTATGGGATCCCAAGAGGCATAGAAGATGAAGTTGCATGACTATAGTATATTTGTCATGAAGTATATCGAAGATTATACAGATATTTTTCCAACTACAAAGGATGGTTTGTGAACGATGGAGGGTCCGATAGTAGGAATAGATTAAATAGATGGTCATCAACATCACTCTTTGTCTATTATGCAGAATATATGTACTTGCTCCAGTATGGCAGCAACTATTGAAGAAAAATACAAGGAAGAAGAAGAAGATAAAGGCGGAGGAGAAAAAAGAAGAAGAAGAAGTTGCACTGCCATAGAAAAAAGAAAGAGAGGTTAAAAAAATTAGAGTTTTAGACCTGGATAACGGGTCGGGTCGGTGATGATGATGGTCATGTATTGTATCTAAGTCAAACCATTGGTCACAATATATCTATGAAACATTTGTGGTTGTAAATCACGATAGGACATTCTATAATTAGTATAGTACAATAAATTTAAGTAACATTTGATATTCTATAATATGTTCATAATATTTTATGAAATTTTATAAATGTATAATTCTTTTTTTAAGAAGTGTAAAACACTAGTGCCACTGAACAAATCATTATAATGTTTGGCCTTCGTAAATAAAAATTATAAAATTAGTGTTGTGTACAATAAAAATTATGATTTGCTTTTACGGTCTTCCTATAGCGATTTACACAATGATTGATAAAAGGTTGAAATGATTTGTACGTATCAAGGCTACGTGCTATCGTGATTTGCTTTTATGGGCTATGTATATGTGAACGATATTTTCTATCATGATTTACAAAATGACTACTTCAATGGTACAAATGGACGTCCGGTTTAGAATTAGTAAAGTACAAATTGGGGTAACTTCAATGATACAAATCGAGTTAACTTCTTAAATACAAATCAATTTCGTTCACAAAGACAAAAAAAGACATATTGTTGTTGCGGTAACTTCATAACTACAAATTGACATGATTTACAACCACATTCATTTATAAAAAATATGAGTATTTAGTTACAATACATCATGGCCAATGGTTTGGCTTAGATACAATATATGACCATCATCATCAAAGAAAACAGATATCATCACCAGTATCAAACCCATGTCTAAATAGTGATGTGCTTCGAATGCAATCCAAATGTGCATGAAATACAGATTGCTAGTACAAAAAGCTTCGAAGCTGCAGATTGTATGAGATACCAACACGTGGAGAAGATGATGCTCGCACAATTGCAACATATTTGTCTTGAAGTATATTGAAGATTAGGCAAATATTTTTTCAACTGCGAAGTATGGTTTATGAACAATGGAGGGTCCGACATTAGGAATAGATCAAATAGATGGTCATCAACATCACCTCGTGTCTATCATGCAAAATATATGTGCTTGCTCCGGTATGACAACAACGATTGAGGATGATTATGGTCACTATATTCTGTGTAAACTTCGATATACATCATGACAAATACGTCATAGTCATATGTGTCATGAACATATCGATGTATACATAGAAGATAACCACCATAATCATCATCAAAGATTATACAGATCTTTCCACACGGTGTGAAACCACTACGTTATCAGCATCAAACCCCATCTTTCAAGCATAGGTAGAAGGAATACATAAGAACAAAGAAGAAAGAAAAATACAAGGAAGAAGACGAAGGCGGAGGAGAAAAAAGAAGAAGAAGAAGAAAAAGTTGCGTTATCACAGAAAAGAGGAAGAGAGGTTAAATAGATTAGGGTTTTAGGCCTCAACAATGGGTCGGGTCGGGTAGGGTTTTATATAGAATAGGGTTTTAGACCTCGACAATGGGTCAGGTCAGATTAGGTAGGGTTTTACATAGAATAGGGTTTTACACAGATCTATATTAGGGTTTTACGCACGTGTACACAAATCGATACGATGTTTAGACTTAGTAAAGTAAAAATTGATTTATGTAATAGTTGCAAATCGATATCATTGTTTTGTTCACAATATTTAGTAACAGTTGCAAACAAATATGAGTAAATCACGATATTACATATCGATATCATTCACAAAGACAAACAAAGACATATTGTTGTCGCAAATGATGATGGTCATTTATTTTATCTAAGCCAAACCATTGGTCATGATGTATTGTAACTAAATACTAATATTTTTTGTAAATAAATATGGTTGTAAATCATGTCGATTTGTACTTAAGCAGCTTTGTCTATGTGAACGATATGTCGTATCGCGATTTACACAATAATTGATTCATAAAAGGTAGCAAAAAAAATAATAAACAAATCGACACGATGTTTAGACGTAGACACTACAAATCGAGGTAACTTCATAAATACAAATCGATATCACTTCACAAAGATATATCGTTATCACGGTAACTTCATAACTACAAATCAATGTGATTTACAATTATATTCATTTATGAAAAATATGAGTATTTAGTTACAATACATCATGACCAATGGTTTGCCTTAGGTACAATACATGACCATCATGAATATGGAAAGAGTTTATTCTCAAATCAAGGATTGGACCAGACCTATAAGAGATTTGGATTCATTTAAGACCCAAATAATTTAATCTAATGTAAAAAGTATTTTAGATCCATTTAGAGACCAAATTGTATCCTAGTAAGAAAATAAGATATCTAATCTACTTGAAGACTCAATTAGATCTCATTTTGTAAATTAACATTTGGACCCATTTGGAGATCTAATTGAATTCCAATAAGTAAATAAGGTTTTTGGATCTACTTGAGACCTAAATGGATCTCATAAAGGTAAAATGAATTTGTTTGGATCAAAATTCAATTCGAGACCCAAATAGATCCTACTTAAGAAAAAAAGATTTGGATTCACTTATGATCTAAATGATTCTTTTTAGTATACTATGAACTGAATTCAATTCGAGATCCAAATAGATCCTACTAGAATATAATAAGTTTTGGATCTATCTAAATTCCAAATGAATCCTACTTAAATATAATAACTTTTGGGTTCATTTGAGACTCAAATAAATTTAAATAAAATATATATATATATATATATATATATATATATATATATATATATATGTGTGTGTGTGTGTGTGTGTGTGTGTGTGTGTGTGTGTGTGTGTGTTTATATATATATAATAGTTTATATTGGGTTTGGATTTGATGAGAGCTAAATGGGTCTCACAACCAATCCAATCACTCCCCCACATAAACCCATTAATTCAATCGAATGCATCCCATCACACAAAATGCGTTTGAATATCCTATTGCGAATTGTCTTTACGAGCTTTGTCTATGTCAATGATACATCGTATCACGATTTACATAAGTGCCATTGAACAAATCATTGTAATGTTTGACCTTCATAAATAAAAATCAAAGAAGCATTTAACGTTGTGTACTGTAGAAATTATGACCTGCAGCCAGTTATAATTCTTTGTTGTAATATAACATTTTATAATTATATAGGAAGTGTCCTATCACGACAATGATTAAAGAAGAAGAAGAAGCAAAAGATGAAGGCAGAGGAGAAAGAAGAAGAAGTTGTGCTGCCTCAGAAAGGAGGAAGAGTGGTTAAATAGATTAGGGTTTTAGACCTCGATAATGGGTCGGGTCGGTGATGATGATGGTCATGTATTGTATCTGAGTCAAACCATTGGTCACGATATATCTATGAAACGTTTGTGGTTGTAAATCGCGCTAGGACATCTATAAATGTATAATTTTTTTTTAATAAGTGTAAAACGCTAGTGCCACTAAAAAAATCGTTGTAATGTTCAACCTTCATAAATAAAAATCATAAAAGTGATTAGCATTGTGTACAGTGGAAATTATGATTTGCTTTTACGGTCTTCCTATCATGATTTACACAATGATTGATAAAAGGTTGAAATGATTTGTACGTATGAAGGCTACGTGCTATCGCGATTTGCTTTTATGAGCTATGTCTATGTCAAAAATATTTTCTATCGTGATTTACACAATGACTGCTTCAATGATACAAATCGACGTCCCATTTAGAATTAGTAAAGTATAAATCGAGGTAACTTCAATGATACAAATCATGTTAACTTCTTAAATACAAATTGATTTTGTTCATAAAGACAAACAAAGACATATTGTTGTCGCGGTAACTTCTTAACTACAAATCCACATAATTTACAACCATATTCATTTACAAAAAATATTAGCTTGTGTAAATCACGATAGGACACTACATGGTATAACAATTTATATACCAAATATATCACCATAGAGGCGATTTACTAATGGTATAAAAATTAAGCTGCAACAATTTAACAACGATCATGCACAGGTAGTAAATGCAATAACTTTTTACTTTTAAGACAGTTTATTTACAAAACTTTTTGCGCAATGATTTAACTATAGTATATGTATAACGATTTGTATATGTGAAGGCTAGATGAGACAACGATTTTTACTAATGGTATAAGCACTGAACAACAATGATTTATCTAGGGTATCAAAATTGTAGCTCTATAGGATAGATGAGATAACGATTTATACATGTGAATGATACATATTACAATGATTTATACATGTGAAGGATATATTATTAAACAGAATTCACACGCAATTCTTGTGTTTCATAACTCACTTTCGAATTGAGCTGAGCCTGTCATGAAACAGAACAATATAAGACACTATATTAAGTTTCACAAGAAATGCAAACATCCTTCCAACATTGATTACATACCAAAAGATATAATCTATATATTTTGCCAACCAATTCAAGTGCACCCTTTGTCCTCTGACGACTGCGATCAGAGACAGGTTTCCTTTTGATACCCTTCGCTAGGTGAATTTTTCCATCATAATCTACAACATTGACTTCTGACTTATTGAAGATGATGTTTACATTTCGGTGCAACTTCTCATGAGTGTCAAGGGAAGCATAATTTTCACCTTCGTTGTTCGCTCTCATTTTCTTAGACTGGTCTTTATGAGCTGCAACGAACTGATGGTGAATTAACTGCACGTTTTCAAGTAACTCCATTGACACTTTTCTCATGCATACATAGGATTCTTCACTTTTCGATGCCAAATCTGCAACATGCATAAGTGACCTACATAGTTGTTGGTATTGGGAGGCTATATGACAGTTTTCATCAACACCAGATTAACTGACATTATCTGTATCCAGCAATTCAATCATTTCTTGTCTCGTCCATCTTCGCATTAAATACGACTCAGGTATTTCTTGTATGTTCTCTTGATTAAGTGCCTTTAATGTATGACGACATAAAATACCTTTGAATTCATACATTTTGCATGTACATTCAATTGTTCTCTTGTCAACATTATACATAACATGTGTTTTTTGCCTTTTAGGATGCTCTTCGCCCTCCCATATAATATGGTATTTATGCATATTCTCAGTTTATACACATCCTTCTATGTTGCAATTCATGACCTGTATAACCTTCTTTTTAATCCATTCAAATACAGTTGGTGTATACAAATCTGCAGGTCGCATCAATATTTTTATGCCCAAAGTTACAGAGCGTGTATTGAAGCATTTCACATCTTGTTCAAGCTCATTCTATATAAGATCATTTATAAATAATTCATATTATTTCATGAAGTGAAACATTGTTAAATATTAATACAAGGTTTTCTTCAGTGTGGCATGCATAGATTCAGCCCTTTGTATGCTTATCATACATGTACAAAAGTATTGTCTTCTATATGCCAATGCCCACTTCTCTTTGTCTGCATATAAATTTTGTAACCACACACAATCTTCAAAGTCATATTTCTGAATCATTTTCTCCCAATCAGACATAAAGGTGACCTCGTCTACGCTCTTAAGTACACACCTTATAAACTTTTTGTCAAAACTTGTCTTTTGATTACATATGTGTCCTATGTTCTTTGTTGTATTTTGAAAGATATGCATAAACATAAGCGATGATGTGCATCTGGCCATATATAAGACACTGCAACCACAATTGCATGATCACCATCTGTAAGTACAACTTCAGGTTGCTTCTCATTCATTGCCTGTGTAAATACTCTAAATAACCACTCAAAGCTTTCCTTTGTCTGGTCATACAAAAAAGTGTCGCCTAATATACAACTCTGTGAGTGATGGTTCATTTCAACAAACTGCGCAAATTGCCACTATTCAATATTAATCTTCACTGTCGTATAAAAAACAAGCACATCATTGAACCATTCATAATCTACTCTTGACTTTGAATCTACCCAAAACATATTCACAGCATATCTATTTTCATCCAGTTGCATTACACAAAAGAAACCAGGGTCATTGTTTGATTTCTTCTGTAAGTAATCAACCAAAGAACATATTTCTTCATTCTTCATGTTATATGTCCACTTCCTTCTTAAGTGGTTTCTTAGATCCATAGGTGTGAATGGTACATTCTCGCAACCACCATCTATGTGCGCCCAAAATTGTATGTCTTTTTTTGGTGCAATGCCGATGCTATCAACTATTTCAGCAATTACAGCATGCACTTTAGTTACTTTACGATGTAACCTTAACATAGGAGTCATAAATGACGCTGCTAATTCATGGTTATGATCATTGATTAAAGTATGAACTACATATTTCCCATTCAGAAGTCTTCTTAACACCATTTTTGCTAGACATCCACATATTGAATCTGGCTTGCTCCTTCTTAGATTTTCACTTGACCAATGTCCGCACTTGTGGAGGGGTGACAACCAATTTTCCTATAACGGTTGGGTTACATCAAGGATCTGCTTTAAGCCCTTTCCTATTTGCTATAGTGATGGATGAGCTTACGAGATCAATTCAAAAAAATGTGTCGTGGTGTATGTTGTTTGCTGATGATATTGTTTTGATTGATGAGTCTAGAGCTGGGGTTAATGCTAAGTTAGAATTATGGAGACAGACATTGGAAGCAAGAGGTTTTAAGTTGAGTAAGAGTAAGACAGAATACATGGAATGTCGATTTAGTAAGCAACAAAGTAGTGATGGGAGTGTAGTGAAGCTTGGTGAGCACGAAATACCGGTGGATGATTCTTTCAAATATTTGGGATCTATCATTCAAAAGTATGGATAAATTGATGGAGATGTAAATCATAGGATAAAGGTTGGGTGGATGAAATGGAAGAGTGCAACTGGAGTGTTGTGCGATCGTAGAATGCCATTGCGGTTGAAGGAAAAGTTTTATAGGACGACTATTAGGCCCGCTTTACTATATAGTACGGAATGTTGGGCTGCCAAGAGACATCATATTCAAAAAATGAGTGTAGCTGAGATGCGTATGCTGAGATGGATGTGTGGAAATACAATAAAAGATAAGATTCGGAACGAGGAGATAAGTAAGAAGGTAGGCGTTGCACCCATTGAAAATAAGATGAGAGAGAATCGTTTACGGTGGTTTGGACATATTCGACGAAGGCCTAATGATGCTCCAGTTAGAAGGATGGAGAAATGGGAAAATATATTAGTTAAAAGAGGTCGGGGTAGGCCTAGGAAGACATGGATGGAGGTGATAAAAAAGGATATGAATGCTTTGAACCTCACCGAGGACATGGCATTGGATAGAAATGAATGGAGGAGAAGGATTCATGTGGAAGACCCATAATGATTTTCTTTGTTGGTTCATATCGTCGGCCCCAATTGTTTTGGGATGAAGGCGTAGTTGTTGTTGTTGTTGTTCTTTCAACCTTCCTTAGAACAAATATATGTCTTTTTCACCACGACACTCTGTGCATTTTTTGACCAAGAATACCTTCCTGAAGCCAAGTTTTAAGGCATAATCATTGTAAAATTTTATGTAGCTTTCTTATTATTAAACTGCATTCCTTCTACAGGAACAAAGTCAAGTGTACTATCATGTATATTCCCAGTGCCTGCACCTTTATCAAGTGTACTGTCATAATCGTCTACCTCAATATGGAATTGCATTTCTTCTACTGGAACATTCAAGTCAAGAGTGAATCTAATGCCTGCACCCTTCTTATCATGTGCATCATTAGTGCACATGTTCACTTCTTCAGGTGCGTCATTAGTACATATATTTACGTCTCTATAACTTTTCAATGATTGAGATACATTATCTTCACTGCAACCAGATGATAAGCTCACCACTGTCATAAGCAAGATATTAATTTGCGTGCATACATTTACTACGATTTATTTAATATGCATATAACAACGGATACTGATAAGGTTAAGCAAGTCAAAGAAACAATTGAATGAATCACAATATAAAAACAACAACGATTTGTTATTTGCTTATACTATGCATCGAGTTGTTATTTACCATGCAAATAAAAGAAACGATTTATCGTATATATGTGTTGACGATAGCGATTCACGTGACAACGATTTAATTATATCTACGACACTATGAAGCGATTTTAATAGAAATTGCTAAATGAGCAGCGATTTGAATACGCAAATCGCCACCGCAAGCGCACAACAATGTATTTCCGCACACACATTTTAAAATCATACTACAAATATCTTACAAATCGATACTAGAAAACACATAATATCTTACAAATTGATATACATATCACATAATATATTACAAATCGATACAACAATTCAACATAATAGCTTACAAATCGACACTACAAAACACATAATATCATACAAATCAATTTACACATCGCATAATATATTACAAATCGATACGGAAAGTCAACATAATATCTTACAAATCGATATTAACAAACAAAACAATATCTCACAAATCGGTAGTATGTTACTACAACCATGATTTGCGTTACATTGCATATACTGAGTGAATGAACGATACCAGATGGGGTAGAGGCCCTTCCTCACATATGTAAACAAGCATTCTTGTCAATAGGTCCCAGCGTCTTACAAATATCTTTAATTTTCTAACCGTCGAAAGACAACATCCACCTGCAATAACAAAACAACGCCTTAATGGCACTCACGATGACATACGTTCTTCAACAATAGCATGATGACATGGAAAGGTACTCACGATGCCTTAATGGCACTTGTTGGAATGTTTGTGCGTCATTGTTTTTTTTCATACTGCCTAAAGAAAATGAAGAAGAGAAGACTGTAAAAAGAGATGGCCGACAAATGCCCCTATGACGCCCACCAATGATTGAACCAATCGATCGATTTATAGTTATCTCCACGAGGTAGGAACAAACACAAAAATATTTTGTAACACAAGGCAGGAACAAGAAGGCGGCAGTGTGTTGTAACACAAGCTAAAAACCAAGGCGGGAACCTAGACTCGAGACGATGGCAAAGGATGCTCCGGCGGCAGCAGATGACAGTAAAGGGTGTGTCATCAAAGGGAGCTCCTGTTACAACATATGGTGTGTGGTCAAAGAGTGATCCGCTGGCAATATAGGAGTTTACTGCTTAGGGCAAAAATGAAACGTTTGGGCTTTTTGAAGAGTTAAGATCATCCTTATCCCTTTTCTGGATGGAGAACATTTTTGTCCTTTTCTTGAACCATCGTTTCATGGTGAGAATGGCGAGGAAGGGTACTTAAGTCTTTACAATTGCACTGAACTCCAACTCTAAGTGATGTTGACACACACGGGGATACGAGCCCCACATGCTTATATATGTGGCGCTCATTTGGACCCTCGAACATGCACTGTATCAAACCCCTCATCTTCAGGGGAGAACTCACAACACCCTCCCTGGTAAATGAATCCAACAGCTCGTAACTTGGTTTGGTTTTGATTTTCATGAACTTGTTATTGGTTAATTCCTAGTTGTCATTGTGAGGCAAAACTACATCCTCACCTCAGGCAAAACAGTTTGTGTACTTGGTTTTTCACTGTTGGATGCCTCTCTCTTTCTATATATATATTAACAAATTGAAAAAAATCGAAAAAAGAAATTCAAAAAAAGACTAAGAAACGAACGAGAAATGTTTAACAAGAACAAAAAAAACTTACCAAACATATAAAAGACATGTATCTCACAAAAGACAAACACTTGTAAAACACAATATAGGAAACATATGAAAAATGCATGGGAAACGAGTTTCTCAAATATAAGAAACACATTTCTCTTAGTGGGAAACATGTTTCCCAATTTTCTTTTTGTCGTTTTCATCACGTTTCTACGATATTTCTCATTTCTAAAATGATTGTTTGGAAAACGCATTCACATGCTCCTATAGTGCTTTTGGTAACCCTAGTTGGAACCTGCACCACAAGTTTTATATCATTTTTGTCTCCTTTAATACTAAAAGCGTTGGGGATCATGTGGTGTGCTTAGTCACTCTATTGCACTTTTAGTGTGGTGTTGTACCTGATCACCTTCTATCATTACTTGCCCCCGAGGAATTTGGGTTGTAAAGGAGCCTTGGCCACTAGGCGGGTGATCAAGGTTCCATTTTCATAAGTGTCAGCCCCTGGAATTAATGATGGCAGTGGTTAAGCCTACTTAGTCGAAGCTTGTCAACTTATGAATGCAAGGGGTGTGCCACGGGTTTATATCGTTAGGACAACCGTAAGTACGTATTTGATTCAGAGGGTGGTTTCTCCGTTCTTCATGAAGAGAAAAAAAGACCTTCATCGTTGCAAGGCCCATAGCTGATAGGCTGTATCTGAAAAATGAAGGTGATCAAGTGCAGCAACACACTAAAAATGTGCAATCACATTTCACCTAATCCCGGCTCCTCTCTGTCTGTCTCTCTCCCTAGTTCCTATTGATGTGCGGCGAAATAAACGCCGTTTGCAGGCCATCATCAAGGTAGAGATATATGGCTAGGATGGCATGTCACCATCTGATGGTGTTGTGGTGGATGAATTGTCACCATCTGATGGGGATCCTGACCCTGTATGAGCTGGTGTGCCTTTCAGTAGGGTCAACCCCAGAGAGAGAGTGAAGTGAAGCCTAAGAAAGAGAGGAGGTTCAATGAGACAAGGCTTTAGGTCACACTTCCTTAACTGGTGCTGGGCACCTCAAGTCTTTTGGAGTATGTGGTTCTTTGTCCACACCTGATTCTGAGCCCATCTCCAACCTCATCCAAGGTCCGAAAGGGCCCAACTCTTTACTCGTGCTACAATAAGAAAGAAGGGGTTAGCTTAATTAGTTATCTTCGACCTAACAAACAAACATCGGCAATATATAGTTTCATATATATTGCAACTTTCTCATGATGTTTCCACAATATCCTAATTTGATCATAAAGTTGATATAAGGTCAATAAGCACATTATTTTCTAAATCTCACTTATTTTGAAAATATCTTCTTATCACCACAAATAGCACAACAAAGTTAAGCTTTTGATTTTTAAATATATATTTTCTGTGCATATGCCGATAAAAAACAGATTTTACAAAATTATCACGAGATTTTGGGAGATCGAAATTTGTGGCATTGTTTGATTGGGCAGGGACATACCCACCAGCGATCTTGTTATGTTGGGCAGGGACATACCCATCAGACTACTAAACTATATCTGTAGGGCACAATGTGTTCATGGCTCTATGGGATCAGACCTACATTTTAACCTTTTTTAATCATCAAAGCTGGGGTAAAAGGTCCCACCCTATGGCCCTTAGCCATTAGTGCTGATTGGGACCTACATTTAACTTGTTGGCACTGAGCAGTAGGGATGGCCAGGGGAAAAGGGCCCCACCCCACCTCGCCCCATTTGGATCAGGGATAGAGGACATGAAACGGGGGTGGAGACGGGAATGAAGGTTAAAATATAAACCCATGCAAGGATGGAGGTGGGGATGGACTTACACTTTCCCTCGCCCGCCCCGTTTGGATCAGGGATAGAGGACATGAAATGGGGATGGAGACAAGGATGAAGGTTAAAATCAAAACCCGTGCGAGGATGGACTTACGCTTTCTCCCACCCCGCCCCACCCTGATCCCCGTTAGTAAAATAACTAAAATGCCTTTAGGGATGTCAGTGAACCGGGGAGAAAGGAGTACCTGCATCGCCTCGTTTGGACTGGAGATGGAGGTTAAAATCAAAACCCTTGTTGAGATGGAGGAAGGGATGGAGGGCTGAATTTTGAGACGGGGCGGAAGTGGAGACCTTGTCCCCCCACCCCCGCCCCGGTCCACTGCCATCCCTACTGAGCAGCATCGGTGATGATAGACTTGAACCAGATCCGATTAATCATTTTCTTAATGTAGAGACCATCATATCTCATATATTCCTATGATTAAGATAAGTTTTATAACAGAATGCTGTTTGGGAAACCCTGACGATGAAATGATACACGTGCAATCCGGATGTGGATCCAAATCTAGCAAGTTCCATGTCAGATCCCATAACATTTATAATTTTGTAACGTGGAGTTCCGTCTTTACACATAGAGCTGAGTTTTGAACCGTACCAGTATCACGATGACATGGGTCTGGTTTCGAGTCCTTCCTGGTCCACCACCCCTTGTCTCGGAAATTCAAAAAAAGACAAAAACGAGAATCAATCAGGAGGACGGGGATCCATTCCATTCAGCACGACTCAACTACCCTCCACCGTAATTAGGGGTGTCAACGGGTCGGGTTTGGTTCAAACCCAGGTGGAACCAGACTTGGACCAGATTTCGGTATGATATCGGGTCTGGACTCAGATCTAATCTGGTCTGCTATAAGAGAAACCATACCATCTGGATAAGAACTAGATGAACCAGAACCAGGCCATACCTGGTAAAATAATATTTTTTATCATTTTTATATTGAAAATTTGTGGGTCTTAATCGGAACGCGGGTCACGCCCGAGTCTGGTATAAAATTTTACAAACTATATCCGGGTCCATGTATTAATAGGACCTTCGGTTTCGAACCTGAGTCTTTTTATCTGTCACCATTCCCAAACACTGTAGGGTTTGGTCCAGGTCAGGTTCGGGTAAACCTGACCCATTGACACCCTTAGGAATAACCCACGCATGATTCGATCCTGGGACCTACTATGCCCTGTATATTATCATTTTATTGTGATACTAAGTTTATATTGCATAAATAGTTGGTATCCCATGTGGTAAACAGTGTCCTGTGTCAAGCTGAAGACCTAGGATCGAATCCCTCTGCCACATGGGGGTGGCTGTTGTGCTGGTAGGGGTCTGCCTAACCCTAGCTTGCTTTTAAAAAAAAAATAGTTAACAACATTTGCTATTTCAAATTTTTTCTGTTATTTAATACTTTTTTTCCTTTTTCTAAAATCTTTTATTTATTTAATTTTGCCATGGCAAACGTAGAAAATGGTTAAAAAACATCATGGTATTTTCATTTTCAGAGTAGAAAAGTTGCCATTCAAAACCTTTGTCACTATCTTTCTAAAAAAAAAGACTTTATGACTATGCCATTTGCATTTTGAGATAGTTGAAAAAAACCATCACCTACTGTTCATTCGGGTTGGTCAACTCCTTAAGGCCCCCCTGCTTAGGGATAACAGTGGACGGGGAAAACGGGGCATCCTTCTAAGGGATGACAATAGACCGAGGGAAAATGGGGCCCTGCCCTGTCTTGCCCCCGTTTGGACTTGAGATGGAGGACATGAAATGGGGATGGAGGCGGGGGTAGAGGTTAAAATCCATCCCCGTGCGCGCGGATGGAGGTTCAGGTTTTTAAGACAGGTCACGGGTGGAGACCTTGTCCCCCGCCCCGGTCCATTGCCATCCCTACCCCTGCTCACGGGAGAGTAGACTCGACCTTGAAGCAAGGGATGCTACCCATAGGTTTTGAACTTGTGACGTCATTCACAAGTCCCTTTCAGATCACGAGGGCTACTATGCCCTTTTACTATGAAGAAAACAACAACAACAAAAACAAAGCTGCCACAGTACGTCATGTCCAGTAAGTAGTCAAATTCAAGATATTGGCTCCCTCATCAAGCTTAACCATTACTCTATCGGCCTACGAGAGGGATTGTTGGTTGGTTAAGCCTACGAGCCAAAGGAGCCTCGTGATGAAACTGCATCATGGTTCGCTAGGCCCATAAGTGCTCCACAATCATGACTAGGTGGGTTGGCTTAAGTCATTCAAGTTGATTGACATTGCAAATTCCATACTTGAAGTGTGTGTGCCTGGTTAATGCAGCACCTCTTACTTTGTTCTGTTATATTTTCTTTTCTTTGGCTTTGTTTGTTTATGACCTCTGAACTGTTGTCTTGCTGGCCACTCGTCATCCGCTTCAATGTTTGCGTCATCCGCTTCAATTTTTGCTTGGGCTTAGTTTCTTTCCATCAGCAATAAAAATTTTCTTTTGTTCGAAAAAAAAATAATAATGTAGCACCTTAAGGCTGGGTGGTCGTATCTTCAACCTGGAGTCTTACCTCGCAGGAAGGCTGGCCTATTAAGTGACCAGGTGATGCAAAAACGAGGGCTCGATTTATGAGAAAATCTATGTTACACTAGTTCTATGCACTGAAATCGATAAAAACAAAAAAATATATGAGAAAATGACTAACAAAACAAGAATAAATAAGAAAAATAAAAAATTAAAGAAAAAGAGAATAACTGATTTCATCTACCAAGATCCCTCGTCTATAAATAGATGAGATTTTACCTAATTCTAATTAAAAAATATATATCCAATATTATAAACTTCTAAAAAGATAAGATTTATCCAAAAATATGAATCTTAAATAATGATCCAAACATAAAAACGAAAATAGAAATCTAAAACAAAAATGGATCCTTATAAACCTGGGTCTTCTCCTCCGCTATTACATCAGGTACTCAACCCAGTGAATGAATGCCATACATTCTATCCCTCTACTGCAGCCCACCCACCCCAATACCCCACCCACACATTGTAACCCCGCCCCAGTTGACGTGCACGGATTTGATGCACTCACATTGGCGATTATCGAAGCAGGTTATATGTTACCCCCCGAACAGGGCATCTCATGCTTGGGGGTCCCAAAAAGCACCACGTATTTAAGGATGTGTGTCTCGTCTCCCCATGTTTGTCAGCATTAATTAGCATTGAAGTTTGATGCGATTGCAAATACTTAAGTACCCTCTCCTCCATTGGTGCCAAAAAAAATGACGATTCTAGAAAATGAGTGGTTGTAAAGACTTAAGTGCCCCGAAGATGATTATTTAAGACCTTGATTCTGCACTGCAGGATTATCCGAGAAAGAAATCGCCCCTAGAGGAGACTATGAACATCAACCCTCTCACTCTCTCTCTCTCCCTTCTCTTTATGCTTCTATGCACATCCAGCAGAAGATCCTACATTGCTCCATCAAGCACCGACTGACCTGCACATTGACTGTTGTGGAGCCTGATTCAAAGTTTTTACCCTTACAGGAGGAGGGTTTGGGTGCTCCTCCCAGCGTGGGTAGAATCATTCAACTAAATGAGTTGTGGATCCTGATTCAGAGTTTTTACCCTTACAGGAGAGGGGTCTGGGGGCTCCTCCCAGCGTGGGTAGCATCATTCAACTTGAAGAGTTGTGGAGCCTCATTCAGAGTTTTTACCCTTACATAAGGGGGGTCTGAGGGCTCCTTCCAGCGTGGGTAGCATCATTCAACTTGATGAGTTGTGGAGCTTGATTCAGAGTTTTTGCCCTTACAGGAGGAGGGTTTAGGGGCTCCTTTGGATCTAAGAAACCACTTGAGAAGGAAGACGACAGATAACATGAAAAATGGAGAAATATGTTCTTTGGTTGATTACTTACAGAAGAAATCAAGCAATTACTCTGGTTTCTTTAGTGCAATACAACTGGATGAAGATGAATATGCTGTGAATATGTTTTGGGCAGATTCAAAGTCAAGAGTAGATTATGAATGCTTCAATGATGTGCTTGTATTTGATACTACAGTAAAGATTAATACTGAACGAACACAAATATATTATGATTCCCAACGTGGATAGCATCATTCAACTTGATGAGTTGTGGAGCCTGATTCAGAGTTTTTGCCCTTACAGGAGGGGGGTTTGGGGGCTCCTCCCAGCGTGGGTAGCATTGTTCAACTTGATGAGTTGTGGAGCCTGATTCATAGTTTTTGCCCTTACAGGAGGGGGTTTGGGGGCTCCTCCCAGCATGGGTAGCATCATTCAACTTGATGAGTTGTGGAGCCTGATTTAGAGTTTTTTTGGGGCCTTGTATAATTTTTTTATTTTCTTTCCCTCTTTTAATTGTTTAGTTATACACTGCCGGTCCCAAGCCCGGATAAAGGAGGAGGGTTGCGGTAGGCCTGTGATAGCCAGCATAAAAACTTAGTCATACCCTTATGAAAATGAACCAATATGAGAATTTCGTTGGGGCGTTCCCTACTGAGCGACGCGATGTACTCTCTAGGCCCGGAGGCAATGATAAATGGGCAAGGGTTGCTAGGTCGTTGCCCAAAAGCGACGCGTCACACCGGCGCCCTGGTGTGGTGTCAAATAGGCAAGGGTTCTCTCACTTTTTTGGACGGGTGGGGGTAAAGAAGTTAGTCCAAGACCATAAAATTAGGTTAGCCACTTGGAACATAGGGTCTTTAACTGGTAAGTTGGTAGAGTTAGTAGATGTTATGTGTAGGAGAAAGATTGATATTTTATGTCTACAAGAGACCAAATGGGTAGGTGAGAAAGCAAAAGTGATAGAACCTTGCGGATATAAGATTTGGTATACAGGAATAAATAGAAATAGGAATGGAGTAGGGATTGTTATGAGTCGTCAGTTTATAGATAATGTAGTTGAGGTCCGTAGGAAGGGTGATAGAATTTTACTTATTAAATTAGTATTAGGTACGAATATTATTAGTGTTTATGCACCTCAAGTAGGTTTAGATGATTCCATTAAGCACAAATTTTGGGAAGATTTAGATGGAGTAGTACAAGGGATATCTTATGGAGAAAAGCTTTTCATAGGCGGTGACCTTAATGGACATGTAGGCATTAGTAGGGATGGATTTGAGAGTATCCATGGAGGCTATGGTATCGGAGAAAGAAATGAAAGTGGAGAAAGGATTTTAGATTTTTGTTTGTCCTATGATATGATCTTAGCAAACACTTGGTTTAGGAAGAGGGAGTCTCACCTAGTAACATTTAAAAGTGGGGTTAATACGAGTCAGATAGATTTTTTCCTACTTAGAAAGAGAGATAGGGGTTGTTGCATCGATTGTAAGGTTATACCAGGAGAAAGTGTAGCTACACAACATAGAGTCTTAATTTTAGATCTTAGAATTAGACAATGCCGCAAAAGGGATTGACATAGGATAGATCCTAGAATTAAGTGGTGGGCACTGAAAGGAGCTAAACAAGGAATGTTTGTAGAGCAGGTAATTAAGGAAGCTGATTGGTGTCTCGAAGAGGATTCAGAATCAATGTGGAATAAGATAGCGGGTGGCATGAGAAAAGTGGCTAAGGAGGTATTGGGTGAGTCTAAAGGCGGTGCACCACTAGGTAAGGATACATCATGGTGGAACGAGGATGTCAAATTAGCTATTAAGGTTAAAAGAGAGTGTTATAGAAATCTAAGTAAGAGTCGTGATAATGAGAATTTGGAGAAGTATATGATAGCAAAGAAGGAAGCTAAAAAAGTAGTTCGAAACGCGAGGGCTAAGGTATATAAGGAGGTTTAGGACAAGTTGGATACCAAAGAAGGTGAGAAGGATATTTATAGGCTTGCAAAGATAAGAGATAGGAAATCAAGGGATTTGGGTATTGTTAGATGTATCAAAGATGAAACGCAATGGGTTTTAGTCAAAGATGAGGAGATTAAGGAGAGATAGAAAGATTATTTTGATAAGCTATTTAATGATAGTCATGCTCAAGATCTTGGAGACTTCTCCATTCCTTTTCATGAGATAAATTGTGACTTCATGCGCAAGATTCAAAAGAAAGAAATTGTAGAGGCTTTGAAGAAAATGAAATCAAGAAGGGCAGTTGGCCCAGATGGTATACCTATCGAGGCTTGGAAATGCTTGGGAGAGAAAGGTTTAGAATGGTTGACAAATCTTTTTAACTTTATTTGGCGAACAAATAAGATGTCTAATGAGTGGAGGAAGAGTACTTGGGTGCCTTTATATAAGAATAAGGGTGATATACAAGATTGCACAAACTATCGTGGTATAAAACTCATGAGTCATACTATGAAACTTTGAGAGAGGGTGATTGAGTTTAGGTTAAGGAAGGTTGTCATGATATCAAAGAATCAATTTGGTTTTATGCCTGGAAGATCAACTATGGAAGCTATACATCTTCTTAGACAACTTATTGAAAGATATAGAGAAAGGAACAAAGATTTGCATATGGTTTTTATTGATTTAGAGAAGGCATACAATAGAGTACCTAGGGACGTTCTCTGGTGGACTATGATGAAGAAAGGTGTTTCTCTCAAGTACATTAGTATAATTAAAGATATGTATGAAGGAGTAGTAACCAATGTCCGCACTTGTGGAGGGGTGACAACCAATTTTCCGATAACGGTTGGGTTACATCAAGGATCTACTTTAAGCCCTTTCCTATTTGCGATAGTGATGGATGAGCTTACGAGATCAATTCAAGAAAATATACAGTGGTGTCTGTTGTTTGCTGATGATATTGTTTTGATTGATGAGTGTAGAGCGGGGGTTAATGCTAAGTTAGAATTATGGAGACAAACATTGGAAGCTAGAGGTTTTAAGTTGAGTAAGAGTAAGACTGAATATATGGAATGTCGGTTTAGTAAGCAATGAAGTAGTGATGGGAGTGTATTGAAGCTTGGTGAGCAAGAAATACCGGTGAATGATTATTTCAAATATTTGGGATCCATCATTCAAAAGTATGGAGAAATTGATGGAGATGTAAATCATAGGATAAAGGTTGGGTGGATGAAATGGAAAAGTGCAATTGGAGTGTTGTGCGATCGTAGAATGCCATTGCGGTTGAAGGGAAAGTTTTATAGGATGACTATTAGACCCGCTTTACTTTATGGTACGGAATGTTGGGCTGCCAAGAGATATCATATTAAAAAAATGAGTGTAGCTGAGATGCGGATGCTTAGATGGATGTGTGGAAATACAATAAAAGATAAGATTCAGAACAAGGAGATACGTAAGAAGGTAGGTGTTGCACCCATTGAAAATAAGATGCGAGAGAATCGTTTACGGTGGTTTGGACATATTCGGCGAAGGCCTAATGATGCTCCAGTTAGAAGGTTGGAGAAATGAGAAAATATATTAGTTAAAAGAGGTCGGGGTAGGCCTAGGAAGACTTGGATGGAGATGATAGGAAAGGATATGAATGCTTTGAACCTCACCGAGGACATGGCATTGGATAGAAATGATTGGAGGAAAAGGATTCATGTGGAAGACCCAAAATGAATTTCTTTTTTGGTTCATATCGCTGACCCCAATTGTTTTGGGATGAAGGAGTAGTTGTTGTTGTTGTTGTTGTCTTTCCCTCTTTTAACTATCGAAAAAGAGCAATAAAGCGTTTTGTTTAATCGTGGGGTTCATGTTTTCTTCGATTGTTTAATCGGGACCCGCGTTGGGGGGAGCCCTCAGACCCCTCTCCTGTAAGGGCAAAAACTCTAAATAAGGGCTCCACAACTCATCAAGTTGAATGATGTTACCCACGCTGGAAGGAGCCCCCAAACCCCCTCCTGTAAGGGCAAAAACTATGAATCAGGCTCCACAACTCAAGTTGAACAATGCTACAGTCAGTGTGCAGGTCAGTCGATGTTTGATGGAGTAATGTAGGATCGTCTGCTGGATGTGTATAGAAGTAGAAAGAGAAGGGAGAGAGAGTGCGAGGGTTGATGTTCATGGCCTTCTCCAGAGGGAACTCTTTGCCTCCCTTGATTTCTTCTCTAGAGAGAGAGAGAGGGTTTTACAATGTTTTACGGAGAAGGAAGAAGAAGAAGATGACGATGAAAAGTTCAAACAGACATTTTTGATGGCTCAGGTTCGTTTTGCCGGATGACCATCGGATCGCCGGCTCACCATCGGATCGTCGGCTCATTATCGTTTCGGCGGATCACCATCGACGAAACGATTAAGGTTCGTTTCGCTGTGTATACTTTGAAGAGTCAATATCATCCTCAATTTTCTGGATGGAATACATTTTTTTTGAACCGTTTGTTTTTTCTTTTTTGAATGAAGAGCATTTTTGTCATTTTCTCAAACCGTCGTTTTATGATAAGAACAACAAGAGTACTTAAGTGTTTGCAACCACACCAGACTCCAATGCTAAGTGATGTCAACATACACGGGAATACGAGCCCCATGTGCTTGTATACGTGATGCTCATTCAAACCCCCAAACACAGACGTGGGATTCAGTGAATCATCGAGGGAGAACATACACCACCCTCCCTCACATTGCACACTTTGAATGTAGCATTACACCTTATGCCCTCGATCTGCTGCTGACAAGATGTATACAAAGATGAAAGACAGTAAATGAAGCAGCACACCAATAGTGTGCAATGTGATTGGATCTTATACGTCCCAGTAGTCGACTGCCTAGTGAATGGATCCCTGACATCCAAGCACTGGATCTCCTCTAATTGAGCCCCCTAGTCTTATGCAACACTATATACAAATATTTCAGCTTTTCTCCTTTTCTTTGCATGAATTGATCAAACGCGCAATGCTTACTAGTTCATTATTAAAAAAAAAAAAAGAGGCATATAGGCTAGGTGGTGGTGCAAATCAGTTCTACTTATCCTCTAAGTGTCATCCCAATCTTCATACCCCTCTTTGGGATTTCACTGATGCAAGTTATTTTGACCAAATCTGACTCCAAAGATGTGCATTATTCATTAATGACGTTTAAATCGTCCAAATCTGACCAGTGTACAGGACTTTTTTGTGATTAAAAAACAATAGTTGACAAAACACAAATTTTGTTATTTAAAAGTCATATTCTTTATCCAAGGACCGAATCATATTAAATCAACCTTACTAAATCCATCTATAGGTTAAGATTTGATCAAAAGAACTTGCATCATAAGATTAAAGAGAGGTATGAAGATGGGGATGACATAGGGGATGAGTGGAAACTAATTGTGGTGCAAGTGGTGCACCAATCTTTTAGATTTGAGAAAGATGGACGGTTGGAATTTATTTATAGGCTGGGAGAGGGTGGGATGTCTTCAACCGGCTCGAATCTGTGTTTGTTACTGAGTGAAAGAGAAAGGGCTCCTGCAAGGCAAGGGGCAAGCCGGGATCAGGTGGGTGTAGTTGTCACTGCCGGTGGTTATGGAAAAACAAGATTCTCCTCGCCTTATGGTTGTTTGGGTTGGGCTTTTCTCAAGAGATTTTTAAGGTCAGGCGTCTTAGTTTTGGATGTATGCTTGCCCCCTCACTCTCGTGCAGCCAACCTCCACGCAGGGACCACCCTCTCTCTCTCTCTCTCTCTCTCTCTCTCTCTCTCTCTCTATATATATATATATATATATATATATACACTACAGTTCATGAGTCCCTCCCACAAGATACAGGCGCTGCTCCAACGTACAGGAATCACACAATAATTTTCCACCCTCTTCTGTCTCCCTTTTCCTTATATATATAGTCCCCTTAACCCTCCGTCCTTCTCATATACTCATTACACAAACAACCAATCTCCATTATATCCCTACCCTTTTGCATTGTTTGATTCTAGGAAAAGGTAGACGTTCTTTAGGGCTGGACTCCTGTTTGTGCTCAAGCTTTTTGGTATAATTACATTGGGAAGAGTGTTAAATGGTGCTGGTGCAGAAGGCATCTGGTCGGTGCCATATGTTGGGTGAGACATAGTTAGTCCATGTTGAGGATCAGAGGAGGAGGAGAAGAAGAAAATATGAATCTGTCTCTGAATGGCCAAACCAGTGTCCCACCTGGTTTTAGATTTCATCCCACAGAGGAGGAGCTCTTACATTATTACTTGAGGAAGAAGGTGGCCTATGAGAAGATTGACTTGGATGTCATCAAAGACGTTGATCTTAACAAACTGGAGCCTTGGGATATTCAAGGTATCATTATGTTTCTCCTCCTCTTTTTTTTTATCATATGGGCATTGTTCTGTATTCATCAAAGCCTTAATTCTCCATTTATTTTCTTCTGTTTGGGATCTTGCTTACAGAGAAGTGTAGGATTGGATCCGCACCTCAGAACGATTGGTATTTCTTTAGTCACAAAGACAAGAAGTATCCAACAGGAACTCGAACCAACCGAGCAACTACAGCAGGGTTTTGGAAGGCAACCGGGAGGGACAAGGTCATATACACGAATTCCAAACGGATCGGCATGAGGAAGACCTTGGTGTTCTACAGGGGCAGGGCCCCACATGGCCAGAAGTCAGACTGGATCATGCATGAGTACAGGCTCGATGACCACCTAGACCCCCCTTCTCAAGCCAATGTGAGTCAGTCTTCCCCAGTACTCTCTCACTTCCTAACGTCATACCTTGATGTCTTACCCACCTTGGGATCGCAAGGTTGCCAGAACGGACCGAGTACTCGGGCTGCAGCTAGAGGAGGGTGGATCAGTTGCAATCACATTTAACACTTTGAGTGTGCCGCTGCACTTGATTGTCTTCCATCTCTGCGGTATGGCCTGTCACCTGTGGGTCCCAACAGAAGATGGAGGGAAGATCATGTGCATCGGCACACTAGAGTGTGCAATGTGATCGCACCTGATCTGCCGTCGCTGCCGATTGAGTGCATGCCGCACATCCCTCGATTGCACTATATACCTTTCAAGGTACTTGATCCGATCATTGGATCTCCTCCCATTGTTGCAGGTAGTTTTCGTAAATCTAACCCGATAGATGTGATCTACATGGTCTATTTAGTAAAGATTAGTGTCTGAAATTATTGGAATCCAAGATTTTCTGACAATCAATCGAACATCGCTGTAAAAAGTACTCCAAAATTTTTATGATTTAAAAAACATATCCGTGATGTATTCAACTCTAAGGTCAGATTTAATCAAAATAATGTGCAATAATGCGACCCTAGGGTAGGGACAACAATAGGGTATGATGTTTGCGATGATGGGATCCCGTTCCATGCATGACAAAAGCACCCTTGACAAGCACAACTATGACCACCACCAATTTGGCTTCTCTTTCAGGTTGGAATGAGGGCTGAAACTGCAAAGGAAGAAGGATGGGTGGTGTGTAGAGTCTTCAAAAAAAAGAACCACAACCACCACCACAAGAGAGTAGAAACTCCTGTCCAGGCGACAATGACAACAGCAACAAAGGCGGCCGGCTTGACTTCTAGTGTCGATGGTACACTCGACCAGATACTGCAACACATGGGTTGGACATGCAAGCCAGAATCTGAGAACAGATTGGTGCAGCTATCTCAACTGCAAACACCGCCACAGTTCCTCGATGATCGCGGGCGATTTGATCGTTGCCTGCCATACTTCTCCGATCTCGAAACCAATTCCTCCACCACCACCAACAACAACAACAACCCCACTACTACAATCAACAACCATGATTGCGCCGACCTGCAGGGTGCGTACTCAGGAGGACCGGATCAGGGTTTCAATGACTGGGCTACTCTTGATCGCCTGGTTGCATCTCACCTCAATGGTCAGGAGGAGTCCTCCAAGCAACTGGCTAGCTTCAACGGCCAACCAAGTTTCTTATCCCAAACACGGGAACTCGACCTCCAATTCCCTCCTCTCCTTCAGCAGAACACTAGGCTGTTCAACAGCACCACCCCACATGACTCGGGCAACGACATGGATCTCTGGAGTTTCTCAAGATCATCTACAGATTCAGGGTTCCTTTCAACCACCATCGTCTGAATTTCATCCAATCATTGTATGGAAATAAAAAGGATGCTATGTGGTTTTGCGAGATCACTGTTTTCCTTTTTTTGAAGAGAAGAGGATTAGTTTGTGAAATGTCACTGTGAAGTGATAAAAAATTTAATGGGGTGGCGTTTTCTTCAATCATTCTTCTTCCTTTTTTAAGTTTCCCTCAACTCACCTCATCTCAACAACACATAAGATTCTGTATTCAGTTTAACAAATATTTAAATCTTTAACTATTAAATATCCCTGATTGAAGTTGGACACGTTATCGAATCGTTGGGACCCTTTGTAAATTAATGCATTAGGACGCAATATTACAAAAGAATGAGTGGTGAAGTATCATTAATTATCACTCCCATAAATGAGAATGCGACGTCCCTTTTCGGTAACGTACATACACGTTCCCAACGTGCTTGTATTTTCTGTTAGAACTGTCCAAATACTCCTACTGTGCATAGTATATGTGTTTGAGTGTTGTAAGGACTAAGCAGTGAAGGGAGGCATCTTTAAGCTCAAAATCTGAGATGAGGAACAAAATTGGCTTCACCATGAACGCTGGCAACAGCAAGTGGCAACGTTAATGAAATTTGTAACTATGTGCGAAACTGTGATACTTGCAGTGTGCACCACATGATATGTTGGCGAATTTCAAGGCATGATTGTGTTGAGATGCTGCTATTGAAGTTGGTTGGATACAAGCGGATCCCATGCAAACGAGAGGGTGGTGTATGTTCGCCCCCGATGATTCACTGAATCCCACGTCTGTGTTCGGGGGATTGAATGAGCACCACGTATTCATGCACATGGGGCTCGTATTCCCGTGTATGTTGACATACTTTGCATCGGACTCTGGTGCTGTTGCAAAGACTTAATCACCCTTACTTGCTTTTCTTGCCCTGAAATGGCGGTTCGAGGAAATGACAAAAATATTCTTCATTCAAAAGTTGTGAAACGATGGGTCGATAAAAGGACAAAAAATTCCACCATCCAGAAAGTTTGATGTTAACCATTTAAAGTGGAGACGTTCCCTATTCATTAAACTCCTGCGCCATCTGCTATAACAGTTGCTCCCATTATCAACCCAAACTTTGCCTTCGTCTCCAGTCGAGCTTTCAGCCTTGTTTTTTATCCTGTTGTACAAGACACTGTTGCCTTCTCGTGCCTGCCTTGTGTTATAAAACATTCCACTGTCTTCTTTTATTTGTCGTTGTTGTTAGGCATTATGGAAGAAAGCAATGATGCACAAACATTCCAACCAGTGCCATTAAGGTAGCGTGAGTAGCTTTTCATCTCATCATGCTATCGATGAAGAAGGCATGTCGTCTTGTGTGCCATTAAGGCATTGTTTGGTTATTACAGGTAGATCATGTCCTTACGATGGTTGGAAACTTATCGATATTTGTAAGACGCTGAGAACAGTTGACAAGAATGCTTGTTTACAAATGCTAGGAAGGGCCTCTACCCCATCAGGTATCCCACATTAACTCATCATATGCATTGTATCTCAAACCGCTGTATTAGTAACAGACTCCCATTTTTGCGAGATACATTTTTGTTAGTTAATATCGATTTGTTTGCTATTATGCTCAAGTTCTTCCTTATCGATTTGTAATTTATTGTGCGATATATTTATCGACCTTTTAGATAGTATTGTTTTGTATCGTCGAGTTGTAAGTTATTATGCTGAACTTCCGTATCGATTTTCAATATCTTACAAATCGCTATACATATCCTTTTGTAAGATATTATATGTTTTGTAATATGTATTTGTAAGATATTTGTACACAGACTTTGAAAATGTGTGGATGCAGAAACACATTGTTACACGCCTGGCAGGGCGATTTTCTCATGCATATCGCTGCTATCTCAGCGACTTCTATTGAACTCGCTTTAGAGCCTCGCGTTATCGTCAACACACATGTAGGACATGTGTATTTTATTGGCATGGTAAGCGACAAGTCGATGCTCAGTATAAGCAAACGTCAAACCGCACTTGCTTGGATACTTTCATTCATTAAATCGCTGCTTTTACTTGCTTAACCCTAGTGGTATTCGTTGTTATATGCGTCCTGATTAAATTGTAGTAAACCTATGTCGCTTGCTAACGCAAATTGATATATTGCTTACAAAACATTCCACTGTCTTCTTTTATTTGTCGTTGTTGTTAGGCATTATGGAAGAAAGCAATGATGCACAAACATTCCAACCAGTGCCATTAAGGCAACATGAGTAGCTTTTCATCTCATCATGCTATCGATGAAGAAGGCATGTCGTCTTGTGTGCCATTAAGGCATTGTTTGGTTATTGCAGGTAGATCATGTCCTTATGATGGTTGGAAACTTATCGATATTTGTAAGACGCTGGGACCTGTTGACAAGAATGCTTGTTTACAAATGCTAGGAAGGGCCTCTACCCCATCAGGTATCCTACATTAACTCATCATATGCATTGTATCTCTAACCGCTGTATTAGTAACAGACTCCCATTTTTGTGAGATACATTTTTGTTAGTTAATATCGATTTGTTTGCTATTTTGCTGTAAACACAAATTGATATATTGCTTAAAACATTATTGAGCTTATCATCAAGTTGTAATAAAGACAATGTAGCTCAATCAATTGAAAGATCTGGAGAATTGAATATCTATACTTATGAGGCAACTGAAGAATTGAACATCTGCACTAACGATGCACATGAAAAGAAGGGTGCAGGCATTAGACCCACTCTTGACTTGAATGTTTCAGTGGAAGAAATGCAATTCAATGATGAGGTAGACTACCATGACAGTGCACATAATAAAGGTGTAGGCACCGGGAATATACACGGAAGTACACTTGACTTGAATGTTCCAGGAGAAGAAATGCAATTCAGTAATGAGGTAGATTTTGATGTCAGTACACTTAATAAAACCGTAGGAACTGGGGATGTACATGGAATTACACTTGACTATGTTCCTGTAGAAGGAATGCAGTTTAATAACGAGGAAGATGCATATAAATTTTACAATGATTATGCCTTAAAAGTTGGCTTCAGTGTGAGAAGGTTTTCTTGGTCAAAAAATGCACAGGGTGTCTTGGTTAGAAAGACATATGTCTGTTCCAAGCAAGGTTGAAAGAAATCAATGGGAAATCCAACAAGGAGCATGCCAGAATCAAGATGTGGATGTCAGGCGAGATTGGTTTTGAGAAGACATCCGAATGGGAAATTTGTCGTGCGTACTTTAATCAGTGATCATAATCATGATTTATCTGCATCATTTATGACTCCTATGCTAAGGTCACATCGTAAAGTAACTGTAGCGCATGCTGCAATGGCTGAAATAGCCGATAGCACCGGCATTGCACCAAGGAAGACATACAATTTGTTTACCCGCATAGATGGTGGTCGCGAAAATGTGCCATTCACACCTTTGGATCTAAGAAACCACTTGAGAAGGAAGATGACAGATAACATGAAGAACGGAGAAATATGTTGTTTGGTTCGTTACTTACAGAATAAATCAAGCAATGAACATGGTTTCTTTAGTGCAATGCAAGTGGACGAAGATGGATATGCTGTGAATATGTTTTGGGCAGATTCAAAGTCTAGAGTAGATTATGAATGCTTCAATGATGTGCTTGTGTTTGATACTACAGTAAAGATTAATACTGAACATTGGCCATTTGCGCAGTTTGTGGGAGTGAACCATCACACACAGAGTTGTATATTAGGCGGTGCTTTTGTGTATGACCAGACCAAGGAAAGCTTTAAGTGGTTGTTCAGAGTATTTACACAGGCAATGAACGGGAAGCATCCTGAAACTATACTTACAGATGGTGATCACGCAATTGCGGCTGCAGTGCTTCATGTGTGGCCAGATGCACATCATCGCCTATGTTTGTGGCATATCTTTCAAAATACAGCAAAGAACATAGTACACATATTTAATCAGAATACAAGGTTTGACAAAACGTTTACAAGGTGTGTACTTCATAGCATAGACGAGGTCACCTTTAAGTCAGATTGGGACAAAATGATTAAGACATACGACCTTATTGACTGTCTGTGGTTACAAAATTTATATGCAGAAAAAGAGAAGTGGGCATTTGCATATGGAAGACAATACTTTTGTGCAGGTATGATAAGCGCACAAAGAGCCGAATCTATGCATGCCACCCTGAAGAAAACCCTGTATTCATGTTTAACAATGTTTTGTTTCATAGAACAATATGAATTATTTACAGACGGTCTAAGACAGAATGAGCTTGAACAAGACGTGAAATGCTTCAATACACGACCTCTAACTTTTGGCATGTAAATATTGATGCGACCTGCAGCTCTGTATACACTAACTGTATTTGAATGGATCAAGAAAGAGGTGTTGCATGTCATGAATTGCAAAATAGAAGGACTCGTGCAAACCGAGAATATGCACAAATGCCATATTTTTCATCAGGCGAAAAGCATCAGGAAAGGCAAGAAGCACATGTCACGTACAATGTTGACAACAAAAGGGTAGAATGTTCGTGCAAAATGTATGAATTCAAAGGTATTCTATGCTGTCATGCATTAAAGGCACTCAATCAAGAGAAGATACAAGAAATACCTGAGTCTTACCTAATGCGAAGATGGAAGAGACGCGCAAAGATTGAAATGCTCATTATGGACAATGCGAGTAAATCTGGTGTTGACCAGAAGCGCCGTATAGCCTTCGGTTACCAACAACTATGTAGGTCATTCATGCATGTTGCTGATTTGGCATCGAGAAGTGAAGAATGCTATGTATCTGTGAGAAAAGCTGCAATGGAGTTACTTGAAAACGTGGAGTCAATTCACCTTAAGTCCGTTGCAGCGAATGAATACCAGCCGAAGATAATGGGATCGAACACCGCAGGTGAAAATCATGTTTCGCTTGACACTCTCGAGAAGTTGCGTCGAAGCGTAAACATTATTTTCAACAAGTCAGTAGTGAACATTGTTGATTATGATGGACATATTCATGAAGCGAAGGGTATCAAAAGAAAACTTGTCTCTGATCGTAGTCGGCGGAGGTCAAAGGGCGTACTAGAATTGTTTGGCAAGAAAAGGACTAAGAAACAACCAACCTGTAATAAAAAACAACAAAGCCCTCTGAATGAACAAGTATTTTTGACATTATATTGCTTCCCATTACGTGAAGTTTGTCAATATCTAACTCGTGTAATGTCCAACATGCAGCAATACCCTACAGAAGTACCAGCAAACGTTGAAACCTCCATTCCTCCCGACCAGATTTTCGGAAAGGATCGCTTCAGTTTTACAATTCTATTGGTATGTAATCAATGTGGTGAGGAGGTATGCATTTCTTGTGAAACTTAATGCAGTGTCTTATATTTTCTCTATCATGACAGGCTCTGATGCATTCGACAGATGGGTATGGGACGCAGGAATCTCGTGTGGGCTATTAGTTTAGTTGTCATGCCTCTTTGCATAACCCGATTGCAACATTGTCGGATTTGTTACGAGTTTATAGTGATTTGTCATCGACGACTTGCGGTCCGTGCTTGTGTTTTTTTGATTTGTGGTTATCGTTGAATAGCGATTTGTGTCATCGCAGCATAGTGATGTGTGGGTATTGTTCGAATGTCAATCTAAGCGGACTGAGAAAGGTTGTTCAAGTAAGTTTTTATGGGGCATTGATCAAGGTTGCGATTCATTTTATGATCTGAGTTTGCTATCACCACGCAAATGAAATCTTACTTAGATCATGAAATGAAACGCAACCATGATCAATGCCCCAAAAAAGCTTACTTGAACAACCCCTCAGATAACGCTTAGAGTGACAGTCGAACAATACCCCCAAATCATTATGCTGCGGTGCCAAATATCGCTATTCGACGATAACCAAAAAATCGCCATTAAGTTATGTCATGAACCAGCAAAAGCCACAAATCACTATTTAGCGATTAAAGCAAAAATACAAGCACGGGCCGCAAGTCGTCGATGACAGATCACTATAAACTCATAACAAATCCGACAATGTTGAAATCTGGTCAATTTACCAACGTTAGTTGGTAAAGCTATGATTGTAAATAAAAGGCGTCGATTCAACTTCTTCTGCAACAATTTTTTCGTGTTCCCAACACCTCCAATTGTTATCTTGTGAAAACTTTTAGCCATATGTTGTAAATAAAAGGCTAATCAATGTGTTGTTTCTCTTCCTCACTTCATTTCTTAATTGGTAAGTGATGATGCATAAATATCACATTTTATTAATACAATTTCACTGCATAAATGCATCATCTATAGGTTTAAAGCATACACTTAGGTGCATAATGATGTTAGGAAGCTCTGGTTCGAATTTCATCAAAATCGGAGTTAATTTGAAGGAATTATGGCATTTACAGTGTAACGGGTCAAATATCAGATCCGATTTGAGAGATTTGGATCCAGACGCCCATTTGGACTTTGGATCTGGACCAAATTACATGGATTTAACCCAGCTCCAGCCCACTTAAGTTTTGTAAAAACATTTTCTAAAAACCCTCTGCAGAAAGAGGCGCCCAACAAATATTTTTATTTTAATCCTGTTTTTGTAAAATAGCCAAAAGAAGCCAAATCGTCAAAATGGAGAGGGGGCGCCCATTCCACCTTGTCTTTGCCTTGGTTTTCGTGCCCTAGGGGCACGATTCTAGCTCCAGCCCCATTCTCATCTTCCACCTCCTTCCATCTCCATTGAAGACATGGAGAAAAGCTTGAGAACCAAGCATTCTACCTTGTCTCCCTTTCAATTCTTTTCATTTCTTTATCTTCCATGTTGTTTAATATCCATTGTTGCTGCGTTTTGCAGGTGCAGCAGAGGTGGGAAGCATCTATTCTCGTGTGGAAGTGCGAAACACTCCAACGAGAAGGGCCGGCTCTACCTCCATCCGGTCTTCTACGCCCCTCGATCGAGAATCGGTTCACATTTCATCCTCGGTGGATTTCCAACGTGTTGCAGCTGTAGAGCATGGTACCATGTCCTATTTCCAGCATCAACGAGGTCCCGAACGGTGCGAAGCCAAGCAAAGTTCGCTCTTCTTCATCCCCCCACTCTTCGGATCGCCCAAAGGGTAGGTCTTCTTACCCATTGCTTCTAGTTAAAACCTATCATGTGCGTGTGTAATGTGCTGCATTTTTCTGTATTTTTGTCAGCCTTAGTATAGCTTTTGTTCGTGCAAAAGCCAGCACGTAGGATGTTTAGGTGTTTGGGTCATTTACTTTTAGGTTTTTCAATCCAACGTTGGGAGTTCTTATGTCTTTTTGGGTATGTGTGTGTGATTGAAAGGAGGTTTCTGCATGTCTGCGTTTTTCAGTTGTTCTAAGTCTAATGATTCTTGCTTTGTTCTAGTTTAGTACCTTAGGACAAGTTTCTAGATGATTTCATGTTTCGTGTATTTTTAGATTTTGCTAAAATTGTCTAGTCGAGTGTAGTTTTTCTGGTTTTTAGGTAGGATGTCCAGCAGTTTGTCATTTGTTTTTGCTTGCTATTTTAATTTTAGTTTGTCAATCATTGTTAGGTTTTTATTAGATTTTTAATCATGTAGAAGTTTAGTTTATAAATTTCGGTTTTGTTCATAGTTTAGTCGATTTGTAGGGCTTTGTTAGAAGTCATTTTCTGTTTTGATTTAAGTTCCAGCATGTTAGTTATTTAGTCTATGTATTTTTAGTTTAATTAGATTGTCATCATCGTGTATTGGCTTAGTTTAATTTAGATTTGCCATTATCGTGTCTTAGTGATAGAATTGATGTAGTTTTATTAGTTTTGTTTCGTAGAGTCATGTAATAATTTGTTTAATTCATAGTTTTTGTAATTTCGGTATATCCTAGATTGTAAGGTTTGATTCATATAGATTAAGAGTATTTAGAGGTTGTGTAGTACAGATTTAGATAATTCCATTTTATTCTTGTGATATTTGCTTTAGCTAGGTCGAGTTTTAGTGTAGTCGTCTTCTCCAATTGTAGGGTGTCGGCCATTAGAGGTCCAGCAAGGTTGCATAATTCATGATTTTCATGGTAGTTAATTTAGCATTAATTTAGTATGTTCATTTTGGTGTAGGATTTAAGTTGATAGATCTTCTCAATTCGTATTTCCCATTCATGTCCTTTGAATTATTTTAGTATAGTTACTTTAGTTAGGTTAACTTTAGTTTAGAGTAAGTAATTATTTAATAATGTAAATTGTAGATAAGGGCAATGTGGTCTTTAAAGTTGGAAGACGTTTTTGGTAGAAGATCCACTCCTCCAAATTCGTGAATTGCAATTAAGGAAGCTCTATTTCCCAGCTAAATGATTTATCCTTTTTCAATTTGGAAATCCTTTCAACTTCCCTAGACCTTCTAAGCATATTTACACGATTTTGGGAAAGGGTTGATATTTATTCTCATTTAAGCCAACCAAAATCAGGCATTGTGTTTTGGGAAATGTTTTCAAAAAGAGATTTAATGCTTTTTATGGCAGCCTTTGGAATTCTAAAATTTTCCTAAAAATGGCTACACGTTTTGGGGAAGTTTTGAAATTCCAAATGCTCATTTAAACCAACCCAAAAACGCGTGTAGAGATTTTGGGAAAGAAGTTCAAAGGGGATTTAATGTTTTAAAGAAGCAATAAAAAAAAAACGTATGGAGGTTAAGCTGGACGGTTTTTGAAAGTAAGAGTTTTCCTAATGTATTTAAAGCATGGATGGGAGAGGAAGTCTCTTCCCAAAAATCGTGAATTTTAATTAGGGAAAGTTATATTAAATTGTGTCCAGCCCATTTGAATAGGATTTACCTTTGGAAAAGATGGAAATTTATTTGGAACTTCAAAAGTTTTTCCAAATTCGTGAACTGCTTTTATTGAAATTCCTATTCCCTAGCCAAGTCATAAATGGCTCCTCATTATCAAAGTTGGAAACCCTTTGGAATTCCAAAGGTCCTTTCAAAAGCATTTACACGATTTTTGGGGAAGTTTTGAAATTCCAATTGCTCATTTAAAGCCACCCACAAAAATCGTGAGTGGTGCTTTGGGAAAGATTCCTAAAAAGAGAACTAATGTTTTGAGTGAACCAAGGAAAAACAGATTTCAAAAGGGCTGGACGGTTTTTGAAGATGAGCCTTCCCTAAGTTCAATTAAGGCATAAAGAGGAGGAGTTGTCATCTACCAAAATCGTGGTTTCTTAATTATAGCCCTATTTAGTATTGTCTTAGTTAAGAGTTAGCATTAATTAGGTGTTAATGAATTAATTTAGGTAGTAATAGATTAGCTTTGCTAAAATCGTGTAGTCTATGTTAATTAACTATATTAGGTTGTCTTACTTTTAGTCTAAATAGTATTAAGTAGTTCTCATTAACTAGGATAAATTAGAGTAATTAGTATTTATTATTATTAGCTTTAAATTGTAGAGGTCGTGTAGGTCCAGTTAGGTAACTAGTTAACTTTAGTTCGAAACTAACCTAGTCAACTAACCTAGATAGTCAATTAACCCCTAACCTTAGGTAGTTAATCATAGTTAGTTAATTAACCCAACCGACCCTTAGTTAAACCGTATCCTAACCCTAGGTATTAACCCTACTTAGTTAAACCTAACCCTAGTGAGATTAAACCTTAGTTAGTTAACTTATTTAACCCTAGTTGACCCCTACTAACTATAGTTAGTCATTAATCTTAGTCAACCTAACCCTAGTTAGTTATCCTAATCGACCCTTACTAGCGCTATCATTAGTTAACTAACCCTATCCTTAGGTAGTTAGTTTAACCATAGTTAAACACTAGTTAACCGTAGTTAGGAACTAACCTACCCCCTAGCTATTAGCTTTAGTTAAAACCCTAACCTGAATTTAGTTAACTAGTTAGCCCTAGTTTAACCCATGTACTAACCCTAGTTTAGTTAAACCATAGTTAAACCTAGTTAACCTAAACCACCCCAAGCCAAATGCCTTAGTCGACCCTACCTTAGTCAAACCTCTAGTTAGTCTTAACCGTCACCTACTAACACTATCCGACCCTATACAACCCAAGCTAAACCCTAGTTGAAGCCGTAGTCAATCTTAGTTAGTTATCTTAACCGAGTCCTAGCCTTAGTTAAATTCTACTAACCCTAATCAACCCTTGTAAACCCTAGTCAACCCTAACTTACCGTAGTTAATTACTAACCCTAGCCTTAGTTAAACCCCTAACCATAGTTAGAAAAAATAACACTAGATAGTTAGTTAGCATAGTTAGTGTTTAATTTAGTGAGTAAGTAATTTTAGCAAGTTAGACTAACCGTAAGTTAGAATTAATATTAGAATAGATAGTTAATTTAGTTAGTGATAGTAGATGTTATATATTAGGTTTAATTAGAGTATATATTTAGTTAGGTATCTTATTTAGAGTATTAGTGAGTTTAGGTTAGGTTATTGCTTAGATTGTATAACTTATTTTAATTGTTATTGTTTACTGTAGTTTAACAGTAGTTTAGGTTCAGTTAGGACTGTTTTTGTAAGTGGTTCAATGTCCAAATGTCAATTATGGATTCAAAGGGATGAATAGTGCACTGAACCAAAACCCTAATTTTTACCCGATCGTGCACTAGTTATTTCATGTGAATTTTTCATGAATTTTCTGAATATTATTTTTCTATTCTCCACATTGGTGTGTTGACTGTCTGCAGATTAAATTTCAGCTCGATCCGAGTTGATTTGGTCTGGTTTTTAAGCGTATTATGAAAACAGCTTTTTCTGATTTTGAAATTTCGGGTCCAGCGATTTCCCAAATTATCCTGATTTTGAAACACTTCGTTCTGGAGATCCAGAACGTATTTTTCAATTCTGTAAAGTTTGTCAGATTCTTGGATCTGTCTTGTACAGAATAAAAGTGATTTGACTAATTTTATAATTCGTTTGTCTCCTCAAACAGTCGTTTTGCGAAGAGCTGTCAGAATCCATTTTTGCCTTCTTTAGGGACAAAACAGTCTTTTAACTATTTATCAGATTTCGTGTAGTTTTACTGTTTTCTAACATTGTAGTTAGTATATTAACAATATTTAGATTAATTAGAGTTATTTAGCTTAGTTAGTTTACTTAGTTAGTATAATTTTAGTTTTAGATATTTAAATTAACTGTAGTTTAATTTAGAAGTAGTATATAATTAGTTGTAGATGTAATTTAGATTAATTCTTGATTTAGTTACTGATTTTGCGTTTTTATTGTGTAGGTTGTTAAGTTAGAACAGGTTCACAGGTGTAATTCAATTATAATGTGCGACTGCACTTGATGTGAAAAGAAAGAAATGCCCCTGGAGACCTGCAGAAGACTTAGCCTCCAATTTTATTTTATTTTCATAGTTTAGAATGTTATTTAATGTAACTTGTAAACATTGACATAGATTGTAAACTTTGTTTTTATTAATAAAGTGTTATTTTGGAATTAATTCAGAATGTTCCCGTTCCCTGTGGATTCGACCCGTACTCACCACTTCGGTGGAAAGTCGGTTTTATATCTTTGGTTAACAATTTTTCCATATATTTCATTGAAAAATATTGTTTAAAAATATCAACTCCAAAAGTCCAACCAAATTTTGGCGCCGTTGCCGGGGAACTGCGATATATTATGAATATTTCTGAGATATCATTTTATTAATATATGTGTTTAATTTAGCTTAGTTTATTTAATTGTTTTAGCTTATATAATTGACATAGTTAGAAAAATATAGGGTTCATTTGCTGTTTTTGATAAGATTCACTGAATTCCATGCTTCAAGGATTTATTAAACATGTGAGTCTTAGATAAAATAGTTGTGAATTCCTGTATTTGCTGATTTTCTGATTTAGAATAGCTTATCTCTTATTTCATAGAGTAATTAACTTAGTTTAACATTGTTAACATAGTTGCATAGTTTAATTAGATTAGTTTAACATAGTCTAACATAGAGTAATTGCTAACTTGATGCTTTAGATTAGATTGATTATTTAGTTTAATTCTAACATACGTTAGCTGCTATTTTGTTTAGTGTTTTACTGATTTAGATCTAGATTTAGGTTAATATTTGGATTGATAGAATAATTCTAACATAGTTAGTTATTTTAGGTATTAGAGCTTTTATTTAATTATAATTTAGGATGTATCATATGTATATAAGAAATAAAGTAGTAGTTGTTTATGTATTTTATTTTGAATGTTGTTTTGATTTCATTTGAATTTCATGGATGACATGTATGAACAATCGATCCATCAATGTGTGAGTTCAAGTAAATCGGATATGAAGAAGTCTTCAAGAGTAGAGCATTGACCAGATGAGTAGAAAGCTAGGCATTTGTACATGCATAGTGGTAGTGCAGAGTCCAGTCAATCGACAACTTCAGAGGATCGAGCATATCAGGTTGTATCAATCCTTTCTCCTTATTCATTTTATTGTTCTGTAGTGTGCATCTGCATTGCATGATTGCATTATTCTGTATGCCACTAGGGACAGTGTCATTCAAGCATGGGGGGATGGTTTAGATGCACAAATTTTTAAAAAAAATTTTCTTCATGTATGATAGCTTAAAACTCATAAAAGTAGGTCTTTTAAGAATAAGTTGTAGCATTTATGATTGTATTTCTCCATGATCTGACAATTTAGAAATGTATAAGCCCCATGTGAATTTTTTTTCTTATCTGATTTAAATAGAGTAGTTGTTTATGAAATAGTTAAAGAAAAGATAGTATTTACATGTTATAAAGTTTTGAATCACTGTAGTATAAGTATGCACAGTGTGTTTTATGAGAAAAGTGAGCAATTGAATTATGTTTTGAAAAATGAGCTTAATAGAATAGAGCTACGTTTAGTTGTTGATTTCTTTGTGAATCCAAGTAGTAGAACTCAGACACGAGTTGAAATGTTTGAGTCTCTTACGAAATGGATAATGAAGGAGATCATTCTCTTATCCAGTCGATATCTGTGGCCTTTGTAGTTCGAGTAAGTAGAATCTGAAGGGTGTTTTACACCTGGTGCCCTAAAGCCAGCTGGTTTGGGAGCCATCGATTCGAAAACTTGTTACATGGATTGCATAGAAAGCCTAAGAGATAGAGACATTGCACGTGATGAGAGGAAAACTATACGTATACTATTAGACTAAAAGGTTTAGTGACTCGAGCAATTAAGTCCGAGGGATACTTTGTATCTAGTGCCCTAAGGATTGGCCAGCCTGGGAGTCACTGACCTAAAGCTCGTTACACGGGTCATGAGACTTGATATTCGAAATAGTGCTCAATTTAGAAGAATGAAAAAGAGTAAAAAATAGAATATCAAAAGAAAAAGAATGAGCTTAAAGAGAGAAATTCAATGCTTATGAATAATTAATGAATTACTGTGCAGAAAATATACAGGTGAAGATAAATGAGTAAAACATGATAATACTTGACTTTCTGAGAAAATTCATAAATAATTATAAGTTTAGAGAAGGGAAAGAAAAATGATATTTACTGTGGTGGCATAAAAATTTCTGAATTTGTTTTGAAAATGCAGATTACATGAAATATTTGTTTACATTGAATTCTTAATTGCCTATTATTTCTGAAAAATTATTCATGCATGATTTTGATGTTTGTGGGTAGCATCTCTGCAAACCCTCACGAGACTTTACTCGTCCACTGGGGTAACCCAGGGATTTAAAGGGCTTGTTGCATGTGCTAAATGCAACCGTGATTCCTACGAAAGTGAGTTAGTTTTTTTATTTTATTTATTTTATTTATTAAGAGCTTTCATATTATTGGGTAGTCCATATTTTTATTGCATATTAGAATGTATTGCTAGGGACTAGCAATTATTCTAGCATGGGGGTATTTGATGATGCATAAATATCACGTTTTATTAATACAATTTCACTGCATAAATGCATCATCTATAGGTTTAAAGCATACACTTAGGTGCATAATGATGTTAGGGAGCTCTGGTTCGAATTTCATCAAAATCAGAGTTAATTTGAAGGAATTATGGCATTTACAGTGTAACGGGTCAAATATCGGATCCGATTTGAGAGATTTGGATCCAGACGCCCATTTGGACTTTGGATCTGAACCAAATTACATGGATTTAACCCAAATCCAGCCCACTTAAGTTTTGTAAAAACATTTTCTAAAAACCTCCTGCAGAAAGAGGCGCCCAACAAATATTTTTATTTTAATCATGTTTTTGTAAAATAGCCAAAAGAAGCCAAATCGTCAAAATGGAGAGGGGGCGCCCATTCCACCTTGTCTTTGCCTTGGTTTTCGTGCCCTAGGTGCACAATTCTAGCTCCAGCCCCCTTCTCATCTTCCACCTCCTTCCATCTCCATTGAAGACATGGAGAAAAGCTTGAGAACCAAGCATTCTACCTTGTCTCCCTTTCAATTCTTTTCATTTCTTTATCTTCCATGTTGTTTAATATCCATTGTTGCTGCGTTTTGCAGGTGCAGCAGAGGTGGGAAGCATTTATTCTCGTGTGGAAGTGCGAAACACTCCAACGAGAAGGGCCGGCTCTACCTCCATCCGGTCTTCTACGCCCCCCGATCGAGAATCGGTTCACATTTCATCCTCGGTGGATTTCCAACGTGTTGCAGCTGTAGAGCATGGTACCATGGCATATTTCCAGCATCAACGAGGTCCTGAACGGTGCGAAGCCAAGCAAAGTCCGCTCTTCTTCATCCCCCCACTCTTCGGATCGCCCAAAAGGTAGGTCTTCTCACCCATTGCTTCTAGTTAAAACCTATCATGTGCGTGTGTAATGTGCTGCATTTTTCTGTATTTTTGTCAGCCTTAGTATAGCTTTTGTTCGTGCAAAAGCTAGCACGTAGGATGTTTAGGTGTTTGGGTCATTTACTTTTAGGTTTTTCAATCCAACGTTGGGAGTTCTTATGTCTTTTTGGGTATGTGTGTGTGATTGAAAGGAGGTTTCTGCATGTCTACGTTTTACAGTTGTTCTAAGTCTAATGATTCTTGTTTTGTTCTAGTTTAGTACCTTAGGACAAGTTTCTAGATGATTTCATGTTTCGTGTATTTTTAGATTTTGCTAAAATTGTCTAGTCGAGTGTAGTTTTTCCGGTTTTTAGGTAGGACGTCCAGCAGTTTGTCATTTGTTTTTGCTTGCTATTTTAATTTTAGTTTGTCAATCATTGTTAGGTTTTTATTAGATTTTTAATCATGTAGAAGTTTAGTTTATAAATTTCGGTTTTGTTCATAGTTTAGTCGATTTGTAGGGCTTTGTTAGAAGTCATTTTCTGTTTTGATTTAAGTTCCAGCATGCTAGTTATTTAGTCTATGTATTTTTAGTTTAATTAGATTGTCATCATCGTGTATTGGCTTAGTTTAATTTAGATTTGCCATTATCGTGTCTTAGTGATAGAATTGATGTAGTTTTATTAGTTTTGTTTCGTAGAGTCATGTAATGATTTGTTTAATTCATAGTTTTTGTAATTTCGGTATATCCTAGATTGTAAGGTTTGATTCATATAGATTAAGAGTATTTAGAGGTTGTGTAGTACAGATTTAGATAATTCCATTTTATTCTTGTGATATTTGCTTTAGCTAGGTCGAGTTTTAGTGTAGTCGTCTTCTCCAATTGTAGGGTGTCGGCCATTAGAGGTCCAGCAAGGTTGCATAATTCGTGATTTTCATGGTAGTTAATTTAGCATTAATTTAGTATGTTCATTTTGGTGTAGGATTTAAGTTGATAGAACTTCTCAATTCATATTTCCCATTCATGTCCTTTGAATTATTTTAGTATAGTTACTTTAGTTAGGTTAACTTTAGTTTAGAGTAAGTAATTATTTAATAATGTAAATTGTAGATAAGGGCAATGTCGTCTTTAAAGTTGGAAGACGTTTTTGGTAGAAGATCCACTCCTCCAAATTCGTGAATTGCAATTAAGGAAGCTCTATTTCCTAGCTAAATGATTTATCCTTTTTCAATTTGGAAATCCTTTCAACTTCCCTAGACCTTCTAAGCATATTTACACGATTTTGGGAAAGGGTTGATATTTATTCTCATTTAAGCCAACCAAAATCAGGTATTGTGTTTTGGGAAATGTTTTCAAAAAGAGATTTAATGCTTTTTATGGCAGCCTTTGGAATTCTAAAATTTTCCTAAAAATGGCTACACATTTTGGGGAAGTTTTGAAATTCCAAATGCTCATTTAAACCAACCCAAAAACGCGTGTAGAGATTTTGGGAAAGAAGTTCAAAGGGGATTTAATGTTTTAATGAAGCAATAAAAAAAAACGTATGGAGGTTAAGCTGGACGGTTTTTGAAAGTAAGAGTTTTCCTAATGTATTTAAAGCATGGATGGGAGAGGAAGTCTCTTCCCAAAAATCGTGAATTTTAATTAGGGAAAGTTATATTAAATTGTGTCCAGCCCATTTGAATAGGATTTACCTTTGGAAAAGATGGAAATTTATTTGGAACTTCAAAAGTTTTTCCAAATTCGTGAACTGCTTTTATTGAAATTCCTATTCCCTAGCCAAGTCATAAATGGCTCCTCATTATCAAAGTTGGAAACCCTTTGGAATTCCAAAGGTCCTTCCAAAAGCATTTACACGATTTTTGGGGAAGTTTTGAAATTCCAATTGCTCATTTAAAGCCACCCACAAAAATCGTGAGTGATGCTTTGGGAAGCATTCCTAAAAAGAGAACTAATGTTTTGAGTGAACCAAGGAAAAATAGATTTCAAAAGGGCTGGACGGTTTTTGAAGATGAGCCTTCCCTAAGTTCAATTAAGGCATAAAGAGGAGGAGTTGTCATCTACCAAAATCGTGGTTTCTTAATTATAGCCCTATTTAGTATTGTCTTAGTTAAGAGTTAGCATTAATTAGGTGTTAATGAATTAATTTAGGTAGTAATAGATTAGCTTTGCTAAAATCGTGTAGTCTATGTTAATTAACTATATTAGGTTGTCTTACTTTTAGTCTAAATAGTATTAAGTAGTTTTCATTAACTAGGATAAATTAGAGTAATTAGTATTTATTATTATTAGCTTTAAATTGTAGAGGTCGTGTAGGTCCAGTTAGGTAACTAGTTAACTTTAGTTCGAAACTAACCTAGTCAACTAACCTAGATAGTCAATTAACCCCTAACCTTAGGTAGTTAATCATAGTTAGTTAATTAACCCAACCGACCCTTAGTTAAACCGTATCCTAACCCTAGGTATTAACCCTACTTAGTTAAACCTAACCCTAGTGAGATTAAACCTTAGTTAGTTAACTTATTTAACCCTAGTTGACCCCTACTAACTATAGTTAGTCATTAATCTTAGTCAACCTAACCCTAGTTAGTTATCCTAATCGACCCTTACTAGCGCTATCATTAGTTAACTAACCCTATCCTTAGGTAGTTAGTTTAACCATAGTTAAACCCTAGTTAACCGTAGTTAGGAACTAACCTACCCCCTAGCTATTAGCTTTAGTTAAAACCCTAACCTGAATTTAGTTAACAAGTTAGCCCTAGTTTAACCCATGTACTAACCCTAGTTTAGTTAAACCATAGTTAAACCTAGTTAACCTAAACCGCCCCAAGCCAAATGCCTTAGTCGACCCTACCTTAGTCAAACCTCTAGTTAGTCTTAACCGTCACCTATTAACACTATCCGACCCTATACAACCCAAGCTAAACCCTAGTTGAAGCCGTAGTCAATCTTAGTTAGTTATCTTAAGCGAGTCCTAGCCTTAGTTAAATTCTACTAACCCTAATCAACCCTTGTAAACCCTAGTCAACCCTAACTAACCTTAGTTAATTACTAACCCTAGCCTTAGTTAAACCCCTAACCATAGTTAGAAAAAATAACACTAGATAGTTAGTTAGCATAGTTAGTGTTTAATTTAGTGAGTAAGTAATTTTAGCAAGTTAGACTAACCGTAAGTTAGAATTAATATTAGAATAGATAGTTAATTTAGTTAGTGATAGTAGATGTTATATATTAGGTTTAATTAGAGTATATATTTAGTTAGGTATCTTATTTAGAGTATTAGTGAGTTTAGGTTAGGTTATTGCTTAGATTGTATAACTTATTTTAATTGTTATTGTTTGCTGTAGTTTAACAGTAGTTTAGGTTCAGTTAGGACTGTTTTTGTAAGTGGTTCAATGTCCAAATGTCAATTATGGATTCAAAGGGATGAATAGTGCACTGAACCAAAACCCTAATTTTTACCCGATCGTGCACTAGTTATTTCATGTGAATTTTTCATGAATTTTCTGAATATTATTTTTCTATTCTCCACATTGGTGTGTTAACTGTCTGCAGATTAAATTTCAGCTCGATCCGAGTTGATTTGGTCTGGTTTTTAAGCGTATTATGAAAACAGCTTTTTCTGATTTTGAAATTTCGGGTCCAGCGATTTCCCAAATTATCCTGATTTTGAAACGCTTCGTTCTGGAGATCCAGAACGTATTTTTCAATTCTGTAAAGTTTGTCAGATTCTTGGATCTGTCTTGTACAGAATAGAAGTGATTTGACTAATTTTGGAATTCGTTTGTCTCCTCAAACAGTCGTTTTGCAAAAAGCTGTCAGAATCCATTTTTGCCTTCTTTAGGGACAAAACAGTCTTTTAACTATTTATCAGATTTCGTGTAGTTTTACTGTTTTCTAACATTGTAGTTAGTATATTAACAATATTTAGATTAATTAGAGTTATTTAGCTTAGTTAGTTTACTTAGTTAGTATAATTTTAGTTTTAGATATTTAAATTAACTGTAGTTTAATTTAGAAGTAGTATATAATTAGTTGTAGATGTAATTTAGATTAATTCTTGATTTAGTTACTGATTTTGCGTTTTTATTGTGTAGGTTGTTAAGTTAGAACAGGTTCACAGGTGTAATTCAATTATAATGTGCGACTGCACTTGATGTGAAAAGAAAGAAATGCCCCTGGAGACCTGCAGAAGACTTAGCCTCCAATTTTATTTTATTTTCATAGTTTAGAATGTTATTTAATGTAACTTGTAAACATTGACATAGATTGTAAACTTTGTTTTTATTAATAAAGTGTTATTTTGGAATTAATTCAGAATGTTCCCGTTCCCTGTGGATTCGACCCGTACTCACCACTTCGGTGGAAAGTCGGTTTTATATCTTTGGTTAACAATTTTTCCATATATTTCATTGAAAAATATTGTTTAAAAATATCAACTCCAAAAGTCCAACCAAATTTTGGCGCCGTTGCCGGGGAACTGCGATATATTATGAATATTTCTGAGATATCATTTTATTAATATATGTGTTTAATTTAGCTTAGTTTATTTAATTGTTTTAGCTTATATAATTGACATAGTTAGAAAAATATAGGGTTCATTTGCTGTTTTTGATAAGATTCACTGAATTCCATGCTTCAAGGATTTATTAAACATGTGAGTCTTAGATAAAATAGTTGTGAATTCCTGTATTTGCTGATTTTCTGATTTAGAATAGCTTATCTCTTATTTCATAGAGTAATTAACTTAGTTTAACATTGTTAACATAGTTGCATAGTTTAATTAGATTAGTTTAACATAGTCTAACATAGAGTAATTGCTAACTTGATGATTTAGATTAGATTGATTATTTAGTTTAATTCTAACATACGTTAGCTGCTATTTTGTTTAGTGTTTTACTGATTTAGATCTAGATTTAGGTTAATATTTGGATTGATAGAATAATTCTAACATAGTTAGTTATTTTAGGTATTAGAGCTTTTATTTAATTATAATTTAGGATGTATCATATGTATATAAGAAATAAAGTAGTAGTTGTTTATGTATTTTATTTTGAATGTTGTTTTGATTTCATTTGAATTTCATGGATGACATGTATGAACAATCGATCCATCAATGTGTGAGTTCAAGTAAATCGGATATGAAGAAGTCTTCAAGAGTAGAGCATTGACCAGATGAGTAGAAAGCTAGGCATTTGTACATGCATAGTGGTAGTGCAGAGTCCAGTCAATCGACAACTTCAAAGGATCGAGCATATCAGGTTGTATCAATCCTTTCTCCTTATTCATTTTATTGTTCTGTAGTGTGCATCTGCATTGCATGATTGCATTATTCTGTATGCCACTAGGGACAGTGTCATTCAAGCATGGGGGGATGGTTTAGATGCACAAATTTTTAAAAAAAAATTTCTTCATGTATGATAGCTTAAAACTCATAAAAGTAGGTCTTTTAAGAATAAGTTGTAGCATTTATGATTGTATTTCTCCATGATCTGACAATTTAGAAATGTATAAGCCCCATGTGAAATTTTTTTCTTATCTGATTTAAATAGAGTAGTTGTTTATGAAATAGTTAAAGAAAAGATAGTATTTACATGTTATAATGTTTTGAATCACTGTAGTATAAGTATGCACAGTGTGTTTTATGAGAAAAGTGAGCAATTGAATTATGTTTTGAAAAATGAGCTTAATAGAATAGAGCTACGTTTAGTTGTTGATTTCTTTGTGAATCCAAGTAGTAGAACTCAGACACGAGTTGAAATGTTTGAGTCTCTTACGAAATGGATAATGAAGGAGATCATTCTCTTATCCAGTCGATATCTGTGGCCTTTGTAGTTCGAGTAAGTAGAATCTGAAGGGTGTTTTACACCTGGTGCCCTAAAGCCAGCTGGTTTGGGAGCCATCGATTCGAAAACTTGTTACATGGATTGCATAGAAAGCCTAAGAGATAGAGACATTGCACGTGATGAGAGGAAAACTATACGTATACTATTAGACTAAAAGGTTTAGTGACTCGAGCAATTAAGTCCGAGGGATACTTTGTATCTAGTGCCCTAAGGATTGGCCAGCCTGGGAGTCACTGACCTAAAGCTCGTTACACGGGTCATGAGACTTGATATTCGAAATAGTGCTCAATTTAGAAGAATGAAAAAGAGTAAAAAATAGAATATCAAAAGAAAAAGAATGAGCTTAAAGAGAGAAATTCAATGCTTATGAATAATTAATGAATTACTGTGCAGAAAATATACAGGTGAAGATAAATGAGTAAAACATGATAATACTTGACTTTCTGAGAAAATTCATAAATAATTATAAGTTTAGAGAAGGGAAAGAAAAATGATATTTACTGTGGTGGCATAGAAATTTCTGAATTTGTTTTGAAAATGCAGATTACATGAAATATTTGTTTACATTGAATTCTTAATTGCCTATTATTTCTGAAAAATTATTCATGCATGATTTTGATGTTTGTGGGTAGCATCTCTGCAAACCCTCACGAGACCTTACTCGTCCACTGGGGTAACCCAGGGATTTAAAGGGCTTGTTGCATGTGCTAAATGCAACCGTGATTCCTACGAAAGTGAGTTAGTTTTTTTATTTTATTTATTTTATTTATTAAGAGCTTTCATGTTATTGGGTAGTCCATATTTTTATTGCATATTAGGATGTATTGCTAGGGACTAGCAATTATTCTAGCATGGGGGTATTTGATGATGCATAAATATCACATTTTATTAATACAATTTCACTGCATAAATGCATCATCTATAGGTTTAAAGCATACACTTGGGTGCATAATGATGTTAGGGAGCTCTGGTTCGAATTTCATCAAAATCGGAGTTAATTTGAAGGAATTATGGCATTTACAGTGTAACGGGTCAAATATCGGATCCGATTTGAGAGATTTGGATCCAGACGCCCATTTGGACTTTGGATCTGGACCAAATTACATGGATTTAACCCAAATCCAGCCCACTTAAGTTTTGTAAAAACATTTTCTAAAAACCTCCTGCAGAAAGAGGCGCCCAACAAATATTTTTATTTTAATCATGTTTTTGTAAAATAGCCAAAAGAAGCCAAATCGTCAAAATGGAGAGGGGGCGCCCATTCCACCTTGTCTTTGCCTTGGTTTTCGTGCCCTAGGGGCACGATTCTAGCTCCAGCCCCCTTCTCATCTTCCACCTCCTTCCATCTCCATTGAAGACATGGAGAAAAGCTTGAGAACCAAGCATTCTACCTTGTCTCCCTTTCAATTCTTTTCATTTCTTTATCTTCCATGTTGTTTAATATCCATTGTTGCTGCGTTTTGCAGGTGCAGCAGAGGTGGGAAGCATCTATTCTCGTGTGGAAGTGCGAAACACTCCAACGAGAAGGGCCGGCTCTACCTCCATCCGGTCTTCTACGCCCCCGATCGAGAATCGGTTCACATTTCATCCTCGGTGGATTTCCAACGTGTTGCAGCTGTAGAGCATGGTACCATGGCGTATTTCCAGCATCAACGAGGTCCTGAACGGTGCGAAGCCAAGCAAAGTCCGCTCTTCTTCATCCCCCCACTCTTCGGATCGCCCAAAAGGTAGGTCTTCTCACCCATTGCTTCTAGTTAAAACCTATCATGTGTGTGTGTAATGTGCTGCATTTTTCTGTATTTTTGTCAGCCTTAGTATAGCTTTTGTTCGTGCAAAAGCCAGCACGTAGGATGTTTAGGTGTTTGGGTCATTTACTTTTAGGTTTTTCAATCCAACATTGGGAGTTCTTATGTCTTTTTGGGTATGTGTGTGTGATTGAAAGGAGGTTTCTGCATGTCTACGTTTTTCAGTTGTTCTAAGTCTAATGATTCTTGTTTTGTTCTAGTTTAGTACCTTAGGACAAGTTTCTAGATGATTTCATGTTTCGTGTATTTTTAGATTTTGCTAAAATTGTCTAGTCGAGTGTAGTTTTTCCGGTTTTTAGGTAGGACGTCCAGCAGTTTGTCATTTGTTTTTGCTTTCTATTTTAATTTTAGTTTGTCAATCATTGTTAGGTTTTTATTAGATTTTTAATCATGTAGAAGTTTAGTTTATAAATTTCGGTTTTGTTCATAGTTTAGTCGATTTGTAGGGCTTTGTTAGAAGTCATTTTCTGTTTTGATTTAAGTTCCAGCATGCTAGTTATTTAGTCTATGTATTTTTAGTTTAATTAGATTGTCATCATCGTGTATTGGCTTAGTTTAATTTAGATTTGCCATTATCGTGTCTTAGTGATAGAATTGATGTAGTTTTATTAGTTTTGTTTCGTAGAGTCATGTAATGATTTGTTTAATTCATAGTTTTTGTAATTTCGGTATATCCTAGATTGTAAGGTTTGATTCATATAGATTAAGAGTATTTAGAGGTTGTGTAGTACAGATTTAGATAATTCCATTTTATTCTTGTGATATTTGCTTTAGCTAGGTCGAGTTTTAGTGTAGTCGTCTTCTCCAATTGTAGGGTGTCGGCCATTAGAGGTCCAGCAAGGTTGCATAATTCGTGATTTTCATGGTAGTTAATTTAGCATTAATTTAGTATGTTCATTTTGGTGTAGGATTTAAGTTGATAGATCTTCTCAATTCGTATTTCCCATTCATGTCCTTTGAATTATTTTAGTATAGTTACTTTAGTTAGGTTAACTTTAGTTTAGAGTAAGTAATTATTTAATAATGTAAATTGTAGATAAGGGCAATGTGGTCTTTAAAGTTGGAAGACGTTTTTGGTAGAAGATCCACTCCTCCAAATTCGTGAATTGCAATTAAGGAAGCTCTATTTCCCAGCTAAATGATTTATCCTTTTTCAATTTGGAAATCCTTTCAACTTCCCTAGACCTTCTAAGCATATTTACACGATTTTGGGAAAGGGTTGATATTTATTCTCATTTAAGCCAACCAAAATCAGGTATTGTGTTTTGGGAAATGTTTTCAAAAAGAGATTTAATGCTTTTTAGGGCAGCCTTTGGAATTCTAAAATTTTCCTAAAAATGGCTACACATTTTGGGGAAGTTTTGAAATTCCAAATGCTCATTTAAACCAACCCAAAAACGCGTGTAGAGATTTTGGGAAAGAAGTTCAAAGGGGATTTAATGTTTTAATGAAGCAATAAAAAAAAAACGTATGGAGGTTAAGCTGGACGGTTTTTGAAAGTAAGAGTTTTCCTAATGTATTTAAAGCATGGATGGGAGAGGAAGTCTCTTCCCAAAAATCGTGAATTTTAATTAGGGAAAGTTATATTAAATTGTGTCCAGCCCATTTGAATAGGATTTACCTTTGGAAAAGATGGAAATTTATTTGGAACTTCAAAAGTTTTTCCAAATTCGTGAACTGCTTTTATTGAAATTCCTATTCCCTAGCCAAGTCATAAATGGCTCCTTATTATCAAAGTTGGAAACCCTTTGGAATTCCAAAGGTCCTTCCAAAAGCATTTACACGATTTTTGGGGAAGTTTTGAAATTCCAATTGCTCATTTAAAGCCACCCACAAAAATCGTGAGTGATGCTTTGGGAAGCATTCCTAAAAAGAGAACTAATGTTTTGAGTGAACCAAGGAAAAACAGATTTCAAAAGGGCTGGACGGTTTTTGAAGATGAGCCTTCCCTAAGTTCAATTAAGGCATAAAGAGGAGGAGTTGTCATCTACCAAAATCGTGGTTTCTTAATTATAGCCCTATTTAGTATTGTCTTAGTTAAGAGTTAGCATTAATTAGGTGTTAATGAATTAATTTAGGTAGTAATAGATTAGCTTTGCTAAAATCGTGTAGTCTATGTTAATTAACTATATTAGGTTGTCTTACTTTTAGTCTAAATAGTATTAAGTAGTTTTCATTAACTAGGATAAATTAGAGTAATTAGTATTTATTATTATTAGCTTTAAATTGTAGAGGTCGTGTAGGTCCAGTTAGGTAACTAGTTAACTTTAGTTCGAAACTAACCTAGTCAACTAACCTAGATAGTCAATTAACCCCTAACCTTAGGTAGTTAATCAAAGTTAGTTAATTAACCCAACCGACCCTTAGTTAAACCGTATCCTAACCCTAGGTATTAACCCTACTTAGTTAAACCTAACCCTAGTGAGATTAAACCTTAGTTAGTTAACTTATTTAACCCTAGTTGACCCCTACTAACTATAGTTAGTCATTAATCTTAGTCAACCTAACCCTAGTTAGTTATCCTAATCGACCCTTACTAGCGCTATCATTAGTTAACTAACCCTATCCTTAGGTAGTTAGTTTAACCATAGTTAAACCCTAGTTAACCGTAGTTAGGAACTAACCTACCCCCTAGCTATTAGCTTTAGTTAAAACCCTAACCTGAATTTAGTTAACTAGTTAGCCCTAGTTTAACCCATGTACTAACCCTAGTTTAGTTAAACCTAGTTAACCTAAAACGCCCCAAGCCAAATGCCTTAGTCGACCCTACCTTAGTCAAACCTCTAGTTAGTCTTAACCGTCACCTACTAACACTATCCGACCCTATACAACCCAAGCTAAACCCTAGTTGAAGCCGTAGTCAATCTTAGTTAGTTATCTTAACCGAGTCCTAGCCTTAGTTAAATTCTACTAACCCTAATCAACCCTTGTAAACCCTAGTCAACCCTAACTAACCGTAGTTAATTACTAACCCTAGCCTTAGTTAAACCCCTAACCATAGTTAGAAAAAATAACACTAGATAGTTAGTTAGCATAGTTAGTGTTTAATTTAGTGAGTAAGTAATTTTAGCAAGTTAGACTAACCGTAAGTTAGAATTAATATTAGAATAGATAGTTAATTTAGTTAGTGATAGTAGATGTTATATATTAGGTTTAATTAGAGTATATATTTAGTTAGGTATCTTATTTAGAGTATTAGTGAGTTTAGGTTAGGTTATTGCTTAGATTGTATAACTTATTTTAATTGTTATTGTTTGCTGTAGTTTAATAGTAGTTTAGGTTCAGTTAGGACTGTTTTTGTAAGTGGTTCAATGTCCAAATGTCAATTATGGATTCAAAGGGATGAATAGTGCACTGAACCAAAACGCTAATTTTTACCCGATCGTGCACTAGTTATTTCATGTGGATTTTTCGTGAATTTTCTAAATATTATTTTTCTATTCTCCACATTGGTGTGTTAACTGTCTGCAGACCAAATTTCAGCTCTATCCGAGTTGATTTGGTCTGGTTTTTAAGCGTATTATGAAAACAGCTTTTTCTGATTTTGAAATTTCGGGTCCAGCGATTTCCCAAATTATCCTGATTTTGAAACGCTTCGTTCTGGAGATCCAGAACGTATTTTTCAATTCTGTAAAGTTTGTCAGATTCTTGGATCTGTCTTGTACAGAATAGAAGTGATTTGACTAATTTTGGAATTCGTTTGTCTCCTCAAACAGTCGTTTTGCAAAAAGCTGTCAGAATCCATTTTTGCCTTCTTTAGGGACAAAACAGTCTTTTAACTATTTATCAGATTTCGTGTAGTTTTACTGTTTTCTAACATTGTAGTTAGTATATTAACAATATTTAGATTAATTAGAGTTATTTAGCTTAGTTAGTTTACTTAGTTAGTATAACTTTAGTTTTAGATATTTAAATTAACTGTAGTTTAATTTAGAAATAGTATATAATTAGTTGTAGATGTAATTTAGATTAATTCTTGATTTAGTTACTGATTTTGCGTTTTTATTGTGTAGGTTGTTAAGTTAGAACAGGTTCACAGGTGTAATTCAATTATAATGTGCGACTGCACTTGATGTGAAAAGAAAGAAATGCCCCTGGAGACCTGCAGAAGACTTAGCCTCCGATTTTATTTTATTTTCATAGTTTAGAATGTTATTTAATGTAACTTGTAAACATTGACATAGATTGTAAACTTTGTTTTTATTAATAAAGTGTTATTTTGGAATTAATTCAGAATGTTCCCGTTCCCTGTGGATTCGACCCGTACTCACCACTTCGGTGGAAAGTCGGTTTTATATCTTTGGTTAACAATTTTTCCATATATTTCATTGAAAAATATTGTTTAAAAATATCAACTCCAAAAGTCCAACCAAATTTTGGCGCCGTTGCCGGGGAACTGCGATATATTATGAATATTTCTGAGATATCATTTTATTAATATATGTGTTTAATTTAGCTTAGTTTATTTAATTGTTTTAGCTTATATAATTGACATAGTTAGAAAAATATAGGGTTCATTTGCTGTTTTTGATAAGATTCACTGAATTCCATGCTTCAAGGATTTATTAAACATGTGAGTCTTAGATAAAATAGTTGTGAATTCCTGTATTTGCTGATTTTCTGATTTAGAATAGCTTATCTCTTATTTCATAGAGTAATTAACTTAGTTTAACATTGTTAACATAGTTGCATAGTTTAATTAGATTAGATTAACATAGTCTAACATAGAGTAATTGCTAACTTGATGATTTAGATTAGATTGATTATTTAGTTTAATTCTAACATAGGTTAGCTGCTATTTTGTTTAGTGTTTTACTGATTTAGATATAGATTTAGGTTAATATTTGGATTGATAGAATAATTCTAACATAGTTAGTTATTTTAGGTATTAGAGCTTTTATTTAATTATAATTTAGGATGTATCATATGTATATAAGAAATAAAGTAGTAGTTGTTTATGTATTTTATTTTGAATGTTGTTTTGAGTTCATTTGAATTTCATGGTTGACATGTATGAACAATCGATCCATCAATGTGTGAGTTCAAGTAAATCGGATATGAAGAAGTCTTCAAGAGTAGAGCATTGACCAGATGAGCAGAAAGCTAGGCATTTGTACATGCATAGTGGTAGTGCAGAGTCCAGTCAATCGACAACTTCAGAGGATCGAGCATATCAGGTTGTATCAATCCTTTCTCCTTATTCATTTTATTGTTCTGTAGTGTGCATCTGCATTGCATGATTGCATTATTCTGTATGCCACTAGGGACAGTGTCATTCAAGCATGGGGGGATGGTTTAGATGCACAAATTTTTAAAAAAAAATTTCTTCATGTATGATAGCTTAAAACTCATAAAAGTAGGTGTTTTAAGAATAAGTTGTAGCATTTATGATAGTATCATTTAACACCGCAACTCGGTTTTGACTAACACCGCTACGTGCTACCGCGATGTAGGCCGTGAACAATAATTTAACGAGTTCTGACATCGTAATTGACATCAGTGAATAGCGTAAGTAGAAAAGCTACCGCCATCAAAGAAGATTGATGCGATGAAATCGCTACTGATGATCATAAGTAAACTGTAAGTAGACTGCAATCGCGTAAAAGTATGCCGACCAGCCAAAATTGGTACGATATTGTTCTCTGCCAGAAGTCGCTCATTTGCGAGGATTTCAATTCATGAGGTCAACAACGCAAACGGCAATGGCTTGTCCCTTTATAAACGTTGTAAGTCAACAAGGATTTGCGTTGTTAAATGATACTAGTATAAAGCGACAATGAACATTTTTAAAAAACCGACAGCGGCTACGATATTTGGCATGAATATATTGTTGTATCCATGTTTGATAATCAATTGAGTAATCGTCAAAGATTATTCATACTTGGAAAACGGGTTTGTTCGGGTCGGGTCAATCTCCCATTCAACCATTGTTATAATATGTAGTCAAAACGACGGTTTTTTAATTATTTAAAACCCAATCATTTAAGTTGCGGGTTGTCTTCGATAAAGGGCGGTATTCGAAACGACGATTTTTAATTATTTAAAATGCAGTCATATAATTAGCGACTTTTTTTCGAAAAAGGGCGGCATGGGAAAAAACAAATTTTTTACTATTTAAAACACAATCATTTAATTTGCAAACGTTTATCGAGCAACGGCAGCATGTGAAATGACGTATTATTAATTATTTAAAACACAATCATCTAGTTTGCAAAAGGGCGGCATGTTAAAGGACGTTTCCTTTATATTTGACTGATGACGTCGATTCCGTATCTGTGTTGCAAAGGTGGCATCAATATCGTTGTCTAGGCATGGCGCCGAAGAAGAGGACTATGGCAGCAATACGACCAGGCATGGCGCCGAAGAAGAGGACAATGGGAGCAGTACGACCAGTCATGGCGCCAAAGGAGAGGACGATTGGAGCAATACGACCAGCCATGGCGCCAAAGGAGAGCACGATGGGAGCAATACGACCAGCCACGACGCCGACGAAGAAGACAACCACTCCCACAGTACCAGCTTTACCGTTTAAGACGTATAATTTTGCCTTTTCATGTCATATTTCGTCTTTTGTTGTTTACTGTAGAAAATAATTTGAACGGCGAATTCTGAATACTACGCTAATGGTGCACTCAGTGCAACATCCATAGATAAAGGTGGGCGGCAACTCCCTAACGAGGTCCTAGATGACATCGAGCAGATGCAAGATGAATTTGCAGACGGGAACACTATCAGTAATTTTGTACGTACGCAACCACTATCATTTACTAGGTCTTCGGTTTGTATGTTTTGAAGTTTGTAAATTTTTGCAACCAGACAATGTGTGATTTTGTCAATTATATTCAAAGCAACGCAACGAGCAATACAGTATGCATCATCACCCCTTATTTCATGGTATGTGTGGTCTGCCATTGTTTTATTTGCTTTTATGACTTACTCAAATTTCTTGGTGGTTAAACCTTACTATTTCGTGCAACAGATATACGTCCGGCGAAAACCATACACCAGTGGATTCGCAGATGCACTACTTTGTTGGAACAGCGGTGAAGAGTTCGTAGACTTTGCGAATTTTGATAAGGTAAGTTAACAAACCTCTTCTCCAAGGTTTAGTCGTTACATCCCCATCAGAATCTGTCTATAGAATTATAAATTATTGTATCGATTCGCAGATTTTACTTCCTACGCTGTGGCAAACTCCAGAATATTGGGTATTATACGAGATGAATTTTATGGAAAAACAACTATGGTTCTACAACTCATTGGACTGCCACAGTGGTGTAGAACGTGACGCTATGCATTTGGTAAGCTTCTGCCCATAGGTGAAGTGTAGCTATTTCTGGTGGACCAAACTGTACTATATTTTCCCTTTATCACAGGCGGGATTCCTGAAGGACTATTTGGGTGTCAACATTTCCGAGTGGATGTTTGTCTGTGCTGACGATGCTCCTGTACAAACTAATGGGATCGATTGTGGCATATTCGTAATGAAGCACATTGAAGCAATATACAAAGGAGAAGAAGTTGTTTTCATCGCTGTATGAACTTTGCATCCGCTGATATTGGGGATTCCTGTTATATATTGGTTTTACATTACATATTTTTGTTGCAGGAAGATATACCAGATTTACGCTAGGAAATATGCGGAAATTTGATTGAGTTCAAAAAGAATGGGAGACAAAATATGTAATGTGAAACCTATCGATTGCTCTCTCTGTACAACCTAACGAGCTCCGCCATCATCGTTATCGCCCAACTACGGTTGTGCAGTCGCAACATGGTGAGGAGCGGTCGGCGGAGGTGGAGTTGGTTGACGTGGAGCTGCCAGCGGTGCAGTCGCGGGCACTTATATGTGTGGAAATGGATTACCGCGATTCCTAAATGTAATGCTTTTCTTCGGTAATTAAAAATAATGTACAACGAAAGATATTTTGTTGCTGTTCTGAAATCGTTGTATAGCTCGCAACCCGTGAATGAAATGTGTCGAAATGGATTATCGCGATTTCTAGTAACCGTACGACCAAAAAATATTTCTACAATATAACCCACCCGCTACGTGCTACCGTGATTTGAACTACCAGGTCCCATCGCATTGATTAGTTTTGAGAATAGCTCTCTGACATGCCATTGTTAAAATTCATTAATGCAGAGGGTATTTTATGTGAGATTTGCTCTTTGTTTATTAAAACAGTAGTATTAATTTGAAAACTGACGTAGGGTGATAGGACATTTCATTAATATATGAATGACACATCGCACAGGTTAAGGATGTGTTCCATTTTGCTTCGCGAATAAGGAACCGACAAACCGACAATTCCTGCAAAAGCGACTTGTTCTTGAATCGAGTGTATAGGCGCTTCGACGCGATTGTTGTATCGATGTAGACTTTTTTCATATGTATGCAATATCATAATTAAAGTAAATAGTCGTTTGAAATTAAAAATATTTACAAATTCTTACACAACATTTCATGGTAGTAGTAGTGTAGCTGACGTTAGACCACCATTTGTGAACAACAAATCGACATTTTTGGCTTCATCGCATTCATCTCGAGTCTCTTCTGCGATTTTCATTATGTGTGTGTCAACAATAACGCCATGTTTACACATCAAACATTTCATAACGATGTTGACTATTATCATTTTGAACATTACAAGGCTTCGTTCATTGCATACATCACTATCTATTTTTGCGACTGTCAATCATGCGTGTTGGGCACCGCTGATCGCTGCCTTTTACATCCTCATGGCGGCTCTGCTAGTTTTGCCTCCGCAATTAGGAAGGACGTCAATATTTGGCAGAGTTCTTCACGAAATCCAGGTATATCAACCTGGAAAAAAATTTGTAATGTGGAACCAATAGACATGCATTTAATGACTAATAACATAGGACAAGAAATGGCATACAACGTCGAAATGGGGTTCTGCACCATTGTATATCGCTTCAATGTACTTCATTACAAATACGCCGCAATCAACGCCATTATCTTGTAATGGAGCATGGTATGTCGTGCGATAGATCCACTCGCTAACATCGACTCCCAAAATGGCTTTGACGAAACCGATCTAAGAATAATGCGACACAAAGTAAATTCATGACCCCAGTACAGGACACGATACTCATAAAGATGGAATCTTACGAGATGAGAAATGTCTACCTGTAAACCACTGTTAACTTCCAAAGAATTGTAACACCAGAGTTGTTTTTCGTGTAAATTCATCACGTATAAGACCCAATGCTTTTCTGATTGCCAGAGTGTAGGAATCAATATCTGTAAATGGATCGAAAAAATGTTGTTAGCACTGTCATGCTGTAACCTTGCATTCTAGGTTTGTTTGCTTACCTTTTCACTTGACAAAAGGTCTCTGCAATGATTACCGTTAACCCAATAAGGTAGGCCGTCTTTAAATCTACTGGAATATGGCAAACGGCGTAAGATCGTCTGCATACCGAAACATTGCTAACAACAAGGTTAACATACGAATCAATCAGACTTAATCAATAACCAAAAGCAACGTAAAATACAACTGATATACCATGAAATACGGGCTGACGATGCTTATAGTCTGGCTTGGTGCGTTGCTTTTAATATAACTGACGAAATCGGATATAGTCTGTTTGAAGCAAATATGGTGTTGTTAACGCACATACACATGGCTTACGTATATAGACAACTCCTACAAGTTTCATACGAACAAAATTACTGATCATGTTGCATTCTGAGAATTCTTTGTGCATTCATTTGATGTCCTCCACGAGTGATTGACTAAGTTTTTGCCCAACTTCGTCGGTGGATGTACTACTGAAATGAATAAGGACATTGCAATGAACGATATGGAAATTACATTACATAGTACACAACACAAACCGCAAATAACGGCTTCAAAGACACGGATTTTGTTGAAAATGGATACGATGTGAAGACAATATACGCATGATTCACCATTGTTGGTCGTGTAGTTGTCTTCGTCTGCCTCACCAACCACAATTTTCTATGGGGGGGGGGGAGTCCAGGTTTATGAAGGAACCGTCGATTTGATTGTTGCTGATTCACGAAGTTGAAGATAATCACACCGTCGAGTACTTGTGCGACTATTTATGACCAAAAAGTTCTACTGCTCAACCAACATGATCAATGAATAATGTACGACAAATCCAAAATTTATGGGCATCGGTTGGAATTGCGTAATTCGACTACATATTCGCTGCATAGCGAGTTGTGTAAAGCGATAATCAACATTTGTTGATAAAAACCAGAGGGATCTGAACGATACTACGTTAAGAACTAAAAAGCGATTGTGAAAAATTAAGGAGTACCACTCACACTTGCACTTCCACTGTTAAAGCGAACATTGCTCACTGCATAGCCAGTTGTGGTTATCGCGGGAAAGCGATTGTTCTGTCAGCTGGACAGGAATCTCGTGTGGTGATAGCTTACATCTTTTCCCATGCCGCCCTTATTCGAAAAAAACCCGCTAATTATATGATTTCGTTTTAAATAATTAAAAACCGTCGTTTCGAATACCGCCCTTTATCGAAGACAACCCGCAACTTAAATGATTGGGTTTTAAATAATTAAAAAAATGTCGTTTTGACTTCATATTATAACAATAGTTCAATGGGAGATTGACCCGACCCGAACAAACCCATTTTCCAGGTATGAATAATCTTTGACGATTACTCAATTGATTATCAAACATGGATACAATGATATATTCATGCCAAATATCTTAGCCGTTGTCGGTTTTTTAAAAACGTTCATTGTCGCTTTATACTAGTATCATTTAACACCGCAAATCCTTGTTGACTTACAACGTTTACAAAGGGACAAGCCATTGCCGTTTGCGTTGTTGACATCATGAATTGAAATCCTCGCAAATGAGCGACTTCTGGCAGAGAACAATATCGTACCGATTTTGGCTGGCCGGCATACTATTGCGCGATTGCAATCTACTTACAGTTTACTTATGATCATCAGTAGCAATTTTGTCGCATCAATCTTCTCTGATCGCTATTCACTGATGTCAATTACAATGTCAGAACTCGTTAAATTATTGTTCAGACAAATACAGCGATTGCTGGGCAGAAATGCTCTATCATAACGATGACGACCTTATTCAATTCAATGCCACGCGATTTCGTCGGACAGACATCTATCTTCGATTAAAATTTATTTATTTACGAGATCCACAGACGAAACATATCTGTTACATGTAATAATAAAGAATTAAACAATAAAAGAATGTCAAATTACGACAATTAATTATACAATTACAACAAATAGCTATCGTGATAAAAAAGAATGCCCACGGTTTATTACTAGGCACTTGACGAATCAGATGAAATATCATACACTTGTCTCTCTGTTTTTATTGGTGGACCCTCTATCTTGGGTGGCCTCTGGGTTGCATGCATCATACTAAAAAAGCTGGTCATCATCTCCACAACTTAGTTCAATTGTATCCCCATATTGCTAACTGTTGTCCTTAATTTCTTATTCTCCCTCTCCATAAGATCGAACCTTGAGGCATAGACAATGTGCTCTTTTGTAGCAATTGTTCGCTCCTCATCGCGCTTTGTTGGTTAGGGCATCGTTGTTGTAACAGAAGATAGACGACATTTTCGTTGTAGAGGCTGGGCAGGAACATGAGAGGGGGCAGTTGGGATGCATGGGTTTCCAATTTTATCAATGGACAGATTTCGGCGCATTGGTTCCCAATAGCGTTCGAAATAGAAGGGATCAAATTGTCGTCCGTTAGAATCATACGATACGGTAGGGACACCACCCGAGTTCCAAATGAATAATTCATCCCTGTAGAGTTCACGCCAATCCACGTTCCTGCACCCACCACTATTCAACTTCCTTCTCACTTCCAAAGGCATATTTGGTATGGACTGCCCTAAGCCAGATTGTAGGAGAACTCGACTACCATGCTGCAACTCGGCTTCATAATTGCAAAACAGCCACAAATCGTGGTCAAACAATCTAGCAGTCTCTGCAACAACGTCTTGGTCATCGGCCTCCCCATCTCCATAAGGTCTCCACAAAACCTGTACATTGTTAATTCTTTTCAATAACGAGTGACAAATATATTACAATTTACTTAAGCATGATATGGCAACAACAATATGTACTACGGAAAACATTCCTGCAATGATGATTACTTAAGAATGCTAAACATTATAACGATTTATAATACTCAATGATAAGCACACAATTTTAGAACGTCTACCTCATTCAGTTGCAGCCCATCTAAAATGGACTTAGCATTATGCACTGTGACGTTTATTCTAGCCCACCGACTGATCTTTGAAAAACCACAACTCGCAGGGGCAGCACGTGGACGCAATGGGATAATATGTTCCCACGCCCAAGCCTAACAAAAACAATATTATTAGTAACACTACAACCTTCAATGAAATTAGTCTACAATTACTAACTATGCAATCAACAAATACTTGAACAAATGGCCAAAATCCCCCAACTATTTTCGTACCATTACTCGCACGGTAGAGTTGACTCTACAAGTGTGCGAGCATAGCGGCACCCCAGGCATAGTTGTCGACTTCGTCTAAGTCTGCCAGGTACTGCAGCCACATGGAACTTATTCTCGAACCAGAACAATCGGAAAATAATGTAAGAGCAAAAAAATAAAGAAGGAAGCCGCGCAACTCTTGGTCAGCTGTTTCAGATGCACAAGTAGCAGAGCGACCTTCCCATTTATTACGGATAAATGACACTTTCATTGATGTGGACTTCATTCCACCAGAAATACATTGACTACATTCGTCCGTCGACATTCCCAAAAGGGCCATGCATTTTTCCCTTGCGTTATAGTTTGAATGCCGTAATAGGACAGCACTGCCATCGCACTTAAGGCCAGTGATCCTCGCCACATCTTCTAGAGTCATGGTCATCTCAAAAGAATCAAACTGGAATGTGTTAGTCTTATCATTCCACTTATTTACCAGGTGGGTCATGGTATTCCAGCAAGTTTCAAAATATTGTTGGTCCAAAAGGGCACCGAAGTGCATATTTCGTAATCGGTCCTTCTGATATGCACTCAGTTGACCATACCATGATAGAACTACAGGCCATTGACACCGGCCTGCGAGCTTTTCACCTAGTGCTCTCCTTCTCCTATGACCTCCCTGTAACAAAAAATAACATATTATTCAAACCAATTGTCAATTAGTTCCATTTGTACTTATAAATACTATTCTACTAACCGCTATAAATAATATTGGTTGCACACAGACTATCGCAGTAATCGCTATAGATATTAATACCTAACACAGTAATCGCTGTACCAAAATCGCTAAACATATTATTAAATCTTCAAAGACAGGCCGAATTTATTTACCTTGGTCACTCTGTTCTCCTGTTCTCTCTCCAACCTAGGCCTTTCTGGTGGGTCCACTGCCTCCAACTGCATTTCCCTTTCCTTCACTACCGGCTCCACCATCGTCTTCCTTTCTCTCTCCTTCCTTTCCTCGTCCTTATTCTCCTTCATTATTCTCTCCTTCCTTTTCTCGAGCTCCATCTCCTTCCTTTCTCTCTCCTTCCTTTCCTCATCCTCCTTCTTCTTCCTTATTCTCTCCTTTCTTTTCTCGTGCTCCATCTCCTTCCTTTCTCTCTGCTTTCGCTCCTCCTCCCTCTCCTTCTTTTCTCTCTGCTTTCTCTCCTCCTCCTTCTCCTTCCTTTCTCTCGCCTTTCTCGCCTCCTTCTCCTTCCTTTCTCTCGCCTTCTGCGTCTTCTCCTTCCTTTCTCTCTCCTTTTTCTCGTCTGCCTCCTTCCGTTGCACTTCCTCCTCCTGCTTCTTCCTTTCTCTTTCCTTTTCTTCCTCCTCCTCCTTCTCCTTTCGCCACCTTTCTTCTTCCTCCTCCTTCTCCTTCCAACGCCTTTCTTCCAACTGCTTCTTCCTTTCACTTTCCTTTTCTTCCTCCTCCTCCTCCTTCCGCTGCCTTTCTTCCTCCTCCTCCTTCTCCTTCCGCCGTCTTTCTTCCGCCTGCCGCCTTTCTTCCTCCTGCTTTTTCCTTTCCCTTTCCTTCTGTTCCTCCTCCTCCTTCTCCTTCAGCCGCCTTTCTTCCTCTTCAAAATAGTGTTTTCTTCTTTCCAACACTTCCTCCTCCTGCTTCTTCCTTTCTCTTTCCTTTTGTTCCTCCTCCTCCTTCTCCTTCCGTTGCGTTTCCTTCTTCTCCTCATCCTCCTTCTCCTTCCGTTGTAATTCCTCCTTATTCATTTGTCTTTGCCTCTCTTCCGCCTCCTTCAGTAGCTTTGCCTTGTTTCGCCTTGCTTTATTCTCCAAGATCCCCTAATCCAATTCTGCCCTAGCCTCCATCATTACCTGGTTAAAATACCTTTCCCTCTCCTCCTCATTCTTTCTTTGCCTTTCCCTAAGCTCTGCCATCTTCCTCCGCCTTCTCTTTTCATTCTCCTTCGTATTTCTTTGTTTTGCCTTCTCATCGTCATCCTTCTTCTGCATCTTTCGTTCTTCAACATTCTTCCTTTGGTCCGCAACCTCGATATCTGAGGGATAATCCTCCGCATAATACAATTCCAAGGCTTTCTCCTTGTCTTCGTCGTTCTCAATGTTAAGTATATTTTGGTACCTCTCAAGAACCTTGGATAGATGAGACTGGCGGATCACTTCTCTAATACACAAACCATAGAATGACGAGGCATCTCTTCTCTGATGAGGCGCAGACATTGTTAACCTGCACAACAAATTAAATGATCATCATGATTACAAATCATCGCAACATTTGGGTTCATAAGTACAGATCTTTATAAGATTTCTCAAACTTATAAGTCGTTGTATAAGAAGAAACCTACAGATTGAATAACGAAACCTTACACGAAACTCACCGAAACGATGGGATTTTGGATATTCCAACTGTAGAGTAAGCAACAGTAACAACTAATACGCAACAAAAGGTGGCAACGATGCTGCGACTGCGCGTAAGACGGAAACGGATGCTCTGGAACAAAGAAAAGGATGCTCCGGCGACAACAGATGAAAGCAGAGTATGCTCCGGTAGAATTTTTTGCTTAAAGCAAGAATGGATTGTTTTGAACTATTTAAATCCTACAACATAAGACTTGCTACATACGCAAACTTTGCGGAACGTTTTGGCGCGATAACGATGAAGGGCATTTTTGTCCTTTTCAAGAACCGAAGATTCAGTTTTCTAGAAGGAGGGCATTTATGTCCGTTCGAGAAAGAGGAAGCAACAGGCGGTAAAGGGTACTTAAGTCTTTGCTGCGGCATCAAATTATGATGCAATATGATGCGGACACACATGGGGATACATGCCGGTCTGCATCTTATACGTGACGCTATTTGGAACCCCCGAACATGAGATCTCAGTACCGGCCTTGTTCGGGGGGGGGAACATATAACCTGCTTTGCATGCAAACATAGAGATATTCTCGCACCTCACGAGATTCTCTGCACCAATCCGAGTGTCGGCCAAACAGAAAAAAGATCGGGTAAAGTCACATTGCGCATTTAAAGCTACTTACACGCTCTATTAACCAAGGCAGCCTGAAAGATTGCCAGTAAAAGTACAGACCCATGGACTAAGCTTCTTCAAGCTAAGTATTTGAAAATTCTATTTGGTTTGAATGAAAAGTTGGTGGGGTTGGAAGTCGATGAAGGTTGGGTTTAATATTAGGGTTTTTGCTAATTAATCCTTACCTTATCACTGATTTGCAAAATCATCCCTGACTTATGCTGTTTTGCAAATCAGTCGCTCCCTTTTATTTAACCCTTGCAAATTCATCCCCGTGGTTAAAGACTGCCCCTGTCCTCTCAAGGCAGCCAGTAAATGCCCGTAAAATGTCCATTTTACCCATAAAAACTCAAAATAGATTATCCTCTCCTAACAACCAGGATATTCAACCCCTTTATCAATTTGAGAATGGAAGAGAGTAATACTTCACCATTCTATTACAAGTTTTGATAGAGAGTATTTCTACTAAACCCCCCTACGTGCAGTGAGTATAGTCAAAGGACTGCGCTCTCTGATGCTGGAAAAAATAAAAGCATCCAGAAAAAACTAATGGAATATAAAATTAATACAGAAATCCCAAGAACCCAAAATGCAAAGGAAGAATCCAGTTATTTGAGTTCCTCAACAAACAAAGATCAAAATTCATAACTTTCCAATATCATCATAGAAGAAATAGATAAAACCCACAAAGGCAAAACAGACACAACCAGGTAAATAGTGCAGTAAGTGATGACAAAAAGAAATTGAAATAAAGAAACTGATGCAACACATCTTGAGAGAGAGAGAGAGAGAGAGTTTCTCTCCTACATGAGAGGAATCCAAGTAGCTACGGAGGATGATGAGTGCAACTTAGCACAGGGGTAATCAATATTTTGGTTTTGACAAGGGTAAACTAGTCATTTTATGTAGCCTCTTACCATCGTTACTGTCTAACAATAGTTAATCTAACACCTTAACAGAAGGACTACTTTGCAATAACGTTAGAAAAGGTGGTGATGGATTTGCAAAATTGTATAAGGCAGAGACCATTTTGCAAATTAGTGATAAGAAAGGGATCAAATTGCAAAAAACCCTTAATATTAAAGGTAAGAAAGCTATTTGGAAGGTGAGATCAGGTTCGTTGGAGTTCTGGTTTAATCCCTGATCAGGCCAATTCCTCCTCATCAGTCTGTTGGAGAGTGAGATTATTTGAGAGATGTTCATTTGCTTGAGGTATGAGGACTAACCAATTATCTTTCTAGTTTGGCTTTGCAGGTGATGTAGATGATAAACCAAGTGGGAGTTGGCCTTGTTGGCAATGGGATGGATGCGTTGATGTGGAATAATATGGACGAGTTATCTACCTTGGATGCCTGGAAGGAAACTCGGAGCCATCATTTTCCAATATATAAGTTCATATGGTCTCCTAAACACGTGTCACACGTTGCTTGCACTCTACCTTTTGCTCTGGAGGATTGGTTGCTCATGCAAGGGAGAATACAACATTTTGGTTATCAATTGGTTAGTAAATGCCCTCTTTGCAATGGTTCCAATGAGCGCAGCAATCATCTCTTCTTGCAGTTCTCTTTAACAAGGAAGATTTGGAAACAAGTAGGATGGCTGTTTCGAAAAAAAAATGAAATCTTTGGTTCAGATTTGATAGAAGCTTTACAGGAATGGTCAAATGTAAGTTTCCCAGATAAAGCAGTTTGGCAAGCTTGGATCTTATCCTTTCATCTGGTGGTTTGTAAATTTTCGAGTTAATGCTATTATTTTCACGAATAAAGAGATGGTCAAGGAGGCTGTGTGGGTTGAAGTATTAAATAGCATTAGAGATCATATCATGTTAATCATGAGAGGCTCTAGTCATTCGGTGTGTCTGAACTGACTTTATGCACTCAAGTGGAGGTCACCTCCCTCAGGATGGATCTCTCTTTCACTTTATAGTCAGTTCCATAAGATTTGGAGAGTGGGACATGTAAAATCGCAGGGCACATATGAAAACTCAGATATGCAAACTGGTTCAGTCCAAATGTGACCTACTTGCACTATTGGGTCTCTCCTCCCATTTTATAGATTATTTTAACAATTACATTATTTGAAGAGTATTTAGATACAAGGAGTTCATACTATGTTTATGCACCTTTCGATTACAAACATGTTTAGGAACATACTCATCCATGGCCATGTCACATTTAATCTGGCCGAGGAAGATCACCTAGAGGTCGTTAATCACGTTCGGCTCTGAGTGAAGACGCTTGGGTCCGACTTGTAGACCTGTTGCGCGTAGGTAATGGTGCAGGTGAGGCTGGTATTGCAACTTTGTAGGTAGCTGACTTTCTTCCTTTACACTTTCGGCAACAGATCAACGCTTGAAATTGCAGTAAGCACAAGATTTGTAGACTCAATCGCCCAGTCTCAGTTTAACAAAGTCATCTGTTATTTTCTTTATCTTTTTCTCCTTACCAAAAGTGTATTTGGGTTTAAACACAATCCATCCTCCTTGCAACTATTGTTGAAAATAAAACAGCAAAATAGAGAAGAAAATTGCTCTCTAAAATAAAAAACATGCAGAAATAGTGCTAGAGAAGGAGAAGACTACAAATGGCTTCAAAACAGTCCAACGACTTATCAAAATGATGATACATGGCTGTTATATATGTAGCATTCAAGACCAATTATAATTTAATTACATAATAAATTCCTACCATAGAAAAACTAAAAGGCTATTACATTTTCAATGAGAAGAAATAAATGGGAGAGGAATCCAAAGAGTTTGCATAGAAAAACTGCAGATAGCCTTAATGTAAAATGAGTTTCCAAAATAAGGGAGGAATACGAAGAGTCTAGCTTATAATTCCAACAACCCCTCTTAAGCTAGACTATAACGACACTTAATTTCTCTCTCAATTTATTGAAAGTTTCATTCTTCAATGCTTTTGTAAAGATATCAACCACTTGTTCTTGAGTCTCGCAAAACGTGACATTGATATCTCCATCTTTGATCAAGTCTCTAATGAAATGATACTTGATTCGAATGTGCTTGCTTTTGCCATGAAAAACTGGATTTTTGGTGAGTGTTATGGTTGAACTATTGTCGCAAAGCAAAGGAGTGCTTTCACATTGAGGATGCTTCAGCTCATGAAGAATCCACCTTAGCCAGACTTGCTTCAAAAATTATGCTTACCTAATCCGATATGGTTAAAAGTTTGAGGTTCCCAATTTAGGATTTTATACTTTTCTTATTAAGTAATCCATCTTAAGATGCTAAAACACATCCACAAACCAAGGATTAATTGTACTTGCATGGAGAAAATCATAAATTTATGTAATAAAGTGGGGTTTCATGGTTATGCAGAATTGAATGAGATTGATGCTCCTTTAAAGAGGGATTTGTGTGGTTGTTGATGTTTGGTGCAAAGATTTTAAGAAAATGTGACTATGAGAACTTTTTCTGTTGGAGTTAGGGATGCACAAGAGTTGAGCTCCAGCCAAGCTTGGCATGTACAAGTTTGGCTCGCCCAAGCAAATATGTGTACAGGCTTGGCTCAAGCTTTGTTCGAGCCTGAACCACTAGTGTTTAGGGTGGGCTCATGTGGAGCTTGGCTTGGTTCATTAAGCTTGTTCTGAGCACTGCTCATTAGCACAAGCCCACAGTTGCACAGGTGGTGGTGGTGGTGGGACTACTGGGAGGGGGAGGCACAAGGAAGATGGCACCACCGCACTGGGAGTGAGGTGGTGCCCTCACTGACCTCGTGGTGGGAGTGTGGTGGTGGTATGGTGTGCGATGGGCGATGATGATGGTGCGAGGGGCATCGATCGACTAGGGAGAGCTGGGAGGTTACTGCAACTGTGAGGGTGCAACTCTGCAACAACTAAAATGAAAAGGTGCGACATAAACCCAAACCCAAACCCTACTTCAACGGACTCTTGAGAGGGGGAGGCACAAGGTTGATGTCACCGTCACAGTGGGAGTGTGGTGGTGGCGGCCTCACTGTCCTGGTGGTGGTCTAGTGGTCGATGACGTCAAGGCAAAAGGGCTTGGGTCGACAAGGGCAAAGTGAGGGAAGCAGATCAGGTCATGCTGAACATGAGTGTTTTTTCTCATGCCGACATCGTGGCCGTCTGTTTGCATTTTGGATGAATGCCACGTGGTTTTGTTGACTTTTGAGCTTTTTAAAATGCAAATTGGATGGCCATGATGTCGGCATGAGCAAAAAAAGCGCTCATGTTCAGCATGATCTGATCTGCTTCCCAAGGCGAGGGATAGCCAGGATGTTGTTGCGACTACGAGGGTGCATTTATGTGAAAAGCCAAAACGAAAAGACAAACCCTAGTTCAACAGGGTTAAAGGAGTGGGGGCAGGGTGAGCCCAAATTACCCATAACAGGCAGGGTGGGGCGGGGCAGGTCCGAAATATCAGTTTAAGTGAACTGAGCCTTATCGAGTTGGATGAGTTTTACCGAGCTCAACCTGTCAATCAGGCTCGGCTCATTTGCTCATCGAGCCTCATACCAACGTACAGGCTTGGTTTGTTTACAGCACGAACGAGCCACAAGACGAGCCTTAACCGATTTGAGTCTGAACTGGCTCAGTTCGTTGTGCATTCTTAGTTGGAGTGACTTGTCAATATTAGGTAGACAGAAAAGGACCCCAAAATCTATTATTTAATTTTTTCATTGATCCCCATAAACATGTGTACCTGATGCTTGTGGGATACACATCCAAGCAGTGTTGTGAATAGTGATTTTGAGGCGTAGCGAGGCAATAGACCCGCTCATGAAGCCAGGCGTAAAGTGTAAGTTTCACAAAAATATTAAAAAATAAATAAAAATAAAAAGCTCAAAAACTAGCAAGAAAATAGTATGATATTTTAATAAACAATATGCATAACAAAGGGTATGAAAGAAGGAAAAAAACTAAAAAAAGAAGAATAAAAAAAGACAAAAAAAGACAAATGATAGGAATAGAAAAGAAAGACAGATTAAAAACGAAAAGAAAAAAATAAGAAGAAAGAAAGGAGAAGATGAAAAAAAATAAAAGAAGAGCAATGAAATAAAGAAAAGAGGGCACCAAAGAAGAAAAAAAACTTAAAGAGAAGAAGGTGGAGAGAGAAAGAGTACCATTTATAAAGCGTTGAGAGGTCGCCGCTGGGTCGCTGAAAGATTGCCTTCGAGTTGCCAGATTGTTGCTGCTGGTTAAATGGGGGTGGTGGAGGAAAAGGGGAAATATGGGTTTGCCGTGCTCAATCGAATCCCCCTTTTCTTTCATGTCTTTTTTGTTTTTTTATTTTTTATTTTTCTAATGAATGATGACTTAAAAAAGGTCAAATAGAGCCTTTAACCTCATTTGATCATGTGAGTACGAGGCATGCTCCTCATGTTTGAGGTGCGCCTTGAGGCAAAATACGCCTCAAATCACATGAAATGCACACCTCAGTCCTTATTGCGCTTTCTATGTGTGCCTCGAGGCACGCATGCCTGCGCCTCGTTTCAAGGCTTAAAAAGCACACCTTGAAGCGAGCTTTTAACAACACGACATCCAAGTAAATGGGATCAGGTGTAGGGATGGCAGTGGGGCGGGGTGGGGGACATGGTCTCCACCCCCGCCCCACCTCAAAATTTTGTCCTCCACCCACGCCCCGCCTCCGCGGTGGGGATGGATTTTATCCTCCACCTCCGCCTTCATCACCATTTCATGTCCTCCATCCTCGGTTCAAACGGAGATGAGGCAGGGCGGGGTGGGGATATTGCGGGGAAAAGTGGTCGGGGCAGGGATCGTGGCGGGGACGGGGCAGGGTGGGGAAAAGTGCACGTCCATCCCTGCCTCCACCCCCGGACGGGGATGGATTTTAACCTGCATCCCCGCCTCCATCCTCGTTTCATACCCTTCATCACCGGTCCAAACGGGGCGAGGCAGGGCGGGGCCTCGCTTTCCCCCGGTTCACTGCCATCCCTAATCAGGTGTAATGTGCTTGCACACTTCTAATATGCTGCTGCACCTTATCACCCATCATCTTTTTGGGATACAACCTGCTAGATGTTGGCTCAGGCAATGATGGAGGTGATTAGTTGAAAAGTGTGCAATTACGTTTTGATCCTCTCTCAAGTAGATGTGGCTATTTTTAATCCATCTTTCACGTTGGGCCAACATTTTTTCAGAAATTACAGTTTTTTATTTCTTTCGATGGCGAAGGTCCGAAGGAAAACCCCTCCTTAGTAAAACCAGGTCACTTGATGATGATCCTGCCTCCCTGTGTGGTAAAACTTCTGGTTGAGGACACGACCACCCAACCTTGCATTTTCCTCAACCGTGATAAGGAAACAGCAACCCCCATGCACCAGCTGGATTTGATCCTGCGCCTCAGCTTGACACAGGATCATGCTTACCACATGGATAACCATTCCAGCGGTCTTAAGAAATTACTGTCAATGGCATAAAATGTCTTTGAGGGTGTCTAAATAGGCCCAGTCCAATATTGATAACATATTTTCTGCTTTCAATTCATTGTGAAATATTCCCAATAATATATATGATGATTCTTTATGACCAATGTGGTCTTGTTATTAGAGCTATATGTTGGATCATTTTTTGGATCACACAGTTTCACAATCAACATCATGACATAAAATAGGAAATACAGCAGTATTGAAAGCATGATTGAAGTTGATCGAAACAAGAACAGGGAGCAAGCATGACGTTTTTCGCATAAAACCAAAATTCAGACAACATCATATGCACAAACAGATGCACAGAACACAATGAAAACAAGAAAAGCATGTTGATACTATGTAAAAGGCTAAGCCGTACGAAAGTATTCTCCTTAGAGAAAATTCGCCTCCACATACAATGCAAACAGGGTCCGAACCTGAACCCAAACCCGAACCGGCCCGGCTCTGCACAGCACGGCTCGGCACGGCGGACGGGCACGTGCACGCGTGTGTGTATGGTAGTCATCCCAACCTCTTGTTCTCAGGAACAAGTGTAAGAGTTTACATGTGGGTTATAAAGCCCACAACAAACTCAAACACCATCAATATGGGACTATTCCACGTCATCAAAACCAAACTTTCTCTAAAACAGCCCATGTTTCTTCTTTTGAATTCTCTCTCCCCTCCCTTCTTACACCTAACACTATAAACAATACAATGAGTTTGCGTCTACCCTAGCAGTCTTGAACTCGAACCATGGTTCAATTTTTATTTTTTTTAATCCTTTCTTTTCAATGGGGATTGCAAAATGAAAATGGTACATCTTTTGATCAGATATCTAAGAAACGTGAAATCCTTTAAATCAGATTTGGTAACTTAGGTAAGCAGTCAAATCAGATATGAATCTTCCAATTAGGAATCCATCAAAAATATGAAAAATTACAGATGTTACGGAGTCCAAATTGGTTAGGCATATATTATTGACAAAACATGTCTAATGGGTTTGTTAACCAAACTACAAATGAAAACAAAGCAAAACCACAAAGAAACAAAGAACAAGAAGATTTACGTGGTTTGACACTCAGGCTTATGTCCACAGAGAAAAGAAGAGCACAAATCTACTAAGATTTACCTGGTTCGACACTCGGGCTTATGTCCACAAGGAAAAAGAAGAGCACAAATCTACTAATCAAATGTAAGGAACACAATGGCGAGATACAGCTCTCAAAACCCCAATCCACTCAAAGGGCTCTCTAATTGAAAAAGGAGGTGGCTCTCCAAAATCTTGAAGTGATGTATGAAAAAATTACTAGAATACACCATAAATTCAACCGGTAGGGTTTGGTTCGGACCCAGGTGAAACCAGACTTGAACCTAATTTTAAGGGACTTTACAAGATACCAAAAAGGAATCACGTTTTTTCAAGATATGTGTTGACCCTAGGTCCCTATTTGACTGTTTTTCTTTAAAGTTTGGCCCATATTTGAAATTTTAGAAATTTGAGACCCATATTTGAAATTAGGGGAAATAGGTTGGCCCATAAATGAAAATTTCCCTCTTTTTTTAGTTTCTTAAATTTCAAGCTGTAAACAAAATTTGCTAAAAAAAACATGATATAAATAGTCATTCCTAGTGGTCACAATGATAATAACTTTGAGATGTGATTGAGATAATGACCCAATGAGACATATATCCCTAGAAATGAGTGCTTTCTTTAAGTAACATGTGGCAAACAGTAAACTCAAATCTCTGCGTTCAAGCTCTGAAAAGATCAGAGTGCAAGCACAAATATTTGTGTATTAAGCTCCTCATCACCCTCCATCTTGGAGACAGGCCTGTCAGTTGTGGGGCCCAAGGCCTGATGGATGAAGCTCGGCTATTTTTTGTGGCAAGTTGAGCCGATCTAAACAAGCTAAGTTCGAGCTAGCTTATTTACAAAAAGTATATTGTTTTAAAGTTGGAATTAATAGGATTTGAACTCTATATCAATTTAGTTGAGCTCAAGCAGACCCTCATCCACATAACAAATACATTGTTTTAAGGATTTGAACTCGATGTCTATTGCTCGTAATCTAAACATTTCTACTACTTATTTTATATGACACAAAATATGTTTCAAGTATTTTATTATTATTTAACGAGCTTGTATCCACCACACCAAGTCCAACACAAATCTACTTGCTGAGCCTTTTTTTACGAGTTTAGACAAGCTTTTTACAAGCCAAATATAAGCCTAACCATGAGCGACTCGTCTCCTTTCCTAGCGTTACATCTAAGGTACATCGAGATCATCTATTTCAATAACTATCATCATCAAACTTCCATCTGCATCTTATAAACCTAATTCATCCTAGAACTCTAAAAGATGGAGGGTGATCAGGTGCTTAATGCACAAATATTTGTGCAATCATATTGCACCTCATCTTTTCACACAAATATGTACGGTAGATGATTGATGTGACAAAATTGGAATAAGTTGGAGCTGTCCAATATTTGGTGATTAATTGTTAAAGAAAATAATGTCAATATTCTTATTTCAAATCCACATAGTACAAACAGCTTCAACAAGATTAAGGAAATTTTAAAAAAAAAGCCGCATTTTGAAATCCAACCTAAAATAGAAATATAGACACCCCCACGTGGCAATTGATCATTTAGTAGTAATAGTAGATCGATAGGTTTACACTGACAACATAACTTATCCAACACTCTAATGTCAAATCATGCAAAACATTCCTCTAATTATCAGTGCACGTTTCAAAATCCTTCTAGCCTTAAATTTAATTTGCTCAAAAAACTTTAAAAGGAAACCCTAAATAAAGTATTGTTCTTCCCCCTTCTAAAGAACATTTTAGCAAAGGACAAAAATATATGAATGACTTGAGGAAAGAGAATAGAAAGTGAATTACAAAACAAAACACTAAACTTATTGCTTACATATAACTGCCCTATTTTTTTATTTGATTGAAAGATAAATCATCTTAACTATAAAATGAAAGGGATAAATGGGTTGAAGCTAAGGTTTTCTTAGAGGATCAGTCATTTTAACATGGAATGCAGGAAAATAAAAGTTCCAGTTCACTTTCTAGAGTTCCAAATCACATTCATGGTGAATATTCGATAGATTTTCCTTCAATTAAGCCATTTGGACAGGAGACAAAGGACATGAAATGGGGATGTAGGTTATGATACATACCTTTTCGTTGAAGCAGAAGAACGGGATCGTTAATGCTCGCTTTTGCTCAACGGATGTGTGCCCTCACTTGGAGAGAACAACGAATCCACGAGTCCAAATGTCCACCGATGTTCAATCACTGTGACACATCACCATCTTCTTCTTCTTCTTTTACAAGATTTGCACACTCTGTGTACTCTTTGGTCTCACTGTGCACACACTGCTACAGTAGCCCCCTTCTTGTTATTTCTCCTTTTTGTATCTCCCTCTCACTCTCTCTCTCTCTTTTACGCATATCAGAGAGAGACCTTAAGATGGGAAAAGTGGGCGATTTGTAAACTGCCCCCTTCTCAAACGTGGGTCGGGTCCGGATCTTGCCCATCATGGGCTGATCCGGTACCCAAACCAACATTCTCCCACTCGCACATGATGGGAAGAGATCTAAGAAGAAGGAACACCAAACGTATTCAGATGGTGAATAACATCGGGTATTCATATTGGCAAATGGACCGTGCAACCCGTGAGCTTAGAGAGTGGAGGCATATTATGTACCGGTTAGTGTAAGATAATAGCCTAAACCTGCAAATAATAAGATAACACAAAGTATACCTGCACAAGCCTGGTAAGAAGCTCATTGTGTCCTAGATCAAATACATTTTTCACATTCTAGCATACTGAATCCCTCTGCACATTTTATAGTGCTAAGCTATGCTAGACAAGGCCTTTCATTATGTCAGATGTTTCATCATAAACCCAACCATCCCCAGGATATGGTAAAATAAGCTAGCTTTTAACATGTGCATAATCTGAAAATGTCAAATGATCTTCCTTTCCAACTCTTATTCTTTGAATCAAGATAAGTTGCTTTTCCAAACATGTTCTTTTAGACCGAATCATACATAGCCTTAAGCAACATGCTAAATTGGCAACACTCATCTTTCTCCTTAAAATAAGGTCAAAAGTCAATAAGGACACCAATATATATATATATATATATATATATATATATATATATATATATATATATATATATATATATATATATATATATATATTTATATCAAGGACTCACACAATGAAGAAGCAGAGATCATTCTTCATTTCCTTTTGTGGTTGACTTATAGTTATGGTGCGACATACGTGGTATAACTCACGTATTACGGCAAGACTTTCTCATTCCAGTGAGTGTAGGCATACACCATTGATTCTCTGCCGTACAAATCTATACTAGTTCAGTTCCTCCCCGAGAAACTAACTTGAGTCCTTCAGGATGCACATTCCCATGCAATGTCTATCCAAGTCCTCAGATCTAGTCAACCAGGTTACCCTTGACATTTAGATAGCGAGATCGATCTCTTTATATAGTTAAATATACACAAGACCTCATCCTAACCCAGTTAGGGCGATGTATCCCATATACATATATATGGCGGATATCATAACTCATTATACTCTCACTCTTTTGAGTTATTATCACATGATATCCCCAAAATCCAACATGCTTATTAATTCAGCAACCCTGGATTTTGTTACATCTCATCTCAGCCCACCCACAAGCAACGTCTGAGGTGATAAATCTGTGTGAGAAGATTTATCTCACACCTGGTAGCATACTCATATAGATGTGCAACATGCTATACAATGATCATAGAAAGAAATATGAATAAAATTAGTATATCAAATCTTACAAATGTTCATAGATTTTACATGTTTAACATAAGAATCTCTATTGATTGACTTAGTAAAGGGATCTGTCACCATATCTTGGGTATTAACATATGCCAAGACAACTTTGCCTTTAGATACAATATCGCTCATATACTTGCATCTCGTGTCTATATGTTTGGTTATATTGTGAAACTTGAGATTCTTAGCAAATGCAATTGCCACTTGTTTATCACTGAATAAAGTCACTGACAATTTTGCTTCAGAAATGAGTCTCAAATGTTTAATGAATGTCCTTAACCAAACACATTCCTGTACTGCGAATGAGCCTGTAACAAATTAAGCTTTCATTGTAGACAAGACTACACACCTCTGCTTCTTGCTACACCAAGATATAGCATCATTGTTCATCAAGAACACATAGCCAGACGTAGACTTACGCTTATCAGGGTCTCCGCCCTAATATGCATCAGTATAGCCTACCACACGCATGTTACCACCATGGTAACAAAGAATTGAATTCGCTGTGCCTTTAAGATATCTCATAAACCTCTTGAAAGCCTTCTAATGGGCTTGTCTTGGATTAGCTTGATATCTACTCACCAACCCTACTGCATAACATATGTCAGGTCGAGTGCACATCATAAGGTACATAAGGCTGCCTACTGCACTGGAGTAAAGGACTTTGGACATAGCTTCTATTTCTTTAGATTCCTTTGGACACATTTTAAGACTTAAATCATTTCCTTTTGCAATAGGAGTATCTATGGGTTTACAATCTTGCACATGAAATTGTTCTAAGACCTTCTTTATATATGACTCTTGTGAAAGAGAAAAAAGTCTTTTTGAATGATCTCTTTTAATCTCTATACCCAACATAAAGCATGCTTCACCCATATCTTTCATTTCAAAATGAATAGACAACCATTATTTAATGGTTTTCAGAAACTCTAAATGATTACTAGCCAATAAAATATCATCCACATATAGAGTTAGAATCATAAATTTTGGACCTTGACGCTTAAGATAAACACAATGGTCCTCATCAATCATAGCAAAGTCATTGCTCATGATGGTCTCATGAAACCTTAAATGTCACTGTCTGGATGACTGCTTTAATCCATAAATGGATCATTTGAGCTTGCATACTTTGTGCTCAAAGCCAACAGTAACAAACCCCTCGGGTTGTTCCATATATATTTTTTCATCCAGTTTTTCATTTAGGAATGCAGTCTTAACGTCCATCTGATGTAATTATAAATCCATATGTGATACTATGGCTAACAAAAGGCGAATAGAGGTCAATTTGACCACAGGAGAAAATGTCTCTTCATAGTCTATTCCTACCATCTGTGTGTATCCTTTAGCAACCAAACAAGCTTTGTATTGCTCAATAGATCCATCAACATTCCTTTTAATATTGAGAACCCATTTTCTCCCAATAGGTTTTCTTCCTTTTGGAAGATTAACAAGATCCCAGACCTCGTTGGATGCTATGGATTTTATTTCTTGTTCCATTGCCTTGTGCCATTCATCCCTTTTAGAATAAGATAGAGCATCTCTAATACTCTTAGGTATATTATCATCTTGGAGCATAACCACAAAGGCTTCTCCTTTGATTTAGAATTTTCGACGAGGAATTCTCTTCCTTGAACTCTTTTGAGTTACCAGATCTTCATCAAAATCGATATCCACTTGAGTGTTACTCACACTATCCAATAGTAGTATAGATACATCCTCTTGTGTCTCTAAAACATGATAATCAATCTCTTTAGATTGTTCTTCATCATCCAATTCATAGAACTGAAAGTGACGCTCTATCTCTCCTCTTTTAGGAAAGTCACTTTCAATAAACGTGGCATCTGTAGAATCTATCTCAGAAATACTCCCATCTGTATTCTCCCCTAAGAACACATATCTTTTCGAATGTTCACAGTATCTTATAAAGATACACTTCTTTTCCCTAGAACCCAATTTTTCATATTGATGGGAAAGATTATGGACATGTGTAGCAGACCCCCACGGTCTGAGATAAGTCAAATCTGGCTTTCTGCCTTTTCATAATTCGTAGGGAGTTGAAGAAATAGATTTAGATGGTACATGATTTAATACATCAGCCGCGGTCAACAAACAATCACCCCAAAAAGAAATTGGTAAATTTGCCTGCGTCATCATGGACCTGACCATCTCTAAGAGGGTCCTATTCCTCCTTTCTGCAACACCATTTTGTTGCAGAGTTCGAGGAGTAGTTAATTGTCTATCTATTCCTTTATCATCACACAATTCCTTAAATTGTTCGGATAGTTATTCACGTCCACGATCTGTTCTCCAAGCCTTGACCCTACGATGAAGTTGATTCTCCAGCATGTTCATAAAGGATCTAAAGCAATCCAATGCTTCAGATTTATGTGAAATTAAATATACATGACTAAATTGTGTATAATCATCAATAAAAGTGATGAAATAAGAAGCTCCATGCTTCGTTGCCACATTCATTAGCCAACATATATCTGAATGAATTAATTGAAGATGATAGGTTGCTCTAATTGCCTTTCCAAAAGGCAATCGAGTTGCTTTTCCAGCAAGGCAATGCTCACATATAGGCATTTCAATCTTCGCAAGGGATCCCAAAAGACCCTCTCATGCGAGCCTATCCGTTCTCTTCTGCCTTATATGTCCAAGTCGAGCATGCCATATAGATACATCCACATTCATATTATTAGTAGTTGAAACAAGAGAAAAAACATTTATCACTAATATTCAAACTTATAAGATCTGTATCCAACACATAGAAACCATTCATCAAGAAACCAGAAGCAACTAAAGTTTGTCCACAAATGATGTCAACATTGACATCTCCAAACACAAGTTTGCAGTTTAACATAGATAAAGCAGAAACTGAAATCAAATTTTGTCGAATCACTAGAACATGCAGAACGTCATATAATAATAAAGATCGTTCACCTCGTAAATCCAATTTGCAAGTCTTGATCCCTTTGACTTCTGCTTTAGTGTTATTCTCCAGGAACAACCACTTCAAACCAGATGGCATCTTCCTGTATTCGACAAAGTTTGTGTGGTCTTTGGTCATATGGTCGGTGGCTCCTGAGTCTACAATCCACATAGGATTAGTTTCAACAATTAGTGCACAACTACAAATATTTGCACGTAACACAGGAGTTTTAAGAGAATGTACCTTCTCCTGCTCATGACATTCACGAGCATAGTGACCTATATTGCCACACTTAAAACATTTCGCATTTGCCTTATCTTTCTTGCTTTCACGCTTCCCATAGCGCTGATAAGGATTCTTTTATTTATCTTTGTTTTGTCCCTTCTTGAACCTCCTTGGTCCATAAAATTTCTTCTTAAAAGATTTGGGCCTTTTAGAGCTTTCTGCCACATATGTCCTCTTGCTAGATGATTGAGTCACTTCGAGGTGATTATTTTCTAGCTCTACATAACAGGCGATATCATCAAAAGTCTTAATGCTTTCGTTATGAGTCATATTTATTTTCATATGCTCCCAACTATGTGGTAGAGACCGAATCACAACCTGGACCTATTCTTATCTGTAAGGGTATGACCTGCACTATTGAGCTCTCTAATCATATTTGCCATCTTCCTGAGATGTTGACTCATAGTGTGCTGAGAGGACTTCATCAGCTTTCTTAGCTTTGTGGTTGATATTCTCTCAAACTTATCTTTAAAGGCCATCCACATCTGTTGAGTAGTCTTATAATGCTCAAATTGGCACATTATGTCATTCTGCATAGAACATAGTATGGTGACACGCGCAACAATATTCATGCACTTTCATTTCTCACAGGTCTTCATGTCCCTATGAGATTGTGCCCCATTACCAATTTCAGGTTGATCCATAGTATGGTTGAGAGCCTCCAAGGCCTCAGTCTCCTCCAGTGTAAATTGAATCTTTCTATGCCATATATCATAGTTATCACCATTCAGTTTCTCAATCCATGCTAAATCCATTATGGATTTACTTGGTGCAGCCATATCCTTATAAAATAAGAGTAAAACAATGCGCAAATATGTTATTCAAGCATGTTATGATCTAATCATTAGCACATCTATATGCCGTCATAATCACACGATTAGATAACATATAATTTTTCACAGAACGTGGAATCGAAAGCTCACTACATTCACAATCATCTCTCACTTTCCCTAAGATAATTATATTTACCTAAATTGTATTATGACTGTTTAAACAAGATATCAACACATAAAGTAAGTACTTCCAAAGTACTTTGAATTCTTCATCAAATTAACATGATTATATCATTTTTATTCACATTCATGAATAAAATATATATAATAAATTAGATTCAGGAATCCCCGGTCCATCCGTGGCTTAACCAAAAAAAATTTATGGCTCCAACCACTAGCCAATTTGCCTTGACCCACATGGACCCTGGCCATGCCAGTGTTGAGCCAAAAAAAAAATTCAGGTCACAATACCCCAGCCCATGGCCAGAGGGGCCAGGCCGGAGGCCTGTGCGTAGTGCCAAGAGCTAGGCTTGCGGCCTATGCCACAAGGCCGGGTCAAACCGGGCTAGTCATGCGGCCTATGTCGCAGGGCTGGGTCTTGGCCTGTGGCCTATACCGCGGGATGGGGAGCAATGTCTGTGTCCTGTGCCGCAGAGCCTCACCCAAAGTTGGGCCTGCGCCGCAGAAGCCCATCAGGCCGAAAGCCAGGCCTACGGTCTAGCCGTAGAGCTTGCGGCTGCAACAACCCGCATGATCTGCAGGGTCCCGAATCTAGCCCGGGCAAAAGAGTCGGTTGATCCCATGCCTTGATCGTGTGTGGCTTCAGCCACACAGTCAAAAAACAACCATGCCTTGATCATTTTATTGTTGTATGACGCCTCACCGCAAGCAACCACCAAGAATGGGAATACATCCACAAGTAAAAACGGTATCCATAAAACTTGGCTTTGATACCAACGTCGGTTATGATACATACCTTTTCGTTGAAGCGAAAGAACGAGATCGTTAATGCTCGCTTTTGCTCAACGGATGTGTGCCCTCACTTGAAGAGAATGATAAATCCATGAGTCCAAATGCCCACCGATGTTCAATCACTGTGAAGACGTCTCACCGTCTTCTTCTTCTTCTTTTACAAGATTTGCACACTCTGTATACTTTTTTATCTCACTATGCACACACTGCTACAGTAGCCCCCTTCTTGTTATTTCTCCTTTCTGTATCTCCCTCTCACTCTCTCTCTCTTTTTTTACGCATATCAGAGAGCCCTTAAGATGGGAAGAGTGGGTGGTTTGTAAATCGCCCCCTTCTCAAACATGGGTCGGGTCCGGATCTTGCCCATCATGGGCGGATCCAGTACCCAAACCAACAAGGGATGAAGGTTAAAATCAAAACCCATGCAGGGCTAGAGGCGGGGATGGACTTACGCTTTCCCCCACCCCACTCCGCGCCGCCCCATCCCCATCCCGATCTGCCTTGCCCCGGCCCGTCCCGTCCCATCCCGTCCCGTCCCATCCCAAATCCTTGTAAGGGATGACAATTGACTGAGGAAAAATGGGGCCCCGCCGTGCCTCGCCCCCGTTTGGACCGGTGATGGAGGACATGAAACGGGGATGGAGGTGGGGTAAAGTTTAAAATCCAAACCCGTGTGGGGATGGAGGCGGGGATAGAGGTCTGGATTTTGAGACGGGGCGGGGGTGGAGACCTTGTCCCCCACCCCCGCACCAGTCCATTGCCATCCTTATCTAACACCAAATAATAAATTTAAAAAGTCAAAAAGAATATTAAAATCATGAACTTGGGTGTTTTATCTCTTACCACTAATTTTCTATAATTTTCTACTATATCCATGGCTTTCTGATACAGTAATTAGGAAGATAGCTCCCGAACTCTGTAAGAACCGGCACCCTAGTGCAACTACAAAACTAAGAACTATGAAAAATAAGAAAAAATTAAAGAAAAATAACTAAAATCATTACTAATCATTCATCAAGCTCCTTACTCTGTCTCTACAGTGAATATATATAGCTAACAATAAAGCAACCCTAAAAACCCTTATCCTAATATGGATTTAAGATAGATCTGATATGAAATAAAATAAAAAACAAGTTTCAAACTAAAATAATTACAAAATAAATAAATAATGAAAATGAAAAGTCTTTATCATAAACAATATATATATATATATATATATATATATATATATATATATATATATATATATATATTAGACCCCATTTCTCGTTCTGCCCTGTTCTACTCCATAGGTTTTCGGTGTTTTATGATAGATCTGAACCGTTAGATGTGTTTAGCATGCTTGATTGAGTGGGAATCGACTCTTGCATGCCAAGGAACCATGTGCCTTGTGAAGACAAGAATCCATTGCATTCACCACGACATATAAGCCCAACATTGACGCGCCTTAAGAGATGCAATGTATTGCCCAAGTTGCACGCAACAATGATAGGTCCAATTGATGTGCAACCATATATGTGTTACATGGCTAGACTTGTGCTAAAGAGTTTCACATGATCCTCATGTGGCTCAGTTTTATTCCATAGGTTGCTTGATTGGCAGGCATGCTGACGTCCTAGTAGAATTCGCATATATTTGAATTTTATTAACTTCTAACATACCTTTACGAGCAGTGAACAATGAATCTATCCTCCTTATATTTTTTTTATAACCAAGGAAAATAACTCCAACCTAGTGGCGATCTCATTGGTGTAAAACGCCAAGTCTCCCTTGCCTACTACGAAGTACACCCAGCTTCGGCCAGTATGGCGATAGTAAAAAAAATATTTTGTGGGCAAATATCAGCAGCTAAATTATTGTAATATTTTGAAAATTTTCATTTAAAAGACCAACTTTGAAAAAAATAATAATTAATTAACTATTTAAAAATTAAAAATTAAATTTATAACTGATATTTAAGTTTTTAATATCGGCAGAGTAGTATCTCACCTTTTTTCATTTATTTTAAAAAAATCAGCATTTACAAAAGGCCATGTATCTATGTATTTTGAACGCATGACATCCCTTTAGCTCGGTAACATTCACGAGTCATCTCTACCAAATGAGCACAGCCCTCATGGACATTTTCATGCTAAGAACTAGGAGCAAGTGTGCTTACTGCTCGAAAATCCAGAGAACCGAAAACCGCAAATGCATGTTTCAGCTATGCCTGATCTGATGCCATAGATGTGCTTAACATTGCCTGTTTAGTAGGAAAACCACTTTGGACTGAGGTAATTTTGACTTTAAAAGCTAAAATTTTAAAGAGTAATGTTGTGGTGCACCTACTCCCACCTACTAGAAATCAAAGTTCTATGTTGCATCTTCTCAATCAGACCTTATATATAGATTTTGAATCATGTTTTGGATCGTGTTTTTTTTACATAAAAATAAGATTTTTTAAGTCATAAAATTTAGGTACACATTGTGAGCCATAGATTTTGAAGATATTAAAAACCTAGATCCAAAATTTGTTTTCACTAACTAATAATTGTAGATCATATCTATAAGGTCTTATCAACAGAAAAAAACTCAAAAATTTTAGAAAAATTGAAGCTTCTATCAGTTGAGAGTAGGTACTCCGGAGAACCTTATCATTACTAAATTTTAAATCATGAATGGTACTTTATAGATGGGTGACGACCGTTTCCAATGGGCTCTACAGGAGTGCCTTTTCGCTCTTAAGTATCTAAAGACACGGTCCAAGCAGCTTCCAGAGGTGCGCCATAGGAAGTGATCAGGGGGTGTTTGATTGCGTGCCCCCCCCCCCCATGCAAATGTGGGACATTGTGTCCCGCAGGTTCACACAAATGTGGGACACCACGAGTTCATTGGTGTAAAAACCCCAGGTCCCCCTAACCCATACATCCAGCTTAATTTGCCATGTAGCAACCTGTGGGTTTCGAACTTGTGAGATCCCTTAATTTTCGCAATGTACACCGGTCATCCCTACCAGATGAGTCAAGCCCTTTAGGCCTCAAGTGATGCTTTCATGTTGGATTTTATGACATCTTGCCATCTACCCACAATCTTGAGCTGCACAAAACTGTAAAAGTTATATATTAATAAAACAGGGAATAACCACCAACGGACGCTTCGGTTGTCTGGTAGGAGCAGCTAGTGCAAGTCACCTTGTGTTGGGACTTTGCAAGTTCAAATTCCAATGGTATCGTTGTATAACTGGCAGGGATCTACCAAACCCCAGCTTGACTTTCAAAAGAAAGGAGTAGGGAATAACCCTTTAAGACTAAAAGATTTGCTACAGCAGGTCCCTAGTAGAGAACACCCAACTGAAAAGCCATTAATTGTTGGTGTGAGGACCTTTCTTGTTTCTCAAATGGTATAATTTCATTAAGCTAGAGGATTATCGAAGGCTAGGTGAATGAGAAATGTGAAAATTTTTGCATGTGCTTCAGTGGCAGAGCCAGGGGTGGGCATGGGTAGGCGGTCGCCCACCCCAGAATTAGAAACCGAGTCGAAATATGATACGACTCGGGTCTTCTTCTTCATTCCGCACGATTTGGTGGTTGCATTCTTTCCTTGCGAATGCTTGTCGAAGAAGATCAGAACAGGGTGGTGCAGGAGTGGAGATCAAGCCTCCCTGCCATACAAAGTACCCTATGGCACCCAGACGCAGGAGACGGTGGACATGGGATGGAGCCAGTCGAGGGAGTTGCTCCGCCTCATGCTGTGGCGAGGACCGTCCCCTCTGAGAGGGAGCTGAGGAGGCACCTCAGTTGGAAGACCTTCGGCTTGCTGCTGGATCACCACCGAGAAGGAGGTGGCTCAACTACCGAAACAGGCTTTCGATCTATGATCTTCACCACCACGGAGGCTTTGAGCCATTGCGCCACCGATAGAGGTCGATCATCACCACCCGAAGTCTGCCCACCCAACGAAAAACTTATGGCTCCGCCACTGATGTGCTTGGATTAGATTGTTTGCATAGGAAACGAATTCCCAAGTTTAAAGCACTCAAATCATTTTTTTTAAGTAAAAATATATACTTTATTTCAGTAGAGAATTACTATACATTATATAGGACTAATGAGAGGTTAGGCCACATAGACTACAAAAGGGATTCAAACTGTAGGATGAAATGGTCTTGAAGATTCGGCCATTTGATCGAGATGCTTTGACGTAGTTCTCGAAGAACCATCTTTGAAAGCACTTGGCATGGATTTACCTGAGTGTCAATATCATTTCTTTGCAACCAGATGACCGTCAAAGTACCAAAACAAAACACCACCTCTATGCAAATAACTTCTTATTACTATTCATTTTGATAAAGCTGCAAAGAATTACATCTCTAAGTTGAACATCAACCTTCCATAGAGAAGTAGGCATTTTCTAGATCCCAATGGAAACACTCCATAAAATAAGTGATTAGAGTTTTCTTCCTTACCATTGAGCAAACATTGACTTGAGAGGGGGAATGCCTCTTCTTTTAAAAGCACAATCTGTGAGAACATGGTCATGTAGGATAAGCCACCCCATGAGAGATGTCCTGATGAGAAAGGCGGTTCCATAAAACTTTAGGGGGTAACCACAAAACCTTGGGAGAGCCAAGCATAAGGTAACATGACGAGATAAAGAAAGATCCATCTCTAGAGTGATTCCAAGTGATGTCGTTCATAGAATTGTTTTGTCCATAGAGCTCCAACAACCCCATAAGCCTCCTCCATCCCTCAAAAAGCTATGTTAGATGGGTTTCTCCCAAGCAAAATTTCTCATCCAAACTGCTCGTTCCAAAATATCCTAATGATTTTTGTCTTTCCCTTCGCAACCCAATATAGATATGGGTAGATGTCTTTAAGGCACCCTTCCACACACCAAATGTCATGGGTAGTAACTTCATGAAGCCTTTTCAAATACCTGAGCCACATTCCCATTTAACTCCCATCCATTCTTAAGGTCAGCCTTTCAATGCATATTTTTCTTTTAGAACCCTCACCCAAGGTTTATTCCAACATAATAGACACTTAAGTCCTTTTAGCAAAAGACACTGGTTCCATCTACCAACCTCTCTTACTCCTAATCTACCTTCCTCCTTAGAAGAAGTGACAAGATCTCATGAAGCAAGATGCATTTTCTCCTTTGAATCTATTTTAGACCAAAGAAAAACTTGAAAAACTTTATTGATTCGCTTTCTAGATTTTGGAGGAATAGAAAAAAATTGTGCAAAATTGTAGTAGATAGAAAGAGAACACTTGCTTAACAAGAGTGAGTCTTCCCGCAATCGCCAAAATGAAACTAGCACAAGAGTTTATTTTGATAGCCATTGTTTTCTCAATTTCCTCCCAAAATCTCTCTTGAGACCCCTAAATGAAGTGGTAACCCAAAGTATTTTAAGGAAAGCTTACCAATGTGACACCCAAATAACTTGGTGGCAAAATTGACAATAACGGCCAAGCCCTTGAAGGGGACAAAGCAAGTTTTGGATCCATTAATTACAAAGCCCAACAATATGAAAAACGATCTAAGCAAAATCCATAATTTGGAAATGTTGGGCATAGAGGCTTGGCTAAAAATAAGTATGTCATCCGCAAAAAGAATGTGAAAAAAGAGTTGAATTTCGGGTATCTTCACCCCTTCAAAGAAGTCACCCTTTGTGGCAGCATTAAGCATCGATGACAATGCCTTCATGACAATAAAAAAAAAGAGAGGGGAAAGTGGATCCCCTTGACGCAAACCACTTTTCAAATTAAATAACTCACCTCGATTGCCATTGATACAAATGATGTGAAAAAACTCTTTAATCCATGTCAGCCATTTTCCACCAAAGTTGAGCCGAGTCAAGCAAGCCAATAAGAAGTCCCATTTGACTATGATAAAAGCTTTGGAGATGTCCAATTTGAGGATGAATGTTTGTCCACGACTATGTGTATAGTATGAATTGCTTCATGAGCTAATATGAATCTCTCATGGAAATGCCTCCTCAAGATGAAAGCATGTTGATTATAAGAGATAATCTTATTTAATACTCTTTGCAATCGAGATGCCAAAAGCTTGGAAATGATTTTATACATGCTACCACTCAAATGCAATGGTGACAAAAGTTATCAATGGAGTTTCTTGAGCTATCTTCGGGGATGAGCACGGTCAACAATATCTCAAGAGCTCTAAGGAGAGATGCATTGGAGTAGAATTCTTGAAATAGACAATGAGCATCTTCTTTGCATGTCTCCCATATTTCTCGAAAAGATTCTATTGAAAAACTCATCTGGCCTTGGAGCCTTAGTTGAAAGCATATCTCAAACCACTTTCCTAATCTCCTCTTCAGAAAAATGGGCGCATCAAGGTAATCACAACTATATCTTTCTTGAAATGAATTAGACAAGCCAAAAGTTCATTTGCTTGCAAGTCATCATTCCCATCAACTAAAAAGGAGGCATGAAAATACATTGTGTTTTGCTCAATAGGTATATTTTACATATATTTTATACCATAGAATTTTAGATGGCTGCAGGGTTTGGCTTTCATTCTTTAAGTTTAGAGTTCAAATCATGTTCCAACTTTAAAATAATGCAATCGTTCTATAAATGAGCCACTTTGAGCTTCAATAAATAGGTTTCAGAGTCTAAATTTTATTATCTCTAAACTAAAAAAATGTATTATATTTTAATGAGCTAGCTCAGGCTTGGCTCGGTTAACTCAAGCTTGGCTCGACTCACCACAAAAAACAAACCAATCTTGAACTTGGCTCAACTCACCACAAAAAATGAACCAAGCTTGAACACCCTTTGTTCCATTTGTTCAAATCGTTTACCAACCCTACTTGTACTTGTAGACAAGTTTTTCAATCTGCTACTCAAGGGTAGTTTTTTATGCCACCTTCTGAGTTCCTTGTAGTTAGTCATCTAGTTAAGGAGAAATCAGAAACAAGACTAGCTTGTGAAAGATATAATTAGAGTATGCATAACATGTAAATACCCTCTGACGGTCAGAGGGGATAACCTCATAAAAAAAAGACAGTTTTCTATTTGAGGAAACCACCTTCGATAAACCAAAAAGGGGTGAGGATAAACCTCACCCCCATAATCTGCGGGAGTGGGTGAGGGTTATCCTCATCCCCCTTACCCTCCGTGAGGGCTCCCTCCACCACTCACCAAGCGAGCGACAGAGGAAGGGAGACGCAGGAAGAAAAAAAAATTGAGATGGCCGAAATGAGAGGACTTATCGAAATCCGGCCAACGATGATGAGGTAATCTTCCCCTCCTTCTCATTCTCATTCTCCTTCTCCTTCTCCTTCTTCTTCTTCTTCTTCTTCTTCTTTGTTTTCTCCTTTTTTTGGTGGGTTGAGAGTTGGCAATCATGGCTGTCAGCGAGCTGCAGAAAAATAAAAAATAAGGGGGGGGGGGGGGGGGGCGACGCCGGTGGCTGGACCCTCTGCCATAGAGAAAGACAGAGAGGGCTGGCCCCGACGGTCGGCCCTTCTATGTTCTTGAAGAAGGGGAAAGAAATGGGGATCAGGTCAGTCCAGATGCGACCCAGACCGAACCTGTCGGTCTGGGTCGTGCCCAGACCAAGCCAGATTTAAAAAAAAATAAGAGGCTGATTCGGCCTGGGTGCAACCCCGAACGAATCGTCTGGGTCACACCCAAACCAAACTGGGTCAGTCTGAGTAGCACCCAGAACAAACTGAATCACATGGTCCTTTTAAAAAAAAATTGTCAGTCGAACTGGTTCAGGTTGGGTCGGTTCAGATTTGGATCGAACTGGTTCAGACCAAACGGGTTCAAGTAGAGTCAGTTCAAACCAAAACAGTCTGAACCAAACCAGTTTGGATCAGAGTGGATCTCAGATCCATATTGATTCGATCTGGACCAGACCAAATCTACATCCAGTCTGATTCAGTCAATTTGGACTTATCCAAATAAAGCTAGATCCAGGGAGATATGGGTCTAGATCTGGACTGACTATTCTAAATCCATAACAGAACAGGATTTGGTTCAGATCAGTTCTGGATCAGACTGAGCAGTTATGGATCTAGTTAGACAGTTCTAGATCCAGATCAATAATGAGTTTGGATCTAGTTAGATAGTTCTGAATTCAGATCAGTAATGAGTTTTGATCTAGTCAGACAGTTTTGAACCTAGTTCATAAATAGATCTAGATCAGGTTGTGAGTTCTTTTTGAATTATGAAAATAATTTTTGAATGACCAAAATGCCTTGTGAGTATCCAAAATTTATTTTGATAAATTGGGTATAACTTTGCACTCTAAACTCGGAATTGAGTGAGGTTTAGTGTGTTGGACTTGTATCGCATAGGAGAATCTGCTTATCCACTGGTTTTGATCAAATTAGGAACACAAAAATTGAAATATAATAAGTCAATTCAGAAGGAATATTTTAGTAATTTTATTAAAGTATAAGAGGTTATGTACATTAATATGAGTATACTTGTGTAATGACCAGATCCTACTGTTAGAGCATCTTGAGACTCGATTGCAACTAGAGCACAATATTCGCACTTGAGGTAAGAGATATTATAAGAAATTTTGGATGTAAATAAATATTTTTATGTTGTATGTTATTATTGTGAATTAAGATGATTAGCATGATAACTTTTAAGTGTGAAAATGATATGCATAAATTGACCATGCATAATATTATGAGATGATTGCATACACATGTTAGTTGTAAAACACATGTTAGTTGTTGTATGTCATGCATATTAGAAATATTATATTGTGATAGTATATCTATGTGATAAATTGCTAATAACATGCATTGTGATAAGATTGTGTTTAGATTTGAATCTCATTTTATTCTATTCATGTTGTATGAATTAATATGTTGAGATTAGCATGCATAACCCCTTAAATCCTGAAAGTGACGACCTTTGGTAAAGGCTACCTGGTTTGCAGTCAGAGTGCAACCACCATGGAGAGTGGGTCACCGATGATTTAACGATATGGAGACCCTACAACGTTATGTACATATTATAAAATAAGTGTGAGTCCTAATGTTATCCTGAGATTAAAGAATGAGATCTGTTATAATAATTTCACGTTATCACTTGTGAGAGAAAAAGTGAAGTACGAGTTTGAGAATATGGTTCTATGTGTTAAACATAGCATATCACTTAGGATTACACTCACACAGTGTTTGGTGACTTTAGACAACCATGGATGGTTGAGAACCATCATAGTTAGGATGTAGCATGAACCATACTAAGATTGAGATTGAGATTGAGTTTAATCTCTCTGCTAGCTACCAGTGGGGTCTCCTTTTTGTTTTACTACAGTGCTTGATGGTCCGGGGACCACTAGGAGTTATGGTTCATTGTCTGGCCAACATGTAAAATTAAGGTATTCTATATGGGTTGCTACGCCCATAGACAACTATGACCGGTATAGTCGACCTAGGATTAATGTGGTATAATAGAGTGTTTAAAAGAGTATTTGGGGTAATTAAAACATACAAACTTGTGTGGTGTGTTGAAAACTAAACTCAGACTATGGACTTAGAGGCCACTACAGTTGTAAGTTTAAGTGTTTATTTGATTATAATTATTTCTTACTGGGTTGTAGACTCACCCTCCTATTTAATTACAATTGTAGTTTAAAGGCACACTAACATAGGCAGAACTTGATCGACTTTTTCTTCGGCAGAACACTTAGTAGTTTTATCTTTCATGTCATTGAACATTTATGTAATTGTTATTTTCTTTTGTTATAAATGATGAACATTGTGAAGAAAGTGAGTTATTGAAAGATAATGAAAAAAAAATTAGCCATATTTTCTCTATGTGAACTCTGTACACTTTTTTGCTGGAAAGTAATACCAACTGAACTCGGACTCTCAAGGTCCCAGATCAGGGTGTTATAAAATGGTATCATAGCAAGGTTTACACAAAGAAGTTCATCATTCACAACAAATTCAATGACATAGAATATGATATAAGTCTCTGCTCGATAAAATTATGTTAGTAACTAGGTTATTTTTTATTAAGAAATGGCTAGCAAGCACAATAATCATGAAGACCTTAGAGCACAAGATCATTCTGAGCCACCTGTTGTAGGAAGCAGGGAGTTAATCGCTGCAATGGCGATGGTGACTATAGTCATGGCGAGCATGTCCCAGATAGTTAGAGATCTGACACCATGACCCCCATCGATTTATATCATAGCTGGAGAAAGAGATGCTTATCGACAGGACTACCCGACACTACTCAAGGGCGGTAGACGCAACCTTACGAGCGAGGGACTCACCAGTCACACCATTAGAGAGCTTAGTTAGTATGTGGCCTGATGACAAAAGATTGGACGATATCTCAAGGAGGAGTCACAAGAAGAGCATGCTTTAGCGCAAACTTTGTGTCTCATGGATGGTCTCATATGGCCAGTGCATAGGGATGATATATGTCCTGAGGCTATTATATGGCTGCCATGAGTGCAGCCAATCTAGGAGCTTCGCATCTAGTCGAGGGGTTTCTTTCTGAAAAAACTAGGAGGTGTTATCGTCGCGAAATTTTTCCCGTCTTCCCTTCCTTGCGGAAGAGAGAGAGGGAAACGCTTTCTGCACTTCAAACTTGACCGGATTTTAGAAATTGTTTTGAAATACTCGCCTCCATTTTGAAAATTGCGGGAAAATCCATGGGATGGGGCTCGACCTGTCGGTACGAGGTTCGACCGTTCCTGCCGCCTTTAACAGGGGTAATCGAACCAAGGACCAAAATTGTGCTTGACTTAGTTAAATCATCAAAATTGTGTTCTATCCTAGATGCACAGAGAATTCAGGCATGTGCTACGAGGTTTTGGAAAATGGAAGTAGGAAAAACATGATGTATGCTTGGAAAATATTTGGAGTTGAAAGCTATTTCTCAGGAAAAAGATGAAAGTCAATTTCTCAGGAAACTCTGATGAAAAGATTTGAAATCTTGAGAAAGTTTATAAAAACTTGGGAAAGTCATGAATGATTGGAAGTCCTGGGAAAATAGAAGTGATTCTTGAGAAAAAGGTAATCATTTGAAAAGGGAAACACTTCTCAAGATAACTTGGACTTTGAGAATTTTCTTAGGAAAATGATGGAAAATTTATAGGAAAACTCATTGGAGAAGAAAACTTAACTTGGGAAATTGAAATTCTGGGAATCTTAGCCTTGAAAATTGATTTTTCATTTTTGATTTCTCAGTGCGGGGCCTTGTTTTGATATTATGGCTAAACCGAACCTCAAATGGATTCAAAATTACACCAAATTCGGTATGAAGCAGCTACCTACTCTGATAAACAGCCTAGAATGCTAAAATTCATGAAATGATATGATTTAAATGCTAACATTTGAAGAAAATCCTAAAAAGGGTGGATTTTGCCTATGGACTCGAACCAAATGCAATGCTTAATATGATAATGCAATATTTACACCATGAAAACTTTTGATATTTTTCAGACTGCTAAAGGACCCAAAATAAAACATTTTTGGTTTTTACAGCCTCGGGATTTGAGCTATGGTGAGTTCGGTAACATGGATTTGGTTCTGATGGAGGTAAAAATCGACCTAATCTAATATAAAATGTTAAATAAATAGAAACCAGCCATGGAAATTTCTAATATTTAACAGAGACACTCATGACACCTATATGGACAACTTTCATGTTCATGACTTTGGCATTTAATTAACAGAAACACAGATAAAAATATAACATTTTCTGCCTAAATCAACAGACAGACAAATGTGATAAAACAGAGGACTGACAAGAAAAATCTGAGACAGGTATCACAGCTATATTAAAAATCACAAGATTCCAGACGCAAACAGAGGACATCTCGGACATAACTTTCACTTTTTACAGTTTTGGATTTGGAGCAATACACAAAGAGAACCCGTAGCCCTAAGTCGATCCAAAATCTCAGAGACCCAAATCAGGCTCTGACACATGTCCCGAACTCTCAGATTTTGTCAGATATTAAAAGAAATCATAAAAATCGTATAAAATCATGTTAAAAACTAGACATTTTCCAGAGTTCATAACATCTTTAGGATCAAAAATCGGATCTCCCATGAGGGATATCTCGATTTTACAAGTCGGAAAAGATATTTTAAAATGCATCCCGAGTAGTAAAACCCGCCTTACCTTTTTGAACGTTTACCACAGTAAACGAATTCAAATGCTTTCGAGTTTTTTTCACATTTTTAGGGACACCTAAGTGCGCATTTCATGGTTTGTTCAGAATTTTTAATAAAAATTACATGCATGAAATGACGTATGGACTGACTGACAAAAACAGAGAACTACTGAAAATGAGCAGAATTGAAATAAATGCTAAATTAATCCTAATTAATTCATGAAACATGCTAAATTGATGAAATAAAATGCAAATTAAATCTATCTAAATGCATGAATGCTAAAATCATCAAGGAATCATAATCATATATTTTTATATATGTCATTTTATGAGAATAGCTTAATCCATCTCTCGGATGAGCTCTTTCTCCAAACGACTCCAGAATCGAATTATGAAATCAAATCAAGAGGAAAAGAGGTGCACCTTGCTTCGTTAGGTAGCGTTGAAGCTCTTGAAATGGACGGCTATCACGAGCTTCGTTGGTCCTCCGATCCAGGCTTCGGATGATTCACCAAGATCGACCCACTGCACCTTCTCCACTGAGCCAAAGGGGGCGTGAATTCCCAAAGTTCAAAATCGGACTCTCAAGAAGGCTAGGTCGAATTTCTAAGTTCAAAAGGAGTTCTCAAAAAATGGTCTCTCTAGGCTGGGCGTGGAGCCTTGTTTTTATAGATTTTTCTAAAAAATTTTGAATTTTAAACAGGCTCAATCTGAGCCCTCCATGTGGCGCCATCTCAGGGGGTGTTATTTTGATTTTTTTGAGAAAATAAAATAGAAAATTTGTGGGTGAGACACCTCAGCAGGATTTGAAATTTTTCAAAATTTGGGTCTACTTGATTTTCTCTGCAGGAAGCTCCCAGATGGCGCCACCTCAGAGGGTGCTACCTGGGGTTTGAAATTCAAAATTTGCCTTTTGTAGGGAGCCCTCAGGTGGCGCCACCTCATGGGGCTATTTTTATTAAAATAAAATAAATAAAAGAAAGGAAGCCAAGTGGGGCTCTGGATTGGCACCACCTCAAAAGGTGTTCTGAGGTGTAAAGCTGGAAACAATAGGAGCATGCCATGTGGCACCATCTCTGGAGGCTCTTGCCTACTTTTTATGGACAGGACAACATATGACACTTGGCATCTCAGGATGATCTTTGGAATGACACATGGCGCAGGATGGACATGTTGGATACTGGCACATGGTAGATAAATGAGATGACATGTGACGGCTTCTTAAGGTAGCTCCACATTGACACTTGGCATGGAAATGGGAGGAGAGAGAAAAGACAAGTGGCACCAATCCAGGGGACAAGGCTCCTATATTTTTGGGTTTTTCAAAATTCAAATTTTTCAAAAGAAAAGTCTATGTGACACCACCTTAGTGTGGGTCCCACATTGCTTCTTTATTGAAATAAGGACAAGACAACAACCTCTTTTTGGAATTTTCATAAAATCTGGACTAATTGGTAAAACAGAAGTTTTTGGAAAGAGTTGGCCCCTGTAGGGCGATTTTGTAAAAGGAAGACACATAAAATAGCTGACAAAAGGCAAAATCTGAGTTGAACTTTATTGAAAATTATCCAGATTGTTTTCCTGAGGAAATATTTTGAAATTCAGAGCCCTGGGGGTAAAATGGGAAGAATTGATAATTTTGAAGACCCAGGGTTTTGAAATCAATTTTGAAAAGAGTTGAAATTCTGATTTGGATTGGGCATTTTGAAATCAAGAGTTATGGACCTCGAAATGACATGCTGTGCAGTGCAGTGATATGAGATGCTCATGCAATGATATGCAATGCCATGTCTTATGCAATATAATCTTGAACCGAGGCTTGGAGATGCTTGTCTTCTGTCAGGAATAAAATTTTGAACATCTGAGCTAAAAATAGAGAAATTTTGAGAGTTGCAGATGCAATTTAGATTTATGTAAGGTTCGAGCTCAGAAAATGACCATTTTGCCCTCCGGCGATTTTAAAGGCTGAATGATGATGCTTGGTGAAGATGTCGGGGAGGTGAATGAAAATTTGGGGTGTTTACAGATGCCCCTCTTTGCTACTAAGCTGGCTTGTGGCCGAGCTTAGTGGCAAAGAAAAACACACCAAATTTGGGCTATATAAAAAAAATGCCCCAGTTAGAAGGATCTCACTGGGTGTGGAGATATTAGCCCGAGGAAGATGGTAGATATGAAATGGAGAATGAAGAGGAAAGACTCACTCTGTGAGAGTGAAATTCAGGTTTTATGCCCTTAACCTGGATGAGACAGAAATACCTCGTATGGAACGAAGCTCAGGTTTGACCCTTAACCTAATTGGGGAATGGAATATCTCATCGAAATGAGACTCAGGTTTGTACCCTTAACCTGATCGGGCGGAAGATGAAATACCTCTTTGATTGAGGCTCAGGTTTATACCCTTATCCTAATCGGGTGGGAAATGGAATACCTCATCGAAGGAGGCTCAGGTTTATACCCTTATCCTGATTGGGCGGAAGATGAAATACCTCTTTGATTGAGGCTCAGGTTTATACCCTTATCCTGATCGGGCGGAAAATGAAATACCTCTTTGATTGAGGCTCAGGTTTGTACCCTTATCCTGATCGGGTGGGAGATGAATGGAATCCTCGAAGGAAGAGACCATGATGGAACCTTCGGATTTTGCACAATAAATCCGACAGGGTTTTTGCAAAAGGAAGGAAAATGGGGTCCCTAAAGCTTGAAAAGGGATTGATCTTGGGTGTAAAACCTGCAAAATTTCGATAATTATCAAACTAAGTAAAGGATAAAATCCTTTGAAATAAATATGATAAAATGATATAGAGTCGATCCAAATGGATCTTGAAATCCAAACTGGGTCAAATGGACCCAGTATTTGGATTTGGATATGACGTATGGATTCGGGTACGATAAACGGATTTGGATCCTGGATGGATTTGAAACCCAATTAGAATCCAATTGGATCTTAATGGATCCAAGTAAGGTTGAATTGAGAACAAGATCCAAAAATCTAGTTAGAATGTTCAAAAGATCTAAAATATAGTTTTTATCCAATTCGTATATAAAAAAATTAAACATGGCCAATAGTGCAATAAGATGGGAAACAGTGTTGTGGTGGGGTGTATTGCCTAGTGATGAGGCAACCTGAGTTCAAATCCCATGAACTACACTCACACATATTTTAGAAAAAAAAAGACGTCTCTTTGTCAAAAATGTTATTTTTGGAATTTCCGCCAAAACCTTACTAAAGGTTCAATAAATTAACGTTGCAAGAATTTGCAACGAAATGAGACATAGCGCACCGGCGGGGCTCGTTACCCCTTCGGGAGGAGAACCTCAGTTCAAATCCTTCGGTGTGTCAAGAAGATCTTTTTGGCCAAAACAACAAAAAGAAGGGAGGAATGAGATTTAAAAATTTGAAGTATGCTAGAAAAAAAAATGTGGACTTAAAGGGAGCATTAAAACAAGAAATTCCGTTTTTTTCTTTTTTTTAAAGAGGGCTGAGTGGATGACCACGGTTGGAAACCCAACCGTTTGGAATAGGAAGGCCCATCCCATGATTTTTTTTAAAAGGTGCAGTTATATCCCATAATGGGCTGGGAGTTACAAAACATTAATAAGGAAACTGTGGGAATTCAATGAGGAAAGGGTTTAAAGAAAAAAAAAATTGTTCTCTCACGCCTCCTCTTTCAGCCCAGCCTTGTGAACTCCCCTTCTCTCTCTCAAGTGTTGCCTTGTCCTTCTCAAGCCTCCAACCAGTTGGACGACTCCCCCACCTTCATTGTCTTCCACCATTGAACCCGGCGAGGAGTTGGTGCAAGGCTACCGGACGTCCGCGAGAAAGGCGAACATTTTTTTGGTGGATTCGCAGCTTCACGAGGTAGGGGATGCACAACTCAATACATATGGGTAGTATAGTGTGTACCTAAATCATAAAATTATGTTTGCTGGTTCTGTATAAATATATATATATATATATATATATATATATATATATATATATATATATATATATATATATATATATATATATATATATATATATATATATATATACTACATTGACATTGAGTAATATTTAGATCTAAGTTGTGAGAGGGAAATAAAGATATATCCTGTGTAAAGTTTGTTTAAACATGTTATAAACAGGACCTGAGCATAAAATTTAGACGTTAGAGAACAAAACACACCCTGCGTGGTTTGTTCAACTTGTTGGACTGCGTGTGATGAAATGAAGAAAAAAAAATCTGGGTAGACTTATTAGCCCCAACCTGTTTTTTTTTTTTCCTTCGTGTTGTTGTTCCATATGCCCCTCACGTTTCATTGAGGGCTGCCAGCAAACAAATGACGTAATGGGCCTAGACAATCAACTAATAAAAAAATAAATAAATCTATGCATGTAGTTGGGATTGGAATTGGGTTTCGGACTATTACCATAGAATGAATAACATTAAATAAAGCAGATTTCCAATGTAACTATATGTATAATAAAGGTTTGAAATAGTTCAATTTCAGATCACCTGCTTGTTAGTTTTAGTTGTATGCCTAGTGTGAACATAAAGTATTGAAATAAATATTATTTTTTTATTACTCAGACATATTGAGATTATACAATTATATTGAGAGGAAAATTTCTGTTATCATATGTCCAGGCCAAGGTATCTCAACATGAACTTGTTCAAATGGTAGTATTTAACTTATCATATTAATAGTTCTAACTCATATAAGGATCAGGCTGTCTAAAGGTTTACCTATATGAATGTCTACACACGTTCTGTTTCTTGGTTGAACTTAAGAGGTGGCTTGCCTAATGACATAACATAGTGGGAGTTTTATTTGAAATCAGTCGTTGTTGCAGCTAGTAATAGGGAAACTAGATGGCACGTTGTAGGGCCTCTTGTGACTTGCTGGGCCATGATGGTTGGGGTCCAGTTCGACATGTCTGGACTGATAGTGATGGCAGATGTGGTAGGGTTCAATAGAACCGAGTTCTATTGCGACCAACGGCTTGTGTTGGCAAACTCACAGTGGTGAGTCAGCGAACCGCACCCAGCAACTAGAGTGTTGTCACAGGGTGGACCAATGGAACTGCAATTCATTCACTAGATGATTTACATCTACCACCATGATATTTTTATTTCCAGCACTATGGAAACAAAGGTGAACGTAACTTCACGTTTTGACTACTTAAAGTTAGTCTGATAACATAATACATGGGATTCAACGAAATAATATCATCTAGTATCTAATTGGGTTACTTAATTAGCTTTGTATCAAATTGGATACTTAACACAACAGGTTAAACTACTGTATTAATCCAATGAAATATATATATATATAGTTGGACAGTTTTAAATCTGAGTTTCAGTGCACTCAGACTTCATATTAACGTTAAATTTCAATACAAATGTGATGCAAACCTTCACTAACAGTTGAAGCTTGAGTTCTATTAAACTCAGACTTAGCATTAATGTTATCTACCATTCTAAATGAGATGCACCCTTGACTGACAGTTTGCAATCTGAATTTCAGCAACTCAAACTTAGTGTTAAGGTTCATTATCATGCAAATGACTGCAAGTTGCATGATAATCTACCATTATGTTTTGCTACTGGATATGAACACCCTGATGTGAAATCGTGATACTCAGACTCTATCATAAACCAATTAGTTTTCCCTGTTGAAGTAGCACATCTCCTTTTTAATGTCAATTTTAGATGATTACATGATCAAGAGTTTGTCTTAGCATCTCTATTGTGATAGGTGAGAAACATGTAAGCATATCCCATGAATTACATGGGTAAACCATAATGCTCACCAACGAAAGTAAGCCATGTGTGCTGTGATTTCTTTTACTATACTTAGAATGATAAACACATTGTGGCATCCAAATGCAAACAGATTTTTTTGTAGTCCTGTAACGTATGTCGTAACACAGAGAAGCACAAATGAATGTATCCCTTGAATCTTCTCTCTTTGAGCGACGAAGGTCTTGTGAAATCTTTAGATCATAAATGCTTGAATTTGAAAGACCTCAATTCTTAACATATCCTTATTTATTCGACTACCTGAATTAATATGGGAATTCAAATGGGTGTTGCTATTACCGTGGACACACACACTGGGACATGGTTGTACGTATTGAGAATGTACGTATTGAGGATTGAACGAGATAATAATGATGTAGTCATATTGCCTATGGTTTTGTATGTGGCTTGTTGGTAAACACACATGTTTGTTATAATTGCAAAATTGAGAAATATTACGAAGGCACGATAAAACAAATTGAAACTGCACAGGACAAATCTTTGTGGTGCCAAACGGGTACATATAATGCTAAGAGAATTGCATATAATTGAGTCACGATCGCTTGTAAATATTATGACATGTTTTGTGCTGATTGATGTATGCTTGTTCTGCACATAATTGCGTAATAAAGGGGCACTTGTCATGTCATGATCATGTAAGAGCTCAAAATCGAGCTTGCGGTCTCGTAGTGCCATACGAGCACTTAAGAACTGATAAAGTTGAATAATGTTATGTTGCGGCGTAACCAGTGGGGTACAATATGTATACCCTAGCACCAAAAACAAAGGCTAAATTAATACATGGTGACATAAAGGAAAATTCTAGACTCTGGTATACCTGAAAGACGGTATTTGTTACTAGTTTCTATTTGGGATTCTAGGTATACCTAAAAGAGGGTATATGTTACTAGATTTTCTCCAAAGTTCCAGGTACACCTGACAGACGGTGTATGTTACTGGATCCAAACAAAGAAAGAATGAAAATCATGCACATATAAAATAATATATGGGATTCTGGGTATACCTGAAATGGTATATGTTACTGGTTTCCCGGGATACTGGGTATACCTGACAACGGTATATGTTACTGGTTTCCCAGGGCTCTGGGTATACCTGAAAGACGGTGTATGTTACTGGACCCATGGTCTACCTTGGAGAGGGTAGATGGTACAAACTCCGTGGGACATTCTTATTTTGTGAGAGCGAGGCGTCTCACCCGGTCCCCAGTCCTCGGAGTTAGGGGACCAGGACTACCAATTCGTCCTAGGTGGTAGATCCAAGTCTTCTGCAAAAGTATAGGGTGCATCCAAATTCTAGTTCTAGCCTTTGGGGAGTACTCTCTCGGTCATGAACCGTCCCCTTTGGATATCCGTACGGCTAGTCATACGGGTTATCAAAGAATAAACCCCCGTGTGGTCTCCGTCTGCTGCGATGTCGAATGCCTGTGCGTACCCACAGGGTGATTAACAAGATGAAACATAAAGTTAGTGCATTGAGAAAAATCTTCAAGTAGTTGCATACTGTTTGCTGTTGAAATTTTTGGAGTAAGCTGTGACTCCTGCAGGGCATGATTCAAATTGGTTTTCCTTTACATGAAAATTGTGATAACTTATGAACAATGTGTTGAACATTGATAATTGTGCTTTATGCACACTTTACATGAAATGCTTTACTTAAGTCAGTTGTACACCCACATAAGTTCCAAAGTTGTTATTACTTATATAAATATGGTTTATGGATCGTGCTTTGATATGGATGAAATATATCATGAAATGTTTGACTTTAGTGACTTTTACATTTATCAATTGTTAAATGGTTATTAGTTCTATCTAAACTTGTCGCACATATACTTGTTCACATGACACTGCACATATGTATTTTGGACTGTATCACTTACTCAGACGTGGTAGTCTGACCCTTTCTGAATTAATGTTTTTCAGGAAACTGAATGACGAGCAATTGTGGTCGTCGCTGCGACAGTGCCATGTGACCATATCTTCTTCGGATGTCCTGAGGAATATGACTTGTAATAAATCATTAAGTTGTAAATAATAACTTGTAGTATTTCAATGCAAGAATTTATTTTACTTAAATGCCTTGAGTCTGTGCTATTACTTGTAACCTGCCCAAATAATTTGACGAAGGATTTAATAAAGTTTTTCCGTTGTTGTTTAGAAAAAAAAAATTTATTCCAAAATTTTCAAGTTAAATATTTGGGGCATTACATTGGGCGTCTCATTGCTGAGACAAAAATCAGCTTTTGAAATTGCCTTTTGCGAGAAATGATTGGTGGTTCGACCTCAAACCGAAATGGGACTGTCTATGGTGGGACAGTGGGGACACAGGGAAGTGTGCAAATCTGAGAGTTCATGCTCTCAAAGAAGGGAAGGAATTAAGTCCTTAGGAGGGATTTAAAATTGGTGTCAGGATGTATCAAAAGCGAACATCAAGCTCTCACTTCACGTCAGGATAGCTAAAAAATATTGTCAAAATGTTGTTGATTCAAAGTTTTTTTTTTTTTTTTGAAAATGTTGCGCATTGTTGCAAAGATATTCTTTCCCTTCTACCCAAAGCATTACCTCCAAACAAGGTTCACTTCATAGAATCGAGACTTGAAATCTAAATTACTTGCAATTGACCTTCTTCAAGGAAGCTATCAATTTCCTTGATATGAGCAGGAAAGAGAATTTGATATTATGAAAGCAGTTGATGAAAGAGTATTGATAATAGAATTTCACAAAGTTTAAAGATGATTCTTGATAAATTTGGCAGTTTGATATCCTGGGAGCTTCTCTCATGATAATCTTGCTGCACTCTTTTGGCTCTCTGGTGTTTTGGCTACATTCTCCTTCCTTTTGGAGATGTCCCGACTTTTTCTCTCTTTCTTTTATCTCTCTTGCTCTCTTTTGGGAAGGGTACGTCACAAGCTCCTTCATCTTGGAGATGTTTCGATCCTTTTTTGACGATATTGGCTCATGGGTTAGAGATTTTTTGGATGATAGCTGAAATTAAATATCTTTTAGGGATTGTCGAGAGGTTCATCGCATCTGCCTTCATCTCGACAGTGCTTTGGACTTTCCCTGGAAGGATCCGTCACAAACTCCGTCATCTTGGAGATGTTTCGAATCTTCTTTGGCCCCGGGGGTCTATTCGCCTAATTCGCCTTCATCTTGACGACAGGTGAGAGATCCCTTTTGCGGATATTTAATGGCAGCTTAGGTGATTCTGAGGAGATAGGGTTTTGATGAATGCTCTCTTTTTCTAGCGCTCAGGATATTTTCACTGCCTCGTTTTTACAAGAATAGCCTTTAAAGATGTGCCATTGACTGCGATCAATATCGATCATTTATGGCTTTTCAATAACATTGAATTTTCTTTTCTGGCCATATCAAAGACTTATCCTTCATCCTTTTGGTTGGCCAATAGAAAGAATTTGAATTTTGAGTCTCTTTTCGAAAAAGCTTCACTCTTTTGGAAGTAATGCTGAAGGTAAATTGAAATAAAGATTCGTGCAATAAAGATTCTGAAATCAACAAACAAATTGATAAAATTTTCTTGAAATCCTTGGTGAAAGTGAGTATTTGAAATCCGGCTCAACACATCCGTGACGAAAATTCTCCTCTCTTTTTCCCCAAAAAGAGAGACTCAGGCTTAGCCCTTACCTGAATGGGAAATGGGAAATACTCCTCTCTTTCCTGAAGAGGAGGTGTTTGCAAAACGAACTTTCGAAGAGAAATTGAGCTTTCGTCAAAGCTCCATAATATTAGGCTTCTCTTATGGAAAAGGGGTCGATAATAGTGAGGTCTGAAAATTGGGTCATGAAAGGAACGAGTCCATCACACTCTCCCTGCAAAGAGGGTCCTTCATGATGAAGATGGCCTAGTATGAAATTGGGGGGTCACAAGAAAAGCGAGTCTCCGTCGAGCCTCTCCCTTAAAAAGGGTTTCTCGTGTGAAATTGGAAATTGTTTTGCAAACGGTTCACAAAGACGTGAGTCCCTTCAAACTCTCCCTAAAAAGGGGCTAAGTGAACAAATTGGATAGCATGCGAAAAGAACGAGCTCCCTCGAACTCTCCCTAAAAAGGTTCTCTCGCAAGAGAAAATGATTGGAATTGGATATTGAGATTGATTGACCCAAAGGTCGAAATTGAAAATTGGAAAATTGGTTGTTGGAAATTGAATGACCCGAAGGTCGAAATTGGATGACCTGACGGTCGAAATTGAGAATTGAATGACCCGAAGGTCGAAATTGTGAATTGAGTGACCCGAAGGTCGAAATTGAGAATTGAGTGACCTAAAGGTCGAAATTGAGAATTGAGAGACCCGAAGGCCGAAATTTGGAAATTGAGTGACCCGAAGGTCGAAATTTGGAAATTGATTGACCCGAAGGTCGAAAATTGGAAATTGATTGACCCGAAGGTCGAGAATTAGAAATTGATTGACCCGAAAGTCGAAAATTGGAAATTGGTAATTGAAATTGAGAATTGGAAATTGGGTGACCCGAAGGTCGAAATTGGAGAATTGCCTAATTTGAAGATTTAAATTGAAATTTGGAGGGCAAAATATCAAATTTGAGCAATTGACAGACACTGACGATTGAAACGACTTGGATCAATCAAAGGAGAATGATGAGTTCGAGTCAGAGCTCGAATAAAATATAGAGATCACAAGTCGGAACCCGGATCAACAGAAGAAAATGAAGAGCTCGCATCTGAGCTCGAATGAATAGAGAGATCTCGAGTCGGAACCCGGATCAACAAAAGAAATGAAGAGCTCGCATCTAAGCTCGAATGAATAAAGAGATCTCGAGTCGGAACCCGGATCAACAGAAGAAAATGAAGAGCTCAAGTCAGGGCTCGAGTAAGGTAATGAGATCACGAGTTGGAACCCGGATCAACAAAGGAAAATGAAAGGCTCGAATTAGAGCTCAAATAAGGTAATGAGATCGCGAGTCGGAACTCGGACCAACAAAAGAAAATGAAGAGCTCAAATCAGAGCTCAAATAAGATAATAAGATCACGAGTCGGAACTCGGATCGACAAAAGAAAATGAAGTGCTTGAATTAGAACTTGGATAAGACAAAGAGATCTCGAGTCGGAACCCGGATCAACAAATAAAAAGAGCTCGAATATGAGATCGAATGAGTAAAGAGATCTCGAGTCGGAACCCGGATCGAAAAATAAAAAATGAAGAGCTCGAGTTAGAGCTCGAATGATGAGATCTCGAGTCGGAACCCGGATCAACAGAAGAAAATGATTTGAATAAAACCCGAGTCGGAACTCGGTTTTCCAAAAAATTAGGATTTTGAAAATGTACAAGTTTGAGTACTGAATTTTGAAATAATACCAGTTCGAGCGCTGGGTTTTGATTCAGTACTGGCGATTATCTTCCATTTTGAATCATTTAGGAATTGTGATGGGACTGTTTGTTGAAATCCCAATACTGACCGGATTGTTGTTAATGCGGTTGAATGCAAATGAATATGAATTGATGCCTATGAATGCACACGTGCGTGAAATGAGGAATTTGTTTATCCTGCCTGCATACAGAAAAAAGAAAAAATTTAAAAATGCCCCAATGTAACTGGGAAAGAAAGTTGGATCATTATTTAGAGGAAACAGGAAGGATTACAAGAGGAGAATAAATGTTTCAAGTATAAAACTTTTTCAAGTGTCGAGCATTAATAGGATCTGGCAATTCTACCCCATCTGCATTGATGAGCCGATATGAGTTGCGGGGTAATGCTTCTTTGACGACATATGGGCCTTCTCAATTCGGTGACCATTTGCCGCCGGGACGATGCTTGAGATAAGCTGTGGATCGAAGTACTAGATCATTGACTCTGAATCTTCTTTCGAGGATAGACTTTGCATATTGCCTGGCTACTCTCTAACGATAGGACTGAGCATGCTCTGCTGCTTTTAGCCTTCTCTCGTCGAGTAAGTCTAGCTGCACTAGTCGCTGCTGCTGTTATTGATCAAGAGGTAATTGCAGAAGTGAAGCAAATTTCAAAGCAGGCTTCTGACCATGTAGCGGCAATACTACTTCTGTTCCATAGACCAATTCTGATGGAGTAGCATTCGTTGGAGTGCGAATGGTGGTCCGGTAGGCCCATAATGCATCGTGGATCCTCTCATGCCAGTCACGGTCTGTTTCCACAGTGCGTTCCAAGATACGAATTAAAATTTTGTTGGTGGCCTCTGCTTGACCATTCCCTTGGGGATAATATGGAGCGGAAAAATGATGATAGATTTTGAACTTTGAGCACTATGTCTTCATTTTTTCATTCTTGAAATGACTGCCATTGTCTGACACGATGTCATGTGGGATGCCGAAACGGCAAAGGATGTTCTTGTGAATGAAAGAGACCACGTGTCGGCCTTCTACTGTGCGAAGAGTGATAGCTTCTACCCACTTGGTGAAGTATTCTGTTGCGGCAAGGAAGTATTTGTGGCCATTTGAAACTGAAGGAGTGATGGGACCGACGACATCGAAGGCCCACATGGAGAACGGCCATGGAGAAACAACATATTGCAAATAAGTTGCCGGAGCATGGATGGAAGGTGCGTGTATTTGGCATTGCACACATTTCTTCACATAAAGATAACAGTCTTGTTGCATGGTTTTCCAGTAGTAACCTGCTCTGATGATCTGTTTGACAAGGGTTTGGTAGCCGACGTGGCCACCACAAATGCCTTCGTGTGCTTCTCGCACGACTTCTTTGGCTTCGTCTTCGTCTAAACATCTAGAATACTCTGAACTGAATCCTCGACGATAGAGGACATTGGCCAAAATGAAGTATCGAGTAGACATACGCTGGATTGCTCACTGTTCTTTCTTTGAGAGTTCTGGAGGAAATTCGCCAGTTTCTATGAAAGTTTTGATATTGTAATACCAAGGCTTCTTCTTTTGCTCAGCTTGGTGTACTCGTTTCGCTGGAAGGAAAGCAGGTTGGTCAAGTCTACCAATTTCGAAGGAGCGACAGGATTCTTCATTTCTGAATGCCATAATGGAGCCTAAACTGGCTAGGCTATCGGCCACTTGATTAAAATCTCTCTTGATATGGAAGAGCTGAAATTCTTCAAACTTGTTGACAAGAGCTGAAACAATTTTCTGATAGGGAAATAGCTTCTGATCATTGACCTGCCATTCGGCTCGAACTTGATTGACAACGAGTAATGAGTCGCCATAGGCATGCACTCTCTTAACCTCGAAGTCTAGTAGAATTTTTAGACCTTGAATCAAAGCTTCATACTCAGCCATATTGTGAGTGCATTGGAAATCTAACTTGAGAGAAAATGGAATCATCTCCTTTTCTGGAGTGATTAATAGAATTCTGATGCCTATTCCAGCCACATTCTTGGAACCGTCGAAGAATAAATTCCAAACCGGATATCGCTGGACGTTGTATATTTGCTCATCTGGGAAATCATCTTCGGCTTTCACCTCTTCTGCCAAAGGAAAATCTGCCAATTGATCTGCAATTGCTTGGCCTTTGATTGATTGCTACGAGACATATTCTAAGTCATACTGCATCAGTAAGACTTGCCATTTTGCGACCCGTCCGCTTAGGAAAGGTTGCTCCAAGATGTATTTGAGAGGATTAAGTTTGGACAAAATTTTGACTTCAGATGCTAGCAGGTAGTGTCTTAGCTTTTGACACATCCATACCAGAGCTAGGCAGGTCTTCTCTATTTGAGAGTATCTCTTTTCATAGTCTATGAAAGTCTTACTCACATAATAAATGGCATGCTCTATCAAGTTGTCTTCTTTATATTGCGCCAAGAATCCGCCGCATGCGACTTGATTGACTGAGATGTATAACAGAAGAGGTTTTCCCAATTCAGGCGGCTTCAAGATAGGAGGATTGAGAAGATACTTCTTGATTCGATCGAACGATTGCTGACACTTTGGTCCCCATTCGAACTTCACTCCTTTTCTGAGTAAGTGGTTGAAGGGCTCACATCTCATCGCCAAGTTGGAAATAAACCGCCGAATTGATTGCATGCGTCCCTGAAGGCTACGCAACTCTTTGAGATTTTTCGGGGGTGGCATATCAATGATAGCCTTTGCTTTGGCTAGGTCGACTTCAATCCCTTTTTTGCTGACCAGAAATCCTAATAGTTTGCCGGATTCGACTCCAAAGACACATTTTTGCGGGTTAAGCCTTAACTTGTAAAGAATGAGTCTCTTAAAGACTTGATCAAGCGCTTCGAGGTGATCTTCTCCCTCTTTAGATTTCACGAGGATATCATCAACATACGCATCCATGATTTTGCGCATCTGATCGTGAAAGATAACGGCCATTGCTCGTTGATATGTTGCTCCAGCATTCTTGAGCCCAAAAGGCATAACTGTATAACAGAAAGTACCTCAAGGCGTAGTGAAGGAAGTTTTTGACTGATCGCGGGCGGCCAACTTAATCTGGTTGTAGCCGGAATATCCATCCATGAAGGAGAACATGGCATGTCCTGCCATGCTATCGACTAGAAGATCGATGCTTGGAAGTGGATAGTCATCCTTCGGAGTTGCCTTATTGAGGTCTCGGAAGTCTATGCAGATCCTTACTTTGCCACTTTTCTTTGGGACAACGACGATATTGGCTAACCAATCTGGGTAGTCAATAGGTCGGATAAATCCTGCTTTGAGCAAATCTTCAAGTCCCTCTTTGACTTGTTGTTCTATCCTTGGATCCATTTTTCTCAGCTTCTGCTTAACTGGCTTAGCATCTGGCTTCAAGACAAGACGGTGTTTGACTAATTTTGGGTCTAAGCCCGGCATATCTTCATATGTCCACGCGAACACTTCTTGATGTTGCTTGAGAAAATTAGTGAGCCTTTCCTTTTCTTCCGGACTCAGACCGGTTCCGATCTGGAGAATTTTGGGATCTTCCTCTAAACCGATATTGACATCTTTAGTAGGATCTTGTACTAGAGGAGATGGTTCGTCCTGCTTCTGAACAACGGCGAACTCTGGTAATTCCTGAAGAGACTGATCATATTCTGCACAATCATCTGACTGCTTTGCACTCTTGCCATCTTCGGTGCTTGCCTTGACTCTGTGGATTGCCGTCGACTTCTGGAAAGCCTTTGGATTGAGAACGAGTTTTTTGATTGCTCGGGAAGACATTCTAAAATTTTTGGATGAAAAATTTGGTTCAGATAAATCGGCCTATAGTAAGACAAGCAATCATTTGAAGAGAACCATGCATAAAATGGCATTGAATTATAAAATGAAGAGATAGATAGAAAGGGAGTAAATGGCATCCGGATAGATAAAGAAACTTGGAATTTTATTGATTGAATTGATCAATGACATTTGATAAAATGAGACATTTATTTTGGAAAGAATGGAAAGAAATAACAAATGGTCTTTATTGTGCCCCTTTGACAAAAATAGTCTTCTTTGATGAGCTTCCTCCGGAGAACCTCAGTCCTGCTCTGTGGGGGCGATGCTTCTAGATCACTGGCTCGATGCGGCCATCCTCGTTCTTGCCGAGTCCTTTGAAGGGTTGATAATCATGTTTCAGGAGCAAATCGAATCCCTTTCTTGACTTCATGAATTGAGGAAACAAGGGATGATCCTTAATAGCGTTGTAGTTGATTCGGCCTCCAACCTTGAAGAATTAAGGACCTCTCCATCGGGTCATGGCTACCGTGTGCGGAGATGGTTCTGATGATGCCTGAAGTATTTCTCGATTCTCTCCGAGATTGATCTCTTCACTTTCCCTGATGCTGGAAATATCCGCGTTGAATGATGGCTGGGGAATCATGGGCTGTGGGAGCCTTTCTTCTGGGTCTTCTCCCAGTATTGTGGTAATCATTCCACCTTTTGACAACTTCACACATTGATGTAGGGTGGAAGGCACTGCATTTGCATTATGAATCCACGTCCTTCCGAGCAGCAAGTTGTAGGTAGGTGGTACATTAACCACGTGAAAAAGGACAGAGTGCACCGAGTAGTTGATGAATACCTCTAGAAATATCTTGCCCTTGGCTGTTTGACCATGGTTGTCAAATCCATATATAGTGATGGGATCTGGAATATATTCTTCGTCCTTGATCCCTAATGCCTTTGCTGTCATCTCAGGACAAATATTGAGGTTACTGCCTCCATCGACCAGCACATGCAGTACCGTCATTCCCCTGACTCGAATGACAATGTACAAGGCATTATTATGAAACGAATGAGGCTTTGGAAGGTCCTCATCCGAGAAGGTGATCGGCGCATTGGTCATGGCAGAGTTCACAATCTGTGCCATGTCTTCAGGAGAGGTACTGGGCTTAACTTTGATTTTCCTGAGTAAATCTTCCAGTACTCGCTGGTGCTTGCTAGAATTTTTGGCTAAATCAAAGATGGAAACATTGGACAGAGCGGTCAGAGGCTTCTGACTTGAATTTTCCGGCCTGGGTTTGATAATTTGCTTAAAGAAGTCAGGAGTTCCCTTTGACTTGGAGGCTGACTTTACAGGTGCTTCCGAAACTTTCATTTTGCCGAATGCTGAAATTAAGTCCATCTTCTTAGAATCTGGACCTGCTTGTCGAAGCACTGACACCTGATGTTGAACTTGGAGATCTTGTGCAGAGCAAGGTTTGATGTGCTCATGCGGTAAGAATGGTTGTGCCGACACTACTGCTGTGGTGTGTGGAGGAAAGGGTTGATTGAGAATATCCATTTTCTCTTCTTCTTCTTCTTCCACTAAAAGATTTTTTTCAATGAGGTCTTGCACGATGTTTTTGAGAACAAAGCAGTTCTCGGTGTTGTGTCCCACTGTCCTGTGGAACTTGCAAAATTGATCTCTCCACTTCCCCATGGGCACAGGGGATCTGCCAGTCTTGGCAACTTGACCATTTCCTTTGATAGCATATACTCGAGCACATCCTCGAGTGATTGGTCTAGGGGAGTAAATTTTTTGTCGTAACTCCATCCTTCATGTCTAGTCTTCTCACGCAGTTTCGGCCCTTGATCCTGCTGAGGAGGCTTGCTATATTGAGGGGCAGGTTTTGCTTTCTGATCTTTGTTGTTTGAGCTGCCTGCACCGTAGCAGTAATCCCTTTTCTGCCCCTTGTGCTGATTTCGACATTTGTTGTTGCTGTTGGTAGAATAAGTAAAGTGAGCTTTCTTCTTCTGCTCACCTTGGGAGTTGCCCTTGGAAAAGGTGAAGCCTTCATAGACTCCATTTTCCACACTCAGTTCGAGCCATTCGGCTCGTTCAGTCAACTCAATGAAGGTCCGGGATGGTGCAGTGGAGATCAATCCTCTTAATGGCTGCGAAAAGTTGTTGAGGATTAGGGACAATGCATGCCTTTCCGAGATAGGATCTCTCATTTTGTTGCAGGCTGATCTCCATCTGTGAATGAAGTCTCGTGCCTTTTCATTCTCATTCTGCCTGAGATTGCAGAGATGACTTAATGTAGGCAGCGCTTCTGTGTTGAATAAGAAGCGTTCAATAAACAGATTTACAACTTTGTCGAACTCCTTGAGCTCGATGGGGTTGATATGCTCAGCATACCACTTAGCTGCAACTCCCTCCAAGCTGCGGGGAAAGCATAAGAATAGTGCTCTGTTGTCCCTTTTGAACCGAGAGCATTCTGCAAAGAAAGTGGCGAGATGAGCTTTTGGGTCGCCAGAACCGTCGAACTTGATAAATTTTCGGGGAAGATTCTCCAGATCATCATCCCCTTCTAGGCCATCGTAGAAGTTCTCACTGGTGAAGACTTTCTTGCCCTTGTCGCGGGCTTGGAGATTCTTAACAACTCGGGCCATTTCCTTGAACTGTACTTACAAGGGTTCTTCTGCATCTCGGCTTTTTAATCTGCGGCTTTTACTTTGGCCGCGTTTCTGAAATGCTGGAGGCACTTCATATTTTTCATCCGTATCTTCAATGGAGTCTGATTTATCTGAGATTTTTTCTAGCTGGATCTGCTTTTTGGAAGCCTTCTTACCCCTGCGACCATGGAACTTTTCTCTAAATGAATTCCTTTCTGAGCTGGTCCCGGGCTGCTCATTCATCATTTTATTCATCATCTTGCGAAACATGGCATACATTTGAGGGTCTATGCCATCGTCTTCTTGTTGCTGCTCTTGACTCTTCTCGGATCGAGGGGAATCCATCTCTTCTTCCGAGGCTGACGAATACTGCGGTGTTGTTGTTCTTTTGCCTGACCTTGTTTGCACCATCAAATGCTGTAGACGCTCTCTTGCAGGGCAAAGACCCGATTAGGCTCTGTAGGAATTGGTTTTTTGGAAGAAATATTTGCTGAAAATATGGTAGACAATTTGAAAAAGATATCCCATTACTAGGGACTGAGTCGTCGCAGAAATCACGACAATTGTGTTGTCATTCTTTTTGCAAAGGAAATAAACAACGAAAATATGCCTTGTTACCTAGGCGAGGTCATCAAACCACAATGGAAAGAGAGAAAATTTTATAGAAATGAGGAAAATATGATTTTATTAATCTTGACAAAGAGGTGGAGGACAAACAATTTGCCACCATTCATGATAGTCGGCAGACACTCTAGGACCAGGAAAGATTTTAAGAGAGACAAAGGAATCCCAGCCGTAGCGGGCAGAATGATATGCCCCGGACCATTGCGCGGAGGTGAGATCGAACTCTGCCATAGCTTCTGATAACAGTCGGGCTTCGACATACTGCTGCCTCTGGGAGAATTGTCGAACACATCTCTCTGGTTGGTAGTAAGTGCAGAAGAATGGTCCCAGCAACTTGAACCGCTTGCCATAAGCGTACGTATATATGGGAGGGGATAGTTGCCGATCAAAATACTCTCAAACTATGTCATCTTTCTGAATGTTGTTGATCATAGACCGGTACTGCGATACTGGAAGGAGTTCTTGACCATTGTATCTGAAAGAGCTTGCTCGGACTGGAACATGCTGGAAGAACCAGGACTGAAGTGCGTAGATGCATCCTTCAACTAAAATGGATTCTCCAAGTGAGAATCGAGTCAGACCTCGATATAGGAAAGCAAGCGCCGCCATGGCTATGGAGAGGCGATTGGTTTGCCGACTTCCCCATCTTCTCATAAGTTGGATTATTCTGGTGTCCATGTAGTTTTGTCCATCTAGAAAGAGGGATAATCCTACAGTGCACAGAACCATTGCATTATGAATCCTTTCTTTAGTTGTCCTGGATAGTGAACTGACTTCAACGAAGGTCCCGTACTGGCGGTACAACTCAAGTAGGTCAACATATTCGTTGCCGTCCAATTGGATCAGGAGCCAGGATCGGCGGCCTGTCATACAAGCTAAGGAGTCTCGGGGGTCCAAACCCTTGACATTGATCAGGAATTGATGCTCTAATGGATCGCTTGGTTGACCGGCTGGTTCTGGTAACCCCATGATTTCTGAAAATTCATCCATTAAAACAGTCATTTCTACCCATGGGAACCAGAAGGTACACGTCCGTGGATTCCATCGCTCCGCCATTGCATGGATCAGGTTGCCATTGATGGTCTGCTTTCCGACTGCTGATGCCAGTTCTAATCCGCACTCGCTCAAATGATCCAGAAACATTCGGGAAAAGCTTTTTAGCCAGGAATAGTACCATCGGGAAATGAAAGTTCTGGTGTTGAGGGCTCAATGTTCAGAACGACCTTGTCGTACCTCGTAGGAGATGTGACCTTCAGGAAAGATAGGATTGACTTGACTGGATGTCATCGAACTGAAAACAGAGAAAGACCCAGAATGAGACTTAGGGAAATGTGAGAAATTTTGAAAAAAAAATTTGCAGGCAGGATAAAAATGCAGCTGGAAATTCGAGATCCAGTAGAAAGGTAGAATGTAAAATCACCTGGAGTTTTGGAAGAAATGGGATATTTGAGAAAATCATCCAGGGTTTGAGAAAATAAAGGAAAAGATGAGAAATATGGAAATTTGAAAAATATTTTGGGAAAATGTAAGGAAATAGAGGTAATCATACAAACAATCACATCTTGCACAAACATTTATGCACATATAGCACTCCCTAAAAGGCTGACTCTAGATGCAATATTTTGAAAACAGTTGTAGGACCTTAATCCTAACTCTAGGTTCAGATCATCTTTGTCCAATCCAGTTATGTCGATATACCCGAATCGAAATTCGAGGTACGTGGCATATAATTCCAACTTCGATTCTAAGGTAAGGTTTTCCAACATCCTTGAGCGCCTACCGATATACTTCGGACTGTGGCCCGCGGTACGTGGTAGGGGGGTGTTAACCCAACTAATTGGCCCAGTTGTGAGGCTCTGTCCCGAACTAGGGTTCTAGAAGAGAGCCCAGCAACGTGAAGACCGGGTAATGATAGGTAATGGAGTTTTTAAAAAGATGATCACATGCAAGAAATAGAGGGCTCTAAATCCTAGAGAGATAGATTTTGAAAACTTTGAAGAAGCATACATTGTTTGCATTCAGATCCTAAATTGAGGAGAGTTGTATTTAGACCTAAGTCTATGTGAGCATGAAAATATCTCCTCAATCTGGTCCTACCAAACCATGCCTAGTCTATATGCAGTTAATGTCAGCTAGGTCAGAATCTAGGCTCCTAGGTTCGCATGATATCAAAAGTAAAGAGCTGACATTTTGTGATTTTGATAATTAAACTAAGTCAAGCACAATTTAAGTCAGACAAGGACAGGTCCCATCACGGTCGCCAAACCTGTTATCGTCGCAAAATTTTTCCCGTCTTCCCTTCCTTGCGAAAGAGAGAGAGGGAAACGCTTTCTGCGCTTCAAACTTGACCGGATTTTGGAAATTGTTTTGAAATACTCGCCTCCGTTTTGAAAATTGTGGGAAAATCCATGGGATGGGGCTCGACCTGTCGGTACGAGGTTCGACCGTTCCTACCGCCTTTAACAGGGGTAATCGAACCAAGGACCAAAATTTTGCTTGACTTAGTTAAATCATCAAAATTGTGTTCTATCCTAGATGCACAGAGAATTCAGGCATGTGCTATGAAGTTTTGGAAAATGGAAGTAGGAAAAACATGATGTATGCTTGGAAAATATTTGGAGTTGAAAGTTATTTCTCAAGAAAAAGATGAAAGTCAATTTCTCAGGAAACTCTGATGAAAAGATTTGAAATCTTGAGAAAGTTTATAAAAACTTGGGAAAATCATGAATGATTGGAAGTCCTGGGAAAATAAAAGTGATTCTTGAGAAAAAGGTAATCATTTGAAAAGGGAAACACTTCTCAGGAAAACTTGGACTTTGAGAATTTTCTTAGGAAAATGATGAAAAATTTATAGGAAAACTCATTGGAGAAGTAAACTTAACTTGGGAAATTGAAATCCTGAGAATCTTAGCCTTGAAAATTGATTTTTGATTCTTGAGAAATATTGGGAGACTCTTTTTTAAAATCTTAAGAAAATGACATTCTCCAGGGAAAATCAAGGGAAGACTTGGATTTCAGAAATCCAACTTAGAAGTTTCTTAAGAGACTGGTTTCCATGGAAAACTGTGAAAACTTAACTTGGGAAAACCGATTTTGGAAAATCCTCAGAGTTTCTTGAGAAATCGATTTCTTTGAGAAGGAAGTTTTCTTAAGAAGATCATGAGAAAACCAATGATTTCATGATGCAAATGATATGACTGAATGAATGCACTTTGAAAGATTTTCTAAGAGATTTGTTGGAAAAATGTGCATTAAGTCAAAATAAATACTTCACATATTCTGACTGTAGCCATGAATATGTTCAGAGTTTAATTGATTTAATGCACAATACTTTGAAAATATTAGAAATATGATGTGCATTTTAAGATAGCCTAAGAGTGTAGGCTCAATGTGACTAGTAGAAAGATGATGGATCTGGGTCTCGTCCATATTCCGACTAGGGCCGTAAATATGGACTCCACCGAGTTCATCAACTCCCTAAGAGTTGGTGCACGTGCCATTCGTGAACATCCATAGTGCTTTTGAAATAAAAATGCATGAATCATATAAGCAGGATATTGCATAAATTTAAACTATATGATATGCATCTTAGTCTAAGCAGGAAATTAAAATCTTATTCCAAAATTTACATTATTACATCACTAAATAAATGGAATAAAATGAAATTGCAGACTTCAGCTCCCTCTTTTGAATGTCCCTGCTAAACTTGAAATGGGGTTAGTTCAAATATGTGGGTTTTTCCAAGATTTTCCAATAATATTATGAAATTATTGGATTTAATTGGATATAAACCCTATTCTCATGCTTTCTTGATATTTGAAATGATGAAAATGCAAGAAATTCGGTGGAAAATAGTTTGAAATTCGGAATTGGGGTCAAAATGATCAAAATACCCCTAATTATAAAGTTATACCTTTAAAATTAGGTTTTTTTTTTTGAAGGAGAATTTGGTAAAATTGAGATTTTGAAATTCAAATTGAATCAAATGATGATGAAATGCAGTAAGAGACATGATGACATTCTGCTAAAAACATTAAGACTGTAAAATCAGAATTTGATATTTTGCAATTTATCCAAAATAACGAATTTCGCTTGTTTTTCGCTTGGATCCGGGTCCTGCGGGGCCTTGTTTTGATATTATGGCTAAACCGAACCTCAAATGGATTCAAAATTACACCAAATTCGGTATGAAGCAGCTACCTACTCTGATAAACAGCCTAGAATGCTAAAATTCACGAAATGATATGATTTAAATGCTAACATTTGAAGAAAATCTTAAAAAGAGTGGATTTTGCCTATGGACCCGAACCAAATGCAATGCTTAATATGATAATGCAATATTTACACCATGAAAACTTCTGATATTTTGCAGACTGCTAAAGGACTCAAAATGAAACATTTTTGGTTTTTACAGCCTCGGGATTTGAGCCATGTTGAGTTCGGTAACATGGATTTGGTTCTGACAGAGGTAAAAATCGACCTAATCTAATATAAAATGCTAAATAAACAGAACCAGCCATGGACATTTCTAATATTTAACAGAGACACTCACGACACCTATATGGACAACTTTCATGTTCATGACTTTGGCATTTTATCAACAGAAACACAGATAAAAATATAACTTTTTCTGCCTAAATCAACAGGACAGACAAATGTGATAAAACAGAGGACTGACACAAAAAATCCGAGACAGGTATCACAGCTGTTCTAAAACTCACAAAATTCCAGACCCAAACAAAGGACATCTCGGACATAACTTTCACTTTTTACAGTTTTGGATTTGGAGCAACACAAAAAGAGAACCCGTAGCCCTAAGTCGATCCAAAATCTCAGAGGCCCAAATCAGGCTCTGACACATGTCCCGAACTCTCGGATTTTTTCAGATATTAGAAAAAATCCGAAAACTCGTAGAAAATCATGTTAAAAACTAGACATTTGCCAGAGTTCATAACATCTTTAGGATGGAAAATCGGATCTCCCATAAGGGAGAACTAGATTTTACAAGTCGGAAAAGATATTTTAAAATGCATCCCGAGTAGTAAAACTCTCCCTACCTTTTTTAACGTTTACCATAGTAAACGAATTCAAATACTTCCGAATTTTTTGCACAGTTCTAGGGACACCTAAGTGCACATTTCATGATTTGTTCGGAATTTTTAATAAAAATTACACACATAAAATGACGTATGGACTGACTGACAAAAACAGAGAACTACTAAAAATGAGCAGAATTGAAATAAATGTTAAATTAATCCTAATTAATTCATGAAACATGCTAAATTGATAAAATAAAATGCAAATTAAATCTAGCTAAATGCATGAATGCTAAAATCATCAAGGAATCATAATCATATATTTTTATATATGTCATTTTATGAGAATAGCTTAATCCATCTCTCGGATGAGCTCTTTCTTCAAACGACTCCCGAATCGAATTATGAAATCAAATCAAGAGGAAAAGAGGTGCACCTTGCTTCGTTAGGTAGCGTTGAAGCTCTTGAAAGGGACGGCTATCACGAGCTTCGTTCGTCCTCCGATCCGGGCTTCGGATGATTCACCAAGATCGACCCACTGCACCTTCTTCACTGAGCCAAAGGGGGCGTGAATTCCCAAAGTTCAAAATCGAACTCTCAAGAAGGCTAGGTCGAATTTCTAAGTCCAAAAGGAGTTCTCAAAAAATGGTCTCTCTAGGCTGGGTGTGGAGCCTTGTTTTTATAGATTTTTCTGAAAAATTTTGAATTTCAAACAGGCTCAATCTGAGCCCTCCATGTGGCACCATCTCAGGGGGTGTTTTTTTTATTTTTTTGAGAAAATAAAATAGGAAATTTTTCAAAATTTGGGTCTGCTTGATTTTCTCTGCAGGAAGCTCTCAGATGGTGCCACCTCAGAGGGTGCTACCTGGGGTTTGAAATTCAAAATTTGCCTTTTGTAGGGAGCCCTCAGGTGGCGCCACCTCATGAGGCTATTTTTATTAAAATAAAATAAATAAAAGAAAGGAAGCCAAGTGGGGCTCTGGATTGGCGCCACATCAAAAGGTGTTCTGAGGTGTAAAGTTGGAAACAATAAGAGCATGCCATGTGGCACCATCTCTGGAGGCTCTTGTCTACTTTTTATGGACAGGACAACACATGACACTTGGCATCTCAGGATGATCTTTGGAATGACATATGGCGCATGATGGACATGTTGGATACTGACACATGGCAGATAAATGAGATGACATGTGGCGGCTTCTTAAGGTAGCTCCACATTGACACTTGGCATGGAAATGGGAGGAGAGAGAAAAGACAAGTGGCACTAATCCAGGGGACAAGGCTCCTATATTTTTGGGTTTTTCAAAATTCAAATTTTTCAAAAGAAAAGTTTATGTGACACCACCTTAGTGTGGGTCCCACATTGCTTCTTTATTGAAATAAGGACAAGACAACAACCTCTTTTTGGAATTTTCATAAAATCTGGACTAATTGGTAAAACAGAAGTTTTTGGAAAGAGTTGCCCTCTGTAGGGCGATTTTGTAAAAGGAAGACACTTGAAATAGCTGACAAAAGGCAAAATCTGAGTTGAACTTTATTGAAAATTATCCAGATTGTTTTCCTGAGGAAATATTTTGAAATTCAGAGCCCTGGGGGTAAAATGGGAAGAATTGATAATTTTGAAGACCCAGGGTTTTGAAATCAATTTTGAAAAGAGTTGAAATTCTGATCTGGATTGGGAATTTTGAAATCAAGAGTTCTGGACCTCGAAATGACATGCTGTGCAGTGCAGTGATATGAGATGCTCATGCAATGATATGCAATGCCATGTCTTATGCAATATAATCTTGAACCGAGACTTGGAGATGCTTGTCTTCTGTCAGGAATAAAATTTTGAACATCTGAGCTAAAAATAGAGAAATTTTGAGAGTTGCAGATGCAATTTAGATTTATGTAAGGTCCGGGCTCAGAAAATGACCATTTTGCCCTCCGGCGATTTTAAAGGCTGAATGATGATGCTTGGTGAAGATGTCGGGGAGGTGAATGAAAATTTGGGGTGTTTACAGGAGGGTGGCAATTCAAGCCACTAAAACAGCATGACAAGTTGCAGAAGCAAACGGAAGCGGCCCAAGATTAGGGCACGGATGGGCAGCATCGGTAGATTTGTGAGGAGGCAATGATGAAGATCCTACTGATGATCCCGCCTCACCTACCTACACTCCTACCTTATCTACCTATACTCTTGTTTCACCAACCTACACGCATGTTTCTTCCTAGTATGACCTGAATGCTCCTCCTACGACTTACCTTTAGCCGATGCAAAGGAGTTTAGAGAAAGAACCAAGCTTCGAATGGATTGAAGAGTGATATAGCGAAGCATTTAAGAATATTTAGCTTATTTAGTCTAATCTAATTATCTTTTGTCTTGCATTATTTTTCTTCTTGCTTGCCTAGTGATATTTTCTTTACATGTAACAAAATGATTAATGAAATAAATACTTTTACTATATGAGTATCATAATTGTTGCATGTGATAAAATCTTGTGTGGATATAAATGATGCAAATAAGGATAAGCTATTTATATGATAAATTCAATGTAGCATACATGACCACTCGTAGAAGGACATCTTATATATCTAAGACTATTGTAGCTACTAGATGAGAGAGGGGACAACTCGATGCAGCAACTGCGTATGGGGAGCCCCTTGCCGGACCATTTTGAAGGATGCCTTCATCATCCTCCACCTCGAAAGGTGCACAAGTTCATAGAATGTGTTCATCTTTTCATACTCATAAGCGGCATGCTCTACGTGAGGGTGGAGAAGAGAGTATGGAGATCTCTCAAGGATCACCAATGGGAAGCGCAACAGGAGAAAGTGCAAGGATACCTTCGGAGTATACCATGAACCACATTCTTTACGAACTCTTGCAAATGACCTAAGCTCAACAAAGTCAACCCCAAACGATTATTTTTGGCATCACCTCATGGATGAAAAGGTTCAAGAACATGCAACCTCCACTTTTTTATGGCACTCCTGATGGTGTCACAGAAGAGAATTGGCTCATGCGGGTGAAAAAGGCCTTGGATGTCATTCAGTGTTTATAGGATCAAAGGGTATGGATAGTTGTGTCGAATTTGACCAACGATGCAAAGCACTAGTGGAAAAGGTAGGACACATATTTGCCTTGGTCTACCTTTGTGAAGAGATTCTACAAACAATTCTTCTCGAAGTGCCAGAGAGTAAAAAAGAAAGAAGAATTTAGGAAGCTGGAGCAGGGCGATATGATCGTGACCCACTATACAACTTGTTTTAACTTTCTTTCTCATTTTGCCAAGTCCTTGGTGGCGAATGAGAAAGAAAAGTGCAGGCGATTTGAGACGGGCTTGAAACCCAAAATTTTAAGGTTGGTAGGGCCACAACAGATAAAGAAATATAGTCAGCTCATAGACTACGCCTCCAGGCATGAATTTTGGGAATTGATGATAAAAGAGAAGCCCCAAAAGAAAGAAAAGCCTAAGAATGAAGATAGTGATGTGACGTAACAAAGTCCTCTCAAAAGAAAATTCAGCATAAAGGAAGATTCCAGAAGAAGAACAAGAGGCAATATGAAAGTCAAACCCTTGGTCAAAAACAGGGTAAGCAACTCAAGAATGTGGGAGGCCAACAAGCAAAAAGGCAAAAGATATAGAAGTTGTCCTAATCGAACAGTGCATGCAGGACTTGTGGTCTCCAGAGGCACGAGAGAAAATGTGACCTAAGGAATGTCAAGTGCTTTAACTGCCAGCAGATGGGTTACTATGCCAATGATTATCTGCAACCTGATCAGAGAAGAAGTGCACCCCCAAAGCAAAAGTCTGTGGTACCAGGTCACGCTTATACAATTGCTCTTTAAGAAGTTCTTGCTAGCCCTGAAGTGGTTGAAGGTACACTCCATATTTCTGGTATTCTAACACATGTGTTGTTTGACTATGGAGCTACACATAGTTTTACTACCTCAACTTTTGATAAATTGTTGTTGATTACACCTTCACGATTGAGTGTTTCCTACTTGATTGAAACACCTATAGGTAAGTCCACCGTAGTGGATACTGTGTATAACAATTGTATAGTAAAAATAGAAAATTGTGAGTTATTTGTGAACTTATTGCAACTCGATTTCAAAGACATAGACGTTGTTCTTGGCATGGATTGGTTGGTGGACCATCATACCACCATTGGTTGTAGAAAGAAGTGTATCAATTTTTAAACCCCTCAGAGTCTAACTTTCACATATCAGGTTGTTAGAAAACCATCTAAGTCAACGATCATATCTTGCGTGAAGGCCAACAAATACATTCAAGAATGATGCATTAGATTTTTGGCCTATATGAAGACCGAAGAAAGAGAAAACATCACAATATTAGATGTAGACATAGTTCAAGAATATGCCAACTTTTTTTTGAGAAACTACTATGTCTCCCTTCTGATCAAGAAATTGAGTTTCAAATTGATCTTGTTTTGGGAACAACGTCTATTTCGAAGGCTCTTTATCAGATGAAACCTATAAAACTTAAGGAACTCAATGAGCAACTGTAAGAATTATTGAAGAAAGATTTTATTTGATCATCAGTATCTCTTTGGAGTGCTCCAATTCTGTTCAACAAGAAGAAGGATAGATCACTGCGAATGTGTATAGATTATCGATAACTGAATGCAGTGACCATAAAGAATAAATATACATTGTCATGGATTGATGATTTATTTGATCAACTTCAAGGAGTTGCATGTTTCTTGAAATTGGATCTGAGATCGAGTTATCGTCAGTTGAAGAATAAGAAAGAAGATGTGGCTAAGACAACATTTAGATCAAGATATGGCCATTATGAATTCTCGGTCATGCCTTTTGGTCTGACTAATGCACCAACAACCTTCATGAATATAATGAATAGGGTGTTCAGACTATATTTGGATAAGTTTGTGGTGGTATTTATTGATGACATACTCATTTATTCTACTACGAGGAAAAAACATGAAGAACACTTTAGGATAGTGTGAACACCCCAAATTTTTCAAAGACATATAAAATGACCATTTTGCCCCTGACTCCATCTTCTGAGAAAATCAAAGCGATTTCAAAGCTAAATTTCAGTCATTCTTCAGACTTTCTGGATTAAAAACCATAGTGATCCATTCAAAATCGTTTTTAGGTCCGAACCCAGTGTTTTAAATCCAAATCTGAGTCCCGTTGGCTGATTTCCAAATTAAAATTATAAAAATACCAAAAATGGTTCTAAATGGCTCGATTAATTCATCTGGCACTCTGTCGGATCTACAACCCTATATTTCTCAGTTCGAGGTCATAAACCTCGAATATTTCCTAAAATTCCAGATATAAACCCATTTTTTGAAGAGTTTTTCTCAAAAATCGCCTTGAGTTTTCAGAAAAACTCCCTTTTTGTAAATATTTTACAAAAACACAAAAATTAGTTTTGACCTTTTGGTTTCTCGTAAAAGTCTAGGATTTTTATTCTAAAAATACAAAAAAATGGAAAAATAACGCAAAAAACCAAAAAAATTGGAAAATTTACGAGAAAAACAAATGAGTTTAAGCTTTCTAAATCAATTCTGCTAAAAAAAAATCATTTTTAAACCATTTTTATGAAATTTTTTGTTAAGGAAGCCTTCTTTTGGAAAAACGAAAAAAATCATGAACAAAAGCTTAGAGAAAGCCCTCTCTCACCCTCAGAAACCCTAAGCCCTCCTCTTTCTGCCAAACCCCTCTCCATTTCGCTCTTCACTCTCTCGCTCTCCCGATTCTCTCCAGGGGAAACCCTTCACCATCGAAATCCCCCTCCTTCGTTCATCTTCAACCGTCGGCCCATTCCCGAAACTTCGCCCCCCTCCTTAAGAAGGGCACTCGAGGGAACCCTAAAGGCATCCACTCTTCACCCATCCACCGGCATTCTTCTCCTTTTTTTCCCTTTGCTTCAATCCTTCTCTGCTTCTCCTTCTTTCTTTGATTTCCTTCCCCACTGATTGAAGTGAGCCAACTCTGCTCCAGGAATCCTAAGCAATCCGGTGGTCGATTACGAAGCTACAGGTAAGTGATTCTTTCCTCTCTGGTTATTCTAAAATAAAAAATTTTTCCTTCCTCTTTCTTAGCATCACCTTATTCTTCTGTTGGTTTTAGTTCTTTTATTTTTTCCTTTTTATTTTCATTCTCTTCATAAAGCAAAATTGTGGGATCGACCTGCCTGTAGCAGGATCGACCCACTTGCTGCCACATCGAGGGAGCCATCAGACTCCAAAACTTGTTTTATTCTTTCCTTTTCAAATTTTTTTTTTTATGATTAAGCGATTTTGAATATTCATTGATTCGGCATTTTTCTTTTTCTCTGTTATCTTGTGATCTTGATTTTTCGGTTGATATTATCAATTTGCCATTTCCTTTCCTCATTTTTTTTGATCTCCTGTTCATTCTCATTTCCTGTTTATGCTTAACTTTTTGGTTTAGATGTTATCCGACGATGTTCTCATGTTTTTCTTTTTTTTTATCTACATCGGCATTTAGTGTCTGATTCTTGTTGATATTTCTCACTCCACATTTTGCTCACAGCATTCTATCGTCTGTTATGCATATTCTCTTTAACGATGAGTTCGATCGGTCTTTCGCCCGATTGTTTTCTATCTATCATTGTCTGAAAAGTGTGAGAGCCGCAGAGAGCGATCTGCTCCACAAGTAGATGCAATATTTGATAATCCGAGATCCGATCACCCGAGTGGTTATGATTCTCTATTGATTCGGACTTAAAAAAAAAGAGATGTGATTATTAGGACCTTCAGAAGGTTCTCAAAGATCTGAAACTATCCATCTTAGATCATACGACTGTCGCTGTGGTTTAAGAACGACATGATAACCAGATCGATGAGGCTATCGGTGTCGTGACATCTCTAAGAGTCCTAAGGCTTCCTGGAGGGGACAAAAACTGGCATGGATATTGCCGCAGATCAGGGGAACGCCATTCAAGGATACCTCATTCTCTCTGATGATATTGGTCGTGGTCTGGACCTGAAGGTAAGTAGCATCAGGGTTGGGGGTCATATTTTACAAAATGTCTCTGTTCTTCTGTTTAAGTAGCGACATCCATCTCTTGTTAATCTCATCCTTCATTCAGCATCAATAATTGACTAAAACATGAAGTCAGAATTGTTATATTCTAATGTTAGCCCTCACCATTACATCTACAGGAGTTCGTATCTTTGATATTACATGATATCACCATCAGATGCTTTATTTTCAATACATTGCTCTTATCATGTAGCATTAATTCCCATGCTTTTGGATATCTTATCAAGGATTTCCTGTAAATATTTTAGTTTATTCTAGATAATGAGTTTATACCTTGATTTCCCTTTTGATCTCTAATTTTCTGTTTGCATCTTCTCTCTGATTGCTAATATGATCTGCCTCTCTCACTTTATTTTTATTTTATTTTCAATTTCTATCTTCTTCATCATGCACGTCTGTGTATTTTCCTGTATATTACAGTAGATTTGCATCCAACACACGTTAACATCTTCTTTTGCATCCCTTCTTTTTGCATCCTTTTGTGTTCACTGTCACTATCTATATTGTGTGTGCTTTGGGTTTCACTATTTTTGCTTCATTTATAACATTACGTTGATTTTGTTAGCAATATACTGAAACTTTGTTTTATCGTTGGCAGCATACATTATCCTTTTACTATGTTTCAGTTGATACTTTTGCATCATTGTTCTGTTTTGCTGATGATTTTCATACATATGCTCGGTCAGGGAGAATCATCCCTGTGATGCTTCTGAAATCACTATTACAACTTGCCACCCCCTCCGTCACCTACCTATCCTACCTCCACCATTATCATCAGCCAACATTCTGTTGTCATTAGCCATAGTGTACCATATCAAACTACATGGGCTTCATTGGGAATCAACACAGATTCTCAATGAAGTGTACTATAAAATCTCGTGGTTACACTGGATCCACACTGGATCCTTTTTCAGAAATCATCATATTTTCTTTAAATATTTTTTCTCTTTTATCAGAATTTAATTTAAAATTAATTCAACATGTATACCAATGGCCATAGTAAGGGTATATTGAGAGTTAATCTCATTTTAAATTCTATAAAAACACCAAAAAAATGTATTTTATTCTTCACTTGAATTTAAATGTAGTTATTACATAATACATTCATTGACCATAGTCAGGGATGTATTATGTCTTCAACCTCATTTTTAATTCATTTAAAGAATGGAATAGCTTTTCAAAATCCAATTTCAAATTCTTTAAATTCATTCATCATTTAGGATAGAACTGCATCATGTTTTCAAAATTCCTTTTTTCAAAAACTCCAAGTGATGTAAATATCTTCCTCAATCTATCTTCAGTTCATATAAAATCCAATTCATCCTTTCATTTTCAAATTCAATTTCATTTTCAATCTCAAAGTTCAATTTAACTTTGAGATTTCAAAGTCAGTTTTTTTTTTAATATTCAAATTCAAAATCAATTTCAAAGTTCAATTTAACTTTGAAGTTTCTGATTCATCTTCAAATTCAAAAATCAAGTTTATCTTCAAATTCAAAAATCACAAGTTTGAGATTGATTTTGAATCTTGACTCTTCTTAAATTTTAAATTCAATCTGGGTTTTCAAAACCCAAATCCATCTTCAAAAGTCCCATTTGGACTTTCAAAACCGAAATCCAAAGTTAGATCAACTTGGATCCAGTTTTCTAAATACAATTCTACTTTTGGATCTTAGACTTCAGATCCAAATTGCATCATGAATTCCAGACTTCAGACCCAATCCATTCTAGGATCCAGATCCTCATTCCACTTTGGATCTCAAATTACAGATCCAAATTCCATTTAGGATCCAGATCCTCATTCCACTTTGGATCTCGAATTACAGATCCAAATTCCATTTAGGATCCAAATTCCATTTAGGATCCAAATTCCATTTAGGATCCAGATCCCTATTCTACTTTGGATCTCAAATTACAGATCCAAATTCCATTTAGGATCCAGAACCCAATGCTACTTTGGATCTCAGATTTCAGATCCAAAATCCATTCTTTAGGATCCAGAACCCAATTCACCTCGGATCTCTGATTCAGATCAAAAATTCATCCTAGGATCCAGAATCCAATTCTACTTTGGATCTCAGACTTTAGATCCAAATCCATTCTAGGATCCAGAATCCAATTCTACTTTGGATCTCAAACTTCAGATCCAATTCCATCTTAGGATCCAGAGTCCAACCCTATCTTGGATCTCAGATTTCAGATCCAAATACCATCTTGGATTCCAAATCTTGAATCCAATTCCATTCAAAATTCCAAATCCAAATTCCACTTTAATTCCAATCCTTAAAACCAATTTCATTTCATTCCAGATTTCAAATCAAGTTCCCATTTCAGATTCTAAATTCAAAATTCAACTTTGAACTGTATTCAAATCCAGATCTTGGATTCGGATTTCATCTTGAAATTCCAACTTTTAAATTAATTTCATTTCTCAATTTTATTCAGATTTCCCAATTCTATCTTTCCTTCTGATTCAATTCCATTTTCATTTTTATTCTGATTCAAAGTCCATTTATGACTTTGAAAAATTCCTTTCTTCTTATTTTATCTCAAAACTTCGAAATCATTTTCCGAAATCCAGATTTATTTTCCCAAACTCTTGATTATTCTAAAAACTTAGAACTTTAATCTTAAGTTCTAAGTTAGAAATCATTTTTTCACTTTATCAGATTCATCTCAGAAACACTTGAGAATTCTTCAAAACATTTTCAAAAAGAGCATACATCTTTGCATTTCGCACAAGCATGATTCTTTGTGCATTTAGACTTAGAATAATTTCTTAGATAAATTCTTAGCAAAACAAAAGGCATAAAATTCGACCCTTGGTTCGATTACCCTTGGTAAAGGCGCTAGGAACGGTCGAACCTCGTACCGACTAGCGGATCCCGTCTCCCAGTTTTCCCGTAAAAATTTCAAAAACGGAGGCGAGTTATTTTAAAAATTTTCAAAATTAAGGTCAAGTGAGACCCGCAAAAGAGTTCCTCTTCTTCTTTTTCTCTTCTTTTCTCCTCCCTCTTTCTTTCCGTCTTTTATTTTCTCCCTTCAAAAAGGAGGAAATAGAGGTTGGAAAAGAAAAGAGAAGGAAGAGAGAGAAATACACAAGAGAGAAAAAAAATTTGCGATGATCACAGTTTTGGCGACCGTGATGGGACTCGTCTTCGTCCGGTCGAATTTAATGCCTTTTCCTTTGCTTTGATATTTTCTAAGTTTTTATTCTATATATGTTAGCTTCATTTCCATGCAAACCTTAGGGGCCTAGATTCTGTCCTAAGCTGACATCATTGCATATAGGATTTAAGTATGGTTTGGTAGGACCATATTGAGGAGATTATTCCATGCTCACATTAGACTTAGGTCTGAAATACAACTCTCCTCAATTTTAGGGATTAAATGCAAACAATGTATGCAAGTGTATGCTTCTCTTCAATTTAAGCTATCTCTTTAGGACTTGCATTAGAGCCATCTGATTTCTTGCATGTTGAGCATATTTTGAAAACCTCCCTACCTATATTGTCCCGGTCTTCACGTTGCTGGGTTGTCTCACTGAACCGTAGTTCGGGAGAGAGCCTCACAACTGGACCACTTATTTGGGTTCGCTCCCCCCTACCACGTACCTAAGGGCCATAGTCCGAGGTATATCGGTAGGTGCTCAAGGATGTTGGGAAACCATTACCTTAGAACCAGAGGAATATTTCTATGCCACGTACTTCGAGCTTCGGCCTGGGTATATCGGCATATCTTGATTGGAATCAGATGATTTGAACCCTAGAGTTAGGATTAAGGTCCTACAAGCCATTTCAAAATATTGCATTTAGAGTCAGCCTCTAGGGAGTGCTATTTGTGCATCTTTGTTTGTCTATTTGTAATTGTGTAATATTTCCCTTATATATTTTCCTAACAACCCTGGGTATATATTATTCAATATTTCCTCTTTGTTTTAAAAACCCAGGTGTATTTTCCTTTTCTTCTCTTAAATTCTTCTAATTCTTTTTTATCCTGCCTGCAATTCTTCAGAATTTAAAAAAAAAAACTTTTGAAATTCTTTTCTATATTTCATTCCTTACCCTCATTTACAATAAAAACATCTTTTGTCAGGATATGTCCTTTTCAAAATTTATCTTTATTCACATTTTTACTTGTCTATCCTTTTTTAGAAAAACAGTGTGGTTGTCGCAAATTTTGGTGACAACCCGATCCCTCGTAATGGGATGTTTTCATTTTCAGATTATGATTTTCTCTTTTATTAAAAATTTCCTCCTAGATCTTTTCTAAAAAATCCCATTTATACTCTACAGAGAGCATCAACACTATCAGTTGAATCAGGCAAAGCTCAGAGATTACACTGCTCTAACATCCCAGTTATAAGCAGAAAGAAGTAAGGAATGGATTCTCAAAAGTCTGTCAAAAAGGGGGTTCAGGACAACAAAAGTGAGATCGATCCCGCGATATACCAATTATTCAAAAAGATGATGATTGAGATCTTGTCTGAACAAGCTGAAGCCAATTGCAGAAAAGCTCCCATAGAAGGAAAGGCACCTGTCTCTTTCCCCATGAATGAACACGGCAATATCGATATAGGAAATTCCAAAGCCAGCAGGAGCAACAATCAAGGCAACCAGGGCAGCAATTTGAGAGAGCATAAAAGCCAGATTGGGAAAGATTGTGAAAACCATGATAGACCTCTTCAATAGAGTCCTCAACAAAAAGGCAAGAAGCAAGAAGAACCAGAGCGCAAGGATTGGAGCAAGGGTCGAGATTTCACTCTTTTAGATGAACTGCTCGACAAAGTCCTCGAATACATGTTGTCTAGCGGATTACTCAGGCTCCCAAAAGCCGCCAGCCCTTCCACAGTCATGGGAAAATATATAGACCAGTTCTGCGGATACCATCGAGTAACAGGGCACGACACTGAGCATTGCTTCATCTTCAAGAATATCGTTCAGGATTGCCTTGATAAAAATCTCTTTGTCCAAAATGAAGGAGAAAAGCATCCGGATCTCCTAAACATGCAAGCTCAGTCTAGCTGCCAGATAGGGGTCAGCACTCAGCGGAAGCCAAACAAGTCGAAGAAAGCAAAGCTTGAAGGTTGGGGTTATGATCGACAACTTACCCCTCTAGGTCAGCCGATCGAAGAAGTTCTTCAATACCTGCTCAAGAAAGAAATGATCAAGCTCCCAAAGCAGGATGATCCCTCTGTCACCAAAGGGAAATGGAAGAATCGCTTTTGCAAGTTTCATCGAGCGAGGGGACATGACACGGAGCGCTGCTTCGTCCTCAAAAACATTGTGCAGGACTACATTGATAAAGAGCTTCTGGTACCAGAGGAAGGAGAAGAGCAGCCTGCAGTTTCAGCCGAACCATTTCCACAGAGTTGAAAATACCAAGAGTTTTCCGCTTTCATCTCTTTCTGTCAATCGCTTTGTAGGGGCAAGTCAGCTTAGTCTTTGTGACTCTTTTTAGTTAAAATGCTTGTAAATATTCAGTTCTGTTATCAACTTTTTGCTTATCAATGAAATGTTGATTTTCTTTATACCTTTGATATTCAATATTTTCTTCTTTTTTTTGCTATATTGGGGCATTAAATTCTTTTTTCAAAAATACGGGACAATCCTGACATCATTCATGAGAGAAATGATATTACCTATGAGGGTCTTTCAAAAACCATAGAAATTTTAGTTCAAATATTTTATTACAACCTTTTTCAAAGATCAACCTTTGTGTTGATCATATTTTCCTACAAATTGATTTTGAATCATTGCATTTCAAAGATCAACCCTTGTGTTGATCATATTGATTTCGAATTATTGCATTTCAAAGATCAACCCTTGTGTTGATCATATTTTCTAAAAAATTGGTTTTCAAACCATTACATTTCAAAGATCAATCCTTGTGTTGATCATACTGATTCTGAACCATTGCATTCAAAGATCAACCCTTGTGTTGATCTCATTTTCCAAAATTTGACTTCATTACATTCAAACATCAACTCTTGTGTTGATCATATTTTTTTGAAAATTGATTTCAAATCATTGCATTCAAAGATCAACCCTGGTGTTGATTATGTTTTCTAAAAAAATGCTTGATTTCAAATCATTGTATTCAAAGATCAATCCTGGTGTTGATTATGTTTTCTAAAAATTGATTTCAAATCATTGCATTCAAGGATCAACCCTTGCGTTGATCATATTTTCTAAAAAAAAAAATTGATTTTGAATCATTACATTCAAATATCAACCCTCGTGTTGATCATATTTTCTACAAATTGATTTTCAAATCATTGCTTCAAAAAATTAACCCTCATGATGATCTCTCATGAATGATCCCCTTTCAAAGATTAGCTTTCGTGGTTAATCCTTCTTTTCAAAAATGATTTTCCCATCTTCTTCCCTCATTTTAAGGATCCCACATGCAGGCAGGATCAAACTCTTTTTCTCAACTTTTATCAACCTTTTGTTTATCCATCTTTATCAGTTTTATCAATTTTTATTCATTTTTATTATTATTCATCCATTTTATTAATTCTCCTTGATTCTTATTTTCAAAAAAATTCCCTTTCAGGTTAAGGGATAAACCTGATGCCTCTTTCCCATGAGGTATTTCTTTTTCCTTCTTTTCTTTCTTTTCCCCCCTTCAAGTTAAGGGATAAACCTGAAACCTCATCCTACGAGGTCTTTCTTTCTTCAGGATAAGGGATAGTCCTGAATGTCTTTTTCTTTTAAAGCTAAATCATTTTCTTCATTCAATTTTATTTCTTAATTAAGTTTCAATTCTTCCAATTCTTTATTAAAACTTTTTCATCAACTTTTGCCTAAATTTTATTCCTTTTTCATTCAGGATAAGGGGTAATCCTGAAACCCCTCATAGGAGCAACAATGCTACCTGTGAGAATTCTTTTACAATGATTCTTTCCATAAAATTTCCTTGATTCTTCTCTTTTGTCAAATCTTCCATCAATTTCTATCTCTTCTCATCAATTCTTTTTTTTCCCCAATTGAGATAAGGGGGCAATCAGATCACATGCAAATAAATTTAGTCCTCTAAATGGTCATTCTCAATCCCAGGTCCGGTCCTCGCGCTGGCAAATTTTCAAAATTTAATTTTTTTGATTAAAAACTTTCTGTCAAAAACCCGAGTTCTCACTTGGGCTTCTTCCCTCTATTCTTTCATTTTGAAGTTCCGAGTTCTGACTCAGACTTCTTTTTGAATCCAATCCTCGCATTGGAAATCAATCATTCCTTTAGAAAACCGAGTTTCCACTCGGGTTTTTCCTTCTATTATTTTTTCGTTCGAAGTTCTGAGTTCCGACCAGGACTTCCTTTTGAATCCAATCCTCGCATTGGAAATCAATCATTTCTTTAGAAAACCGAGTTTCAGCTCGGGTTTTTCATCTATTAAATTTCGTTTGAAGTTCTGAGTCCCGACTCGGACTTTCTTCTGAATTCAATCCTCGCATTGGAAAATAATTGTTTCTTTAGAAATTTAAGTTTTCAAAACTTGGGTTTCTCTTTATCTTTTATTTTTTGAAGATTCGAGTCCCAACTTGGACTCTCTTCTTTTTCAAAAAAATCCCAACTGCCAGGCGGGACATTCTTCTAAAATCCAGCCTTCCGGCTAATCTATTTCAAATTTTAAAAATCCTTCTGTCCCCTTCAGGTTAAGGGATAAACCTGATGCCTCATGCTAACGAGGTATTTCTTTCCTCCATCCCCTTCAGGTTAAGGGATAAAACCTGATGCCTCCTGATAACGAGGTATTTCTTTCCTTCATTCCCAGTTCAGGATAAGGAGATAAATCCTGAAAACAGACCAACACACAGTTAGGATGTGACAGTCCATTGAATTCAGAATCTCTCATCAAATTTTACTTTCCTAGCTCATCTTATTTCTCAAAATTTTCAATCATATGTTGAGCTCATTTAGAAAATCCGGTCCTCGCATCGGTAATCATCTAAATTCAGTGTTCTGATCAAATTCTTTCCTTTTTACAAAATTCAATATCTGACTTAAATCTAATGTATTTTCAAAAGATCCAGCATCTCGCTGGTCATGTATTTCCAAAAGATCCAACTTTCGTTGGTCATGTATTTCCAAAAGATCCAGCTTTTTTTGGTCATGTATTTCAAATGTTCCAGCTTTTGCTGGTCAAGTATTTCAAACGTTTCAGCCTTCGCTGGTCAGGTATTTCAAACATTCCAGTTTCACTGGTCATGTATTTCAAACGTTCCAGCTTCTATTGGTCATGTATTTCAAAGGTTCCAGCTTTTGCTGGTCATGTATTCCCAAAATCAAAAGATTGCAACTCAAGGTCTTATCAAAATCTATATTGAGTGATTATTTCACAAAGAATTCATGAAAACTTTGCCAATTTGCTAAAAGCATTTGTTGATTCTAAATATTCTTACTCCACAAAAATAATTTTCTTAGATTACCTCCTGTATTTCCTTCCAAAAGGTGAAACTTTTGCGAAAAAGAGGTAAAATTCAAATCTTTTCCTGTTGATCAACCAAAAGGATGTAAGAAATGTCCTCGATATGATCAATAAAAGAAATCTTCAATGATGTTGAAAAGCCAGAAGCAAATTGATATTGATCCTGGCTATGACGCATGTTTTAAAATGACTTTCTGGCAATCAGGCAGTGGAAATATCTCGAGCCATAGAAAGAATCCACTCGACCCATATCTTCTCATTCGTTTAAAGTTGCAATCAAATATCCGCACAAGGGATCTCTCAACTGTCGTCAAGATGAAGACGAATATGCGAGCAGACCTCCGGGGCCAAAGAAGATTTGGATCATCTCCGAGATGAAGGAGTTTGTGAAGGATCCTTCCAGAGAAAGTTCAGATCACCATCAAGATGAAGGCGAGTGCGATGAGCCTACCGACAAACCCTAAAAGATATTTGATTTCTGCTATCCTTTTGAGCCAATATCACATATAATCCCTAAGAAAAAGAAGGATCGGAACATCTCCAAGATGAAGAAGTTTGTGACGTACCCTTCCCTGAAAAAAAGAGAGAAAAGTCAGGACCCATCCAAATGAAGGATGATGTAAAAAACCCAAGAAAGTGCAATGACTGAAAAAGAGTGCAAAAAGATCATCGTGGGAAAACACCCAGATATCAAACTGCCAAAGTTGCCAGAAGCCATCTTTTCTCATGCAAAATTCTTTTATCAATATCTTTTCATTACTTGCTTTTATGAAATTATGAATATTTCTTCTATTCTCATATCAGGGAAATGGATAGCTTCCTTGAGAAAAATCATCAGCGCTAAAAATTTGAACATGACTCTTAGAACTGAGGAGTTAACCTCATTTGGGGGAAATACTCTAGGTGAAAAAGAGAATATCTTTTGCACATACGTGCACATTTCCAAGTGTTTGAATTAGCTATACTTTTACTTTATTGGCAAAATTTTTTAGCTATTCCAAGAATTAAATAAACATTCAATATTCATTTTTGATGCAACCTAGCATTGTTTATATTTCCCAAAAAGAGTTGCCTCTGAAGGAAGTTTCTCTTTCTGTCCCATCACGGTTTTCTCATTGAAGAATTCCGTATGGATGACCCACTCCGGATAAGGGTCAAACCTGAACCATTTGCGAAAGATCATTTGATTTCAAAAGCTATTTCAGTCTCAACAATAAGACGTCCAATTTCTTCTCCCTTTTAAAAAGCTTTAGGGAACTATATATTTCCTCCTTTCGCAAAAATCCCTTTCGGATTTGTTCATCCAAATTCCGAAGGTCCCATTATGGTTTCTCCATTTTTTAGAAACCTGTATGGTAGATTTCCCCCACTCAGGATAAGGGTCAAACCTGAACCATCTGCGAGAGGTCATTTACTTTAAAAGCTATTTCAGTCTCAGCAATGAGGCGCCCAATTTCTTCCCATTTTCAAAAGCTTTAGGGAACCCTATATTTCTCCTCTTGTAAAACCCCTTTCGGATTTGTTCGTCCAAGTTCCAAAGGTCCCATTATGGTTTCTCCATTTTTTAGAAACCTGTATGGTAGATTTCCCCCACTCAGGATAAGGTTCAAACCTGAACCATCTGCGAGAGGTCATTTACTTTAAAAGCTATTTCAGTCTCAGCAATGAGACGCCAAATTTCTTCTCCCTTTTCAAAAGCTTTAGGGAACCCTATATTTCCTCCTTTCGCAAAAATCTCTTTCGGATTTGTTCATCCAAATTCCGAAGGTCCCATTATGGTTTCTTCATTTTTTAGAAACCTGTATGGTAGATTTCCCCCACTCAGGATAAGGGTCAAACCTGAACCATCTGCGAGAGGTCATTTACTTTAAAAGCTATTTCAGTCTCAGCAATGAGGCGCCCAATTTCTTCCTCTTTTCAAAAGCTTTAGGGAACCCTATATTTCTCCTCTCGTAAAACCCCTTTCAGATTTGTTCGTCCAAGTTTCAAAGGTCCCATTATGGTTTCTCCATTTTTGAGAAACTTGTATGGTAGATTTCCCCCACTCAGGATAAGGGTCAAACCTGAACCATCTGCGAGAGGTCATTTACTTTAAAAGTTATTTCAGTCTTAGCAATGAGGCACCCAATTTCTTTCCCTTTTCAAAAGCTTTAGGGAACCCTATATCTCTCCTCTCGTAAAACCCCTTTCGGATTTGTTCGTCCAAGTTCCAAAGGTCCCATTATGGTTTCTCCATTTGAGAAATCCGTATGGTAGATTTCCTACTCAGACTAAGAGTTAACCCGGAACCTCGCTTTGCGAGGTATCTTCCTTTCAGGTTTGGGTTAAACCTGGGACTCGTTCCAATGAGATTCCTAGTTCTAACGAGATGTTTCCTTCCGATCCCATCATGGTTCTTCCCATCAAGGAATTCATGCTTCATATATCTACCCAGGATAGGATTTCACTTGAGCTTCATTTCACAAGACATTTTCCAAAAATGTCCCATCAAGACCCTCGTGTATTCCTTTCCTCATTTCAAATTCATCTTGATATATTTTCGTCCCATCCAGGTTAAGGGCTAAACCTGAATCATTTCGATAAGAGTATCTTGTCTCACCCACGAGACCTGATCAAAATTCTCATTTCCCACCATTTCGGAATTTCCATCTAAAATCCCATCACGATTTCCTCATCTTTTACTCAATCATATCATTTCGAGGATTTCGTCTACCCAAAACCATTCAGGATAAGGTTCTAAGCCGGAAAATCCATATTTTCAAAATAATTCTTCCACACCCAGTTCAGACCTACTGACTGGGGCATTTTCAAAATTTGGAGTGTTGTCTTTGCCACTAAGCTCGGCTTTCAACCGACTTAGTAGCAAAGAGGGGCATCTGTGAACACCCCAAATTTTTCAAAGATTTATAAAATGACCCTTTTGCCCCTGACTCCATCTTCTGAGAAAATCAAAGCGATTTCAAAGCTAAATTTCAGTCATTCTTCAGACTTTCTGGATTAAAAACCATATTGATCCATTCAAAATCGTTTTCAGGTCCGAACCCAGTGTTTTAAAAACAAATCTGAGTCCCGTTGGCTGATTTCCAAATTAAAATTATAAAAATACCAAAAATGGTTCTAAATGGCTCAGGTAATTCATCTGGCACTCTGTCGGATCTCCAACCCTATATTTCTCAGTTCGAGGTCATAAACCTCGAATATTTCCTAATATTCCAGATATAAACCCATTTTTTGAAGAGTTTTTCTCAAAAATCGCCTTGAGTTCTCAGAAAAACTCCCTTTTTGTAAATATTTTACAAAAACACAAAAATTAGTTTTGACCTTTTGGTTTCTCGTAAAAGTCTAGGATTTTTATTCTAAAAATACAAAAAAATGGAAAAATAACGCAAAAAACCCAAAAAATTGGAAATTTTACGAGAAAAACAAATGAGTTTAAGCTTTCTAAATCAATTTTGCTAAAAAAAAATCATTTTTAAACCATTTTTATGAAATTTTTTGTTAAGGAAGCCTTCTTTTGGAAAAACGAAAAAAATCACGAACAAAAGCTTAGAGAAAGCCCTCTCTCACCCTCAGAAACCCTAAGCCCTCCTCTTTCTGCCAAACCCCTCTCCATTTCGCTCTTCACTCTCTCTCTCTCCTGATTCTCTCCATGGTAAACCCTTCACCATCGAAATCCCCCTCCTTCGTTCATCTTCAACCGTCGGCCCATTCCTGAAACTTCGCCCCCCTCCTTAAGAAGGGCACTTTAGGGAACCCTAAAGGCATCCACTCTTCACCCATCCACCGGCATTCTTCTCCTTTTTTTCCCTTTGCTTCAATCCTTCTCTGCTTCTCCTTCTTTCTTTGATTTCCTTCCCCACTGATTGAAGGGAGTCGACTCTGCTCCAGGAATCCTAAGCAATCCGGTGGTCGATTACGAAGCTACAGGTAAGTGATTCTTTCCTCTCTGGTTATTCTAAAATAAAAAAAATTTCCTTCCTCTTTCTTAGCATCGCCTTATTCTTCTGTTGGTTTTAGTTCTTTTATTTTTTCCTTTTTATTTTCATTCTCTTCGTAAAGCAAAATTGTGGGATCGACCTGCCTGTAGCAGGATCGACCCACTTGCTGCCACATCGAGGGAGCCATCAGACTCCAAAACTTGTTTTATTCTTTCCTTTTCAATTTTTTTTTTTATGATTAAGCGATTTTGAATATTCATTGATTCGGCATTTTTCTTTTTCTCTGTTATCTTGTGATCTTGATTTTTCGGTTGATATTATCAATTTGCCATTTCCTTTCCTCATTTTTTTTTATCTCCTGTTCATTCTCATTTCCTGTTTATGCTTAACTTTTTGGTTTAGATGTTATCCGACGATGTTCTCATGTTTTTCTTTTTTTTTATCTACATCGGCATTTAGTGTCTGATTCTTGTTGATATTTCTCACTCCACATTTTGCTCACAGCATTCTATCGTCTGTTATGCATATTCTCTTTAACGATGAGTTTGATGGGTCTTTCGCCCGATTGTTTTCTATCTATCATTGTCTGAAAAGTGTGAGAGCCGCAGAGAGCGATCTGCTCCACAAGTAGATGCAATATTTGATAATCTAAGATCCGATCACGCGAGTGGTTATGATTGTCTATTGATTGGGACTTAAAAAAAAAAAAGATGTGATTATTAGGACCTTCAGAAGGTTCTCAAAGATCTGAAACTATCCATCTTAGATCATACGACTGTCGTTGTGGTTTAAGAACGACATGATAACCAGATCGATGAGGCTATCGGTGTCGTGACATCTCTAAGAGTCCTAAGGCTTCCTGGAGGGGACAAAAACTGGCATGGATATTGTCGCAGATCAGGCGAACGCCATTCAAGGATACCTCATTCTCTCTGATGATATTGGTCGTGGTCTGGACCTGAAGGTAAGTAGCATCAGGGTTGGGGGTCATATTTTACAAAATGTCTCTGTTCTTCTGTTTAAGTAGCGACATCCATCTCTTGTTAATCTCATCCTTCATTCAGCATCAATAATTGACTAAAACATGAAGTCAGAATTGTTATATTCTAATGTTAGCCCTCACCATTACATCTACAGGAGTTCGTATCTTTGATATTACATGATATCACCATCAGATGCTTTATTTTCAATACATTGCTCTTATCATGTAGCATTAATTCCCATACTTTTGGATATCTCATCAAGGATTTCCTGTAAATATTTTAGTTTATTCTAGATAATGAGTTTATACCTTGATTTCCCCTTTGATCTCTAATTTTCTGTTTGCATCTTCTCTCTGATTGCTAATATGATCTGCCTCTCTCACTTTATTTTTATTTTATTTTCAATTTCTATCTTCTTTATCATGCACGTCTGTGTATTTTCCTGTATATTACAGTAGATTTGCATCCAGCACACGTTAACATCTTCTTTTGCATCTCTTCTTTTTGCATCCTTTTGTGTTCACTGTCACTATCTATATTGTGTGTGCTTTGGGTTTCACTATTTCTGCTTCATTTATAACATTACGTTGATTTTGTTAGCAATATACTGAAACTTTGTTTTATCGTTGGCAGCATACATTATCCTTTTACTATGTTTTAGTTGATACTTTTGCATCATTGTTCTGTTTTGCTGATGATTTTCATACATATGCTCGGTCAGGGAGAATCATCCCTGTGATGCTTCTGAAATCACTATTGCAACTTGCCACCCCCTCCGTCACCTACCTATCCTACCTCCACCATTATCATCAGCCAACATCCTGCTGTCATTAGCCATAGTGTACCATATCAAACTACATGGGCTTCATTGGGAATCAACACAGATTCTCAATGAAGTGTACTATAAAATCTCGTGGTTACAGAGAAATTGCTAAAAACTCATGCTCTAATGGCTCATGAGCATTGACCTGTTGAAACTCAGCAATGAATGTTAAATCAACCTGCCAATATTGATTTATGGTTTGAATATAAATTTGAGATGTCAATTTTCTGTGTAGTTAACTCACAATAGGGGTCATCTGTGTGATTTGATTCAATAAGATTGTATCACTATTATAATTGAGAGCGTGGGTGGTTAGCATAGTAATTATTTTGCCATTCAACAAATGTGAATCCCGCGGAGATTTACTTGAGTCAAGATGTCAAAAGCTTGGTCTAATACTTCATTAGGTACGACAGGATTTGTCTTACAAAGCAATTGACAAACTGGTTGCTCCTCGATAGCCCATGGTAAAGATGGGTCAATAAGACAAAGAGGTTGTATAACTTAGCCCTAATCCTTATTCACCTCTAGTCAATAACTTGATTCCATCTGTCTACCCATGTGATCTCCATCTGCAGAAAAGATCGTCACCAGTTCAGCTATTGATGAAATCAGCTTCTTGTTGGATCAGTTGCTGCCAATATTCCGATAGAACTGTTGAGAAGCAGTACCTGAATTTGATGGCTCTGTCAATTTTGTGAGAGCCTCTCTTGAAAATAATGAAACCCTCAGGGAGGATAACAGGGGCCTGAATTTTTGGAGATATTCTCCACAAGTGCCAATAACCTTGGCATTCTATGCCTTCCCATCATTCTCATCCTTTGACCCATCCATTGTGTACACCCATTGTTTCCTGTACATTTTTTTTCTTCATTTTCCCAAATACCTGTTGTTTTTATAGCACACCCCATTATCTGCTATGCTCCCACCTTATGTGCATTATCTCCAGCACCCCTCTATCATCATCATATATAGTCATTTCATAAGATATTATATAAGTCGTATATGTATGTATATACATATATGTACATATATATGTATATACATACATACACATCTATATATATATATATATATGTATGTATATGTGCCTATAAATATGTGTATGTAGGTATATACATCATTTCCTACCTTTCCCTCATGCCGTCTTAATCTTTCATTATGATATCTTTAGGTGATATGTTTGTCTCTAGCCTAAGCTAACTCTTGTTTTGCAGGATTTCTCCTTTACTTTAGAAGCCTTGACATTTTTAGGTTCAATTCAGATAATGTAATAGTTAGATGCTAAATGAGAATTTACATTTCCTGCTTTAGGTAGAATGGATGAGCATTGTAAATATCATTGAATTACTTGTTTTTCATGCATTTTGCCTTTATTTTTCAAATTCTCACAAATGGGAACACAAATGGCACGTGCACCATTTCGTAAGAGGTAAATTAATCATAAGTCGATGATTTACATCAACGGCCATAGTCGGGAAGTAAACAAGACTTAGTATTTTTATCTTTTATAAAATAACACTGGATCCACACTGGATCCTTTTTCAGAAATCATCATATTTTCTTTAAATATTTTTTCTCTTTTATCAGAATTTAATTTAAAATTAATTCAACATGTATACCAATGGCCATAGTCAGGGTATATTGAGAGTTAATCTCATTTTAAATTCTATAAAAACACAAAAAAATGTATTTTATTCTTCACTTGAATTTAAATGTAGTTATTACATAATACATTCAATGACCATAGTCAGGGATGTATTATGTCTTCAACCTCATTTTTAATTCATTTAAAGAATGGAATAGCTTTTCAAAATCCAATTTCAAATTCTTTAAATTCATTCATCATTTAGGATATAACTGCATCATGTTTTCAAAATTCCTTTTTTCAAAAACTCCAAGTGATGTAAATATCTTCCTCAATCTATCTTCAGTTCTTATAAAATCCAATTCATCCTTTCATTTTCAAATTCAATTTCATTTTCAATCTCAAAGTTCAATTTAACTTTGAGATTTCAAAGTCATTTTTTTTTTAATATTCAAATTCAAAATCAATTTCAAAGTTCAATTTAACTTTGAAGTTTCTGATTCATCTTCAAATTCAAAAATCAAGTTTATCTTCAAATTCAAAAATCACAAGTTTAAGATTGATTTTGAATCTTGACTCTTCTTAAATTTTAAATTCAATCTGGGTTTTCAAAACCCAGATCCATCTTCAAAAGTCCCATTTGGACTTTCAAAACCCAAATCCAAAGTTAGATCAACTTGGATCCAGTTTTCTAAATACAATTTTACTTTTGGATCTTAGACTTCAGATTCAAATTGCATCATGAATTCCAGACTTCAGACCCAATCCCTTCTAGGATCCAGATCTTCATTCCACTTTGGATCTCAAATTACAGATCCAAATTCCATTTAGGATCCAGATCCTCATTCCACTTTGAATCTCGAATTACAGATCCAAATTCCATTTAGGATCCAAATTCCATTTAGGATCTAGATCCCTATTCTACTTTGGATCTCAAATTACAGATCCAAATTCCATTTAGGATCAAGAACCCAATGCTACTTTGGATCTCAGATTTCAGATCCAAAATCCATTCTTTAGGATCCAGAACCCAATTCACCTCGGATCTCAGATTCAGATCCAAAATTCATCCTAGGATCCAGAATCCAATTCTACTTTGGATCTCAGACTTTAGATCCAAATTCATTCTAGGATCCAGAATCCAATTCTACTTTGGATCTCAAACTTCAGATCCAATTCCATCTTAGGATCCAGAGTCCAACCCTATCTTGGATCTCAGATTTCAGATCCAAATACCATCTTGGATTCCAAATCTTGAATCCAATTCCATTCAAAATTCCAAATCCAAATTCCACTTTAATTCCAATCCTTAAAACCAATTCCATTTAATTCCAGACTTCAAATCAAGTTCCCATTTCAGATTCTAAATTCAAAATTCAACTTTGAACTGTATTCAAATCCAGATCTTGGATTCGGATTTCATCTTGAAATTCCAACTTTTAAATCAATTCCATTTCTCAATTTTATTCAGATTTCCCAATTCTATCTTTTCTTCTGATTCAATTCCATTTTCATTTTTATTCTGATTCAAAGTCCATTTATGACTTTGAAAAATTCCTTTCTTCTTCTTTTATCTCAAAACTTCAAAATCATTTTCCGAAATCCAGATTTATTTTCCCAAACTCTTGATTATTCTAAAAACTTAGAACTTTAATCTTAAGTTCTAAGTTAGAAATCATTTCTTCACTTTATCAGATTCATCTCAAAAACACTTGAGAATTCTTCAAAACATTTTCAAAAAGAGCATACATCTTTGCATTTCGCACAAGCATGATTCTTTGTGCATTTAGACTTAGAATAATTTCTTAGATAAATTCTTAGCAAAACAAAAGGCATAAAATTCGACCCTTGGTTCGATTACCCCTGGTAAAGGCGCCAGGAACGGTCGAACCTCGTACCGACGAGCGGATCCCGTCTCCCAGTTTTCCCGCAAAAATTTCAAAAACGGAGGCGAGTTATTTCAAAAAATTTCAAAATTAAGGTCAAGTGAGACCCGCAAAAGAGTTCCTCTTCTTCTTTTTCTCTTCTTTTCTCCTCCCTCTTTCTTTCCGTCTTTTATTTTCTCCCTTCAGAAAGGAGGAAATAGAGGTTGGAAAAGAAAAGAGAAGGAAGAGAGAGAAATACACAAGAGAGAAAAAAAATTGCGATGATCACAGATAGTTCTGCAAACACTTAGAGAACATCAACTCTACACCAAATTCTCTAAGTGTGTCTTTTGGTTGGAGTGTTCTTCCTTGGACATATTGTTTCTAAAGATGAAATTATGGTAGACCCTGCGAAGATTGAAGTAGTCACCAACTGTGCTAGACCCAAGAATCCTACTGAGATTCATAGTTTCTTGGGATTGGCTGGGTACTACTGGTAATTTGTGGAAGAGTTTTTTATGTTGTCAGCTCCAATGACAAAGCTCACTAAGAAGGACGTAAAGTTCGAGTGGGATGATAAGTGTGAGTTGAGTTTTCATGAGATAAAGAAGTGTTTGGCCACTACTCCAGTGTTGGTCTTACCTTCTGGATCCGAAGATTTTACTATTTACAGCGATGCCTCTCATAAGTGATTGGGTTGCATTCTGATGTAGTATGGTAAGGTGATAGCTTATGCATCTCGCCAACTCAAAACACATGAAGTCAACTATCTGATGCATGACTTGGAGCTAGCAGCGGTCGTATTCGCTCTCAAGATATGGAGACACTATTTATATGGTGAACAATTTAAAGTTTTTACTGACCATCAAAGCCTCAAATACCTATTTTCGTAAAGAGACTTGAACTTGAGGCAAAAAAGATGACTGAAATTTTTAAAGGACTATGATTTTGAGTTGAAATATCACTTGAGAAAAGTGAATGTAGTCGCTGACGCTCTTTATAGAAAGTCAAGAGCATTGGATAGACTTAAAGACTGGGATTTATTTTTCTCAATCGTGCATTAGAAAGCAGAAGCTCGATGCTTAATAGGTCGACTATTATTTGTGTAAACCATATTGAGGTCAGAATTGTGGGAGTAAATTAAAGAAAAGCAACCTTTAGATCCAGATTTGGCATAAGTGTGATGAAAGATTTCAGATAGTGAGGAGTTAGACTTCAAAGTCGATGATAAAGGACTCCTCAAATTTTGTAATGGAGTGTGCATTCCTAAAGATAATCAGCTCAAGCATCAGTTATTGGATGAGACACACTACTCTAGATATGTTATTCACCCTGACAACATCAAAATGTATTAAGATTTGAAAGATACGTTTTGGTGGAGTGGAATGAAGAGAGACATTACTAAGTTTGTAAGCAAGTGTCTGGTGTGTCAGCAAGTGAAGATTGAGCACCAATGACCTGGTGGATTATTGCAACCACTCCCCATACCTAAATGAAAATGGGCAGATGTCATTATGGATTTTGTCTCAGGTCTCCTAAGGACCAATAATGGGATGGATTTGGTATGGGTGATTATTGACAGACTAACTAAGTTGGCTCACTTTTTGGCCTATAAGATAACTCATTCTTGTGACCAGTTGACCAAATTGTTCATCAAAGAGATTATTATACTTCATGAAGTACTTAATTTGATTGTTTCAGATAGAGACTCAAAGTTCACGTCGTGATTTTGGCAGAGTTTTGAGGAAGCTATGGGGACGCAGTTAAAAATAAGCATGACATTTCACCCCTAGTTAGACGGACAATCGAAGTGAACCATTCAGACCCTGGAAGACATGTTGCGAGCGTGTATTTTAGAGTATAGTGACTCATGAAATGACATTTTACCTCTGATGGAGTTTGCCTACAATTATAGTTTTCAAGCAAGTATAGGCATGGCACAGTTTGAGGCACTGTATGGTCGACGGTGTCGAACACCCTTATGTTGGGATGAGGTCGGAGAAAAATGATTGTTAAAGCATGATTTGGTGCAGTAGATGGCAAACTAGGTGAGATTTATTCGAGAGTATTTTCTGGCAGTGCAAAGTTGACAGAAAAGTTATGCAGACCAAAGACGTTGCGAGTTAGAACTTGAACAAGGTGATCTTGTATTTCTAAAAATATCTTCTTTCAAGGGAGTGATGCATTTTGGTCGAAGAGGAAAGTTGAATCCAAGATATATTGGATCCTTCGAGATACTCGCAAGAGTTGGTCAAACGGCATACTAATTAGCTTTGCCATCTTCCTTGTCTTGAATTCACAATATATTTCACATCTCTATGTTGAAGTATATGCCTGATCCCTCCCATATACTGGATACAGTTGAGTCAATGATGAAAATACAAGATGATTTAAGCATGAGTGATAAGCCTATATAAATCTTAGATGTGAAAGTACATAAACTGATAAACAAAAAAATATCATTGGTTTTAGTTAGATGGGGTCATTATAACAAAAAAGAGGCTACATGGGAGCGTGAATCAGACATCCATGAATAATTTTCACAATTGTTTCCAGGTAAGATTTGGGACAAAGCTTATTTTAAGAGGGGTAGAATTATAAATTCCCTCCGACGAAAACATCAAAGGGGATAACCTCATAAAAAAATTTTGGTTTCCCATTTGAGGGAACTGCCTTCGATAAACCGAAAGGGGTGAGGATAAACCTCACCTCCATAATCTGTGGGAGGGATGAGGGTTATCTTCATCCCCCTCACCCTGTGTGAGGGCTATAAAGGCCCTCACGCAGCCCCTCTCAACCACTCACCAAGAGAGCGACAGAGGAAGGGAGACGCAGGAAGAAAAAAAATTAAGAGGGTTGAAAGGAGAGGTGGACTTACCGAAATTTGGTCGGCGACGGCGAGGTAACCTTTCCCTCCTTCTCCTTCTTCATCTTCTCTTTCTTCTTCTTCATTTTCTCCTTTTCTAGTGGGTTGAGGGCCAGCAGCCATGGCTGCCGGTGAGCTGCAAACAAATGAAAAAAATGATTACAAGATATATATAGAAAGAAAGAAAGAGAGAGAGAGGGTCGGTCGGCCAATGACGGTGGTCGGCCCCTCTGCCACAGAGAAAGACTAAGAGGGTTGGCTCTAGAGGTCGGCCCCTCTGTGTTTGAAAAGAAGGGGAAAGACAGAAGGGGTGATGCCCCTTTCGCTTGTGTTTTTTTAAAGGGAGACCGAGTCAGTCCCGGTGTGACCCGAACAAAACCAGGTTGGTCTGGGTCGCGCCCAGACTAAGCCAGATTTTAAAGAGAGAGAGAGAGAGAGAGAGAGAGAGAGAGAGGCCTAGGTGCAACCCAGACCAAACCGGGTTTGTCTGGGTTGCACCCAGACCGAACTAAACCATATGGTCCTTTAAAAAAAAATTAGTCAAATCGGTTCAGACCAAACCGGTCATGGCTGAACCGGTTCAAGTAGAGTCAGTTCAAATCGAACCAGTCTGAACTGAATCGATTTGGATTAGACTGGGTCAGACCAAACTAGTTCAGTCTGACTGGGTCTTTGATCTAGACCAGACCAAATCTAGATCCAATCTGATCAAGTCAGTTTGGACCGATCCAAATAAAGCTAGATCTAGAGAGATATAGGTCTAGATCCAGACTGATTGTTTGGGATCCAAAATAGAACTGGATCTGGTTTAGGTCAATTTGAGATCTAGATCAGTTCTAAATCGAACTGAGCAGTTATGGATCTATATCAAAACTAGGTCTGGATCTAGTTAGACCATTTTGGACCCAATTAGATAGTTTTGGATCCAGATTAGTAATGAGTCTAGATCCAGTTAGACAGTTCTGGATCCAGATTAGTAATGAGTTTGGATTCAGTTAGACAATTTTAGGCCCAGTTCATAAATGGATCTAGATCAGGTTGTGAGTTATTTTTGAATTATGAAAATAATTTTGAAATGACCAAAATGCCTTGTGAGTATCCAAAATTCATTTTGGTAAATTGGGCATAACTTTGTGCTTCGAACTCAGAATTAAGTGAGGTTTGGTGTGTTGGACTCGTATTGCAAAGAAGAATCTGCTTGTCTATTGGTTTTAGTCAAATCAAGGATACAAAAATTGAGGTCTCACGAGTCAATTTAGGAAAGGTATTTTCATAATTTTGTTAAAGTATAAGAGATTTTGTGCATTAATACTAGTATACATGTTTAATGACTAGTTAGAGCATCTTGAGACTCGATTGCAACTAAAGTACAATATTCATATTTGAGGTAAGGGATATTATAAGTAATTTTAGATATAAATAAATATTTTTTTGTTGCATGTTATTATTGAAAATTAACATGATTAGCATGATAGCTTTTAAGTGTAAAAATGATATGCATAAATTGATCATGCATAATATTATGAGATGATTGCATACACATGCTAGTTATAGAATACATGTTAGCTGTTGTATGTTATGCATATTAGAAATATTATATTATGATAGTATATCTATGTGATAAATTACTAATAACATGCATTGTAATGAGATTATTTTTAGACTTGAATCTCATTTTATTCTATTCATGTTATATGAATGAATATATTGAGATTAACATGCATAACCCCTTAAATTTCGGAAGTGGGGACCTGTAGTAAGGGCTACCTGGTTAGCGGTCAGAGTGCAGCCACCATGGAAAGTGGGTCACCGGTGATTTAACGATGTGGAGACCCTACATCGTTGTGTGCATATTATGAAATAAGTGTGAGTCTTAATGTTATCTTGAGATTAAATAATGAGATTTGTTATAATCATTTCACGTTATCATTCGTGAGAGAATGAGTAAAGTATGAGTTTGAGAATGTAGTTCTATATATTGAACTTAGCCTATAACTTAGGATTACACTCACACGGTTTTTGGGGACTCTAGACGACCATTGATAGTTGAGAACTATCATGGTTAGGATGTAGCATGCACCATACCGAGATTGAGATTGACCTCCCAGCTAGCTACCGACGGGGTCCTCTTTTTGTTTCACTGCAGTGCCTGATGGTCTCTGAACCACTGAGAGTGTATGGTTTATTGTCTGACCAACATGTAGAATTTGAGTGTTCTACGCGGGTTGCTACGTCTATAGATGGCTATGGCCGGTATAGTCGGCCTACGATTTGTGTAATATGATAGAATATTTAAGAGAGTATTGGAGGGTAATTAAAATATACAAACTTGTGTGGTGTATCGAAAACTAAACTCAGACTAAGGATTTAGAGCTCACTACAGGTGTAAGTTTAAGTGTTTATTTGCTTATAATCATGTTTTACTGGGTCGTAGACTCACCTCCCTGTTTAATTACAACAGTAGGTTTCAGGCACACTAGTACAGGTAAGACTTTATCGACTTCTTCGAGAGAGAGCACTTGATAGTTTTTATCTTTCATGTCATTGAATATTCATATAATTGTTATTTTCTTTTATTATTAATGATGAACATTGTGAAGAAAGTAAGTTATTAAATGATAATGAAAAAAAATTAGCCATGTTTTCTCTGTGTAAACTCTGTACACTTTTCTTCTAAAAAGTAATATCAACTAAACTCAGACTTTCGAGGTCTTGAATCATAGTGTTACGTAACACTTAATTAAGCACCCTTGAAAGGAGCACCAACAATAATTTTCATTTATGAATTGGTTGAATTTAACTCATATTGTCCTTTACTCAAATATACTGCATTTATAATTTGAACTCCTTGACTGCTGCTGGACTATATTTACTACTGGTGTGAAATTATGAAAACTGAGATAACCCTTTATCTTTGTTTGATGTTTATGAAGAGTAATCCTTCCGGATTAGAATACTCCCACCCTGCAGCCTTCAAAGCCTTCAAATTCTGTTACAAAAGTATATCAGGTCTGGTTACGCAGAGCACTATTGCTTGGTAAATTTGATTTAAAGTTAAGGGTATCATCTAGTCACTTCACTCTGTAAGATTACATATGAAGAAAGCTAGTTAGCCCTGTCAATTTCTGATGATATTTCCTGTAATTATCGTAGATAGCTGTTGTATCAGCTTTCTATTATGAGATCAGTTGTAATGGTCAATTCAGTTTTTATTATGGTCACTATCTGCCAGAGCAAATGTTTTGTCCAACTGATGATGACCATTCTCCAAGTGGCCACCAAAGTTGCTTAAATTCCCTTGTTTAGCAATGATCTCAGCCCTGTGCTTGCTTTGTTAAGCATAAGGCCAGGGCAGAACAGGCGTATGAGCAAGCCTAGATAAGTGCAACGAGCAGCTCAATTAGCCTAATCAGCTAGTGACTGGGCTCTGTTCGGCTCATCATGAACTTGTTTGGCTTAGCTGGCAAGTCAAGCCACCAGCAGCTCAATTTTGCCTAAACGAGTCAAGCCTGAACATTGGATATTAGGCTAGGCTGCTCGGTATATATATATATATAAAAAAAAAAAGAGCAAGATGCATGGAAAATATATAAAATATGAATTATTAAGTTAATATATAAAATATAAATATTTTAAACTAAATATATAACAGATTAAGATATATTTTTAATGTAATATATAACTTGGAGGCCATACCCTTCATACTCGGAGTCGTAAAGTCATCATCGATAGGGATGCAAATGGTTGGGATCATAGTGACAAAAGCTAAAACGATGAAATATATCAGCCAAAAACTGGTGAGAAATTGATTTTTTTTTAAAAAAAACTCATATTTTTTTGAAAAAATCTCAGTAATAAAAAATAAATAAAAAATATTTTTTATAAGAAAATATCAATACAAATATTTAAAAATAAAAACCACATGTTTTTTTCATGATAAATAGCCAATGCAAACATGAATATTGCGTTTTAATTGCAATATTTATGTTTTTTATTAAAATCTCAATAGAAATTACCGTTTTTAACTTTTGGGTAATTTCTCGTGAGATTTTCATAAATCTCGCGAGATTTGTCATTATGGTTGGGATCTGAAACAGCTAAAATACGGGATTCAGATCGGAATTGAATTCGGAACAGCCAAAAAAATGCAAAACTTCCATCGCTGGATCCAACCCATTAATTTGCATCCTTACTCATGGACCTTCGGGCAGAAATTAAGTAAAAAAAATGCATGTTGAAATCAAGAGGGCAGATCAGGTCATATTGAATCGCATCTCACTTGATGAAAATATGCATGGGTCCCGGCTGCACTGTCACACTTCCCAAGTGAGATGTGCAGTAGGGATTGAATATAACAGACCTGATCTGCCCTTGAAAATCAAATGTGATCAAGGGCACGTTTGCTTGGCCCCAAATGAGAATCATTCTCTCACAATGGTGAGAGAACGCCTCTCACTTTAACCCATTTCTCTTGATTTCTTTCACCTGGAGCTCTTGATGCCAACGCTTAACACATTTTCTCACGTTTAAGCGAACGTGAGAAAATGGGGCAGTAATAGTCCAAATCACATTTGGATTCATTTTCCAAACTACTCGTGTGATTCAAAATCATGTTGTCCACCCTGTGATTGGAACGCTGGGTGAGATTTGCAATCTTACCCAGCGTTTACAACCACAAAACCCACCCCCCTGTGGGTCCCACTTGAACTGAGCTACAGTACAGTGGCGTGGGTTTTGTGTTGTTGTGCAGTAAAATTTACCCTTTTAAATGGCTAAAAAGTGTCTTTTTTCATGAGAAATGCTGATATTTGTCACTATGGTGATGAGTTGTGACCCAGCCATCCAAAATCCCAAGAAAACAAGCTCACGAGGGATCCTCACACCTGGTTATGGGGGTTGGCTTAAGGTATTCAAGCTCATCTGGATGTCACGAGTTCGATACCGAGGTTGTGCATCACAGCTTTGGGTTTTTACATCGTCCGGCTTGATGACCATAGCTCGTCAGGACTTTCCAGTGCAGCAGTTATCCCCAGCCGATCACAGTTTTCCCATGTAACAAACTGGAAAAAAAAAAAGTAAGATAAAATGAAAAAATCATACACCAATCCTCTGAATGCAAATCCAAGAAATGTTTGATATTGGGAATTTATTTGTCTACTGCATGAGGAGATCTTAACTCGAGCTTGGATTTGGATTCCAGGGGTTGGTGCTCATGCTGGATCAAGTGTGGCCATCTTTGGTCTGGGAGGAATTGGACTTGCTGTAAGTCCCTAAACCAAGTACTGCCTCTCTTTCTTACAATAATAAGATGCATTCATGCTAAGTTGATTGTTAAGCTTTTTAGATAGGTGGGAAGCCCGCTTTCCTAAAACTCGCTTCGGAAGCGTGATACTTTTTGCTTTTGAAACTTGACGAGAATCTCGATTCTCCCACTCTTCTCCTATACTTTCCACACCCTTCATCCTTTCTTATTATATGTTCTCTCACTCTAATTTTCAAGTTTTTTATAGGTTTTTTCTCTACCTTCTCACTCACTTCAATGTGCTTTCTCTAAATTGACAGTAATCATTTTTAAATTTTGTTAAAAATTTAATTCTTACACTAAAAAATTATAAAATTTAAGAATAGTCACTTTTATTTTAGATTTTATTTGTGTTTCATTTCGATTGTCATTTTTTTTATTCATCGCTTCCTATACATTTTAAAATACATTGTTTCTCGCTTCCACTTTCCGTTTCCGCTTCCTAGTTTGGCAACCTTGTTTTAAACGCAGGTCGCAGAAGGTGCAAGAGTAAGAGCTGCATCCAAAATAATTGGGATCGAGCTTAACCCAGATAAGTTTGTCAAAGGTGAGCAACCAACTTAGATTGGCGTTTATTGCATGCTATTCTTTTTCATGGTTATTTCAATAGTCAAAGAAATGGGCGTCACACACTTCATCAACTCCCGGGAGTATGACAAACATGTCCATCAGGTAAAGCACATATAGTTAAGGCTGAATTCTAGTGATGATCGTGTTGCAGTAGGAACACATAGGAAGCTAGGAAGCGATGCCCCTTTTGTTATGGAACAGTAGGTTACCTGTAGATCAGTGGGTGGCCTAGAGATATATAGGTATGGGTCTGACCTACCTGGGTTTAACCAAGATGAGTCATGGGTCTGGTTCAGGTAAGGTGTTGCCTGATTAAAAAGTGGATTTGAGAAACAATTGCCTAAAGCGTGAAGTGACAAGTCTGGGTTTAAAAAGTGCCTTCTGCGTGAAGTGTCTAGGAATCATAGGAGGAAGATAGCAAGAGGTGATAAAGGGAGCATGTAGGATGTAACATTTAAAAAAAGTTTTTTTTACTTAAACGCTTCTTTAAGCTTTTTTTGCATGGTTTGAATGATGTTTTGTTTAATAATATCCATCATGTATAGGTTTACATTAAGCATGGTTAATCTTTAAAAGAAAATTAACCTTTCAAACATGAAAGTTACATGAAAAGATGCATTTTCAACATCACCCAAGGTTAATCTAATTTCATATATTGAGTGGAAAGGAGTTTTCCGTACAGATTCACAAGCACTTTTTTTTAGAGAAAAGGCAAAAAATTTATTTATATACTTTGATGTACTGTCAACTTACATAGGAACGCACTGTCATCCCGAAGGGCAGCCATCAAAATCCAGCTATAGTTGCGTGGCCCGAGCTATCTCGGTACCCAGTTTGAGTTTCATCCCTTCTCGCCCTCGCTAATACGAATCCGGACCAGTTTCTGACTAGTGTTTGTGCTTTAAAAAATAACCTTGTTTCTCTTATTCATTTTGCATATTAAGCTGAAGATGTTTCACAGGGTCTCGCTGCTACAATAACATAAACAAAAACACATGATACACAAAGTCCATGATATTAATGTGGTTCAGTGATCTATCACCTATATCCATGATACTCCACCCAACAATTTACGTGTAGAGTTTTTTACTATTTAAATAGTTACAATGTCTATCGACTTTTCTTAGTCGATAATCATTATTTTAATTATTATCCATTTGGTTACATTTGATAAGATTAGCTACCTTGTTATTAGTAACTTGATCCACTTGAACTCTTATCATATTGGCCTCTTGAGCTGGACTGATATCATCAATCATGTTGGCTTCTTGAGCTGGGACGATAAGCTCGATCTCATCACATTTATCATTATTATGATCGGCTGTTAGATTTCCATTTGGTGCAAGATGATCTTGAATAGGCTTATCATTATCTTGATCTGCTGTTAAGAGTCCCATTTGGTGTTGGATGATCTTGGATAAGTTGATCTGTTGTTATAGTGATAAACTCGATTTTATTGAATTTATCATTATGGTGACCTGCGAGCTTAAAGGTTTTAGCATTAGGATTATCTTTGCTAACACCCATACGTGCTCCAACATGATGACGACCCAACACCTTCATTCGTGCTCATTTTTTTCCCTAGTCCCCCATCGCCACTGGAATAGGAATAAGTTGCTCGAGTTGGTAATTGTCATAGGCAAATCAATATCCCAGAATACCTTGTGCAGCACCTTGACCCATTCACATTGAACAAAAAAGGTGTGTAGTTGTCCCAACATCATGGTGGCAAAGCCTACACATGCTAGCCAAAAATTTGGTTCTGCACTTCTGAGGTTTTTAAAAGCTTTCAATAACTATGGTCCAATGACTGGTATATTGACCAAGTTGGAAGGGGTTCGTGCCTGGTTCCAACTTAAATTTTGGAGAGAGAGGATAGGATGCCGTTCATCTTAAAAATGAATGGCACCCATCAAACAGTTAATGAGACTCTTTGTGAGACATTCATTTTATCAATCGGAAACACGAGCTACACAGGAAAAAAACTGGGTCCCATCCAACTGATGGGCATCTCATTTGTACAGGTATGGATGTCATTCATCTTGAGATCAATGGCATCCAAAGGAGCTCTGACGGCAATAACATCAGAGCTCACTCTGACCTGATCAGGTCTCAATTTCAGAAGCCAATCCAGTCACACCTATGACCCATAGATGTCTATGGATCAGGCTAGTGAAAATTCACATTTCAATAATTGGAATCTGGCCTGTGTGTGCAGGACATTTTGGCAATTGAAAAATCATCAGCTATAGAAACACCAAAATTTTATAATTTAAAACAATATGTTTTTTATCTTAATATTCTCATCCAAGTGTCAATTCATATCAAATCCATCATCTTGAATCTATCTATGGGGTCAGATTTGAGAGTAAGGATCATATCATTTGACATAGGATGGGTTTCATCCTGCATTTAATCGTAGTCATCCAATCAACGACTAGGATTAGGACACATTTTCACCTGGATGTGAACTGATCTTAGCCATCCAGATGCTTCAGCTGGATGGTTAGGATCAAACCATCCTATGTCAAAGGATGGGATCCTTTTTGCAGATTTGATTCAAGCAAGTTACAACAATGAGATCCCAAGGTGGATATGATGATATGATATGATATTAGGAATGATTGAATCTGGATATCATATTGTTGGGTTGGGAACCGGATCCACCCATGATGGGCGAGATCCGGACCCGGCTACCAATTGAGAGAGGGGCGGTTTGATAACCGCCCATCATCCCCTCTTCAAGAGGGGCCTTTCTCTCTGATATGCGAATAGACAGAAAAGGAGAAAAAATAGAAAAGAACACAAAGAGGAGAACTCTGTGAAGGTGTATGCACAGTGCGTGCATAGTGAGAACAAAAAGGAGAAAAACATGAAGAAGAAAGGTGTCTTCATAGTGATAGAACATCGTGGAGCATTTGGACTGTGGATACGCCGTTCTCTCCAAGCGAGGGCACGCATCCGTTGAGCAAAAAAACAAGCATCATTGATCCTTCGCTTCCGCAACAACGAAAAGTTATGATTTGATCTCTACATTAGTATCAGAGCATCGGTTATTTTTATGTTGTTTTTGCTTGCAGAAATATCCCCTTCGTTCTTTTAAGGTCGGGACTATATGTGTTCATGGTGGACGTTTGCAGCTAGGACGTTGGCCTGGCCTCCGGCCAGGCAGTCTGCTATAGTCGCAGGTACTGCGACTAGGTCGCAGACCTGGGCTGCAACCAACCCTATTGCGGAGTACGCCTGACTTTGGGCCATACCCTGCGGCAAAGGCCACAGGCCTGCCCAGATCCTGCGACGGCATTTTTTTTCTTTTATGCTCTCTGTCTGCGGCATAGGTCGTAGGCTCAGTCCGGCCTAACCCGGCTCTGCGGCACAGGCGACAGGTTTTTTTATGCTCCCAGCCCTGTGGCATGGGCCGCAGGCCTAGCCCAGCCTGACCGGCCTTGCGGCACAGGACGCAGGCCGAGTTCCTGGCATTGCGGCACAGGCTGCAGAATTTTTTTGGGGCTGAACCCTAGCATGGCCAGGGTCCATGTGGGTCCAGGTTTTTTGGCTAATGGTTGGAGCCATAAGTTTTATGGAGCCTCGGATGAGCCGGGCATTCATGAATTCGTTTTATGATATATTTTATTCATGAATGTGTATGAATATGATATAATCATATTGATTATACGATGAATTTTTAAGTACTTTAGAAGTACTTACTCTATGTGTTGATATCTTGTTTAAACAGTCATAATACAATTTAGGTAAATATAATTATCTTAGGGAAAGTGGGAGATGATTGTGAACGTAGTGAGCTTTCGATTTCACGCCCTGTGAAAATTATATGTTATCTAATCATGTGATTATGACTGCATATAGATGTCTTAATGATTAGATCATAACATGCTTGAATAACATATTTGCGCATTGTTTCACTCTTATTTTATAAGGACATGGCGGCACCAAGTAAATCCATAATGGATTTAGCACGGATTGAGAAACTGAATGGTGATAACTATGACATATGGCATAGAAAGATTTAGTTGACACTAGAGGAGGCTGAGGCCTTGGAGGCTCTCAACCATACTATGTACCGACCTGAAATTAGTAATGGGGCACAATCTCGTAGGGATATGGAGACCTATGAGAAATGGAACTGCATGAATATTGTTGCGCGTATCACTATGCTATGTTCTATGTAGGATGACATTATGTACCAATTTGAGCATTATAAGACTGCTCAACAGATGTAGATGGACCTTAAAGATAAGTTTGGAGGAACATCAGCCACAAAGCTAAGGAGACTGACCATCAGGTTTGATTCATACAGAAAGTCCCCTCAACATACTATGAGTCAGCATCTCAGGGAGATGGCGAACATGATTAGAGAGCTCAATAGTGCGGGGCATACCCTTACAGATGAACAACAGGTCTAGGTTGTGATTCGTTCTCTGCCACACAGTTGGGAGCATATGAAAATTAATATGACTCATAACGAAAGTATTAAAACTTTTGATGATTTCGCCTGTCATGTAGAGCTGGAAAATGATCGCCTTGAGGCGACTCAATCATCTAGCATGAAGGCATATGTGGCAAAAAGTTTTAAAAGGCCAAAATCTTTTAAGAAGAAATTTTATGGACCAAAGAGGTTCAAAAAGGGTAACAATAAGGGACAAGACAAAGAACAAGAAAAGAAACCTTACCAGTGCTTTGGGAAGCATGGAAGCAAGAAAGATAAGGCAAATGCAAAATGTTTTAAGTGTGGCAATTTGGGTCACTATGTTAGTGAATGTCATGAGCAAGAGAAGGTACATTCTCTTAAAACTCATGTGTTATATGCAAATATTTGTAGTTGTGCACTAATTATTGAAACTAATTCTATGTTGCTTGTAGACTCAGGAGCCACCGACCATGTGACAATAGACCGCACAAACTTCGTCGAATACAGAAAAATGTCATCTGGTTCGAAGTGGTTGTTCCTGAGGAACAACGCTAAAGCAGAAGTCAAAGGGATAAGGACTTGCAAATTGGATTTGCGAGGAGGACGATCTTTATTATTATATGATGTTCTGCATGTTCCAGATATTCAACGAAATTTGATTTCAGTTTCTGCTTTGTCTATGTTAAACTATAAACTTGTGTTTGGGGATGTCAATGTTGACATCATTTGTGGATAAACTTTAGTTGCTTCTGGTTTCTTGATGAATGGTTTCTATGTGTTGAACACTGAACTTGTAAGTTTGAATGTTAATGATGAATGTTTTTCACTTGTTTTAACTACTAATAATATGGATGTGGATGTATCTGTATGACATGCTCGACTTGGACATATAGGACAAAAGAGAATTGATAGGATCGCACGAGAGGGTCTTTTGGGATCCCTTGCGAAGATTAAAATGCCTATATGTGAGCATTGTCTTGATGAAAAGACAACTCAATTACCTTTTGGAAAGGCAATTAGAGCAACCTATCCTCTTCAATTAATTCATTCAGATATATGTGAGCCAATGAATGTGGCAACGAGGCATGGAGCTTCATATTTCATCACTTTTATTAATGATTATACACGATTTAGCCATGTGTATTTAATTACGCATAAATCTGAAGCATCGGATTGTTTTAGATCCTTTATGAACATGGTGGAGAATCAACTTGATTGTAGGATCAAGGCTTTGAGAACAGATCATAGACGTGCATATCTATCCGAACAATTCAAGGAATTGTGTGATAATAAAGAGATAGATAGACAATTAACTACTCCTTGAACTCCGCAACAAAATAGTGTTGCAGAAAGGAGGAATAGGACCCTCTTAGAGATGGTCAGGTTCATGATGGCACATGCAAATTTACCTATTTCTTTTTGGGGTGATTGTCTGATGATTGTTGTTCATGTATTAAATCGTGTATCATCTAAATCTATTTCTTCAACTCCTTACGAATTATGGAAAGGCAGAAAGCCAGATTTGGCTTATCTCAGACCCTGGGGGTCTGTTGCATATGTTCATAATCTTTTCCATCAATATGGAAAATTGGGTTCGAGGAGAAAGAAATGTATCTTTATAAGATACTGTGAACATTCGAAAGGATATGTGTTCTTAGGAGAGAATGCAGATGGGAGTATTTCTGAGATACATTCTAGAGATGCCACATTTATTGAAAGTAACTTTCCTAAAAGAGGAGAGATAAAGCGTCACTTTCAGTTCTATGAATTAGATGATGAAGAACAATATAAAGAGATTGATCATCATGTTTTAGAGACACAAGAGGATGTGTCTATACCACTATTGGATAGTGGGAGTAACACTCAAGTGAATATCGATTTTGATGAAGATCTGGCAACTCAAAAGAGTTCAAGGAAGAGAATTCCTTGTCAAAGATTCCAAATCGAAGGAGAAGCCTTTGTGGTTATACCCCAAGATGATAATATACCTAAGACTGTTAGAGATGCTCTATCTTGTCCTAAAAGGAATGAATGGCACAAGGCAATGGAAGAGGAAATGAAATCCATGGCATCCAACGAGGTCTGGGATCTTGTTAATTTTCCAAAAGGAAGAAAACCTATTGGGAGCAAATGGGTTCTCAATATTAAAAGGAATGTTGATGGATCTATCGAGTGATATAAAGCTCGTTTGGTTGCTAAAAGATACACACAAATGACACGGATAGACTATGATGAAACATTCTCACATGTGGTCAAATTGACCTCTATTCGCCTTTTGTTAGCCATAGTGTCACATATGGATTTAGAATTACATCAGATAGACGTTAAAATTGCATTCCTTAATGGAAAACTGGATGAAGAAATATATATATGGAACAACCTGAAGGGTTTGTTACTGTCGGCTTTAAGCGCAAAGTTTGCAAGCTCAAACGATCTATTTATGGATTAAAGCAGTCATCCAGACAATGGTATTTAAGATTTCATGAGACCATTATGAGCAATGACTTTGCTATGAATGATGAGGACCATTGTGTTTATCTTAAACGTCAAGGTCCAAAATTTGTGATTCTAACTCTATATGTGGATGATATTTTATTGGCTAGTAATCATTTGGAGTTTCTAAAAACCATTAAAGAATGGTTGTTTATTCATTTTGAAATGAAAGACATGGGTGAAGCATGCTTTATGCTGGGCATAAAGATAAAAAGAGATCGTTCAAAGAGTCTTCTTTCTCTTTCACAAGAGTCATATATAAAGAAGGTCTTAGAACGATTTTATATGCAAGATTGTAAACCCACAGATACTCCTGTAGCAAAAGAGAATGATTTAAGTCTTAAGATGTGTCTAAAAGAGTCTAAAAAAATAGAAGCTATGTCCAAAGTCCCTTACTCCAGTGCAGTAGGCAGCCTTATGTACCTTATGATGTGCACCCGACCTGCCATATGTTATGCAGTAGGGTTGGTGAGTAGATATCAAGCTAATCCAAGTCAAGTCCATTGGAAGGCTGTCAAGAGGATTATGAGATATTTTAAAGGCACATTGGATTCAGTTCTTTGTTACTATGGTGGTAACATGCGTGTTGTAGGCTATACTGACGTAGATTGGGGCGGGGACCCTGATGAGCGTAAGTCTACGTTTGGCTATGTGTTGTTGATGAGCAATGGTGTTATATCTTGGTGTAGCAAGAAGCAGATGTGTGTAGCTTTGTCCACAATGGAAGCTGAATTTGTTGCAGGCTCATTTGCAGTGTAGGAATGTGTTTGGTTAAGGAGATTTATCAAACATTTGGGACTCTCTTCTAAAGCAATACTACCAATGACTTTATTCTGTGATAATCAAGCGGCAATTGCATTTACTAAGGATCCCAAGTTTCACAATAGAACCAAACATATTGATATGAGATGCAAGTATATGCGCGATATTGTATCTAAAGGAAAGGTTGCCTTGGCATATGTTAATACCCAAGATATGGTGGCAGATCCCTTTACTAAGCCAATCAATAGAAACTCTTATGTTATACATGTAAAATCTATGGGTATTTGTCAAATTTGATATGCTAATGTTATTTCTATTTCTTTTTATGATCATTGTATAGCATGTTGCACATCTATATAAGTATGCTACCAGGTTTGAGATAAATCTTCTCACACGGATTTATCGCCTCAGACGCTGCTTGTGGGCGGGCTGAGATGAGATGTAACAAAATCCAGGGTTGCAGAATTAATAAGCATGTCGGATTTTGGGGATATCATATGATAATAACTCAGAAGAGTGAGAGTACAATGAGTTATGATATTTGCCATATATACATATATGGGATACATTGCCCTAACTAGGTTAGGATGAGGTCTCGTGTATATTTAACTATATGGAGAGACCTACCTTGCTTTCTAAATGTCAAGGGTAACCTGGTTGACCAGATATAAGGACTTTGATAGACATTGCATGGGAATGTGCATCCTGAAGGACTCAAGTTAGTTTCTCGGGGAGGAACTAAACTAGTATAGATCTGTACGACAGAGAATTTATGGTATATGCATACACTCACTGGAGTGAGAAAGTCTTGCCGTAATACGTGAGTTATACCACGTATGTCGCACCATAACTTTAAGTCGACCACAAAAGGAAATGAAGAATGATCCCTGCTTCTTCATTGTGTGAGTGCTTGATATATATATATATATATATATATATATATATATATATATATATATATATATTGGTGTCCTTATTGACTTTTGACCTTATTTTAAGGAGAAAGATGAGTGTTGCTACTTTAGCATGTTGCTTAAGGTCATGTATGATTCAGTCTAAAAGAACATGTCTGAGAAAGCAATTTATTTTTATTCAAAGAATAAGAGTTGGAAAGGAAGATCATTTGACATTTTCAAATTATGCACATGTTAAAAGCTAACTTATTTTTTCCACATCCTAGGGATGTTTAGGTTTATGATAAAACATGTGACATAATGGAAGACCTTGTCTAGCATAGCTTAGCACTATAATATGTGCAGAGGGATTTAGTATGCTAGAATGTGAAAAATGTATTTGATCTAGGACCTGGCTTTTGCAGGTATACTTTATGTTATCTTATTATTTGCAGGTTTAGGCTATTATGTTACACTAACTGGTACATAATATGCCTCCACTCCCTAAGCTCACGGGTCGCACGGTCCATTTTCTAGTATGAATACCCGATGTTATTCACTTTTTTTTTAACATGTTTGGTGTTCATTCTTCTTTAATCTCTTCCCATCATGTGCGAGTGGGAGAATGTTGGGTTGAGAACTGGATCCGCCCATGATGGGCAAGATTCGAACCCGGCTACCAATTGAGAGAGGGGCGGTTTGATAACCACCCATCATCCCCTCTTCAAGAGGGGTCTTTCTCTCTGATATGTGAATAGACAGAAAAAGAGGGAAAATGGAAAAGAACACAGAGAGGAGAACTGTGTGAAGGTGTATGCACAATGTTTTTATAGTGAGAACAAAAAGGAGAAAAATGTGAAGAAGAAAGGTGTCTTCATAGTGATAGAACATCATGGAGCATTTGGATTGTGGATACGTCGTTCTCTCCAAGCGAGGGCACGCATCCGTTGAGCAAAAAAACAAGCATCATTGATCCTTCACTTCCGCAATAACGAAAAGGTATGATTTGATCTCTACACGTATGATGTTAGGAATGACTGGATCCAGTTCCATTGAACTTCCATGCCTTATTTGTATACTGCGCTAATTATTTTCACCCCAAGATGTTGGATTTAGCCATAAGTAGGATGAACAACAGCACCTGAGAAAGTTCAAGTTGTGATTGTTGGTTACAATGTCAATCTTGTAACCAACTTTCACAAGATTCAAGATAAGAACAATCACAACTGGCTATTTTCTTGTTTGGCTAGCCTTGAGAAAGTGTTGTGATTGTGATTTATAATTACAAGAACAAAAAAAAATCCAAGAATCACATAGCATTACAAACATAATCTCTCTCTCATAAGAGGTTTTACTGAATGAACTTTAGGTGGTGAGGGAAATGAGTGATGGGGGAGTCAACAACAGCTTTGAGTGCACGGGAATAGTGGATTTGTTGTGCAAGGCCTTTTTCTCCGCACATGATGCCTGTATAATTGTGTATGGCCTATCGATTTATTGAGCATTGTAAGGCTGCACATGGGGAAGAAGGCTTGTCTGATGATGTTGATCCTGATCACATGAGCAGGGTTGGAGCTTGGCCGTTTTGGTAGGAGTTTATTTAAGACCAAAGATGGTGCCATTGCATCCCATGGAACTATATGATGGCATAACCATAGTTGGCTCTACTTTTAGAGGTTTCAAAGGGAAGACAAAGTTGCCAGATCTAGCAGAGATGCCTCCAAGGGGTAAATTTAAGTATCTCTCTCTCACTCAACCTCCTATTACCAACCGCACATTGGCCTCTGGTTGGTAAAAACCCTTGAGGTCCTCCTTGTTGGGACATGGTCACCAAAAACAAGATTTTTGTAATATTGAAATCTCAAACCCAAAGGTATGTTCTTAAAATTGCTATCTTTAGAACTTCAATGGCCCTACTTTGAAACTTTTGATGATGTGAATTGAGAATTAGTGTAACAAAGTCTTTAAGGATATAACTAGGCTTGGACCTCAAGAAAAGCATTGTTTATCAAGGCCAGGTGACCTTTCTCACACACACTTTCATGCCAAATGAGAGTCAAACTAATAGAAAATAAGAAATGCTTGAGAATAAAAAAATATGATGATTAAGAAGCCGAGAATTGAAGATTTTATATAGACTTAAAAAGACAAAATGATTTTTTATGATAAATGAGTTTAAATGGCCATAAATTCAATATTTAAAAATTTTAAACAAAAATGACCTTTAACGGTCACTCACTGACCAAAGACCTCCAAAACTGCCCAATATTCACAAAGGCTCATAAAACCTCTTAAATGGTCTGAATACAGCGTTAAAATCCAAAGTCAAAATAATCAAGTGTACTCAAATAGGTCAAAATGAATCTAGTTGTGTACCCATCTGAATGTGCATTGCACTGCTGCAAACATTCGAAGTGCAAAGTGTGCAAATCAAAGCGTCGCATTGCGCCTCAAGTACTCTTGTGCACACATGCATGTATGTGCGCTATGTTTTTGCTATCAATGCAACACATTGGGCCTAAATGCCCTTATGCACACATGTGTGCATGCTCGGCACATCCATTCATTATTAAAGTGCCACATTGCATATCAAGTGCTCGAACACCCTTACACACTTACAGTGTGCACGGTAAGCATGTTTGTTCTTGTACATCGTACATGCAACTCCAAAACACATGGGTTTCAAACTATTAAAAATAGAGAAAAGACTTTATTTAAACTACCAAAAATTTTTCTCCCTCTTAGATTCAAGACGAATATGTATCTAGCGACAGATGCTATCCATCGATAATTCATCACAAATCAATCTATAATCCATTTAGTGACGGATTGGTTATGGATAGCGTCTGTCGCAATTTCTTGGTCGCTAATTAGTGACAAAACTGATTTGTCACTACTTCTGTCAATAATTCAGGGCAGATTAGTGAATGTCATGATCTGTTGCTAAATAAGGCCTGATTTGGTTTTACGATAGATACATATTCGTCGCTAAGCCATCACTAAAATTTCACGATGGATATATTTTTGTCGCTAAATTTTGTCGCTCAATTAATGACGGCTTAGTGACGGATTACATTCCGTTGCAAAACATCGATTGATTCAGTTTTGAGACAGATTAATATATGTCGCTACATTTGCGATGGATATTAGAGACAAAAAATATTTGTCGCTAATCCATCACAAAATTTAAAAAAAAAATTATTTGAAATATAAATATCGAGAAAAAAATTCTTGTTATACAATTTATATAACCTTGTATAAAAAACAAAGTACATATAAAAAAGATATATATAAAGCAGGTGAAACAAATTTAGCACAAGCTATAAGTGAAACAAATTTAACAACCCACTATAATCCTTGTCAAGTACTAATTAGTTACAAGTGAACATATACAAAGAGTTTCGTTTGAAACAACAAGTACGTGCAACAAATTTAACACATGAATCTAATCATTGCCAAGATTTGAAGCATCATCCTCTTCATTGTCTCGATCTGCCCCTTCATCTATGCCTGCATCAGCTCCTCTATGTTGATCATCTCCAGCATCCTACAAGAGAATCGAAATGTTAGTATTGATAAACAAAATATAATGAAATAAATTATATGCAATGCGCCTAATCTAAAGAAATCAAAGTAACATGGCTGAATGGCACATAGACTAGCAATAAAGTGAAGAACATTAATAAAATTTAAATATGTGTTCTAAGGCTAACAAAAAAAATCATAGTGATTCAATAATGCAAATATGTGTTCTAAGGTTGTCAGAAAAATGTCATAGTGATTCAAGCATGCATATATGGTTTATAAGGCTATCAAATAAATGTGTTATGTATCACAATCATGCATATATGTGTTCTAAAACAATCAAAAAACTTTCATAATGATTCAATCATGCATATATGTGTTATAAGGCGGTCAAAAAACTTTCATAGTGATGAAATCATGCTTATATATGTTCTGAGGCAGTCAAAAAACTTTCATAGTGATGAAATCATGCATATATGTGTTATACGGCGGTCAAAAAACTTTCATAGTGATGAAATCATGCTTATATGTGTTATAAGGTTGTCAAACAAAATTTATAGTAATTCAATCATGCATATATGTGTTATAAGGCAGTCAAAAAGCTTTCATAGTGATAAAATCATGTTTATATATGTTCTAAAGTAGTCAAAAAACTTTTATAGTGATGAAATCATGCTTATATGTATTCTAAGGTTATCAAAAAACTTTTATAGTGATTCAATCATGCATATATGTGTTATAAGGCAATAAAAAAACTTTCATAGTGATGAAATCATGCTTATATGTGTTCTAAGGTTGTCAAAAAACTTTTATAGTCATTCAATCATGCATATATGTGTTATAAGGCAGTCAAAAAACTTTCATAGTAATTCAATCATACATATATGTGTTGTAAGGCAGACAAAAAACTTTCATAGTGATTAAATCATGCTTATATGTGTTATAAGGTTGTCAAAAAACTTTCATAGTGATTCAATCATGCATATATGTGTTATAAGGTTGTCAAAAATTTTATAGTAATTCAATCATGCATACATGTGTTCTAATGCTAGCAATAAAATTTATAGTGATTCAATCATTCATACCTAACGAGCACCAAAGCTCATGTTGAATGCAGATGAAGTTTCCCTGTCCCAAAAAAAGTTGCACAACTCATTATAGACAAGGTTGGGAATAACTTCATGTAAAAAGTCACGCATTATGTCTTGAAGAAGCTGGCGGGCATCATCCCAAGAAATAGCAAGGTCAATCAGACGGTGGGAGTTGATGCTAGCGGGAGAACTCTGAGAGCCCTGACTAGAGGAGGTAACGACTGGTGTAGTGTTAATGTTACTCCCAAACTCAAACACACGACCCTTTTTTGGGTTCACCAGTTGCAATCACCCATGCTACAGGATCAAAAGACGGATGCTGAGTGGAGTCATCGCCATATCGCTCTACCATCTGTTGCTCATATAACTCCTATAAAGTAATTATTACAGTAGGAATTAATAATTAATAATTACAATGATTATGATAATGTAAATCATGGTAACTTGTATATTACAATGTTTATTAATATAATAAATGTATTTTGTTGTCGCTCTCACCTTCTCTGATACAAACTGTCACGTGCTCTTACATTTATGTGTTTCAACAAACACATCCTTGTAAGGCATAATGCCTCCTTTTTCAGCTTCCTGCAAGGTTAAATGGTAAAAAAATCAATTAGAAAGTATGCAGAAATACTTATAAATGTGACTATATATATATATATATATATATATATTGATGAGTTACCAGTTTCTTCTAGTGGCTCCCAAAAGTCCTAGGACCACCTGTGTGTAGATGGGCATCAGGCATCTTTGCTCGGTTTTGTGCAGCCTTTGCTGAGCGGTTTCGATATTCATGGCTTGCCCACTTATCGCACATTGCATCCCAATAATCTATCCAGATAATAGAAGGGTCATGGCCATTCCACTGTAGTGGATCATCTATCTCACCAGCTGCTTTTATTGTTGCAGTCTTCATATTATGCAGTATGTCAGTAAATCGATTGGCAGCCACCTTTTGCCACACTATCCCCGCGTCATGCTCTTCCTTTGCGGTGGTGAAGCAATTTGAAGCCTACAAATAATTTCAGAAAGTTAGTGCACATGACTATAATAAAAAATTATATATGAAACACATTAGCTATGATAAACGATTGTATATCATGAATGAGGACCATAATCTTTCCAACACCTCCTTCGGGTACTCTTTTCATTGAGCGACCGGTCTTGGTAGATGCTGAAGTAGTGACTTTCTAATTTCTTATATTACTTCTTGTAGCTCGAACATCGTGCTGTACATGAATTGGTACACATTAAGAATCGACTATCGATATATATTATTTATAAGATAAGTATTGGACAAGTGACAATGTAATACTTACGGTCGACTATCGATATACACTATTTAAATGAGTTGTCGTGTGTCAGACTGAGAAGACCCTACATCCGGCGTTGTCTTGTGATGTGTATGAGTAGCTGGTATAGGTGGGTCATGTGCAAGCGAAAGATCATCTACAAAATAATAAGTTAAAAATTTACGTAATGCACATATAAACTAATCAACTATATATTTATTTAAATGATATATCTATTGAAGGATTACGTAAAGACGAAGGCTCATACTGGCTATCACTATGTTGGGATCTTATAAAGACAATTAACAAGTAACAATTTTTATATCAACATATAAGAAAAAATATAATGAATTCATATATTTAAATATAACACAAAGACATCTACCTAATGATGTCATACAGCATCCACTTGGTCCTCGACCACTGGGTACTCGACTATTGTGACCTCCATGAACCATATTTTAATAAATAAATATGTTATTTGAATCAGTTACATAACTCTTGAACTTAGCATGGACGTGACATATGCATGAAATATAAAGATTTAAAGGTCATACACGAATCAGTTTTATAACTGTGCATATATATGCTAAGTATGCAAGGAATGTAACATGATATGCAATTCTATGAACATGGATACATAATCAAATTGAAAATAACTTTATGCAAGCATAGATACAATCACGTCAAACATTGCAATACATTCAAATCATTCATATCACCATAATGTCAAACATATACCTGCAGTAAACACACTTCAATATCCTGCTAACTACAACTATGACTAACATGGACTCCGAACTACAAAAATAAGAGCATATGAGAACGTGATGTGGTATGTATTATAAGATATACTTCACTAGCCCGAGTATGATTCTTCATCACTTATTTGACTTTCATATTCTTCTTCTTCCTCCTCCTCATCTTCGTTGTCTTCTTCATTGAATGCACATCCACTTGGTATATCATTTGGATCACATTCTTCCATACGTGTGTCATCGAACAATGAAGATATGGCATCGTAACCATAAGAGAAGTCATACATATCATCTGATTGATAGTAATCACCATATTCAACAATCTTGTTTTCCTATAACTGATCATACTCGGGGTATAGTTTAGACTTCACCTTGCAAACCGCCCACCATTAATTTCTATATGACTTCCTTGTATTCGGATATGAAGTATAGTAAACTTGTTAAGCTTGCGAGGCTAATATGAATGGTTCATATGTTCCAAACCTTGATTTATGATTCACGTCCATAATGCTTGAGGCTTTGTCGACTCTTGTTGTTGTGGAATCAAACCAATGACACATAAATAAAGTTATAGTGTTATTTATGCCTAAGTAAGTCAACTTCATTATTTCTTCAATAACACTGTAGTAGTCAAGTTCATTTTTACTATAACTACTACCCTTGACACACATGCCACTATTCATCGTTGACTTGTTTATACTGTACTTTTTTTTATAGAATTGATAACCATTTATGATGTAATCGTTATAACAATGCACAACTTTGTTCGGACCATTTTGTAAATCACATATTCATTGATCATTAACATCACCATGGCAAACCTACAAGCATAAACAATAACTATAATCACGACCAATTAAGTAACATATTATTATTTACACGAAAAGAATGCATGTCATCATCCTAACCAACTCCTTGAACCATGTCCTAAACTTATTTTCATGTTCTTTCTGTACTTTTGAATCAATGAGATGTGAAAGTTCTCTTCGCAATTCCAGATCAAATTGTCTGCACTTAACAAATATTTATATTATTGAACAATGTGCATACGTATAGAACTTAGTGTTACATACTAAGTATACTTACTCGATGTAGGGGTCGATCGCTGAGCAATTAAAGAGGATATAGATCTGTGTTGTATCTTGCTCTCGATCTTTCAAGAGTCTTCACTGACAACTGTCAAAGGCACGCCCAAGTGGTTGAAATATTGATAATTTGTTAACCACAATAAATTGTTTTTCATCATTATTACGAGTGGGGCAAGTATAACATGTTGGAATGTGAGGTTCAAAGTATATAAATGAGAAATTTGAAATCTCTTCTAAAGTGTATGCCTCACAAATTGAACCCTCCACTCTTGCTTTATTCTGAATCTTTTTGTTGACGTCAAACATGCATCTGCAATAATATACGTCACATAATACAATAAATTCCCAATAGCATTAGAGAGAAAAGTATAAATAAAAATATACCTTTCAAATGGGTACATCCACCGATATTGCACAGGACCACCAACCCTAAGTTCATATGGAAAATGTATGATCACATGTTTCATAACATCGAAAAATGCTGGCAGAAATATCTTCTCTAGCTGAAAAATAGTAGTGATGATAGAATCCTTGAGATTTTTTACCTCAGTTACTACAAATTCTGATGCACACAATATTCTAAAAAATCTACTCAACTCGGATAATACCCTCTATATAGGTTTGTCTAACATATCATGGAATGCTAGGAAAATCAACCATTGTATAATGACATGGCAATCATGGCTCTTCAACCCATGTAATTGTCTCTCGTCTATCTTCACAGCTCAAGCAATATTAGAGACGTATCTATTTAGAAATCTCAATAGTCTCAACCACTGACATACCTGCTTTACTTGATCTGATCCAAGCACGTACCTTGCCTTTGGTTTCAGTACTTTGTCATTGTACTCTTGGAATTTCAATTTTGGTCTTTTACATATTACTTTTAAATCCATACGGGCCTTCAAATTATCATTCGTTTTCTCTTTTATATTCATTGTCGTATTTAACATATTATCAAACATATTTTTCTTCACATGCATCACATCCAAATTATGTCATATCAATAAGGTTGGCCAATATGATAGTTCCCAAAATATAGATTTCTTTGTTCAATTGTAATCCTTCCTAAATCTAGGGAAGGGCATCGAACTACGGGCATCTGTCAGTCTATATAAAAAGTATCGCAATCGTCTTAAAATCTCTATGCTAGACAACCGTGTAGGTGGACCTTCTATTTCAGTTGTACATGCTCAAAACACATTCCTTTATTGTTGGAATGAATGGTTGCTAGATAAAAATTAACAGTGACAATCAAACCAGCACGAATTTCTTTCATGTGTCAATCTAAAAGATTTTGTATTTTTTATGCAGTACAGACATGTCAACCTCTCATATGTGTTCTAACCAGATAACATAGCATACGCAGGAAAGTCACTAATTGTCCATAGAACAACAACCTTCGTATTGAAGTTTTGTTTGTTATGGGCATCGTACGTGAGAGCACCGTCATCCCACAGTATTTTCAGCTCATTAATCAATGGCCTTAAATATACATCAAGATTTTGGCCCAGAGAGGTCAGACCAGGGATCAATAGAGACAAGAAAAGGTTTTGACGCTTCATACACAAGCTTAGAGGAATGTTGTATGGGGTGATAAATACTAGCCAACACGAGTATGGGGTTGATCTACCCCCAAATAGATTAAATTCATCTGTACATAAATCTAGCTTAACTTTTCTCACTTCCATTGTAAAGGTCTGATGAGTACGATCAAAGTGCTTCCAAGCTTCTGCGTCAACAGGATGCGTGATCTTATCTTCATCATGTTGAACTTTATTTGCATGTCATCTCATGTGTTTAACTGTCTTCGAAGACATATATAGTTGTTGTAATTTAGGGGTGAGAGGGAAATAGCAGAGTGACTTGTATGACACTTCTTTTGACCTCGTGCTACCATTGCCTCTTGTCTTTGGCTTGAACCGAGGATGCCCACATGACAGACATGATCTACTATTTTCTTGATCTTTGAAATACAACATGCAGTGATTTGGACAAACATCTATCTTTTGATACCTCATACCTAGAGTGTTGACCATAACCTTCACACGGTAGAAATTTTGTGGCAATTTTTCATCTTTGTGCAACATACTATTCACAATAGAGCATAGACGGTCAAAACATGATTGACTTAAATTATACTCTGACTTCAAATTCAGTAGTTGAATAACTGTAAACAAGATAGTGTGACTCTCGCAACCATTCCACAGTGGCTCATCAGCATCTCTAAGTAAGTCATAAAATCCACTAGCTGCATCGTTTGGTGCTTCTTCCTCTACCCCAGTTGGTACATCACTAGGACTCATAGTTGAACGCAGTTCTAATCCTGCGACATCAAATATCAAATTCAAATATGGATTATCGTGCATCACATCTACTCGTGCATCAAAATTATTCCAAAATTCTTCACCATGAAGCATTCAATTCTGATAACCACTCACAAAAGTCTTCTTGTATAGGTGATGTCTAACGCCATGAGGTTCTACAAATTGATTGTTCTTATACGTCGTGCAAGGGCACTTGATCTGACTGATGGGATCCACTCTACTAACACTTGTCGTTGCAAATTCAATAAAACTGTCAACATCAACCATATATTCTAGCGACACCTCATTATAAACTATCCTACGGTACATTCATTCACAGTTTGCAGTCATTTTATCCTATAATGATATGGATATTATCTTCACTAGTTAAAAGAGAATCATAATAATGCGTCGATGAAAAAAATATTAAATTTATCATGTATTGTTCATGGATATGATGATTTGATATATATATATCACAAAGATATTTAGAAAGATGAAATCACGTTCCTAAACACAATATATTCAATTTCAATATATTTTCATAATATAATTTCACATGGAGGGCAAAATTAATTCAAAAATAACTTCATGCAAGCATGTATACAGTCACGTCAAACATTGCAATATATTCAATCATTCATATCACAATAATATCAAACATGTACCTGCATCAAACACACTCCAATATCCCGCTAACTACTACCATAACTAGCATGTACTTCGAACTACAAAAATAAGAGAACTTCTATTTTCATACATTCAAATCATGCTCAGCATGATCTCCGAACTCCAGCAAAGCAGTCTTAGATATCCACAACTAAGTGAGTATGTGAACAGGAAAGTGTTGCATCCAAGAAAGTAAATAACATGTGATGCGCTTGCATCACTTACCACGGGTATTTACTTGATTTGCATTGCATATTTAGCCGCATGTGATGCTTAATACTAAGCATCACGCAATTAACTCAGGTACGTACCTTTAAAGCACAAATATACAAAATAATACAATATCAAACGATCTACTCATCCCTCTCACAAGGAGAGAACGCTACAGCTGTACACACACACAACGATCAGCTTATCGTCACCCGAACAGACCTTCATGATTGGCGAATACAGGTCAGAGGCCCGGTGAGATGGATGGAGCTCGACTGGTACACGATTGCTCACCGTTATTCCCACACGAACAAGGGCAGAAAAGAAAAAGAAGAAGAAGAAAATACAAAGAAGGGCAAATGGAGAATCCGGTACCGGCCGATGAGAACTGCAACAGTGAAGGGCCTCCGGGTCGACACTCGTCAAGGAGACAGCGGTGGTGCAGGGTGGACAAAAGAAAAGAGGGAAAGAAAAGAGGAAATGAGAGGTCGGCGATGGTCGATCTGTGACGAATTGGGCGAGACTCGGGAGGGGGAGGAAGAAGAGGAGGTCGGTGATGGCGCCGCTCCGACGACCTGCAGATGGGGAAGAAAGGAGGTGAGGAGAGGACTCGGGGAGGGGGAGGAAGAAGAGGAGGTCGGCACACGACTGTGGTCGGCGGCGAGAGAGATAGAGTAAGGGAAGAAGGAGGAGGTGATGGAGAGAAATTGGGTGACAGGCGGCGGGCGACGGTGGTACACAGCGACGAGAGAGGAGTGAGGGAAGAAGGAGGAGGTGACGGGAGACGGGCGATGGGGGGTGGGCGACGGGCGGCGATGGCACACGGTGGTGGTCGGCGGTGGCACACGACGATGAGAGAGAAGGAGTGAGGAAAGAAGGAGGAGGTGAAGGGCGGCGGGCTACGGGCGACGTGTGAGAGATGAAACAGAAAGGCAAAGAAAGGGGCTCACATTAGGGTTTTAGGGAGAAATGAGCCATGACTTAGAGACAAAAAATTGTGTCTCAAAATATGTCATCAATTAGAACGAAATAGCGACAGAAAAATTCTATCGCTCATCCGTCGCGAAGTTGTGATGGAGTTTGAGCCGGATTACATTCTGTCGCTAAGCCATCGCTAATTAGCGACGGATTTTGAGACAGAATTTTTTCATCGCAAATTTCACAACTAATTCTAATTTTAAAGACGACTAATTTTCTCTTGCTAATCCGTCGTAAAATTGTGATCTCTCTCTCTCTCGTAGGAAGCTCATAGACTTTATGTGAATTAATTGTTGTTTTCAGATATGATAGGAAATCAGTTTGATTCCATACAACATGGCATCATCAAAGATAAATGAATCCTTTAAACTGTTGGTTGAAGGGAAGTCATTAAGTTACGTGCTAAAAGTCTGTTCACCACGATGAACAAGTTACATTGATGGGATTAGTGATTTGATATGTGTCTCTGTTCTAAATAAAATCCTGCCAACAGCCGTTCATCCTGTACAATTAGATGAACAACCTTTACGTGTATCCTCTTGTGCATTAAAGACTACATACAGGATTTTACTGCAATCAAAAAATCTATACATATTTACAGTATCACTTTTGTTCTCAGCGGCCACTAACCTATACCTCACAGGTAGGCCTGTCGGGTTTGGTTCGGACTCAGGTGGAACCAGACTTGGATCATATTTTTGGGTATGGAGTCAGGTCTAATCGGGTCCACTATAAGAAAAAACATACCCAGACCCGATAAGAACTACATGAACCAAACCAGGACCATACTGGTAAAACCATATTTTTTAGCATTTTTACATTGAAAATTTATGGGTCTTAATCAGAACTTGGGTCGAGTCTGGTATAAAATTTCCCAAACTATGCCCGGGCCCATTATTAATTGGACCTTCGGGTCCCGAGTCTTCTTATTTATCACCATACCCAGACCCTAGGGTTTGGTTCAGGTCGAGTATGGGTCTGGTATAAAATTTCCCAAACTATGCCTGGGCCCATTATTAATCGGACCTTCGGGTCCCGAGTCTTCTTATTTATCACCATACCCAGACCCTAGGGTTTGGTTCAGGTCGAGTATGGGTCTGGTATAAAATTTCCCAAACTATGCCTGGGCCCATTATTAATCGGACCTTCGGGTCCCGAGTCTTCTTATTTATCACCATACCCGGACCCTATAGGGTTTGGTTCGGGTCGGGTCTGATAAACAAGCCAAACGAACAAGAAATGTTCGTGCGCTCGGCTCATGTTGGTGTTTGGCAGAGAGAGAGAGAGAGTACTCATAGTACCATTGATACTCATCTTGGTAAACCTTTTCTTTTTTATTTTTTTGGCCAATTAAGCAAATGGTTAGAATTAGATCCAACTATCGCTGGCACACGGGTGTATCTGTAGCTTTAAAGGTGGGCCACTTAAGGCACGGTGGTCCTGGAGCCTCACCCGGGGTTTTCTCTTGCTTCGGCAAGGGTTTATCATCATAAAAAAAATAAAATAGATCCAGATATAACGTTATGCCAAATTTTTAAGGTAACTAAGGCTCTGTTTGGATGCCGTAGTTGAGAGAGGTGATGGGAGATTCATGAAATCCTCATCATGCATCTCGATTGGGAATACCATTTTGGAAGGGGAGACAATTGAAAGTGGCTGCTGTGAAGATAGATCCAGATCCAGAACATATTTTGGATCTTTATCAAGCAACTCCACACGTTAAGGTCGACCCACATGCTGGAAAGGAGAGACCCAATACTGGATTGATAAGTTGTAATCTTGAATCTTATCTTGGTGGTGACTGTACAAAACATGGACTCCCTCTCTACAAGGAGACTGAATGTAATTGAAACTCTACAAAGCATGTACCTCTTGAACATCTATATAAAGAAGGGCGAGGCCTCCTCTCTGGGCATGTAAGCTAAGAGCGAGAGGTTTCCTCCAATGAACGTAAGTCATTGTTTAGACAGAACCACCATAAAAATCGTGTGTGCGTGTGTTTTCCCTACCCTCACCTAAGGTGTTCATTTTTACAAGGTTCATTTTCTTGTTCGACCAAGTGCAGTCAGATAGCTGGGGGTGATGGCATCAAGTTTGTCCAACCTTGTTCCCAATTCAGGCATGTAGTGGAATGTGTTTTTGTTTTTATTATCGATCAAATTTGATAAAAAAAATCTCTGTTATGGCGCTTTCAAATAGAATATGTTATGTACAGCAAAGATCTCATCAAATATGTAGATGGATCATAACCAACATCATGTCAATACGTTATAAAAGGTGAGCAACTTACACCTAATCTTGAGTTTGCTACTTGAAAATGGGTTAATTAATCTTGAGTTTGTTACTTGAAAATGGGTTTAGATCAACTCGCATTAAGTTGAATTAAAGCCATGGTTACTGAAGTCGTGTTGGAACAAATTATTGAAATCCCTTTAGTGCTGGACATTTGAATTGTGTTGGTCTCAAGATCCTTCAATTAAAATGTGACATCTAATACGTTAAGGAGGACATGAGCATAATAGAATACTTGAACCATGTCAAGTTTCTTGTCGACTCTATGTGTGTTGTTGATGAACCAGTTTTCAACGATGATCGGGTTCAATATACGTTAAATGGTCTAACTCAAGAGTATGAGAGTTTTATCACAACGGTTACTATATCTACTATTAACAAGCTTCCAAAGTTCAATAAAGTTTTTGACCTCTTACTAAAACAACTGAAAAGACTCCAAATGTTGAATCCAAAAACCCCTCAACAAGTTGAGACATCCATGACAATCGTTTTCTCACAGAGAGTGTGGCCAAGGGCGTGGTGGCCATGAAAGAGAAGTTGGTCAATTTAACTCCTTCCAGAATTATTAAAACACTGGCATAAGAGAAAATTAGGGTCAGCCAAGGACATCCCAATGCGATGGTGGTCAGAAGGATGGCCAGGTAGTCTGATAGTTATGTGATCGTAGAAATCACATGGCTTGTACTTGCTATGACATCCCAAAAGCCTTTGTCGTCATGGCCTTAAATAGTATGCAGGATAACTCATGGTACCCTAACACAGGAACCATACACCATGTGGCAAAGGATGATCTTAGTATGGTAAACAAGTCAGAATATCAAGTATGAGACGAGGTCATGATAAGTAATGGTATAAATTTTCCTATTGCAAATATATGTAATATTTATCTATCTTCTCATGAAAAACAGTTTTCCCTTTTAGATGTTCTTTATATACCTACCGTAAAGAAAAATCTTTTATCAATTGTCAAGTTTACTCAAGACAATAATTGTATTTTTGAATTCAACGCTGACAATTTTTGTGTTAAGGATTATTCTCTTAAGAGGTATCCTTGGCCGAGTTGTCCGCATAATGGGAAGAATAATCATGGTATTGTTTTGGTGAAGTTAATTTTGCTTGTGTCTCTCATAAGTTTTCTAAGGATGTCTAGCATTGTGGTTTGGGACATGTTAATTTCAAAACTTTAAATTTGCTTGGTCAGAATAATTTAATAGCATGTGATAATCATAAGTCATCTGATGACTAGTTATGTTATAGTTGCATCGCGAACAAGATTCATAAACTTTCATATAAAAAAGTTGAATTTTCTGCTAGTTCACCATCAGAGGTTGTGCATGCCGACTCTAGGGGTCTCACTTCTTCTCCTTCAAGAGAATAAAATATTTATTACTTGCTTCTAGTGGATAACAATTCTCATTTTTCTTGAATTTTTTTCTATTTAGTAAATCAAAAGCTTTATCATGTTTTGAGAACTTTAAAGCTATAGTTGATAATCAACTTAAAAAAAATAAGATTTTTCATAGTGATGGAGGTGAAGAATTTGTTAATGGTACTTTTTTTATTTTTTGAATAAGCATGAGATGAAGATGTGGCTTACTTGCTCGTATAGGCATCAACAAAATGGTATTGTTAAGCCTAATCATAGACATGTTTAAGAGACATGAATGAATCTCTTGGCACATGCCTTTTTAGATGTGAAGTTTTGGGTTGATGTTTTTTCGTATTGTTGTATACTTGATTAATCATCTTCTGAGTCCAAACTTGGGTGATAAGTCTTCATATGAGTTATTATTAAATTATGTGTCAAGATACGAGCATCTTAAAAAAATTGGGTGCACTTCTTATCCTTATTTGAGACGATACGTCAATTTTAAATTGTTGTCAAGATTCATAGAGATGTATATTTTGATATATGTGGATGACATAATTGTAGCATAGAGTTCATATCATAAGGTCAAAAATATTATTCATGCCTTTGATCAAGAGTTCTCCATTAAAGACTTGGGCCCTCTACACTACTTTTTTGGAATTTGAGTAATTCAAGACTCATCAAGCGTTATTTTGACTCAGAGAAAATATATAACAAATCTTTTGCTCAAGTCAGGTGTGATAGATTGCAAAAATATTGTTACCTCTGCATCGGCTAACATTTCACTTTCAAGATTTTCTAGTGAATTATTAGAAAATCCTACTCAGTACAAAAGTATAGTAAGAGCTTTGTAATATGCAGCATTCACTCGGCCAGACATTGCCTTTGCTATGAATAAGCCTTATCAATTTATGCATGAGTCCATGTAGAATTTTTGGACACGTGTAAAACGTATTCTGAGATATCTCAAAGGGACTCTTGGTTTTGGTTTACACATTAAGAAATCTATCAAATTTAGGCTGGCAGTGTTTTCTAATGCAGGTTGCCCCGATGACCGACCAGCGGATCTGTCACCTTTTTGGGGTCCAATCTTCTTCTGTGGAGTTCTTCTAAGCAACATATTGTTGTTTGGTCAAGTACATAGGCTGAGTACAAGGCCATTGTTGTGGAAGCCTCTGAACTAATGTGTCTTAATAATCTTTTAAAGGATTTAGGTTTTAAATCATCCCATGCTCCAATTCTTTGGTGTGATAATTTGAAATCTATATTTAGCCGTCAATCAAGTATTTCATGACATATTGAAATTGACTATCACTTTGTCAGAGAGAAGGTTGTTCATGGTGACATTTAAGTTTAGTTTATACAATATGAATATCAGATAGCCGACATCATCACTAAGGCACTTCTATGTCCAAAACTCCATTGTTTCATAGACAAACTTTATCTCGGGAAGATTAGCATAAGAAAACCTGTGAAGATGGATCCGGATCTAGAACATTTTTTGGATCCTCATCAAGCATGTCCACACCCTAAGGTGGACTCACATGCTGAAAAAGAGAGACCCAATGCTGGATTCATAAGTCCTAGTTATGACTCATGTCTTGGTGATGATTATACAAAACATGGACTCTTTCTCTACAAGGAGACTGAATGTAATTAAAACTCTTCAAAAACATGTATCTCTTGATCATCTATATAAAGAAGGGAGAGGCCTCCTCTCTGGTTGAGTAAGCTAAGAAAGAGAGAGAGGTTTCCTACAGTGATCATAGATCATTGCTTCGATCGAACCACTATAAAAATCATGTGTGTTTTCCTGTATATGTGCTTGCGTTTTCCTCGTCCTGATATGAAGTGTGTGTTTTTACAACCCCAGTAAAAAATCAGTGCATTTCAACAACATCCTTGCAAGGCTGTTGCCAAATCCATAGATTTGGTCACCTCTGTCATCACCCTTCACAACAACGACTCCCAAACAGAGCCTGAAAATCCCCAACTCAGCTTCTACACAGGTGTTTTTCTAGATTAGATGGCCCAAGCACGTTTGACTCTGCACAGAGGCAATCATCTGATCTTTTCTTGATGTATAAAATGCTATCTATTGTCGCACAAACCTCCAGTGAAAGTTACTGAAAAGTTTTTTTAAGGTAGACCTTACAATGTCACAAATCTTGGTGTTGGGAAAAACTTTCTAAGGAAAGTCTCCTAATCACATTTTCAATGCCTTGTGATTCTTGGATTTTCTCAACCTTTTGTGGTTGCAAGTCACAATCATTGCACTTTCTCAAGTTTAGTGAAACATGCTAAAGTGCAAGTTATGATTGTAATTCTCACTCAAGAATTTTTCTCTTGTCAATCCTATCAAAGTTTGTTACAAGGGTCCTTTGGATTCTCAACTGTGATTGCTCATCCAACCTGTGACCAAAGGAAATATGCTTTTAGAACTTTTGTTTTTTCCAAGAAAAATATGATGTATGTAAAGAATAAACTCAAATATATAAAATTTTAAGAAAAACAAATAAAAAATATGAAGATACAAAACATTGTTGCATTGAATTAATATGAAAAACAAAGCTTGAATATCTTAAAATAGGTGTTCTTAGAAAATATCGTAATATTTCATGATAATGTTGAATCTTAAAAATATCACCATAAAATCACAATATTTTCAAATTATATACCACTTGCATTTGTTACATAGCCAGCACTCGAAATTTATTGGACCTACACTTGTGGCCGCCTATATAGACAAATGTCCGTAGCCTTGAGAACCATTAAAGATTCAGCAGTCAATCTGTACCCAAAATCCAGCTTGTCTAGGCTGGATCCATTCACTACCAACAAGAAACGAGTCAGGCTCCTCACGTGCCTTTCCATCCACTACATATCATCAATGATGGAGGGTCCCCTTGGTCATATGTCATGTGGGATGCCTTCCTCCCCATGTTAGCCTCATGTTCTGAACTGGACACCCACTGATGTCAAAGTGACAAAGGAATTTGATCCTTTACTAGAACCACGAACCAATAAACTAAGTCAATCAAATCACAAAAAAACAGGAAGGAGAGAGAGGAGTTTGAGTTGTTGGTTGCTACTTGCTTGGAGGGCTGTTTGGCTTGAGAGGAATGAAAGAACCTTTAATGGAAGCTTCAAACTATTGAGTTCAGTTTTGGATTTGATTCAATGGGAGCTTAGGCAGCCCTGTAGGCTCAGATGGCCTGACTCGGATCTTAATTAATGGATCCATCTTCCTGGTTTTGGGCCTTTGGCCGTCCATGAAGATAGACACTTCGTTTTAACTTTTGAATTTAAGTTCTATTACTGACATATTGGGATTAAGGTGACACCTTGTAAACTTCTGTTATACTGTCAGTTAATGAATCTTTTTCTCTCAAAAGAGAGAGAGAGAGAAGGAAAAGACCATGAGGCTTTATGTATAGGTGAAACACCTAATACATTTGGATAAATTGTTGGATTAGGTATAGTGGATTTCAGATGCCACAGTATAGATTCAGACAATTAAACATGATTAGGCTAATTAATGCATAAATTTAGATTTGATAAGGCAGGGGCTGGGGTGGATCAGATTAGGTTCTCAATAGGGGATGTACAATGCCAGATTCAGGCCTAAACTATTTGATTCCATTGTTCTAGGTTTGGTAAATCACTATCCATTTCCCTAACATTTTTCCTTGAGTTGTGGCTTTCCAACCACAAGTTCCTGTGAATGGTGTGAACCAACCATATTTAAAGGCTATAATGCACCAAAAATTGTAGGGTCAAACTACAACTCTTAGTTCTCTTGTTGTATCGAGCAAAGTAAAATTGGTAGACTCCTCAAGGGATTGGAGCAAATATATACGAGTACAATGCATTTAAGAGATCATAAATTGACACACATGTGCGCCTGCTCTCACGCACAAATGGGGGCCCGCCACACTGTTGTTATCGAATTAAAAGAGGTAGATATATATGGAATAGAGAAAACCATGTTTGTGAGCTAGCAAAGGTTTGGCATTATTCATCATTTTTGCAGTGGAAATAGGAGCAGAGGCTGGCATGAAAGCAACACTCAAAATATTTACTGATCAGGGTACACCAGATAGGTGTTAATTAACAGAGATAAGGACAGGCAGCATATTGCTCTCGAGGTTTTAAACCAATGCATATATATATATATATATATATTGACTCTGCAGTAAATAGATGGAATCAATGGGGAACCCCTTTGTCTGATATGTTGATGGCTCCAAGAGGGTGGTGTGCTGGGTATTATAATGCATGGCATGTGAGTCTCTACATCAGAAATTAAGTGAAAGACTTGAGTTCCTTATTGCTGTAGCTCATCTGGTAGGGGCGACTCTTGAGCATCACCATCGGGGGGCTCCGTTTGTCTGGTAGGAGCGGCTAGTGTACGTCACCTTGTGTTGGGGGCGTTGCAGGTTCAAAACCCAATGGTATAGTTGGATAACTGATAGGGGTCTGCCTAACCTCAGCTTGCCTTCCAAAAAACAATAAAATATATTGACGGTACGTCATAAGTTTGAGACTCATAGGTGTGCATCCTTTGCTGCGAATGTACTTCCCGATGGGCAAAGGGGACCGGAGGTTTTACAACAACAACAACAACAACTACGCCTTCATCCCAAAACAATTGGGGTCAGCGATATGAACCAAAAAAGAAATTCATTTTGGGTCTTCCACATGAATCCTTTTCCTCCAATCATTTCTATCCAACGCCATGTCCTCGGTGAGGTTCAAAGCATTCATATCCTTTCCTATCATCTCCATCCAAGTCTTCCTAGGCCTACCCCTACCTCTTTTAACTAATATATTTTCCCATTTCTCCAACCTTCTAACTGGAGCATCATTAGGCCTTCGCCGAATATGTCCAAACCACCGTAAACGATTCTCTCGCATCTTATTCTCAATGAGTGCAACACCTACCTTCTTACGTATCTCTTCGTTCCGAATCTTATCTTTTATTGTATTTCCACACATCCATCTAAGCATCCGCATCTCAGCTACACTCATTTTTTGAATATGATGTTTCTTGGCAGCCCAACATTCCGTACCATATAGTAAAGCGGGTCTAATAGTCGTCCTATAAAACTTTCCCTTCAACCGCAATGGCATTCTACGATCGCACAGCACTCCAGTAGCACTTTTCCATTTCATCCACCCAACCTTTATCCTATGATTTACATCTCCATCAATTTCTCCATACTTTTGAATGATGGATCCCAAATATTTGAAATAATCATTCACCGGTATATCTTGCTCACCAAGCTTCACTACACTCCCATCACTACTTCGTTGCTTACTAAACCGACATTCCATATATTCAGTCTTACTCTTACTCAACTTAAAACCTCTAGCTTCCAATGTCTGTCTCCATAATTCTAACTTAGCATTAACCCCAGCTCTAGACTCATCAATCAAAACAATATCATCAGCAAACAACATACACCACGGTACATTTTCTTGAATTGATCTCGTAAGCTCATCCATCACTATCGCAAATAGGAAAGGGCTTAAAGCAGATCCTTGATGTAACCCAACCGTTATAGGAAAATTGGTTGTCACCCCTCCACAAGTGCGGACATTGGTTACTACTCCTTCATACATATCTTTAATTATACTAATGTACTTGAGAGAAACACCTTTCTTCATCATTGTCCACCAGAGAACGTCCCTAGGTACTCTATCGTATGCATTCTCTAAATCAATAAAAACCATATGCAAATCTTTGTTCCTCTCTCTATATCTTTCAATAAGTTGTCTAAGAAGATGTATAGCTTCCATAGTTGATCTTCCAGGCATAAAACCAAATTGATTCTCCGATATCATGACAACCTTCCTCAACCTAGACTCAATCACCCTCTCCCAAAGTTTCATAGTATGACTCATGAGTTTTATACCACGATAGTTTGTGCAATCTTGTATATCACCCTTATTCTTATATAAAGGCACCAAAGTACTCTTCCTCCACTCATTAGGCATCTTATTTGTTCGCCAAATCAAGTTAAAAAGATTTGTCAACCATTCTAAACCTTTCTCTCCCAAGCATTTCCAAGCCTCGATAGGTATACCATCTGGGCCAACTGCCCTTCTTGACTTCATTTTCTTCAAAGCCTCTGCAATTTCTTTCTTTTGAATCTTGCGCATGAAGTCACGATTTATCTCATGAAAAGGAATGGAGAAGTCTCCAAGATCTTGAGCATGACTATCATTAAATAGCTTATCAAAATAATCTTTCCATCTCTCCTTAATCTCCTCATCTTTGACTAAAACCCTTTGCGTTTCATCTTTGATACATCTAACCATACCCAAATCCTTCGATTTCCTATCTCTCATCTTTGCAAGCCTATAAATATCCTTCTCGCCTTCTTTGGTATCCAACTTGTCATAAACCTCCTTATATACCTTAGCCCTCGCGTTTCGAACAACTTTTTTAGCTTCCTTCTTTGCTATCATATACTTCTCCAAATTCTCATTATCACGACTCTTACTTAGATTTCTATAACACTCTCTTTTAACCTTAATAGCTAATTTGACATCCTCGTTCCACCATGATGTATCCTTACCTAGTGGTGCACCGCCTTTAGACTCACCCAATACCTCCTTAGCTACTTTTCTCATACCACCCGCTATCTTATTCCACATTGATTCTGAATCCTCCTCGAGACACCAATCAACTTCCTTAACTACCTGCTCTACAAACATATAAAATCTATGAACGAGTGAGTTTTACCTCAATTGTCAAAAAAAAATGTCTCTAATTAGTTTGTTAATCAGCTATTATCTGATGGAATACACACACATATAGGAAATTTGATAGCTGCCTACCACTTTTTGAGCCTACCACCAGTGAATAGGTTTTTTCGCAAATCTAACCCTGTTTATGTGTTCGGCATGGTCGATTTGATAGGAAATAACATTTGGATCATGTTTTTCGATAAAAAATATTATGTTTTAAGCATTGAATACTTTTAAAAGTTATAGACCGTTAATTTTTAAAACTTATAAAAACCTAACTCTGAATCAGACGATCTAAGAGTCGATTCCAATAAAATCAAGCAAGTAAATCACGGTCAGATTTTAGAAAAAATAAAAAAATCCTTCCAAATCCTGGTAGGCTGGTAGGTTAGAAACATGGTAGCACCTACTCTCTCTCTCTCTCAATATATATATATATATATATATATATATATATATATATATATATATATATATATATATATATATATATTGAGAGAGAGAGAGAGAACTGAAAACATTAGGCCCGCTTTTCTCACTCTTCCCCGTTAAGCCCCATAGTTTGAAGTGTTTTATGATAGATCTCAAACAATTTAGTGGGAAGTGATTCTTGGATCATGTTTTTCGATGAAAAAATATATTTTTCTGAGCCAAAAAAAATTGATGCCTTCATAGCAATTAATATTGGATCACCGGAAACCTTGTATACAAGTCAAATTTCAGTGATCCAAAAAGCTGATTCCCATTCAACAGAACCTATAGATCACATCTATGGTGTTAGATGTGGGAAAAAATGCAAAAAAATATGATTTTTGAAGGAGCCTAATGGGGCAGAACCATCGACATTACACACACACACACACACATATATATATATATATATATGAAGTGATTGAGATAAAAAAAAATTTAAAAAATAATATCATGTGTTCATGGCATATTGCCTTGCATTTCTAGGCTGGACAGATGAAAATCCTTTCTTTTACGTTGCCCCACCACATCATCTATGTTTCCTCCATTATGGGGCCTAGATTCCCTTTTCCTTTCTTAAGGCTAGGCCTAGATTCTTGTCAATATCGAAACAAAAATTGGTTTTACAGATCTTAATTATGACATGTATTCTTTATGTTTCTCGTCAGTAATAGGCAGATCATTAAATATCACCAGAATTAAACTGCATTTATTCCTTAATCCAGCAACCAAACAGTTGTTTAACGGATAGTAAAGCACCCCACTTAATTAGGGGAGGTTACATTACATAATAAGCTTGTTATACCTGATAAATAAACAATCATTCACTAGCTTGATTATGCCAACATCAACTAACAGAAGTACTAAAGTGCTTATGAAAAACATTGATCATTAGATTTCAATATGCTTATAGTAATTGTATTATCAATAATCATCTGCCCTATTTCAATGGCCGGATGTGAGCCGTTCATGGCTTGGCTCTTGCTTTTCTCATAAAGAGCTTGCTCGAACTCGTCAAATGCATTCCGCAAGTAGAGCACTCATGACAGCAGTTCAGCTCGTGTCATTAACCTCGTATAATCTCTTTTAGTACTAAATAAATATTTTGTACATAACATGGTGTAGTGTAGATCAATTGGTTGAAATGTTTGGCTCGCAAGCAATAAGTTTGCAGTTTAGATCTTATGCGTTGTAATTTTCTTCTTGTAAATTAGCCTGATTGAGCTCAGTTTAAATGGTTCTAAGGTATAGATCCTATTGAGCTTTGAAATAAAGTATTTTATCATGAATGAACTTCCTCAAGATCAGCTCATTTAGCTCAGGCTAGTCATGAGCCCCAGTTTGGCTCGGCTAACCACAATCAGCTCCTTCAGCATGCACTTTAACCAGCCCTAGCATGTTTCGGGTGCTGTTTAGGAATCAAAACAAGAAAGGCACAAGCATCAAAAGCTCGACCGTGGCATTATAGAGGAAGCCAGCACGGTCAAATTAGGCTCAGGCCCCACATGTATTGTCCATCTTAAACACTCAACACAAGGCGCAGCTGTTGTCTGTGGGCCCCCACAATTTCCACCCTCTTTTTATAGCCGTCCATCTCAGGGATTAAGGGTGTTGGGGACCAAGCACGACATATTGTTGCTTTTCTCCTACTAGGCTTGCTTCTAAGACCAGCACCCTGAGTTTTTTTTTTATATTTACACTAAAAAACTGTCCTCAGGATCAAGATCCTAGCCGTGTTGACTACCATATGATCACTGTCCTGTCAGCATAAAACTCCATAGGCTTACCCCTTGCCCACAGGAAATCTCCAGGCTTCGGCTTGCTCAAGGGGTGACACCCATGAGATTTGAACCTAAACTGCCTGCCTAGCGGCCTAGGCCCAACACACTATGTCAAACCCTTTTGAAGCCACCAGCACCCTGATTTTTTTCACCACTTTTTTTTTTATTAATGAGAAACTGCCACTATTGTTTGGACTAAGCAGACCAACCTAGCCTGATCCCTGAAGCCCTTGGAGAAAGGATCAGGCGCAATCATATTACACACTTTGAATGTGCTGCTGCACCTGACTGCCCTCCATCTCCGGGATCAGGTGCAGCTTCTTTCACCACTTGACATGAAAAATCTGCATCAGATAATAGCTAAAACCTCCGGCTTAAAACAGAAGGCTAACTCCAAAAAAAGTCCTTCAATGAACACTTATAGAATAAATAAAGTTTAAGAAAATGTGGACGTCGGCAACATCAAACCAACTTGAAAGGAAAGTCCAGTTAAATTATCCTAAAAAAGATTCCTTACTGTCTCTATCACCCACCATAACTATATCCAAGAACCATATACTACCTACACATAAAACCATTAAAAAATTGTTCAAATGAAATCAATTTGGCTGGACATTGACTTTTCATACATCCATCATGAGGGCCCTTTGTTAGAACTTTCAGACAACCCAATTACCTGATTTTGCTTTTGAACCAAGTAATCTCTCCTCTGACCTTATAAAAAAAAGCCTCATCTTTTTACTTGCCCTATCATGAGAAAATGTTGGGAAACCTCCCCCTAATTTCTAGGCAATGTGCACCTTGGATACTACATAATCTCCCAAACACTACTAATAATAATAAATAATATTAATAAATACCCACTTCATAATTGGTGCAATATAACAAATAATACAGCCCAAAGTGTACGCTACCTTCTATTTTTCCCTTTTTTGCAATATGAAAGTTGAATTATGAACAAAAGAAGCAAGAAATTACAGATGAAACACCCAGAACAAAAATCTGGGCCCTCTAAATGGAAGATGGTAAGATAAAAAAACTTGAAATCCAGAGATATAAAAGTGCTCTCTGAAAAAGTCAATCACAGACTCGAGGTCAATATGTGTGGTGTGGATCATGGCTGTACTCGAGCTGTCAAGAGATGTCAGTCTTTGTCAAAATCATGATCGATCCCAAATTTAACCGTTGACCACCAAATGGTATACCTAGAAATATTAAAAAAAAAAGAGAAACTACCCAGTACTCGGAAGAATCCCAAATGATCAGTAATGATGATTAGCATAACGATCACGAAAAATCAATCCCCTCGTTTCCTCTCTTTCTTGAACCATTCTCTCTCTCTCTTGCTGTTGTTTCTTGCGCCAACAGAGCAGCAGGCACGCGTATAAGTTATTCCCCATCGGGCAGATCAATAAAGAAGGAACCCCAAAAGCCCAAATATGCTGCTTCTTTCTGTATATCCTTCTTTCTGATGAGTTGTTTCACCAATCTGAGGACAACCCACAAATTTTTAGTCCAGAAAACATCAGGCAGAAGAAGGGTTCTGCTCTGCATTGCTCCCCCCGGGTGGCTCAGAGGAGGAGGATGCTGTGGTGGTCACCGGCACTCTACCTTCTGCATTTCACCACAGACTTATGTTTCAGTGTTGTCATAATAATCCCTTTAACAAGATAGAAAGGTTTTTCATGACAACAAAAAGGAAAAGGAGAAATCTACAGAAAAAGTAAAGGTTTACCTGTTGTAGATGGAACATTGGTGGTTGGAGAGAGAATGGGAGATCCGTATTGCTGTTGAGGCATATAATGAGGGTATTGCATACTGCTCTGCGCGTACTGTGTGTAGTATGGGTAGATTGCTGAGTTTGGAAGCATTCCCAGCCCTGGATAGTAGTGGGAAAACTGGTGCCCTCCATACGGATTGTAATAGGTCTGCAATTTCAGAGCAAGGCATCTTTTAATACATCATCTGATTTCCTTACTTAAATGCCATATCATATACTATCTAATGATCTGAACCAACAATACCAACCATTGGGTATATGCTTTCTTGAGAATAACCAGTGAACCTGCACAACAACAAAAAGAAGAAGAAGAAGAAGAAGAAAGACTTATTATTACTTTTTTTTAATGAACAAGAAAGAAAGATTTATTATCAAGACATAAGAATGAAACATTTTTAATCTTTTTCAATTGAGTAAAGATGAAATGTGGTTTAGGTGAGTGTTGTTAATGTTACCCGTAAGTTTGATAAGGAAAGGTTTGTTGGAATGCGTATTGAGGCTGTTGCGGGTAGGACGTCCCCGGCGGGTGATATGCTGGAGCTCCGGCCGATCCTGTTGCCATTCTATATCGACCACCACCTTTAACAGGAAAGAGATAAAATTTGTTGGCATCTCTTGATTGGCTCTATTTTGGTGTTTCTGGTTTGATCTATATGAATAAATATGAAACTAACCGTGTTGAGGAGTGGGCGGTCGTGATGGACGGGCACCAAAAGATGCCAAATTGCAGTTAGCCCTTCTACCATCGATCATAGGCGAAGGATCTAGGCACGCCCTAGTTGCTGAATCTGCATCCTTGAATGTCACCTTTACAAAAAGAGAGAGAAAAACAGGAAACACAAAGAGACGTTAAACATAAAGAAAACCCCCTAAAAAGTCACAGAACAGAATGGGTGAGGGATTCTTTTTTGAATTCTTACAAAGCCATATCCCTTTGATCTCCCTGTGGCCTTGTCCGTGATCACAACCGCTTCAAGTATCTCCCCAAATTGCTCAAAATAGCGTCTCATTGTGTCCCTCTGAGTCTCCCATGCTAACCCCCCAACAAAGATCTTGGTGTACGTTGTGTCCCCAAACTGCCCAATGCCCATATTCCCTTGCCGTTGCCTTTGTGCCATCCCTCCACAACAAACCAAAAGGAAGAGCAAGGAAGGATACAGAATTATACAAAACACAACCTCCCCACTAAACAGATCACCAACTAAACATGCATAACAATGAGAAATAAACACACTCCCATCTCATTTTCCTCCTCCCCTTCTCCCTCTCCTAATAAACAAACCACATTACAATCCCTTTCCTATGGGTTTGAGAGAGAGAGAGAGAGAGAGAATAAAGATGAGGGAAGGGTGAGAGGGGGTCAGGGTTGTGTCAATGTTTGTTGTGGATCCCACAATCGGTATCGACCAATGAATTGAGAGGGGCCAATTTTTTTTTCCTTAATGTATGACCACTTTCTATACTTGTATATCAAAGGGAGGGATATATCTGCTTCGCTGTCTTCAACCTTTTTAATTGTTTCCCTTGTGCATCTATATTTAATTAGGGATTGTGAGATGTGGGGCGAGTTGGAAGAAGATACCTTGACCGTCTTCTTCCTTGTATTGATTCAGACTCTTATGAATCGAACCCTCGGACTAGAAATTACTCTTCCTTCAGAGGGTTGAATCAAGAATCTGATGAGCTACCTTAGAGAGAGAAAGAGATGGCGATGGTAGTGGTGTTTTTTTCTACCTGTCCTTGCCTATAATGGCGGGATGAGCGGCGTGTTGAGTGGCTGATTTGGGTTTGCGTGATGCAATGAAGACCAACGGAATATTTGCTTATTTTATTGTTAAGACTTTAAGAGTACTGGGGGTTTATTACTAAAGAAAGAAAGGAAGAGGAAATGACAGAGAGGGGGAGGGGGTTCCTGCGGGCGAACCAAATCATTACTGTCGCTAGCCACCCGGATGCCCCCCTACCGGCTGGGACTGTCCGAACTCAAGATACACTGGTCAAACCGTTGGCTGCCCCTCTCCTTTCATTTCATCGATGACTCGGCTGATCAAACCTGAGAGACTCCGTCCCTCTCGGCGATCGGCCTCTCTCTCTCTCTCTCTCTCTCTCTCTCTCTCTCTCTCTCTCTCTCTCTCTATATATATATATATATATATATATATATATATATATAAGAGAAATGATCATATTAGGTCACATTTCCTGTTCAGCAGCAAAGTTTTGAAGTGTTTTATGATAGATCTGAACCGTTAGATGTGTTTAGCATGCATGCTCCATTTAATGAGCTGATCATTTTTTTTATGCAAAAACATGTTTTTATGAGCTGAGAAAAACTGGTACCTTCATAACCATTAATTTTGGATCACAGGAAAAACTTATATACAGGTCAGATTAGGGTGATTCAAAATCTAGTTCACACTAAACAAAATATGTAGATCATATTTTTTGTGTTATATGTGAGAAAAATATGTCAAAAACAACAATTTTTGAGGGAGTTGAACGAGAATGTGGGAAGGAGCGCATTACTATATATATATATATATATATATATATATATATATATATATATATATATTTTTTTTTTTTTTTTTTGAAAATATGCTAAATGGTTTTTCTAGCTTTCTATTTTATTTTTCATCTTACATGTGTGATATGTACACGATATATATATAGTGAAAATATGCTAAATGGTTTTTCTAGCTTTTTTTTTTCATTTTACATATGTGATATGTACAAGAGTTTAACACGTAAGTTTTTATAAGATTTCAAAAACGATCGACCCAAAATCTTTGTAAATTTTTTAGATTCTAAATATCTTTTCTTTATTGAAAAAGCATAGTCCAGATGTCAATTCCTAGTAAATAAATCATACCCAACACATCTATAAGGTCATAATTGAAAAAAAAAATATTGAAAACCCCATTTATCATGCTTTTATCACTAGGGATTAAGGGTGGCAAAATCTGACCCGACCCGCCAACCCGCTTCTTAGCCGGGTTAGGGTTTGGCTTAAATGGGTGCGTGTCATAAATGGGTCGACCCGCCTAACCCGTTTATTAAACGGGTCGTGTTGGTGTTAGGGGTATGCTAACCTGTTTGACCCATTTAATAAAGGGGTTAGGCGGGCGGGTCAACCCGTTTACACGAACCTGCAACCCGTTTATATATATATAAACTTATCTAACCCTAGCTCCTAACTTTACACTTTAGTCACCCACCTAACTCCTTTCTACCCAGCCGCATCCGAGAGCCCGAGACCTCTCCTGTCCAGTGGTGGTGTGCTCCTGTGCGGTTATCGTGTCTATGTTATCGGGTCGACCCGTAATAAATGGGTCATGTTCGTGTTGAGGTATTCTGACCCGCCAACCCGACCCGATTGTCACCACTACTAGGGATGGCAGTAGATCGAGGCGGGGCAGGGGACAAGGTCTCCACCCCTGTCCCGTCCCAAAATTTTGCCCTCCATCCCTGTGACGGGGGTGACTTTGGACCTCCATCCCCTCTCCGTCTCAAAATAATTATCCCCATTCCTTCTCCATCTCTGTTTGATCATTTTATTCTCAAATCATAAATGGAGCAAACCTATCTCAACTTTATCTATGAACCCTATCAACACCAAAAACCAAAATTGATAAGTAAATCTTTTATAGAAAAAAAGGAAGTTATATCACAATTCATCAGTAACAATTGTTAGAACTTAAATAGAGCAACAACAGGCATCACTGGATCCAAAAGATGTTTTTACTAATCAAATGAGTCAATCATTATTAGATAATACAATCAAGATGATGATTTCAATTGCTAAAGAAAAGCACGTTCAAGCAAAAGAATATTGAATAATCTGAAAATAGGAAATCAAAAAGACTAACTGAGAAAACTAGGATCAGCTTTCATCCAATCTCCTGCAAAATCTTTCCCGACATATATCCACCACTTAAATAAAGAAAGCCAAAAAAAATAACCACTATGTAGATGACAGAAAAATCTTGCCCACCATATATCCAATAAAGATATTTTTTATGTGACCAAAAAAAAAACAAGACAAAAGTAACTAGCATGTAGATGACAATTAATAGCACAAATGCATGAGAGAATAAAAAATCATCATTGAATTCAAGTTTATATCTCAAAAGTAACCAAAGTGCAGCTTAAAGGTTAAAGGCCAAAAGAAAATTGTACCCTACTAATATGTTGCAATATATCTAGAAACTATGAACCCAGCTATCAACAAGCATACAACTCTACAAGAAAAATGTGGATTAATGATAGACGCTATCCGTCATTAATCCATCGCTAACGTGTTTAGCGACGGATTAAAGATAGATTAACGACGGAAATCGGTCGTCGCATAATCCTGGTCGCTAAAATGCAACACAAATTATTTGTCGTCGTCGCTAAAATTTAAAGACGAATATGTATCCGTCGCTAATATTCATTGCCAATTGAGCGACGAATTAAATTTCATCGCAAAACATCAACTGATTTAAATTGGCGATGGATATTAGCGACGGATAATATCTGCCGCAAATTTAAAAAAAAAAATGAAATATGAATATCGGGAAAAATTTCTTGTTATACAATTTATATAACTTGTGTATAAAAAACAAAGTACATATAAACAATACATATACAAAGCAGGTTAAACAAATTTAACATAAGTTATAAGTTACAGTACAGTCCTTGCCAAGTTCTAATTAATTACAAGTACATGAAACAAATTAAACAGATGAATCTAATCATCACCAAGATTTGGGGCATCATCCTCTTTATTGTCTCGATTTGCCTCTCCATCCATGCCTCCATCAGCTCTTCTACGCTGATCATTTTCAGCATCCTATAAGAGAACTGAAATGTTAGTATTGATAAACAAAATATAACGAAATAAATTATATGCAATGCACCTAGTGTAATGCAATCAAAGTAAATGGATGAATGACATATAGACTCGCAATAAAGTGAAGGACAATAACAAAATTCAGATATGTGTTCTAAGACTGACAAAAAAAATTCATAGTGATTCAATCATGCAGATATGTGTTCTAAGGTTGTCAAAAAAAATGTCACAGTGATTCACGCATACATATAATGTTTATAAGATTGTCAAATAAATGTGTTATGTATCGCAATCATGCATATATGTGTTATAAGGCAGTCAAAAAACTTTCATAGTGATGAAATCATGCTTATATGTGTTCTAAGGTTGTCAAAAAACTTTCATAGTGATTCAATCATGCATATATGTGTTCTAAGGCAGTAAAAAAAATTCATAGTGATTCAATCATGCATATATGTATTCTAAGGTAGTAAAACAATTTCATAGTGATGAAATCATGCTTATATGTGTTATAAGGTTGTCAAAAAACTTTCATAGCGATTCAATCATGCATATATGTGTTCTAAGATTGTCAAAAAACATTCATATTGATTCAATCATGCATATATGTGTTATAAGGCAATCAAAAAACTTTTATATATGCTAATATCATGCTCATATGTGTTATAAGATTGTCAAAAAACTTTCATAGTGATTCAATCATGCTCATATGTGTTTTAAGGCAGTCAAAAAACTTTCATAGTTATTCAATCATGCATATATATGTTTTAAGGTTGTCAAAAAACTTTCATATTGATTCAATAATGCATATATGTGTTATAAGGCAGTCAAAAAACTTTCATATATGCTAATATCATGCTCATATATGTTCTAAAGTTGTCATAGTAATAAATGAATGTTTGTATGTGTTCTAAGGTTGTCAAAAAACTTTCATAGTGATTCAATCATGCATATATGTGTTATAAGGCAGTCAAAAAATTTTATAGTGATGAAATCATGCTTATATATGCTCAATCATACATATACTAGCTTGAAATCTAACGACATGAAACAAATTACATGAATCTTTATACCTGACGGGCACCGGTGCTCATGTTGAATTTAGACGAAGTTTCTCTGTCCCGAAAAAAGTTACACAACTCATTATAGACAAGGTTGGGAATAGCTTCATGTAAAAAGTCATGCATTTTATTCTCAAGACGCTGACAGACATCATCACAAGACATAGCAGAGTCAATCGGACGGTGGCAGTTGATGCTGACGGGAGAACTTTGAGAGCCCTGACTGCTGGAGGCAACAACTGGTATGGCGTTCATGTTACTCCCAAATCCAAACACACGACCCATTTTGGTTCACCGGTTGTAGTCACCCATGCTGCAGGATCAAAAGGCGGATGCTGAGTGAAGTCATCGTCATATTGCTCTACCATCTGTTGTTCGTATGACTCCAACAAAGTAATGATTACAATATGAATTAATAATTAAGAATTACAATATTTATGATAATGTAATTCATAGTAACTTGTATATTACAATGTTTATTAATACAATAAATACATATTGATGTCATGTTCGCCTTCTCTGATATAAACTCTCTTGTGCTCTTACGTTTATGTGTTTCAACAAACACATCCTTGTAAGGCACAATGCCTCCTTTTTTTGCTTTCTACAAGGTTAAATGATAAAAAAAAAAATTAAAAAGTATGCAAAAATACTTATAAATTTGATTATATATATATATATATATATATATATATATATATATATATATATATATATATATATATATATTGATGAGCTATCATTTTCTTCTACTGGATCCCAAAAGTCCTACATCCACCTGTGTGTAGATGGGCATTGGGCATCTTCGCTCGGTTTTGTGCAACCTTTGCTGAGCGGTTTCAAAATTCATTGCTCACCCACTTGTTGCACATTCCCTTCCAATAATCTCTCCTGATAGTAGAAGGGTCATGGCTCTTTCACTGCAGTGGATCATCTATCCCACCAGCTGCTTTTATTGTTGCAGTCTTCATATTATGCAGCATGTCGACAAATCGATTGACAACCACATTCTGCTACACTACCCTCGCGTCCTTCTCCTCGTTCACAATCGTACTAAAAAAGTTAACACATATGACTATAACAAAAAATTAAATATGAAACACATTAGTAATGATAAACGATTGCATATCATGAATTGGGACAATAATTTGTCCAACACCTCCTCCGGGTACTCTTTTCATTGAGTGACTGGTCCTAGAAGATGTTGCAGTAGTGACTTCCTAATTTCTCGTACTACTTCTTGTGGCTTGAACCTTGCGTTGCACTTGAATTAATACACATTTACAATCAACTGTCGATATACACTATTTATAGGATAAGTATTAGACAAGTGACAATGAAATACTTACGATCGACTAACGATATACACTATTTGAATGAGTCATCGTGTGTCAGACTAAGAAGACCCTGCATCCGGCGATGTCTCGTGACGTGTATGAATAGATGGTGTACGTGGGTCATGTACAGACAAAACATCATCTACAGAAAATTGAGTTAGAAATTCACACAATGCACATTTAAACTAATCAAGTATACAATTAGTTAAATGATATACCTATCAAAGCAGCCCATGAAGATGAATAATGAGACTGGCTACCACTGGGTGGTCGACCATTGTGACCTCCACGAACCATATTCTAACAAATAAAAATTTTATTTATATCAATTATACAACTCTATATCTTCATGGATACATAATCAAATCGAAAATAACTTCATGCAATAAATTCAAATATTGCAATACATTGCAAATCATTCACATCAAACATTGCAATATATTCAAATCATTCACATCAAACATTGTAATACATTTAAATCATTCACATCAAACATAAGGTATATATTATAAAATGTATTTCACTAGCTTGAGTATGCTTCATTATCACTTGTTTGACTTTTATATTCTTTTTCTTCCTCCTCCTTCTATTTGTCCTCTTCTTCTTCATTGGATGCCCATCCATTTAGTATATCATCTGGATCTCATTCTTCCATATGTGTGCCACTTGTATGGCATATACAATCGTTGCAATCTAGGGGTGAGAAGAAAGTAGCGGAGTGACTTATATAGCACTTCTTTTGACTTCGTGCTACCATTGCCTCTTATCTTTGGCTTGAACCAAGGATGCCCACATGACGGACATGATCTGTTATTTTCTTGATCTTTGAAATACAACATGCAGTGATTTGGATAAGCATTTATCTTTTGATACCCCATACCTAAGGCGTTGATTATAACCTTCGCATGATAGAAATTTTGTGGCAATTTCTCATCTTTGGACAACACACTCTTCACAATAGAGCGTAGACGATCAAAACATGATTGGCTCAAATTATACTCAAACTTCAAATTCATTAGTTGAAGAACTGCAGACAAGATAATGTGACTCTCACAACCATTCTAAAGTGACTCATCAGCATCTCTAAGTAAATTATAAAATTTACTAGTTGCATCGTTTGCTACTTCTTCCTCTACCCCAGTTGGTACATCACTAAGACCCATAGCAGAACCCAGTTCTGGTCCTGCGACATCAAATATTAAATTCATATATAGATTAGCATGCACTACATCCACTCGTGCATCAAAATTATTTCAAAATTCTTCATCATGAAACATTCAATTCTGATAATCACTCACAAAACCCTTCTTGTATAGGTGATGTCTAACACCATGAGGTTCTACAAATCGATTGTTCTTACACATCGTGTAGGGGTACCTGATCTGACATGTGGGATCTACTGTACAGACACTTGCCATTACAAATTCAAAAAAATTGTCAACATCATCCATATATTCAAGCGATACCTCATTGTCAACTATCCTACGATACATACATTCATGGTTTGCAGTCATTTTGTCCTATGATGGTACGGATATTATCCTAATAAGTTAAAAGAGAATCATAAGAATGCTATGTTGAAGAAAATATCTAATTTATCATATATTCATGGTGAATGTAATGATTTGATATATATATATATATATATATATATATATATATATATGTGTGTGTGTGTGTGTGTGATATATATATATATATATATATATATATATATATATCACACACACACATATATATATATATATATGATGTCATTCAATCACAAGAACTATGATGCATGCATTGATAACCTAATATTTTTATGTGCAAAACCATTCATTTGAAGCATTGATAACTTATTATTCATTTTCATGTGCAAACTCATTTATAACACGATACATTCATTTGAAACATGTTTTCATGATACAACTTAACATGGAATGCATAATCAAATTGAAAATAACTTCATGCAAGCATGAATACAGTCACATCAAACATTGCAATACATTCAAATCATTCATATCAAAACAATGTCAAACATGTACATGCAGCAAACACACTCCAATATCTCGCTAACTACTACCATGACTAGCATGAAATCTGAACTCCAAAAACAAAAACACTTCTATTTTCATATATTAAAACTATGCTCAGCATGATCTCTGAACTCCATCAAAGCAGTCCTAAATATCCACAACTAAGTGAGTATTTGAACAAAAAAATATTGCATCCAAGAAATTAAATAAACTGTGATGCACTTGCATCACTTACTCACCACGGGTATTTACCCGATTTGCATTTTGCTTATTTCTTTTCGCATAGCCTTTTAAGTCGCATGTGATGCTTAGCACTAAGCATCGTGCATTTTCCTTTGTTGTGCACTTGCAATGCACATTACTCTTGCTGGCAAAAAACAAAGACACAGAGAGAAGCAGAAGAAAATAGGCGGATCCCTCTGCCGAAAAGTACCAACGACAGGGGGTGGGCCCCCTGCCGACTGAGCAAACACAACGGCGGCGGGGGGGGGGCTGGATCCCCCTGTCGTTGTTGCTTAAACAAGGGCAGGGGGGCTCCCCCCTTCCGGAAAGTACCAGCGACAAGGGCGTGGGCCCCCTGTCGGCCGAGCAAACACAATGGCAGGGGGGCGGATCCCCCTGTCGTTGTTGCTTAAAAGAGGGCAGGGGGCGGAACCCCTTGCCAGAAAGTACCAGCCATAGGGGTGCAGAGCCCCCTGTCGGTCGAGCAAACACAACGGCAGAGGGAGCGGATCTCCCTACCGTTGTTGCTTAAATAAGGGCAAGGGGGCTCCGCCCTATTATCAGAAAATACCAGCGGCAGGGGGGCTCCGCCCCCTACTGGTCGATCAAACACAATGGTAGGGGGGCAGATCCCCCTACCGTTGTTGCTTAAACAAGGGCAGGGGGATCTGCCCCCTGCCAAAAAATACCAGCGGCAGGGGAGCGGGTCCCTTGCCGACAGATTGGAAAGAGGGACTGGGGGGAGGCGAGAGGGTACAAGAGGTGAGCTCACTGGCGTGGTCGCTGGTGAACTTCGGTCGAGTTGCCAAAGCTGGAGGAACAGGTGTTGGGTCACCGGCGGGGTCGCTAAGAGAAGAAGGGGAGATGGCGTCGGTCGGTGTGGCTGGAGAGGGAGGCGGTCGCCGAAAGGGGAAGAAGGGAAGGGAGGAGGTCACCAGAAGGAGGAGAAGGGAAGGGAGGAGGTCGCCAGAGAGGGAGGCGGTCGCTGAAAGGGGGAGAAGGGAAGGCGAGAAACGGGGCGAGAGAAAGGAAAAGAAAGGGGGCTTGCATTAGGGATTTATGGGAAATTTAGCGATGGATTCACGATGGCAAAATTCCATCGCAAACTCCGTCACAAATTTATGATGGAATAGCGACAAAAAATTTCTGCCACTGATCCGCCGCGAAGTTGCGATGAAGTTTAAAACAAAATTTTTCCATCGCGAATGACAAAAAAAATTTCGTCGCTAATTAGGAAAATAACTTGAATGTTAGCCACGAATAGTTTTCTCTAACTAATCCATTGCAATTTTTTATTGCTAATTAGAGTTTTTCTTGTAGTGCAATGACCCCAAAAATCAAAATTGATAATAAATCTTTTCATAGAAAAGAGAAAGCTATATCACAAATCACAATACAAAAGCAATTGCATTAAGTAATGTAACCCTAATGGCAAGGGCAAGTAACACCTTTCTAATAATGATTACAAATCTAGCTTCAATGTGAAGAGTGTTGAAATAGACTAAATCTCTCTCTGTAAATAAATTATTAAACCAAATAAGTTTCATAAAACAATATATTATCGTCTTTCAATAAAACTCCCTCTCTCTCCAAGCTCTTCTACTCGAAATTCAACAGAGTCACCAAGCAACACCAAAGAAAAAAATATCAAAAGCTTGATAATAATGAAAATAGTTGTAAAAATTACTTTAGAAAAAAATCTAGAAATTTGTTAATGAACTTGATTGGTTGCATATAAAGAATTATCATTAGCTCATTAAACTCTAAATATTATCAATGGTGATAGCATTTGTACCTTCTACTATACTTTTTTATTGATAGTAGTAGATAAAAGAGTAAGTAAAAGATAAAATTCACCACATTCATATCCTTCAATAATGTGCAACATTGTGGATCCTTCGATGATGATGAACCTATAAATGAAAAAGTAATGCATTAGTTACACATTATAATATAAACATTCACTAATTATAAAAATATTATTTCATTACCTTGTGTTTTAGCTCACAACTAATTTTGAGAGCACATCAAAGTATCTATTGTAGTTAGAAGAAGTCTGCTACGATGTGGACTCACCACTCTCTCTCCTATACTAAATGTAAAACTCAAAAAAAAATTGATTCGAGTTGGATCCGAACCCGACCCGAACCCAACCTGAGGCCACTGCCTCTCGTGCCTTCTAAAGACAGCGAGGCAGGGGAGGGGTATCAAAGAGAAACCCCTCTTTCCCCTCTCGCTCTCGCATCTCTCTCTCCCTCGACTGCCTCTCCCACTCTCCTCACGTCTGCTGAGTAGACTCCACCGGTGACCCCCTCCGACAAGCTCCTCTCCGACGAGCTCCCTCTGGCGAGCCCTAGGTATGCACCCTCTACTCCATTTCTTGTCTTTCTCTTCTGTTCCACCCCCCCCCCCCCCACCGCCCTTTTCGCTCGGAGAGCCAACAGGAGACTGGCGGCCCCCTGACGTGCTTTCCCCCAACCTCTATGTGTTTTCTTCGTGCCAGGGAGGGGTTGAGCCCCCTCTCTGCGTTCTCTTGTTGCAGGAAATGGGCAAAGCCCTTCCCTGCACTCCCACTGGCCAAGGGAGGGGTCGAGCCCCCCTCCCTGCTCCTTACTCTCTGTGTGGCCACGGGAGGGGTCGATCCCCCCTCCCTGCTCCTTACTCTCTGTGTGGCCACGGGAGGGGTTGAACCCCCTCCCTGTGCACACTTTTCGCAAGGAAGGGGTCGAGCCTCTCCCTGCTCCATGTATCGCCAGGGGAGAGAGTCTAGCCCTTACCTCCTCTGTGCTCCCACTGACGATAGGGGGGGGGGACTGGGTCGATCCCCTCTCTGCTCTTTGTTACGGCAAGGGAGAAGGTCGAGCCCCTCTCTGCTTCCTTTTTTCGACAAAGGAGGGGTCAAGCCCCCTCATTGCATCGTCATTGTTCAAGGGAGGGGCTGCAACCCTCCCCGCACCTTCCAGTGTTAGGGAAGGGGCGGATCCCTCCTCCCGGTACCCCCTGTATGCAAGGGAGGGGTTGAGCCCCTTCTCTGCGTACCCTTTAGCATGGATGGGGCCAACCCCTCCCTGTGCACTCATTTTGCAAGGGAGGGGCCGAGCCCCTCCCTGCACCCTCAATTTGGTAAGGGAGGGGCTGAGTCCCCTCCCTGTGCCTTCTCCTTCTAGTAGGCGGTGGTGTTGCCCCTACCTCTGCTAATTTCAGCAGGCAGAGGTGAAGCCCCCTACCTCCCTCCCTTTTTTTTATTGTCGGGAAGGGGCCTCGCCCCTACCTCCTTGCTTTTTCGGTAGGCAGGGGTGAAGCCCCCTACCACCCTTGTTTTTGTTAGGCAGAGGCTTTACCTCTGCCTCTCTTCCACCTTGTTAGGCAGGAGCACAACCCCTTCCTACTCTTATTTTCAAAAGGCAGGGGCACAACTCTTGCCTCTGTCTGATTTTTTGGAAGGCAGGGGCGCAACCTCTGCCTGAACCGTTGACAGGCAGGGGTGCAGCCCTCTGCCTCCCCATTGTTTGCTGTCAGCAGGGGCTTGTGGCCCCTACCCCTGCTTCTTTCGCGTTTAGTAGGTTCGCAGGGGCACGATGCCCCTGCATTTGCTTCTTTCATGTCAGGATAGCAGCAACGCCGATGTCAGCAATCTCGCAACTCCCCAAGGTAGGAGAAGATTGCATGGAGGACTTGGATAATTGAATTGAGTTCAATTAACTAAAAAGGATAAATAAATATATATATATATGCATATATATTTATATGAGTGCGCATTTAACTCAAGGATAAGGTTTCGTGATCCTTGTCCTTTACTTTCTGTCATGCTTTGCGCCCAAGCTCTTGCTTTTGCAAATATTTTGTTACTGCCTTGCCATTACAGATGATACTCAAGTTTTTGTTCATTGCATGTGCTATAAAGGCATCCTCATGTAGGATGTAAGCGGCATTTACTACTCTCCCACTTATGCAAGAGTTGAGTCGGGAGATTAACGATACATCCTCGTCTAAGGAGAGGGATCCCTAACAAGGATCCTGGCTTTTCGAGTGAGCGATCCTGCAACATAGACTTGAGAATTTAGGGAGCTACACAAAAGCATGAAAGACTGCCCAAATCAAAATATTTTGGAAGGATGTGATTGGCTGATTTTGTTCATCTATTCGACATATCTCGGGTAACTTCGAATTGGGGCTTGAGTGAACTTCTTAGCGGGAGTTCTGTTGATAAACTCGTATTTTGTTCTTTGAGGCTGGTATCAAGTCATGTGAGGTATGTAGATACCCTGATAGTAGATAAGATTCTAAAAAAGCGCATGCCAAATGTTGGCACAAGCTGTTGGCTATTTCAAAAGATTAAGAATGTCAAAAGTAAAGTTTGAGAAACATTACATCTTTGTGAAATACTTTTGTTGAGGCTTCTATTAAGGGACTATACCCCTTTCATCCTAAAGTAGTTGTAGTCGTGCACTACACACTAGTACTACGATGATCGAATGAGACGGTCGTGCGACCTCAAACAGTGCTAAATGCACAATGTTGTAAACACATAAAAATGGGATCACCTTCACAGGTAAGATGCTAATTTGGTCAAAAGACCAAAGCATATAGAATGAGTGGTCAGTTAATTTACTCCTGATACACTTATTTGCCCTTATGTTTCTGTCAAGGGAGATGATGGATTGGTACAAAACTCCAATGGAAAGGTTGCTAACAAGCACCCCACGGCAAAGATCTGGCCTCCTCGGTCATTGAAGTTAGGGGAAGGGACTACCAGATATTATCCTAGGTGGTAGATCCCATGGACTTCTGCGGGAGTTGGATGCATCTGTTGCCATGTACCTGCCTTTGGGGAATCCTCTCTCAGCTAAGACATCCCCCTTAGAATCGAATTCAACTAGTTATTCGGGTTATTGAAAATACATAGAATAACAGACACTCAAACTAGTCTTAGTTGTTTCTACAATTTGCCTATACGTACCCGCAGACCAGTAATATTGAAACATAAAGTTTGTTCACACTAGTTGATGGGTCATGAGACTTGCTTGTTGCGTGGTAGTTCATAGCTTATGATTAAATGAATTGCCATGCTGCATTTGACAGTTTTATTCTTTACTTGCTTTGAACTGCTTACCTGCTTTGAACTGCTTACCTATTTAACTGTTGATCTGCTTTAAACTACTTAGCATGCTGAATTAAATGCTCTTAATTCAGTTTCCTTTAGTTTCTCTTGTGCACCTACTAGTTTTTCGTGAAACTAACCCATTCTATGGGTACTAGTGATGATTAGGTACACCACGGGCGATGGCAAGCTGGCTTCAAGATTTTCTTTTCCTGCTCTTAGCTTGCGTTCTGGATGTTTTTGGGTTTTGTTACAGATTTTTCTTTGGATATCCGAATTTTATACTATTTGGATACTTCGTTTAATGAATGTGGCTTTTTCAAGTGTTTTGCAAGTAACACAGATTGTGAGTTTTGGTTCTTTTAGCTAATGTGTCCAAAGTTGTCAGCTTGCCTTTTTAGATTCAACAAAAGAATTATGTTGCACTGATTTCATAAACAAACTCTGAAAGGAAGGAGATTTTCTTCTAGTCTCTTGCCAGTTTTCTGAAAGGTTCAAAAGTTTGAAATTTTGGGGTGTTACAGATTGGTTTTAGAGCTAAGGGAAGCAAGTATTCTTGACCATTGAGCATCTGCATCGCACTGTGAGTATATAATTTTCTCTTACTTTGTAGTTGTTGTTTTTTTGCATTGTTAAGCTAAGTGGCTTGATACGTTCTTTTTATGTACCAGCATTGCTGGGTTTTTGAAACTACTCATGTTACACATGAATAATATAGATGTTTTTGGCTTCTATCTCGAGCTTTCTAAAATTTTTTTATCTTTGGTATCCCTTGTTTACTTCAATGATGGTAAGGAACTCGAACGAAGATTTTGCTGACAAATGGTCAGAACAGCGGGGATTTGTGATGGATTCCCTAAGTACCTTGGCAGAGGCTATGCAAGACCATATTCGTTCCCAAAGGAATCAAGTGTCCTTTCCTGAATTGAGCCTGCATACTATAGTGACCAATGAGAAATTTTTGAAGCTTGACCCCCTGACCTTTGCTGGTAGGCCCGACCCAGATATGGATGAGAACTGGGTGAAGGAGGTGGAATGAGTGTTAGAGGTCTTGTCAGTCCTTCACGATAAGAAAACATTATACGGGACTTTCAGGCTGAAGGACAATGCTCGCAGTTGATTGGATATGGCCTGGGGTGTGCAGTTTTTTGGAATTTCACCAATTCCTTAGGAAGCTTTCAGAATGGCTTTCTTGGAGTACTTCCCTCCTCATGCGAGAATGAAAAAGAAGGTAGAGTTCTTGGAGCTCAGCCAAGGCAATTCCAGTTTGACGGATTACATCGCCAAATTCCAGAGTTTAGAACCCTACTGCCCCAACCTGTTCTCGGATGATCATGAGCAGGCAGGAAAATTTATTCAGGGGCTGAAGGAGGGGCTCATGTATTGGGTCCTAACTAGTATGCCCTCGACCTTCTTTGCGGGAGTTGTTGTCTCCACCCTCCTGAGTGAAGCCTGCGAACGCTCTAAGAGTACTCAGAGCAGGAAGCCACCCGCTGCAGGTGGTGAGCCGATTACACCATATGGCGGCCCAGGCAAATGGTCGTTCTTTCTCATAAAGATCAAAGGAGGAAAGAAATAGTTTCCTCCTTCGAAGCATCAACGGCCTCAAGGCAACCCTCCAGGCAAACAACAGGCTGGCAATTTATGCCCCAGATGTCGATGATCTCACTTTGGGCAGGTATGCCCGCTCAAGACAGACGGATGCCTGTATTGTGGCAAGATGGGACACTACTTCTGCAAATGTCACAAAAAAGTGGTTGATGACCTTAGGCAGAACAGCGGAGCACCTCTTCTCCCTCGGCCACCGCAGCAGTAGCATCAGTCGATGCAACCACAGTCGAGCCATCAGAAGAAGGCGTCGGGTGCATCTATACTGCCAAGGTCGAGCAGTTGACCAAGGGCGACCTAGTGCAAGGTACCCTTTTTGTCGCTAACCAAGTGGCCTTTGTGCTTTTTAATTATGGTGTCACACACTCTTTTATTTCAGTAAATTTTGCTGAGTTTTTGCACATACCTGTAAAACCCTTGCATAATGCCCTTGAAGTGTATAACCCGATTGGAAAAAACACAATTTGTGCAACCTACGTACCAGAGTTGGACGTAGTCTTGGCAGATCAACATCTACCGGCTTTTGCTTTCCTGCTAGATATAACAAAAGTTGATGTCATCTTAGGCATGGATTGGTTGCACAAGTATCATGCTAAGATCTTTTACCAAGATAGCAAAAGTGTTTTATCTCCACCAGGAATGCCCAAGGTGGAATTCAAGATCGTGAAACCCGTTCGGGTAAGCAAGTTAATTTTGTCGGTAAAGGCGTAGAACTACTTGAGGAAGGGATACACTGCCTTCTTGGTCAGTGTCATCCAGTCTGAGCCGATGTGTATCTCGATCGGAGACTTAGAGGTGGTTTGAGATTTTCTAGATGTCTTTCCAGAGGAGCTGTCAGGACTTCCTTCACCTCATGAGGTGCAGATCAGCATCGATTTGTTACCGGGTACTGCACCAATTTTAAAAGCTCCATATCAGATGGTGCCAGCAAAGCTCGAAGAGCTCAAGAAGCAGTTGCAGGAGTTGATAGATCAGAGATTCATTCAAAGAGTGTCTCGCCCTGGGGATCTCCTGTCTTATTCGTGAAAAAGAAGGACGGATCATTACGGTTGTGTATCGACTATCGGATTTTCAACTAGGCAACAATAAAGAATAAGTACATATTGTCACGCATCGAGGATCTGTTCGATCAGTTGCAGAGAGCCAAGATCTTTTCAAAGATCGACCTTAGATTTGGGTACCATCAACGCAGAATTAATGGAGATGATATCTCCAAGACAACCATTTAGACCAGATACATGCATTATGAATTTACGATCATGCCCTTCGGACTCACTAACGCTCCTGCAGCCTTCATGGACCTCATGAACAGGGTGTTCAAACCCTTCTTGGACACCTTCGTGATTGTGTTCATCGATGACATCCTGGTGTATTCATATAGCTAGGTGCAACATCGTGAGCACTTGAGAGTTGTTCTCGAAACCTTGTGAAAGGAGCGTTTGTTCGCTAAGTATTCTAAGTGCAAGTTTTGGCTCAAGAAGATCATGTTTTTAGGGCATGTCATCTCCAAGGAAGGTGTGTCCGTGGATTCAGCAAAGGTGGAGGCTATACTGAGATGGCAGCAGTCGAGGAATGTTCGTAACATCAGGAGTTTTCTTGGATTAGTTGGGTATTACTGAAGATTTATCCAAGAATTTTCTAAGATTTCTCTATCTATGACGAAGCTCCTAAAGAAAGAAGCTAAGTTTGTGTGGGACGGTAAGTGCAAGAGCAGTTTTCAGATGTTGAAGGAACATCTTACGACTGCTCCTATTTTGGCCTTTCCTTCGGGTCAAGGTGCTTCGTGATCTACACTGATGTTTTCAGGACAGGCTTGGGTTGTGTCCTAATACAGAATGATAGAGTGATCGCCTATATATCATGCCAACTTAAAATTTATGAGAAGAATTATCTGACTCATGATTTGGAGTTAGCAGCGGTGGTCTTCGCATTGAATATATGGCGATACTATTTGTACGGGGAGCGGTTCAAGGCTTTTACAGATCATAAAAGCCTAAAATACTTGTTCTCGCAGAAGGAGCTAAATATGAGGTTGTGATGTTGACTGGAATTCCTCAAGGATTACGACTTCACCTTGTCCTACCACCCAGAAAAGGCGAACGTCGTGGCGATGCTCTGAGCCGCAAGTCTCCCAGCATTTCCATTAACTTGGTATTCGCTGGGTGGAAGTTGATCGAGGATCTGGTATCGTGGGAACCGTTTATGATCACTCAAAATTCGATCAGAATATCCAGCATGGTAGCTCAACCTACGCTATTGGCCAAGATCTTTGTGAGACAGAAGATCGATGCGCAGTACAAAAAGCTGAAGACTCTAGCGCAGTAGGCTGATACCCCCTTCCGTCTGAGTGAGGAAGGAAGTGTATGGCATAATGATTATCTCTTAGTGCCAGAATGTCCTAATTTAAGAAAAGAGATTCTCGCAGAAGCTCACAAGTCTAAGTATATGATTCACCTTGGCGACACAAAGATGTTCAAAGATTTGCACCGCAGATATTGGTGGAGCAGAATGAAGCGAGACGTAGCCGAGTACGTCTCAAAGTGTTTAACTTGCCAACAAATTAAGATTGAGCACCAGCGACCAGGCAGAGTGATGCAGCAGATGGAGATTCCACAATAGAAGTGGGAGGACATCACAATGGACTTCATCGTCAGTTTGTCGAGGACACAGAGGAAACATGATGCGATTTTGGTGATTATGGATCAACTCACTAAATCGGTGCATTTCCTCTCTATCTGCCTCAGTCAGTATGTGGGCATCTGGCGGACCTCTATGTCCGGGAGATTGTGAGATTGCACAATGTTCCTGTGTCAATCATCTTCGATCGTGACTCAAGGTTCATCTCCAAGTTTTGGGGGCAGCTGCAGTTGGCCTTGGGCACAAAACTGAATTTCAGTACTGTCTTCCACCCTCAGACCGATGGGCAATTTAAGTGCACGATTCAGACTTTGAAGGACATGTTGTGAGCTTGCATGATGAACTGAAAGGGAGAATGGGACTCTCATATCGGATTGACAGAATTCGCATACAATAACAGTTATCATGCGAGCATCGGAATGGCCTCGTACGAAGCCTTGTACGGAAAGCCTTGTTGGTCACCTATTTACTGAGACGATGTTGGTGAATGGACGCATAATTCACCAATAGTGCTATAACACTATACTCAGCAAGTGCAGATGATCAGGAAATGTCTGTGTTCCATGCAAAGTCGACAGAAGTGTTACGCTGATCGTCGGCGTTGAGAGCTCATTTTCTCGATGGGAGATATGGTTTTTGTTAAGGTATCTTCTACAAAGAGTGTTTTCTGATTCAGAAAGAAAGGAAAGTTGAGTACCCAATTCATCAGACCATTTAAGGTCTTGGATCGGATCGATAAGGTTGCTTACCGTGTTGCGCTGCCTTCTCAGTATGCTTAGATTTGCATCGTCTTCCACGTATCTATGTTGAGAAGATACGTTCATGACTTATCGCACATCATTCATTACGATGATGTGGACATCCAAATAGACTTCACGTTCGAGGAAATACCTATGGCAATCATTGATCGTCGAGACCAAGTGCTCAGATCAAAAATGATTTCGCTTGTAAAAGTACGTTGGCAACACCATGGAATAAATGAATATACATGAGAGCCTGAGTCAGATATCAGGAAAAAATACATTGACTTGTATTTTGACCAATGAATGCAATAGAAATTTCGCGAACGAAATTATTTTAAGGAGGGTAGGATGTAAAACCCAAAAAAAATTTATGAATCAATGCCACAAGAGTTGAGTCGGACGCTTAACGATACATCCTCGTCTAAAGAGAGTGATCCTGGCTTTTCAAGTGAGCGGTCCTGCAACATAGACTTGAGAATTTAGGGAGCTGCGCAAAAGCATTAAAGACTGTCCAAATCAAAATATTTTGTAAGGATGTGATTGGTTGGTTTTGTTCGTCTATTCGACATATCTCAGGTAACCCCGAATTAGGGCTTGAGCAAACTTCTTAGCGGGGGTTCTGTTGAGAAACTTGTATCCCGTTCATCGAGGCCACTATTAAGTTATGCAAGGCATGTAGATACCACGATAGCGGATGAGATTCTAGAAAATCGCATGTCAAATTTTGGCACAAATTGTTGGTTGTTTCAAAAGATAAAGAATGTCAAAAGTAAAGTTAGAGAAACATTACATCTTTGTGAAACACTTTTGTTGAGGCTCCTATTGAGGAACTATACCCCTTTCATCCTAAAGTACTTGTAGTCATGCACTACACGCTAGTATTGCGATGATTGGATAAGACGGTCGTGCGACCTCGAACAGTGTTAAATGTACAATATTGTAAACACATAAAAATGGGATCGCTTTCACAGGTAAGATTCTCATTTGGTTAAAAGACCAGAGCATATAGAATGAGTCGTCGGTTAATTTACCCCTGACGTACTCATTCGTCCTTGTGCTTCTGTCAAGGGAGATGATGGATCGGTACAAAACTTCAATGGACAGGTTGTTAACAATCACCTCACGGGAAAAGATCCAACCTCCCCAATCATTGGAGTTAGGGGAAGGGGCTAACAGACATTATCCTAGGTGGTAGATCCCATAGACTTCTGAAGAAGTTGGATGCATCTGTTGCCAAGTACCTACCTTTGGGGAATTCTCTCTCGGCTAAAGTCGTCCCCTTAGGAGTGGGCTCAACTAGCTATTCGGGTTATTGAAAATACATAGAATAATAGATGCTTGAACTAGTCTCAATTGTTTCTACGATTTGCATGCGCGTACCCGCAGACCAGTAATATCGAAACATAAAGTTTGTTCGCATTGATTGATGGGTCATGAGACTTGCTTGTTGTGTGGTAGTTCATAGCTTATGATCAAATGAATCGCCATGTTGCGTTTGACAGTTGCACTGCTTACTTGCTTTGAACTGTTTACTTGTTTAACTGTTGATCTGCTTTAAACTGCTTAGCATGCTGAATGAAATGCTCTTAATTCAGTTTCATGTAGTTTCTCTTGTGCACCTGCTAGTTTTTCGTGAAACTAACACATTCTATGGGTACAGGTGATGATTAGGTACACCACGGGCGATGGTGCGATGGCAAGATAGCTTCAAGATTTCATTTTTCTGCTCTTAGCTCACGTCGTGGACATTTTGGGGTTTTGTTATGGATTTTCCTTTGGATATCTGAATTTTGTACTATTTTGGTACTTCTTTTAATAAAAGTGGTTTTTTCAAGTGTTTTGCAAGTAATATGGATTATGAGTTTTATTTTTTTTAGCTAATGTGCCCAAAGTTTCCAGCTTGCCTTTCTAAATTCAACAAAAGAATTATCTTCCGCTGATTTCATAAACAAACTTTGAAAGGAAAGAGATTTTCTTCTAGTCTTTTGCCTATTTTCTGAAAGGTTTGAAAGTTTAAATTTTTGGGGGTGTTACACTAAAATCATTATCTAAATCAACTATGAAGATAGGAATAGCAAATATATCCTTTGCAATCTTCTATAAAAAAGGATACTTGGGACCACTTGACTTCAAAAAAGATAATATATCAAAATCTGCACTTTTTGGCATCATCACATCTTCTTAGTACCATCCCACTCAAAGAAACAATCTATCAAACACTTAGCAAGAACTTTCTTAGTATGTTGATAAGGCACATATAAAAACCTAAACATAATATAACAAATGTGATTAAATATTGATATTGAAAAGGTATATTAGTAAGGATTGAAAAAAAAAGGATTGATATTTGACAAGTATCTTATGATTTGACTTTGCAAGTTTCAAGAATTTTTAATGAAGTGTGCAATGATAGCCATGTATCCCTTCTCTTTTTTGGTAGATGACTACATGTCTGTAGTGATAACAATTTTACTCTTAATTTTTTTTAATAATTTCATTGTTTTTTCTCGTTCTATATTATAAATTTTTTGAATATCTTTTTTCATAATATTTTGAGTAAAAAAAATTAAATAAAGGTTGAAGAGTATTAAAATATTTTTTAAACCCATAATGATTAACCATACTAAGAGGATGTTCATGTAGAATAATCATCATAGCAAGATCCCTCCTCTCGGCATCTTCAATAAATTGTTAATTCTCTATTATTTTATCAATATTTATTGTAACTTTGTTTGTGGCCAGAACATACTGTTGAATATTATTATGCTTAATCCTAGGACAGATCTTAATATGATCATGCAAAAGGGTAATTTCAACCTTGGCACCAGCAAGACATTTATGACAATGATTAAACTTTGACTTATCCATTCTACAAATATTTTTCCTACTGAAATGTTTCTATACAACTAATCTATGCCTACTTGTTTATCCAAGTGCCAATGTACTTGAATTAGTTTATTGATCTTTGATAACTTCTATTGAAACTTGGTTGCTATCAACCGGTATTACTGGAACTTGAGAAATACTATGTGAACCTCAAGGTTGAAAATTTTAATTATTAGTTATCAATGATATTTTTTTTGTCTTATTTAAGGTAGAGATTATCTAATAATAATTGACTCATTTGATTAGTAAGAGCTTCATCTTTTGGATCCAATGATTCATGATGTATGTATTTGAAAAAATTGAAACCTTTATTAAAGTATAAGTTCCAAACTGGATTTAACCCTTTACCTAGAAGACTTATTCTTTGATATATGCAATATAGTATCATGATGTATGTGGAAAGAGATGAAAAGATGGAGGGTATGGGTAGTTTTATATTGGTGTTGTTTTTTCTATTGTTTGTTATTTTTAGCTGCAATTTATTATATATGTCAATTTTTTATGGATAGATCTATAAGTTGGTGGACAATAATTTGATATGAAAGAAGAAGAATCATATCACATACTTGCATCCATACAAATGCTTTATGGTCTAAAAGAAAAGGTGTTATGATTACATCCCCTCGTGAATGATGAGTACCCACATCACCAAAATGGAAAGTTTAAATCACTATGGTGAATCAAATTTTTACCACATATGCAGTAAATTCAATACACGATTAGGTAAAATAAAGTGTGAACAAAAACAAATGATGGCCACTAAATAAAATTAGATATTGAAAGTCATTGACATCTACTCATACAAAAAAATAAAACAATATACCCAAAAGAAAATATGGTAAAAGACCAAAAGACTTGCATGTACCAATCATTTAAGGAACTGAAAGTTTAAGTTTTCACCTACAAGCAAGTTATTCTAGATGGAAAACTTATGGTGGAGGAGGCAATCTGGCACTGAATAAAATTAAATATTGAAAGTCATTGACGTCTACCTATACAAAAAATAAATAAAACAATATATCCAAAAGAAGAGATGGTAAAAGACCAAAAGACTTGCATGTACCAATCATTTAAGGAAATGAAAGTTTAAGTTTTTACCTATAGAAGCAAGTTATTCTAGACAGAAACTTTTGGTGGAGGAGGCAATCCATGATAGAGGAGAGGCAATACAGTGAAGCGGCACAAGGAGAAGGGGTGAGGCAGAGGAGGCAATCAGTGATAGGAGAGGCAATACAACAGTTGTAAAGTAGCATGAGAAGGAGGGGCAAGGCAGAGGAGGCAATCAGTGGTGGGGGAGGCAATATAACGGTTGCAGAATGACATAAGAAGGAGGGGCGAGGCAGAGGAGTCAATCCATGATAGGGGAGGCAATATAGCAGAGCGGCACGAGGAGGAGGAGGCAATCCATCAATTTAGGATTTAGGGTTAAACATTTAGTATTAAGATTATATATATATATGAGTTATATATAATTTTATTAACTATTAAGAGTGTTTTAGTCATTTTATTAATAGGGATTAGGGACAGGGCAGGGCGGGTGGGGAGAGCGTAAGTTTCTCTCCACCTTCATCCCCGCACAGGTTTTTATTTTCACATTCATCCCCAATCTATTCTCTGTTTCATGTCCTTCATCTCTGGTCCAAATGGGGCGAGGCGGGGCTTCGTTTTCCTCCTTGTCCACTGTCATCCATATATATATATATATATATATATATATATATATATATATATATATATATATATATATATATATATATATATATATATATATATATAGAGAGAGAGAGAGAGAGAGAGAGAGAGAGAGAGACCCAAGGGGTTTGGCGTAGTGGGATGGGGCCTAGACCATTTGACAGGCAGTCTAGGTTCAAATCTCATGGGTGTCACCTTCCTGTGTAACCCTAAGCATGGTGACTCCCTAGGGTTGAGGGGTAAGCCCTCAGAGTTCTATGCCGATATAGAACAAGATCGTAAGTACGATAGGTTGAACCAATGCGGCTAGGTCTTTTCACCTGGGCAGTTTCTTCGAGTAAAAATCAATATATATATATATATATATATATATATATATATATATATATAAAGAGAGAGAGAGAGAGATTGGGTCATTAGAATATAAGTACTCTGCTAGCTAGGTATTTCTAAAACTCTTTTGCAAATCAACATGACACAAGTCTATCAAACTCTAAAGATATGACAATTCAAGAATAGGTGATCCGTATGGCATGGTAAATTTGTTAGAAATCAATTGTTGGATCGTGTATTTTTTATAAAAGTTGCACTTGATTTTTTATAATTGAATATTTATGAAAATTCTGAGCCATTGATTTTAAAGACATAAAAAATCTTGCTTGTGCATCATAATTAGATGACTCAAGAGTTGGTCCCTATAAAATCAAGCGTGTAGATCACATTCATATGGTTTGATTTAAAAGAAAATAATAAAAAAACCTAAGAAAATCATAGTTCACACGATAGTTCTTATATTTTAGTGATATATATATATATATATATATATATATATATATATATATATATATTAGAACTGTCGTGTTGCACTAGGCATTTCTGACTTTTTTCGCAAATCTATTGTGTGTTCAACATGGTTAATTTGCTAGGAATCAACTCTTGGATAGTTTATTTTTTACGAAAAATTAGCTTTTAGATGCTTGAACATTTATAAAAAATTTGAGCCATTGATTTTCAAGCCTTAAAAAACCATGCTTTTGCATCATAATTGGATGATTCAAGAGCTGGTTCTTATAAATCCAAGCATGCTGTATGGTTAGATTTTAGTGAAGAGAATAAAAAAATGTGAAAATCAGTGTTCACATGGTAGTTATATTCTAGTGTCCCATATATATATATATATATATGAGAGAGAGACGAGAATATATGGTGGTGTTGTACCATGAAACTTTGTAGTGATTCACACTCTTGTTTGTATGGATCTAACGGCCAAATGATAAATCTAACCATTCATATATATTCAGTATGGTGTATTTAATATGTTAGCAGGTTTTATCATGTGTAATACATCATCAGATTGATTTTTGAAATGGTGAAAAATCAGACTCAATTCATAAAAACAAAGGTAGTTTAGAAATGTTATAAAACATATTATTTAATAGGGATGGCAGTGGACCAGAGAGAAATGGGGCCCCGCCCCGCCCCCGCCTCACCCCGTTTGTTCCGGGGATGGACATGAAACAGGGATGAGGCGATGGAGGTTAAAATCAAAACCCATCTGAGGATGGAGGCGGAGATGGACTTATGCTTTCCCACATCCCCATCCCGATCTCCGCCTTGCCCTGCCTTATCCCGTCTCCAATCCTTCTTTAGGGATGGCAATGGACCGAGGGAAAATGGGGCCCCACCTGGCCTTGCCCCGTTTGGACCACGGATGGAGGACATGAAATGGGGATGGAGGTTAAAATCAAAACCCGTGTGGGGATAGAGGGAGGGATGGAGGGCAGGATTTTGAGACAGGGTGGGGGTGGAGACCTTGTTCCCCGCCTCCGTCCAGCCATGCCTAATATTTAAGTCAACTTTAAAACATGAAAATAGTAAAAATGATATTCCTAACATCATCCAAAGGTTAGATTTCGAACCTGAACCTTAGATCTATGTAAATCAGGGGTGTACCACCATATATATATTGTCAGAGAGAGAGAGAGAGAGAGAGAGAGAGAGAGAGAGAGATGTGTGTGAGATTTTAACTTTCCAAGGTCTCTCTCTAGCATCGCAAATCACATGGTGATGGAGATGTGTACATTGCCTCCCTTCCCTACTATATGTACAGCTGGACCTGGGTCCACGTTGTTGGCTTGGTGCCCAAAATCAATGGTTACCAGGTCTAGTTTGTAGGCTTGTCGCAGGGTTGCTTGGCTTAAGGCCAAGCCATCCACTGAGGCCCAACGTCCAAGTGGTTGTGGTGTTCCTATGGCTGTGCTCAAGCCTGACATGGAGTCCCACAGGGCAGAACTTCTCACGATCGTGCACAACTAAGGATTAGGGAAGTAAAAGGGTCCCATGATAGGGGTGTCAACGGGTCAGGTTTGGTTCCAACCCAGGTGGAACCAGACCTGGCTCCGAGTCCGGATCCGGGTCTAATCGGACTCACCATAAGAGAAATAAACCAAACCCAGGCCATACCAAGTAAAACAATATTTTTTATCATTTTTTACATTAAAAATTGTGGGACTTAATCTGAACTTGGGTCGGGCTCATGAGGTCTGGTATAAAATTTCACAAACTATACCCAGTTCCATGTATTAATTGGACCTTCGGGTCTGGACCTGGGTTTTAATCAGGTCTTCTTATTTATCACCATACCCGGACCCTATAGGGTTTGGTACTGTCGGGTATGGGTAAACCTGACCCATTGACACTCCTATCTGGGATGATTAGGCCCTCAGCCTAGACAAAGACGTACTTACAAATATCGGCATTATTTTGAAAATATCATGATTTTATCACCAGATTATCAAAAAAAATAAAATCCCTATTAATTTGTTGTGCGTTCAAACTATTGCATGATTTTGAAATGCCGTGCTTTTATCTTGGTTTGAATATAGCATACACTTTTTATGCTCATTTTATTTTTATGTCTGTTTTCTATGTAATTTCTTAAATTTTTAACTTTTTTTTTTTAATAATCCATGGGAACCTCCCCCCTCCCCCACCCATCACTGACCTGGCATTGGCTGCCCGCCCAGAGGCGGAGCTGGGTTTTTTTTTTTAAACGCCCAGCCCTGATTCCATATGAAATAGATTTTTATCCATTTTTTTAGCCCAGCCCACTCCTAGCCCAAGCCTGACTGCAGCAAGTAGTTTGATTTGTCCATATGAAATAGATTTTTATTAATAATTGTAGCCATTTTTTATTTTATCTCAAAAAAAAATCGAGAGCGCTGCCCCCGAACCCCCGACTATCACACCAATTTTTTTTTCCTACACCCCTGTTTGCCCCCCCCCGCCCCACCCCCTCACATGAATCCTAGCTACGCCACTGTGCCCGCCGGTTGGTAAAAAAACCCTTGAGGCTCCCCTGACCACTAGAGTAGCGGCAAGGGATGCCATTTGTGGGTTTCGAAATTTGGTGGCCCTACCAGAGTGAGCGGAGCTCTAGTAGGCTAAATTTTTAACTTCTTAAACCATATATTTTCAAAATTTACCGAAATAAATAAATTTCAATTTAGGCCAACAATTTTACTTGCGAGAAAACCTTGATAATAAGATTTGTGACATTGGCACTAAGCTGTATCAAAAAAATGACAAGGCTTGCCACAAGGCCAAAGCCAAATGAGAGGCAGGGGAGTACTCATGGAGTTTTACACTGCAGATACCGACTCATGTCTAGGTTCAACATAACACATTTTCAGTTAAAATGGATTAAGTGTTCTAAATTAGATATAATTGATAAATGGTGGAGAATATAGGGATATACATTGTCCGTGTGCGCGTCACAAATTATATATATATATATATATATATATATATATATATATATATATATATATATATATATATATATATATATATATATATATATATATATATATATATATATATATATATATATATATTGAAATTTTAAAATGGATGAAGAATGCACCGTTTATTTTTGTTATCATAAATCTTTAATCACATCGTAACCTTAGATTAAAATTTAAATGGAGGGAAATTATGACTAAAGAAAAGGGCTAGCTTCCAGCTGTATCTCTTCAAAGCTGTATGTGAAAAAGCCTTTCCTTTGCATATGTGAAAGAATTGTATCACATCAGGTGCTATTTATTTTTTAAACTATTCTTGATACAGCTAATGCCACTTGTATGCACCCAACCATTTATTTGCTAACACAGTTAGGGAGATGCATGATTATTAGAAAGAAATTTCAATTGGGTCTGGTCCATGCTGGTTTCAAACCCACCTAGAATAGTCTAACATCTTGATCAGGCTTTTCTCATTATTGGAAAGAAAAACAACCCATGTCTTTTTTTCCCTGAATAACAGGAAAACCATCTTTAAAATCAGAGATCTAGTGTTTATCCATCGGATCGGATGGCACTTACCGATGAGGTAGCAGGATAGCACGATTCAGCAAAACGTCATTATATATATTTATTCTTTTATATTTAATTGTAAGTTTTAGGGATGGCAGTGGGGCGGGGCGGGGCGGGGGACAAGGTTTCCACCCCCGCCCCGCCTCAAAATTTTATCCTCCACCCCCGCCCCGCCTCCGCGGCGGGGATGGATTTTATCCTCCACCCCCGCCTTCATCCCCGTTTCATGTCCTCCACCCCCGCCCCGTCCCCGTCCCCGTCCCCGCCCCGTCCCCGCCCCGTCCCCGTCCCCGCCCCGTCCCCGTCCCCGTCCCCGTCCCCGTCCCCGTCCCTGTCAAATTGCATCCCTACTTACAAATCATTCACGTTAATATTCCAGTTGATGATAAATGAATTCATCCACATGGAAAACAGTCAAGATAACGCATAACCTATAAACTTGCTACAGCTCTTTCCACGAAATTCATGGTATCAAACCAACACCAACAGAGAAATCAGGCCTTAGCTCTACAATAGCAGAAACTCAACAATACCGCCAAGGGTGACAAACCCAACTTGACTAGAAAAAAACATGTTGTTAGAGTTTTTTTGGGTATCTCAGTGAAATCAGGCCATTTTGTTCACAACAAATCTAAGAAAGTTTCAACCTTCATTTACTATTTTTTAGCTTTTAATTTTTGCAATGTGCCAAAACTCCACGCAGTCATGAAAAACAAGGCAATAAATGCACCCTTTCCCCCCACCCCCAGACCAAAGCATAAGTCTCACAAATATTCATTCAAGCAAGGGAAGGTGTTTGTAAACATAATGGATCATATGTTAAAAACCAATATAACCTGTAATACCACTATTAGTTCATAGCTACCTTATTTTAGCTCAATTATTCCATATAGCAACAGAGAAAACCCAACTTTTGATCAACATATCCATTTTTCTTCTGTAATTTGCAGATGCTCACAGTCACAGGTAACACTGCACTAAGTAGATTCAAATTATTTTTGAAGCTATTGTGACAAAAAAGGCGGAAAAACTTTGGGATTGAAGAGCTACAAACAGCATAGTGACGTGCCTGAGACTTTGTCAGACCTGCTAAAACCTACACATATAATTTGTAAAAACATTGAAATTTTGATGAAAAACTTCTAAGATCTTGTGAAAAATAAAGCTCAAAAGGCTATTTTCTGCTAGAGGTCATCACTATTCACCATATGACATGCCATATCTAGCATACCAATAGTATTGGGCACTTTAAAGTTAGAAAATAATCATGCCAACCCATGTCAAGAAGTGTTGGTGTCGGTGTCAGTATCAAACATGACTGAACACAAAAGTGTCGGACTTCTAGGCGTCTCCAAATAACATTTTGGTTCAGGATCCAAGAAATGGAACTTGGCCACAATATCTAGATAGCATTGGATTTACATTAACTTGGTTAATGTAGCAACATGCCCTTATCTCAATGGTACATAAATAATCAGCAGTCTTTCTTTAGCAACTGTTATAAGTAGTCAGCATATGTGAACCAAACACTTACATATCAAAGCTATTTTAGATTGGACAGAATAATCCTTGAAGATAAGTTCTAACAAGTGACCTACTTGGATTTTGTGAACTTTATCAACTATCATGGGCTATAGTAGCCAAAATTCTCTTTAATCAAGCATACAGCAGATAACCATTGAACGTCCAGCTTGGCCTACTAACGAGACTATATATCAAACTAAGGGCATCTCCTTACAAATTACATGCATGAACAGCTTAAGCATCAGCAAATCCACAGCTAGACCTATTAAGATGTTTCACTGAGATACCGCATAGGTCTGAGCACTCACCCTGGCAGAAGTAAAATTGTGTCATCTACAGGAACTTTCATGAATAAAGGCAACTCGTGTAAGTTTGTAACTCATTGAGCAGCAATCTTCCCTTTCCCCATCTTCAAGTCATTTCTTACAACCAAGACCTGTGGAATAGTCAAATGCACTATATCATTAGCTGCAATACAACATTAAGTGATTTTGTTGAACATCAAAGAATTACCATTAGCTCATTAAACTCTAAATATCATCAGCATTGATAGCATTTGTATCTTCTACTTCACTTTCCTATGAACCAAACAAAATAGATTTTGTTAACAAGTAATAGTAGCAGATAAAAGAAGTGAGTAAAAGAATAAAATTTACCACATCCATATCTTCTAAGAATGTGTAACATTGTGGATCCTTCGATGATGATGAACCTATAAATTAAAAATAATGCATTAGTTATACATTATAACATAAGCATTCACTAATTATAAAAAAATGAAATTTCATTACCTCGTGCTTCAGCCCACAACCAATTTTGAGAGCACATCAAAGCCTCTACTGTAGTTGGAAGGAGTTTACTACGATGTGGACTGATCACCCTTCCGCCTGTACTAAAAGCAGACTCTGAAGCAACTGAGGAGACAGGAATGGCAAATATATCCTTTGCAATCATTTGTAGAAGAGGATACTTGGGACCACTTGACTTCCAAAATGATAGTATATCAAAATCTGGAGTTCTTGGCATCATCCCATCTTCTAAGTAATGTTCAAATTCTGATCTCCCACATGCTTTTTCAATATCTTTAGATTGTATAAACTTATCAAAGTCAGAAAGATCATCAATTAGTGAACATTTGGATCCAATACTTGATTGAGGAGGAGGAGGAAAAAGTTCAGGTTCATTGGAGTTGTTTTCTTGTTTTTCATATTCACTAATCAACTCCACACAAAGATTCTTAATCCTCATAATTTCATTTAAAGCCTCATTGTCTCCATAAATCTTCTTGTAATAATATTCCAACATGCTCAACTTGTATCTTGGATCTAAAACAGTGGCCACTCCCATAATACCATGGATCACACTCCAATACTTATTAAATTTTTCTAGCATTCTAAGCGCCATGTTTTTCACAACATCTTTTGGATCATTTAGCCACTTAGTCATCTCAACTCTAATCCCACAAATAGTTGGAAAGTAGGCATTTGCTGTAGGATACTTTGTACCTGAAAATAATTCTGTTGCACGATGAAATAACTCTAATTTCTCACAATTGTCTTGTGCCACCTCCCAATCCTCTTCCGTCGGACAACGCTTGTAGTGGAGATCTCGATATGTCAAACGAGTAAAAACATCTTTATAAAGCAAAGCAGTTTGAAGCATGATAAAAGTTGAGTTCCATCGAGTTTTAACATCAAGAGCAAGTTTTTTGGTAATTGAAATATGCATTTGATGAGCAGACTCTTCAAATCTTTGTATTCTCATGGGAGATGATGTCCAATAAGCAACACTATCACGAATTCTTTCAATTCTTTCTCCAATCACATTCAAACCATCTTGGACAATCAAGTTGAGAATATGGGCACAACAACGCATATGAAACAACCGTCCATGTAATATTAATGAACCAAATGGAAGTTTATCCAATAAAATATCTACAACTGCATCATTAGTGGTGCAATTATCCATCGTCAAACTTATCAACTTTCTATCAAGGTTCCACTCAAACAAACAATCCATCAAACACTCAGCAAGAACTTCTTTGGTATGTCGATAAGGTACATATAAAAACCTGAACATAATTTAATAAGGCGATTAAATATTGATATTGTAAAAACATGTTAGTAAGAATTAAAAAAAAATGATTGACATTTGACAAGTACCTTATGATTCGACTTTGCAATCTCCAAGAATTATCAATGAAGTGTGCAGTGATAGCCATGTATCCCTTCTTTTGATTGGAAGATGTCCACATGTCTGTAGTGATGGCAATTCTACTCTTAGTTTTTTCCAACAATTTTATTGTCTTGTCTCGTTCCACATTATAAATTTTGTGAATATCTTTCTTTACAGTGTTTCGAGTAATCATTTTGAACAAGGGTTGAAGAGTATTAGAATATTTTCTAAACCCATAATGATCAACCATACTAAGAGGATATTCATGTAGAATAATCATCATAGCAAGATCCCTTCTTCCAGCATCTTGAACAAATTGCCAATTCTCTATTGTTTTTTCGGCATTCACTGTAGCATTGTTTGTAGCCAAAATATATTGCTTCATATTATTATGCTTAAGCCTAGGACAAATCTTAATATGATCATGCAAATGAGTAGTTCCAGCCTTGGCACCACCAGTAAGACATTTATGACAATGATTGCACTCTGACTTATCCTTTCCACCAATCTTTTTCCTAGTGAAATGTTTCCATACAACTGATTTATGCCTACTTGTCTGTTCAAGTGCAAATCTACCTGAATCAGTTGATTGATCTTCATTATCTTCCATTGAAACATGGTTGCTATCAACTGGTGTAACCAGAGCTTGAGACATACTATGTGAACTGGAAGGTTGAGAACTTAATTTATTGGTTAATGGTTCTTCCTCTTCCATATCAAATTACTGGCCACCAACTTATAGATCTACAAAACATTCACAAAAAAGAGACTATCAACAAATATTCAGACTGCTTATCAGATATGAACTTTAATTGATTTCTCCATAATTAAATTTTATACAGAAACAACTTGAACCAACCGAAACCAACCAAAATTGAAAATGGCTTGGATGTTAGCAGGTGCAATAAGCTTGAAACTTCGATGAAAAATATTTAATAAAGAGAAAGGCACACTATCAAGTAGTAGAGTGACACATAATTATCATACAGTCCAAGCTGAATATTTAGTATATCCAAATATTTTCACTGTACTCCAAATAAAAGGAAAATATCATTATAAACTTACCACGATTTATAGCAATGTACAGATCCAGACAACCAGACTAGAAAATAAAAAACATGACCTTTAAGGACAAGCTATTACCAACCATGGATTAATCCTTACAACTTTAAATTAATCCCCAAGAAATGCAGTTGAAAAATGCAAAAGCATTCCAGTCAGGCTTGCATGATTATCATAGTACATTCAAGGTACAGGTCAACTTGAGCACATTTGATATCAAAGATGCATCTGGACTGGCCTAAGGGTTATGACCATGTCAAGGTGGACGATTTTGCATGTGGCAACAAAAAATAAAACAACCAAGTTTTAAGAACAAGGGAATCTTAGGGCTCGGACATTCTAGAAATAGCATTGAACCAGGTGTTTCGCAAACCAAATTATAGTTGCACTAGTAAGCATAATTGTAAGCTGCCCAGAAAATATTTCTAGCTGATTACTTTATATAATTTATCGTAATTTAATCTGGAAACATTGACAGAATGAATTTCTTGAAAAATTAGCTTGGATTCAATTGCTTTCATACATCTTCATTTAATCGAGTTAGATTTTTGTGGTCACTTGCATAAATCAGAAAATCGCCTCACATGGTGACTTATAGACTAACAAGAAGAATGGTATCCAAGCCATGAAGTAAAAGCATTAAGAAAAGGAAGCATCCTTCACGAAACCTAGGATTTTAAACTTAGGGTACATTTGGATGATAAAAAAAAAGTAAAAAAGTCACATTGTCACGGTTTTTGTCATTCCAACTATTTATGTACTACCAAATACCAACAAAAAGTTCCAGATTTTCATCAAATCTAGGGAGTGGTTACATGAAACCAAGTGTGCAAAATTTCTAAGATTCTTAACATTTCTACTAATAGAAGATTCAAAATTCCACATTTCTCAAATATCAGCTTTGGAAAATTCCTGTTTTTCTTTTTCTCGACAAGCTACCTTGCTTGCTCTCTACCATATTTTAACCCCTTTCAATTTGCAAAGTAACAAAGGCTAACGCTTGATCACCTATCCCACCCAGGCCAAGCAAGTAGTTACTCTTATCACCTGACCTACTCATGATCAAGCGGGCGCTATGCTCTAAACTATTCAAGCTAAAAGAGAACTTACGCTGCTCCGACGATGCAAGGCTACAGACGGGGAAAGGAAAAAGAAAAGAGGGAGGAGATGGTCGGCGACGGCCAACGGTGGTCGGCGACGGCCAATGGTGGTCGGCGACAGCCCGGCTCCAATGACAGTGCGGATGGGGATTGGGGAAGGGGAAGAGACGATGGCCCTGCTCGGCGGCTCCAGGGTTAGGATTAGGAAGTTAGGGTTAGTAAATAAAACAACTAAGAGTATAAGGGTTGGGGGCGGGGATGGGGCGGGGCCGGGACGGGGATGGGGCGGGGCGGGGCGGGGCCGGGACGGGGATGGGCCGGGGCCGGGGCGGGGATGGGCCGGGGCGGGGATGGGGCGGGGATGGGGCGGGGCGGGGCGGGGCGGGGGAACGTGCACGTCCATCCCCGCCTCCACCCCCGGACGGGGATGGATTTTAACCTTCGTCCCCGCCTCCATCCCCGTTTCATACCCTCCATCCCCGGTCCAAACGGGGCGAGGCGGGGCGGGGCCCCGCTTTCCCCCGGTCCACTGCCATCCCTAGTAAGTTTCAAATATACGTGGCCCATTAATTCTTCTTAATTCACAGCATATCTTTAATGAAGCGTATCAACTAACTTTAAAAAAGGTAGGCAGCCAATTATACCTATGACTGATAAATACTTAATGTTCAGTTCATCTAATTAAGGCATTGAATTCTTCTGACTTTTGAAGTCACGTCAGCAAAAGTGTAAGTTTCTGGTAGGGTTTTTTTGTCCTGTTGAAATACTGAACATAATGCAGAGGTCCCCAAGGATGGGCTCGGACTGGGTCAACTGATCACATTCTTTAAAATATTGAAATAGTGTATACATTACATCAGGTTTAAAAAAAAAAATTATTTTGGTTTTCAAGACAATGAGTAAAGCTCTTGAACAACACTGTTAAATAGGATAATATTCTTAAAGACAGTAAACTTAAAAAAAAATACTATGCTTTGGTGACATGTGAAATATAAGCAAGTTAATGCCTCCAAAATATTCTACATGTTAGACTCGAGTTTCAATGCAAAACCCAATACCAAACCCAAAGTAAATTATTAATTGGGTTCAAATTTGATTACTAAATCCGACTAAACTCATATTTTGATCGGATTTCAGGTTACATCCGACCTGTTGACATCCCTAATTGGAGTTCACGAACTTTGTCATGTAAGATTAGAAATGAATATATTATAATTTGCTTAGGAGTCAGACCAATAAAATATAAAATATGTGAATGTTGTTTAAGATGTTTTCGGCATGTTACGTTCACACCTTACATGTAATGCCCCGAAATTTTAACCCAAATTTTGAGGGAATTTTTTTTTATGACAACGGAAACCAACCACTCTATTGGGTTAAGCATTCAGGCACATTAGAGAAGTGATCGAAGCAACAACATTCAATTTATTCTAAATAAATTTATGACATCAGAGTTTCAAATAACATGAATATTAATAAATTAAAATTTAATCTGAGATATCTCGAAAACACAATAAATCAAGTATCTTGACCAGCACCACATCCCGCAGCTGCTCATGATGTTTTATTCTTCACCTAAAAAATGGTAAGTTAATTAAAAATTAGACTACAACAGGTCTAAGTAAAAAATATTATAATTTTTCTTACAGGTATATCATGTGTCAAGTATGTTATCTGAGTGCCGTGCAGGATTTTCAGCAAGTACAAAGGAAAAAGTAAAGATCTACGCTACAACAACAATAATTTATAAGAAGTTATCTAACATGTATAATCAATAACAAAATTCAAATATCTTACAGACATGCAAATTTTTGTGCTAGCTAATTTCAATAACTACAGGTTAAAAATAACGGTTTATGTGTAAAATTGTCACTACCTACTCAAATGAGATACCTAAGATGTTCTACGTAATAGAATAGAACATTCGAAGGTTTACTATGCATTGGTGTTTTATTAACCCGAATGTTCTAACTGAAACTGTAATCCTAAGGGAGCGGTCTAGTAACCAAGCGAACCTCTCAAAGGCCAAAAACAAATAGGATGCATCACTAACCTCTATAGAAGAACGTAGAGCTACCATTTATGATACATTTGGCAGTCTGGATGCCTTAACTTCGATAAGTAGGGACCAACAAGTCATTGTCGCTCAAAACAATAAACACGTCCCCAGAATTGTGTACTACCTACCCTCTCCAAGATAAGCCCGAATCTGAGTAGGTTGCTCTTATTAATTTGTATTTCTCGATGTGTCAAGGTTTTCCCTGATTTGAACCTAGTACTCAAAGACACTAGAGTTCCCCAAAACTTTAAATCATACCATATTAGGAGTAGATCCCCAATCATTCATACTTTAAATAGGTATGTTAATCAACCTTTATCTTTTTAATTGTGCAGACCCACTTAGAGTAATTTGGTACTTTTAAACCGTCAAGCACGAGTGCCCCGGTACCTTTAAACCAGTCAGGCAGGAATATTAAATTTACATTGACTTGTGTATTAACTTTATCAACTTGAGGTGCCAATGTTGAAACCCCGATTCCCTGACTTGGCAACATAGATGCCAGCATCAGCCGACCCGCAGGCTCGGTTATAAGTTCATTTCCAGGTAAGATACACTTTCAAGTCAATCATATGAATGTAATTGTAAAGTTTCATCCCTACATTCATTTCATCAGACAAAATCATGTTATCACCTAGTCTTGGATTTAACACCTTATATGAGCATATTACATGCAATCAGTTGGTTATGGGGCTTAAATTAGGTGGTTTAGTGGTAAGACATATACGCAATCCAAAACTTTTGTTAAGTACTTAACACAGAGGAACAGTGTAACCTTAAGTATATAACAGAATTTGAATATGATCCATGCCTTTAACATAGAGATTCCAAACTGTCATTGAACTTGATATAACATAATGATGTCAAAACAAAAGTTTACACCAATATGTTTCTGCCCATGCCCTTAGCCCGTCAAATTAAAATTGTAAATAAGCTAACGACAAAGAAATGAATTGCTGAAGATAAACTTGCTTCTGAAACTAACACAGAAAAATCAAAGCTAATATGGAATGTAACACCAAGATCCATTTATGTCACTGCAGTTTAACACCAAACTTTAAAATCATTATTAAGATTGAAACAGCAAAATACTGTCATTAAAATTAACCTATATCAATTTCTATCAACCCATATCACAGACAATCAATGTTGTAGTTGTGTTACCTCATCTAAGAGACTTTAATATCAATTCCTATACAGTGAGAAGTATATATATTACTTATTATTTATCTAATAGAAGCAGGTATGTCAAAAGGTTTTAGGACACAACTCAGGAATATTTCTAAAAACTCAGAACATGCTGATGAGAAATATTGAATAGTCCATGTTCACACATATTGGCATTAAAATTAACAATGAGATGTCAATTGAAACCTATAACTATCAACTTTCAGTCATGGAACAAAAAAAAAATAGAATGTCTGACTTCTATTTTTGTAATCCATTTAACATAGCATAATGTGGACAATGTGAATGCATAATCTTTTTATCACATACAGCTCCAAAAACTCAGAATACCTATGTGAGAGTTTTGGATCAATCTAAGTTGTGTATATTGATCATTTAGTTTAACGCAGAGTATCACATGGCATTACATCCAGTGCCACTTCAAAATTTTCAGTTAGCTATTTCAGGAAATAGCACATGAACCGCAGGTTTTACTCATAAAACAACATATCGTTTTCCAAAATTAAGCAGTCATATGCATAATAGATTGAGTAAAGAAAAAAGCATATAGATTCATTGTTGTAAAACACAGACATTTTCAGGTTTAGGTTAAGAACAACTACAAGCTAGGGATTCGGTCCACAGACCTCCCACCCACATACACGACAATCTCACAACTTGAGGAATCCTCCCCCTCCCCCTTTTTTTATCCCTCGATTATCGAATAGAGATTCACGACAGTCGAAATCCCCAAATCTGTTGATTTGGGGTTTATGGCAACCCACGCACCATGCTTGACCCACAGAATACCCTAAAGAAAAAAAACAGAAAACCTACTTGTTTGGTGCTTCTCCTCTAAGATGTCATGATTGGAGCTGCAGTCGACCACCCTTTCCTCCAACCGTCGTGAAAGGGAGAGAGAGAGAGGGGGGGGAGGGAGAGAAGCAGAGAGAAAAGAGAGTGTGGGAGGTGCTCGTCGGACTAAACTTGTCGGCGAGATGAGGCTTCGATGAGGGCTCAAGAGAGGAAGAACATGAGGAAGGTCGGGCGACAGGGAGAGAGAAAGGCAGTAGGGAAACGGGAGGGATTTGGAGAAACAGAGAAGAAAAGAGAGAGCATGAGATAAAGAGGGGAGTGGGAGGAGTCTTTGTAGGAGGGTGCCCCCCCCCCCCCCCCGGAAAGGAAGGAGGTGGTTAACCCCTTCTCTTCGACGTTGCGCACACCCCACCGCACCCCCCCTCTCTCGTTATCGAACTACGTTAGGGTTCACTCAAAACCCTAACGCCCAGTTTATCAGGCAGATTTTGTTTTGATTTTTTTTTGTACTACTTACCTTAATACGTGAAGTGTTGCTTGGGTCCAGATCTGAGACCTGGGATCCAACCACATGTTGGATCTGCGTCTCTCAAGCGATGTGGATCCGTAGGCTGGATCTAATTATGGATCCCCGCGTTAACATTTTATATATGTAAATTTTATGTTTATTTTATAATATTATTATTATTATTATTATTATTTATTTCTCTTGTATATATATTATACATATATAGACCCGTTATGGATCCTGGATTCGAAACTTGGATTCCAGGCTCAAACTCTAAAAAAAATATACATATTGATTTAAGTAATTAATAACAAAAAAAAATTAAGGTTATTACATCCTTTTCCCCTAAAAAGAATTTCGTTCTCGAAATTTACCTGAAAGGGCTTACTCAAAAAGATTGGGGTACTTCTCCCGCATATTGGCCTCAGGTTCCCACGTGCTTTCATCAATATCATGGTGTTGTCATCTCACTTTGATGAGAGGGATGGTCTTTAATCTCAAGACTCGCTTGCTTCGTTCCAATATTTTCACTGGCTTTTCTTCCATTGTTAGATCATTTCGTATATCCATGTTCTCATACTGGATGACATGTGATGGGTCTTGAAGATACTTCCTCAGCATAGACATGTGAAATATGTTATGGATCTAAGCATATTGGGGAGGTAGAGCTATACAATAGGCCGTTCCACCAATCCGCTCCAAAACCTCGAAGGATCCCACGTACCTGAGGCTCAATTTTCCCTTTTTACCAAACTGAAACACACTTTTTGGTGGGTGATACCTTTACGAAGACCTGATCTCCTACTTCAAATGTGAGCTCTCTTTGCCTCTGATCCGCATAACTCTTTTGTCAACTCTGGGCTGACAGCAATCTATCTCTTATCATCTTGACCTGTCGAGTATAATGTTGCAACACAATTGGTGATTCCAACGAGCATTCACCAACCTCGTCCCAATACACAGGTGATCTGCAAGGTCTTTCGTACAAAGCTTTGAAAGGAGTCATGTTGATGCTCACATGGTAACTATTATTGCAGGCATATTCGGCCAAAACCACATGCTTATCCCATTCGCCTTTCCAATCCAGCATACATGCTCGCAGCATATCTTCAAGAGTCTGGATAATCCTCTCTGACTGTCTGTCGGTCTGGGGATGAAAAGCGGTACTCAACTTCAGCTTTGTACCCAAGGCGTATTACAACTTGCCCCAAAATCGAGAAGTAAACCTAGGATCTCGAACTGATATGATAAAGAATGGTACTCCATGCAGTCGAACAATCTCTCTGGTGTATAAATCTTCTAGGCTCTCGAGGGATTGATTTATCCGTATGGGTAAGAAGTGAGCCTATTTGGTGAGTCAGTCCACTATTACCCATATAGCGTCATGTTGTCTCTGTGTTTTGGGCAAACCCACCATGAAGTTCATGGTGATTTCTTTTCATTTCCATTGTTCGATCTTAACTTGCTGGAAAGTCAGACACTTTGAGACATAACTTGCGACCTCACGCTTCATTCCATTCCACCAATACCTCTACTGTAAATCTTTAAACATTTTTCTACTCCCCGGGTGTATGGTGTACTTGGATTTATGTGCTTCTCCCAAAAGTTCTTCTTTCAACTTGGGGTTACTAGGGACCTAAAGTCGCGTCTGCATCCAAATACTGCCATCTTCTTTGAGTGAGAAGGGCAAATGTTTTTGTTGAGCCAGTGACTTGAGCTACTCGTACTGGAGATCCTCCTTCTGACCCTCAATAATCTTTGTAAAGATCTCAGGATGAGCAGATAAGTTGGATAGCTTGATACTTCCTTTGTCATCCGTGAACGGTTTGTAGTCAATGAATTCTTCCACCAAATTCCACCTTTTTGTCACTAGACTGGACAAACTGCAGTCAACTTTGCGACTGAGAGAATCTGCTATGACATTTGCCTTCCCTGGGTGATAGGAAATGGTAAAATTGTAATCCTTTATAAACTCTAACCATCGTCATTGTCGCATATTCAACTCCTTTTGGGAGAACAGGTACTTGAGAATTTTATGATCAGTGAACACCTCGAACTGTTCCCCATACAGATAATGTTGTCATATCTTCAAAGCGAACACTATGGTTGTCAATTTGAGATCATGAGTTGGATAGTTTCATTCATGAATCTTTAGTTGGCAAGAGGCATATGCTATCACCTTGTCTTTCTGTATTAAGACACGTCTCAATCATGTACCTGATGTGTCTGAATACACCACAAACCCACCATGACCTAATGGTAAGGCCAATACTGAGGCGGTGGTATGCTTCTTCTTTACGATTTGGAAACTCTCCTTGTACTTATCTGTCCATTTAAACATAATTCCTTTCCTCGGAAGCTTGGTCATGGGCATGGCAATCCGTGAAAAGTCCTGAATGAATCTTCTATAATAGTCTGCCAAGTCGAGAAAACTTCTAATATCGCTGATATTCTTCAGTTGACCCTAATTTAATATGGCTTTAACCTTAGCCGGGTTCACTGATACTTCATCTCGCGATATGACATGGCCTAAGAACATAACCTTCTCAAGCTAGAATTCACACTTAGAGAATTTAGCAAACAATTGATGTTCCTTAAGAGTCTCCAAGACAATTCTCAAATGGTCTCTGTTGCTTCATGCTTTCTGAATATATAGTATATCGTCAATGAAGATGATCACGAAAGTATCCAAGTATGCTCAGAATACCCGATTCATCAGATCTATGAATGCGGCAGGAGCATTTGTTAGTTCAAATGATATAACTACAAACTTGTAGTGATCGTACCTTGTTCTAAAGGTTGTCTTGAGAATATCGTTGTCCTTGATCCAGAGTTGGTGATATCCAGATCTGAGATCGATTTTTGAAAACACCTTAGCCTTTTGCAATTGATCGAACAAGTCTTCTATGCGAGATAGGGGATATTTATTCTTGATGGTTGGTTGATTCAGCATTCGATAGTCTATGCACAACTTCATAGACCCATCTTTCTTCTTTACGAAGAGAACTGATGCTCCCCATGGCGATACACTGGGTCGAATGAAGCCTCGCTCCATCAACTCCTGAAGTTGTTTCTTTAGTTCCTCCAACTCTGCTGGGGCCATACGATAGGGCACTTTCGAGATCAGTGTCGTCCCATGCACTAACTCAATATGAAAATCCACCTCACGCTGTGGAGGTAGTCCAGGCAACTCATCCGAAAATACTTCTGAAAATTTGTGAACTACTTCAAGTTCTTCTAATGGTGTGACCTTCAGCTCGTAGGAAAATGCATTCACTAGGAATGCTCAACACCATTGCCGCATATACTTCTGAACCTTTAGTACTGATACAGTTTGGGCCTTCACCGTAGGTCTGAAGAACCTAAACTCAACCTTCGACAATCCTGGTCGTGACAAGACTACTTTCCCTTGGCGGTAGAGAATATTGGCATAATGTTCATATAACCAATTCATCCCCAATATGATATCATATTCAATCATATCAAATAGGATTAGGTCAGCAGGTAAATTTTGTCCCTCCAACACAATTGTTACATCAGAGATGTAGTTTACACATATTAAATTATATCTTATAGGATTGTACACATCTAATATATGTTTCAGGGTTTTAGTATGTGCACCTAAAAGTTTAGCAAACTCTATGGATATAAATGAATGTGTAGCACCAGAATCAAAAAGGACAAGTGCAGCATGACCATCAGTAATTATCGTACCTTGCACCAAGTTCCTTTTCTCTAATTCCTCTACAGTAGTCACATATACTCGTCCTGGCACCATCTTCTGTGTGTTCTGTTGCGATGTCTATTGTTGCTTAAGTAGTTGTTGTTGTTGATGCCCTCCATCGACGTGCCTCCTCAGCATGTCCACCATCTTTTTATGGCACTGGCGGGCATAATGACCCATCTTGCCACAGTAGAGACATGCACTGATGTCCCTAGAGCAAGGTTGCCCGTTATGAAACTGGATGCACGTTGGGAAGACCCAATTCTGGACCTGATTCTACGGAGGACGATCACTGCCATTGTACCTCTGCTTTTTCTGAGGCGGCTGGTGCTTCTTGACACCCTGGTGTTGTTGTGGGTCAGCTCCCCACTTCCATGATATGCCACTTTAATCCTTCCTGGATCATTCTCAATCTTCATTTAGTGTAGTGGCCGCTTCGATGGCTCGTGCAAGGGTGGATGGCAGACTAGTCATCACACGGGATCGTAATCCATCCTTGAGTCCCCGGACATACTTGATTGCCCTAGCCTTATCATTGGCGAACAAGTTCGGGCAGTATCACTCCAGACTCTAAAATTTCGTAGTGTAATCTACCAGACTCATATTTTCCTAGGCCAGCTCCAAAAACTCCTGCTGCTTCTGATTGCGAGCATGCTGGAAAAAGTATGTTTTTAAAAATGCTTCCTTGAAAACTCCTCATGGAATACGATCCATCCCAGCAAAGTCGACTGTCCAGGCTGTATCCCACCATTTCTGTGCATCTTCTGTCAAGCGGTAGGTACCAAAGTTTGTCTGCTTATCCTCGAGGACAGACAGAACCTGAAAAGCTCACTCCATCTCTGTGATCCAGCTCTCAGCTAATTCTGGATCAGCCTTTCCTGAAAAAGTTGGCAGATTTAAATTCAGGAGCTTCTCATAGGTCACCCTTCCCGCATCGTGTCGTGCGCCAACTGCCGTAGCCAACTCGATCTGCTTGCGCATCTGAGTATCCATGGTCTGAGCCAGGTTGTTAAGGATGTTCATCACGAAATTCCTTTGTTCGTGCCAGTCATTGGTTGTACTCGAACTGGCTTGGGATCGGTGATACATCTAGTAAAATTTTTAATACAACACACATTTTTACTATCTATGAATTCTAGTTTTTCTACAATTATTACTTGTATATATCTATACTTATAGACACTTTAAAAGAACATGTAACATAAATAATAACAGTAAAATATACTCATAGAGCGCTTGCAGGGTGTGGCACGATCATGATTTTTTATTTATTATTCCCAGACTCTGATACTATAACTGTAATGCCCCAAAATTTTAACCCAGATTTTAAGGGGGGGGGGATTTCATGACAGCGAAAACCAACCACTCTATTGGGTTAAGCATTCAGGCGCATTACAGGAGTGATCAAAGCAACAATATTCAATTTATTCTAAATAAATTTATGACATCAGAGTTCTAAATAACACGAATACTAATAAATTGAAATTTAATCTGAGATATCCTGAGAACACAATAAATCAAGTATCTTAATCAGCACCCCATCTCGCAGCCACTCATGATGTTCTATTTTTCACCTGAAAAATGGTAAGTTAATTGGAATTAGACTACAACCAACCAGTCTAAGTAGGAAATACTATACTTTTTCTTTCAGGTATATCATGTGTCAAGTATGTGATGTGGGTGTCGTGCAGGATTTTCAACAAATACAAAGGAAAAAGGTAAAGATATATGTTATAACAACAACAGCTTATAAGAAGCTATCTAACAAGTATAATCAATAACAGAATTCAAATATCTCACAGACATGCAGATTTTTGTGCAAGCTAATTTCAATAACTACAAGTTAAAAAAATTGTTTAGGTATAAAATTGTAAACATGTCACTCCCTACTCAAATGAGATACCTAAGATGTTCTAAGTTAATATTTTTCTTTAATTATTCTGCTAGTACACGCAGGCCAAGGCAACCATAACAGAAAAGAACATTCGGAGGTTTATTATGCATTGGTGTTTTATTAACCCGAATGTTTTAACTGAAACTGTAATCCTAAGAGAGTGGTCAAGTAACCGAGAGAACCTCCTAAAGGCCCAAAACAAACAAGACGCATCCCTAACTTCTTCAGAAGAACGTGGAGGTACCACCTATGACACTTTTGGTAGTCCAGGCCCCTTAACTCCGAAAACTGAGGACGAACAAGTCATTGTCGCTCGAAATAATAAACACATATCCCCGGAGTTGTATACCACTTACCCTCTCTAAGGTAAGCCAAAATCTGAGTGGGTTGCTCTCTTATTAATTTGTATTTCTCGATGTGTCAGGGTTTTCTCTGATTTGAACTCAGTACTCAAAGACAATGGAGTTCCCCAAAACTTTGAATCATACCACATTAGAAGTAGATCCACAATCGTTCATACCTTAAATAGGTATGTTAATCAATATTTATCCATTTAATTGTATAAACCCACTCAAAGTACTCTGGTACCTTTAAACCGTCAAGCACGAGTGCCTCAGTATCTTTAAACCAGTGAGGCAAGAATGTTAAATTTACATTGACTTGTGTATTAACTTTAATAAATTTTGAGGTGCCAATGTTGAAACCCTGATTCCCTGACTTGGCAACATAGATGTCAGCATCAGCCGACCCGCAGGCTCGGTTATGAGTTCATTTCCAAGTAAGATACACTTTCAAGTCAATCATATGAATGTAATTATAAAGTTTCATCCCTACATTCATTTCATCAGACAAAATCATGTTATCACCCAGTCTTGGATTTAACACCTTATATGAGCATATTTCATGCAATCAATTGGTTATGAGGCTTAAAATAGGTGGTTTAGTGGTAAGACATATACTCAATCCAAAACTTATGTTAAGTACTTAACATAGAGAAACAATGTAACCTTAAGTATATAACAGAAATTGAATATGATCCATGCCTTTAACATAGAGATTCCAAATTGTCATTGAACTTTATATAACATAATGTTGTCAAAACAAAAGTTTACACCAATATGTTCTTGCCCATACCCTTAGCTCGTCAAATTAAAATTGTAAATGAGCTAACGGCAAAGAAATGAATCCCTTAAGATAAACTTTCTTTTGAAATTAACATAGAAAAATCAAAGCTAATATGGAATGTAACACTAAAATCCATTTATGTCACTGCAGTTTAACATCGAAGTTTTAAACCATTATTAAGATTAAAATAGCAAAATACTATCATTAAAATTAACCTATATCAATTTTTGTCAATCCATATCATAGACAATCAATGTTGTGGTTGTGCTACTTCATCTAAGAGACTTTAATATCAATTCCTACACAGTCAGAAGTATTTATGTAGTACTGATTATTTATCTAATAGAAGCAGGTATGTCAAAAGGTTTTAGGACACAACTTTGGAATATTTTTAAAAACTCAGAACATGTTGATGAGAAATATTGAATAGTCCATGTTCACAATTATTGGCATTAAAATTAACAATGAGATGTCAATTGAAACCTATAACTATCGACTTTCAGTCATGGAACCAAAAGAAAACAGAATGTCTGACCTCTATTTGTGTAATCCATTTAACATAGCATAATGTAGACATTGTGAATGCACAATCTTTTTATCACATACAGCTCCAAAAACTAAGGATACCTATATAAGAGTTCTGGATCAGTCTAAGTTGTGTATATTGATCATTTAGTTTAACGCAGAGTATCGCATGTAATTACATCCAGTGCCACTCCAAAATTTTCCGTTAGCTATTTTAGAAAATATCACATGCACCACAAGTTTTACTCATAAAACAACATATCGTTTTCCAAAATTAAGCAGTCATATGCAGAATAGATTGAGTAAAGAAAAAATCATACAGATTCATTGCTGCAAAACATAGACATTTTTCAGGTTTAGGTTCAGAACAACTACAGGCTAGGGATTCGGTCCACAGATCTCACACCCACATACACGACAATCTCACAACTTGGGGAAACACCCCCCCCCCCCTTTTATCCCTCGATTATCAAATAGAGATTCACGATAGCCGAAATCCCCAAATCTGTTGATTTGGGGTTTACAGCAACCCACACACCACACTCGACCCACAGAATACCCTAAAGAAAACAACAGAAAACCTACATGTTCGATGCTTCTCCTCTAAGATGTCATGATTGGAGGTGCAATCGACCACCCTTTCCTCCAATCGTCGTGAAAGTGAGAGAGAGAGAGAGGGGGGGAGTGAGAGAAGTAGAGAGAAAAGAGAGTGTGGGAGATGCTCACCGAACTGAACTTGCTGGCGAGACGAGGCTTTGATGAGGGCTCGAGAGAGAAAGGGCAAGGGGAAGGTCAGGCGACGGGGAGAGAGAAAGGCAGCAGGAAAACGGGAGGGATTTGGGGAAACAGAGAGGGAAAGAGCGCATGAGAGGAAGAGGAGAGTGGGAGGAGTCTTTGTAGGAGGGTGCCCACCCAGAAAGGAAGGAGGTGGTTACCCCCTTCTCTCTGATGGCTGCACACCCCTCCCCCCCCCCCCTTCTCTTGTTATCGAACTGCGTTAGGGTTCACTCAGAACCCTAACGCCCAGTTTATCATGCAAATTTTGTTTCAATTTTTTTTATACTGCTTACCTTAATACGCGGGGTGCGGCCTGGATCCGGATTCGAGACCTGGGATCCAACCGCGTGTTGGATCCGCGTCTCTCAAGCGATGTGGATCCGTAGGCTGGGTCCAAATAGATTCAACTGTGGATCCCCGCGTTAACATTTTATATATGTGTATTTTATGTTTATTTTATAATATTATTATTATTATTTATTTCTCTCATATATATAGACCCGTTATGGATCTTGGATCCGAACCTTGGATTCCATGCCCAAACTCTAAAAAAATTGTATGTATTGATTTAAGTAATTAACAAAAAAAATCAAGGTTATTACATGACACCTATGAGAAAGGTTAACATGATACAAGTAAAAGAAGTTATGAAAATTGGAACACCTTGAAAACTTCGACGAGGAAGATAGAAGTGGCATGAAACGTTGTAAAGTGGCCAAAGTTTTAGCTAAGTAGACATGAATGGTGAAATAGGACTCAAAAGTCAATTCCATGTACTTGGGATAAGGCTTGATGATGATGATAATGAATTTTTATCGCGTAAGAAATTTGTGTCAAACATCACAATTTGATTTTGTGAAAAATGTGGCATTCATATACTTCATAAACATGTATAAATTCGAACTCTTGCTAGCTCACAACCCCCATCTCTCTCTCTCTCTCTCTCTCTCTCTCTCTCTCTCTCTCTCTCTCTCTCTCTCTCTCTATGCCCATAAGGGCTTCACTCATCTCGTGAGGATAACTTTTTGATGTAAACAGGAAGGGCTCGATTTACAAGTAAACTACTCACACTGTGAATTATCTAAAAAAATAAGAAACTAAGAAAAAATAGTAAAAATTTATAAGAACTTAACGAAAACAAAAAATAACAATTGCAATATTTTCATAAACTCTAAACTCTGATTTGTCTATTCTACATAAGGTTCTCATCCTTTTATACATGAGATCTCTCAAATCTTAATCCTGATAAACTATCTACTTTGATAAAACTCCTAAAAAGATAAAATTTATCTTAATTAAGATATGGATCAAGAATAAAGATTCAATATCTAACACAATGATTCAAAAATAAGAAAATCTTCAAACTAAAATAAAATGAATCTCAAATGATCTAATGAAGAAAGTAGACCCGAATATGCATCGCTTCACTCCGCTTATCATCAAAAGTTGAAGTTCATGACCAACGGAAGCTCCGCTTGTTTGGTAGGAGGTATTAGTGCACGTCACCATGTGTTGGGACATTGCAAGTTCACAACCCAATGGTCATGAACTTCCTCCTTTCCAGCCCATAACATCTTTACATTACCTTAACAAGTTGGATAGAAGTGAATATCCTATTTTGATCAAGACTGACTAGCATTGGATACAGATAAAGCAGTTTTATCCAACTTGTTTTCATGATTGAAGTCTTTAATTAACCACATCTTATATAGGGTGTTCATACTGGGCTCTGACAATGACTAAAAGCATGATGCAAACTAGGGATGCAAACGGATCAGCTAAATACACAAGAAAGTTGGGTCTGGATCGGTTCAGCCAAAAATTATAAAATGTCCATACTGGATCCGGTCCATTTGCATCCCTAATTTTAAACAAAATGGTTTAGGAGCCATCCGAACTTGTTTAGTGGGCCAATTGTGCTGGTCAAAACTAACCTTATTATCTCTAGTAAAGTTTGACCGAGATATCTCCTTGTCGAAAAGTGCTTTAAGATTATTCGAAAATAAAATTTGTTGTATCGTGTAGTTAACAAGTACCATGCATACAAATATAGTTTCACAAATATTATGTATCTGTAATTCCACTTTTAACTAGTAGCTACAACTAAGATGAAGGGGTTTCATCTCGCAAGTCGGTGTTCGGAGTGGGCTTGGCTTGGCTAATGTTTGGAACATTGATAAGTGCGTGTGTGCGCACGCGCATGCTTCTAAGCCGGCTCAAGCTACACTCAGAAGCTAAGACTTCCACTAGCTTGTCACCATCTCAAGCCCAAACTCAAGCTTGGTATGAGCCCTAATTTTTAGATACAATCTCAGTGTTCTCTTGTGACTTACATTATACAGTTGCACTTAGAGTCTGTTTTGCTTTTGTTGAGTCTGATGTAAGCGGCACAGTTCAGGTGAATCAATACCCCGAAGGGGCAGCCCGTATACTTGAACTGTAATAGCCTGCGGGCAAAATTGTGAATGAAGTAAATGCGTTGAGCTTTCTTGTGTTCACCCTCGTTGTGATTGCTTCTTGTGATTGCAATTTTTCTCCCTCAATTCTCTCTTGCTCTCTTGCACTCTGATTACAAGCTTCCGCGACCGGCAAGCGAGCTGACAAGTAGGCTTGCGACGGTGAGGAGGGACCGTCGCGCCGCGCTGGCCCATTGAAGGAAACAGGCCCGTAACAAGTGGTACCAGAGCTCATTCTCGTACTGGGGAAGAGACTCCAGAGTCGGTGTCGATAAACACGCCGACAGGCTGCGATTTTTGAGCAAGACATTGTGGTGCCTTATCAAAACTTGCGCAATACCAAAGGCAAGGAAGTTGTCGAAGCTGAGGTGATGGGTTCACCTCGGGGCCAAGAAGAGTTAGCTGCAACTGTTAACAAGCTGGTGGAAGATGTGTCTTTGCATGAGGAAGTGATTTCACGCGCATGTGAATCATTCAATGGACTAAATGATGTGGTGGCAAGCCTGCAAGAGCAGGTAAACTTACTAATGGGGCAGGTCACTTTGTTGACGACTACAGTGGTCGACTTGCAGACTGAAGTAGGGGAGCTTCAGTTGAAGAACCGTAAGTTGTAGCGGATGGTGACCCTAAATGGCAGAAATGGTGAGAGGCCATCAAGGATTGATGTGCCAAGACCTGCGAAATTCAATGGCTCTCGTGACAGCAAGGCCATTGAGAACTTCTTGTTCCAAGTAAAAACTACTTGGATATCTACAATGTGACCCTTGAAGATCTGAGGATTAAGGCTGCAACGGCCTTACTTGATAGAGATGCTATCGCTTGGTGGAGGCAGAAGCGCAGCGACGAGGCGGAAGCACAGGGACATGGAGAGGGGTCAATGTGTGATAGACACTTTTGACGACTTCAAAATGGAGTTGTGCAACTATTTCATGCCAAAAAATGCGTAGAGGTAAGCGTACCAGATGGTTCGTGAGCTCAAACACTCTGGTTTGTTGCAAGACTATGTTAGAATGTTCTAGAAGCTTATGTTGGAGATACCTAACATGCCAGACGACGATATGCTCAATTGGTTCACTCTGAGACTTCAGCCATGGGCACAGTCTGAAGTGGAAAGGAGCAACCCCCGTATTTTGGAATATACATATATGGCGGCCGAACGCTTAGTTGACACTCAGCGCAAGCCTTTCACCCCATCAACCAAACTTGGGAAGAAGCCTGACCACAAAGGCAAGAAGGATGAGCAGCGCAATGATAAAGGTGAGGCGTCGACACGCCATCAATCCGAAAAGAAAGAGAACTTCACAAAGCATAACAACAACAACAAGGGTGCAGTTGTAACATGTTGGTTCTGTGGCGATCGACATATCGTCATGTAGTGCCTAAAGCACCTCGTAAAGGACAACGAGCAAGCCAATGCTGCACAAAAAGAATACAGTGATACTGAATACAGTGACACTAAAGCGATGCAACCAAGGATGGGGGTCATGCAATCGATTAACGCGGCTAGAAATTGCGCGACTAAGAACATGTAGGTCAGTAAGGAACTTATGTACTTGGAAGTCATTATGAATGGAAAGTCTACTTCAACAATGATAGATTGTGGGGCCACACACAACTTTGTCTCGCGGGAAGAGGCAGAACGGTTGGGCTTGAAGCCTGGGCCAAAGCAGAGGATCATTAAGACGGTAAACTCTGAGGCCAAGCCCATCCTTGGCGAAGCAAGAGATGTGGCTACTCAAGTGGGGAGTTGGGTCGGTAAAGCTAACTTCTTTGGGGTGCCTCTGAATGATTTCAAGGTGATTTTGGGTATGGAGTTTCTGCGAAGACATAATGTTATGATGCTGCCAAAGTTTAACACGTTGACAATCATAGCGTCAGACGTGTCCCACACAGTGCAGTGCCTTATGCAGAAAGGCAAGTCTTTGGTGTTATCGACAATACAGCTGAAGAAGGGTGTCAAGCATGGAGAGCAGACATTCTTACTTGCAGTGCGCGTAGAAGAAGGGAAGGTAGAAGCAGCAGTGTCGCCGACTCTAGCCCCACTATTGGAGGAGTTTTGGGAGGTGATGCCTCCGAAATTGCTGAAGCATCTTCCACCAAGACCTGAGGTCGACCACAAGATTGAGTTGACCCCGGGAGTGAAGCCTCCCGCAATGGTTTCATATCGTATGGGGCCAGCTGAGCTGAAGGAGCTGCGCAGGCAGCTAGATGAGATGTTGGACGCAGACATTGTTCGTCCATCAAAAGCCCCATTTGGTGCCCCAGTCCTTTTTCAGATGAAACATGAAGGCTTTAAACGGCTATGTGTGGATTATCGTGCTTTGAACAAGGTCATGGTGAAGAACAAATACCAATTGTCACTGATAGCGGACTTGTTCGATCAGCTAGGCAGTGCCCGTATCTTTTCCAAGCTAGATCTGTGATCGAGTTACTGACAGGTGAGGATTATTGAAGGTGATGAGCCGAAGACAACTTGTGTCACCCGTTGTGGTGCTTACGAATTCTTATTAATGTCATTCGGGTTGACAAATGCTTCAGCCACGTTCATGACTTTAATGAACCAGATCTTCTACCCTTACTTAGACAAGTTTGTGGTAGTCTACCTGAATGATATTGTGATCTACAGCAGCAACATGGAGGAACATGTCGGGCACTTGCGAAAAGTGTTTCAGGTGCTGAAGGAGAATGAACTCTGTGTCAAACAAGAGAAGTGTCTCTTTGGGCAGAAGGAGATCAGCTTTCTTGGCCACGTTGTGGGGTATGGTGTGTTGCGTATGGATGGGCAAAAGATAAGGGCCATCTAGGAATGGGTTCTGCCAAGCAAAGTGTCAGAATTACGATCATTCCTCGGTTTGGCAAAGTATTATCGGTGTTTCATCGAAGGTTATTCCCTCATTGTTGCGCCCCTCACAGATTTGTTAAAGAAGAATCGAGTATGGCTCTGGATAGGAGCGTGCCAAGATGCCTTCGATGGCTTGAAGAAAGCCTTAGTAAGAGAGTCAGTGCTGCGACTGCTTGATCATTCGAGACCCTTTGAAGTCCATACGGATGCCTCAAACTTTGCCATTGGTGGAGTTATTATACAAGATAGTCATCTGATCACATATGAGAGTCGCAAGCTGAAAGATGCAGAGAGGCGTTACACAGTGCATAAACGTGAGATGACGGCCATTGTTTATTGCCTCAGGACCTGGCGGCACTACCTCTTTGGTGCTGAGTTCGTCGTCAAGATGGACAATATAGTCACGAGCTATTTTCAGACGCAGAAGAAGTTGATGCCTAAACAAGCTCGATGGCAGATGTTTTTGGATGAGTTCGACTTTGCCTTGGAGTACAAGGTTGGAAAGACCAATGTTGTGGCGAATGCCCTGAGTCGTAGGGTTGAACTGGTAGTTGCGCGCATGGAGCCTTCTGAAGTGCACTTGAAGGGCGCATTGTTGAGCCGCATTCATGAAGGTACGTAGCAGGATCTGACTGCACAACACTTTGTTTCTCTGGCGCAGGCAGGGAAGACTCGACGATTTTGGCTACAGAATTTCCTCCTCGTAACAAAAGGGGGGCGTATCTTCGTGCCGCGGTGGGGAAGCCTTCGCCGAGAACTACTTAAGGAGTGTCATGATGCACTATGGGCCAACCATCCTGGTCAGGAGCGGACCTTAGCACTCCTTGAGCGCGGCTATTATTGGTCGCAGATGAGAGACGATGTTGAGGGGTATGTGCGGACATGTCTTATCTGCCAGCAAGATAAGAGGACAAACCAGAAGGTTGTTGGTCTCCTTGAGCCTCTACCAATTCCAGAACATCCTTGGGATAGCATCTCCATGAACTTTATTGTTAGTCTGCCAAAGGTAGAGGGCCTTAGTTTTATTTTGGTTATGGTGGATCGTTTCTCAAAGTATGTCACCTTCATCCCAGCTTCCAAGGAGTGCCCTGCAGAGAATACTGCAAAGTTGTTCGTAAAGCATATGGTGAAGCACTCAGGCATACCAAAGAGCGTTGTGAGAGATCACGATGCTCGCTTCACGGGAAAGTTTTGCCGTGAAGTATTTTGGCTACGTGGCTCTGATTTGCTGTTTTCAATAAGCTTTCATCCGCAGACAGATGGGCAGAAAGGGCGCATCAATGGGATACTTGAGTAGTACCTTAGGCACTTTGTTAGTGTCAATCAAAAAAATTGGGTGAAGCTCCTTGATGTGGCATAGTTTTGTTACAATCTACAGAAGAGCGAGTCTTCAGGCCACAGCCCGTTTGAGATAGTCACAGGGCAGCCGCCACTGACCCCGCACACTCTTGCCGCACAAGAAAAGGGAAGGTCATCATTTGCCTATCAGTTTGTTCGTGACTGGCATGAGCAGAATGTGTTGGCGAAAGCATTCTTACACAAGGAAGCAAAGAGAATGAAGAAGTGGGCGGACAAGCATCGTCGGCCCACGAGGTTCTAAGTTGGGGACAAAGTGTTGGTGAAGTTATATCCTAGTCGTACATGCATCTTCTGCGGGCGACACCGCGGACTGCTGAGAAAGTATGAAGGACCATTCACCATCACAAAGAAGGTGGGAAAGCTGGCATACAAGTTGGAGTTGCCCCCAGACTTTAAGGTGCACCCGATGTTTCACGTATGCAACCTCAAGCAGTTCCATCCGGATGATGGAGACCCGGAATGCAATGTGTCACAACGCGCTCCCATTATGCAGAGGGCCCCGACAGCATAACGGGTCGAAAAACACCTCAGTCAGATCCTTCGCCACATGGTCAACTACTTGGGGGAGGCGAAAAAATACTTGGTGCAGTGGGAGGAAACAGTGAAACCAACGTGGGAGCCTGCATTCCGAATAAACAGTCGCTACCCGACTGAAGTCAATGCTTACCACGAAACAGATGGCATCGAGGACGGCGCATGATTTGAAGGGAGGAGCATGTTCCCTTGTAACTTACATTGTACAGTTGCGCTTAGAGTCTGTTTTGCTTTTGTTGAGTCTGATGTAAGTTGCCCGGTTCAGGTGAATCAATACCCCGAAGGGGCAACCCGTATACTTGAACTGTAATAGCCTGCGGGCAAAATTGTGAATGAAGTAAATGCGTTGAGCTTTTTTGTGTTCACCCTCGTTGTGATTGCTTCTTGTGATTGCAATTTTTCTCCCTCAATTCTCTCTTGCTCTCTTGCACTCTGATTACAAGCTTTCGCGACTGCAAGCGAGCTGACAAGTAGGCTTGCGGCGGTGAGGAGGGAACGTCGCGCTGCGCTAGCCCATTGAAGGAAATAGGCCCGTTATAAGACATACCCAACTCGAGTCCATACTCCATGAATTTTATGCAACATGTTTCAGAAACTAGGGAGTAGCAAATTCTCATTAGGGTTAGCGGGTCTTAATCCAACCCAATAATTTAATTTTATATGTTTGCCTAAAGTCTACAAAAAATGAGAAATTATGGTGCATTTTTTTTTTGTTTATTACATGGAGAAACCCCACCTGCAATTAGTGACCTAGCCGTGCTGGCCTTAGCCTGCCGTACCTAGAATTAGGGTGATTTGGACAAAAGGTCATCTATCCTTATTTTCTAGATAAACAGGGAACTTGATTTCCAAGATACACGGCCAAATTGGTAATTTTGTTTTCTAGAAAAGCAAAGAACTCGAATTCACCTCCCTGCTATAGCATGACTTGAAAGGAGGACATGAATTACATCTTATCTGTGTCACAAAGACACGTAAACACGTGGATGTGTGACGTAGGATCTACTCGCAAATTCAAAATTTTGTTTTTTGAAAAATAAGATGCGGACACCAAAATTTTTAATTGTTAATCAATAAAATGCAATTTTTGATATTTTTAATGTTAAAATATATATTTTTTATTGAAATAATACTTTAAAGCATTAAATAATATTAAATTATTATTTATATCTGTCAGTAAGGATGTAAACGGGTCGGGTATAAGCATTACCAAGTCTGACTTATTGGGGTTTAGCCTAATTGGATTCGGATGAAAAAAAAAAAAACAGATCTGACTATCTTAAAACCTGGTATTTACACTTAATCTGTTTGGGTTTTTAGTCAGACCTGGGTTCGGATTCGAATGCAAAACCTAATACCAAACTCAGATCCAATTATTAATCGGATCCAGATTTGGCTACCAAACCAGCCTAACAGACTCAGATTCAGATCAGGTGTCAGTTTGCACCAGACCCGTTGACATGTCAGCATTCGTGTCCATATGTCCGCTCATGTCACCACGGACACGTCACCAAAATGGCGTTTCCCTATAACAGCATCCTATCGTCCACTGAACCGAAAACATAGAAGCGAGGCTTTTCAAAAACCTCTACATTTCCATTCCCAAATGGGAAGAAACGGTGAACTTCATTTCCCTAGAATTGCTTTCTGGTATGCCAATTCCCAGTCACAACCAAACGCTATATTTGAATGCTCATTCAATGATATCCTTAGGGATATGAATGTCCAAGGATTGATGCTCTATGCCCGGGATGAACGGCTTCCAACCACCATAGTTTTAATAATGCCCTGATCTCGGCCCTCCATTTGATAAGCTATTGCTTTCGTTCATCTAGAGTACGGCTGCAAACGAATCCGATATGGCCCGACTCTGACATGTTTTATCGGATATGGATCCTTCAAGTAAAATCTGAATGTGTATTTGGATCGGACCTGAATCACATTTGGATTTGGGTCAGTTTCGAATCAGCATTTTAAGTCGGGTCTAGAGTTGATCCTACTCAAAATCCAACCTGAATAAGTATTTTTTACATGTAAATAACTTGTTTTGTTCTATATTTTTTCAGATCCAGTATTACCAGTTTACCACATGTATTTCGAATTCGAATTCAATCTAACCTCCTCATATCTGATTTTGGATCTGAATTTAGGTTTGATGTTTGTATTTCAGATTTAGATTTAGATCTTACAAGATCCGGACCGAATTTGACCGGTTCGCACTACGCACCACTATATAAAGCAAGCATCAAGTACTAAATAAAGAGAAAAACATTAGCAAAGGCATCTAAAAGTGTCACGGGTCGGTTTTGGTTCGGATCCAGGTGGAATTAGACTCAACCATGATTGGAGATGATGATTCCGAGTAAGGATCCAGATCTAATCGGACCCACTATAAAAGAAACCATACCCGAATCCTATAAGAATTACATGAACCAGTCCCGGATCATACCTGGTAAAATAATATGTTTTATCATTTTTGCATTGAAAATTTATGGATCTTAATCGAAAATTAGCTTGGGCCCGGGTCTAGTATGAAATTTCACAAATCATACTACGCTCCATATATTAATCGGACCATTCGGATCCGACCCGGATTCTAATCGGATCTTCTTACTTATCACCAAACCGGGTTTGGTACGTGTCGGGTCCGGGTCAAACCCTACCCATTGATACCCCTATCTAAAACAGAGAAAATCCAGCCCCGTCTGTACCTGATCCAGCTTTCCGAAAGGCCCAATTGGATATCAGGCCCGTACCCGGCCGAGGCGCCGAGTAGTCAAAGTCAAACCCTGGTGCGTGCTTCCCCATAAAGGTACACCAAGCGTGTGTACTGGCTCAGTTGCCCTCCAACAGACAAAAACAAAAAAAAAGGACCACTGAAACGAAAATTAAAAAAGCTGGAATGTCCAAGAAAACTGCACGCAGAGAAGGTTTTTTGGCATTTGTAAAAATAAAAGGGAGGGAAAAAGAAAAAAATAAATGCCAGAAGCAGTCGTACAAATATAACTGCACCGACAGGAAGGCTGCAAAAGACCTACAGGCCTCAGCACATGCACTACCACTTGCATTGCAAGCACATGGCCACCCTCCCACCTGCTGCTCCCAACCCAAACCAATAGAGGAAGAGAATGACACGTGGACACGGTAACATGAGGACATTAGGACACGTGACTCGGATTCATGAACAAGTTCGATACATTTTTTTAATATAGGACACGAGGACATGGAATTTAAAAAAAAAAAATAGACAATAAAAACTATTTTTTGATATTTTTTAGTATTAAAAATTTTTATTGAAATAATACTTCAAAATATTAAATTATTGACCATACATGTCAATGTCTGTGTCTACGTATCCTAGCGTGTCATCTCGTGTCATGTGGACATGGCACCAAAATGGTGAGTCTCACTGAACGATAACATGTTATCAATATCGGTGCATATTGGCCTGTACGAGTGCTTTACCTCTGGATTCGTTATTTTTAAATCAAAAATATTAAAAATTAATTTTTTAAAATATTCTTTTAATATCAAAATCAGGTTTATGCTCAAACTGGGCCAATCCAAACAGGGCCTAAGAGAAAAATAAATATAATAAGACCCCCAAGGTCCCCCCCAAACAAGTCTGAGCATCAGCCCTGTCACATGTCATGCATGTGAATTGTGCAGCTTCTGTTAAGTAAGTAACGTGGCCAGCTAATCATGTTGGTTTTAATGACAGAAAGCGACCAATAATTCACCTTTTTATGATCATATGTAACAAATATCGACAACAATTTGAAAATATCGTAAAAAGGCGAAAAATGACATGATATTTACATTATTTTTGGATACGTCAAGGAAAACAACCTGTCACTGACAGCACATTGATTGACCTTGGGATGGTAAAACCCTTGAGGCCCCTACTCATACTCATGGAAGACTACTATACCCAACTATGGTTACGGTGTGTCAATGGGTCAGGTTTACTCGGACTAAACCCTATAAGATTCGGGTATGGTGACAAATAAGAAGACCCGGTTAAGATTCGAGTTTGGACCCGAAAGTCTCATTAATACAAGAACCCGGGTATAGTTTGTGAAATTTTATACCAGACTCGAACCTAATCTGAGTTCCTATTAGACCTGTAACTTTCAATGTAAAAATGATAAAAAAAAAATTTATTACTTTACCGGGGGTATGGATCAGGTTCGGTTCATGTAGTTTTTATCGGGTCCGAGTATGGTTTCTCTTATAGATTCAGCTCTGGACCCGATACCATACCTAAAACTCTAGTCCAAGTTTGGTTCCACCTGGGTCTAAACCAAATCCGACTGATTGATACCCTTAGGTAGGGGATCGGACTTCATTATGAATCGGGTCTAAAAGTAAGATTCAAACCCAACTCATTCTAATTTGGGTTAGAATACAACAAAAAACTGTGAACCCGTATTGGTAAACGAAGGTATAATCAGGTTGGGACTTTCGGGTTCGGGTCTGGGTATAACTGAAAAAAGTAGACCCATATAGGTTGACGGGTTCGAGTTTCAGCTGGGTCTTGATATAATCAATGTTCTAAACCTAATTAGCCGACAGTAAAAAAAACTGTTAATTAATGAAATCAACTGTTTATGAAGAAGATTATAGGATAACAAAATAGAAGCTTAATAACTATTCTAAATAATATCAAAATATGAAATTAAAAATAATATATCCATGCCAACCAAACATTTTAAGTTGAAACAAAAAAACTAATGATATATCATATTCAAAATGTATCAAATTTCATTCATTCTCAAGTATTATTTTAGGATTCACTCCAATCTTATAATTTCCACGACAAGGGGCAACAAGAAATCTATGCAAAAATAAATTAAAGTTTAAATTACTAAAATGCAATGCATATTAATTCTAAGTTTATTAGTATCTTTAAATGTTTAATTGAATATATAATATTTACCAATTAGAAACTTTTAGACGTATCAAATATGAAGCAGGTTTAGGTACATATTTTGGTCATGTATGGGTCAGTTGGGGTTCGAGTGTATAATAGGTTCATCGGGTCAGTTTAGTTTGAAAATATGAAGAACCATTTGGGTCCGAATACATTATCGGGTTGGTTCAATACATAATTGGGTCAGGTTTGAGTCTATATTAATTTTATACCTGACCCAAACCCACATGTCCACCAATATGGCTTTGGGTCGGTTATAATAGGGTTGAATATACCTGGCCCATTTACATTCCTACCTGTCTGATTTCGAACTTGTAACGTCCTGTCAACTTGGTGACATTCACATGTCGCTCTGCCAGATGAGTTGAACCCTTGTGGGCGATATTTACGGTTTCTATTGACTATCTTTAATGGAAAAAGGGCGATTTTGTTTTTATATTTTATGTTTTTACTTTTTCTTATAAATATGTTTTGAATTTAATTTTTTCTTGTTTATTTATTTTATATTTTTAAATGCTTGTCACTATTTTTAGTGTATGTGGGGTACTTTTGCAACTATGGAAATAATCTCAAACAAAAATAATGTATAATATTAATTTTATGTGAAAAAAAAAAGAGAATTGGGAAATTTTGAAATTTCTGTGGATACCAATGCCATGATGGGAAATGGATTTCACGCTCAAGCAGGGATGGACCCAGAAACTTTTATTGGGGGTGCCAAACATGATTAGAAAAAAAAATTCTTCGGTGGGGCCAGAAATTTTTTTTGGGGGGGGTGAGAGGGGGGCCAAAAAAAAATTACCTATGTTGGGAGCAACCAGATAAAGCTCCAACATAAGTTTTAAATTCTTGAGGGGGAGGCCCTGCAGTCCTAATGTAGGTCTATCTCTACGCCCAAGGCTCCTTTGTTAATATAGTGGGGCTCTAACTTGTTATCCAACTATCACATTTAGGACCAACGGGGGCTCAGCTTGTCTGGTAAGAGCAGTTAGTGCACGTTACTACCGTGTATTGGGAGATTGCAAGTTCGAATCCCAATGGTATCAATGTATAACTGATAGGAGTCTGCCTAACCCCAGCTTTTCTTTAAAAAAAAAAACTATCACATTTTGGACCAAGAGAGCTACACTCATATTGGTAGGAATGAGAGAAGATCAGGTGCAATGTGAAATGCACTACTTTTAGTGTGCTGTTACACCTGATCACCCTTCATCTTTCTGGGGCCAACAGCAGATGGTGGGTGATCAGGTGCAGCAGCACACTAAAAGTGTGCAATCACATTGCACCTGACCCTCTCTCTCTCCCTGCTCTCCCTCTCTCTCTCTCTCTCTGACCAGCCCTACCTGTTACCCCCAATCTCTCTCTCTCTCTCTCTGACCTCCCACCCGACGACCCCTAGAATTTCCCCCACACCTCCCTTCTTCTCCCACTGTAGCTTGCAAAGGCATTCCCATTGGCCTGCCTGTTATTTTACTCTGGCCCGTTCATTGTCGCTCTCTGCTCTCTCTATCGCACTCTCTCTGCTCTGTTATTTTCCTCTGGCCAATACCCTTTGATCTGGCGGTGGATGCACTCTCTCTGCTCTTTCGATTGGTTCGCCGGCCAACCCATCCGACCACCGCCCGTCACCACCACCATTCCGATGACCTCCTCAACCGGTGCATCTCTCTTTCTCTCTGCAAAACCTTAGCAGCAGTCACCCGACACTGAGCTCTCCCTCAGAAAAACCCTCACCCGACACCACTTCCTCCCCCCTCACCCAGTTCCTCCTCCAACCGCCGGTGCTTTTCGGCTGGTGCCACCCCACTCCCCCCTCAGCCTCCACCAGGCCGGGGGCACCCTCACTCTCTCTGTTTTGTTTTCTATCTCTGTTTCCGGTGCCACCCCACTCCCCCTCTTTCGATTGGTTCGCCGGCCAACCCATCCGACCACTGCCCGTCAGCACCACCATTCTGATGACCTCCATTTTCTGTTTGCTGCTGACCCCAACTCGGCGACGCCCGACATCCACCTTGCCTGAGCTGCCTCCCTCGGCTCTCGATGTCTTGTTCTTCCCCTGATTTTCTTTCCAATGACGATGCACCACCACTGCCTCCATTTCGGCGACCCCACTGTTTTCCTTTTCTTCTCAAACCCAAGTCGATCCTCTCAGTGGGAGCTCGTGTTTGCTTCAGCCGTGTAGCCACACATCCAACCGCTTCAGCCTTCCTCCAGTTTTGGGTTTGGCGAGCAGCGCGGTGCCTATTGCTGCATAACCCGTGGGAGCCACGGTTTCGTTTTTCTCTCTTCTCTCCGGTGCCGAAGGGAAGGCCGATGCTGCCATTCTGAGCCCAAGAATCGCCGACGTTTGCCTCCGGGGGTTTTCCGGTTCGTCGAACGCTGCAGGCTCGAACGAAGGTTGCCCTATCTAGTGCTGCGTTGGTTGGTCGTGCCGATCACCACCGGAGCCCCCGACCCTCGCAGGTGTGTCTCTTTCTTGTTTATTTCCTTTTTCAGAGTTTCGTAGGCTCCTTCATCGGTGCCTTTCGTCTTTCGGTTATGCGCCCCTCGTCTAGCCGTTTTTGGGGACTTGCTCCCGATCTCCCATTGAGGGTCAACCAGCAAGCCCTACATTTCATCAAGGAAGCAGTGAACGACTGGGGTGCAGCTTTTGTGCTTCGCCGATGGGGATTGGATGTCGTCTTGCCTTTCAGACTCAATCGTTGGTTCTTCTCTAAGCTTTCGGAGTCCCTCCGATCATGCCTAGATGTGGGCTCTCTTCGTATTTCAGACATTAGGTTTTTCCTGCGAGTTATTAGACGGGAGCCTCTCGAAGCGTGCTCTGTTAAGGCTTTGCTTGTTTCTCCTTTCTTCATTCGTGAGCTTCCAGAATGGGTTGCTGATCGAGGATGGAAGCAGGTCTCATCTACTTGGCAAAGCTCCTTCCATGCTATTCGTTATAGATCTCAGTTGAGTCATGCCAGGCCGGGGGATTGGTGGTGTGCTAATTGTTTTTCTTTGAATTTCCATAAACGTTGTGATTGTCATAAGTGCGGCTTATCTTTTCTCTCTCGTCGGCACCCAGTCTGGAAGCGAAGACGATCTAACCCCTCTCATTCTCCTTCATCGGGGATGAATCTAGCCTCTAAAGATTTTTCTGGGGTGGTGCGTCATCCGGCAAATCGGAATCCTGAACGGTCTTCCCAAAAATTATGCTTCTCGCCATGGGTGCAGATTGGCAATCTCCACAACCCGGCGATTTCATTCAATGTTGTCAAGATTGGGTCTATCTGGGTCCCAGTCGAGCCGCAGCACTTTGGGCTATCTTTTCCGTCTATTGCTCCATCTATGTTAGACTCTTCGCCAGCTTTTGATGGCATCTCCCAACCTTTGCAAGTTCTGCCAGTGGTGGGCCCCAAAAAATTTGGGTCTGCCATCAATGCTTCATCTCTTGAAGGTTTGCCGCTCACTATTTATAATGCTCAGAGCTCGACGTCTGATTCTTTTAGCGCTAATTCTCGTGGCAGACTGATGGCACGGTTGGGTAGGTATGCTCGTGGGAAGCAGAGAAATCTTTTGCCATCCTCGTCATCACGAGCTTTGTCTAGGGTGAGCCCACAAATATTTGACCATGATAGCAATGCTTTCTCTAATGGAGTTCAGTCGTCAGCTTTTTCTCAAGCTCGGGGCCTGGTATCTACTTCTCTTTGTACCAATTGCCATTTCAGCTTGGAGGCGTGGTTGGGCAGGCTTGCGCGTGATGGACATAGGACGAATTTGCTATTGTCCCTTATTATTTTTCCCTCCAGACGCTATGACTATCTGGTTATCAATCTTATTGCGTTTAATGTTAGAACTAACATGGCAATCAGATACATGGTGCTTGGCTCCTCGGTTCCTCGTCCTTTCCCTGTATCGCATTATGTCTCTGAGGTTTTTTCTTCTACCAAATCTTTTGGTATTCCGCCAGACGCGGTCTCCTTCATTAGTCCAGCACAGGGTCAGCAGCATCCTAGTCCACAACCCCTGGGTGTCACAGTTGTCGATGCAGCTAAGTTGCTGGATATCTCTCTCTCATCTTCACAGCTGCAAGCGATAGCTGTTGATATGGCTTCTACGATTTCAGATATTTCTGCAATTATTGGGGACTCTCTCTGCAACTCTGGTGGAGCAGATTGCGAGCAGTTGGGCATTTTCGATGGTCAATTGAGGTCGTCTGTTAGTGCTGGTGGTCAGCGAAGAAGAAGGAGGCCTTCGTTAATTATTTCGACTACCGATGCTAGGTCCCCAAGAAGGTCATCTCGGTGCCACCAACCACGGGTTTTTCCAGATTTTGTTCCATGAAGACTGTTTGTTGGAATGTTAGGGGCTTAAATTGTCCCACTAAACGCCTGTTTCTGGCTAATTGGGTTAGGGAGCAAAAGCCCGACCTTCTTGCTTTATGTGAAACTAAAATGGAGGTCATCTCGCTCGTGGTCGTTTCTAGCATCTAGCAGGGAGCTGACTATTTCTATAAGCCAGCGGTAAATCATGCAGGCGGTATCCTTATCTTGGGCAAGCAGTCTTTAAATTTATCACAGCTGGATGTGGGTCTTTTCTCTTTGTCTGTTGCTTTCAATTTGCAGACAGTTGATAGAAGAGTAGTGGTTTCTGTTGTTTATGGTCCTAATCTCGCCGCCATGAGGCCCGTTTTTTGGGATGATTTGGATAGGGTTGTCGTTTCCAGCGCGGATTGTCACCTTCTGATGGGGGATTTCAATTGTTTGTTATCTATCCATGACTCTAATAACCTCGTAATTCCCAATCCCTCTATGCGAGGTTTCCAAGACTTTGTTCACCGTCATTTTCTCTACCCTATTCCTTTAACCGGGGAGCGCTTCTCTTGGTCGAATATGTGGTCCCGTCCTTGCTGTAGGGTCCTTGATAGGGTCTTTGTCACACCTAATTTATTGGACCTCATTCCCGACGTTAAGTGTGTGTTGTTTGCTCCCTCTATCTCGGATCATGGGCAGATCATCACTCTTTGGGGAGATGGCTTTCAACCCACTAGGAGCTTTGCGTTTGAAGAATGGTGGCTTCAAGAGCCAGATTTTCTCATGGTTGTTACTAATTCTTGGAACAAAACTGTTGATGTGCATTGGGCCGCGCTACGTGTTCAAAATAAGCTTTCTCGTCTAGCTAAGGATATCAAAGCTTGGCTTCATAGTCGTAAGGTGGAGAAATTTCAGCAAATAGCCGCATGGGATCAAGAGATTTCTGAGTTGTATCAGACTATGTCTTCTCCTGACTCTCTTTCTGATTTGCAACTTCTCAATCTTCAGTCCAGGTCCTTAGAATTAACCATGCTCTTGAAAAAATGGAGGATCAAAGAGGAAATTTGTTGGAAGCAAAGGTCTAAGGTAAAATGGCTTGCGGCTGGTGATGGCAACACTAAATTTTTTCACTCATATGCTTCCCATCGTCATAGGAGGAAGGTTGTTCCTTCTATCTCCATTGAGGGTGTTTCTTATCTCAATCAGCACGTTAATCCGGCAGTCTCGCTATACTTTAAGGACTTATATTCTGCTTCGTTATCTGCGGAGGGTGTCTTTGGTAATTTCCTAGTTGGCTCAATTCAGCTTGAGCAAGCCAGATATATGCAAAGAAGGTTCTCTCAAGATGAGATTTTTTCGGCCATTAAGGATCTGTCGGGTTGGAAAGCGCCTGGCATTGACGGGTTTCATGTCGACTTTTTTAGAATCTTTTGGGACTGTGTCAAATCAGACGTGGTGAGTATGTTCGATGAGTTTCATCGTAACTCCAGACTGCCTTATCATTTGCATGTTGCTATTATTTTACTCATTCCGAAAGATGATGAGGCCAATGATATTTCTCGATTCCGACCTATCTCAGTTATGAGTGCTCTCTATCGGATGTTTGCCAAAGTTTTGGCGAATAGGTTGAAATCGGTGGCTAACCAGATTTTTTCAGACTCTCAGTTCGCCTTTATCCGTAAGAAGAGGGTACAACACTCGTTCATCATGGCGTCCGAGGTGGTCCATTCCTTGCAGCATAGCGGTCAACCTTTCTTTGTCCTTAAATTAGACTTTCATAAAGCTTTTGACTCTGTGCATTGGCCATTCTTATTTCAAATGTTAGCAAATTTCGGTATTGGTCGTCGTTTTTCTGGTTGGGTGAGAGAGCTGGTCTCAAATGCCCAGACCATGTTAAATATCAATGGTATTAGAGGAGACCGGTTCAAGCTTAGGCGGGGTCTGCGGCAAGGGTGCCCCCTATCACCTTTGTTGTTCAATGCAGTTGCTGAGGGTCTTGTGGTCTTGCTAAAGCGGGCTGTTGTATCGGGTTTCATTGATCCTTTGCAGGTTTCCGACTTTCTGGGTCATATTCTTACTTATGCTGATGATATGATCATTTTTGGTCGTGCAAATGTTCAACAGATGCTCATGTTCAAGCTTATCATTCAGTTCTTTCTCTCCATGTCTGGGCTTTCTCTAAATGAGACCAAATGCTCTATTACCATGTTCAATGTTAATGCCAATATGCTTGCAGTTGGAAAGAGAATTTTTAATTGCACTACTTCTGACTTGCCTATTATGTACCTTGGCTTGCCGTTACAAGTGAAGCCTCTATCTTCAGCGGCTTGGGCTCCGACGCTTCAAAAAGTGAAGCGCAAATTGCTTTCGTGGCAGTCGTCTTATCTCTCTAGTGCTGGACGTCTAACCTTAGTCAGACATGTTCTTTCAACTATTCCAGAATTTTTCATGTCTCTGTTTGTGATGCCTGTGGGAGTAGAGAAGCAGCTGACGCGCTTGCTGGCAGGCTTTCTTTGGTCTGGGTGTAAACTCACAGGTAAGCGTCACTTGATTGGTTGGCGTTCGGTGGTTCTACCTCGGCGTATGGGTGGTTTAGGCATCCCGGTGCCCAGACTGCGAAGCATTATTCTTGTCGCCAAGCAATGTTGGTTGGCCCACCAACCGGATAACCCTTGTGCTAGTTTTCTTCTTGCTAAATATGGGGATTCAACTCTTATTCCGGTTCGTCTGGGAACCCGAGGTTTGGCGCTCTCGCACTTGCGTAAATCGTGGTTGAGGGCTTTAGCCTGCTTTAGAGACCATTTTGAGGTCTCCGGAAATTTTGGTCAGTGGCTGCAGTGGGCGTTGGCACCAAACGGAGAGTTTCTCACCAAAAAAGTCTATAGATCGTTGCTACCGCCAGGGGCTGATTGGCTGCCCGAGGATGTGCTTTGGGCGAAGGGTCCTTCCCCCCGTTCGCGAGTCCTGGCTTGGTTAATTTTGCACGATAGGATCCAGACCCACAGTAATTTAAAGAAGTGGGGCATTCAACTCCCGAGTTGGTGAGTGCTTTGTCAAGCTGCAGAAGAATCTACGTTTTACTTGTTCTGGTCTTGCCCAATATTTATGGAAATCTTTAGTAGGACCTGGAGGCATCCGGAAGTATTTGTTAAGGAGGAGTCCTTTGCGCTAGATCTGATCTTGGGGCCGGTTTGTATTAGGCGCAGCAAGAGGTGGAGGTTCATCTGGCGGACGTGGTTGCTTACCTCTTGGTGGTTTGTTTGGATGGCGCGTAACGATGCTCATTTTCGTCATATTCGAGTTAACATTCAAAACCTGGTGCATAAAATTTTGGTAGATGTTTATGCGATCTTGCGTATGCATCTTAGTGATCTTCCACTCCCTTCTGCTGATGCTACCTATCCTTTGTCTCAATCTGGGCACGCGGCTATGGCGTGAGCCCATTTTATCTGTCTAATGTTCTTTTATCTTGTGCTCTCTTTATTTGTTTTGACTTTTGTTCTTGTTCGGTTCATGGGTTCAACATTTTGTTGATCTTCATGAGTGGTAATGTTGAATTACTTTCGGCTCTCTCTCCCTCTCTCATTTCCCAAACAAACCAGAGAACATATCAACCTCGCTATTTTGAGCATAGTAACAAGTATGGGAGCGAGATTTATCAAAAACCATTAAAATTCGGAGAAAAACAATATTTTAAAAGCAACGCAATATTTATTCTTGAAATATCATGTTTTTATTACAATAATGTAGAATTAGCAACGCAGTATTTATGTTTCTGTGTAGTACATCGTAATGTTTTTCTTATAATTGTGAAAATTTAAATATATCGATGATTTTCTCAAGAAAAAAAAATATTTTTAATGTACTGCGAGATTTCTTCATTGCCCTGAAAATTTCGCTGACCAGGTTTGTGGCTTTCCTTTACCAACATTCCCTGCGTCCAAGAGCAGGAAGGCAGGCAGGGATATGATCATCATTTCCACCTCTCAACAAAAGACTCCGCCCTCAATTACCCTCTGCGACCACTAATATGAGAGAGAGAGATGACCTTCTGCAATCACTAACTTGAATATAGAGAACCCTCTGAAACCACTAAATGAAGAGAGAGAGAACCCTCTGCAATCACAAACATGAAGAGAACCCTCTCTGCAACCACTAATATGGAGAGAGAGAACCTTCTACAATCACCAGCGTGAACCTCTAGAGAACCCTCTGCGACCATTAGAAAGAGAGAGGGCCGTTTGTAACCACTAACATGAAGAGATAGAGAGAGAGAGAGCTGGGACCATCTGCAACCACTAACATGAAGAGAGAGATAGAGCTGGGACCCTCTGCCACCACTAACATGAAGAGAGATAGAGAGAGCTGGGACCCTATGCGACAAAGAACGCCACCCGTGCTGGTTTGTCCAGTAGCCCCCACAACTCACTGGTGCGTCCCACGCGCTTTCCACACCAGCCAGACCGTGGGTCCCATCCAAAGGATGGCCCGTCCGTACATCTAGGCGACAAGTCAAGCGGCGAACTAGCCGAGATCGTGGGCCCACTCATCGGCGAGATTTGACTTTCATAAATGGGGTCCACCTCACCGGGATAGGTCGTTGGTCCAGGACCACCCGGTTTTTTTTTTCCCACGGGATAAGCCGGCCGTCCCTTTCGTCTCCTTTCTTTCTTATGATTTGATGGATCGTTCCATCATCCGAGACGACTTTGCTAGATTCTTGACGTTGTGTAACATCCAAAAAAAAAAAAAACCAACAATATGCTTCTGCCACGTTTATGGGATTTTTTTTATCCGGGTATTTGGACCAACCCAAACTTGACTTGGCCTGGCCTTCGGCTGCATGAAATTAGTTATCCTTTCTTATTGAGGCTTGACTTGTAATCAAGCTTAACTTATTTAAAAAAAAAAAAGAAGAACGGACCGGGCCGGACTGGACCGGATTTTATGTAACGATAAAAATAGGTGTATGTTCTGCACCCGTCTTAAGAAATGCCAAGATGGATGGCTGCGATGATGAACATATATAATGTGAAGTGTGTGTTTAATAACAGGAAAACAACAAACCATTGGTTGGGTTTTGAAACTGTTTCTACTAAAAACATGTCCAATGCATCCATAGGGTCATTGTGACCAAAGAAAACAAAAAATCCACAAGGTCACTTGTATATATAAACTATTATCGCAAAAACTCAATAGTTAGAGAAGGAGCACTGTAGATCATCATTGGTTGTAGATTTTGTAGATGAAATGTTATAGATGTTATCTACCTGGTTTGTTTAGTAAGAAACTTGTTTTGAATCATATGATTATGATAATTAATTAGGTTTTTAAAGAGGTCCAAAAATCAACAGCTCATAATGTGCCAAAATTTCATAACTCAAAATATAACATTTTTACATCAGAAAAGCATAATGCTAAGCTTGATCCTGAGCAAATAAACCATGTTGAACACATCTACGTGGTTAGATTGAGTCGATACAACTTGAACCTATGATTTTTAGCTCATTAGTTCCTTACCTTCATCAGTAACCTATATTTACCCTATATACAGGGTGGGGCTGGCCTCCTTGATGTTTGAGGCCACCACCTAGGGCCTCAAATCAAAAAATAGTATAAGGCCTCAACTTCACTTGAGCCGCCCTTATATTAACCACTAATTTTAATTGATTAGAACTGTTATTTTTAATTTATTAATATCATGAAATTTCTTTTCTAAAACATGTTTCATGTCCTTTTGTGTTTTTGGCACTCTGCACATGGTACTTATCAAATGAGTTCGATATCTTTTCCAGTTGTATTTTAAAATATTTTCTATGAGAAAACCAGCATATATGATAGCATTAAAATTAGAAACACTCAATTTCAATGTTTTTTCACCTTTGGATTTTTCTATTTGAAGGAGCTTCTCTTGTGCTAGGATTGACACTCGGACGTCATTGTATCATAGTTCAGTTCACTTTCCCTCTATTGGAGCGGATCCTGTAAAATGTTGGGTGAGATCCGCGTTTACAACCACAAAACCCACCCCTCTGTAGTGGGGGTGGGTTTTGTGGTTGTAAACGCTGGGTGAGATTGCTAATCTGTTTTACAAGATCCGCTCTCGCCTTCCCCAATCATGTTTTGTTTTATCATGTAAAAAAAAAAGAAAAAACATTACATTTTTTTTAATACGTATATGTATTGAAAAAAGATGGTAGTGTTTTAGTGTTAATATTTGATGATTTTCATTTTTATAATACCTTCTTACTGACAATATATGATGTGGAAGTTCACTATATGTACCTCCGTAAAATAGTGTCCCAAGCTTACTGAAGTCGTTAATAAAAACCAGATTCTAAAAACAATTTTTACTCCATCTTGAAGAACTTAAACAACATATTCTAACAACTGATGTTTATCAATTTCTTGCATGTTGACTACAAATTATAAAATGATTGTATCACGTGTGTTGTATCCAGCTACTTTTTTTTTTATATTTACATGGAGAAACCACTTCCAAGATCAGAGTTCTAGCAGCGCTGGCTCTGCTTGTCATACTTACTGTAGTTGTCCTGGCAGAGTAAAACTCTGTGGGCTTACTTCTTGCCCTCAAGGAGTCGCCACACTTTGGCTTGCACAAGGGAAAATCTTAAATCTAGACCACCTGCGCCTAGCGGCCTAGGTCACATCCCACTATGCCATACCTCTTTGGGGGCATTGTAGCATGCTGCTTGTAAATACATAACCTCTATTTGATTCATCGTATTCTTCACATGTTTACTCTCTGTATTAAGAGAGATTACATATGAAGATTTTAAATTCTCCACAAAATAATGGCGAAGCAGGTTATATGTTCCCCTCCCCGAACAGGGCAGTTAGCTACATCTCATGATTGGGGGTCCCAAAGAGCACCACGTATGTAAGCATGTGCGTCTCGTATCCCCATGTTTGTCACCATTAATTAGCGTTGGAGTTTGATGCGATTGCAAAGACTTAAGTACCCTCTCCTCCATTTGTGCAAAAAAAAATGACGGTTCTTGAAAAGGAGTGGTTGTAAAGACTTAAGTGCCCCGAAGATGATTATTTAAGACTCAGTCTCTGCACTGCAGGATTATCCGAGAAAGAAATCTCCCCTGGAGGAGGCCATGAACATCAACCCTCTTACTCTCTCTCTCTCCCTTCTATTTCTGCTTCTGTGCACATCCATTAGAAGATCATACATTGCTTCATCAAGCACCGACTGACCTGCACATTGACTGTTGTGGAGCCTGATTCAAAGTTTTTACCCTTACAAGAGGAGGGTTTGGGGGCTCATCCCAGCGTGGGTAGCATCATTCAACTTGAAGAGTTGTGGAGTCTGATTTAGAGTTTTTACCCTTACAGAAAGGGGGGTCTGAGAGCTCCTCCCAGTGTGGGTAGCATAATTCAACTTGAAGAGTTATGGAGTCTGATTCAGAGCTTTTACCCTTACAGAAGGGGGTCTGAGGGTTCCTCCCAGCGTGTTCATGGCCTTTTGCCCTTACAGGAGGGGGGTCCGAGGGCTCATCAACCCTCTAACTCTCTCTCTCTCCCTTCTATTTCTGCTTCTGTGCACATCCATCAGAAGATCCTACATTGCTCCATCAAGCACCGACTGACCTGCACATTGACTGTTGTGGGTCCTTACTGATGAGCTGCCTCTAAATTTATTCGACTCTGGGTCCTTACTGCACTTGAAGTTGAGTCGTTGTATTTTTTGTTATTCGGTGGGTGGTGAGGCCCTCCTCTACTCTCTCAAGACTCTTAGCTTGGGCAATCTTTCTTTTGATGATTGTGGTTGTAATCATCAAAAGAAAGATTGCCCAAGCTAAGAGTCTTGAGAGAGTAGAGGAGGGCCTCACCACCCACCGAATAACAAAAAATACAACGACTCAACTTCAAGTGCAGTAAGGACCCAAAGTCAAATAAATTTAGAGGCAGCTCATCAGTAAGGACCCACAACAGTCAATGTGCAGGTCAGTCGGTGCTTGATGGAGCAATGTAGGATCTTCTGATGGATGTGCACAGAAGCAGAAATAGAAGGGAGAGAGGGAGAGTTAGAGGGTTGAGATTCCACCAGTAAGATCCGTAGTCCTTCTTGCTGCTAACTCTTTATATTTGCAGGTTGTTTCTTCAAATGATTATAATAATGACAAATATGCGAAGGAGTTCAGTATCAGTGTTTCTAATGCGCTTGCTACTTGTCCTGCTCGGGTTTTGCCAACTCCTCGTGTGAGTTGATCATATGTAATGAACAAAACAATAAATTACATATGATCAACTCACACGAGGAGTTGGCAAAACCCGAGCAGGACAAGTAGCAAGCGCATTAGAAACACTGATACTGAACTCCTTCCCATATTTGTCATTATTATAATCATTTGAAGAAACAACCTGCAAATGTAAAGAGTTAGCAGCAAAAAGGACTACGGATCTTACTGGTGGAATCTCAATAATCCAATCGAGATGAGCATGAGGGCCAGATTCTGCTTACTGAGAAGCACTTAAGCAGCAAGCAACAAACACAAACAATCAAAGCAAGAAAGAGATGCTTCAAACATTGCAATCAAAACAGATTCAACTAAAGCTGGCATTATGATAAATAACCTTTGAAATGTTGTTTTGCTTATCAGTGGGACGTTGACATGTTGCTCTGAGCATAGCTGTTTGGAAGGGTGAAGCCCAACTGTTGCAGTCAATCGTTGGAGAGGTGGAAGAAGAAGAGGAGGTTGCAGCGTTTGAGACGTCGATGGAAATGCCACCCCTCGAAGCCGAAATCAAGTCCGGCAGGGCAGATTGGTCCGGAAATTGCAGGTTAGAAGGTTCAATGAGGCCGCTGCCCGGGCTGTCCGACTGGTTCCGGCGACTGGAACCCAAGTTCGGAGGAGGTTGGAACAAGGTTGGGATCTACGGGGCTTTGAAGGCATCCTTAGGGAACATAAAGTGCCAGGCCAACGTGATAAGGGCTCTGTTTGAAGCATGGTGCTGGGAGACCAACACCTTTGTGTTTCCGTGGGGAGAGATGACGATCACCTTGGAAGATTTGGCGATGATGGGACTCCCATTGCTTGGGGAGCTCGCTCGAGAGGACCCCAACAATTTCTAAAGCAACAGTGCAGAATCTGGCAAGGCTTGGGCAATCTTTCTTTTGATGATTGTGGTTGTAATGTATCGTTGAAGTTAAAATGGGGAATGAACTGACAATAGAAATCGCTGAAAATTTATAGAAATAAACTAGACTCAATAACGAAGACACCACTTTTTACGGATTTGGAATATGACCTCCGGTTAGGGAGATATGGCCCTGACAAGTTGGTCCTAATTCGGGTCGAGATTTACAGCGATTTGCTTACTGAATAACACTACAAATCGCTATAGCGATTTGCGGAAGACACTACAAATCGCTATAGCAATTTGCGGAATTATTTATAGAGCCGGTACTGAGATCTCATGTTCGAGGGTTCCAAACCGCGCCACGTATAAGATGCAGACCGGCATGTATCCCCATGTGGGTCGCCATCATATTGCATCGTAATTTGGTGCCGCAGCAAAGACTCAAGTAACCTTTACCGCCATTCGCTTCCTCTTCCTCGGACAGACATAAATGCCCTCCTTCTAGAAAACTGAATCGTCGGTTCGTGAAAATGACAAAACTGCCCTCCATCGATATCGCGGAAAAACGTTCCGCAGGTGGTTGTAATGTATCGTTGAAGTTAAAATGGGGAATGAAATGACAATAGATATCGCTGAAAATTTACATAAATAAATGCCCTCCTTCTAGAAAACTGAATCGTCAGTTCCTCTTCCTCGGACGGACATAATTGCCCTCCTTCTAGAAAACTGAATCGTCGGTTCGTGAAAATGACAAAACTGCCCTCCATCGATATCGCGGGAAAACGTTCCGCAGAGTTTGCGTATGTAGCAAGCGTTATGTTGTATGATACAAATAGTTCAAAAAAATCCTTTTCCGCTCTAAGCACTCTACCGGAGATTCTTTGCTTTCATCTCGAGTTGCCGGAGTATCCTTTCCTTTTTACCAGAGCATCTGTTTCCGTCTTACGCGCAGTCGCAGCATCGTTGCCACCTTCTGTTGCGTATTAGTTGTTACTGTTGCTTACTCTACAGTTGGAATATCCAAATTCCCATCGTTTCGGTGAGTTTTGTGTAAGTTTTCTTTCTTCAATCTGAAGATTGGTTCTTATACAAGGATTTGTATTATGAACCCAAATATTCCGACGATTTCTAATGATGATGATCGTGTATTGTGTTGTGCAAGTTAGCAATGTCTGTGCCTCATCAGATTAGAGATACTCCGTCGTTCTATGGGTTGTCTATTAGAGAAGTGATCCGCCAGTCCCATCTATCTAAAGTTTTTGAAAGATACCAAAATATACTTAAGATTGAGAACGATGAAGACAGGGAAAAAGCCTTGGAATCGTATTTTGCGGAGGATTATCCATCAGATATCGAGGCTGCGGACCAAAGGAAGAACTCTGAAGAACGGAAAGATGCAGAACAAGGATGACGAAGAGAAGGCAAATACAAGAAATATTGCTGAGAATTTGAGAAGAAGGCTGAGGATTGACGCACAGGCGAGGGAAAAGAGGAAGAAGAATGCGGAGGAGTGGGAAAGGGATGTTAGCAATATGATGGCGGAGGCTCATAGAAGAAACTTGGAGAGTAGAGCAATGCGACAGAAGGAGAAGGAGGAGAAGCAAAGGCAAATGAATAAGGAGGAAGAGAAGGAACAGAATATTCCTCAGTTTGAGGAAGAAAAGGAAAGGCGAAGGAGGGAGTTGGAGTTCGAGGAAGCTAAGGAAATGCAAAGGCAGCAGAAGGAGAATGAGGAAAAGAAGGAAAGGCAACGGAAGGAGATGGAGGAAGAGGTAGAGAAGGAAAGAGAAAGGAAGAAGCAGGAGGAAGAATTGCAGGAAAGAAGGAAACAACAACTGCAAGAGAAAGAAAGGTGGCGGAAGGAGAAGGAGGAAGAAAAGGAAAGGAAAATGAAGAAGCAGGTGGAAGAACTGCTGCAAAGAAGGAAACAAGAAATCGAGGAGAAAGAAAGGCGGCTGAAGGAGAAGGAGGAGGAATAAAAGGAAAGGGAAAGGAAGAAGCAGGAGGAAGAGGCGAAAAGGAAGAGACAAAGGAAGCAGAAGGAGGAGGAGAAAAGGTAGAGAGAAAGGAAGGAGGAGATAAAGGAGAGAGAAAGGAAGGAGAAGGAGGAGGATGCGAAAAAGGAGAGAGAAAGGATGCAGGAGGAGAAAAGGGAGAGAGAAAGGAAGGAGAAGGAGGATGAGAAAAGGCAGAGAGAAAGGAAGCAGAAGGAGGAGGAGGAGAAAAGGGAGAGAAAAAGGAAGGAGAAGGAGGAGAAAAGGCAGAGAGAAAGGAAGCAGAAGGAGGAGGAGAAGAAAAGGGAGAGAGAAAGGAAGGAGAAGGAGGAGGAGGAGAAAAGAGAGAGAGAAATGAAGCAGAAGGAGGAGGAGATAAAGGAGAGAGAAAGGAAGGAGAAGGAGGAGGAGGCGAAAAAGGAGAGAGAAAGGATGCAGGAGGAGAAAAGGGAGAGAGAAAGGAAGGAGAAGGAGGAGGAGAAAAGGCAGAGAGAAAGGAAGCAGAAGGAGGAGGAGGAGAAAAGGCAGAGAGAAAGGAAGGAGAAGGAGAAGGAGGAGAAAAGGGAGAGAGAAAGGAAGCAGAAGGAGGAGGAGGACAAAAGGAAGAGAGAAAGGAAGGAGGAGGAGAAAAGGGAGAGAGAAAGGAATGAGAAGGAGGAGGAGAAACGCGAGAGAGAAAGGAATCAGAAGGAGCAGGCGGAAAATGAGAGAGAAAGGAAGCAGAAGGAGGAGGAGGAGAATAGGGACAGAGAAAGGAAGCAGAAGGAGGATGAGAAAAGGAAGGCGAGAGAAAGGAAGGCAAGAGAAAGGAAGGCGACGGTGGAGCCGGTAGAGATGGAGATTGAAAGCCAGTTCGAGGCAGTGGACCCACCAGAAAGTTTCAGGTTGGAGCGAGAACAGCAGAAAATAGCGACCAAGGTAAATATATCCATCCTGTCTGCGAAGATTTAATAATATGTTTAGCGATTTTGGTATAACGATTACTGTGTTAGGTATTGATATTTATAGCGATTACTGCGATAGTATGTCTGCAACCGATATTATTTATAGCGGTTAATAGAATAGTATTTATAAGTACAAATGGAAGTAATTTATAATTTGTAGGAATAATATGTTATTTTGTGTTATAGGGAGGTCACAGGAGAAGTAGAGCACCAGGTGAAAAGCTCGGAGGTCGCTGTCAATGGCCTGTAGTTCTGTCTTGGTATGGTCAACTGAGTGCATATCAGAAAGACCGACTACGAAATATGCACTGCGGTGGCCTTTTGGACCAGCAATATTTTGAAACTTGCTGGAATACCATGACTCACCTGGTAAATAAGTGGAATGACAAGACTAACACATTCCAGTTTGATTCTTTTGAGATCACCATGACTCTAGAAGATGTGGCGAGGATCACTGGCCTTAAGTGCGCTGGCAGTGCTGTCCTATTACGGCATTCAAACTATAACGCAAGGGAAAACTGCACTGCCCTTCTAGGAATGTCGATGGACGAATGGAGTTAATGTATTTCTGGTGGAAGCAATTCCACATCAATGAAGGTCTCAGTTTTCCGTAATAAATGGGAAGGCCACTCCGCTACTTGTGCATCTGAAACAGCTGACCAAGAGTTGCGCGGCTTCCTTCTATATTTTTTTGCTCTTACATTATTTTCCGATTGTTCTGGTTCGAGAATAAGTTCCATGTGGCTGCAGTACCTGGCAGACTTAGACGAAGTCGACAACTATGCCTGGGGTGCCGCTATGCTCGCACACCTGTACAGTCAACTCCACCGTGCGAGTAATGGTACGAAAACAGTTGGCGGATTTTGGCCATTTGTTTAGGTATTTGTTGATTACATACTTAGTATTTGTAGACAAATCTCATTGCAGTCTGTGGCGTTGCTAATAATATTTTTTTTGTTAGGCATGGGCGTTGGAACATATTATCCCATTGCGTCCACGGTGTGGCCCTCCGATTTGTGGTTTTCCAAAGATCGGTCGCTGGGCCAGAATAAACGTCGCAGTTTATAATGCTAAGTCCATTTTAGATGGGCTGCAATTAAACGAGGTAAACGTTCTAAAATTGTTTATAATTGATCATGCATATATTTTAGGGATTTTTCATATAAAAATATGCATGATTTCATGAGAAAATGATTTAAAAACCCAATTTTATGTTAGTTTCGAGTAAATGTGCTAAAATGATTTAAAAATAGAAAATGCATGAAAAATAGTTTTATTTTACATTTTAATGCCTATTTTAGTGTTTGACATAATTGTAGTAGTTTAGTTTTTGAAAATCATAAAAAAATTAGAGTTAAAATAGACTTAGTTTTGTATTTTCTAAAACATAGTCATTTTGAGGTATTTTGTAAATAACTTTTTGAAGAGAGGTTTTTGAAATGAAATTTTACAAAGAAGAGGGACTGATGGAGAAAAGTTCAAATCTTTAAATATGATACGTAGAGGGAAGAGAGGCTTGTCTTCTCTCTTTTGCCCAAGCCCTCTCTTCTTCCCCTTCCTCTCCACCTCTTCTTACCTCTTCTTCTTCTTCTTCTTCTCCCTATTTTCCCTTCTTCTTCTCATCTTCTTTCCGGTGGAGAATTCCAACAAAGGCTGAAGCAAGAGAGAGGATTCCAACTTCTTTTCTCAACCAAAACTGTAAGTTCTCTCTTTCTCTCTCCTTCCTCCCTCTTCTCTTCTTTGTTCCTTATTCTTTCTTCTTTTTGATATCACGTAGTGTTTGGATCAATTTTTTTATGCATTATATCTTGTTTTTCAGGTAGCATATATTACATAGCGTTCATGTGTTTTCTTTTCATCTTTTAATTTCTGAAGTAATTAGTTTTTCATTAATAGTAGAGTAAGTACTTTAAGATCTAGCATCATTTCTGCAAAGTAGTAGTAGCAGCAATTCAGTTTTTGCAAAAGCCTCAGCATAAACATTAGCAGAGGTTAATAGTTGGAATTTGATCATCTGATGGTTTTGGAAAAGACTAGTTGATCATCTGATCAACTAGTAATTGAAATCGGATGATTGAATAGCCAGATCGGATGGATCGACTATATGAAGTCTGATCAATCAAAGGTTTAAATCGATCAAAATTGCTTTATTGAAGTGTTTACTGTTTCCAGCAAAGAAATGAAGAAATACGATTGAACTACTATTACTCATAACGATTATTGTTTTCAAAATGAATTGGATCTGATTTCTAAATCGATCAGAAGTTTGGATCAATTGCCTCTGTTGGAATAGGATCTGCCGAACTTGTGTTTTTTTATATAGATCGGCCAGATGACATTGCCGGAATTTCTTGCTTCAGCCGCCGGAACTCTCCGAAGCCTGCCGTGAGATTCTAGATCTGCAAGACTAAAAAAATTCTGCCGGAATCTGCCAGTGCCTCTTCCAGTGCTTCTTCTGTTGTTCTTCTGCCGGAATCCCCTTTGTAACGCCTAAATCCATCGATAGATTCTCTAATATCGACCGATCAGAGGAGGTCTGGATTGAAATCCAGCCTGTCGGAATACTAATCCGGTGATGCTTCTGCCTGAATGAACTCCTCTTGCCAGAATCTCCTGATTTAACTGGAACAACTTCACGATTACCGTGAAGAGGTGAATCCGGTGGTTTCATTCTTGAGCCACCGTGAAATGTATTTCCCGATTGTTATCCCCTGCTTTATCTGGAATTAAATTTCATTTCACGAGTGTTATTTCAAACCGATTTTATTGAAGTTTCTGGTAAATGTGAGTGTTGTTTAAAAATTCAAATGAGTATTGGAAAAAATTGATTTCAATGTGAGTGTTAGAGAAACTGATTTGTAATTAGTTTGATTACTGGAATGTTTTTCCGGTGACTGATTTTTTTCTCTGATTGTTTTTTTTAGTGATCGACTGTTTGAAATTAGATTGAAGATTGTGCTTGACAGATCTCTGTTGGCTGTCACTGACTTCTGATAGCCATCCATTGAAGTTAATGTAGTTGATCTTTGTAATGTTGAGTTGTAAATGGTGATTGAATTCCAGCAGTGATTGAAGAACTGGATCTATTCCAGCCGGTTATGAATAGTTAAATCCTATAGTCTGAAATTCTCTAAGTAAGACAGATTACATTCATTTGAAAATTCGCTGGATGTTTGCAACTTGAGAGTTTGATTTTCAATGTGACTTGGATGCTTGAAATACAAAGTATGTTGGATGATTTAACTATGATTTTTCATTGTTGAAATTGCTGTTGCTAACTGTTTTAATCAAATTAGTTAAATGGTTAGTTAAGTAATGAGTTCATTGTTAATTGTTTTGTAATTAGCTTAGTTAACTGATTAGCATATCTTGGTTTGTAGTGTAGAGTTCTTTCATACTATATTTTAGTTTTTTTTTAGTATTAGCAATTAGTTAATCTGGATGTTCTGTTTAGTAGATTTTCTACTTCTTTTTCTTGTACTGCTCGTGTCCTTTTGAATTGTGCAGGATCGCACAGAAGAGGAGCAGAAGTGACTACATGACATATGAGATGCAAGATTAGAAGATTTTTACTTTTAAATTTAGAATTAGAATTTTAATTGGGTTTGTAAATATTGCACTTTACGCCCTCTGCGAAGGGTATTCATTTGTTGTAATAGTTAGTTGTTTTTACCTCTTTTGAAACATTTTACATTTCAATAATTCGGCAATAAAGAATAGTTTAGATTTGTGTACTTGAATACGAAATATTCCCGTTCCCTGAGTTCGACCCGGTCTCATCCACTAGTGAGAACCGGTTTTTATTATTTGATGTCTGGTTTTCACATGCTTTTCATATAAAAATCTTTTCAAAATTACAACGATTTAAAAGAAGACATCAAATTTTTGGCGCCGTTGCCGGGGAACGGCGTAATATTAGTATTCGCTTTATTGCCTAGTGTTTGTGTGCATTTAGGTTTAGAACCACGTATGTGCATATCTTAGAGACGAGCTTACTTTTCTGCACAGCCCACCTATTAGGATTCCCTTAGAGGTGACTGTGTACGATTGGTACCGTACACAGAGATTTTATATTTCTATGCATAATCTCTTTTATGTGTAACTGCGTGGTGTTTGTTTAGTTTTTGTTGTTTTTAGTTAACTCGCTTTGTGGTTTGCGTGGTTTGGCCGCTTAGTGCGTTAGTTAGGTAGAAAACCAAAGTTAGGACGTGTGCTACACCGGTCTACTCTAAGGTGTAAGCAATGGCTGACGATCATCAATTGATCCTTCCTTTGAGGGAGTACTTCATGCCAAATACGTATACTCCCACCTCCTGCATCACGAGACCTGATGTAGGAGCGAGCCATTTTGAGATTAAGGCTAGTGTGATTCAAATGTTACCTTCGTTTTATAGCCTTAGCAATGAGGACCCATATCGTCATCTCGACGAATTCCTTGAGATTTGCTCGACTGTGCGAATCAATAATTTTGGAGACGATGCTATGCGGTTGACTTTGTTTCCGTTCTCTCTCAAAGATAAAGCCAAGCACTGGTTAAAATCTCTTGAGACGGTTCATATTACTACTTGGGAAGGAATGCAAAAAGAATTTTTAAAAAAATACTTCCCAATTGGTAAAACGAATCAGTTTCGTAAAGATATAACCAGTTTTTCTCAAATTGAGGGAGAACAATTTCACGAGTCTTGGGAAAGATTGAAAGATCTTCTCCGCAAGTGTCCCCATCACCAGGTGCCTTGTTGGCAGTTGGTGCAGTATTTTTATGACGGGCTTACTGAAAAGCATCGTCAAATGGTTGATTCGTCTTGTGGGGGCACTTTTATGCTCAAGAGTGAGGACGAGGCGTGGTCTCTATTTGAGACCTTGAGTGAAAACACGATGCATCATAATTTGTCTTCACGGTTCGATAGGACTACATCTCTGCCTAGTGGTCCTAGGAAAGTTGGGATTTCCGAAGTTGGGTCCGAGTTAGAATTGCGTACCAAGGTTGACCAATTGACTAGGAAGTTAGATCAATTCCTAGCCAATTCTTCAAGAAATCCAATAGAAAGAGTGTGCGAGATATGTGCTAGCCCTGCACACTGTGTTGCGGATTGTCCGGCAGCGCCATTATATCCTGAATTCGTTCAGGAACAGGTGAATGTTGCCCAAGGTTTAGCTAAACTCATGCCCGATTCATATACATCTTCATATAACACAGATTGGCGAAACCAGTTCAGTTCCCCATCCCATCAGCCTTCCCAGACACAGTATAGACCCAGTAACCCTTCACAAGGTTACTCACATCCTATATTTTCACAGGTTCATCCCCAGTATTGTCTACCTTCACCTCAGGAGCCCATTCCAAGTTCATCATTTCAAGAGAAGATGTTAGAAGCTTTTTCTGATATCAAGGCCACTCTGTGTTCCCATACGCAGTCAATAGCCAAGCTAGAGACTCAAATGGGACAATTAGCTCAGACATTGAGTAGACAAAGTCAGGGGAACCTTCATAGTCAATCTGTTGTCCCTAAGAGAGAGGATTCCATGTCATTTGACTTACAACCCACTGATTCACATCATGAGCAAGTCAAATCTATTACATCCCTTCAGTATGGGAAGGCGTGTCACTCCACTCAGGAATCGACTCATGAACCTCATATCATTTCTACTGACGAGTCGATCTCCATGATACCTCAGCAGAAGGGGCCTTACTCACAGCATACATTTTCATCATATAAAGCCTCATTTTCTCAGCCTTTAGGATCACCAATTCTTAGTAAGCAAGAGGTGCAGATGCAGAAGGTGCTTGACCAAGTCAAGCTAGATCATATTCACCACTTGTCTGAAGTTGCATTCATTGGTACTCGGTCGGTCCTAGACTCTCAATTCTTGACCAGTCTCTCAGATGAGACTAATCTCAGTTCTTCATGTCAAGAGAGTCATGATACTACATTTGGAGGTAGAAGGGATGGAAACACAGTGCGTAGTGTCACAGATGACACTCTTTTCTTCATAGAGCCCGGTTGAGTCTGACTTCATGTCCATTGATCTCATGGACGATGAAGGTTTTTCCAGGGATCCGTCTGGCTGGGGACGTGAAACTTAGCGCTTTATGGGAGGCAACCCATATCTTGTATATTATTAGATTTGCTTAGAATTTATAGATTTTATTTTGCTTCTACTTTTTCATGAGTTTTTCAGGTTCTTTTTGTTTCATTCATGAGTTTTGTGTTTTGTCATGTATACATTGCATTTATTACATTCATAGAACGTGTATTTTTAATTCATGTTAGGTCATTCTACTCTTTTCCCTCATTTATTTTCTCTCATGTGCATTCACTTAGTTTCATTCAAGCATGGGGGAGTGTCACTGGGACAGTGTCATTCAAGCATGGGGGAGGGTGTAGAGTGCACACCTTGATATTTCTGTTTACGTTCTTGCACATGTTTACACATCTCTCATAAAAAGTAGATTTTTAAAGAAAGAGATTGAACTTATATGAATGTTATTTCAAATCTGATGTTTTTAGAGGATTTTTAAGCCCCACGAAAAAAATTTTCTGACATAGATCTAAAAATTATGGTTGTTTAAGTGGATTTCGAGGAAATGATGATAGATACATGTTAGAATTTATTTTGAATCATAAATATGAATATGCACAGTGCTATTTTTGAAAAACTAAGCAAATGAACAATAGTGTAAACAAATGAGCTCAAAAGAAAAAATATAGCATGCGTTAGGTTGTTTGGATAATTCCACAATCCTTAGTAGATGGAAATTAGATGTAAGTTGAAACTTTTAATTCCATTTTTGAAAATGAGAGTGGAAAACTTTGTGATCCTAAGTAACTGAGAACAGATACAAGTTGAAATATTTTACTCTCATGTTATAAAGGTGAATGAAGGAAGTCACTTTTGTGTCTTAGTTGATATCTTTTGGTATGCATTGAAAAATTATAGAAGATATTGACATTGCACAAGGCATAAAAGCAGACCACACGCAAGCTATATAAGAAAAATAAGTGCGCAAAAAGAAAAAGCGTGAAAAGAAAAAGAAAAAAAAATGAAGATAAAAGAACTTAGAAAGAAAGAAAAGTTCAGTGCTTAGAAGTGCGATTGAGAAAACCTGTGCAGAAAACATATGAGTGAGGATAAGTAAATAATAATATGTTTTTATTGGATTTTCTAAGAATAAAACATAAATAATTGTGATTTTTAGAAAAGTGAAAGAAATTCTTTTTCTGTGGTAGTGCATAAAAGACTCTAATTATATTTCGATTTTGAAATAATAGGAAATATTTGTGAAAATAAAGTCTTTAATTACCTACTGCTTATGAGGATGTGTAATATTATGCATACATGACAGAGATGTTTGTGGGTAGCATCACTGCAAACCCTCACGAGACCTTACTCGTCCACTGGGGTAACCCAGGGGTTGAAAGGGCTTGTTGCATGAGTTAAATGCAACTGTGATTCCTACGAAAGTGAGTTAGGTGATAGTTTGATTTCTTGCATTTTTCTAGTTTTCTCGAGGACTAGCAAAACATAAGCATGGAGGTATTTGATCATGCATATATTTTAGGGATTTTTCATATAAAAATATGCATGATTTCATGAGAAAATGATTTAAAAACCCAATTTTATGTTAGTTTCGAGTAAATGTGCTAAAATGATTTAAAAATAGAAAATGCATGAAAAATAGTTTTATTTTATATTTTAATGCCTATTTTAGTGTTTGACATAATTGTAGTAGTTTAGTTTTTGAAAATCATAAAAAAATTAGAGTTAAAATAGACTTAGTTTTGTATTTTCTAAAACATAGTCATTTTGAGGTATTTTGTAAATAACTTTTTGAAGAGAGGTTTTTGAAATGAAATTTTACAAAGAAGAGGGACTGATGGAGAAAAGTTCAAATCTTTAAATATGATACGTAGAGGGAAGAGAGGCTTGTCTTCTCTCTTTTGCCCAAGCCCTCTCTTCTTCCCCTTCCTCTCCACCTCTTCTTACCTCTTCTTCTTCTTCTCCCTATTTTCCCTTCTTCTTCTCATCTTCTTTCCGGTGGAGAATTCCAACAAAGGCTGAAGCAAGAGAGAGGATTCCAACTTCTTTTCTCAACCAAAACTGTAAGTTCTCTCTTTCTCTCTCCTTCCTCCCTCTTCTCTTCTTTGTTCCTTATTCTTTCTTCTTTTTGATATCACGTAGTGTTTGGATCAATTTTTTTATGCATTATATCTTGTTTTTCAGGTAGCATATATTACATAGCGTTCATGTGTTTTCTTTTCATCTTTTAATTTCTGAAGTAATTAGTTTTTCATTAATAGTAGAGTAAGTACTTTAAGATCTAGCATCATTTCTGCAAAGTAGTAGTAGCAGCAATTCAGTTTTTGCAAAAGCCTCAGCATAAACATTAGCAGAGGTTAATAGTTGGAATTTGATCATCTGATGGTTTTGGAAAAGACTAGTTGATCATCTGATCAACTAGTAATTGAAATCGGATGATTGAATAGCCAGATCGGATGGATCGACTATATGAAGTCTGATCAATCAAAGGTTTAAATCGATCAAAATTGCTTTATTGAAGTGTTTACTGTTTCCAGCAAAGAAATGAAGAAATACGATTGAACTACTATTACTCATAACGATTATTGTTTTCAAAATGAATTGGATCTGATTTCTAAATCGATCAGAAGTTTGGATCAATTGCCTCTGTTGGAATAGGATCTGCCGAACTTGTGTTTTTTTATATAGATCGGCCAGATGACATTGCCGGAATTTCTTGCTTCAGCCGCCGGAACTCTCCGAAGCCTGCCGTGAGATTCTAGATCTGCAAGACTAAAAAAATTCTGCCGGAATCTGCCAGTGCCTCTTCCAGTGCTTCTTCTGTTGTTCTTCTGCCGGAATCCCCTTTGTAACGCCTAAATCCATCGATAGATTCTCTAATATCGACCGATCAGAGGAGGTCTGGATTGAAATCCAGCCTGTCGGAATACTAATCCGGTGATGCTTCTGCCTGAATGAACTCCTCTTGCCAGAATCTCCTGATTTAACTGGAACAACTTCACGATTACCGTGAAGAGGTGAATCCGGTGGTTTCATTCTTGAGCCACCGTGAAATGTATTTCCCGATTGTTATCCCCTGCTTTATCTGGAATTAAATTTCATTTCACGAGTGTTATTTCAAACCGATTTTATTGAAGTTTCTGGTAAATGTGAGTGTTGTTTAAAAATTCAAATGAGTATTGGAAAAAATTGATTTCAATGTGAGTGTTAGAGAAACTGATTTGTAATTAGTTTGATTACTGGAATGTTTTTCCGGTGACTGATTTTTTTCTCTGATTGTTTTTTTTAGTGATCGACTGTTTGAAATTAGATTGAAGATTGTGCTTGACAGATCTCTGTTGGCTGTCACTGACTTCTGATAGCCATCCATTGAAGTTAATGTAGTTGATCTTTGTAATGTTGAGTTGTAAATGGTGATTGAATTCCAGCAGTGATTGAAGAACTGGATCTATTCCAGCCGGTTATGAATAGTTAAATCCTATAGTCTGAAATTCTCTAAGTAAGACAGATTACATTCATTTGAAAATTCGCTGGATGTTTGCAACTTGAGAGTTTGATTTTCAATGTGACTTGGATGCTTGAAATACAAAGTATGTTGGATGATTTAACTATGATTTTTCATTGTTGAAATTGCTGTTGCTAACTGTTTTAATCAAATTAGTTAAATGGTTAGTTAAGTAATGAGTTCATTGTTAATTGTTTTGTAATTAGCTTAGTTAACTGATTAGCATATCTTGGTTTGTAGTGTAGAGTTCTTTCATACTATATTTTAGTTTTTTTTTAGTATTAGCAATTAGTTAATCTGGATGTTCTGTTTAGTAGATTTTCTACTTCTTTTTCTTGTACTGCTCGTGTCCTTTTGAATTGTGCAGGATCGCACAGAAGAGGAGCAGAAGTGACTACATGACATACGAGATGCAAGATTAGAAGATTTTTACTTTTAAATTTAGAATTAGAATTTTAATTGGGTTTGTAAATATTGCACTTTACGCCCTCTGCGAAGGGTATTCATTTGTTGTAATAGTTAGTTGTTTTTACCTCTTTTGAAACATTTTACATTTCAATAATTCGGCAATAAAGAATAGTTTAGATTTGTGTACTTGAATACGAAATATTCCCGTTCCCTGAGTTCGACCCGGTCTCATCCACTAGTGAGAACCGGTTTTTATTATTTGATGTCTGGTTTTCACATGCTTTTCATATAAAAATCTTTTCAAAATTACAACGATTTAAAAGAAGACATCAACAATCGCGTCAGAATTTACCATTGAGTATTATAAGTCGTTGTAATGTTCAGCATTCTTAAGTATACATCGCTGCAGGATTGTCTTCCGTAGTGCATATCATTGTTTCCATATCATGCGTAAATAAATTTTAATATATTTGTCATTCGTTATTAAAAAGAATTACCAATGTACAGATTTTGTGGAGACCTTATGGAGATGGGGAGGTCGATGATGAAGACATTGTTGCGGAGGCTGCCAGATTGTCTGGCCGCGATTTGTGGCTATTCTGCAATTTTGAAGCCGAGATGCAGCAAGGTAGTCGAGTTCTCCTACAATCTGGCTTGGGGCAGTCTATCCCAAATAAGCCTTTGGAGGTGAGAAGGAAGATGAATAATGGTGGGGGCAGGCACGTGAATTGGAGCGATCGGTACAGGGATGAATTATTTAATTGGAACTCAGGTGGTGTCCGTGCCGTACCGTATGATCATGAAGGACGACAATTTGATCCTTTCTATTTCGAAAGCTATTGGGAACCAATGCGGCGAAATCGGAAGATTGAGAAAATTGTCAACCCATGCCTCCCAACTGTCCCTTCTCATGTTGTAGCCCAGCCTCTATAACCAAAATGTCGCCTCGATCAGGTTAATACGACTAGTCCATCAGTAACAAATCACGAGGAAGACCGAACTCTTGCTCCAAAAGAGAAGACTGTCTCTGTCGCAAGGTTCGAACTTATTGAGAGGGAGAATAAGAAATTAAGGACAGAAGTAAGCACTATGGGGACCCAATTGAATGCAGTGGTGGACATGATGACCAGTCTTCTTAGGCAAGGTTTCGCAACGTGGAGGTCACCCAGGATAGACGGTCCACCAATAAAAAGTGAGAGACTAGTCTATGAAATTTCATCAGATTCGTCCAGTGACTCGAAATAAATCCTAGATTTTATTTTTTATCACGCTATACATTTGTTGTAATTGTATAATGAGTTGCGGTAACGTGAAATTCTTTTACTTTTTAATTCTTTATTATTACATCTTTCCGACTTTGGGTCTCGGTAATAAATAAACTTTCCTCTATGGGAGGATTAGTAGGTTGATAAGAAGGATGGTTGTCTTCATCTATATTTTCTTTTTTACTAAACTAATTGAGTTCATCATCACTAAAAATATCATCATTTCTAGATAGTAACTTAAACAAGAAAGAGTAATCCATATTCTCTTTATGGGATTCATCCTTCTCAAAACCACTAACGTTATCTAAGAAAGTCACATTCCTAGAAACGTATAGTTTGTCGTTCTTAACATCATAGCATCTAAATCTTTTTTGAGTTTCAGAATATCCAAGAAATGCATTAGGAATGACTTTTGGTGAGAGTTTGTCATTTTTGTCGGTAAGGACAAAACATTTACATCCAAAGATTCTTAACCTATTTTAGTCGGGTTCCTTTTGGTATAAAATTTTAAAAGCTGAAGTTTTGTTTAGATTTTTTGAAGAAAAGTGATTTATAAGATAAACAGATGTAAGAGCCGCCTCGGCCCAAAAACTTTTTGGAATGTTTTGAGAAATGAGTAAAGTTCTAGTTGTTTCAATAATATACCTGTGTTTTCTTTCAGCTAGACTATTTTGTTGTGATGTTTTTGGACAAGATCTATGATGAACTATTCTATGGTTTTCAAGATAGTTTTTAAAACCATTTGAAAGATACTCTCCTCCGGAATCAACTCTAAAGATTTTTAAATTATCATTAAATTGATTTTTAATCATCATATGATATGTCTTAAACGATGCAAAGACTTCATGCTTATGTTTAAGGTATTATATCCAACAAAATCTTGAATAATCATTAAAAAAATAACATAGTAAGCTAATCCTCCCTTAGATACTACGGGTGTCTTCGCCTCGAAAGAATAGCGCACAAAGTATTGGCGAAGACAAATACAGCGATTGTTTGTCATCGCTGATTACAGCGATGCAAATAATCAATAGATAAGGAAAGGATTTGTTGCCATCGCCAGATACTTCATGCTTTGAGTCGGAGAGCGATCTGTGGCATCGCAGCATAAATCCGAGTGCACAAGTTCAAAAGATTTGTTTGTAAACGTAGATCTTTGTTCAAAAGTCAAGCTTCTCATTTTTCCAAAAATACAATGATTACAATTGAAATTACTATTACAGAGATCTTTGTCTTCGCAATCACTGTATTTGTCTTCACCTCGAAAGAATAGCGCGCAAAGTATTGGCGAAGACAAATACAGCGATTGTTTGCCATCGCTGATTACAGCGATGCAAATTATCAATAGATAAGGAAAGGATTTGTTGCCATCGCTGGATACTTCGTGCTTTGAGTCGGAGAGCGATTTGTGGCATCGCAGCATAGTGATTTGTGGGTATTGTTCGAATGTCAAATCACACGTGGAAAACGTATTTTTGAATATTTAAAACTTAATGAGCGGCATGGAAAGACGTATTTTTGAATGCTTCAAACGCAAGCATTTAATTTGGCGGCGGTTATCAAAAAAAGGCGGCATGCGAAAAGCCGAACGCAAGGATTGTTCAAGTGTGCTGCGATGTGTGGCATCGCAGCGTAGGACTGTCAATCACTGTGCTGCGATGCCACAGATCGCTATTCAACGATAACCACAAATCGCCATACACCTCCAGTGAACTTCTTCTCCAGCAAATCTTTCGCGTTCCCGACACCTCCACTTGCCTTTTGAAATCATTATTGTCAGTTCTCTATTTGAAAGCATTAGCTCACATATATGCATGAATGAATCACTATGAAGTTTTTTTGACAAACTTAGAACATATATATGCTTGATTAAATCACTATGAATTTTTTTTGACAACCTTAGAAGACATATATGCTTGATTGAATCACTATGATTTTTTTTTGACAACATTAGAACAAATATATGCAAGATTGAATCACTAGAATTTTTTTGACAACCGTAGAACACATATATGCATGATTCAATCACTATAATTTTTTTTTACAAACTTAGAACACATATATGCATAATTAAATCACTATAACATTTTTCTACAGCGGTAAAACACATATATGCATGATTGAATCACTATAAATTTTTTTTTTTACAACCTCAGAACACATATATTCAATATTGAACCACTATGATATTTTTTTGACAGCCTTATAACACTTTTTTGCATGATTGAATCACTATGATTTTTTTTTATGAGAGCCTTAGAATACATATATGCAAGATTGAGTCACTATGAAATTTTTTTGGTAGCCTTAGAACACATATATGCATGATTGAATCACTATGATTTTTTTTCACAACCTTAGAACACATATATTTAATCACAAATATATGCATGATTCAATGTCTAAGATATTTTTTTTGACAGCAATAGAACACATATATGCATGAGTGAATCACTATAATATTTTTTGACAAGCTTAGAACACATATATTCATGATTGAATCAATATAAAAAAATATTGACAGCGTTAGAACACATATATGCATGATTGAGTCACTATAAAATTATTTGGCAACATTACAACCCATATATGCATGATTGAATCAACATAATTTTTTTTTGACCGACTTACAACACATATATGCATGATTGAATCACTATGAGTTTTTTTTTACAACCTACGAACATATATATGCAAGATTGAATCACTATGATTTTTTTTAGGGCCTTAGAATACATATGTGCAAGTTTGAAATTTTTTTTGAAAGCCTTGGAACACATATATGCATGATCGAATCACTAAAAAAATTTTTAACAGCCTTAGAACACATATATGCATGATTAAATCACTATGAAATTTTTTTGTCAAACTTAGAACACATATATGCATGATTGATTCTAAATGAACTTTTTTTTACAGCCTTAGAGCACATATGCATGATTGAATCACTATGAATTTTTTGTCAAACTTAGAACACATATATGCATGATTGATTCTAAATGAACTTTTTTTTACAGCCTTAGAACACATATGCATGATTGAATCACTATGAATTTTTTGTCAAACTTAGAACACATATATGCATGATTGATTCTAAATGAACTTTTTTTTACAGCCTTAGAACACATATGCATGATTGAATCACTATGAATTTTTTGTCAAACTTAGAACACATATATGCATGTTTGATTCTTAATGAACTTTTTTTTATAACCTCAGAACACATATGCATGATTGAATCATAGTGAATTTTTTTTGAGAGCCTTATAACACATATATGCTTCATTGCATCACTGTGATTTTTTTTGGGCAGCCTTAGAACATATGTATGCATGATTGAATTTTTTTTTATAGCCTTTGAAAAAATATATGCATGATTGGATCACTATGAATTTTTTTTGACAACCTTAGGAAACATATATGCATGATTGAATCACTATAATTTTTTGGACAACCTTACAACACATATATGAGTGATTGAATCACTATGAAGTTTTGTTGACAGCCTTAGAACATATATATGGCAGATTGAAAATTTTTTGACAGCCTTAGAACACATATATGCATGATTGAATCACTATGATTTTTTTTTTGACAACCTTAGAACACATATATGCATGATTGAATCACCATGAATTTTTTTTATAGCATTATAACACATATATGCATGATTGAATCACTATAATTTTTTTTGGCAACCTTAGAACACATATATGCATGATTGAATCACTATAAAAAAAAAATCACAATCTTAGAACACAAATATGCATGATTGTGTCACTATAAATTTTTTTTGACAGCCTTAGAACACATATATGTATGATTGAATAACTACATTTTTTTTTACAAAAAAGCCGTATTTATATTTTTTTTAAACGCAATCAATTAATTAGCTTCGTGCTTTGAGTCGGAGAGCGATCTGTGGCATCGCAGCATAGTGATTTGTGGGTATTGTTCGAATGTCTAATCAAACGTGGAAAACGTATTCTTGAATATTTAAAACCTAATGAGCGGCATGGAAAGACGTATTTTTGAATACTTTGAACGAAAGCATTTAATTTGGCGCGGTTATCAAAAAAAGGCGGCATGCGAAAAGCCGTATTTATATTTTTTTTAAATGCAATCAATTAATTAGCGGGCTGTTTTCAACAAATGGCTGCACGTTAAAGGACTTTACCTTTGGACGGCGTTTCAGTATCTCCGTTGCAAAGGTGCCATCGATATCTCCGTCCAGGCATGGCGCCGAAGACGGGGACAATCGAAGCAGTACGACCAGCCATGGCGGACAAGAAGATGACTAGTGGAGCAATACGACCCGGCACGACGCCAAAGACGATGGGAGCCCTACGACCGGGCACGGCACCAACGGAGAGGACGATGGTAGCAAAACGACCAGGCACGGCGCCAGAGGAGTGGACGAGGGGAGAAAAACGACCAGGCACGGAGCAAACGGATAGGAGGATGGGAGCTAAACGACCAGGCACGTTGCCAATGGAGTGGACGATGGCAGCAAAACGGCCACGCACGGCTCTGAACAAGAAGACAACCACATCCACAGTACCAGGACTAGCGCTTAAGAGGTATATTCTTTGAAACGCCTGAGCGGTTTAGTAAACATTTGGCTTTTCATGTCGTATTTGGACTAGTGTTGTTTACTGTAGACAATAATTTCAATGTCCAATCCTGAATACCATGCTCATGGTGCACTCAGTGCAACATCCACAGTCTCGGGTGGGCGGCAACGCCCTGACGAGTTCGTAGATGACATCGAGCAGATGCAAGATGAATTTGCAGATGCGAACACTATCAGTAATTTTGTAAGTATTTGTCCACTATCAATTTCTAGGTCATCGGTTTGCATGTTCTGAAGTTCGTAACTTTGTGCAACCAGACAATGTATGATTTTGTCAATTACATTCAGAGCAACCCAACGAGCAATACAGTACGCATCATCAGCCCGTATTTCATGGTATGTCTGTGCCGCTGTTGTTCTGTTTGCTTTCATGACGTACTCACGTTTCTTGGTGGTTAAACCTTGCTATTTTGTGCAACAGATGTACGTCCGGCGAAAGCCATACGGCATAGGATTCGACGATGCACTACCTTGTTGGAACAACGATGATGAGTGCATAGACATTTCGAAATTTGGAAAGGTAAGTGAACAAACCTCTTATCCAAGGTTTATTCGTAACATCCCCATCATGATAAGTCTCTGGAACGAAAAATGATTTTATCAATTCGCAGATTTTACTCCCTACACTCTGCAACATCCAGACCATTGGGTCCTATACGAGATGAATTTTCAGCTAAAACAACTATGGTGCTACAACTCATTGGACTGCCACAGTGGCGTAGAACGCGATGCTATGCATTTGGTAAGCTTGTACCCAAAGGTGAAGTAGCTATTCGAGGTGGACCGGACTGTAATATATTATCCCTTTTTCACAGACGGGATTCCTTAACGGGCAAATGGGTGTCGACATTGGTGAGTGGATGTTGCTCTGTGCTGACGATGCTCCGTTACAAAGTAATGGGGTCGATTGTGGCATATTCATAATGAAGCATATTGAAGCAATATACAATGGAGAACAACCTTGTTTCCATGCTGTATGAGCTTCGTATCCGATGTTATTGGGTATTCCTGTTATATATTGGATTTCACATTACCTGTTTTGTTGCAGAAACATATTCCGGTAATACACGACGAAATATGCGGAAAATTGATTGAGTTTAAAACGAACGGCAGACAGAATAGTATAAAGTGAAACCTATCGATTGCTCTGTCTGTACAACCTAACGAGGCCCTCCATCACCGTTCTCGCTGTCCTCCTCGACAGTAACCCAGTGGTGCAGTCGCGCTGAGGGTGGCCAGCAGGAGCTCCGCCAAGTCATGTAGTGTATAACTGTAATGTTTCAAGGTGTTAGTGGGTATCTAAATTTTTGTCATGTAGTGTAAAAGAGGGTCGGCCCCTATATGTTGTAACCTTTTCAGGGTTTTGCGCTAATGAAGCTTAAGTTGTCTTCCCTCTCTATTCGCCTCTCTTCTCCTTTTGTTCTTGCTGGTTTCCCGATTTCAATATGGTATCAGAGCTCTATTGAAAATGAAAGGGTGCTTTGTTGAAGATCGGTGAGAGGAAGAAGCTTCATCTGCATCGGTCGTGCTGGGACCCACCTCAGCTTGTGTTCTCTATAGCTGACGTCCATACCAACCTTGAAGTCTTGAACTTTTGGTCGATTGATGTTGGATTCCATTAGCTCTTGATTTTTGTGATTGAATGAATCAAGAATTTTAATGGTCGAATGAAATCTCAATTTTTAGTGGATTTAATTGTATTTTCTGAAAAAACTGATGAACAGTATCCTGAATGCAAAAAGTTTGTGATTGTGATGCTATCGGTGGGTTTTGTTTGCCCAAATCAATTATAATCTGGTCATTTTTTGGTGTGTGATAGATTGGGACTGATTTGAAGGGCTATTTGGGTGTTTGGGTGCAATTTTGATGATAGATTTGGGTTCCTAGTTCAGGCGGTAACCCATTTTCTGTAGTTTTTCTCTGTTTCGACCAACATATTGTGTTGGGTTGCTGGTGCTTTCGATCAGCACAAGTACGACCAGCATATTTTTCTCTGGCGAAAGATATTTCTAAATATCGCATTACGTGAACTTATCAATAAGAAAAGTTTGTTCTTAGAAATCGCTGTATTGATGAGAAAGGTTGCAGCTTTTCTCGCACATGCATAGCCTTCTTCGCTTCTCGATGCCAAATCAGCAACATGCATGAATGACCTACACAATTGTTGGTAACGGGAGGCTATGTGGCACTTCTCGTCAACACCAGATTTACTTGCATTGTCCATAACGAGCATTTCAATCTTCGCGCGTCTCGTCCATCTTCGCATTACGTAAGACTCAGATATTTCTTGTATCTTCTCTTGATTGAGTGCCTTTAATGCATGACAGCATAGGATACCTTTGAATTCATACATTTTGCATGAACATTCTACCCTTCCGTTGTCGACATTGTACGTGACATGCGCTTCTTGCCTTTCCTGATGCTTTTCGCCCTGACAAAAAATATGATATTTGTGCATATTCTCGGTTTGCACCAGTTCTTCTATTCTGCAATTCATGACATGCAACACCTCTTTCTTGATCCATTCAAATACAGTTAGTGTATACAGAGCTGCAGGTCGCATCAATATTTTCATGCCAAAAGTTAGAGGTCGTGTATTGAAGCATTTCACGTCTTGTTCAAGCTCATTCTGTCTTAGACCGTCTACAAATAATTCATATTGTTCCATGAAACGAAACATTGTTAAACATGAATACAGGGTTTTCTTCAGCGTGGCATGCATAGATTCGGCTCTTTGTGTGCTTATCATACCTGCACAAAAGTATTGTCTTCCATATGCCAATGCCCACTTCTCTTTTTCTGCATATAAATTTTGTAACCACAGACAGTCAGCAAGGTCGTATGTCTTAATCATTTTGTCTCAATCTGACTTAAAGGTGACCTCGTCTACGCTATGAAGTACACACCTTGTAAAATGTTTGTCAAACCCTGTATTCTGATTAAATATGTGTCCTATGTTCTTTGCTGCATTTTGAAAGATATGCCACAAACACAGGCGATGATGTGCATCTGGCCACACATGAAGCACTGCAGCCGCAATTGCGTGATCACCATCTGTAAGTACAGTTTCAGGATGCTTCCCGTTCATTGCCTGTGTAAATACTCTGAACAACCACTCAAAGGTTTCCTTGGTCTGGTCATACACAAAAGCACCGCCTAATATACAACTCTGTGCGTGATGGTTCACTCCCACAAACTGCGCAAATGGCCACTGTTCAGTGTTAATCTTTATTGTAGTATCAAACACAAGCACATCATTGAAGCATTCATAATCTAATCTAGACCTTGAATCTGACCAAAACATATTCACGGCATATCCATCTGCGTCCACTTGCATTGCACTAAAGAAACCATGTTCATTGTTTGATTTATTCTGTAAGTAACGAACCAAACAACATATTTCTCCGTTCTTCATGTTATCTGTCCTCTTCCTGCTCAAGTGGTTTCTAAGATCCAAAGGTGTGAATGGCACATTTTCGCGACCACCATCTATGCGGGTAAACAAATTGTATGTCTTCCTTGGTGCAATGCCAGCGCTATCGGCTATTTCAGCCATTACAGCATGAGCTACAGTTACTTTACGATGTGACCTTAGCATAGGAGTCATAAATGATGCAGATAAATCATGATTATGATCACTGATTAAAGTACGCACGACAAATTTCCCATTCGGATGTCTTCTCAAAACCAATCTCGCCTGACATCCACATCTTGATTCTGGTGTGCTCCTAGTTGGATTTCCCATTGATTTCTTCCAACCTTGCTTGGAACAGACATATGTCTTTCTAACCAAGACACCCTGTGCATTTTTTGACCAAGAAAACCTTCTCACACTGAAGCCAACTTTTAAGGCATAATCATTGTAAAATTTATATGCATCTTCTTCGTTATTAAAATGCATTCCTTCTACAGGAACATAGTCAAGTGCAATTCCATGTACATTCCCAGTTCCTACGGTTTTATTAAGTGTACTGACATCAAAATCAGGATCATTACTGAATTGCATTTCTTCTCCTGGAACATTGAAGTCAGGTGTACTTCCGTGTACATTCCCGGTGCATACACTTTTATTATGTGCGCTGTCATGGTAGTCTACCTCATCATTGAATTGCATTTCTTCCAGTGGAACATTCAAGTCAATAGTGGGTCTAATGCCTGCACCTTTCTTTTCATGTGCATCGTTAGTGCAGATGTTCAATTCTTCAGTTGGGTCATAAGTATAGATATTCAATTCTCCAGATCTTTCTATTGATTGAGCTACATCATCTTTATTACAACCTGATGATAAGCTCAATAATGTTTTAAGCAATATATCAATTTGTGTTTGCAGTAACATGGCAAACAAGTCGATATTATCTCATAAAAACGAGAGTTTGTTACTAATACAGCGATTTGAGATACAATGCATATGATGAGTGAATGTAGGATACCTGATGGGGTAGAGGCCCTTCCTAGCATCTGCAAACAAGCATTTCTGTCAACAGGTCCCAACGTCTTACAAATATCGATAAGTTTCCAACCTTCGTAAGAACAAGATCTACCTGCAATAACCAAACAAAGCCTTAATGACACACAAGACGACATGCCTTCTTCATCGATAGCATGATGATGGGAAGCTACTCACGCCGCCTTGATGGAACTGGTTGGAATGTTTGTGCATCATTGTTTTCTTCCTTAATGCCTAACAACAACGACAAATAAAAGAAGACAGTGGAATGTTTTGTAAGCAATATATCGATTTCCGTTAGCAAGCGGCATAGGTTTACTACGATTTAATCAGGATGCATATAAGAACGGATACCACTAGGGTTACGCAAGTCAAAGCAACGATTTAATGAATGAAAGTATCAAAGCAAGTGCAGTTTGATGTTTGCTTGTGCTGAGCATCGACGTGTCGCTTACCATGCCAATAAAATAAACATGTCGTACATGTGTGTTGACGATAACGCTCTCATAATATCCACGAGGCTCTAAAGCGAGTTCAATAGAAGTCGCTGAGAGAGCAACGATATGCATGCGAAAATCGCACCGCCATGCGTGTCAAGATGTGTTTCTGCACCCAAACGTTTTCAAAGTCTGTGTACAAATATCTTACAAATACATATTACAAAACATATAATATCTTACAAAACGATATGTATAGCGATTTGTCAGATATTGAAAATCGATACGGCAGTTCAGTTTTTATAACTTATAACTCGACGATACAAAAACATACTATCTAAAAGGTCGATAAATATATCGCACAATAAATTACAAATCGATAAGGAAGAACTTGAACATAATAGCAAACAAATCGATATTAACTAACAAAAATGTATCTCACAAAAACGAGAGTCTGTTACTAATACAGCGGTTTGAGATACAATGCATATGATGAGTGACTGTAGGATACCTGATGGGGTAGAGGCCCTTCCTAGAATCTGCAAACAAGCGTTCTTGTCAACAGGTCTCAGCGTCTTACAAATATCGATAAGTTTCCAACCTTCGTAATAACAAGATCTACCTGCAATAACCAAACAATGCCTTAATGGCACACAAGACGACGTGCCTTCTTCATCGATAGCATGATGAGATGAAAAGCTACTCACTGTGCCTTGATGGCACTGGTTGGAATGTTTGTGAATCATTGCTTTCTTCCATGATGCCTAACGACAACAGTAATAAAGAGAAGACACTGGAATGTTTTGTAACACTGGATCGTTGATAATGGGAGCACTGTTACAGCAGATGGCGCAGGCGAACGTCTCCACTTTAAATGGTTAACATCAAACTTTCTGGAATTTCTGCTTTTTTGTCCTTTTCCCCACCCGTCGTTTCACAACTTTTGAATGGAGGATATTTTTGTCATTTCCTCGAACTATCATTTCAGGGCAAGAAAAGCAAGTAAGGGTGATTAAGTCTTTGCAACAGCACCAGAGTCCGATGCAAAGTTATGTCAACATACACGGGAATACGAGCCCCATGTGCATGAATACGTGGCGCTCATTCGATCCCCCGAACACGGACGTGGGATTCAGTGAATCATCGGGGGCGAACATACACAACCCTCTCAAATAATGGTGTTCATTATCTTTAAAAGATGTGACCATTATTGTTTTTTTGTGAAACGGTTTGATTGTTCCACTCTGCACAAGAAAAAAAGAAAGAAAATAATAGTTAAAAACATATATTACATACCAGGACTGTATATGTGTGTGTGTGTGTGATATCAACTTTAGTGAGAAAATGAAAAGGAAATTAAAAGAATTAGGTGTACAAAGGGCCTTGTTCTTTTCCTTCATTTCTTCTTTCCAAGATTTTAAATTTTATTTTTTTCAAATGCATTGGAGTAGTGTGATGTCGAATATTCCAGCTATAATCTAATTCATAAGCCTTTGGGCCTTCCGAAACTTTTATTTTAGAACATGTTTCATGTCACTTTGTATTTTAGGCACTTTGCATGGGGTACTTATCAAATGAGCTATGTTGAAGACCAAAATATCTTTTACAATATATTTCAATTTGTTTTTTTCTATGAGAAAACTATCATATATAATAGCACTGAAATTAAAAACTCTCAATTTCAATTGTTTTTCCCACCTTTGTTTTTTTGTATTTTAAGGAACGTACGTGTCCAGTGCTAGGATTGGCACTAGAACGTCATCTGTAGTATAGTTTAGTTCACTTTTCTCTATCTATCTCCTTCCCCAATCATGTTCTGTTTTATTTTACAAAAAAGAAAAAACAAGAAATTCATTCAATACATATATGTATTATAAAAAGATATTAGTGTTTTAGTGTTAATATTTGATGATTTTTAGTATTCCAATACCTTCTTTTTGTGACAATACAGTAGTGCTGCAGATGCATACACTACAAGAAAATATAGAATTAGTGACAGACATTAGCGACGGAATTATTTCGGCGCTAACTAGCAACGGATTAACGAGAGAAACAGATTCCTCGCTAAAATGAATATTATTTACGAAAATAGCGACGGAATAGATTCTGTCGCAAATGTCGTCGCTAATTAGTGATGGATTTTGCAACGAAAGGTTTTGTCGTAATAGTTGCGCCATTCAGCGATGTATTTTGCGATGGAATCTATTTTGTTGCTATTTAGCGACGGATTTGGCGACGAAATAGATTCTGTCACTATTTTCGTATTTTGATTTACGACGACGTAGTGACAGAATTATTTCGTCGCTAAGCCATCGCTAACTGTCGCGTAAATCCTTAATCTCAGCCCTCTTTCTCTTTTCATGTTTCACTGCCTCTTCCACTGCTCCTGCACGCCGCCCTCTCCCTCCCGCCGCCCTCTTCCTCCCGCTGGCCTCTCTTCGACCCCCACCGTCCACTGCTCACCGGCCGTCGCTCCCCGACAGCCTTCTGTCGCCGCTCGGCGACGCGCAGGTAAATGTTTTCGTCGATAGGGGGTCGACCCACCTGCGTTTCCATCGGCAGGGGGTCAACCCCCCTGCGTTTCCGGCAAGGGATCGACCCCTAGTGTTTTCGGCAGAGGGTCGACCCCCTACGTTTCCGGCAGCAGGGGGTCGACCCCTCTGTGTTTTCGGCAGCAGGGGGTCGACCCCCCTGCATTTTCGGCAGCAGAGGGTCGCCCCCTTGCATTTCTGGCAGCAAGGCGCAGGGGGTCGCCCCCCTGCGTTTTCGGCAGACAGAGGGTCGCCCCCCCCCCCCCCCCCCCCACTGTGTTTCCGGCAGCAGGAGGTCAACCCCCTGCGTTTCCGGCAACAGGGGGTCACCCCCCTGCGTTTTCAGCAGCAGAGCATAAGGGGTCGCCCCCCTGCGTTTCCGGCAGACAGGGGGTCGCCTCCCATGCATTTTCGGCAGGGGGATTGCCCCCCTGCGTTCTGTGAAATTGCATCGTTCTGTGAAACTGCGAATGACTCATTAAATCAGTTATAGTTTGTTTGATGGTTTCTGCTACTCGGATAACTCTAGTAAAGCTAAAGCTAATATGTGCACCAAAGCCCGACTTCTGGAAGGGCCGCATTTTTTAGATAAAAGACCTATACAAGATTTTTTCATTTGCCTCGGTTTTTTTTTTGGCAAGTGGTGACTTTATTTTAACACAGTGTTTTTTGCAAATTTCTCAACGGAACTCGCTTGTGCCCCGCCACCCGTGGTAAGTAAGTGACAAAAATAATGCAAATCGGGTAAATACCTGTGGTGAGTAAGTGATGCAAGCGTATCACATGTTATTTAATTTATTGGATGTAACACTTTATTGTTCACACACTCACTTAGTTGTTGATATCTATGATTGCTTTGTTGGAGTTCGGAGATCATGCTAAGCATGATTTTAATGTATGAGAATAGAAGTGTTCTTATTTTTTGAGTACGGATTTCATGCTAGGCATGGTAGTAGTTAGCGGGATATTGAAGTGTGTTTGTTGCAGGTACATGTTTGACATTTGTTTGATATGAATGATTTCGATGTATTTCAATGTTTGATGTGATTGTATCCATGCTTGCATGTAGTTACTTTTAATTTGATTATGGCTTCCATGTGAAATTGTATAATGAAAGCATGCTTCAAATGAATGTATCGTGTCATGAATAGTTTGCACATAAAAATATTAAGTTATTAATGCATGCATCATAATTCTTGTGATTGTATGACATCATATATTGCATGATAAATTTGATATTTTTTTCATCATAGCATTCTGATGGTTCTCTTTTAACTGGTTAGGATACTATTCGTAACATCATACGACAAAATGACTACAAACCATGAATGGATGTACCGTAGGATATTGGACAATGAGTTATTGCATGAATATATGGATGATGTTGAAAGTTTTATTGAATTTGCAATGACAAGTGTCAGTACAGTGGATCCCACAGGTCGGATTAGGTGTCTCTGCAAGATTTATAAGAATAATCGATTTGTAGAACCTCATGACGTTAGACATCACCTATACAGGAAGGGTTTTGTGAGTGATTATCAGAATTGGACGTTTCATGGAGAAGAATTTAAAAACAATTTTGATGCACAGGTGAATGTGGTGCACGACAATCCATATATGAATTTGATATTTGATGCTGCAGGAACAAAACTGGGTTCAATGAGTCCTAGTGATGTAAGAATTGTAGTAGATGAAGAATCACCAAACGATGCAACTAGTAGATTTTATGATTTACTTAGTGATGCTGATGAGCCAATTTGAAACGGTTGTGAGAGTCACACTATCTTGTCTGCAGTTCTTCAACTAATGAATTTGAAGTTCGAGTATAATTTGAGGCAATCATGTTTTGACCGTTTGTGCATGATTGTGAAGAGTATGTTGCCCAAAGATGAAAAATTGCCACAAAATTTCTATCGTGTGAAAGTTATGGTCAACGTTCTAGGTATGGGGTATAAAAAGATTGATGCTTGTCCAAATCACTGCATGTTGTATTTCAAGGATCAGAAAAACAACATATCAGGCTTGTCATGTGGGCATCATCGGTTCAAGCCAAAGACAAGAGGCAATGGTAGCACGAGATCAAAAGAAGTTTCATACAAGTCGCTCCGCTATTTTTCTATCACTCCTAGATTGCAACGATTGTATATGTCTTCAAGGACAGCTAAACACATGAGATGACATGCAAATAAAGTTCGACACGATGAAGACAAGATCACGCATCCTGTTGACGCTAAAGCTTGGAAGCACTTTGATCGTACTCATCAGAACTTCGCAATGGAAGTGAGAAATGTTAGACTCGGTCTATGTACAGATGGATTTAATCCATTTGGGGTAGATCAACTCCATACTCATGTTGGCTAGTATTTGTAACTCCATACAACCTTCCACCAAGCTTGTGTATGAAGCGTCCAAATCTTTTCTTGTCTTTGTTGATCCCTGGTCCGACCTCACCTGGCCAAAATCTTGATGTATATTTAAGGTAATTGATTGATGAACTAAAGGTACTGTGAGATGACAGTGTTACCACGTATGATGCCCACAAAAAACAAAATTTCAATATGAAGGTCGTTCTATGGACAATCAGTGACTTCTCTGCATATGGTATGTTATCTGGTTGGAGCACACATGGGAGGTTGGCATGTCCGTACTGCATGGAGGATACCAAAGCTTTTAGATTGACGCATGGAAGGAAGCCTTGCTGGTTTGAATGCCATCGTTGATTTCTACCCAGCAACCATCTGTTCCAACGACAAAAGAATGTGTTTAGAGCAGGCACAACTGAAATGGAAGGTTCATCCACAAGATTGTCTGACATAGAGATTCTAAGAAGATTGCGATACTTTCCAGATGTATTAACAGATGTCCGCAGTCCTACACCCTTTCGTGGATTTGAGAAGGATCACAATTGGACAAAGAAATCTATTTTTTGGGAACTACCATATTGGACAATCATATTGATACGACATAATTTGGATGTGATGCATGTGGAGAAAAATGTGTTTGATAATGTGTTCAATACAGTAATGAATATTAAAGGGAAAACGATAATCCAAAGGCTCGTATGAATTTAAAAGTAATATGTAAAAGACCAGAATTGGAACTCAAAGAGTATAATGGCAAAGTACTGAAACCAAAGGCAAAGTACGTGTTTGGACCTGATCAAATAAAGCATGTATGTCAATGGTTGAGACAATTAAGATTTCCAGATAGATATGTCTCTAACATTGCTCGGGCTGTGAAGATTGACGATGGACAGTTATATGGGTTAAAGAGTCATAATTGCCATATCTTTATGCAACTATTGATACCCATAGCATTCCATGATATGTTAGACAAACCTATATGGGGGGTATTGTCTAAGTTGAGTGGATTTTTTAGAACAATGTGCGCATCGAAAGTCGTAGTCTCTAATGTAAAGAATCTCAAGAACTCTGTTATCACCACTGTTTGTCTGCTAGAAAAGATTTTTCCGCCATCATTTTTCTATGTTGTGAAACATTTGATCATCCATTTGCCATATGAACTAAGGGTTGGTAGCCCTGTGCAATATCGGTGGATGTACCCATTTGAAAGGTATGTGTTTTCTTATATTTGTCTTTTCAATGACAGATATTTCAAATCTGAAATGTATATTTTTGACAGATGCATGTTTGACCTCAAAAAAAAGGTTCGTAATAAAGCAAGAGTAGAAGGCTCTATTTGTGAGGCGTACACTTTAGAAGAGATTTCAAATTTCTCATCTATGTACATTGAACCTCAAATTCCAACATGTTACACATGCTCGCCTCGTAACGATGATGGAGAACAAGTAACTGTAGTTGACAAGCTGTCGATATTTCAACCACTTGGGCATGCATTTGGTAGTTGTCGATCAAGGCTCTTGACAGATCAAGAGTAAGATGTAGCACACATCTATATTCTTTTTAATTTCTCAGCGATCGACTCATACATTGAGTAAGTATATGTAGACGCAACACAATTATAAATCATTTTATGTTCTATACGTGCATACATGGTTTGGTAATATAAGTATTTATGGTTTGCAGACGATTTGATCTAGAGTTGCGAAGAGAAGTTTCACATCTCACTGATGCAGAAGTACAAAAAGAACGTGAAACTAAGTTTGTGGAGTGGTTGAAACAGTTGGCAAGGACGCTAATATAAATTGTGTACTTGTAAACAACACTAAGTTACTTAATTAGTCATGATCACAATCATTGTTTATGTTTGTGCGTAGGTCCGCCATGGTGATGTTAAAGATCAAGGAATATGTGATTTAGAAAATGGTCTGACCAAAGTTGTGCAATGTTACAATGAGTATATCGTAAATGGTTATTGATTCCATACAAAAGATTACGGTATAAACAAATCAACGATGAATAGTGGCGTGTGTGTCAAGGGTAGCAGCTACGGTGAAAATGAACATGATTACTACGGTGTTATAGAGGAAATAATAGAGTTGACTTACTTAGGCATAAATAATATGGTAACTTTATTCAAGTGTCATTGGTTTGATCCAACTGCAACAAGACTCGACAAATCCTCAAGCATTATAGAGGTGAATCATAAATCAAGGTTTGTAGCATATGAACCATTCATATTAGCCTCGCAAGCTCAACAAGTTTATTATACTTCATATCCGAGTACAAAAAAGTCAGATAGAAATGAATGGTGGGCAGTTTGCAAGGTGAAGTTCAAACTATACCCTGAGTATGATCAATTATAGGAAGACAAGTTAGTTGAAGACAGTGATTACTATCAATCAGATGATATCTATGACTTCTCTTATGGTCACGATGTTACGCATGATATGCATGTCATATCTCCATTGGCCGATGAAACATTCATAGAAGAATGTGATCCAAATGATATACCAAGTGGATGGGCAAACAATGAAGAAGAAGAAGAAGAGGAGGAAGAAAAAGAAGAAGAATATGAAAGTCAAACAAGTGATGAGAAAGAATTCTCAAGCTAGTGAGCAAAATCTTGTAATACAAACCTCTATTTGAATGTATTGCAATACTTGTTGTGAATGATTTGAATGTATTGTAATACTTGATGCGAATGATTTGAATGTATTGCAATACTTGATGTGAATGATTTGAATTATTTGAATGTATTGTAATACTTGATGTGAATCATTTGAATGTATTGCAATACTTGATGTGAATGATTTGAATGTATTGTAATACTTGATGTAAATGATTTGAATGTATTGCAATACTTGATGTGAATGATTTGAATTATTTGAATATATCGTAATACTTGATGTGAATCAGTTTAATGTATTATAATACTTGATGCGAATGATTTGAATGTATTGTAATACTTGATGCGAATTATTTGAATATATTGCAATACTTGATGTGAATGATTTGAATTATTTGAATGTATTGTAATACTTGATGTGTATTTGAATGTTGGATACCAAAGAAGGCGAGAAGGATATTTATAGGCTTGCAAAGATGAGAGATAGGAAATCGAAGGATTTGGGTATGGTTAGATGTATCAAAGATGAAACGCAAAGGGTTTTAGTCAAAGATGAGGAGATTAAGGAGAGATGGAAAGATTATTTTGATAAGCTATTTAATGATAGTCATGCTCAAGATCTTGGAGACTTCTCCATTCCTTTTCATGAGATAAATCGTGACTTCATGCGCAAGATTCAAAAGAAAGAAATTGCAGAGGCTTTGAAGAAAATGAAATCAAGAAGGGCAGTTGGCCCAGATGGTATACCTATCGAGGCTTGGAAATGCTTGGGAGAGAAAGGTTTAGAATGGTTGACAAATCTTTTTAACAAGATTTGACGGACAAATAAGATGCCTAATGAGTGGAGGAAGAGTACTTTGGTGCCTCTATATAAGAATAAGGGTGATATACAAGATTGCACAAACTATCGTGGTATAAAACTCATGAGTCATACTATGAAACTTTGGGAGAGTGTGATTGAGTCTAGGTTGAGGAAGGTTGTCATGATATCGGAGAATCAATTTGGTTTTATGCCTGGAAGATCAACTATGGAAGCTGTACATCTTCTTAGACAACTTATTGAGAGAAATAAAGAGAGGAACAAAGATTTGCATATGGTTTTTATTGATTTGGAGAAGGCTTACGATAGAGTACCTAGAGACGTTCTCTGGTGGACAATGTTGAAGAAAGGTGTTTCTCTAAGTAAATTAGTATAATTAAAGATATGTATAAAGGAGTAGTAACCAATGTCCGCACTTGTGGAGGGGTGACAACCAATTTTCCTATAACGGTTGGGTTACATCAAGGATCTGCTTTAAGCCCTTTCCTATTTGCTATAGTGATGGATGAACTTACGAGATCAATTCAAGAAAATGTGCCGTGGTGTATGTTGTTTGCTGATGATGTTGTTTTAATTGATAAGTCTAGAGTTGGGGTTAATGCTAAGTTAGAATTATGGAGACAAACATTGGAAGCAAGAGGTTTTAAGTTGAGTAAGAGTAAGACTGAATATATGGAATGTCGGTTTAGTAAGCAACGAAGTAGTGATGGGAGTGTAGTGAAGCTTGGTGAGCAAGATATACCGGTGAATGATTATTTCAAATATTTGGGATCCATCATTCAAAAGTATGGAGAAATTGATGGAGATGTAAATCATAGGATAAAGGTTGGGTGGATGAAATGGAAAAGTGCTACTGGAGTGTTGTGCGATCGTAGAATGCCATTGCGGTTGAAGGGAAAGTTTTATAGGACGACTATTAGACCCGCTTTACTATATGGTACGGAATGTTGGGCTGCCAAGAGACATCATATTCAAAAAATGAGTGTAGCTGAGATGCGGATGCTTAGATGGATGTGTGGAAATACAATAAAAGATAAGATTCGGAACGAAGAGATACGTAAGAAGGTAGGTGTTGCACCCATTGAAAATAAGATGCGAGAGAATCATTTACGGTGGTTTGGACATATTCGGCGAAGGCCTAATGATGCTCCAGTTAGAAGGTTGGAGAAATGGGAAAATATATTAGTTAAAAGAGGTCGGGGTAGGCCTAGGAAGACTTGGATGGAGATGATAGGAAAGGATATGAATGCTTTGAACCTCACCGAGGACATGGCGTTGGATAGAAATGATTGGAGGAAAAGGATTCATGTGGAAGACCCAAAATGAATTTCTTTTTTGGTTCATATCGCTGACCCCAATTGTTTTGGGATGAAGGCGTAGTTGTTGTTGTTGTTGTTGTATTGTATGCCATTTTTTATTTGTTAGAATCTGGTTCATGGAGCGTACAGTGGTCGTTCATCCAATAGTAGTCAGGCCCAGCCTTCATCTTCACGGGCTCCTGTGATAGGTATATCATTTAACTAATTAGATACTTGATTAGTTGAAATGCGCATTCTGAGAATTTGTAACGTATTTTTTTACAGATGATGTTTCGCTTGTACATGACCCACCTACACCAGTTGATCACACAAGTCAGTAGCCAACATAGGATGCATGGTTTTTTCAGTCTGGCACAAGAAGACTCATTCGAATAGTGTATATCGATAATCGACCGTAAGTATTTTATTTTCACTTATTACATATCTTATAAATATTTTATATTGATATTTATTGTGTAGCAATTCATGTGCAACACGAGGTTTGAGCCACAAGAAGTAGTACGCGAGATTAGGAATTCATTTCTTCAACATTTAGCAGGACCGGTCGCTCAATGGAAAGAGTATCCAAAAGTGGTGATAGACAGATTGTGGTTCTCATTCACGGTATACAGTTGTTTGTCATAGTTAATGTGTTTCATATTTAATTTTTTTTTATAGTCATGTCTACTAACTTTTGAAAATATATATAGGCTTCGAATTGCTTCACGATTACGGCGGAGGAACCTGATGCAAGGAAGGTGTGGCGGAAGGTGGTTGTCAATCGATTTGCAGACATGCTGCACAATATGAAGACTGCAGAAAAAAAGCATATGGCAGAATAGATGATCCACTACAGTGGAAGGGCCATGGCCCTATTACTATCAGGAGAGATTATTGGGAGGGAATGTGCGACAAGTGGGCAGGGGATACATTTCGAAATCACTCTGCGAAGGCTGCACAAAATTGAGCGAAAATGCTCGAAGCCCATCTATACACAGGTGGATCTAAGACTTTTGAGAGCCACCTAAAAAAAATGGTAACTCATCAATATATAATATTAATTTTATAAGTATTGTTGCAAACCTATTAACTAAATCTTTTATCATTTAACTTCGCAGGAAGCAGAAAAATGAGGCATTGTACCATATAAGGATGTGTTTGTTGAAACACATAAACGGAAGACCATGGGAGACTTTGTATCAAAGGAGGCGAGAATGACAACGATATGTATTTATTCTATTAATAATCATTGTAATATACAAGTTATCATAAACATTGTAATTCTTAATTATTAATGTATACTGTAAACATTATTTTATAGGAGGCATATAAGCAACAGATGGTAGAGCGATATAGAGATGACTCTACTCAACATCCATCATTTGATCCTGCAGTATGGGTGACTGCAGCAGGTGAACCCAAAAAGGGTCGTGTGTTTGGGTTTGGAAGTAATATGAACATCTCACCTGTCATTGCTTCCTCCAGTCACGGCTCACAGACTTCTGTCGTCGACATAAGCTCCAAGCAGCATCCTATTTTTTCCGGTGATGTTATACGCTAGATCGTTAAGGACACAATGTGTGACTACTTCCATGAAACCATCATTGACGTTCTCTGATCTGAGCTCAACAGTTTTTTGTTGAACAGGGGAATTTCGATTGCAGGTGCCTCTCAGGTATGAAAGTTTCATGCAATATATTGTTTGTCGTTAGATTTCATGTAACCTTGATTGCCTTAACTTAGGTGCATTGGATATAATTTATTTCAGTATATTTTGTTTATCAGTACTGACCTTTTATATAATAGTTTAGTATAATATTTTTACTGCCTTAGAACACATATGAGCATGATAGAATCACATATGCAGCTTTTTGCCTGCCTTAGAGCACATATGAGCATGGCAGAATCACGTATAGAGTTTTTCTGAATGCTTTAGAACACATATGAGCATGATATAATCACATATAGAGTTTTTTTACTGTCTTAGAACACATATCATTCATGATAGAATCACATATAGAGTTTTTGCCTGCCTTAGAGCACATATCATTCATCATAGAATCACATATAGAGTTTTTTGCCTGCCTTAGAGCATATATGAGCACGATAGAATCACATATACATTTTTTTACTGCCTTAGAACACATAGTTGCATGCTATAATCACATATTCAGTTTTTTGACTGCCTTAGAACACATATGAGCATGATAGAATCACATATAGAGTTTTTGACTGCCTTAGAACACATATGAGCATGGCAGAATCACATATAGAGTTTTTCTGACTGCCTTAGAACACATATGAGCATGATAGAATCACATATAAAGTTTTTTGCCTGCCTTAGAACACATATGAGCATGATAGAATCACATATAGAGTTTTTTTTACTGTTTTAGAACACATATGAGCATGCTATAATCACATATTCAATTTTTTGACTGCCTTAGAACACATATCAGCATGCTATAATCACATATTCAGTTTTTTGACTGCCTTAGAACACATATGAGCATGATAAAATCACATATACGGCTTTTTGCCTGCCTTAGAGCACATATGAGCATGGTAGAATCACATATAGAGTTTTTCTGACTGCCTTAGAACACATATGAGCAATCTAATCAAATAAACAATGACAATAATGTGAAATTTTAATACATGTACTTTAAAGTGAAATATTATCACAATCTTATCGAGGTGGTTAATAAAACCAAATTCTAAAACATTTTTTCCTTCATTTTGAAGAACTTATTTAGTATGGATAACAAATGATGTTTATCAATTTCTTGCATGTCAGCTACGAAATATAAAATGATTTTATCGAGTGTTTTAGCAAGTTGCTTGTAAATACATAACCTTTGTTTTTGTTCATCGTATTCTTCACATTGGTCTGTGGTGTTGTTCACATGTGTACTCACTGTATTAAAAGATATTAAATCTGAAGAGTTTGAATTTTTCACAAAATAATGGTATTCACCATCTTTAAAAGATGTGACCATTATTATTTTTTTGTGAAACAGTTTGCAAACTATTGCAGTCAGATGATCCAAGTTCTGATTTCCCACTAAACAAAACATATTGATCACATCTATGATGTTGGCAAATGTTGGGTTCATTGACCAGCTCAAGCTCAGTTCCTGCTTGTAATGAGGCAGCTCAAACTCGGCTCAAGCTCATGTTTAGGCTCATTTACCAGTCCTACTTGCGGTTGGAAATTGGTGTTGCGCACAGTTATGCTTGCTAGACGCACACATGCATGCCTGTAGGGCAACTTGTGAATGTCACCAAGTTGACGGGATGTTACAAGTTCGAAACCTACTGGTGGCTTCCTTTGCCCTAAGGTCAAAGCTGGGTGTACTCATGTGATCGTTGCAAAAAAAAAAACTTTTTAGGGAAGAAAAAACTCTTGCAAGGTACACTCCACCTTTTGAAAAGATTTTGAAATAACTCGCCTTCGTTTTTTAAAATACGAGAAAATGGAGAGACTGGGCTCGCTCGTCGGTACGAGGTTCAACTATTCCTGACGCCTTTACCAGGGGTAATTAAACAATGATCGAATTTATGCCTTTAACTTATTCAAATTTGCCTAAGAAAATATTTTAAGTCCTAAAAATGCATAGAGAATCATGCTTGTGTTATGATTTTGAACTTGAAAATATGTATGTTTTTTAAAGTATTTCAGAAATTTAGGTTTTCCAAGTGATTTTGAAATGGATTTGAAAACATCCTTTAGGAAACGATTTTGAGATTGAAAATTGAATTTGAACTCATACTTGAAATTGAATCTGACTTTTGGACTTTGAGTTTCAATTTGAAATTAAAAAATAGATTTGAAAGTGAAATTTGAAGTTTGAATTGAGATTAAAATCTAAGGTTTGAATTTTAAAAGTCGGAATTGAAAAATAGAATTGAAGGAAAAAGTTGGAATTTTAAAATTTGGAATTTGAAATTAATTCAAAATCAGGATTTAGATTAAAAATTAAAATCGAATTTGAGATTGAATTTTGAAATTAGAATTGAATTTAGAAATCGAATTTGGAATTTAAAATTGAATTTACAATTTAAAATTGAAATTAAAAATCAGAAATTGAAATTTAATTTTGAATTGAAAATGAAGAATTGAAATTTGAAATTGAAAATGTAATTGAATTTGAAAGTTAATTGAAAACCGAAATTGAAGAATGAAATTGGTATTTGGAATTTGAAATTCAAATTTATTTTGAATTTTGGAATTAAAATCAAAATTGAGAATTGAAATGAAATTAAAAATTAAAATTGAAATTTGAAAATGGAAAGTTAAAATTCATATTTGAAATTGAAATGGAAAATAAAAATCGAATTTTGGAATTTGAAAAAATAAAATTAATACTTGAAAGTGAAATTGGATTTAAGAATTTAAGAATTGAGACTTATTTTAAAAATTGTTTGAAGATAAATTGAAAGTAACTCAAAAAAACTATTTTGAAAAATGCTTGAAATTTGAAAATAATTTCAAAAATGTTTTGAATTTATAAATGATTTTAATTTAGGAAATGAAATCAAAAATTAATTTTGAATTAGAGAATAAAATCAAAAATGACTTTGAGTTTTGAAATGAAATTTGTTTTTGAAAATTATTTCGAAAATCACTTAGAAATTTGAAAATAACTTGAATAATTTAAAAAAAATGATGCAATTCTATCTTAAATGATGAATATGCTATTTTTGAAAATTATGTAAATTTTAAAGAGAATTTTATACTTTTATAGAATTAAAATAAGATTAATTTCCATATATTCATGACTATGACCATAAATATACTTTGAATTAATCTTTATTAAAATTCTAATAAAGAAAGAAAATATATTTTGTGCTTTTATAGAAATAAAACAAGATTAATTTTTAATATATTCATGACTATGGCCACAAATATACTTTGAATTAATCTTTATTAAAATTCTAATAAAGGAAGAAAAGAACTAATTTTGAAAATTGATGATTTTTGAAAAAGAACTAAGAGTGTAGGTCTGTTTTTTTTATTTAATAAAAATTAAGAATTCTAAGTATTATTTGTATTCCGACTATGGTCGTAAATACGAACTTTACTTAGCTTTATTTATCCTTTATTAAAATGGTGCATGTGTCATTCATGTTTTTCATAGTGTATTTAAAAATAAAAATAATAATAAAATATAACAAATTAATATAAAATTTAAAATTAATCCATGTTCATTCATTCTAAACTAAGCATAAAGTAAATTTCTCATAATTAATGGAATTATTACAACCCTTAAATTAATTACAATAATTAAAAAATAAAAATAAAATTATTTCAAAATGAGAAAATATGTTAGAAATGAATGTAGGCATTTATGGATTTTCTTAATTATTAAATAAATTGAAGAAAAATCAAAATTAGCCTTTTATGCCCCAAAAAATTAAGGAAAAAATTAAATACAAATGATGCATGGCCTTTGCAAAAGCATTTTGAAATATGTTTTTAGAGTTTCAAATTTTCGAAATTGGGGTTTGAAACATGTAAATTTATTTTAAAAACTTGAAAAAAATGAATTTAGCTTTGAAATTGAGTTTTTTTTTTAAATATATTGAAGGTGATTGAAATAAAAGGCAAATAAAACTCTAAAATTTATTTAAAATGAAGTTAAGGCATTCCAAGTTGATAAAAGATATTTTTAATTCGTGAAATACATGAATTATGTTTGAAATTTTAATTTAAAAGTGTTAAAATGACCAATTTAACTTTATTTTAACAAAACAATGCCTTTTACAAAAATGGTTTTGAAAAATGCAATGGATGAAGGGTCAAATGACCATAGAAATTTATCAAATTTGATATGGAGACTCTTAACAAGTTTAAAAACATTCTACAATTGAAAAATGTAAGAAAAAAATAGAGAAATACCTGAATTTGGGTTTTTAATTCAATCAAAACAAGATTTTTCAAAATGAGGATATACAAGTAGACCCTATTAGAGTATTTTGGGTGAATGAAGTCCTAAAATGACTCAAATTGAGCTGAAAATGAGTTTAGAGATTAAAAACACATCAAGAAAACATTTTCTTTTCATAGAACTTTAAAATCATTTTTAAAACTTGAAATATGACTAAACCATTAGAAAAATAATTTTAGAGATAGGAAATTGGGTTTTAGCAAATAAGTTTTTGTAATTTTAGTGTTTTAGAGACTAAACCGACTCAAATTCTTCCAACTTTATAAGAAAAGTTGTTCAATTTAACCAAGAAACAACTCTAATTTACAAAAATAAAAAATCAATCCTGATTTGGAAATGGTGACTTCGAAAAGTTACTGTTCCATCTAAGAAAATGGTCATGTTATAGAACTTGAAGTTCTGTAACTAGTTTTGGTTTTTTGCATAATTAGAATATCAAATTAATATGAAAATTTATAAAATTTAACATGGATATACTAGACACAAAATGGAAGAAAACTTTTTTTACAAATTTTGAAAATGAGTTCTCATTAGAGAGAGCTAATCTAAACAAGTTGAGAGAAAATTTAAGCAATGCTTAATAAGGCAAAATGATAAGGTTCTGATTTTCAATCAAAATCAAACATGAAAAACCCTTATAAGTTGATGAAAATTTGTAAAGATAAACTGGACATGCAGATTAAAAATATTCATTTTACAAATCTAAAAAATAATCTTCCATTAGGGAGATTCAATCCAAACAAGTCGAGTCAAAACCTGTTAAAAGCCTTTCAAAGAAATTCGATAGGATTTTGGTTTTTTATCCGAATGACAGACGAAAAAGAAATAAAAATTTATAAAAATTGGCATGCATAAACTAGACATTCTAAGAAAGAAACTCTTTTTTACAGATCTGAAAAATGATCTCCCATTGGAGAGATATGAATACAATAAATCGATTTTGTGTCTAAGCAATACTTGGGATTGCAAACATATAGAGTTTTAACTTAAAATACAGAATAAATAAAAATTCTCCATAGAAATTGCTGAAAATTTATAGAAATGAACTAGACATTCATATGAAGAAAATCCCATTTTACAGATCTCAAAAATGATCTCCCATTAGGGAGATATGACTCTAACAAAAGAGACTAAAAACATGACTATTAAAATGACACAATATAACAGGGTCATGGTTTTTGACCAAAATCAGGCATGAAAACACCATTAGAGAGAAATTGATAAAAATTAGCATGAAAAAACTAGATTCAATGCTGAAGATATCTTTTTTTACAGATTGGATAGATTGTGCCTAGTTAGGGAGAAATCACTCTGGCAAGTTGGTCCAATTTTAAAAAAAAAAATCGGGCGGCCCAGAATGACAGGGTCTGAATCCCAATTTTTTTGGTGGATCAAACCAACTCAAAATGATCTAATTTTTAGTGAAGATCCTGAAAACATATAAAAAAAGATGCAGTAAAAAAATTAGATTAAAATGATGCCTAATTATATACGAATTGATGAAATAAAAAATAGACCAGAATGAAAAATATCATCTAAACATGATTAAATGGAATAGAACCTCATTAATGAATTGATCTAATGATCAAGCATGAGATCTATCATTTTAAATCATGGATGATGATGAAAATAATGTAAAAATAAAATTAACGCATCTAAAAAAAAATTGAAAGCATTGGGGCATAAATTAAAATCGATTTAGTTCATTGAATATGAAATTTGATCTATAGAAGATCAAATCTCATAATTCTAAATGGCTAGAATGAAAATGCATAAAGTAAATAGCAATTTGATTGGATCAAAAGGCATAAAAGCAAGATTAATACAACAATAATATAAATTTACATTGCTATTCATGGAATTAGAAAGAAATTGAAAAAAAGAAAGAAAGGAAAATTCAAAAATTATGAAAATAAAGAAAAGAAAAGAAAAACAAAAGAAATCAAAATTTAGGGAAAGAGGAGGCCTACCTTGGGTTGAAGAGGGAGAAGGATGGCTGGAGATCCTTGGGTTTGGCGCCACTTTGAGAGAGCAAGGGAGTGAGGGATTCCAACTTGAGAAAATCCCCCCCCCCTAGGGGGGGATATTTATGGTTGAAATTAGGGGCATTTTGGGTATTGAAAATTGAAGATATTTTAATCCCTAGGACTGAGGTGGCAAGAGAGGCTCACATGGGGGGGGGGGGGGGGCGTCAACCCTATATGGGTATTTTAAGATTTTTTAAATGGGTATTTTAGGTGTTTTGTAAAAATAATGACATGTGGCACCACTTTGCAAGTGGTGTCCATGTGTGTTTTTAAAAGCAAAAGAGATTTTGAAAACAACCTTTAAAAATAAGGGTTTTTAAACTACAAAAAAGTTTTAAAATGAAAAACAATTTCAAAAATTAAAAATGACAAGTGGTGTCCTCTTTAGAAAATGTATTTTTTTTTTTAACTAAAAAAAAATGAGAGATTTGAAAATAAAAGAGGAATAAAATGGTGGAAAATAAAAGGGATTTGGATTTTAAAGATAATGGATCTCAATTGGATCTGAGATCCATTTAGATTTTTTTTTTGAAATCCAAATTGAATTAAAATCGGATCCAGATTAAATTTTGAGAAATTTTGTAAAAATATTGAATTTAGATTTAAAATTCAAAGATTATTTTTGAAATTGGGATAAAAATTAGATTTTGAATTTGAAGTCCAAGAATTGATTTTGAATAAAAATTGGATTTTAAATTTGGATTTGGATCCATTTTGATATTTCAAAATTCAGATTGAATTATGAATTGGATCCAGGGTATTTTTCAAAAAAAAATTACAAAATGATGTATTTGATTTTGAAATTAGAGAATTGATTTTGAAATTAGGGTAAAAATTGAATTTTAAAAAGGATCTAGATTTGAGGTTTTAAATAAAAATTGGATTTGGATCTCGATTGAAGGAAATTTATCTGAAATGGCAATCGAGCCCTGAATATAGATTTCTGAAAATTGAAATGAAAACCCAAATTCATAATAAAAAATAGGATTTGAATTTGGATCTTGGATCCAACTCAAAGAATGGAATTTGGATCTTGTATCTGGATCAGAATCCAAGAAGTGAAATTGGATCTCAGATGTTAGATGAATCTGAGTTCAGAAATTGATTCAGTTATCCTTCTGAACTGATCAGAAGGTGAATCCAGATGGATCCGAAATGATTAATTAGATTATGGATATCTGATGGGATATTCCAGGTTCAATGAATAAATTAGACTCTGAATATGGATTATAGAGTAAATCAGACGAAAAATTCAGGTGTGGGATGAAAATTGGATACCAGATCTAGTATTGGATCCGCTATCTGAACTGAAATAGATTGGATCTTGGATATTGATAAGATGTCAGATGAAGAAATTGATCCGAGTTTGAATCAAGATTTATCTCAGTTTAGAAAATTGATAGAAACAATGTCCTGAGTAAATTTTTATTCTTTTGTTTTTGCCCTGTAGGGGCGAAAACATGGTACTAGACTAGTCTGAACTAATTTGAACTAGACAGGGTTAAAATGAACTGAATCAGAAGTTAGTTATACTTAGGTGAACCAAATTCGAAACTAGAACACTAACTCAACTGACTGAAGCTAGCTCAATTTGGACTGAATTGAGCTCAAATGAGCTTAAATAACGAAGGTTCAAGTGTAAAAAAAGTAACTTTGAACTGGAATTGGACCATTCAAACTCTTGATGAACTCAAATTAGACTCCTAAAGATAAGATCTACTGGATTTGGCTGACTCGAGGACAGTTGAATGAAATTTGAGCTAAAAATAAGCTCATTTTGCCTGAAATGAGCTAAATTTAGCCAAAATGAACTGACATTACTCATCATGAGCTCAAGGGAGCTAAAAATGTCAGACATTCTAACTTTTTTGAACTTAAGTTGAGCTGGACTAAGTCTCACAGACGAAGGGCTAAGGGTGACTAAGAGGTAAAATGGTAATTTTATTGACAAAATGAGAGTGCACTGATCTCTAAACCAGGATGAACCTAAGGGTAAGACTCAATACGGCCCTGCAGGTTACAACTGACTCCCCAGTGAACAGAGGAAACTCAAGGGTTTTACCAACCAGAGGCCAGCCAAAGTGTGATCAGTGATGGGTGGGTTTTTCTCTTAGACTATAAAACACACACACACATGCACATGATTTTGAATGTTTTTACATGGCTTGTAAGACACTGGTATAAGGGAATGAAAAGCTAAGTGATAATATGGAAATAGAGGAAGGAATGCAAGCTGAACATGCTTTAGAGTGACATACTAAAGAGAAATAGGTACACTTGTTTGGCTACCTGCCCCCAATTTTGAAAGCCAAGGAGCCACATTTTTCAAATAGCATTTTCATGGCATGTGTTTTTACATGCCTTCAAAGCTCTAATAATCATAGGTTTGAAGCCTAAAAAAATAGAAAGGAAAGCAGTAAAGATTTAGAGGGAAGCAGTAAGAGGTGACATGAAGAATTCTAAGCTGATTATATATGTAGCTCGAGATAGGAAGAAATGAAGAAATAAAACTTGTAAAGTTGACTCCATATACTTAGAATAAGGCTTGAGGATGATGACTGAAGTTGGGTGTACTCCTTTGTAGGCAAGAGGAACCTGTAGTTTCATACAAATGGACTCAATGATCAAGGGTTTTTTCCTTGGTAATCACACACACACACACACACACACACACACACTGGTGTGCTTAATAAATGCCAAAAATGTGACAAACAGGCAAAATTGTCAAAATAAGAGTTCAGCTAATTAATTTACCTCCGTGGGAGCCAAAATAACCATGTTTTCTGTTTGGTGTTTTTTTTGGATTTTGTAATATGATTTGCATAAACTTTTATTTAGGGCGTGTATGATTAACTCAGTTCTCAGACTCGAGGATTGGGTCTGGTGTGGGGCCCATTCTAGATCCTGATCAGTTTTGCAAATGGAGGATCTGATCTCAGATCCAAGATCCTCAAAACACAAAGATCTGAAGCCCGATCACCCAAATAGAAAGGCTTGTGCCATGAGCAATGCTACTCCAAGTTGCAGTGGACGTATGTCACAGTGTCCCCATCCTCAGTGACATGAGCGGCATGCTCTGACACGTGAACACACACCGACATGTATGGATAATATTATTATTATTATTTTAATATTTTTTTATGTTTTAATGAAATTATATTTTTTAAGCATTAAAATATCACGAAATATTTTAAATTATTAAAAAAGTAAAAAATTATACACCCCTCGTGCCCTATTTTCCAAAAAAAATAAAATTCAAACTTGCAAGTCGTACCCCCTCAGGAATTCTCGTGTCCATGTGTCTTTGTGACAGCAGTGGACAGTTAAAGTTTTGCTTTTGAATGTGACATTGAGATGCCATGTCCATGACTTTCAAGCACCAAAACCAAATGATTACATGCATGCCTCCATGAAATTCTTGCTTTTTCTTTCTGTTCTTTTCTTTTTCATTTTTGGAATTATAAATCGATGAAATTCCTCTCTCTCTCTCTCTCTCTCTCTCTCTCTCCAAAAATTTGTGTCGTATATATGGTAATCTGGCATTACATTGAACATTTTAGGCCTGTTGAGTTGGCTTGAAATGCAAACCTTGCCATGATTAATCTAAGAGCCTAAAAAGTTTAGGGGTTGAATGAGATAGATGAATGATTAGGTCGCACTGTCATAACCAAGGGATCTCAGGTTCTAATCCCACCGGAGTTATTCCCCAACTTGACAGCAAAAACGAGAACCTAAAAAGTTTCACGTAGGTACAGCTATTACTCCATGCAAGACTGTGAATTAATATGTATATCCCACTTTGCATTGGAAGATCAAAGAGGTAATAAGTATCATGGAATCTCTATTTCCCTTGACAGTATGAAACAAACATAAGAATTCTGATAATGTGTGGTTGGTGATGGATTTTACCAACCTGTGGATTATACAAAAAAAAAAAAGGAATTCTGACACCAAAGACCAGCCACAAATCTGTTTCTATCTAATACTGGAATGCTATTGGATCAAATGACAGACATTTACACGGAGCTCTTCTGTTTTTCTTTTTTCTACCTTGGTTATATATTTGGAGAACCCATCAGTCATATGCATGACAAAAACATGAACAATAGCACAATTTAATTACAAAGAGAATGGAAAGTAAAAGGCAGTCTAATAGCAAACAAAATCAACTTTGTTTACTAACCAACAATGGTCATTTGTTTAGAGGATCACGTCAGAGGCAACTCTGACGGTAACACCATCAGAGGCGCCTTCGATGTCATTCATCTTAAAAATGAATGACACCCATCAAAACAATGAACAAGCTCATTGTGAGCTGTTCATTTTAAACCATTCCGATGCCATTCATCCGAAATACGAATGGCATCAGAAAAAAGAGTGAGGCTCATCCAAGTGATGGGCATCTCATTCATACAGGTTTTGGATGTCGTTCATCTGAAGATCAACGGCATCAAACTATGACCTGATCCCATCTCATTTGTTTAGACGTTCAAGTTGATTTGAAGCAGAAGGCTTCTTTTCCTTCGCCGAGGTTCCACCTCTGACTCGGATCCATAAGTCTAAACAGACCATGACTTGATACTAACGAGACCCACCAAGTGCACCTGATAGGGTGAAACTTACGACAATCTGGTCTATGAACTTTACTTGCACAACCCAATATCAAATTTAATTTACACGCAACTTTAGCCAGGTAAAAAACCATAGTTATCAGGTTAAAAATTGGATGTGAGAAGCAATGACAAAGAGTGAACAGAGAATCCAGTATCCTAGAATGCTTTAATGGGTAAGGAATGAAGTGTTCATGATTCATGAAGCATAACAAGCTAGTAAGTAGCATTAAAAATTAAAAAATAAAAAATAAAACCTTTGTCTTCATTTAATCACATTTTCTACGGGAATATTATTTGCTACATTCGTGGCTAAGAACCCCTAGTTGGAACTCATATGTAGAGGTTTTGACAAAAGCTGACCTCATGGATGTGTTCAGCATGGTTACAGCAGTAAGAATCAATCCTTTGATCGTATTTGTTCGACATGAAAATATGACTTTTTTGAGGGTTGAAAAATCAGTACATTGTAGGCCGTTTATTTTTCAGGCTCAGGTTCATTATGTTCATTATGTTCACAACCTCACATTTTCTAATCGACTAGACACGATTGCAGCCTTAGAATAAGCAACCAGCATTCTGCACATATTGACACAAGCTAGCATCACACACATCATCATCCAGTGGACAGACAATCTTGAAAGTAATTTGACTAAGAGCTCCTAGATAAATATTCTTAATTGAGACACCATCCTTCCAAGGAATCTGTGATGCAGATCTTAACACCAGGAACAGCACATGGGTCAGCTATCCTAGGACAGAAATGCCCTCAAGAGTCCTTTAGAAACAGCTGCTCTCTCAGATGACCAAATATAGTGGGTGTGGAATATCATATCCAAACATAAGCAAGAAAATAACAGCATTTTCTTCAGGAACAGGAAGATCAACATGGTGCAATCAAAGCACACAGAGTACCTGCTTATTCACATTCCCTACTAATTCTACATGGCTTCTAGCAGTAACCTTTGTAAAGCCACCGAAAACAGCAACTAGATGAGTTCGATAACATTTTTAACTTATATCAAAGCATGCTTTAGTAACAGGAATCTAATTAAAACCCTCAAGATGCATTCATATAGTACTTTCACCAAATGATATAAATTAGTCATTGAAATATAAAGCCCAGACAAACCTTGGGACATCTGCAACAGTACACCTTAAAGTTTACTGAGAAAGAAAACTCCAAAGCCTCGAAGTTCCAACCAAACTCTACAAGCTAGCAAGACAAGTTCATCCCCACATATCTTGCTACTGAAGTAATCCATCATGCAGAGAGAACTGACGTAAAACAGCTAGACCTGATGGAATACTCGGATTACACAAATATATAACATTTTGTGCCACCTAAGAACTACCTGCTTTCAATGCATGGGAGGAGCACGAGGCCTCACTGGTGTCTTAGATGGGCTCACCCTGCACAGAATTCCGGATAGCAATCAAAGAAAATTAGAAAGGATTTGCACGGACCTCCAGATAGATCCATGATAGATAGAAGTTTTTATTTGAGTAGAAGCATAAAATGAGGTGTATTAATACCTTATAGGTAAGGAGCCCAAAATGACACCGCTACAGTTCAATGCATTAATAGCACTTTCAGCCTGAAAGAGGAAAATCCCACAAGCCATTAGTCTTTACGAGCTTTGGAAAAACAAATTATGTACAACCACAGTCAGGAAATAGAGGCTCTATGCCATTGATAATCAAATAGATATTCTCCAGATACAATACAGAAAATTTTGTGGGCAAGCATTACGAGGCCTTTTTCAAAATATATGAATGTCAGACTTTTCCTGAATCATTGACATAAGCATGTGGAAGAGATTCAACAAGCTCTCATGAATCTAGTTCGTCATAATGGAATTGCATTACTTGCACATTGTTAAACACTGATGATTCATGAAGATCATTTAATAGCTTTATTTCAAAGGACTGGCCAGAGCACTTTCTGGCAGACTGTGCAGAACAAATCATAATCAAACGTTTCAAAAAGATTACTATGGCTTTCCAGATGTCAGGAAGATGTAAAACTATATTGTTGACAATTATGGGTACACAATGAGACAAGTAGCTCAAGCTCAGCTAGGGCTTGGCTCAAGCTCTTTTCTTTAATAAACAAGCCAAGCTTGAGCCCTTGTTTGAGGCTCGCTTAGCGAAGCCAGCCGAGCTTGAGCTTGAACTTAGGCTTGTTAAATCTCTATAAAGCTCATTTGGACTGTTTTTTCTTTTTTAATAATGTGTGCATTCATATGGTCAACTCATATACTATCTCTGTCGCAAAAAAGACAAAAAAGTCCTATCCTAATGGGTGAGATGTCTTCATTTAAAGAATTGGAAGGCTCAAATCCCACCCCCTCTTTTAAAACAACAGCTTTCAAAAAAAAATATTTTTCATGAAATTACTCCAGCTTGAGCCCAACTGAGCCTAGCTTCAGCTCGCTTGAGCTTTACCCAAGCCAAGTTTGAACAAGGTCATTCAAGCTCGAGCTCAAACATGGATCACATAAAAAAAACCAAGCTTGAACATCAAAGGCTTGAGTCAAGATTGGTGCTTATGTAGCCCTAACAACAATGATGTTGGGATGATGCTTCCAAAAATGACATAAAGGGTGGATGTACGAGCGAAGAAGGGAAATACTGGTAAATTTGGTCTATTGAAAATACATGACCTGCATAATGGGATCAAATTATACTTGCATGCAACTACAGGGAACATGTAGCCTTTCATGGTATGTTACCTTGAAAACAACACTTCGGGACATGGATACGGTCATCTGGAAGTTAGCATGAAGTATGACAACAAAAGTTTCTGAGCACATGTACCCATAAGAGGGAATCAAAATCAATCAGTACGCAGACATAAAGGTGACAAGTGGATCTCAACTTAGGTAATGTGTGAAAGAAGGAAACCCTATCATCGACAGTGAGAGAGAGAGAGAGAGGTATTCCAGAAAAAGGGGGTTCAGTCCATCGTGACTGCCCTCTCATTCTATTAATAATAAAGATGTAAAACACTAGGGTACGAAAATACCCCTTAACAGAGTGTTAATTTACATTATACATGAACTGGGTCTGGACCCGATCCATTACATAAATGGATCGGGTCAGACATACATAATGAGGATAACGATAACTTCTTTTCAGCCTCCCTCAAGTTGTGCATGGTGTTGGACCATGAACAACTTGTTCTTCAGAAACCAAAATCTATCCTTTGTCAACCCTTTAGTGAGGATGTCAGCAACTTGTTCTTCAGTTGGCACATACATAGGCTCAATATCTTTGTCTTCAACCTTTTTCCTAATAAAATGTTGATCTATTTCAATGTGCTTTGCTCGACTATGGTGAATGGGATTGAATGACATGTTGATGGCACTTTGATTGTCACACAACAACAGTGACTGAGCAATCGGTTCTCCCATTTTTGTCAGGAGATGTCTTATCCATGTACCCTCGGCCGTGGCAGTGGCCATCGATCTGTATTCAGCCTCAGTGCTTGATCTAGCAACCGCCTTTTGTTTTCTACTGCTACAGAATACCAAGTTTGGCCCAATGAAGCTGCAATCGTTCGTCTGGATCACCCGCCCAATCAGCATCAGCATAAGTGACGATCTCATGGCCCCCGCCTGGATCTAATTCTTCCTTGTTTTTGTATACCAGCCCATCACCCACTGTACCCTTTAGGTAGTGAAGTATACGTTTGACTGCCTTCATATGTGACACACGAGGTTCATGCATAAACTGGGATACCTGATTAACCGAATATACTATGTCGGGTCTAGTAAAAATCAGGTATTGCAACATGCCAACTAAACTGCGATACTTAGTGGGATCTCCATATATATACCCTTCTTGTGAACTCAATTTCTGATGAATGACACTTGGAGTTGTTAACGGCTTACAATCTGTCATGCTTGCTCTGTCGAGAATGTCCAACGTATATTTGTGTTGAGTAAAGGTAAGTGTATCATTTTTGTTATCAACTTCTACCCCAAGAAAATATCGCAGCTCTCCCAAATCTTTCATCTTAAATCTCTGATTTAATAACTTCTTCACCTGCTCAATGTGACTTTTACAATTCCCTGTGATGATGATGTCATCTACATATATCAACAGAAGAGTAGTAACTCCTTGTTCATTGTGAATAAATAATGAGTGATCCAGAAGAGACCGAGAGAAGCCATGTCGTTGTATTTCTAGAGAAAAACTGTCGAACCAGGAACGGGAAGCTTGTTTCAAACCATAGAGTGCTCTCTTTAATTTGCATACATATTTTTTGGCGTCTCGTTCTGCATATCCAGTGGGTTGTTCCATGTAGACCTCTTCTTTTAAATCCCCGTACAAAAAAGCATTTTTTACATTCAGTTGGCTCAATGTCCATCCATGTTTAATGGCTAGGCTCAACACAATGCGAATGGTCCCCATTTTAACTACAGGACTAAAAGTTTCATCAAAATCTTGGCCTTCCTCTTGTGTGAATCCCTTGGCTACAAGTCGAGCCTTGTACCTTTCGATGCTCTCATCTGGTTTATATTTTATCTTGTACACCCATTTTGACCCAACAACATTTCTGTTCAGTGGTCTAGGTACAATCTCCCATGTCCCACATTCATGTAAGGCCTCCATTTCTTCATTCATTGCTTCTACCCATCTTCTAGAGCTCGCAACTTGATAGAACATGAGAGGCTCATCCTCTTTACTTATGGATGTCAAGAATAACTGAAAATCCAATGAAAAATTTGTATAACTTACCCACCTGTCAAGCGGATGTCGAATCCGTGAGGATCTTCTGATATCCATTTGCTGCGAAACGGATGATCCAGATGGATCCGTATTCGTACAAGGAATGAATGAGGGCTCTTTCTCCCGCCGGGTGTACACAATACCCTTATACCTTGTTGGCTCCAAGTCATATGTGACAGTTTCCTCCGTTTGAGTCTCATTGGCTGAATCCTCATGTGGCTCCTTCTGACTGCAATTTTCTGGATAGTCTACTTTACCATTGGAGAAGAGTTCTGAATTTAACCATGGGTAGTATACCTCAATGTTGGAGCTTGAGTTATCAGTATTCACCATAGTCGAATTAGTATCCTGATCAGCAAAGTTCATTTCATCGAAAATAACATTCCTTGATATTTTGACACGCTTACTCAGGGGATCATAACACCTGTACCCTTTGTAATCTTCTGCATATCCTATAAACCTGCATTTTAAAGCCTTATCTTGGAACTTGTGCCTGAGTGAGTTGTCAATGTGAACATAACAAACAGACCCAAACACACGTAATTCATGATAATCAAGTTGTATGCCCAAAAGAGAGAAGTATGGTGACTTATTTTCTAAGATACTCATGGGCAATCGATTTATCACATGAACTGTGGAGTGGAAGGCCTCAGTCCATAATGATACAGGGAGATTGCTCCCGTGCATCATGCTCATTGCAGTCTCAACAATATGTGATGCTTCCTCTCAGCAATCCCATTTTGTTGAGGTGTATGAGGGCAAGACACCCTTCTCTTTATCCCATTATGTTGAAGAAAATTAACAAAATCACTCGAGGAGAATTCACCTCCTCCATCACACTGGAAATTGAGAATGTTGGTAGAGAAATGATTTTGAACAAAAGAGTGAAATTTCTGGAACAATCCAAAGACTTCTGATTTGTGCTTCATAAAAAATATCCAAGTATAACGTGAGTAACTATCAATGAAAATAAGATAGTATTTACTGCCAGAAAAAGAAGTAATTGGAGCAAGACCCCAGACATCTGAACAAATGACCTCAAATGGCCTTGAAGCTCTTTTATTGATGGAAGCAAAAGGTAAAACACGACTCTTACATAGATGACAACTAGAACATTTTGTATCAACGACTTCGAAACTCAGACTGGACTTAGGAATAAGATTATTCAGGACAAGTTTTTCAATGAAATGGCGACCACAATGGCCAAGACGACTATGCCAAAGTCTTGGCTTATTACTTTCAAAAACAGTAAATATAAAATCAGAATCAAAAACTTGACGTTGGTGAGGCTTCAAGGATGAATAGTTGGAATGAATGGAGGAAGGATCTTCTTGAAAGATGTACATGTTGCCCCATCGTTTTCCTTCAGCGAATGTCCTCCTCGTGCGAAGATCCTTGACATAAACAGAAGAGGGAGTAAATTCAACTGAAGCATTAGCATCATCAACACGTTTTGAGACAGAAACAATGTTCTTTTGAATATTAGGAGCATGGATGACACTTGGAAGTTTAAGAGAGGACTTTGACATGTGTATAATGGCATTTCCAGTACGTGAGATTGCATGATGGGATTCATTTCCTGTGACTATGCTATTTTTTCCAACATAAGGTGTAAGAGTCAAGAGTTTACCTACATCACCTGTAACATGAGTAACTGCTCCGGAGTCGACATACCAAATTCCTTTGTCATTTTGCTTCATATTCAATCCTGCCAAGGCTGCCAACAACAACTCTTTTACTTCTCCATCCTTCCTATTCTCTGCTTGTGGAGCTTTCCCTTTTTTTTTAGGATTGAACCAACAATTTGCTTTAATGTGCCCTTTCTTGTTGCATAGGAAGCAGGTGGGAATGGGTCTTTGTCCCTGGATATTGGGTGTTGGAAGTATGCCACGACCTCCATAGTTATTTCTTCCTTGGCCTCCTTTTCCTCGAAAAGAACTTCCTCGTCCTCGACCATAACTCATTCTCATAGCCAACACATCTTGTGTTCCGGAATTCCCATGAGAGGCTTCAGATGATCCTTTCAGATTCATCTCATATTGCAATAATTTCGCACGAAGATCTTCAAACTTTGGAAGTTCTGGTAAACATAATAAGGTTATCGTCATAACATGATAGTCTGACCCCAATCCACTCAAGGTTTGTTGTACTTTATCTTTTTCACTGACAAGACACCCAACAACGGCCAACTGATCTGTGATGCCTTTCATTTTATTCAGGTATTCCATAATAGACATGGAATCTTTCTTCAGCATTTGAAATTCTCGCTTAAGAAACATAATTCTTGCCTCAGAAATTTGTGAATATGTTTGAACTAACGTATCCCACAGCTCATTTGCCGAACAATCATCAGGAAGAGCAATAAGGACCTGGTATGTTGATTCAGGTGCCGCCACACATGTTACGGGTAATGCGGGTAAGTTATCTCACTTATTGCCTTATTTTGAAAAAGGTAGTATAGTTACGGGAGATGGAACTTATCACTCCATTAGCCATACTGGCAATGCACATATCCCTATGTCAAAGTCCTCACTTCAATTGTCCAATGTCCTTCTTGCTCCTAATATTTAAAAGAACATTGTTTATGTAGCTAAACTTGTTGACGATATGAATTCTTCCGTCGAATTTACTCCCTCTTCTGTTTATGTTATGGATCTACGAACAAAGGAGACGTTCACTAAGGGGGAGCGACAATGAAACATGTACGTCTTCAAGGAGATTCCTTCAGTGTCTTCGCCCTCAGTCTCAGTCCTCCAGTTGAAGTCGTCCAAGCATTCTTCAGTGTCTTCGCCTTCAGAGTCTTTGTTTTTTCCTTCATTGGAAGTTTTTAATTCATCTCATTGTAATAAGCCAGATATTTGGCATAGTCGTTTGGGTCATTGTAGTCGAGGTTTCGTTGAAAATCTTGTATCTGATGGTCTCCTTCCAGAGTCTAGTTTATGTTCATTTTTTTATAATAATAATAAATATTCTTCATGCGAACTCTGCAAAAGCCATGTTCTTCCTTTTCATATTATAAATAAAAGAGCTTCAAATCCATTTGAGATTATTTGTTCCGATGTTTGGGGACCCGCACCTATTCCTTCTCTTTCTGGCAGTCGTTACTATGTTGTCTTTATTGATTCCTATTTCCGTTATACTTGGATATATTTCTTAAAACACAAGCATAAAGCTTTTCAAATATTTCGGGAATTCCATTCGATGGTCAAAACAAAGTTTGCTTGTGATATTGTGCATTTACAATGTGATGGTGGAGGAGAGTATTCATCGAACGAGTTTATTGCCTTTCTTCGAGATAAAGGAATAAGTCGACAGGTTTCTTGCCCTCATACTCCTCAACAAAATGGGGTTGCGGAGAGGAAACACAGGCATATTGTCGAGAGCGCGATGAGCATGTTACATGATAGCAATGTGCACGTTAGTCTCTGGACAGAAGTTTTTCACACATCTGTTCATATCATAAATCGTCTTCCTATGGCACTTTTGGATCGGAAATCTCCCTATTATACTTTATTTGGGCAACATCCCTCTTACGATGAGTTGTGTGTTTTTTGTTGTGTATGTTATGTACATATTGATTCATCTCTGTGAAATAAGTTTCAGGACAAGGTTGTCACGTGCAGATTTGTTGGGTATGCAGATGAATACAAAGGTTATCGATGCTATGACCCTACTACAAAACGTATTAGGACCTCCAGAAATGTTGTTTTTTACGAACAAAATTTTCAGGCCAATGACTCTGCAGCGTTGCCACCTCGAGAATTAGAAGTATATGATCCATGGATGAGCGCAGATCTTTTTGCTAATACAGGAGAAACATGTCAAACAAATTGTCCTTCCTGCGGCTTGAATAGGGAGTTGAATGACTCACAGATGCATGTTGAATTATCTCCAGTTGAGCCACCCCTAGTACAACGTTTCTCTGGACAAATATACACTAGACAGGACAAAGATACAGGGCCGAGGAATGTGGAAAGCATCGCCAATGATTCGGCTCAAAGGCCGTCACGCATTAAGCATCCTATTCAACGATGGGTGAGTTATGAGACCTTCTCCCTTGATTTCCAGTTGTTTATGTCTCAGGATGAACCCACTTGTTTTAATCAAGCTCTTCAATCCCGTCATTGGACTGAAGCTATGAATGAAGAAATGGAAGCTCTTTATGAATGTCAGACTTGGGAAATAGTCCCTCGGCCTGAAAGAAAGAATGTAGTTGGCTCAAAATGGGTTTATAAAATAAAGTATAAGCCTGAAGGAAGTATTGACAGATATAAGGCGCGACTTGTTGCTCGAGGATTCACACAACAATATGGTGAAGACTACGATGAAACTTTTAGTTCAGTAGTCAAAATGGGTATTATTCGTATCATCATATCCCTAGCAGTCGATTAAGGTTGGAGCCTTAGCCAGATGAATGTTAAAAATGCATTTTTGCATAGAACTTTAAAGTAAGAAGTGTATATGGAGCAACCATCGGGCTATGCCGAGAAGGATCCTACTGCCTGGGTGTGCAAACTAAGGAAATCTCTGTATGGGTTGAAACAGGCGTCCCGTTCCTGGTTTGAAAGTTTCTCTATGCAAATTCAGAGTTATGGTTTTAGAAGATGCTCTATGGATCACTCACTCTTTATTTACCAAAAGGCAGACATTGTTATACTTCTTATATATGTTGACGACATTGTGATCACTGGGAGCTCAGATAATCATGTGCAAGACGTGAAACAGTTTTTAATGAAAACTTTCAAGATGAAAGATTTAGGGGAGTTGCGGTACTTTCTTGGTGTGGAAGTTGACAGACAACAAGACACATTGACACTCATGCAACAAAAATACACTCATGACCTTCTGGAAAGAGCCGGGATGACGAATTGCAAACCAGTCAGCACTCCTAGTGTATTACATCAAAGGCTGAGCTCTGAAGATGGTCATCTTTGTGTCAACCCTACAACGTATAGAAGTCTTGTGGGGATGTTAGAGTACTTGACCTTTACCAGACCTGATATAGTTTATGCTGTCAATCAGGTATCCCAGTTTATGCATGCTCCAACGGAGGGTCATATGGAAGCTGTGAAGCGCATTCTACGCTATTTAAAATGAATTATAGGAGACGGACTTGTTTATCGCAAGAACGATAATCTGCATAGAGGACATGAACTCATCACTTATACGGACGCAGATTGGGCAGAGGATCCAGATAAGAGACGATCTGTCTCTGGATATTGTGTATATATTAGGCACAATTTAGTGTCCTGGAGCAGCAGAAAACAAAAGGCAGTGGCACGATCGAGTACAGAGGCTGAATACAGATCGATGGCTGCAGGCATGGCAGAAGCCACATGGATTAGACACTTATTGAGTGATCTTGGGGAGACAATTATTCGATCATTTCTTTTATGTGACAATCAAAGCGCAATAAACATTACATGTAATCCTATCCAGCATAGCAGAACGAAGCACATTGAGATTGATCAACATTTTATATGGCAGAAAGTCGAGATGAAGGAGATAGAACTACATCATGTTCGAACAGAAGATCAAGTGGCAGACCTGTTTACCAAGGGATTAACAGGACGTCAATTTTGGCTATTGAAGAGCAAGTTGTACATGCTCCAAAATCACGTACAACTTGAGGGAGGGTGTTAAAATACAGTTTGTTAAAATATAGTTTGCGTATGGATCTGGATCCAGATCCATACGCATGTTAAATGAAACACATGCTCATATAACCACATTAATGGCATACTTGTAATATCATTGTATATGTTTTACTTTATAATGTTTAGGGTTTTGGAGGTCGAGCAATTGAGTGTCGCCCCAACCATTGTGCATTCCTCTCTCTCTCTCTCTCTCTCTCTCTCTCTCTCTCCTTGTTTCCTGTGGAAGCTGAACCAGATACATATGAAAGCAAATCTGATAAGCTTAGGTTCCGGAACGGTACCCATAATAAAACCCCAAAGTTTCTTTCCTTTGAGATTATTTTCCATTGCCGATGCCCACATCATGTAATTTTTTCCATTGAGCTTGAAGGATAGGTCAATCTTTGCCTCCATGATGTTTTCAAGAAGTGAGAAGAGATCCACAAAATATGAAATACACGAACCACAGCTTTCCTTCAAGAATCGAGTGGCTCTGATACCATGTAATGAGATATTGCGGAAATATAAAGAGTGCTTATAAGCACTTACAACAATGAATAAAGGAGACAATATCACAAGTCCACTAAGGGACAATACAAGCACAAGCCTTTAAGAAGGCAACAATATAAAAAGCCTCTTTTTGAAAAGAGAGAGAGCTCTCAAGAATGAAAAATATACAAGGGGTTCACCCCTATTTATACAAGAGGGAGAGGAGATAAAGGAAGGCCTCAAAAGGAGATCCCAAAAGGGGGCTCCCATGGAGTCGTTGGGAGCCCCCAACGGTCACATTTGTGACCGTTGGGGGCTCCAACAACTCTATGGTTGGAGTCCCTTTTGGTCCTTAAAAAATACAAAAAAGAATTGTGAAAAATAAAAAAGAAAATTACATTTTAACAAAACTCAAAAATAGTTGTTTTCTAAAACAACTATGTGAAATTACAAAAATACCCCTATCGGGTATTGATGTAATATATATATATATATATATATATATATATATATATATATATATGAGGTACATTTTAACACTCCCATGTTGGTCATGTTTTTATTCCTATATCTGATTCAAAGTCTATGTCATTGTCAAATACCTTATATGTTCCCAATATAAAAGAAACTTTTATGTTTCTAAGCTTGTTAATGACATGAATTCCAGCAACATATTTACACCTGATTCTGTTTATGCAAGGGATCTTCTCATGAGGAAGACATTCGTTGAAGGAAAAAGGTGTGAAAATATGTATGTCATCAACGAGAGTCATATCAAGCCCGTGAAGTCGTCGGTAGAAGTCTGCCCCAAATTGAAATTGCTCCATTTGTCATCGTCCTCTTTTATTTATGTTTTCGTTGTTGATGAGTCCAATAAGCCTGAAATATGGCACAGTCGTTTAGCTCATTGTGGTAAACGGTTTGTAGAGCATCTTGGCTCGAATAATTTAATCCCTAAGTCTAGTCTTGGTACTTTTTTTGAAGGTCTCTTATGTCCTAGTTGTCAGGTATCGAAAAGTCATGTATTACCTTTTTTACCATCTGATAATAAAGCTTTCAAGCCTTTTGAAATTATACATTCATATGTTTAGGGGCATGCACCCAAAAATTCATTGTCTGGCAGCAAGTATTAAGTTATATTTACTGACGATCATTCACGTTTCACATGGATCTATTTCATGAAATGTAAATCTGAAGTTTTTAATATCGTCTGTAAATTGCATCGGTTTGTCAAAAATCAGTTCAATCTACCCTGTTAAAATATATGTAACTATATATATATAGATATATATAGATGAAGCTTGCTGCATATATATGTATTAAATCTGGAATTTCAGATGATAAAAAGGTTGACTCCAGAAGTAATTAACGCAAAATTAAGATTGGAGAATGGGATTTTTTATAAGATCTCACACCCTACAGACAACTCATTGGATCTCTCACATATCTGACTATCACCAGACCAGACATCGCTCATGTTGTTCACTCTGCTAGCCGATTTCAGCATGCTCCTACAACTGCGTACATGAGTGTCGTGCTCTGGGCCGTTCGATATATCAAAAACACCATAACTAAAGGGCTATTTTTATCCTTATCTTCTTCTTTGGATTTACTTGCTTATACTGATGCAGATTGGAGAGGTAACCCTAATGATAGAATCTCAACTACTGACTTCTGTGTCTTTTTAGGAAATTCCTTAATTGCTTGAAGATGCAAGAAGCAACAGAAAGTCTCGTTATCCTCAACTGAAGTTGAATACCGAGTTATGGCAACTACTACAATGAAACTTGTTTCGCTTCGAAGCTTTCTCAAAGATATGAGGGTTGACATTACAAGTGCTTCAAAACTATGTTGTGACAACAAAAGTGTCATCTATATTGTCAATAATCACACCTTCCACATATAGAGATAGACTGCCACTATGTTCGTGATGAGTACCTGCAAGGAACAGTTACTCTGCCATATGTCACTTCAGAATATCAGTTAGCGGATTTTTTCACTAAAGCTCTTCCTACTCCCCGCTTCACGTTTCTTCTTGGCAAACTTTTGGTCATCTCCCATAAAGTTTGAGGGGAGTGTTAAAATATATGTACCTATATATATATATAATACCCGATAGGGGTATTATCATCTTTTCACATAGTTGTTTTAGTAAACAACTATTTATTTTCTTTTATTTTTATCTTTATTTTTGTTTTTTGTTTTTTTTTTTTTGTTTTTTGTTTTTTGCTTTTTTATTTTTTATTTTTGTCTCAAAACCCAACCCAAAAAGGGCCCCACATAGAGTCATTGGGGGCTCCCAACGACTCTATGGGAGCCCCCTTTTGGCTCTTCTTTTGAGGCCCATTTTTGGTGTATAAATAGGAGTAAACCCCTTTGTATTCCATAAGCTCTAGAGCTCTCTCTTTCAATAAAGAGTATTTATTTTTAGTTTGTGTCTTTCTCAAGGCTTGTTTATGTTGTCCCATAGTGGACTTGGCTATTATCTCTCTTGTGTATTGGTCCATTGTGAATGCTTTAAGCATTCTTTAGTTTTTAGCATACTTCATTACATACCCATCATTAATTTTCAATGTGATGGAGGTGGAGAGTTCAATTCAAATGAATTCATTGCATATCTAAATCGCACAATTTCATATTCATATACACCTCAACAGAATGGTATTGCTGAAAAAAAAACATCCTCATATTGTAGAGAGTGGGCTGGCAATGATTCATGGAAGTAATATGCCCTTGCATTTATTGACGGAAGCTTTTCACTCTATTATGTTTGTGATAAACAAGCTCCCTATGAGAAAGCTGAAAAATAAGTCATGTTATATGGAAAACATCCAGCTTATAGTTAGTTAAAGGCTTGGGAATGCACATGTTATGTTTGCATAGACAAAGCAACGTGGACTAAGTTTGATGACAGAGCTCGTGTGCGTAGATTTGTGGGGTATGCAGAAAATTATAAGGGATATCGTTGCTATGATCCATCAAGTAAATGCATTTGAACATCTCGAAATATTGTTTTTTATGAAATGTTGTTCAAAAATGTGCCTAGGAACATGAACAATCATGTTGCAATTAAAAAGGCACACCCGAAAATAGAAGAATATCAGCCATGGTTGAATGAACAATTGTTTGCATTACATGAGAATGTATGGCCTCAACATAATGAATCGAGTGGGAATCAGCCAGGAAATCATGTCTAGACAGCTGATCTTGGGAATGACCAGTCTGCTACCGATTTTCAGAGGTATAAGGAAGGTATGGTATACAACAAAAAGGCGATAGCACAAGATGCAAGATCGATTAATGAGAATGCACAGCAAGTCCACAATCAGATACATGAGCTAAGAAGATCAAGCAAGATCCAACATTCTATAGATAGATGGGTAAGTTATGAGAACTTTTCTATAGATCATCAGATGTTTCTAGTTCAGATAAACAAGCATGATGAGCTAAAATCATATGCAAAAGCAGTTAGAAATAAAAGGTGGGTGAAAGCTATGAATGAAGAAATAAAGGTCTTCCATGAATGTCAAACATGAAAAATAGTACCAAGACCTAAAGACAAGAATGGCGTGAGGTCAAAGTGGTAAAAAAACAAGCTAGACAGGTCAATAGAGTGATACAAAGCTAGACTTGTGGTGAAGGGATACACCCAAGAGTCTGAATTGGACTCTGATGAAACATTTAGTCATGTGGTTAAAATGTGTACTATCAAGCTTATATTGTCCCTTGCAGTTGAATATGATTGGCCATTGAATCAACTTGATGTCAAAAATATTTTTCTACATAGAGATGTGAAGGAAGAAGTGTATATAGATGACTCAAATGCATATGTCTATAGGCTAAAAATAGCAATATATGGCCTAAAGTATGCATCAAGGTCCTGGTTTGAAACGTTCTCATTAGAAATCCAGAGATATGGTTTTTGAAGGTCTTCCCTTGATCACTCCTTATTTATTTTCAAGGAAAAGAATATGAAGACATTACTTATTATATATGTTGATGATATTATAATAAGAGGGAATTCTGAACACCACATTGAAGAAACTAAATGTCTACTTGCTAAGAAGTTTCAGATGAAGGATTTGGGGAAACTGAAATATTTTTTGGGTGTTGAAGTGGACAGGAATCGAGATGGCAGTTTAGTCCTGACACAACACAAATACACTATGAATTTGCTGGCCAAAAGAGACATGAAAGAATGTAAGCCCAATTCTACATCAAGTTAGGTGCATCAAAGATTAGGGAATTTAGAGAGAGAGCTTTATAGTGATCCCACCAAATATAGAAGCATAGTAGGTATGCTTCAATACCTAACCTTTACAAGGCCTGACATTGCATATATTGTTAATCATGTCTCACAGTTTATGCATGAGTTAAAGGTGAGTTGCATAGAAGCCACAAAGATAATATTATGATATATAAAGGGTACTATTGGGGACAAATTGATATATAAAAAGATGGGGCGAGAAGATATCTTGATGTTAATGGCATTCTCTAATGCAGATAGGGTTGGTGATCCGGATGAAAGGAGATCTATTTTTGGTTACTGTGTATACATTGGGAGAAATTTAATATCATAGAGCAACAAGAAGCAAAAGAGCAGTTGTTAGATTTAGTACTGAGGCAAGAATATAAAGCGATAGCAGCAATTACATCAAAATTTACATGGATGAGATTCTTGTTATCATAATTGGGAGAAAGATTGTCAAAGACTGTGTTGTTTTGTGACAATCAAAGTGCCATTAAAATATCATTAAATCTGACTCAGCAAGGCAGGACGAAACATATTAAGATGGATCAGCATTTTATCTAGCAAAAGATTGAAGATGGAGAGTTAGAGGCAAAATTTGTGGGCACAGAAAATTAAATAGTTGATTGTTTACAAAAGGATTGACAGCACAAAGATTTTGGTATCTTAAAAACAAGTTGTCCATTATGAAGACCATGTACAACTTGACGGAGGGTATTGGATAGTGTCCAAATCCAGATCACGTCAGACCAAAACCTAAGATCACGTTAGACCTGCATCACGTTAGACCCAGATCCAGATCACGTCAGACCTAGGTCATATATATGTTTAACTGCTTTATTTGTTTGGTTTGGTTTGCCCTTAATTAATGTATATGTTGTGTCTTGTATTAAAAGGGCATTATTGTAATCTGCCATCATGTTTCCTTATTATAAAAGGAGTCTCATAGGACATTCCCACATTGGGAAATGTGAGATATCAGAAATATCTGCCCTAAAACCTCTATTTTTTTCTTTATTCTCTGCGTGAAGAGGATCTGTTTCATATTGGATACAAATAATTTCATATAGATTGTTGTTGTGAACTTCTGACACTATGAGCATGGATTTGGAGAGGCCTAGGTGACCACTCTACAAAACATAATTTCTTTTGATTAAAATAAAACTAGATATAGCATATAATGAGTGATCAATAGCATATAATGAGTGATCAAATGCATAATAATGTCGTAAAAATAAATATAAAAAAATCATAAACGCATGTTCAGTTACTCAGTAACATGAAAATTTCAAAATAATGCAAAATGATGCAGAGTAGCATAAATGTCTACCAACTAGCAAGTAAGCTATACAAGTCCAAAAACGAAGTAGCCAAAACTAGGATACCAACAATCTAGCTTAGTTAGTCAACCCCATGACTAACTAGCATTATCCATCATCTGTGATCCATATCATGGAGGATCATGCTTGAGAGTTGAGACACAAGGAAACCCACACCCAACTCCTAAAACCAATGGTTTGCACCTGCCATGTCATGGAGGATCAAATGGAACTTGTAACTCAGATAGAAACAATCAATCAACCAACTCAAACTCTCGCTGTGCACAAACTCGTTACATTAAGTGGCATGGTTATCTTATACTTTGTTTTGTGGGTTAGTGACATTTTTACACGTCTTGGAAGGTGATGTTTGTCTTGAATGTGATATTAGGAGTACGTCATTAAAGAAAAGGAGAAACTAGAAAGATATTAGATGAATGCTTATGCTTTTCTGTTTACTTGTGTTCTTCTAATATCTTTTTTCCACCTTTTTCCCTATATAATTTCTTTACTTTTATAAATAATTTAAAATTTATTATGTATAAAAAAGAAAAATTCCGAGATATACTAGTTGTAAAAGGTTGTTAAAATGAGAATCAATATCATCATATCAGGTGCCAATGTTGCTCGCAATAAAAAATATGCATATCAATAAAGAAGAAAACCTCATAATTAGAGCTTGCAGTCAATTAGGACTTACGTGCACAAACTCAACGAACGCAATTCGTGTTGAGTGATGGTAATCTCCCAACAATCTCAGCTGATAAACCTAAGCACAAGAAACCAGTTTTAGCATCTTCTTTTTCAAAATCAAATGTATCAACGCAGACCAAAATTCTTAAGGTTTTGCAGGAACCAGCAGGCTCTAACCTCTCCACATATTGACTCGAAAAAAACTCTAACATCTGCTTGGGAGATCTGTATCAGTAAAACAAGGAATTAGAAAGTGATTGTAACTTCATATGTAAGAAAAATGGCTGCAGGTGATACATTCCACCTAACTTCACCTTCTTATCAATATTTGTACAATAAATAGTTCTCGCACACATCTCACGTTCATCTTCAGACTGTACAAAAATATCACAGTTAGCTGTTGAAGAACAAGAAAGGGAACCCGGATGTATCCACATATGGTAACTTTTACAAGTTATCCACATCACAGAACAGAGTAATCTCACCCTTGGCAGAAAAGTTGGGTTAACAGGTGCAATTGCAGTTTTTGAGGGAAGCACCCTTACTGGGTAGTATCCAAGCACAGTTCCAGCAAGGCTCAAAGCAGCCTTTGCACCTTCTGAAATTCCATGAACCCATGAATCAGAAGAATTATATCAACGATGATAAGTCTAATGCACCTTGTATCCAAACAAATTCATACCTTCATCAAAAAACTCAATAAAAGCAAAACGAAGAACCGAATTTGGATCACCACATACACGGCAGTCAACAACCTTCAACCAAAAACGCTAGGTGCTCAGGAAAAAAAAAGATACCACTATCCATTACCAAAACTAAGAATAACGCATGAGAAAAACAAGAACCAAAGCTAAAGCAATATACAGAAAAAACAAATTTGCATAAGCCTCACATGTCCACAGTGGCTGAAGAGAGCCGCAAGCTGCTCCTCCGTGACCTAGATAATCATAAAAAATGAAGTCAATCGTGAAAGATTCACATGTTCAATAAAAACAACCCAGATACTTATTTCCACACACCGACATGCCCAAAGATATCCAGCGAATAAAAAGAAAACAAAGAAGGGAAGAAGGGATGTCTAAAATTAGTAAAATCCTGAACAAAAAGTGATATCATTCCTGTTACAACTTACGCAAATAACAATTTTACAACCATAATTTTTTTTTCTCAAAACGGTAACTCTAAGTGAAAGTCACACCCACAGATGAACCAACTGAATGAAGAATGATAGTGGAAGAGCATACAAGCAATGCACAGGAATGCGATAAACTGTAAACTCCAATTTAGGCAAATGATCAAATTCTTAACAGGTTTCTCTAAAGCGCAACTGAAGAAAAAAACAAACAAAAAAGAAGTTTTCAAAGAGAATCAATCAAGCCATCGTAGAATTACCTGCTGATCGATATCAGAAACGTAAACCGTCCTCCGAATAACTTCTTCCCTCTGAGCCATACTTGTCCGACAGTTCATTCTCCGCTTCCCTTGATTATAGTTATTCTTCTTCTGGTCAGAATGGAAGCAACTATGAGCCATCAAATTCAGAAGAGAACCCCAGAAGTAAATTTTCCTTTTCTAGAAATCAAATTAATCAAATTGGTGATCTTCACCCCTCACCCTTCTATAGTTCCCATTGCCGAAGTTATTGCTCTGCAACACAAAATTATTCGCGAAGGGGACGCCAGAGCCTGGGACGAACTCCTCCGCCATCGGATTGAGCTTCGACAGAAGATCCTCGAGCTCCCTCATGCCCCGATTGAAGCCATCAATGGCACCAACGTCCCCATTCTCGCGCAACTCGTGGCCGTTGGATCGATGATGATGCCCACCCACGAGCGGCCCGTGCTGCAACCCCTGCATCCCATTCTTCAGCACCACCTCCGTCTTCTCCGCCTGCGGCAGCGGAGCTGGCGCCAACGGCCTCTGATGCACCTTCAACCTAAAGTCCCCATTCCGCAGCTGGCCGTGCCCTTGTGGCAGAGCCCCGCCCGTCTGGCCCAAACTGGAGAAATGCTTCTCCTTCTGCTGCTCGTGTTCGTTAGATGACGACGGCTCCACGGCAGCCGTCGACGACGACGATCCGACGCTCATCCCCAAATCCACGCCCGCATTCTCCACCACGGCCATGGTCCCGAGAGATCGACGGCCTCCTTTATTCCTCTTTCGAACCTCCTCCCCTCTATCTCCCCCTCCCCTTCGTCGATTAACACATTTCTCGCCTAGAAATGCACACAGAGCCGAAGAAAGGAAAGAAGAACCCTAGAATTGCCTTTGAGAAATGACTAGTCAGAATCATTACTTCTTCTTCACCATCGGAGACGTCATGGATCGACTTCCTCGCGAAGATGCGGAGAAGGAGAGGGGAATTAGGGGGGAATAAATCTCTCTCTTCTCTCTTCTTCTTCTTCTACAATAATTACTATTACCAAAATGGTTTATATATATTCGGAATGGTACTCTCTTTAAGCTTGCTTTATGCTAGTCATCATCCATATATATATATATATATATATATATATATATATATATATATATATATATATATATATATATATATATATATATATATATATATATATATATAGATAGAGAGAGAGAGAGCCGTGCTAAACCAATTTGGTGCTAAACCGCGTGCAGATTAGTTGGAAGGTTCGAGGTAGTCATGTAAACGGTCCGGATCGGATGTTGCCTAAACACATTTGGGTTCAGATTTGGATTTTGAGTGGAAAGTTTATACCAAATCTGCATTTTAAAAAGTAATCGGATTTGGATATCCATAAATCTGCATATGTGTGGGATTCGTTAGCAAAAAAGAACTATATCCACATCCTATTATAATTGGATATAGATTTGGTTTGACTAAATGAAACCCGATTAGATGGGATATAGTATAAAATTCGAACCGTTGACATCCCTAATTTGAAGGTTGGTGGAGTGTTCATTTGTTTCTTACCATGGATGGGTGTCATGTGTGTATTTTGTACATGGTGAAGGAGCAAAAGTATGGAATATGGGGCATGAAAAGTGTGCAAGGTGTAAACCATCGATGGCGTGTTGTGTTTGTTTGTCCATATGCGTTCCAGAAAGGACAGTTTTTTTTTTCGTTTTGTGGGGCTGTGGGGGTTGAATGTCATTAGTGGAGGGGGCAAGACTTAAACTCGAGTTAAATTGGTCATTATCATTGTTTAAGATTTTAGTATTTCTCTTAAATTCTTAACTTTGACCTTGGTAGTAAGTGCATTAACGAGTAATAAAATGCTTAGAGCAGTTTTTTTATCATAAGACCAGGAAAGCTAATGTTTTTGGGGAGGTTTAAGGATAGGACATAGATGCCACGATTTTTTTTATTTACAAAGAGGAACCAGGCCCAGAAACATAGAGCTAGCCAATGGCTCACACTGTTTTGACAGTGTAAAACTCTGTGGGCTTACCTCTTACCGCCGGGAGTCATCACTCTTCGACATGTGCAAGAGGTGATGCCCATGAGATTTGAACCTAGACAGCCTGCCTAGCTGCCTAGACTTCATCCCAATGCCCCCAAACCCCTTTGGGGCTGACATAGATGCCACATAAATAAGCAATTCTTTTATTTCTTTATGATATTATTTTCTTTTGTGGAAACAAAAATACCCCATGAAAACTGTTAATGGAAAAATGGAAATTATGTTGGGATGCTACAACAGTCTGACTAATTTCATAATGTGTGTTAATTGTAAGAATTCAAAACGGAAAATGATTATACTATGTGGCAAAAATGACACATTTTCAAAATATCCTACATTTTTAAAAACGGCCCAATCTTCAAATTCACAAATATCTGATTATAGCATGACCTTTTTCAACCTTCGCAAGAGCAAAATTTCTCAAATTTGCATGATATATCGGCACACTCTCCGTGTATTAAAAACTCTCACTAAATGGTAAAATTTGCAAGATTTTTTTTTTTTGACCATAACAAGCTTGCATAACTATACTTGCGAACTTCTTGTATCTCAAATATGCAAAAACTTTGAAAATATTTCAATACATTTACATATATAGTATGAAGTTTACGTAACAATATATGTAAACTTTTAGTGACTGAAATCATATAAACTTCACAAATATTTTACTAAATTGACATATGTAGTATGAAGATCATGAATACAACTTGTGGACATAAATAAACCACAAATACAGTATGTCCTTCGCAATTATAATACAAACTTCACGAATATAATTTGTTAACCTCTCTGTTAAGTAAATACTTCTTGAGGAGATCAACAAATGTATGCTTGATGGTCTAAATATAATATTGTGAATGTTAGGCTTGTCTTTATAAATACATCAAATGTTAGGTGCCCTTTTATAAATTATTATTATTATTATTATTATTATTATATGAGTAATGGGTTTGTGCTAAACTCATTTGGTGCTAAATCGTGTGCTGAATGGGTTTTTCAGCTTCTTCCGTGTTTTTTATGCTGTTCTGGCCCTATAAATGTGTTGGGGGCATGGTCAATTTACTAAGAATCCACACCTGAATCATGTGTTTTTGATGAAAAAACTGATGTTTGGAGCCTCAAAAATTTACAAAGAATTTGGAATGTTGATTTTTTGAACTTTATAAAAACCCACCCATGTATTGGAATCAAATGCTTGAAGAGCCGATTCTCATAAAATCAAGTGCATAGATCACACCTGTACGGTTAAAAATTAAAAATAAAATAAAATGAAAAAACCCCACTAAACTATTTAGCACCAAATGAGTATAACACTCACTCATCACTCGTGTGTATATATAATACCAGCATTGATAGGTGAGAATTAGCAGTGGTCACTACCGCCACTAATTGTGGGGGCGAAAAAACCACGCCCAATTGACAGAATTGTTATGTCCTACTATACACATATATATTCACAATGCATGCAGCAGTGTGAAGCATGTCTACGATGACCATGTGATTATTTTAATACATGATGATAAGCTTAACCAGCACGCTCACCATGTATGCTTTGATTAAACACTGGTAGTTTGTCTTCTTGCTAGTTACTCAACGCGGTTCTGTAAATAAAGCCGCTACATAAACTGGACCTGAAATTGGATGACTCGGTCCAAACCTTTAGTCTTATATAATTATATTGGGGATACAGCAAGTTGGAATCTTTCTTAACAATAAAAAAATTGTACTGCACAAGGTTGGCATGATTGAGAAAGTCAGACAATGAGCTCATATATTATATTTTAATAAACAAATGAACCATAACCATGTGCTTAGTTTAAAAGGGAATGGTTGCATTCTTGCCAATAAAAAAAAGGAAAAGCGTTTGTTGCTCTTTCAAAATTTTTATGAAGAATAATAGCGTAGGCAAGTTTGACAGCTATGAGTTTTCTTTAACATTTTATTTTTTTTTTATGATGAGAAACCGTTGCGGAAGCGAGAAAAAAAAAACAGGTGAGACCTACCGTCACCCTGCATTACATGGCCCACCTTTGAAAGCTAAGGACACACCCGTGCGCCAGCAGGGTTTGATCTGGGGTCATTTTATTCAATGAGCCATAACACACACGCATGATGTGTGACAAATTTCTAAAGTAACTTGGTTTTTTTTTTTCGTAAATTACAAAAACTGCCTCAGATTATCACATTTAAGCTTTTTTTTTTTTACCCCACCCCAAGCCCCCAATCATCATTTGGTTATTACATTTACACTTCACCTACTTTATCTGAATACATTTCAAGTACTCGGCAGAGGTATAAAATAATAAATTTTTACTTCATTTTTTTTCTTAAACTTATGATCTTATGTCTTCTTATGGGTTTTTGTTAAACAAATTAATAATAAGGGCATTTTCGATGCATTTTTTTACTAAACACTAGGTATTTAATAGCCTGTCCATATGGCCAGGCCTAGATAAATCATGTTTATAATAGATAAATAATGACATACGAATATGTATATGCCTAAAACACATCATCACTTATTTTTAAAATATACAACTAAATAACTAAAGAAAATAAATATCCTTTTATATGGCTTAATATATAATTAAATTAAAATTTAATGGCCCATCTATATGGAAGAACCTACATTATGTTAAATTTTACGATAAATAAAATGAATAAAACATAGGAAAATGTATGGTGCTGGCCAACCCCGTGAATAAGTTTTTTCTTCAATGATCAATGAGAAATGAGAAGGGAATGATTTATGGAGATATTTTAGGAGAAAGAGAGATACAGAGAAATTGTCAACAATTTACTATTAAGAGTGAAAAATTACAAGATGTCATATGAGTAAGACCTTTTTTTTGAAAGCTATAAAAAAGTTAAACAAATTTTTAATGACATTGTCAAAAAACATGACAAAGATGTTAATTTAGAAAAGCTAATTATACATCTAATTTTTTATGCCTATTACCCTTACTTCTGTTTTTTTAATATTTAGGATTAGGATAGAAAATGTCAGGGGACTGATTTTAAGAGCAAGTGTGTTTCTGAAATATATATTTTATAGGCAGGTGGTTAAATGTAGCCATTGAAACATGAGGTAGCTTTTTGTAAATAATTTTTTCTGTTTTTTTTATTTATATTGGTTAGTGGATAGAGGTCAGTAGAATGTGGGAACTGAAAATCTGAGAACTACCATGTGAACCACGATTTTTATGAGTTTTTTATTCTTTTATTTTAAATCTAACCATACAGGTGTGATATACATGCATAATTTTATATGAACACTCCTAAATCTTCCAATTATGATGCATAAGCAAGGTTTTTTAAGGTTTTAAAATAAATAGCAAAATCTTAATAAATATTGAAACATTCAAAAATTATGTTTTTTGATTTAAAATACACGATCCAACCTGTTTTTTTAGCAAATTCACTATAACAAACACATTTGTATGATCAGATTTGCAAAGAAAGTGTTAGAAAGGATCAGCTTGCATGATAGTTCTCATATTCTAGTGGCCCTACCATATAGTAGCTGCTGAAAAATGAGAAGGTTCACATCAAGAAAGGAGGCATGTTTACCACAAAGATGGTTCGAGATCATTATTAACAAATGGACCCCACATAACATGTTTGGTACGATTTCAAACCGTAGATGCAGCAAAATACCACTTGACTGCAACTATGTTCCAAGTGAATGGCGTGTATATATATATATATATATGTTAATTAGTAAAATATGAGAACCAAAATATGAGCATTTTCAACACTTTTTTGCAAATTCAATCAGGGGATGTGCTTCTTTCTATGAAAAAAATGTGACTTTTTAATGCTTGAATATTTATGAAGATTATGAGCCATTGATTGTAAAGCCTTTCAAAAACTCTTATGCATCAAAATAGAATGATTCCAGAGTGTGTTCTTATGAAACCAAGCATGTAGATTACATTGTATGGTTAAATTCAAGATAAAAAATTCATGAAATTGTGGTTTACACAGTTCTCATATTCTGGTGACATATATATAGTCACTAGAATGTGAGAACGGGAAATATGAGAAATGATGTGTGAACCGTGACTTTCATGAATGTTTTATTTATTTTTCTTAATCTAATCTTATGGATGTGATCTACATGCTTGGTTTTATAAGAACTCGCGCTTGAATCATCCGATTTTGATGCATAAACAAGATTTTTTAAGGCTTTAAAATCAATGGCTCATAATCTTTATAAATATTCAAGCATTCAAAAATTACAGTTTGTCTTAAAAAATACACGATCCATTGGTTGATTCCTAGCAAATCAACATGGTTGGATTTGCAAAAAAAGTGTTGGAAACGCCCATATTTTGAGTTCTCATATTTCCGTTCTTTTATTCTAGTGATTATGTATATATATATATGAAATGGATTTGACCAATATTGTCAATATCGGTCTGTATGGGGCTATACATATTGTATTGGCAGGCAGAAAATCGATATGATACTAACTGGAATCGGAATTGTTGGCCAAATGATTGAGCAGCGGTTCATCGCTTTGGTGCTTTTTTTTTTGGTAGATTTGTGAAACTGCAACTTTTAACATATCTTCGTGGACGTAATTAAATTTGTTGGCCCATAAGTTATTGTAGTGACAAATTGGTCAAACTAACTTAATTTTGGAGGAAAAAAAGAACACTGGTTTGAATAGTTCCAAAGCTCACTTGAACCGCACTAATATTTCATTGTTTTTAAAAATCCAATTTTTACATTGTCCCTTCATCTGGATCGAAAGAAACAACTGGATTTTCAGAAATGAAAGGCCTGCATTGAGGTCGATTCTAGAGCGCATCCTCGGTGACATCTACTTCTTGGCTGTAGGGGTATCAACAGACCTGGTTTACCCATACCCGGCCCGAACCAAACCCTATAGGGTCCAGGTATGGTGATAAATAAGAAGACCCGATTAAGACCCAGGTCCGGAACTGAAGGTCCGATTAATACATGGACCCGGGTATAGTTTGTGAAATTTTATACCAGACCCGAGTTCCGATTATGACCCGCAATTTTTCAAAGTAAAAATGATAAAAAATGTGATTTTACCAGGTATGGTCCGGGTTTGGTTCATTTAGTTCTTATCAATTACGGGCATGGTTTTTCTTATAATAGACCCGATTAGACCCTACCTGAAAATCTAATCCAAGTCTGGTTCCGCCTGGGTCCGAACCAAAACCCATTGACACCCCAACTTGGCTGTGATTGTATTTCCGGACAGCAACTTCAGTTGTTGTCTCCTCTCTACAAATCCTTTCTCAACATTCTGTCCTCTTTCTGAATGACATCTCTTCGTTCATGTTAATTGCTATGAATTTAGTATCAATATAATCTTTTCATTCTTTCAAAAATAAAAACATTTTCACTTCATCATAAATCTATCAAACTCAAGGGGATGCTCGGATACACCCACTTACCTAAATAAATGGAAATGAGATGAAAAGCTGCATGACAAATGTTTAAATTTATTTATTTATTATTATTATTTTTTTGATAGGCAAGTTAGGGGTAACCTTTGTAGGACCTGAGACCCCGTGGTTATGATAGTGGGACTTTAACCATCCAACTATCTTATTCGACCCCAAATATTTTGATATTTTATCACTCGGTTTAAGATTTAAAATATCATAATATTTTCATTTCAATGAAAATATCTTTATCAAGGGGGTTGGCGTAGTGGGATGAGGCCTAAACCGTTTGACGGTCTGTTTAGGTTCAAATCCCACAATACAAGAATGAAGGTCAATAATGGCGAAGAAAGTTTCTACTATTGTTCTCTTTGTCACTGTTATAGATCTATAAGGACGACTAAAAATGTTCATCTAGTTTTGGCCTCTGTTGATTAATAACGACAACAATTATATGTCATCGTTAAATGATATATCTCAATAGCGGTGACTTAGCCTATAATGGCGACTAGACTTAAACTATGATGTTAAAGGAGATAGCAGCAAGAACTAAGTCATCATTATATACTATAACGGTGACCTCATAGTTACCGTTATAGGATATGACGGGTTTAAGACCTATAATAATGACATAGAAATGTCACCGTTATAGGCCTTAAACCTACAAAAATAAAATTTTATTTTAGTAGACTATAAATTTAATTTGGATACAGAATTCAACAATAACAATGCTATAAAATTCAATAATAAGAATGCAAATGGAATCACTCTAACAATAACAATTCAAATATTGCATTCAACAAAATTCAAACAATAACAATCCAAATGGAATTACTCAAACAATAACAATTCAAACATCCATTCAACAAAATCCAAACAATAACAATACAAATGACGATCTTATCTAAGAGAAAATAAGAGAGTTCTAGGATGGAGAGTTTTGTTTAAGAGAATCTATGAAAGTCTGCATCTGCTCTTTAAACTTTCTATTTTCTTCTCTGTCTTGCTCTTAATCTTCTTTCTCTCACTTCAGTTGTTCTCTTAATTGTTGGAGCTTCGACTACATCACCTCTAGCTGAGAAGATAGTTTTAAAACACGAGTGTTGCTTTTGAATGGAATGACAAATACACTCATTCCTCTCACATGTCATGAACGCTCCCTGAAGACCTTCTTAAAGATTTCTCACAGTGACATTGGAGTGCCAACTTGTGACGAACATGTTTCATAATCTTCAATCTCCACATATCACAATTTGTTTTATACATCGATGATATATAATTGGTTATCAATAACTAATAATAATGTACAAAATAGAATGAATGAATATGGTTAATTTACAAAATCTAAATAACAAAGTGTGAGTTACACAGTTCTCTAATGCTTCGTTGCAGACGAGTGTCTTGAGAGCTGAATGGGTGTGCATCTCTAAGTAGAACTCACTCGTCATCGGGTTTTTTTCTTCCATTTTATGAGTCTACAAATAACAAATTTAAAATCTATTACATCAAGCATATTTAACACTATACTATTATATAAAAAAAACTTAGAGAATAAGAAACCTACCCACATATGAAATTTTTGGAGGTACGAAGATGATCCAATGGTATGTTGGATCGTCTATTGGGCTCTCGTCATCGAATTTTTCTTGGACAACTCCTGTTAACCAAACAAAGATTAATTAATAGACGAAATCTAAAAATTGAAACATTTATTTACTTATAACACTATAAGAAAAATGCGACGTAGCGACGAATATTAGCGACGGATTTTTTCCGTCGCAACTTTGCGTTGGATTAGCGAGAGAATCTAATCCGTCGCTAAGATTTGTAATATTCACGGATGTAGCGACCGAAAACCTTCCGTCGCTATGTAGCGATGGAGTAGCGACGACACATTTTTGTCGCAACACACGCGATGATTGGTGACAGAAGGTTTTTTGTCGCTACATAGCGACGACGTCAGCGACGGAAATATTTCGTCGCTAACGGCTCCTATAAATTTACGATGGCTTGGCGATGAAATAATTCTATCGCCAAAGTCATCGCTAATTTTTGCGTAAATCCCTAACTAAATCCCTTTTTCCATTTTTCCTGTTTCCTCTCTCCCGCCTTCCTGACGTCGCTCGAGGCCTTCCTCCGCCGCTCGGCACGCCTCCCAACGCCTTCCTCTGCCGTCCGGCGCACTCTCCGGCCTGTCACCCCTCGTTCCTCCCGGCTCGATGCCTTCCTCCGCCAACCGACGCACTCCCCGGCTCGTCGCTTCGTCGCCCCTCGTTCTGCCTGGCCCGTCGCCCCGTCGCCCCGCCGATCGACGCACTCCCTGGCCCGCCACCCGTCGCTCCCCTATCTGTCGCCCGTCCCCCCCCCCCCCTGTTCCGCCGCCCGTCGCACCTCGCCCATCGCAGGTAAAGTGTTCTTTTTTTTTTCCAGCAGAGGGGTCACCCCCCGCCTACCCCTTATATTTTTTTTCCGACAGGGGGGGTCGCCCGTCGCACCCCAACTGCCGCGTTCTATTTTTTCGGCAGGGGGTCGCCCCCTGCCGCGTTCTATTTTTTTCGGCAGGGGGTCGACCCTCCTGCCTCATTTGTTTTTTTCCGGCAGGGGGGCGACCCCTGCCGCATTTTGTTTTTTTCGGCAGGGGGTGTGGACCTCTGCCTTGTTGTTTTATTTGGGCAAGGGGTCGCCCCTGCTATTCCGGTAGCGGGTTGCCCTCCTGCCACTTTTTTTTTTCCGGCAGGGGGGGCGACCCCCTGCCTCATTTTTTTTTTCCAGCAGGGGGTCGCCCCTCTGCCTCATTTTTTTATTCGGGCAAAGGGTCTTCCCCGTGCCTTATTTTTTTTTTCGGCGGGGGTCGCTCCCTTGCCGCATTTTTTTATTCGAGCATAGGGTCGCCCCCGTGCCTCTCTTTTTTTCGGCAGAGGGGCGACTTCTGCCTCGTTTGTTTTTTTCGGTAGGGGTCGCTTTCATGCCTCATTTTTTTATTCGGTAGGGGGACGCCCTCCTGCCATTTTTTTATTCAGGCAGGGGGTTGCCCCCCAACCCCCTGCTTTTCCGACAGGAGGGCGACCTTGCCTCTTTTTTTTTTCGGCAGGTGGTGACTTCATTTTAACATAGTGTTTCTTGCAGATTTCTCAACGGAACCCGCTTGTGCCCCGCCACCCGTGGTAAGTAAGTGACAAAAACAATGCAAATCGGGTAAATACTCGTGGTGAGTAAGTGATGCTAGCACATCACATGTTATTTAATTTATTGGATGTAACACTTTACTGTTCACACACTCACTTAGTTGTTGATATCTAGGACTATTTTATTGAAGTTTGGAGATCATGCTGAGCAAGATTTTAATGTATGAGAATAGAAGTGTTCTTATTTTTGGAGTACGAATTTCATGCTAGGCACAATAGTAGTTAGCGGGATTTTGAAGTGTATTTGTTGCAGGTACATGTTTGACATTTGTTTGATATGAATGATTTTGATGTATTACAATGTTTGATGTGATTGTATCCATGCTTGCATGTAGTTACTTTCAATTTGATTATGACTTCCATGTGAAATTGTATAATGAAAGCATGCTTCAAATGAATGTATTGTGTCATGAATAATTTGCACATGAAAATATTAAGTTATCAATGCATGCACCATAATTCTTGTAATTGTATGACATCATATATTGCATGATAAATTTGATATTTTCTTCATCATAGCATTCTGATGGTTATCTTTTAACTGGTTAGGATACTATTTGTAACATCATATGTCAAAATGATTGCAAACCGTGAATGAATGTACCATAGGATAGTTGACAATGAGTTATCACATGAATATATGGATGGTGTTGAAAGTTTTATTAAATTTGTAATGGTAAGTGTCAGTACAGTGGATCCCACAGGTCGGATTAGGTGTCCCTGCAAGATTTGTAAGAATAATCGATTTGTAGAACCTCATGACATTAGACATCACCAATACATGAAGGGTTTTGTGAGTGATTATCAGAATTGGACGTTTCATGAAGAAGAATTTAGAAACAATTTTGATGCATAGGTGAATGTGGTACACGATAATCCATATATGGATTTGATATTTGATGTCGCAGGAACAGAACTGGGTTTTGCTATGAGTCCTAGTGATGTAAGAACTGCAGTAGATGAAGAATCACCAAACGATGCATCTAGTAGATTTTATGATTTACTTAGAGATGTTGATGAGCCACTTTGGAACGGTTGCGAGTCACACTATCTTGTCTGCAGTTCTTCAACTAATGAATTTGAAGTTCGAGTATAATTTGAGTCAATCATGTTTTGACCGTTTGTGCATGATTGTGAAGAGTATGTTGCCCAAACATGAGAAATTGCCATAAAATTTCTATCGTGCGAAAGTTATGGTCAACTCTCTAGGTATGAGGTATAAAAAGATTGATGCTTGTCCAAATCACTGCATATTGTATTTCAAGGATCAGGAAAACAACATATCATGCCCATCATGTGAGCATCCTCGGTTCAAGCCAAAGACAAGAGACAATGGTAGCACAAGATCAAAGGAAGTTTCATACAAGTCACTATGCTACTTTCCTATCACTTCTAGATTGCAACGATTGTATATGTCTTCAAGGACAGCTAAACACATGAGATGGCATTCAAATAAAGTTTGACACAATGAAGACAAGATCACACATCTTGTTGACGCTGAAGCTTGGAAGCACTTTTATCGTACTCATCAGAACTTCGCAATGGAAGTGAGAAACGTTAGACTTGGTCTATGTACAGATGAATTTAATCCATTTGGGGGTAGATCAACTCTATACTCATGTTGGCCAGTATGTGTAACTCCATACAACCTTCCACCAAGCTTGTGTATGAAGTGTCCAAATCTTTTCTTGTCTCTGTTGATCCCTGATCCGACCTCACCTGGCCAAAATCTTGATGTATATTTAAGGTCGTTGATTGATGAACTAAAAGTACTGTGGGATGACGATGTTACCACGTATGATGCCCATAAAAAATAAAATTTCAATATGAAGGCCGTTGTTCTATGGACAATCAGTGACTGTTATCTGGTTGGAGCACACATGAGAGGTTGACATGTCCGTATTGCATGGAGGATACCAAAGCTTTTAGATTGACGCATGGAAGGAAGCCTTGTTGGTTTGAGTGCCATCGTCGATTTCTACCCATTGACCATTCGTTCTGACGATAAAGGAATGTGTTTAGAGCAGGCACAACTGAAATGAAAGGTCCATCCATAAGATTGTCTGACATAGAGATTTTAAGAAGATTACGATACTTTCCAGGTATATTAACAAATGCCCGCAGCCCAACACCCTTCCTTGGATTTGGGAAGGATCACAAGTGGACAAAGAAATCTATTTTTTGGGAACTACCATATTGGATGACCCTATTGATACAACATAATTTGGATGTGATACATGTGAAGAAAAATATGTTTGATAATGTGTTCAATACAGTAATGAGTGTTAAAGGGACAATAAAGATTAATCTGAAGGCCCGTATGGATTTAAAAGTAATATGTAAAAGACCAGAATTGGAACTCAAAGAGTATAATGGCAAAGTACTAAAACCAAAGGCAAACTACGTGCTTGGACCCGTTCAAATAAAGCATGTATGTCAATGGTTGAGACAGTTGAAATTTTCAGATGGATATGTCTCTAACATTGCTCGGGCTGTGAAGATTGATGATGGACAGTTATATGGGTTGAAGAGCCATGATTGTCATATCTTTATGCAATGATTGATACCCCTAGCATTCCATGATATGTTAGACAAACCTATATTGGGGGTATTATCTAAGTTGAGTGGATTTTTTAGAACATTGTGCGCATTAGAAGTCGTAGTATCTGATGTAAAGAATCTCGAGGACTCTGTCATCACTACTGTTTGTCTGCTAGAAAAGATTTTTCTGCCAGCATTTTTTGATGTCATGAAACATTTGATCATACATTTGCCATATGAACTAAGGGTTGATGGTCCTGTGTAATATCAGTGGATGTACCTCTTTGAAAGGTATATGTTTTCTTATATTTGTCTATTTAATGACAGATATTTCAAATTTGAAATGTATATTTTTAACAGATGCATGTTTGACCTCAAAAAAATGTTCGTAATAAAGCAAGAGTAGAAGGCTCTATTTGTGAGGCGTACACTTTAGAAGGCATTTCAAATTTCTCATCTATGTACTTTGAACCTCACATTCCAACACATTATACATGCTCGCCTTGTAACGATGATGGAGAACAATTTACTGTAGTTGACAAGCTGTCGATATTTCAACCACTTGGGCTTGGGCATGCAATTGGTAGTTGCCGATCAAGACTCTTGACAGATCAAGAGCAGGACGCAACACATATATATATTCTTTTTAATTGCTCAGCGATCGGCCCATACATCGAGTAAGTATATGTAGACGCAACACAATTATAATTTTTTTTATGTTCTATACGTGCATACATAGTTCGGTAATATAAGTATTTGTGGTTTGCAGACGATTTGATCTGGAGTTGCGAAGAGAAGTTTCACATCTCACTTATGCAGAAGTACAAAAAGAAGATGAAACTAAGTTTGTGGAGTGGTCGAAACAGTTGGTAAGGACGCTAACATAAATTGTGTACTTGTAAACAACACTAAGTTACTTAATTGGTCGTGATCACAATCATTGTTTATGTTTGTGTGTAGGTACGCCATGGTGATGTTAAAGATCAAGGAATATGTGATTTAGAAAATGGTCCGACCAAAGTTGTGCAATGTTACAACGGGTACATCGTAAATGTTATCGATTTCATACAAAAGATTACAGTATAAACAAATCAATGATGAATAGTGGCGTGTGTGTCAAGAGTAGCAGTTACGGTGAAAATGAACATGATTACTATGGTGTTATAGAGGAAATAATGAAGTTGACTTACTTAGGCATAAATAATAGGGTAACTTTATTTAAGTGTCATTGGTTTGATCCAACTGCAACAAGACTCGACAAAGCCTCAGGCATTATGGAAGTGAATCATAAATCAATGTTTGAAACATATGAACCATTCATATTAGCCTCACAAGCTCAACAAGTTTATTATACTTCATATCTGAGTATAAAAAAGTCAGATAAAAATGAATGGTGGGCAGTTTGCAAGGTAAAGTCCAAACTATACCCTAAGTATGATCAGTTATAGGAAGACAATGTAGCTAAAGACAGTGATTACTATCAATCAGTTGATATCTATGACTTTTCTTATGGTCACGATATTGCGCATGATATGCATGTCATATCTCCATTGGTCGATAAAACATTCATAAAAGAATGTGATCCAAATGATATACCAAGTGGATGGGCAAACAATGAAGAAGAAGAAGAAGAAGAATATGAAAGTCAAACAAGTGATGAGGAAGAATTCTCAAGCTAGTGAGCAAAATCTTGTAATACAAACCTCTATTTAAATGTATTGCAATACTCGATGTGAATGATTTGAATTATTTGAATGTATTGTAATACTTGATGCGAATGAATGGGTTGTATTGCAATACTTGATGTGAATGATTTGAATTATTTGAATGTATTGTAATACTTGATGCAAATGATTTGAATGCATTGCAATACTTGATATGAATGATTTAAATTATTTGAATGTATTGTAATACTTGATGCGAATGATTTGAATGTATTGCAATACTTGATGTGAATGATTTGAATGTATTGCAATGATGTGAATGATATGAATTATTTGAATATATTGTAATACTTGATGCGAATTATTTGAATGTATTGTATGACATTTTTTATTTGTTAGAATATGGTTCGTGGAGCTTACAGTGGTCGTTCATTCAGTAGTAGCCAGGCCCAACCTTCATCTTCACGGGCTCCTGTGATAGGTATATTATTTAATTAATTGGATGCTCGATTAGTTGAAATGCGCATTATAAGAATTTCTAACGTATTTTTTTACAGATGATGTTTCACCTGTACATGACCCACCTACATCAGTTGATCATACAAGTCAGGAGCCAACACAGGATGCATAGTCTTCTCAGTCTGGCACAAGAAGACTCATTTGAATAATGTATATCAATAATCGATCGTAAGTATTTCGTTTTCACTTATTACATATCTTATAAATATTTTATATTGATATTTACTGTATACAAATTCATGTGCAGTACGAAGTTTGAGCCAAAAGAAGTAGTACACGAGATTAGGAATTCACTTCTTCAACATCTATCAGGACCGATCGCTCAATGGAAAGAGTTTCCAAAAGAGGTGATATACAGATTGTGGTCATCATGGTTGAACCAAGAAGGAGCAAGAGACCATATATTACTAAGGATTTGGGAAGTGACTATATCACTTACCTGATTGAGGATGATCCTTCCACTTTCTGAGATGCAATGGCTTTACCTGAAGCAAGGCATTAGAAAAAAGCCATAAAGAGTGAAATGGACTCCATTGATTCTAATGGCACTTGGGAACTGGTTGACCTCCCTCGTGGTAGCTCCATTATTGGGTGCAAATGGATATTTAAGAAGCAGTTAAAACCAGATGGATCCATTGACAAGTATAAGGCAAGACTGGTTGCCAAGGGGTTTAAACAAAAGAAAGGAATATATTATTTTGATATCTATTCTCCGGTTACTCAGATGACCACAATTAGGGTGCTTATTGCACTAGCCTCCATCTATGATCTCTCGGTCTATCAAATGAACGTGAAGACTGCTTTTCTGCATAGCGATCTTGAAAAAGAGATCTATATGGATCAACCTGAGGGTTTTATGGCTCCTACTAATGAAAATAAAGTTTCACTATAAGAAAAATGCCAAATAGTGACAGACTTTTGCGATGGATTTTTCCGTCGCAAATTTGTGATGGATTAGCGAGAGAAAACCATTCGTCGCCAAGTTTATAAATATTTATGAAATTAGAGACAAAATTTTTTCTGTTGCCAACTCCGTCGCTACTTAGCGATGGATTAGCGACTAAAATTTTATATCGCAAAACCCGTCATGCTTAGCAATGGAGATAGCGACGGAATACCTCCGTCGCTAGTTTGCGACAGAAATATTCTATCGCTAAATGCTGCTGTAAAATCTCGCTGATTAGCGTCGGACTAACGACAGAAAAATTATGTCGCTAGTTCGTCGCTAACTGTCGATGTAAAACGCCCTAGGGCACGAAATCAAATTTTTTTTACTCACTCCCCCCCCCCCCCCCTCTCTCTCTTTCTCACCCGCGCCGCTTTCCATTCTCTCTCCGACTACCACCCCTCCCTCTCTTCGGCTATCAACGACCGCCCCCCTCATGCTCTCCGGCTACCGCCCCGTCTGTCTCTCTGGCTACCGGCGACCACCCCCCTCACGCTCTCCGACTACCGCTCTGTCCCTCTCTCCGGCTACCGACGATCGCACCGACCACCTGCCGCTCTCCGGCGACCACCCCCCTTTTCAGTCTCTAGTGACAGCCCCTTCCCTCTTTAGACACCCGCTATTCAGCGACGGCTCCAGTCACCTCTCGCTCTCCCTCTTTCACTTTCCGCTCTCCGGTGACCCTCCCTCTTTCACCTCCCGCTCTCCAGCGACGGGCCCCTAACGCTACAACGTCAGGATTTCAGGTGAACGATCTTCCGATTTCACAATTTCTAGATGTTGATATTGTTCTTGAAAATTTCTGTGTTTCATTTGTTTGTTCTGATGCAGAGATCATGCTTTTAGTTTCTCTTGCTTCTCTAGCTAAATCTTTCAGTCGCGTTCTTGTTTTTGTTTTTCCTTTTTTTTTTTAGAAAGCTCCGTCGAACGAGTAAGCTTCCGATTATGATTCTGGAAGTTTCAGACTACTCGGTTCGTTTAATTAGAGAAATCGAGAGTTCTAGTTTCCAATTTTCTAGAATTCTTTGCTAGAGCAATTGTGTTTTTTATTTTATTTGTGGTTGTACTTTTTACCTTTATTTTTGTCTAAGAAATTGAATAAATCCTTTCAATTTTGTGAACATATATAACAAGGTCGTTTCTTGTTCTTGAGTCTGAAAATTTCTACTAGGCTATCGCCCTAAGTTTTCTTCTTCTTGCTTATGTAGTAGTATCTGGAAATTCATAGCACCAATCGATTTTTTAGGGAATACGAGATTTTTGTTTTCTACCATTATTTACGGAAGACATGATTTTGAGATCCTCTTTCTTTTATTCGATATTTTGACATTTCATTATGGATGTAAATGATATATTGGCATTTCTGTATAGATATGAACCGTTTTGGTTAAATATGCTTTATTGGAAAATATTCAGAGTATACATTTTGATAATCTTTTTTGTTTTAGGTTTTAGCATTGCTTCAATATTGTTTTCTCCCAGAATTCTTTGATGTTGATCTTAATACTTGTATATTAGAGTTAGATGCAATTTTCTGGATGTTCTTGGACGTGGTCGTTTTAGTTATTTTTTTGTTCATCGTCTTATGAGTGAAATACACCACATTTCTTTTTTACTGTCTCTGTTTGATGAAATCATTTTTTGTTTGATTATTGGAAATCTGGTGAATGTTGATTTGATTAAGCTATATTTTCTGTCTGAATGAATCTGAATATTAAATAAATTTCATTATGATTTACTGAATTTCAATATTTGAATGAAATTGAATTTCATTGCAATGCTTTTACTGTTTGTTACTGATTTTATTTATGTTTTTTATTGTTTTCTTTTGAATAGTAACTGAAGTTTCATTACATTTTTTTTACTGTGTTAACTAAGTTCCATTGCATATTTTTACTATTTGTTTTACTAATTTTTACATGTGTTTTTCTAAGTGTTTTACTAATTTTTTATGTTTGGATTGAATACTAGTGTTAGTGTTAGTTTATTACTTTGTTAGTTGTTTAGTTAAATAGATTAGTTAGTTGTTAATATAGCAATTAGTTAATTGTTAAGTGAAATAATTAGCATTATTGTAGAAAAAAAACATGATTTGCATATGTATTCACCTCCCTGTTAATTTTTTCGCCACATCCTCCCTGTATTGTTTTGTATATATATTCTTTGCAGGTACATTGCTAAGAAAATTGCGCGATGATTATTGCTAAGCATCGCATTTGTAAAATTTTTAATGCAAAAAGAAATAAGAAAAAAATTGAACGGCAAAAGCAATTCAAATCGGGTAAATACCCGTGGTGAGTAAGTGATGTAAGTACATCACATGTTATTTAATTTTTTGGATGCAACACTTTTTTGTTCACACACTCACTTAGTTGTTGATATCTAGGACTGTTTTGATGGAGTTTGGAGATCATGCTGAGCGTGATTTTAATGTATGTGAATAGAAGTGTTCTTATTTTTGGAGTACAGATTCCATGTTAGGCATGGTAGTAGTTAGCAGGATATTGGAGTGTGTTTGTTGCAGGTACATGTTTGACTTTTTTTTTATATGAATGATTTGGATGTATTGCAATGTTTGATGTGATTGTATCCATGCTTGCATGTAATTACTTTCAATTTGATTATGACTTCCATGTAAAATTGTATAATGACAACATGCTTAATTGGTTAGCATTTTGATAATTCTCTTATAATTGGTTAGGATATTATTCGTAACATCATACGACTAAATGGTTACAAACCGTGAATGAATATACCGTAGGATAATGAACAATGAAGTATCGCATGAATATATGGATGGTGTTAAAAGTTTTATTTAACTTACAACAGCAAGTGTGAGTACAATGGATCCCACAGGTCGAATTAGGTGTCCCTGCAAGATTTGTAAGAACAATCGATTTGTAGAACCTCATGACGTTAGACATCACCTATACAAGAAGAATTTTGTGAGTGATTATCGAAAGTGAACCTTTCATGGTGAAGAATTTATGAACAATTTTGACACACGGGTGGATGTGGTACACGATAATCCATATATGAATTTGATATTTGATGTTGAAGGAATAGAACTGGATTCTGCTATGGGTCCTAGTGATGTAACAATTGGGGTAGAGGAAGAAGCACCAAATGATGCAGCTAGTAGATTTTATGATTTACTTAGAGATGCTGATGAACCACTTTGGAATGGTTGCGAGAGTCACACTATCTTGTCTGCAGTTTTTCAACTACTGAATTTGAAGTCCGAGTATAATTTAAGTCAATCATGTTTTGACTGTTTGTGCATGATAGTGAAGAGTATGTTTCCCAAAGATGAGAAATTGCCACAAAATTTCTATCGTGCAAAGGTTATGGTCAACGTTCTAAGTATGGGGTATCAAAATATAGATGCTTGTCCAAATCACTGCATGTTGTATTTGAAGGATCTCAAAAACAATATATCATGCCCGTCATGTGAGCATCCTCGGTTCAAGCCAAAGACAAGAGACAATGGTAGCACGAGATCAAAAGAAGTTTCATACAAGTTGCTCCGCTACTTTCCTATCACCCCTAGATTGCAACTATTGTATATGTCTTCAAGGACAGCTAAACACATGAGATGACATGCAAATAAAGTTCGACATGATGAAGACAAGATCACGCATCCTATTGACACAGAAGCTTGGAAGCACTTTGATCGTACTCATCAAAACTTTGCAATGGAAGTGAGAAATGTTAGACTCGGTCTATGTACAGATGAATTTAATTTATTTGGGGGTAGATCAACTTCATACTCATGTTGGCCAGTATTTGTAACTCCATACAACCTTCCACCAAGCTTGTGTATGAAGCATCCAAATCTTTTCTTGTCTCTGTTGATCCCTGGTCTGACCTCATCTGGCCAAAATCTTGATGTATATTTAAGGCCATTGATTGATGAACTAAAAGTACTGTGGGATGACAGTGTTATCAGGTACGATGCCCACAAAAACAAAATTTCAATATGAAGGCCACTATTCTATGGACAATCAATGACTTCCCTGCATATGGTATGTTATCTGGTTGGAGTACACATGAATGGTTGGCATGTCTGTACTGCATGGAGGACACAAAATCATTTAGATTGACGCATGGAAGGAAGTCGTGCTGGTTTGAGTGTCATCGTCGATTTCTATCCAGTGACCATCCGTTTTAAAGACAAAAGAATGTGTTTTGAGCAGGCACAACTGAAATGAAAGGTCCACCAACAATATTGTTTGACATAGAGATTTTAAAAAGATTGTGATACTTTTTAGATGTATTAACAAAGGCCCATAGTCTGACGCCCTTCTTTGGATTTGGGAAGGATTACAATTGGATAAAGAAATCTATATTTTGGGAACTACCATATTGGCCGACCTTATTGATACAACATAATTTGGATGTGATGGATGTGGAGAAAAATGTGTTTGATAATGTGTTCAATACAGTAATGAATGTTAAAGGAAAAATAAAGGATAATCCAACGACTCGTATAGATTTAAAAGTAATATGTAAAAGATTAGAATTGAAACTCAAAGAGTATAATGGCAAAGTACTGAAACCAAAGAAAAAATACGTGCTTCGACCTGATCAAATAAAGCAGGTATGTCAATGGTTGAGACAGTTGAGATTTCCAGATGGATACGTCTCTAACTTTGCTCAGGCTGTGAAGATCGACGATGAGCAGTTATATGAGTTGAAGAGCCATGATTGTCATATCTTTATGCAATGATTGATACCCCTAGCATTCCATGATATATTAGAAAAACCTATTTTGGGGGTATTATCTGAGTTGAGTAGATTTTTTAGAACATTGTGCATATAAGAAGTCATAGTATCTGAGGTAAAGAATCTCGAGGATTCTGTCGTCACTACTATTTGTCAGCTAGAGAAGATATTTTTGCCAGCATTTTTCGATGTTATGGAACATTTGATCATACATTTGCCATATGAACTAAGGGTTGGTGGTCCTGTGCAATATCAGTGGATGTACCCATTTGAAAGGTATATTTTTTCTTATATTTTTCTCTTCAATGACAGATATTTCAAATTTGAGATATATATTTTTTATAAATGCATGTTTGACCTAAAAAAAAAGGTTCGGAATAAAGCAAGAGTAGAAGACTCTATTTGTGAGGCGTACACTTTAGAAGAGATTTCAAATTTCTCATCTATGTACTTTGAACCTCACATTCCAACACGTTACACATGCCCACCTCGTAACAATGATAGAGAACAATTTACTATAGCTGATAAACTGTCGATATTTCAACAACTTGGGCATGCATTTGGTAGTTGCCGATCAAGACTCTTGGCAGATCGAGAGCAAGACGTAGCACAAATCTATATCCTTTTTAATTGCTTAACGATCGACCCATACATCGAGTAAGTACATGTAGACGCAACATAAATCTAAATCTTTTTATGTTCTAGACGTGCATACATGGTTCAATAATATAAGTATTTGTTAAGTGCAGACGATTTGATCTGGAGTTGCAAAGAGAAGTTTCACATCTCACTGAGGCAGAAGTTCAAAAAGAACGTGAAACTAAGTTTGTGGAGTGGTTGAAAGAGTTGCTAAGGATGATGACATAAATTGTCTACGTGTAAACAACACTAAGTTACTTAATTGGTCGTGATCACAATCATTGTTTATGTTTGTAGGTTCATCGTGGTGATGTTAAAGATCAAGAAATATGTGATTTACAAAACGGCCCGACCAAAGTTGTGCAATGTTATAATAGGTACATCGTAAATGGTTACCGATTCCATACAAAATACTACGATATAAACAAATCAATGATGAATAGTGGCATGTGTGTCAAGGGTAACAGCTACAGTGAAAATGAACATGATTACTACGGTGTTATAGAAGAAATAATGAAGTTGACTTACTTAGGTATAAATAATAGGGTGACTTTATTCAAGTGTCATTGGTTTGATCCAACTGTAACAAGAGTTGACAAAAACTCAGGCATTGTGGAGGTGAATCATAAATCAAGGTTTGAAACATATGAACCATTCATATTAGCCTCACAAGCTCAACAAGTTTATTATACTTCATATCCGAGTACAAAGAAGTCATATAGAAATGAATGGTGGGCAGTTTGCAAGGTGAAGTCCAAACTATACCCTGAGTAAGATCAGTTATAGGAAGACAAGTTAACTGAAGAGAGTGATTACTATCAATCAGATGATATCTATAACTTCTCTTATGGTTACGATGTCACATATGATATGCATGTCATATTTTCATTGGTCGATACTCCATTCATGAAAGAATGTGATCCAAATGATATACCAGGTGGATGGGCAAACAATGAAGAAGAAGAAGAAGATGAAGAAGAAGCAAAAGAAGAAGAATATGAAAGTTAAACAAGTGATGAGGAAGAATTCTCGACCTAGCGAGCAAAATCTTGTAATACAAGCCTCTATTGAATGTATTCCAATGTTTGAATGTTATACAAAATCATTTTTTTTCTTTGATTATGTATCTTCAATACGTATCGAGTTATGATTTGAATGTATTGTAACATGTTTGAATGATTTGAATGTATTGCAATACTTGATGCGAATGATTTCAAATTATTTAAATGTATTGAAATGTATTGCAATGATGTGAATGATTAGAAGGTATTCCAATGTTTGAATATATTGCATTACATTTTTTATTTTTTGATTTTGTATCTTCGATACGTATATAGTTATGATTTGAATGTATTATAACGTATTTGAATGATTTGAATTTATTGCAATACTTGATGTGAATGATTTCAAATTATTTGAATGTATTGCATGCCATTTTTGATTTGTTAGAATATGGTTCGTAGAGGTTACTGTGGTCTTTCATCCAGTGGTAGCCAGTCTTAGCATTTGTCTTCATGGGCTGCTTTGATAGGTATATCTTTTAACTAATTGTATACTTGATTAGTTTAAATGCGTATTCTAAGAATTTCTAACGCATTTTTCTACAGATGATGTTTCGCCTATACATGACTCACCTACAACAATTGTTTATACAAGTCACGAGCCAACGCAGGATGCAGGGTCTTCTCAGTCTGACACAAGAAGACTCATTTAAATAGTGTATATCGATAATCGACCGTAAGTATTTTATTTTTACTTATTACTTATCTTATAAATATTGTATATTGATAGTTAATGTGTACCAATTCATGTGCAATGCACGCTTCGAGCCACAACAAGTAATACGAGATATTAAAAATTCACTACTTCAACATCTACCAGGAGCAGTCGCTCAATGAAAAGTGTACCCGAAGGAAGTGTTGAACAAATTGTGGTTCTCATTCACGGTATATAATCGTTTTTTATAGTTAATGTGTTTTATATTTAATTTTTTGTTATAGTCATGTCTACTAACTTTCTGAAAATATTTATAGGCTTTGAATCGCTTCGCGACTATGATGGAAGAATAGGATGCAAGAAAGGTGTGGCAGAAGGTAATTGTCAATCAATTTGTAGACATGCTGCACAATATGAAGACTGCAACAAGAAAAACATCTGGCGAGATAAATGATCCACAGCAATGGAAGGGCCATGGACCTCCTACTATCAGGTCAGATGTTTGGGATGCAATGTGCGACAAGTGGGCGGGGCATGAATTTCAAAACTGCTCAGCGAAGGCTGCACAAAACTGAGCGAAAATGCCTAATGCCCATCTACAAACACGTGGATCTAGGACTTTTGGGAGCCACCTGAAGAAAATGGTAACTCATCAATATATATATATATATATATATTGTCAATTTTATAAGTATTATTACAAACATGTTAAATAATTCATTTATCATTTAACTTCGCAGGAAGCAGAAAAAGGAGGCATTGTGCCATACAAGGATGTGTTTGTTGAAACACATAAACGTAAGACTACGAAAGAATTCATATCAAAGAAGTCAAGAACGACAACAATATGTATTTATTGTATTATTAATCATTGGAATATACAAGTTATCATAAATATTATAATTCTTAATTATTATGTCATACTGTAATCATTACTTTGTAGGAGTCATATGAGCAACAGATGGTAGAGCGATATGGCGATGACTCCACTCAACATCCACCTGTTGATCCTGCAGCATGGGTGACTGTAACAGGCAAACCCAAAAAGAGTTGTGTGTTTGGGTTTGAGAGTAATATGAACACCTCACCAGTCGTTGCTTCCTCCAGCCATGGCTCATAGAGTTCTCTCGTTAGCATCAGTTCTAAGCATCCGACTGACCCGCCTAATTCTTGGGATGATGTATGCCAGCTCGTTAAGGACACAATGCGTGACTACTTACATGAAGTAATTTTCGACGTTGTCAGTAATAAGTTGAGCAGTTTTTTTCAGAACAAGAAACTTTGTCTATAGGTGAATCTCAGGTATGAAAGTTTGTTACCATCGTAAAATTTTCCCCTCCCTTGCGAGAGAGAAATGAATTTCGCGAGTCAAACTCGACCAAAGTTTTAAAAATTGTTTTAAAAATTAACTCGCCTCCGTTTTGAAAATTTGTGGGAAAATTCCGTGGAATGGGATCCACCTGTCGGTACGAGGTTCAACCGTTTCTGGCGCCTTTACCAGGGGTAATTGAACCAAGGATCAATTATGTGTTCTAACTTGACTCAAATGTCTAAATTATGCTATATTTTTCCTAGAATGCACAGAGAATCAGGCTTGTGCTATGAAATTCTGAAAAAAAAATGCAAGTTTTAAAAACATGATGATTGTTTTGGAAAATTGAAATATGCTAGAAAAATGATTGGAAAAGTGTTTGAAATTAGAATTCCTGGAAAAATCATTGAATTTCATTGGAAATCAGAAAATGGATTGGAAAATGAACTCTCAAGAAAACTTGAACTTTGGAAAATCGATTCTGAGATCTAGATTGCTTTTCTGAGGAAATAGATTTGAAAATTCTGAGAAAATCAAGAAATTTATTGGAAAATGGTTTTTGAAATGAAAAATGGATTCTTAGGAAACTGAGTTCTCAGGAAAATGGGAAATCTGAGAAAATCATTTTTTTTGAAAACTTGAGACTTTGAAATTTGAGAATTTTAAAACATTGGAAAATCTTGGTTTGAACTTAGGAAATGCTTTGAAATCTCTTTTGAAAACTCTGGATTTTTAGAAAATCAGATCCTGAGAAAGACTTGGAAATTCTTGAGAAAACTGAATTTTCTGAAATTGAAATTGGAAAATGAATTTACAATTTGAATAATATGAATGAATGAATATGAATTTGAAAGGGAATTTCAATTGAGAAATTGGTAAATCCTTTTAAAACTTTGAGAAATACAGTGTATTTTGAAGTTAGCCTAAGTGTGTAGGTTGAATGTTGCTAATATGAAGATCATAAATCTTGGTTTTCTTGGTATTCTGACTATGGCCATAAATACGAATCCCACCGAGTTTATAAACTCCATAAGAAGTTGTGTATGTGCCATCCGTGTCAACCATAGTGAATTTGAAATAAATGTGCATGAATCATTCATCAAATATTGAAATTTGCAGAAATTAAACCATATGCAATGCAACCCTATTCTAAGCAGAAATGTAACTCTTATTCCAAATATTACATTACTTTTTACATTGAATTGAATAAAATAAAGAAAAAAAATAACTAAGTCTTCTTCTTGAATGTTTCTGCAAAACTAGAAAATAAGGTTAGCACAAAAATGTAGGTTTTTCTAAATTTATCCAAAAATATGGGAAATTATCAGATATTATTCAGATATAAACCTAGAATCATACCCCTTTTGATATAAACATAATAAATAATGAATAAATTTCAAAAATAAACTTAAAAATTCGAAATTAGGGTCAAAATGACCAAAATACCCCTGATGACCTTGAAATCAAGGTTTTCTGAAAGAAATTTTATAAATTTTGGAATTTTGAAAATCAAATGAAATAAATCAAACACAATATGATGAAATATGATTATATGCATAAAAATTTATGAAATTGAAAATTCAAATTTCGAAATTTAGGTCAAAATGACCAAAATACCCTTAATAACAAGACTATGGCCTTGAAACTAGGGTTTTTTGAAATAAATTTTACAAAAATGGAAAATGTGAAATGAAAATGACATTGAAATTAACCCTAATATGATTATACATTCTTATGTACATGATAAGACCCTAAAATGGCAAAAATATCATAAAATATCAAATTTAACCTGATTTTCGCCTGATTTTCGCTTTTGAATTTAAAGATAAACTAACACATGGAGCAAATTAACTTGGAATTAAGCCAAATTTGGCATGGACACCTAAAATAACCATAAAAATAGAATGGAGCTCGAAAATTTATTTTTTTATATTTTTAAATATGGAAATTCAAATAAAAACCCTAAATTTTATGATTTTTGCCTAAAATATTGATTCTAAAGGAAATTTCGGGTGTCAAACTTCCATAAAAATTTACCAAATTTTATGGGGTGACATAGGACATCAAGGAAAAGATTTTTGCCTTTTACACTTTATATTTTTGACCTATGGTCGGAGTTGTACCACTCCGTCAAGTCGGATCAGAATCCGGTGACTCTAGGATTTGTGGGAAACAGACAGGTTTAGGTAGAAAATGTGCAAAAAATAGTAAACGGATGGAAAAAAGGCTGAAATTGTGGGGAAATTTCCCTGACAAATATAAATTTTTTTATATTTTTGCATAGTTGGGATTTGAATTACGGTTTGGAAAAGGGCACACTGTTATCAGAGACCCGAATCTCTGAAATTTCTGGATATTGAAATCTGTCAGACAGAAAAGAAATTTTTAGGAAAAATACTGAAACAGTTCCAAAAAATCCCAAAATTTTGGGAAATGATAGTAAAATATGTCAGGAACAACTTTTGTGTTGAAAGTTTTTGCAGACAGGCTACGGATTGAACATACTCGATGCATTAAGGTCTGTCTATACCCTGACGAAGGAAAATCAAGATTTTCCCAGGGATCTGAGAAATCCGATTTTTGACAAAGGTCAAAACTAATTAAAAAAACCTCAAAATTTCCAGATCATTATTAGATTCAATTATGAATCCACTTTGATTTTTGAAGGACGATTCGAATCTCCCACGGAGGTGGTGCCAGAGGTTCTTGTCTGCTAAAGCAGAAATAAAAAGTTCAGAGAAGTAGAAAACCCGATGTAGAGTTTGATTTTTAAAATGAAGTTGTAAAACCCAAATCAATCTAGGTTTTTGGCAAGAGGTTACAGAAAAATGAAGGCACTTAAAATAAAAATTTTTGGATTTGTTGATAGGAAACTAAACATGAAATAATAACTGGACCGAGCATATGAATTTGAAACCTATAAACTAATCATCAAATAATAATAAAACTAAACTAAATGAGTAAAACAACTATTAAACTAAGAAATAAAACTAAATTAAATAAAAAAAAGAAACATGCAATCTTCATGATAATAATAATAAAACATGGAAATCATTAGGGAGACATGAACTCTTTCTTTTGATGTTTGCAGTCGAAATGAGGGATCTGATCCATCCGTTTGATGGTCCCCTTCTTTTACATGGCCTTAGCAACAAGAAACCACCATTATCCATTCACGAAATAGCTCTCCTAGCCAAATGAATCCAGTTCTGAATTGGATTCATGCTAGGCTTATAAAAGAATCAAAGAGGAAAGATTCTTATCCGGGGACTTACTTGAATCGGTGGATGAGAAGGCTGGACTGATGAAGGGCTTGGACTTGCTTGTTGTTGTTTCAATGGAGCTGGAGCTTTGGAGGTACTACAACTTGCTTGAGGCGGCTGGAGCTTTGGTGGATGATGACTGCAACTGTGGAGGCTGCAGTTGGAAGTAGGCGCCGGCTGATGAAGATGGCTGCAGTCTTGTGCTTGAAGGTGCTGGAGATGGCTCCAACAGAAAGTGGTGTTGCTGCTATGCCGCCACCTTGGTGTGGCTAGAGGTGATGGTAGCTGCAAGGAAGAGGAGGTGGTGGACACCGGTGGTGAAGATGCTGCAAGGTTGTAATGGAGGTGAGCAGCTGCTGAAGGATGGCTGCTGTGTAGAAGAGGTGAAGAGAGAGAGAGAGAGAGAGAGAGAGAGAGAGAGAGAGAGAGAGAGAGAGAGAGAGGTGTGAAGATGGGAATTTTAGAGCAGCCGTATGGCTTTCTCTCAACCCAATGGAAATTTAGGGCTTTTTTTTTCAATACTTAGGTGTTGATAAGTTAAATGAAAAGAAAACAAAAAAACTTACGTGAATGGGTTGGAGGCTGGGGAAAAAGAAGGAAGGAAAGAAAGGAAGAAGGAAAGAAAGAAGGAAAGGGAAGAGAAGAATGAAAGAGAGAAGGGAGAAAGAAAAGGAAAGAAAGGGGAAGAAAGGAGAAAGAAAGAGGAAGGAGAAGGGGGATGGACTTCCATACGTGAGTGGAGGGAGAGGAAAGAAAGGAGGAAAGAAAGAAAGAAAAAGGAAAAAGAAAGAAAGAAGGAAAGAAAAAAAATAAAAAAAAATAAAATAGAGGAAAAAGAAGAAAGGAAGTGGGCTAGGGTGGTCGACCCCTTTGTGGGTCTCACCTTAGGAAGAATAAAATAATAAAAAAATAAAATAAAACAAACAAAAAATAAAGAAAAAGACAATTTTTTTCTTTTCTTATAAATTAAAACAAGAAAATGCAAATGAATGGGCCATCTCAGAGCGGGTCCAAATTCCACTTTTAAAAATCATTTTGACGATTAAAGGGGTAAAATAGTCTTTTCAAAAAATTTCCAGACGAAACGAGCTATTTTTGGCAGTTTTTGAAACGAGCTCGGATTTTGAAGTTCAATACCTCGTTGCGAAGAAAATCCAGTGTAGAATTTGAAAATTTAATTTTGAAAGAAATCCAGATTGTTTTTCTCGAAAAAATATTTCCAAATTTAGAATCTCGAGGATAAAAATGTCAATTTTGAAAAACTCGGGGTTTGAAATTGAATTTTGAAAGCTTTTGAAACTTGATCTGGATTAAAATTTATAAAACTGGAGTTCTGGACTTCGAAAATGAAATGAAATGTGATGAAATGCTGAGAAATGATATGAAATGATGAGAAATGACATGCGAAATGCAGACCCTGAATGAAGAATTTTGGATTTTAAACCCTAATTGGCAACTGTACCAGTTTAAAAAGCATTAAAATTGATAAAATAGCTCAAGAAATGGTTTTCGGGACTCTACTGGGTCAGAGTGACGCTAAAAATTGGGGTTCGAGCTAGACTGAACTGAGATGAGCTAGATTGAGCTGGATTCTAGAGTTTCAGAACTCTAATGAACTTACCAAACACTGACTCAACTGACCTTTCCGACTGAATTTTCAAGAAAATCTGCCATTTTTAAAGAAATGGTACAGAATGATCACTGGAGCGAAGTGAATTACGAGCCTGAACTGAGTATGAGCTAAAATAAAGGTTACTAATACTGATATAAACTAAAATCAAAGTTCAAACACTAGCTCAACTGACTGAACTCTGTTCAGTTTCAGCTGAAAGAGCTGAAATGGACTAAAATGGGCTCATGGACACTTGGAAATGGTTTTGAACTGAAACTGGAGCACTTGAACTCCTGGTGAGGTCAAGTTAGACTCTGGGAAATATGACTGACTGTGAATGTCTGACTCGGAGACAATTGACTTAGTTTTGAGTGAGAAATGAGCTCATTTCTGAAGAAATGATCCCATTTTGGCAGGAATGGTCAGAAATGAAAATGGTTTGTTCATTGTGAGCTCAGATGAACTTTAAATGACTGATATTCTAACTGTCCTGAACAAACCAATGAGCTTGGTTGACTCCAACTGACTGGGGTCCGGGATGACCTAAGGGTAAAATGGTAATTTTCCTAATAAAAATGGGTAAAATGGTAATTTTCGGAAACTGACTCGAGGTTTGACTCCTACACTGACCTAACAGGGTTGACACTGCACGAAGAGGGTTGTCTGAAATGCGTGTGGAAAATTTGGGGTGTTTACAAAGTTTCATGTTATATATTACATGTCGTTAAATTTCATGTCACTTTGATTGCCTTAACTAAGGTGTATTGCATATAATTTATTTCAGTATATTTTGTTTATCAATACTAACCTTTCCTTTCTTGTGTAGGTTTTGGCGCTAATCAGCGTAGTGGAGCTGAAGGCGCAGATCGAGACAATGAAGAAGAGGACACAAAAAATATTGGCGATGATTAGATTCATGTGTTGCATTTGGTGTACCTTCTTTTTGTTTTAAAAATTTAAATGTTCAATTGTAAATAATTATAACTTGCGAATTTTGTAGTGGATCGATTAATTGTTTTACTTTCCTTTTATATGTGTTTTGACAGGAAATATAAATTGTACAGAAAATACAAATTGTATTACGAGAATTTTTTTCTCAATATTTATGTTTTAAACAATTTATTTATTATTTTTCTTTTTTTGCGACGAAAATATCTGTCGCTATTTGGTACCGGCATACAATTTAGCGACGGATTAGGGACAAATTTTAATTTGTCACTATTTACTAGCTGGTCATTATTTTTGCGATGAATCTTAATTCGTTGCTGGGTTCATCGCTATATTAGCGACAGATATTAATCCATTGCAAAACCAAAATCTTTGTATAGTAACGAAAACTTTGCGACGGAACTTGTCGTTCGTTAATTCATCGCAAATTAGCGACGAAATTGTCGACAAATAATTTCCATCGCTAGTTAGCGACTATAATTTTGCAATGAAAGCCATCTGTCGTTACTCCGACGCTAATCCGTCGCTAAACACGTTAGTGATGGATTAGTGACGGAGTAGGGTCGTCGCTAATTCACTGATTTCTTGTAGTGTTTGTAAACTTGTTAAGTCATTATATAGAATAAACAAGCCTTTAAACAATGGTATGAGAAGTTTGATAAAGTTATTCTATCATTTGACTTTGTTGTCAATGTATCTGATAAATGTGTTTATTGCAAAGCTTAAAGCGATGCATGTATCATTTTATGCCTATATGTAGATGATATTCTATTGTTTGGTTTCAATATGGGAATTGTGAATAAGATAAAGTCGTTTTTTAGTAGTAAATTTGATATGAAGGATATGGGTATTGCAAATGTGATCTTAGGCTTAAAGTTGACTCGTTTAGCTGAGGGGATAACTGTTTCTCAATCTCACTTTGTTGAGAAAGTACTTGAGAAATTTGGCTATAACCAAGAAAGATCTGTAGCAACTCCAACTCCATATGACCCTTCTACTCCTCTTTATAAGAATACGACTGGTGTTCCTGTGTCTCAATTAAGGTATTTTCAGATTATTGGAAGTTTGATGTATCTTGCAAATTGCACGAGACCAGATATTTTATTTTCAGTGACAAAACTAAGTAGATACACAAGTTGTCTAAATCATACTCATTGGAAGATATTAAACATGGTGCTTAGGTACCTGAAAGGAACTATTTCCTTATGTTTGCATTACAAAAGATTCTCTGCCGTTCTTGAGGGATATAGTGATGTAAGCTGGATTGTCATAAACTCTGAGAGTTATGGCGTAACAAGGTATATATTTACCTTGGGTGGCGTCGCAGTCGCCTGAAGATCAGTAAAGCAGACTATTTTGTCATAGTCTACTTTTGAGGCTGAGCTCTGTGCTTTAGATATTATAGGAATGGAAGCTAAATGATTAAAGAGACTTTTAGAGAAATTTCCTTTAATGAGCAAACCAATTCCTGCAATATTTGTGCATTGTGACAATATGACCACAATTGCAAAGATCAAAAGTATAAAATATAATCAAAAGCAGAAGAGACACATCCAAGTCATAATAAAATCTGTAAGGGAACTGGTGTCTCAGTTACTAGTTGTTGTGGATTATGTTGGATCCAAAGAGAACACAACTGATCTATTAACAAAAGGACTAGATAAGTCATTAGTCTTGAAATTCAAAGAGGGGATGAGACTGAAACCCATTAGTAGTTCATCTACAGTGACAACATAACCTATCTGAGTGGAGATCCCACAAAGTAGGTTCAATGTGCTAATAACAAGTTGTAGGGTGAACTAGATAGCACCTTCTTAATGTGATACTATGTATCTGTGTCTTTTCTCCTGATTACTCTAGAAAGGTGTTGTAGCTGCAAGTTAAGGAAGAGTTAAAACTCTGAATGGGTTCAAAGCCTTCTAGGCGGGATGTTAGCAATGTATCTCTGGAGAAGCCCACCTATGTGAGTGTGACTGTGTGGCTGCAGTTTAAAGAATTGGGTTATTCCTAAAGTCACTCATGAAACAGGATTCAGGCGCATGACCATTAACGCGCCGCTCCTAAAGATTACAACCAGAACCTTTATCGTGTTGTTGCTAATGAACACTCCTACATCAAAGATTCAAGTTCAAGACTTTAGTTCACTTCGTTCCTGTGGAGGTAAATTTAGTCAACTAAGGTAGTGGTTCAAACCGGAATGTACCATTACTGAAAGCATGATATGCCTTGCTGCAGATTACTTCATCTTGCACCTTTGTTTTCTCCTGTTTTTATTCTTTGAATTTCTGGGGGAATCTTGGATGTAAAAAGAGATGATGAGGTAATTCAAATAAAGAAAATAAATGGGAACCACTCTTTTATGGAGTATTTTTTGGACTTTGATGATGTGGAATAGTCTCATATTGAAGAATCTCAAAAACAGTTGTGGGCTTTATAACCTACATGGAGATTCTAACACTTGTTCCATAGAACAAGAGAATGGGATAGCTACCACACACACGCGCGCGCATGCATCGAGCTGAGCTGGGCCGGGTTTGGGTATGGGTACGAGTATGAGTATGGGTATGGGTACGGGTAATTGGCCCTTTAGGGCTATATCCATTCTATGTCCAATGTTCTTTTTGACCCGCATTACTGTTTTTATTTGGATTAAATAATGGGTTAAGAAAAATGGATAACAGATCATTCCGTTATCGGGTCATGTCACTTCGTATTTTGTAACGGGTCTCTTCCATGTTTTGTAACCATTCAGGGGTTATAAAACGTGGTTAGAGGGCTGGGGTTTCAGATATGAAGACGCCTGTGACTCTTGCATTTTTAGGTTTTCTCTTTCCCTGCTATCTCTCTCTCTCTCTCACTTTTTTCTGTGGGTGTTCCCCTGAAAGAGAAGTTTTGCAACATCCGTTCGTTGAGGTTGTCTTCGAAGGATGATCTACCATCGGAGTGCACCGGTTCAGATCATCGAGGCTATTGTATCCTTGGGGAAGGACGTCGGACCCTTTTTGCACCGTATGTGGGGCAAATCTTTTTTAAGGAGAGTATTCTTATATGCCTTAGCCTTAGGCAGAATAATAACATATTTTATTTGTTGTTCTTATTCAATTTAATGCATATGTTTGATCTTTTGATCTTGTTTGAATTTTGGTTTAAAACCGTATATGACATGCTTGAACCCTGTTACTACATGAATCAAATGTTTTATTTCTATATCATGTTATATGAAAATCTGATTTATATCATGATTCTGGTTTTAATTCTAACAGTTTTAGCTCGAAATTATTTGGTTTTGAACCAAGCATATTGGCTAAAAACCCTTATCTTCGGCTAAGTTTTTGTGAAATGATTTTTGGTTAAAGCCCTTAAATTGTGACATCCCATAAACTTGGTGGCATTCACAAGATGCTCCTACCTGGCAAAACCCTTGAGAAAGAAGGGAGTGACTTGGAAGTTGGAAGCATAGTGACAAATATCGCGAGCCAGATATTGCCTGAAAGTTTAAAATGGCAAATTCTCGCAAAATTTTCAAAATATAGCAAGATTTATGAAAAAAACATAAATACCACAATTTAAACGCAATATTTACATTTTAAGCGGCTATTTTTCATGAAAAAAATTATGTATTTTTATTTTTAAATAATTGTTATTAATATTTTCTTACAAAAATAAATTATTTATTTATTTTTTTATTGCCGATATTTTGCCAAAAAATGTGAAATTTATGAAAAAATTTCAAATTCTTGGGAGCTTTTGAAAAACTAGTTTTTCACTATGGTTGGAAGTGAAAAAAAAAACTAGAATGATGGACTAACAAAATGCTGAAAACTTTTACCAAAAATTACAATATCATCCTGTGCATGACGAGCATTTTTTCCTCAAGTAAACAAACTTTAACACAAATAAAGAAAAGATATCTAGGCCACAAGGTCTTCAATGTTATTTTAAAATAGTTAAAACAGTGTTGCAATTTTGTGCAATACTGCCCTCCATCCTTCTTTAAGCAGTACAGTAAGATAATGGGGCCTACTCTCTCTCTATATATATTGAAAGAGAGAGAGAGAGAGGGGGGTGGGTGTGCATAGATTTGTTTGTGCACACAGTGCATCCAAATTTTTTTTTTTTTGAAATCTGACCATACAAATGTGTTCTATAGTCAATTTCAGCTTTTGGATCATCCAATTTCCACATAAAAACAGGGCCTTTGATGGTTTAAAAGATCTATAGCCCATAACTTTTTAAATTTTCAAATCTTAAAAGATTGTGCTTTCATCCAAAAATCTTAACATGGTTCATGCCACAAACATCCGTGCAGCCAGATCTCTTTCAAATTATGCTTTCGAACGGATTGCGCATCCAAGTCGTGCACACACGCACGCACACACAGAAATGTGTGTTTAATGAGTTAAAGCTGTAAAAAGGCAAAAGTTGGCTTACCTATTTGTCAGCATTGTAACCAATTTCAAATATGCATGGTTGCAAAGCTTAACTTGAACCTGCAGTCATATTTTCTTTTAACTTATTTAGCAGAAAGCTTGTATCAAGTTACATCTAACACAATGTATCTTGGTGTGATGCTTGGTCTATATGCTTCAGTTTTTTCCCCCATTTCACAAATGCAAGATATATGCCTATCAAGTTAGCTCCCTCTCAATCTCTCTATAAATCTCTCTCTCTCTCTCTCTCTCTCTCTATATATATATATATATATATATATATATATATATATATATATATATATATATATATATATATATATATATATATATATATATATATAGCAGTGGAAAGCTACCCGACTGCAACCCTACCATATGGTATCCGATTGCTTGGGACTGTCATTTTCAGTGTTTTTTTGAAATTCTAACCTTATTGATTTTCTAAAAAATGAACACTTGGATCATTTGATTCTGATGCATGGATAGCTTTTTATAATGTTCAAAAATCAACTGTCTACCAATTTTCATAAACTTTTAAGGCTTCAAATACTGCTTTTTTCATCTAAAATGCATGAGTCAATTTCTAGTAAATCAATCACACTGAACGCATCCGTAAGTTCAGAATTTCAAGAAAACACCAAAAAATTCTTAGTGGGTAGGGTTAGTACTTTCTATCTGATAGGTTTCTCTCTCTCTCTCTCTCTCTCTCTATATATATATATATATATATATATATAGGGTTAATATTTGGTGCTTATACTGTGGCATTTAACCACTATAACTTATGACAGTATGCACTTCATTTTACATAGATCTGATTGACTTATTGAAGCAAAATCTAGCCTTTGGATTATGTTTTTATTTTTTGGATAATCTAAGGGAAGACCCCATCATCGACGGCACATTAGCTGGATCATGTTTAACATATTTAATTGACTATTTTCATATGTTAAAGTTGACTTCAACATGATAATTTATATTATTTTTAGAGCATCCTATCTTCATGAATTTTGAGCAATTGATTTTTTCACCCTTCCAAAGTCAAATCTTATAGTGTTTTTTATAGAAAACACCTAATGGGGGTATGAGACATGATAAAACCTCTTAAAATAGTAAATAAACTATGTGATATGCATTTGTATGTTTAGATTTGACATTTGATGGCTAGATTCATACAAATAAGTTTTATCACTGCACATTGTGATGGATGTGACCTACAATGTATATTTAGTGGGAAATGAGTTTTGAATCACATGATTGAGACACATAAGCAGGGTTTTTAAGGGCTTCAAAAATTAACGGTGCACAATGCATTAAAATTTCATGACTCAAAAGATCATATTTTAGAATTAAAATAACACAATTCAAGGTTTGTTCATCAGCAAACAAACCTTTTTGAACACATCTATTGGTTAGATTGACTTGATAAAGCTTGAACCTATGATTTTCAGCTCAATAGTTTCATATGATTTGGTGCCTTCAGTAGCACCAAATTCTAACCCTATATATATTCCAAGGAAGAGGATAATAGAGGAGGTGTCAGTGGTACAGATCTCTCTCTCAATTTGTAAGGTTTAGAATGGGTTTTGAAATCGAACCAATTCCCTAAAACAAGACATGAATCAGTCTGAATTGAATAGAATTGAACCATTTTAAATCAGTCTACTTGAAAAAACAAATCAGGAAAATAAAAAAAAGAAAAATTCAGGAAAAGCCATTTAAAAAAGGAAATATAGAAAGAAAGTTTTTTTCTGTATTTTCTAAGGCACAGGCAAGTAGGATAATAGACCTACTTACCGAGAGAGAGAGAGAGAGTTGCAGGTACTAGTGGGCTGCAGAAGGGGAAACCCCAGACCCAAAAGGCTAAGACCTGGCTTTGCTGAACTAAATATAGCTTGTACATGTCATAGTTACAAATCTCATTACCCGCAAAATATCGGTGTGGAAAAATCTTGTGATATTTTGTGAAAAAATCAGAATTTTCTTGAAATATACAAAATATAATTAAAATATAAAAAAATGAAAAAACTCACCAAAAGAAACATGAGATATTTTCTGAAAAAGGTGATAAATTGAAATATCACATATTTTAAGAATAATATGAGTCTTCGATCATGATTCTATAACACGTTATTTTCAAAATATCGGCAATATTTGTGAGTATGGTAAAGGCAAATGCTGTGGAAATTTTCACCACCTGATATATATGTCCTGTTAGCATATATTAAGGTCGAAGTTGGTTGCGCTCCCCTGTTGGCACGGTGACCCTCAAGGGTTTTACCAACCGGAGGCTAGCCAATATGCAGTTGGTGATGGGGATTATTTTCTTGTATTATTCAAATAAAACACAGCTCTGCCCCTGCCCCCAAAGGGGTTTGGCGTAGTGGAATGGGGGCTAGGCTGCTGGGCAGGGGTCTAGGTCCAAATCTTATGAGCATTCATCCCTTGTGCAAGCCGAAGCGTGTAGACTCCCGGGGGGGGGGGAAGGAGTAAGCCCACAGAGTTTTAAGCTCCCATGACAGTGACTGTAAGTACTGCAGACAGAGCCAGCACAGCTAGGACTCTGTTCCTGGGGGTGGTTTTTACGTGTAAATATCAGAAAAAAAAACACAGTTCTTCACCTTGTGGTAATCCGGTGTTCTTTCAATACCAAGGTGATATATATATTGATAAACAACAAACACTTGAACAATTGGTAATGAAGAGAAGGGGAAGAGGGCGGTACATAGTAGTAAAGCAACAGGATGAAACGCTTAATTGGTTCAAATGTCAATAGCAGCGGTGAATGGCGACTGCAACTCGTCGTTGTGGAGGCGAACATATCAGCATGAGCACCATAGCTATGATTATGACCAGGAAGATGCTCTTGTAGTCTGTCTCTTCTTCTTCTTCTTCATGGGAGCAACAGATAGATCCCATGACCATCGATGCTGGTTCAAGGATGAAGGATGGCAGCATCATCATATTTGGAAGGCAAGAAAGCAGAAATTGGGATTGATTTTAGCTTTTTGTATGGTAGGGAAGATATATCACACTTGGGATGCAATAAAAGAATGGATTGGAGAAAGGCCTAGGTATTAGTAAACCCCTTTCTTTTTTCTTTAGTTGAGTTTGGTTGAAGCTTCATCTACCATTCGATTTAAAAAATTATGTGTACTGTTTTCTTCAGTAATATAATATAAATAAGAATGGTAGTTGGGATCCCTGATTTGCACTCCCTTGGATGAGGCCCTTTGAGTTTGGTTGCTCTCCCTTGAAAGACACCACATGGTTAGATTAGAAGTAAACAGGTTGGATGTTTGGAGAAGCTCCCTTTGATGATTATGGCTGGTTGGATGTCTTAGACACCGAAAGCTTCGAATCTTGTCCCTCCTTATGGTTGGAGTATAAAATCATGGCAACAATGGCACCTACTACATAAACAAATAAAAGTCTCATTCTATTTAAACTATTTTTCCGTCATATTCAATCTCCACCAGCCATCATCATCATCAAGCCTTGTCCCAATTACATGGTGTGGCTTTAAGAGTTCTGTTTCTTCACTCATGTCTGTCTACAGCTAAAATTTTGATCACTTTACTGTTCCTTTCAAGTCTTCAGCGCTCTTCTTCCTTTTAACTCCTTTTACTTGTATTATGTCAACCTTTCTCACACATATTGTAAGGAGACTTCGTTGCATATCTCACTAGATGCAAATGTGTAGGGGCCCTGCCCTGACAGTTTCTAATTAAGTGCATGAGCTTTGCAGTTCCCAAGTGAGTTGCATGGTTGAAATAGAATATAACTTTTAATATGTTTTGATCTGCTCTCTCAAACCACGAGTCCAAGCTATCTCAACTAGAACTCCAATGTGCACATTGCACCTATCCTCCCTCCCCTGCATTGAGAAGAGAAGTTACTAAAAGAACATAAACACACGCAAGAACACAATATTTAACGTAGTTCGGCAATGGCAATGCCTACGTCCATAAATAGGAACGGCTCTCTCTCACTCAATTACTTCGAGCCTTTCACATTATATTCTTTATAATGTTAAGAGTTCCTCAATAAAAAAAGACTCTTGAGGTATACGAGTCTTTGTTACAACTATACTTTATCTTGAGACTGGGTTCTTCATCCATATCTTGATCCTCTTTAGACTCTTTCTTGATGCCAACCTTGGATTCTTGGAGTCCTTGAGATAGAAGTCTATATCTTTTTATTATCTTGAGATAGGATATACTTTTGTTGAGATCATCCAATGCAGGAAAGTCCAGCTCCAACTCCAACAGGTATTCTAACAGTTACAGTGATGTACATTGGTGACGGAATTTTACTAGTAATTTGGTAATATACAGTATGACCGTAACTGCTCCGCCACCAACTATGGAATTATGGTCGCTTCTAGAAAGAAGAGGGATGATAAATCACACCAGCCTCTTCATCGAAAAAAAAATGTTCACACCAGCCTCAGAGTAAGTTTCCGCTAGAGAGTATGATACCCTAAAGTGTGGCTGATATTTTCTAATAGATATAGGGCCACCCACATATATTTGGAAGAAGCTTCCTTTTGACAACTATATAGCTGCAGGTAGACTTTGGCAGACTCTAGGACAGTAAGATCCTCAAATTTTGTAAATTATAGTCAATATTAAGGGATTATTATCTAGCAAATTCAACTTATTATCTGACAATTTTAGCCAACTATAGTGGCATAATAATTATTTGATTTTTTAGAATTAATTATCAAATTTTAAGCATTTATTAATTAATTAGGATTAATTAATGGTTAATGTCTAATTAACTAGTAATTAAATAAAACTATGCTTAATTAATAATTAAGTAAATTATTATACATAAATTCTAAATATAATTTAAAAATTAATATAATATGAAATGTATTTTTTACAAACATTTAAAAATATAACAAATTTCAAATCCCTTGGAGTTAGGATTCGAGTTGGGTTGGAATGGACCCAACAAAATTTGGATCCAAGTTGGACCCATATATGGGGTCGACTTGGAAGGTCGACCTTGATGCAGTGGACCAAGTCAACAAAATTTAAAACTAATTAATAATATAATAAAAGGATTTGAAAAAAAAAGAGCTCCTTTTTGAAATCCCAAAGAACCTTACTTCTTTCAAAGAATTTTTTAAAAATGAACCCTACAAAGCTTATTTTTATAAAGAGAATTTTCTATTTTTGTGAAAGAGAGCAAGTCTCTCTTTAAGACTTGGAGAGGTAGGTGGGTTTGACCGATCTCCACCCGCCATTCACCCTTATCCACTCTCCACCCTCAATCATGTCTCTTCCTAGAGTTTTCACCAAGAAAACTCAATTTTTGGGAGGTGGGGGTCAAGCATCCCCCTCCCCCATATTCATTTTCACACTCTCTCTCTCCTCTCTTGCTCTCTCATCTCTCTCTTATCTTAGTGGTTTTGAAGGTTGTTGTGGAGACTTTAACACCTCTATCACAACAAGTATAGAGAGAGGTACTCTTGGACTCCTCTTTACAGTAGTGTTAAGGGGATTTCATACCTCTTGGTGGTTTGCTTTGTGGTGTTATCTTCAAAGTAGGGTCTAAACACCTTCCTCATAGGTTTTTGCATGGTAGAATGCTTCTATGTTGGATGTTTATGGTGAAAATAATATCATGTTGTTCAAAAATGTTTTTAAGTAAAATCTCTACAAATGATAATGGTTGAAATACTGCTATATTGTTTAAAAATATTTTTAAGTAGGATTTTCACCCATGTTAATAGTTGAAATACTACTATGTTTTTCAAAAATATTTTTAAGTAGGATTTTTACTTATGTTTATGGTTAAAATACATTTATTTTGTTCATAAATATTTTATAAATGATTTTTACCCATGTTTATGGTTGAAATACATTTATATTGTTCATAAATACTCGTATGAGTGACTCATACCTATTTTTATGGTTGAAATGCATTTATATTGTTCATAAATATTTTATGAATGATTCTCATTTATGTTTATGATTGAAATGTTTTTATATTATTCATAAATACTCTTATGAGTGATTCATAACTATATTTATGGTTGAAATGAATTTATATTGTTCATAAATATTTTATGAATGATTTTTACCTATATTTATGGTTGAAATACATCTATATTGTTCATAAATATTTTATGAATAATTCATACCTATGTTTATAGTTGAAATGCATAAATACTTTTATGAGTGACTTGTACCTATATTTATGATTGAAATATAACTATATTGTTCATAAATGTTTTATGAATGGTTCTTACCTATGTTTATATTTGAAATACATTTATTTTGTTTATAAATGATTCTTATCTATGTTTATGGTTGAAATACATTTATATTATTCATAAATACTCTTATGAGTGATTTATACATATATAGTATGTTAAAATGCATATGAGCATGTTATGTATTCATTGGAATGCATATAATATATTGGAAATGCATATAAGCATATTATTAGAATGCATATAGTAAGTTGAAGATGCATATGAGAATATTATTAGAATGCATATAATATGTTAAAATGCATGAGCATATTATGAGTTTATTAGAATGCATATAGTATGTTAAAAATACATATGAGCATGTTATGTATTTATTAGAATGCATATAGTATATGAAAAATGCATATGAGCATATTATTAGAATGCATATAATATGTTAAAATACATATAAGTATATTATGAATTCATTAAAATGCATATAGTATGTTAAAAATATATATAAGTATGTTATTTATTCATTAAAATATGTATAGTATGTAAAAAAATGCATATAGTATGTTAAAAATATATATGAGCATGTTATGTGTTCATTATAATTTATATAGTATGTTAAAAATGCATATGATCATATTATTAGAATGTATATAATGTGTTAAAATGCATATAAATATGTTATGTATTCATCAGAATGCATATAATATGTGAATGCATATAATATGTTGAAGATGCATATGAACATATTATTATGATGCATATAGTATATTAAATTACATATGAGCATGTTATGTATTCATTAGAATATATATAGTATGTTAAAAATGCATATGAGTATGTTATGTATTCATTAGAATGCATATACTATGTTAAAAATGCATATGATCATATAATTATAATTAAAATGCATATGAATATATTATGTATTCATTAGAATGTATATAGTATGTTAAAAATGTATATGAGCATATTATTAAAATGTATGTGGTATGTTAAAGTACACACACACACACACACACACATATATATATATATATATATATATATATATATATATATATATATATATATATATATATATACATGTGTGTGTGTGTGCGTGTGTTATGTATTAATTAGAATGCATCTATCATGTGAAAATGAGCATATTATTAGAATGTGTATAGTATGCTGAAAATACATATGAGCATGATATGTAGAATGCATATATGCATTGAGTTATGCATATACCTTTGATCATAAGGCATGCAAATGCATATTTGATGGTATGAATATACCCTTTATTTATGATAAGGAAATGCCTATGTATGTGTAGGCAAATGTTTTTTATGTTGTTCATATATATGCTATATGAAATGTTTATGATGATGATTGCATCATGTATGAGATTTTATGTAAGAGTATTTAGCATAAAAAATATAGTTGTTGTGATTTCACTATCATTGAATGTATGCTTGTTTATGGCATGACCATAAACTTTGTAAATATTACTTCATGTCATTATTGAAATGTCACATAACATTGAGGTTTTATGCATATATCAAAAATGTTATGATGTTTGTACATGTATCTCTGTGTGTGGCATGAAAAGTTATATTTGTGTATTATACTATAAGCCATTTAGTATACATATACTATTTTAGTTCACGTACGAGCTTAATTCTAAGATGAACTCTTAAGTGCGAAAGGTATGCACCATTTTGTTGTTAATTCATGCCTATATATAACTTGAGATATGCTTTCAAAGGTGAAGTGCCTGGATGATCTTAGGGCGCCAGAGCAAACTGAATTGACATGGGTAAATATACATGCATCTATATACACTGGTTACTCTAAAGGGGTATTTGAACTAAGGAGTCCTGTCCTACCTAATGGTTTAAGAGGTATACATGATTATGTTTCACTTAATTAAGAACCCAATAATTCATTCAGATTTTCATTATCTACCTTGGAGAGAATAGATGGTACAAGCCTTGAGTGACATATAATGTGTTTTTTGAGCAAGGGCTTCCCAGTTGATCTCCAATTACTCTAAAGTTTAAGAGACTGGGGTTATCAATGTGTCCTAAGTGATAGTTTTCAACTATTGTAGTTAGTCTTGAATTGCAATCATATTTTGAATGACACCTTTGCAGGATATACTCTCTGTTACGAACTGTCTGCTTTGAATATCTGGTCAGTTAGATATTGTAACAACCCCAACTCATACCCCTTAAAAATGTTTTTTTTTTTAAAACTATTACAGAAATCTTCTCAGAGACCCAAGGCCTTAATAATTCCACTCACAGTTGGATAACCAAACAAATCACCAGGGATTTTCCATTTATCATCCAAACCATAGTAAGCCAAATTTTATTAAATAAGTAATAATGGTTTTGAGACAATTATACAAGAAAATCAGAGTGCATAGACAATTAAATGTAAAAAAAAAGTAAAGAAAAGCAGAGCCATGTTATTCATCTGTGAAGTTGTCTAGCAAACGTGTAACACTCGTAGCTCTCCCAGAAGTGAGTCACTTTACTGATCTCCTGCGGCTGCAAAAATCACAAAAATAGGGGTGCCAAAAATCCAAGAAATTCTGTGTACGAATATCTATAATAAAACAAGCATAAAGAATATAGATAAATTTTCATGCAATAACTTAGAGAAATACTATTGCAATAAGAACATGGTTCAGATAAGCATTTAGAACATTCAATATGCAACAAAATAACATATTATACATTCAATCATATAGGGAAAGTAGAGAAGCAAGTAAATATGCATGATCTAATGCATAACAGAAAAATGCATGATGTCTGTGCACATGCATGAATACTTTATTATCTTTGATTAAGTTTTCTTATTACATGCATGAATACTTTATTATCTTTGATCAAGTTCTCTTATTACATACATGTCTCTATTAAATGCACATAATTTAAGTTCATCTTCTTATTACCGTTGCTCGCGGATATACCAAACAGATAAAAATTTCTGAGGTCAATTAGGGTTCTCAAGGTAACTTAGTACATAAGTTGTATTTTATTACTGAGTTCTAAACTTAGCCCTCAAAGGAAATCAGAAAACAACACCATCCATTAGAATATTAGAAAACAACATCTAATGTCGGGATACCAGAAAAAATAATATCTACAAGTGTCACTTCTTGGTATACCAAAACAACAGCTATGTCGACATAACACCTCCAGGCAACATGGTAGAAATTGCCTAAAATCATGGCTAGGAGAAGAACCTCAATATTGGGTTTAAGGGCAACAATAATGCACACAGAGTTTTTGTATCCTTTCGGTTTCTCCAAAACCACAACTCCAAGAGTCTCGTACTCTCGATGAGACATCTTAGAAAGTATATTATACTATTTTTTTTATTTAAGTTATTATTAATAGTTGTTTAATTAATTTTGTAATCTAGCATACCAAATTAATATCACAAATTCACATCTCCAAGTGCGAGGCTCATCACGGGACTCCAGCCCGTGTAAAATGCAGAATAGTGCAATATAAAGAAACATTGTCAAAATGTAATTTTTGTGATGCATAAATAAGTAAAGTAAGGAGCACACCGACTCAAGGCATTCCACAGCCCATGATGATCCATTTTGATCATCTATGCATTCATATGCAAAAGTAATAAGGAACATGCCAATGCATTCTTTTTATATCACATGCCTTTTGATGCACAATCATATATGTCAATATAGAGATGTGCATGAAACAACAATACTCATATGCATGCGCATGAGTTCACACATTCATGTTAAGTGCATGCTTTCATTCAATTCACATATTGATGTCAAATGCATGCTTTCATTCATGAATCCTTGCAATTAAAATATGTGAACATTCATGCAATTATGTACATATAAACATATTCATTTCATGTATGCACATGCACATGAAGCAACTGTGCAATTAACACTTTAACTAAGTATGATCTTCCAAGTGCAATCATGTGAATACTCATTCGTTTACATGCATAAAACTACATTCATCATCATAAGCAAATTTGGAACATTATTTACAACCATAAAACAAATAATATATATAATTTTTAAGACAAGTGACCCAAGCTTGAGGTGGCTCTTTAACAAATAAATACATTATTTCAAAGTTGTGAGCAACGGGATTTGAACTCTAAACATATGGCTTGTAAGCCAAATACTTCAACCATCTGCATTCTATTATTTAAAATATATGTAAAGTATATTTATTATTAGCCAACAAGCTTATATGAGTTGAGCACTTGTTCTCCTTGTGTAGCTTGCCCAGCCTATTTCACGAACTTTCTTTACAAGCTCAATCATGAGTTAGTCATTTTGTTTCCCAACCCTAGTTGTGTCACTGCATTTTTTTTAGTGAGATAGTTCCACTATATTTGTGACTTAATGTGGCCTACATAATGCTATATTAAGGCTAGTTAATATGAATTACACTCTTGCCTAACAGTTGATTACCTGATTTGCTGTTCCCCATAGGTCAAACTATGAATCCATAACAACCTTAGTTTGGCCATTTTATAAACCATGAACAATCCAATTAAAATTTTAAGAACCATTAGGGTGTGTTTATTACTAAAAAGTTAGAATTTTTGGATTTTCAAATTTCCTACTAATAGCAAGAACACCAAAATCAGCCTAAATAAGATTAATTTTCAGGTGAAACACAAGCGAACTCTAAAGATGAGTGATACGACAGACTCTTGTGGGTCAGACCTGGCAGGGGCTGGCATACCTGCACCAGTCCAACCGAGTGGCTAGACTGGGCCTGATAGAGTCCAGCCTGCCCAACGGAGTCACTCGCCTGGGCTGCCGGCTGCCCAGCCAGCACCAAGCCGAGTCTGGTTTGGCCTGACCAGACTCCAACCAAGCCTAGTAGGGCTTGGCATGTCAGGCCACGCTCGGTTGGCCTGACAACCAACCCACCAGAAACAATATATATATATATATATATATATATATATATATATATATATATATATATATATATATATATATATATATATATATATATAAGATCCTACCCAGGCGAGCCCACTCGATTGGGTTTCAGAAGAGCTTGGCATACCGGGCCAGCTTATCTAATTCAGTTGGGTCGGCTGCCTTGGCAGGGCATGGACATGTCTAGTCAGACCTCACCAGTCGAGCTACTTAGCTGGTTTGTTGACCAGGCTTGCCTTGCAGCCCCCCCCACCCACCCTACTATATATATATATATATATATATATATATATATATATATATATATATATAAGTATACATTTTTTTCAAACACCCTAGCAGCTGCCCTGCACAGGTTGCACATGTACAAGTCAGCCATGCTAGGCCAGCTGAGCATGACTCAACTGGGCTGTCATCAAGTTCAGTGATGACTAAAAGAAAAAAGAAAAATACAGGTGGGCCAGGAAAAACTCCATAGTACAGAAACTTAAAGATAAACATGCATGCATATACAAATTTAAAATTCTAGGCATGCATTAGTTTTGGGCATAATCCTTGTAACACATGTGATATACATAATCAACCAAAATTATGCATGTAAGAGCATACAACAATCAATAAATATTCAGATTCACCATTTTTTTTTTGATAAACGCATGCATAGGAATTAATCTACTATAAGTTTACATACCTCTAACAATCCAAGACATGGACCATCCATGGTTAAATGAACACTTATACACTAATTAAAAATTCTGTTTTGACATATTCAAAAATTTATTTCTTCGAGAAGGGAAAAGAACCAAAAACACATACATGGAAGGGGATCCATGGATCCTCATCCATGTATTTTAGAGTAATCACATAAATCTACTCTTTTACCATAGATTTCCATCGAGGTATTGCATGAAAATAAAATCGGTAATCAATTTCTCACTTATTTCTAGATAAAAGACCCGTACCTTTGCTTAAATAAAAAAAAACAAGGCAATGATAATGGTGGAAAATCTTATGGTCGGAGAAGAAGGCTCCACCTTCTTCCTCTCCTTCTTTTTCCTCTTCCTTTCTTTCCTCTCTCTTTCTTCTCTTTTCTTTCTTTCCTCTTTTTTTTGAGGCTATTTATAAAGAAAAGGGGGGTGACACCCCCTCTTATCCATCTAGCCCTTTTAGAGAGGGCTGAAACTAATATCTAAATGGAACTCTCTCTCACTTTTCAAAAATTTTCAAAACTCTTTTAAAAGTTGATTTTTTTAAAGTTTCCAAATTTTAAAAGTCTCTTCTCTAACTTTTCTTAGTTTTCTTAGGTATGTTTAAGGACTCCATTTAGAAGTCCCAAACAACCATAAAAACAAAAATTCAGAATTAAGTATAATTTATTAATTATTTAGTATTAAACAATTAATCATTATTTAAAAGTTTTCAAAAATAGCCAAATTAACTAGAGAGGCTTATCAACCTTATTTAACCTCATATTAAAGCTTGTTATTGAATTTAAAGCTAAAAAACATTGAGCATGGATTTGGATTTGGATCTAAATCCAAGATCCAAATTAATTTCCAAAAATCCAAATAAATTTTAGACTAGACCAAATCCAGATTAATATGGGTCTTGGATAGAGTCCAGATCTATATTAATTTAGATCAAATTCATCGAATCCAGTTCGATCCAAATCCCGATCCAAACAGACAAACTGCTCATTTTTCAAAAATGTGATTTATGGGTCAATCAGAACTCAAATTCAAAAAAACAATATATCGTTGTGCTCGGCATTTTGAGACGCATCCAACGACATATTACACAAATATCAAATTTTGAATTTCACTAAAAAATAACTCAATTTTTGCTTAAATTTAAAAGTTGAAAATTAAACTTTTTCTCACGTTTTGATTAGCTCATCTTGACTAGCTGATGAGACCTGGGCCAAGCTCCGACTCAAAAGCATCGGTTAAAAATCAAGGTTCAAATGATTTTTCTCCTAAACTCTAAAGTATATTATATCGTTCAAACTCCTTTTTATCTATTAGCGCCTTTGCATAGGTATGGGTACTCTTCAATGGTGTCAAGACAACGTGCATGCAGGACTTAGATAGACTTCTTCTCCAGGGCCAATACTTAGGTATGGGATTTTCAGATAATTAGGTTATAGGGGTGAGCCCCTATTTATAGAGTTTCGTATAGATATAGATCACTAAATTTTCTAAGTCCAAACTCGATCTTACTTGGATCTTGGTCTATTCTAGATGATGATAAGGCCTATCTAAGAAAGTCTTCTTGTACAAAAACTCATCCTAAAAGAGTTTTCCTGTCCTAAAAAATGTACAAGGCGGTTCGGATCGGACAGGGATAATGTTCAATGCAATGGACGACAAAATGTTTGTTTCATCCAATAGCGAAAAACATTCTGCTCTGTCGTCCCGTTACAGACGACGTTTCGTTCCATCGTCCAGTAATAGATGACAATCCGTTCTGCAGTTCTGTAGCGGACGATGATTCAGTAAGCCATTCAGTAATGAATGCCAATCCGTTTTGTCGTCCGAGTTTGAGGGGTATCCAATTCTCGTCGAGTATCTACAAACACTTGTCTTCAAAAGATATTAGCAATTTGGACATCATAAAATTTTGGTGTCTAAAACATGTTATGTTAAATATTTATACTTATGGTTAAGTTGGAATGATAGTTGCTTTTGTTTTCGATGCAAGTAGAGTCAGATTCTCCATAGAATCATTTAGTGTGCGGACCTTGACCCAAGTCCAAATTAGAATTGAATCCAGTTCAGTTTAGTTTGTTAGTCACTATAACTCTCTTGGAGTTGTCTAATTTAAACCAAAACAATTTTTGCTTTGTATCGATCCTCTCATTTGAGTTGGATTATATATTAAAAAAAAATGCTAAAAAATGTATACTTATTTTTTTGTTAGAAATTCTAAGGGTGTGTTTGCATGCTGTGAAAAGTTGGGGCTTTCTACAAAAATGCACAAGGCATGATGCATTTCTGTGAAGCCCACCATGGCAACATAATGTTGGTTCTCTTTGCTCATGGAAAAGGAGAATCTGAATTATGCAAAAGTCAGTGGTTGATAATATACTAAAACTTGATAAAATAATGACATTTTTACATCAAATCAATTTGAAACAAAGCTTGCTCACCAAAAACTGTCATTTTTGAAGGGTCCTAACGGCGACCTTACAAAAAAGGAGGCAGCACATAGTATATATAAGTAATGTGTTTCTTAGGCCCCCTTTTTTATTAGGTGTCGTTAGGCCCCTTCAAAAATCATAGTTTTAAGTATTTTTTCTCATGTCTAACACCGTAGATGTGATCTATAGGTTTTGTTTGATGAGAACCGACTTTTGGATTGCCGGAATCTGACTTGTATATAGGTTTTTTCAGTGATCCAAAATCAATAGCTATGAAGGTACCAGTTTTCTAATCTCAGAACAATATGTTTTTTTGTCAAAAAAACATGATCCAAGAGTTTATTTCCACTAAATCGAGCATGCTTAACACATCTAACGGTTTAGAACTATCATGAAACACTTAAAACCTATGAGGCAGAATGAGAAATAAGGCCTAATATGTTCAGTTATATATATATATATATATATATATATATATATATATATATATATATATATAGAGAGAGAGAGAGAGAGAGAGAGAGAGAGAGAGAGAGGTATAACATAGAATTGTAAATAGTTCGACGTTATATTGGGCGCACGCACAATCAATGGCACACACTAGTTAAAAAAGAAAAAAAAGACCTTTAGTGGTGCACAAAAGCGTCTAGAGGCTTTAGCCGTGTTTTTTATGTGCCACTCGTGTAAAGTTTTTTGTTTTGCCACAGCAGGTGGGTGCGTCACAAGCATGCGTGTTCAACTGCTCTTTGATGGTTGAGGCTCCCAGAGTACCTGCTCTCACCTAATAAAAGCTTTAGATTTAATTTGTTTAGTAGAAAACAAATTTTGAATCATGTGTTTATAGCATGCATGTATGATTTTTTCACTTGATCAAAATCTGATGACTTAAAAAATCTTATTTTTCTGTTAAAAAAACATGATCCATCTCTCCAATAAACTATGTTGAGTACATCCTTAAGGTTAAATTGAGAAGATACAACCTACCACCATAATTTCTAGTACGTGGGAAGATACAACCTACAACCATAATAATTTCTAGTAGGTGGGAGTAGGTACTAAAATGCCGTAGCATTACTCTCTCTCTCTCTCACACACACATATATATATATATATATATATATAGAGAGAGAGAGAGAGAGAACTAAACATAGTCTCTATTTTCTCATTCTGCCCCATAGTCTGAAGTGTTTTATGATAAATCTGAACCGTTAGATGGATTTAGCATGATCGATTTAGTGGAAATCGACTCTTGGATCATATTTTTTCAACGAAAAAATGTATTTTTATGAGCCGAAAAAAATTAATGCCTTCATAGCTATTGATTTTGGATCATCGGAAAAACCTGTATACAGGTCAGATTCCGGTGATCCAAAAGTCGGTTTTCACTAAACAAAACCTATAGATCACATCTATGGTGTTAGATGGGAGAAAAAATACCAAAAAACTATGGTTTTGATGGAGCAAAACCAGCGCATTACTCACACACATATATATATACCTAATTATAAAGTATTATGGAAAATTAGAACTCATTCACAGGTATGTTGAAAAATGTTGGCCAATCACATTCTTTTTACTTATATTAACACTATAATTTGCCCACAAGAGCTATACTCATATGGTAGGAGCAACTCGTGAACGTCACCAAGTTAAGGAATATTTCCAGCTTGAAACCCACAGACTCATGCCCCTTACTGCGAGGGCAAAGCTGAGCGCACCTTCCAGTGGGCCAAAGGGACCTCAGGTTTGTATGCCAATGATTTTGCTAATCATTGAACTGATTTTTCCATTATCCAAAAAAAAAAACTCAAATATAATTTACTTGTGTATTTGTTTGTACATGATAGATATAATGATCGATTGCTTATTATGTTTATTCCTGAGATTTTTTGCTAGATCGTATTATTTGAATTTTTGTTCTCTAACACCTAAGTTTCCAAAACTTTGACAAGTATAAAAGTTAAGTCAGGTGAATAATATGAGCACACCATCAATATAAATAATTTTGTTGCTAGTTAGGGTTGTCAATGGGTCGGATGTAACCCGACATCCTACTGGAATCTGAATCCAGTTAGTCGGGCTTGGTAGCCAGTTTTGGATCCAATTAATAATCGGATTCAAGTTCCTTATTGAGTTTTGCATTCAAACCCAACCTGAATGAGACTAAAATCAAACACAACTAGGTGTAACTATCAGGTTTTAGGTAGTCGGATTCAGTTTTATCTAATTCCATCCAAAACCAAACCTGACTAGGCTGTACCCAATTAAGTCGGACTCGGTAATGCCTAGATGCACCCTGAGTCCGACCCATTTACATCCATATTGGTAGTTGTACAAAACTACTTTTAAAAATGACGATTTATCAGTTTTTGTTGATGAATGTACAGAAGGATCAGAAGAAGTTGAGGAATCAAAAACTCATTTCAAACAATTTGCTTTTTTGGGGAGAAGAAAAAGTAGTGAATTCAGGAAAATAAGCATAATTTCTATTTGATATGGTTAGAGGTGAAATGATCGAAAAAGTAGTAATCAAATTAAAAAATTAAGAAAAAGGTTACTCGATGGTTTTTACAGATTGCTGGTTTGGTTTTAAAGAAGAGGAGGAGGAGAAAGAAGATGATGAGACAAACAATCATGAGATTCATTTAAGAAAAACATGATGTCTACTAATATTGATACCAATGAAGATACTGATATTAATATAACTAATACAACTGGTAGTAATCAAGCAAAAAAAAAGCAACTAGAAATGTAACTGGGATAGCGTCGGTTCGGGTATAGACAAATATTAAATCTAATTAATCGATTTCTTTTAGTTGGATTTGGATTCGAAGTTGAAGTTGTGTGTAAAATAACTCCAACTAAATACCAGTTATTATAATAAAAGATGAATCCAGCTAAAATCCATTTGAGATCATTAGACTCAATTAAGGTCTAAGTAAAAGTTTTCCTAGGCACGTTTGGAAGCAAGAAAATTCTTATAGGAAAAGAAAATCTTGCCTACGAGAAGTTTTGTTATGATGACTTTTTCAATTGTATAGCATGAGAGAAGCAGAGTGAAAAATGTGAGAAAAATGAAAGAGAGAGAGAGAAAGGGAAGGTTGATCAGCGTCTTCTCTCTCTCTCTCATATATATATATATATATATATATATATAGAGAGAGAGAGAGAGAGAGAGAGAGAGAGAGAGAGAGATGAAAATATTGATGGTTGGGATGAAGCCCTTATTGTGGTAGCCTATGAAATGAGATGTGTTGTGGATGAATGGTTGTCCTAGTATAAAAAGAATTTTTGATAGAAAAAAAAATCCTCCCCAGTAAAGGAATTTTTTTATGAAAAAACAAACTTTTTACAAAAACTTTTCTTTCAAAAGTTTTCTCTCATTTAGAACAATTAGAAAAGTCATAATTTTTTCTTTCCTACTTTCACTGTTCTTGCTATTTTTCTCATTTCCAGATGTGTCCTGAACTCCAAATGATTTCTTGCTACATTTTATTGCAAATTAGATGTATGACAAGCACATAAAAATAAATCTGAGACTGAACTGGATTGAATTTTTATATGCAATATTTATTTCAACCCAAATGTAAACTCAGATTCAAAGTTTTTTACCAAAACCCAACAAAATGAGTTGTATCAGTTGGATACCCAACCCAAACCTCTACCATTGACATCCCTAAGCACCACAAAGTTGTGGCATCTTTTTTCTCAACCCAATTTCGCACTGGTTTGGATTTGGGGTAGGATATAGCCAAATACCAAATCTCATTAATTGGATATTGGTTAATCAAACTCAATTTCAGATGGAAAAAACTAACTGAATTTGAAAAAATGCATGTAATTGGATTATGATATCCATAGGATTTGGTCATAAAATTATAAACTAAATCCAAATAGTGTTTTAATCAGATTCAGTTTTCTTAACCAAATCATACTCATTGAATTTTGAATCAGCTCGGATTTCAGATATATCTGATCCATTGACATCCCTAGGTTCAGTATGCCATGAGTTGGAAACCCAGAAAGGGGCGTCCCTTTCTGCAAGTTCCATTCTAAGCTAAAGACGGTAATGGGGGCTTTTTCTGAACTGAGATCAGGTGCAATGTGATTGCACACTTTAAGCATGCTGCCATATGTGATCACACACCATCTGTTGTTGGGCTCCACAGCTGACAGGTTGTATCTCTATGGGTGATCAGCACACTAAAAGTGTACAATCACATTGTACCTGATCCTCCCTCATTTTTTCCCTTAGCCTACCCTTAAAAAAGGATTCATCACACCATTTTGGGTTCTGATATAGATCTTTTACCGAAAACATTAACTGGATCCAACCGGTTCACTTCTCTTAATTTAACCACGTTATGTCTAATTAGTCTGATTTCTTAATACCAACATCATAACTCGATTCAATCTGCTTAAATCCATCTGCTGTTGGGCTCTACAGCTGACAGGTTGTAGCAGCACACTAAAAGTGTGCAATCACATTGCACGTGATTCTCCCTCATTTTCTCCTTAGCCTACCCCTAAAAAAAAGGATTCATTACATTATTTTGGGTTCTGATATAGATCTTTTACCCAAACATTAACTGGATCCCAACCGGTTCACTTCTCTTAATCTAACCATGTTATGTCTAATTAGTCCTGATTTCTTAATACCAACATCATAACTTGATCCACCACCGAGGTGATATCCCATGTGGTAAGCAGGGTCCTGTGCCAAGCTGAAGGCCCAGGTTCGAATCCCTCTGCCACATGGGGCTTAAGAGATGTCTAGTAGGGGCCCGACTAACCCCAGCTTGCCTTTAAAAAAAACATCATACTCAATCCAAACTGCTTAAAATCATGCTGCTTATTCCTCCATCTATCAGATCGGGATTCGGTAAAGCTTCTCCTTTCGTCTCCAAATCCAACTCCAAATTCTATTAGTTGCATCTGATCAGATTCTGGCCATTCTTATTGGACCAGAATCACACCCAGTAAAGTAACTTGGATGCAGCCATCTTTGAAGAAAACTTAATAGCGCAAAATGAAGCTCAAGTATTTAATTCCAAGATCTGATCCAAACCAAGATTAAACTCATTGTTTACATACATTTGCAAACAAAAGGGAATTTGACAGGTCCAGGTTGAACCCAGCTTCGGGTTTTGAATACCTCAAATATCATACCCGAGGATTTGGTTTGACATGAGGCTCATGCCATGAAATAGAGAATATCTAATCCTTAGTTTGAGACCCGTATTTTTTCAGTAAAATTTTTTGAATAAATTTATAAGGCATTTCATATAAAGATAGCATATGAACCCAAAATATGAATCAAATCGATTTCTACGAACAAGTTATACTTAGGATATTTGTATCTTCGAGAATATATGCCCAAACAGTCAGAGAGCCATAACTTTCTTATTGAATAAAATTAAGAGATTTGTACGAGCTAATTTTCTTAATTACGTTGATACAAAGAGAATGACGTACTTAGAATTTTTTAGAAAAAAATCATCAAAAACCTAAAATTTTTGCAGGACCTACAAAAATATTGATGGGACCCACAAAAATATTCTTCAAAAAATATCTTGTGTGATCCACATAATATTCCATGTGGGCCCCATACCAAAAGAATCTCTTGAATTTTTTTTAAAGCCAAGAGCAGAAAGGAATAGCCCTTTTTAGAATTTTCTAGAGAGGAGTTGGGCTTGGGCTATAAATAGCCCTCCCCTCTCTCTTCTCATATTTTCATCAACCTCTCTCTCTCTTGCTCTCCTTCTTTCTCTAAAACCTCCCCTACCTAGCCTACTTGGTTTGAGCCTACCTGACTTGGTCTGAGTCTGTGTGATCTGGTCTGAGCCTGTCTGACCTGATTTGAACCCACTTGACTTGGCTTGAGCCCAATTGGGTTTAGTCAAAGTCAAAATCCTCTTTTGTCCTAAATCGAGGTTTGATTCACTTGACCAAAACCTAACCTACTTAGGCTAAGTCTGAACATGTCTGACCCAATTGACTTGGACCGAACCCAGTTTTGTCCAAACCACTTAGGTTTAAAAGCTTGACCTGTTCTTCCTCTTTCTCAACTAGGTCGAACTCATTTGACCTAGTTTGACCTCTTAAAGGAAGGTTCAAACCCAGTTCGAAGCAGACAAATCATTTCAGAACCGTTCTTCACCGAACAGAGGGTAAGTTTGATTCGTCGATCACTCTCTCTCAAGTATTTGCTGAGTTATGATGTAATATATGAATAAGACTTTAGGTCGGAGACCCCGCTGTTGTTGACCGCGCTAGAGAATACTAAATGGAGTTGAGTACATATTTTCTTAGTGCGGTATGCACTAGCTTTCTCGAATGACATACAAATATCCAACAAGTAACAGTTAGATCGACAGACCCCTTCAAGACTATTGCTCACTGTAGCATACGGTGATGGTACAACCGTGAGTGACATGTATTTGATTATAAACTTGATAGAGTTCAAGGGACCTCCCGTCATTCAGGGGGTATGGAGGTTGTGGTTATCCTTAAATATCTAAGGATTGAACCCGACTACTACACTAGATGATGCATCTGAACCAACCTGGTAGAGTTATCCGGGTATAAGTTCTACCATCTTACCATAGATAGGGTCAACATGCCTCTAGGGTATCTAAGATATATAGAATAATCAACCCCTAACATTGATGCCTGGATAAAACTTCTCCCATATACCAAGGAGTGAACCGCTAATATCGAAACAATGCATTAGTTCTATGTTCAACGGTGTATGAACGTATAAGTAAATTGATATTGTTCTGTCAAGTTCTGCACAACCTTAAGAAATGTGTCATGATCGGTATACTACTGGACCGATAGGGCAAAGACCCATATTGTATTCGCATGACTAAGTAAAGCTCGAGGAGCTCGCGCTTGGGTTCGTGAGATACGAATATGTCGAGTCTTGAAGACTTGAGCTTGACATCCCAAATGAGGCTCTGAAGAGGTCTACGCTAAGTCATGCAGACTTGAGCAAGATTTTCAAATCACAGCCTTGAAGAGGCCCATGCCAAGTCATGGAGACTTGAGCTAAATGTCCAACTCGTAGCCATGTGGAGGCTTTCATGATATATGCTAAGTCATGGAGACTTGAGCATTGTTGTTGTGAACTGTGACCCTGAGAGGTATATGCATTTCATATGCTTGATTGAATATGTGAATTGAATGTTTTCTTACCCGACCAACAGTGGTTCTGACCCCATTTAATGGGGATTATAGGTGTTAAACCTGCATTGTGATATACGAAGCAAGGCGACATTGAGTTCTAAGATTTTTTAAAACAGAGTTGTACTGCTTCATTTACAAAACTAAATACTGTTTTTTCAAGCAGTAATGTTTATAATAAACAAGTGATTTTGATAAATAAAATACCTTGGCAATAAATGAGTGCTTGGCCACATATCTGTGACTTGCCCGAAGTTTTCTAAAATCGATGAGTCATTATCGTCTATTTCTATTGCTAAAATCTTTTTTAAGTTTTGCTGTAAAAAAAAATCATGAAATTTTCAACTTAGCTTTGCTTTGAAAATTCAGGGCGTTAGAGAATTGTTATCAAAGCCTATGTCTGAGAAACCTGGTTTTAGATTCATCTTGTTTGCGGTATCACACTATAAGTATAATTTTATTCTTTTTGACCAGGTAAACCCTTGTCAATTATAGATGAAAACCCATGATTCACGAGGCTATTGTTATCAGTGCAAGTTTATGCACAATGAGTGAATATGCCCATTGAAAATCTAAGACTGTCAGTATTATGGTGAAGATAGACATTCTGCCAATGAATGCCAAAGGAAATATACCGTCGATATGGGTCAACGGGCATCGCTTGGTCTTAAGGACGAGACCTCACACATCAGTGAACCCCATCACTCGAGTGTTGGGAGTAGCAGTACCCCTATCGACTTCAGATGGAATAAGAGATGATGATTGAATATTTTCTGCAGAATTCTGTCACTCGCCAAACTATCACCTGACATCATGTATGCATAGCTTGTATGATCGGAATGAAGGATACAACTCATTTTATTTCGCCCATTATGATTTCGAACTCCCCGAGTCATGATGCTACCGTATCAAAGAGTGAACTGGCATCTCTAGTCTATCCACAGGATTCACTTGATAGTGCAGAAGTGTCACCTGAGCCAACTTCAACTGCGCCTAAGCCAAGGTGATGTGGCAATCAACATGCCTATTTGAGGTCATTTACGTTGAAAAGGAAGCCTAGTTCTTAAAAACTGATTATGTTTGGAGTCGACGGACTCATATGTATGGTGTCTCACCGCCAATGTCCATTGGTGTGGCGTGACACTTGTATATAATGGTAATGTATGTTGCGATGGAATGCATATAAGTAAATAAAACTTTACTTCCCTATATACATCGAGAACCTGAACTATGTTGCTTGTGTGTAAATAGATAAATGACTTCTACGATGAGGAGAACCATGTTGAGTGAGGAGTCCCACATAGAGGGGTTTCTACTAGAAATACTCAACAACCTGTTAACAGCCATCTGTGAAATGAGGTAAGAACTGACCCCTCCTCGCAATGAGAGTTTCAGAAGAATAACTTATAAAAAGTTCTTCAAACTTGTCCACTGATCTTCGTCGATAGAGCCAATTCAAAGCTTGCAGAAAGCTAGATCAAGAAAACAGAACGTGCATTCTTGGTATTGAGATCGAGTATCAGAGGATAAAAAGACTAACTTTGGCACGTATATGCTGAAGGATAATGCACGAAAGTGGTGGGATACCACTAAGATCATCCAATTCTCATAGCATGAAGTCATACCTTGAGATAATTTTCAAAGAACTTTCATGGATAACTACTTCCTGATACACTCCCGAAACAAGAAAAATATGGAATTTCTGGAACTAGAGCAGGGTGGTATGAGTCTCATCGTCTATACTACAAGTTTAAGAACCTTGAGCGATACTGCTCTAGGTTATTCGACATTGACCAGGATAGGGCTGATAAATATATAAATGGATTGCGAGAAGGGTTACAGTCTCGCATGATAATCAGTATGCCCCAGACATTCCAAACTGTTGTGGCAGTAGCTTCAAAAATTAATGTAGAGTAGGAGCAATCCAAAGGGGTCATAGGAAAGAGATCAGTAACAAGTAATGGGAACAACAAGAGGACGTTCCTAGATGGCCAAGAATCACGACCACCTTCCTATAAGAGAGATCCCTAAGTAAAGAATTTCTCTTCACTGGTCAAGCGGCCATCGCAGATGGTAGAAGCCAATTAGACATAACAATAATCCAATTTCTGTTGCCCGAAGTATAGCTCAGATCACCTCGAAAGAGTTTGTCCTCGCGCGGGGGGGGGGGGGTCTATATTGCGACAAACTAGACCATCATATAAGAGAATGTCACAAAAAGACCTCAGAACTTCAACAGAGAAATATGAGATCTAGAGGACCCTCTCAAAAAATACAATAGCGTCCCTCATCCAAATGACTGCCACTACCTTTGTTAGAGAAGAAACATGTGGCGGGTCATGTCTATGCAGTGTCAACCAAACAACTAACGGATAATGACCTTATCGAGGAATCCAAATACCCTTCATAGGTAGAGTTGTGTTGGATAAAAAGGCAATCAGAAGACAAGATCCAATGAATGCTCAAGCCAAGTGGCTCATGAGCTTGTGTGCAGTAATCTGAATCGATATGTATTTTATTCTCCAAAGTAAACTTAAGACTTGTCAAATCGAATTTTAAGTACTTATACCCAAATTGGTAGCTATCAACCTTATGAGTGAGAAATTGAGTTTACGTAATTAAAAGGCTAAAAGTCACTTAATAAAATAAATCATTGAGGAATTGTTCCCAAGAAGAGAGTCTTGTGAGGTTTTACATATTCAAAATCAGATAGTCTAGTCAGGGCGATCCTGTGAGGATATACAGCTTTGCGTGAGTGTACATGTTCTAAAACCCATAGCTTGGATAGTATGATTCTATAAGGGTGTATTGATCCAATATCAGGTAAGTTTGATGAAAACAAACCTATGAGGAAGTACGTTTCCAAGATCAGATAATCTGATAGGGGACTTGTTTCAATATGGTTAATCCTTTTGAGAATGATCTAGGTGTATGAAATAGTTACACCGAATGGCTATGAGTGATAGCCACTTGAAAGAATACATATTTAACAAAGCTGCCATTATTGTAGCATAATTTAAACTCAGATATGAGAAGCATACCCTCATCGATCATAGAGTATGATATGAGGTTATGATTGAAATGAATATGATGTCAAAATAGATAAATAACATTATAAATCCAATATATGAGAGAAATATCTTGAGTTATTCATGCAGTACTCTTAACAGAATTTCGAGGACAAAATTCTTTTAAGGGGGTAATGATGTAAAACCCGTAATTTTTCAGTAAAAATTTCTGAATAAATTCATGAAGCATTTCATATAAAGATAGCATATGAACCTGAAATACAAATCAAATCGATTTCTACGAACCAGTTATATTTAGGATATTCGTATTTTCATGAATATATGCTCAAATAGTGAGAGAGCCATAACTTTCTCTGTAAGTAAAATCAAGAGATTTGTACAAGCTAATTTTCTTATTTACGTCGATATAAAGAGAATGTCATACTCAGAATTTTTTAGAAAAAAAATATTAAAAACATGTAATTTTTGCGAGACCTACAAAATTATTGGTGGGACCCATGAAAATATTCCTCAAAAAATATCTTGTGAGACCCACATAATATTCTATAGAATATTCTATGTGGGCGCTACACCAAAGGAACCTCTTGAAAATTTTTTAAAGCCAAGGGCAAAAAGGAAAAGCCATTTTTGATTTTTTTTTAGAGAGGAGGTGGGTTTGGGCTATAAATAGCCCTTCCCCCCTCTCTCTCTCTCTTCTTATATTTTCGACCCTCTCTCTCTCTTGCTCTCCTTCTCTTTCTAAAACCTTTCCTACTTAGCCTACTTGGTATGAGCATACCTGACTTGGTCTGAGTTTACCTGACCTGATCTAAGCTTCCCTGACCTAGTCTAAGTCTGTCTAACCTGGTCCAAACCTACTTGACTTGGCTTGAGCCTAACCGGGTCTAGTCAAAGTCAAAGTTTTCTTTTGTTCTAAACCCATGTTTGATTCACTTGACCTAGACCTAGTCTACTTGGACTAAATATGAACCTGCCTGACCCAATTGACTTAATCTGAACCTAGTTTTGTCCAAACCACTTGGGTTTAGTAGCTTGACCTGTTCTTCCTCTTTCTAAAAAATGTCGAACTCATCTGACCTAGTTTGACCTCTCAAAAGAAGGTTCAGATACAATTCAAAGCAGATAGAGTGTTCCAGAGCCGTTCTTCACCAATCAGAGCGTAAGTTTGATTCATTGATCACTCTTTCTCAAGTATTTGTTGAGTTATGTTGTGATGTATATCATATAGGTTCTGAAGTAGTATCTGACCCTAGTCCTTGGTTGTATGCCATCTAGGACACTTCGGTGTTCACGCGCATCTCCTTGTGACTATCATTGGATATATATGATAAAAGCTCTTGCTTAAGGCAGTATATATGTATTTGAGATTGTCATCGCGTTGAACAATGCCAAGACTTCTAACTTCTGCATATTACATATATATGTATCTGCTTATGTTTTTAAGATTGTCATCGCGTCAAACGATGCTAATGCTTCTGCTTTCTATAATTTTAATTATGCTTTTAAGATTACCATCACGTCGAACGGTGTCAAGGCTTCTGCGTTTTACAAAAATATATGTATTTGCTTTTTATAAGTTATTTAGTTCAGTTTCTTCCGCCGAACATTAAATATGCACTCATTTACGTTGCCGCATTATAAGACACACGATCTTGCTTATATTAAATATAGTGTGGATAAATGTGCGTTTAAATATAGATCAAACTTCAAATCACCAATGTGATTCTATTGCCGCTCCTCGATCAAGATTCATCTTGACGAATGAAGATCTTATTGGAAATGCTTTACTTCTGAACAAAATTGCTTTTTTGTAAAAACCTAAGTCACTTGCGCATTATCTGGCTATGGCCAAAGGTTCTAACGAACCTCGATAGATGCAAAATACGCACAAAAGTATGCATCCATCCTCGACTTAAGCATAGTGATTTTTCAGTCAAAGAGGGAAAATGTTGCTGAAATTTCTAAAAAGATGCTCACTGAGCATAAAAGAAATGTTGTTAGCATTGCAAAATTTTACTTTTGCAAGTCAAACTAACCTTTGAAAAAGATTTTAAAAATAACTCGCCTCCGTTTTAAAATGCAGGATAATTCTGTAGAATGAGACTCGCCTGTCGATACGAGGTTCAACCGTTCCTGGTGCCATAATCAGGGGTAATTGAACCAATGATCAATCATGTACCTTGCTTTGCTCAACTTGTCTAAATCAATGTTCTATTCTTAAATACACAAAGAATCAAGCATGTGCTGTGAAATTCTAAAAAATGCAAATTGAAAAACATGATGTTTGCTTCAGAAATTTAAAATACTTGGAAAAGCGGATGATTGAAAAATTGTGAATCACATTGGAAAATGAATTTTGAAGAAAAGGAAAATCGATTTTTGAAGAAAAGTCAGATGTTTTGAGAAAATTGATTTTGAGAAAATTCAGGACAACTTAGAGAAAATCGATTTTTCTGAGATGATTTTATGAGTTGATCAAAAGAATGGGCGTGTAACCCTGTGAAATCTTTTTATGATGTAATCTAACTTAGATGAATGAATGATTGCAATTTGAAAAATATTTTATAAAGAATTTGAGGAAAAGCTTTGAGAAAAAGAAATTTTATGCCTTATAGAACTTAGATGGAATAGATTCTTTACATATCCTTGACTATAGCCATGAATATGTATTAAATATAGTTCATTTGATTCTAAAAGAAAAAAATATTTGGAAAAACTTTGAAATATGCAATAATTTCTAAAAATGCCTAAGAGTGTAGGCCATTTGTGGCTTAGAAAAAGATGATAAATCGGGGTTTCATTCGTATTCTGACTATGGCTACAAATACGAAACCCACTGAGTTTATCAACTCCTTAGAAGCTAGTGCACGTGCTATTCGTTTAGATCATGGTGAGTTTAAATATACATGAATCATCATCCATCACACATTGACATTATTGAGAAATAAACTATATGCAATGCAACCTAAGCTAAACGGGAAAAGTAAATTCTTATTCCTAATTTATAATTAATTTACAATACTAATTGAATTGAAATAAAAGAAAATAAGAGGAAATACAATCTTAAATATCCTTGCATAACTAACAAACTTGTTAGTGAAGATATATCAACTTTTCGGGATTTATTCAGCAATATCTAGAAATTACTGGATTTATCTGGATATAAGTCTTTTTCATGTTTTATTAAGATAAACATAATAAAATATGATGTAAAATAAAATAATTAATAAAGATTAACAATTTTAAAATTCAAAATTTTAGGAAAAAGAACAAAAATACCCCTAGAAACAAGACTATGGCCTTGAAATCAGGGTTTTGAGAAAAGATTTTTGTAAAACTTTTGATTTAAGGATCAACGGATTCAAATCAACACCAAATTGGGTATGAAGCACCCTAGAATAATTATAAACATGATCAAACTCAAAAAAATATAAAACATTTCCAACGATAATATCATAAAAATAGCATTTTTTGCCCGTGTTTCAGTTGAATCGGGACTCTGCGGGTACCCTGTTTTCATGATTTAATCAAATAATATATCAAATAAATTAACAAAAATTGACATGGACACTTATGATAATCCTAAAAATAAAATAGAATTGAAAAATAGAGATTTTGACATTATTTTGATATGAAAATTAAATAAAACCCTAAAATATATGATTTTGCGCGTGCGCACGTACCTGTCACAGTGTCAGACCTGAATCGGATATCATATCACCCTACAAATTTATAAAAATTTATAGAAATATACTAGATAAATAAACAAAAAATTTTCTTTTTACATATTGAAAAAATCATCTCTGGTTAGAGAGATATGATTCTGACAATATACTCTTGATTCTGGCGAATAAATAACGAGTTGAAATAAATATATCCGGTTTTGGGTAGAGAGAAATATATCAAACTGTATTCAAAAATTATAAAATTTTAGCAGATAATAGTAAACACACAGATGAAGATACTCCTCTTTATAGATCATTGATCGAATATCTGGTAAGGGAGATACGATCCACACAAGTTGATCTAGGGTTTAGACAATGCATAAGAGGCTCTGTAAAACTGATTTTGATTTTTGTCAAAGAAAAAATAACAAACAGATATATAAAAATCTAAAAAAATTATAAAAAATATTAGACAAAATAAAAAAGACACTGCAACTTATGCATTGTCGATCGGATCTCTAATAAGTGAGATATCGCCTCGGCAAGTCGTTCCCAAATCCATATAGCGTTTTCGCGGTTTAAAAAACATAGTTTGGTTTTCAATTTTTTTGACAGAGTTACAGAACCCAAAATAATCCATTTTTTTATAGTAAATCATTGACAGATGCATGGATCAATCCTAAAAAAAATTATTTTTTTTGACAAAAAATTGAACATAAAATAACGTGGTTCCCGCGTGCTCGGGATCGAGAATCACATATTATCGATAAAACATGAAAAACCCTAAACTGAGTATGGAAAAATAAAACTTGAAAATAACATCATGAATTTGGATTTGATGTTTTAATAAATATAATAAACATTAATATGATGAAATAAAATAAAAAAATCAGAGAAAGTATGGCTGAAATTTGATTTAGCCTTCGAAAGAGGGATTCGACCCATTGAGCGAGCGAATCTCATCTTTTATTCGGCATAAATATAAAAAATATGGATATAAGCTATTCTAATGGATCAAGAAGATAAAATACATCATGGTAAAATATTAGATCATGTTCTTGATTTTTTTTTATGGTTTTTGAACTAAAAGCATGCTTGAATCCAACTAATAAAGGGCAATAATGGTAAAATCAGTGAAATAAAGCAATAAAAATGATCAAAATAACAAAATAAATTAAATAAAACCTTACCTTGGGGGCTGAAACAATGGAGGAAGGCTGTTGGAGGAGAAGATCATGAATTTTTGAGAGGGAGAGAGGGTGAGAAAGCATGGGCTGGACCCCTTTTAGGTGCCCCTGTTTATAGTTTTTTTTGGATTTGGTTTAAGAAGAGTTCTAGTTTGTCAAAAAATTTCTTAATTGAATTAATTAAGGGGGGACAATTTTGGCTTGACTTTTCAACCCTCTTAATTATCTTAATTGAGTCCTAACTGAACTAAAACAAAATTCAAATGTGGTGCCACCTATTATGGGCCCACATTTGATTTTAAAGTCTTTAATTTTAAGATTTTTTTAAAAACAAGGTTTTAAAAGGTAAAAATAAAGGTTATATTTTGAAATTAATTTTATTTTTCATACTCCTAATCAAATTAGAACACTGACTAACCCTAATTCTTTCGAATGTGACACCACCCAGAGTGGGCCCCACTTGATTTTTCAAAAATGATTTTAACACTTTAAAAATAAAGGGGTTAAAATGCTTTTTCTTAAAAACTTCAAAAGGATACCTAAACTAACTAATGTATTTTTTTATTTTTGAAATATGAAAGATGTAAAATGAAATGAAATTGAAAATTAGGGTTTTGCATCCCTACAGGGTTGGCCCCGCTTGAAGAAAGTTGAAAACTGATTTGAAAATCAACTTTAAGAAATAAAGGATTTTAAGAAAGAAAGTTTTTTGAAAGAAAGTTTAAAAATAAAATCGAGGTTTTAAATCAACTATAGTCCTAAATGGATTAAAACTCCTTCAGATGTGGCGCCAACTATGTGGGCCCCACATCAGAGTTTTGAAAAAGTTGAAATAAAGACTGAAAAGTGTTTTAAAACAAAGTTGAAATCACCAGATGAGAATCAGAAGTTTCGAAAATAGAGTCTTAAACTGATTGAAACTCTGAACTAGAGTCCTAAAATTTTAAAACTCTATAATAAAGTCTTGAAATTTGAAATTTGGTTGTTTAAAAGATAAATGAAGAAGTTTTGAGAGATTTTCTCAAAAATGAAGTCGCGGTTAGAGTCCTAATCCAACTGAAACTCTGGAACAGAGTTCTGATTCGTCTGAAACTCTAAAATTTTGACTTCTTTCGAAAGATTTTTCTGAAGATAGGTAAAAATGACAATGAAAGATAGAGTCTTGATTAGACTGAAACTCTGAAATAGAGTCCTAGTCCAACTGAAAACTCTAGAATTTTGACCAAAATGAAAGATTTTGATAAGTTTTGTTGAAAACAAGTGAAAATAGAGCTGAAAGACAGAGTACTAGTCCGACTGAAACTCTATGATAGAGTCCTAGTTTGACTAAAACTCTAATATTTTTATCTCTTTTGAAAGTCAGATGAGAAGTTTTTTTTAAAATAAGTGAAAAACATGAATAAAGAATGAAATCGAGATAGAGTCCTAATTTGACTAAAACTCTATGATAGAGTCCTAGTTCGACTGAAACTTTGAGATTTTGGCCAAAATGAAGAAAATAGACTGTGGATAAGACTTCTTCTGGTTTAAAATAGAAATATGATTTTGAAAAAGGCTTAAAAGGTGAAAAGACAGAGTCATGATCCAACTAAGACTCTGAAAATTTGAGAAATTTGAGAAATTTGAGAAATTTGAGAAATGAAGGAATCCATAAGCGACACCACCTAAATGGATCTCATTTGAGAACTGAGTTCAGTTAAAATGTGATTTTAAAATAAATCCAGATCATTTAGTAAAGAAACTATTTTGAAATAAAATTTTGGGGATTGGAAAATGGCAAAATGTGGATTTAAAACCCAGGTTTTAAAATTAATTTTGAAAGAAAAGTTTTAAAACTAGAATCTGGATTGAAGGATTTTGAAAAACAGGAGTGCGGGATCTCGAAAATGACACACAATGCCATGAAATGCAATGAAATAACATGAAATGGCATGCAATGATACAAAATGATATGAAATAACATGCAAAAGGCAAACCCTAGATGAGGAATTTAAAGTCCCAAACCCTTGGCAGAGATAAAGAATTGAACATTTCTATTTGAAAGCAAGAATTGATGATTAAAATTGAGCCAAAATGGAGAGTAAATCTTATTTGCAAGTTGAAGTATTTGAATTTGATACATAATTCAGGCTCTGAATAGCCCTGGCTCAGATGTCGACCAGTTGGTTCCCTAAAGGCTCCTGAGAGTGGGCCCCAGTGGTAAAGGAAAGGGTTTGTGAATGAAGGTAAAAAATTTGGGGTGTTTACATATGCTCTTCTTTGCTAATAAGCCGGTTGATAGTCGAGCTTAGTGGCAAAGAAAAACACACCAAATTTGGACTATAAAAATGCCCTAGTTAGAAGAATCTGACAGGGTGTGAAAGAATTGGCTCTGATGATTATGGTAGGTATGAAATGAAGAATAAAGAAGAAAATTTGCCTCATCAGAATTAGGCTCAGGCTTAGCCCTTAATTTGGATGGGACGAAAGATACCTCATGGAAGAACGAGATTCAGGTTTGACCCTTAACTTGAAGGGGAACGACAAAATTCTCGAAAGGAGAAACCATTATGGAACCTTTAGATTTTGCACAATAAATCCAAGAGGGGTTTGCAAAAGGAAGAAAATGAGGTTTCCTAAAGCTTGAAAATGGGTTGATCTTGGGTGTCTCACTGCTGAGACTGAATGGTTTTTAAAACAGATGACCTTTCGTAAAAATAATTCAGGTTTAACCCTTACTCTGAACGGGAACTGTCTACGGTGGGACTGTGGGGTACACAGGGAAGTGTGTGAATCTGAGAGCCCAGGCACTCAAATTAAAAACAGAAGAGAAAGATCTTGAAAACTTATGTTATCAAGTCTTAAAGATGGATAATAACAACATCAGGATATATCAAAATAGACATCAAGCTCTCACTTCATGTCGTGATAATTTAAAAATATTGTTAATGAAATAAAAATTATAGTTGATTCAAGATAATTAAAATGTAAGCACATTTGTTTGAAAGATATTCCCTCTTCTACCTAGAGTATTACCTCCAATTGGGCTAACTCCATAGAATCCAGAATCAAAATCAAATTTATTGTTGTTGAGTTTCTTTAAGAATGCTATCCATTTCCTGGATATGAAAATAAAAGAATTTGTTCTCAGTATCATGAAAGCAATTTATGAAAAGGATATTGATAAAAGAATTTCACATAAATAAAGATGATTCTTGGCATATTGGTAGTTTGATATTTGGGGTTTACCCATGATGATCTTTTTGCACTCCTTTGAGACATAAAATTTAAGCTTTTCTTGGGGTTTGGCAAGAATTTCATTGCATCAGCCTTCAACTTAGCTATGTTCTGATTTTCCTTGGAAAGGCACACCACACACTCCTTCAACTTGGAGATGATTTGTGTCTTCTTTGGTCCTAGAAATTATATTGATAAAATTGTCTTTCTGATTGAAATCTCTTGGTGACCTTTTGTACTCTTTTGAGACATGAAAAGTAAGCGCTCTTGGGATTGGACGAGAATTTCATCACATCAACCTTCAACTCGGTGATGTTCTGATTTTCTCTGAAAGGATACATCGTATACTCCTTCAACTTGGAGATATTTCGAGTCTTCTTTGATCCTAGGAGTTGAATTGATTATATGGTCTTATTGGATTAAAAATCTTTTATGATGACAGTGATTAAATATCTTTTAGAGATTGACAAGAGGTTCATCACATCAGCCTTCAACTTGATGATGATTTAAACTTTTCCTAGAAGAACATGTCACATGCGCTTTCAACTTGGAGATGATCTGAGTCTTCTTTGGCCTCGGGGGTCTAACTCATCCATCAATCTTCAACATGATAATGGTTGAGAGATCCTTTTTGCAGATAGTTAATTGTAGCTTGATTGATTGAAGAGATATTGAGATTGAGTGAATTTTTTTATATCATCCAGGATATTTTCACTACCTTATTACCATAAGAATAGTCTTTAGAAATGTGTCATAGCTATGATCAATAACAATTCACTTATAGCTTTTCAACCTTATTGAATTTTTTCTTTACTGGTCATATTGACAATTTTTCTTTATCTTTTTGGTTGACCAATAGACAAAGCTTGAATTTTCTTCTTTCTTCGTAAAAGTCTTATCCTTTTGGAAGGAATACTGAAGGTAATTGAGGTAATTTTTTTGTGCAAAAAAGTTTGAGATCAACAACTATTTTTTATGACAAATTGACAAAATATTCATGAAATCCTTGGTGAAAGAAATCGTTTGAGGTCTAATTGATACATCCGTGGATAAATTCTCCTCTCCTTTCCCCAAAGGAGAGACTTAGGCTTGACCCTTACCTAAACGGGTAATAAAAAAAATACTACTCTCTTTCCTAAAGAGGAGGTGTTTGCAAAATGAACTTTCGAAGATAAATAAAGTTTTCGTCAAAACTCCCTATCTCTAGGCTTCTCTTATGAAAAGATGACCGATAACAAAGGTTGAAAAAAATATCATAGAGGACGAGTTCATCACACTCTCCTTGAAAAAGGGTCCTCGATGACGGGATGGCCTAACAAAAGACATTGGTGGCCCACAAAGAGAACAAGCTTCCATCAAAACTCTCCCTGACAAAAGGGGTCTTTGTGTAACAATAAAGATTGTTTGCAAACTGTTCGCAAAACATGAATCCCTTCAAACTCTTCCTAAAAAGGGGTTCAGTGAACCAACAAAATTGCATGCGAAAAGAATGAGCACCCTTGAACTCTCCCTGAAAAAAAGATCCCTCACAAGAAAATAATTGATAATTGATATTGAGCCAATTGGCAAACAAGTTCAACACAAAGGTCGAATCTTGGACGACCATGATTGGCGGATGCAACCCAAAGATTGGAAAATAATGATTGACTTTGATAACTTGGAATTTTGCTTAATAAAAATTGGTGACCTGAAGGTCGATTGATTGTTTGAGCTAGGATCTTAACGAAAGACCGAATCATAAGGGATGGTTCAAAAGGGGATTCACATTGGTTCCATAGGAACAACATCGATTCACTTAAGAACAACATTGATTCACTTGAAACATCATCGGTTCAACTAAGAACAACATCGGTTCAATTAAGATCAACATAGGTTTGCTTGGAACAATATCAATTTAGCTAAGAACAATATCAGTTCAATTAAGAACAACATAGGTTCACTTGGAACAATATCAGTTCAACTAAGAACAATATAGGTTCACTTGGAACAACATTGGTTCAACTAAGAACAACATCGGTTCAACTAAGAACATCATAGGTTCGCTTGGAACAACATCAATTCAACTAAGAACAACATTGGTTCAATTAAGAACATAAGTTTGCTTGGAATAACATTGGTTCAATTAAGAACATAGGTTTGCCTGGAACAACATTTGTTCAACTAAGAACAACAACAATTCAATTAAGAACAACAACAATTCAATTAAGAACAACATAGGTTAGCTTGGAACAACATCGGTTCAACTAAGAACAACATTGGTTCAATTAAGAACAACATCGATTTACTTAGGAACAACATCGGTTCACTTAAGAACAACATTGGTTCAATTAAGAACAATAATTTTATGAAAAGAAATCAGTATAGAGCGACCAACATAATAATTGGATTCGGTAAAAGAACCATCACGAAGCTGGATTTTGGTGAAAAGACCAATTAAAAAATCAGATTTGATAGGACCAGTGTAAAGCTGGGTTTGGCAGGAAGGTTCGAGTTGAAACTCAAATCCTCAAAAAAAAAAAACAGATGAATTAGATTTGAAAAAAAAAACCGAGTCGGAACTCGGATCTTCTAGACCCATTCTTGAGTTTGAAAGAAGGTTCGAGTAGAAACTCGAATTTTCAAAGGAAAAACTAAACGAATTAGATTTGAGAGAAAGTTCGAGTCGGAACTCGAATTTTCTAGACCAATTCTGGAATTTAAAAAAAGGAAAATTGGATTAATTGTGTTTGAAAGAAAACTTGAGTCGAAACTCGAATTTCTAGACCAATTCTAGAATTTAAAAGAAGAAAAATTAGATGAATTAGGTTTGAAAGAAAACTCAAGTCGAAACTCGAATTTCTAGACCAATTCTGGAATTTAAAGGAAAGAAAATTTGAGGTAGAACTCGAATATTTAAAGAAAATTTAGACCTATTAGGATTTAAAGGAAAGAAAATTCGAGTCAGAACTTGAATCCTGAAGGAAAATTAAACCAATTAGGTTTTAAAGGAAAGAAAATTTGAGTTGAAACTCGAATCCCGAAGGAAGACTATACCAATTGAAGGAAAGAGAATTTGAGTCGAAACTCGAATCCGAGGGACAACTGGAAAATTCGAGTTGAAACTCAAATTTTCGAAGAAAAACTAGACCAGTGTGGACCAAGTTCAGAAATATTGACTAGTAAAAATCAGGTTTAGAGAGTTCGATCAGTAAAAACTAGATTTAGAAAAAGGTTCAACCTGAAGGTTATTTTTAGCAAGATTGGCGAAAATGGTTTTGATAAAAAACTCGACCCGAAGGTCGAATTTGAAAAAGACTGATGTTTTGAAAGCGCTTGATGATTATGATAGGAGATTTTCAATCATCGCCCTTACGATGACTTGGACAACTTGTCAGGGTCTCAGGATTTATCCCTTATCCTGAATGATAAATGATTTTGATGCAAATGGATGCTAATGAATGCAAAATGCAGATAAATGCAGACAAATGCTAATGAATGCAAATAGATGGTAAGAGATTTTGTTTGATCCTGCCTGCCGAAAGGACGTTTTGAAGATTTGTTTTTTCAAAAGATGCCCCAGTGTAACTAGGGGGTAAGATATTGGACAAAAGGATAAACAATTGATATTTGAAAAGCCCTCTCTGAAGGTAACAGGGCGACGAAGTTCTTGATTTATTCGGGAGGCACTCTAAAAGAGGCCACTCCTAGCAAGAAGACATTTTGCAAAGAAGGACAAAGTGAGGAAAATTGATATTTTTATTGATGTATTTGATGAAAAAATGATAAATTGAGGAAAAAATGAGACTAAATTATTCCTTTAAAAGCAAAATGAAAGGAAGGAAAAAACATTGGCATTGTCAGTTTCAAGGAAAAGCTCGATCAGGATGGCTGATTAGTGTCTTCTTCATCTTCGACAAGGAAATTTTTGTCAATGCAGTCTTGAATGATGTTCTTAAGGATGAAGCAGTTTTCTGTGTCATGCCCTACTGCTTGGTGAAACTTGCAAAACTGTTCTTTGAATGTACCCATAATTGTTGGGGGATCATCGACTTTAGGCAAACAGATCATATCTCTCGCAAGCATATACTCCAAAACACTCTCGAGCGTCTGGTCCAAAAGGGTAAACGTGCGATCAATACTCCAGTCCTTGCACTTTGGTTTTTCCTGAATTTTCTCTTTATGTTGAGGACTAGATTAGAGAGGCTTATCGTTGTTGAAAAACTTTCCTTTTTGGCCTTTGAATCCCTCTGAATTGTTACCATGATTAATATTTTTGCCTTTGTTATTGTTGGAGGAATTGTTAGAAAGAGTAAAATGAGTTTTCTTCTTGGCATCTTGACTGCCTTTTGAGAGTGTGAGGCTCTCATATATACCATTCTCCTTTCTCATTTTGAGTCATTCTGCTCGTTCTGTTAATTCAATGAAAGATCGCGATGGGAAGGTAGAAATTAGGCCCCTTAGAGATTGAGAGAAATTATTTAGGATTACTAACAATGCATGCCCTTCTGATATCGAATCCCTCATTTGATTGCAAGTGGATCTTTATCTGTGAATAAAATCTCTAGCATTTTCGCCCTTTTTTTGTCTCAGGTTGCAGAGACGGTTCAATGTGGGCAAGGTTTCAGTATTGAACAAAAATCGCTCAATAAATAAATTAGTTGCCGTTCCTTCAATTTTTGTCTCAGGTTGTCAAATTCCTTCAATTCAATAGGATTGATATGCTCCGAGTACCACTTAGCTGTCATTCCCTCCAGATTATGAGGAAAGCAAAGGAATAAAGCTCAGTTGTCCCTTTTGAACTTGGAACACTCAACAAAGAACATGGTGAGATGTGCTTTAGGGTCGCCAGAACCATCAAATTTGATGAACTTCCCTCCAAATTTGAGACTGTCATCCCCGTCTAAACCATCATAAAAGTCCTCACTCGTGAAGACCCTTTTGCCCTTGTCACGGGCCTACAGATCCTTGACCATTTTGACTACGTATTTGAGTTGTGGCTGATCAGGGTAATCAATAGACTGATTCTTGGATTTGTAGGCCGACCCTTGCCCCTGAGTTGACTTTTGAAGTGCTTGTTGAGTCTCACATTCTTCATCGGTGTCACCCACTGATTCAACTTCATCAGAGGTATCTTTGTGCTGAATATGTTTTTTTGATATTTTCATATGCTTTTTCATTGTCCGACCCTTAGCCTTCTTCTTGGCTTTGCCTAAACTAGCCTTTGCTTGCTCAGTCGGCATCTTTTTCATCATCTTTTAGAACAATACATACATCTGAGGATCCACATCATCATTGTTCTGTTGTCTCTGTTCCCTGGGAGATCGTGGAGACAACATTTCTTTTTCAGATGCGGAAGATTGATCAATATGCTGGATGGATGTGGTCTTTTTACTGGACCTTGTCTGAACCATGTAGGATTGCAAATACTCTCTACAGAATAAAATAGGCAATTAGGTTTGAAGAATCATTTTAGGGTAAAACAAATAAGGAAAGAAATATTTGATGAGAATTGGGTTGACAATTTGAAGGATATCCCATTACCAGGGATTGGGTCATCGTTGGAGTCACGACAATTGCGTTGATATTCTTATAAAAGAGATAAAAAACTAAAATATGCCTTGTTACCTAGGTGAGGTCGTTAAACCATGATAAAAAAATTAATTATTGAAGAAGAAGAATTTTATTAATAATAGACTTGACAGAGAGGGAGCAAACAAACAATTTGCCACCACTCATGGTAATCAGAAGACACTCGAGGACCAAGAAAAACAGTGAGGGTAACAAAAGAATCCCAGCTATGATTGGTAGAATAGTATGTTTCAGACCACTGAACAAACTTTAGATCGAATTCTGGCATAATGCTTGACAATAATCGAGCTTCAATGCGCTTCTGTCTCTGTGAGAACTGCCTAATACATCACCCTGGTTGGTAATAAATGAAGAAGAAAGGTCCGAGTAACTTGAATATTTTGCCATATGCATAGGTGTACTGAGGGAGTGACTCCTGACGGTCGAAGTAGTCTCACACGATTTTCTTTTCATGAAGGTTTTCGATCAAGAATTTGTACAGAGAAGTGGGTAATGGCTTCTTGCTGTTATATCTGAATGAGTTGGCTCGAGTTGGTACGTGCTGAAGGAACCAAGACTGTAGTGAGTAGATGCACCCATCTACTAAGATAAAATCTTTAAGCATGAAACAAGTCAATCCACGGTATAAGAAGGCAAGCACGACCATGGTGATCAAGAGATGGTTGATCTGCCGACTTTCTCATCTTCGCAAAGGTTGTATTGTTCTGATATCAGCATAGTTTTGTCTATCCTGGAAGAAGGCTAGCCGTACGATGCACAAGATCATTGCATGTTGAATCCTTTCTCACGTTGCTCGGGATAAAGAGTCGACTTCTTCAAATGCTCTATACTGTTGGTATAACTCAAACAAGTTGACATATTGGCTATCATATGCCTCTATCAGTGGTCAAGATCTGCGTCCAGTCATCCGAGCTAAAGCATCTCGGGGGTCAAGTCTTTTGACGTTGATCAGAAATTGCTGCTTCATGGGATCATCTGGCTGACCAACTGGCTCAAGTAGACCCATGATGTCTGAGAATTTGTCTAGTAGTAGAGTCATCTCTCTCCATGAGAACCAAAAGGTATAGGTACATGGATTTCACTGCTCTGCTAAAGCTTGAATCAAATTGCCATTGATGATATATTCTCCCATTGTTGATGTCAGTTCCAATCCGTAGTCACTCAGATGGTCTGAGAACATACGAGAGAAGCTTTTGAGCCAAGAATAGTACCACCGGGGAATGAAAGGTCTGGTGTTCAGAGTACGATGATCGGAAAGACCTTGCTGCACCTCATAAGAGATATGACTTTCAGAGAAAACTGAATCAAGCTGACTGGATGCCATCAGAATAGACTGGAAACAAAGAAGAAATCAGAACCAGACTTGAGAAATATATACGATGTTTTGAAAAATTGCAAGCAGGATCAAAATAAGACTAGGAATTCGAGATCCAGATGAACGAAAGGATAGAAAATCGCCTGGAGTTTTGAGGAAAAGTAGAGGATTTGCCAAAATCATCCAGGGTTTGAAAAAATAAAAAGGAATGTATGAAAATAAATGAAAAATAGGGTGTTTTAAAAAATCATCCAGTATTTTCAAAAAAATTATGGAAAATATAAGAAAATAAATAAAGAGAAATAAAAAAATGCATTCAATCACATCCTGCACAATCTAGTATGCACATACAACATTCCCTAGAAGCTGACTCTAGATGCACAACTTTCGAAATAGTTGTAGGACCCTAACCCTAACTCTAAAGCTCAGATCATCTGTGTCCAATCATGCTATGCTGATATACTCGAGTCGAAGCCCGATGTACGTGGCATAAAAAGATTTTCTCCGATTTTAGGTTCATGTTTTCCAATATCCTTCAGTGTCTGCCGATATACTTTGGACTATGGCCTTCGGTACGTGGCAGGAGAGGTATAACCCAAATAGGTGGCCCAATTGTGAGGCTTTGTCTCAAACTATGGTTCTGGAAGAAAGCCCAACAACGTAGTGGCCACGTAAGAGTAGGTGGGGTTGTTTTTTAAATATGATCAACATGCAAGAAAACAGAAGGCTCTAATGACCTAAAAAAGTAGAATTTTTAAATAATTTATGAAAAGCAAACATTTTTTTCAATTGGATGCTAGATTGGGGAGGATTGTATTTGACCTAAGTCTAAGTGAGCATGAATAATGTCGCCTCAATCGGTCCTAACAAACCATGCCTAAGTCTACAGGCAATCCATGTCAGCTGAGTTTGATTCTAGGTTCCTAAGTTCATAAGATATAAAGCTGACATTATAGAACACAGTTTTTACAATTTGAATAAAGCAAAGCACAAGATTGATCCCACGATGATAGATCCCATCACAGTCGCCAAATCTGTTATCATTGCAAAATTTTACTTTTGCAAGTCAAACTGACCTTTGAAAAAGATTTTGAAAATAACTCGCCTCCGTTTTAAAATGCAGGATAATTTCGAAGAATGGGACTCGCCTGTCGGTACGAGGTTGCATAAATCATCATCCATCATATATTGACATTATTGAGAAAAAAACTATATGCAATGCAGCCTAAGCTAAACGAAAAAAATAAATTCTTATTCTAAATTTATAATTGATTTACATCACTAATTGAATTGCAATAAAAAAAGAGAAAATACAATCTTGAATATTCCTGCAAAACTAACAAACTTGTTAGTGAAGATATATCGGCTTTTCAGGATTTATCCAGTAATATCTAAAAATTACTAGATTTATCCAGATATAAGCCTTTTTCCATATTTTCCTGAGATAAACATAATAACATATGATGTAAATAGAATAAATAATAAATATTAACAACTTTGAAATTCAGAATTTTGGGAAAAAGAATAAAAATACCCCTAGAAACAAGACTATGGCCTTGAAATCAGGGTTTTAAGAAAAGATTTTTGTAAAACTTTTGATTTAAGGATCAAATGGATTCAAATTAACACCAAATTGGGTATGAATCACCCTAGCATAATTATAAACATGATTAAACCCTAAAAATATAAAACTTTTCTTAAAAAAAATGAAATATCATGAAAATAACAATTTTTTCCCATGTTTGAGTTGAATCGGGACTCCGCTGACACCCTATTTTCATGATTTAATCAAATAATATATCAAATGAATTCAAAAACTAACAAAAATCAACATGGACACTTATGATAACCCTAAAATTAAAATAGAATTGAAAAATAGAGATTTTGACATTATTTTGATATGAAAATTAAATAAAACCCTAAAATACATGATTTTGCCCACGGGCACGTATCTGTCATAGTGTCAGACCTGAATCGGATATCAAATCACCCTAGAAATTTATAAAAATTTATAGAGATACTAGATAAATAAACAAAATTTTTACTTTTTACATATTGGAAAAATCATCTCCGGTTAGGGAGATATGTTTCCAGCAATATACGCTTGATTCTGGTGAATAAATAACGAGTTGAAATAAATATATGTGGTTTTGGGTATAGGGAATTATATCAAACTGTATTAAAAAATTATAAAATTTTAGCAGAAGACAGTAAACACACAGATGAAGATACTCCTATTTATGGATCATCGATAGGATCTTCAGTGAGAGAGATATGATTTACACAAGTCGATATATGGTTTAGACATTGCACAACAGGCTCTATAAAATCGATTCTGCTTTTTGTCAGAGGAAAAATAGCAAATAGATATATAAAAATCTAAAAATTTTACAGAAAATACTAGATAGAATAAAGCCAACAAGGAAGATATTGCCTCAGCAAGTCATTCCCAAATCCACATAGCGTTTTCATGGTTTAAAAAGCATAGTTCGGTTTTCAAAATTTTTGACTGGTTTACAAAACCCAAAATAATCCATTTTTTTTATAGGAAATCATTGACAAATGCATGGATCGACCCTAAAAAAATTATATCTTTTTGACAGAAAATTGAACATAAAATAACATGGTTCCCGCGTGCCCGGGATCAAGAATCACATATTATCGATAAAACATGAAAAACCCTAATCTAAGTATGGAAAATAAAAAAAACTTGCAAATAACATCATGAATTTTGATTTGATATTTTAATGAATAGAATAAACATTGATATAATAAAATAAAATAAAAAAATTAGGAAAAGAATGGTTGAAATTCGATTTAGCCTTCGAAAGAGGGATTCGACCCATTGAATGTGCAAATCTTATCTTTTATTCAGCATAAATATAAAAAATATGGATCTAATCTATTTTAATAGATCAAGAACATAAAATACATCACGATACAACATTAGATCATGTTCTTGACTTTTTTTTTATGGTTTTTGAAATAAAAGCATGCTTGAATCCAACAAATAAAGGGCGATAATGGTGAAATCAATGAAATAAAGCAATAAAAATGATTAAAATAATAAAATAAATTAAATAAAATCTTACATTGGAGGCTTGTAAACACCCCAAATTTTCCGCATCCATGCTCAGTTAACCCTTCTCTTGCAGTGCCAACCCTGTTAGGTCAGTGTAGGAGTCAAACCCTGAGTCAATTTCAAAAAATTGCCACTTTACCCTTTTTTACTAAAAAATACCATTTTACCCTTAGGTCATCCCAGACCCCAGTCAGTCAGAGTCAACCAAGCTCATTGGTCAGTTCATAACAGTTAGAATATCAATCATTTCAAACTCATTCGAGCTTATAATGAACAAACCATTTTCATTTCTGACAATTCCTGCCAAAATGGGATCATTTCTTTAGAAATGAGCTCATTTCTCACTCAAATCTAAGCCAATTATCTCTGAGTCAGTCATATTCCCCTGAGCTCACCAGGAGTTCAAGCACTCCAGTTTTAGTTCAAATCCATTTTCAAGTGTCTAGGAGCTCATTTTAGCCTATTTCAGCTCTTTCAGCTGGAATCAAGCTAAGTCCAGCCAGTTGAGCTAGTGTTTGAGCTTCGATTTTAGTTCATAACAGTACTACTGATCTTTGTTCCAGCTCAAACCTAGCTCGTGTTCGTAATTCACTTTACTCCAGTGACCAGTCCGTACCATTTTTCTAAAAATGGCATATTTTCTTGAAAATTTAGTCACAAAAGTCAGTTGAGTCAGTGTCTTGTCAGTCCAGTTGAGTTATGAGACCCTAGAACCCAGCTTAATCCAGTTCATTTCAGTTCAATCCAGCTCAAACCCCAATTTTCAGTGTCACTCTGGCCCGGTAGAACACGAAAACCATTTCTTGAATCATTTTGCAAATTTTATCAATTTCAACACTTTTTGAACTGGTACAACTGTCAATCAAGGTTTAATATCCAAATTTCTTCATTCAAAGTTAGCATTTTGCGTGGCATTTCATGTCATTTCTCATTATTTTATATCATTTCATAGCATTTCATCACATTTCATTTCATTTTTGAAGTCCAGAACTCCAGTTTTATAAATTTCAATCCAGATTGAGTTTTGAAAGTTTTCATAAATCAATTTCAAACCCTGGGTCTCCAAAATTGATAATTTTACCCCCGAGATTCTAAATTTGAAAATATTTTCTCGAGAAAAACAATTTAGATTTCTTTCAAAATCAAAATTTTCAATTCTACATTGGATTTGCGTTGCAACGGGGTATTGAACTTCAAATTCTGAGCTCGTTTCAAAAACTGCCAAAAATAACTCGTTTCATACGAGAATTTTTCTAAAAAGACTATCCTACCCCTATGATTCTCAAAATAAATTTCAAATTTGGAAAGTAAGCCCACTCGGAGATGGCTTATTCATTTGCATTTCCTTTTTATTAAAAAAAATATTTCTTTTATTCCCTTTCAATTTTCTTTTTATTATTATTTTTTTATGTTCTTAGAGAGGTGGGACCCACATGGGGATCGACCAGCCCCCTTCCTTCACTTTCCTCTTTTCCCCATTTCTTTTGCCCTTTCCTTCCTTTTTCCTTTCCTTTCTTCTTCCCCTTTGGTCCAGCCCACTCACGTATCACCCTCCTTTTCTTCTCTTCTTTCTCCTTTCTCTTCTCCTTCTTCTTTCCTTTTCCCTTTTCTTTCTTCTTTCTTCCTTCCTTCTCTTTTTCTTTCTTTCTTTCTTTCCCTCCTTTCTTTCTTACCCTTTCTCATCACCACAGCCACCTTAAGACCCCCTTTCTTACCTATTCCCAGGGGATATCACGTACCTCTCTCAGCCCTTTAGCTCTCTCATCTCCCATTAACCCCTTTTCATTAAAAACTTAGGTTTTTTGTTTATTTTTCCTAAGTTATAACAAAAGGGAGACATACGGCTGGGCTACTTCTCTCTTCATGCCTCTCTCATTCTCTCTCTCCCAAGGCCCCCATTAGTTCGCCTCCTCAACAACCATCTCTCTCCAGCTGTGGTGATCACCTCTTCAACCTTCACTAAGTGCAGCCACAAAACACAACCTATCCTTTGCTCCAACCCGCCTCGGTGAGAGCTACCACAACAGCATCTTCTGGTGATGCCACAACCACATCAAGCAAGTCCAGACGCCCAACATTCCATCAACTCCAGCCATGTGACCTCCACCTCCATTGCATCAAGGCACCATCTCCAGACTCCAAGTGTAACACCCCATTTATTTTTAATGAAAAATCTAACAATTTTTTTTTTAAAAAGACTTTCGACTGGATAAATGAGGAGTTACCAAAAGCTTCAATCTTATTCCATCATAACAAAGTTTATTATATCGAGTTCAGATGTCCAGAAACATTAAACAGAAATGTAGTAGTGTCATGACCGCCTGACGACGACGCCTCCCTCACTCTGACTGTTCATTTATTTCTTCACCTGAAAACAGTAAACCGCAAAGGAATCATACTACCACTGTCTGAGTAAGTGATACAATCCAAAATACATATGTGCAGTGTCATGTGAACAAGTATGTATGAATTATGATTTAACAAAAATTTAGTACTTATGTAAACATACTTTTCATTCTAAGACCATCATGTCTAATATGATTTCTGAGTAAGAAATTCTATGATTTCAACTTTTCATGTTTTGTTCAACTGGAACCCCTATCTGTCTCATGAGTTATTACCACATTTATTGGGTTGAATCTTTAATTCATTCTTACCCTGTGGGTACGCATAGGCATTCGACATCGTAGCGGACCGAGATTATACGGGGGTTCATTGCATATAACCCGTATAATCTAGTCGTACGGATACCCAAAAGGGGCACAATGCTCGATCGAGAGAGATCCTCAATTGGCAAGAACTAGCATTGGATGCACCCATAACTCTTCTGCAAAAGACTCAGACCTACCACCTAGGACTCGCTGGTAGTCCTGGTACCCTAACTCTGAGGACTGGGGACCGGGTGAGACGTCTCGCTCTCACAACACAAAAATGTCCCACGGAGTGTGTACCACCCACTCTCTCCAAAGTGGACCATGGATCCGATAACATACACTATGATCCAGTGTAGCCAGAATCCGGGAATCCAGTAACATACACCGCCTTAGTGTACACAGATATCCAATGAGAAACCATTAACATATACCCATTCGGTATACCTAGTTCTCATAAAGCTTTTCTTCTTTATTTTATCGTATATATATTATGTATGGCTAACCCGACGGAGTTTTCTTATGCCAGTTGGCTCCTTTGTTTTTTCACAACCAAGTGTATTCCACCATACTTCACCCACTTGGATGGTTTACACAAAGGAAGTGGCCACAACTAGCCCCTTCCGCATGATACCGTATTGGTTATTTACTTATGCGACACAGAGTGGAAAAGCAGAGGGTCCATATATATATATTCAACAGCTATTGTGTAATACCTATAGTAGTGAGTTCGGTCTTCTACCTTACCCCTGTAAATTTGCCAACGCCCGTTGTGTGTCCTAGTAGGATTTAGTTCTACCGACTCCGGTGACATCGACTACCACTAACAGTCCAAACATACTTGCTGCTACAAAAAAAAAAATTAGCACCTATAACAGACCCCATGTCGTTGGTTCAGATTTGCCGGACTCGACCCCAACCAACCACCATGTCATGGTTGTATGTACAGTGATGTTATAATACATGAATTAAGGTATTATTGCTAATTTCAGTAACTAGAAAAAAATTTACACTTTCCCAATTCAGTCCTAATGTACGTAAGGGTAAATGATTTCCTAAGACTATGGTTTAACCAAGTGAATCATATTTACGTCAACCCATCTGATCTATGTCCAAAAAAATTATGTATGTATATTCACCTAAGTGCACCTGTAGTGAGTCAAATGCTTACCTGTTGTACCGGTGGTGTATGGTAAGCTCAGCACTCCCATATACGTTTATTCGGGTGACCCATTACGCTGGACCAGGGTTAATTCCAGATTTTCCCTTTTTATGAAAATTCCAGATGCACAAGTTATTGATGCATTGAGCTCTAGTTAAATGCTTAATCCTAAGCAACATGAGTTACTAATACCACAGTGTACAGATCTGAACATTTCCCCTTTTTTTTCATCTATAGGTAGAGACCCATGCTATTTGGCATTCAATACTACCCATCGTTTAACACCAAAAAAAATGATTCACACCCTCACTACACAAACCGACTGTTATAAATAAAAGGTTAAATGTATGTGTTCATTTCTCCATTCATCCACTAAGTGACTTCCATGGTCTCACGGTTCTCTATGAGATTGTCCTAACTTAAGCGTGGACTATCATAGGTCCAGATCGTGGGTATACAGACCAGACTATGCAGCAACGTAACCCAATGCTTAGAAGTTTTATGTTATTCTTAAATACATTTCTATAGTATTGTGAGTCACATATTCAAAATCTATAGGAGTAACACATACCCTTATGACAAATTTTTTTTGTAAGAACATTAAAATTTCTAACCCAAATCTGATTGCACAATTTGTATGCATATCCTAATAGACTATTAATAACACAAAAATGGTTGAGATGCTGATATGTATACTCAAAAAGAAAAAAAAAATCCAATCTCAGCAAGATGAAACTGATGCTATTCATGCTTACTAGATCATATGGCGCTACACGCAGAAAAAAAATCAACTGTACCCCTACCACGTATATGTTCAAGAATAAGATGGACCTATCTTAACGATTCATAAAAATTTCATTCACATACAATATCATATGGCAAAACACATATATAAGAAGGGATGATAACACCTACTTCGTGAAGCTGCGAATCTGAAGGTATGGCGCTTTTTCTCCTTACGGACGTCGGGTACCCACGTGTGAGCTCCTCACCGGAATCAATGGTGGGAGGTAATGAACGTGGGAAGTCGTCCAGCTGGTTGGAGACTTGAGAAGGACAAGGGAAAATCGGAGATAGAGGAGGGGTCACACGGCTAGGCTGAAAGAGAAGGCGTGAGAGAAGAAGAGGGCTTGGGTTCCAAGGCACCTCGTTACTTGTTGTGAGGTTTAAAAAAAAATATAGTAATAATTGGCTTTCATTACAACCTTCCCAAAATGGCTGCCATTATTTCCCTTTTCTTGAAACCCCTTCCCAAATGCTGGATGGTTGGGCTTCCAAGGTGGCCCAAACGTTCAGCCCTTCTAAAAAAAAATCGCCCCTCCATCTTAATTAAATTCTTATTTATTGGCACTTTGATTTTTTTATTTTTTATTTTTTTTACCTGGTTGGGCTTTCCAGTTGGGGAAAACACCCATCCGTTCTTTCCTTTGGGCGTCACCCCTTCCCCATTTAAGTCATCTTAAATGGGAAGGTGAAACGCCCCTTTAGAAAAAAAATATCATTAATCTATTTTTTGTTTTGTTTTTTGCAAAATACACTTCATTATAGGTGCCCTAAGGATTCGAACTGAGGTCTCCATCCTAAGGGGTAACGAGCCCCACCAGTGCACCAGGTTGTGTTTCGTTGCAATACCTTGCAACAATAACCTTTTTGTCCTATTTTGATGCATTTTACAAAAATAGCGTTTTCTAAAAATTTTGGGTGTACACGGGGTTCGAACCATACTCTCTTCCTGTTGAGGCAACCCACCCTCCCAATGTGCTAACTCTTACTTGGTTGCACTTCTTTGCGACTAAAAACTACTTCAATGATGGGCGATGTTCGAAATCGCGTAAGTATGACATTCAAAGTGGCGTGCGCACTGTTCATGAAGAACCAAGTTTCGAGAATTATAAATCAAAATTAAAATACATATGGCTAGTAAATCCCCTAATTTGGGACCCAAACGAGCAAAAAACCTCGTTATTTTATGTGAATTACTAGAAAGCGTGTATAAATCGGGTATGGTCCTAACGAGGGCGATATTCGTAAGAGATGATACTTTCGAGATGTGCTTTGCAAATGTAGTTGAAATTGAAAATTTGAAACTGGATTTTTAAGTGGGTTTTGACTCCATCCAAGATCCAAATCCCTATATACTATTCGAATATGATTGTTGGATTCGCTTGATCCATTTGGATCGACTCTTCATCCTTTTATCGTATCCATTTTCAATAATTATAACCTTTATTAAATTTGATAATTGTCAGAATTTTGCGGGTTTTACATTCTTTCCCCCTAAAAAGAATTTCGTCCGCGAAATTCGTTACAAGTTAGATACAAACAGGTCAGGGTATCTCTCTTTCATTGCTTCTTTGGGCTCCTAGGTACATTTTTTGAGCCCATGGTGTTGCCAACTAACCTTAACTAATATGATGGTCTTATTTTTCATTACTCTTTCGCGACGATCTACGATTTCCATGGGTCGCTCATCTACTGTCAAGTCCTCTTGTACTTGCAGATCTTCGAATTGTATCACATGGGAGGGATCTGGTATATACTTTCGCAGCATCGATATGTGGAATACATTGTGAATGTTTGTGAATTGATGAGGTAATTCCACTCGGTATGCCGTTTCACTGATTCTCTCTAATATGCTGAATGGTCCTACATATCGAGAACTGAGCTTTCCCTTCTTGCCAAACCTAAAAACACTCTTGGTTGGTGATACTTTCACAAATACCAGGTCTCCCACTTCGAACGCTAGCTCTTTACGTTGTTGATCCACGTAACTTTTTTGTCGTCTTTGAGCAACACACAATCTATTCTGGATCCTTTGAATTTGTTTTGTATAATGTTGGAGTATTCTTGGGGATTCAATTGTTATTTCTCCCACCTCATTTCAATGTACTGGCGATCTACAGGGTCGCCCATACAGAGCTTCAAACGGTGCCATTTCGATGCTTGCATGGTAACTATTGTTGTACGCGAACTCTGCTAGCACCACGTGAGTATCCCACTCACCTTTCCAGTCCAACATGCAAACCCTCAACATATCTTCCAATGCCTATATGGTCCTCTCTGGTTGTCCGTCAGTCTGGGGTGAAAAGTTGTACTAAACTTTAATTTGGTACCCAGCGCAGACTGAAGTTGTTGCCACAATCGAGAAGTGAATCGAGGATCTCGATCAGAAATAATGGAGATTGGTACTCCATGTAATCTGACTATCTCTTGAATGTACAACTCCGTCAAGCTTTCCAATGATTGACCCTTCCTCATCGGCAGAAAGTGCGCCGATTTGGTTAGTCTATCGACGACGACCCAAATGGCATCATGATTTCTCCGTGTGCGGGGTAATCCCATTACGAAGTCCATGGTTATGTTCTCCCACTTTCATTGAGGAATTTCCATCAATTGCATCATACCTCCGGGTCTTTGGTGTTCAATCTTGACTTGTTGGCAAGTCAAGCATTTTGTGATGTACCTAGCGACATTGCACTTCATTCCATTCCACCAATATCCGCGTTGTAGATCCTTGAACATCTTTGTACTTCCCGGATGAATGGTGTACTTGCTTTTGTGGGCTTCACCTAGTAATTCTTCTCTCAACTCCGGGTCACTGGAAACCCATAGTCTGTCCCGCATCCATATGCTTCCATCCTCTTTTCGCCTAAATTCATTATCTTCTTGTTGAGCCAGTGTCTCCATCTTCCCATACTGAGGATCTTCCTTCTGCTTCACTATCACCTTCTCTTTAAATTCTTGCTGTATAGCGAGATTATTCACTTTTATTGTGTCGGAGGTTGTTGTGAATGGACTCCATTCTGAAAATTCTTCTATCAACTTCTATTCTATATTTATTAAACTAGCCAACCCACTGCCCGACTTTCGACTAAGAGCATCAGCTACGACGTTCGCTTTTCTTGGATGGTAGGAAAGGGTGAACTCATAATCTTTTATGAATTCGAGCCATCTTCTTTGCCTCATATTTAATTCTTTTTATGAAAACAAATATTTTAAACTTTTATGATCTGTAAATATCTCGAATTGCTCACCATATAGGTAATGCCTCCATACTTTCAGAAAATCCTGATTTCAAGGTCATTAGGGGTATTTTGGTCATTTTGTCTATAATTTCGAATTCCCAAGTATATTTTCGAATTTTATTACTTATTTTCATGTTTATATCAAGGGGGGTATGAATTTGGGTTTATATCTGAATAATATCCGATAATTTCCAATATTTTTGGATAAATTCAGAAAAACCTACATTTATGTGCTAACATTATTTTCTAGTTTTGCAGGAACATTCAAGAAGAAGATTTAGTTATTTTATTTCAATTCAATGTAATATCAAATGTAATAATTTGGAATAAGAGTTACTTTTCAGCTTAGAATAGGACTGCATTGTATATAGTTTAATTCCTATAAATTTTTAATATCTGATGTATGATACATATGCCAATTTTCCAAAATCACTGTGGTTGACACGAATGACATATGCACAAGCTCTTAGGGAGTTCATGGATTTGGTGGGATTCGTAGTTTTGGCTATAGTCAGAATACGAAGAAAACCAAGATTTGTGATCTTCGTATCAGCCACATTCAACCTACACTCTTAGGCTAACTTCAAACATGCACTGCATTTCTCAAAATTTCAAAAGGATTTCCCAATTCCTCAATCAAATATCATTCAAATTCATATTCATTCATTTAATTTGCACCATTTTCAAAATCATGTTCCAATTCTATTTCAGAAAAATCAATTTTCCAAAAAATTTCCAAGTCTTTCTCAGGATTTGATTTTCTGAGAATTCTAAATTTTCAAATGACATTTCAAAGTATTTTCCAAGTTCAAATCATGATTTCCCAAGGTTTACACATTCTCAATTTCATTTTCAAATCCCAAAATAGGTTTTCTCAAAAACTTTGAATTATTTTTTAAATTGATTTTTCCAGAATTCTCAAATCCTATTCAGAAATCGATTTTCTTAGAAAAAGGTATTTCGATTTCAAAAATCATTTTTTTCAGAGTTTCTATTTTTCTAAGAATCCATTTTCTATTGCAAAAATCATTTTTCAATGAACTTCCTGATTTTCTCATAATTCTCAAATCCATTTCCTCAAAAAAGCAATCCAAATCTCAAAATCGATTTTCCCAAAGTTCAAGTTTTCCTGAGAATTCATTTTCCAATGCAAATTTCTGATTTCCAATGAAATTCAATGATTTTCCCAGGAATTCCATTTTCAAAGCAAACATCATATTTTTTAAATTTGCATATTTTCAAAATTCTATAGCACATGCATGATTCTTCGTGCATTCTAGGAAAATAAGAGCATGATTTAGATAATTTAACTTAGTCAAAGCACACAATTGATCCTTGGTTCGATTACCCTTGGTAAAGGCATCAGGAATGGTCGAACCTCGTACCAACAGGCGGATCCCATTCTACAAAATTTTCTCACAAATTTTTAAAATGGAGGCGAGTAATTTTCAAAAATCAATTTTCAAAACTTTGGTCGAGTTTGACTCGCATAATTGTTTCTTCTCTCTCTCGCTGAGGGAGGGGGGAAGAATTTTGCGATGATAACAGGTTTGGCGACCGTGATGGGACCTGTCTTCATCTGATCAACTTTGTGTTTTGACTTAGCTCAAAATCATGTTCTATAGAATGTCAACTTTATTTTTGATATCATGTGAACCTAGGAGCCTAGACTTGAACCTAGCTGACATGGATTTCATGCAGACTAGGCATGATTTGGTAGGACCAATCAAGGAGAGTTATTCATGCTCACTTAGACTTAGGTCTGAAATGCAACACTCCTTAATCTAGGAATTGTATGAAAACAATGTTTGCTTCTTCAAAAATTTTAAAATTCTATCTCTTTAAGACTTAGAGTCATCTGTTTGTCTGCATGCGATCATTTTTCAAAAACCACCCTACCTATGTCTACCTGGTCTTCATGTTGCTGGGCTCTCTTTCAGAACCATAGTTCGGGATAGAGCCTCACAACTGGGCCACTTATTTGGGATAACGCCCCCCTGCCACGTACCAAGGGCCATAGTCCAACATATATCAACAGGTGCTCAAGGATGTTGGGGAAACACAAGCCTAGAACCGAAGATGAATTTTTTATGTCATGTACATCGAGCCTCGACTCGAGTATATTAGTATAGCATGATTGGACACAGCTGATTTGAGCTTAGAGTTAGGATTAGGGTCCTACAACTTTTTCAAAATTGATGCATTTTAGAGTCAGCTTCTTAGGAAATGTTGTATGTGCATAATTGTTTGTGCAGGATGTGATTGAATGCATTCTTCTTTTATTTCTCAATTCCCTTTCATTTGCCTTTTACATAATTTTCTAAATTTCATCTATTTTTCCAACAATTTTATCAAAACCCTGAACGATTTTCAAAACCTCATATTTTTCCTCAAAAGGTCCAAGCGATTTTTCTTTTCCTACCTTTCCTTTGAATCTCGAATTTCCAGCCTTATTTTGATCCTGCCTGGAATTTTTTTTCAAATGTTCAAAATTTTATCTTCCAAATTCTATTCAAAATTTCCATCTCTTTTATAATCCTCAATATTTTCTTCATCATTTACCTTTCTCTCAAAAAAATTCTTCAACCTAAACCATCCTTTTGTCCCAAAGGGAATTTTGACATTGTGGAATGGTTCAGACCAGATCTGAGAAGAAAACAGCGTCGCCTCAGCACCATAGCAGTGGCAGCGAGCAAGAAATGGATTCACCGTGATTTGCCATGAAACAAAATCAGCAAGCCAATGATGATGTTGATCCTCAGATGTATGTCATGTTTCAAAAGATGATGAGTAAGATGCTGGTATAGCAATCTGAAGCTAGTATAGAGCAGACCCACGTCAAGAAAAAGGTAAAAGGTCGGGTAATCAAGAAAGTCTTGAAGATATCCAAGAAGCACACTCAGAATATGGATACTACTGATGAAGAGGAATCAGTAGAAGACACAGATGAAGAATTCGAGACCCAGCTGACATTTCAAAAATCTACTTAGTGGCAAGGGTCGGCCCACAAGTTCAAAAATCTGTTTGTCAATGATTTTGACAAACCACAATTCAGAGATGTGGTCAGGATGGTTCGAGATCTGCAAGCCCGTGATAAGTGCAAGAAAATCTTCACCAGTGAAGACTTCTATGATGGTCTGGAAAGGGATGACAGCCTAGAAGATCTCCTCCGCAAATTTATCAAATTTGATGGGACTGGCAATCCCAAGGTTCACCTCGCTATGTTTTTTGCAGAATGCAATAGATTCAAGAGAGACAATCACGCTTTGTTTAGATGTTTTCCTCGCAGTCTAGAGGGCACTGCCGCCAAATGGTATTCAGAGTACATCAATCCCATTGAGTTGAAGGAATTCAACAAGGTGGTTAATCTTTTCATTGAGCGATTCTTGTTCAATACTGAGGTGCTACCCACCATGAATCACCTTTATAATCTAAAACAGAAGGACACTGAAAAGGCCAGTGACTTTATTCACAGATGGAGATCCACTTGCAATCAAATGAAGGATCCGATATCAGAAGGGCATGCATTGTCGGTCATCCCGAATAATTTCTCCCAACCTTTGAGAAGCCTGATCTCTACTTCCCCAGCACGATCTTTCATCGAATTGATAGAACGAGTTGAATGGCTCGAGATAGGAATAGAGAATGAAGTATATGAGAGCCTCACACTCTCAAAGAGCAATTCAGATACATTCTCCGTGAATGCCTTCGGTAACAACAATGGCAAAAACAAAAGGGGTGGCAGAAAGAACCACACCGGCGGATCAGGGAGTCTAAATTCCAGCAAAGATGATCATACAGGACAAGATGACAGAATCAACAAGCAGAATGACAACCCTCCCGCGAGCATCCAACTAGAATTAAAACCCCAAGGGAGACCAAAGCATGACGGTAGGGGATACGATCACAATTTTACTCCCCTAGAACAGTTGCTTAAGCAAGTTCTGGAATACATGATAGCCAAAGGGATGGTTAGACTCCCCAAGATATCGGATTCTCCTGTGACCATGGGAAGGTTTAAAGATCAGTTCTGCAAGTTTCATCGGACAATGAGTCATGATACCGAGCATTGTTTCGTCTTCAAGAATATCGTTCAAGACTGCATTGATAAGAATCTTCTCGTTGAAGATGAAAAGGAGGGCTAGTCATCTTGACTGAACTCTTTCCTCAATCATTCAAGAAGCTGACGATGCTAACATCTTTTGAAGGGATAATGCAATCCCATTTATCTTTCCTTGATTTGTCATATTTCCTTCAATGCATTAATAAAATTATCAATTTTCCTCATAAGCTTGTTTTTCTTCTCTGCAAAACGTCTCTTATAAAAGAATGACCTCTCTCAGGGTGTCTCTCTAATCAATCAAGAAGCCAATCGCTTTGTCAATTATCTTCCTTTTATCCAAATTTCCTTCCCCTATTATACTGGGGCATTATTTTGAAAATTGTCTTCAAAACATCTTGTATGCAGGCAGGATCAAACAAATCTCTCATTTTGCATGCATATGCATCCATTTACATCATTTTGCATACATGTGCATTCATTTGCATTTGCATGTATTCATTTGCATTCATTTACATTCATTTGCATCAAATTCATTTCCCCTTCAGGTTAAAGGATAAACCTAAGCTACCCATTCAGGATAAGGGATAATCTTGAGACCCTGGCAATCATTCCCATCACCATTCCCAAATATCTCGGGAGTGCTGGTTTTTTTCCAAGAAAAAAGATCAAATTTCAAATACTAGGTGATTTTTGAAATCTAATGCTTATACTGGTTCATTTTCACAATTTAATTTTTATACCAATACATTTCTAAAATCTAGTGCTTGTGCTGGCACATTTTCAAAATCCAATGTCTATAGTGATATATTTTCAAAAACTCGGTGCTCGTATTGGTACTCTTTCGAAATCTAGCACTCGTGTTAATGTCTTGCTCATTGGTCACATTAGTCGATCTCTTAGGTGCAGTCTTCGTGTTGACCTTCCATCAGAATTCAAGTTCAATATCAATTCTGTCAATTTCGACCTTCGAGTCATCCAACATCCAATTTCCAATTTCCAATTTCCAATTTCCAATTTCCAATTCTCAATTCTCAATTCTCAATTTCCAATTTCCAATTTCCAATTTCCAATTTCCAATTTCCAATTTCCAATTTCCAATTTCCAATTTCCAATTTCCAATTTCCAATTTCCAATTTCCAATTTCCAATTTCCAATTTTAACCACCAGGTCATCCAATTCTCTATTTCGACCTTCGGGTCTCTCAACTTCCAATTTCGACCTTCGGGTCATTCAAATTCTCAACTTCGACCTTCGGGTAATTCTATTCCTTAAATTTTGATCTTTGATTTTCAATTTCGACCCTTTGTGTCATTTGATTCCCAATTTTGACCTTCGGGGTCATTTAATTCTCAATTTTGACCTTCGGGTCATCTAATTTTGTCAATCAGGCCTCTGGGCCACCCACTTTACCAGATTCTCAAATTCAAGCCTTCGGGTTACAATCTTATCAACATCAGCCATTTTCCTGCCTTCAGATTACAACTTTATCAATATCTATCACTTTTCAAGCTTTCGGGTTACAACTTCATCAATGTCAATCAATTTCAAATTATCAAATTCAATCTTTCAATCAAATCTTGCCTTCGAGCTGGTCGGTCAACAAATCCTGCTTTCGAGTTGGTCGATCAACAAATCCTGCTTTCGAGCTGGTCGGTCAACCAATCTTGCTTTCGAGCTGGTCGGTCAACCCAAATCCTGCTTTTGAGCTGGTCGGTCAACAAATCCTGCTTTCGAGCTGGTTGGTCAACAAATTCTGCTTTTGAGCTGGTCGGTCAACCCAAATCCTGCTTTCGAGCTGGTCGGTCAACAAATCCTGCTTTAGAGCTGGTAAGTCAAAACAAAAATCCTGCTTTTGAGCTGATAAGTCAAAACAAAACCCAACTTTCGAGTTGATCTTTTACTGAGTCTTTTCAGGACTCAATTTAGTTATGGATGTGTCAATTAGACCTCAAGCAATTTCTTTCACCAAGGATTTCAAGAATATTTTGCCAATTTGTTGTCAAATGCTTGTTGATTTCAAAATTTTATTGCAAAAAAAAAAAATTATTACCTCGAAATACCTTCAGTATTACTTTCAAAAGGACAAAGCTTTTGCGAAGGAGGATTCAAAATTCAAAATCTTTCTATTGGCCAATCAAAAGGATGAAGAATAAATCCTCGATATGGCCAATAAAGAAAATTCAATGTTGTTGCAAAGCCATAAGTGATCAATATTGATCGCAGTCAATGGCACATTTTTAAAGATCATTCTTGGAAAATAAAGTAGTTGAAATATCCTGGGAATGAAAGTGCAGTAGGATCAAGGAAACGAGTACTAGAGAGGGGGTGAATAGTGTTTTTAAATATCATCTGCGGAATTTTTGATGGATTTTGCAATTCGCAAAGCAATCACACAAAGAACACAATAATTTATCCTGGTTCGGTCTTTCCCGACCTACATCCAGTCCCCAAGCAAAACCCGCTTGAGATTTCCACTATCAACCTTGTGTAACTACAAGATCATATACAGACCAAATTCGGTCCCACTTCCAGTAACACACCTACTGAAAGCAAACAACTCCTTTAAACCAAGGAGTCCTTCCTTTTACAGAAAAAAGAAATAAGTAACAACTTACAAAACAACCTATGAGCCTTTCTTATAAATGCAAATGAGATGCAATTGGCTTTTGAGGTTGTTGAAATACTCTACTCACGAATTCACTGTCTCTCAAAGAAATTTGAGCGAAAAGCTAAAGTGAAAAATATCAAGTGAGTGATAAAATGAATATGAGTGAAAAACAAAGAGTAATTTAATGTAAATTGATTGGATTGTTGTGTTTTTTAGTGTAAAATGCACTCATATTTATAGTTGAAAGATTCAATACATTGAGGGTATGAAAGGGTGTCAAAACAGTCCATTTTGAACGATCAAACATTTGAAAAATGAAAAGACATGTCTTTTAAAAGTTTCAGGAAAAACGGCAAAGTTAGTCGACTAAAACAATAGTTAGTCGACTGATAATTAACTATTAGTAGACTGACAGTTATCGTCAGTCGACTGATCTGTTTATCGAGCCGTTTGAAAAATCTGAAGATTTAAAACTTAGTCGACTAGAGAAAAAGTTAGTCGACTGATAATATCATCAGTAGACTGAAAAACCTTTCAGTCGACTACTGCTAAACTTTTCTGAAAATACATGTTTTGTCTGGTCGACTGATAAAGTCATTAGTCGACTGCTGCTAAATTTCCAGAAAACAGACATTATGTCCGGTCGACTGATAAAACCTTCGGTTGACTAATTTGACAAAAATGACATTTTGTTTAGAAAATTTGGCGCGAAAGGATTAGTCGACTGGTGAGTCTATTGGTCGACTAATAAACACAAAAAACTAAATAAAGATTTTTCTAAAAATATTTTCATGAAGGGTTCTTTTAGAAAAGTTTTTTCTAAAGACTTTTTAGGTGAAATGCAACCGAAATATGCACTCTAAGTAAGGCTCTTACAAGAATCTAAGACTTTTAATGAATTTTACATTTGCACACTAGTCTTCAAAGATTCTTCATTAAATTCTTCAATGTTTGTCATATTTCTTCATTGCCTTAGCTGAAATGCAGTTGATTCACTTGTTCATCATCAAGACCTTGTACTTGAAGTGTCATGTACGGCTTCATTGTCGTAACAGTCTCTCCCTTTTTGATGATGACAAACTAATCAAAGATGGAGCATTTAGATGCATAGATGGAGATTTTACTCCCCCTATCAATATGCTGCAAAACATTAAAAGTGAATACATTCAAAGCACATATATCACATATTGATTGGTTTGCATTTCCATCATTACTTCATGCATTTTTAAAGCTTTTTCATAAATGCAATTTTCACAATTTTCAATGCTTTCACATGATGTAATTTCCATGTCATAATGCAATATGCAATTTCTATATTCTTATCTTAATTTCTCATGCAAGTTCTATCTTTATGCAATTTCTTATGTAATTTCCATCTTTTTCTCCTACAATTTCCATCATGTGTCTAGCAAGAGACACCAAGTTCTATCTTTTTCTCCCCCTTTGTCATAATAAAAAAAGAGTAAGGGCAGTCATAACATAAGCAAAATGTAAATTCAAGTTCAAAATATTACAACCCATAAAGTATTAAAGTTCAGTAAGGACATTAATCAAAGATCAGAAGAGTGAGTTGAGCAACTCCTTGAGTGTAGTAATATCTTTCTGAATCGAAGAAAGTTTTTGAGTAACATCTTCACGAAAAGTGTGTTGATGCAGCTCCAAAGCTTCCAGTCGCTGCAAAACTTCATCATTGTCTTGACTAGTAGAAAATTTCTTTCGTTTTGCTTGAGATGAAGGTGTCACATAAGATGGTGAGGGTTCAGAGATTGATGGTTCAGATGGTTCAGTTTGATCAAAGTTTAAAGGAGGCAGATATTTGATTTTCATATGTTTAAAAATAGTTTGATCAAAGTACTCTTTTTGTTCAATATATTTTTCATTGGTTAAGGGAGCTTTGAAATATCTGAAAATACGAGTAAGAAGACATTCATACGGAAGAAATGGTTTTTGTTTCCACAAATTAGTAAAATACACGTTGGCCCAATTTACCGAAATATTTCCAAATAAGACATAAAGAGCCATAGAAAGATCTATGGAATAGTAATCAAAAGATCCAGTTTTAGGTAGAACATTGTGGGCAAGAATTCATCCAGCAATGCATGCCCGAGTTTGAAGATTAATATTTTTGAAAGGAGAGCAATGAGGTGCACCGGGAAGAAGAATTTGTTAAAAAATTCTTTCATTATTAAGTTAAATAGTATTGAAAAGAGTTTCTGAAGGTGGAATATCTAGGATTTGTCCAAGCATTTTAGAATCAAACTCAATTTCAACATCGCGAACAAGAGAGAAAAGAATTCCAGTTTCATGATCAATTTGTAAATTTGTGTAAAACAAGTGGATTAGAAAAGGATAATGAAGGGGGTCTGCTCCGACATAAAAAAGATGTGAAATATCTGGAAATAATTCTCTGATTTTGTAACGAGAAAATAGGTGAAACAGAACATTTCGGTCTGGTAAAATAGGAAGTGCAGAAATTGATCCAAAAGTATCATATAAAAGAGGATTTCTGAGTAGTTTGAGAGAAAATCTATGTCGTGTTGGAGGTGTAGTTGAAGGAGAACCTTGTGCGGATGCAGTCTTCTGACGAGGCATGGTTGTTAAGAACAAAACAGATTCACCTGTCAAAGACGAATCACAGTTAATGTCGGCTTTCAAATGTCGTCTGGTGAGAGTGATTGATCAACAAGTAGAGACGTTGTGGAGACGTTGTAGAGGAGTTGGCTGCTACAGAAAAATGACAAGTCTCAGAGAAGAGTCCGCGGTGGATGACGGCAGGTGAGAGGAAGCTGCCACAAGGGGATTCCAGCGAGTACTGAAGATGCACCGGTCACGGCAAGAGGATTCTGCCAAAAAATAAAGAGACTCCCTGTCACGGCCAGAAGATTCCAGCGAAGAGGGGTGCGACCATCACTCCGAGAGGTTTTCGGAAGAGAGAGAGAGAGAGAGAGAGAGAGAGAGAGTTTTGTAAAAAAGAAACCCTTAAAATGAATGGCCATAAAATAAAGTGGTGCATTAAAAAGAAACAGATAAAAAAATCAAAAAAAAAATCCAAGGGGTATTGGGTCCCTTTAGTTGAAATTTAAAAAAAAATTAGTCGACTAAAATTTTATCGATCGACTAATAAGGTGCGACTCATTCCGTACAAAAATTTAAAGCATCAGTCGACTAAAATTTCATCAGTCGACTAATATGGTGCGATTTTGAGATTTTGTTCAAAAATAGCATTTTCAAAAACAAATTTTATAAATCTAAAAATGAGCAAATGCCTATTTCTCATAAAATTTTCATTTTTAAGTGGTTTAGTGAAGATATTGACATGTTGTTCATTAGTGGATATAAAATTTAACGAAATGTCTTCTTTTAACACATGATATCTCAAAAAATGATGTCTAACTTCAATATGCTTAGTCCTTGAGTGCTGAACAGGATTTTTCGAAAGATTTATAGCACTAGTGTTATCACAATAAATAGTTGTTATGGAGTAATTTAAACAAAAATCTTTTAAGGTTTGTTTCATCCATAGTACTTGTGAACACGCTAAACTAGCCGCTATATATATTCTGCTTCAGTTGTTAAGAGTAACACTGAATTTTGTTTTTTACTAAACCAAGAGACTAAGGAATTTTCTAAGAAATGGCAAGTTCCGTTAGTACTCTTGCGATCAGATTTACTTTCTGCAAAATATGCATCACTATATGAAACTAAATCAAAGGAAGATGATTTTGGGTAAAACAAACCAAAATCTAAAGTATCTTTCAAGTAACGAAGAATTTGTTTTACTGCAATTAAATGAGATTCCTTTGGATTAGCTTGAAATCTAGCATACATACAAACACTAAACATTATATCAGGTCGACTAGCAGTTAAGTATAATAGAGATCCGATCATACCTCTGTAGAGCTTAGTATCTACATTTTTACCATTTTCATCTTTATCAAGAGAAGTAGTTGTACTCATAGGATTTCTTCTTGATTTCGATGAGTCCATCCCAAACATCTTGAGAAGTTCTTTTGTATACTTAGCTTGGTTGATGAAGATTCCTTCTTCAGTTTGCTTTATTTAAAGTTCAAGGAAGTAGTTTAATTCGCCCATCAAGCTCATTTCAAACTCTTCCTACATAGCTATTATTTTTCCCTTGTTATTGTCACCAAAGGTGACAGTTCCTCCATCCTTACTTTAGAGGGTGGAAAATAACTCTAACCTTCCAGCCATATGTTTGGAACAACCGCTGTCAAATATCCATTTGCTCCTTATTTTGTGTACCTACAACAAAATTAGAAGACAAAGCATTTGACCCCTTTCTATTTTTGGGTCCATGAGAGCTAGTCTTAGGAACCCATATCCATTTGGATTTTGGTTTCCTTTGATAATAAATATTTTTTCTATAAAAAGATTTAGCATTTCTAGAGTAATCATGTCTAGGCTTATAAGCATTATAAGTTTCATGATTAGATTCACTTCTATTATAACTAGAAAATTTAGATCTTTGAACAAATGGTTGAGAATATTGTCTTTGATTCTTCACCACATAGTTTGGTCTATTTTGAGTATCAAAGAAGTTATATCCCAATCCGGTTTTTTTAACCGAGCATCTTTGAGAACCAAGAAGTCTTTCTAGATTCTCTTGACCATTTGTGAATTTGGTCACTATAGAAAGAAGATCATTTGATTTTTCTTTTAGACTAGTTATTTCTTTTTGTAAGAGATTGGTTCTAATTCTAATTTCTTTTATCTCAAATGCTTGACAAGAGTTTTCCTTCTTGAGATCTTCTATCTCTTGAAGTAACACTTTGTTTTGAGAGTAAAGAGTTGAATTTTTAGTTTTCAACTCTTTGTTTTTAGAACTTAGACTCTTAAATTTAGCATATAAATCAATAAATGCTTTTAATAAATCATTAAATGCTTTTTATAAATCATCATACTCAAATTGACTTACCGAGTCTTCTTGTGCTACAAAACACATGTTGGTGACTTCTTCATTTGATTCTTCATCGGAAGAGGAGTCACTATCATCCCAACATGCTTGAAATGTCTTTTTCTTCTTGAATTGGTCCTTGGGCTTGATTTTGAGAAGAGGGCAATCTTTCTTGATGTGTCCTACCTTTTTGCAGTTAAAGCACTTGACTTCATTAGGATTGGAAGAATCCACTTTCTTTACCTTTCTTTGAAATCTTCCCTTTTTGATAAATCTTTTGAATTGCCTTGTGATAAGGGCAATATCTTTATCTTCATCTTCATCTTCTTCTGAATTTTTAGAGTCAGAAGTAGCTTTAAAAACAAGAGATTTCTTCTTAGGATCTTCTTTTTGTCTGTCTTGAAGTTGGACTTCATATGCCATTAAGTTACCAACCAAATCTTCAAGAGTGAGAGTATTTAAATCATTTGCTTCCTCAATAGCTGTGGTTTTTCTCTCCCATTCAGGAGTTAAACACCTTAGAATTTTTCTGACTAAATCCACTTGTGAATATTCTTTTCCAAGAGATTTTAGAGTGTTAGTGATATCGGTCATTCTTGTTACCATGTCTGATATAGATTCATTTTGGTTCATTTTAAACAATTCAAATTTATGAACTAAAGAAGCAATTTTAGATTCCTTTACCTTTGACGTATCTTCGTGAGTCACGAGAAGAGTATGTCAGATTTCATTTGATGTAGAGCATTGAGAGATGCGATTAAACTCTACCTTGTCAACGGCATAATATAATGCATTCATAGCCTTGGCATTAAGTGAAGCAGTCTTCTTTTCTTCATCGGTCCATTGGTTGAAATTAGTTGATGGCATTTGGTACTTTTCTTAAACAACTCTCTAAATTCTGAGATCCATGGATTGTAAGAATATTGTCATTCTCACTTTCCAGTATCCATAGTTTGTTCCATAGAAGAGAGGAGGACGAACAGAGGAGCATCCTTCTTTGTGTTGAGATAATGTTGTTGTCATGCTAGATGATGGTCAAATCAAAATAATAGCAAATCTGCTCTAATACCAAATGAAAGTGCAGTAGGATCGAGGCAACGAGCACTAGAGGGGGGGTGAATAGTGCTTTTAAATATCGTTTGCGGAATTTTTGACGGATTTTGCAATTCGCAAAGCAATCATACAAAGAACACAATAATTTATCCTGGTTCGGTCTTTCCCGACCTATATCCAGTCCCCAAGCAAAACCCGCTTGAGATTTCCACTATCAATCTTGTGTAACTACAAGATCATACACAGACCAAATTCGGTCCCACTTCCAGTAACACACCTACTGAAAGCAAACAACTCCTTTAAACCAATGAGTCCTTCCTTTTACAGAAAAAAGAAATAAGTAACAACTTACAAAACAACCTATGAGCCTTTCTTATAAATGCAAATGAGATGCAATTGACTTTTGAGGTTGTTGAAATACTCTACTCATGAATTCATTGTCTCTCAAAGGAATTTGAGTGAAAAGCTGAAGTGAAAAATATCAAGTGAGTGAGAAAATAAATATGAGTGAAAAGCAAAGAGTAATTCAATGTAAATCGATTGGATTGTTGTGCTTTTGAGTTTAAAATGCACTCATATTTATAGTTGAAAGATTCAATACATTGAGGGTATGAAAGGGCGTCAAAACAGTTCATTTTGAATGATCAAAACATTTAAAAAATGAAAAGACACGCCTTTTAAAAGATTCAGGAAAAACGGCAAAATTAGTCCACTGGAACAGTAGTTAGTCGACTGATAATTAGCTATTAATAGACTCACAGTTATCGTTGGTCGACTGATTGGTTTATCGAGCCGTTTGAAAAATCTGAAGATTTAAAACTTAGTCGACTAGAGAAAAAGTTAGTCGACCGATAATATAATAAGTAGACTGAAAAACCTTTCAGTCGACTGCTGCTAAACTTTTCTAAAAATACATGTTCTGTCCGGTCGACTGATAAAGTCATTAGTCGACTGCTGCTAAATTTCCAGAAAACAGACATTCTGTCCGGTCGACTGATAAAACTTTCGGTGGACTAATTTAACAAAAATGATATTTTGTTTAGAAAATTTGGTGCGAAAGGATTAGTCGACTAATAAACACAAAAAACTAAATAAAGAGTTTTCTAAAAAGATTTTTATGAAGGGTTCTTTTAGAAAAGTTTTTTCTAAAGACTTTTTAGGTAAAATGCAACCGAAATATGCACTCTAAGTAAGGCTCTTACAAGAATCTAAGACTTTTAATGAATTTTATATTTGCACACTAGTCTTTAAAGATTCTTCATCGAATTCTTCTATGTTTGTCATATTTCTTCATTGCCTAAGCTGAAATCCAGTTGATTCACTTGTTCATCATCAAAACCTTGTACTTGAAGTATCATGTACGGCTTTATTGTCGTAACAGGGTGATACAGAAAAATCCATTCAATTTTCATATCTCCTCAGTCGTTTAAAATACAATTAAATATATGCAAAAGGGATCTCTCAATTGTCGTCAAGATGAAGATGAATTATGCGAGTTAGACTTCTGAGGCCAAAGAAGATTTGAATCATCTTCAAGATGAAGGAGTTTGTGAGGGATCCTTCCAGGAAAAGTTCATATCACTGTCAAGATGAAGGCGACTGCGATGAGCCTCCGAACAAACCCTAAAGGAGATTTAATTTCTGTTATCATCAAGAGATTTCTAACCAATGAGCCAATACCGTCAAGATAATCCCTGAGAGAAAAAAGGACCAGAGCATCTTCGAGTTGAAGAAGTTTGTGATGTACCCTTTCAAAAAAAAGAAAGAGAAAAGTCAGGACATCTCCAAAATGAAGGATGATATAATCCCCAAAAAACCCAAGAAAGCTCCAATTCTACCAAAAAAAAGTGCAGAAAGATCATCGTGAGAATAGAATCCCAGGATATCAAACTTCCAAATTTGCCAAGAATCTTCTTTAAAATTTGTGAAATTCTATTATCAATATTCTTTTCACCAATTGCTTTCACAAATAAGAATTCTTTCTTTTCTGATCATATCAAGGAAATTGATAGCTTCCTTGAAAGAAAGTCAATTGCAAGCAATTTGAATTCGAATCTTGATTCTATGAAGTTAAGCCCAATCAAAGGTACTACTTCAGGTAGAAAAGAGGGAATATTTTCAAAACAATGTGCATCACTTTCAATCATTTTGAATCAACAATAATTTTCAACATTTTGACAATATTTTCTAGCTATCCTGGCATGAAGCGAGAGCTTGAGGTTCATCTTTGGCGCATCCTGACACCATTTGTTATCCCTTTTAGGACTTGATAACGGGAGTTTTCAAGATTCCTTCCCTTCTTTGGTATAATCTGAGCGCCTGGGCTTTCAGATTCACACACTTCCATGTGTCTCCACTGTCCCACGATAGACAGTCCAATTTCGGCTTGAGGTTAAGCCACCAATCATTTTCTCGCAAAAGGTCATCAATTTCAAAAGTTATTTAGTCTCAGCAATGAGGCACCCAAAATCAAACCCATTTTCAAGCCTTAGGGACCTCAATTCCATCGTTATGCAAAACCCCTATCGGATTCATTGTGCGGAAGTCTGAAGGTTCCATCATGGGATTTTCTTTCGAGAATCCCATCATTTTCATTTCTGGACAGGTTAAGGGTTAAACCTGAGCCTCATTCTGATGAGGTATTTCATTTCCCGATCAGGTTAAGGGTTTAAATCTGAGCCTCAATCTGATGAGGTATTTCATTTTCCGGTCAGGTTAAGGGTTAAACCTGAGTCACATTTTGATGAGGTATTTCATTTCCCGATCAGGTTAATGGTCAAACCTGAGTCTCATTTTTACACAAGGTATTTTTTGTCCCATCCAGGTTAAGGGCAAAATCTGAATCTTACTTCTTTGAAGCAATTTTTTCTTTTTCATTGTCCACTTCATATCTACCATTCTCATGAGGGCTAATTTCTTTGTATCCAGTCAGATCCTTCTAACTGGGGCATTTTTATAGCCCAAATTTGGTGTGTTTTTCTTTGCCACTAAGCTCGGCCCTAAACCGACTTAGTAGCGAAGAGGGGCATCTGTAAACAACCCAAATTTTCCCCATCCATGCTCAGACAACCCTCCACGTGCAGTGCCAACCCTGTTAGGTCAGTGTACGAGTCAAACCCCGAGTCAATTTCAGAAAATTGCCACTTTACCCATTTTCACTAGGAAAATTACCATTTTAGCCATAGGTCATCCCGGACCCCCGTCAGTCAAAGTCAACCAAGCTCATTGATCAGTTCAGAATAGTTAGAATATCAGTCATTTCAAGCCCATCCGAGCTCACAATAAACATAGCATTTTCATTTCTGACAATTCCAGACAAACTGGGATCATTTCTTCATAAATGAGCTCATTTCTTACTCAAATCTAAGCCAATTGTCTCCAAGTTAGTCATTCCTAGTTAGTCATATTCCCTTGAGTCTAGCTTGAGCTCACTAGAAGTTCAAGCGCTCTGGTTTTAGTTCAAATCCACTTTCAAGTGTCTAGGAGCTCATTTTAGCCCATTTCAACTCTTTTAGCCGGAATCGAGCTGAGTCCAGCCAGTTGAGCTAGTGTTCGAGATTCAATTTTAGTTCATGACAGTACTACTGATCTTTGTTCTAGCTCAAACCTAGCTTGTGTTCGTAATTCACTTTACTCCAGTGACCATTCCGTACCATTTCTTTAAAAATGACAGCTTTTCTTGAAAATTTAGTCTGAGAGGTCAGTTAAGTCAGTGTCTTGTCAGTCCAGTTGAGTTATGAGACCGTAGAACCCAGCTAAATATAGTTCATTTCATTTCAATCCAGCTCAAACCCCAATTTTCAGTGTCACTCTGGCCCGGTAGAACACGAAAACCATTTCTTGAATCATTTTGCAAATTTTATCAACTTCAACACTTTTTGAACTGGTACAACTCTCAATCAAGGTTTAATATCCAAATTTCTTCATTCAGGGCATTTTGCGTGGCATTTCATGTCATTTCATGTCATTTCTCATCATTTCATATCGTTTCTCAGCATTTCATGTCATTTCATGTCATTTCTCATCATTTCATATCGTTTCTCAGCATTTCATAGCATTTCATCACATTTCATGTCATTTCATGTCATTTCTCATCATTTCATATCGTTTCTCAGCATTTCATAGCATTTCATCACATTTCATTTCATTTCATTTTCGAAGTCCAGAACTCCAGTTTTATAAATTTCAATCCAGATTGAGTTTTGAAAGTTTTCAGAAATCAATTTCAAACCCTGGGTCCCCAAAATTGACATTTTTACCCCCGGGATTCTAAATTTAAAAATATTTTCTCGAGAAAAACAATTTGGATTTTTTTCAAAATCAAAATTTTAAATTCTACACTAGATTTGCTTTGCAACGGGGTATTGAACTTCAAATTCCAAGCTCATTTCAAAAACTGCCAGAAATAACTCATTTCTTCCAGGATTTTTTCTAAAAAGACTATCCTACCCCTATGATTCTCAAAATCAATTTCAAATTTGGAAAGTAAGCCCACTCTGAGATGGCTTATTCATTTGCATTTCCTTTTTATTAAAAAAAATATTTCTTTTATTCCCTTTCAATTTTCTTTTTATTTGTTTGTTTTTGTTTTTATGTTCTTAGAGAGGTGGGACCCACAAGGGGATCGACCAGCCCCCTTCCTCCACTTTCCTCTTTTCCCCATTTCTTTTGCCTTTTCCTTCCTTTTTGCTTTCATTTCTTCTTCCCTTTTTTTCTTTTTTTCTTTCCTTCTTTTTCTTCATCTTTCTTTCTTCTTCCCCTTTGGTCCAGCCCACTCATGTATCACCCTCCTCTTCCTCTTTTTCTTCTCTTCTTTCTCCTTTCTCTTTTTCTTCTTCTTTCCTTTTCCCTTTTCTTTCTTCTTTCCTTCTTTCTTCTCTTTTTCTTTCCTTCTTTCTTTCCCTCCTTTCTTTCTTTCCCTTTCTCTTCACCACAGCCACCTTAAGACTCCCTTTCTTACCTATTCCCAGGGGATATCACGTACCTCTCTCATCCCTTTAGCTCTCTCATCTCCCATTAACCCCTTTTCATTAAAAACTTAGGCTTTTTGTTTATTTTCCCTAAGTTATAACAAAAAGGAGACATACGGCTGGGCTACTTCTCCCTTCACGACTCTCTTATTCTCTCTCTCCCAAGGCCCCCATTAGTTCGCCTCCTCAACAGCCATCTCTCTCCTGCCGTGGTGATCATGTCTTCAACCTTCACTAAGTGCAGCCACCAAACACAACCTATCCTTTGCTCTAGCCCGCCTCGGTGAGAGATACCACAACATCTTCAGGTGACGCCACAACTACATCAAGCAAGTCCAAACGCCCAGCATTCCATCAACTCCAGCCACGTGACCTCCACCTCCATTGCATCAAGGCACCATCTCTAGACTTCAAGACCTCCAACCTGCAATATCAATTACCAACAGTCTCTCTAGTCGGCACTCTTTCATTGGTACAAGTCCCATTACCTTCAGTCCTCCTTCAAACATGACCCAGCAAAACTCCAGGGAGACGTCCCTCTAGCCGTTGCCTCAGCCTGCCTTTCCAAGGTAAAAACCTGCTTCATACTCTACTTTTGATAAATCTAACATGAAAAATCAGAGGACTGGGTTTACACCAAAAACAAATTTATAAAAAATAAAAAAAGGAAGAAAATGTTTGTTTTCTATGGAAGGCTGCATGGAGGAGGGGATCCATCCGATGGATGGATCGAATCCTTTATCCCCATAGCCAATATTAAGCTTAGATTGTACCCCTTGATCATTTTGATTTCATTATATATATACTTTGTGTTTTAAGCATGGTATTTAGTTTTATGTCATTATTCTATAGTTATTGCGTTCATCTAGTTTTAATAGTTCTAGGTCTTGATTTTATGCAAAATCCAGTTGTTATTTCATGTATGTATTTTTATACATAAATCCTAGAAATTTCATGGTAGTCGTGATTATTTGTCCTTAATTTCCTGCTAAAAGTTTGGTTTAAATCAAGTTTTGTAACCCCATATATAAAATCACTAAATTGGGTTTTGAACCATCCAGAAATTCCAATTTCAGTTTTAGCGGACAAAACCCTTCGGAATCTCCTAGATGGACGATTTAAATTTCATTCAAAAAATACCACGAGTCCTTGTAGTAACCTACAGTTTCCCAGTAAAATTTTAGGTTTTTCCAGCAAGATTTAGATTCTACCAAAAATCGATTTTCCCAGACCCTTGGGGAAATCTTGCTTTTTCCATGTCAGGGTCTAGACCGACCCTAACCCACTATGTCCATTCAACACATAGGTTGTCTGTCAAAACTTCCAACATAGAAGTTGTTCCTAACCCTTTCGTCTATCATTTTCCAAAATTTGGGAATTTTTAAAAAGGTCTAAGTATTTTTCCCAAAATTAATTTTCCTGTCTGTCATATTCCCATGTTTGAGAATTTCAGAGACCTAGTCCTCTGATAACCCTCTGCTCTCTCTCAAGACGTAACTCGAATCCCAATACTGTAAAACTAGAAAATTTGCCTCTGTTTGTAAGAGACATTTTACCAGTATTTCAGCCATTTTCTCATCTATCTGCTATTTTTCCCATAATGTTTTCCAAAACCTGTCTGTTTGCTCTAAATCCTAGAGTCGCCAAATTTCGATCAGACTTTTCAGAACTGTCCAGCTCCGATCATAGGTCAAAACCAGAATATGTAAAAGGAAAAAATCTTTGTCTAATTGTCCTCTATCACCCCATAAAATTTGGGAAATTTTTATCCAAGTTTAGTATCCAAAATCTAATTTAGGATTAGCATTTTAAGCAAAATTTTGATTTTTAGGATTTTTAGTTATTTTTCATAATACAAAAATAACAAAAAAAATATTTTCGAGCTTCATTCTGTTTTTAAGGTTAGTCTAGGTGTCCATGCCAAATTTGGCTCAATTCCAAGTTCATTTTCTTTGTATGTTAGTTTATTTTTAAATTCAAAGGCGAAAATTGAGTCAAATTTGATATTTTGTGACATTTTTGCCATTTTAGGGTTTTTAGCATGTAAATAAGCATGTCATGTCATATTAAGGTTCATTTTAATGTCATTTGCATTTCAATTTCTCATTTTTGCAGAATTTATTTCAGAAAACCCTGGTTTCAAGGCCATAGTCTTGTTATTAGGGGCATTTTGGTTATTTTGACCATAATTTCGAAATTTCAAACTTCAATTTTCCAAATTTCCATGCATATTATCATATTTCAGCATATTGTGTTTGATTTTATTTCATTTGATTTTTAAATTTCTAAATTTTACAAAATTCTTTCAGAAAACCATGATTTCAAGGTCATCAAGGGCATTTTGGTCATTTCGACCACAATTTTGAATTTCCAAGTTTATTTTCAAATTTTATTACTTATTTCTCATGTTTATATCAAGGGGGGTATGAATTTGGGTTTATATCTGAATAATATCTGATAATTTCCAATATTTTTTGATAAATTCAGAAAAACCTACATTTATGTGCTAACATTGTTTTCTAGTTTTGCAGGAACATTCAAAAAGAAGATTTAGTTATTTTATTTCAATTCAATGTAATATCAAATGTAATAAATTGGAATAAGAGTTACTTTTCAGCATAGAATAGGACTTAATTGCATACAGTTTAATAAATACAAATTTTTAATATCTGATGTATGGTACATATGTATATTTTCTAAAATCACTGTGGTTGACACGAATGGCACATGCACAAGCTCTTAGGGAGTTCACAAATTTGGTGGGATTCGTATTTAAGATCATAGTCAGAATACGAAAAAAACCAAGATTTGTGATCTTCGTATTAGCCACATTCAGCCTACACTCTTAGGCTAACTTCAAAAATGCACTGCATTTCTCTAAATTTCAAAAGAATTTCCCAATTCCTCGATAAAATATCGTTCAAATTCATATTCATTCATTTAATTTGCACCATTTTCAAAATCATGTTCCAATTCTATTTTAGAAAAATCAATTTTCCCAAAAAATTCTAAGTCTTTCTCAGGATTTGATTTTCTCAGAATTCTAAATTTTGAAATGACATTTCAAAGTATTTTCCAAGTTCAAATCCTGATTTCCCAAGGTTTCCACATTCTCAATTTCATTTTTAAATCCCAAAATAGATTTTCTCAAAAACTTTGAATTATTTCTGAAATTGATTTTCCCAGAATTTTCAAATCCTATTTAGAAATCGATTTTCTTAGAAAAAGCTATTCCGATTTCAAAAATCAATTTTCTCAGGGTTCTCATTTTCCTGAGAATCCATTTTCTATTTCAAAAATCATTTTCCAATTAACTTCCTGATTTTCTCAGAATTCTCAAATCCATTTCTTCAAAAAAGCAATCCAAATCTCAAAATCGATTTTCCCAAAGTTCAAGTTTTCCTGAGAATTCATTTTTCAATGCAAATTTTTGATTTCCAATAAAATTCAATGATTTTCTCAGAAATTCCATTTTCAAACCAAACATCATATTTCTTAAATTTGCATATTTTCAAAATTCCATAGCACACGCCTGATTCTTCGTGCATTCTAGGAAAATAAAAGCATGATTTAGATAATTTAACTTAGTCAAAGCGCATAATTGATCCTTGGTTCGATTACCCCTGGTAAAGGCACCAGGAACGGTCGAACCTTGTACCGATAGGTGGATCCCATTTCACAGAATTTTCTCGCAAATTTTCAAAATGGAGACGAGTAATTTTCAAAAATCAATTTTCAAAACTTTGGTCGAGTTTGACTCACAGAATTGTTTCTTCTCTCTCTCGCAGAGGGAGGGGGAAAAATTTTGCGATGATAACAGGGCTGCAACAATGCAAGAAGGCTGCTGGAAGAGAGGATCACGAATTTTTGAGGGGGAGAGAGTGTGATGAAGCATGGGCTGGAACCCCTTTAGGTGCCCCTATTTATTGATTTTTCTGGATTTGGTTTAAGAAGAGTTCTAGTTTGTCTAAAATTTCTTTAATCGAATTAATTAAGGGGGAACGATTTTGGCTTGACTTTTCAACCTTCTTAATTATCTTAATTGAGTCCTAACTGAACTAAAACAAAATCCAAATGTGGCGCCACCTATTGTGGGCCAATATTTGATTTTAAAAGGCTCTAATTACAAGATTTTTTTAAAAAACAAGTTTTTAAAAGGTGAAAATAAAGGTTATATTTTGAAATTAATTTTGATTTTTCAAACTCCTAATCAAATTAGAACACTGACTAACCCTAACTCTTTCAAATGTGGTGCCACCTAGAGTGGGCTCCACTTGATTTTTCAAAAACGATTTTAACACTTTAAAAGCAAAGGAGTTAAAATGATTTTTCTTAAAAACTTCAGAAGGATACCTGAACTAATTAATATATTTTTGTATTTTTGAAATATGAAAGATGTAAAATGAAATGAAATTGAAAATTAGGGTTTTGCATCCCTATAGGGTGGGCCCCACTTGAAGAAAGTTGAAAACTGATTTGAAAATCAAGTTTAAGAAATAAAGGGTTTTAAGAAAGAAAGTTTTTTGAAAGAAAGTTTGAAAATAAAACTGAGGTTTAAAATCAACTAGAGTCCTAAATGAATTAAAACTCCTCCAAACATGGCACCAACTATGTGGGCCCCACATCAGGGTTTTGAAAAAGTTGAAATAAAGACTGAAAAGGGTTTTGAAACAAAGTTGAAATCACTAGATGAGAATCAGAAGTTTCGAAAACAAAGTCCTAAATTAACTAAAACTCTGGACTAGAGTCCTAAAATTTTGAAACTCTACAATAAAGTCCTAAAATTTGAAATTTGGTTGTTTGAAAGATAAATGAAGAAGTTTTGAAAGATTTCCTCAAAAATGAAGTCAGGGTTAGAGTCTTAATCCAATTGAAACTCTGGAACAGAGTCCTGATTCGACTAAAACTCTAAAATTTTGACTTCTTTTAAAAGATTTTGAAAGATTTTCCTGAAGACAGGTAAAAATGACAATGAAAGATAGAGTCTTGATTAGACTGAAACTCTAAAATAGAGTCCTAGTCTAATTGAAAACTCTGGAATTTTGACCAAAATAAAAGATTTTGACAGGTTTTGTTGAAAACAAGTGACAATAGAGATGAAAGACAGAGTCCTAGTTTGACTGAAACTCTATGATAGAGTCCTAGTTTGACTGAAACTCTAAGATTTTTTGTCTCTTTTGAAAACAGATGAGAAGGTTTTTTTAAAATAAGTGAAAAACATGAATAAAGGACGAAATCGAGATAGAGTCCTAATCTGACTAAAACTCTGCGATAGAATCCAAGTCCGATCAAAACTTTAAGATTTTGGCCAAAATGAAAGAAATGGACTAAAGATAAGACTTCTTCTGGTTTAAAACAGAAATGGGATTTTAAAAAAAGGCTTTAAAAGGTGAAAAGATAGAGTCCTGATCCAACTAGGACTCTAAAAATTTGAGAAATTTGAGAAATGAAAGAATCTAGAAGCGACACCACCTAGATGGATCTCATTTGAGAACTGAAATCAGTTAAAAATTGATTTTAAAATGAATCTAGATCATTTTGTAAAGAAAATATTTTGAAATAAAATCTCGGAGGTTGGCAAATGGCAAAATGTGGATTTAAAACCCAGGTTTTGAAATTAATTTTGAAAGAAAAGTTTTAAAACTCGAATCTAGATTGAAAGATTTTGAAAAATAGGAGTGCTAGATCTCAAAAATGACATGCAATGCCATGAAATGCAATGGAATGACATGCAATGATACAAGATGATATGAAATGAGATGCAAAAGGCAATCCTTGGATAAGGGATTTAAAGTCCCGGACCCCTGGCAGAGACAAAGAATTGAACATTTCTATTCGAAAGCAAGAATTAATGATTGAAATTGAGCCAAAATGGAGAGTAAATCTTGATTGTAAGATAAAGTATTTGAATTTGATACATAATTCAGGCTCTGAATATCTCTGGCTCAAATGTTGATCAGTTGGTTCCCTGAAGGCTTCTGAGAGTGTGCCCCAGTGTCAAAGGAAAGGGTTTATGAATGATTATAGAAAATTTGGGGTGTTTACAAACACACACTTTCTTCGTCAAAGAGAGAAAGTGTTGCTGAAATTTCTAAAGAAGCTTAACAAGCTCAAAAAAAGTGTAGCATGTTACTCTATTATACAGAGGAGGTGTTTCCCAAGTTCTGTCAAGTACTTTCTACAACGTAGAAAAGGTAGTCACGCTTTTGTCGTTAAAGCAGGAAAAATACTATCAAAATGGTTGTCAAAAGAATTACCTGAACTGATTAAATGGCACGAGGATGCTTTGTTGTCGAAATACGGCCAGAATAACTTGTTCTCATGTTCGTCTATAAGGGCACTTTACTCGTAAGGGCCAAAGAGCCAGAGTAGTTATTGTGCCTTAACTAGGCCAAGTTCTCATAGCGATGATATATACCAAGCAGTCGATCCATTGAGATCGTGTCATATGCATGCTCATTGAGATCCTATTACACAACTAGAATCATAAGGGCTGAAGAGCCGAAGTACGTTGTCCACCCGAAAAAGGTGAGGTGCTCGTGATGGCTATACATGCTGGGAGCAGAGTCAAGCATGTATATAAATAAGACTTAAGGTCGTAGACTCTGCGGTTGTTGACCACGCTGGAAAATATTGAATGGGGTCGAGTACATATTTCCTTAGTACAGTATGCATTGGCTTGCCCGAACGACATGCAAATAACCGACAAGTAACAATTAGATTGGCAGTCCCCTTCAGAACTATTACTCACCGTAGCATACAATGATGGTATAGTCGTGAGTGACATGTATTTGATTATGAACCTGATAAAGTTCAAGGGACCTCCCGTCACTCAGGGGGTATGAAGGTTGTGATTATCCTTAAATATTTAAGGATTGAACCCGACTACTGCAATAGAGGATGCATCTGAACTGGCCTGGTAGGGTTATTCTGGTATGAGTTCTATCGCCCTACCATGGATAGGGTCAATAGGCCTCTGGGGTATATGAAATACATGAAATAATCAACCCCCAGAATGTTGCGTTGATGCCTGGATAAAACTTCTCCCATGTACCAGGGAGTGAACTCTAATAATGAAACAATGCATTAGTTCTAGGTTCAACGATGTATGAGTGAATGAACGTTGCTTTGTTAATTCCCGCATAACCTTGAAAAAGGTATCATGATCGGTATATTACTAGACCGATAGGGTAAAGACCCATGTTGTATTTGCATGATTAAGCAAAGCTCGAGGAGCTCGCACTTGGGTTCATGAAATACAGATATGCCAGGTCTTGTAGACTTGAGCTTGATATCCCAAATGAGGCCCTGAAGAGGTCTACGCTAAGTTATAGAGACTTGAGCGAAATGTTCAAATCACAGCTTTGAAGAGGCTCACACCAAGTTGTGGAGACTTGAGCTAAATATTCAACTCGTAGTCCTGTGGAGGCTTTTGTGATATACGCTAAGTTGTGGAGACTTAGTGTCGTCGTTGCAAACTATGACCCTAAGAGGTTTGTGCATTTCATATGCATGATTGAATGCTTCTTACTAGTGTTAGTATTTTGGATCTATTTGGATCCGGATTGGATTCAGATCCATTTTTCATATCTAACAGTTATGGACATCAAATATGCAATGATTTGAAGTAGAGATAAGTTCCATTTTTAGTCGTGGGCTTATCTATAACTATTAATCAGTTACTGGAAAATCTCATAAATGAACTTGCATGGTTGAGGGTAGTTTATTCGATTCTTAAAAAAGACTTTCAAGAATCGATAATCAGAGAGTTTTTCACATACGGTTAGGGTCCCTGCTCTATTCTTATCATCTTGTGTTGTGACTCACCTAAGGCAGAGAAGAAGCTAGAGGAGAAGGCTCTCCCGTTTCCATACATTTAGATACACAAGTTTTTCTTCATCGAGCAATGGCAGCGACATCAGGTACATGCTATTTACCCTAATTCCGTATTTTTGGTTTTGTTACAAAATGCATGTGTTGTTGCTCTAGTTTTTTGGGTTTTACCTATGTTGTATTATCCAAGATTTTGCTTTATCAGAACCGTAAGGTCCATAAATTGGTATCAGAACTAGGTTTCGGCCCTTTGAGCTTGTTCATCCATCTCTATATAAGGAAGAACAGAGATGGGGGCAGAGACGAATCTTAGAATTTTTTAGATTCAGTCTCTATGCATAGCACATCTTCTGTTTCTATATTTTGTTACAATAGAAACAAAAAAACGTGAAAGCCCATAAAGATTGATTCTGTTTTTTGAAATAGAATCAGTTTTGGTTCTGACAAACTGAACTGATCCGATACACGTTCCAATCAGGTTCTGGAAACTGTATCCAACCTGACCCGATTTGGATGCGATTGTAAGCCAAATCAGGTCAAGGTTTTGAACCGCCCAATTCATGTCTTGGATCCAGACCTGTATCAGGACTAGGCTAGTCCCCTATGATCGACACGACTCATGTTGGGTCATTTTTTCCTTTCTGACATTTTTTGCTGGGATTGGATCTTTTCCTGTCGGTCACCGGTGAAACCCTTATTCTGTTCAAGGGTTTTTTTGCCGGAAAGGACAGGGGACCTATTTTGGTTGAAACCCATACCCTCCTGAAACTCGGCAATGACTCTTACAGGCGCCTGAGCGGGTCTAAGTCACCGTTGGGTGACAGAAGTTGTCCGACTGGGGTCGGTGCTGGCCGGGTCTACCGACCGCACTGCATCGAATGGCAGAAAGGGATCAAGACTGGGTCACCGTCGGATGACAGAAGGGAGTCGAGGTTGGCCGAATAAGCTCGTCGGAGCCTGATGAAACCTTTGGTCGGTAGTTTTTCCCTTTTTTTTCTCCGAAAGCCTCTAGCATGGAAGATGTTGGTAGGCTCCACATCAGTTTCTGCCGGAAGCATCACCATCTGTCCCGCCGGAGGCATCATCGTTTGTTTTGCCGGAGCCACCAGCTGCCTCGCCGAATGTTTCAGAATGGAGAGAGTAATTTTTTTGAAGGGGCTAGGGTTTTCAAAAAACATCATAGCGATGTTTATATACTCAGGAAATCAGATCGGGTTTGGACCCGATCCGGAATACCCGCTTCAACCCAAATCTGAAACATAAGACAGTGCTACAGTAACGGGTCTGGGTCTGGACCCAGGTCAGCTTGTTTCAGGGTCCATAGACCCGAAGTCTAGGAACACTCGGTATGTCTATCCCGAACATAGTGTTCTGGAACAGACAGTACGTTCTGAATATCGGGAACATCTATCTTGGACACCCTGTGTGACTGTCCCAGAACATGGTGTTCTGGAACAAACAAAACATTCAAAACAATTGTCCCAGAACAGATCCATTTCTGTCTGAACAGAACAGTCTATTCTGGAACAGACAGAACGACTCGAAACGAACCATATCGGTTCATATGGCTTATGAGACCGATACAGAGCATTCCGGGGCCGGTTTTGAGTGAATTTAAACCGGTTCTTGGGGTTTTTGAGTCGGTTCTTTCACTTGGCATAACTGATTTTTCGTTTTGAGACTGTTCTGAGGGTGTTTCTTTTATGGTTCATTAAGTTTCGAACTGATACATTTATTTTTTGGATTGTTCATCATGTTTTGGACTGGTTCATGGGTTCTAGGGCTGACATACATGTTTTAGGGCATGCATATCATATTTATGAGGCATTTTAAAGCATATTTAGTTATATTACTGATTCATTATATTTTGGACTCAGTTTTTATTGCTTATATACATGTTTCTATTGTTGTTATGCATGTTCATGCATATGTATACACATTTATGAAAGCATAAAGATATGTGTAGTGTTGCCATTTAGTATACATAATTGTTTAAGCATTCACATCAATATTGATATAGGGATTAACATGGAATTTGCATTTGTATGTATTTGCTTTCATTAAAGTGAGCTGATGTATATTTTTACAAATGTCTAGTTAAAAAAAAATTAACATTGAAATTGTATTAGCCTCATAGAAATAATGTGCCATCCAAAGATGGTATTGTTATGTTCAAAAGCTAGTAGGATAAAATGAAGGAAGTGTCTCCCAGCACATGAGATGTGAAGTACCCAAATGTACCATATCGATTGTCTCTCGGTACATGTTCCCTTAGTTTTATCGAGTAGTGGGAGGCGAAGTGCATTCACATATTATGGGTAACCACCAAAGTGATACCATAATGACCCCTGACACTTGCCTAGGAAAGAGTAAATAATTAAGGGCCTTATTCATGTATTTATCTTTTCATTTACTTGTCTCATTATGTGTAATAATATTGTCTTTTGTCAATACAATGCCTAATAAAGTTTTTGGCTCATCTAGTATCCATTTTCTAGATGGTTCTAACTTCTTAGAATGGAAAGAAACAATTTTATTTACTTTAGGGTACATGGATTTAGACCTAGCCCTCAGGAAGGAAGAACCTGCTGAACTAACACTTACTAGCACTCCGAAACAGAAATTCGATTTTGAGAAGTGGGAGCATTCTAACTGCCTCAATATGCTTTTGTTGCAGTCTAGGGTGGCTAAGAACATAAGAAATGTCATTCCCACATGTAAGACTGTAAATGATTTTTTAGCTGCTATAGAAGCACATTTCGTGAGTTCCAATAAGGATAGGGCAAATACCCTTATGTCTAAGTTAACATCTATAAGATATATGAATGGGGGCAACATCCGACAACACATACTAGAGATGAAGAACACAGCCACATAGCTTTATGACATCATTGCTAACTAAGTATGGTCCATTTAAAATCTCCTACAATACACATAATGACGAATGAACTTTTAATGATCTCCTGTCTAAGTGTGTTGAGGAAGAGGAGAGGTTGAAGGGTGAGAAGGTGCATAGTGCAAATATGGCTTCTCATAAGGTTCAGCAGAAAAGTGGACCGAAAAAGAAATCTTTTAAGAAGAAGCCCAAGAAAAAGTTAGCCTCTCAGCCCAACCAAGCACCTGCTAAGTCTGATGTTCTTGCAGTAAAGTGTTTCTTCTACAAAAAGAAGGGACATAAGAAGGCAGAGTACGTAAAGTACCAGCTCTGGTTGAGCAAGAAAGGTAACTTGTCATTTGTTTTTCATAAATGTAATTTGATTGATGTTCGAATTAATAGTTGGTGGATTGACTCAGGTGACACTGTGCACATTGCCAATGCTCTGCAGGCATTTCTGAACAAGAGGGAACCAACAAGTCATGAAAGCAACATCTTCTTCGAAAATAAGATGTGGTCTCATGTGAAGGATGTTGGGACCTGCAGAATAGTATTAGATAGTGGTTTCATTTTGGATTTGGTAGAAACTTTTTATGTTCCATCCTATAGCAGAAACCTTATTTCTGTATCAAAACTTGATAAATTTAGATATTATATGAAGTTTGAACAATCCAAATTATATATCAATAAAGATAATGCCTTGATTGGTTCTGCATTATTGTGTAATGGATTATATCATCTAAAAACCCAAATCCATATCCAAAAAACTCTTAATACTAATCAAGTAATTGACAATAAGTGTAACATAATAAATAATCAATCCTATCTTCTTTGGCATCGTTGTTTAGGACACATCTCGAAAGTGAGAGTCCAATGGCTTGTGAAAGAAGGCATCTTGGGATCCTTAGATTTCACAGATAATGAGTTGTGTTTGGACTGCATCAAGGCCAAGCAGACAAACATATATAAGAAAAATGCCAAAAGAAGTGATAAATTATTGAAAATCATTCATACCGATGTATGTGGACCGTTTACCCCATGTTTTATGAGCCAAAAGTATTTTGTCACATTTATTGAAGACTATTCTTTGTTTATGTATTTGTACCTCCTACTTGAAAAATCTGAGGTCTATCAAGTTTTTAAAGACTTCAAGAAAGAGGCAGAAAAACAAACAGAGAGAATAATTAAAATTGTTAGATCCGATAGAGGTGGAGAATACTATGGCGATTTACTGATATGGGACACCAAGAAGGACCATTAGCTCAATTTTTGAAGGAAGAGGGCATTGTCCCTCAATACACCATGCCTGATAGTGTATATCAGAATAGTGTAGCCGAAAGACGAAATTGAACACTTAAGGAAATGGTCTGAGCAATGTTGAATTATTCAACATTACCTATAACCTTGTGGGGTGAAGTCCTGAGTACAACTGTGCATATTTTGAACAAGGTTCGTACAAAAATCATTCCAAAAACTCCTTTTGAGTTATGGATAAGTAGGAAGCCTTCCCTTTCTTACATGCACATATGAGGTTGTCCTGCAGAGGCTAAACTTTATAACTCCCATATAAAAGCTTTTGACCCTAGAACAACCAGTGGTTTCTTCATTGGTTATCCAGAAAGGTCAAAGGGTTACAAGTTTTATTGTTCGTCCCATACACCACATATAGTAGAAATGAATAAGGTAAGATTTTTAGAAAATGGTTATGTTAGAAAAAAGGCATTACAAAACCCCAATTTTGAGGAATCTCAGGATAAGGATAATACCCCTGAGATAGATGATAGATTGCCTATCATTTTTCAACAAAGTGTTGAACCCACATGTGATACACCCACTACAGAAGAACCATTAGTGGATAATACTTGAGAGTACATACAGAAGGATTAGGAACCTCCACCTATATGGAGATCCACTAGAGTTAGAAGATCTGCTATTCATCCGGATTACATGGTGTACTTACCGAAACTCATAAATCTCATAGATGATGATCCCACGACATTTATGAAAGCTGTTAAAAGTAAGCAATCCTTACTTTGGATTGAGGCCATGAAAGAAGAGCTAGACTTTATGACAAAAAACAAAGTGTGGGTCCTTGTTACATTACCTAGGGGAGTCAAACCCGTTGGGTGTAAATGGGTCTTTAATATCAAAAGGGACTCTAAAGATAATGTTGATAAGTATAAAGCAAGGCTTGTTGCAAAAAGATTTACCCAAATGAAGGGCATTGACTATAGTGAGACGCTTTTGCCTGTCTCAACTAAAGAGTCAATACAGATTGTACTTGCCCTAGTAGCTCATTTAGATTTAGAGCTACACCAAATGGATGTAAAAACAACTTTCCTAAATGGTGAACTTGACGAGGAAGTTTATATGGATCAACCTCAAGGTTTCTCTAAAGGTGAGTCTGAATGTTTGGTTTGCAAGTTAAATAAGTCATTATATGGACTTAAACGGGTCTTCTGCCAATGAAAATCAAATTTACTAAAGTTGTCTTGACTTTTGGATTTACAGAAAACATCGTTGTCCGATGTGTGTACCTTAAAATAAGTGAGAGTAAGTTCATAATCATGGTTTTATATGTAGATGACATATTACTTGCAATAAATGATAAGGTCATACTCACAAAAACCAAGGAGTTTCTTTCCCTTCATTTTGAGATGAAGGACATGAGAGAGACTGCTTTTGTTCTCGGCATAGAGATCTGTCGAAACAGAGCAAAATGTGTTTTAGGCCACTCTCAAAGAACCTATATAAATAAAGTTCTCAAAAGGTATGGGATGAAGAATTGTTCTTCTATTACGACACCCATACTTAAAGAGGACAAAATGAGCCTCATAGATTGTCATCAAACTGAAGAAGACAAGGCACTTATGAATCAAATATCATATACTTCAGTTGTTGGTAGCTTACAATATGCACAGACCTGCACTTGACCTGACATATCCTATGCAGTTGGGGTTCTTGGCAGATTTCAGTTGAATCCAGGTCATGCCCACTGGATAGCTGCAAAGAAGGTCATGCGATATTTGTAAGGGACAAAAGATTATATGTTGACCTACAGAAGATCGGAGCACCTTGAAGTGATTGGCTATTCGAATGTTGATCTAGGAGGACGTTCTGATAGTAGAAAGTCTATAATAGGATATATTTTCCTTCTTGCTGGTGGTGCTATTTCTTGAAGGAGTGGGAAACAGTCCACTACTGCTGCCCACACCATGGAGACTGAATTCATTGCACTTTTTTAGACGACCACTACCAGAAAAATGCTACTTAGTGACAGACATTTGCGACGAACAAAATTCATCGCAAATTGGCGATGGAGTAGTGAGAGAAAGATATTCGTCGCTAAAATATCATTTATTTGTGATTTTAGCGACGAAAAATATTCTGTCAATAATATGTTGCTACGTTGCGACAGATTAGCGATGAATTTTATTCTGTCACCATATCCGTTGCAACTTAGCGATGGATCAGCGACAAAACTATTGCATCGCTAAGTCATCGCCAAATAGCGATGACTTAGCGATGGAATTTGGTCATCGCGAATTCGTCGCTAATTTCTCCGTAAATCCCTAATTTTTTCCCTTTTTTCTCTTTTCTATTTCGTCTCCACCACGTTTCCTCGACCTACCTCCTGTCTACCTCCGGCCCGCCTCCCGTCGCCCCCAGGCCCGCCTCCCGTCGCCCCCCGGCCTGCCTCCTGTGGCCCCCCGTTCTGCCGCCACCCCGCGGTCGTCGCCCGACGCTCCCCCTTCGTCGACCTCCCCCCTGCTTTCTGCTGACCTCCCCCTTCGTCGACGCCCGACGCTCAGGTAACTCCTGACTCCCTTATCTCTTTTCGCCGACCTTCTCCTTCACCGACGCCCGATGCTCAGGCCGACCATTATATTTTTCGTCGGGGAGGGGTCGAGCCCCCTCCCTATGTTACGGGAGTCGCGGGAGGGGCTCGGCCCCTACAAATTTTTTTTTTGTCAGGGAGGGGCTGATCTTCCTCCCTGTCTTACGAGAGTCGTGGGAGGGGCTCAACCCCCTCCCTTTTTTTTGCCTTTTTTCCCCCATGGAGGAGCTGAGCCCCCTCCCTATCTTACGGGATGCCCGGGAGGGGCTCGACCCCCTCCCCCCCCCTTTTTTTTTGCCAGAGAGGGGCCGAGCTCCCTCCCTATTTTTTTTTCGCCCCCTGTCTTACAGGCTGAAAGGGAGGGGCCGAGCCCCCCCCCCCCTTTTTTTTTTGCCAGGGAAGGGTCGAGCCCCCTCCCTATTTTGTTTTGTATATTTTTGTTTTGCAGGTACGTTGCTGAGCTAATTGTGCGATGCATAGTGCTAAGTATCACATGCGACTAAAAATGCAATGCCAAAAGAAATAAGAAAAAAATGCAAAGGCAAAAACAATTTAAATCGAGTAAATACCCGTGGTGAGTAAGTGATGCAAGCGCATCACATGTTATTTAATTTATTAGATGCAACACTTTTTTATTCATACACTCACTTAGTTGTGGATATCTAGGACTGCTTTGATAGAATTTGGAGATCATGCTGAGCATGATTTTAATGTATGAGAATAGAAGTGTTCTTATTTTTGGAGTACGGATTTCATGCTAGGCATGGTAGTAGTTAGCGAGATATTAGAAGGTGTTTGTTGCAAATACATGTTTGATATTGTTTTAATATGAATGATTTGAATGTATTGCAATGTTTGATGTGTTTGTATCCATACTTGCATGAGCTTATTTTTTATTTGATTGTGCATTCCATGTGAAATTGTATCATGAATTTTTTGTTTAAATGAATGTATCGTTTAATGTAATGTGATTTTAAATTTCTAAATATCCTTGTGATGTGTATAAATATGATGTGATGGTGTTACACACGAAAATCTACGTATTACTTTAAACAAAAAATTGCTCACAAATAATCATCAAACAAGAATTAATAGATAAATTAGATATTTGTTTTATCATAGCATTATTAAGATTCTCTTTTAACTGGTGATGATAATATTTGTAATATTACAGGACAAAATGACTGCAAAGCATGAATGGATGTACCGTAAGATAGCTGATAATGAGGTGTCACATGAATATATGGATGGTGTTGACAATTTTATTGAATTCACAACGGCAAGTGTCAATTCAGTGGATCCCACTAGTCGAATCAAATGTCCCTGCATGATGTGTAAGAATAATTGATTTGTAGAACCTCATGGCATTAGACATCACCTATACAGGAAGAATTTATTAGTGGTTATTAGACTTAGATGCTCCATGGTGAAGAATTTTGATGCACGGGTAAATATGGTGAACGATAATTCATATGTGGATTTGATATTTGATGTCGTAGGACCAGAAATGGGTTCTGCTATGGGACATAGTGATGCACCAACCAGGGTAGTGGAAGAAGCAACAAACGATGCAGCTTGTATATTTTATAACTTACTTAGATATGCTGATGAGCCATTGTGGAATGGTTGCAAGAGTCACACTATCTTGTCTGCAGTTCTTCAACTACTGAATTTAAAGTCAGAATATAATTTGAGTCAATCATGTTTTGACTGTCTGTGCTCTATTGTGAAGAGTATGTTGCCCAAAGATAAGAAATTGTCACAAAATCTCTACCGTGCGAAGGTTATGATCAATGCCCTAGGTATGGGGTATCAAAAGATAGATGCTTGTCCCAATCACTGCATGTTGTATTTCAAAGATAAAGAAAATAGCAGATCATGTCCATCATGTGGACATACTCAGTTCAAGTCAAAGACAAAGGAAAATGGTAGCACAAGGTCAAAAGAAGTGTCGTATAAGTCACTTCCCTACTAACATCTCAACCCTTGATTGCAATGACTTTATATGTCTTCGAGGACATCTAAACAAATGATATAACATGCAAATAAAGTTCGACACAATGAAAACAAGATCACACATCCTGTAGATGCAGAAGCTTGGAGGCACTTTGACCGGTCAAGACTTTTGGAAGATCGAGAGCAAGATGCATCACAAATTTATATCCTTTTTAATTGCTCAGCAATTGACCCATTGTTATCATCGCAAAATTTTTCCCCCTTCATCTGCGAGAGTGAGAGAAACGATTTTGCGAGTCAAACTTGACCAAAGTTTTGAAAATGGTTTTGAAAATCACTCGCCTCTGTTTTGAAAATTTAAGGGAAAATTCCGCGGAATGGGATCCGCCTGTCGGTACGAGGTTCAACCGTTCCTGATGCCTTTACTAGGGGAAATCAAACCAAAGATCAATTGTGCGCTTTGACTAAGTTAAATTATCTAAATTATACTCTATTTTCCTAAAATGCACAGAGAATCAGGCATGTGCTATGGATTTTTGAAAATATGCAAATTTGAGAAACATGATATTTGCCTTAGAAAATTGAGATGTGCTTGGAAAGTGACTGGAAAAGTGCTTGAAAATGGAATTTCTGGGAAAATCATTGAATTTCATTGGAAATCAGAAATTTGCATTAGAAAATAAATTCTCAAGAAAACTTGAACTTTGATAAAATCGATTTTGAGATTTTGATTGCTTTTCTGAGGAAATAGATTTGAGAATTCTGAGAAAATAAGAAAGTTCATTGAAAAATGGATTCTCAGGAAAATGGAAACTCTGAGAAAATCAATTTTTGAGATTGGAATAACTTTTTCTAAGAAAATCGATTTCTGAATATGATTTAAGAATTCTAGGAAAATCAATTTCAGAAATAATTTAAAAAACTTTGAAAAAATCAATTTTGGGATTTGAAAATGAAATTGAGAATGTGGAAATCTTGGGAAATCATAATTTGAACTTGGGAAATACTTTGAAATCTCGTTTGAAAATTTAAAATCCTGAGAAAATCAAATCTTGAGAAAGACTTGGAAATTTTTGGAAAAATCAATTTCTCTGAAATGGAATTGGGAAAAGAGTTTTAAAATAATGCATATTGAATGAATGAATATGAATTTGAAAAATATTTCATTGAGGAATTGAGAAAATCCTTTTGAGTTTTGAGAAATGCAGTGCATTTTTGAAGTTAGCCTAAGTGTAGGCTGAATATGGCTAATACGAAGATCACAAATCTTGATTTTCTTCGTATTCTGACTATGGCCATAAATACGAATCCCACTAAATTTATGAACTCTCTAAGAGCTCATGCATGTGCCATTCGTGTCAACCATAGTGATTTTAGAAAATGTGCATATGCATCATACATCAAATATTGGAAATTACAGAAATTAAACTATATGCAATGCAATCCTATTCTAAGCTGAAAAGTAAATCTTATTCCAAATTATTACATCTAACATTACATTGAATTGAAATAAAAGAAAATAAAGGTCTTCTTCTTGGATATTCCTGCAAAACTAGAAAACATGTTAGCCCAGAAATGTAGGTTTATTTGAATTTATCTGAAAATATTAGAAAGTATCAGATATTATTCATATATAAACCCAAATTCATACCCCATTTGATATAAACATGATAAATAAGTAATAAAATCTGAAAATAAACTTGGAAATTCAAATCGGGGTAAAAATAACCAAAATACCCCTGATGACATTGAAATTAGGAATTTCTGAAAGAATTTTTGTAACATTTGGAAATTCAAAAATCAAATGAAGTAAAATTAAACATAATATGATGATATGCATGAAAATTTAGAAAATTGAAGTTTGGAATTTCAAAATTGAGGTCAAAATAATCAAAATGCCCCTGATAACAAGACTATGGCCTTAAAACCAGGGTTTTCTAAAATAGATTTTGCAAAAAATGGGAAATTGAAATGCAAATGATCGTGAAATTAACCTTAACATGATATGATATGCTTATTCACATGATAAAAACCTTAAAATGACAAAAATATCATAAAATATCAAATTTAACTTGATTTTCGCCTCCTTTTCGCTTCTGAATTTAAATGTAAACTAACATACAAATCAAATAAACTTGGAATTGAGCCAAATTTAGCATGAACACATAGACTAACCCTAAAAATAGAGTGAAGCTCGAAAATCTATTTTTTTGTTATTTTTTATGTGAAAAATAACTAAAAATACTAAAAAATCAAGATTTTGCCTAAAATGCTAATTCTAAATTAGATTTCGAATACTAAACTTCCATAAAAAATTTCCAAATTTTTTGGGTGACAGAAGACAATTAGGCAAAGATTTTTTCCTTTTACAGATTCTGGTTTTGAACTATGGTCAAAGCTTGACAACTCTGACAAGTTGGATCATAATTCGACGACTCTAGGATCTAGGGCAGACTAACAGGTTTCGGGAAAATTTATGGGAAAAATAAAAGACAGATGATAAAATGGCTGAAATTCTGGGAAAATGTCTCTGAGGAACAGAGGAAGATTTCCTCTTTTTACAGTATTGGGATTCGGGTTATGGTTTGGGAGAGAGCAGAGGATTATCAGAGACCTAGATGTCTGAAATTCTCAAACATTGGAGTTTGACAGACAGAAAAGTTAATTCCGGGAAAAATACCTAGGTTACTCATAAAATTCCCAAATTTTGGGGAATCACAGAGGGAACGGTTAGAAACAACTTCTATGTTAGAAGATTTGACATTCAACCTATGGGTTGAACGAACAAGGTGGATTAGTGTCGGTCTAGATTCTGAAAAGAAAAAATCAAGATTTTCCCAGGGGTCTGGGAAAATTGATTTTTAGCAAGAACCAAAAGTCCTTAGAAAAAGCTAGGAAAGTACTGGAAAACACAGAGAGAAAAGAGAGGGGACCGACGCCTCCTCTACATAATAGAGAGAGCGGGGAAAGGCTCGACCCTTCACATGCAATAGAGGAACACTGGGAGGGGCTTGACCCCTCCCTTGTGTACAGAGGAAGCAGGGAGGGGCTCGCCCCCTCCCCCACAAATAGAGGACACAGGGAGGGGCTCAACCACTCTCTTGTGTACAAAGGAGACAAAGAGAGGCTCAGCCTCTCCCCTGCATACAGAGGGAATAAGGAGGGGCTTGGCCCCTTTCCCTGCCGAGAGAGAGAGAGAGAGAGAGAGAGAGAGAGAGAGAGTATCGCTACCTGAAGGAGACAGTGAGGGGGTGTGGGCAGGCGCCGGTGTCAGGGGCTATGGGTGGCTAAAAAAAGGAAAAGGAAGAGAGAGTGCACAAGAGGGAAGAGGGGACGACATAGTGGGTTGCCGGAGGGCGAGGAGCAAGCAAAAAAAAGAGAGAGTAGGCGAGGGAAAAGGGAAAGGACAACGATAAGGGTCGCCGACTGCGGTAGGTGGCCAAACGCGGGGTGGGGTCGCCAGTGGGGGCTCCGAAGAGCTGCAGAGGGCGAAGGACAAAGGGGGCCGTCGGGCGAATGAAGGAAGAGAGAGAGAGAGTGGCGGGCGCAGGATTTCTCAATTGAGAAACCTTCACCCCTTGGGTGCTTTAAATAAGCATAGGGGCGGGGCCTTAAAGGTACCCAAGTTTGGATCTGGGTCGGATTCGATCCAACTCGGGTCAGATTTTTTTTTTCTAGAAATCTCGGGTCTTACATTGGATCTTTCTTAATATAACATAATGACTAAAACCATTTTTTTATAAAGTACTTGAAATTAAAATCTAAAGCAACAATTACACTTATTGGCAAAAACATTTAATAATATTGTACAAAACAAAAAAATGCACAACTGAATGATCATCAAATAAAAAAAAATACATGTTTGGTAATCTTCTATATGATTGCATTGAACAATCTACACATGCAAATAGTAATGTTATTGCATTGCGAGCATACATGTGCATCACATCCAAGCGTTATGAAATTTTCAACTTCATAATTTTCAAAACATTAACAATTAATGTATAAATAAAATAATGAACTGTCGATAAGCTTGACAACAATAATTATATTTATGAGAAATGACACAACCGCGAAAGGCCTATCAAAATCTCATAAAGATAGACTAAAATATTTCATGAGAAAAAAATAGATGCATAAGGCTCATCAAAATCTCACAAAAGCAAGTTGACAATGATTGGATGAAACAATGCACAATAACTTCAAACAAAAATGTCAAAATCTATCGAGCGAAAGTGTAAAAGAACACCAACAAGAGAGAAACAGTGGCCGGAAAAACATGATGGAACAGTTGATGACACCATTGCCAGAAAAAGTACCAAGAGATGTAGTGACACAAAACCAGCAGCGAGCTCTTCCATGAGAACTGATGTGCAGCTGACCAAAAAATGACTTTTTCAATTATGCTTTAATACAAAAAAAAAGTTTCACCAAAAACAAAGTTTCACAAGAAACTAGCTTCACATAAATTATAAAGACATGCGAGTTTTGCTGGTAGCTTAAGAGTTTCGTTCGCAAAAGAGTTATGATAAAAACTTGTCTTTCATTGCCAAATTATCACATCAGACAGTTCCGCTAAGAGCGACAGAGATGCTATTTCAACTTGAAGGAAAAACTCTTATCTTTATAGAAGTAGAGTTTTGCTTGTTTGTGTAACCAAAACCTCATTATCGATTTTCAAGAGAAGGATATCATCATGAAGATCCTATGTAGAGAATATTATTAATCTTATGACCATGCTATGAATTAACATTATTCTCAAGAGTAGTATGATCATTTAAAAAAAAAACGTGCAGTGCTTATTGATCCTAGCCTGTGATAGGTCATGCCTTAAACGGGGCTCAAGTCACCATTGCCTCAACGTGTGGACCAGATTGGTAAGGATCAAAAGCAACATCAACTAGGTATGGATCAATCTTCACAATGAAAAGGAAAGACCTTTCATGAAAATGTTCATACAAGACAAGAGGACACCGACGGATCTGGGAGTCTAAATTCCAGCAAAGATGTTCATATAGGACAAGAGGACAAAATCAACAAGCAGAATGGTAGCCCTCCCGTGAGCATCCAACTAGAATTAAAACCCCAAGGGATACCAAAGCATGACGGTTGGGGATACGACCGTAATTTTATTCCCCTAGAACAGTTGCTCGAGCAAGTTTTGGAATACATGATAGCCAAAGGGATGGTTAGACTCCACAAGATATCGGATTTTCCTGTGACCATGGGAAGGTTTAAAGATCAGTTCTGCAAGTTTCATCGGACAATGTGTCATGATACCAAGGATTGTTTTGTCTTCAAGAATATCGTTCAAGACTGCATTGATAAGAATCTTCTCGTTGAAGATGAAAAGGAGGACTAGTCATCTTGAGTGAACACTTTCCTCAATCATTCAAGAAGCCGACGATGCTAGCATCTTTTAAAGAGATAATGCAATCCCATTTATCTTTTCTTGATTTGTCATATTTCCTTAAATGCATCAATAAAATTATCAATTTTCCTCATAAGCTTATTTTTTTCTCTGTAAAACCTCTCTTATAAAGGAATGACCTCTCTGAGGGTGTCTCTCTAATCAATCAAGAAGCTAGTCACTTTGTCAATTATCTTCCTTTTATCCAAATTTCCTTTCCCTATTATACTAGGGCATTATTTTGAAAATTGTCTTCAAAACATCTTGTATGCAGGCAGGATAAAAAAAATCTTTCATTTTGCACGCATATGCATCCATTTACATCATTTTGCATACATTTGCATTCATTTGCATTTGCATGTATTCATTTGCATCAAATTCATTTCTCCTTCAGGTTAAGGGATAAACCTGAGATACCCATTCAGGATAAGGGATAATCTTGAGACCCCGACAATCATTCCCATCACCATTCCCAAATATCTCGGGAGTGTCTGTTTCTTTCCAAGAAAAAAGATCAAATTTCAAATACTAGGTGATTTTCGAAATCTTGTGCTTATTCTGGTTTATTTTCACAATTTAATTTTTATACCAATACATTTCCAAAATCTAGTGCTCGCGCTGGCACATTTTCAAAATCCAATGTCTATAGTGATATATTTTCAAAAATTTGGTGCTCGAATTGGTACTCTTTCGAAATCTAGCACTTGTGTTAATGTCTTGCCCATTGGTCGCATTAGTCGATCTCTTAGGTGCAATCTTTGTGTTGACCTTCCATCAGAATTCAAGTTCAATATCAATTCTGTCAATTTCGACCTTCGAGTCATCCAACATCCAATTTCCAATTTCCATTTTCCAATTTACAATTTACAATTTCCAATTTCCAATTTCCAATTTCCAATTTCCAATTTCCAATTTCCAATTTCCAATTTCCAATTTCCAATTTCCAATTTCCAATTTCCAATTTCCAATTTTTGATTTCCAGTTTCTAATTTTCAATTTCCAATTTCGACCTCCGGGTCACCCAATTCTCTATTTCAACCTTCGGGTCACTCAATTTCCAATTTCGACCTTCGGGACATTCAAATTCTCAATTTCGACCTTCGGGTAATTCAATTCCTTAAATTTCGATCTTTGATTTTCCATTTTGACCCTTTGTGTCATTCGATTCCCAATTTTGACCTTCGAGTAATTTAATTCTCAATTTTAACCTTCGGGTCATCTAATTTTGTCAATCAGGCCTCTGGGCCACCCACTTTACCAGATTCTCAAATTCAAGCCTTCGGGTTACAACTTCATCAATGTCAATCAATTTCAAATCATCAAATTCAATCTTTCAATCAAATCCTGCTTTCGAGCTGGTCGGTCAACAAATCCTGCTTTCGAGTTGGTCGATCAACAAATCCTGCTTTCGAGCTGGTCGGCCAACAAATCTTGCTTTCGAGCTGGTCGGTCAACCCAAATCCTGCTTTTGAGCTGGTTGGTCAACAAATCCTGCTTTCGAGTTGGTTGGTCAACAAATCTTGCTTTTGAGTTGGTCGGTCAACCCAAATCCTGCTTTCGAGCTAGTCGGTCAACAAATCTTGCTTTAGAGCTGGTAAGTCAAAACAAAAATCTTGCTTTCGAGCTGGTAAGTCAAAACAAAACCCAACTTTCGAGTTGATCTTTTATTGAGTCTTTTCAGGACTCAATTTAGTCATGGATGTGTCAATTAGACTTCAAGCAATTTCTTTCACCAAGGATTTCAAGAATATTTTGCCAATTTGTTGTCAAATGCTTGTTGATTTCAAAATCTTTATTGCAAAAAAAAAATTTATTACCTCGGAATACCTTCAGTATTACTTTCGAAAGGACAAAGCTTTCGCGAAGGAGGATTAAAAATTCAAAATCTTTCTATTGGCCAACCAAAAGGATGAAAAATAAATCCTCGATATGGCCAGTAAAGAAAATTTAATGTTGTTGCAAAGCCATAAGTGATCGATATTGATCGCAGTCAATGACACATTTTTAAAGATCATTCATGGAAAATAAAACAGTCGAAATATCTTGGGTGATACAGAAAAATCCATTCAATTTCCATATCTCCTCAGTCGTTTAAGCTGCAATTGAATGTCTGCAAAAGGGTTCTCTCAATTGTCGTCAAGATGAAAATGAATTATGCGAGTTAGACCCCTAGGGCCAAAGAAGATTTGGATAATCTCCAAGATGACGGAGTTTATGACGAATCCTTCCTGGAAAAGTTCAGATCACCATCAAGATGAAGGCGACTGTGATGAGCCTCCGAACAAACCCTAAAGAATATTTAATTTCTGCTATCATCAAGAGATTTCTAACCAATGAGCCAATACCACCAAGATAATCCCTGAGAGAAAGAAGGATTGAAGCATCTCTGAGTTGAAGGAGTTTGTGACGTACTCTTTCAAAAAAAAAAGAGAGAAAAGTCAGGACATCTCCAAAAATAAGGATGATGTAATCCCCCAAAAACCCAAGAAAGCTCCAATTCTGCTAAGAAAAAAAGTGCAAAAAGATCATCGTGAGAAAAGAATCTTAGGATATCAAACTGCCAAATTTGCCAAGAATCTTCTTTAAATTTTGTGAAATTCTATTATCAATATTTTTTTCACCAATTGCTTTCACAAATAAGAATTCTTTCTTTTCTGATCATATCAAGGAAATTGATAGCTTCCTTAAAAGAAAGTCAATTGCAAGCAATTTGAATTCGAATCTTGATTTTATGAAGTTAAGCCCAATCGGAGGTAATACTTTAGGTAGAAAAGAGAGAATATTTTCAAAACAATGTGCATCACTTTCAATCATTTTGAATCAACAATAATTTTCAACATTTTGACAATATTTTCTAGCTATCCTGGCATCAAGCGAGAGCTTGAGGTTCATCTTTGGCGCATCCTGACACCATTTGTTATCCCTTTTAGGACTTGATAACGGGAGTTTTCAAGATTCCTTCCCTTCTTTGGTATAATCTGAGCGCATGGGCTCTCAGATTCGCACACTTCCATGTTTCCCCACTGTCCTACCATAGATAGTCCAATTTCAGCTTGAGGTTAAGCCACCAATCATTTTCTCGCAAAAGATCATCAATTTCAAAAGTTATTTATTCTTAGCAACGAGGCACCCAAAATCAAACCCCCTTTCAAGCCTTAGGGACCTCAATTTCATCCTTTTGCAAAACCCTTATCAGATTCATTGTATGGAAGTCTGAAGGTTCCATCATGGGTTTTTCTTTCGAGAATCCCATCATTTTCATTTTCGGTCAGGTTAAGGGTTAAACCTGAGCCTCATTCTGATGAGGTTTTTCATTTCCCGATCAGGTTAAGGGTTTAAACCTGAGCCTCATTCTGATGAGGTATTTCATTTTCCGGTCAGGTTAAGGGTTAAACATGAGCCTCATTTTGATGAGGTATTTCATTTCCCGATGAGGTTAAGGGTCAAACTTGGGTCTAGTTTTTACACAAGGTATTTCTCGTCCCATCCAAATTAAGGGCAAAACCTGAATCTTACTTCTTTGAAGCAAATTTTTCTTTTTCATTGTCCACTTCATATCTGTCATTCTCATCAGGGCTAATTTCTTCGTATTCAGTCAGATCCTTCTAACTAGGGCATTTTTATAGCCCAAATTTGGTGTATTTTTCTTTGCCACTAAGCTCGACCCTAAACCGACTTAGTAGCAAAGAGGGGCATCTATAAACAGCCCAAATTTTCCCCATCCATGCTCAGACAACCCTCCTCGTGCAGTGCCAACCCTGTTAGGTCAGTGTAGGAGTCAAACCCTGAGTCAATTTCAGAAAATTGCCACTTTACCCATTTTTACTAGGAAAATTACCATTTTAGCCTTAAGTCATACCGGACCCCAGTCAGTAAGAGTCAACCAAGCTCATTGGTCAGTTCAAAATAGTTAGAATATCAGTCATTTCAAGCTCATCCGAGCTCACTATAAACATACAATTTTCATTTCTGACAATTCCTGCCAAAATGGGATCATTTCTTTAGAAATGAGCTCATTTCTAACTCAAATCCAAGCCAATTGTCTTCGAGTTAGTCATTCCCAGTCAGTCATATTCCTTTGAGTCTAGCTTGAGCTCACCAGGAGTTCAAGCGCTCCAGTTTTAGTTCAAATCCACTTTCAAGTGTCTAGGAGCTCATTTTAGCCCATTTCAGCTCTTTTAGCTGGAATCGAGCTGAGTCCAGTCAGTTGAGCTAGTGTTCGAGCTTCAATTTTAGTTTATGACAGTACTACTGATCTTTGTTCCAGCTCAAACCTAGTTTGTGTTCGTAATTCACTTTACTCCAGTGACCATTCCATACAATTTCTCTAAAAATAGCAATTTTTAGAGAAAATTTAGTCGGAGAGGTCAGTTAAGTCAGTGTCTTGTCAGTCCAGTTGAATTATGAGACCATAGAACCTAGCTCAATCCAGTTCATTTCAGTTCAATCCAGCTCAAACCCCAATTTTCAGTGTCACTCTGGCCCGGTAGAACACGCAAACTATTTCTTGAATCATTTTGCAAATTTTATCAATTTCAACACTTTTTGAACTGGTACAATTTTCAATCAAGGTTTAATATCCAATTTTTTTCATTCAGGGTTAGCATTTTGCATGGCATTTCATGTCATTTCTCATCATTTCATATCATTTCTCAGCATTTCATAGCATTTCATCACATTTTATTTCATTTTCGAAGTCTAGAACTCCAGTTTTATAAATTTCAATCCAGATTGAGTTTTGAAAGTTTTCATAAATCAATTTCAAACCCTGGGTCCCCAAAATTGATATTTTTACCCCCGGGATTCTAAATTTAAAAATATTTTCTCGAGAAAAACAATTTGGATTTCTTTCAAAATCAAATTTTCAAATTCTACATTGGATTTGCTTTGCAACGGGGTATTGAACTTCAAATTCCAAGCTCATTTCAAAAATTGCCAGAAATAGCTTGTTTCATCCAGGATTTTTTTCTAAAAAGACTATCCTACCCCTATGATTCTCAAAATAAATTTCAAATTTGAAAAGTAATCCCACTCTGAGATGGCTTATTCATTTGCATTTCCTTTTTATTTAAAAAAATATTTCTTTTATTCCCTTTCAATTTTCTTTTTATTTGTTTTTTTTTAATGTTCTTAGAGATGTGGGACCCACAAGGGGATCGACCAGCCCCCTTCCTCCACTTTCCTCTTTTTCCCATTTCTTTTGCCTTTTCCTTCCTTTTTCCTTTCCTTTCTTCTTCCCTTTTTTTTCTTTTTTTTTCTTTTTTTCTTTCCTTCTTTTTCTTCATCTTTCTTTCCCTTTGGTCGAGCCCACTCACGTATCACCCTCCTCTTCCTCCTTTCTCTTCTCCTTCTTCTTTCCTTTTCCGTTTTCTTACTTTGGATTGAGGCCATGAAAGAAGAGCTAGACTTTATGGCAAAAAATAAAGTGTGGGTCCTTGTTACATTACCTAGGGGAGTCAAACCCGCTGGGTGTAAATGGGTCTTTAAGATCAAAAGGGACTCTAAAGATAATGTTGATAAGTATAAATCGAGGCTTGTTGCAAAAGGATTTACCCAAATGAAGGGCATTGACTATAGTGAGACATTTTTGCCTGTCTCAACTAAAGAGTCAATACGGATTGTACTTGCCCTAGTAGCTCATTTAGATTTAGAGCTACACCAAATGGATGTAAAAACAACTTTCCTAAATGGTGAACTTGACGAGAAAGTTTATATGGATCAACCTCAAGGTTTCTCTAAAGGTGAGTCTGAATGTTTGGTTTGCAAGTTAAATAAGTCATTATATGGACTTAAACGGGCCTCCCGCCAATGGAAATCAAATTTACTAAAGTTGTCCTGACTTTTGGATTTACAGAAAACATCGTTGACCGATGTGTGTACCTTAAAATAAGTGAGAGTAAGTTCATATTCATGGTTTTATATGTAGATGACATATTACTTGCAACAAATGATAAGGTCATACTCACAAAAACCAAGGAGTTTCTTTCCCTTCATTTTGAGATGAAGGACATGAGAGAGACTGCTTTTGTTCTCGGTATAGAGATCTGTCGAGACAGAGCAAAAGGTGTTTTAGGCCTCTCTCAAAGAACCTATATAAATAAAATTCTTAAAAGGTATGGGATGGAGAATTGTTCTTCTACTACGACACCCATACTTAAAGAGAACAAAATGAGCCTCATAGATTGTCATCAAACTGAAAAAGACAAGGCACTCATGAATCAAATACCATATACTTTAGTTGTTGGTAGCTTACAATATATCGTATGCACAAACCCGTTGTCTTACGGGATGCCTGGGAGGGTCTCGACCCCCTCCTCCCCTTTTTTTTTTGCCAGGGAGGGGCCGAGCCCCCTCCCTATTTTTTTTTCGCCCCCTGTCTTATGGGATGAGAGGGAGGGGCCGAGCCCACTCCTTTTTTTTCGTCAGGGAGGGGTCAAGCCCCCTCCCTATTTTGTTTTGTATATTTGTGTTTTGCAGGTACGTTGCTGAGCTAATTGCGCTATGCATAATGCTAAGTATCACATGTGACTAAAAATGCAATGCCAAAAGAAATAAGAAAAAATGTAAAGGCAAAAACAATTTAAATCGGGTAAACACCCGTGGTGAGTAAGTGATGCAAGCGCATCACATGTTATTTAATTTATTAGATGCAACACTTTTATGTTCATACACTCACTTAGTTGTGGATATCTAGGACTACTTTGATAGAGTTTGAAGATCATGCTGAGCATAATTTTAATGTATGAGAATAGAAGTATTCTTATTTTTGGAGTACAGATTTCATGCTAGGCATGGTAGTAGTTAGCGGGATATTGGAGTGTGTTTGCTGCAGATACATGTTTGATATTGTTTTAATATAAATGATTTTAATGTATTGCAATGTTTGATGTGTCTGTATCCATGCTTGCATGAACTTATTTTTTATTTGATTATCCATTCCATGTGAAATTGTATCATGAATTTTTTGTTCAAATGAATGTATCGTTTTATATAATGTGATTTCAAATTTCTAAATATCCTTGTGATGTGTATAAATATGATGTGATGGTGTTACACTCGAAAATCTACGTATTACTTTAAACAAAAAATTACCCACAAACAATCACCAAACAAGAATTAATAGATAAATTAAATATTTGTTTTATCATAGCATTATTAAGATTCTCTTTTAACTAGTGATGATAATATATGTAATATTATAGGACAAAATGGTTGTAAAGCATGAATGAATGTATCATAAGATAGTTGATAATGAGGTGTCACATGAATATATGGATGGTGTTGACAATTTTATTGAATTCACAACGACAAATGTCAGTATAGTGGATCCCACTGGTAGAATCAGATGCCCCTGCACGATGTGTAAGAACAATCGATTTATAGAACCTCATGGCGTTAGACATCATCTATACAGGAAGAGTTTATTAGTGGTTATCAGAATTGGATGCTCTATGGTGAAGAATTTTGAAATAATTTTGATGTACGGGTAAATATGGTGAATGATAATTTATATGTGGATTTGATATTTGATGTCGTAGGACCAGAAATGAGTTCTGCTATGGGACATAGTGATGCACCAACCAGAGTAGTGGGAGAAGCAACAAACGATGCAACTAGTACATTTTATAACTTACTTAGAGATGCTGATGAGCCAATATGGAATGGTTGCAAGAGTCACACTATTTTGTCTGTAGTTCTTCAACTACTGAATTTGAAGTCAGAGTATAATTTGAGCCAATCATGTTTTGACCGTCTGTTCTCTATTGTGAAGAGTATGTTGCCCAAAGATGAGAAATTGCCACAAAATCTCTACTGTGCGAAGGTTATAGTCAATGCTCTAGGTATGAGGTATCAAAAGATAGATGCTTGTTCCAATCACTGCATGTTGTATTTCAAAGATCATGAAAATAGCATATCATGTCCATCATGTGGACATACTCGATTCAAGCCAAAGACAAAGGAAAGTGGTAGCACAAAGTCAAAAGAAGTGTCATATAAGTCACTCCCCTACTAACCTCTTAACCCTTGATTGCAATGACTTTATATGCCTTTGAGGACATCTAAACAAATGATATGACATGCAAATAAAGTTCGACATGATGAAAACAAGATCACACATCCTATAGACGCAGAAGCTTGGAGGCACTTTGACCGATCAAGACTCTTGGAAGATCGAGAGCAAAACGCATCATAAATTTATATTCTTTTTAATTGCTTAGCAATCGACCCATTGTTATCATCGCAAAAAATTTTCCCCTCCCTCTGCGAGAGTGAGAGAAATGATTCTGCGAGTCAAACTCGACCAAAGTTTTGAAAATGGTTTTAAAAATTACTCACATCCGTTTTAAAAAATTATGAGAAAATTTTGTGGAATGGGATCCGCCTGTCGGTATGAGGTTCAACCGTTCCTGGTGCCTTTACCAGGGGTAATCGAACCAAGGATCAATTGTGCGCTTTGACTAAGTTAAATTATCTAAATTATACTCTATTTTCCTAAAATACACAGAGAATCAGGCATGTGCTATGGATTTTTGAAATTATGCAAATTTGAGAAACATGATATTTGCCTTAGAAAATTGAGATGTGCTTGGAAAAGTGCTTGAAAATGGAATTCTTGGGAAAATAATTGAATTTCATTAGAAATAAAAAATTTGTATTAGAAAATAAATTCTCAGGAAAACTTGAACATTGGAAAAATCGATTTTGAGATTTGGATTACTTTTTTGAGGAAATAGATTTGAGAATTCTGAAAAAATCAGAAAGTTCATTAGAAAATGGTTTTTGAAATGAAAAATGGATTCACAGGAAAATGGAAACTCTGAGAAAATGAATTTTTGAGATTGGAATAGCTTTTTCTAAGAAAATCGATTTCTGAATAGGATTTAAGAATTCTAGGAAAATCAATTTCAGAAATAATTCAAAGAACTTTGGAAAAATCGATTTTGGGATTTGAAAATGAAATTGAGAATGTGTAAATCTTGGAAAATCATAATTTGAACTTGGAAAATACTTTAAAAGCTCGTTTGAAAATTTAGAATCCTAAGAAAATCAAATCTTGAGAAAGACTTGGAAATTTTTGGAAAAATCAATTTCTCTGAAATGAAATTGGGAAAAGAGTTTTAAAATAATGCATATTGAATAAATGAATATGAATTTGAAAGACATTTTATTGAGAAATTGAGAAAATCCTTTTGAGTTTTGAGAAATGCAGTGCATTTTTGAAGTTAGCCTAAGTGTAGGCTGAATGTGGCTAATACGAAGATCACAAATCTTGGTTTTCTTTGTATTCTGACTATGACCATAAATACGAATCCCACCAAATTCGTGAACTCCCTAAGAGCTCATGCACGTGCCATTCGTGTCAACCATGGTGATTTTGGAAAATGTGCATATGCATCATACATCAGATATTGGAAATTACAGAAATTAAACTATATGTAATGCAATCCTATTCTAAGCTGAAAAGTAAATCTTATTCCAAATTATTACATCTGACATTACATTGAATTGAAATAAAATAAAATAAAGGTCTTCTTCTTGGATATTCATGCAAAACTAGAAAACATGTTAGCATAAAAATGTAGGTTTATTTGAATTTATCTGAAAATATTGGAAATTATGGGATATTATTCAGATATAAACCTAAACTCATACCCCCTTTGATATAAACATGATAAATAAGTAATAAAATCCGAAAATAAACTTGGAAATTCGAAATTGGGGTAAAAATGACCAAAATACCCCCGATGACCTTGAAATTAGTGATTTCTGAAAGAATTTTTGTAAAATTTAGAAATTCAAAAATCAAATGAAGTAAAATTAAACATAATATGATGATATGCATGAAAATTTAGAAAATTGAAGTTTGGAATTTCGAAATTGAGGTCAAAATAACCAAAATGCCCCTGATAACAAGACTATGGCCTTAAAAACAGGGTTTTCTAAAATAGATTTTGCAAAAAATGGGAAATTGAAATTCAAATGATAGTGAAATTAACCTTAACATGATATGATGTGCTTATTCACATGATAAAAACCCTAAAATGTCAAAAATATCATAAAATATCAAATTTAACTTGATTTTCGCCTGCTTTCCGCTTCTGAATTTAAAAGTAAACTAACATACAAAGAAAATGAACTTGGAATTGAGCCAAATTTAGCATGGACACATATACTAACCCTAAAAACAAAGTAAAGCTCGAAAATCTATTTTTTTGTTATTTTTTTATGTAAAAAATAACTAAAAATACTAAAAAATTAAGATTTTGCCTAAAATGCTAATTCTAAATTGGATTTCGGATACTAAACTCCCATAAAAAATTTCCCAAATTTTATGGGGTGACAGAGGATAGTTAGGCAAAAATTTTTGCCTTTTACAGATTCTGGTTTTAACCTATGGTCAGAGCTTGACATCTCTGACAAGTTGGATCAGAATCCGACGACTCTAGGATCTAGGGCAGACTAACAGGTTTCAGGAAAAAATATGGAAAAATAGAAGACAGATGAGAAAATGGTTGAAATTCTGGGAAAATGTCTCTAACAAACAGAGAAAGATTTCCTCTTTTTACAGTATTGGGATTCGAGTTATGGTTTGGGAGAGAGCAGAGGATTATCAGAGACCTAGATCTTTGAAATTCTCGGACATTGGAATTTGACAGACAGAAAAGTTAATTTCGGGAAAAATACTTAGGTTGCTCATAAAATTCCCAAATTTTGGGGAATCACAGAGGGAATGGTTAGCAACAACTTCTATGTTGGAAATTTTGACATTCAGCCTATGGGTTGAACGAACAAGGTGGATTAGTGTCGGTCTAGACCCTGACAAGAAAAAATCAAGATTTTCCCAAGGATTTGGGAAAATTGATTTTTAGCAGGAACCAAAACTCCTTAGAAAAAGTTAGGAAAGTACTGAAAAACACAGAGAGAAAAGAGAGAGGCCCGACGCTTCCTCTAGATAACAGAGGGAGCAGGGAGGGGCTCGGCCCTTCCCCCACAAATAGAGGACACAGGGAGGAGCTCAACCCCTCCCTTGCGTACAAAGGAGACAGGGAGGGACTCGACCTCTACCCTGCAAACAAGAGACACAGGGAGGGGCTCAACCCCTCTCATGCGTACAAAGGAAATAAGGAGGGGCTTGGCCCCCTTCCATGCTGACCCGAGAGAGAGAGAGAGAGAGAGAGAGAGAGAGAGAGAGAGAGAGAGAGAGAGAGAGAGAGAGAGAGAGAGAGAGAGAGAGAGAGTATCGTTACCTGAAAGAGACGGTGAGGGGGGTGGGCAGGCACCGGTGTCAGGGGCTATGGGTGGCTAAAAAAAGGAAATGGAAGAGAGGGCACAAAAGGGAAGAGGGGACAACATAGTGGGTTGCCGGAGGGCGAGGAGCAAGCAAAAAAAAGAGAGAGTAGGCGAGGGAAAGGGGAAACGACAGCGGCAAGGGTCACCGACTGCGGTAGGTGGCCGAACGCGAGGTGGGGTCGCCAGCAGGGGCTCCGAAGAGCTGTAGAGGGCGAAGGACAGAGGGGGCCATCGGGCGAATGAAGGAAGAGAGAGAGAGAGTGGGGGCACATGATTTCACAAATGAGAAACCTTCACCCCTTGGGTGCTTTAAATAAGCATAGGGGCGGGGCCTTAAAGGTACCCAAGTTTGGGTCTGGGTCGGATTCGATCCAACTCGTGTCAGATTTTTTTTTCTAGAAATCTCGGGTCTTACATTGGATCTTTCTTAATATAACATAATGACTAAATCCAATTTTTTATAAAGTAATTGACATTAAAATCTAAAGCAACAATTACACTTATTGGCAAAAACATTTAATAATATTGTACTAAACAAAAAATGCACAACTGAATGATCATCAAAATACAAAAAAAAAATACATGTTTGGTAATCTTCTATATGATTGCATTGAACAATCTACACATGCAAATAGTAATGTTATTGCATTGCGAGCATACATGTACATCATATCCAAGCGATATGAATTTTTCAACTTCATAATTTTCAAAACATTAACAATTAATATATAAATAAAAAATGAACTATCGATAAGGTCGACAACAATAATTATATTTATGAGAAATGACACAACCACGAAAGGCCTATCAAAATCTCATAAAGATAGACTAAAACATTTCATGAGAAAAAAATAGATGCGCAAGGCTCATCAAAATCTCACAAAAGCAAGTTGACAATGATTGGATGAAACAATGCACAATAACTTCAAACAAAAATGTCAAAATCTATCGAGGGAAAGTGTAAAAGAACACCAACAAGAGAGAAACATGGCCAAAAAAAAATGATGGAACAGTTGATGACACCATTGCCAGAAAAAGTACCAAGAGATGTAGTGACACAAAACCAGCAGCGAGCTCTTCCATGAGAACTGATGTGCAGCTGACCAAAAAATGACTTTTTAAATTATGCTTTAATACAAAAAAAGAGTTTCACCAAAAACAAAGTTTCACAAGAAACTAGCTTCGCATAAATTATAAAGACATGCGAGTTCTGCTGGTAGCTTAAGAGTTTCGTTCGCAAAAGAGTTATGATAAAAACTTGTCTTTCATTGCCAAATTATCACATCGGAGAGTTCCGCTAAGAGCGGCAGAGATGCCATTTAAACTTGAAGGCAAAACTCTTATCTTTATAGAAGTAGAATTTTGCTTGTTTGTGTAACCAAAACCTCATTATCGATTTTCAAGAGAAGGATATCATCATGAAGATCCTATGTAGAGAATATTATTAATCTTATGACCATGCTATGAATTAACATTATTCTCAAGAGTAGTATGATCATTTAAAAAAAAAAAAAACGTGCAGTGCTTATTGATCCTAGCCTGGGATAGGTCATGCCTTAAACGGGGCTCAAGTCACCATTGCCTCAACGTGTGGACCAGATTGGTAAGGATCAAAAGCAACATCAACTAGGTATGGATCAATCTTCACAATGAAAAGGAAAGACCTTTCATGAAAATGAGCATAGATTTAAAAGAAACCCTGCCAGCTCAGTCCTCTTAGGAGAATGCTTTCATAATAGGAGAGGTATGAAACGATTTGCATGTGAAAAGTGGTGGGTGATAGGAAAAAACTCGCATTTGTGCCAACATGGGGCTTTTCTACCATCATAATTTGATGTTTATTTCACTCCTGATGGGAAAAGAAGGGGAAATGATGCCAACTTAGCAATTTCCCATGAAAATTGCATGAAGCGGTTTTCATAGGAAACCGCTGGTTTCCCACGGGGCCGGTGTTGTTTGAAAGGTGTGCCAATTCATAGATCACCCTTGAAACAAACGTGTAGCAAAATGAATCTGGTATTGACCGAGCCGCCTCTTGAGTCTTAAGACAAGCCAAGCTACAAGCCGACTGTCCGGACGCCAAATAAAGCATATGCCATCGTTGAAGATACCGCTGGGATTCCGCTGCTTCTTCCGCCTCGCCACGGCGTCCCGAAGTCCCCGAGTTCCGCAGACGCAAACTTTCTGACAACAGCGAGAGAAAAAAGGAAAAGGGTGAGAAAAAGAATTTTCCTTCTTCAGCGCTTGCGAAACCAAACACCGGAAACCGGACATCCATGTGAGTTGCATCTTCTAGGGTTTCCCTTCCTCTCTTCTTCCTCCGATGGTTCTGTTGTTCCTTTTTAAGGTTTCATGTGGGCGGAATCGAAGAACATGGATTCGAGATCGAATTCCTCATCTCGGCGATCGGAAAGACAGCGAACGAATCGTCGTTGATCCCGTCGATTTCGTTTAGGGTTTATAGAGTTTCGTTAGGGTTAGGGTTTTCAGCGGGGAGGAAGAAGATGAAGGGGCGGTCGCACCGGCTGCCGACGGCGGAGCCGGATGACTGGGTCGACGGCTCCTGGACGGTCGACTGCACCTGCGGCGTCACCTTCGACGACGGAGAGGAGATGGTGAGCTGCGACGAGTGCGGGGTGTGGGTGCACACGCGGTGCTCGCGGTTCGACCGCGTCGAGACGTCGTTCACCTGCGACAAGTGCAAGAGCAAGTGCAGCAGGAAGGAGAGTGAGGAGACGGAGGTCGCTCAGCTGCTCGTCGAGCTCCCGACGAAGACGATGAGGATGGACGCCTGCGCCGGCCGCCGGCCGTTCCGGCTCTGGACCGACATACCCATCGCCGAGCGCGTCCATGTGCAGGGCGTCCCCGGCGGAGACCCGGGGCTGTTCCAGGGGTTGTCGTCGGTCTTCACCTCCCAGCTCTGGAAGTGCACGGGGTATGTCCCCAAGAATTTCAATTTCCAGTACCGGGAGTTCCCCTGCTGGGACGAGAAGCCCTGCGGGGAGGCGATGCCGGCTTTCGGGTCGTTGCTTGGATGCGATCCGGAGATGCAGCAAGACACGGAGGTTGAGAAGGACGATGATAACCCTGTCAACATTGGGGCGGATGTGCTCTTCTCCTTGTCGAAAGAGATCGCGCTTAATCCAGAGAACTTTGCGAGCCATACGGTGGATGACTGGGACCAGGAAGCACTAACATCTCCCAAAGGGGTCAGGAAGCTCGACGGTAAAGCTGTGTGCAGCAGAGTTTTGTCAATCAATGGAAGGATCGAGAGGACCCAAATCGGTCTACAGACTCTTCATTTGAGTAGGAGAAAGAGGGAGGAAGGATCTAAGGATCATGCGGGGAAGAAGAAGGCAAAGGTTGGCCACAAGGAGGGGCATAATAAGAACAAAGTCGGGACTCAGGATCGAGTTTACCAATTTAGAGGTAAGGGGATGCTAATGTTGAACTGTTCTTGAATAGCATGTTGTTTTCGGAAATGGCTTCTGCTGCATTTTCGTTCCATTTGTTCTCCAAATGAGAATGTATTGCAGTCAGTTTTGTGGTATACACTGGGGGCACAAGTTCAACAATGAGCTGACTATGTGAAATGTTATATATTCGCCAAACATTGAACAAAGTGTTATTCCTTGTCCTAAACTAACTCATGGTTCCATAACAGTTCTCGTTGTAAAGTATACACGATATGATGATGCAGTGGACTAAATCAATAATCTAATGAATTGTAACAACTGTATGCTTGCTTTGGTTCTGAGGATTGACCTTTTTGTGGGAAAGCGTCTGAAACATGTTTTATGACCGTTGCCTGGATTGAGCTTGGATTGATCCTTTGTTCGAATTACCAATTCCCCATACATGTCATTAGAAAGACAACCGGTGCTTGGCAGCACCCTTGTTTGCTTTAAACATGTTTTCTGTTTCTCTTCTTGTTGCTTTCTGTGTGCTTCTCCTATAGAAAGTCACGGTTCTATGCAGTTCTCGTTGTAAAATACACTTCACACATTGATCCAAATGACTAAACCAGTAGTCTTATAACATCTGTTTCCATTTGCTCCACACTTGGGAACTATGACTTGTTCATTCTACAAAGATTTTAATTTTCACACAGAAAATTATACCTAGTCTCCTTTCTAATTTTCTGGTCATTCTAGATAAATTTTGAAATATTAAATCTTTCATTGTTTAAATTGTATAATTCCTTTCACTTGTAGTGATTTATCATTCACTATATGAGTAAGACCTGATTTAACGTGGCAGCATCAACAAAATTGTAATGTCATTTAATAGAGTGTGGTTCCGAGGGTTGACCCTTTTAAGAGCACATTTTTTGGCACTTGCCTGTACGGAGGAAACATGGCAGAGTTGTTGCTGTGCTTGAATTACCAATTCTTCATTTTGTCATTATTAAGAGAAGTGGTGCCTGAGAAGAAAACCTCGTATTTGCTTCAAACAACTTTTATCTTTCTCTTCTTGTTGCTTTCTTTGTGCTTGTCATTAACCTATTAATGCTTCTTTGCTTCCTTTATTTGGGAATTTGTGCTTCCTACTTTTGAAAATATACTTGTGCTTTGGGTGAGCCTAGCAATATTTGAATACTTTTGTTTGAACCATTTTAATAAAGTTCGTTTTGCATGCCTTCATTGTGTATGAATATGCATGGATTTCATTTATGCTAATATTATCTCATTTTCCAGGATTTACACCTCCAGGGGATGCACCTAAAAAGTGTCTTGGGGAAGATTCAGATGTGGCTTTGACTGGTGCAAACATGCAGGTCTTGAAAATGGTAGACAAGAAAGACACCATAATTTTGAGGTCTAACTTTAATGAGCATAAAGACGAGGAAGATAATTGTAACAAGGCCGAGACTAAGGTTGACTTCTCAACTGAGGCAACTGAGCAAACCTTTTTGCTAAATAAAGAAAATTTGAATGATGAAAAGTGCCATGGCCTTCTGACTGGAGCTACCACTAGTAATACATTTACAAAGCCATTAGCTGAAAACAAAGTCACTGTAGGAGATCCTGTCAAAGTTGAGGTATGCTACTTCTATTGTGGGACTAATGCTGAGTACTGTTATTTTGGTGTGCCTGTTGGAGCGCAGATATATATCTGTATCTATCCAGAGGGTCATTTGTATGGAGATGCTACATGGTTATGATTGAAATTTGAAAAGTGTTAATTGTTTGTGAGAACTCTTTTCCTCATATTTCTTATATTCTGCATCTAGGTTTCCTTAGTATTTTTGTTTGTGGAACTACTAAAGGATTGAAATGTCAGTACCTAGATGGATTGGCTACTTTTCTAGTGCACTGAGTTTTTATCCAACTAGTCCCTGTAACTCAAGGTTTAAATCCATGGCAATTCAAATTGTCATAGGACTTGTATGATCCTTGGACTGTGGTCATGAGAAATGTATGTTGTTTTTTTTTGCCTTGGAGATGGCTGTGAGGCTCTCAGATGTGTAGGTGAAGAATGTGGTGCACATGAAATATAGATATGTTATGAGATCAGTCTTTGTTTGACTTGACAATTAATGAGCTTGTGGTGTCTAGGCTGCCGAATGCAGGATGAGAGCCTTTGTGATAAAGCAGCCCGTCTAGTGTCACAGGTATTAGGGAGAAATAAAACGAAAGAATTTGCAAAACAAAATTTTCTAAAGTACTAATTCCACAGATGAGGAAACATGATTACGACTTTCATGATCCCATGAGTTTCATGTTTATATGTGCACATAGAAAATGATGGCAAAAATATAGGTGGAGTTGCAGTTAGAGTGTTAACCAATCAGCTAATCATGTATTAATTAAAATTGTCAAAATTACTTTCACATTGATTCATCTAGCAGAAATGTGATTCTTCGATGACATGGCACAGGAAGTTCTGATCTATGTGGAGTCTATTCTTATCTTGAATATGATTTTGTGTGAAAGGAAGCTGCATTAATATGACATTAGAGAAATTAGGAAGAATGTGGAACATTTTATTGCTAGATGAAAGAAGAGTTATACTTGACCTATACATCTGATTATTAATGATAGAGTAATAAGGAATTGCTATTGCTTCTGTAGTCTGATAGGGATGTAAGAAGAATGTTTTTCATATTTGTGTGAGTTCATTAGGGAGAGGGGAAAAGAAACTATACCATGTAAATATTTTCCACAATCAAATCCTAGGAGATTCTGGCAAAGGGAAACTGCTGTGAAGTCTATTGAAGATTTCGACTTCTAGAAGACTTGTCCTACTTTTTTATGGTACCTGAAGTTTGGACCATGCATCAAGCCTGCCATCTCAGCCATTTCAAGAATGGGATTTGATACTGATCCAATCCGTATCATCCATGGATGGAGCAGAGCAAGCAAGGATCCAACCCAATTCAGCATTGGGCGGACCGGAGCGCGAAGCAGGGCATGAAGCGGAGCGGAGAAGCCAAGGTAAACCCAGATCCAAGAAGGGTCCAGCTGGAGAGATCTAGAAGGATGTGCAAGCGGGGAGACTTCAAAGAGTCTCTTGTGATTAAGAGGCTCCCTTGAGTTTGAGAAGAGTATTTTGATTTTGAAAAAAGGCTCTTTAGGTTTCTCATTTTTTATTTGATTTTTTTTTTATGATTTCTTGTAAAGGGTGTTGCCTAATGAGCCCCCTTGAGCCTATATATAGAGGCTCCCTTGTCATGGAAAAGTAGTTAAGTATTTTGAATTGAAAAAGATTTTCTTTTGGAAAATCGTCTCTCTCTCTCTCTCTTTTGAGCCCCTAGGCTTTCGTCTAGTCTCTCTCTCTCTCATGGCCTCTAGGCCTTTCTTTATTCTAGTCAAGTCTCTCTTTTGGCTCAACTTTTGGGTGTGCTTGATCCTTATGGTCAAGCCCACATAGTGGACCAAGCACAAGCGGTTTGTGTTCGTGCCGGTGTTTCAAGCCATCTTCAGCTCTAGCCATGCAAACTAGACATTTTCTAGTACTCTAAGACATCTCCCTTAGGCCCTGGTAAGTCGAACCCACCCCCACCTAGGCTCAAAGCCACTTTTGGACGTTCTTGACCCAACCGGATATAGTTAACTAAATCCATTCTGTATTCTGAGATTTGCAGAATTTAGCCTGACTTCCTTAGGTCATATCTCCTTAACCAGAACGAGTTTGGTTTCCAAATTTTAACCTTAACTTAATCCATATGTCCTCAGCCTACCATCCAAAAATCAGCCCAAAACTCCAAACCTATGTCACATAGGTGTGGGTGCGGGTACAGGTGCGGATGAGGCGATGCGGCATTTTAAAAAAACTTGGGTGTGGGGGTGCGATATATATATATATATAATTTTTAACAGTTTTAAGTTAACACTACATGTATGTGTGTGCATTTATGTATTTATATATATATATATATATAATATTAGATAAAAATGAACTTGATTAGGGTTAACTGAATCTACTTTTGGATAGAAATGGGCCTCAATGTGGTTAACTTCACCTAATACAAAGTAAGTTGTGTCCAAGTGTGGCACCCGCCTGGGTGCGGGTGCGATGCGGGTGCAATGCTCTGTTAGAAGAGTCTGTGTTACATAGCTGAAGCTCCAAACCTGTTAGGAAAACCACTCTGTTTATCGAAACCTGTCAAACCAGAAAACCAAACCTGAACAGATTTTCTGCAGTCTGATCACGGACTAAAAAATCCCCAACCTAGTAGAGTTTGACCCTGTGGTGTGTTGCAGTGTCTTTCCCCACGTGTCCCCTAGCTACCCTCCAAATTTGAGTAATTTCTGTTCAGCCGATTAGGAGAAATCACGTTTTTCCTAAAGTTTGTCAAAAATTCCAGAACCTTTTTTTGACCTAGACCTTGTTTTGACTTAACCAACCTAACCTGAGTCTAGTTTCAAACCCAGTTTCACCCCGGGCCCACTCGGAACGTAACAGGATTCCATACCTGCATGTAATCATGAGAGGATAAGTTATCTGGAGTCTAGTATTCTCAATGTGTTAACCAGTGAAAGAGGAGCGTCTCTAACCTGTTATCTACACTTCTGCAGAAATAGGATTGTTTATGAGTGCATCTTGCCCCAAAATCTAATGCCAACAGTCTCCTCTCTGTCTTTCCTGGGCCTGTCTTCTGTTATTCCTGTTCCAGATGTAGTGTCCTCATCAAAGACTTGTCAGCGGATACTTCTTTCAACTCATTCTAGCCATTTTTGTATGCATAAAATATACAAAGCCAGCTAGAAATGTGAGCCGTGTCAAACATATCAAATTCAAGGCCAAGGCTGTCCTGGGTTCTGGGTCGCATCACACCTTGGAGTCAGTAAATGGAGGATTCTACTCAAACTATGGCTGACCTTTGATTTCTTTTTCTAATGTGATTTTTATGAATACCGTGTCATCACTCTTTTTAAAAAAAATCCTATAATACTGAGTTTGGTTGTTGGAAATAAAAGCCCATTGAAATAGGTATACATGTATATAAAGCACTCATCAAATATTGCAATATTTTCAATTTATTGAATGGCTATCATATTATGTTCCCAGAAAGTTCATTTTTTGAAAATTTATTTTTTTACTTTAAAATTTATATTTTTTATTATTTAAAGAAAGCCAAGATCTTCCCGAGAAAATCTTCTTGAGAAGCTTATTGCGAAATTGATGTTGGTGACTTATCATATAAAAACACATGTATTCTTTCCACCTGGCCAAGTTGGGCAAATTGGTAGATGATCGTAACTGAAGCATGAAATAAACACATTTCTTGATCCCTTTCATGATCAAACAAGTTTGATCAAGTAAGCCATGATCCAACCTGGCTTGTTTTCAGACTACTTTAAAGTTTGAATACTGTTGGAAGTGGTACTAACAAATGCTGGAACTATCCCGAGGAATTATTGGGATCACATTGAACAAAATGGAATACATAGTATATGCTTGAGGGATTGATTCATTGTTGTGCCAATTACTGAGGTTAGCTCTTTATATTTATATTTATGTGTGTGGCTTTGAAATGATGCAGTCTACCCATTTGCCACAGGATCTTGAAATGGATGGTGTGTCTCTTCCCCGAGATGGTGTCCATCAAAACGTGAACTTAAACGGACCATCTGCCTTGCCTTCCGTGGAGCCTGAATTACCACCTTACCAGCCAAATCTCATTCTCGATGTTTCTATGCCTGAAAATTCTGTAGCACAAGAAACAAATGCTGTGAATTCACCAAGTTTTGTACAGTCCATTGGTAAAGTCAAAGTTGAAGCAGAAGGTGACCCAGGCACGCATAAAACAGTTTCATCCTCCACTAGTAACAACAGAGATGTAGATGTGGAGCCTAAATTTAATTTTCAAATGCCTGATGGAACTACTGATTCCCTCATTCAGGAATCTATAACTTCATTTTCTCTGAAGCGTACTGCTATGCAGCAAAGTGGCACCTCAGACAAAGCTACTGAGAAGCTGCATGTGAATCTTCTGGAACATGATACAGTTTTAAGTGCATCACCGAAAGAGAGAAAATCTTTGAATGATAGGGACGAGGAAGAATCACACACTTGTGAAGATGAAAGACTTGCTCAGAATGGAGTCCATGGATCTAGTGAAGCTGAACCCTGCAGTAAAGAGTTGGAAGAATTGGGGCGTTCCTCTACATTGCAAGATGGTTCTTTGAAATCTCGGCATGAATTAGGAGGATCCTCTGCATTGCAGGGCGGTTCTTCCAAGTCTAAGCTTGGTGCAAAGCTTGTTTCAGGCTCATCAAAATCATCCAGCACAAAATCAGGCAGTTCTTCATTCAGTAGGCATAAGTCAGTTATCCGAAAACCAATTCTAGGTGTTACTGCAAAATGTGCTGCCAGTGCATCTGCAAATGATTTCAATTCATCATCGACTGCAGGAGGTCATAAGCAGTCAGGCACTTCGTTGTCTGCATGTGTGGCAAAAACACACTTGACTAAGCACAGTGACAAATCAAACTTGTCAATGGACAATAAGAAAACGGATGCTTCATTTGGTGCGTTTGGAGGTGAAAACTCTCAAGAAGTGTTTGCGTCATCAGTAAAAGACAGGGTGAAGATCTCTTTGAGTTCAGGGTCCAAAATACTACATGCAAGATCAGTGAATTCTTCTTCAACTTCCAAGCATGGCACCTTGTCAAAACAGAAGGACCAGCTACTTCCGCTCTCTTCAAAAGCATCACCATCTCATTCAGCAGCTATGTCTTCAGGTGCTGGGAATCCCACTGTTGCATCACAGGATGTGTCATCTGTGCTAAAACAGCCAGCTTCAGATTCATTTCGCAAAACTGAAAAGAACAATGAATCTTTACAACCATCCATGAAGGTGGTGAATTCGCTGCCTCTAATGCACACCAGTGTACCTGTTAGTGTGTCTGCAGCATTAAGTGACGAAGAGGTGGGTGCAGGTTCTTTTCTGTTTCTGTATTCATCAAGGCTTTCTCTTAATTTTTTCACTAGCTGATAAACTGTTGTCATACTGGTTTTACAGCTTGCTTTACTGTTGCATCAAGAACTTAACAGCTCTCCCAGGGTTCCACGGGTATCACGGATGCGTCATGCAGGAAGCATACCTCAAGGGGCTTCACAAACAACTTTCAGCACACTTGTCAGGCACTCCTCTGTTACGTCATCAGTTTCTGTTGGTGTAAAGGATCATATTTTGGTATGTTGATTGAATGATTCCATGGGTGGGTTTGGGGGTGGGGAAGAAAAGAAAGATGCATTTAGATTTACTAATTCTGCTATGCTTTGTTATGATTCTCACAGGTGCCAAGGAGGAAGACCAAAGATGACACAAGCAGGGAGAGTTCTAGGACAATGCTGGCTGAAGCAAGAAAGGGCAACAGAAAATCTCCTCCTGAGCAGAGACCACTGGAGGGATCCAAAGTTGATGATTCTGCTCGAAGGGATGTAGGCGGCAAATCTTCAGAAGATTTTGGTTCTGTCAAGAAGACTACATCCCTCACAACCAGCACGATTGGCAACAGTTGCCAGTCTTCCTCTGCAGAGGTCAATGATCAGATTGTTACTTCTGTACGTAATCCTGCAGGAGAATTATCAGATGATGGTGCCACTGCACTTGCTGGGGCTAGCACACATACTTTGCCAGGTAGCTCAGACTATGTCTTGTTCTCGATGGGAGTCAAATTGATTTTCTTACTCTTATTATCTTACTGCAGGTTTAATAGATGAGATTCTCAGTAAGAACAAGGAAATGCCTTATGAAGGGCTTTGTGATGCTGTACTTCCGGTATGTTTGTTCCCTTGGGAATGGTGATTTCTTAAAGTCTTATTGTGTGTATGTGCACTCTCACGCTGATAGTGTTTGCCCCTTTTCCCTCTCTGGCAGCACTGGCATAACCTGAGGAAGCATAATGGTGAGCGATATGCTTATTCAAGCCACTCGCATGCTGTACTCGACTGCTTGAGAAATAGGAATGCATGGGCTCAACTTGTTGATCAAGGGCCCAAGGTGCGATAATTAGAATTTTTTCATTATTGAAATATGCATTCATGTATTAAAATATAAGTCGCTTTTTCTTGCCTGGGGCTCAAGTCTCAGGTCTGTCATTGTTAGAGCAGCTTGTGTCGTGTAATTTTTCCATTCTATGAGTTTCTAAAGGAGTAACTTTTTTCCAGACAAATTTGAGCAGGAAGAAGCTCAAGCTTGATGCTGATGCTGATAACATAGAGCCTGAGACCAGAGATGGCAATACAAACACTTCAAAGTTGAAAGATGAAGAGGGAGGCAGCGGAACTGCTGACACACACCAGGAGGATGTCCCAAAGGGAAAACACAAGGCTCGAAATTCCAGGCATTTGGCACTGCAAGGCAGAAGCTTGAGAAAGAGAAAAGGCAAGAGGAGGTCGAGGGCAGTGGTCACTGATGATGATTATGATGCACTTTCAGCTTCAAGTGGTAGTGCTGACAGCAATTACAGTGAGGAAGAAAGTGAAGGTGCAAAGATTGGCACTATGAGAAGCAAAGTTTCTAGTTCTGATGAGAGTGAATCAGCTCAGTGATTTAAACTGGTAGCCCAGTTGTTATACTCATTGGAGGCTGCAGTGTTGCCACCTCATATGGGTCATCTGTTCTTGCATGCTTTAAGCTTGTCACTAGTACATCCCTGTATGAATAGTGGACATTTGTCAATGAGCTTCAGAGAATGTGTGAATTCAGCTGCATGAACAACCTGTATATAGTCAACAAGAAGTTTTCCCTCTTGACCAAACATGCAGAAGGAATTCCAGTTGAAGATGATAGCTCCTGTACTGCAAATGTACATGTGAAAAGGAAGAAGTTTGTCGGCCTTGAATCAGATAATCAGATACGGGCTAGTGTATATACTGTAACACTAATCTGTATTTTTTTTTTCAAAAGCCATTTGTTGTGAACAAATTTCTGTAATCTAGGATTTAAACTAGAAAATTCTGTAAGAACCAAGAATCTGAAATTTTGTGCTGTATTTCATTGTATCTGGACAACTTGGTCATGAATCTTGGAAAATTTTGCTTTTTTCTAGCCTTCAATATATCTGCTTTCTTTCATACATGTATTTAAATTATCAAGAATACACAAAATCTCATCTATTTGTGGATGAGTTGTGTTGGTTGCAAGGAAGGTATGAACACTGCCTTTGACCTCTATCCAACTACACCCTGGCTCTTTTTTCACATTTTCATCCTTCATTCTCTCTCTGATCTCAAGCATCTCATGCCAATCACTTGCTGCAGCAAAGATATTTGACATGGCTACATAATTACTGTGATTTTTGGGGTCCAACTGGAGAAGTTGGATAACTCCCAATCTACTGAAGTCTGTATCACCATAGAGACTACAATAGTTGAGAAAAGCTCCCCAGGCAGTGACACCTGGTTTCATTGGCATGTTTTTTATGAGGTCATAAGCTTCAAGAACACGCCCGCCTCTACAAAGGAGATCAACCATGCAGGCATAGTGCTCTTGTTGAGGTGAAACTGAATGTTTCTCATGCATGGTTCTAAAATAGTGCCAGCCTTTGCTAACAAGTCCCCCATGACAGCACGCAGAAAGCAATGCAATGTAAGTTATCCCATCCGGTTGTATACTCAACTCCTGCATCTGTTCAAACATAGACACAACTTCCTTTACCTGCCCAAATTTGCCGCATGCAGAAATCATGGCTGTCCAGAGAATAGTGTCTTTCACAGGAACCAGATCAAATACCAGCTTTGCAGAAGCAAGGCAACCACACTTGGAATACATGTCAACAAGAGCGTTGCTGATTACCAAATCTGAGTCGTATCCGTTTCTTATACTGCAGCCATGGAATTGTTTGCCCTGATTCATGGAGGTCAGTCTGGAGCATGCATGGATGCACATAGCGTAGGAGAAATGATCTGGCTTAACATTGTCATAGCTCATTCTGTACACGAGTTTGAGGCCCTCTTCTGGTTGCCCACATTCTACGTGACCAGAAATCATCTCGTTCCACGCAACCAGGCTTCTAACAGGCATCCTGTGGAACAGTTTCCTTGCAGCGTTCATGTCAAAGCATTTTAAATACAGGCGCAGAAGACTGTTCTCCACAACTGAATTAGCAGGCGCACCGGTCACCAGTAGCTGGGCATGGATCTGCCCTCCTTGTTTCAAAGACTGCAGACCGGAACAAGCAGATAGAACTGCGGAAAATGAATGGCAATTGGGCTCCACACCCTCCTGAATCATCTGCGAAAACAGAGTCAGTGACTTGACATACCGCCCCTGTTGCGCATGACCTACAATCAGGGAAGTCCATGAGACCACATCTCTGTCAGGCATTTCCTTGAACAGCTTCAGGGCATCCGCTAGATGTCCACACTTGATGTTGAGATCCATCAGAGCTGTAGCCAAGACTATAAATCTGTAGAAACCACGTTTTATAGCGAGGGCGTGCATTTGCCTTCCATTGTCAAAGAGCTTCAACCTCGCCGACACCTTGAGCACGTCTGCAATGGCGTATTCGTCTGACTTTGTAAGGGACATTTTATCAAACAGGTTGCTGCATTCATCTGTCAAACTGGAAACATGTATACAAAGAGAGAACACCGGGGCTTTTACAAGGATTCGGTGGTCAAGGTTCAGTGATCATCATAAGCAGATAGCTACTCTCTGGGTAAGCAACTGCTAGTCGAGAGGAAAAGAGAGAGACAAGATGGTTTGTCGAAGGCAATCTGGGCAGCCTGGGGAATATATATATATATATATATATATATATATATGAGAACTGGAAATATGGGCATTTCCAGCATTTTTTTTGCAAATCCAACCATGTGGATGTGCTTGGCGTAATGAATTTGCTAGGAATCAATGGTGTATTTTAGATGAAAAAATATGATTTTTGAATGCTTGATTATTTATGAAAAATATGAGCCATTGATTTTAAAAGCTTAATCATTTATGCATCAAAATCAGATGATTCAAGTGCGTGTTCTTATGAAACCAAGCATTTAGATCTCATCAGTAAGGTTACATTCAAGAAAAAAGAATAAAAAATTCATAAAAAATGTAATTTACACATTAGTTCTTATATTTTCAGTTTGCATATTCCAGTGACACACACACACACACATGCATATATACATATATATATATATATATACATATATATATATATATATATATATATATATATATATATATATATATATATATATATGGTTTGAAGGAACTGGTGCAATCACATGGCACAAAATTTGTTCTTTAAGCACCTGATTGCCCTCCATCAGGCCTTGGGCCTCACAATTAACAGGGCCTGTCCACAAGATGGAGGGTGATCATGCACAAATATGTGCAATCATATTGCACCTGATCTTTTCAGGTTATGAAGATATCATTTTCTCAGGACATTTCCTGTGTACAGGGATTCTGAATTTTTTGACATTGATAACTTTTTATAACATATATAAAAAGGATAGTATTTGCTACCCTGGTGGGTAAGGAACCCCAGTTGGAACTAACAGGGAAAGGTGGTTTTGATCAAATTTGATTGCATAAATGTGTTCAGCATAGTCAAATAGTAGGAATCGATCGTTCGATCATAGTTTTTCAAATGTGTATTTTGAGGTTTGAAAATTTGGTATTATTGATTTTTCAACTCTCACAAAATCCGACATATATGTTGAAAAAACATGATCCAAGTGCTGGTTCTTACTAAATTTAATATTAAGTCACATTTGAGGGTTAGAAGTATAAAAAGACTGAAAAAACATAAAAGATTGAATCCATTTGACCCATATCCGATTAATCGGACATGGTCTTGACCATGTTTCATCCGAATCCAAACCGTTTACATCCCTAAAAGTTATTTGTTTCACCATACTCTTTATGCTAACTCCAACCCGGACCTTATATCAGCGACTTAAAGTCAGATCCTGATCCAGTGCAGGTTCTATCAATAGACGTGCTTCCTGACAGTATAAAACTTTGTGGACTTACTCCTTGCCCCAAAGAAGTCGCCACGTTCGGCATGTGCAAGGAGTGACTCCCATAGGATTTGAACCTAGGCCCCATCCCACTATCTACCAATCGGACCCAGCTTCAGGACGAGACTCTTCAATCTCCGGGTCTCCGTGGCCTCCACCAGCGAGCGACGTCAGCCGTTGGGTTGGACCCTCGCTCATGCCGTCTTGCGGAGGAAGCAGGAAGAAGAAGAAGAAGTTCATATCCTTCTCTTCCCCTTCCACCGTCCCTCGCCCTCTTCCTGCTATCTAGGGTTTCGGTATGTTCGCTCCCTCCCTTCTCCCCCTTTTCCCTCTCCGATCCCTCGTTGTCCTCTCCGTCTTCTCCGACCGATCGGATCAATTCGCTTTTTCTCGGAGCATTTTTTGGGGTTTTAGGGACTTCGATTTTGTTAGCCGCCAGTACAATCACAGGGCAGAGCACGATCGTTCTCTCCCGGTTCTTTATTTCGGTTTCTGTGTTTGCTTCCCCGGTTGCGATTTGGGAATAGTTCCTGGAGTGGAAGAAAAAGAAGAGCAGTTTTGTAACAACCAGATCTGGGGCCTCTAGAGCCCGGGTTAGTGGATGTTAGTTCCCATATGAAAATTACTCAATAATCTAAAAAAACCATACCAGATTTTTTTTATTTAATAATTAAAGGTTAATAGAATAAAAGATAGAGGCAAACCAGTTCTACTAAGTCTTGTGAGTGACTCTACAACCCAGTAAGATTCTATTTACAAATAGACACAATTGTTGCAACTATAGTGATCTATAAGCTCCTAGTCTTAGTTTGCTACTTATGCACATATGTTATTTATAAGTTTTATCCTCTTTACCGTATCTATATTATCATTCTGAAACATATCTTCTACTCTAATTGGTTATTCCGGACATAGTCTCTTCGTGCGTAACAACTCATATAGACAACTCAGAGTCTACAATGTTGGCTAGACATATAAACCACTTACAACAACATAGTCCGAACCGGCTCAGACTACGAATACAGGTATTGCTGCAGCTCGCCGGTTGCAAACCAAGAGCGAAAGAGCTCAAACGGTAGCTAGCCGAAGAACTAGGGTGACTATACTTGCTCCTAAGGTGTTTCAAGGAGTTATACCTGCATCCAAGGTGTCACAAGGAGCTATACCTGCTCTCAAGGTTTTGTGGTTCATGCTACATCCTACATGTGTCTTGTAGGCAACATTTTAACTCTTAAGAGTCACGTAGGAACATCTGAGGTATTCCCAAGTTGCTCAAGAGACACACACCTCAACATTGCTCAAGACCATGCTTTCTAGTAGAGTTTCTCATCATATTCTGTGTGGTCACACAACTTTCTTTTAATATTCACATCTTGAAGTCAATGCGTTATACAATCATCAATGTATGTCTACTAACTACTTTTTAATACATATTTACATCTCTTAACTGTTAAGGACGACAACCCACAACAGATTAATTCACAACACTTACAATGCCCCTCACAAGGTATAAACGTGACATTCCCTAAGGTAATACCTACCGTGAGACTCTGAAACTCTACCCTCAATTTCCACGTAACACATCAATCTCATATATGCAATCATGTCATGCTACATTTATTTCATAACTTAGAAAATATGCATGATCAGGTTTAAGCATCACACTTGAATTTTATAGATTCCTAAGCACACAAAATAATATATATTCACAATAACAAAACTAGCATACTTGAAGCATTGAAATCATATTGAAGAATGCCTAAAATAGCTAGCATGCGTTTTAATTAACTAAGGAGGAATTTGCAAATGTTCACTTACCTGGAATGCTTAAATTCTAAATTCTTAGTTTTACGCAACCTTTGATCTGAAATCAATAAATACCTTGTATCATTGTCAAAATTATTAAAATATCCTTAGACTTAACTGTCAAACTCTGACTCCATTCTTTCAGAGTTAGTCCTCATATCCCCTACTAATGGATTCTACTCAAGCAGTAGAATCCACATATTCAAGAATCACATGAATCTGACTTGGAAGCACTTAGTTATGCCTTGTATATTTTGTAGGCATATCAAGGGAAAAATGGTTTGTTTTGCTGTTTCAACCATTAATAGTGACCTTTATGTTATCTTTACTTCATGTTACTTTAAGATCCACAGTCATACTAAAATTGGACCACTTAGGTCCTCAACTCAACTCCGATTTGGATTCCTGGATTCGGTATTCTTGATCCAAACCCACTTGAAGTGATTTGTTCGAATCTAAATCGGTCCGTCTAATCGAATCTGACTTGATTTTTGGGTCCAAACTAGGATCCAAACTTGAGTCCAATTTGTAATGGAAAAATCAAGTCTTTGCTACTTTGATTTTTTCACCGCATCAGATCAATTACGTGCACACATATCTTTATATACCTCACGCATCCGATTTGTCTTGGTCTAGACTGAGTCGGTTTGACCCATATTGGGCCCGCCTTTGGTCTGGACTGAATCGGTCCACCATTACAAACCTGACTCAGTTTGCTAACTAATTCGGTCCCGACTCTGTCCGAATAGACCAAGATGGTCTGTCATAACACACAGATCCTGACTCATTTTTTTTTTCCGTTTGACTTGGTCTTGACATGCCCAGACTGAGCCTACTTGGTTTGGCTGACCAGGCTGAGTCTGGTTTGCCTAGACCTGAGACCGATTTGATCTGCTGTCTGACTCGTTTTACAGAATCACAAACCGAGTCTGTCTCAGACCAAACCCTCGACAGTTCCAGCAATGCCTATTGCCGAACTGTAGTTAGGTCCATTTGAAAGGGTGTCAGTTCTGGCAACCACACTGTTGCTGAACTTCTGTAGTCCCCTGCAAATGGGATGGCACCACTGGCGATCACCGATCGCCTGCGGTTGCCGATCTCCTTCCATCCTTTCTATCTATTGGTGACAGCAGGAGAAAACCCCCTCTGCTACCTTTTTTTTTTCTCTGTCTGCAAACGACAAGGGCAGTGGCCGAACCTCCTACCTCATCGCGGCATGCGATCCGTCCCTCCTTGTTTTTTGTCACCGACGGGTGGCACTAGCAGAGGGAAAACCCCTCTGCTGCTCCCTTTCTTCCACTATAGGGCAGAGATAGGGTTCTCCTTGTCCTTGTTATTAGAATGGACCACCGAATACATGCGATGCAGAAAGTAAGAAGGCAGAATGAAGAAGAGGGTTGCGGCAGCAAAGGGGATTGCTTCTCTTAGCAGTCGTGCCCTATTCCATGTGTGTATTTATATACAAAAACATAAAGTGGGTTGGATCAATTATGATTTGGATCCATACCCGAATATATAAAAATTACATATTACATTAGAAATAGAAAGCCTGATCCATATTAGAGACCCAACTTCAGTTTTATGATACAGTCTTAATACCCTCCCTCAAGTTGTGCATGGTCCAGTACCATGGACAACTTGCCTTTGAGATACCAAAACCACGCACTCGTAAGTCCTTTGGTAAGAAGGTCAGCAACCTGATCTCCTGTTGGTATATAAGTTGGGATAATTTCTTTGTCCTCAACTTTCTGTCGAACAAAATGTTGATCGATCTCTATGTGTTTTGTTCGACCATGATGGAACTTTGATTATCGCAAAATAGATTTGCAGTGTTCACCCTTTCTTCTATTTTGGTTAATAAATGTCTTAACCATGTAACTTCAGCAGTAGCGGATGCCACAGGGCAACCCTTCATTTAGGCAGCAGGCTGGCAACGTATGCCTCAGATGCCAGCGATCTCACTTTGAGCAGGCGTGCCCACTCGATACAGGCGGATGCCTGTATTGTGGCAAGATGGGCCACTACGTTCGTGATTATCGCAAAAAGGCGGTTGATGATTCCAGGCAGACCAGCAGAGCACCTTTGCTCCCTCGGCCACCACAACCGCAACAACAGTATCAGACGCCACAACCGCAGGCGAGCGGTCAAAGGAGGGCGCTGGGATGCGTCTACTCAGCCAAGGTCAAGCAGTTGACCAAGGGTGACCTAGTGCAAGGTACCCTTTTTGTCGCTAACCAAGCGGCTTTTGTGCTTTTTGATTGTGGTGCCACACACTCTTTTATTTCGGTAAATTTTTCCGATTTTTTGCACATACCTGTAAAACCCTTGCATAATACCCTTGAAGTGTATAACCCGATTGGGAAAAACACCATTTGTGCGGCCTACATACCAGAGTTGGACATAGTCTTGGCAGATCGACATTTACCGGCTTGTGCTATCCTGCTAGTGATGACGGAATTTGACGTGATCTAGGCATGGATTGGCTGCACAAGTATCATGCCAAGATAGCAGGATTGTCTTATCTCCACCAGGAATGCCCAAGATGGAATTCAAGATCGTGAAACCCGTTCGGGCGAGCAAGTTGATTTCGTCGCTGAAGGCGCAGAGCTACTTGAGGAAGGGATGCACTGCCTTTTTTGGTCAGTGTCATCCAGTCTGAGCCGACACGAGTCCCAATGAGAGACTTGGAGATTGTTCGAGATTTTCCAGACGTCTTCCTCGAGGAACTGCTAGGCCTTCCTTCACCTCGCGAGGTGCAGTTCAGCATCGAGTTGCTGCCGAAAACTATGCCAATTTCTAAGGCTCCATATCGGATGGCGCCAGCCGAGCTCGAAGAACTCAAGAAGCAGTTGCAGGAGTTGATGGATCAGGGATTCATTCGCCCCAGTGTCTCGCTCTGGGGAGCTCCCGTCTTGTTCGTGAAAAAGAAGGACGAATCATTGCGGTTGTGCATCAATTATCGGATGCTTAACCAGGCGACAATAAAGAATAAGTACCCATTGCCACGCATCGAGGATCTGTTCGATCAGTTGCAGAGGGCCAAAATCTTCTCAAAGATTGACCTTAGATCTGGGTACCATCAACTCAGAATTAAGAGAGATGATATCTCTAAGACGGCCTTCTGGACCAGGTATGGGCATTACGAATTTACGGTCATGCCCTTTGGACTCACTAACGCTCCTGCATCGTTCATGGATCTCATGAATAGGGTGTTCAAACCCTTCTTAGACACCTTCGTGATCGTGTTCATCGACGACATCTTGGTGTATTCAGATAGCTGGGAGCAGCATTGTGAGCACTTGAGAGTTATTCTCGAAACCTTGCGAAAGGAGCGGTTGTTCGCTAAGTACTCTAAGTGCGAGTTTTGGCTCGAGGAGATCATGTTTTTGGGACATGCATCTCCAAGGAAGGTGTGTCCGTGGATCCAGCGAAAGTCGATGTTGTACTCAGTTAGCAGTAGCCGAGGAATATTCGTGACATTCAAAGTTTTCTTGGATTAGCTGGGTATTACCGAAGATTTATCCAGGACTTTTCTAAGATCTCTCTACCCTTGACGCAACTCCTGAAGAAAGAAGCTAAGTTCGTGTGGGACGACATGTGTGAGAGCAGTTTTCAGATGTTGAAGGAACGTCTTACGACTGCTTCTATTTTGGCCTTACCTTCGGGTCAAGGCGGCTTCGTGATTTACACCGACGCTTCCGGGACAGGTTTGGGTTGCGTCTTAATGTAGAACAATAGAGTGATCGCCTATGCATCGCGCCAACTTAAAATACATGAGAAGAATTATCTGACTCATGATTTAGAGTTAGAAGCGGTGGTCTTCACATTGAAGATATGGCGACACTATTTGTATGGAGAGCAGTTCGAGGCTTTTACAGATCATAAAAGCCTAAAATATTTGTTCTCACAGAAGGAGCTGAATATTAGGCAACGACATTGGCTGGAATTCCTCAAGGATTACGATTTACCTTATTCTACCACCCAGGAAAAGCGAACGTTGTGGCCGACGCTCTGAGCCGCAAGTCTCCCAGTGTTTCTGTTAATTTGTTATTTGCGGGGTGGAAGCTGATCGAGAATCTGATATCGTGGGAACCATTTGCGGTCACTCCAGTTTTGATCAGTTTTTCCAGCATGGTAGCTCAACCTGAGCTATTGTCAAAGATCTTTGTCAGTTAGAAGATCGATGCGCAGTACGAAAAGCTGAAGGCTCTAGCGCAGCGGGTCGATACCCCCTTCCGACTGAGTGAGGAAGGAGGTGTATGGCGTAAGGATTGTCTCTGGGTGCCAGAAGATCCTATTTTGAGAGATGAGATTCTCGCTGAGGCCCACAAGTCCAAGTACACGATTCATCTGGGCGACACAAAGATGTTCAAAGATTTGCAGCGCAGATATTGATGGAGTGAATGAAGCGGGACATAGCCGAGTACGTTTCGAAGTGCTTGACTTGCCAAGAGGTTAAGATCGAGCACCAGCGACCAGGCGGAGTGATGCAGCAGATGGAGATTCCACAATGGAAGTGGGAGGACATCATAATGGACTTCATCGTAGATATGCCGAGGACGCAGAGGAAACACGATGCGATTTGGGTGATCGTTGATCGACTCACTAAATCGGCGCATTTCCTCCCTATACGGCTCAGTCAGTCACTGGACATCTTGGCAGACCTCTATGTCAGGGAGATTGTGAGATTACACGATGTTCCTGTGTCAATCATCTCCGATCGTGACCCGAGGTTCACCTCCAGGTTTTGGGGGCAGCTGCAGTTGACCTTAGGCACAAAGCTAAAATTCAGCACTGCCTTCCACCCTTAGACCGATGGACAATCTGAACGCACGATTTAGACTTTGAAGGACATGCTGCGAGCGTGCATGTTACACTGGAAGGGAGAATGAGACTCTCATACCGGGTTGGCAGAATTCGCGTACAATAATAGTTATCATGCGAGTATCGGCATGGCCTCGTATGAAGCCTTGTACGGGAAGCCTTGTCGATCACCTGTTTACTGGGATGAGGTTGGTGAACGGATGCTAGATGCACCTATAGTGCTACCGCATTATACTCAGCAAGTGCAGATGATCAGAGAACGTCTGCGTACCGCGCAAAGTCGGCATAAGTGTTACGCCGATCGTCGACGTAGAGAGCTCGTGTTCTCAACGGAAGATATGGTTTTTGTTAAGGTATCTCCTACAAAGAGCGTTTTCCGGTTCGGGAAGAAGGGAAAACTGAGTCCACGATTCGTCGGACCTTTTGAGATCCTGGATCGGATCGGCGAGGTGGCTTACCGCGTTGCGCTGCCTCCTTAGTACGCTCAGATCCACAACGTCTTTCACGTATCTATGCTGAGAAGATACGTTCATGACCCATCGCACATCATTCATTATGATGACATGGATATCCAAAAAGACTTGATGTTCGAGGAAAGACCAGTGGCAATCGTTGATCGTCGAGACCAAGTGCTTAGATCGAAGATGATTTCTCTTGTAAAAGTACGTTGGCAACACCATGGAATTAATGAATGTACATGGGAGCCTGAGTCTGATATAAGAGATAAATACCCTGACTTGTATTTTGACCAATATATGCAATAGAAATTTCGCGGACGAAATTATTTTAAGGAGGGTAGGATGTAACGGAAAAAAAAATTGTTTTGGTTCGGGCCGGATCCGGACCCGACCCGACCCAGACCACCGCCTCTCGCTGTCTTTTAAGACAGCGAGGCAGGCGGGAGGAGGGTTACGAAACCCCCTCACCGCCTCTCGCCCTCTCGTCTCTTCCCGACTCTCTCTCGCTAGTCCATTGTCGCCGACGCAGGTGACCCGCGGCCATCGGTGACACGCGTACTCCGGCGGGCTTCTCTCTGCCAGCCTCCCCAGGTACGTTCTTCTTCTTCTCCTATTTCCGTCTCTCTCTCTCTCTTATTCCTTCCCCCTCGTTTCTCCGTTATGCAGGGAGGGGAGGGCTGAGCCACCTCCTTGTGACCCCTTTTTTTTGCGAGGGAGGGGGGGGGGGCTGAGCCTCCTCCCTGCTTCCGTACGGCAGGGGAGGGGTCGAGCACCTCCTCCCTGCCCCTTTTAGTTGCGGCAGCAGGGGCCATCGGCCCCTGCCTTTCTGTTTGCCAGCAGGGGCCATAGGCCCTTGCCTTTCTGTGTGCCAGTAGGGGCTATCGGCCCCTGCCTTTTTGTTTGCCAGCAGGGGTCATAGGCCCTTGCCTTTTTGTTTGCCAGCAGGGGCCGATGCCCCCCTGCCCTTTGTGCGTGAGCCTATACCATTGGTCGACAGGCTCGGGAAATCTTTGGAAGCTACATCGTAATGGGGATAGATCATTACAATTGTTGGTCACCAGCGAGGAATTCCTAGTAAACGTGAGTCATCTGCTCGCATTGACTACATTCCTCTTTTGGCAACAAGGGTCATTTGGCTCTGCCCCACCCTTTTTTCGAGTCAATTGAGACGGTTGGCCCCAGTCCTATGTATCAGAGAAGTCGAGTCTTTGCCTTGCTTTTGCTTTTGTCTGGGTTTGCATGTTAATATCGCATATTTGCAGCTACGACGGATCCCACTCGCGCTCCGCGACCCGAGTAGTCAATCGTGTACGTCCGCAGACGTCAGCAAGCTCGTAACCCTCCAAGGTAGGGAAAGATTTCACCGAAGACTTGGATAATTGAATTAAGTTCAATTAAACTAAAAACGACCATTAAATGAATATATATATTTATATGAGTATGCACTTCACTCAAGGATGTGGTTTCGCAATCCTTGCCCTTTACCTTCTATTAGTTTTTACTTGTCGTCATGCATCGCGTCGAGATTTAGCGTTGCACTTCTGCTTACTGCCTTTACCTTGCCGTCACGCTCTGCGCCTAGGCTCTTGCTTTTTTCATATGTGTTGGTATTACCTTGCTATTGCAGATGGCGTACAAGTTCCTGCTCTTTGCGTATGCCTTAAATGCCTCCTCGTGGAGGATGCAAGGGGCATTACCACTCTCCCTCTTGCGACAAGAGTTTAGTCGGGAGCGAGCGACACATCCTCGTCTAAGAAGAGGGATACCTCGCAAGGATCCTAGCTCTTAGTGTGCGCAGTCCTGCAGAGTCAACTTGAGATTTAGGGAACTGCGCAAGAGCATCAAAGACTGCTCCAAATCGAAGCATTTGGAAGGAAGTGACTGGCTTGTTCTGCTCGCCTTTTTGGCATATATCGGGTGATCCCGAATTGGGGGTTCGAGCGAACTTCTTAGCGGGTGTTCTGTTAAGAAACCCGTATCCCGTCTATCGAGGTCGGTATCGAGTTATGCGAGACATGTAGATACCCCGATAGCGGATGTGGTTCGAGATAATCATATGCATAATGTTGGCACAAGGTACTGATGTTTCAAAAGATAAAGTAAAGTAGATAAACTTTACATCTTTGTAAAACACTCCTGTTGAAGCTTCTATTGAGAAGCTATACCCCCTTCATCCTAGAGTACTTGTAGTCGTGCATGACACGTCTAGTACTGCGATGATCGGATGAAACGGTCGTGCGACCTCAAACAGTGTTAAATGCACAATGCTGTAATCACATAAATGGCCTCACATTCGCCTTCATAGGCAAGATGCTCGAGTGGTTTGAAGACCACAACATAGGATGGGTCGTTAGTTAAGCAACCCTTAATGCACCCCTTCGCTTCTGGTTGTTCTGTCAAGGGAGAGGACAAAGCGGTACAAAAACTCCAATGGATAGGTTGTTAACAACCACCCTACGGGCAATGATCCAGCTTCCCCAGTCATTGGAGTTAGGAGAAAGGGGCTACAATAGTTAGCTCAACACTTCTGCAGAAGTTGGATGCATCCGTGGCACTGCTTTTCAGCCTCTGGGGAATCCTCTCTCGGCTAAAGCCGTCCCCTTTGGAGCGGACTCAACTAGCTATTCAGGTTATTGAAAATACATAGAATAACATACGACCGAACTAGTCTCAGTTGTTTCTACGTTTTGCTTGCGCGTATCTGCAGGCCAGTAATATCGGAACATAAAGTCTGTTCACATTGGTTGTTGGGTCGTGAGACTCGCTTGCACTGCCGATTCACTTGCACTACTGATTCACTTGCACTGCCGATTCACTTGCACTACTGACTCACTTGCACTACTGATTCGCTTGCACTACTGACTCGTTTGCACTACTGACTCGCTTGCACTACTTATTCGCTTGCACTACTTATTCGCTTGCACTACTTGTTTGCTTGCACGACTTGTTCGATTGCACTACTTACGCGTTTGCACTAGTTATTTGCGTGCATTGCTTACCTGTTTAACTGCATATCTGCTTTAAACTGCGTAGCCTACTGAATTAAATTTACATAATTCAGTTTCTTGTAGTCTCTCTTGTGCACCTACTTGTTTTTCGCGAAACTAACCCATTCTATGGGTATAGGTGATGATTAGGTACACCACAAGCGATGGCGCGATGGCAAGATTGCTCCAAGACGTCCTTCTTCCTGCTCTTAGCTCGCGTCTTGTTGTTTGGGGTTTTGTAACAAATTTTCCTTGGGATATCCGAATTTTGTACTATTTGGAGAACTTCTTAAATGAAAATGGTTTTTTTTTCAAGTGTTTGCAAGTAGCATGGGTTGTGCGTTTTGGTTCTTTTAGCTAACGCGCCCAAAGTTGTCAGCTTGCCTTTCTGAAATTAACAAAAGTATAGTCTTCCACTGATTTCGTAAACCATCTCTGAGATGAAGAGATTCCTTTTTAGTCTCTTGTCTGTTTTTCTGAAAGGTTTGCAAGTTTGAAATTTTGGGGCGTTACAGAAGGAGCTCGAAGATGGTATAAGAGCAGGACTCCTGCTGACAACAACATGACTTCACCTGATGATGTCATGCCTGGTCAATAAGAGAGGAATCTTTAGTGAGAAAGTTAGGGTTTTTAAAGATTTTTGGGTGAGTATTCTGGATGTTATGATTTTTTCTGCTGCCGGGTCCTCTTTTGTGTTTCTGATGACTATGACCAATAATAGGGCCTGATAAAAGTGGTTTGGGTTGATGTGAAGGATAGTCTTTGACCCATAGAAGTTGGGAATATGTTTTGGTGGATGATTATTGGGTTAATCATGATAATTCAAAGTGTTTTCTACAAGATTAGGGTGGTGGCAGATATGAGCTCAACCCTTAGGGTGTGAAATTCATGTGTGGTGAACCCTAAGTGCATATTAGGGTTGAGTATACCTGTGTAGGTAACTGGAGTACCAGAAAAAGTGAGAAAATAGTGTGTTCTTCAATATATCATGGACAAACCAAGCGAGAAGGCTGGTGTACATGTAGAGGATCCTAAGCCCTCAAGGGGTGGGACACCATCAACTCATGATGTGATGAGTTTTCAAATTACTAATGTCAAGTTTGATGAAAAAAATTATGAGTGGTCCCGGTCCATTAAAATTTCAATTGGAGCCCCAAGAAAACTAGGATACATTAATGGAAGTGTTAAGAGGCCTGATGAAAATGAGGCAAAATATTCGGATTGGGAATGTGAAAATTATCTTGTTATGGCATGATTACTCCAATCTATGGAGCCTTCAATTAGTAAGACTTTCATGAATTGTGGGACGACCAAGGAAGTGTGGGGTGCGGTCTTTGATGCACATTCAAAGAAAACTAATGTTGCTAAAAAGTGTGACCTTATGGACAAGCAATGCACAAATACTCTCATGGTTTATGAATACCATGGAGTTCAAGATCGCCACCAATGTCATCAAATTCAAGAAGGCATGTGACGCATGGAGCTTTCTAAGAAGTACCTTTATCTAAAAGGATATGGCTAGACTTTATTATCTCTAAGACAAGGTACGTAATTCAAAACAAGGAAATAAAAGTGTAAGAGATTTTTATGGTATTTTATCTCCTATTTGGGATGAATTATCCATATTGGAACAAAAATGGGAAGGTTCGGCTATTGATATGAGAAGGACCCAAATCGAACGAGAAGATCTTTTCTCCTTTCTTTATGGCCTTCGATCGGAATTTGAGCAAGTAAGATCTTCCTTACGTCATAGGACCACTTCTCCTTCTATAAGTGAGGCCCTTGCTTAAATTTGTAAAGAAGAGACAAGACTTGGAATGCACAAGTCTAATGATGAGGTCCTTGCCATGGCAAGACCCGAAAATTTTGTGAAAACATATAAACCACCTTACTTTGAGAAGAAGTTCAATAGGGAAGGACACAATGGAGGATACAAAGGAAAAATTATTTGTCATCATTGTAAGGAACCCAGACATATAAGACCGGAATGTCCCAAATTTAAAAAGGTGGCCTCCTCAAGAATCAAGAAAATGAGGCAACTTCAATGAATTAAATCTTGCTCAAATAGCAGAAGTCGTCTCACATCTACATCCGGGGCTGCCATCTCTTCCTCGTCTCCTCCAGGTAAGACCTCTTGGATTCTAGACTTGGGTGCTTCTTTCCACATGACTCATAATGAGTCTCTATTATCTGATTGCACTAAATCATATTTCTCATGTGTGTCAACTGCCGATGGTACCTCTTTAAAAGTCAAAAGCTTAGGAAACCTTGATGATATTTCAAAAAAATTCTTTGTTTCAAAAGTGAGTCATTCCCAAACTGGATTTAAATCTTTTTTCGGTCTCTCAAATTGTTGACTATGGTTGTAAAGTATTCTTCTCATCTAAGGCATGTTGGGTGCAAGATCTCTAGTCAGGGAAGTTGATTGGGCAAGGTCATAGACGAGGAGACCTTTACTACATGGATTTCCTGTGTTTACCAAAATACTTGTTTTGTAATCATGTCAAAGACATTAATATAGATCTTTGGCATAAAAGATTAGGACACCCAAGTATAACTGAATTATCTCTTTTTTCATTTTTGAAATTTTTTTGTAAAGATAAAAATTTTGTATGTGAAGATTGTATACTTGGAAAAATGCAAATGATACCTTTTGGGTCTAGAACCTCTCTGACACATAAAAATTTTGAATTAGTGCATTCGAATGTGTGGGGTCCCGCTCCTGTTATGTCAAAAGGTGGTTATTCGTACTATGTTACATTTATAGATGATTTTAATAGACATACTTAGATTTATTTTCTAAAACTTAAATCCAAAGTTTTTTCATGTTTTAAAAACTTTCATAATCTAGTTAAAAATCAATTTAAAACAAATATTAAAGTCTTCTGCTCTGACTCTGGGGGAGAGTTTCTTTCAAATGAATTTCAATTATATCTAAAAAATCATGGAATTGTGCATCAAAAATCATGCCCTAAGACACCTCAACAAAATGGGATTTCTGAAAGAAAACATTGTCATATCATTGAAACTACTAGAACCTTACTTATTTCAAAAGAAATTCCAAAGCAATTTTGGGCTGAAGCTGCCCTAACCGCAGTCTATCTAATAAATAGAATGCCTTCTCAAACTTTGAAAAACAAGTCTCCTGTTGAAAAACTCTTTAAAATTTCTTCTGATTTAAAAAGGCTAAGGGTATTTGGTTGTAAATGCTTCATGTTTCTTGAAAAATATAGCAAACTCTCTCCTAAAGCCATAAAATGTGTCTTTCTTTGTAACGCCCCAAAATTTCAAACTTGCGAACCTTTCAGATAACAGGTAAGAGACTAGAAAGATCTCTTACTTTTTATAGTTTGTTTATGAAATCAACAGAAGATAATTCTTTTGTTGAATTTAGAAAGGCAAGCTGACAACTTTGGACACGTTAGCTAAAAGAACCAAAACTCACAATCCATGCTACTTGCAAAACACTTGGAAAAGCCACTTTCATTAAAAGAAGTTTCTAAATAGTACAAAATTCAGATATCCCAAGGAAAATCCATTACAAAACCCAAAAACGTCCAAGACGCGAGCTAAGAGCAGGAAAAAGGAATCTTGAAGCCATCTTGCCATCGCCTGTGGTGTACCTAATCATCACTTGTACCCATAGAATGAGTTAGTTTTGCGAAAAACTAATAGGTACACAAGTGAGACTACAGAAAAACTGAATTAAGTACATTTAATTTAGTATGTTAAGCAGTTTAAAGCAGATATGCAATTAAATAGATAAGCCGTGCAAAACAGGTAAGCAGTTCAAAGCAAATAAGCAGTGCAACTGTCAAATGCAGCATGACGATTCATTTGATCATAAGTTGTGAACTACTACACAATAAGCAAGTCTCATGACCCATCAACCAGTGTGAATAAACTTTATGTTTCAATATTACTAGCCTGCGGGTACGTGCAGACAAAACGTAGAAACAACTGAGACTGGTTCGGGCGTCTGCTATTCTATGTATTTTCAATAACCCGAATAGCTAGTTGAGTCCGCTCCTAAGGGAACGACTTTCACCCGAGAGAGAATTCTCTAAAGGCAGGTAAGCAGTGCCACGGATGCATCCAACTTCTGCAGAAGTCAATGCGATCTACCACCTAGGATAATGTCTGGTAGTCCCTTCCCCTAACTCCAATGACTAGGGAGGCCGGATCTTTGCCCGTGGGGTGATTGTTAACAACCTGTCCATTAGAGTTTTGTACCACTCAGTCCTCTCCCTTGGTAGACAACAAGAAGCGAATGAGTGCGTTAGGGGTTGCTTAACTAACGAACCATTCTATGTTGTGGTCTTTAAACCACTCGAGTATCCTACCTGTGAAGGCGAATAGTCACCATTTTATGTGATTACAGTATTGTGCATTTAACACTATTCGAGGTTGCACAATCGTCTCATCCAGTGCTGTTAAAAACATGCCTCAAGGCACAAAAAGCGCGTCTCGCCTCGAGGCGAGGCGCTTTTTGCCTTGAGGTGCACTCAAAAAGCGCAAAACCATAAAAGCCTACGCCTCATGCGCCTTGAGGTGTACGCCTTGAGGCGAGGTGCACCTCAACGTGAGGCGCGCATTAAAAAATCGGATGGCCCGAACCCGAGTCCAACCCAGACCCGAGTCTGACCCGGACCCGGGCCCGGGCCCGTATTCTAGAAGGATTGAGAACTTGTCTTTAAAAAAGACAAGGGGCCTCGGGCGAGGGGAAAAAACCCTCGCCCCTTCTCTCTCCACTCTGTCCCCTCTCATCCCCCGCGACCGCTGTCTCCGGCCACCACCCGCTGCCAGTCATCACCTCTTCCACCTTCTTCTTTCCTCTGCTAAGAAGGCGGCGGCGACCCACCGGCCACCACCGTCTTCTTTTCTCTGTTGCGAGGGCACTAGCGACTCACCGCCACCGTCGTCCGTTCCGGCAACCTCGACCGACATCCCCGACGCCGCCTTTCCTCTGTATTTTTCGGTGATAGGTAAACCCTCTTCTTTGCTTCTTCTCTATGAGGGGTCGACTGACAGGGGGGCAGAGCCCCCTTTTGTCGCCTCTCGTCTGCAGGGGGTTAACCCCTGCCTTTCTTTTGGGGTCAACCGATAGGGGGGCCCTGCCCCCTGTCGTTGCCTCTCGTCGGCAGGGGGTTACCCCCTACCTTTCTTTTGGGGTCGACCGACAGGGGGGCGGTGCCCCATGTCGTCGCCTTTCGCGGACAGGGGGTTCCCCCCTCTGCTTTTCTCTCTTGGTCGACCGACAGGGGGTGAAGCCCCCAGTCTCTTTCTTTTTCGGTAGGAGGCTCCGCCCCTTGTCGCTCACCTTGTCATCAGGCAGGGGGTTACCCCTGCCTTTCTTTTGGGGTTGACCGACAAGGGGGCTCTGCCCCCTGTCATTGCCTCTCGTCGGTAGGGGGTTACCCCCTGCCTTTCTTTTGTGGTCGACCGACAAGGGGGCGGTGCCCCCTGTCGTCGCCTTTGGTGGGCAGGAGGTTCCCCTCCTCTGTTTTCTCTCTTGGTCGACCGACAGGGGGGCGAAGCCCCCTGTCTCTTTATTTTTTGGTAGGGGGCTCCACCCCCTGTCGCTCACCATGTCGTCAGGCAGGGGGCTCTGCTCCCCCTACCCTTCTTGCTTTGCCGACAGGGGGCTCCAACCCCCCTGCCATTTGCCTTGTCGACAGGGGGTTTGGAGCTGGTTCTGCTTTAGTTATGTTGATTGTGCTTTGTGCGTTGACGATATTTGTAGTTTACTTGATTATGGTGCTAGTTCCTTAACAGTTCTGTTATGTTTCTCCCTTTTTATCCTTTTCGTATGTAATATCTTTCTCTACTTTACGTTGCTTTGTTCTCTGAAAAAATTCATGTAAATGTTTGAATCGATTAGGATTGTAATACATTCCTGTGGATTGCTGAACTTGTATCTTTACTTTTAGTTGCTAATCTATGTTTGCATCACTACCAGTGTTGTTAAAAATGCGCCTCAAGGCGCAAAAAGTGCGCTTCGCCTCGAGGCGAGGGCTTTTTTGCCTTGAGGTGCACTCAAAAAGCGCAAAACCATAAAAGTGTACGCCTCATGCGCCTTGAGGCGAGGCGCGCCTCAACGTGAGGTGCACTCGGACCCAAGTCCGACCCGGACCCGGGCCCGTATTCTCGAAGGATCGAGAACCTGTCTTTAAAAAAGACACAGGCGCCTCGGGCGAGGGGCAAAAGCCCTCGCCCCTTCTCTCTCCACTCTGTCCCCTCTCGTTCCCCGCGACCGCTGTCGCTGACCACCACCCGCCACCAGTCATCGCCACTTTGTAAACACCCAAAATTTTCCTCATCCATTCTCAAACAATCCTCCCCGTGCAGTGCCAACCCTGTTAGGTAAGTGTAGGAGTCAAACCCCGAGTCAGTTTCAGAAAATCACCATTTTACCCATTTTTATTAGGAAAATTACCATTTTACCCCTAGGTCATCCCGAACCCTAGTCAGTCGGAGTCAACAAAGTTCACTGGTCAGTTCAGAACATTTAAGAATATCAGTCATTCCAAGCTCATCTGAGCTCACAGTGAGAAGACCATTTCTATTTCTGACCATTCCTGCCAAAATGGGATCATTTCTTCAGAAATGAGCTCATTTCTCACTCAAGTCCAAGCCAATTGTCTCCGAGTCAGTCATACTTCCTAGAGTCTAACTTGAGCTCACCAGGAGTTCGAGTGCTTCTGTTTCAGTTCAAAACCATTTCTAAGTGTTCAGGAGCCCATTTTAGTTCATTTCAGCTCTTTCAGCTGAAATTGAGTTGAGTTCAGTCGGTTGAGCTAGTGTTTGAGCCTTGATTTTAGTTCATCTCAGTATTAGTGACCTTTGTTTTAGCCCAAAACCAGTTTAGGTTCGCAATTCACTTCGCTCCAATGACCATTTCGTATCATTTCTTAAAAAATGGCAGCTTTTCTTGAAAATTCAATCGGAAAGGTCAGTTGAGTCAATATCATTGTCATTTCATTTGAGTTCTAAAACTCTAAAACCCAGCTCAATCTAGTTCATTTCAGTTTAATCCAGCTCAAACCCTAATGTCCAGTGTCACTCTAGCTTGGCAGAGCTCGAAAATCATTTCTTCAACCATTTTTGCAAATTTTGTCAATTTTAATACTTTTTGAACTGGAACAACTGTCAATCGGGGTCTGACATCCAAAATTCTTCATTCAGGGTTAGCATTTCGCATAGCATTTCATGTCATTTCTCATCATTTCATATCATTTCTCAACATTTCATAACATTTCATCACATTTCATTCTATTTTCGAAGTTCAGAACTCCAGTTTTATAAATTTCAATCCAGATTGAGTTTTAAAAATTTTCAGAAATCAATTTCAAACCCCGGGTTTCCAAAATTGACATTTTTACCCCTGGGAGTCTAAATTTGGAAATATTTTCTCAAGAAAAAATAATCTGGATTTATTTCAAACTCAAAATTTTTAAATTTTACACTAGATTTGCTTCGCAATGAGCTATTGAACTTCAAAATCTGAGCTTGTTTCAAAAATTGCCAAAAATAGCTCATTTCGTTTGGAAATATTTTCTCGAGAAAAACAATCTGGATTTCTTTCAAAATCAAATTTTCAAATTCTACACTGGATTTGCTTCGCAACGGGGTATTGAACTTCAAAATCCGAGCTCGTTTCAAAAACTGCCAAAAATAGCTCGTTTCGTCTAGAATTTTTTTGAAAATACTATTTTACCCCTTTAATCGTCAAAATGAATTTCAAAAGTGGAATTTGGACCCACTCTGAGATGGCCCATCCATTTGCATTTTCTTGTTTTAATTTATAAGAAAAGAAAAAAATTTATCTTTTTCTTTATTTTTTTTGTTTGTTTTATTTTATTTTTTATTTTATTTTCTTATTTTATTTTTTTAAGGTGGGACCCACAAGGGGGTGTACCACCCCAGCCCTCAATCCATCCCATTTCCTTTCTTTCTTCCTCCATTTTCTTTTTTTATTATTTTATTATTTTTCTTTTCTTTCCTTCTTTCTTTCTTTTCTTTCTTTCTTCTTCCTTTTTCTTTTCTTTCTTTCTTTTTTTATTTCCTCCTTTCTTTCCTCTCTCTCCACTCACGTATGGTTTTTCTAGCCCCCCTCTTTCTTCTTCTTTCCCTCTCCTTTCTTCCCTTTTCTTTCATTTTCCTTCTTCCCCTCTTCTTTCCTTTCCTTCCCTTCCTTCTTTCCCCTTTCTTCCTTACCCCTTTCTATTTCCTCCAAAAACCAAATGGCTGCAGCCATTTTTTTTCATGTATAGCCACTTCATCAAGGCTATTGGATATCATTAGAAACTTAGGTCTTGGCAAATCAACGACCTAAGTTATTAAAACCAAAAACAAAAAGAACGGCGGCCCCATCTTCTAACCTCACACCTCTTTCTCTCTCTCACTCTCTCTCTCCCTTGGTTCCTATCATACACAACCACCATTATACACTCGCAGCAGCCTCCAGCTCCTCCAGCCACCCCTTTTGGAAGCAGCTACAACCGGTGCCACCTCTTCCAAAGGCTCACACAATATCCAGCCACACAACACCTTTGCTCCAGCAGCCACCATTGCTGCCACCTCTTCCAAAGGCTTCCACTACCTCCAGCCGGTTCACAAGCTAGTGTAGCAGCTCCAGCAGCAACCCTTCCTCCCATCTTTATCTATCTACAACAAGGCACAGCCTTGCTTCAGCAAAAACAAAAGCCTACCTTCATTGCAGCCCTTGCAGCACAACCATCCCCAACCTCTAGTCGGTTCCAGCTCCACCACAGCAACTCTCCTCTTGGCTGCAACTTCCAGCCATTGATGCCACCACCAAGCTCCACCTCCAGCAAGCTTCAACATCTACTAACGTCAAGGCAGCCTCCTTCAGCCCATTGATCCCGCAGCTCCATCATCAAACACCACCTTGGCCCAGCCACCTTAAGACCCATCTTCCTTCCATTCTCCAAGAGGATTCACGCTCAGCCATTAGCCCTCTCTCATTAAGCTGATTTGATGATTAAAAACTTAGGACTTGATTTTTATCAAGCCCTAAGTCATTTACACAAGAGCATTCACGTATCCACTGCTACTTTAGCCAAGACAGCCACGGCAAGGTCCAGCCCAACAATCTCCAAGGTGACGGCTGGCAGCAGCTCATTAGCACCCACTTTGATGCCTTCCTTCAGACGGCCTTCCATTGCAACTATCATTGCTCCCGGTGTATACAGACCTTCCCAGGCTCTTTCCCCTTTGGTCAATCCCAGCAAACACCAAGGAAACCCCCTCTAGCCATTGCTTCAACCGATCCAAGTTTTGCAGGAACATTTAAGAAGAGAACTTAGCTTTTATTTTTTTTTATTTCAATTCAATGTAACCTCAAATGTAATAATTTGGAATAAGAGTTACTTTTCTGCTTAGAATAGGGTTGCATTGCATATAGTTTAATTTATGCAAATTTCAATATGTGATGTATGATTCATGCACATTATTTCAAATTCACTGTGGTTTACACGAATGACACGTGCACAAGCTCTTATGGAGTTTATAAACTCGGTGGGATTCGTATTTATGGCCATAGTCAGAATACGAAGAAAACCAAGATTTATGATCTTCGTAGTAGCCACATTCAGCCTACACTCTTAGGCTAACTTCAAAAATGCACTGCATTTCTCAAAGTTTCAAAAGGATTTCCCAATTCCTTAATGAAATTCCCTTTTTTAAATTCATATTCATTCATTCATATCATTCAAATTGCATTATTTTCAAACTCATTTTCCAATTTCAATTTAAAAAAAAATCAGTTTTCTCAAGAATTTCCAAGTCTTTCTCAGGATCTGATTTTTTCAAAATCCTAAGTTTTTCAAATGACATTCCAAAGCATTTCCCAAGTTCAAATCAAGATTTTCCTATGCTTTAAAATTATAAAATTTCAAAATCCCAAGTTTTCAGAAATCCATCTTCTCAGAATTCCCGTTTTCCTGAGAATTCATTTTCCTTTTCAGAAATCCTTTTCCAATGAATTTTTTGATTTTCCCAGCATTTCTCAAATCCATTTTCTCAGAAAAGAAATTCTAAATTTCAATATCGATTTTCTAAAGTTTAAATTTTTCTGAGAAATCACTTTCCAATGCAAATTTCTGATTTCCAATAAAATTCAATGATTTTTCCAGGAATTCCATTTTCAAGCACTTTTCCAATCCTTTTCCAAATGCATTTCAATTTTCCAAAGCAAACATCATATTTTCTCAAACTTGCATTTTTCAAAATTCCATAGCACAAGCCTGATTCTTTGTGCATTATAGGAAAAATAAAGCATAATTTAGCTATTTGAGTCAAGTTAAAGCATGTAATTGGTCCTTGGTTCAATTACCTCTGGTAAAGGTGCCAGGAACGGTTGAACCTCGTACCGACAGGCGGATCCCATTCCACGGAATTTTCCCGCAAATTTTCAAAACAGAGGCGAGTTAATTTTCAAAAACAATTTTCAAAACTTTGGTCGAGTTTGACTCGCGAAATTTGTTTCTCTCTCGCAAGGGAGGGGAAAATTTTTTTGCGATGATAACAGGTTTGGCGACCGTGATGGGACCTGTCTTCGCCTGATCAATTATATGCTTTAACTTAGCTCAATTATCAAAATTATGTTCTATGGAATGTCAGCTTCAATTTTTGATATCATGTGAACCTAGGAGCCTAGACTTGAACCCAGCTGACATGGATTGCATGTAGACTTGGCATGGTTTGGTAGGACCATATTGAGGAGAATTATGCATGCTCACATAGACTTAGGTCTGAAATACAACACTCCTCAATCTAGGACTGGTATGAAAACAATGTTTGCTTCTTCAAAAGTTTTCAAAATTCTATCTCTTTAGGACTTAGAGCCCTCTGTTTGCCTGCATGTGATCATATTTCAAAAACCACCCCACCTATATCTACCCGGTCTTCACGTTGCTGGGCTCTCTTCCAGAACCATAGTTCGGGACAGAGCCTCACAACTGGGCCACTTATTTGGGCTAACGCCCCCCTGCCACGTACCAAGGGCCATAGTCCAACGTATATCGGCAGGTGCTCAAGGATGTTAAGAAAACACAAGCCTAGACCCGGAGATGAGTTTTATGCCACGTACATCGAGCCTCGGCTCGAGTATATCGGCATAGCATGATTGGACACAGTTGATCTGAGCCTAGAGTCAGGATTAGGGTTCTAAAGCTCTTTCAAAATCAATGCATTTAGAGTTGGCTTCTTAGGGATTGCTGTATGTGCATAATTGTTTGTAATTGAATGTATGATATTCATTTTCGCCTTATTTTTTTAGTTTTTCCAAAATACCGAACAATTTTCCAAAATACCTCATTTTTTATCTTTTATGAAATATCTCTTTTTTCTCAAAAACCCTGGACAATTTTTCCAAATTATCCACCTTTTCTTCAAAACTCCAGGAGATTTTCCATTCTTTCGTTCTTCTGGACTTCGAATTTCCAGCTTTCATTTTATCCTGCCTGCAATTTTCAAATTTCTTGTATTTTTCCAAAGTCTAATTTCAGTCTTCTTGTCTTTCAGTCCAATGGCATCCAGTCAGCTCAATTATGTTTTTCCTGAGGGTCACATCTCCTATGAGGTGCGACAAAGTCTTCCTGAGCATCGATCTCTTAGCACCGGACCCTTCTTCCCCCGGTGGTACTATGTCTGGTTCAAAAACTTCTCTCGTATGTTTCCGGACCACTTGAGCGATTGCGGGTTGGAATTGGCATCTGCAGTGGGAAAGTTGACAGTCAACGGCAATCTGATTCATGCACTGGCAGAGCGGTGGAATCCGCGCACTTGCACGTTCTGGTTCCCGTGGGGCGAGATGACACTACTGATGGATGAATTTTTAGAGATTATGGGACTGCCTGAGCCAGTCGGTCAGCCTGGAGATCCGTTAGAGCAGCAATTTCTGATTAATGTCAAGGGTCTGGACCCCAAAGATGTCGTAGCTCGCATGACAGGGCGCAAGTCTTGGCCACTGATTGAAGAAAATGGGAATGAATATGTGAGTCTGATCGAGATCTACCGACAGTATGGAGAATTCGCAGAAGTCAGCTCGTTGTCCAGGACAGCTCGAGAAAGAATTCAGCATGCGATGGTTTTGTGTACTGTGGGACTTGCTTTCTTTCCAGATGGACAAAATTATGTGGATGTCAGAATAGTTCAACTTTTGAGAAGATGGAGAAGTCGACAGACCAGCCGTCTCTCGATAGCCATGGCTGCGCTTACTTTTCTATACAGAGGACTGACCCGCTTTACACTTGGAGAGTCCATCTTAGTCGAGGGATGTACTTATGCTCTTCAATCTTGGTTCCTTCATCATGTACCGACCAGAGCTAGTTCATTCAGATACAACGGCAAGGAGCTCCTTCCAGTTGCGCGGTACCGATTCCTGATCGACTATCTGCAGGAAGAAGAAGTGGTGTGAGACTATTTTGATCGAGAATTATCGCCTCCCAGATACACCTATGCATATGGCAAGAGATTCAAGTTGCTTGGTCCATTCTTCTGTGCTTACTATCATCCAGAGTGGTGTGTTCGACAGTTTTCTCAAAGACAGAAGCACATAGAGATGCGGCTGCTATCAGGAGTCGTGCCAGAGTTCGACCTTACATCAGCACAGTGGTCCAGAGCATACCATTCTGCCAGATATGGCTGGGACTCTTTTGTTACTCTTCCGCTTTTTCCCGGTCCTCGTGTCTCTGCTAGTTATAAAGAGTGGTGGCAAATTGTCTGTCTGCCCCCTCTTTCTCAAGTTTATTATTGATGCAATCATGTTTTCTTTCAATAAATAAAAATCTTGCAAATTCTTCAATTCTTGGTTTGATGACCTCGCCTAGGTAACAAGGCTTAATTTTTAGTTGTTTATTTTCTTTGCAAAGGAATGACAACGCAATTGTCGTAATCCCAGCGACGACTCAATCCCTAGTAATGGGATATTCTTTCAAATTGTCTACCAAAATTTTCTCAGCGAATATTTTTTTCCAATCAAAATCTCTCTCAAAAGCCTAACCATCGATTTTGCCCTGCAGAGAGCATTCGTGACAGTCAATGGTTCAAACAAGGTCAGGGAAGAAGACTGCACCAGTCGAGGGAATCGCATATTCGACAGCTTCAGACGAAGAAATGGATTCCCCGCGCTCAGGCAAAAATCAGGGGCAACAAGTTGAGGATGACATTGATCCTCAAATGTATGCCATGTTTAAGAAGATGATGACCAAAATGTTGGCAGAGCAAGCGGAAGCTAGTATAAAGAAGACCCAAGTCAAGCCAAAGGCTAAGGGTCATGCAGTCAAGAAGCAGGTGAAAATGTCTAAGAAACATGTCCAACATGTTGATACAACTGATAAAGAAGGATCAACAGAAGGCACAGATGAAGAGTTTGAGACCCATCAGACATTCCGCAAATCTACTCAGAGGCAGGGGTCAGCCCACAAATTCAAAGAGCAGTCTGTCAATGACTCTGACCAGCCGCAGTTCAAAGATGTGGTTAGAATGCTTCGAGACCTGCAGGCCCGCGACAAGGGCAAGAAAGTCTTCACCAGCGAAGACTTCTATGATGGTTTGGATGGGGATGACAATCTTGAGAATCTCCCCAGAAAGTTTATCAAATTCGATGGTTCTAGCGATCCCAAAGCTCATCTCGCCATGTTCTTCGCTGAATGCTCCAGATTCAAGCGAGACAACCGGGCACTTTTTCTATGTTTCCCTCGCAGTTTGGAGGGAACCGCAGCTAAATGGTACTCGGAGCATGTAAATCCAATTGAATTGAAAGAACTTGATAAAGTGGTGAACATGTTCATCGAGCGATTCCTCTTCAATGCTGAGGCACTTCCCACCCTCAGTCATCTCTGTGGCCTCAAACAGAGAGAAAACGAAAAGGCAAGAGATTTCATTCACCGCTGGAGGTCAGCTTGCAACAAAATGAGAGACCCCATATCAAAGGGGCATGCTCTATCCTTAATTCTAAGTAACTTCTCATAGCCTCTGAGAGGCCTCATCCCTACTGCACCATCAAGGACATTCATTGAATTGACAGAGCGAGCCGAATGACTCGAGTTGAGCATGGAAAATGGTTTCTACGAAGGCTTCACTTTCACCAAGAACAACGGCCAGAATGAGCAGAAGAAGAAGACTCACTTCACTCATTCTGTCAGAAATAATAATTGGAACCACTGTAAGGGGCAGAACAAAGATTTTTGTTATGGGGCAGGAAGTTCCAACAAGAACGATCAGAAAGGCAAGTCAGTGCCTCAATACAATAAGCCACTTCAATTAGAACAGGGACCGAAGCCCCGAGAAAAAGTAAAGCATGAAGGGTGAAGTTATGACAGGAAATTCACTCCACTAGACCAATCCCTCGAGACTGTGCTCGAGTATATGTTGACCAAGGAGATGGTCAAACTGCCTAGGCTGGCCGATCCCCCTGTTCCCATGGGAAAATTCAAAGATCAGTTCTGTAAATTTCACAGAACAGTGGGACATAATACTGAGAACTGCTTCATTCTCAAGAATATTGTTCAGGATCTCATCGATAAGAATCTTATGGTAGAGGGTGTCGAAGATGAAAATATGGATATTCTGAAGAAACCCTTTCCCCATCATTCTACAACGGTCATTTCTGAACAGCCTTTTCAGCCACAGGAGCATATCAGGCCATGCTCTAAAAAGGATATACAAGTCCAACATCAGGTCCTTGTGCTGCAGCAGGCTCAGTCCAAAGCTCAGAAGATGGACCTCATTGCAGCCTTTGGAAAAATGAAAGTATCTGACAAATCTGCTGGGGGAACTCCTGAGGTGGCTAAAAGAATGCCATGGCTCCCCAAACACTTTATTAAGCCCGCCCTAGAGAAAAATGAGACATCCACACCAAAGTCGATAACTGCATTATCCAATGTCTCAATTTTGGACTTAGCTCAAGCCTCCACCAAACACCAGCAGGTGTTGAATGATCTGTTGCGGAAAATCAAAGTGAAACCGAGCATAACTCCTGAAGACATGGCCCAGATAGTCAATCAGGCCATGACAAATGCTCCAATCACTTTCTCAGATGAAGATCTTTCCAAGCCGCATGTGTTTCACAACAACGCTTTGTATGTTGTGATTCGAACCAGAGGAATGACTGTTCCTCATGTGCTGATAGATGGAGGCAGCAACCTCAATATATGCCCAGAAATGACAGTCAGAGCTTTGGGCATCAAAGAAGAGGAATATATCCCGGATCCGATCACTATCTACGGGTTTGATAATCATGGCCAGACAGCTAAAGGGAAAATTTTCTTGGAAATTTTCATTGACTACTCGGTCCACTCTGTCCTCTTTCATGTGGTCAATGTACCCCCAACGTATAATCTGTTGTTGGGACGACCGTGGATTCACAACACGAATGCAGTGCCGTCTACTCTGCATCAGTGTGTCAAGTGGTCAAAAGGTGGAATGATCACAACAGTCTTAGGCGAGGATCCGGAGAAGAGGCTTGCACAACCCATGGTTCCTAGGCCCACTTTCACTACTGATATCCCTAGCATTAGGGGCATTGATGAGGTCAGCTTTGAAGAAAATTCGAGAATACTGCAGACGGCTGAACAACCAGCACATACAGTGGCCATGACTCGATGGAGAGGCCCACAGTTTTTCAAGATTGGAGGACGAATTGACTATAGTACATTCAAAGATCATCCACTGTTCTCCCAATTTATGAAGGCCAAAAAGGGATTTGATCTGTTAGTAAAGCATGGTTATCAGCCTTTTCAAGGCCAGGGAAAAAATGGGAATGGTCGTCTCGAGCCAGTAATTCCTCAGCACTATCCTCAGAGGGCCGGATTGGGCTTCAGTGGCAGAAGATCTCAGAAGGGCACTATCTTTATCAAAGGAACCCACTAAGGGCATCTGCTTGTCTTTCATTTCTATTCTTTTGTTTTCACATTTAGGATGATATCCCGTTTCATTTCAATCATTGTCCTCAATTCAATCTTTCAATAAAATTGCAAATTTTCTTTGTCTATCTGGATGCCATTTGACTCTTTACTTCTTGTTATCAAATCTTTGAAAAATTGCCATTATTTTGCTCTTTTATCTTTCAAATTATTTTCTTAACAAAAGTAATTTGTTTTATGATAGGCGATTTTCCTGAATCGATTTATTCTCCAATTTTCAGAATGTCTTCCCGATCTATCAAGAAGCTCGTTCTTAATCCAGAGGCCTTTTCAAAGCCAACAATGATTCATCAGGTTAAAATCAGAATAGAATGTAGTCAGATTACAAAGCAGTCAGAAGAACCTGCAGAATTTGATTCAGCTCTTCAAGAATTACCAGAATTTGCAGCAATTCAGAAACAAGATGAGCCATCATCCTTAGTTCAGGATCCGATTGAAGATATCAATATTGGATCAGAAGACGATCCTAAAATTCTCAAGATTGGCAGCAGTTTGAGCTCGGAAGAGAAAGAAAGGCTCACCCGTTTTCTCAAGCAACATGAAGAAGTGTTCGCGTGGACGTATGAGGGCATGCGAGGTCTAGCTACCAAATTGGTTGAGCATCGTCTCATCCTAAAACCAAATAACAAGCCGGTTAAGCAGAAACTGAGAAAGATGGATCCTCGAGTGGAACAAAAAGTTAAGGAAGGTCTAGAAGACCTACTAAAAGCAGGGTTCATTCAAACCATTGACTATCTAGATTGGCTAGCAAATATTGTTGCTGTTCCCAAGAAAAATGATAAGGTTCGAATTTGCATCGACTTCAGAGATCTCAATAAAGCGACTCCTAAGGATGATTATCCACTTCCTAATATTGATCTTTTGATTGATAGCACAGCAGGTCACGCTATGTTCTCTTTTATGGATGGATATTTCGGATATAATCAGATCAAGTTGGCCGCTCGTGATCAGTCCAAGACATCTTTCACTACTCCTTGGGGCACTTTTTGTTATACAGTCATGCCATTTGGGCTTAAGAATGCTGGAGCCACTTATCAGCGTGCTATGGCCGTCATTTTCCATGATCAGATGCACAAAATCATGGATGCCTATGTCAATGATATTCTGTTGAGAAATTCGGTTTTGATGTCACATAATATGATACACTGTCTCATTTGATTTTATATGATATGATAATATGTTTTCTTGAAATAATGTTATATTATGACTGAATATGTTTTGCCATAAATCTAACGAGTATTTGATGTAAGGATATCTCACCCAATAAGGATGGAGACTTCCTGTTCAAGTACAACTATGGTGCAATCATACTCCTTGAAGAAAAAGCTTGATGAGCCATGCTTTCCTAAAAGTTCAAATGAAGAAATCGGCTACCTCAAGATGAAGACTTTTTTTTCTTCTGTAGAGTCATATGTAACAGAACCTTCAGGAACTTGCATATTGCATATTACATACTCATTCATAAACACTATATCATAAAAGTATACGATAGTTTCAAAAAGCTTCTTTTTTTAAAACCAATAAGTGTACCTTCTTACAACCTTTTATGAAAAAGATATTTTGTCATATAATAATTGTACCTTCTTACAACCTGTTATGAAAAAGACATTTTGTCATTGTACCTTACAAGACAACATGAAAAAGGAATGTAGGAAGAAGACAAAAACATAAAATCGGCTACATAAGAAAAACAAATAAAACATGTTTTTGAAAAGACTTTAGTTATCTTCTTTAATGAAATGTTTTTATATAGGAAGAAGACAAAAACATAAAATCGGCTACATAAGAAAAACAAATAAAATATGTTTTTGAAAAGACTTTAGTTATCTTCTTTAATGAAATGTTTTTATAGGAAGAAGACAAAAACATAAAATCGGCTACATAAGAAAAAACAAATAAAATATGTTTTTGAAAAGACTTTAGTTATCTTCTTTAATGAAATGTTTTTATATAGGAAGAAGACAAAAACATAAAATCGACTACATAAGAAAAATAAATTAAAAATTTTTAAGGACTCTAGTTACCTTTTCTCATAACCATAGAATGTCGACTTACTTGAAGTCATCATTCTCTCTACAAAGCATTAAATGCCTTCTGTAACAAATCCTTTCTAAATATCCTTCCCAAAGAATGTCGACCTTCTTTTTGGTCCTCATTCTCTCTGGAGACTTTGAAATACACTACATAAAGAATACACTTGACATGACTATGTACAAATAAATATCTCAAAGCACTCATAGTACTTACACTCATTTAAAGTAAAGAAGTACTAATGTACCTCAAATCATTAATTAGAATAAAGACAAAACTACAACCCAACGTTCAAATGTACTATTGTAAGAAATAGACTTTTTTACATAAAATATGTATTACCTAAAACACTACAACGACTAGTGTACCCTCTATTTTACTCTTCTGAAAAAAGGCATTCTCGATCTTCTCTAAAAGATATTTTTGAAAAGACATAACATTTCATATTTCAAAAAGTTACAATTCCAAAATGTAACGACTACTTTTTATAAGCTATATAAACACACACACATAAACTATTCAAATAAGAGGAATGGAATAGACGTGTGAGCTTACAAAGAGAAAAAGTTCTATTCGTGATTTGAAAAGAGAGCCTTGAAAAAGAAAGAGAAAAAGAAAAAGGAAGAAAAGAGAAAAAGTCAAGTCCAGCTCTTTGACAAAGAGTATCCTCTGAGTGACAAATAGAACATTCTTAGAATCCTTCATTCGTGCATTCATATTATTCTGAAGGTTCTATAGGAAGTATTGTAACTCTGATTATTCACTGTATTCCTTCTTTGTTTAAAGAAGTAGACCTCTGTGAAAGAGGGTGTTGCCCTTCTCTGTTGAGAGAAGAAGACCTCTTGGGAAGAGGGTGTGCCCCTTCTCTGTTGAGAGAAGAAGACCTCTTGGGAAGAGGGTGTTGTACTATTTATCTGGTAACTCGGATGTTATAGTGGAATCTCAAGTGGTTTGCTTGGGGACTGGATGTAGGTCTGGATATTGACCGAACCAGTATAACTTCTGTGTTTTATGTGTTGTGCCTTATTGCTTAATTATTTTATTTTATCGATCATTATCATATTTCACTATTCACCCTCCCCTCTAGTGAAATTTCATTTGGTATCAGAGCAGGTTTGCTGGTTTCGATGTAACAAGTCTTCCAGCACAAATGGCATCTACCTCTTATGCTCGTGATATTGAAGGTCAACACGCATCTCGTCCCCCCTTCTTCAATGGCTCCAACTATGGATATTGGAAGTGCAGAATGGCTATCTTTCTCAAATCCATAGACTTTGCTGTATAGAAAATTGTTGAGCATCCATACACATCTCCATCCGCAGACTATAACTTATGGTCTGATGAAGAAAAGAAAATGGCAAACCTAAATGCAAAGGCTATGAATGCCTTATATTGTGCCATTGATCAAAATGAATTCAACAGAATATCTATATGTGAATCTGCATATGACATTTGGCATTCTTTGGAGGTTATTCATGAAGGAACCAACAAAGTTAAAGAAGCCAAAATATCATCTCTTGTTAGAAAATATGAGTTGTTCAAAATGAACAAAGATGAACCCATCACAGAGATGTTTACCAGATTCACCAACATCACCAATGATCTGAAATCTCTGGGTGTAACATATTCCCAGACTGAAAAGGTGAAGAAAATCTTGAGATCTCTCACAACTGATTGGGAGAAAAAGACCACTGCTATTGAAGAAGCTCAAGATTTATCTAAGCTTACATTGGACGACTTAATAGGCAATCTTATGGCCTATGAAGTCCACATGAAAGAAAGAAAGGAAGAAGAGCAACCAGTAAAGAAAACTCTAGCTTTCCCAGCCCTATCTGAGAATGAAGACTCAGATAAAGAATAAAAAATTGCGCTACTTACCAGAAAATTCCAGCGCTTCATGAGAAGGAACCGGCTTCCAAACAGGCACAAGGAAAGAAAAGATCTTAAAGAAGATCCCATGTGCTTTCAGTGTAATAAGCCAGGCCACTTAAAACGTGACTGTCCCCTTCTCAAAAGAAAGTCCAAGACTAAGGAACCAAAGAAGAGGTTCTTCAAGAAAAAGGCTCTGCATGCTCAATGGGATGATTCAGAACCATCCACTAGTGAAGAGTCAAGTGATGATGAAGCCGAAACTGCAAATATGTGCTTCATGGCAAACGAAAGTTCGGTAAGTGAAATCTCTGATTTTTCCTTTGAAGAACTTCTAGATGCTTTTCAAGAACTATTTGAAGAATCTAGAAAATTGAGTTTCAAAAATAAAGCTTTAAAATCTGAAAATTTAGAGCTTTCTCAAGAGAATGAAAAACTCAGCAGTGAAAATTCTGAGTTGAAAAAGAAAAATCTTTTGCTTATATCTGAAACTTCTTCTACCAGCTCCAAAACTAAAGATATGCAAGTAGAAATTTCAGAGCTAAAAAGTAAAACTGAGAACCTCATAAAAACGGTTTTCAAGTTTACTAAAGGTAAAGAGAACTTGGATAAACTCTTATCCTCTCAGAAGGTCTCCTTTTACAAGAATGGGATTGACTATTCTCATTTCAAAAAACCTTCTTGTATAAATCAAAAGACCACGTTTGTGAAAAGTTCATCCGAACCAAATAAGGAGTATTATATTGATAATCTTTTTAACTCCTCTAAAGAGATAGACAAACCCAAATCCAAATGGATATGGGTTCCAAAGTCTAACAAAAAAGGACCCGATTGGGTACCAAAAAGAAGATTTACTTAATGTTTTGCAGGCTCCAAAGAAGAAGAACAGATGGATACTAGATAGTGGATGTTCAAAGCACATGACAGGACATCCAGACCTTTTTGCTGTTCTTCATCACAAAGAAGGAGGAACCGTCACCTTTGGAGATAACAACAAAGGTTTGATAATTGGTATTGGAAATATTGGTAACATAGACAAACCTCTTATCAAAGACGTTCTCCTTGTTAAAGGCTTAAAACATAACCTACTAAGTATCAGTCAAATGTGTGACACATGTTATAATGTTAGCTTTAATCATGATGCATGCCTCATAGCTGACACAAATGAAAACATCATCTTAAAAGGTATAAGAAAGAATAATATATATGAACTATACCTAGAAAACATCACAGAACATTGTCTCATAGCTAATAATGACACTCAACATCTATGGCACATGAGAATGGGCCATGTCAATTCAAAATACATGTCCAAACTAGCTAAAAATAAATTAGTACGTGGGTTACCCAACATATCTTTTAAAAAAGATTATTTTTGTGATGCATGTCAATTAGGAAAATTGTCAAAATCTTCTTTCAAATAAAAAAATGTCATCTCAAGTAAAAGACCTTTAGAGCTTCTCCACCTGGACCTTTTTGGTTCTTCTAGGGTAGCTAGCCTTAATCATAATAGATATGCTTTTGTCATTGTAGATGATTACTCAAGATTTACTTGGGTAATATTTTTGAAAAACAAAAGTGACACGTTTTGTCAGTTTGAAATCTTATGTAAAAAATTACAAAACGAAAAATCATGTTCTATTGTTAAAATCCGTAGTGACCATAGAGGAGAATTTGAAAATGAACTCTTTGAAAATTTTTGTAACTTGCATGGTATTTCTCATAACTTTGCCTTCCCTAGAGCTGCACCTCAAAATTGTGTAGTAGAAAGAAAGAATAGAACCCTTCAGGAATCTGCCAGGACTATGCTCCAACACAATAATCTTGCAAAATCTTTTTGGGCAGAAGCTGTTAATACTGCATGCTACATAACAAATAGATTTCTCATTAGACCCCTATTAAATAAAACTCCCTATGAACTATTCTATGACAGAACTCCAAGAATAGACTACTTCAAAGTCTTTGGATGTAAATGCTTTATCCTAAACACAAAAGATAGCCTGGATAAGTTTGATGCTAAATCTGTTGAAGGCATATTCTTAGGATATTCAAGTCATAGTAAAGCATACAGAGTTTTCAATAAGTGTCATAATACTATTGAAGAATCTATGCATGTTAGTTTTTGTGAATCTATTGATCAATCTGTTCATATACAAACTAATGATGATGATGTTGAAAGTACAGATTTATTTTTAGATAACACAGCTAAGTCTAATGAAGATGATCACCAAAGAACCGTTGTTGATATCAAAGATCATCCTCAAAAGCAGATTTTAGGAGAACTAACAAAGGGGGTTCAAACTAGAGCTCAGCTAGAACGGATTGTAAACATGGCATTCATTTCTCAACTTGAACCAAAGAAGATTGATGAAGCCATCATTGATGAGTTCTGGATGCTAGCCATGACTGAAGAACTGAATCAATTCCAAAGAAATGACGTTTGGGATCTTGTACCGAGACCAAAGGATTATCCAATCATTGGGACAAGATGGATCTTCAGAAACAAGCTAGATGAAATAGGTAATGTTATAAGAAACAAGGCCAGACTAGTAGCTCAAGGATACAACCAGGAGGAAGGTATTGACTTTGATGAAACATTTGCTCCTGTTGCTAGACTTGAATCTATTAGAATGCTCTTAGCATATGCAAGCTATATGGATTTCAAATTATTTCAAATGGATGTTAAAAGTGCTTTCTTAAATGGTTTTATAAATGAAGAAGTCTATGTAAAACAACTTCCAGGATTTGAAAATGAACAATATCCAGATCATGTTTTTAAACTCAAACGTGCTTTGTATGGTTTAAAACAAGCACCTCGTGCTTGGTACGAAAGACTTAAAACCTTTTTATTGAAAACTGGTTTTTCTGTTGGCAAAGCAGATTCTACACTATTTGTCAAAGTAGTGAATAATCATACCCTAATTGTTCAAATCTATGTCGACGACATCATCTTTGGATCTTCTAACAGCACTCTCTGTGAAGATTTTTCTAAGTCCATGCAGAAGGAATTCGAAATGAGTATGATGGGAGAACTCACCTACTTTCTTGGACTGCATATTAAGCAAACCAAGGATAGAGTTTTCATCAATCAATCTAAGTATGCTCGTGAACTTCTGAAGAGGTTCAACATGAACTCAACTGCTTCAAAAACTACTCATATGAGCACTACTACTGTGTTGGACAAAGATGAAGATGATAAGACTGTTGATACAAAGGTATACCGAGGTATGATAGGATCACTTCTTTATTTAACTGCTAGCCGTCCAGATATAATGTTTAGTGTTTGCTTGTGTGCTAGATTTCAGTCAAATCCAAAAGAATCACATCTTAAAGATGTAAAAAGAATAATGAGATATTTAAAAGACAGTTGATTTTGGATTATTCTATTCAAAATCCTCTACATTTGATCTAATCTCATACAGTGATGCTGACTTTGCTGGAAGTAAATCTGACAGAAAAAGCACAAGTGGAACATGTCACATGCTAGGGCACTCACTAGTATCATGGTTCAGTAAGAAACAAAATTGTGTATCATTATCAACTACTGAAGCCGAATACATTGCTGCTAGCCTAGCTTGTACTCAAGTCATCTGGATGAAACAAACTTTAAAAGATTTTGGTTTAAATTTTGAAAATACAACTATTTTCTGTGATAATACGAGTGCTATAAACCTATCTAAGAATCCTATTTTACACTCACGAACTAAGCACATTCAAATAAGACACCACTTCTTAAGAGAACAAGTCTTAAACAACATAATTAAACTAGAATTCATACCCACTAATCAACAGTTAGCAGACATATTCACTAAACCATTAAAACATGAAGACTTCACACGAATTAGAAGAGAACTAGGAATATGCAAACTAAGTGACTTATAAATTAATCACACATTATTATACTTCTTATTAGTCTTGTTTCAATCTTATTTTAAATTTCTTTCCTTCTTATCGATTTTAGTTAGTCAAACTAAGTTTCCATATTCACGTATTCTTATAAGACTCATTCTTTATGTCATTTAACTTGTCATCTTTCAAGTACACATTCATTATAACTCCTTGTCCTATCTCCTTTCTCTCATATCCATAAGAACTAATTATATTAACAGCCATCATAACAATGTTCACATCACTCTACAACTTTATTATTTTTGTCCTTTTATAAAAACTTTTCTTACGATAAATGGTCCTACTTAGTTTATGAGAACTTATTACTCTTCATTAGTTAAAATCAAATGACTATTTAGTTCTTTTAAGGGATCTAGTTGCTATATTCTCACGTAAATTATTTTTTACTATATCATATGTTATATCATAGCCCTACAAACTCTCTATTATCATCTCTTTCATATACATATTAAGCCTCCATTCTTGTCAACTCTTGTTTTAAACTAACCTTGTCGAGTTTCTTTAAGAATATAAATAATAATTCATATCAATCATAACCTCATGTCTTTCATCAACCTTTTCTATTACTTCTTTATCCTTCACAAAAATCCATATATGTCATCTCACCTCTCTCTATGACAACTCACATTTATTACTCTTCATTCATAAATATTTCTTTGTCTCCTCATTTCATCTCTCGAATACGTTTTTTTTATACATTTTTTTAATCCGACTCCTACATGTCTATTCTTATTTCAATTCTTATATATTTTTTTAACTCTTGCTCCTTTTTGTCTCATCATCTCTCTCACCACTAGTCTAAGTCCAAATATGTCCTTCTCATATCCACGTATACTCTTAAAAAAAAAATTACAAATATTAATCATAATTTTTTTTTAAAATGTCATATCACATGATCACCCTATGACCCTTCTTTCCATCCGTGACCTTGTCTCTCTCTTATTATATATCTCTCTAAAATCGAGAACCTTTATGTATTCTATCTTTACTTTATGTCATATCTCAATCAAGTAAATGTTGTCCTTTATTTTCTTTCTCTCCTCTCTAGATATCCACATCATTTTTTTATATCTTTAACTCTCCATTCACGAATTTAGAATCCCTTCACATAGAATAACAAGTTGTTTGTCTTGTTAGGCCATTATTCTCAAAGATCAATCATTTTGTTATTCAACATGACACCCCATACTCTATTAATGGGTTCTCTCACTAGTCGATAAACTCACCCATAGTAAAATCTATATATTTCAATAACTATGTCCTCCTCAATCTAATATAATACACTATCCTCAAACATTGATTTGATTTGTCATTCACAAGTCTATTAACTTACTCCTCACGGATTTCCTTATTTGACTAAAATCTAAAAATTACTCACTTCCAATGTCATTCATTTCATATCAACAATTATTTTCTTCCTTCTATTTAATCAATTGGTTCATCTCTTACCATTCCATTCGATCTTTTCTATCCTTATACAAATTTTCTCTCGGTTCTAGCTCCTTTCTCTCCTAGTGTTTTATTTTCAAGACACTCGAAAATGGCTTCCTCTTCTACCAATGTGATCACCTCCACCGATCTAAGGTATCCTGATTTGTTTCACACCTACACCTCACTCTGCTCTCGCCCCATTCATGAAGGAAAATTGATCAACTTTGACGACTTCATGTTCTTCGACTTAGACACCTATCTCCCTGAACTCAAACCTCTCATAGGATCTTCATCCCCAGCCGCCTATTATCCTGAACTAGTTCGACTGTTTTATACCAACTTCTCTTCTGATCATGAACAAACCTCAATCACCAGCAAAGTCCGAGGACAGCTGATGATTTTCAATGCTTCCGACCTAGGTAGAATTCTAAATCTACCTTCCACCGGTACCGACCTTAACGCCATAGTACCAATCGACCGATCGGTACTTCGAAAAATACTTCTCTGCACCAACTGCTACCAACTTCCGTGGCACATGAGGAATCTCCAACCTCAATCTCAGCTACTTGCCCAGATTCTTCTCCACAACCTTTATCCCAAGCATCCCCGCCAGGGATTAGTTCCTCGAAAAATCTCTCTTCTTATCTACGCAATCCTTTCTTCTCTTCCGATAAATTGGTCATCCATTATTTTCGACCTCTTTATTCGTTATCAGAAATTTGAGCCTCTTCTTTTTGGGTATTTATCACTCCCATTTTCAACTACTTCCAAGTACCACTTCACAACGAAGTCATCCTCCGACCCTCTCACGTCCTCGATGCTACCACCTTCAATCTAAGGTCCCTGCACATGCCTGGCTCTGATGAAGCAAATCCAATATCCTCCTTCAATTACTTTTCTGCTATGATGGATATCGAGCAAACTCAAGATCGAATCCTTCGTAATCAAGCCCTGTTGCAGCAGACTCGCAAGCGGAATCGTGCCAACCGAACACCTTCTCCACCTTCGAGATAGACGCATTTTTATATTTAGTCTGTAATAAATTTTAAATTACTTTTTGGTCTGTAATAAATTTTTTTTACTTTGATCCCTCCTTTTTGTCCATGACAAAGGGGGAGAAAACCTGTCTCCATTATTGGAGAAACATTCTCTCTTTAAACATTATTTCACTTTTTTATCATATTATTATGTCTATGCATAATGTCTTTTTGACAGGGGGAGCATATTTTGTCATCATCAAAAAGGGGGAGAATGTTGAGAAATTCGGTTTTGATGTCACATAATATGATACACTGTCTTATTTGATTTTATATGATATGATAATATGTTCTCTTGAAATAATGTTATATTATGACTGAATATGTTTTGCCATAAATCTAACGAGTATTTGATGTAAGGATATCTCACCCAATAAGGATGGAGACTTCCTGTTCAAGTACAACTATGGTGCAATCATACTCCTTGAAGAAAAAGCTTGATGAGCCATGCTTTCCTAAAAGTTCAAATGAAGAAATCGGCTACCTCAAGATGAAGACTTTTTTTTCTTCTGTAGAGTCATATGTAACAGAACCTTCAGGAACTTGCATATTGCATATTACATATTACATATTCATAAACACTATATCATAAAAGTATACGATAGTTTCAAAAAGCTTCTTTTTTGAAAACCAATAAGTGTACCTTCTTACAACCTTTTATGAAAAAGATATTTTGTCATATAATAATTGTACCTTCTTACAACCTGTTATGAAAAAGACATTTTGTCATTGTACCTTACAAGACAACATGAAAAAGGAATGTAGGAAGAAGACAAAAACATAAAATCGGCTACATAAGAAAAACAAATAAAATATGTTTTTGAAAAGACTTTAGTTATCTTCTTTAATGAAATGTTTTTATATAGGAAGAAGACAAAAACATAAAATCGGCTACATAAGAAAAACAAATAAAATATGTTTTTGAAAAGACTTTAGTTATCTTCTTTAATGAAATGTTTTTATAGGAAGAAGACAAAAACATAAAATCAGCTACATAAGAAAAACAAATAAAATATGTTTTTGAAAAGACTTTAGTTATCTTCTTTAATGAAATATTTTTATATAGGAAGAAGACAAAAACATAAAATCGACTACATAAGAAAAATAAATTAAAAATTTTTAAGAACTCTAGTTACCTTTTCTCATAACCATAGAATGTCGACTTACTTGAAGTCATCATTCTCTCTACAAAGCATTAAATGCCTTCTGTAACAAATCCTTTCTAAATATCCTTCCCAAAGAATGTCGACCTTCTTTTTGGTCCTCATTCTCTCTGGAGACTTTGAAATACACTACATAAAGAATACACTTGACATGACTATGTACAAATAAATATCTCAAAGCACTCATAGTACTTACACTCATTTAAAGTAAAGAAGTACTAATGTACCTCAAATCATTAATTAGAATAAAGACAAAACTACAACCCAACGTTCAAATGTACTATTGTAAGAAATAGACTTTTTTACATAAAATATGTATTACCTAAAACACTACAACGACTAGTGTACCCTCTATTTTACTCTTCTGGAAAAAGGCATTCTCGATCTTCTCTAAAAGATATTTTTGAAAAGACATAACATTTCATATTTCAAAAAGTTACAATTCCAAAATGTAACGACTACTTTTTATAAGCTATATAAACACACACACATAAACTATTCAAATAAGAGGAATGGAATAGACGTGTGAGCTTACAAAGAGAAAAAGTTCTATTCGTGATTTGAAAAGAGAGCCTTGAAAAAGAAAGAGAAAAAGAAAAAGGAAGAAAAGAGAAAAAGTCAAGTCCAGCTCTTTGACAAAGAGTATCCTCTGAGTGACAAATAGAACATTCTTAGAATCCTTCATTCGTGCATTCGTATTATTCTGAAGGTTCTATAAGAAGTATTGTAACTCTGATTATTCACTGTATTCCTTCTTTGTTTAAAGAAGTAGACCTCTGTGAAAGAGGGTGTTGCCCTTCTCTGTTGAGAGAAGAAGACCTCTTGGGAAGAGGGTGTGCCCCTTCTCTGTTGAGAGAAGAAGACCTCTTGGGAAGAGGGTGTTGTACTATTTATCCGGTAACTCGGATGTTATAGTGGAATCTCAAGTGGTTTGCTTGGGGACTGGATGTAAGTCTGGATATTGACCGAACCAGTATAACTTCTGTGTTTTATGTGTTGTGCCTTATTGCTTAATTATTTTATTTTATCGATCATTATCATATTTCACTATTCAGCCCCCCCCCCCCTCTAGTGGAATTTCATATTCTGGTAAAGTCCAAAGAAGAGGAAGATCACATTGAAGCTCTCAATCAAGTTTTCAAGCGGCTCATTCTTTACAAGCTAAGACTCAATCCACAAAAATGTGTTTTTGGAGTCGAATCTGGCAAATTGTTAGGCTTTCTAGTCAGCAAGAAGGGGATAGAAGTTGATCCTGCTAAGGCCAAAGCTATCATTGACATGTCTCCCCTGACTAATTTGAAAGAATTGCGTAGCCTTCAGGGACGCATGCAATCAATTCGGCGATTCATATCCAATTTGGCCATGAGATGTGAGCCTTTCAATCATTTGCTCAGGAAAGGGGTGAAATTCGAATGGGGACCAGAGTGTCAGCAATCGTTCGAACGCATCAAGAAATATTTGCTCAATCCTTCTGTTTTAAAGCCGTCAGAATTGGAGAAACCCCTACTACTATACATTTCAGTTAATCAAGTTGCTTGTGGCGGATTCTTGGCGCAATACGAAGAAGGCAGTCTGATAGAGCATGCCATTTACTATGTGAGCAAAACCTTCATTGATTATGAGAAGAAATACTCTCAGATAGAGAAGACATGTCTAGCTCTGGTTTGGATGTGTCAGAAATTGAGACACTATCTGTTGGCATCTGAAGTCAAGATCCTATCCAAATTAAATTCTCTCAAGTACATTCTAGAGCAACCCTTCCTCAGTGGACGGATTGCCAAATGGCAGGTTCTATTGATGCAATACGATTTGGAATATGTCTCTCAGCAATCTATCAAGGGCCAAGCAATTGCAGATCAATTAGCAAATTTTCCTCTAGCAGAGGATGTTAAAGTCGAGGATGATTTCCCCGATGAGCGGATCTACAATATTCAACAATCCCCAATTTGGAATTTATTCTTTGACGGTTCCAAGAATATGGCAGGCATAGAAATCGGGATTCTGTTGATCACACCTGAGAAGGAGATGATCCCCTTTTCTCTCAAATTAGATTTTCAGTGCACTCATAATATGGCCGAGTATGAAGCTTTGATACAAGGTCTGAAAATTCTACAAGACTTCAATGTCAAAAGAGTGCATGCTTATGGCGACTCTTTGCTCGTCGTCAATCAAGTCTTAGCTGAATGGCAAGTGAAGGATCAGAAGTTACTTCCTTATCAGAAGATCGTCTCAGCTCTTGTTAGCAATTTCGAAGAATTCCAACTTTTTCATGTCAAGAGAGACTTCAATCAAATTGCAGATAGTTTAGCCAATCTAGGATCCATCATGTCTTTCAAGAACGAAGAATCTTGTCGCTCCTTTAAAATTGGCAGACTTGATCAACTTGCTTTCGTCCCAGTAGAGCAGATAAACCAGGCTGAGCAAAAAAAGAAGCCCTGGTATCATGACATCAAGAATTTCATTGAAACTGGCGAATTTCCTCCAGAACTCTCAAAGAAAGAGCGACGAGCAATTCAGCGCATGTCTGCTCGATATTTTATTCTTGCTGACGTCCTTTATCGTCGTGGATTCAGCTCTGAATATTCCAGATGTTTGGACGAAGAAGAAACTAAAGAAGTTGTGCAAGAAGCACATGAAGGTATCTGCGGTGGTCATGTTGGCTACCAAACTCTTGTCAAACAAATCATCCGAGCAGGCTATTACTGAAGAACTATGCAACAAGATTGTTATCGTTTTGTGAAGAAGTGCGTTCAATGCCAGATGCATGCACCTTCCATTCATGCGCCAACGACATATTTGCAATCTGTCGTCTCGCCATGGCCATTTTCTATGTGGGCTTTTGATGTTGTTGGCCCTATTACTCCTTCTGCTTCAAATGGCCATAAATATTTTCTTGCTGCAACAAAATATTTTACTAAATGGGTAGAAGCAGTCACTCTACGCACAGTAGAAGGTCGACATGTGGTCTCATTCATCAATAAGAATATCCTATGTCGTTTCGGCATACCACATGATATTGTGTCAGATAATGGCAGTCATTTCAAGAATGAGAGAATGAAGACTTTCTGTTTGAAGTTCAAAATTCATCATCATTTCTCCGCTCCTTATTATCCTCAAGGAAATGGCCAAGCAGAGGCCACCAACAAGATTTTGATTCGAATCCTGGAGCGAACTTTGGAAACAGGCCGTGACTGGCATGAGAAGATTCATGATGCATTGTGGGCGTATCGAACCACCATTCGAACTCCAACTAATGCTACTCCGTCAGAACTTGTCTACGGAACCGAAGTAGTATTGCCTCTACATGTTCAGAAACCTGCTCTGAAATTTGCATCACTTCTCGAATTACCTCTTGATCAGTATCAGCAACAACGGCTAGTACAACTTGATTTGCTAGATGAAAGAAGAGTCAGAGCAGCAGAGTACGCTCAATCATATCGTCAGAGGATAGCCAGACAATATGCAAAATCAGTCATTGAAAGAAAATTTTGAGTCAATGATCTAGTGCTTAGATCAACGGCCTATCTCAAGCACCGTCTGGGTGACAAATGGTCGCCGAATTGGGAAGGTCCCTATGTTGTCAAAGAGGCATTACATCATAACTCATATCGGGTCATCAATGTCGACGGAGTGGAATTATCAGGCCCCATCAATGCTCAACATTTGAAAATTTTCTATACTTAAATTCTCTATTCCATCCTTTGTAATTCCTCAATATAATTTCTTCAATAATGGTCAAATTCTTCTTTCCCAGTTACACTGGGGCATTATTTTGAAAATTGTTTTCAAAACATCTTGTATGCAGACAGGATCAAACAAATCTCTCATTTTGCATGCATGTGCATCATTTCATATTCATTTGCATGCATTCGTATTCATCTGCATCAATTTGCATTTGCATCGAGTTTCCCCTTCAGGTTAAGGGATAAATCCTGAGACCCCGACAGTTGTCCAAGTCGTCGTGAGGGTGAAGACTGAAAATCTTCTATCAAAATCAATTAGTAAATTCTCAAAAATCCAGTGTTTGTGCTGGTAAGATTTTCAAAATCCAGGGTTCGTGCTGGTAAATTCTTCTAAATCCAGTGTTCGTGCTGGTAAATTTTCAAAATTCAGTGTTCGTGCTGGTAAAATTTTTTTTTAAATCCAGTGTTCGTGCTGGTAAATTCTTCAAAATCCAGTGTTCGTGCTGGTAATTCTTCCAAAAAAGTATTCGTACTGATCTATTTTCAAAATCCAGTACTTATACTGGTTCATTTTCAAAATCCGGTATTCACACTGGTACATCTTTCAAAATCCAATTTTTATTGGTCAAACTTTCTAAATCTGGTTTTACTGGTTAATGTTTTCAAACCTAATCCATGTTGATCTAGTCTTCTTGCGGGATTCGAGTTCCGACTCGAATTTTCTTTCCTCTGGGATTCGAGTTTCAACTCGAATTTCTTTCCCTTCTGAATTGGTCTAGAAGATTAGAGTTCCGACTCGAATCTTCTTTCAAATCCAATTCAAATGTCCTAGAATTGGTCTAGAAGATTAGAGTTCTGACTCAAATCTTCTTCCAAATCCAATTTCAAATATCAAATTTCAAATTTCAAATTTCAAATTTCAAAGTTCCAAATTCTAATTTCGGCCCTCGGGCCACCCAATTTCCAAATTTCCAATTTTGACCTTCGGGTCAATCAATTTCCAAATTTCCAATTTTAACCTTCAGGTCAATCAATTTCCAAATTTTTAATTTTGACCCTCGGGTCAATCAATTTCCCAATTTCCAATTTCCAATTTCCAAGTTTCAAATTCCAAATTTCCAATTTCGACCTTCGGGTCAATCAACTTCAATTTCGACTTTCGGGTCAATCAATTTCCAATTTCCAATTTCAAATACCAAATTTCCAATTTCCAATTTCCAATTTTGACATCCGGGTCACCCAATTCTCTATTTCAACCTTCGGGTCACTCGATTTCTAATTTTGACCTTCGGGTCATTCAAATCCTCAATTTTGACCTTCGGGTTATTCAATCGTTCAATCTCAACCTTTGATTTCCCATTTCGACCCCTTGTGTCATTCGACTCCCAATTTCGACCTTCGGGTCATGTAATTCTCAAATCTTGACCTTCGGGTCATCCAATTTGATCAATCAGGCCTCTGGACCGTCCACTCTATCAGATTCTCAATTCAAGCCTTCGGGTTACGATCTTACCAACATCAATCATTCTCCTGCCTTCGGTTTACAACTTTGTCAATATCTATCACTTTCCAAGCCTTCGGGTTACAATTTCATTAATGTCAATCATTTTTAAATCAACAAAATCCTGCTTTTGAGCTGGTTGGTCAACAAATCCTGCTTTCGAGCTTGTAATTCAACAAATCCTGCTTTCGAGCTGGTCGGTCAACAAATCCTGCTTTCGAGTTGGTCGGTCAACAAATCCTGCTTTCGAGCTGGTAGTTCAACAAATCCTGCTTTCGAGCTGGTAGTTCAACAAATCCTGCTTTCGAGCCGGTCGGTCAATAAATCCTGCTTTCGAGCTGGTCGGTCAAACCAAATCCTGCTTTCGAGCTGATAAATCAAAACAAATCCTGCTTTCGAGCTAGTCAGTCATCAAATCCTGCTTTCGAGCTGGTCGGTCAAACCAAATCCTGCTTTTGAGCTGGTAAAACAAAACAAATCCTGCTTTCGAGCTGGTAAATCAAAACAAAACCTAACTTTCAAGTTGATCTCTTACTAAAGTATTTTCAGGATTCAGTTTAGTCATGGATGTGTTGAGTTGTGCTTCAAATACTCACTTCCACAAAGGATTTCAAGAAAATTTTGCCAATTTGTCATTAAATATTTGTTGATTTCAAAATCTTTATTACACAAAAACATTACCTCAGAATACCTTCAGTATTACTTCCGAAAGGACAAAGCTTTCGCGAAAAAATATTTAAAATTCAAAATCTTTCTATTGGCCAACCAAAAGGATGAAGAATAAATCCTCGATATGGCCAGCAAAAGAAATTCAATGTTGTTGCAAAGCCATAAGTGATCGGTATTGATCGCAGTCAATGGCACATTTTTAAAGATCATTCTTGGAAAGCAGTCGAAATATCCTGGGTGATACAGAAAAATCCATTCAATCCCTATATCTCCTCAATCACCTAAAGCTGCAATTAAACATCTGCAAAAGGGATCTCTCAATTGTCGTCAAGATGAAGGTGAATTAGGCGAGTAGACCCCCGGGGCCAAAGAAGATTTGAATCATCTCCAAGATGACGGAGTTTGTGACGGATCCTTCCAGGGAAAGTTCAGAGCACCGTCAAGATGAAGGCGACTGCGATGAGCCTCCCGACAAACCCTAAAGGATATTTAATTTCCGCTATCATCAAGAGATTTTCAACCAATGAGCCAATAACCGTCAATATAATCCCTGAGAAAAAAAAGAAGGATCGGAGCATCTCTGAGATGAAGGAGTTTGTGACGTACCCTTCCAAAAAAAAAGAGAGAGAAAAGTCAGGACATCTCCAAAATGAAGGATGATGTAATCCCCAAAAACCCAAGAAAGCTCTAATTCTGCCAATAAAAAAAAAGAGTGGGCAGAAAGATCATCATGAGAAAAGAATCTCAGGATATCAGACTGTCGAATCTGTCAAGAATCCTCTTTAATTTGTGAAATTCTATTATCAATATTCCTTCACCAATTGCTTTCACAATATCAAGAATACTCTCTTTTCTGTTCATATCAAGGAAATTGATAGCTTCCTTGAAAGAAAGCCAATTGCAAGCAATTTGAATTCGAATCTTGATTCTACGGAGTTAAGCCCAGTCAAAGGTAATACTTCAGGTAGAAAAGAGGAAATATTTTTGCACCAATGTGTATCATTGCCAATTATTTTGAATCGACAACAATTTTTCAACATTTTGACAATATTTTCTAGTCATTCTGACATGAAGCGAGAGCTTGAGGTTCATCTTTGGCGCATCCTGACATCAGTTGTTATCCCTTTTAAGGACTTGATAACGAGAGTTTTCAAGATTCCTTCCCTTCTGTTGATATAATCTGAGCGCATGGGCTCTCAGATTCGCACACTTCCTTGTGTCCCCACTGTCCCACCATAGACAGTCCAATTTTGGCTTGAGGTTAAGCCACCAATCATTTTCTCGCAAAAGGTCAACAATTTCAAAAGTTATTTAGTCTCAGCAATGAGGCGCCCAAAATCAAACCCCTTTTCAAGCTTTAGGGACCCCATTTTCCTTCCTTTTGCAAAACCCCTGTCGGATTCATTGTGCGGAGATCCGAAGATTCCATCATGGTTTCTTTCTTCGAGGATTCCATTCTTCATTTTCTGCCCAATCAGGATAAGGGTACAAACCTGAGCCTCCTTTGATGAGGTATTTCATTTTCTGCCCAATCAGGATAAGGGTATAAACCTGAGCCTCCTTTAATGAGGTATTTCATTTTCCGCCCAATCAGGATAAGGGTACAAACCTGAGCCTCCTTTGATGAGGTATTTCATTTTCTGCACAATCAGGATAAGGGTACAAACATGAGCCTCCTTTGATGAGGTATTTCATTTCCCGCCCAATCAGGATAAGGGTACAAACGTGAGCCTCCTTTGATGAGGTATTTCATTTTCCACCCAATCAGAATAAGGGTACAAACCTCCTGACCCTCCTTTGATGAGGTATTTTATTTTCTGCCCAATCAGGATAAGGGTACAAACCTGAGTCTCCTTTGATGGGGTATTTCATTTTCTGCCCAATCAGGATAAGGGTACAAACTTGAGCCTCATTCTGATGAGGTATTTCATTTCCCGGTCAGGTTAAGGGTACAAACCTTAGCCTCATTTTGATGAGGTATTTCATTCCTCGGTCAGGTTAAGGGTCAAACCTGAGCTTCGTTTCTATACGAGGAATTTTCCGTCCCATCCAGGTTAAGGGCAAAACCTGAATCTCACTTCTTTTGAGGTAAAATTTTTCTTCTTTATTCTCCATTTCATATCTACCATTTTCATCAGGGCTAATATTTTCATATCCAGTCAGATCCTTCTAACTAGGGCATTTTTATAGCCCAAATTTGGTGTGTTTTCTTTGCCACTAAGCTCGTCTTCAAGCCGGCTTAGTAGCAAAGAGGGGCATCTGTAAACACCCCAAATTTTCCTCATCCATTCTCAAACAATCCTCCCCGTGCAGTGCCAACCCTGTTAGGTCAGTGTAGGAGTCAAACCCCGAGTCAGTTTCAGAAAATCATCATTTTACCCATTTTCATTAGGAAAATTACCATTTTACCCCTAGGTCATCCCGAACCCTAGTCAGTCGGAGTCAACAAAGTTCACTGGTCAGTTCAGAACATTTAAGAATATCAGTCATTCCAAGCTCATCTGAGCTCACAGTGAGAAGACCATTTCTATTTCTGACCATTCCTGCCAAAATGGGATCATTTCTTCAGAAATGAGCTCATTTCTCACTCAAGTCCAAGCCAATTGTCTCCGAGTCAGTCATACTTCCTAGAGTCTAACTTGAGCTCACCAGGAGTTCGAGTGCTTCTGTTTCAGTTCAAAACCATTTCTAAGTGTTCAGGAGCCCATTTTAGTTCATTTAAGCTCTTTCAGCTGAAATTGAGTTGAGTTCAGTCAGTTGAGCTAATGTTTGAGCCTTGATTTTAGTTCATCTCAGTATTAGTGACCTTTGTTTTAGCCCAAAGCCAGTTCAGGTTCGCAATTCACTTCGCTCCAATAACCATTTCGTATCATTTCTTAAAAAATGGCAGCTTTTCTTGAAAATTCAGTCGGAAAGGTCAGTTGAGTCAATATCATTGTCAGTTCATTTGAGTTCTAAAACTCTAAAACCCAGCTCAATCTAGTTCATTTCAGTTTAATCCAGCTCAAACCCTAATGTCCAGTGTCACTCTAGCTTGGCAGAGCTCGAAAATCATTTCTTCAACCATTTTTGCAAATTTTGTCAATTTTAACACTTTTTGAACTGGAACAACTGTCAATCGGGGTCTGACATCCAAAATTCTTCATTCAGGGTTAGCATTTCGCATAGCATTTCATGTCATTTCTCATCATTTCTCAGCATTTCATAACATTTCATCATATTTCATTCCATTTTCGAAGTCCAGAACTCCAGTTTTATAAATTTCAATCCAGATTGAGTTTTAAAAATTTTCAGAAATCAATTTCAAACCCCAGGTTTCCAAAATTGACATTTTTACCCCTGGGAGTCTAAATTTGGAAATATTTTCTCAAGAAAAAATAATCTGGATTTATTTCAAACTCAAAATTTTCAAATTTTACACTAGATTTGCTTCGCAATGAGCTATTGAACTTCAAAATCTGAGCTCGTTTCAAAAATTGCCAAAAATAGCTCATTTCGTTTGGAAATATTTTCTCGAGAAAAACAATCTGGATTTCTTTCAAAATCAAATTTTCAAATTCTACACTGGATTTGCTTCGCAACAGGGTATTGAACTTCAAAATCCGAGCTCGTTTCAAAAACTGCCAAAAATAGCTCGTTTCGTCTGGAATTTTTTTGAAAATACTATTTTACCCCTTTAATCGTCAAAATGAAATTCAAAAGTGGAATTTGGACCCACTCTGAGATGGCCCATCCATTTGCATTTTCTTGTTTTAATTTATAAGAAAAGAAAAAAAATTATCTTTTTCTTTATTTATTTTTTGTTTGTTTTATTTTATTTTTTATTTTATTTTCTTATTTTATTTTTTTAAGGTGGGACCCACAAGGGGGTCTACCACCCCAGCCCTCAATCCATCCCATTTCCTTTCTTTCTTCCTCCATTTTCTTTTTTTTATTATTTTTTTATTTTTCTTTTCTTTCCTTCTTTCTTTCTTTTCTTTCTTTCTTCTTCCTTTTTCTTTTCTTTCTTTATTTCCTCCTTTCTTTCCTCTCTCTCCACTCACGTATGGTTTTTCCAGCCCCCCTCTTTCTTCTTCTTTCCCTCTCCTTTCTTCCCTTTTCTTTCCTTTTCCTTCTTCCCCTCTTCTTTCCTTTCCTTCCCTTCCTTCTTTCCCCTTTCTTCCTTACCCCTTTCTATTTCCTCCAAAAACCAAACGGCTGCGGCCATTTTTTTTCACGTATAGCCACTTTATCAAGGCTATTGGATATCATTAGAAACTTAGGTCTTGGCAAATCAAAGACCTAAGTTATTAAAACCAAAAACAAAAAGAACGGCGGCCCCATCTTCTAACCTCACGCCTCTTTCTCTCTCTCACTCTCTCTCTCCCTTGGTTCCTATCATACACAACCACCATTATACACTTGCAGCAGCCTCCAGCTCCTCCAGCCACCCCTTTTGGAAGCAGCTACAGCCGGTGCCACCTCTTCCAAAGGCTCACACAACATCCAGCCACACAACACCTTTGCTCCAGCAGCCATCGTTGCTGCCACCTCTTCCAAAGGCTTCCACTACCTCCAGCCGGTTCACAAGCTAGTGTAGCAGCTCCAGCAGCAACCCTTCCTCCCATCTTTATCTATCTACAACAAGGCACAGCCTTGCTTCAGCAAAAACAAAAGCCTACCTTCATTGCAGCCCTTGCAGCACAACCATCCCCAACCTCTAGTCGGTTCCAGCTCCACCACAGCAACTCTCCTCTTGGCTGCAACTTCCAGCCATTGATGCCACCACCAAGCTCCACCTCCAGCAAGCTTCAACATCTACTAACGTCAAGGCAGCCTCCTTCAGCCCATTGATCCCGCAGCTCCATCATCAAACACCACCTTGGCCCAGCCACCTTAAGACCCATCTTCCTTCCATTCTCCAAGAGGATTCACGCTCAGCCATTAGCCCTCTCACATTAAGCTGATTTGATGATTAAAAACTTTGGACTTGATTTTTATCAAGCCCTAAGTCATTTACACAAGAGCATTCACGTAGCCACTGCTACTTTAGCCAAGACAGCCACGGCAAGGTCCAGCCCAACAATCTCCAAGGTGACGGCTGGCAGCAGCTCATTAGCACCCACTTTGATGCCTTCCTTTAGACGGCCTTCCATTGCAACTATCATTGCTCCCGGTGTATACAGACCTTCCCAGGCTCTTTCCCCTTCGGTCAATCCCAGCAAACACCAAGGAAACCCCCTCTAGCCTTTGCTTCAACCGATCCAAGTTTTGCAGGAACATTCAAGAAGAAGACTTAGCTTTTATTTTTTTTATTTCAATTCAATGTAACCTCAAATGTAATAATTTGGAATAAGAGTTATTTTTCTGCTTAGAATAGGGTTGCATTGCATATAGTTTAATTTATGCAAATTTCAATATGATGCACATTATTTCAAATTCACTATGGTTTACACGAATGACACGTGCACAAGCTCTTATGGAGTTTATAAACTCGGTGGGATTCGTATTTATGGCCATAGTCAGAATATGAAGAAAACCAAGATTTATGATCTTCGTATTAGCCACATTCAGCCTACACTCTTAGGCTAACTTCAAAAATGCACTACATTTCTCAAAGTTTCAAAAGGATTTCCCAATTCCTTAATGAAATTCCCTTTTTTAAATTCATATTCATTCATTCATATCATTCAAATTGCATTATTTTCAAACTCATTTTCTAATTTCAATTTAAAAAAAAATCAGTTTTCTCAAGAATTTCCAAGTCTTTCTCAGGATCTGATTTTCTCAAAATCCTAAGTTTTTCAAATGACATTCCAAAGCATTTCCCAAGTTCAAATCAAGATTTTCCTATGCTTTAAAATTATAAAATTTCAAAATCCCAAGTTTTCAGAAATCCATCTTCTCAGAATTCCCGTTTTCTTGAGAATTCATTTTCCTTTTCAGAAATCCTTTTCCAATGAATTTCCTGATTTTCTCAGCATTTCTCAAATCCATTTTCTCAGAAAAGCAATTCCAAATTTCAAAATCGATTTTCTAAAGTTCAAATTTTTCTGAGAAATCACTTTCCAATGCAAATTTCTGATTTCCAATAAAATTCAATGATTTTCCCAGGAATTCCATTTTCAAGCACTTTTCCAATCCTTTTCCAAATGCATTTCAATTTTCCAAAGCAAACATCATATTTTCTCAAACTTGCATTTTTCAAAATTCCATAGCACAAGCCTGATTCTTTGTGCATTCTAGAAAAAATAGAGCATAATTTAGCTATTTGAGTCAAGTTAAAGCATGTAATTGGTCCTTGGTTCAATTACCCCTGGTAAAGGTGCCAGGAACGGTTGAACCTCGTACCGACAGGCGGATCCCATTCCACGGAATTTTCCCGCAAATTTTCAAAACGGAGGCGAGTTAATTTTCAAAAATAATTTTCAAAACTTTGGTCGAGTTTGACTCGCGAAATTCGTTTCTCTCTCGCAAGGGAGGGAAAAAAAAATTTGCGATGATAACACACTTCCACTTTCTTCTTTCCTTTGTTGAGAAGGCGTCAGCGACCCGCCGACCACCACCGTCTTCTTTTCTCTATTGCGCGGGCGCCAGCAACTCACCGTCACCGTCGTCCGTTCTGGCGACCTCGACCGACATCCTCGATGTCGCCTTTCCTCTGCATTTTTCGGTGACACGTAAACCCTCTTCTTTGCTTCTTCTTCTCCGTGAGGGGTCGACCGATAGGGGGGCAGAGCCCCCTGTTGTCGCCTCTCGTCGGCAGGGGGTTACCCCTTGCCTTTCTTTTGAGATCGACCGACAGGGGGTGGAGCCCCCTGTCGTCACCTCTCGTCGGCAGGGGTCCCCCCCCCCCTTTGCTTTTCTCTCTTGGTTGACCGACAAGGGGGCGGAGCCTCTATCATTGCCTTTCGTGGGCAGGGGGTTCCCCCCCTCTACTTTTCTCTCTTGGTCGACCGACAGGGGGCGAAGCCTTCTGTCTCTTTCTTTTTCGGTAGGGGGCTCCGCCCCCTGTCGCTTACCTTGTCGTCAGGCAGGGAGTTACCCCTTGCCTTTATTTTAAGGGGTCGACCGACAGGGGGGCAGAGCCCCCTGTCGTTGCCTCTCATTGGCAGGGGGTTACCCCCTGCCTTTCTTTTGGGGTCGACCGATAAGGGGGTTCTGCCCCCTGTCGTCACCTTTCATTGGCGGGGGGTTACTCCCTGCCTTTCTTTTGGGGTCGACCGACAGGGGGGCGGTGCCCCCTGTCGTCGCCTTTCGTGGGCAGGGGGTTCCCCCCCTTTGCTTTTCTCTCTTGGTTCTTTTTCGGTAGGGGGCTCCACCCCCTGTTGCTCACCTTGTCGTTAGGCTGGGGGTTACCCTCTGCCTTTCTTTTGGGGTCGACCAACAGGGGGCGGTGCCCCCTGTCGTCGCCTTTCGTGGGGGGTTCCCCCTCTCTGCTTCTCTCTCTTGGTCGACCGACAGGGGGGCGAAGCCCCTTGTCTCTTTCTTTTTCGGTAGGGGGCTCCGCCCCTTGTCACTCACCTTGTCGTCAGGCAAGGGGCTTTGCACTTGTTGCCTTTCTTGCTTTGCCGGCAGGGGGCTCCACCCCCCCTGCCATTTGCCTTGTCAACAGGAGGGTTGAAGCTGGTTCTGCTTTAGTTATGTTGATTGTGCTTTGTGCGTTGACGATTTTTGTAGTTTACTTGATTATGTTGCTGGTTCATTAACAGTTTTGTTTCTCCCTTTTTATCCTTTTCGTATGTAATATCTTTCTCTACTTTACGTTGCTTTGTTCTGTGAAAAAATTCATGCAAATGTTTGAATCGATTAGGATTGTAATACATTCATGTGGATTGTTGAACTTGTATCCTTACTTTTAGTTGCTAATCTGTGTTTGCATCACTACTAATAGTTCTCTGCATCGGGTGTCTTATTGTTTTGCTTGCATTTGCCATCATTTTCTTGTTACATTTTCTTGTTAAGTTCATTTTCAATTTCAGAAATTTTATTTTCTGCATTTAGATTAGAATTTAGTTGTTAATTTATTAATTATCGTTTTTAGATACATTAATACTAGTGAGACTAGTTAAAAAAAACTGCAGTACATTAATACTTATGTTGAAGTTTTAGTGTAATACAATATGCTGATTTTTAGATTTCTTTAAAAATCTGACTAAACATGACAAGTTTTGAATGTGGTATGTGTTTTCAACTAAAAGAACTAAAGAGATCACAATCATGGGTTTGGTTTACAAAACCTGCAACGGACCAAACCTGGTTAAGATGGACAAATTACTTAAAGGACCTTTCAACTCATATTATATTTTGATAGATTTGCAACTTCTTGACTACTATGCCTTTTGTTAGCATATTGTATATTTGTCTGTTATATTACAGAAGAGTTATGTATGTCGTCATTGTTTTGTTTCTATTACTTTGGCACACATGAGCAGCGTAGCTCCTGTTGCTCAATTATGTTTTTTTCTAGGATTCCTATATAACTTATACACCAAGATTGTAATGGAGCAACCATAATTAAATAAAATGATTGTACCAAATCATGGAGAGGCTTATTTGGTCTTTTTGGTTGTGGTTCCCTTTGTCTATTTTGCATTTGTTTTCATGTAATGTGGTTAGCAGAATGCATGATGTTAATATATATTTTGTTATATTTATTTTTGCAGTTGAACAATGGCAAAAGATATAGGATGGGATCATGGAGTTAAAGTTCCAAATCCTACTAAAGATCCCAAACTCGTAGGACATGTAATTTGCAATTACTGTCATAAAGAGACTATAGGAGGCATCTATAGGCTAAAACATCACTTAGCTGGCACAAAACATGGTGTAAGCATGTGCGAAGCGGTTCCACCTGATGTGAAAAGATTTTTGCAGAATCATCTAAAGGATCAGAAGCAAAAGAAAGAAGAGTTAGAACAAAACAAGTTGGATATCGGGAAAAGTGTCTATTTTGGATCATCAACAGGCGATAATGTGAATAAAGAAACTAGTGGATTATGTAATGATGCAAAAACAAGTACAGATGGTCCTATGGACCTTTTTGTGAACAAAGAAGCACGACAAACCACAATAAACACTGCTTTCAAAAGGGATGAAAGAAAAAATGTATGTCGTGTCATTGGTAGATTTTTTTATGCAAATGCCTTATCATTTAATCTTTGCAGCAGTCCATATTTTGGTGCAATGGTAGAAGCTATTGCAAATTATGGGCGAGTGTTGAAACCGTCTTCTTATCACGAGATCAGAACATGGATTTTGAAGGACAAGGTAGATTGTACTCATGAAATTTTAAAAGAGTTCAAAAAAGAATGGCCAAAGGTTGGTTGCAGCATTATGGCAGATGGTTGGACAAATAGAAAATGAAGAAACTTAATTAATTTTCTTGTGAACAGCTCATCTGGGACAGTATTTTTGAAGTTCGTTGACATTAGCGACATAGAAAAAATTGGTGCAAATTTATGTAAGTTGTTTGAAGAAGTTGTTAACGAAGTTGGTGAAAGTAATGTGGTGCAATTCATTACAGATAATGCACCAAATTATGTGGTAGCTGGGAATATGTTAACAGCAAAAAAAACATGTTTTTGGACACCATCTGCAGCGCACTACTTGGATCTTATGTTAGATGATATTGGAAAGATATCAATTTTTAAAGATACAGTGGAAAAGGCAAAAAAAATTACAAGATACATTTATAGTTATGCATGAGTATTAAAATTAATGAGAAAATTCACAAAGAAGAAAGAACTTCTGCGTTCAGTCGTCACTCGTTTTGCCACAACATATCTTACACTTCATAGTATTGGATGTTATAAGAAAGAGTTAAATTCGATGTTCTTATCTTCAAATTTTAGATCATCTAATTACTATAAGAAATCTGATGCTAAGAACATTTCTTATATTGTTCTTAATGATCATAAGTTTTGGGCTACCATATCATATGCAATTAAAGCTACACTACCTCTCATAAAAGTGTCGTGACTTGTTGATGCAGACGAACCTGCTATGGGATTTTTGTATGAGGCAATGGATAGAGCGAAGGAGGAAATTGCTTCAAACCTTGACAATGTCGCAAGAAAATATAAACCTATTTGGGATATCATTATAGACGATGGGACTTGCAACTTAATAAGCCTTTGCATGCAGCTGCCTATTATTTAAATCAACATTTTCATTATGCTCACAACTTCAACCCTGATAGAGAAGTTATGAGTGGCTTTTATGATTGCATTGAAAAATTAGTTTCTGATACAAATATTCGATTTAAAATTACAACACAAATCAATGCATTTAAAAAGGCAAAGGGGTTGTTTGACAAAGAGGCAACTATTATAACAAGAAAATTAAAAAGTCCTGGTAAGTTTGTAATTATGTTGTTATTTGTCAATATTTTTTATGTTTTTGTTAATTATGACATTCTTAATGTTTTTATCATTTTTTTATTATTTTATTTGAATGCAGCTGATTGGTGGAGTTCATTTGGGCACAAAAATCCTGACTTGATGAATTTTGCAATTCGAATTCTAAGTTTGGCATGCAGTGCATCGGGCTGTGAGAGAAATTTGAGTATTTTCTCATTGGTTTGTGACTTTGTGTTTTATTTTTGAAATATATTTTTATAAGTTTAATTATCTTATATTTGATTATCAATGATTTGAAATTCTTGGTGCATACAAAACGAAGGAATAGACTTGAACAAGAGAAGATGAATGCATTGGTTTTTGTAATGTACAATATGAAATTAAGAGAGAAAAATATGAAGAGGAGGGCTACCAAAGACCCTATATGTCTAGATCATATAGACTCAAACGATGAATGGATTGTGGAGAAAGAAGATCCATTGGATCCAAACTTTGACATAAATGCCATTGAGCATGTGCCTATTGAAAAAGTCACTTCACCTAATGTTTCACAATGTGGTTCTAGGCAAGACATGTCTTCAAGAGATCGAGGTAAAGTTATATTCCTTTTACCTAGCTATGAATATAAATGTATTTTTTTAATTACATAACACAAATATTTAATACATGATTTTTTATTGAAGGAAAAAGAAAAGCAAAAGAAGTAACTGAGGACGTGGACGAAGAAAGTGTAGATGATGAAGAGTCAGAGAACGAAGATGAATGAGAACTTATTTATATGGATTCTTCAGATGATGATATTGAAGACTTAGATATTGATGATGACGAGACATAACAAAAGCTTAGTCCCTAGTTCATATCATAGAGCTATTGGCCATTTATATGTTTTTTGGGTCTTTCAGCTGTAATTGTGAATGTTAACACTCTCATTTTGAAGAGTTTTGGACAAATACATTAACATTTGGTTGTTAATATTAACATGCATTTTTTAATTATGACTTGATGTTGTTAGTGCTAATATGCATTTTGTTGTTAATGTTAGTTTTTTATTGAATGAATGCTCATATTTTATTTCTTAGATACTTACACAGATCAAGTTGTTGCATTTGAAAGAAGAGAGCCCTTGATCTCTGCACAGATCAATCGCAAGGAGAGAGAGAGAGAGATTCCAGAGAAAGTGCGTCAGGCCTGTGGTTGCGCCTCTCATTGTATTATTAATTTGAGAACAAAAACACTAGGGTACAAAAGTACCCCTTAATAACATGCTAATTTACATTATACATTGATTGGATCTGGACCTGATCCAATATATAAAGCGGGTTGGGTCCAGCAAATACAAAATGATGACTTCTTTTCAGCCTCCCTCAAGTTGTGCATGTTCCTGAATCATGCACAACTTGCCCTTCAGAAACCAAAATATGTCCTTTGTCAACCCTTTAGTAAGAATGTCAGCAACTTGTTCTTCAGTCGGCATATACATGGGCTCAATCTCTTTATCTTCAACCTTTTTCCTAATAAAGTGTTGATCTATTTCAATATGCTTTGCTCGACTATGGTGAATGGGATTGAAGGACATGTTGATGGCACTTTGATTATCACATAGTAGCAGTGACTGAGCAACCGGTTCTCCCATTTCAGTCAGGAGATATCTTATCCATGTAGCCTCAGTCGTAGCAGCAACCATCGATATGTATTCAGCCTCAGTACTTGACCTAGCAACCGCCTTTTGCTTTTTACCGCTCCAGGATACCAGGTTTGGTCCAATGAAACTGCAATAACCAGATATTGATCGTCGTTCATCTGGATCACCTGCCCAATCAGCATCAGCATAAATGACGATCTCATGGCTCCCACCTGGATCTAATTCTCTTTTCTTGTATACCAGCCCATCACCAACTGTACCCTTCAAGTAACGAAGTATGTGTTTGACTGCCTCCATATGTGACATACGAGGTTCATGCATAAACTGAGATACCTGATTAACCGAGTATACTATATCAGGCCTAGTAAAAGTTAGGTATTGCAACATACCAACTAAGCTGCGATACTTAGTGGGATCTCCATATATATCTCCTTCCTTTGAACTCAGTTTCTGATGGATGACACTTGGAGTTGTTAACGGCTTACAATCTGTCATACTTGCTCTGCTGAGAATGTTGAACGTGTATTTGTGTTGAGTAAGGGTGAGTGAATCACCTCTTTTATCAACTTCTACCCCAAGAAAATATCGTAGCTCTCCCAAATCTTTCATCTTGAACCTCTGATTTAACAACTTCTTCACCCGCTCAATGTGACTTCTATAGTTCCCTGTGATGATGATGTCATCTACATATATCAATAGAAGAGTAGTGACACCTTGTTCATTGTGAATAAATAATGAGTGATCTAGAAGGGACCGAGAGAAGCCATGCTTTTGTATCTCTAGAGAAAAGTTGTCGAACCAGGAACGAGAAGCTTGTTTCAAACCGTAGAGTGCCTTCTTTAACTTACATACATATTTTTTGGCGTCTCGTTCTGCATATCTAGTGGGTTGTTCCATGTAGACCACCTCTTTTAAATCCCCGTGCAGAAATGCATTTTTTACATCCAGCTGGCTTAATGTCCATCCATGCTCAATGGCTAGATTCAACACAATGCGAATGGTTCCCATTTTAACTACAGGACTAAAAGTTTCATCGAAGTCTTGTCCTTCCTCTTGTGTGAATCTCTTGGCTACAAGTCTAGCCTTGTACCTTTCGATGCTCCCATCTGGCTTATACTTTATCTTGTACACCCATTTTGACCCAACAACATTTCTGTTTAGGGGTCTAGGTACAATTTCCCATGTCCCACATTCATGTAAGGCTTCCATTTCTTCATTCATTGCTTCTACCCATCTTCTAGAACTCGCAGCTTGATAGAACATGAGGGGCTCATCCTCTTTACTTATGGATGTCAAGAACAACTGAAAATCCAATGAAATTTTTTTATAACTTACCCATCTATCAAGCGGATGTCGGATCCGTGAAGATCGTCTGATATCCATCATATGTGAAGCGGGATCAGATGGTTTTGTACTTGTATAAGAAATGGATGAGGGCCCTTTCTTTCGCCGGGTGTACACAACACCCTTGTACCTTCTTGGCTCCAAGTCATGTGTAACAGTCTCTTCCGTTTGAGTTTCATTGGTTGATGTCTCATATGTCTCCTTCTGACTGCAATTTGCTGGACAGTCTATTTTACCATTGGAAAAGAGTTCTGAACTTAACCATGGGTAGTATACCTCAACGCTGGGACTTGAGTTATCAGCATAAAGAGTTGATCTAGCATTCTGATCATCAAAATTCATTTCATCGAAAACTACATTCTTTGATATTTTGACATGCTTACTCAAGGGATCATAACACTTGTACCCTTTGTAGTCTTCTGCATATCTTATAAACCTGCATTTTAAGGCTTTATCTTGGAACTTGTTCCTTAGTGAGCTGTCAATGTGAACATAGCAAACAGATCCAAACACACGTAATTCATGATAATCAGGTTGTGTGCCGAATAAAGAAAAATATGGTGACTTATTCTCTAAGATACTCATGGGCAACCGATTTATCACATGAATTGTAGATGAAAAGCCTCAGTCCATAATGATACAGGGAGATTGCTCCCGTGCATCATGCTCATTGCAGTCTCAAAAATATGTTGATGCTTCCTCTCAGCAATCCCATTTTGTTGAGGTGTATGCGGGCAAGACACTCTTCTCTTTATCCCATTATGTTGAAGGAAACTAACAAAATCACTCGAGGAGAATTCACCTCCTCCATCACACTGGAAATTGAGAATGTTGGTAGAGAAATGATTTTGAACAAAGGAATGAAATCTCTAGAACAATCCAAAGACTTCTGATTTATGCTTCATAAAAATTATCCAGGTATAGCGCGAGTAACTATCAATGAAAATAAGATAGTATTCGCTGCCAGAAAGAGAAGTAATTGGAGCAGGACCCCAGACATTCGAACAAATGGCCTTGAAGCTCTTTTATTAATGGAAGTGAATGGTAAAATATGACTCTTACATAAATGACAACTAGAACACTTTGTATCAACGACCTCTGAACTTAGACTGGACATAGGAATGAGTTTATTCAAGACAAGTTTTTCAATAAAATAGCGACCACAATAGCCAAGACGACTATGCCAAAGTCTTGGCTTATTACATTCAGAAATAGTGAATATAAAACCAGAATAAAAAATTTGTTGTTGGTGAGGCTTCAAGGGTGAATGATCAGAATGAATGGAAAAAGGATCTTCTTGAAAGATGTACATGTTGCCCCATCGTTTTCCTTCAGCGAATGTCTTCCTCGTGCGAAGATCCTTGACATAAACAGAAGATGGAGTAAATTCAACTTAAGCATTAACATCATCAACGAGTTTTGAGACAAAAACAATGTTCTTTTGAATATTAGGTGCATGAATGACACTTGGAAGTTTAAGAGAGAACTTTGACATGGGTATAATGACATTTCCAGTATGTGAGATTGAGTGATGGGATCCATCTCCCGTGACTATGCTATTTTTACCAACATAAGGTGTAAGAGACAAGAGTTTACCTGCATCACCCGTGACATGAGTAGCTGCTCCAGAATCAACATACCAAATGCCTTTGTCATTTTGTTTCATATTCAATCTTGCCAAGGCTGCCAACAACAAGTCTTTTACTTCTCCATCCTTCCGAGCCTCTGCTTGTGGAGCTTTTCCTTTGTTTTGAGGATTAAACCAACAATTTGCTTTAATGTGCCCTTTCTTGTTGCATAGAAAACAGGTGAGGATGGGTCTCTGTCCTTGTATATTAGGTGTTGGAAGTATACCACGACCACCATAGGTATTTCTCCCTTGACCTCCTTTTCCTCGAAAAGAACTTCCTCGTCCTTGACCATAACTCATTTTTGTAGCTAGAACATCTTGAGTTCTTGAATGTCCATGAGAATCTTCAGAAGATCCTTTCAGAGTCATTTCATATTGCAATAATTTCGCACGAAGGTCTTCAAACTTTGGAAGTTCTGGTAAACATAGCAAGGTTGTCGTCATAACATGATATTCTGGCCCCAATCCGCTCAAGATTTGTTGCACCTTATCTTTTTCACTGACAAGACACCCAACAATAGCCAGCTGGTCTGTGATGCCTTTCATTTTGTTTAGGTATTCCATAATAGACATGAAATCTTTCCTCAGCATTTGAAACTCTCGCTTAAGAAACATAATTCTTGCCTCAGAAATTTGTGAATATGTTTGAACTAGCTTATCCTACAGCTCCTTGGCCGAACAATCATCAGGAATGGCAACAAGGACCTCCTGTGAGAGGGTTGAAGTGATGTATGCCACTAGTGATTGATCCCTCTTCATCCAGACAACATATTCTGGATTCTTGCGAAGCACAATAGACTGTTCTCCTTTATCGTCCACTTTTTCTTGTGAAATGAATTCTGGAGGCGGAGGAACCGATCCATCCAGATGACCAGAGAGGTCTTGACTCTTTATAAATGGGATGATCTACCTTTTCCAGGTTAAGAAATTTGAGTTATTCAGTTTTTCATAGACTAGTTGACCGAGAAAGCTTGAGGACAAGCATGACTGCGCATGAGTAAAATCCATTTGAGAGAAAACCTGAACTGGCACTTAGGTGTGAGAGACAAAATAGAGGGCTCGACTAATTAGCTCCACGTGTTTGGTCAAAAAATACGTGACTGGACTCGGCTAACAGGACAACAAAAAGAACCAGTTCACGTGTTGAATCAACTTCACATGGTAGTGCACAACAGACAGAAAGACAAAAAAAAAGCACAGTCTAATGTATTAAATTAGCAAAGGAAGGATTCAGAACCTTCGAAACAACAGAGAACAATCTATTGATTCAGCAGAGAGAAGTGTATTGAATCAACAAAAAATGGATTCAAAACCCACGATGAAACAACAAAGAAGAAGTGTAATAAGCAGAGAGAAGTGTATTGAATCAACAGAAAATAGATTTAAAACCCACGATGAAACAACAAAGAATAACCCACGATGAAACAATAAAGAATCTGTCACCGTGACCCACGATGAAACAGAAAATACGAAACAGCAGAGTGTCTCAGCAAAGAATCTGTCACCGTGACCCATGATGAAACAGAAAAAAAAATGAAACAGCAGAGAGTAACCCACGAAACAACAAAGACCACTAAACAGCAAAGAAGAGTCTCAACAAAGAATCTGTCACCGTGAACGAGCTTCTCACACCCAGACTTGGTTAATCTGTCACCGTGATCGACTTTCACGTTGATGGGAATAAAAAGAGGCAGTTCTTCATTCCCAGATTATACGCTGCTCTGATACCATGAAAGAAGAGAGCCCTTGATCTCTTCACAGATCAATCGCAGAGAGAGAGAGAGAGAGAGAGAGAGAGATTCCAAAGAAAGTGCGTCAGGCCTGTGGCTGCGCCTCTCATTGTATTAATAATTTGAGAACAAAAACACTAGGGTACAAAAGTACCCCTTAATAACATGCTAATTTACATTATACATTGATTGGATCTGGACCCGATCAAATATATAAAGTGGGTCGGGTCCAGCAAATACAAAATGATGACTTCTTTTTAGCATTAATGTTACTTTTACATGTTAATATCATATTTTTCCGTATTTATTTGAGATTTTTTATTTCGTGTTGGTTGGTGCTTCATCAATAAAACATTTCTTATTTATTTATAATTTTAGATAATTTTTATAATTTTTTAAGTTTAAAAAAAAAATTGAGGCTTACGCCTCACCTCAGATTTTGGTGGAGCGCCTCGCTTCAACGCTTTTCATAACACTGGTCTCATCCGATCATCGCAGTACTAGCGTGTAGTGCACGACTACAAGTACTCTAGGATGAAAGGGGTATAGCTTCCCAATAGGAGCCTTAACAAAGGTGTTTCACAAAGATGTAATGATTCTGAAGCTCTGCTTTTAACATTAACTATCTTTCAAAACAATCAACAGCTTGTGCCAACATTCGGCATGCGATTTTCTAGAATCTCACCCGCTATCGTAGTAGCTACATGCCCTGCATGACTCGATACCAGCCTCGATAGATGGGAATACGGGTTTCTCAATAGAACCCTCAATAAGAAGTTCGCTCAAGTCAACTTTGCAGGACTGCTTGCTCGAAAAGCCAGAATCCCTCTCCTTAGACGAGGATGTATTGCTAAGCTCCCGACTCAACTCTTGTCGCAAGAGGAAGAGCGGTAAATGCCTCTTGCATCCTCCACGAGGATGCCTTTATGGCACATGAAATGAGCAAAAACTCGAGCGTCATCTGCAATGGCAAGGCAGTAACAAAACATTTGCAAAAGCAAGAGCCTGGGCGCAAAGCGTGATGACAAAGTAAAGACCGAAAGTAGGAGCGCAAACGCAAAGTCTGGGCACAATGCGCGGCAGCAAAATGAAGACATGACAGAAAGTAAAGGACAAGGATCGCAAAACCGCGTCCTTGAGTTAAATGTGTACTCGTATAAATATATATTTGTATATATATATATATATATATATATATATATATATATATATATATATATATATATATATATATATATATATATATATATATCCTTTTTAGTTAATTGAACTCAATTCAATTGTCCAAGTCCTCCGTACAATCTTTCCCTACCTTAGAGAGTTGCAAGCTTGCTGGAGCCTGCGGGTGTAAATGATTGACGGTTCGGGTCGGGGAGTGCGAGCGGGATCCATCGTACGAGCTACAAAAGTGACGATTTTAGCAAGCTAATACCAAAAATAAAAGATCAGGGGCACTGCCGCTGACCTGACATTAAGGAAGCAGAGGCAGGGGCATCGTGTCCTTGCGCACCTGCTATCAGTGCAAGAAGCAGGGGCAGGGGCTGCAAGCCCCTGCTGTCAGCAGCTACCAACGGGGAGGCAGGGGGTTGCACCCCTGCCTTTAAAGAGCGAGGGCAGGCAGGGCTGCGCCCTCGCCTGACAAAGTAGAAGAGAGGCAGGGGGCTTCGCCCCTGCTTGTCAAACATGCAAGGAGGCAGGGGCTTGGCCCCTGCCTGATGAAATGCGAACAGGCAGGGGGCTTGCCCCTGCCTGATGTTAGAGAAGAGCGAGGCGAGGGGGCTTGCCCCTGCCTGCAGAAAAATAGTGGAGGCAGGGGTGATGCCCCTGCCTAAAGAGAGAAGAGGCACAAGGAAGGGGCTCGACCCCTCCCTGTCGGAAAAGGGGTGCAGGGAGGTGCTCAACCCCCTCCTTTGCCGTAACAGAGAGTAGGGAGTAGGGAGGGGAGCTCGACCCCCTCCCTTGCCAGAAAAGAAGCAGGGAGGGGTTGGGCCCCTCCCCTGCTAAAGGTGGTGCAGGAAGGGGGTTCAACCCCTCCCTTGACCGTAGGAAGCTCAGAGAGGGCTCGACCCCTCCCTTGTCGGAAGGAGATGCAGGGAAGGGGCTCGACCCCTCCCCCGCTAATACGACATGTAGGGAGGGGCTCGACCCCTCCACTACAACAGAGGCATCAGGGGGGGGGCTCCCTTGCAAAACACATCGCAGGGAGGGGGCGCTGCCCCTCCCGTGTGATTTAGGACAACAAGGAGGGGCTTTTGCCCCTTGTGATTGAGGGAGGCAGGGAGGTGGCTTAGCCCCTCCCTGTGCAAACGGAGAGAAAGACAGAAGGAAAAGAAAAGAAGAGGGGAGGTGGATGCGTACCTGGGGCTGTCGGAAGGAGCTCGTCGGAGGGGAACTCGCTGGAAGGAGGGGGGTCGTCGGTGGCGGTGCTCGGCAACACAGAGGAGAGGGAGTCGGTCAGGAGAGAGTGAGAGAAATGAGAGAGTAGAGAGGGGAAGGGGTTTCGTAACCTTTCTCCTGCCTCGTTGTCTCTTAAAGACAGCAAGAGGCGGTGGCCTCGGGTCGGGTCTGGATCCGGCCCAAATCATTTTTTTTTTCGATTTTTACATTCTTGGTTATGCTGATAATAAAAAAGGATATTGATGCTATGATAAATTAAATGATAAACTCTATGTTTATAGAAATGTTACCTTTCTAGAAAATGATAATGGACTTGATTTTGAAGTTCCTAAGAAAGAATCCGAGTATGCTTTCTTATTTGATTTGTTACCCAATAAAGGTATTAGTAATGATATTGAAATCTTCGAGTCTATTAATGACTCAAGTAGCGAACCATCTCAAGATCTTCTTCAATACTCTAGACGAAATACTGGGGAGCATCCATGTGCCTTTGACATATATAATCAACTAGAAAATACTGAAGAAACTAGTATTAGAAGGTCAGAACGAACACATAGGTCTCCAAGTAGGTTTGTCTTATACGAATCCTTCTTACCAAACTACAGGGCATGTCTTCTAGCCATTTATTCCTATCATGAACCATCCAACTATAACGAGGCCAAAAATATAAATGAATGGGTTGAAGCCATGAAAATTGAATTAGATGCATTACATAAGGCTCACACTTGGGCAATTTAACCTCTTCCTATCGGAAAGAAGACAATAGGTTGTAGATGAGTGTTTAAAATTAAAACAAAAAGTGACGGGTCTCTTGAGAAATATAAAGCAAGACTTGTTGCAAAAAGATATTATCAAGAATATGGTATAGATTATGAAGAGACCTTTGCCCCAGTAGCTCGTATGACTACAGTTAGAACTCTAGTTGCTATAGCATCCATTCAAAAATGGTTGATATATCAGTTAGATGTTAAAAATGCATTCTTAAATAAAAACTTAAATGAAGAAGTATACATGGATCCTCCCCCTAGTCTGTCTATTAAAAAAGGCAAAGCATGGTATGATCGGTTCAGTGGTACGATATTAAAACTTGGATTTAAATCTTGTTACACTGACACTGCTGTTTTTGTGAGATCTACAGGTACCTCATTGATCATTCTTCTTTTGCATGTTGATGATATGATCATCATAGGGAATGATCAAAAGGAAATTGAAAATATTAAAATTTTGCTTAAAAAATCTTTTGATATGACTGATCTTGGTTTTTTAAGATACTTTTTAGGAATTGAAGTAGCCTACTAACCAAAAGGATATATTTTATCTCAAATCAAGTTTGCAGCTGATATTATTGAGCGTTTAGGAATCACTGACACAAAATATGTTGATACTCCTGAAGTAATAAATGCAAGTTGAAGATGGAGTATTATTAGATGATCCAACCCCTTATCGACAACTTATTGGATCATTGATGTACCTGTCCATTACAAGGCCAGATATTGCGCATGTCGTGCATTCTGCAAGTCAATTTCAACATGCACCCATAACCGCCCACATGAGTGCAGTATTAAGAATAGTTCGATACATCAAGAAAACTATATCTAAATGACTATTTTTATCCTCTTCCTCATCCTAAGTCTTATTTTTTACACTGATTTTGACTGGGGAGGAGATCTCAATAACTGTCACTCAACTACTGGCTTTTGTGTGTTTTTAGGTGATTCTCTCATTTCTTGGCGATGCAAAAAATAACAGAAAGTGTCTTTATTCTCTATGGAAGTTGAGTACAGATCAATGGCTACAACAACCACTGTAGTTGTGTGGATGAGAGCACTACTTTCCGATATGGGTGTTGATGTGTCAGAACCTTCAAAGCTATGTTGTGATAATAAAAGTGTCATCTATATAGCCAGCAATCACATATTTCACGAGCGAACAAAACACATTGAGATGGATTGTCACTATGTTCGCGAAGAATATTTGAAGGGGACTATTACATTGCCATATGTCCCGTCCAAATTTCAGATTGTAGACTTCTTCACCAAAGCTCTTCCATTGCCTCATTCTTTGTATCTTCTTAGCAAACTTTTGGTGATTTTCCTATAAGTTTGAGGAGTGTTAAAAATAAAATTGTATTCAAATACCCGATAAGGGTATTTTTGTCTTTTATTATATAGTACAGTCCACTAGGGACTGAAATGTAATTTAGCATTGTAATAAATAAACTGCCCAACAACCATATTATGACTGTTAGGCACAACAGTCAAAATATGATTGTTGGGCACAACAGTCGTAATAATGACTGTTGGAAGGCAGTCCAAAGAGTTGGACTGCCTCCCATGTGCTAGAGTGAGGCTCTATAAATAGAGCCTCACTCCCTTGTTATTATAGAGCCTCACTCCCATTGTTATTCTACAATGCTCTTAGAAGCATTTGAGGGTTTTCTCTAGAGTTTTTCTCATCTTATAGGCTTGTATGCCTCTTGTGTTGTTTGATATTTTTATCTCTTTTGAGATTGTATTTGGTCCATTAGTGACCAACCTTAAGTGAGTTTATTAAAGCCCTTTGTTGGCATTGTGTTTGTTTCACTATTGTTTCATTACAAGAATATCTTAAAGGTATGTTCATCGAAAAAGATATAGCTCATAAGTATTACCTTCAAGAAAAGGCTAGAAACATCAAACAAGGAGATAAGAATGTTAGAGACTACTTTATGTAATTGTCTTTCGTTTGGATTCAACTTGCTCAATTTGAACCAAAATGGGAAGGAAAGTTTATTGAGATGAGGAGGGCTCAAGTTGAAGATAGATTTTTTGTCTTTCTTTATGGTTTGAGACTCAAATTCAAACAAACTAGGGCCTCTTTGCTATCTTCCTCATCACCTCGTCCTATTCATGAAATTCTCACTAAGCTTAGTGGAGAAGAAACTAGACTTAATATGAGCAAAAGTGATAGTGTTCTTGCTACACTTAGTAACAATCAAGGAGATGATTATGCTCTTGTTGCTTCCAAATCGAGAAATTATATCAAGCCTTATAGGACTCCTCACTTCAATAAAAATCAAAATAGAGGAGAATACAAAGTAATTTGTCACAATTGTCATGAGTCCGATCACATTAAACTTCAATGTCCTAGATTCAAAAAAGGACTATAGTCCTTATGAAAAACGGGTTGTCGTGGCTCCGTTAAAGCAAAAAGAAGACATTATAAGCCTCAAGGATCTCTCGAAATCATTGTCTCAATTGACGGAGGTATTACAACCATTGCTTAATGGATCTACATCCGGTGCGACCATTGCATCTTCTTCAACTCCCGGTATGTGTTCTTGGCTTCTTGATTCTGGAGCTTCATTTCATATGACCCCAGATAAGTCTATTTTATCTGAATGTCAACCTAACTCAAATGCATCTTTTGTTTCTACCGTCGATGGAACTTCTTTGAAAATAAAGGGTGATGGAAATTTTAAAAATGATTTGACAAAACACAAGTTTTACATTCCAAAAGTTAGATATATACCAAAATTACATCTTAACTTACTTTTGTATCTTAAATCTCAAATTACGGATGTGATGTCGTATTCTCATCAAACAAATGTTGGGTGCAGAATCGCCATTACGAGAAATTGATTGGGGAAGGTTCTAGGCAAGGAGATCTTTATTACATGAACTCTCTTTGTATTCTAAAAGAATCTTTTTATAATATTGCCCAAACAAAAGATATCAAAGTTTGGCATCGTAGACTTGATCATCCAAATGGAAGGAAATTAAATTTTGTGCCTATTATTAAGGACCTTTGCAAAGACAATTTTGAATGCAAGGAATGCATACTTGGAAAAATGATATCTTTGCCTTTGGGACAAAAGACTTTTTACTCCTCTATGCCTTTTGAGTTGGTCCATTCGGATGTGTGGGATTCTGCTCCTATACTTTTCAAAGGAGGATTCTCCTACTATGTTGTGTTTATTGATGATTATACTAGATACTATTGGATTTGTTTTCTTAAATTTAAATTTGATGTGTTTGCATCCTTCAAAAACTATCATAATATGATCAAAACTCAATTTGAAAGCATGATTAAAATCCTAAGAACGGACTCTGGGAGAGAATATTTATCAAATGATTTCAAACAATTATTAGAAAATGAAGGGATTTTGCATCAAAGATTGTGTCTTAGAACACCACAGCAAAACAGAATTTCAGAAAAGAAACAAACATATTATAGATACTGCAAGAACACTACTTATTTCTAGGAATGTTCCCCAAAACTTTTGGGCCGAAGTTGTCCTAACCTCAGTATATCTTATAAATAGGATGCCTTCAAAATCTCTATCAAATGAAATTCCCTTTGAAAAGTTGTTTACGTATGAACTTGATTATCAAAGACTTAGAATTTTTTGTTGTAAGTGTTATGTTTTGAATGATAAAGGAGACAAACTATCTTCCAAGGTTATTCTTTGTGCTTTCATTGGTTATTCTGAATCACAAAAGGGTTTAAATGTTATGATGTCAAAAATGATAAACTCCTTGACTCAAGGAATGTTAACTTTGTTGAAAATGAAAGTGGATTTGAAGGATGTATGTCACAAAATGTAAATGTTGATTACTCCTTATTTAAATTACTTTCTAATTATGGGTGTGATGATCATCAAGAAACTCCTATGGAGTCTTCTATTGAGGGTAAAACAACAGTTGAACCAATAGTATACCCTAAAAGAAATAGGTACATATCCACTGAAAATCTAAATCAAGATGGGCACGAAGTATTGGAAGCTCCCTTTGAACAAATTATCATTCGTAGATCTAAGCGAACTTCTAGGATTCCCAATAAATTTTTTTCTTATGACTCCTCCTAAACATAGAGCTTATCTTTTAGCCATTCATTCGTACTTTGAACCCTCCTGTTACAATGAAGCAAAAAATCTTCCTAAATAGGAAAAATTCATGTGTGTGGAACTAGATTCACTTGAAGGTGCCAACACTTGGGAAATCCTAAACTTACCACCTGGAAAGAGAACCATAGGTTGTAGATGGATCTTCAAAGTCAAGACAAAGAGTGATGAGTCTGTGAAAAGACATAAAGCCATGTTAGTTGCCAAAGGATATTCTGAGGAGATCTTTGCTCTTGTTGCTAGGATGACAACTGTTAGAATTTTTTTTGCTATTACAACTATTAAAAATTGAAATATATTTCAAATGGATGTTAAGAATGCTTTTTTAAATAAGGAAGTATATATGGATGTTCCACCCGGGTTGATGGTTTCTAAAGGCAAGGTGCTTAGATTAAGAAAGGCTCTGTATAAGCTCAAACAAGCACCCAAATCCTGGTTTGACACATTTAACAATGTTTTACTAAATATAGTTTCAAACCATGTTATACTTACACAGCTTTGTTTGTCAAGAATTCTTCTGCAGGTATTGTAATTCTTCTTCTATATGTTAATGATATGCTGATTACAGGGAGTGACAAAGAAGAAATTAAAAAAGTAAAATAGTTTTTGAAAAACACTTTTAAAATGATTGATCTTGGTTTTCTAACATACTTTCTTGAAATAAAAGTGTCATATTCTATCATAGGATATATATAGTCACAAACAAAGTTTGCTTTAGACATCATTGACAGTTCAGGATTGTTAGATAACAAAGTTGTTGATACTCAAGAGATTGTTTGAACGAAGATGCGAGCTAATAATGGGGTTCCTTTGGACAATCCAACTCTCTTCAGACAAGTGGTTGGATTTCTTATGTATCTAAGCATTATAAGACCTGATATAGCTCATGTTGTCCATGTGGCCAGTCAGTTTTAGCATGCTCCCACATCAGCTCATATGGGTGCAGTCATAAGAATCATCAAATACATTAAATGCACCATCAATAAAGGAGTTTTTTTATCCTCTTTCCTAATTATATCTCATTACTTATTCATATGCTAATTAGGGAGGAGATCCAAACAACAGGCATTCAACAACTGATTTCTGTTTATTTTTAAGGGAATCCTTGATTTCGTGGAAGTGCAAAAAGCAACAAAAAGTGTCGTCATCCACAGAAGATGAGTATAGAGCAATGACCACCACTACTATGGAGATTATGTGGCTCAAACAACTGATTTCAGATATAAGAGATCATCTTCAGAATCCTACAAGATTATATTGTGATAACAAGAGTTCCATATACATAGCTCAGAATCACACGTTTCGTGAATGGACTAACCATATAGAAATGGACTGCCACTTTGTTCGTGAAGAATACTTAAAGAAGACTATTGATCTTCCCTATGTGACATTAGAATATCAACTTGCTGATTTTTTTACCAAGGCTTTGTGTTTCGCCAAGGTTCAACTTTCTTCTTGACAAACTTTTCAGTGATTGCAATTCATGTCTTGTACATACGTATATGCTTGACTATATATATATATATATATATATATATATATATATATATATATATATTCAAGTATATTTCGTATATAGATGGTTTCTTTATTGTAATTTTTACTTTTTTGTTTTCTTTTCATTTTTCTTTTTTTCTTTTTTACCTGTTGACTAGCCGTTGGGCAGCTCCCAATGGCTAACCAGCCTCCTCTTGTGTATAAATATTGGGGTAATGCCCCATTGTATTTCATGTTTTAGCGAGGATTCCTCTTAATAAAAAGCTGATATTTTTTATGTGTGCCTTAGTGCATTTTGTGATATTTATGTGCCTTAGTGCACTTTGTGAGTGATTATTCTTATCAAGTCCTTAGTAGAACTTGATTGTCGCCAATATTTGAGTGTTTTTTTACAGGTCTTTGGTTCGGGACATGAAGAAGATGGGTTGTATACTATGACGACACCTCAGAGCATGATGTCCAGTAGTAATTTTGGTTCACCCAAGTTTGAGTTTGTTTTGCTCTTGCACTTAAGATTGGGACACTTGCCTCTTTCAAAGTTGTAAATTTTGTATCCATAAGTTGTCAAATGACAACTCTATAAATGATCAAGTCATTCACTGTGAGACCTGTTTATGAAAGATGATGTTCCAGTTGATAGAGGGGATGATGTCGTTAAGGAGAATTATGACTCTTTTAATGGACGTGATGTCCAATCTGCTGCTGATATTGGATCAACACACATATGCAATGGAGAGCCATCATTTCAGCTGCTGCTTACAGATGATAGGGTTCAACCAAATCTCGACAGTGATGCACTTATTTTCTTGAATACATCCACTAGGATGCAGATCACAATGCGTTGGTCAGAATGGTATCAGGACTTATACAACACCAGTTTCTTCGAGGATCTGCTTGAGGCCTTCAAATCAGAATTTGGTTTGAAAAAAGTACGGCAGGTGGCAGTCACCCTGTTTTCGTGCTTGGATGCATTAACCTCTTGGCCCTGATGACGTGGTCAGTCACTTCTATTATGTTGAATCACTTGGGTTCATGTTTTCTGTCCTAACACTATGGTGTTTGCAGGTACTGCCCTAGCTGTAAGTAACATCGGCAAGCAACTAAGAAATTGGACTTATGGAGGTTGCATTTATTCTAGTTCACCTGAAACGGTTTTATTACAGTTGGTATTTCAAGAACAAACTTGATACCCTTGTCAACTTTCCTATTTGGAATGTGGATTTGAGAAAGTACGTGAAACGAGAGGGCATGCTTGAGTCTGTATGCGATTAGTAACCATTATTGGTGGCTTGGGCGGTGGTCATTATACTGCATACGTGAAGGATAGTTGCAATTATTTCTTGGTTTTTTTACACTAGAGAAACCATCGTGTATGTTCCCCCCCGATGATTCACTGAATCCCACGTCTGTGTTCGGGGCTTTGAATGAGCACCACGTATACAAGCACATGGGGCTCGTATTCCCGTGAATGTTGACATAACTTTGCATCGGACTCTGGTGTTGTTGCAAAGACTTAAGTACCCTTTCTTGCTATTCTTCTCATAAAGTGATGGTTTGAGAAAATGACAAAAATGCCATTCATTCAAAAAAGAAAAAACAAACAGTTCAAAAAAAGGACAAATATGTCCTTCATCCAGAAAGTCGAGGATGATGTTGACTCTTCAAAGTCTTCTTCTTCTTTCTCCGTAAAACACTGTAAAACCCTCTCTCTCTCTCTCTAGAGAAGAAATCAAGAGAGGATTCTTGAAAAGACTTAAGTGCCCCAAAGATGATTATTTAAGACCCAGTCTTTGCACTACAGGATTATCCAAGAAAGAAATCTCCCCTAAAGAAGGCCATGAACATCAACCCTCTCACTCTCTCTCTCCCTTCTCTTTCTGCTTCTGTGCACATCCAGCAGAAGATCCTACATTGCTCCATCAAGCACCGAATGACCTGCACATTGACTGTTGTGGAGCCTGATTCAGAGTTTTGACCCTTACAGGAGGAGGGTTTGGGGGCTCCTCCCAGCGTGGGTAGCATCATTCAACTAAATGAGTTGTAGATCCTGATTCAGAGTTTTTACCCTTATAGGAGAGGGGTAAAACCTCATCTCACTCTCTTTCCCTTCTCTCTCTACTTCTGTGCACATCCAACAAACGATCCAATATTTCTCCATCAAACACCGACTGACCTGCACATTGACTGTAGCATCGTTCAACTTGATGAGTTGTGGAGCCTGATTTAGAGTTTTTGTCCTTACAGGAGGGGGTTTGGGGGCTCCTCCCAGCGTGGATAGCATCATTCAACTTGAAGAGTTGTGGAGTCTGATTCAAAGTTTTTACCCATTCATGTTTTAAGGCATTATATCTCATGTTTGAACATCCACGCATGTGCAATTTGCTTTCATCATGTTCAGTTGTTTTCTAAATTATACTTTGAATTCTAGTATATTTTAGATCTATCGATTTGTATGTAACCAGAGCTTATTTTAATTTGAATTTTTTACTGAAACTTCATGCATATGTCTTCATGCTCTCCACCAAAAATCAGATCATTCCGAGTTTTTTTGGCCCACTTTAAAAATCGAGAATCAGAACCTGTTATTTTGCACCGTCAGGATTTTAGCATAATCAGGACCAACTTGCGGGAGTGATTTCTCCCTAACCAAAGATGATCTTTCTGATCCGTAAAAAAGGTTGTTTTCTAAATTGAATCTAGTTTGTTCATACCAAATTTCAGTGATTTCTATGGTGTTTTCATACCAGTTTTGGGTCGAAAACCATAACCATGTCACCCTGTGTCATTTTAACGGCTCAGATTTTGATCCATTTTGTTTGAATTTTATTTCTCTAATGGGAGATCATTTTTCAATTCTGTAAAACGGGTTCTCTTTGTTTATGTGTCTAGTTTATCCCTATAAATTTTCACAATTTTTCATGATCAATTACTATTTTATTTTGATTAAATACCAGAACCTTATATCCAGATTTTATAAATATTCTGATTTTGGCCACCATATCATGACTGTTGTAGCACTTCTTCAACAAATCGCTATTTGATTGACAATATTCTTCAGCAAATTATTGTTATGATTTTTTTGGATCTCTAATGAGTCCCTACTATGATTTGTAGTATTTTTGGGTCTCCAACGAGTCTCACAATGATTTATAGTGTTGTTCGGTCTTTTAACTATGATTTATAGTGTTTTGGGGTCTCCAACGAGCCCCACAACGATTTGTAGTGTTTTTCGGTCTTTTAACTATGATTTATAGTGTTTTCAGGTCTCTAACGAGACCCACAACGATTTATAGTGTTGCTGGACCTCGCTATAGCGATTTGTAGTGTTTCTCGGTAAACACTACAGCGATTTGTGATACAAATCGCTATCTGAATCAAGACCAACTTGTCAGGGCCATATCTCCCTAACTAGAGATCGGATTTCAAATCCGTAAAAAGTGGTGTCTTTGTTATGAAGTCTAGTTTATTCTTGTAAATTTTCAGCGATTTCTATGGTCATTTGATACCCCATTTGGATCTAAACCAGACCCCTATCAATCTGCCTTATTTGAGTGACACAGGTTTTTATTTCATTTTGTAAGAGTCATATCTCCCCAACAGAAGATCATTTTTTAAATCTTTAAAAAGGGTTTTTTTCCTCTATGTGTCTAGTTTATATCTGAAAAGTTGTATAACTTTCTATGCTCATTTTATATTTCAAACATGTTAAAAACCAAGACATGTTATTATTCCCTTTTAACTGAGTGGATGAAAGTTAATTATAACTTGTTGGAGATATGTCTCGGTTTTTAACAGGTTTGAAATATCAAATGAGCATAGAAAGTTATAAAACTTTCCAGATATGAACTAGACACATAGAGGAAGAAAACCCTTTTTACGGATTTGGAAAATGATCTTCTGTTGGGGAGATATGACTCTTACAAAATGAAATAAAAACCTGTGTCACTCAAATAAGGCAGATTGATAGGGGTCTGGTTTAGATCCAAATGGGGTATCAAATGACAATAGAAATCGCTGAAAATTTACAAGAATAAACTAGACTTCATAACGAAGACACCACTTTTTACGGATTTGAAATCCGATCTCTAGTTAGGGAGATATGGCCCTGACAAGTTGGTCTTGATTCAGATAGCGATTTGTATCACAAATCGCTGTAGTGTTTACCGAGAAACACTACAAATCGCTATAGCGAGGTCCAGCAACACTATAAATCGTTGTGGGTCTCGTTAGAGACCCGAAAACACTATAAATCATAGTTAAAAGACCGAAAAACACTACAAATCGTTGTGGGGCTCGTTGGAGACCCCAAAATACTATAAATCATAGTTAAAAGACTAGACAACACTATAAATCATTGTGAGGCTCGTTGGAGACCCAAAAATACTACAAATCATAGTAGGGACTCATTAGAGATCCAAAAAAATCATAACAAAGATTTGCTGAAGAATATTGTCAATCAAATAGCGATTTGTTGAAGAAGTGCTACAACATTCATGATATGGGGGCCAAAATCAGAACATTTATAAAATCTGGATATAAGGTTCTGGTATTTAATCAAAATAAAATAGTAATTGACCATAAAAAATTCTGAAAATTTACAAGGATAAAATAGACACATAAACAAAGAGAACCCATTTTACAGAATTGAAAAATGATCTCCCATTAGGGAAATAAAATTCAAACAAAATGGATCAAAATCTGAGCCATTAAAATGACACAGGGTGACAGGGTTATGGTTTTCGACCCAAAACTGGTATGAAAACACCATAGAAATCGCTGAAATTTAGTATGAACAAACTAGATTCAATTTAGAAAACAACCGTTTTTACGGATCAGAAAGATCATCTTTGGTTAGGGAGAAATCACTCTCGCAAGTTGGTCCTGATTCTGCTAAAATCCTGACAGTGCAAAATAACAGGTTCTGAATCTCGATTTTTAAAGTGGGTCAAACAAACTCAGAATGATCTGATTTTTAGTGGAGAACATGAAGACATATGTATGAAGTTTCAGTAAAAAATTTAGATTAAAATAAGCTCTGATTACATACAAATCGATAGATCTAAAATACACCAGAATTCAAAGTATAATTTAGAAAGCAACTGAACATGATGAAAGCAAACTGCACATGCGTGGATGTTCAAACATGAGATCTAATGCCTTAAAACATGAATGGGTAAAAACTTTGAATCAGACTCCACAACTCTTCAAGTTGAATGATGTTACTCACGCTGGGAGGAGCCCCCAAACCCCCCTCCTATAAGGGCAAAAACTCTAAATCAGGCTCCATAACTCATCAAGTTGAACGATGCTATAGTCAATGTGCAGGTCAGTCAGTGTTTGATGGAGAAATGTTGGATCGTTTATTGAATGTGCACAGAAGTAGAGAGAGAAGGGAGAGAGAGTGAGATGGTTGATGTTCATGGCCTTCTTCAGGGGGAACTCTTTGCCTCCCTTGATTTCTTCTCTAGAGAAAGAGGGTTTTACAGTGTTTTACGGAGAAGGAAGAAGAAGAAGATGACGATGAAAAGTTTAAACAGACATTTTTGATGGCTCAGGTTTGTTTCGTCGGATGACCATCGGGAGGAGCCCCCAAACCCTTCTTCTATAAGGGCAAAAACTCTGAATCAGGATCTATAACTCATTTAGTAGAATGATGCTACCCACGCTGGGATAAACCCCCAAACCCTCCTCCTGTAAAGGTAAAAACTCTTAATCAGGCTCCACAACAGTCAATGTGCAGGTCAGCCGGTGCTTGATAGAGCAATGTAAGATCTTCTGTTGGATGTGCATAGAAGCAGAAATAGAAGGGAGAGAGAGAGTGAGAGGGTTGATGTTCATGGCCTCCTCCAAGGGAGATTTCTTTCTCAGATAATCCTGCAGTGCAGCAGTGCAGAGACTGGATCTTAAATAATCATCTTCGGGGCACTTAAGTCTTTACAAACACTCCTTTTCAAGAATCGTCATTTTTTTTTGCACCAATTGAGGAGAGGGTACTTAAGTCTTTGTAATCGCATCAAACTCCAACACTAATTAATGCTGACAAACATGGGGATACGAGACACACATGCTTACATACGTGGTGTTCTTTGGGACCCCCGAACATGAGATGTAGCTAACTGCCCTGTTCAGGGGGGGAACATATAACCTGCTTTGCAAGATCAGAGGCCTAGCCACACTGGCTCTGCTTACTGTACTTACGATCACTGTCCTGACAGCATAAAACTTTGTGGGCTTACCCCCTTGCCCCAGGAAATTGCCATGCTTAGGCTTATGCAAGGAGTCACGCCTATGGGATTTGAACCTAAACCACCTACCTAATGACCTAGGCCCCATCCCACTATGCCAAACCCCTTTGGGGCTTATATTTTATTTGTTATTGCAGTTTCTTATTGTGGTGATGCATTATCGATGACAATGATGTTTCCTGTTGTCTCTGTGCAGCTCCTTGAAGAGAATAAGATTGTATAACTTTGTGTGCATTTTCACTTGAACGGTCAAAGTCTTTGAGAGACATCTTGATGCAGCAAGTTTTTCTTGCCTTGTATCATGTGTTAAAATCATGGTTGCCAGTCGAGGAAGCGGGAGTGGAAAGCGATACAGAAAGCAGGAGCGGGAAGCGAGGCACTTTAAAAATTTAAGAAGTGGGAAGCGTGGGACTACTTAGAAGCGAATCACAAACTGTCTTGCAAGCAACCTAGAAAGCGAACCGGAAGCGACCTAGGAAGCGAAAAAAGAAGAAAAATAAAAAATAAAATGAAAAAAAGAGGAAAGCGTGCTTCCCATAAATGGGAAATGCGCTTTCCAAAAAAAGGGGACGCTTCTCTACATGTTTCGGAGGTGCGACATTTCGCGCTTTTGAAACGCATAACGGGGAAGCGCGTTTCCCCTACTATAGGGGCGCTTTGGTTAAAATTGAGTCAATTAGTCATCATTTTGGATATAGTTTTTGAACTTGATGGACTTTTGAATCTTGGAGCTGGATCAATTTGGACTTTGGGACGACTTGGGTTCAGTGGCGATGTATTTTAAAATAATGTAAAATTTGATAAATTAATTTTCTAGAATAAGGTGATATTTTGTATTTGTTTATATTAGAATTATTTAGGTTTTAATTCAATATTTGTTCTAATTAGAATTAGGTTATAATTAAATGTTAGTTATTTAATATATTAGATGTTAATAAAGTAGGTTAATTATATGTAGTGGGCAGTTAGGCATTAGGAGAGTCTCAAGGTCAGCTAAAAAGTTTCTTATAGTAGTTTTTAATGCAAATGGTTGGGTGGTCTTAGGTTTTCAAGAAAAGTTAAAGTTGGGTTAGGTAAGGTTTACTATGACGAACGTGTTTCTCTCTTCTTTGTTTAAACGAACCTATGTAACATTCTAATGTGTATGTTTAATGATTGAAATTTTTATACATCTCTCTCTCTCTCTCTTTAGTATGCTTCTTGTGTGTCAAAGACATTCTAAGAAAGAGAGAGCTTTGATAAACTATGTGCTTGAAGGCAGGCCGGTTTGCCCTCGCAATCATGTGCTACGAGTTTCTCTGTGTCTGGCTGATTCATGTTTGAGCTAAGTTGTTGTAGGTGTCCTAGTTGATCTATCATCGAGTGTTGACAGGTCGTTGCGATAAACTGTTGGTCGGTGTTTTGGCTGATGAATGAGATCGAGTTACTATCAACATAGCCTTGCTGTGTTGTAATTCTACCAAATGATGGCAATGTTTGGGGCTCACACCGAATAGAGTTAGAGCGCACAGCAAAGCTATGCTTGTCGTAATTCAGTCAACATAGGTCAGGACGTTTGCAACAACTTAGCTCCAACGTGGGTCAGCCAAGATGTGCAAACTCATATCACACCATTTATCAATGCTCTCTCTCTATCTTAGAATGTTTTTCATACGCAAGAAAGATAATTAAAAGAAAAGGGGGTTCTAAAATTTCATTTCATTAAAAAACACACACATTAGAATGTTACAAAGGGTTGTTTAAATATAAAAGACGAGAGATGTGTCTCTCGTAATAAACTATATCTAACATAACTTCTTATTTGACTTTTTGAAAACCTAAGACCATTTGCATTTAAAACTATTTCAAGAAACCTCTTATTTGAAACTCTCTTAACGTCTAACCGTCTATTATATGTAATTAACCTACTTTACTAACATCTAATATATTAAATAACTAATATTTAATTATAACTTAGTTATAGCTTAATTTTAATTTAAATTAATACCCAATTAAAACCTAAATAATCTTAATTTAAATAAATACAAAAATGTCAATTCATTATAGAAATTATTTTTTTCAAAATTTACATTATTTCAAAATATGTTGTTGGATTCAAGGTCCAAATCTATTCAGCTTCATCCAAAAACTCGTTAAGTTAAAAAACTAGATTCAAAATGGTGGCTAATTGACCTGAGTTTGGCACATAATACGAGGCAATGAAAACACGTTGCATCATACTCCCGTAGTTCGTTTTGCTTACTCTAAGAAAATGTAGTTTCTCCGGGGTTGAATGCAAACTACAGGAACAGTTTCAGTGCCATGTTCACTCCATGAGAGTTGAACTGCAACATGCGTATTGTTCTTACTGCAATATAGTAGATCGTGTTAAACTAAGAAGCTCGACAAGCTGGGCTCTTATACCAAATGATGGTGGCTAATTGATTTGGTTTTGGCACATGATACGAGGCAACAAAAACTCGTTGCATCACATCTGATCAAAATGATGGTTTCATTTTGTTTTTACCATATGAGAGATCCACAGTTCTTGTAACTTGGTTGGTGCGGTGTGGTTATCCAATTGAAGAAAATGAAATGAAGGCATGGCGTCAACATGGAAGGTTGGGAGTAAAAAGAGCCCCTAGAACGGAGAGAGTTGGATGGGGGAGGTTGGGGTTGCCCATATTTTGAATTTTGAAGAGGTAAGGGTTGAATCTTGCATCCGATTGAGGGCATCATTAATTATTTTTTTGGGTGTTCATTTTTATTTTGGCATTCTTCTTGATAAAGGATCGAGGAGAGTCATTATTATTTGGGTAATTTGTTTTGGGTCATGGGGACTTTTGGTTGAATCCAGATGAATGAATCGCTCTGAGTAATCAATCCTAAGGCACATCACTCATCACACAATGATTTTTTTCTACAGTTTTACATCCTTGTCTTGGTCGCCATTTGATGTTGTCTATTTAAACCGGATCTGGCCATCCATTCAGATAATACCTCTTGGTCTTTGAAACCTACTACGAAAAATGATGAGGCTATTCAAATGCTAATATCAGCATGGGAATATTGAAAGCTTGCAAGATTGAGTTTTGACAAGTGACCTGTGACAAGCCTTTCTGATAAACAAATCTTGTTTGTGTTGAACTCTTAGACTGATTTCGATAATAACAAAACTCTCTAAATGACTAATGGTTAAACCTTAAGTATGTAGAGATTTTAACTGACTTTACATGAAGAAAACATTCACATTTTAGTTCTAAAAATCCTTTCAAAAAGTGGCAAAAAGATCATACTTTGAAATGAGGTGTTTAAGTAAAAAAATGCAAAGAGTGTCGACTCTTTATTTCAAGTGTCGACCTCTGAGAAAAATATGACCAAAACTCTCATTCATTATTTTTGTTTTCTCTCTCCTTCAATCCGAAGATTAGGGTAGTCGACCCAAGATTCTCGACTCTTCACGTTCTATCGTTGAGAATTGATAAACTCTTATCTTTTAGAAGCTTTTGCCTTTTTAACTCCGTATCTTTAAATAAGTCAAATATTTTTTATCAGAGCACTTTTTTATAGAATGGGTTATGACTGAAATAAAACTCAATAGATACAAAAGAGGAATCAAGCAACAATTAAGGAGGATAACATTGCTGAAGTACCCGCCTCATGAGTTCCACACATACCATCTTTCAGATCAACACATATTGAGGGAGAGTAAAGTCAATTGTTGGTTGAACAACAAGGTTTGACATAATGCTGCAGGATCTTTCATTATGTCTCATCCATGATCAGTTTAGGAATTTTGATTTTGATCTCTTAATATTTGTAGTATCTGATCAAGTCACTCATTTTGGCTAATAATTCTTAAGAATGCAATTTAATGACTGTTTTTGTTTTGTGTTAATATTTCAGATATCATTAACACAAACTTTATAAAAAACAAAATACTCTTTTAAATTTCAAATGTCTTGATCATATTTGCTTATCTTGATGAATGTTATTCTCCTTGAATGATGCTAAAAAGAAAAATATATCTTGTTTGATAACAATAATTTATATGAGCTTGAATAAATTACCTCTTTAAAAATAAAGAGAAAATGATATTTATATGAAAAGTTGTGAATTCAACAACTTATGATGCATCTTCGATAAATTTTGTTTTTAAAATAGCCAATATCGATTGATATATAAATTTTCAATGTTATGATACTCTGTTTTTCATAAATGAATATTCACTTTTTTTATGTGTCAAAAAATAAGGAGAAAAATAATAAAAATGAATGGAACGTGAGTGAACATGCATTGAGAATGTGACTTATTTTGCAAAAAAAATATGAATTGAGAGATATTGTTAACATAGAGCAATGTGAGTAAAAAGTATAGATTTGAATTAAATGTGAACTTTGACTCAAACATGAACTAACAAAGTTTAAATGCTTACATGTTTGATCAATGACTCTAATGAATAGATGTTTTTCTTTGCATCTTATGCTTAAATGTTTCATATGAATTATATGATGGAATATTATTGATGTTAGTATATCTTTTTTTTTAAAAGTTATTTTTTTATGTGCTTAAATTATTTTAAATGATTTGATGAAATCCTTTTTTATGCAATAAAAAAGAGGTAAAAGTGTATGCAAAAATATGCATTGCAATGAATGAAGGGAACATATACTTGTTGAGATTTGAGAAAGTTTTATTAAAAATATAGATGTTATATGCATTGTTATATACATGAATAAAATATTGTTAACAATGTACTATATTTGAATTGAAGTGATGCAATATGAGCATAAGTGTGAAAGTTAGAATTTGAAATGTTATATTTGAATCAAATTTGAACTCCAAAATGTTTGAACTATACAATTTGATTATGCATACTATGTTTTTGCATTGATTTTGAAATAGTTTTATTATCATAAAAAATGTGGAGATTGTTGAACTCCTATACTGATTTTGATGATAACAAAACTCTCTAAAGGATTAATGGTTAAAACTCAAGTGTGCAGAAAACATTCACATTTTAATGCCAAAAATTCCTCTAAGAAGTGCTAAAAAGATCACACTTTGAAATGAGTTGTTTAAGTAAAAATGCAAAGAGTTTATCGATTAAGTGTCGACCCATGAAAAGCACATGTCGACCCGTGAAGAGCTCAAAAACAAAAGTTCAAAAGAATATCAAGTTCAAAAGCAATATATGTCGACCTGCATGAAAGACATGTCAACCTGTGACAAATTGAATGTATGCCTATTTTAAACTAAGCTCAAAGTGTCGATCCTTAGAGATGAAGTGTTGACTTATAAAGAAAACAAGAAGTATCGACTCTTAGGATTGAAGTGTCGACATCCTTGAATGACTTGTCGACCTCCAACAACCGAATGCTTGAATATTCACTGAGCACAAAAGTAACTACTTTCGTAAAGGAAGTGTTGACCCCTCCAACAATCAAAAGTGAAATGTCGACCGCTAGATCTAAATAGTGACATTTTCTAAAGAAATGAGCTTTGAACAAAGTTGAAAATATGAATAAAGTGTCGACTTGGATGATGACATATTGATACTCGAAGAATATGTGTTGACACATGGAGTTAAATGTCAACATGTAAGAGCAATGAGCGATTCTAATGGTTCTAAATTTATTTGAAATTTTTGGTTTATGTGCCCAACGGCTCTCCCAATAAATCAAGATCATTCCCAAGTATTTATTGAAAATGAAGAACTACTCTAATATTGTTGAATCTATGAAAACAAATCAAATAATCAAGTTTTTTAAGATTAAAGCTTCCAAGTGTTCTAAAGCATTCCAACAATCTATCTTCATCGATTTCTTTGCTTAGTGTTGAGATTATTTAAGGCTTTTCTGTTTTGGGTTTCACTCACCCTTGCACATAATTGTGTTTACATTTGTATGGTCTAAAAGAGTGATTGTATTCAACCATTTGTATTCATAACTCTTGGGTTGAGTTATGGTGAGACGATAGAGCTCACTGTTGAGTTTCACAAGCGGTGTGAAAGCATTGTTATTGGTTCTTAACACCATGAAGCTAAGAGATTTAGTTTCTATCTCTGTGAAGCTAAGGGTTTAATGGATTGGGCAAGAATGCCAAGAGGACGTAAGTTGGTTTTGACCGAACATCTATAAATTTGTGTTGTGGTTTGCGTATTTATTTTACTTTCGCATCACTTTCTTTGATTTACTTATATCTGTATGTATGAAAAACAAAATAATTTTAAAACTCAATTCATGCTCTTCTTGTGTGTTTTGCCATATCGGGACTCAACATTTTTTTAGCATTTATTTGTCCCCAGTGTCCTGGTCAAGATAGACGTTTCAGAATGACATTTACCTGCTCTCTCAAAAGGGAAGATGCCCATGGATTATCCATGAGCAGGCACTTGGTTTTTTCTTCTTCTTTTTCTTGTGGATTGATATCAGGTGATCATTTGTAAATATGTGGTGACATTCAAATCCCGCGATTGGTTCATGCTTGGACACGATATAACCAATTTGTACTACAAAAATGTGTGATTAGATGATATGGACTTGTGTTACTTTGGCTTCCCACTATGTTCAGAAGTTTCTGACAAACCTGAACATATCAAGTGCTTAAAAAACAGTGTTCTATTCTTCCAAGCTCACAATGCAATACTTTGCAGGAAGGACATAGCACAATTGCATTAAGCACTTGGACAGAATGTTTCACTGGCGCTAAATTTGCGCCAGTGAAAAGGATTTTTACTAGGGATGATAATCCTACCCTCCATCACACAGGTGTTGATTTTAATCTCCATCCCCAGTCCAAACAGGGAGATATGGGGCGGGACCCCATTTCCCGAGTCCATTGCCATCCCTAAAGAAGGATTGGGGATTGGGATGGGGGTGGAAGAAAGCATAAGTCCATCCCTGCAAGGGTTTTGATTTTAACATACATCCCTGCCTCCATCCCCATTTCATGTCCTCCATCGTTGATTCAAAAGGGGCGAGGCCTCGTTTTCCCTCGGTTCACTGTCATCCCTACCTACTTTTCACTGGCTAATGTCATTTGTTCCAGTAAAACCTTTACAAGCAAGGTTTTTACTGGTGCAAAAGATGCGCCAGTAAAGCTCAAATTTCTTGTAATTTAAAGTGGCTTCCTATGAATGATAAGGCGATGAAAAAGTATCAACTATGCATTCCTGAAAATTGGCTGGGAATCTGTGAGGTGGCTGGATAGTTAGGTCACACTCAGTCACAAAGGAGGGTCTTGGATTTGAATACCATGGGGTTATGCAGCTTGCCTATAAAAAAAATTAACTGTGGATCCCGTTATCGGAGCCTCAGCGTCAGCTGTTAAATGTTCAGTGTCATCTTGAGCCGAGCCTTCTGTTGAATATTGATTTTGTTAGCTTGACCAGTTTGTTTTCCTTTCTAGAGGCCTCAATTTAGACCAACCTTTGTGCAGGTTCTGGATGGCCTGACGCTAGGGCTCGTAAAGAGCCAAGCTTAGGTTTGGCTCGTTAAGGGACTACAGGGTGTCAACGGGTTTGGTTTGAACCCAGGCAGAACCATACCAAGACCTGATTTGAGATAATGATACGAGGTCCGAATCTGGGTCCAATCGGACCCACCAAAAGAAAAATCATACCCAAATCCTATATGGATTATATGAACGGCCCCCATACCCGGTAAAATAATATTTTCATGCTTTTTATGGATCTTAGTTGGAACTTGGGTTGGGCACAGGTTTGGTATGAAATTTCACAAACCATACCTGACTCCATATATTAAATCAGATCGGACCTTATTTATCACCAAACCCTTACCCTATATGGTCTGGTACGGGTCGAGTCTAGGTCAAACCTGAGCCATTGACTTGGGCTCTGCTCATGGGGCTGGTCATGAGCCAAGCCAAGATGATCCCAAGCTTTTACGAGCCGATCACAAGCTGACTGATTTTCTAAAAGATGCTATTTAAGTTTTCTTTTAAAGCTTATAGAGTTAAGCCAAGTTTCTCATATTCGTGTTTGGCTCATTTACCTAAACAAGCTGACTGGCAGCTAAGGTGAGCTGCGTGTCTCGTTTCCCAGCCGTACTAAGCTGAATTTGTGGACCGATTAGTCTGAGTCTGGCCAGCATGGCTAGCATTGAGGCTAATAATTGGTAGTGTCACCATCACCATGGATGACAGGAGGGCAACATGGTTTTATTGACAATGCCAATTCTGTGGGCCCACCACCGTCACACAAACACAAGCTCCAATTTCTCTGCTCAAAGAGGAGCTCATTTTCAATGCCCCCCCCCCTTTTGTCCGTAATGGTTCCGGTGGTGGGTGGTTGGACTCCTTTTCCGCGGAAGATAACTCTAAGGAAAGACTGCCGTGGAACTCTCTTTCATGACACACAAACACGCTTTAAGGGTGCATTTGCATGTCACGGATGCATTTTATCACACTCATCGAGATAAATCCACCAACTTTTGTTTCGAAATTTTAGGCACCCTTGGAAAGCACGCGGCATGCATTTCCGTGAAAAATGCCAGTTTTCCGTGGCATGCAAACGCCCCTTAAAATGTAACTTTCAGCCCACAGACCAAGACGAAAGCCCACCTCCAAAATATGAGAGTGTTGTTAATTCTTGTGCTGGGACCAACTCAACCCTGACACAAACAAACAGAAGAAACTGTACACACGGCCCATGTCACCAATTTCGATACTCGGGATACAAAGTTACGGATGGCCAGGATCGAGTGTCCCACTCTGAACCAAGATGATGTACGGTTGGATGTGGATGTTTCACGTGTCTGACTAAGCATGTATGGTACGTTGGCCCGGTGATTCTCTAAAGAAAAATTTCTATCTAGGGCTTAACTTTACCCTTAATTTCCAACACGGACTAACATTTCTGAAATCTCAAATATAAGTCTGTTTTCTAACCCTAGAAACTGCCAAACCAGAACCTACATTGTTTATGTTCGGTTAAATAAATCATAAGTTAAATTGCAATAACAGCCATCATTATTAAGAATCCGCACTGTTTACTGTTTTTCATTTTTTTATGAGGATGAATGTGTATTTTTCGATTTACACAAGACAATACAGAAAACTAAAAAAAGATTCACGTTTTTTCAAGATGGCAAATGTTGACCTGAAGTTTGTAGTTGACTGTTTTGATGAAAAATATGGCTCATACTATGTCACACCCAGACGCACCCTGTGTCGGGTACGGGCACAGGTGCCACCCCGCACCCGTGCGTTCTAGGTTGGTGGCCACTTACTTGTCCAATCAGGAATCGCCAGTAAATCGGCCGTTGCGGCATTGTCTAGTCATAAGGTGGTCAGCAGTCGGTCCAAAAAGGCACGTGCCAAAAAAAAAAGGGCATTACGTTTATTGTATTGATAGTGGTACTGAATAGTAACAAGTTCGAAATATGTGTCTTGTCCATTAAAATGGAGAGAGAGCGAGCTTCAGATTTGTTTGGAAGCTTTGAATGGGAGGTGTCCCAGTGTTCTCATGCTCTCTCACGTTTGGGAGACACCATATTTCAACTCCATTCGCATGGAGATGTACATTCTGGCAAAACCATATTTTAGCAACACAAACGGTGTTTCCAATGGAAGGCTCCCAAACATAGCCCTGAACCTCTTTTTATAGGGAAGCATAGCCTTAAATTTTTTTTTTCAAGTAGTCAAGCATAGCCTCAGCCCTGCTAGCAAAATATATGGTCCCAAATCTCAATCATTTTAAACAAGCATTACACCGCTGTAAATATGTACAAAACTGGCCCATAATGTGTTGTAGCTTAACTTTTGGAATATGCTCAATTGATAATCTCTGAGTCATGCCTCTATGGTAATAAACAAATCAGGCAAACATCAAGGATTCAAGAGGGGCCAGTATCATGACTCAATTGATGTTTGTTACAACTTACAAGGGGTTCATAAACTCTCATAAAGAACTTTTATTTACTACTTTTACTTAATTTTTGGTAAGCACTAAGCATGACCCGTGGAGTGATGTGTTAGTTTTGTCATGTCATACCGTCTATGTGTTGATGTCATTTAAAGCAGGCCTCACATTGCCCATCAAACTGACACCTTACCCAGAATGGATTTCTTACAATTTGTTTAATTCTACTCCAGTGATAACTAAATTCTACTGTTTATTAAATAATGAAGAAAGGAAAAAGAAAAGAACTCAACAAGAATCATCAGCAAAGCTACAATGGTATGGAACCTCTGGAGACTCAGAGTTGAAAAAATAAAAACTGGGTCCATCCCGGAAAAGATAATATCCGATCCCATGATCCAGCTCCTTCCCTCAAATGAGCCCTGCAGAATTGTAGAGTGAAATTCACTACAGCTTCAGATAAGAACGTGAATTTCCATAAACAAAGAGACAACTAAAGAAAGAGATCAATAGCTCATTTGTGATCGAGCTATTGATTTATCCCATCTTGGGCATTTTGTGATAGTTTTCACTTTTTATTTTGGTATATGAAAATAATGGTAATTTCTCAAAATTTATAAAGTTTGAGATATATTCCAACTTAAACTTGACAGCAAAAGGAATCATCCTAAACTCGGACAGAGAGAGAAGAGAAAATTTAAAGTAAAATATCTTTTCTTCTCATGCTCAAGAAAAACTTACCTCAAATGTCACCCCGCTACTTTATCAGGGTAAAAAATAATTGCAGACGAGACACAAGCCAACCCATCCTTGAAAGAACAAAGCCAAACGCAATCCCTGTAATATAAACAACCAAATAAATATAAAAATATAAAAAAAAAAGAGCATTCGGAAAGTTGCCCGAGACACGACTCTGTTAATTTGAGAAGTATTTTGACCACCCAAGAAACGAATCGGAATATTGAGATTGACAAGAACAAGGAGAGGCATCCACGAATCGGACGCGTCGAAGGCAGGCCTCGGATAAAACCGAGACGGAATTAGGTGACTTCTCTTTTTGTTTTTTTCATTTTTTTTCTTTTGTGATAGCTATTCGAAGCTAGAGAAGGGTACCTGTTGGGATTCAAACCGGAGACCCTTCGTCAAGATAGCGGGAACTTAAGGCCCCAGACTGAAGGGATTCCGTTTCAATCTGACTCGGTCAAATCCGATACGAATCGTTATAGTAGTCCGGTTCCGACCGAGTCTCTAGACCACTGAACTTCACACTTGCAGCACAGAGCAGAAAGAAGAGTTTCTGGGGATCGTTACCGTCGCTGAGGAGGCCGAAGTGAAGGACAAACTCGACGAGGGGTCGTCTGGATTGCCACCGTTTTCCTGCGTACTCGGCGGCGAAAACGAAGGGTGGTCGGCGGAAGACGCCTCGCCGAGCCTGGCGGAGTCGAGCCCGACGGCGTACGCCGGCGTCCCGTCGGGCTTGAAGAGCCCGTAGTTCCTCTCCGACGTCGGCCCCGGCTTCAGGTTCTCGTTGAACAGGGCGAACACGTACACCTCCAGCCCCACGTCTGGCCGCTTCGGCGTCCCCCTCTGCTCAGCCACGATTCTCATCAGGTTCCCGTTGTACGTCTGGGCGTTCTCCGGCGAAGCGCCGGTCTCCTGCGGGTCCCCCTTTGACGGCCACCCCGTCTCCGACACCTTCACCCTCAGATTCCCCTTCCCCTCCGCCTCTAGCGCGGCGTACACGGCGTCGATTTGGGCGAACAACATGTTATCGTAGTGGAACCCAGTGCCGGGGTCCAAGATTCCGGCATTTGGCCGGAAAAGGACGTAATCGAGGGAGATGTGTTTCGGGTCCGACATGTAGGCGAAGAACGGGTAGGCGTTGATCAGGAACGGCGATCCGGTCCGCGCGTGGAACCCTAGCAGAGACTGAACCGGTCCTGCAAGATCTCTCCGGAATCGGCCGCTCGACGGCGGGTAGGACGATTCCAAGACGGCGAGCGAGTGCGCCGTCGTCACCTCCACCTTATCCCCCAACCCTACGGTTTGCAGAGCGGCGTAGACGTTCTGCATCGCCGGAACGAGGCGTCCGGCCAACGACGAGTCCTTTCCGGTGAGCACCTCGTTTCCGACGGTGATGTAACCGATCTGGGTCGAGGGAACGTACTGCTGGACGTTCTCCTTAACCCAGGCGAGGGCCGTCGCCGGATCCGCCATCTTTGCAACGCATTCGTTCGGGATTGCGATGACGAACTCGACGCCGGTGCCTCGGAAGGCGCGGAGGACTTTCGGGTCAGAGTCGTAGAGCTTCACCTTCGTAATGTTGATGGATTTGAGCAGCCCGGCCACTCGGTCCGGCGACGGGAGGTTGTTCGCCACCTGCCCGTAGTTGATACCCACCTCCGGTGACGCTCTCGCCTGAAAAAAGGCACCTGTACGCAGAGAACCAACCAAGCGGCGTAAAATTCGTCGGAATCTCCCATCTCCGGCGAGTATTGCCGGAATTTCGCCGGGAAATGCAGAAACGCAGGAAATGCAGAAAAAAACCGGAATTTGCGTACCTGAGAGAAGGAGGACGGCGAGAAGCAACCAGCGTTGGGAATCGAGCGCCATTTTTTCGCTTTTCTTTTCCCCCTTTTTTTGCTCTTTTTTTTTTTTGTTCTGCAGAAGAGAGTAGAGAGCAAAGGAGTGTGAGCAGCTCTTTCTCTCTCTCTCTAAACAGGAGGGCGTCAGGGGATGGTAAAATTTTGACGCCTTTGATGACGCGACGTCACTTTTACTTACCGGAAAATGACCGAAGCTATCTTGAAATGACAGGAGATTTTCTGTTCCATGGGTGGCATTAGGGTATAGAGTGGGGTTAATTTAGTCTTTCAATTGAGGCAGTGAAATTCTCGGGTGTCGGAATAAATGTCTATGTGAAAGGCTTGAATCTGAGGTGCAGTGGGCTTTCTTTTCCATATTAAATGACCATCATACCCTTAACTGCTAGGTGTGGCCTAGCCTGGATCCGTGAGTTGATGAACCGGGGACCAGTAATGTGACACCATCACAGAAGAAATCTGTTCGGGTCTCGATCGTCTTATCCGACCCGTTTTGGATTTTTGGGTGTCTTGTCATTTCACATTCTTATATGATTATCTCCTCTGTTCGGGGTTCTACTTTTTCTTACAAGTTAGTGTACACCGTACATCACAGTGATGGACGGTTCTTAATGTTCCTATTTTTCAGGCCGTGAATTGCTTGTGACTAGGACAGCTGGCAGAACAGCACATGGCCTTTTGTCGTCTTTGCCTGCCTAAACTCTAAAGGGCTTTATAAGCAAAGTGCTCGCCACGTGAAATGTTTTTCTGAATATTTTCGTAGGAAAACATTCTTGTGGGTAGGGAAAAGGAAAATTCGGAATCCTATTCCTACCTTGTGGCAAACATGGAACAGGGTTTCCAGATCTATCGAAATCTCTCATTTCTTGTGGGAAAACCAGCTCTGTCTCCTCCTTATTGCGACATCAAATTTTCCTGTACCATGAACCATTTTCTCATATCCAACATCAAGGATGTAAACAGGTCGGATTTTTTTTCGAATATGGGCAATATTGAGTCCGACCTAAACAGATCTGACCTAATTAGACTCAGAATTTAAAGGAATCAGCTAAAACTGAATCTGCATCCAATTAACTTAAATTCTGACATTTAAATGTATCCAAACTAGGATTTGAGTCGGATTCAATTCTTAGTCGAACTCATATTGAGATTCAGATGCAAAATCAAATAACGAATCTGGTGCAGGAGTGGAGCAACGTACATTTCGGGTCTACAAGAGATCCATTTGGATCCCGTATAAGGTTATTTGATTTTTTTTTTTGGGTTTGGATATTTTTTTTATGTAATGAATCCATCTCATATCCAATTTAGAATTAAGGTTTCGTTGTTCCCTGGTGAAAGCTCCCATACGGCCCTCACAGGTGGGGTTCATCACCCATGGGTTGAGCCTTACGGGCTCTCCCACAATGGGGCAATCGAGCAACCCACTTCCACGAACCAATTCACTCGATCGGGAAACCCGGTCCTAGGCCAGTTCACGAGCTGCGAACCTGGGTTATATGGTTCTGGCCAAAACGCCATTGGTTCCGACTTGGGTGGACCCTAACTTAGATCTAGAACCACCGGGTTAGATCCAACAACCTATTTTTGATCTTAATGCATTGAACCTCATTGAACTTTGTGTTGGGTTAAACCACCACGTTGGTGGTGGTTACCTACGATGTGGATAACCTCACCCACGGAAGGTGTTCCTTCCATTAAACCCGCACAGAATCGGGGGGAATGGTTACACAATTGTTCCTACTCTGTGCCTATAAAAGGGGGTTTCATGAGCAACCCCAATATGTGTAAAAAACAAGATACAAATCACATACAGGGAAATACAAGAGAGGTTTTAGAATCTTACCTCTCCATTCAGAGTATTTTCATCAGGTCGTGAAAATCGATCCTACTCACTGACTGCATCCGGCAGCCTGCGCTTGTGGAGGACCACAGTCCGACTGAGGAGAAATCGCATCCTCTGCTCCAACCACCACCAGTGGCTTCCCCCTGCTCCGGTCACCACAATCTTCCATCGATCCTGGCTAAACAATGACAGCATCAGGCCAGTAGGAAAGTCCCAACATTGGGTTAAGGGCCCACACTCTGCATCCGTTGTGCGGAGTGTGTCCTGGTCATCGGTCAATGCATGTCGTCGTGGGGCGACGCTAGAGCTGGTCGCCGACACAGGCGACTGTCACCGTAGGGTGACAGAACAAAAAGGTTTTCTTCTCGTCGGTCATCTGCAGGATGCCATGGATGCGTCGTCAGGAGGAGGCAACCTTCGTCGGTTGCTTCACCACCGCCGACTGTCCGACATCACGCGACATCCAGGGTGACAAAACACCTTTCTGGCATCCTTTCTACCGTCGAGCAAGGTGGATGAATCCATCGCCAGAGGCCATTCGGGGCCGGTGCCTTTTCTCCGTCGTCACCGAGAGGCGACGTGGGTTACCGGCAGGCGACATTGATCCCGGCAAGCCAAGAGGGTAAACCTTCTTCTTCACAGAAAACAGAAACCCTAAGGTTTTTTGTTCTTTTTCTGATTTTAACGGATGATCCGAGTAGGGTCCGAGCCCATTTCGGTTCATACCGGGTCGGACCCGAATAAGGTTATTATCGGGTCTGACCCAGATTCGGTTAATACAGGGTCAAACCTAGATCCAATTAATACCGGGTCAGACCTAGATCCAGTTCAAGTCGGGTCTAACCCAGATCCAATTCAAAGTCGGGTCTGACCCAGATTCAGTTTGAATTGGTTCTGACCCGGATCCAGTAGGGTTCAGGCACTATTTGGCCTAAACTAGATCAGAGACTGATTCGGCACCCTTTCGGGACTGGTTCAGAGTCATTTTCGACCAGTTCCTTCTAGTTTCTCACCGGTTCTGAGATGCTAAGACCCTGTTTTCATAAATATAAGAAAATACAAGGATTTTAGCATACAATTATAGGGTTTTTATGAACCTTTGTTCATACTTGACACCAGTTCACAAGGTTTAAAACCAGTTCGGACCCTTGGATAATCGGTTCGAGGCTATTTTAGACCTATTCAGAGTGTTTTCAGACCAGTTTCTGCTTAAGGACCAAGGGTTTTACCCATTTAAGCTTGGCTTTTGTTATTGTTTATGCATTTATTTGTAATTATGCATGCGTAAATGATTGTTTAATATTGGCATCAAGGATAGCTAGATGACTTAGTATATTCACGTCACCAAAGTGACTGAATACACGTATGTCCTCAAAGAATTTCAACACTATCATACAGTTTAAGCCGATATTAACATTGTACTTAGATTCGTGAAACGATAAACAATCCAAAGGTAGTTTTATCGTGTTTGGAATTTAAGTAGGGTGAAATAAGGTAAATGTGTCGAGATACATCACACATGTGTATCCAAAGGTACCTTGTGTCGATGGTCTAACTTCACAAGAACCTTAGTTTTACCAAATATGGTTGGTAGGTGAAGTGGTTTCGCGTGTCGGAGCTATTACCAAAGTAGGACTCCGATGTCATCCTTCACTCGCCTGAAAATAAGCATATTAAGGGCTTTTATTCTTTTGCTTTTTCATTAAAGTTTTAGTCTCGTACGAATGCCTTTTTGATATATGTCTTTTGTCGTGCAGTTTCTAGTTCTGTGATTTTAGATGACTCTAGTTGTATACCTTTTTTAGGTGGATCAAATTTTAGTGATTGAAAAGAGACTGTACTTTTATATTAGGGTATATGGATTTGGATCTAGCCCTAAAGATAGAAGAACCTGTTGCTCTAACTGATCAAAGCGCTATTGATCAAAAGACTACTTTTGAGAAGTGGGAGCGCTTGAATAGACTTAGCTTATTACTTTTGCAATCTAAGGTGGCTAAGAATATTCATAGTGTCATACCACAATGCAAGACAATTAGAGAGTTTTTAAGTGCTATTGTAGCATAATTTGTGAGTTCAAATTAGGCCAGAGCCGCTACTCTGATGTCTAAACTCATATATATGAAATATACTTGAAGAGGAAATATTCGCCAACACATTTTGAAAATGAGAAACATAACGTCTCAGCTAAATGACATGAAGCTCACCATCTTTGATTCTTTCCTAGTGAATTTAGTTCTAGCGTCCTTACCTTTGGAGTATGGACCTTTCAAAATCTCTTACAATACACATAATGATGAATGAACGTTCAATAAACTTATGTCCAAGTGTGTTGAAGAAGAAGAGAGATTGAAAGGAGAGAAGGTGCAGAGTGTACATATGGCTTCTCATGCACCCAAGATAGGGCCGAAGAAGAATGCATTTAAGAGAAATCCTAAGAAGAAGCCAGCAGAGGATAAGTCATCCCAAGGTAAGCAATCCGACTCTGCTATCATAAAGTACTTCATTTGCAAGAAGAAGGGACACAGGAAGGCAGATTGCATAAAGTACAAGAAGTGGTTGAAAAAAAGAGGTAATTTATCATTTGTTTCTCATGAATGTAATTTATTACAAATTCTTAAAAATAGCTGGTGAATTGATTATGGTGCTACTATTCATATTTTCAACTGTCCACAGTTGTTCCTGAGCTGAAGAGAACCAATAATGCATAAGAAGAGCATCCATTCAGGAAACAAGATGCGTTCACATGTGAAGAGTGTTGAAATCTGCAGGATTACTCTAGATACATGCATAATTTTAGATCTTTATGATGTCTTTTATATTCCATCATATAGTAGAAACTTAATTTCAATTTTGAAATTAGATAAATTTGGATATTGTTTTAAGTTTAGAAATTTTAAATTGTTCATTTATAGAAATTCAATTGAAATTGGTTCTGCATCAGTTTATGATGGTTTATATAGATTGAATGTAAAGATCCAAACTCAGAAGTCCCTGACTTCTGAATACGTAGTGGTTGGAAATAAACATAGCTTGATAAATGATAAATCTTACATGCTTTAGCATCGAAGGTTGGGTCATATCTCTGGAAAGAGAATAAAGAGACTCATAAATAAAAGAATCTTGAAATCTCTAAATTTTACCGATAATGACCCATGTGATGATTGCATAAAGGCTAAGCATACAAACACATATAAAGAGGGTGCCAAACACAGTAGTGAGATATTAGAGATAGTTCACACAGATGTATGCGAACCTTTTTTTCCTTGTTATACAGGCAAAAAATATTTTATCACCTTTATTGATGATTATTCACGGTATATGTATCTCTACTTGATTTTTGAAAAATCTGATGTTTTTAAGATGTTTAAGAAATTTAAGAAAGAAGTAAAGAAACAAACCAACAAAGTTATTAAAATAGTCAGGTCTGATAGAGGTAATAAATATTATGGTAGGTTTACTGAGATGGGGCAAAGGGAAGGACCATTAGCACAATTTCTAAAAGAGGAAGGCATTGTGCCTCAATATACCATGCCTGGTAGTGCCTACCATAATGGTGTAGCTGAAAGGAAAAATCAAACGCTTCAGGAAATGATCAAAGCTATGTTGAATTATTCAACACTTCTCATTAAGTTGTGGGGTGAAGCCTTAAGGACAACTGTGCATATTTTAAATAAGGTACCTACAAAATATGTGCCTAAAACTTCTTATGAGTTGTGGACAGGTAGGAAACCATCTTTTTCTTATATGCATATATGATGATGTCTTGCAGAGGCTAAGTTGTATAACCCCCACATTAAAGCCTTTAATCCAATAACAATTAGTGAATATTTCATTGGTTATCCAGAAATATCAAAAGGGTACAGGTTTTATTGCCCATCTCACTTACCACAGATTATTGAAATGGATAAGGCAAAATTCTTAGAAGATGGTTCAGTAGGATTAAGTGCACTTCAAAGCCTTGGTTTTGAGGAAGTACATGATCCAGTTTTGTCACCTGTTAAGGAAAATATCGAAAGATACCACATTATTATTCTCAATGATGATGTGATTGATCATTCGGTTGTTGATGCACAAATCCAAAGTGAACCTATTATGGACAATGTGGAAGAGCACAAATAGGATGATCAGGTTTAATTTGAATATGAATAATGACCTGTTTGGAGATCCACAAGAATTAGAAGATCTGCGATGCATCTTGATTATGTGGTGTACCTTCAGGAGCTTGGTGATTTCATAGATATGGATGATGACCCATTGACTTTTATGGAAGCTGTGAAAATCAAACAATCTACACACTGGATATAATTCATGAAAAAAGAGTTAAACTGTATGGCTAAAAATCAAGTATGAGATCTTGTCGAGTTACCTAAGGAAGTAAAGCTCGTAGGATGTAAATGGGTCTTTAAGACCAAGAAGGACTCTAAAGGTAACATAGAAAGACAAAGCAAGATTAGTTGCTAAAGGATTCACCCAGATGGAAGGCATTGACTATAATGAGACATTTTCTCCTGTCTCAACTAAGGAGTCAATGGGGATAATTTTGGCCCTCGTAGCTCATTATGACTTAGAGCTACACCAAATGGATATGAAAATAACGTTTCTCAATGGGGATCTGAATGAAGAGGTATATATGGATCAACCTCTTGGTTTCTCTGAAAACGATCGTCTGGTTTGTAAGCTCAACAAATCAATATATGAACTTAAATAGGCCTCTCGACAGTGGTATATTAAATTTTCTCAAGTCATTGTGACTTTTGGGTTTACAAAAAACATTATTGATCAATGTATATACCTTAAGAAAACTGGGAGTAAGTTCATTATATTGATGTTGTATATGGATGACATTTTACTTGCAACCAACGATATAAAGTTGCTTTCAGAGACAAAACAGTTTCTTGCATCATATTTTGATATGAAAGATATGAGTGAGGCTGCTTATGTTCTTGGCAGTGAGATCCGTTGACACAGAGCAAAAGGTTTTCTAGGTCTCTCCCAAAGATCCTATATAGATAAGGTGTTAAAGCGATATGAGATGGAGAATTGTTCTTCTAGTTCAACACCCATATCAAAAGATGACAAGCTAAGCCTAAAGGATTATCCACAGAATGATATTTGACAAAGCATATATGAGTGCTTATCCATATGCATCCATTGTTGGCAGCTTGTAGTACGCGTAGACATGTTCTCGACCATATATTTCTTTTGTAGTAGGGGTGCTTGGCAGATTTCAGTTTAACCCAGGTATACCTCATTGGAAGGCTGCCAAGAAAGTCGTGTGGTACTTACAAGGAACAAAAAACTATATGTTCACGTATCATAAAGTTGATCACCTCAAGGTCATTGGCTACTCAGATGCGGACTTAGGATGATGCCTTGATAGTAGAAAGTCTACTACTGGGTACGTCTTCTTACTTGCTGGGGGTGCGATCTCTTGAAGGAGTGGGAAGCAGATGACCACTGCTGCCCACGCCATGGAGGCAGAATTCATAACATTGTACGAGACTACCTTGCAAGCTATATGGTTAAAGAACTTCATATCACAGTTAAAGGTGGTTGATTCCATTGGGAAGCCACTGAAGGTCTATTGTGATAATGAAGCTGCGGTGTCTTTTTCGAACAACAACAAAAGTAATATGTCATGTAAGCATATGAAATTGAAGTATTTTGTTGTTAAAGAAAAGACGGAGAATCATTTAGTGTATATTGTTAATATTGGTACCAAAGAGATGATCGTTGATCCTCTTACTAAAGGGCTAGCACCGAGATTATATTTCGAACATGTAATGAGGATGGGCTTGTTAAACTCTTTTTGACATATGCATATAAATAAAGTGATCACTTTCAGTTCATGATTTTCATTATTATTATTTTTTTTGTTAATCTCATAAGGATTAGAGATTCAACTAAGGACCTATAGAATAGATTATAAAGGTCAATCTATTCATCAAGAACATTCCCATAAAGTTTTCTGGTTAAAAGGTTTATCGTCAGAACAAGTGGGAGAATGTTGGGTTAAACCACCACGTTGGTGGTGGTTACCCACGATGTGGATAACCTCACCCACGAAAGGTGTTTCTTCTATTAAACCCCACAGAATCAGAGGGAACGATTACACAACCGTTCCTACTCTGTGCCTATAAAAGGAGGTTTCATGAGCAACCCCAATATGTGTAAAAAACAAGATACAAATCACATACAGGGAAATACGAGAGAGGGTTTAGAATCTTACCTCTCCATTTGGAGTATTTCCATTAGGTCGCAGGAATCGGTCATGCTCACTGACTACATCCGGCAGCCTACACTTGTGGAGGGCCGTAGTTCGGCTGAGGAGAAACTGCATCCTCTGCTCCAGCCACCACCAGTGGCTTCCCTCTGCTCCGGTCACCACAACCTTCTATCGATCCCGGCTCAGCAAGGGCGGCATCAGGCTAGCCGATTAACAGGAAAGTCCCAACACTTTGATGAAGCACTAGTTTCAATTTGAATTGGTTCAAAACTAATCCCAATATAATTTTGGATATGGGTCAGGTTTAAACCAAACCTTTTACACTCAAAACCTGATCCAATATTTGACCCACTCAAATCCAGGTCTGACAACTTCTTATGTATTTTATTCGATCAAGATCCAACTGGATCCTAACCTAGCCCGTTTACCTGTCCACACAAGCTCTAATAACCATATTGAAAAATATCCTATACACATCCTACTTAACCCAATTCATTTAGAACCCTATACTTTCTCAAATTGAATTATCATAAGTATATGACATTTATATTGATGTTTGGATCATGGATGGCTATGGGTGAGATTCATTCAAAATGGATCTAGATTTTATCTTAGTTGATTGCTCTAGATCCATTTAATCCAGATCAACGCAAAAGACTCATACGACTATGGGTGGTTTGGGAAGAACATCTTAGGCTCCCAAGCATATATTAAAGTAAATTCTGTTTGGTCCACTCATCGTCTCAAACAACCTAGAGATCCAGTTCTATATTATGAGCCCATAACCCGCAAGATGGAATAAATTTCAAAGAATTGTAAGTAGGATCTAGAGTTGAGGGTAAGTCTTCTCCAACCTAGGAACAATTATGTAGGAGTGGAACAACATATAGTTCGGGTCTATAAGAGATTCATTTAGATCCAATTTTGTTTAGGGTTATTTGATTTTTTATTAGATTTAGATATTTTTGTTATGTAATGAATCCATCTCATATCCAATTTATAATTAGGGTTTCTTTATTCCCTATAAATACTTATTATAGAAATCTCTCAAGAGGCTTGATTGATTTAGGTTTCAATTATTTTCTTTAATTTTATGAATTAGTTTATTATTGAATTTCTCTTATTTCTATTTTTCATAATTCAATTTGCATAAGAGTAGGGTAACACAATTTTTTTGCATCATCGACATCAATAGTGCATCAAAATATGAATATGATTATCAATTGGATCCTACTTTTTCTATCGTATCCGGTTGATGGATTCAGTCTCACGTTGAATGTTGGACAATATTCAACCTATTGACATCCCTGTTGAACATGTCCATGTAGGGTGTTTGTACTGACCCATTTATCTTAAAATGTGGGATGAGTTGGAAAATTGCATTATAAAATAAAATATGGTGTATATGAATTAAGAAGGCCATGGAGATGCATGAAAGAGATGTGGTTGCACTGTCCATTACTTCTTTTTATATTCAAACAATTTTGTTTTGGGGCCCCTTTATGGTTGTGGGCTATGTCTTTTTATTATTAAGGAAAGTTTTTTTGTATTGGAAGGACAAGCTACCTGATTGAGGTGATCATTTATAATTTTATTCATCTTTATTAATAGAATTTGGAGCATAGCCTCCAACATTTTCTATAACAAAATAAAATAAAATAAAATGCAATTTTCCAACTTATCACACTTCCTTGGATAAGTGAGTGCATCCAACACCCTAATGAAAAAGGTAAATTTAAAGAAATATTTGAATTTTTTATTTAATAATTTGGGATTTCCTAGAACTCTATTCTTCTAGCCTTGTTATAATATGGTTTTTATGGAGACCCACTTCTAACATAATGAGATCATGAAGAGCAACACTTTGTAATGTTTACATCTCATGTGATTCCTTGTCATATAATTTGACATTGTACATCTCCAAATCCCATGGCCTCTTATGTGAATTGGAATCACATTAAAGGTGACCTTGCTAAAAGTATAGGCAGCACGAAAGGGACGAGCCCAGCTGGAGCAGATTGGGTGGCAGGTCATGTTTATACTGCCACAACTGGTCAATTGAAAGGAAGTGAGTAGGTACAAGGTGCCTTTTAGCCATTGGTTAAGCTGTTTTGATAGATTGTGGTGTAACCTATATGTTTATAACTTGAGAATTTTGCCAACAATTATAATTGAACATTAAGCCCTTGAATCACACATTATATGTGTATAACCCTATTGGTTATAACTCCATATATGTAACCTATGTGACAAACTAAAACACAGAAATAGGTGGAGAAAAGACCAATTTTTTTTGAAGGATTTCGTTGGTTGAAAATCTTTCGCCGACAATCATGGTATTGAGGAATGTACATATGAAGTCGAGGCTAGTGTGAAGGAGAAATACTCCAGTTTGTTGAGTAGTATTGATATCGAATTTCGTGAACGGAATTCTTTTAAGGGGCAAAGGATGTAATACCAATAAATTTTTTATAATTCTTAAGAAATAAAGATGAAATTTATATTAAATTATTGTTTGGATTTTAGTTAGAATTTAATCTTAATTAATGTAGAATTTCCATTGAAGTTGAATTTCAAGTGAAAGTGAATTTTGGTTTGCATTTGAATTTAGATTTGGGTTGAATTTTAATTTGATATTAATTTAGAATTTAATTTGGAGTAAATTTGGATATTAATTTGTAGTTAAATTGGTAACTTGGACCCATAGGGTGGGATGCCTCTCTATATGGGCCCTACTTGGATCTAGAAATCCAATATGGCATGGATTGGATCTAGTCAACTCAAATTCCCACCATGGTGGGATGTCCCCACCTCTATTATCCCATAATTAATTTAATTAGTTGATAATTACCTGAGTAGGTTGCTTAATTTGTAAGAGTCAAAGTTAGTTAGGTTGCTTGGTCATCAAGGTCCTTAGGTAGTTAGGACTAGTTGTAACTAATTGTTTTGACTAGTCAACGTGAGAGATTGAGCCCATGCGAATTGAATCTAGTTTGACTAGTCAAAGTAGGAGGCCATGTGACATGAATCCAACCTAAACAAGGTGGCATGCTCCTAGTTTCCTTCCCATCTAAATTAATTAGATGGATCTTATTAGGTGTCCTATTTACCTAAATCAATTAGGAACCTAAATGGGCTTAGGAAGATAGAGTTTGGAATAGAAAGGGGAAGCTCTCCCTCCCACATGTTTTTGGAGAAGGCTCATTTGAGAGGGAGTCTTTATGAGCACTTTAAGAAAAGTTATAAATAAAGGTTTTCCTCCCACACGCCCCCTTGTTGCTCCTTATCTCTCTCTCTTCCTTCTTCCTCCATCATGCCCCTTAGGTAGAGCTCCCTAAGGTGTGGTTATGCTGCCATTGAAGGTGCAATTGGTGGGAGAAGTCAAGCACGAATAAGATGATGTTCATCCATTAAATCCAATGGCTCTTGATTCCTAAAGTAGGGGTTTACTAATTTTGTACGTGTGTATGAACTAGGGTACACGATCTATGCATTGAGGATTATTTCCTTATGCATTTTAGCACATATATTGGTCTAGATCTACGTAGGATCTGATATGTGCCATGTATATACATTTTAAAATTCCAAAACATATTTTCAGAAATTATTTTTGAAGAAAATGTATTCTCTTTGTTGAATCTATTGATTTCGGGTATAAAATCATGATATGTGCTATATTTATATCAAATTCGTTGGTTATGGGTTATTATTATTGTTCTTATTGAAAATCATGAGTTTTTGTTGATTTCTTGAAAGTTGCATGTAGTTTCTGTATTTTTTTATCCAACTAGCTTAAATATAAAATATGGTTCTTTTAAATAGTGAACCCACAAATCATGAAAATTATGAAGATATTTTATACATATAGAAGCAATCTCAGTAAAAATCTTAAACTTATTGGAGTCAAGGTTAGGAAGATATGGTCTCTGCAAGTTAGCACAATGATCATACCCTGACAGAAAACCTATAGAGATAGTTTAATATTATAAAAATAATATGCTTCAGAATATCTATTATTTGAAGCTTATATTTTTATGTATGTTAGTTTGTATATGTGAGAACACACTATTAAAATTTTGCAGGTTGAATCTTTATAGTTTAAAAACTAAAAAATCATGCAAGATACTCCATAAACTGTGAATTTCTGGAATCTGTTATGTTTGGTAACAAAAGTAACATGCATTACAGGATTTTTAATCCTTTGTTAGAAACATAGTTGACTTTGGTTTTTTTTAGCTTGTCTAGAGACTTATAAAGCCATACACTGTAAAATTCCCTGTATTTATTATGTTGTGTATGAATTATGCTTGATTTTCCATTGAAAATACAAGTTTGGACAAGACTATTCCCTGTATTTATTGTGTTATGTATGAATTATGTCTGATTTTTATTGAAAAGACAAGTTTGGACAAGACCGTTCTATGAATAGAAAATAGTTTGTGATTACAAATTTTTTAATTTCTCATATGCAATGATTTAATGTTTGGGTTTTCTCTTTTATGCAAGTAACATGTTAGTGATTGTCTTATAAAAAATTATGGGTCAAAATCATTATGTATGGTTTACAACATAATTTATATTGTCGATAAAATTTTGTTTTGATAGTTCTGAATTGGAGACTTGTGTTTGTATGTATGTCATTTTGTAATGTTGTTATGTATAGTATAATGTTACACTGTATAGCATAATTCATGATACATGGTTATTGTGTTGCAATGTGCCGCATGATGTATGATAGATGACTTTTGATATTTGTTTGCATGCATGTGATGGTTAAAAAAGGGAACTCTATCATTATGTTATGATGTGCATGATGTTTGCATGCGTATAATGATTCAAGAAGTGAGCCGAATTGTGTTGATATGCCACATGATATTTTGAGATTTTGTATAATGACATGACATGAAACATGATGTTATTTGATGCTATATTGTACTATGTTACATGAAAATAATGCATGCACATGTTATCACTCATGAAAGAGCAAGTGTTTGAAAAAAAAACTTATAGGTCGTAAAGTTCACACCCATTTATAAAAAGAAAACCTATGGGTTGCAGAGTTCACACCCATTTATAAAAAGAAAACCTATGAGTTGCAAAGTTGGCACCTATATGTAAACTGAAAATCCATGGGACGCAGAGTTTGCACCCAAAAGAAAACCATTGGGTTGCATAATTCACACTCATTTATAAAAAGGAACATTGATGGGATGTATCCATTCTTAAAAAAAATATTGATGGGATGCAGAGTTTGCACCCATTTGTAAAAATAAAATACATGCACATAACATAAGTGTGGTTGCAGAGTTTGCACCCATTTGTAAAAAGAAAAATTATTAGAATGCAGAGTTCACATCCATGTCTACCTTAGAGAAGGTAGGTGGTACAAACTCCTAGGACCCATATATGGTCATTTATGAGAGTGAGACGTCTCATCTGGTCCTTAGTCTTCAGAGTTAGGGGGGCGAGACTACCGTGTAGTCTAGGTGGTATGTCTCTTATTCTGCAGAATCATAGGATGTGTATCCTAGTTTTTTTGCCATTAGACAGATCTCTCTCGGTCATGAGCTAACCCTAATGAAATTGTGTTTAGTACGTCACTCGGGTAATAAAAATATATGGCATAATAAACTCTTGAGTGGTCTCCTCTGATTCACGCTATTTTCTGCACGTATTCGACAAAAGAGTTATAAGCAAGAGAAACAAAAGCCTTATGCTTGAACATATTTATTGTGTTGAACTTGTTTTGAAAACATGCCCTAACAATGCAAATGTTTATTCAAGGATATGTTTGTGGTTTAAAATATTTTGTATGGATTCAATTGTTATAGTTATCCATGAAAATGTATTGTGATATAGTGTGACATTGCGTATATTTTGAAAGATGAATGTTTATAAGTAATGGTGTTGAATACACTTGCATGTGTGTTGCAAACATGCACTTGATGATTGAATGCTAAACATGGATATTTTCATGTTTTGGTAATATGTTACATGAATATAATTACTATATTCGTTACAAGCTGAATTATTATAATTGTTTATCTGAACGTGTTATGATATGTCTTATTGCATTGTTTGTGTATTAAAGAATGCAGGTTTCATGTATACTTGGATCTGTATATACATACATTGTTAATGTATTCCTACCAAGACTTAGTGTGAATGACCCACAATATTATAATTTTTTTTGAGGTAATAAGTAGATGAGCTTGAGCGATGGCATGATGTTTCATATGATTTCTAGAACCCTCCGGTTAATCCTATATGTGTCCTTATTGAAAGGACTTAATATTTTGATTTGGATAATTATTTATAAGCACTTTGCCAATTGATTAATATTTTAAATTGATTCATAAAATGGTTTGTTTAATTTATGTTTTAAATTTCTGACTTGGAACCGACGTGTGAGTTGGACCAGAACCCAAGTCCAAAATAAAAATTAGATCCTGTCTCTTGTCGTATTTACTTACCTATAATTTTCCCAAAGTTCTAATTAAACCAAAATGAATGTTTCTGCGGCATTTAGTTTGCTTGGTAAAGGGTTTGTGTCTTGGGTTCCTCTTTCATGAACTTAGTTCTAGTGGGCTAATATAAGCTTGCGCTTGTGCTCACGTGGGCCCCTTATTGCTTAATCCGGTTGAAACCTTGCCATTGATAAAGTCTTGTATTATTCGTTGTAAAAAAATGGCCACATTTTTGGGTTAAAATTTTGGGGTATTGCAGCATCAATTGAAGATTCCTTTTCTTAATGGGAGACTGGAGTTCCCATACTATGAGGGTCTCGCCTTAGGGAGGAGCAATGGAAAAATTCTTCTAGGTAGCCTTGTGTTAGATAACCAAGAGACAAGCCAAGTCTGTTCCCACTACAAGAAAAACATTAATTAATGACAAAAATTTACAACGAAAATAATCCATCGTAAATTTGCGATGGATTAGCTAGAGAAAACTAGTCATCCCTAAAATTAGAATTAGTTATGGAATTAGCGATAAAAAAATTCTGTCTCAAAATCCGTCGCTAACTAGCGATAAAAACATTTTGTCTCAAACTTCGTCGTAACTTCATAATGGATGAGCGTCAAAATTTTTCCGCCACTAATTCGTTGCTAATTAGCGATGGATTTTAAGACAGATTTTTTCCATCGCTAATCCATCACTACTTTTTGATGTAAAATGGCCCATCTAGGGCACACAATTATCTCCTCCCCCTGCTCTCTCTCTCTCCCCTCTTTCGCCGACCGCCCCCACGTTGCTTGCCTTCTCCGCCCCCGCTCTCCGGCGACCCACCATCTGACATCTCACTCTGAAGACCTCACACTTTCCCCCCTTTCACTGTATGCAGCCGCCCTCACCGTGTCTTCTCCTTTCTCTTCTCTTCCCCGTCTGCGGCCTCGCCGAAGCTGCATCATTGTCGACACCCTTGCCGACCGAAGGGCACCACCATTGTAGGTTGTCGTCGACCTCTTCCCTCTGATGCTATCTTCCCCTCCACTTCTCATCTTCATTTTCCCATTCATGTTCACCCTCTCTCTCATGTAGCTCGATTTCCCCCCTTCTTTTTTCCTCCCCTCGCCTTCTTCTCTTACCCATCGATGCGTCGGTCGACGATCGATCCTTTGCCGCCTCCGTGACACCATCTCCCTCTTTTTCCTTCTTTCCCCCTATTTGTGCAGGACCAGCAGTGAGCAATCTTTTTACCAGTTGAGCTCCCTCTTTTCTAACCCTATCTTTGTCGTTGTGAGACCCGCCTGCAGCATCGTCTTTCCCTCCTCTTCCCTCTTCTTCCCACCTCCTTTCTTCTTCGTTCCTTCTCCATTCGAGAGCCAACCAGAGGGAACCTTAGTTATGAGTTGTGTCTATGCCGGAACCTGCGACATCGCCCTACCATTTTGACGATTCCCACTCTTTTGAAACCCTCCACCACAACGATTCTCCTTTGACGGTGCCAGGAACCACCAGACTGTCGTCAACCACTCTTCTCCCTCCTTCACCAAAGCTCCACCAGATTCTGTCTAGTCGGGGCCATCTCCTAGAAATCTGGTAAAACCCCATTTACCTTCCCTGTTTGTTCTTTTTCTTATCCATTTGAAAGAGGATTTTGGTTGCGGGATTGTGCATTTGGGAGAAACGTAGCTTCGTCCCCCTTTGTTTCGAGAAACCAGTTTCTCTTTTTGATTTTGAGAACCTGGTTCCTTTGTATCTTGATATCACGATTGCATATTTTGGTTTTTATGTGTAAGTTACTAGTAATATGTGAGTATATTTCAGAAATCTGGGATTTTCTGTGTCGATCGAAAAGGGGGCTCTCACCATTTCAAAATAACATTTTCCTTTTCTCTTTTCTCTGTTGTCTGATTCCATGTATTTCCTGGTCACACAACCCGATCGGGGTTTTGAAAGCCATATGATAGGAATCTAAATATTAGAAATTGCATTGTATTGCCTATATAAATGCATATTGCAGGTGCATAACAGAGCAAAATGTGCAATGCTTAATGCTAAGCATCGTATGCGGCTTAAAATGTCATGCGAAAAGAAACAAGAAAAATGCAAATGCAAAAGCATGCAAATCGGGTAAATACCCGCGGTGAGTAAGTGATACAAGCGCATCATATGTTATTTACTTTCTTGGATGCAACACTTTTCTGCTCACACACTCACTTAGTTGTGAATATTTAAGATTGTTTTGCTGGAGTTTGGAGATCATGCTGAGCGTGGTTTGAATATATGAGAATAGAAGTGCTCTTATTTTTGTAGTTCGGATTCCATGCTAGTCATGGTAGTAGTTAATGTGATATTGGAGTGTGTTTGCTGCAGGCACATGTTTGACATTGTTGTGATATGAATGATTGAATGTATTACAATGTTTGACATGACTATTCATGCTTGCATGAAGTTATTTTCGATTTGATTTTGCATTCCATGTAAAATTGTATCATGAAAACATGCTTAAATTGAATGTATCATGTTTGTGAATGTGATTTCATCTTTCTAAATATCCTTGTAATGTGTGTAAATATGATATGATGGTGTTACACAAAAATATTGAATTATCAATGCATGCATTATAGTTCATAAAATTGTATTTTATGTTAAATATGTTTGTGGTAGAGAAGGGAAGAAAATTTGCGCATTAACTGAAACAAAAAAATTGCTCACCAACAATCACCAAACAAGAATTTCTAAAAGATTTGTAAACCACAACAAAGTGTTAACCAACTCAACACAAGCAACAAGCAAAATGAAGACTTTATGACCTACAATATGCAAATTATAGCAAACCAATAAGGAGAAATCAATCTTATATATATATATATCAAATCATTACATCCACCATCAATGCATGATAAATTATATATTTTCTTCATCATAGCATTATTATGATTTTCTTTTAACTAGGAATGACAGTGGACCGAGGGAAAGCGGGGCCTCGCCTCGCCCCGTATGGACCAGGGATGAAGGCCATGAAACGGGGATGGAGGTGGGGATGAAGGTCAAAATTCATCCCCGTATGGAAATTGAGGCGGGAATGGACTTACACTTTCCCCTGCCTCGCCCCGCCTCATCCCCGCCCTGCCCCACCCTGCCCCATCCCTGTTAATAATATTACTAAAATACCTAAACCTAACTAATAAAATTACGAAAAACCCTTAATAATATATACCAGCTTACTAACTCTAAATCGTGCAGCACCACGTTCTTCGACCCTCAGCCCTCTCTCTATGTCCACCATCGGTGACCATCATTGTCGGTGCCAGATTCATCCATTAACGGCGATGAAGGTTCTCTATCACCGTTGGTGACCATTATCACCAACCCTCTCTCCGTCCACCATAGGTGCCAAACACCTCCATCATATTCGTCTTAGAGAATAGGTTGGGACCATCCCTCCCTCTATCCACTGTAGCCGTCAGTCGATCAGGATCATCCTTTTGCATAACGGTTCTAATACTTAGGGTTGTCGTAACCTCAATTTATTCTCTTTTATTCTTCATTTTTTATGGTTACTTGGTCAAGTCTTATTTAATTTGTTGAATCGTCACTTTTGTCCTTTAGGAATGTATCGTTCCTTTAAAATTCGTAGCCATTTTTTATTTTATCTTTTAAAGACGTGTAGTTTTTTTTAAATCTATACCCCTCTTTTGAAAATTGCTTGAATCATGAGTTTTGTCCTTTAGAGATGCATAGTTTGTTTGAAATCCATGTGCATCTCGTATCGATTATTGCCTGAAACCTCTGATTTTGTCACTATGAATAGTTTGTTGGCCATCTGTTTTAGAAGATTACAGAATGTGTGTGTATTATGTTTTCCATGATAGTCACTAGTTTCAATTGAATTTTTGATCCACGGTTCATGAAAAATTGTCCTATTTTTTTTGGCAAGCATTCCTCCAAACCAACAACATCTTATTTTTGTTGCGAAGCAGCTTGAAGATGGTCACACCCTAGCTGACTACAATATTTAGAAAGGTAAGCACGATTGATTTTGTATCTAGACTATTTGTTATTGTCCTTGTTTTCTTGGTTGCCTTTGTTGACTTGTGTACTTGCAGAATCAACATTGCATCTTGTTATGAGGCTTTGCAGTTGGATTATAGAGCCTTCTTTGATGGCTTTGGCTAAAAAATACAATAAGGAAAAGATGATATGCAGAAAGTAAGTTTTCCTTTTGTTATTGTACCATTCAAAAATGTAGAGAATGTATTGGGTTACTGTATGAAGACTATGAGAAACTGTGCAAGTTTACAAAATATGATACTATTGGATAGTAACGTCTATGTTAGAGTTCTATATGATTTGTTAAAGAAGCCTGACAATGAATTTACAATGGCTTTAATCTTGTCTTGGAGCTTGTTTATTAAAGAAACCTAAGAAACTGAGTTCCAATTCCCATCTTCAAGGTCCAGCAAATGCAATCTTTGATTTTATTTTCCATTTAATTAAATTTGTTTCTTCATGTTGTAAATAAATGTTTTTTTCTAAAGATGCACTAAAATTGTACAAAAACTTTGGTCCAGGATGCACTAAAATTGTACAAAAAGATCACTGGCAGTGCTGGGGCCGGTCGGGGATGACGACGGGGTGGGGGCGGGGGCGGAAATGGGATGGGGCAAGGGCAGGGATGGAAAAAATTAGTTTGAGATAGGGCAGGGGTGGAGGTCCACTTTTTGAGACAGGGCGGGGGGTGGAGACCTTGTCCCCTGCCCCACCCCAGTCCACTGCCATCTCTACTTTTAACTGGTTAAGATAATATCCGTAACATCATAGGACAAAATGACGGCAAACCATGAATGGATGTATTATAGGATAGTTGATAATGAGGTGTCACTTGAATATATGGATGGTGTTGACAGTTTTATTGAATTTGCAATGGCAAGTGTTAGTAGAGTGGATCTCACCGATCAAATCAGGTGTCCTTGCACGATGTGTAAGAACAATCAATTTGTAGAACCACATAACGTTAGACATCACCTATATCGGAAGAGTTTTATTAGTGATTATCAGAATTGGATGCTTCATGATGAAGATTTTTGGAACAATTTTGATGCATGGGTAGATATGGTGCACGATAATTTATATGTGGATTTGATATTTGATGTCGCAGGACCAAAATCGGGTTCTACTATGGGTTCTAGTGATGTACCAATTGAGGTAGAGGAAAAAACAGCAAACGATGCAACTAGTAGATTTTATGACTTACTTAGAGATGTTGATGAGCCATTGTGGAATGGTTGCGAGAGTCACACTAACTGATCCAAATAACATTTTTATTTGTTAGAATATAGTTCGTGGAGGTCACAGTAGTTGAGCACCTAGTGGTTGAAGACCAAGTGGAGGTCGTGGGACATCATTAGATAGATGTCTTTGTGTTATATTTAAATATAGGGATTCATTATGTTATTACTTATATGTTGATATAAAAATTATTACTTGTTAATCGTCTTTATAGGATCCCAGCTCAGTGATAGCCAGTCTCATTCTTCATCTTCACGTAATGCTTCGATAGGTATATCATTTAAATAATTATATACTTGATTAGTTTAAATATGCATTGTGTGAATTTCTAACTAATTGTTCTATAGATGATGTTTCGCCCGATGCTGGGTCTTCTCAGTCTGACACATGATGACCCATTGAAATAATATATATCGATAATCGACCGTAAGTATTTTATTGTCACTTGTCCAATACTTATCTTATAAATAGTGTATATCGATAGTCGATTGTTAATGTGTATCAATTCATATGCAGTGCGCGGTTCAAGCCACAAGAAGTGATTCGAGAAATTAGGAAGTCACTAGTTTAGCATCTTTCAGAACCAATCGCTCAATGGAAAGAGTACCCGAAGGAGGTGTTGGACAAATTATAGTCCTTATTCATGGTATATAATCGTTTATCATAGCTAATGTGTTTCATATTTAATTTTTTGTTATAGTTATGTATACTAACTTTCTGAAATTATTTGTAGGCTTCGAATCACTTTACAACTGCGAAGGAGGAGCATGGCGCGAGGCTAGTGTGGCAAAAGATGACTGCTAGTTGATTTGCTGACATGCTTCACAATATGAAGACTGTAACAATAAAAGTAGCTGGTGGGATAGATGATCCACTGTAGTGGAAGGGCCACGACTCTTCTACTATCAGGTCAGGTTATTGGGATGCAATGTGCGACAAGTAGGCAAACCATGAATTTTGAAACCGCTCAGCAAAGGCTACACAAAATCGAGCGAAGATGTCCGATGCCCATCTACACACAAGTGGTTCTAGGACTTTTGGGAGTCACCAGAAGAAAATGGTAACTCATCAATATATATTATCAAATATTTAAGTATTTCTGTATACTTTCTAATTGATTTTTTTATCATTTAACCTTGCAAAAAGCTGAAAAAGGAGACATTGTGCCTTACAAGGATGCGTTTGTTGAAACACATAAACATAAGAGCACGAGAGAGTTCATATTAGAGAAGGCGAGAGCGACAACAGTATGTATTTATTGTATTAGTAAATTTTATAATATACAAGTTATCATAAATTACATTATCATAAACATTATAATTCTTAATTATTAATTCATACTGTAATCATTACTTTATAGGAGTCATACGAGCAGTAGATGGTAGAGCGATATGGCGATGACTCTACTCAGCATCCGCCTTTTGATCATACAGCATGGGTGAACCCAAAAAACGTTGTGTTTGGGAGTAATATGAACACCACAACAGTTGTTGCCTCCTGTAGGCAGAGCTCTTAGAGTTCTTCCGCCAGTATCAACTCCCATCGTCCGATTGACGCTGATATTTCTTGGGATGGTGTCCGCCAATTTCTTTAGGACACAATGCATAACTTTTTACATGAAGTCATTCCCAACCTTGTCCATAATGAGTTATGCAACTTTTTTCAGGACAGAAGAACTTCGTCTGCATTCAACATGAGCTTCGGTGCCCGTCAGGTATAAAGTTTCATGCCATTAGATTTTAATACATATATGCATGATTGAGTACATATATGCATGATTGAATCACTATAAAATTTTATTGATAGCATTAGAACACATGTATGCATGATTGAATCACTATAATTTTTTTTTGACAACCTTAGAACACATATATGCATGATTGAATCACTATGAATTTTTTTGACAGCCTTAGAACACATATATAAATGATTGAATCAATATTTTTTTTTTACAACCTTAGAACACATATATGCATGATTGAATCACTATAATTTTTTTTGACTACCTTATAACACATATATGTATAATTGAATCACTATGAAAGTTTTTTGACAACCTTAAAACACACATAAGCATGATTTCATCACTATGAAATTTTTTTGACAACCTTAGAACACATATATACATGATTAAATCACTAATTTTTTTTTTTACAAAATTAAAACATATATATGCATGATTGAATCACTATAAATTTTTTTTGATAACCTTAGAGCACATATATGCATGATTAAATCACCATGAATTTTTTTGACAACCTTAGACCATATATATATATATATGATTGAATCACTATAAATCTTATTTGACAACCTTAGAACACATATATGAATGATTGAATCACTATAAATTTTTTTGACACCTTTAGAACACATATATGCATGATTGAATCACTATATAATTTTTATGACAGCCTTAGAACACATATATGCATGATTGAATCACTATGATTTTTTTTTACAACCTTAGAACACATATATGCATGATTGAATCACTATGAATTTTTTTTTACAACCTTAGACTACATATATGTATGATTGAATCACTATGATTTTTTTTGACAACCTTAGAACACATATATGCAAGATTGAATCACTATAAATTTTTTTGACACCTTTAGAACACATATATGCATGATTGAATCACTATACAATTTTTATGACAGCCTTAGAACACATATATGCATGATTGAATCACTATGGATTTTATTTGACAACCTTAGAACACATATATGCATGATTGAATCACTATGAATTTTTTTTGACAACCTTAGAACACACATATGCATGATTGAATCACTATAAATTTTTATGACACCCTTAGAACACATATATGCATGATTGAATTACTATAAAATTTTTATGACACCCTTAGAACACATATATGCATGATTGAATCACTATGATTTTTTTTGACAACCTTAGAACACATATATGCATGATAGAATCACTATGAACTTTTATTGACGCCTTAGAACACATATATGCATGATTGAATCGCTATAAATTTTTTTTGACAACCTTAGAACACATATATGCATGATTGAATCACTTTAAATTTTTTTGACACCTTTTGAACACATATATGCATGATTGATCACTATAAAATTTTTATGACACCCTTAGAACACATATATGCATGATTGAATCACTATGATTTTTTTTTGACAACCTTAGAACACATATGTGCATGATTGAATCACTTTGTAATTTTTTTGACAACCTTACAACACAGATATGCATAATCAAATCACTATGAACTTTTATTGACAGCCTTAGAACACATATATGCATGATTGAATCACTATGAAATTTATTTGATAGCCTTAAAAAACATATATGCATGCTTGAATCACTATGATATTTTTTTGACAACCTTAGAACACATATCTGCTTGATTGAATCACTATGATTTTTTTTTGTCAGCCTTAAAACAAATATATAAATGATTGAATCAGTATGAAGTTTTTTTGACAGCCTTAGAACACATATAAGCATGATTGAATCACTATAATTTTTTTTTACAATCTTAGAACACATATATGCATGATTGAATCACTATGAATTTTTTTTGACAACCTTAGACCACATATAAGCATGATTTCATCACTATGAATTTTTTTTGACAACCTATGAATTCTGTTAATGTCCTTCACTTTATTGCTAGTCTATGTGTCATTCAACCATGTTACTTTGATTGCCTTAGATTAGGTGCATTGCATATAATTTATTTTATTATATTTTATTTATCAATACTAACATTTTGTTTCTCTTGTAGGATGTTGGAGATGATCAGCATAGAGGAGCTGATGGAGGCATGGATGGAGGGGCAGATTGAGACAATGAAGATGATGATGTTCTGAATCTTGGCGATGATTAGCTTCATGTGTTGAATTTGTTTCACGTACTTATTGTTTCAAACAAAATTCTTTATATATGTTCACTTGTAACTAATTAGAACTTGGCGAGGATTATACTGGGTTGTTAAATTTGTTTCACTTATAACTTGTGTTAAATTTGTTTCACATGCTTTATATATGTATTTTTTATGTGTACTTTATTTTTTATACACAGGTTATATAAATTGTATAACGAGATTTTTTTTTTGATATTTATATTTCAAATAAAATTATTTTATTTTATTTTAAATTTTTTCAATGGATTAGCGACGAATATTATCCGTTGCTAATATTAAGCGATGAATTTTTCAAAGAAATTCAGTAGCAAAATGGTGATGGTATTTGGCAATGAATATCCGTCGCCAATTTAGCGATGGATTAGGGACGAATATTTATCTGTCTAAAAAATTGAATCAGTCGATGTTTTGCGATGGAATGCAATCCATTGCTAAATTCACAATGAATATTAGAGACAAATACATATTTATCATTAAATTTTAGCGACAGATATGTATTTGTCGCAAAACTAAATCAGTCCTTATTTAGCAATGGATCATGACATTCGCTAGTCCATCGTGAATTAGCGACGAAAGTAGAAACATATCAGTTCTATCACTAATTAGTGACCAAGAAATTGTGATGGACGCTATCCATCGCTAAGCCGTCGCCAATCCATCGCTAAACAGTTAAGCGATGGATTTGTGACGAATTAGCGCCAGATAGCATCCGTCGCTGATCCACATAATTCTTGTAGTACCCATTTGATATGCTTCTAAATCTAAGGTGGGCACAAAAGTATGAACTCAATTCTTTTTTTATGACGATTCAAGTTAAAGTAAATTAATCTAGCCTTGTGCTTTATTTTTTTTTCTTTTTATTTAATATAGTTTGAAGAGCTTTGGCAGGTGAAAGATTCACTTTTTCTTTTTCTTTCTTTTGATGATTGTTATTAATTTTATGTATATTATTTATTCAAATTCGTGCTTGGATTCTATGTCTATATTTGAATCAAATAATAACTCAAAACTAAATAGCACTTAACATAGTCAGCTTATAAAAGCCATAACTTTACAACCGTATGCCAATTTTTTTATGATTTTTGTTGCATTAAAAAAAATATTTAATTTTCTAAATTTTGTATTTTTAATCCAAAAGCAAATTCATCTTCTTTTTTGTCTGAAATTGCATCACAAGCAAAGTCTGTATTTGAAATATTAAGTTTTCGATTTAAAAGATTGATCTTATGTGTGATGATTAATTATAACTATGGTGATCATTATTCTTCTGTGTTGTTCTCTAATTATATCTTTTGGTTTAATTTAATGATTATTGATAATAATTATATGTTTTGTTTTTAATCATAAAATAAAGATTATTTAAAATTAGATCCACTCAGATTTGTCTAAATGTTTTAATTGATTATAAATTGTCTCATATATTAATTTAAAATATTGATTTGATCATGGTGACTTTATTTTCATATTTAAATTGACATTTCATGTATTTGTATAAAAATTTATAGCTTTATTTGTAAGTATGATTATTTTAAATAAATAAAAATTAAAAAAAAAGATATGTAATTATTTTTTATAGAATAAAGTAATGAAATTCTAGACTTAATTTTCTTGATAATTTGATAATATTCATTATAATATTTAAATTTTGTAAAGTTTATAAGTTACTTTTAGTATCCTGACCATTACGTTTTCCAATAGGTTTGGGTGTTTGTGACCTTACTTAAGGTTTACCTCACAGTGGGATGAGTCTTTTAACTGAGTCTGTTCTTGCTGAAGGTTCTTCGTCGTAAAAAAATGCATATTTGTATTAATGATTTTTTCTTTTTAAAATTAACTAATAATTGCAGTTAGTGAAATTGATTTAGTATAACAAATTATTGGTTTTTATGTATTTTAATAGTAAGTAAGTTGCTTATAGGGCCAACTGGCCTCTTTGAGATTTCATGCCACCGCCAAGGACCTCCTATTTTGGAGGGGCCTCCAAAATTTGTAGTTCTTGTGTTGTTGCTTCACCAATTCCATCCCTTTCTTTCTTGAGAGAGAAAATAAAAAAGCAGTCGACAATCTTCCATCTCATGCTTCAGAGAGAGAGAGAGAGATGTTGAGTGGTTTGGTAAAGAGTATTGTTTCCCGATCGCTCTCCATCGCTGGAAAATGGCGGAACCAGCAGCTCCGAAGACTCAACGTTCATGAGTATCAGGTCTCTCTCTTTCTCTCTAGTGTTCCCTAACACCCGCTTGTCCAAAAAAATTGAGAACGGTTTGGGATGCTGAATACAATTTATCCAAATTTATCTCAGGTTTCAGGATAAGTGTATGGCACATTTAAATGCGTATTTAAAATTAAATCTCCAATATCTAATTAAGAACAATTTGGGATTTATTACGTTAGGTTTTTTTTTCTATTTGGTTGCTTAGTAGGAACAATCTTCCTCTTCTCCCCTCTTGTAGTTCGTCAATCTTTTCAGAGTGATTTGTTTCAATTTTTTTCCTACATTGAGGAGTAAATTGGGAACTTATTGAGAGGGAGAGGGAGTTTTAGAAAAGCAATATATCCAAAAATCTGGATTTTGATGTTCTCTACAGTGGGATATCCCATCTTATCCTAGTTCTTTGGATAAATGGATGCATCTGAAACAACCCCTTCATGATGAAAGGAATGATTAAATAGCATAGAATCAATAAAGAATTGGAAGGACAATCCGTGTAAAATCACAATACCATAGAAGTGTTCTTCAATCCTGTTGCATAATTCTATGGTTTCTTGATCTTCCATGGTTTTGTAGTTTGCTTATTCTGGGGAAGATGGACATGAGATCCATTATCATTTATACTTATCCAAGGAAGTAGGATAAGTAAGGAAGCTGCATTTTGGAGCAAAATGCAACTTTTCAGATTATCCAGCTTTTCGGGTTAAGTGTGTGCATCTGAACAACTTCTTGAAGCTTTCCCAAGTAGCTTTGGTTGGTGGTGCTTTAGGTGCTCAATCTGATAATGAATGGAATCCGGACAGACTTGGTACTCTTTTTGGGAGGCCCTCCTAGGCAGTACCTTCGCAGAAGGAACACATGCCTAGTTGTTGGGTTGGGTACCGAGTCTGCCTATGATGGGCAAGATCTGGACCCGACCCACATTTGAGGAGGGAGCGGTTTGGAAACCGCCCACCTCCCCATCTTCTCCTATTATTCCTCATTTGCGTGGATAGAGAGATAGTGTGAGAGATCTTGTGCACAGTGCGTGCACATTTGTAAAGAAAGAAGAAGAAGAAGACGGTGATGCCATCTTCGTGGTGATAGTGCATCGTAGAGCACTTGGATTCATAGATTCGTCATTCTCTCCAAGTGAGGGCACTCACCCGTTGAGCACTGCGTGCATCAACGATTGTTTCTACGCTTTCGCATCAAAGAGGTATGAAATACAAACCCTCTTCCTAGATTTATACGTATTGATGCATGTATACATAGGTTTTGTCCATCATTGGCTTTAGAGCCAAGTTTTTTTTATGCCGTTTTGTTTGCAGGTGTATTCCTTGTGTGCACGTGGCTGGGACCACATGCATATGCGTTCATGGTGGATGCATGTGGCAAGGCCGCCATACAACAAAAAAAAATATTTCAATTTTTTTTTGTTTGACCGTGCGACAGTGGCCGCACGACCAAGGCAAGGGATTGACCGGCTGTGGAGCATGGGCCAGGCCCGGCCTCTGGGCAGGCTCAGTAGCTAGGCCGCAGGCCTGGCCTTCGGCCAGGCAGGCCACTGCAGCGCAGACCATAGTTCCAGCCTCCGGCCAGGCCCACTGCGGTAGGACCGCATGCCTTGTTTTTTATTTGGGATCGGATCCTGGCATTCAGCCAGGGTCCATGTGGGTCGAGGCCCATGGCCCGCGGTTGGTGCCGCAAGCCATTTTTTTGTTGTTGTGCCCCGGCTGGGCAGGGGATACCCGGACCCGGTCTGGGGTAATTATTATTATTATTTTTAAAAAATTTTGTTTCAATATATATATATATATATACATAATATTGAATGAATGTGATATGATCATATTGATTATTTGAGGAGTTTGAAGTACTTTGAAAGTACTTACTCCATGAGTTAATATTTTATTTATATAGTTATAATACAATTTAGATGAATATAAGCATCTTAGGAAAAGTGGGAGATGATTGTGAACATTGTGAACTTTCGATTCTACGTCCCGAGAGAAATTATATATTATCTAATCATGTGATTATGACTATATATAGATGTGCTAGTGATTAGATCACAACATGCATGAATAACATAGTTGCACATTTTATCTTTATTAGGACATGGATGCGCCAAGAAAATCCATAATGAACTTAGCATGAATTGAGAAACTGAACGGTGATAACTATGATATGTGGTATAGGAAGGTTCAATTTACACTGGAGGAGGCTGAGGCCTTGGCAGCTCTCAACCATACTGTAAAATGACCTGAAAATGGTAATGAGACACAATATCGTAAGGACATGGAAACCTATGAGAAATGGAAGCGCATGAATATTGTTGCATGTGTCACTATGCTATATTCAATGCAAGATGACATCGTGTTCCAATATGAGCATTACAAGACTGCACAACAGATGTGGATGGCCCTAAAAGATAAGTTTGGGGGAACATCAACTACAAAGCTTAGAAGGCCGACCATCAGGTTTGATTCCTACAGGAAGTTTCCTTAGCACACTGTAAGCCAGCATCTTAGGGAGATGACAAATATAATAAGAGAGCTTAATAGTGCATGACATATCCTTATAGATGAACAACAGGTCCAGGCTGTGATTCGCTCTCTGCCACATAGTTGAGAGCATATAAAAATTAATATGACCCATAACGAGAGTATTAAGACTTTTGATGATATTGTCCATCATGTAGAGCTAGAAAATGATCGTCTAGAAGTGGCTCAACCATCTAGCATGAGGGCATATATGACAGAAAGCTCGAAGATGCCAAAATCTTTTAAGAAGAAATTTTATGGACTAAGGAAGTTCAAGAAGAGTGACAAGAAGGGACAGGACAAAGAGCAAGAAAAGAAGCCTTATCAGCGCTCTGGAAAGCGTGGTAAGGAAAAATAAGGCAAATGCAAAATGCTTTAAGTGTGGCAATTTGGGTCACTATGCTCGTGAATGTCATGAGCAGGAGAAGGTACATTCATTTATAACTCCTGATATATGTGCCAATGTTTGTAGTTGTGCACTAATTATTGAATCTAATCCTATGTGAATTTTAGACTCAGAAGCCACCAACCATGTGACCAAAGACCACACAAACTTCATCGAATACAGGAAGATACCATATGGTTCGAAGTGGTTGTTTCTAGAGAACAACACTAAAGCAGAAGTCAAAGAGATCGGGACCTGCAAATTGGATTTGCGAGGATGATCTTTATTATTACATGATGTTCTGCATGTTTCAGAGATTCGACGAAATTTGATTTCAGTTTCTGCTTTGTCTATGTTAAACTATAAACTTGTGTTTGGAGATGTCAATGTTGACATCCTTAGTGGACAAACTTTAGTTGCTTCTGGTTTCTTGATGAATGGTTTCTATGTGTTGGACACAAAACTTAAAAGTTTGAATGTTAGTGATGAATGTTTTTCTCTTGTTTCAACTGCTAGTAATATGAATGTGGATGTATCTATATGACATGCTCAACTTGGACATATAGGGCAAAAGAGAATAGATAGGTTTGCACGAGAGGGTCTTTTGGGATCCTATGCGAAGATTGAAATGCCTATATATGAGCATTGTCTTGCTAGAAAAGCGACTCGATTGCCTTTTGTAAAGGCAGTTAGAGCAACCTATCCTCTTCAATTAATCCATTCCGATATATGTGGGCCAATGAATGTGACAACGAGGCATGAAGCTTTTTATTTTATTATTTTCATTGATGATTATACACGATTTAGCCGTGTATTTAATTTCACATAAATTTGAAGCATTGAATTGCTTTAGATCCTTTATGAACATGGTAGAAAATCAACGTGATCATAGGATCAAGGCTTTGAGAACAGATCGTGGACGTGAATATCTATCTGAACAATTCAAAGAATTGTGTGATGATAAAGGAATAGATAGACAATTGACTACTTGAACTTCGCAACAAAATGATGTTGTAGAAAGGAGGAATAGGACCCTCTTAGAGATGGTCAGGTCCATGATGGCGCAGACAAATTTACCCATTTCTTTTTGGAGTGATTGTTTGTTGATTGCAGTCCATGTATTAAATCGTGTATCAACTAAATATATTTCTTCAACTCTCTACGAATTATGGACAGACAGAAAGCCTGATTTGTCTCATCTCAGACCTTGAGGGTCTGCTGCATATGTCCATGATATTTTCCATCAACATGGAAAATTAGGTCCTAGGAAAAAGAAGTGTATCTTTATAAGATACTGTGAACACTCAAAAGAATATGTATTCTTAGGAGAGAATACAACTAGGAGTATTTCTGAGATAGATTCTATAGATGTCATGTTTATTGAGAGTAATTTTCCTAAAAGAGAAGAGATAGAGCGTAACTTCTAATTCTATAAATTGGATGATTCAGATCAGTCTAAAGAGATTAAACATCATGTTTTAGAGATACAAGAGGATGCATCTATACCACTATTGGATAGTGAGAGTAACACTCAAGTGGATATCGACTTTGATGAAGATTTGACAACTCGAAAAAGTTCAAGGAAGAGAATTCTTCGCCGAAGATTTCAAATTGAAGGGGAAGCCTTTGTGGTCATGCCCCAAGATGATAAGATACCTAAGAGTATTAGAGATGCTCCATCTTATTTTAAAATAGATGAATGATGCAAGGCTATGGAAGATGAAATGAAATCCATGGCATCCAATGAGGTTTGAGATCTTGTTAATCTTCTAAAAGGAAAAAAACCTATTAGGAGCAAATAGGTTCTCAATATTAAGAGGAATGTTGATGGATCTATCGAGTGATACAAAACATGTTTGGTTGCTAAAGGATATACACAGATAGCAAGGATAAACTATGAGGCGACATTCTCTCCTGTGGTCAAATTGACCTTTATTCGCCTTTTGTTAGTCATAATGTCACATATGAATTTAAAATTATATCAAATGAACGTTAAGACTGCATTCCTAAATGGAAAACTGGATGAAGAAATATACATGGAACAACCCGAGGGGTTTGTTACTGCTGAATTTGAGCACAAAGTATACAAGCTCAAACAATCCATTTATGGATTGAAGCAGTCATCAAGACAGTAGTATTTAAGGTTTCATGAGACCATCATGAGCAATGACTTTGCTATGATTGATGAGGACTACTGTATTTATCTTAAGCGTCAAGGTCCAAAATTTGTAATTCCAACTCTATATGTAGATGCTATTTTATTGGCTAGTAATCATTTAGAGTTTCTGAAAACCATTAAAGAATGGTTGTCTATTCATTTTGAAATGAAAGACATGGGTAAAACATGCTTTATGTTGGGCATAGAGATTAAAAGAGATCGTTTAAAAAGACTTATTTCTCTTTCACAAGAGTCGTATATAAAGAAGATCTTAGAACGTTTTCATATGCAAGATTGTAAACCCATAGATACTCCTATTATAAAAGGAAATGATTTAAGCCTTAAGGTATGTCCAAAGGAGTCAAAAGAAATAAAAGCTATGCCTAAAGTCCCTTACTCTAGTGCAGTAGGCAGTCTGATGTACCTAATGATGTGCACCCGACCTGATATATGTTATGCAGTAGGGTTGGTGAGTAGATATCAAGCTAATCCAGAACAAGCACATTGAAAGGTTGTCAAGAGGATTATGTGATATCTTAAAGGCACATTTGATTCAGTTCTTTGCTACCATGGTGGTAACATGCATGTAGTAGGCTATACAGATGCAGATTAGGGTGGGGACCCTGATGAACGTAAGTCTACGTCTGGCTATGTGTTCTTGATGAACAATGGTGTTATATCTTGGTGTAGCAAGAAGAAGACGTGTGTAGCATTGTCCACAATGGAAGATGAATTTGTTGCAGGATCATTGGCAGTGCAGGAATGTATTTGGTTAAGGAGATTCATCAAACATTTGAGAGTCACTTTTGATGCAAAACTGTCAGTGACTTTATTCTGTGATAATCAAGCGGCAATTGCGTTTGCCAAAGATCTCAAGTTTCACAATAGAACTAAATATACAGACACGAGATGCAAGTATATACGCGATATTGTATCTAAAGGCAATGTTACCTTAGTATATGTTAATACCCAATATATGGTGGCAAATCTCTTTACTAAGTTGATTAATAGGGATTCTTATGTCAAGCATGTAAAATCTATGGGTATTTGTAAGATTTGATATGCTAATTTTATTCATATTTCTTTTTATGATTATTGTATAGCATGTTGCACATCTATATGAGTATACTGCCAGGTTTGAGATAAATCTTCTCACATGAATTTATCACCTCAGACGCTGTTTGTGGGCGGGATGAGATGTGATATAACAAAATTCAAGGTTACTAAATTAATAAGCATGCCATATTTTGGGGATATCATGTATTAATAACTCAAAAGAGTGGGAGTATGAGTTATGATATCCGCCATATATACGCATATGAGATACATCGCCCTAACTGGGTTAGGATGAGGTGTCGTGTATATTTAACTATATGGAGAGACCGACCTTGCTATCTAAATATCAAGGGTAACCTGGTTGACTAGATCTGAGGACTTGGATAAACATTACATGAGAATGTACATCCTGAAGGACTCAAGTTAGTTTCTCGGGGAAGAACTGAACTAGTATAGATCTGCATGGCAAAAAATTTATAGTATATGCATATACTCACTAGAGTGAGATAGTCTTGTCGTAATACATGAGTCATACCATGTATGTTGCACCATAACTATAAGTTGACCACAAAAGAACATGAAGAATGATCACTGCTTCTTCATTCTGTGAGTCCTTGATATATATATATATATATACTTCGATGTCCTTATTGACTTTTGACCTTATTTTAAGGAAAAAGATGAGTGTTGCTACTTTAGCATGTTGCTTAAGGCCATGTCTGATCCGGTCTACAAGAACATGTCTAGGAAAGCAACTTATCTTGATTCAAAGAATGAGTGTTTGAAAAGAAGATCATTTGACATTTTCAAATTATGCATATGTTAAAAGCTAACTTATTTTACCATATCCTGGTGATGTTGGATTTATGATTAAACATATGACATAATGGAAGGCCTTTTCTGGCATAGCTTGACACTATAAATATGTGCAGAGGGATTCAGTATGTTAGAATGTGAAAAATGTATTTGATCTAAGACACAATGAGCTTCTTACCTGGCTTGTGTAGGTATACCTTATGCCATCTTATTTTTTGCAGGTTAGGCTATTATGTTACACTAACCGATATATAATATGCCTTCATTCTCTAAGCTCATGGGTCGCACAATCCATTTGCCAGTATGAATACCCGATGTTATTCATCATTTGAACACATATGGTATTCCTTCTTTTAAGATTTTTTCCCATCATGTGCGAGTGGGAGAATGTTGGGTTGGGTACCGGGTCCGCCCATGATGGGCGAGATCCAGACCGACCCATATTTGAGGATGGAGCAGTTTGAAAACCATCCACCTCCCCATCTCCTATTATTCCTCATTTGCGTGGATAGAGAGATAATGTGATAGATCTTGTGCACAGTGCGTGCACATTTGTAAAGAAAGAAGAAGAAAAGGACGGAGAGACCATCTTCGTGATGATAGTGCATCGTGAGACACTTGGATTGACCGTTCTCTCCAAGTGAGGGCACACACCTGTTGAGCACTGCGAGCATCAACAATCTTTTCTACGCTTCCGCTTCAAAGATGTATAAAATACAAACCCTCTTCTTAGATTTATATGTATTGATGCATGTATACATAGTTTTTTTCCATCACTAGTAATGGAGGTCAGAACTTGTGCGCTGGGCATGGGTGAGGTAATGGCTGATCAATGTAGAAAGTTGTGGGGGAAGGATGTATCGGTTTCAATCTTGTGCGTCATGGATGGTGATGTGGTAATGGCCAATTAATGCAAGAGAGCAAAGGGGAAGGATGAAAGGATATATGTGTATCTGTTTTTTTTTTAAATATCGTGCATGAGTTTTGGATGGAGTAATGGCTGGTCAATGCGGGTACGCAGGAAGCAAGGGGAAGATTTGTTTCATCGACATGCATAAGGTACTAATTAAGGATGGCAGTGGACCCGGGCGGGGGACAAGGTCTCCACCCTCGCCCTGTCTCAAAATTCTGCCCTCCATCTCTGCTTAGGTTTTCATTTTAACCTCCATCTTCACCTGGATCCCCGTTCAAAACAGGGTGAGACTCATTTTCTCCCGGTCTACTGCCATCACTATTAGCCCCCAATGAATGCTGGCCAGTAATCAGGGGTGTAGCTAGGATTCATGTGAGGGGGGGCAAACAGGGGTGTAGGGAAAAAAATTATTTGTGTGATAGTCGGGGGGTTCGGGGGCAGCGGCCCCGAAATTTTTTTTTTGAGATAAAATAAAAAATGGCTACAATTATTAATAAAAATCTATTTCATATGAACAAATCAAACTATTTGCTGCAGTCAGGGCTGGGCTAGGACTGGACTGTGCTACAAAAATGGATAAAAATCTATTTCATATGGAATCAGGGCTGGGCTAGGACTGGGCTTTTAAAAAAAAAAACAAAAAAAATTAACTGTTTCGGGAGGCAGGACTGGGCTACAGCCCAGTCCTGCCCCCCCCCTAGCTACGCCCTTGCCAGTAATGGATGTTGGTCTGTCTCTAATCTTGTATCGCGGACTTGCATTAGTAATGACTAATTGATGCTGCAGATTATAAGGAGGGAGATAACTGTTTTGAAACGTGTGATTGGCATAAACATGATGATGGCTGGATGAGCTGGAAAACCGAAAGAAGAGCAGGAAGGTGGTAAATATAAACCCAATTAGTAAATAAGAAGGATATTAAGAATTTAAGGAAAAAAAGTGCAACTCTTTTTAAATAAATAATAAAAATTTTATGTACAGTAAAAAAAAAAAATAGGCCTCACTTGGAGGCTTCCCAACTTCTGGTTCCTTACAGAGAGTAATGTGCAAGTTCCTGACCGTAGATATGATTTATATGCCTTTTTTTTTATTGGTAAGCTGGGTTAGGCAGACACCTACCAGTTACAAAATGTGTTGCAGATTTACAAATGTGCTAGTGTAGGAAACCGGTTCAGAGGCTTATCTTTCCAGACCATATCTTGACCCGTGATGCCCAATGCAATGCACCCATATTATCTGAGGAGGAAAATCCAACAGTCTTGTCCAATCCCTCTTGTTCACTTCCTCCCTACTTGAAAGCTCCAGCCTGAGTGATCTCTAATAGTAAAACCCACCTGCTAAGACCTTGAATTTGGAGTGTATAAACTAAAGATATGTTTATCTTTAGCCATCCCTCATTGGGTGATTCCCAACGTCCAGATTCATACATATTCGAAGAACATTCCATCTCACCTCATTAAATATTTTTCATGTTTAGATGTATTTTTAGCTCAACAAAAAAAATCAAGGGTTCATATTACACCAAAAACTTGATTAATTAAAAAAATCAAGAATTCTTGTTAAATTGATTTGATCTTAAATATGATTCTTAGTGAATAAGTTGTGAGAAAGACATCTATAGGTTTTAATTAAGCAAAAAAAACACATGCAAATGTGTTTTTTAAAAAGGCTTAGAACGATATGATAGATAAATGGTATGGAACGTACTCCACATTACAGGCCTCTAGATTGGTGATGTATAGACCATACATATCTATGCGATACAGGTAGGAAATGATAAGTTGCCTTGTGATTTGAAAAAATAAAGGCATTCTAAGAATTTCACAAATATTGCGGTGATTTTCAAAATATCGGCGCCATTCGCACGTGCGCAAAGGGGTTTTCTCCAATCGATCAATTAAAAACCCTATGTCAGTGACGAGAGAGAGAGAGAGAGAGAGAGAGAGAGAGAGATGTGGCGGTTGACGGCGAGGCATCTGCTGCAGGGGGTTCCCATCAAGAAGAGGCTATGGTCTCCAAAGGTACCCCAAGAAACCCTAATGTCATCTTCATCTTCCTCACTGCGTGATTCCTTTAGCGACAGTACCCAACGCAGCCCTCTTCTACCAAATCTTAGGTTTCTCTCTCTAGAAACTCAACCCATTGATTCATTATCCGAAGATACCACTTCTCGTGTGGATGGCGATAACAAAAACCCTAGTTTTCGCTCGGAAGATTCACGCTTTACTGCTACGTCTGTTAGTGATTCCGTAGATAATGATAACGAAAAGGGGGGAGGAAATGATGGGGATGATAGTTTTTTATCTGAAGAAACCCTGCAAGAGTCATTTCAGCAAAACCAAAATTTGGAAACCCTAGAAAACCTAAACGAAGATAACTCATCTGAGGGAAACGTAGAGAACCCATTTGGGGCGTCCATAGAACACCCGTTTGAGGAAGAAACAGAAATCCCAATTGGAGAAATCCTCGGAAACCCAGTTGAGATTAATGAAGAACAAGTTCAGAACGTGCTGTCCGTTCTCCAGAGCAGCTCGAGCGGGTCGATCGAATCCGCACTAGACGCTATGAATGTGGAATTGAGCGAGGATTTCGTTCTTCGTGTTTTAGAAGAACCCCATGTTTTAGCTGAGAAACAGATCGGGTTCTTCAATTGGGCTTCAAAGAAGGTGGAGTTCTCAAAGAAAGATTGGGCTTTTGATCTTCTGGTTCGTGCAGTCAGCGCAAATCTTAGGAAGTATGATGCTTACTCTTTATGGGATTTGATCAAAGAATCCATGGAAAGAGATAAGGGCTCAGTAAGTGTCAAAGCTCTCAATGAATTGATATTGGTGTTTAGGAGATTAGGAAAGGGTAGTGCTGCATTAGAAGCATTTAAGAAGTTCGATGAGTTTGGTTATGATCGGGATTCAGATACCTATTACTTAACCATCGATGCAATGTGCTGTCGATCAATGTTTGATGATGCATGGCTACTCTGCGAAGAGATGCTCAACTTAGGCATGATTCCAGATGGCAAGAAAACTGGCGAACTGATTGTTCATTTCTGCAAAGGAAGCAGAACAAAGGATGCCCATTTGGTTTACTTGATGGCTAAAGAGAAGAACATATCTTTGCCGAAGTCTGTTGTCAATTTCTTGGTCGGTAATCTGTGTAGGGATGACAAAACAGTTCATTTAGGCGAAGAGATGTTAAACGATTTTGTTGGGGATGCCAGGAAGTATGCAATTAAGCCGTTCTCTTCCCTCATTCGTGGCCTTTGTAGGATTAAAGATCTTGATGCAGCCAAGAAACTGTTACTTAAGATGGTCGAGATGGGTCCTCCACCTGGTAATGCAGTGTTTAATTCCGTTATCAATGGGTTTTCTAGAAGCGGGAAACTTGAAGAGGCGATTGCGATAATGAGATTGATGGAGACAAGAGGGTTGAGACCGGATGTCTATACTTACACTGTCATATTGAGCGGATTTGTAAGGAATGGTCAAATGGATGAAGCTTGCAAGTATTTCTTGGAAGCGAAGCAAAGGCACTCTAAGCTCACACCAGTTACTTATCATGCCCTTATCCGTGGATATGTGAAGATGGAGAATTTTGACAAGGCACTTGAGCTTTTGCATGAGATGAAGGAGTTTGGGGTTTCCCCAAATGCTGATGAATATACTAAGCTGATCCAGTCACTTTGTACGAAGGCTCTGGACTGGAAAATGGCTGAGAAGCTATTAGAGGAGATGACAAAGAATGGACTACTTCTCAATGGGCTCACTCGTAGTCTTATATCTGCACTTAAGGAATTGGAAGGAGAAGAGTTGAATTTTAGAAGTGAAAGCATTGAAGCTTCATCATGAGTTGAAACTTTTTGAAATTGGTTGCTTTTGGACTTTGGAGTTCATCTTGTAACAGTTTGATAACAGAGTCAAACACATGTATGAGGTAATGTTTCTCCTCTTTCTCTCTTCTTTCCCTTCTATAAATGATTTTTTTTTCATAGTTTTTGCTTGAAGAATGTTTAATTGTGTTAGATCCTTCTTTATTGAGAATGTGTTTTTGATTTTTTTGTTTCTACTGTATGGAGTTATTGGATACTCCTAGTGTAGGTCCGAATGGATAAAGCTTAGTCCATGCTTGTTATCTGTTCCTTGATAGGAAGGGTTTGGCAACTTCTTGAGGGGAAAGTATAAGGTTTCAATGCAGTCTCCCTTGTTAATTAAGAAATCAAAAGCATGGTTCTTTACTGTGATACAAACCGATCAACTGTGCACAAGAATTTTGCCAACTTATGCAATTGCCTTCTGCTTTCCGACACAGATGCTGTTTCTGATTTAGTGCACTGGTCGGCATACGGGAGAGAAATTGTTCTTGGCACTGAAATTTCCATATAGTATTCTTAGAAATGCGTTTGCGAGTAATTCAGAGTGTCTCATTTCTACTAAGAGGCAATTTGAGTGTATGATTCAACATATCTCTTGTTAGAGATTGACTAATTCAGGACACTTTATTTTATTTTCATTTCTTTTCTTTTCTCAAGTCTAGTCCGAGGGGAAGTCAAGATGGTGTGAGACAGAACGAAACATGCAAAGATGAAGTGAAAATGGTGAAGTGAAGATTTGCTTCTGACTTGGTCTGGATGTTTGCTAGAAGACCAGCATACCCTTGAATCCATTTTGTATTTGCTGGTTGTTTTGTTAATCATGTGATGATTGCAAGCTATGTGTTGGTATTGGTTGGTTCTTGGTTACATGTCTTCCTAGGCAGAATCATGAATCTTTGTTAGGTGCGATTTATATCTGTATGTCTGAGAGAGAGAGAGAGAGAGTTGATTTAATATGTGTTTGATATTGAAGACGCTGGTTGAGCTTTAGCTTGTGTTAATGGGTTGCAAGCAATATTGTTAATATGGGTTTTGAACTTGATAGTCTGATTCAGACTCAAACCGATCTGAACTGAATCAGTCACTTTTAACTTTTTTTATTTATTTATTTAATCCCCTGATTCAGCCCAAATGAGGCCGGTTGTACAATTCAAGGTGAATTGGGATTGAATGTCTGATTCAATGTGAGTGGGACGATTCAGATGCAACAGGCTGATTCACATTGATGCTGACAACATTGGTCGCGAGGGCTGGCTTTGTCCAGTTTGGCCTAGGAGCAGCCTACATGCCCTACTTTTTGGGTGTTTGCTGTCCTGATGACCTCAAGTTGGTATCCTGATTGGATTGAGTTTGAGCTCGCTTAGTTTTACCCAAACTGAATAGTTGGCACTGGCCTTATCCCTTGGTTTCACGACTTGTGTGATAGTTTAAAAGTTGAAAGCATGAGTTTGAAGAGTCCTCATTTTTGTATATTATTTATTCAAATTTGTGCTTGGATTCTATGCCTATATTTGAGTCAAACATAACTTTGCAACCGGATGCCAAAATTCTGTGATTTTTGTTGCATTGAAAAATTTATTCCATGTTGTAAGCGGGGTCCTGTGCCAAGCTGAAGTCCCAGGTTCCTACCCTTGGCTTAAGAGATATCTGGTAGGGATCTGCCTAACCCCAGCTTGCCTTAAAGAAAAGAAAATTATTCAATTTTCTAAATTCTGCATTTTTAATTCAAAAGCAAATTCATCTTCTTTTATGTCTGAAATTGCATCACATGCAAAGTCTGTATTTGGCATATTAAGTTTTCTATTTAAGTGAGATTGTGATGATTAATTGTAACTTTGTTGATCATTATTTTTCTATGTTTTTATCTGATTGGATCTTTTGGTTTAATTTAATGGCTATTGATAATACTTATATGTTTTGTTTTTAATCATAAAGTATAGGTTATTTAAAATTAGACCCACTCAGATTTGTCTAAATGTTGTAATTGATTATAAATTGTCTCATATATTAATTTAAAATATTGATTTGATCATGGTGATTTCATTTGAATATTTAAATTGACATTTCATGGATCATGTATAAAAGTCTATAGCTTTCTTTCATAAGAATGATTATTTTAAATAAATGAAAATTAAAAGAAAAGATATGCAATTGTTTTTCATAGAATAAAGTAATGAAATACAATGTATTCGATTGAGAATTTGTAAAGTTTATAGGTTACTTTTTAGTATCTCGACCTATCACGTTTTCCAATAGGCTTGGGTGTCTGTGACCCTGCAAAGAAAATTTCTAAGAGAAGATGACCCAATTCGAGAAACAAATAGAGGAACACCCACCTGCTATATTGAGGCAAGATAAATTCTAAATGAATAAAAGTAAAGAACATAAATCGTGACCTGGTATGGTTGAAGAGAACCTAAAGTTCTATAACACAAACAATGACCATGTACGTGAGAGCAGAAAAAGGGTTATCTCTAATACCTGAAACTACGATTCTCCAAAGATGTAACAGAAAAAAAAAACAAATTGGAACACAAACACAAAAGGAACACATACAGAGAAACAAAAAACACAAAATGGAGAAAAATGAATGCACCCATCAAAGCCACAACTGCAATCAATACGGGTGAGAACATGTTTTTTGATGAAGAAATACGAAGAAGAGGAAGGAGAACCCCTAACCCCTAACAGAAATCTAATTCCATATTCTACAATAACCCCAAAACCTGGAACAAAAATCTCAATCAGTGGGGCTATACTTTAGATCAAAGGCAGTTCTGGTTGGGTCAGGGCTTCACAGCAGAGGCGATGGTCAGAGGTCTGAGGCGACGGCTGGAGATGGTCCCAGGGAGCAGCACAAAAACTGACAGGGAGATGGGGTATATCCAACAGTATTTTCGAGCTTGCAGCGAGGAGAGGGAGAATTGGTTGGGCTTCACAGCAGAGGCGGTGGTCGGAGGTCCAAGGCGACGGCCTGAGATGGTCTGAGGGAGCAGCTCAAAAACAGAGAGAGAGAGAGAGAGAGAGAGAGAGAGAGAGAGAGAGAGGTATCAGGTCAAAATAGTAGGAATCAACTCTTGGATCATACATAAAAATACTTTTGAGGTTTGAAAATTTGGTACACGATTTTTCAATCCTTGTAAAATTTGATATATACGTCAGAAAAACATGATCCAAAGGTCACTTTTTGCTAAACTTGATATGTAGATCTTATCTGGAGGGTCAGATGTGTGAAAAAACTGAAAAAGAATGGAATTATTACATTTTTTCACTAGGAGTTCCGTACCCACGAGTGTAGCAATATATATATATATATATATATATATATATATATATATATATATATATATATATATATAAGAAGGTTGCATAGAACATATAAAATATGAACTATTAACTGTAATATATAAAAATATGTTTTTAAGTGTAATATATAATATATATATTTCATGTATAAAATAACATGGAATGTTTTTTACACAAGCCAGCTCATGTTCAGCTCATCTCATTCACAAATGAGCTAAGATTGAGCCTGGCTTGGCTAAACATGAACATAAGCCAAGTCATGAGCTCAATCCACTAATAAACGAGCCTAGCCTGAACATCCCTGTTCAGTTCATTTACCCGCCACCCTAGCTACTTGTTCTGCCATGCTCCACTAGAATTACGTATCCCATGACAACAACAAGAAGGCACCAAGAGGAGAGATCCAAGTTCTGTCCATATAATGTGATAGACTCACAGTATTGTCCAAAGCAACACTTTTTTATTGATTGTCATCAAGCACGGGCCTCATGAACAGAGGCAAAGAGTACTACTTGTTTTAAGGGGCGGGGACATTATGTTCAGCACGAGGTGAGATCTCCTCGCCCTCCAATCCAGCTTGGCTACCTGCAACTCCAAGCCTCAGCAAGGCCTCTTCCCACTTCCTCGAGGGTCCCTTCCATGAAAAATCTTGTACCATGCAGTTCCTGATCATCTCCTCGTGAGCTGGTGTCCCGTAGATGGCCAGTGATCTTTTCACTGAGTTTACAAGTGCTCTCACGTCTGCTGGATGAACGACATCACACTGAGAATGCATAGAAAAACAGTAAGAATGCAAATCATTAATGCCAGTATAAAGAAAAACCCAAAAAATTGGTAATCAAAACCATTTGCATACGTCTACACTGAAGGCACCCATCTGGAACCCTGTGAACCCGTCCTTAACAGTGTCGGCCAATCCACCGGTGGTGGCAGCATTGCACACCTGAACATGAAAACAATATCAGTTTCTCAGCACAAGAAAATTGATACTAACAAGGTACATACCAGTCCCCATGACAAAGTTTACAGTGAGTGTCTCGACTCACTACTCTCACAAGCATCAAGTTGCATATACCCTAGGCAAAGTTGTCCATTGAGATGGTTCCCCAACCCTTTATGCCAGGTAAATATGGTTTTTGTGCAAAAACAACTTAATTTCACGTCCTCCACAAAACAATATATACAGTGAATTTCTTTTACACCATTCATTACGGGTATACATACACATATACTTGCATGTATTCATACATATTTGAGTATTGATCTCAAGAGGGAAGCCTAAATCTGAATTGCACAGAGAAAATTAAGCACCTTAGTTCTCACAATAGTTTACTAGTAGACGATTGAAAATCAATGGCAAGCCGCCAACTCGATCCTACTTGAGCTGAACCTATTACTCGTAAAAATCTAATGAAAAGTAGCTCAACAAAGTTGGTCCGAGTTCAGGGGCCCGCAAAAAAAAGCATGAAATGACAACCCTTGGAATTGGATTAAGATAAGCAATTCCTTATCCAGACTACTAGAGTCTCAAGCAACTCAGATTGAGTCCACTGCAACTTGGTGCTCAGGAATACGGGCAACAGATAAGAAAACAGAAGTCTAATAATTAAACCCTATGAAACATGAAGTCTAATAAATATGGCTGTATGTATACCGTCCCATAGTTCATTCCTTGTAGCTGGACAAGGCCACAAGGTTCAAATCTACTAGGAATCAAAAGAAAGTCAGCTCCTGCTAGTATCTTATGGGCGAGAGGGGCATTAAATTTGGATACTCCTCTAGCTTTCTCTGGGTACGAAGCCTCCAACTGTTGAAGCTGATTCTCCATTTGTTTCTTCCCAGTTCCCTGAACAGACAACAGATATCATGATTAAACAGAAGCCTGTTAACAATACATTCTTGTTTGGTGGATATCTATGTTTGACAAAAAACATGGTTTTGGATCCACATTCACAAAAAAACATAGCTAAGGTGAGAGAAATGCACAATTTCATTACATACAAGAGCAACTAATTGAAGGTTCTCTCCAATAAACTCAGGCACAGCAGCTACCAGAATGTCAGAACCTTTCTGCTCTTCCAGCCTACCAATGAAAGCAAATAGTGGAATGTTACGGTCCACAGGTAGACCAACAGCCGCTTGAAGTGCTTCTTTCAGAACAGGCTTTGCCTTGAGGACCTGCAGAGGTTCTGTTAGCAATGGATGTAAACCTTCTTTCATGCTGTTTGAAGAATAACAGATTTGCACAGAAACACTCACAGTTGTAGCATCATAATTGACATCAATGTATTTGTCTGTTTTCGGATTCCACTCTATTACATCCATGCCATTCAATATTCCAGTTATCCCAGTTCTGCGAACGATGGAATCCAATTCTACTCCTTTAGATATCCCAGACATTAGTTCGTCTGCATAGTATGGGCTCACAGTTAGAACCTTGTCTGATTCTAAAATTCCAGCCTTCATCCAGTTAATTTTCATGCCTGCCACAGGCTTGCTATAGCTGCAAAGTTAACGTAACATGTTAGAAACTCAGTGTTGTCTTCCAACCGTAAATGATGGATGCTCAAACAGAGGCTAAGAAAACCATACCCATCAATGAAGTCGAAAGAGCTCTTGAACTCATCTGGTAGATTTAGCATTCCAAAGTCAGAAGCCGCAAACCTACCTTGGTAGGAAACATTGTGGATGCAAAATGCAACCTAGAATCATAATAGGATCCAAAGGGAATTAGAGTATTTCATGTATTCTATGACAATCAGATGTCTTCAACAGCAAGGTTGTTACCTTGGCATTTGTATACATCCCTTTTGATTTATACATGCTTTTCAGATAGCATGGAAGCAGAGAAGTGTGCCAGTCATTGGCAACAAAGACAACATCTTCCCCTGTTTGGAATATATAGGAAATGTTATGGATAACACAGAGTATCACTTTTTCATAAACAGCAAGACTAGAAAAAAGGAAAGTACCATATGGACCAGAGAAATATTGATTGTTGTTCAGATTGAGCACTCTAGGGGCTTCAAGAGCTGCCTGCACACCAGACACTGTGTGAGAACTCTATTGTGCGGTAACTAACACAGCCTAGTGAGAAGTGTGGGTGAATGCCATAGACAACGTATTATAAATGCCAACTGCTAATGTATCATAAAATGATAATGAAAAATATACCCTGCAAAAATTTAAGTACGTGCGAAAAAAACAAATGATACGATAATAGAACTTGATAGAAGGTGATGTGGTTTGCAAAGATAACAGATACAGATTTTGCAAATACTTCCATGAAGAGCCTAGAATAGGGACATCTTTACCTGGCAAAACAAGCTGAACCTTAGCTGGTTGTCTTGATAATCCTCTCCAGTTGTAGGGCCATACAATTTGCCAGCAGTCATTCCCCAAACCTAGAAATCCAAACATGCATGATTCACTTTCAACCGACAATTCCATTATGTAAAATACATGCTTACCAATAACCTACAGGTACAAGGTTACCAAAAGAGAAAAAAAAGATCTGTTAAACCTTTGCAAGGAACCATGGGTGATCAACAAAAACGCGATCAACTCCTCTCTTGAAGGAATGGAAAAAGCGTACATTTTCAACTCTGTCTGCAACCTTCACCTGCAAGTTTGCCCATTGATGATCAGTACAATCCCCTAAATGAAGAGAAAACTTATGCTGAAGAAAAAAAGAAGCAGAATTACTTCAAGAATGCTGCAAGTACCTGGACTAATACACTAGTATCCCATGAATCACTGTACTGATCATAGCGAGGAGAGATTGTCATGACACGATGGCCCCTAGCCTACAGAAGAACCAAGAATTGATGCCTTAGATAAACACATTCAACATATGGTATGTATTAAATAGAATGAGTGAAGTTATGTTCTAAGCTTACAGCCATTGCGGGAGGGAGTCCTCCGACAACATCACCAAGTCCTCCAGTTTTACTCCATGGAGCCACCTCTGCTGATACAAACACCAAGTTCATTCCTTGCCTACACTCAATTGCACCGGTTGACCTTCTGTTCTCCTGCTTAAAACCTGTTCTGGCAACATGGCCATAAATTACTGAGGCATCCGTCTGCAAAGCTGAAGCGGTAGAAGACCTTAACCCATTGTATGACTTAAGTTGGTGCCTGTGGAGATAAGACCTTCTGCGAGCAGCAGCATTGTTTGCAAATGGCACTGGCTCTGAGTCACAAGCTCCAATGCATTTAAAGTGTGAGGCACCTGATATCAAGTGTGCTGCAGCATTCAGCGTTGCCATTGCAGTTTTGTAGCCAGCACTGTAGCAATAGGAACGAAAAGTTTAAATAAATTCAACTGCAGAAACCAAACGACCTTTGTAACAATTACAAGATTACATAACAATTCTAGCAGCTAGCCAATGATCTCGTTCCCTGGAAAGTCTTGGCGAGGGAAAACCTCATGATATTTTGAAAATTCTGGTTTTCCTGAGAAAGTCAGCATGTATAAAAAAATGTAAATTATGTAAGTAGTATATATAGAAACATAAATAAAAAACAATTTACTATAACAGTATTGCGAAAATTGCTTTTGTCACATCAATATTGTGATAAAAATATGATATTGTTATTTTGCAAATATTGTGCTTTCTTGCCTTTCAAAATATCACTATACGACATAGGGAATGAGTTAAACAATCAAGAACGGCTAAAGATCCGTCTTCCCTCATTTCATTTCTATTATTGTAAAACTGATGTTCAAACTTCCACATCTTACTTTTTATCATCAGAGATGCATTTTGTACATTGCAAGAACAGATAAAAACTAAGTCATACAGATTATAGGTTCAATGATAAATTATACAGACACACATAAAGACCACCAATTATTGAGCATGGCAGTAAAAAATGAGATGAAATTTAATAGGGGAGAAAACTGAAATTAAATGTTTAATAGGAGGAAAAAGTTCCTAGAAGCACATGAAGATCACAGGAGTTCTCAAAGCCAGAGAACAACCTAAACCACGCATAAGTCATCCATTTAGCTACTTGAACACCACAAAAACAATGACAAACCGGAAAAAAAGAAAAGGAAACACCAAAGTCATTTTTCCTTTACATGACTCACTGAAATCTCTGATACCAAAGAACCAAAATATTTTGAAGCCATCAAAATACTAAATCAATAAAACAAAAAGCCACCATTCTATTGCATCAACACAACCCGAAAAAACCCAGAAAGAATACCAAGATCCCACTTCAAAATCCAGAAAATGATCACTACCGATATCAGCAAATCCCATAACTCCGTGTATAAACAAAAGAGGCAGCACCACACCAAATGAAACGAGCATATTGCATCGGAGTACTCTTTCTCACCTTCTTTCTTCTTCCTGATGCTGTGCAAAGGGAGAAGGAAATATGGGAGACGCTTTCTCCTTCTCACTCTCTCTCTGTAAGTGAAGGGAGTGGAATTGCAGAGAAGATGGGAGGAGCTAGTGATCCGAATGTGACAACCTCTACTATTTGTAGCAGTGAACTCTACACATGGTGTCGTCACGTTAAAGCGCGCTAGCTGATCCAGCCATGCACGATACGTTAGGAAAGCTATGGAGTTATTTTTCCCTCTCTCGATAGATGAGTTGAGATCTCACCGAGAGAGAGAGAGAGAGAGAGAGAGAGAGAGAGTCAGGTACAATGTGATTGTACATTTTTACTGTGCTGCTGCACCTGATCGCCCACCACCTTTTGAGATGCAACTTGTTGGGGCCCAACAGCAGTTTGTCAGTGATTAGGAACAACAGAACACTTAAAAGCGTGCAATCACAGTGCACCTGATCTCAATTATTCTGGTGAATTCTTTAATGCTATATGATGCCTTGTTAGAGCATAGGTTTTCCATGTGGTTCTGAGCCCAGCAGGTTTAGATCTTGATCAAACCATGAAGGATTTTGCTCGATCGACGTGTAGTAGTCCTAAACCCAATCAAGGCCTAATGGAGTTCCATCCAGTTGCTGAACCCGTTCTGCATCTGATTCAGATCCAAGACATGCTTGCTCTATTTTATAAGAAAAATCTTCTTTATTGAAAGTGCTTTCTAAAAGATGAATAGTGGCCGGCCATACTAATCCCAACTTTCCCAGCTTGTTGCCCACACAAAAGAAGAGCTAGTGCCGGAAGTTAAAGAAAGAAAAGAGCACCTAGAGAGCCATAAACCATACACCTCTATAACATTCAATAAAGAGAGAAACAAAAGCTTCAGTGGGTCTCAAAACTTCTCAATTTAGCTAGTCAGTTTATGCCACTCATATGTTCTTTTTGGGCATCCGTAAAGACAAAGGTTGAGGTTGTTCAAATGCACCTTAATGAGGTACCATTGTAATTGCATATTAGGAACTTCTTGTTTTTTTTATATAATAATGACAAAGGAAAACCCTCACCAAGAACTGGGTCACTTAATGGCCCCGGCTACCTGAGAGGTAAACCTCTGGGATGAGGACACTGTTGGGCCAAATCGACCCTAGAGACATAAACAATTGGTACATGCAAACTGTACTAAAACAGTAAATACAGACAACAGAAAAAACATGTATCTGATGTCCCTGCATATTGCTCGATGATGAAACTCGGGCGTTTGAATGAAGCGAGGGAGTCTTCTCCTCTAGGTTTTCTCTACCTTAGGTGAGTCACGACACAGTATGAGAAAATAGAGCAGGGACCCAACCGTGTATGTGAAACCCTTTTGGAGAAACTTCTTATGCCCTCCTGCCCTCAACCATGCAGGTATATCTAAAAGGTTTCTCCGTAACTGATTAACAATTATAGATAAGCCTACGACTAAATGAGACTTATCCCTATTTCAAATCGCCGCATATTGGACATCCATAACTGTTAGTTAGGGAAAATGGATCTGAAACCAATCTAGATCCAAATGGATCCTATCCAGATCTAAAATACTAAAAATCTCTCACTTGGACAAGAATATGCTATTCTCAAATGATTTAAATTACAACTTGAATAGATAGGCCTTAATTCTATTCGGGTCCAATTTATATTGCTCAACAAAATTCTATACACATAGAGAACTTTCATGCAATATAAATAAAAAAATCAACCTTTATTACAATATGTGATCACATGTACAAAATGTGTATATGACTACAATGAAATGGATAAACCCATCCTCTTTACATATTCAATATATAATCCCGGGGCCAAACCCTTAGTAAGAGGATCTGCAACCATTTCTTTGGCACCAATGTTGTCAATACACACATGTTGATTCTCAGTCCTTTTCTTGATAAGAAAGTACTTTAATTCCATATGCTTGATGATGTAGTACTCCTGTTGTTGTTAGAAAAGGACACAACGGATTCATTGCCACAATATACCCTAAGTGGTCTCCCAATGGATTCAACCACTTTGAGTCCAGATATGAAGTTTCGCAACCAGATGGCCTGTGACATCATCTCAAATAGTGCAATGAATTCAGACTCCATGGTATGTGCAAGAGTAGTGGATTGCTTCCCACTCCTCCAAGAACTGGCACCACCATCAAGAAGGAAGATATATCCTATTGTAGACTTTCTACTATCAGGACATCCTCCTAGATCAGCATCCGAATAACCAATCACTTCAAGGTACTCCGATCTCCTGTAGGTCAACATATAATATTTTGTCTCTTGCAAATACTGTATGACCTTCTTTGCAGCTGTCCAGTGGGCATGACCTGAAATCTGCCAAGAACCCCAACTGCATAGGATATGTCAGGTCGGGTGCAGGTCAGCGCATATTGCAAGCTACCAACAACTGAAGCATATGGTATTTGGTTCATGAGTGCCTTGTCTTCTTCAGTTTGAGGACAATCCTTGAGGCTCATTTTATCTTCTTTAAGTATGGGTGCCGTAGTAGGAGAACAATTCTCCATCCTATACCTTTTGAGAATTTTATTTATATAGGTTCTTTAAGAGAGGCTTAAAACACATTTTGCTCTGTCTCGACGGATCTCTATGCCGAGAACAAAAGCAGTCTCTCCCATGTTCTTCATCTCAAAATGAAAGGAAAGAAAATCCTTGGTTTCTCTGAGAATGACCTTATCATTTGTTGCAAGTAATATGTCATCTACATATAATACCATGATTATGAACTTACTCTTACTTGTCTTAAGGAACACACAACGGTCAACGATGTTTTCGGTAAATCCAAAAGTCAGAACGACTTTGGTGAATTTAATGTATCATTGGTGGGAGGCCTGTTTAAGTCTATATAATGACTTATTTAACTTGCAAATCAAACGTTCAGACTCACTTTTAGAGAAACCTTGAGGTTGATCCATATAAACTTCCTCATCAAATTCACCATTTAGGAAAACTATTTTTACATTCATTTGGTGTAGCTCTAAATCTAAATGAGCTACTAGGGCAAGTATAATCTGTATTGACTCTTTAGTTGAGACATGAGAATATGTCTCACTATAGTCAATGCCCTCCATTTGGGTAAAACCTTTTGCAACAAGCCTTGCTTTATACTTATCAACATTACCTTTAGAGTTTCTTTTGGTCTTAAAGACCCATTTATACCCGACGGGTTTGACTCTCCTAGGTAATGTAACAAGGTCCCACACTTTGTTTTTGGCCATAGAGTCTAGCTCTTCTTTCATGGCCTCAATCCAAAGTGAGGATTACTTACTTACAACAGTTTTCATAAATGTTGTGGGATCATCATCTAAGAGATTTACGGTCTCCTGTAAATACACCACATAATCCAGATGAATAGCAGATCTTCTAACTCTAGTGGATCTTCATACAGGTGGAGGTTCCTGATCCTCCTGTATGTACTCTCTAGTATTATCCACTAATGGTTCTTCTGTAGTAGGTGCATCACTTGTGAGTTCAATACTTGGTTGAAAAATGATAGGTAATCTATCATCTATCTCAGGGGTATTATATATCCATATCCCGATATTATTCAAAATTGAGGTTTTGTAATGCATATTTCTCAACAGAACCATTGTCTAGAAATCTTGCCTTATTTGTTTCTACTATATGTGGTATATGGGACAGACAATAAAACCTATAACTCTTTGACCTTTTTGGATAACCAATGAAGAAACCACTGGTTGTCCTAGGGTCAAAAGCCTTTATGTGAGGGTTATAAAGTTTAGCCTCTGTAGGACAACCCCATATGTACATGTAAGAAAGGGTAGGCTTCCTACTTATCCATAACTCATAAGGAGTTTTTGGAATGGTCCATTTTTCCTAACTAATAGTTATGAACGTCAAATATGCGGTGATTTAAAATAGGGATAAGTCCCATATAATCGAGGGCTTATCTATAACTGTTAATCAGTTACGGAGAAACTTTTTAGATATACTTGCATGGTTGAGGGCAGGAGGACATAAGAAGTTTCTCCAAAAGGGTTTCACATACACGGTTGGGTCCCTGCACTATTTTCTCATACTGTGTCGTAACTCACCTAAGGCAGAGAAAACTTAGAGGAGAAGACTTCCCCGCTTCATTCAAACGCCCAAGTTTCATCATCGAGCAATGACAGAGACATCAGGTACATGCTTTTTCTATTTTTTGTATTAACTGTTTTAGTACAGTTTGCATGTACCAATTGTTTTAGTCTCTAGGGTCGATTTGGCCCAACAATTGGCCCGTAAAACATGGGGCAAACGGTCCACATACATCAGTATGAATGATTTTCAATAATTTATCACTTCTTTTGGCATTTTTCTTATATGTGTTTGTCTGCTTAGCCTTGATGCAGTCCAAACACGTTTCATTGTCTATAAAGTCTAAGGATTCCAAAATCCCTTCTTTCACAAGTTGTTGGACTCTCTCTTTCGAGATGTGTCCTAAACGACGATGCCAGAGAAGATATGATTGATCATTTATCAGGTTACACTCATTGCTGATTCTCTGCAGGCATTTCTGAACCAGAGGAAACCAACAAGTCATGAAAGTAACATCTTCTCCGGAAATAAGATGCAGTCTCATGTGAAGGCTATTGAGACCTACAAAATAGTATTAAATAGTGGTTTCATTTTGGATTTGGTAGATACTTTTTATGTTCCATCCTATAGCAGGAATATCATTTCTGTGTCAAGACTTAATAAATTTGGATATTGTATGGAGTTTGAACCGTCCAAATTATATATCAATAAAGATAATGTTTCGATTGGTTCTGCATTATTGTGTGATGGATTGTATAGTCTCGAAACACAAATCTATATCCAAGAAACTTTTAATACTAATCAAGTAATTGGCAATAAGCGTAACCTGATAAATGATCAATCCTATCTTCTTTGGCATCGTTGTTTAGGATCATCTCGAAAGAAAGAGTCCAACGGCTTGTGAAAGAAGGGATCTTGGAATCCTTAGACTTTACAGATAATGAAATGTGTTTGGACTGCATCAAGGCTAAACAGACAAACACATATAAGAAAAATGTCAAAAGAAGTGATAAATTATTGAAAATCATTCATACCGATGTATGTGGATTGTTTACTCCATGTTTTACGGGCCAATTGTTGGGCCAAATCGACCCTAGAGACTAAAATAATTGGTACATGCAAACTGTACTAAAACAGTAAATATAAAGAACAAAAAAAGCATGTGCCTGATGTCCTTGTCATTGCTCGATGATGAAACTCGGGCGTTTGAATGAAGTGGGGGAGTCTTCTCCTCTAGGTTTTCTCTGCCTTAGGTGAGTCACGACACAGTATGAGAAAATAGAGCAGGGACCCAGCTGTGTATGTGAAACCCTTTTGGAGAAACTTCCTATGCCCTCCTGCCCTCAATCATGCAGGTATATCTAAAAAGTTTCTCCGTAACTGATTAACAGTTATAGATAAGCCCACGACTAAATGGGACTTATCCCTATTTCAAATCGCCGCATATTTGACATTCATAACTGTTAGTTAGAAAAAATATATCTGGATCTAATATGGATCCAAATAGATCCTATCCAGATCCAAAATACTAACAGACACGACCACCAAGCCTTACATGCCCCCAACCATGATAAAGCAATGGCAGCCTCATGCGCTAGAGGGATTCGATCCTAGGCCTTCAGCTGGACACAAGGATCCACTGACCACATGGGTAACCGCCGCAATGGCAGGAACTTCATGGGGTTGTCTTATAACTTCTTGTTTTAGGATATGAGGGGCTGCCAACCAATTAAAAAACTTAAATTCTGGAACTATTGATTTCCTACAACTCTGAGAAATTCTCGAAGTGTTGAAATCCAGTAGGCTTTGTAAATAAAAAGAGTGATCATGGTTTCATAAGCTAAATCTAGACAATGATGGAAATAATGGGATTTCTCGTCTTCTTTTACTATTCTTTCAAGCATCAACCTTAGTAATTGAATTACAGGCATTTAGATATGCAGTTATTTCCTTGTGACATTTGGACCTTCCTTTGGTGTGAACAATTTGGAGGTATGCCCGGATCCACATAAGAAATTTGAACAGTCGATGAACTCCGAGTGGAAGTCTTGGATTTCATGAACTTTGTCATGTTTGAAATGATGCCAAACATGTCCCGAGTTCTCCAATCTTTGTATTAATTATCAATTTGGAATCCAAAAGAAGATTTGTCTCTTGAGAAATTTTATGATTTACCCGCAATCTAGGGATGCCAATGAGTCAGATTTTATCCAATCCCAACTGAGCTCAATTCCATTTAGTTGCATTTAGTAAAAGAAAACTATACCCGATTATAATAGGATGAGGATATGGTTTTGATTTTTTGCTATTGAATCCGACAAATACCTGAATTTGACAGATATTAGAATCCGTCTGCATGCAAAAAAGTAGGTCGGGTATGAGCTTTTCACTATCCGAATCTGAATCCATTTAGCCAACATCCAATTTGTAGAATATGTTATTAGTCACATCCAATCTGAATTCCAACATCCCTACCGCAATCGCATGAACACTAATCCTACTATTGTTTAAGAAATTAACTTTCTTGACGAATTATCAAATTCATGAAATTCATGGGTATTAGAATTAAAAGAAAACAACTGCATTTACCTTGATGCAATAAAAACAAACACAAACCGAGGTGGTATCCCATGTGCTAAGCGGGGTCCTATGCCAAGCTGAAGGCTCAGGTTCGAATCCCTCTGCCACACGGGGCTTAAAAGATATCTGGTAGGGGTCTGCCTAACCCCAACTTGCAATACTTAAAGCTTGTCACATGAACATCAATGCCTTGTGTCTGGGTGATAGGACACAACACAGTGACACATATGACACCATGTGTTCATCTTAACATTTTTGGTATTTTAATAGTTTTATGGTTAACTTTTGTGTTTCTCTTAATACTTTTAAGCTTAACCCGTAAGTTTACGTGCATCCTTTACATATTAAACACTTAAAAAACATGTATCCTCGTCCTATTTTTCATAAAAAGCATGAATTTATGTATTGAGTCTATGAAAATATAAGAGTCTGTATTCGTATCCATGGGAATATTTGCGTAATCAGGTTCAAGTCATTAGGCATATTTGAAACATGAGAAAACTTTCATGAATATAATAATTAGAACTAATTAAATCTTTGGCAGTTATTTGAAAAATTATTGCATCAGTAAACAACTCAACGTCTTTGAATGAAAAGGAAAAATCAAATGCTGGACACAAAAAACACAACTTCTTGTTAAGAAGAAACAAGTTGGACGTAGTACAGTTGTTACAGAACATACGCTCTATCTGTTATGTTCTATTGTTCCATCCAATCTTGGATGGACCATCAAACACAACCTAAAGGTCAAGATCTGCACAAAAAAGCTTGATTATGTAAATTTGCTTTCATATTTAAACTTTTGAGTAAATAACAAAAAGCTTTGTATCATCTATTTATGAAAAGCAGGCCAACTTCTTAAGCTATCCTATTCTTTTTTTTTTTTTTTTGGATTTATATATAACTGAAAGAAACTGCACCCAACACCAATACCTCATGTTGGCTGCCTATCGTAAACTCCGAGGCTAAAACCTCTACGCCGGGCCCTATGCTACGCATTGGCTTGCACAGAGGGGCGATGCCCATAGAGATCGAACCTTGACTGCCCGTCTAGCAGCAAAGGCCCCACCCCACTATGCCAACCACCCTTGGAGCGATCATATTCGACTTAATTCCATTAAACTATATTTATCCTTCTGCTTGGTCTATAAGACTTCAAAAGGTTCATTCATGTGGTATGTGCAGGCTGTGATGCACATAGGGATGCAACTGCCAACTGTATTAATTTGTGATATGGGCAACGTTACTCAAGGTAGGAAGCAACTATGTAATAGTTGCTCAATCACTATAAGAAAAACTCTAATTAGCAACGGAAATTTGCGATAGAATTTTTTTGTCGCAAATTTACTACGGATTAGCTAGAGAAAATTATCCATCGCTGACATTCAAATTATTTGCGGATTCAGCGACAGAAAAACTTTCATCGAGAATTCATGATGCATTCACAACGAAACAATTCTGTCTCAAACTCATTCGCAACATCGCGATGGCTTATCAGCAGAAATTTTTTGTCGCTACTTTGTCGCACATTTGCAACGACATTGGCAACAAAATTTTGCTCTCGCGAATCCGTCGCTAAATTTCTCATAAATCCCTAATGCGAGCCCCCTTTCCCTTTCTGTTTCATCAGTCGCCCACCCGTCGCCCGTCTGCCTCTCATTGCCCGCCCGCCCGTCGACCTCTCGTCGCCCCCCCCCCCCCCCCCCTCCGATGCCCATCGACCTCCCCACAACCTCTTCTCTCTTTCCCCTCATGTTCTCTCTTTCGTTGGTCCCCCTCTGGGTTTTTCGGTGAGCCCCATCCCCAGGTAACCCTTCCCCTTTTCCCTATGTTGTAGCCGCCCCCCTTCCCCCTATGGTTGTCAGAGGGGCAGTAGAGGCCCGACAACCTCTACCGGGTCGTCCCCACCCCTGTGTAGTCGGCGGGGGCTGGCAGAGGCCCTGATCACCTCTGCCAGGCCCTCTCCTTGTTCTTGATCTCTTCGGCATGACAGGGGGCTCCACCCGTATCCTCTTTTTTTTTTGGCATGATAGGGGGCTTTGCCCCTATCCAAAGTCAGGAGGACAGGGCCCCCCTGTCCTCCGGACTTTATCGACAGGGGGGCCCCTGTCCTCTTGACTTTGCCAACAGAGCCCCCCCTATCCGCTGCCGGAGAATGATTGGCAGAGGGAGAAGCCCCCTGCCCTTTTGTTTTCCCTAGCAAGGGGTGACTTCGCCCCCTGTCCTCGATAATTTCGATAGGGGGCGAAGCCCCCCTGCCCCTTGTCTTTTTTGCTCGACAGAGGGCGGATCCCCCTTCCAGAAAATTTTACCTAGCAAGGGGCAGATCCCCTTGCCAGGAAATTTTGCCTCTGTAGGGGGCGAGACCCCTCTGCCTCATGATTGATACGGGAGGGGGCGAGACCTCTCTGTTTTGACCTTACTGTCGGCTGGGGCAGCGCCCATGTCTGTCTCGCTTTTACCAGAGGGTTGTGTCTCCCTTTCCGGGCTCGTTTCCGACAGAGGGCGTCACCCTCCTTGTTATCGGGTAATAAACTTCATTTTAACATAGTGTCTCTTGCAGATTTCTCAACCGATCCCACTTGTGCCCTGCCACCCGTGGTAAGTAAGTGACAAAAGTAATGCAAATCGGGTAAATACCTGTAAAGTGTAAGTGATGCATGTGCATCACAAGTTATTTAATTTCTTGGATGCAACACTTTTCTGTTCACACACTCACTTAGTTATGAATATCTAGAACTGCTTTGATGGAGTTCAGAGATCATGCTGAGCATGATTTTAATGTATGAAAATAAAAGTATTTTTATTTTTTTAGTTCGGATTCCATGCTAGTCATGGTAGTAGTTAGCGGAATATTGGAGTGTGTTTGCTGCAGATACATGTTTGACATTGTTTTGATATGAATGATTTGAATGTATTGCAATGTTTGATGTGATTGTATCCATGCTTGCATGAAGCTACTTTCAATTTGATTATGACTTCCATGTGAAATTGTATTATGAAAATATGCTTCAAATGAATGTATTGTGTTATGAATGAGTTTGCACATGAAGATATTAAGTTATCAATGCATGCATCATAGTTCTTGTGATTGTATGACATTATCTATCTATCCATCTATCTATCTCTATATATATATATATATATATATATATATATATATATATATGTGTGTGTGTGTGTGTGTGTGTGTGTGATATATCAAATCATTACATCTACCACAAATGCATGATAAATTTGATATTTTCTTCATCATAGCATTCTGATGATTCTCTTTTAACTGGTTAGGATAATATCCGTAACATCATACGACAAAATGACTGCAAACCGTGAATGGATGTACCGTAGGATAGTTGACAATGAGGTATCGCTTGAATATATGGATGGTGTTGATAGTTTTATTGAATTTCGAACGGCAAGTGTCAGTATAATAGATCCCATAGGTTAAATTAGGTGTCCCTGCAAGATTTGCAAGAATAATCGATTTGTAGAACCTCATGGCGTTAGACATCACCTATAAAGGAAGGCTTTTGTGAGTGATTATTAGAATTGGACGTTTCATGGTGAAGAATTTAGGAACAATTTTGATGCACGGGTGAATGTGGTGCACGATAATCCATATATGGATTTGATATTTGATGCCGCAGGACCAGAACCGGGTTCTCTATGGGTCCTAGTGATGTAACAACTGGGGTAGAGGAAGAAGCATCAAACGATACAGCTAGTAGATTTTATGATTTACTTAAAGATGCTGATGAGTCACTTTGGAATAGTAGCGAGAGTCACATTATCTTATCTGCAGTTCTTCAACTACTGAATTTGAAGTTTGAGTTTAATTTGAGTTAATCATGTTTTGACCATTTGTGCTCTATTGTGAAGAAAATGTTGCCCAAAGATGAGAAATTGCCACAAAATTTCTATCGTGCGAAGATTATAGTCAACACTCTAGGTATGGGGTATCAAAAGATAGATGCTTGTCCAAATCACTGCATATTGTATTTCAAAGATAAGGAAAATAACAGATCATGCCCATTATGTGGGCATCCTCGGTTCAAGCCAAAGACAAGAGGCAATGGTAGCACAAGGTCAAAAGAAGTGTCATACAAGTCGCTTCGCTACTTCCCTCTCACCCTTAGATTGCAATGATTGTATATGTCTTCAAAGATCGCTAAACACATGAGATGACATACAAATAAAGTTCGACATGATGAAGACAAGATCACACATCCTGTTGGCGTGGAAGCTTGAAAACACTTTGATCATACTCATCAGACCTTCGCAATGAAAGTGAGAAATGTTAGGCTTGGTTTATGTACATATGAATTTAATCTATTTGGGGGTAGATCAACTCCATACTCGTATTGGCCAGTATTTGTAACTCCAACCAACCTTCCTCCAAGCTTGTGCATGAAGAATCAAAATCTTTTTTTGTCTCTATTGATCCTTGGTCCGACCTCTCCGGGCCAAAATCTTGATGTATATTTAAGACCATTGATTGATAAATTGAAAGTATTGTGGGATGACAGTGTTCTCACATATAATGCCCACAAAAAATAAAATTTCAATATGAAGGTTGTTGTTCTGTGGACAATCAGTGACTTCCCTGCATATAGTATGTTATCTTCGATATGTATAGAGTTATGATTTGAATGTATTATAATGTGTCTGAATGATTTGAATTTATTGCAATATTTGATGTGAATGATTTAAATTATTTGAATGTATTGAAATGTATTGCAATAATTTGAATGATTTGAAGGTATTACAATATTTGAATATATTGCATGACATTTTTTATTCTTTGATTATGTATCTTCAATACGTATAGAGTTATGATTTGAATGTATTGTAACATGTTTTAATGATTTAAATGTATTGCAAAATTTGATGTGAATGATTTGAATTATTTGAATGTATTGAAATGTGTTGCAATGATTTGAAGGTATTGCAATATTTGAATGTATTGCATGCTGTTTTTTATTTTTTGATTATATATCTTTGATACGTATAGAGTTATGATTTGAATGTATTGTAACATGTCTGAATGATTTGAATGTATTGTAATATTTGATGTGAATGGTTTAAATTATTTGAATATATTGAAATGTATTGCAATGGTTTGAAGGTATTGCAATGTTTGAATGTATTGCATGCCGTTTTTTATTCTTTGATTATTTATCTTCGATACATATAGAGTTATGATTTGAATGTATTATAACGTGTTTGAATGTATTACAATATTTGATGTGAATGATTTGAATTATTTGAATGTATTGAAATGATTTGAATGATTTGAAGGTATTGCAATGTTTGAATGTATTGCATGACATTTTTTATTTGTTAGAATATGGTTCGTGGAGGTTATAGTGGTCGATCACCCAGTAATAACCAGTCTCAACCTTCATCTTCATGGGCTGCTTCGATAGGTATATCATTTAACTAATTGTATACTTGATTAGTTTAAATACGCATTGTGTGAATTTCTAATTCATTTTTCTATAGATGATGTTTCGCCTGCACATGACCCACCTACATCAGCTGTTCATACAAGTCATGAGACAACGCTGGATGCAGAGTCTTTTCAGTCTGACACAAGAAGACTCATTCAAATAGTGTATATCGATAATCGACCATATGTATTTCACTTTTACTTATCCTATACTTATCTTATAAATATTATATATTGATAGTTAATGTGTACCAATTCATGTGAAGCGCGATGTTCGAGCCACAAGAAGTAATACGAGAGATTAAGAATTCACTAGTTCAACATCTTTTAGGACCGGTCGTTCAATGGAAAGAGTACCCGAAGGAGGTGTTGGATAAATTATGGTCCACATTCATGATATACAATCGTTTATCATAATTAATGTGTTTTATATTTAATTTTTTGTTATAGTCATATCTACTGACTTTCTGAAAGTATTTGTAGGCTTCAAATCGCTTCGCGACTACGATGGAAGAGCAGGATGCGAGGAAGGTGTGGCAGAAGGTGACTGTCAGTCGATTTGCAGACATGCTGCACAATATGAAGACTGCAACAACAAAAGCACCTGGCGAGATAGATGATCCACTGCAGTGAAAGGGCCATGGACCTCATACTATCAGGTCAGATGTTTGGGATGCAATGTGCGACAAGTGGGTGAGGCATGAATTTCAAAACCGCTCAGCGAAGGCTGGCAAAACTGACTGAAGATGCCCGATGCCCATCTACACACAGGTGAATCTAGGACTTTTGGGGGCCACCTGAAGAAAATGGTAACTCATCAATATATACATATATATTGCCAATTTTATAAGTATTGTTGCATACCTGTTAAATAATTTTTTTATCATTTAACTTCGTAGGAAGCAGAAAAAAGAGGCATTGTGCCATACAAGAATGTGTTTGTTGAAACACATAAACATAAGACCACGAGAGAGTTTGTATCAGACAAGGCAAAAATGACAACGATATGTATTTATTGTATTAATAAACATTGTAATATACAAGTTATCATAAATATTGTAATTCTTAATTATTAATTTATATTATAATCATTACTTTGTAGGAGTCATATGAGCAACAGATGATAAAACGATATGACGATGACTCCACTCAACATCCACCTTTTGATCTTGCAGCATGGGTGACTGCAACAGGTGAACCTAAAAAGGGTTGTGTGTTCGAGTTTGGGAGTAATATGAACACCTCACCAGTCGTTGCCTTCTCCAGTCACGACTCACAGAGTTCTCCCGCCAGCATCAGCTCCAAGCATCCGACTGATCCGCCTAATTCTTGGGATGGTGTACGCCAGCTTGTTAAGAACACAATGCGTGACTATTTATATGAAGCAATTTTCAACGTTGTCCGTAATGAGTTTTGCAACTTTTTTCAGGACAGAGAAACTTCGTCTGCAGGTGCCTCTCAGGTATGAAAGCTTCATGTGATTTGTTTCACGTCGTTAGATTTCAAGCTAGTATATGCATGATTAGAACACATATTTGCATGATTGGATCATTATGAATTTTTTATGTCAGCCTTAGAACACATTTGAATTCTGTTAATATCCTTTACTTTATTGCTAGCTAGATTATGTGTAATTCACTGGTGTTACTTTGATTGCCTTAACTTAGGTGCATTACATATAATTTATTTCATTATATTTTGTTTATCAATACTAACCTTTCTTTTCTCTTGTAGGATGCTGGAGATAATTAGCGTAGAGGAGCTGAATGGGAAAATCGAGACAATGAAGAAGATGACGCACAAAATCTTTGTGATGATTAGATTCATGTGTTGAATTTATTGTACCTTCTTGTTGTTTCAAAAGAAAATCTTTGTAAATGTTCAGTTGTAAATAATTAGAACTTGACGAGGATTATAGTGGATCGATAAATTATTTTAGTTTCTTTTTATATGTACTTTGTTTTTATACATAGAAAATATAAATTATACAAGAAATATAAATTGTATAATGAGAATTTTTTCTCGATATTTATGTTTTAAATAATTTATTTTATTTATTTCTTATTTTTTATTATTTGCGACATATATTATCCATCGCTATTTACTATCGACGTCCAATTTAGCGACGGATTAGGGACGAATATTAATCCATCGCAAAAGTGAATCGACCAATATTTTTGCGACGGATTTTAATTCGTCGCTAAGTCTGTCGCTACAATAGCGACGAATTTTACGATGGATTTTAAACCGTCGCCAAACCAAAATCTTCGCATATAAACGACGGCCTTGCGATGAATCATGACATTCTCTAATTTGTTGCAAATTAGCGACGGAACTTGCGACATATAGTTTCCGTCACTAATTAACGACTAGAATTTTGCGATGAAAGTTATCTGTCGCTAAGCTGACGCTAATCCATTGCTAAACTGTTTAGCGATGGATTGAGGTCATTGCTAATCCACAGATTTCTTGTAGTGAATGATGCTTACTTTTTTTTATTAAAAAAACCCTGCATGGCCAGTGAGGTGGTTGTGAAGGTAATGAATCAAACCCTACTGGTGCACGGGTATGTTTGTAGCTTTCTAAGGTAGAGCATGTAAGGTAGGGTAGCCATGGGTCTGAAGGAGGGGATCATTGACCATTTAAAAGTATTGCATATTTGGCATCATATCATCCTTTAAAAATAACATGATATTTTCAAAATATCAACAATATTTTCGACATAGTTTTCCAGAGCCGTGTGCAATGATAGCAAAGGTGCACTGAATGTTGAAGGGAAAGAGCTTTCCATGCTGCAATTACATTAATTATACCTGATCTCACTCTCCAATTTGATATATATATACATACATATATATATATATATATATATATATATATATATATATATATATATATATATATATATATATATATATATATACCAAAACACTTAGGTGCATGATCACTTTCAAACATGACCAAAACAAACTTGGATGGAGCGTCTATCACCGACGTGATGGACGCTCCATGCACGGTTCCGCCGCAAAAGAACTTTAGCGGCGAAAAAAGTCACCGCTAAAGGTCTCAGACCTTTAGCAGCGACTTTTGTTACTGCTAAAAGTCTCGTACAAGACCTTTAGCTGCGACAAAAACCGCTAAAGGTTCAATACCTCTAGCGGCAACAAAAGTCTTCGCTAAAGCTCTTGTTCGGCAGAAACAAGCGCAGAGCGTCCATCACGTGCGCGATGGACACTCCGCGCAAGTTCATTTTGGTCATGTTCAAAAGTGATCATGCACCTACGTGTTACTTTATATATATATATATATATATATATATATATATATATATATATATATATATATATATATATATATATATATATATATATATATTGGCTACTTGAAGTTAACTCACTCTTTTTTCATAAATTTTCAATTTTTGTAGTTTAAATATTACTGATGTTATCTGCATGATTTGCTTAGTAGAAAATTTGATTTGAATCATGTGATTATGACAAATAATTAGATTTTTAAAGGGGTTCAACAATCTAACAGCTAACACTGTGTCAAAATATCATAACTCAAAAGATCACAATTTTATATCAGAAAAGCAATTTTCAATGACTGCCCCCACCCCCCTTCTCATTTTCTTCTTCAGGTGTAGGGAGTTTTGGAACATGATGTAGTAGAATCGGCCGAGAGTTCAACATAAAGCACTGTGCCAAACAAGGGCAGATCAGGTGTAATCATATTGCACACTTTGAGTGTGTTGATGCACCTGACCGCACTCTATCTCTGGGGTACAGCCTGTCAGCTTGGAAGCCCAACAGAAAATGGAGGTCCGATCAGGTGCAGCGGTACAATAAAGTGTAATGTGATTGCAACTTATCTGCCGTCCTGCCAAACACTCACAAAAGGCACAATCCTAACACTTCCGGGCAAATTCAGATGTTCATATCGAGGTGGTATCCCATGTGGTAAGCGGGGTCCTCTGTCAAGCTGAAGGTCCTAGGTTCGAATCCGTCTGTCACATGGCGCGGCCGTTGTTATTCTAGTAGGGTTTAGCCTAACCCCAGCTTGCCTTTAAAAAAAAGGATTATTTTAACAAAGCCCATAAACCCAGACAATTTTTCCAAACACTAATAAGGTAGGGATGATCTTTAGAAAAAACCGATATATATTTATATAATAAAAGTACTAACCTTTTAAGTTAAGTAGTTAAAAATACATGTCCTGGTACCTTTTCATAAAAATAAGTATTTGTGTCCATGGTGTGTCCTTGTTTGCATCCATATCCACGTGACACGATTTTTTGGCACAAGCTAAACATTTGACAATTTGCTGCTTTGAATATCTCGACTGTGGGCGAGGTCACGTCTAACATAAAAGTAGAGATGGGCAATAAGCCGGGCGGGCCGTGGGCGGGGGTTTTCTCAACTGGCCGGCGCAGTCGGTTAGTGGGCTGGCGCATTGGCCATCCCTACTTAAAAGACTATGATGGTTGGATCGAATAAGATAGCTGGATGCAGGGATGTCAACGGGTTGGATTCAGATGAATGAGATAAAACCAAATCGGATCCGACCTAATCGGATTTGGACAGGAAAAGTTAAAATCAAATCCAGATCCGACTAGCTTAAAAACTGATATTTATATCTAAACAGGTTCGGGTTTTGGTCGGGGCTTGAATTTTAATAAGATTTGGGTTGGGTTCCAATGAAAAACTCAATTCCGAACCCGAGTCCTGTTTTTAATCAGACCGGAATTTGAATACCGAATCCAAACTAATGAGATTTGGATTCGGGTCAGATGCCGGGTGGCATCGCTAGCTGGATGGTTAGGTACGCAGTAACTATCATAACTAAGAGGTCTTAGGTTTGAATCTCATGCTGCTAGGGAACAAATGAATCAGATCCGAACAGCAAATTTTTTTTATAAAACCTTCATCCTGGATCCGACCCATTTGCATCTCTATTGTCAAACAATTTGCCTATAAAAAAAGGTAAAATGATGGCATCCTCTTGTGGACCTATTTATCCTTTTAACCAACATGGAATAATTAGGAAATCCTCAACAAATGAGGAGGTTACCTTGTCTCTATTGAATTAATATAATGGGAGATGATGGAGAGCTGTTTTCAAGAGAACTTAATGCCCACAGGAAAAGGTACACTGGGTTTCTAGAGGTGAGAGGTGAGCTGCTAGCTTGTCTCAAAGATATGGGTACGTAGGACCCGATACCCAGTTTGAGTTCGACATGTGAACGATGACACGTTTCTTAATTCTTAATCATGAAAAATAGTTTTTAATATTTTGATATATAAAACACATTTTCGTTAAAATAGCATTAAAGGATATTAAAATCTCTTAAAAACATTAAAATAATGTCTATTTGTTTTATGGACCGATGTGTGATTGGTCCCACTTTTGTCAACCATGACGTGCACTAGGAATGGCTCGGCTCGAAATTGAGCTCGGCAACATGACAAGCTTGGCTCGGCTTGGCATGTATCGTCTCGTTATACAAATTGTATATTTCTATACCATATAGTTATATACATATTATGTACATGTATGAGTAAATATTGGCTACTAAAGGTACATAACTAGTGAGCTATAACTCAGGTGCAAGTTGTATAGACTCAATCTAATCACATAGATCGTGCTTTTTTTTATTTAAAAATATGATCTTTTGAGTTATAAATTTTTGGCACGTTGTGGGCAATTGATTTGTGATCTCCTTTAAAAATCTAATTACTTGTCATAATTACATGATTCAAAACAAGTTTCCTATAAAACAAATCATGTAGATCACATCTCTTAAATTAAAAAGTGCTAGATACTCATTTGTTATGTACCTTCATTAGTAGCTAATATTTACCCTTTATGTATTATATACATAACGTGCACATTATATATGTTTTAAATATTCTCTGCATTTTGGCAGCAGTGATGTTGCCAAAGGACGAAGTTGGCAGCCAACACCTCAATTGAACACCATTCACAGGATGTTTTTGCCAAAACCCTCACTGGGCGAATATAGCACATCTGAATAATGCCTTACGCCAACTTTTCACACACTATGTGACAATCAATATCAATATGTTTGGTGTGTTCATGATATACTGGATTTGCGGTAATATGTAGAGCTGCTTGATTATCACAAAATACAGTGACCGACTGTGTGTGCACAATGCATAGGTCATTAACAATAATTTAAGCCAGACAACCCCACACACATTTGCAATAGCATGGTACTCTGACTCAGCGAACGAACGAGAAACCGTGGTTTATTTCTTTGTTTTCCAAGAGATAGGAGTAGAACCCAAGAATATGTAATACCCGATTACAGAGCGCCCCATTTGTGGGCATGAAGAGAATTATTGCTTTGCAGTAATATACCTTGTCCGGGTTGTGACTTCAAGTACCAAATCACTCGAAGGGCAGCTTGAAAATATGGGAGTCTCGATTGCTGCATGAACCGACTCAAAACACATACTGCATATTGTATGTCTGATCGTGTGATACTCAAATATATCAATCGCCCAACTAGACGACGATAGTGAAGAGGATTATGTACGAGGTCCCTCTATTCTGGACTCAGTCTATGTTTTTGCTCCATGAGAAAGGAGACAAGTTTGGCGCCAAGAAAGCTCATCTCAGTGATGATATCCAAGGCATACTTCTGTTGAGACAAGTAGATTGCCTTGTCGAAGCGGGCAACCTCAATGCCCAAAAAATACTTTAAAACTCTTAAATCTTTCATGTAAAATAGTCGAGACAGATGAAGTTTCAACTTATCAATTTCTCCCAAACTGTTACTTGCGATGACTAGGTCATCCATGTAGATTAAAACCGCCATAAAGACATGATGCTCAACATAAGTAAAGAACTAATGGTCTGCATGAGACTGTTTAAACTTGAAACTTTCAAGAGCACTAGAGAGTTTGTAATACCAATTTTACGGTGACTGTTTCAAATCATACAAGGATTTTTGTAATTTACACACAAGATTCTCCCCATGTTGAGCATATCATCGAAGAATCTCCATATATACATTCTCATGTAGATCTCCATGCAAGAACGTGTTCTGAACATCCATTTGGCAAAGTATCTATTTGCGAGCAGCCACAACTGTTAGTAAAGTTCTTACCGTGACCATTTTTGCAACAAGAGAAAAAGTCTCATTATAGTCAAGACCCCCTTGTTGTGAGTACCCTTTGGCGACCAACCACATCTTATACAATTTGATCAATCCATCAAATTTATGTTTTATTTTATATACCACCCACTTACAACTGATGGATTTCATGTTGTCTAGTAAAGTGGTGATGATCCAAGTATTATTCTCTCGCAAAGCACATATTTATGAGTGCATAGCATCCTGCCCGACTTTATACTGAATTGCTTCCTCAAAGGTGTTAGGTTCACGAGTAGAAGCAAAAGAAGCTAGAAAAGAAGAATGTTTACTTGAAATTTTTTTGAAGGAGACAAACATTGATAATGAAAAATGAGTACTTAACTTGGACCATTGTATTGAAGCCATGTTTGGGCTTGGTGAAAAAATCAATGAGCAGTAGAATTCTTGTAGCCATGTATTGAGTTTTCTTGGTCGAGATGATCTTCTAATACCACTCTCGAAAGAAGCTATAGAAGACGCATGTTCAATGCTATTAGGGTTTTCATTCATGGTTTCAGGTTGAGGCTCTGTGGAAGAATCTCGAGTTTCATGGGTAGGCTCTTCAGGTACTGAATCCTATAATGGATGTGATATGATAATGGTTTCTTGGCTTTCAACATGATTTATAGGCTTAGGCAACACAGTTCCATCCTCCTTTTCTTCAATAGATTTATGAGAAAATATGTTCTCATAAAAAATCACATCTCTACTAGTAAAACTTTGATGGTTTTCTAAATCGTACACTTTATATCCCTTTTGCACTTCTGAGTATCTAAGAAATATATAATGCCAAGCTCTTGAGTCAAATTTACTTTTATGTTGGCCGGTGTCAGTTGCATAACATAATGAACCAAAAATGCAAAAATGTTTATAATTTGGTCTTTTATAAAATAGTTTTTCAAAAGATGTTTTTCCCTCAACTTTAGGTATCAATGTTTGATTGATTAGATAGGTTGCAGCTAGAACACACTCACCTCAAAAACATATAGGCAAGTTTGATTGAAATTGGAGAGATCGAGCCACTTTAAGAAGGTGTCAGTGTTTACGTTCAACTACTCCATTATGTTGGGGAGTGTAAACACAACTATGTTGGTGTATTACACCATTATTTTTGAAAAAAATTGAATCTCATTCAAAATTTTTTTTTGACCAATTATCAAAACGAAGGACATTGATTTGTTTGCAAAATTGGGTCTTGACATTGCTAGAGAAATATTTTATAAGGACAAAAGTTTCATACTTGTGCCTCATAAGAAAAACCTAGGTTGTTCTGGTGAAATCGTCCACTATGCTTAAAAAATAGTGTGCATCGGACATGGTAGATTTCGAGTAGGGCCCCAACATATCACAATGAATCATATCAAAAACATTTTCTGTATTAATCTCACTTAAGAAAATTTTCAATCTAGTTTGTTTAACTTTATGACAAGTATCACAAAAAAGAAAATCATCAAAGTCAAAAACTAAATCTAAATGTGACTTTACTAATTTTATTCTTGAAGATGAAGGGTGTCTGAATCGTCTATGCCATAGTTCATTATTGGTTTCGGTAGTAAGACAGACTTGAATATTATTGTTTGGTTGTAGAAAGTACAACCTGTTTATTTCTTTACTTTGTCCAATCATCATCATTGATTTCATATCCTGAATAACACAAGAATTGGGATAAAAAGTTATTGAATAATTTAAGGATTTAGTCAACTGACTTACTGATAGTAAATTCAATTTGAATGAAAGAATACAAAGAACATGATCCACGCTAAACTGGATAAGGAAAATTGAACCTTGATGTGACACGGGAATATATTTACCATTAGGTAACAAAATAGGTATATTATATGGAACAAGATTATGAAAATCAAGAGACTTGGTTCCCATATGTTGGCTGGCACCAGAGTCAATAACCCAAACCTGATTAGAAAACGTGAATGGAGAAGTCATACCTGCAAAGTTGGTTGATGTGTACTAGTTTTTACAAGTGACAAGAGTATATGATATTCATTCATAGTGAATGCGGGAGCATCAATACTTAACCCATCACCCTTACCAATACCGCTATGTATATTCGTTGACGTGGCCTGGAGATCATTGCAAAAAGATGTTGTAGTAGTGTTGGGTTTGAAATTCGGGTCATAAAGCCAGTGACCTGGAGGATAGCCTATCAGTTTGAAACATTTTCTTTGAAGTGACCAACTCTATTGCAATAGCTACACATGGGTAAGTTTTGACGGTTATTTCTGAATTTTTGAAATTGAGCTGCCAAATCTCGTCTGACCCTATTTGATAGTTCACGGTTAGTGGTATTGCCATGTCGCACGGCTAAGGCCGAACTCGACTGACCATTAATCGACATGGAGATCCTTGCTTCACACTGCTTTTCTTCTTGAAGCACCAGTGCATATACTTTAGTCACGTTGGGCAAAGGTTCAAGCAAGAAGATTTATCCTCTAATAGCATTATAGGAATCATTTAACCCCATCAAAAATTGAATAACCCCTTCCCTTTGTATTTGATCAGAAAACATTTTTATTGAGCCACATTTGCACGATGGTACTTGAGAATACAAACTAAGTTTGTCCCATAAAGATTTTATTTTAGTAAAATAAGTGGCAACTGACATTGTTTCTTGTTTCAGGCGACATATAAAACTTTGGATCTGATAGATCTGTGGTGCTAGGCTTTGAATGTACCTTTCCTTTAGATCCCTCCACACCTCATGGGCAGTAGAGAAATAAATCACACTATCGGCAATATCCTTACTTACCGAATTCAGGATCCAGGATAATATCATGTTATTGCAACGAAACGAAGATGAGTGATTGATCATTCCTTCTTCAGGTTTGGTGATAGAACCGTCAATAAAACCGAGTTTATTCTTAGCACTAAGAGCCATCATCATAGCTCTACTACAAGTGTCGTAGTTATCTTTGGTCAACTGTTGTGAAACCAAGACGTTGCCGAGATTATCAGAGTGATGAATGAAGAAGGGACTAGAAGTATCCTGACTTGATTATGTCTTGAGAGACATATTGTAACGCCCCAAAATTTTAACCCAGATTTTAGAGATTTTTTTTTGAACAGTGGAAACAAATAATAATTTTAAGGTTAAGCATTCCGGAATGATACAGGAAGGTAAAAGCAAACCACACCATTTTTTTTTATTTCAGTAATAAAAGAATCAAACATCAGAGTTTCTACATTATGAGTCTCAAACAAAATCACATCTGAAAGTGAGTAGGACTGCCCAGGAACAAGTAAATCAAGTCTCGATCAACGCCTCATCTCGCAGTCGCTCGTGAAGTTCGCAGTCGCTCGTGAAGTCTATTCTTCACCTGAAAAGTGATAAATTATAGGAATTAGACTACAACTGTCTAAGTAGAAATTTCTGTAACTTTTCTTTCAGATATACCATGTGTCAAGTATGTGATGTGGGTGTCATGGGTGATTTTCAGCATATACAGGAGCAAATAAGGAAGCTATACAACAACAGTAACATGTATATCATTTAACCAACAACCACAACATTAGCAGAGATAACATTTAGCTACACATCAACATGATTCAAACATCTCACGTGTTACAATTTCTCAAGTATGGTGTAAGTGAAGAAATACATTCTGAAAGAAGTATTGAACTATAAACCACTATTCACTTCAGTGTGATACCTCAAAAGTACTAATTAATGTTTATCTTTATTTATCCCGTGGTTACACGTGGGTCGAATCACCCGTAACGAAAGAGAACATTCGGGGGTTTATTATTCATGGGTGTTTTATTAACCCGAATGTTCTAACCAAAACTGTAAATCCTAAGGGAGCGGTCAGTGACCAAGAGAGTCTTCCAAAGGCCGAAACCAAAACAGAATGCATCCCTAACTTTTGCAGAAGAACAAAGAGCTACCACCTAGGACATATTGGTAGTCTGGGTCTCCCAACTCTGAGGACTAGGGACCAACGAGTCATTTTAGCTCGAAACAATTAAACACGTCCCCGGAGTTTTGTACCACCTACCCTCTCCAAGGTAAGCCCGAATCTAAGCGGGTTAATCTTTTCATTTAATTATTTTCCTGAAGTATGGGGGTGTTTCCCCATCTACCACCTACTACCATAGTAGTAAGTTCCCAACCTTAGTCATTTTACTAAGGTACCCATACCTCCATTTTTTTTATATTATTTGCACAAACCCACTCAGAGTGCTACAATGCCTTTAAACCAGTCAAGCACACAAGCCTCGAACATCTCCTTGAACACTTTCCATGGAATAGGATCCATCTCGCCAAAGTAGATGGTTCGGGTTGTGTCCCACAAATTCTGTGCATCTTCCGTCAAGCGGTAGGTGCTGAAGTATGTTTGCTTATCATTGGGAACATGGAGAACCCGAAAAGCTCGCTCTGTCTCTGCAATCCAACTCTCGGCTAGATCAGGATCAGCCTTTCTTGAGAAAGTGGGCGGATTCAACTTCAAGAACTTCTCATAGGTGATTTTGCTGGTATTATGCCTTTCGCTTATAGCTGCGGCTAACTCCGCCTGGTTGCGCATTTGGGTGTCCATTGTCTGAGCCAGATTACCGAGAGTTTCCATCATGAAAACCCCTTTGTTCCTGCCATTTGTTTGTCGTGCTCGAACTAGCTTGGGATTAATGATACATCTAATAATCATTTCAACACACACAATTTTACTATCTTTGAATTGTAGTGTTTCTAAAGTCATTACATGTATATATCTATACTTATACAAAAGAAACAATGCAATTAGCATGACTAATAAAGAATTTATACTCACAGAGCGCTTGCAGGGTGTGGCACGACCGTGATCCTTGATTTATTGTTCCCAAGCTCTGATACCAAAACTATAATGCCCCAAAATTTTAACCCAGATTTTTGAGATTTTTTTTTTGAACAACATAAACAAATAATAATTCCAAGGTTAAGCATTCTGGAATGATACATGAAGGTAAAAGCAAACAACACCATTCAATTTTATTTTAGTAATAATATAATCAAACATCAGAGTTTCCACATTATGAGTCTGAAACAAAAATCACATCTGAAAGTGAGTAGGACCGCCCAGGAACAAGTAAATCAAGTCTCGATCAGTGTCTTATCCCGCAGTCGCTCGTGAAGTCTATTCTTCACCTGAAAAGTGATAAATTATAGGAATTAGACTACAGTTGTCTAAGTAGAAATTCATGTAACTTTTCTTTCAGATATACCATGTGTCAAGTATGTGATGTGGGTGTCGTGGGTGATTTTTAGCATATACAGGAGCAAATAAGGAAGCTATTCAACAACAATAACATGTATATCATTTAACCAACAACCACAACATTAGCAGAGATAACATTTAGCTACACATCAACATGATTCAAACATCTCACGTGTTACAATTTCTAAAGTATGTTGCAAGTAAAGAAATACATTCTGAAAGAAGTATTGAACTGTAAACTACCATTCAATTCAGTGTGATACCTAAAAAGTACTAATTAATGCTTATATTTATTTATCCCGGGGGTACACGCGGGTTGAATTACCTGTAACGGAAGAGAACATTCGGAGGTTTATTATTCATGGGTGTTTTATTAACCCAAATGTTCTAACCAAAACTGTAAATCCTAAAAGAGCGGCCAGTGACCGAGAGAGCCTCCTAAATGCCAAAACCAAAACTATATGCATCCCTAACTTCTGCAGAAGAACAAATAGCTATCACCTAAGACATATTGGTAGTCCGGGTCCCCCAACTCCGAGGACTGGGGACCAAGGAGTCATTTTAGCTCGAAACAATTAAACACGTCCACAGAGTTTTGTACCACCAACCCTTTCGAAGGTAAGCCTGAATTTGAGCGAGTTAATCTTTTCATTTAATTATTTTCCCGAAGTATGGGGGTGTTTCCCCATCTACCTCCTACTACCATAGTAGTAAGTTCTCAACCTTAGTCATTTTACTAAGGTACCCATACCTTCAAATTTTTTTATATATTATTTGCACAAACCCACTCAGAGTGCTTCGGTACCTGTAAACCAGGCAAGCACACAAGCCTCGATGCCTTTAAACCAGTCAGGCCAAAAAATTTAGATTTAAGTTTTTCCTTAGTGTTATGGTTATTAACCAAAGTGCTTAGGTACCCCTAAACCAATCAGGCAAAAGTTAATATTTATTTGGGTATTAACCTTTTAAACTCGAGTGCCACGATGAAACCTTCAAGTACCAGACTTGGTGATTCACGTGCCAGCATTAAGCCATAACAATTACACATAAGGGAAAATTATCCTTATTCATCTATCACTACCATGGTTTACTTAAACTAAAAGAGTGGTCAAAACTTTCTTTGCCACAAACCATCATTAACTTAGCTCTATCCTTTATAAGCATCAATAGAGATATAACATTTAGTAAAATGATAATTGCCACATTCACAAACCCACTATTGATAATTCATTAATGCTAGATTGAATTTTCATGCATACTATTTACAAAATGTGAAAGGTGAAGCAGACATCTCATAAATATCTTGAAATGTTTACAAATTGTTGAAACCAACATACGTTGTCTTTATATACCACATGCAAAAACATAACATTTTGATGTATGTCACAATATAGGCACATCTAGTACATTCTGTAAGGTCCATGGCTCATTAAAGCAGTTGGGTATATCCCACCATGCAAGCTCCAACATTGGTAGTTTTCTACTTTCAGGATTCAGAGTACTGTGTTTATTGATTTAGTTGTATATTTCATCATTTTCAGTCAAATTTGAGAAGCCTTTGACCTATACATGCATATGTTTGCTGATATATATATATATATTCTAGCTTGATTGTTTGAGTCTATGAATCTATGCATAAAGTTTCAGTCTAGAGATCCCGAATAATGTACTATCTCATTAAAAACATGAATCTTAAGAATGTTACAGTGAAACCACACTTCAACAAACAGACCTAAAGAAAGATTCCCGCTATGTGTTTTTCTTGGCAACTAAGAAGGAATAAGCCATAGCGTAATGAAAGAAAATCATGATTTCATGAATGTCGACAAACAAAATTTCTGTTTTGCATCCACTCCGCTCAAGATAATTAATATGCTACCTTTTGACCATAGGGTGCTGCTACAACCACGAAAGTAATAATACTAACTAATTCAACAAAATTCGATGTTCCTACAGGAAAATCGACATCCAATAGAAATTTCATTTTATGATAAACGGTACAATGGCGGATGGAGATACTAAGACCCAATATTCAAAATTTTAACCAATGCTATAAGTATGTCTGATTACACTTATTATATCCAAAGAGCTTGCAACTTGAGAAAAATTTTATTAGCATAACATATATTCACATAAACCTACTAAGTCGGATCACCTACGCATGCCGAGCAGAATTTTTTCCTTTTTAATAGACATCTGAATCCCCCCCTTCCCATCCTCGGATTTTGTAGCTACCAAAATGACCAACTCACAGATTTGGGGTTTCCGGCAACCGAGAACCCAAGAGAACTCTAGGTCAATCGAGTTAGGGTTTCCTCAGCAACCCACCTCAACATGACCGAACACAGTCAATACCCAAAAGAAAATTTTCAGAAATCCTACCTTGACCGGCGTTTGGGTTGCTATTGTTGCGAGAAGGAGGTCGTCGGCGGCGGTGTCCTGCTGTCACACACGAAACAAGAGGGAGATGGGAAGAAGCTGGAAGAGGGAGGTACCGAGGCTAGCAGAGCAAGAGGTAGAGAGAAAAAAGAGATACCGAGAGTGGGAGGAAGAGGGGTTCGGGTCCCCATTTGTAGGAGGGTGGCCTCCCAAAAAAGGAGGAAACCTCCCTGGCGGCTGCGCTGTGCTCCCTCACCCCAGCAGCGTTGTGGACTCCTGCTAGGGTTTTTAAAGAACCCTAGCAGGTTCTTATCGGGCAACCCTCTTATCGGGCTTACCCTGTTACTTATATTTTTTTTTCATTTCACGGGGTGCGGCTCGGGTCCAGACGCGAAACCCGGAAGCCCCTTTGAGTTGGATCCGTGATGGCTTACTGAAGTGGGTTCGTAGGTCGGATTCAAATGGATCCAACCACGGATCCACACGTTAGCTTTCATTTATGTGATATTATATATATATATATATATATATGATATTCTATATGGATCTCTTTATGGATCCTGGATCTGAAACTTGGATCCCAGGCTCCAAATTTATAATTTCCCATTAAAATTTCAAATGGAATGCAAGAAAAATAAGTGGCAACTCTCATTGTTTCTTGTTTCAGACGACAAATAAAACTTTGGATCTGATAGATCCGTGGTGCTGGGCTTTGAATGTACCTTTCCTTTAGATCCCTTCACACCTCATGGGCAATAGAGAAATAAATCATACTATCGACAATATCCTTACTTACCGAATTCAGGATCCAGGATAATATCATGTTATTGCAACGAAACCAAGATGAGTGATCGATCGTTCCTTCTTCAGGTTTGGTGATAGAACCATCAATAAAACTGAGTTTATTCTTAGCACTAAGAGCCATCATCATAGTTCTACTCCAAGTGCCATAGTTATTTTTGGTCAACTGTTGTGAATCCAAGACGTTGCCGGGATTATTAGAGTGATGAATGAAGAAGGGAGGGACTAGAAGTATCCTGACTTGATTATGTCTTGAGAGACATATCCTTCGAACTTTCTTCTTCTTGCGCCATTGATGCGATAATAAAATCTCAACCTTAGTGATGTCGCTCTGATACCATGTAAAAATTGACTCACAAAAGGGAAGAGACGTAGAATAGAGAAACTGTATATGTTATTGAACTTGGAACTTGATACAACAGGCTTCTGCATACAAGTATTTATAACAAAAAAATACAAAGCACTACACGTTGAATTCTATGCAGTTAAGGATGTCTTGATAAAGCATAACTCTGTATGATAAGGAGATAAGAATAAGTCTTCAACGTTGGTGTCTTGATAAAGCATGACTCTGTAGGATAAGTCTTCAAACTCGATAGTCTTATAATATTAAAACTCTGATATCTTAATAAACTTCTGATTGTACAGAACTTCTGATAAGAGCGATACTCTTAACAACAACTCCATCCTTAAGACTAGGGGTGGGCAACGAGCTGGCTCAGCCCACTAATGAGTATGGTTGTTCAGGCCATTGACTAGGGTGGTCAAGCTCGACCCATCAATTGATGGGTTGGGCCTAGGTCTGCTTCAGGCTAGCCCATTGTTGAATGTTTAACCCACAGCCTGCCCATTAGGCCCATGAGCATAATTGCGCTAAGATGGGTCAGGATAGCTTGTGTATATATATAAAGTACCACTACAAGAAATCTATGGATTAGCGATGGTCGCAATCCGTTGCTAATCCATCGTCAATCCGTCGCAGTACAGTTTAGCGACAGATAACTTTCATCATAATTTCTTAGTTGCTAATTAGCGATAGAAACCTTCTATCGCTAATTATGTCGCTAATTTATGATGAATTAGCGAATGCCATGATTCGTCGCAAGGTTGTCGTTAATCTACAAAGATTTGGTTTTGGGACAGATATAAATTCGTTGCTAATTCCGTCGCTATTGTAGCGACGGAATTGTGATGGATTAAAATCCATCGCAAAACATTGGCCGATTCACTTTTGCGATGGATAAATATCTGTCCCTAATCCATCGTGAAATTAGAGGCCGATACTAATTAGCGTCGGATAATATCCGTCGCTAATTCGTCGCAAATAATAAAAAAAATTAAATTTTTTTTGTTTAAAATATAAATATCGAGAAAAAATTTCTCGTGATACAATTTATATATTCTGTGCATAAAAAATAAAGTATACATAAAAAATACATATACAAAGCAGCTGCAACAATTTATTGATCCACTATAATCCTCGGCAAGTTCTAATTATTTACAAGTGAACATTTACAAAGAGTTTTTTTTGAAACAACAAGAAGGTACAACAAATTCTACACATGAATCTAATCATCGCCAAGATTTTGTGCATCATCTTCTTCATTGTCTTGATCTGCCCCTTCATTCATGCTTCCATTAGCTCATCTATGTTGATTATCTCCAGCATCCTATAAAAGAAAAGAAAGGTTAGTATTGATAAACAAAATATAATGAAATAAATTATATACAGTGCACCTAATCTAAGGCAATCAAAGTAACATGAGTGAATTACACATAGACTAGCTAGCAATAAAGTGAAGGATATTAACAGAATTCAGATATGTGTTCTAAGGCTGAGAGAAAAAAATTCATAGTGATTCAATCATGCAAATATGTGTTCTAAGGTTGTCAAAAAACTACAATAGTGATTCAATCATGCATATATGTGTTCTTAGGGATGGCAGTGGACCGGAAGAAAGCGGTGCCCTGCCCCGCCTCGCTCTGTTTGGACTGGGGATGAAGGGTATGAAACAAGGATGGAGGTGGGGATGAAGATTAAAATCCATCCCCATTCGGGGATGGAGGCGAGGATGGACTTATACTTTTCCCCGCCCCGCTTCGTCCCCGCCTAGCCCCGCTTCGTCCCTGCCTATCCCCGCCCTGCCCATCCCCAGTCATTCTAAAGGATGGCAATAGACTGCGAGGAAACGGGGCCTCACCCCACCTCATCCCTGTTTGAACCGGGGATGGAGGACATGAAACGAGGATGAAGGCAGGGGTGGAGGTAAAAATCCATCCCCGTGCGGGGATAGAGGTTCTAATCTTGAGACAGGGCAAGGGTGGAGACCCTGTCCCCCGCCCCGGTCCATTGCCATACCTATGTGTTCTAAGGTAGTGAAGAAACTATCATAGTGATGAAATCATGCCTATATGTGTTCTAATGTAGTAAAAAACTTTCATAGTGATGAAATTATGCTCATATGTGATGAAATAATGTATATACTAGCTTGAAATCTAATGACATGAAACAAATGACATGAACCTTTCATACCTGTCAAGCACCTGCAGACGAAGTTCTTCTGTCCTGAAAAAAACTGTACAACTCTTTACGAACAACGTCAGAAATTGCTTCATGTAAATAGTCACGCATTGTGTCCTTAACAAGATGGCAGACACCATTCCAAGAATTAGGTAGGCCAGTTAGACGCTTGGAGTTGATGTTGGCGGGAGAACTCTGAGAGTCGTGGCTGAAGGAGGCAACGACTGGTGAGGTGTTCATATCACCCCCAAAACCGAACACACGACCCTTTTTGGATTCACCTGTTGCAGTCATCCATGCTGCAAGATCAAAAGGTGGATGCTGAGTGGAGTCATCGCATATCGCTCTACCATCGGTTGCTCGTATGACTCCTACAAAGTAATGGTTACAGTATGGATTAATAATTAAGAATTATAATGTTTATGATAACTTGTATAATATAATATTTATTAATATAATAAATACATACCATTATCGTTCTCACATTCTTTGATACAAACTCTCCCGTGCTCTTACGTTTATGTGTTTCAACAAATACATCCTTATAAGGCACAATGCCTCATTTTTCTGCTTCTTGCAAAGTTAAATGATAAAAAAATTATTTAAAAGGTATGCAACAATACTTATAAATTTGACAATATATATTGACCAATTACCATTTTCTTTAGGTGGCTCACAAAAGTTCTAGATCCACCTGTGTGTAGATGGACATCAGACATCTTCACTCGATTTTATGCAACTTTCGCTGAGCAATTTTAAAATTCATGCCTCGCCCACTTGTCGCACATTGCATCCCAAAAATCTGACATGATAGTAGGAAAGCCACGACCCTTTCGCTGCAGTGGATCATCTATCCCATCAGATGTTTTTCTTGCTACAGTCTTCATATTGTGCATCATGTCTGCAAATCGACTGGCAGCCACCTTCTGCCACACCTGCCTTATGTTTTGCTCCTCCATTGTAGTTGCGAAGCAATTCAAAGCCTACAAATAATTTCAAAAAGTTAGAAGACATGACTATAACAAAAAATTAAATATGAAACACATTTTCTATGAGAAACAATTGTATACCATGAATGAGGATCATAATCTGTCAAATACCTCCTTCAGGTACTCTTTTCATTGAACGATCGGTCCTCATAGATGTTGAACTAGTGACTGTCTAATCTCTCATATTACTTTTTGTGGCTCGAACCTCACGCTGCATATGAATTGGTACACATTAACTATCGGTATACACTATTTATAAGATAAGTATTAGATAAGTGAAAATGAAATACGTACGGTCGATTATCGATATATACTATTTGAATGAGTCATCGTGTATCAGACTGAGAAGACCCTGCATCCAGTGTTGTCTCGTGACTTGTATGAACAACTGGTGTAGGTGAGTCATGTATAGACAAAACATCATCTATAGAAAAATGAGTTAGAAATTTACACAATGCGCATTCAAACTAATCAAGTATATAATTAGTTAAATGATATACTTATCGAAACAACCCATGAAGATGAAGGCTGATACTAGCTACCACTGGGTGCTCGACCACTGTGACCTCCACAAACCATATTCTAACAAATAAAATTTTATTTGGATCAGTTACACAACTCTATATCTTCATGGATATATAATAAAATAAAAAATAACTTCATGCAATACATTTAAACATTATAATACATTCAAATCATTTATATCAAACATTACAATACATTAAAACATAAGATATGACATCACTTGCTAATCATGGATAGCTTATCCTTAACTTGTAATACAATTAGATAAGTTACACAACTCTATATCTTCATGGATACATAATAAAATAAAAAATAACTTCATGTAATACATTCAAACATTGCAATGCATTCAAATCATTCACATCAAATATTGAAATACATTAAAACATAAGATATGACATCACTTACTAATAATGGATAATGTATCCTTAACTTGCAATACAATTGGATAAGTTACACAACTCTATATCTTCATGAATACATTATCAAATAAAAAATAACTCCATGCAATACATTCAAATTATTCACATCAAACATTGCAATACATTAAAACATAAGATATGACATCACTTGCTAATCATAGATAATTTATCCTTAACTTGCAATATAATTGGATAAGTTACACAACTCTATATCTTCATGAATACATAATCAAATAAAAAATAACTTTATGCAATATATTCAAATATTGTAATGCATTAAAATCATTCACATCAAACATCGCAATACATTAAAACATAATGTATGTATTACAAGATGTATTTCACTAGCGCGAGTATGCTTCCTCATCACTTGTTTGACTTTCATATTCTTCTTCTTCCTCATCTTCGTCTTCTTCTTCTTCTTCATTGGGAGCCCATCCACTTGATATATCATTTGGATCATATTCTTTCATATGTGTGTTATCGGACAATGAAGATATGACATGCATATCATGTGCGACATCGTGACCATAAGAGAAGTCATACATATCATCTGATTGATAGTAATCACCCTTTTCAACAATCTTGTCTCTCTGTAACTGATCATACTCGGGGTATAGTTTAGACTTCACCTTGCAAACTGCCCACCATTCATTTCTATCTGACTTCCTTGTATTCAAATATGAAGTATAGTAAACATGTTGAGCTTGCGAGGCTAATATGAATGATTCATATGTTTCAAACCTTGATTTATGATTCACCTCCACAATGCCTGAGGCTTTGTCGACTCTTGTTGTTGTGAGATCAAACCAATGACACTTGAATAAAGTTACCATATTATTTATGCCTAAGTAAGTCAACTCCATTATTTTTTCTATAACACTGTAGTAGTCATGTTCATTTTCACCGTAAGTGCTACTCTTGACACACACACCACTATTCATCGTTGACTTGTTTACACCGTAGTATTTTGTATGGAATTGATAACCATTTACGATGTACCCATTATAACATTGCACAACTTTGGTCGGACGATTTTGTAAATCACATATTCCTTGATCATTAACATTACCATGGTGGACCTACAAACATAAACAATGAATGCGATCACGACCAATTAAATAACTTATTGTTGTTTACACAGAAAGAATGTATGTCATCGTCCTTACCAACTCTTTCAACCATGCCACAAACTTATTTTCACATTTTTTATGTATTTCTGCATCAGTGAAAAGTGGAAGTTCTCTTCGTAACTCCAGATCAAATCATCTGCACTTAACAAATACTTATATTACTGAACCATGTACGTACGTATAGAACTTAGTGTTACATATTAAGTATACTTACTCGATGTAGGGATTGATCGCTGAATAATTAAAAATGATATAGATTTGTGTTGTGCCTTGCTCTCGATCTTCCAAGAGTCTTGATCGACAACTGTCAAAGGCATGCCCAAGTGGTTGAAATATCGACAGTTTGTCAGCTACAGTAAATTGTTCTTCATCATCATTACGAGGTGGGCAAGTGTAACGTAACGTATGCGATTCTTCGAAAGCACCTACTCCTGCATAATAGAAATTACAGTTGTATAATGTATCTTCAAAATAAGACCTTATAGATGTACTCACCATAGTTTTTTTTATAGGAATGATGCTTTAGATCATGTTTTTTGGATATAAAAATAGGATTTTTCAAGTCATGATATTTTGATATATGATGAGCCATTGATTTTTAAAGGTCTTAAAATCCTATATGCATCCTATAATCATGTGATGCAAAACTTGGTTTCTATTAAATAATGCTTATAGATCATATTTATAGGGTCAGCTCAACAACAAAAAACTTGAGAAATTTGAAAATCTAAAGCTTCTATTAGGTGGGAGTAGGTGCTTCCGAGCACGCTATAATTATATATATTTGGCTTGAGGCCTGGCCCTTGTCAGCCCGTTTCAGGCTGGGGTTGGGCCTAAAATGAAGGCCCAAGCCTGGCCCATGGCGGGCTGGGCCAGGCTAGTACACAGGCCTAGCGGGCTGATGCCCACCCCTACTGAAAAACACATCTTGGCAAAACCACTTAATTTTTTAGATACTAAAGCTGGGGTTAGACCGACCCCCAGCAGTTATACAACCATACATACCATTGGGATTTGAACATGCAACTTACCAAACACAAGATGAAGTGCACTCACTGCTCCTACCAAATAAACCGAGCCCATGTGGGCTAGGCAAAACCATAACCATGTTTTGGCAACACATGAAAATGATGTTTCCATTACAATGCAAGGTTCTCAAACAGAACCTAAATTAATTCGGCTTTGGTCGGATATCCCACCTGAATTTGAACTATTTTGGTACCTATTGACAATGACGGCAAAATATTAAGAGTAAAATTGGGTCCTGCCTTCCAAACTCTGGATGGGCGGAAGAAGGTACAATGCAATTGCACAAAATGAATGAGAAACCCACATCTTTGCTCCACACGTATCCTGGGCCCCACAAAGCTATCTGCAATTCAATTAGACACGTGTCTGCTGCACCTAGCACCTCGTTTTTTTTTTTGGGTTCAAACACGTTTCATCTTATCTGCTCTCCATGATGCAAACGTTTACTGTCAGAATTCATGTTATCACCAAATGAAACGTGAAATAAGGCGCCCTCTCATTTTTTGTTCTGTTCTTTGTTATTGTTAGGCAGGAACTTACTGTCTTTGCTGAAATTTGAAGTACCTCAACACGTCCGGTATCCGACCCATTAGGGTATAACAAATTGTCAGGTTCAGGTTCGGTTTTTGTGGAGCCACAAAATCATGGTTGGCTTTCTTGGAACTCGGTATCGGATCACCCGATTGCAAATCAGTGACTCGGTCAGACAAGTTAAGGTTTTTTTATTTATTAAAAATATATAACAAAATCATATATTATGATTTTTAAGAAGCGTAATAAACTAAAAAAAAATGCTATCAAATACAAAAAAATCAGACATTGAGAGTAGGAGGATTTTATTTTGAGCAAGCCTTCACACTCAAACGGACCAGGCTCAACTGATTCCATCTCAACCGAATCTAGCAACATCATTTTAAGAAAATTTTCTAACTCCAATCAATCCAGCAAGATCATAAATTGGAAAAGGCCAGCAATTACGTCCTTGATGGGAAATCAAATGAAGAAGGCAAGATTATCAATTACTGTGAGAAGCCAAGGAAAAAGTTGTAAAGATTTTTTTAAATCAATCCAGTCTTAATGAAGGAACGTCAGTCATGAAAAATCAGAAAATAAAGAAGGTTCACAAAATTTGTAAGCTCGAGCACAAGTAATAAGTTGTCCAGATTTGTTGAAGAATTAGGAAAGAATTCAGTGAAAGAAATCTGGCCTGATGCAAAGGGAAATATTTTAAATGCTGTGCATAGAAGATCCAACCTATGCATGAAAATAAACACTAGTAAAAGCACCGCGAAGGCCTTAACAAATTTACACAATCCTTGTCAAAAGAATAAAAACTTTGAAAGAGAACTATTTATGCTGTATTGATGAAAAAGGTGAAACAATAAAAAACACGTTAATCCCTTCTCTCTCTCTCTCTCTCTCTCTCATTTTCACTGGCGCCCAACTATGCAATTTTTCGAGAATCTCCGGTTCACATTAATCTTTTTGCGCACAAAATCCTAGTGGACGTTTATGCGATTCTGCGTATTCATCTTCCCGATCTTACTTTTCCTGCTGGTGTTGCTCCGCTCTCCCCGGACAATTTTGGTTTTGCGGCTCCTGCATGAGCCGCTTGTTTCTGTTTGTTTTGCTATGCTTTTATTCTCTTTGGATTCAACTCTGTTGACCCTTTTTGTGGCTATGTTGAAATCTTGTTTCAGCTCTCTCTCTCATTTTCACCTTTTTGTTTAAATTTAAGCAATAATTCAAATAAACTTAAAATGAAACCACACATCATAAAAAAGATACAAGAAAGAGGGAAATTCAGAACCTAGATTTTTAAAAATAAAAGGAGAAGAATATTAAGCTAACTAATTCTAAAAATATCAAAAAATGTGATTTTTTAAAAAAATATCAAAAAATCAAAATAAACAGCCATTTTCACTGTTTTCCATGGAAATGGCCATTTTTGCTGTTTGTGTTGTCACGCCGGTCAATGCATTTTCGCTGAAAACAGCCATTTTACGTGACACACAAACGTACCCTTAGGATATCGCGACTTAGCAATTTCCAAAACGATCGTGACTCTAGGCCGAGTCACCCGAGTTTTAATGTTGAATCAGGCGAGTTTCTGTGAATGCCAACTCACTCGGTTTTTTGACTCGGGTGGGTTCTGATCCCGAGTTGACTCTCCGAGAAATCCAACCATGCACAAAATAGAATCCCAGACCCAGACCTGTATCATTTTAATTTTTTAATTAAAAATACATATAAAATACTTGGATCAGGTAAGTACTTGGCAAAAAAGCTGGGCCCAGTTGGGTACCCAATAAAAATAATGAGCGAGCTGCATATGCTCGGGTCGGGTTCGGGTCGACTCGAATATTATTAAAATTGACTTTTTTGGTGACCATACTCAGGAATTTAGGTTCCGGTTGGGTCGGGCACTCCTCACAAACCTGACCCATTGACCGCTCTAGAAGAACCGCCCATGTGGGCTTTGGTAGAACATGACGCCATAGAATTGGACAGTTGGACAGAGTTTAGTGTATCCCAAATCAAAGATGCATTGCTCATGTTGGTAAACAAAGCCAAAGGATGCTTCCTGGCAGATTCTCATGCACTTTCTGGACCATGAATGCTTGATGTTCACATCACTGTTGTCAGTATCGGTGCGTGTGTGTGTGTGTGTTTTAAATTTTCTTCTTCACGTTAAACAAACACTAGAATTGAAATAACTCGAGATTCCAAATCTCAAGTGATTTATTTTCAAAATTGGAAAACACAACCAAACATACACTAAGGGCATGTTCGGTTGGATAATTCTGATTTACTTTCTCAATTGAATGAGAAGGTGAATCTGATTTGTATAAGCACCTGAACATAAAAAGTTAAGCTGTGAGAAAGTGAATCTCATTTGCCCCTGCAAATGAGTCACTTTCTAATTTGCTTGAGATTCAGAATCACATGGGGTCTCATTTGATTTTGAATCTCAACCAAATTAGAAAGTAATTCTGATTTTTTTTTTTTTGAAAGGAGCAGCCGAAGTACCCTAAATATCTCAACTGCCGGTAGCTACATCTAACTCAAAGTAGAATGATAGAAACCTGTTGTCAAACACTGTTTAAGCCACTGTTTGGGAGCTGGCAGCTGAGATGAGAGTTGAGGATTTTGACTCGAATTTGGTCAAACTACCATGTTGGTGGTTGTTTGAGAGAATGGTATTGAGAAAACTTATGAAAACCAAAAGGAGGTAAGGGTCCGCTCCTTCGTATTTGCACTCAAAACTGAATTTGATATTTACGGATTGATATCTTCTACTCTTTGGAAATGCACAAATTTTCCTGGGCTCTCAATTTTAAATATTCATTGTCTTTTTTGGATCTCATATTAATTGCCATTTTTTTAATGACGAGAAACGGGTAAATGACACTCAAAACCCTTACGAAGCCCACCAGTTAATTGTTGGTTTAGCAAGATTCCTTTCAACCTTGTTTTTATTGATTTATCTAATGAGAGGTGATGGAGAACCAAGCTAATATTCTATTAGGCAGGATTCGTGCAAAGAAGGATAAAAGCATTTGGTTTTCTTGCCTTGGGGTCCACGCAAACATCATGGTTATGTTGTTTACTAATCACGGTTAGCAACAATCTATCAAAAAGCACACAGGAAAAGCAAAACTGTGATCCTTGAGGTGAGCTGCTAGGGCTTAGTGAACAACTACAAAAACCATCCAACATGAAAAGGACTACCAGACCAAAAAAGAGGGAAAAAGAAGGAAATGCTGGATTCTTTTTCATAAAAGAAGGTCGACATACAAAGTGGGAATCTCTCTCTCTCTCTCTCTCTCTCTCTCTCTCTCTCTCTCTCTCTCTCTCTATATATATATATATATATATATATATATATATATATATATATATATATATATATATATGAAAAGTATTTTGGCATGGGTAAAGAACCCTCTAGTTGGAACTCATAATGGAGGTTTTTTTGACCAAATCTAACTCCATGAATTTGTTCAAAATAGTAGAATCAAGTGAAGGTTTCCTTTTTCATCACAAAAACAAAAAAACTCTGAAATGGTGTTTTTTCATGGTTGTGAGGGCATTGAGATGAAGACTCATGATGGGTGTGTCCATAGCTTTCAGAGCTGAGCCACGTAAGGCTGGGTGGTTGTGGAGCTCCACTAGAGGTTTTTCTAGCTTTGGTAAAAGTTCCTCGTCATAAAAAAAATATGTTTTTGATATAAAAATATAATTTTATGAAGATTGAAAATTTGGTATATTATAAGCCATTGATTTTTCAACATCTGCAAAATCTTGAATGCACATTGGAATAACATAATCCAAGCATTGATTTTAATTTTTATTAACCTGAACATGTAGATTACATCTAACGGGTCAGATGCGCAAAATACATCAAAAAACTTAAAATATTATATATGTTTACTAGGAATTCTTTACCCATGAGAGTAGCAAACATTAACCTGTGTGCATAAGTGAGAAAACCCGTAGGGCACCCCTATTTTGCCCACGCTCTGAGAAAAATGGCAACTTGATTTGTTCTCTACATAAGAAGGGGTCGTAATTTGGCACGAACCTTAGAAACGTGATAAAAGTTTTCCCATGGAAAGTTGGAAATAATAAAGCACTTTTGATTCATTTCTCGGTGAGAAACCGCGTCCCCAGCTCAGTGAAAATGCCTGTATGGTAAAACAAGCAAGGAATTGTTAAAATTTGGAGAGAATGAATACAAAAGGAATTGGGAAACACATGGGCTCATCAAGCCTGGTGTCCCGTGAAACATACTGGCTCTCATGTGCACCGTCCGAACCGTCGATCTTGTCAAGAGAGTACGTCTTTGTCACATTCAATCAGGGCCGCAATCATAGAACCGACGAGGCTGTCCGTGGAGAGTACCGCAAACAGCACGTTCATGTCCTGCTCCAAGTGTAGACTGGGCCAACTAGAGTCCTTGGCTTCAGCAGTATCGCTGGGCCCTACTTCAATTCATCTTAAGGAAAGAATAAGAAATTGAATCTACGGGAAAGCAAAATTTTATTCGCCTTTTTTTTACCACTTTCTAGCCGCTTGGATACTCGCCAATTACACGATATCCCTTGTTAAAAGGCCTTGTGCATTCGCACGTTTCTCAAAAATTCGCTTCTCGTTTCATGCATCGCTTCTCGCACCCTTCTACACATAACTATGCTAATTACCACTTCATCGAATGGGAACATTTTTTATTTTACAAAAGCGTACAAATCAAAGAATCTAAATTCCACATAAGAAGAAGAAAAGGCAAATTTGGGCAAGTAGACGAGTTCCTGGTTGCAAGGAACCGGGATTTCGATCCCACGAACCAAACGGGCTCTCAGGAATCAGTTACACAACGCACACGAACGAACAACGTGTACCTTCCGTTAAAGTCGACGCCGAACAATGAAATGCTTTCAACAAAACCAGAGAAAAAGAAAGGACTGGGGGGAATTCTCCAATACCATACAAATCCGAAGGAAACAGAAACCAAAGGGAAAACAATGGCTGACCGTACAATGAGAACCCTATAGACCAGGACACCTATCAAAACTGGCAGCCCCCGAAAAGAGAGAGAGCTTACGACCTTTTCTTTTTTCCCATCGCAGGCCTTCCCTTTGTGCATTCCGCCGCTTCCACACGATCCGGAGAAGGATAAACCGAACGGACAACGAATGGCGCAAACCGAGAGTTATCTGTGTGCTGTGACCAACGTCTCGATGAAACGCAGGCCGTCGAACCTTGGCGCGAAATTGTCCGCGGCCAGACTCCTCTGCGACCCAGAAGCAGAGCCGTTTCCGGCTGATACCGCCTGAAAATCGGGGGGAAACGTCAGAAACCAGCTTAATCGGGAGAAGATTCAGGATGGAGTATTAAAATCACATAAATTACTGATGAAACGGTTCCAAATAGGTCAGGAAAGCACGGGAACAGAAGAAAACTCAAATCAAAGATCAAAATTCATAAAATAGCCAAAAGTAAGAAAAGAAAAGCGGTCGTCATAGGTCAAACAGAAGAATAATACGAAAAAATCGCAATAAAAAACTAAATTAACAAAATATTCAATTAAAATCTAACGAAATTACAACAACCGGAAGAAAAATGTCCGAAGTAGGTCAGAAGAAAAGAGAAGAACTAGAAATCCAAAAGGAAACGAAAAGTACGCCCTTCTCCCAAACCGAAAAACACAAGAACGAAGAGATCCAATCTCCGGCGAGACGCTCGCTGGAAAACAAGACCAGTACAGCAGCCTACCTCATCAGACGGCTTGAGAGCGCGGATCTGACGGTCGTCTGACGACGTCAACGCCGTAGACGACGCAGCGACGGCAGAAGCAAAGAAGATGCCGGACCTCTTCATCTCTGGCGTACGCGGGATCGCCGAAAAGCGGGGAAGCAAACGGAAACGGGGATCGGCAGCAAGAGGACGGGAGAAGAAGAAAATTCCGGCGACTCCACCGGATATTGCTACCTGCTGACCTCTCGCGACGCTCTCTTCTTGCCCTTCGTATACGTCTCTCGACTCTCTACCCTCTTTCCCTTTTATATTCACTCTCACGGTCTCACCCCCCGTCTCAATTAACAAAATTTAAACACCTTTTAGATTCCGCAGCCCGCGAAGGCTATTCTTTGCCACGTGGGCCAACGTCACGCCACGGCATTCGTCACTCTGGTGTCGGTCAATTCTCAACCCCCGTGTCAATTAACAAAATTTAAACCCCTTTTAGATTCCGGATCCCGCGAAGGCTCATATTTGCCACGTGGGCCAACTTCTCGCCAAAGTCATTCGTCACTCTGGTGTGGGTCCTCGAAGAATCTCTCACATCCGCGTATCCCCCGTGGCATCCACGTGGGGCTTAGCGTCTCCACGCATATTTGGTCATAGCTGTCACTCGTTCGACCATTGGATACGTGACACGTGACGCATCGTAGACCAACGAAGAGGAATGATGTGGGGAAGGGTGCGTATGACGGGGAAGAAACGGCGACGGGACGAACCCTCGAGCAAAGCGCCTCTAATATAATTTTCTTTCATTTTAATTATACAAAATAAATATTTATTTTTTTTGTGACTAAAGAAGACCGTCACTGAAAATCGGGTGGCCCGTCTCACTGAGAGGTAAAACTTTTTTTTGTTTTTTTAGGAAGAAAGTTGGGGTTAGGCAGACCCTTACTAGTGATACAACTCATACCATTTGTTATCGAACTTGCAACGACCAACACAAGGAGACGTGAACTAACAACTCTCACCAAACAAGCTGAGCCCCAATTGGTTGCTACGAGGTAAAACCTCAACCACGACCACCCAACTTTACGTGTCCCAATTGTGATAAAGCAACAACAGCCCCAAATGCACTGGCAGGAGGATTTGATCCTGGGCCTTCAGCTTGACACAGGACTCTGCTGACAACGTGGGTCACCCGGACAATGATACATAAAAACAATATTTATGCATATAATAATAATGTCAAATTTTCATTATCAGGAAAATCTCACGATAAATGTTTTATTTTTCTTTGAAAATTCTTGAACATATAAAATACTAAACTATAAACACTTTTTTTTGATAGGCATGCTGGGGTTATAGTCAGACCCCCTCCCCACCGACCGCACTTGATGCTTATGACCAAAGCCTTGCTGCGAGGCCACCATTAGTAGGGGCAGCCACGAAGCTAGTGCTTTAGGGTAGATGAGTGGGGAAAAAAGATGATATGCTTGGCTATGGAACTCCGATAATTGGGCACTTCCTCTAACCCCTACTTACCCATAATTCCTAAGCCTATGGTTCTAAATGACAGATTTTCTAAGGGTTCCCCACAAAGCTAAGATATGCTGCCTCCCCACCAGTTACACAAGATACCATTGGGTTTTGAACTTGCAAAGTCCTAACACATGGTGACATGGACTAACAGCCCCTACCAAACAAGCTAAAGCCCCCCACCCCTTGGTGAAAGAAAAAAAAAACCTTTTTGAATTATTTTCACTATAAAATGCAATATTTTCAACATATATAGTTGATCTTTATGAATATCATGCATTTGTGTTTGGGGAATATATCAGCCCTTGAGAATGTTATGAATAAAATTGCGTTACTAACAAGAAATTATGAAATGTTACTATGTAAAAAAAAATAAAACACGAAAATCATTCTTATAAATAAAGTTCAGCCAAATCGATAATAGCTGAAATAGTATCAAGAAATCAACTCCTCCTTGGTTTAAAATCCACCAAACACGAACTTTGAAAACAATTGCCGATAAGACATAAACTAAAGTTAAAATAAAGGTGTGGTTATTTAATTGGGGAGTACACAAATATTGCTTTTTTTCCACATAAAATGCTGGGGTTGAGGAGACACCTACCTTTTTCTTTTAAAGGTAAGCTGGGGTTCCGCAAACCCTAACCAGTTATACAGCTGTATGGGTTTTGAACCTGCAACATTCAAACACAAGGTGACATGCACTAGCTGCTCTTACCAGGCAAGCGAAGCCCCCCAGCTGGTAGGCGACCCCCACAAACTGAATATTAATAAATTTAGAGAGGGGGAAGCCAATCAGTGCTCATATTTACACCACCATTGCTTGTCGTCTTTCATAGTTGAGAGACCTCATGAGTAGGGGGTGTCAATGGGTTGGGTTTACCCGAACCAAACCTGTACCAAACCCTATAGGGTCCGGGTATGGTGATAAATTAGAAGACCCGAGTTCGGACACATAGATCCAGGATAGTTTGTGAAATTTTATACCAGACCCAGGCCCCAACCCAAGTTCTGATTAAGACCCATGTTTTTTCAATGTGAAAATGATAAAAAATATTATTTTACTGAGTATGGTTCATGTGGTTTTTATGGGGATCCGGGTATGGTTTCTCTTATGGTGGGTCTGATTAGACCTGGGTTTAGACCCGATACCATACTCAAAAATCGAGGCCAGGTCTGGTTCTACCTAGGTCCGAACCAGAAGCTTGACATAGGACCCCGCTGACCATAAATATTAATTTTAATCCAGTGGTCTGGAATAGGGCTCCACTGACCAGCATGATGCCACCTCCATATCAATGTATGATCCGTTCCTTTGAAAACACCCAAAATACGTTCTTTAACAGCTTGAAAACACATGTTTTTAATCTGTTGGGGGAGTGAACCTTCGTTCTTAAAAAATGATCTGATTGCATAGGTTCCAAAAATTCTCCAAATCACCATTTGAAGGTCATTAAAATAATATTAAAAATTTAATTTTAAGCTATTTTTTACTTTTATTAAAATATAGCCGATTCAGGTCAGTATCGTATCAATTTTCATGCGATACTATCCGATATTGACAACACTGGTTTGGTCATTGCCCAATTATGTGATGGGGAGTGATCTTTTTTGCCAGCCACACATATGTAAACATATATTTGAAAAGACAAAAAAAAAAAATCCTTAAAGAGAGGAATTAGAATAACCAAACAATGTGAAAAGATAGTAGGCAAAATAAAAGTTAGTCAGAATGGTATTTGTCGAAGTGAAAGAATAAAAAACAAACAAACATGAAGCTAGAGGGCCTATTTTTTAGGAAAAATATCCACCACCAAACAGAACTCCAACATCTACGTAGCTGGAAATACAGTTCAGTTTTAAGAAAGATAGTTTAGGCAGATGCCCATTATTTTTCATTGTTAGGCTACAAAACAAAAATCTAGAAAAAGGTGCTTCTAGATGCACTTGGTTCGGCAAGCAGCATAAATTATTTGCTTCTAAATATAATGATACATGCTCTCTCTCTCTCTCTCTCTCTCTCTCTCTCTCTCTCTCTCTCTCTATATATATATATATATATATATATATATATATATATATATATATATATATATATATATATATATATGTGGGCAACTAAAATATGTTTACTGGTATGAACTAGGATTTTCATAAGTTTTTTTTATTTATTTATTTTGAAAATTTCACTGTACGGATGTGATTTAGATGCTTGGTTTTATGGAAATAGACTCTTAGATCATGAAATTACGATACATAAGTAGGATCTTTTAAGGGTTGAAAAATCAATGGCTTAAAATTTTTATAAATATTCAAGCATAAAAACTCACATTTCTTGATCGGATTATGATGATCCAACAGTCGGATTCCTAGCAAATGGACTACATTGAATGCATATGCAGAATTAGATTTGCTAAAAAATCTATAAAATTTTTATTCATACCAGCAAACATATTTGGTTGGTAAACATATTCCAGTTTCCCTATATACACACACACACTTGGGCACTAATTTCAATCTTCTACATGCCTAAAATAGGCTTAGTTTACCCTTAGCTTCAATCTTCTCCATGCCTAAAATAGGCTTAGTTTACCCTTAGCTGGGATGCAAACGGATCAAGTATGGTCGGATATTCAATCCAAGACATATTTTTTCTGGATATGAATCTTTTAAGTAAGATCCAAAGGTAATTTGGATCTATTCAATTGGATTATTTTTGGATTCAGTCATATTCATATCAACATTTTAAGTTAGATCTAGAATTGACCTGATTCAAAATCTGACTCGATAACATTTTTTTACATGTAAATATCTTGTCTTTGTTTTATTTTATTTTTTGATCCAACATTATGAACTGTATTTTAGATTCAATTCAACTTTACTACCTCAGGTTTGAATTCGGATTTGGACATACTGCTTATATTTTGGATTTGAATTGGTATCCGGCAAGATCTGGTCTGAGTCTGATCCGTTTGCACCACTACTGTCGGGTTTCACAATCAGGTCCATGTACAAGGGCCTATGGCATCTTGGTTTGGGACTTGCACTACAAGAAATCTGCATATTAGCGACAGACGCTATCTGATGCTAATCCATCGCAAATCCATCGTTGAACTGTTTAGCGACGGTTTGACGATGACTTAGCAATAGATAACATCCGTCGTAATTTCTTGGTCACTAATTAGCGACAGAACTGATTTGTTGCTACTTTCGTCGCTAATTTGTGATGAATTAGCGAATGCCATCATCCGTCGCGAGTCCATCGCTAAATACGCACTGATTTGGTTTTGCGATAGATACATATCTGTCGCTAATCCATCATGAAAATTTAATAATGAATACGTATCCGTCTCTAAATTTTGTCACCAATTTAGCGACGGATTAGCGATGGATTACATTCCGTGGCAAAACATCTGCTGATTCAGTTTTTGAGACAAATAAATATTCATCCCTAATCCATAGCTAAATTTATGATGGATATTATTCATTGCCAATTACTATCACCATTTTGCGACTGAATTTCTTCAGAAAATCCATCATTGAATATTAGCGACAGATAATATCCGTCGCTAATCCATCACAAAATTTTAAAAAAGTTAAAATAATTTTGTTTGAAATATAAATATCGAGAAAAAATTTCTCGTTATACAATTTATATAACATGTGTATAAAAAATAAATTACACATAAAAAATATATATACAAAGTAGGTGAAACAAATTTAACACAAGTTATAAGTGAAACAAATTTAACAACCCAGTATAATCCTCACCAAGTTCTAATTAGTTACAAGTGAACATATATAAAGAGTTTTGTTTGAAACAACAAGTACGTGAAACAAAATCAACACATGAAGCTACTCCTCGCCAAGATTTGGAGCCTGATCATCTTCATTGTCTCGATTTGCCCCTTCATCCATGCCTCCATCAGCACCTCTACGCTGATCATCTCCAGTATCCTACAAGAGAACTGCAATGTTAGTATTGATAAACAAAATATAATAAAATAAATTATATGCAATGCACCTAATCTAAGGCAATCAAAGTAACATGGTTGAATGACAGATAGACTAGCAATAAAGTGAAGGACATTAAGATAATTCAGAGTTTGTCAAAAAAAATTCATAGTGATAAAATCATGCTTATATGTGTTCTAAGGTTGTCAAAAAACTTTCGTAGTAAAGGACATTAGCAGAATTCAGAGGTTGTCAAAAAATTTCATAGTAATGAAATCATGCTTATATGTGTTCTAAGGTTGTCAAAAAACTTTCGTAGTGATTCAATCATGCATATATGTGTTATAAGACAATCAAAAAATTTGATAGTGATTCAATCATGCATGTGTTCTAAGGTTGTCAAGATTTTTTTATAGTGATTCAATCATACATATATGTGTTCTAAGACTGTAAAAAAAAATCATACTGATTCAATCATTTATATATTTGTTCTAAGGCTGACAAAAAAAATTCATAGTGATTCAATCATGCAGATATGTATTCTAAGGTTGTCAAAAAAATGTCATAGTAATTCAAGCATGCATATATGTTTTTTAAGGCTGTCAAATAAATTTCATAGTGATTCAATCATGCATATATGTGTTCTAAGGCTGTAAATAAAAGTTCATAGTGATTCGATCATGCATATATGTGTTCTAAGATTGTCAAAAAAAATTTATAGTGATTCAATCATGCATATATGTGTTCTAAGGTTGTCAAAAAAAATCAGTGATTCAATCATGCATATATGTGTTCTAAGGTTGTCATAAAAAATTTATAGTAATTCAATCATGCATATATGTGTTCTAAAGGTGTCAAAAATTTTTATAGTGATTCAATCATGCATATATGTGTTCTAAGGTTGTCAAATAAAATTTATAGTGATTTAATCGTACATATATGTAATCTAAGGTTGTAAAAAAAATTCATAGTGATTCAATCATGCATATACGTGTTCAAAGGTTATCATTTTTTTTATAGTGATTCAATCATGAATATATATGTTCTAATGATGTCAAAAAAAAATTTTAGTGATTCAATCATGCATATATGTGTTCTAAGGTTGTCAAAAAATTTTTATAATGATGAAATCATGCTTATATGTGTTCTAAGGTTGTCAAAAATCTTTCATAGTTATTCAATCATGTATATGTGTGTTATAAGGCAGTCAACAAATTTCATAGTGATTCAATCATGCATATATGTGTTCTAAGGTTGTAAAAAAAAAACATACTGATTCAATCATGCATATATGTGTTCTAAGGATGTCAATTTTTTTTTATAGTGATTCAATCATGCATACATGTGTTCTAATGCTATCAATAAAATTTCATAGTGATTCAATCATGCATATATGTATTCCAACATTGTAAAAAAAAATTATAGTGATTTAATCATGCATATATGTGATATAAAGGTGTCAAAAAAAGTTATAGTGATTCAATCATGTATATATGTGTTCTAAGGTTGTCAAATAAAATTTATAGTGATTCAATCATATATATATATATGTGGTATAAGGTTGTAAACAAATTTGCATAGTGATTTAATCAAGCATATGTGTGTTCTAAGGTTATCAAATTTTTTTTATAGTGATTCAATCATGCATATATATATATATATATATATATATATATATATATATATATATATATATATATATATATATATATATATGTGTGTGTGTGTGTGTTCTAATGCTGTCAATTTTTTTTTGTAGTGATTCAATCATGCATATATGTGTTCTAAGGTTGTCAAAAAAAATTTATAGTGACGAAATCATGCTTATATGTGTTATAAGGTTGTCAAAAAACTTTCATAGTGATTCAATCATGCATATATGTGTTATAAGGCAGTCAAAAAATTTCATAGTGATTCGATTATGCATATATGTGTTCTAAGGTTGTCAAAAAAAATTTATATTGATTCCATCATTTATATATGTGTTCTAAGGCTGTCAAAAAAATTCATAGTGATTCAATCATGCATATATGTGTTCTAAGGCTGTCAAATTTTTTTTATAGTGATTCAATCATGCATATACATATGTTATAATGCTATCAATAAAATTTCATAATGATTCAATCATGCATACATGTGTTCTACTGCTATCAATAAAATTTCATAGTGATTCAATCATGCATATATGTATTCCAACATTGTCAAAAAAAAATTAAAATGATTCAATCATGCATAGATGTGTTCTATGGCTGTCAAATAAATTTAATAGTGATTCAATAATGCATATATGTGTTGAGGTTCTGACTTGATAGGCATATACGTATTGAAATCTAACGACATAAAACTAATGACATGAAACTTTAGATATGTATTGAAATAAATGTTATACGTACCTGACGGGCACCAGAGCTCATGTTGAAGGCAGACAACCCCTATCCCCAAAAAAGTTGCACAACTCATTATGGATAAGGATGACAATGACTTCATGTAAAAAGTCACGTATTATGTCCTGCAGAAGCTGGCGGACACCATCCTAAGAAATAGAAGGGTCAATCAGATGCTGAGAGTTGATGTTGGAGGGAGAACTGTGAGAGCCCTGGCTAGAGGAGGCAACGACTATTGTGATGTTCAAATTACTCCCAAACCCGAACACACAACCTTTTTTGGGTTCACCGGTTGCAGTCACCTATGTTGCAGGATCAAAACTCAGATGCTGAGTGAAGTCATCGCCATATTGCTCTACCATCCGCTGCTCGTATCACTCCTACAAAGTAATGATTACAGTATGAATGAATAATTATGAATTATAATGTTTATGATAATGTAATTCATGGTAACTTGTATATTATAATGTTTATTAATATAATAAATACATACTATTGTCGCTCTCGCCTTCTCTGATATGAACTCTCCCGTGCTCTAACGTTTATGTGTTTCAACAAGCATGTCCTTGTAAGGCACATGGCCTCCTTTTTGGCTTCCTGCAAGGTTAAATGATAAAAAAATCAATTAGAAAGTATGCAAAAATACTTATAAATTTGACAATATATATATATATATATATATATATATATATATATATATATATATATTTATGAGTTACCATTTTCTTCTGGTGGCTCCCAAAAGTCCTAAAACCACCTGTGTGTAGATGAGCATCGGGCATCTTCGCTCGGTTCTGTGTAGCCTTTGCTGAGCGATTTAAAATTCATGGCTCGCCACTTGTTTGACTTTCATACTTCCTTATCACTTGTTTGACTTTCATATTCTTCTTCTTCCTCCTCCTCCTCTTCGTCTTCTTCTTCGTTGGGCGGTCATCCACTTGGTATATCATTTGGATCATATTCTTCCATATGTATATCATTGGACAATAGAGATGTGACATGCAGACCATGTGTGACATCGTGAGTATAAGAGAAGTCATACATATCATCTGATTGATAGTAATCACCCTCTTCAATAATCTTGTCTTATTGTAACTGATCATACTCGAGGTATAATTTAGACTCCACCTTGCAAACCGCCCACTATTCATTTCTATTTGACTTCCTCGTATTCAGCTATGAAATATAGTAAACTTGTTGAGCTTGTGATGCTAATATGAATGATTCATATATTTCAAACCTTGATTTATGATTCACTTCCACAATGTCTGAGGCTTCGTCGACTCTTGTTGTTGTGGGATCAAACCAATGACACTTGAATAAAGTTACTGTATTATTTATACCTAAGTAAGTCCACTCCATTATTTCTTCAATAACACTGTAGTAGTCAAGTTCATTTTTACTGTAACTGCTATCCTTGACACACACGCCACTATTCATCGTTGACTTGTTTGCATTATAGTCTTTTGTATGGAATCGATAATCATTTACGATGTACCCGTTGTAACATTGCACAACTTTGATCGGACTATTTTGTAAATCACATATTTCTTGGTCATTAACATCACCATGACAGACCTATAAGCATAAACAATGACTACAAATATGACCAATTAAGTAACATATTGTTATTTACACAGAAAGAATGCATGTCATCGTCAATACCAACTCTTTCAACTATGCCCCAAACTTATTTTCATGTTCTTTTTGTACTTCCGAATCAGTGAGATGTGAAAGTTCTCTTCGCAACTCTAGATCAAATTGTCTGCACTTAAGAAATAATTATATTACCGAACCATGTATGTACGTTGAGAACTTAGTGTAACATATTATGTATACTTACTCGATGTAGGGGTTGATCTCTAAGCAATTAAAAATGATATAGATTTGTGTTGCGTCTTGCTCTCGATCTTTCAAGAGTCTTGACCGACAACTGCTAAAGGCATGCCTAAGTGGTTTAAATATCGATAGTTTGTCAGCCACAGTAACTTGTTCTTTATCATCATTACGAGGTGGGCAAGTGTAATGTGTTGGAATGTGAGGTTCAAAGTACATAAATGAGAAATTTAAAATCTCTTCTAAAGTGTGCGCCTCACAAATTGAACCTCCACTCTTGCTTTATTCCAAACATTTTTTTTGAGGTCAAACATGCATCTGTCAATAATATACATCTCGTAATACAATAAATTCATAATAGCATTAGAGAGGAAAATATAAATAAAAATATACCTTTCAAATGGGTACATCCACCAATATTGCATAGGACCACCAATCCTAAGTTCATATGGCAAGTGTATAATCACATGTAACATAACGTCAAAAAATGTTGGCAGAAATATCTTCTCTAGCTGACAAATAGTAGTAACGACAGAATCCTCAAGATTCTTTACCTCAATTACTATAACTTTTGATGCACACAATATTCTAAAAAATTGACTCAACTCGGATAATACCCCCCATATAGGTTTGTCTAACATATCATGAAATGCTAGAGGAATCAACCGTTGCATGATGACATGACAATCATGGCTCTTCAACCCATATAATTATCCCTTGTCTATCTTTACACCCTGAGCAATGTTAGAGACATATCCATCTGGAAATCTCAACTGTTTCAACCACTAACATACATGTTTTACTTGATTTGGTCCAAGAACGTATGTTGCCTTTGGTTTCAGTACTTTGCCATTGTACTCTTGGAGTTTCAATTCTAGTCTTTTACATATTACTTTTAAATCCATACGGGCATTCGGATTATCTTTCATTTTTCCTTTGACATTCATTATCATATTAAACACATTATCAAACACATTTTTTCTTCATATGCATCACATCCAAATTATGTCATATTAATAAGGTCGACCAATATGGTAGTTCCCAAAATATAGATATCTTTGTCCAATTATGATCCTTCTCAAATCCAATGAAGGGCATTACACTACGGGCATCTATCAGTCCATATAAAAAGTATCACAATCGTCTTAAAATCTCTATGCCAGGTAACCGTGTAGGTGGACCTTCTATTTCAGTTGTGCCTGCTCGGAACGCATTCCTTTGTCGTCGAAACGGATGGTCGCTGGGTAGAAATCAATGGTGACAATCAAACCAATACATCTTCCTTCCATGCGTCAATCTAAAAGATTTTGTACCATCCATGCAGTATGGACATGCCAACCTCTCATGTGTGCTCCAACTAGATAACATACCATATGCAGAGAAGTCACTAATTGTCCATAGAACAACAACCTTCATCTTAAAGTTTTATTTTTTTTGGCATCGTACGTGAGAACACTGTCATCCCATAGTATTTTCAGTTCATCAATCAATGACCTCAAATATACATCAAGATTTTGGCTTGAAGACGTCAGATCAGGGATCAATAGAGACAAAAAGATTTTGATGCTTTATATACAAGCTTGGAGGAAGGTTTTATGGGGTGACAAATATCGACCAACACGAGTATGAGGTTGATCTACCCTTAAATAGATTAAATCCATCTTTACATAAACCGAGTCTAACATTTCTTACTTTCATTGCGAAGGTCTGATGAATACAATCAAAGTGCTTCCAAGCTTCCACGTCAATATGATGCGTGATCTTGTCTTCATCATGTCGAACTTTATCTACATGTCATTTCATGTGTTTAGCTGTCCTCGAAGACATATATAGTCATTGCAATCTAGGGGTGAGAGAAAAGTAGCAGAGCGACTTGTATAACACTTCTTTTGACCTCGTGCTATCATTGTCTCTTGTCTTTGGCTTGAACCGAGGATGCCCACATGACGGGCATGATCTGTTATTTTCTTGAACTTTGAAATACAACATGCAGTGATTTGGACAAGCATCTATCTTTTGATACCCCATACCTAGAGCGTTGACCATTACCTTCACATGGTAGAAATTTATGATAATTTCTCATCTTTGGGCAACATACTCTACATAATAGAGCACAGACGGTCAAAACATGATTAACTCAAATTAAACTCGAACTTCAAATTTAGTAGTTGAAGAACTGCAGATAAGATAGTGTGACTCTCGCAACCATTCCAAAGTGGCTTATCAACATCTCTAAGTAAATCATAAATTCTACTAGTTGCATCGTTTGGTGCTTCTTCCTCTACCCCAATTGGTACATCACTAGGACCCATAGCAGAACCTAGTTCTGGTCCTGCGACATCAAATATCAAATCCACATATGGATTATTGTGCACTACATCCACCCGTGCATCAAAATTGTTCCAAAATTCTTCACCATGAAGCGTCTAATTTTGATAACCACTGACAAAACCCTTTCTGTATAGGTGATGTCTAACGCCATGAGGTTCTACAAATCGATTGTTCTTACACATCGTGTAGGGAAACCTAATCCGACCGGTGGGATCCACTGTACTGACACTTGCGGTTGCAACTTCAATAAAAATGTCAACACCATCCATATATTCAAGTGAGACCTCATTATCAATTATCCTATAGTATATTCAGTCACAATTTCCAACCATTTTGTCCTATGATGTTACGAATATTATCTTAACCAATTAAAGGAGAATCCTAATAATGCTATGATGGAGAAAATATCTAATTTATCATGCATTGATGGTGGATGTAATGATTTGATATATATATATCACACACACACACACACACACACACACACACACACATATATATATATATATATATATATGATGTCAGTTACCTCCAAGAAAACTACTGTCAAGCAAAAGTAGTTTTCCACACATTCAGATGAAATTACAAAGTATGTTCAATTTTTCTAAGTTAATGGGAATAAAATGACTGATTTCTTCTTGTTGGTTTGCTATAATTTGCATATTGTACGTCATAAGTCTTTATTTTGCTTATTGCTTATGTTGAGTTGGCTAACACTTTGTTATGGTTTACAAATCTGTTAGAAATTTTAGGTTAGTGATTGTTGGTGAGCAATTTTTTTGTTTCAGTTAATGCGTAAATTTTCTTTCCCTTCTACCACAAACATGCTTAACATAAAATGCAATTTCATGAACTATTATGCATGCATTGATAATTCAATATTTTTGTGTGTAACACCATCACATCATATTTACACACATCACAAAGATATTTAGAAAGATGAAATCACATTTACAAACATGATACATTCACTTTAAGCATATTTTCATGATACAATTTCACATGGAATGCATAATCAAATGGAAAATAACTTCATACAAGTATGAATAGTCATGTCAAACATTGCAATACATTCAATCATTCATATCACAATAATGTCAAACATGTACCAACAACAAACACACTTCAATATCCTGCTAACTACAACCATGACTAGCACGGTCTCCGAACTACAAAAATAAGAGCACTTATATTCTCATACATTCAAATTATGCTCAACATGATCTTCAAACTCCAGCAAAACAATTCTAGATATCCACAACTAAGTGAGTGTGTGAGTATGAAAGTGTTTCATCCAAGAAAGTAAATAACATGTGATGTGCTTACATCACTTACTCACCACGGGTATTTACTCGATTTACATACTTTTGCATTTGCATTTTTCTTGTTTCTTTTCGCATGACATTTTAAGCCGCATGCGATGCTTAGCATTAAGCATTGTACATTTTGCTCTACTACATACCTGCAATGCACATTACTCTTGTCGGCCAAAGATAAAGACATAGAGAGCAGCAGAAGAAAACAGGTTGTCAGACAAAGACAAAGACACAGGCAGGGGGCTTCGCCCTGCCCTGCCTGACGAAAGGGGAACTAGACAGGGGTAGAGCCCCTCCCCCTGTCGGCAGAAGAACCACTCAGGTAGAGGCTTCGCCGTCCCTGCCCGTTGAGAAAAGACAGCAACAGGGAGGCAAAACCCCTATCAGCCGGAGAAACAAAGTGGGCAGGGAGTGGAGGGGCTCCTCCCCCTGCCGACTGAAAGAACCAAGGATAGGGGGCTCCGCCCCCTGCCAACCAAATGAAAACAAAGACGAGGGCTCAACCCTCCGCCGAGAAGCAACAGCGGCAGGGGGCGGAGTCCCCCTGCTAGCCAAAAGAGAACCGACCGAACGAAAATAAAGGCAGGAAGACGGAGCCCCCTACCGGTCGAGCAAACACAAAGGCAGGGGGCGGATCCCCCTGTCGATCGAGCGAAAACAAGGGCAGGGGGGCGGATCCCCCTGCCGATCGAGCGAAAACAAGGGCAGGGGGCGGATCCCCCTGTCGATCAAGTGAAAACAAGGGCAGGGGGTGGAGCCCCCTACCAAAAAGGACCAGTGGCAAGGGGGCGCACTATAAGAAAAACGTTAATTAGTGATGAAAATTTATGATGGATTATTTATATCACAAATTTATGATGGATTATCTAGAAAAAACTAGTCATCTCTAAAATTGAAATTAGTTATGGAATTAGCGACGAAAAAATTCTGTCTCAAAATCCATCGCTAATTAGCGGCAGATTCACGACAGAAAAAAATTCTCTCAAAATTTGTCGCTACTTAGCAACAAAAAAATTTTGTCGCTAAGTCGTTGCTAATTTATAGTCGAAATTTCATATTGATTGCCATGTTGTCAATTCGTGTGCGACAACGTTCTACCAATCAGAGCGCGTCGTGCACCTCAAACCTATATAAGTACATCACTTGTTCCTCTGTTCTATGTGTTTCTCTGGAATTGAGCAAGTTTCTAACATTGGCATCATCTTTTTTTCTGCAGAAAAGGATCAAAATTGGGGGCTTCAATGAAATGCCATGGTTGCCAAGGTAGTGGAATGAAGGTCATCGTCCATTAATTGGGGTTTTCCATGATCTAGCAAATGCAGCACACCTACAATGAGTGTAAAGGGACCAACGAGATGATCAACGACAAGGATCGGTGCTCGTAGTGCAGGGGAGAGAAGGTGGTCCAGGAAAAGAAGGTGCTTGAGGTTATCATCAAGAAGGGTATGCAAAATGGCCAGGTCACTTTCTCGCGTGAGGCAAATGAAGAAGTTTAATCATCTTCTTCTTCATCTTCATGGTTGTTCTCATTGATTTTGTCTGAAACTTTACTGATTTGATGCTTCTATGATCACAACTGGACACGATGAGGGGCAACATAGTGTTCATTCTGCAACCAAAGGAGCATTCGAGGTTTAAGAGGAAGGGGGGCGACCTCTTTGTGGAGCACACACTTTCTCTAACAGAAGCACTTTGTGGTTTGATGACAATGTGCAAGGAATTTTTTTACTAAAATGGAGACGATCGAATTCGAGATTTTACTGAAACAGAGAAAGAAAAGAGCAAGGACTTTTTTTTTAATTTTGTGACGGATTAGCGATGGATAATATTCGTTGCTAATATTCATCTCCAATTTAGCAATAGATTAGGGACAAATATTTATCTATCGCAAAACTAAATTTAGTGACGGAGTCACGATGAATCATGTTTGTCGCTAATCCATCGCAAATTAGCATCAAAAGTAACGACGGATCAGTTCTGTCGCTAATTAGTGACCAAGAATATGCGATGGACATTGTCCATCGCTAAGCCATCGCTAAACACATTTAGCGACGGATTAGCGATGAATAGCATCCATCTCTAACCTGCATTTTTCTTATAGTGGCGGGGCCCCTTGCCGACAGGTTGAAAAGAGGGACAAGGGGGAGGTGCATATTGAATTTGAGATAGAGAGGGAGCTTACCTGAGGAGGAGGATGACAGTGATAACTCCAGCGTCATAAAAAAAACACAGAAGGAGAAGAAGGCAATGAACGAAATGTCAGGGCATTGTCGGAGAACCCAGAAAGGGTGTGAGGGTACGAGAGGCAGTGAGCAGATGAGCTCACTGGCGTAGTCACTGGTGGACTTCGGCCGAGTTGCCGAAGTGGGAGGAACAGGCAGTGGGTCATCGGCGGGGTCGCTGAGGGAAAAAAGGGAGATGGTGGCGATCGAAGAGGGGGGTGGTCGGTGGTCGTTAGTGGCAGTAGGAAAGAAGGAGATGGTGGTGGTATTCAAAGGGGTGGTTGGCGGCTTCGGTCGTCGACGTCTGCTCGAAGGATGGGAGGCGACAGAGGAAGAACGGGCGAGGGAGGAGAAAGGGGGGTGGATCGACGAGAGAGGGGAGAGATAGAGAGAGAACAAGGGAGGAGAGAATTTTGTGTCCTAGATGGGCCATTTTACATCGAAAAGTAGTGACGGCTTAGCAACAGAAAAATTCTGTCTTAAAATTCATCGCTAATTAGCGACAAAAAAAATTTGTCGTTCATCCGTCACGAAGTTGTGACGGAGTTTGAGACAGAATGTTTCTGTCACTAATCCATCATTAATTAGCGACAGATTTTGAGACATAATTTTTTCGTCGCTAATTTTGCAACTAATTCCAATTTTATGGACGACTAGTTTTCTCTAGTTAATTCGTCGAAAATTTGTGATAGATTATTTTCGTCACAAATTTGTGATGAATAATTTCTGTCATAAATTTCTGTCGTTAATTAACATTTTTCTTTTAGTGTTGATCGATCCAAATCAGACACGTACACAAGGATGTGAACAACTTAGATTCAGGTTAGATGTAACCAAATCCAGATCCGACTAATTGGATATTGGCTAATGGGAGTTAGATTTGAATGAAAAAAGGTAATACATAATCCATTTAAATACATGTAAGTAATCAAATTTAGATATCCATCAGAATTGGATATCCCTCGATTCAGTTAAGAAATATTATAACCGAATTCAAATTGGATTAAGTTATTCTTTACAAATCACCAAAGTATCAACTCAGATTTGTTCAGGCTGAAGCTTGTGTGAGTTAAACCCCTTGCTTTTAGTACTTAATAGTGTTACTTAGAGATGCCAATGAAATGGATTTTATCCAATATCTAACTGAATTCAATTCCGTTTAGTTGAATTTGGTAAGCCAAAATCATATCCAATTATAATCAGATTCAGATATGGTTTTGAACTTTTTCTACTGAATCTGACAAATATCTGAATTTGACATATATTCGAATCCATTTATATGTAGAAAAGCAGATATGATATGAGCTTTTTACCATCCTATTTCGAATTCATTTAGCCAACATCCAATTAGTTGAATATGATATTGGCCACATCCTATCCAAATTCGAACAGTTTGCATCCCTAGTTTTACCTCGTAGAGAAAATCAAAACTACCTATCAATGTTGTTAAAATTGGTCAACTAGGTGAATCGGTTTCTTAAAAAAATAAATAAATCGAATCAAATCAAGCTGAATCGATCAACTTTTTACCATCAGATAACATGCACCCCAAAAACAATTAAAAATTTTAAAAAATAAAAAAATTTGCCCTCTTAAAAAGCACTAAAAAAATGAATTGAATCGACCTTGAATCTGCCTCTTTTGAATAGTCTTTGGGCTGATTAGATCCGAATCGTCCAATTCAGACCCAATCGTCCAATTCAGACCGATTTTAACAAAATTGATGACTATCAAGGGGTCTAAGTAAAGCTCGTGCAAGATAGGCCTCTTGCTTTTTTGTACTGACATAGGATGGGTTTTATCCTACATTCAATCTTAGCCGTCCGATAAATGGCTAAAATTAGTTCAAATTCTCACCCGGATGTAGACTGATCCAAGCCTTTCATTCAAATGCTTCAGCTGGACTGCTAGGATCTACATAGGATGGAACCCATCCTATGTCATAGGATGGTATCCTTTTTTTTGTTTATATGTAGGGCTGTCAAAGGGTTAGGTTTGTTTCATGCACCCGAACCCACCTGATCCAACATAACTGCACATGGCTAGGTAAAAAACAGCCACAGGGAGCAGATTCAGTGATCGACAGAGTACCCTCCAAAACATACTAGTCCCAATCACTGACAGTCATACACCAGACCTGCTCTCTAAATGATGTAAGTCAGGTTTGGGATTCTTTTTTTTTGGACCAACACACCCCAACATGAATGCTTGTTAGTTGGGGGTGTTTGGGTGCACCCTGATGGGTCCGACCCGCAGATAGCTCTACTTTCAGAATTTCAAACGTTTGTCTATTCGACCCAACACTTGATCTGCATCTTAATTAACAGAGACAATAAGGGATGTGCATAGTTTAACTAGGAGAGACAATAAGGGTTGTGTAAACATTTTCTTGCACTAAGTTTTAAGAATCAATAGCTCAAATTGCACCAAAACTTGATGAAATAAAAGTTAATGGCTCATGTTACACTAAAACTTGATGAAAAAAAAAATCTTGTTAAATATGACTAGTAATGATAAATACAATTACATGTTTGGGTTAAACATGAAGCGCATGCTATATATATATATATATATATATATATATATATATATATATATATATATATATATATATATATATATATATATATATATATATATATATATATATATATATATATATTAGAAGAATTTGCGTTTAGGGCACGACTACACTCCGTAACTCATAGAGCATGTTGTCTTGACCAAATCTGACCCCATAGATGTGTTCAAAATGGTCATTAGTTGTACATGACCCGCTTCGAAGCAAAAGCATAATTTTTTTGAGGGTGGAATTTTGGTATATTGTAGGCTGTTGATTCGGTATATTTAGGGTGAAATTCTGACCTGATTTCCCGATTAGTTGTAAATGACCCTTTTCATAAAAACCCGTATACACATGAAAAAAAATGATTCAAGGGAAGTCCCTACTCATCCAAGCATGTAGATCACAATTGGAGGGTCCGATCTACTAAAAAAATTCTGAAAATAATAATTTCACTTTATTTTGACTTTTTAAAAACCGCAATAGTAGCCAATATTTTCAACACACACATACATAGATATGAAAATGTGAATTTCTTCAGTTTGAATATTTATGAAAATTGTAGGCCACTGATCTTCAAACCTTATAAAAACTTATGTGTCGGAATAAGAAGATCCAAGAGTCCATTCCTATATAATCGAGCATGTGAAACACATCTGCACCATCAGAATTTGAAAGAAAAAACATGAAAAAAAAACCTTCAAAAGCCTGGTAGGTAGGGGTGGCAATCGAGTTGGTGGGTTGGCGGGTCAGCATACCTCAACCCGAACCCGACCCGTTTATTAAACGGGTCGGCTGTGGCAAACACAAACCCGACCCGACCCACCAACCCATTTAATAAATGGGTTGGGTTGTGTTGGGTAAACGGGTTCTCAGGTTCGCGGGTCAGGTTGACGGGTCGGGTTGATGGGTTGACGGGTGGGTTGTCGGGTCGACGGGTTGGCGGGTCGGGTTGGCAGGTTGGCGGGTTGGCAGGTTGGTGGGTCGGGTTGGCGGGTTGACCCACCCGCCTAACCCGTTTATTAAACGGGTCAGCCGGGTTGGCGGGTTGGCATACCCCAACCCGAACCCGACCTGTTTAATAAACGGGTTATGCGGGTCGACCCGTTTATTAAACGGGTTGGCTTAAGCCCAACCCGAACCCGCCTAAGAGGCGGGTTGGCTGGTCGTGTCAGAAATTGCCACCCCTACTGGTAGGCTAGCGGCAGGCACGGCGTAGGCATCTACCCTTATATATATATATATATATATATATATATATATATATATATATATATATATATATATATATATATATATATATATATAGAGAGAGAGAGAGAGAGAGAGAGAGAGAGAGAGAGAGAGATCCATGATCACTGGTTGGCCATATGTTGCATTGGAAAGCATACATGTACATGAATCACAACTCATCACATAACATCAAAGAAGAGAGAAAAAAGCGATGATGAAGAATACCACAGGAAGAACATGACCACCTTGTGCTGCTGCGACAACCGAATTTCCTGAAGAATAAAAGAAGTAATAAGGGTAAGGGTAAATGGTGGACTGACCAGGCGGAGGCGGTGGTGCCGATGTCGATTTATTGTGAGGATAGCCATAAGGCAGAGAAGGAGTTGGTGGTGGTGGTGATGGTTTTGTATAAGAGTAATAAGGTGATGATGGCGTTGGAGGTGTTGGGGATGGGCTGTGTGGTGAGGAAGATGGGGGTGGGGGAGGGCATATGACGGGGCAGGTGTTGCATTCGCTTATGCACAGCTGCCCATAGGAAGGATCCAGTACGACGGTACCATCCTGTGCCCCTGCCCGGTCTAGGCTGCTGGCCACCAGCAGGCCTACAAATAAAGCCACCATGATCACCAACCTGTGGTTTGCATCTCCCATGGCTAAGCACAACTCTATGACATCCAACAATTGTCCTTCACAGCATTTGATTTTGATCTCTCTCTCTCTCTCTCTCTCTCTCTCTCTCTCTCTCTCTCTCTCTCTCTCAAGAAGGTGTGATGGCAGAATGCTTTTGCTTTTTTGTTGTAAAGTGTTGAGCTTTTAAAGATTCTCCATTAGACCTCAAAGGGATCATTTGTATTGGTCCATGCCCGTGATGCACAGGGTAAAGAGCTCGTTGAACTTGTGAAATAGGCTCGCCAAGCCAAAGACGAACAAGTGTTGGTCTGGGCTCGGCTTGTATGGGCTTGTTAACCAGTAATAAATATATTTTACATATATTTCTTATCATAGAATGCAGATGGTTGAAGTGTTTGGTTTGCAAACGATAGGTTTAGGGTTGAGATCCTATTGCTTACAACCTCGAAACAGTGTATTGATTTTGTAAATGAGTCGGTTCGGGCTTGGCTTGGTAGGTTTAGAGTCCAAATTTTATTATTTTCAGTTTTTGAAACATGTATTTTTTTGTAAACAAGCTAGCTCGAACTCCGGTCATATGGCTTAGGGTTGCCATGAGCTCAAGCTCAGCTCTGCTCATCATAAGAATGAGCCAAGCTTGAACACACTTTGGGTGGTTCTTTCGTCTTGTTTTCGAGCTCCATTAAGAGTTTGAGTCACTGAAAGGGATCCCGTTTATGACTAGATTCTTCAAAAGTGGACTAGGACTCGACCCAGTCTACTTCCGATCAATGGTGTCCTATGGCTAAAATTGATAGAACTAATCAAGGTGAATTTAGCTGGATCCAACCTGCTCTTGACCGTCAAGTGACTATGGGTTTTTGCTCTCCCAAAACAAACTTGCATGTGTTAAGCATATAGCTAGCGCCACCAAGAGCGAAACTGAGCTAGAACCAAACAAACATGTGATCCAATTTCAAGTAACTGGGTCTACACCACTTGGAGTTGGCCCAGTTGGAGTTACAAGACCTTTTACATTCTCATTTGAACAATCAATAACCAAAACATGGACTCCCTCAGTGCAATTTTCTCTCTAAAGAAGGCCAATTAAACAAGAGAATGTGTATTTTACAGCCATATTCTTCTTTAGAACATGTTCAATCACCTTTGTTCCCGAATATACACTTTTTGCTGTCCTTTCTTTATATTCTGTCAACCTTTATACACGTAAGCAGATTATTTCACAATTCACACATAAACGTGATTTGTACCTTAACTCACAACTTGGTTCCACTCATCCCTTATGTCATTGCTATTGTCATACCCCCTATTGGGATTTCTTTGATGCAAGTTGTTTCGATCAAATCCGAGTGAATACTAGTATTTGAATGGCCAGAATCTGATAAGGTTTTCTGGTGACTAAAAAAATCAATGACTAAAAATGCTACAATTTGTTGATTTAAAAAATGATACTTGTGTTATAAATGCAATCCAAGGGTTGATTCCTATCAAATTTACCATGCCAAATCTATTTATGAGGTCAGATTTGATCAAAACAACTTGCATCAATTAGATCTCAGATGAGGTATGACGATCGGGTGACAGGAGATGAGCGAAGCTGAGTTGCCTTATCTCATCCCCAACTATACTTGAACTTATCATTGAAGACAAATTTGTAGCAGGTTTTGGCTGTCATTCAGGCAGTCGGGGTTTGATTCTTATGGGTGCTACCCACTTTGGGTACGCAGAAGCAATCATAGGGGGGGGGGGGGGGGTAAGGGTGCTCAACTCTAGCATTTTACTAATGCTGGCTGGGATGGCGACTATGTCTCCAAACCCAGTTGTGGATTTCCTTAGGTTAAATATAGAAAATAAGACCACCCATAAAGCACATCACAAGAGCATTGTGTTGAAAAACATGATAGAACGTGATCTAAAAAATAACTTATAAACTTTATAAAATTCAAATACTACAAGAAATATTATCGAGTATGACATATATCCACATATGTTTGTAATTAAGTATAAAATTTTATTATTTTATTTTATAATAAACAAACACATTCTTTTTTTATTTGAAATACTCATAGTAATGAGATTAACTGTACACTTTTATACATGATCCATATAACATGTCAATTTAAATATGCAAATAAAATCTTTATGACAAAATCAATATTCTAAATTAGTATATATGATCATAAATAATCGATTGAAATATCTAAACTTATCTTGATGAATCAAAATTTAAATAATAAATATTTATAATTAGAAAAAAACATGTAATCATAATCTACAATAATAAATAGGTCAAGATTATTTAAATAAGCAATTAAATATGTCAAAACCAAAAACTTTTGATTGCCATGCAATTTTGGACATTATAAAAGAGGAATTTGCTCTTGACTTAAAAATACTGAATTTAGATAATTGAATAATCTTTTCAATACATCAAAAATTACTAAAATCAGATATATGGTTGCGAAGTTATGGCTTTTGCAAGCTGACTATGTCAAGTGCTATCAAATTTCGGGTATGATCCGACCCAAATACATTAGTCAAAGCTCCCAAATCGATGTTGATTGAAAAAAAAAATAAGGCTAGATCAACTTAATTAACTTAAACTACCATTAAAATAAAATCATACTCAAATTTTTGCATGCACCCTATGTTTAGGAGCACACCGAATAACTGGGCTTGCTTCTTAGTTAAATGACTCGAAGGCTACTAAAAAAAAATCTCGATTGTTCATCCTTGGGGTGAGACCTTCTATTTATAGAGTATGAAGACTCAAATTCATTAAGAAAAAGAGTCACAGTTGATGCCAACCTTCAACAACACTTTTCTAATTGACAAGGTCATCCCCCATTAAGTAATATTTTTAATTAAAATAAGACTTTAAAGTTGTAAAGATCTTAAGGATACCAAAAATAAAATTTAACAAACATAATAATTATAAATATATCTTCAAAACAAGATTTATAAAAAACTTGTTTGGTAAATCATGAATTTGACTCAATATATCAATATTTACTAATATACTATCTAGGATCAAATTGAAAGACATACTAGAGGTATGATCTTAATATAATGCGTTTGTGCTAGTTACCATTACGAGTATTGAAAAAACTTTGTTGACCCAGTTCATAGACATACGATACTAATATAAGACACATTAATTGTCTAAGACCAAAGTTTGCATAGCCAATCTTATATGTGGTGAAACTACTAACGAGTGTGGTTATTAATAATTGTCTCTCAATAGGACTACCTACTCTCGTGCATATTAAATTGCCTAACTAGCAAATAGACAATGTTGAGTCTACTGTAAGCATGTGTGTCACATGCTTCATGATCTCTGTCATGTTGGTTGATTTTTTCATATTGGATTTGTGAGTAGGTCTATCTCTTGAAGACCTCATATTCAAAAGATCTTACTGCAAAAAAAGAATAAAATATACTATATCGCCACAACTTACTCAGACTTAATACCCTAACATGATTTTTGAGACATTAAAGACAATGTATCTAAAGTTTTGAGGCTGAGGCGGGGGACAAAACCATAATAAGATCTTGTATAAGTCATAATTGCATGCAGAACATAATTACAACCATATTTGTGTTATGAAAACCGCGAGCAAGAAACAATCGAAGGAAACAATAAACAAGAATGATTAAACCAAACACAACAAGAATACACAGATTTACGTGAAAAAACCTCCCCTCAAATCTAAGAGAGAGTAAAAAACCATGGCCGCCCAGAGGAAAAACTTTATTGCTCTTTTTTGACAGTTACAAGAGAGAAAGAAAAGAAAGAATTTATACAAGGCAAGGCCGACAACCCTAAACCTAAACAAGTCAGGTCTGATACATAAAAAATCGAGTCTCAAACTTAAGCTCAAGAAAAAAAAATCTTCTGGGGGGCGCTGCCCCCTTAAGACCCCTGCCAGGGGCGGGCCCCCTCTGGACCCCCTCTCCTGTAAGGGCAAAAACTCTGAATCAGGCTCCACAACTCATCAATTTGAATACCCATTAATTTCATCAAAAGTTACACAAGGCCATATAAAATTTCCAACACATTATACCACCTTTTGTGTTTGGATGGAATGACTCTTTATTCCCATTAATGGCTATATTGAAAGGCCTTTCTTGAAGCTCACATATCTGATACCAAAACCCAACAGTGATGATAGAATATTTAAAAATAGCTAAAAATAATTGAAATTTATATTATGTAACAAATTGAAAATAATAATAAATAGCAATAACCAGACATCATCTCAAAACAAGTCAGTAAAAAATCAAGACTCTCATGATCTCATCTACTACTCATTTATTTATAGGTGAGAAATCCTAGCGCTAATTGGTTTTCTACTTTCTTATTTCTAACAATTTTCTTAATTTTGGTTAGTTTCTTTATTTTGATATGGATCAAGCATATAGATTAAATATACAAGTACAAACTAAACATCTAAATAAGGAATCCAAACATCAGGATGGATCTAAATGGATCCTTGAACCTGGACCACATTTTGCTCTCAATTTTCATCACCCATGCACTTGGCAAAAAATTTTCTCTCCACGCACCCGAATGTGATTAGTTGGATTCGGTAGCCAGATCTGGATCTGATTAAAATTGGATTTGGGTTCGGTATTGATTTTTTCATTGAAACCCAACCCAAATCTGATTAAAATACAAGTTCGACTAAAACCCGAACTCGATTATAAGTGTAATTATTGGGCTTTAAGATAGTCTGATCCAAATTCTATTTTAACTTTTTTCATCGGACTTTGAATCTGATTAGGTTGGATCCTATTTGGTTTTTATCTTTTTTCATCGTAATCCGACCCGAATCCAAACCCATTGACATCCCTAGGATCACATTGGTTGTTCAAATCTGGCCACGTCGTAAGAGCCACTTTAAATAGCACAGAACTTCGTAGTCCAATTGTATGCTAAATCATAATTTTTCACCCTCATATTCCACTTTGGTAGTGCTGATTTGTTGGTAATTTTGGTCAATTTAAAAGTTTTAGTAAACTTTGGAGATTTTAAAAGTGTTTTCACCGTCAAGGTTTCTTATTTGAATTTGAGTAATGAGTTTGATTATTAATCGACTGAAAAAAGTCAATCATTTCCTTGCGGCCAGAAGCTTTTCATTCATTCTTTATACCTTTTGTTTTGTGCAAGGCCAAAAAATAGCGCCTCCTTCACCCAAAGGACGGATCAGGTGAAATCACATTGCACACTTTAAGTGTGCCGCTGTACCTGACTGCCCTCCATCTCTGGGGTACAACCTATCAGGTGTGGTGCCCAATAGAAAATGGAAGGATCAGGTGCAACAGCACACTAAAGTGTGAAATGCGATTGCACCTGATCTACCGTCTAAGCTGACGGCAAATTGGCAAGCATCTGGATCTGAGTGATATTGGAAGTCACGTTTGGTGAATGTTTTTTTTTGAAAGGCAAGCTGGGGTTAGGCATACCCCTACCAGTTATACAATGATACCATTGGGATTTGAACTTGCAATGCTCAACATAAGATGACGTGCACTTGTTGCCCCCCTACCAATCAAGCTCAAGCGGAGGCCCCTCATGGTACGTTTTGTGAATGTTCTGTCATAATCACCTTCTACTGTTTACAGTGACAAACGTTAATAACGACAACATCTCATTTTTAAAAAACTGGTGAGAATTTGAAATTTTTTCATAAATCTTGCATTTTTTGGCAAAATCTTGGCAATAAAAAAATATAAAATTTATTTTTATAAGAAAATATTAATAAAAATTATTTAAAAATAAAAATTTGCCATTTTTTATAATAAATAGAGATTTAAAACATAAACATCATGTTTAAATCACGGTATTTATGTTTTTCATAAATCTCACGATATTTTGAAAATCTCACAAAAATTTGCTGTTTTAAACTTTCAGGCAATTTCTGGTGATATTATCACGAGATTTTAATCTGACGATATTTGTCACTGTGCTACCATTAGGGGTGGCAAAACCTGACACGACCCGCCAACCCGCCTCTTAGGCGGGTTCGGGTTTGGAAAAAATGAACCCGTTTAATAAACGGGTTGACCCGCCTAACCCGTTTATTAAACGGGTCGGGTCCGTGTTAGGGGTATGCCAACCCGCCTGACCCGTTTAATAAACAGGTTAGGCGGGTGGGTCGACCCGCTGACCCGCCAACTCGTCTGCCAACCCGCCAACCTGACCCGTCAACCCGATCCGCCAACCTGACCCGCCAACCTGAAAACCCGTTTACCCGACCCAACCCATTTATTAAATGGGTTGGCGGGTCGTGTCGGGTTACCCGTTTATTAAACGGGTCGGGTTCGTGTTTGCCACAGCCGACCCGTTTAATAAACGGGTCGGGTTCGGGTTGAGGTACGCTGACACGCCAACCCGCCAACCCGACCCGATTGCCACCCCTAGCTACCATTGCCATCAACAATTGGCATCATGAATGAATGTGTTATGGTGGGCCCCACTGTATGCATGTTGAGCGGTAGAGATGGACGCCACGACTGTTGATGATGTTAAAATTAACACACAAAAAACCTGATTTGACATTAGGAATGCAAATGGTTCGGATCAGATACATTGAGAATTCGAAAAACAGCCAAAAATTACAAAACCTTTGCCCTAGATCCAACCCATTTGCATCACTAGCTATTTGATATATAACCAGATCCATTGTGTGGACGTTACTCCTCCCTTCACACTTTTCCTATGTCAAAATTGATACCAAACCTTACTTGGCTAGTATCTTAATGATGGAGATGGTTGTAACAGTGGACGACATTTAGTGGTGGACTTATGTTAAAAGAAAACACCATTTTTTAGCAGCAGTCATGATCGTTGCTAAAAAAAAAAGTGTTTTTTTTTTTCAGAGCATTAGCGGCAGTCAAAGACCCTAATTCATGATGATCAACATTAGAGGCACGTCTCCGACGTTTTGAGCGTTCAACGTTACAGGCTTTTGTCTGATGATGTGCATATGCAAAAAAACATGTTACAGGTTCCTAAGTTTGCAAGCCCTGCCTTGGACGACAATTAGTGCTAAGAAACGTGATAATTTGTTAGGGCTGGTGAAGTAGGCATGGCAAGTCGAACATGAATAGTGAGTGTTCAACTAAGAAACAGGGTGATTCGTTCGTGGTTCAACTTTGTGTAAATAACTTGGACTTTGCATCAAGGAACAAGGTACTGTGCCCAAAGGAACCTAACAACCTTAATACATTTTACATTAGAAAAGCATAGATCTTAATTGAAATTCGGGTTGATCCCGGGTTTGGTACGAAATTGCATAAACCATACCCAGATCCTCAGTACTACTCAAACCCTGTAGATCCAACCTGAATAGTTAATTGGGTCCATTTCATTAATTACCAAACTCACACAGGTAGGGTCGATGGATAGGGAAAAAATCGAGGTTGAAACTGGATTGAATCCCGGTTGAAATAACGTCATAACCGACCAGTTGACGGGCCTAAAGTTGGGGATGTAAACTGTTTGGATTTGGGCCGGACATGATGAATAACTGTTCCAACTATAGGATGTTGGCTAAATGGATTTGGATTCTAACTCAAATTTGAATGTTGAAAACCTCATACCATATCTATTTTTTTTTTACATATAATTAAGTTCAGATATCCATGGAATCTATATATTGGTCGGTTCAATAACAAAAAATCAAAACCACATCCACATCCGATTATAAATATAGTTTTGGCTTACCAAGTCTGACTAAAAAGATCCGGTTTTGGTCAGATATTGGATAAAATTTGATCTTGGCATCTCTACTTAAAGTCCATACTCGGAGATTTAGGAGGGCTGTCAATGGGTCGACTACCCACCCCCATCAGAGTGTACTTGAACTGACCCAAATAACAAATTGTTGGGTTCAGTCTCCCCGGGTCACCAAAAATGAAATCTCAAACCTGGACTCGTATGATTTCAGAAGTTTACTTTTACTAAAAATACATAAAACAATAGGGTCGGGTCGGATCAGGTCAAATATTCAGCAGAAAAGCTGGGTTGGGTTGAGTACTCTGCAAAAATCATAACCCAAACCCAGCCCATAAATTGCTCCGGCCGGTTTCCGGGTTGGCACAAATATTATTCGGGTCAGTACTTTTATACCCATACCCTAAAATTCAGGTTAAGGCCGAGTTGAGTAGCCGATACAAACCCTACACAATGACAACCCTAATTTAGGTTCGGTTCAGATCGAGCTGGGTACTTCACACAAACCCGACCCATTGACAACCCTAAGAAAAGTCATAAAGAACCGGTCTCCACACGACGTAGAAAGCGACCCGGATATTTCCAGATAAGAGTCAAAGCCGCAGGTGGCTTCAAGGAAATTCGAGAAGAAAGAGTCCACAATGTCCGATAAATTATAAGAAAAACGGGATAAAGAAAGAAGGAAAAAGAAATCGAGAAGAAGTGGGCTTTGACCAACGACGACCGACTCGGTCGAGAAACCTCCTTCCTCACGCACCTTCCTTTCCCTCGCTCCCTATAAATACTCGAGCTCTCCCTTCTCCATTTTGTCGACAATCGATCTCTCCAATTTCTCAGTTTCTTGCCGTTTGATTCTGTTCTGCTCCTCTTGCTTGCTTTTCAAGATGGCTGTCGGCAGTCACTTTCCTTCTCTTTTCGAAGCCGCGTCGGCGATCGGTGCCTACTTCATCAGAAACCACCGCACTCGCGGCGATCCAATGAAGAGATCGAAGGTTGGGGTAGAGAACCTGAAAGTGGAGGCGTAGAAGCGGGCTGTGCCGGTGGTGTCACGGCCGAGGCTAGCGTCGGAGTTCGACAAGTTGAATTGCTTCAAAACCATAGTCTCGCATTGATTTTTCTTCTTCCTCTTTCTCCCTCCCGTCATCATCGTCCTAGTTTATTAGGAGAATTCTTTGATTGTTTGATTGTTTCTTGATCTCGAAGGGTTTTCATCAAGAATTTCTTTTCTTGTTCTGCAAGAAAGCCGTGATTCCTCGAATTCGCCTTGGTTTTGTAGAATTGCTCGATCGCTCTGTTTGGCGGTCAATCGATGAATCTGATTATGGGATTTTTTTTGGATGGTGGGGGAACGATCCAGAGTTGGTTTATGGTTCTTGGGGTTTTCCTAGGTAATAGAATTCCCAAGATCTACGAGAATTTGTGCTCTAGTGGCAATCATGATGGTTCTTTAGGTCGAAAAGTTCACAGGTTTCCCGGGTTTTCAAGGTAGTGTTTGCGTAGGGAGAGTGTGGATTTCTCTTTCCTCGATAGTTAAGGGTAGGGGTGTCAATGGGTCAGGTTTGGTTTAGACCCAGGTAGAACCAGACTTAGACCCAGTTTTCGTGTACGGTATCGGGTTCACTGTAAAGAAAACCATACCCGGACCCTATAAAAACTACTTGAACTAGACCCGGACCATACCCGATAAAACCATATTTTTTTTTATCAATTTTACATTGAAAAAATGCAGGTCTTAATCGAAAATCAGGTTCGGGTCTAGTATAAATTTTAATAAACTATACCCAGGTCCATGTATTAATCGCTTTTAAGTCCGGACCCGGATCTTAACCAGGTCTTATTATTTATCACCATACCCGGATCCTATAAGGTTTGGTTTGCCAAAACTATATCCAACTATACTCGGTTGCATATATAGTATTGATTCTTGCTATCAATCTGACGGATATCCGAATCCAATTATATGTAAAAAATCAGATTTGATATGAGGTTTTCAATATATGAATCCAAATCCAGTCAAGGAAGGCTATACGTAACCTCCCTTGTAAAAATGGTTCGATTATGACATGTGACATGCCCACTTAGGTGTCATTTGTGGTGATCTTTATCTCCATCTCTCTGTCTTTCTCTGCCTTATTATTTTCAACTCTGACTCTATAAAAAAAAAAGGGAAGTGAAAGATGGAGTTTCTCTTTATCAATGTTGTCAGTATCAGAATCGGACCTGTATCTTTTGGTACCGAGATACTCAGGTGTATTGTTTTGAATCAGCCAAAAATAATTAAAAATAGTATGTATCAATCAAAACATAACACGTGCTAATACTATTAAAATAATATTAAATTTAAACTATTTTATATATTTATTAAAAATAGCAGATTCAGGTCAGTATAGTATCAATTTTCTGGATAAGTATCGGCCGATGCTGACAACATTGCTCTTAATAAAGGACAAGTGTATGATCTGTTGAACACCCATAAGCCTCTCCAATCCAACGAATTGGAGTGCAATTATTCTATTCTCTTCCGTGAAAGCATTAACCTAACCAGTGTCCTGCTTAGTTTTTGATACGATAAGTTCGATAAAAGAAAGTTTTTTCTTGTTTGTGTAACATAAGAAAAATAGGGTGAGAAAATATAAAAATTAAGAGAGGAGGATGATTTGCGAATGTCATATCATATTTGCGAAGGTTGTATATCGAGAATGTTTAGTTAAAGGAGGTTCACATTTTGGGGACATTTGCAATAATGATATGCGAAAGTCGTGCCATATTTGCAAACATTAAGAGTGTTTAGTTAAAAAAGGTCCACACATTTTGGGGACGTTCACAAAAGATAAGAACCTCTCTCTCTCTCTCGTAGCTTTTAGTGTTAAAGGGCCAATTAAAAAAATCTTATCCTATGAAAGATGTGTGAACTAAAAAAAACGACATGTCCTAAGGAATGATCACAATTATGAAAGTATTACTAATAAGAAACATGAGAAGAGAAAAAGTACCCACACCTTTTTTTTCCATAGAAATAGCTAGGGTTAGTCAGACCCCTACCAGTTCTGCAATCATATACCATTGGGATCAGAACTTTGCAATGTCCCAACACAAGGTGACTTGCACTAACTACTCTTGCCAGACAAGTCGGAGCCCCACCCTTGGTAAAGGGCGCACACCTTTAAAAGAAAAAAAAATTATGATTTGGCTCGTTCAGCTTACTACTGTTCCTTCAAACTAGGGATGTCAATGTGATGAGTTTGACCTAGACCTAATTGGTAGCAAACCTTATAAGGTTAGGGTTTAGTGATAAATAAGAAGGTCCGATGAATCCGGGTCGAATCTGAAGGGTTTGATTAATATATGGAGCTGGGTATGGTTTGTGAAATTTTATACCATATCAGACCCCAGCCCGACCTAAGTTCTCACTAAGATATGTAATTTTTCACTGTTAAAAAATGTTATTTTACCATATATAGTCCAGGTTCATGTAATCCTTATAAGATCTAGGTATAGTTTCTCTTATGGTGGGTATGATTGGACTTGAGTCTGGACCCGATACCATCATCTCAAGTCAGGTCTGGGCTTGGTTCCACCTGGATCCAAAGCAAACCCGACCCATTGACACAGCTACTTCAAACTCGTAAAATAGGCTCAGCAAGGCTGGTGTTTTGCTCGGCTGAATTTGTAGAGGATATAAATTAAGTGACAAAACATATGCTTAAGATAAATTGTAAGTAGGTATGGTATGACAAGAGCAAAAACCAAGTTTCATAGAAATCTAGTTTTCTTTGAAACTTGGTTTTTGGTAAAACTTGGTTTACCAAAAATCAAGTTTCATTGGTGTTTGGATGACCCAAAATGTTTAAAAATTAGGTTTTTGAATTTTAAAATACAAAAAAAGAATGTCATTTTCTAGCCAGTAGCCGACCAGCTGTTGCCTCCCGGCAAGTATGACACCAGCACGGCCATATTTAGTCCTGTAGATAGCCGAAAAATGATCAGATATTCTAAAATAAAAAACAAGTTAAAAATGATTCAAAAATAAAGAAACAAATAGCTGAGCTATTTTCTGGCCAACCACTGGACAAAAAATGGCCGAGTTGCTGCTATACCCTTAAGGGAGGCACCAGTCCTGTCGGTGGATGGCCAGAAAATGGCAAGATACCATAAAATTAAAAAAAGCTAAAAATGCTAAAAAAATATTGAAAAAAATCATCCAGCAATTTTCTGGCCAGCCACTAGTCAAAAAATGGCCGAGCTGGTGCCACCTGCCAAGGGAGGCACTAGTCCGTTCATTTCCCATTCCGTTTCTGGCTGGAAAATGACTGAATATAAAAAAAAAAAAGACATTAAAAAATGCTAAAAAATTTGAAAAAGAAGAAAAAAACCGCCAATCCATTTTTCAGCTAATGAATGGTCCAATAAACTAAAAACTAAAAATTGTTTAAAAAATGGTCAGGCCATTTTCTGGCCAGCCACGGGCTAGAAAATGGTCGGGCTGGTGCCGCCCTTGTCGAGAGGAAAGGGGGGCTCCGCCTTGCCCTGTTTGGACCAGGGATGGAGGTTAAAATCAAAACACATGCAGGAATGGAGGGTAGGATTTTGAGACAGGGCGGGGGTGGAGACCTTGTCCCCCGCCTCAGACCCTGTCCACTGCCATCCCTAATGGCTGGATGAAATCTTTAAAAAGTCGAGTATGAAGAATGAAGGGTGGGAGCGTTGAGAGGACCCAATTTTTTCATAAACTGGGTTTACCCTTGGACCCAATTTTTAAATACTGTTTTTTATGAAAAGCAGGTTTGGTGTCATCCCATACAGACACCAAACCTGGTTTTCATCTGAAAACCAGGTTTACACCCCAAAACCGGGTTTGTGTCATCGAAATGAGGCCTTCGAGTTTCAAATCTTATTACTTTCAACTTAGAAACAATGTATTTTTATTTTAAATAATCAGTTAGTCGTAAGCTCAGAGTATGGCTAGGCTCAACCCAAAAACATACTGAGCTTGAACACCCCAAGCTCGATGGCTCCACTTAGGCAATGTAATGAAAGTTGTTATTTATTTATTTATTTTTTTGTTAATTCCAGAGCTACGCCCGATTTTCTTTTTCAAAAGAGGTTTGAGTCTTACAAATCTCAGCAGTTAATGATGGGGAAGTGGTGGTTTTGCATCAATAGACAACAAAAATTAAAAGTTGATATTCAAATCAAACATACATTTTTTTTAAAGGCAAACTGGGGTTAGGCAGATCTCTAACAGTTTTACAAGGATACCATTGAGATTTGAACTTGCAACGTCAAATACAAGGTGACGTGCACTAGCTGCTCCTACCAGACAGGCGGAACCCTCCTAGTGACTTTCAAGCATGGGGTAAGCTCACGGAGTTTTACATAAAACAAAACTGCTAAAGAAAGAAAGACCTAGGGTTAACCTTTTTTATGAATTTATAACCCAAAGAAACCACACCCATTGCAAAGACCTGATCGCGCTGGCTCAGCCTGACATACCTACAGTTGCCGTAAAACTCCGAGGCTAGGACCCCTACCCTCGGGGCCTATGCTACGTGTTGGCTTGAGCAGAGGGGCAACACCCACAAGACTGCCCGTATAGCAGCCAAAGCCCCACCCCTCTACGCCCAACACCCCTTTGGGCAACCTCGGGTCGGGTTAACCTGCAACATGAAAACGTTGGTTTTCTTTATTACCCTTTGAACTGGAAAATAATACTTGTCCATTTAAAAGGACAAGGGCATGTACTTAACTTATTTGAGGGTATTATTGACATTTAACTCAATTTGATATGATTATCCTGACTTGACGTAAATAATAAGAGTAGATCGCTGTTTAATAGTTTCAAGATAAGGAGAGGACCCTATGAGAAAATTCAGACCCTTTTCTGAGTTTATGGGAAACATTTAGGCCCCCTATTAGAATTTTCCCTTTATACAAATAATCGCCCCCCAAAACTTTAAACTTAGGAAAGAAAAATCGCCAAAGGGAAAGAGGCAGAGATCCTCTGCTCTCCAACTTTCCCAATTCCGGAATTTCTATTTCCAAGGAATTTCCGCGCATTTTCCGATGGAAACCATTGCGAGCATGACGCCCTTCGTTGCGGTCTCCGTCTTGGCTGCGGCCGTCGGTTCGTTTCTCTTCGTCGAGGTGTTGCTCTTGTGGCGTTTGGATTCCCTTCCTTTTTCAGTTTCCCTGTTTGTTTCCTGGTTGGTGATATCTCTGATTGGTTCTTCTTTCTCCTTTTCTTTGTTTGTTTTTCCCTTCTTTGTTGTTTGGTGGAAAATCAGGATTGGCGCGTCAAGGGACGCCAGAGGACGAGGAGGAGGGTTGGGAAGGAGACCAGTGAGGAAAAGAGGAGTTCGCAACCGAAGGTTGCACCGCAATTCGATGGGGTGAATTGCTTTGAGACGCTTGTGGTTCGTTGAATTATACTGCTATGTAGCCATCTTTTCTTTAATATATATATACATATATATATATATATATATCAAACTTTTTTTTTATTTATTGGTATTGTGTAAATATTGTGTTTCTAGCTAGATTGTTGGGGTTTTTTTTTTGTAAATAAGTTGTGTAATTCAAATAGCAATCTCGCTTTTCATATGAGAGAATTGCCTTTTTGGTTTGTAGATTTTTAATTTGAGCCATATTGCCTGAACAGAGGAGGTTAGTAGGGCTGGTAAACGAGCCTAACGAACTGAACGGAGCATGTTCGGGCTCCGCTCGTTTAGTATTGGAGCATGTTTGAGACTCGGCTCGCCTTTGTGTTTAGCCAAGCCGAGCTCAAGCTTTGCTCATCCCTGAATGAGAGGAGAGGAACACTTGCTAGATCGTGTAAAAACATTCTATGTTATTTATACATGTGGAATATACATAATTTTTTACATATTACACTTAAAATGTATATTCTACTTAATAGTTCATATGTATATATATATATATATATATTTTACATATTTTTTGTGTTTTTCTTTTCATATATTATACTTAAAATATATATTATATATAAAAATATTTATACGAGCTCTTCTGAGCTGAGTCCAGCCAAACACCATGTGTTCAGGCTCTACTCATTTAAGCTAAATGAGATGCTGATGGCACAACCCGCCAGAACGAGTTTGTGATGAGCTAAACCGAGCCGAGTCACCAGCTGCTCAGATTGTTTAGCAGCCCTAGTGGTTACCCGTGTGGTCAGCAGGGTCCTGTGTCAAGCTGAAGGCTAGAGATTGAATCCCGTTGGTGCATTAAGGCTGCCTTTGCTTTATCATGGTTGGGGCACCTAAAGCTGGGTGGTTGTGTTCTCAACCAGAGTTTTACCTCATAGAGAGCCCGTGAGGCGGGCCCATTAAGTGACCCGATTTTCAGTGATGGTTTTCTTTCATCATTAAAAAAAAAAAAAATTTGCTTACAGACGACTGCACGGTACTCTCGAAGAAAAGCAGCTGGGTTTTTTTTCTTCAGCATTTGCTTGATTTACCTTTTTAATCAAGCTATACGGATATGATTCACATGTTTAATTGGTTAAAGATATTTTTTGGACCGTCTGATGGTGATGCATAAACAGATTTTGGATTGGAAAAATCATTTTTTACGTCGAAACAGCTCGATCCTAAGTATGAGTCCTAATTAGTGGCGGAGCCACATACTGTCACTAATGTTGTGCCTCTCTCTCTCTCTCTCTCTCTCTCTCTCTCTCTCTCTATATATATATATATATATATATATATATATATATATATATATATATATATATATATATATATATATATATATATATATATAAAATCATAGGTGCAAGTCGTATTGACTTAATTTAATCACATAAGTGTGTTCCAGATGGTTGGTTGCCAAAGATTGGATCTTGAGTCTATTAAACAAACATTGTAGATGACATCCATAAGGTCCATTCAATTAAAACTTTAAAAAATATAAAAAAAAAAGTAATATTTCTATTGAATAGTTTCGGGCATTCATTAGTATCAAATATTTACCGATCATTAAAAATACATTTTTAAACTTTTTTGTCCAAAAAATTTCCGTCAATCATACGGTTTATAATACAAAATGATTGATAAAACATTTCTTCTAATGAGAAAAAGTGCATTTCTAATATCAAAGGAAGTTCAATTTTTATATTCAGAAAAACGAGCTTACCATCCGGTTTTTTAAACATGAAAAAGTACGTGGTTAATTTCTTGTTTTCAAAGCGAGTTTTTTTAAAAGCTTCCAATAATTTATAGCTTAAGTTATGGTCAGTTAGGCAAGCACGTCTTCTGTGTAAATAAGAAAACCCTAATTAGCTAGGTGGTTTCGTATAAACAGGTGATCGATGGCCTCTTGTTTCGTCAATTACTCTAATATTTCAATCCAGTTAGGTCAGAGACAGGTCTTTTTTTGCAGCTAGATTTCGTGATTCAGGTCTAACTTGTTACTTTTTTATATTCACAAGGAGAAACCACCCAGTATGAGAGACTTAACCGTGCTGGCTCTGCCTGTCATACTTAGGTCGTTGTCCTGACAGCCTAAAACTCTGTGGACTTGGTCATGCTTCATTCATGTTTTGGCCAACATTTAAGACCTAAAAATATCTTTCTTAGTTTAATTTGTTTATTCGGCAAATCTGCCAATGATGCCCACACCAAACCCACTGTCCAAGTGGGTTTGTAGCAATTTGTTATTAGACATTTGAAAACACTGCTCTGCTTAATAAACTAACCCATGGTTGCCCCCCTAGAACCTTCTAGTTTTGGTTATCATTAAAGTATTAATTTTTGTTTTCTTATTGAAGGAATTTCATTGAGTAGTTGGCACGGGCGAACCAAACCAGTTCGCTTCCACTCATCCTTATGTCGTCCCCGGTCTTCATACCTTAAATTTTATGATGCAGGTTGTTTTGATCCAATCTGATCTTATAGATGGATTGAGCATGTTCGATTTAATAAAAGCCACCTCTTGAATCTTCTTTTATGAAAAAAATCTGATTTTTTTAAATCATAAAATTTTGTGTTTTGTCAACCATTGGTTTTTGAATCGCCAAAAAAACCTACACACAATGCGGGTTTTAGCAATGTAGATCACATCTATGGACTCCCATTTGATCAAAACAACTAGCACCAATGAAATCCCAATGAGGGGTATGAAGATAGGGATGACATAGAGGACAGACTTTCTTTGCACTTAATGCGGGGCAAAGCCCAGCTTAGTATATAATTGTGTTCCATCTAATATATATATATATATATATATATATATATATATATATATATATATATATATATATATATACACGAGAGAGTATATAATTGTGTTCCATCTAAAAAAAAGTTAGAGAGAGATGGGCATGGTTAAAAATTCAAAAAAGTACTTTATGAAAAAACATAAAATTTATGTAGCTTTGGATTTTTTTTTTCTTTGTACCTTTGATATGGTTATGATATGAAGGGATTTAGTAACATAAGAATAATTAGTAAAAAAAAATTTAAACAAAAAATATATATATTAACTTTTTGTTTCCATTTTATGCATGTGGATCTTATATGAGAGATTTTATTGATTGAATTTTCCTGTCCTTAACTTTTATAATTTGTTTTCTTCAAATATTTGTGTTTATGTACATTGACATCAAGTTTGTTACTCAAACGATTTTTCTCGGATAATTGTTGTTCTGTCAAATTAGGAGTTAAAGACCGTTGAATCATATACAAGGATTTGAAGGTGAAAGACTAATAATGATTTAGCCAATTAATCACAATTGATTAGATTTAACCCATTAATCACAATTACCCAAAGATTCGCCTAGCAAGGATGTCCAATATTTGATTTGTCCAGGACAAGAAGAGCAACTGCGTACATTTTGTAAAATGTGATTGTCAGAAAGAATTATAGTAGATGAAATTAATGTAACAAAAATGTAATCAAAATTATACTGCAAGTTTTTGTCTGATATATTTTTGTTTTTTGTTTTTGAAAGAAAGTTTCTCTCTGATATTTAGTGTCACAAGATTAGAGAAATATTAAATAACAAACTTAGAGCAAGGGATAAGCCCCGGGAGTTTTATGCTGTCAGAATAGTTATGGTAAGTAGGGCAGGCAGAGCCAACCCGGATAGGTCTTGGTTCTTGAGGGTAGTTTCTCCGTGTAAATATTAAAAAAAAAAAATTGTTGATTTTTCAACTCTTGTAAAATCTGATATATACATGAGAAAAATATGATGCAAAGGTCAGTTTCTACTAAAGTTAATAGTAGGTAGATCACATCTAAGGGTCAAATGTAAAAAAGAAAAATGAAAAAAAATATTATATTTTTTCACCAAGGCGTTCCTTACCAATTAACCAGGATAACAAACACTGCCCCTTGGTAAAAAAACAAAAAAACTCTGCGTTCAATCAACACAAGGATTTTTTTTTCTCATTATCATTGTATCATCAAGCTCTATTTCAACTACATGAGGTTGGCTTTTCAATTCCTCCCTCTACATTCTCAGCTAGTGCAAGTCACCTTGTGTTGGGAAGTTGCAAGCTCGAATCCTAATGGTATCATTGTATAACTGGTAGGATCTCCCCCAACCCCAGCTTGCCTTTCAAATAAAATCTAGGGCTACAACTGACAACCAACAATTTTTATTATTTTATAAATAGTTCAACTAAGTTTGCCTAAAGGTCTAAGCTGTGTACACAATTCCCAATACAGCACAGGCGTTCCTTGGCTTGCGAGGGCAAAAATTTGAGCGTTGGAATTTAGCCGTGATAAGAGGGATTTCCCTTGGCCTAGCCAAAAAAGAAAAGTGTTCAACTAACTAGCACACTATCTTAACCCAGGGTTCTTGAGCTTGGAATCCCATTGGGACAATTATTAGCTTGGCTATAAAAATAATAGCAATAACAATAACAATAATTTTACAAGAGACTGACAAAATTAGCAATTGGGTTTCACTCATCTCCAAAATCATCACTATCTTTATGCCCATGCTGATTTCATTGTTGCAAGTTGTTTTGATCAAATCTGACTCTCTCTCTCTCTCTCTCTCTCTCTTTCTATATATATATATATATATATATATATATATATATATATATATATATATATGTGTGTGTGTGTGTGTGTGAGATTTACATCACCCAATTTGTGAAAGTCGACATTTAAATCACAGGTTCTTATCAAATTGACCATATTAGATCCATCTATAGAGTCAAATTTGATCCAAACAACTTGCATCATAAGATCTAAGAGGGGTATGAAGATGGGGGATGACACAGGGGATGAAAAATTAGGATTGCATTTCCATTATAAGAGAAAAAGACAGTGTACTAACTCTGCTTATCCAAACAAAAGAGAGAGAGAGAGAAGAAACCAGGGAAAGCTAAGAACATAGAGGAGATTTGGTGTCACCCCTTGCAAGCCTTTGGCGAGGACGAGCACATGCTTTTCCTTTGCTTTTTTGTTTTGGCCCATACACTGATACACAAAAAATCTAACATGGAATCAGAAACTGGAAATGCCAACTTCCAAAATTGGCTGCGTTTATCAGGATCTAAAATTCTTGTTGCATAAAAATCTCAAACTGAGAAAATCACATTTACCCAAGTAGCTTCTGTTTACTTGATCGCTTTTCGACTTAGGACCTCTATGTAGGAGCTGGACTAGGGGTGTCAACGGGTCAAGTTTGGTTTGGACTCAGGTAAATTCACAGCCAAACCTGATTTGAGATGTTAGTACGGTTCAGACCCAAGTCCAATCAGACCCACCAAAAGAGAAACCATACCCGAATCATATAAGGATTACATGCTAGTACCGAGTTCTACCTCTAAAGCATACTTTCTCTAAAGTGCTTTTGCAAGGCTTGGATCTGATCCAAAGATTTGAGTTGACGTGAATGGGTCACACACCAAGATCCAAAACAATGCGAATGGGGATTTAAAAACACTTTGTTTTGAGAGTCAAGAATTAAATTTTCAGTTTTTAACTCTTTGTTTTTAGAACTTAGACTCTTAAATTTAGCATATAAATCATTGAATGCTTCTAATAACTCATCATAGTCAAATTGACTTACCGAATCTTCTTGTGCTACAAAGCACATGTTGGCGACTTCTTCATTTGATTCTTCATCGAAAGAGAAGTCACTATCATCCCAACATGCTTGAAATGCCTTTTTCTTTTTGAATTGGTTCTTGGGCTTGATTTTGAGAAGAGGACAATCTTTCTTGATATGTCCAGCCTTTTTGCAATTAAAACACTTGACTTCATTTGGATTGGAATGATCTGCTTTCTTTACCTTTCTTTGAAATCTTCCCTTTTTGATGAATCTTCTGAATTGCCTTGTAATGAAGGCAATATCTTCATCTTCATATTCTTCTGAATTTGCAGAGTCAGAAGTAACCTTAAAAGCAAGAGATTTCTTCTTGAGTTTTTCTTCTTGTCTGTTTTGAAGTTGGACTTCATATGTCATTAGGTTACCAACCAAATCTTCAAGAGTGAGAGTGTTTAGATCATTTGCTTCTTCAATAGCTGTGGTTTTTCTCTCCCATTCAGGAGTTAAACACCTTAGGATCTTTCTGACTAAATCCACTTGTGAATATTCTTTTCCAAGGGATTTCAGAGTGTTTGTTATATCGGCCATTCTTGTTACCATGTCCGATATAGATTCATTTTTGCTTCATTTTAAACAATTCAAATTTATGAACTAAAGAAACAATTTTAGATTTCTTTACCTTTGACGTACCTTCGTGAGTCACAAGAAGAGTATGCCAGATTTCATTTGCTGTAGAGCATTGAGAGATACGATTGAACTCTACCTTGTCAATGACACAATATAATGCATTCATTGCCTTGGCATTTAGTGAAGTAGTCTTATTTTCTTCATTGGTCCATCGGCTGAAATCAGTTGATGAAGTTTGGTACTTATCTGAAACAACTCTCCAAATATCGAGATTCATGGATTGCAATAATATTGTCATTCTCACTTTCCAGTATCCATAGTTTGTTCCGTCGAAGAGAGGAGGACGAACATAGGAGCATCCTTCTTTGTGTTGAGATGTTATAGTTGCCACGCTAGATGATGATCAAATCAAAATAATAGCAAACCTGCTCTGATACCAAATGAAAGTGCAGTAGGATCGAGACAACGAGCACTAGAGGGGGGGTGAATAGTGCTTTTAAAAATTATCTGCGGAATATTGACGAATTTTGCAATTTGAAAAGCAATCACACAAAGAACACAATAATCTATCATGGTTCGGTCTTTCCCGACCTACATCCAGTCCCCAAGCAAAACACACTTGAGATTTTCACTATCAATTTTGTGTAACTACAAAATCATATAGACCAAATCCGGTCTCACTTTCAGTAACACACCTACTGAAAGCAAACAACTCCTTTAAACCAAGGAGTCCTTCCTTTTACAGAAAATAAGTAACAACTTACAGTACAACCTATGAGTTCTTCTTTTGAATGCAAATGAAATGCAATTGACTTTTGAGGTTGTTGAAATACTCTACTCACGAATTCACTATCTCTCAAAAGAATTTAAGTGAAAAACTGAAGTGAAAATATCAAGTGAGTGAGAAAATAAATACTTGAATGAATAGGAGTGAAAAACAAGAAGTAATTCAATTGGATTTCATTATTTTTTTGAGTGTAGAATGCACTCATATTTATAGTTAAAAGATCTCATACGTTGAGGGTATGAAAATGTGTCAAAACCGTCCATTTTGAACGATCAAAACGTTTGAAAAATGAAAAGACACGCCTTTTTGAAGTTTCAGGAAAAACAACAAAATTAGTCGACTGGAACAGTAGTTAGTTGACTAATAGTTAGTTATTAGTAGACTGATAGTTATCGTCAGTCGACTGATCTGTTAATCGAGCCGTTTGAAAATCCGAACTTTTGAAACTTAGTCGACTAGAGATAAAATTAGTCGACTGATAATATCATCAGTAGATTGAAAAAACTTTCAATCGACTGCTGCTAAAATCTTCTTAAAAAACATACATTCTGTCCGGTCGACTGATAGAAGCATTAGTCGACTGCTGCTAAATTTTCAGAAAACACATTTTATGTCCAGTCGACTAATAAAACCATTAGTCGATTGCTGCTAAATTTCTAGAAAACAGACATTCTGTCTAGTTGACTGATAAAACCTTCGGACGACTAATTTGACAAAAATGACTTTTTAGAAAATATGGCGCGAAAGGATTAGTCGACTGGTAAGTCTATTGGTCGACTAATAAACACAAAAATTTAAGAAAAGGATTTTCTAAAAAGATTTTCATGAAGGGTTCTTTTAGAAAAGTTTTTCTAAAGACTTTTTAGGTGAAATGCAATCTAAATATGCACTCTAAGTAAGGCTCTTACAAGAATCTAAGACTTTTAATGAATTTAACATTTGCACACTAGTCTTCAAAGATTCTTCATTGATTTCTTCAATGTCTTTATTGCCTTAGCTGAAATGCAGTTGATTTCACTTGCTCATCATCAAAACCTTGTACTTGAAGTATCATGTACGGCTTCAATGTCGTAACAAACAAGTCCTATTGATTCGATAAAGGTTTCAGACTGCTCAAAGTTGGCAAAGGAGTTACGATGATCAGCGACGTTGAGAACTCACTTTTTTTATCGGAGATAAGGTTTTTGTCAATGTATCCTCGATCAGAAGTGTCTTTCGATTTAGAAAAAGTGGTAAGTTAAGTCCTAAATATGTTGGACCTTTCGAGATCTTGGATCAGATCAGTGATGCAGCATACCGTGTGGCACTACCTCCTCAGTATGTGCAAATCTACAATGTATTTCATATATCTATACTGAGGAGATACGTCCATGATCCATCACACATCATTCAATATGATGATATGAACATTCGTGAAGACTTGACCTTTGAAGAAAAACCTGTAGAGATCTTGGACAAACGTGACCAAGTGCTAAGATCGAAAACTATCTCTCTAGTCAAGGTTCATTGGCAACATCATGGAATCGAGGAATGCACCTGGGAACCTGAAACCGACATTATGTAGAAATATCATGACTTGTACTTTAAGTTATAACTCCTGTAAAATTTCATGGAGGAAATTAATTTAAGAGGGGTAGAATGTAAGACCCAAGATTGAAAAATATATATATATATATATATATATATATATATATATATATATATATATATATCAGATCTAGGTTGGATCCAATCGGATCCAGTTCACAGCCCACGCGGTGTGTGGGTTATTTAAACCCCTGCAGGGGGTGTACTTTACAAAAAAAAAGAGAAAACATTGCACGCTCCCCCTGCCCCCTTCACTCTCCCGTCTCTCTCCCCCTTGACCATCCTGTCTCTCACACACTCTCTCTCTCCCTCTCCCTTCACCAGAAACAGCCGACACCCCCCCCCCCACCAAGGTATGCCTCCTACCTTCTATCTCCTCCTGCCTCCCTATTAGCTCAACAAAGGAGGGGTGCCTCCCCTCCTTGCTCTCTCTCTTTCCCCTTTTTTAGCAGAGGAGAGGTGTCTCTCCTCCCTGTTCCCTCTTTCCCTATTAGCTGAGCAAAGTAGGGGTGTCACCCCTCCCTGGTCCCTCTTCTTCGCTATGTTAGCAGGCAGAGGAGGGGTGTTGCCCCTCTTGCACTTTTCTCTCTCTTCTCTCTGTTGTCGGCATGAAGGTGCACCCTCTTGCTCCTTCCTTTTCTCTGATTGGCAGGCAGGAGGGCACACCCTCTTACCCCTTCCTCTTCTCAGTTGGCAGACAGGGGTGACGCCCCTCTTGCCCTTCCTCTTCTCGGTTAGTAGGCAGAGGTGATGCCCCTCCTGCCTTTCCTCTTCCCTGTTAGCAAGCAGGAGTGACGCCCCTCTTGCCCCCCTCCTTTTTCCTATTAGGAGGCATGGGCAACACCCCTCCTGCTCCCCCTCCCCGCTCAGCTGAGCTGAGCCCCGATAGGGCCACTCCCTGTCGCACCCCCTGCTCAGCTGAGTTGAGCCTCGATAGGGCCAGCCCCTATCGCTCGTCTTGTACCAAGATCGGCTCGAGCTAGGTTCAGATTCGGCTCCTGCGATGCAAGCATTGCTTATTTCAATGGTTTAAAAAAGGTTCATCATGTCTTTCATAGCATGACAAAATACCTTTAAGAGCACTCCATCTGTGCAACGGATGCAACACACGCACCAATCTTTGAGGTTGGGAAAAGTTGCATACAAAGTACAAAGACAATGGCAGAACACTTCTAATATATATATATATATATATATATGCTTTTAACTCAATGATACAGTTTTGCATATTCTTGTCTATTTAACATTTATGTCATTTACTTGTCGTCGTGTTGTTACATGAACAGTCTACTGCTTACGCAATTTATTTATTCGATGTACGGTTTTGTATATCATGCATCACTTATGCAGTTTATTTAACTCGATGTGTGGTTTCACATATCGAGTCTTGCTTTATGTCATTTACTGGCCGCCACGCTGTTACGTGCACAGGCTACTGCTTAGGTAATTTATTTAGCTGATGTACGGTTTCGTACATCATGCACTATTTACGCAATTTACTTGATCGATGTACGATTTCGTACATCATGACTGCTTACGTAATTTATTTAACCGATGTATGGTTGCATACATCGTATATCGTTTATGCAGTTTATTTAGGTAGATGTGTGGCTTCGTACATCGAGTCTTGCTTTATGGCATTTACATTGTTGTCATGCTGTAATGTGTACAGGCTTATGTTTTGATATATATATATATATATATATATATATATATATATATATATATATATATATATATATATATATATATAATGCCATCGCGCTGCAAATTGCATAGTCATATGCTTTGATATATATGTATTATATATACACACACACATATATATATATATATAACATTATAAGGTACACAGTTTTGAGTACTTCTACCTACCTTGCATTACGCTTAGTTTTAAGGACGCGGATTTGCATATGCTTGCTAAGTCTTTAAAAAAAAAAAAATTCCATGTAAGATTTTAATGTTTGTAATATTCATTGTTTTGAAAAGCAAAAATGAATATCTATCGGTTGCTTATTCGCAATCAAGTCTTTCCCTCAATCCTGCATAGCCCTCAGAGGTACATATGGTCTTTTGTTTTGATATCCAAAAATGACTCAGATATTCTCGATCTAGAGCACGGGACATTGAGATTTTTTAAACAAAGTTGGGGTTTCTTTATGAAAAACTGGTACTCCTTTCATCATAACGATACTATCAGACATGCACAACATGTTAGTACTACGATGAATAGATAAGAGGTTTATGGTAACCTCGTAATGTGTGAGTGCACAATGATAACATGAAAATCAAATAATTTATGATAATTGCCTTCACATGCAAGATACTCGAGTTGGTTTGAAATACTGAAGCATGTAGAATAGGTCGTCAATTAAAATAGAACCTGATATACCCATTCACCTTTTTTGTTCCGTTAAGGAAGATGATAGGATGGTACAAAAACTCTGATGAACATATTGTTAACAACTACGCTCCTCAAGTAGTAATTGACTCGGTGTCCTCAGTCATCAGAGTTAGGGGACAAGGCTATTAAATATTATCCTAGGTGATAGACCCCATGGACTTCTGTAGAAGTTGGATGCATTCTTTGCCATGAATGTCTCTGAGAAATTCTCTCTTGGTCACTAGCCATCTCTTTAGAAACAGACTTAGCTAGGCTTCTGAGTTATCAAAATACAGAAAATAACAAACCCCCGAGCAGTCTCAGTTGTTTCTACATTTCTTTTATGTGTACCCTTAGAACAGTTAATATTGAAAGAAAGTTATAATGTTCATTTTGCTTATGTTAAATTGCATATCACGAATGAAACAACACATGTGTTAAACTTGTTCTAAATTGTTATATTTATGCATATACCAGATTTTCATCAATCTCACCCATTTTATGAGTACAAGTGATGATTAGGTCAGAACGATAGGTGATGGTACGATGACAAGATGATATCAAGATCCTACTATTTTTCTGATATTTTGTTCTTAACCATGCCTTTTTATAAATTTTGTATAAGGGTTTCCTCAAAAAATTCTGCTTTTGTATGAACTCTAAATTATTGAAAACTTCATTTTTTCTATATGGTTTTAATGGTTGTACGAAGATATAAATTAGTTGCTTAAAAGAAGGTTCGTCGTAATGCGCCCAAGGTCTGTCGGCTTGTTATTTCAAATACCATTTTTCGCTGAACTGCTATTTTAAAACTCTGAAAAAGGAAAGATTACGAGGCTTTTCAATTTTTTCTTAAAATTTACAAGTTCAGGATTTTGGGGTGTTACATAAAGTGTGGATTCCTAGTAAATCAATCATTATGACCGCATCTATGGAGTTAGAATTTCAAAAAAATACCAAAATCCACTATCATGTTTCATTTAGTAGGTATTGTATTATGCCGGTTTTCATTTCCCTTGATGCCTCCTCTTTTCTTGGTTTAATCACCACTGATAAAGCAAACTACCCTTTTGAGATGCAGGATGAGGTGCAATTAGGGGTGGCAATTTCTGACACGACCCGCCAACCCGCCTCTTAGGCGGGTTCGGGTTGGGCTTAAGCCAACCCGTTTAATAAACGGGTCGACCCGCGTAACCCGTTTATTAAACAGGTCGGGTTCGGGTTGGGGGTATGCCAACCCGCCAACCCGGCTGACCCGTTTAATAAACGGGTTAGGCGGGTGGGTCAACCCGCCAACCCGTCTGCCCGACCCGTCAACCCGCCAACCCCTAGTCTTCACTGACCATGATAACCTGAATAAGTGGTGGAGGATGAAGGCATCGGTAGGAATATTCCGGTCGCCGCTGGACAAGCCCTTGAGGGAGCTGACAGAGGATGACATCTCGCAGCTCACGCGCGAAGATTGCCGGAGATATCTTAAGGAGAAGGGTCCGATTTTGCACTTCTCCTTCTTTTTCTCTATTACTTTCTTAGGCTTTCGGTCATAAGTAGGAAGAATAGATTGCCATGTTTGTTTCTCCGGCGATCGAGAGAGTTTTCCGGCGATCTTTTTCTCACTCTTTTTCCTTCTTTCCTCTTCTTCTACCTCTTGTGAAGGAATGCGACGGCCGTCCTGGAACAAGTCTCAGGCAATTCAGCAGGTCCTCTCGCTCAAATCCCTCTTCGAGACGTGGCCCGGGAAAGAGGAATCCGTCTGTCGGAAACTGCTGATCAAGAAGCCCTCTCCGGGCTCATCTGGCGGACTGCGCCCGCTGGACGTGGCCGGAGAAGATCCCGTGAACCTTTCAGAAGTGAGCGTTCCTTTTATCCCTCAACTATTTTACGAATTCTTTCTCGCGGAAATCTTTTCTATCCAGATCATACGATAGGCTGTGCTCCTCGCTTCCTTTTTCCGTCAAATTTAAATTTATTTTTTGTCGATTTCTTCTTTTGTTGTTTCGTTCTTGGAGTCGCCTCCCGGTGGAGAGAAGAGACGATTCGTACTGGCCGTGGCGCCGCACCCGTCAGCACCTCCGCTGCTCCGCCTGCCGGTGTTCTGCGCGAGGGGGGCGGATTTAGATGGGGAGAGATCATCCGGAGATGCCGGATTCGCGCAGATCTCCCGAGAACCCGCCGAAGATTTCCCGGTTTATTAAACCGGGTTGGCGGGTTACCCGTTTATTAAACGGGTCGGGTTCGTGTTTGCCACAGCCGACCCGTTTAATAAACGGGTCGGGTTTGGGTTGAGGTATGCTGACACGCCAACCCGCCAACCCGACCCGATTGCCACCCCTAGGTGCAATGTGATTGCACACTATAAGTTTGCAACTGCATTTCACCTGATCCTCTCACTTTTGAGAGCCAGTATGAGGTATCCCTGTAGGATTTAAACCTGAGAAACCCTCGGTTATTGATAGTGTGTACTTTACCATCCAGCTATTTGTCACACTGGGTACGATCCCCATTCCCCCCTAAATAGGGCACCACCGTTCATCACCTCGGTTGCTTCGTGATTGTGACAGGTGGCTTTCCTTGTTAGTAAGGAAAAAGCATACGGCCACTTGTCTCTCTCTAAAGAGAGTCCAAAGCCAAAATAATTTAAACCGATCAATCTACACAAATCTTCACATAAGATATCAAAGAAAATGTGTTCACACGGAGAGTCCAACGCCAAAATAATTTAAATCAATCAATTTCCACAAATCTTCACAAAAAAAAAATATCAAACAAAACTGGTTGACGGAGAAAGAGAACCCAACATCACAGTTCAATTCAATAAACCAATCAATCTATACAAATCTTCACAAAAGATTTAAAAGAAAACTTGTTCACATAGAAAACTAGAGATGAAAGCCGACCAGAGGGCTCACACTGCCTCGCCCCGTTTAGACCCACCGATAAAAGCCATGAAACAAGGAGGCAGGGGATGGAGGTTAAAATCAAAACCCAAACCTATGATGAAAAGGATGAACCTGCTCTTTTTCCCATCCCACCCTGTCTCCAATCCCCTTCTTTGCCTTTTGCTTCCCTATCTTTTTTAGGGATGACAGTGGAATTAGGGGAAATGGAGTCCCACCCCCATTTGGATTGAGGATGGAGTACATGGAACTGAGATGGAGACGGGTCTTACCCAATACCAATATCAAAATAACAGTTGAATTCAATATAACCAATCGATCTATATGTCTTGGATTGAACCTTCAAAATGGGGCGAATGAAAAATGCATGAGTGTAAGATCCCACGACATGTGCATCGCTGTAAGATGATGACTGTCAGTAGATCAAAAGATGTTTTTAAAGATTTGATTAAGAACCTCTAAGCTTGAAGTTTTCATGCATAGTGTTTAAATACACGAAAAATAAGTATAAGTTATCGCTAATTCTCTCTTTTAAGTGATTCCAATCGAATATGGTGACTCGAGACTAGAAGAATGAATGTCTAAGCATCTGTCAACGATGCTATTAATCATCAACTGATTTAATTAAGATCTCAAGGTCTTGTTCTTTCTTCCGCAGGGTGGCCTTTGGCTGTTAGACCAAAGAAGCATGATGTACAGTGGATTTGCAAAAAAAATTTATAACAGACCACCGTTCTTAAATAAAATATATCAAACTAAACTTGGAGAGAGAGAGAGTCAAAAAGCCATCAACATTACTTAAAAGTGAAGCTCAACAAAGAGTAAAGTCCCAAAAACACCAAAAACACCATTTACACAAAAAAACAAAAAAACCCAAAAACTCATCAAAGATCACAAACATCAAGATGAGGCAGAGGCAGGATACTCATACACATCAGCCAAGACAGGTCTTTGAGATAAACATACACATCAGCCAAGACCTTACGAGTTAAACGGTGAACAGGACATCTCAAAAAATAGCATTATTTCTGGTCATCCATATGAATCACCCTGTAAATAACTAAACTCACCAAATAATCCTTCACTTATTTTCCCGTCTATAATTAGACGGGAAGATAAGATCTAATGCAAAGCAGCCTCCCCGTATTGTTGGAGCCCTCCAAATTTTAGAAAACAATTCTCAAAACACTTAACACCCAAAAAAAAAATGTACTGTTTCTTCAGCATGTCGACAAAACAGAGATCATCTGGGCCCGGAGAGGACGCACGAGGAGAGCACGGCGTGGTCCTCGGAGGTGGTGGTGGCCTTCTCCTCCCCGCTGCAGCTGCTTACCTCCCCCTTCAGCATACTCAGGTGCAGCCGGAACCCCGATGGCAGCTCCGAAGGCAACGCCGGTATCTCCATGCTGCCGGCCAGCATCTTCACCACCCTCCCCATCGGCGGCCTCAGGCTCCAATCCTCCTGCACGCACCACATCGCCACCCGCACGCACCTCTCCACCTCCCCCGCGTCCGCCGCCTCCCCCAGCCGCTCGTCCACCACCTCCACCACCCTCCCCTCCGCCTGCTTCTGATACGCGTAAGCCGGGAAGTAGCACTTCTCCGACGACACCGACAGGTCGAAGTTCTTCCTCCCGCCGACGAGCTCCAGCAGCACCATTCCGAAGCTGTAGACGTCGCTCCTTGTCGACACCGCCGATGTCGTCAGCCACTCCGGCGCGAGGTAACCCCTCGTCCCCCTCATGGTGGTGAACGCCTGGCTCTCCTCCCGGCTGAGCAGCTTCGCGAGGCCGAAATCCGACACCTTGGGCACGAAATTCTCGTCCAAGAGGATGTTCTCCGGCTTAACGTCGCAGTGGATGATCTTCACCGAGCACTCCTCGTGGAGATACGCCAGCCCCTTCGCCGTACCTATTGCGATCCCGAACCGCTTCTTCCAGTCCAGAATTCCTGCGGTTGCGCCGGGTTTATTGAAGAGGAACTTGTCGAGGGATCCGTTCGGCATGAAATCGTAGACCAACAGCCTCTGTTTCCCCTCCGAGCAGAACCCCCGGAGTCTCATGAGGTGAAGATGGTGGATGCCGCCGATGGTCGCCACCTCCGCTTGGAACTCTTTCTTTCCTTGGCCTACCTTCTCCAGCTGCTTCACGGCGACTCTCCGACCGTCCGGTAGCCGGCCTTCGTACACGGACCCGAACCCCCCTCTGCCCAACACGCTCTCGAAGTTTTCCGTCGCCGATTGGAGCTCCCTGAACGTGAATCTAGTCGGAAATCCGGGAACCAACTCCGCCATATCGCCACCACCGTCGGACGACGACGACCACTTGTCTTGGTCGCCCTTCTTTCCTCTCTGGCGAAGAAGCAGAAACAGAGCCAACGCAACAATCCCCAATCCCACCACGGTAGCAACAGCAATGACAGGAATCAATCGATAAATGCTTGATTTGTTCGCGTTGTTGTTGCTTGTATCCGTGGATGTTGAACTCCTGACATAGAGATCGAAGGAATTCTTTTCCTTTGCGACCGATTGTAGACTACCAATCTGACTCCACATGTAGCACGAATTCGACGTGATTTGGAAGAACAGGACGTTGCAGGAGCAGTTATTCCGGCACAGTTTCTCGCAATCCTGAAATCCGGCGACCTTTTCCGGCGACTGAAACGGCATCGCGAAGTAGCTAAATCCTCCTCCCACTTTATAGAAAGACGCCGGAGGGGACGAGGAGGCGCAATTGGAGGTAGAATTGGGGGGAGGGGAGCAAGAGGCGCCGTACAGATTGGTGAGAGCCTGCGGGCAGGTGCAGACTCCATTGCTGGAGCAGAGAGAATAGGCGCCGCAGGGGCTCGGCCGGTCGCAGGGCTCGGCCGGAATCGAGAGCGGCAAGGGCACGAGGCCGCCGCCGGTGGTGCTGGTGGAATCGACGCTGCTAAACTGGAGACTCCCGTCGGAGAAGAGCACGGCGAACACCATGGACGAATTTGGAAGGGATTGGCCGGAAAACAGGATTTTCGACGCCGGAGCGCCGCTTCGGCCGTAGAAGACCCACCCGGAGCTTGTCAGAACGGCCGCCTCCGTCTCCGGCGACAACGTGGTGAGGTCTATTCTCCGGCTATCGGACTGGAGAGACCAGTACTTCTGAACGGGCTGGAACTCGGCGAGCAAGACGAGGTCTCCTCGCTGCATCTCCAGAACGTAACCCCCAGAGGAGAGGCTCACGTTGGTGTCGCTCGCCGCAGCTCCCCGGCTCACCAACCTCATCCCCGGACGGAAAACCTGACCGGAGACGAGCGTATCAGTCGGAAAATCGAAGCTTTGCCAGACTACGCCTGAGGTCGAGTTTAACAGCACGAGGTTCCCCGACTCCCGCAGCTCCATGGCGGCGACCCCTGCGCTCTTGGTGTTCGTTCTCCACACGATGCCGCTAGTGGCTGAGGTGAGCGTCGCCTCCCCATCTGGGGAGAAGGCAAAGACGTCGGAGATTGATACTGGGGAGTCGCGGTTGGCCGCCCAGACGATGGTGGTACTCAGTTTGTGCTTGATGGCGAGGTAGTATCCGTCACCCTGAGATGGGTTGAAGGCGCCTAAAACGAAGGTTCGGTTGGTAGAGGAGAGGAAGACGCCATTGTCGTCTATCCAATTGAATCTCGATCCTCTGAATCCCGGAGAGATTTTGCCGTAGGTGATCACAGAGTGGGCTGTGTCGAGAACGAGGGAGGATGAAAGGATGAAGAGGAGGAGGGTTGCTGTGGTGACAGTTTGATTGATCATATCTTGAATTCCTTGGTTTTAGTGCTTATTTTGGGGGGATGGGTGAGGGGGGTATGAATCTTCTCTCAGGGTTTAGTTCTAACGTGGACGACTGCTGTGAAATTGAATTAAATGAGGTAGGTTGGGTGTGGTGGTGGTGGGGAGAAGATGACCCTGTGGCAGGTGGGACCATCTTCTGTTTGGTGGTTGTGTGGATCTTTGTTTGTGAAACAATAATGTGGTTCAATTGAAGTTGCTACTTGCTATAGTTTGGGAGGGAGGATCAGGTGCAGCGTGATTTCACACTTTTGGTATGCTGCTGCACCTGATCTTTTGATATACAACCTGTCAGCTGTGGGGCTCGAAAACACGTGGTGGGTGCAGCACACTTAAAAGTGTGCAATCATCTGATTTTAATTGTGGTTTTGGGGATGGACCCTTTGGCGCGCATAGAGTGATGAGAGCATCTCAGATGAAACCCCCATTTACAACACACAATCTGGCAGAGAAGGTATTGTTGGCAGCACCAAGAGACTGAACTGGAGGCCTTATGTGGTGTGGTTGTCTTTGGTTGGTCAAGAAATTCAGTAGCAGGTAGTGTTCCAATGAAGAAATAGATTCACAGTGAGAAACAGGAAAAAATTTCATACTTGTTTTGCAGAGAGAGAGAGAGAGAGAGAGAGAGAGAGAGAGAGAGAACCATTGTGGCTGCCACAGTGAAAATGGTGAAAAACGAAGAGAGCACCATAAAATTGCCTTCTAGGGAACCACTTTTCGAAATGAATTATATTGAAGGCCTCTTGATACAAATCGTGACTAGTTGAAAAAGAATGCTTGAGATAGTTCGTAAATCTTTACCTGCGTTTAGTCCTCTCTAAATAGCTCATGTATGAGAGAGAGAGGTCTGTTACGTAGGCTGACATAGTTGTTGTATTAAATATTTGAACGTATTGTTCAATTCAAGGGTGCGGGCACCAAATTTATTGCTCATTATTTTAATGAAGTGAAAAGGGTGCCTCTTTTTCGCAAGAGGACAAAGCTTTATTCAATCGACCACGACGGCTCTTACAAGTTGCCTGGCGTTACTTGGGGAAGCAACAAAATAGAGAAAAGAGAGAGTGAGAGCTAAAAAATTGACCAGGTCTAACTTGGGGAAGCTAGATCTCGCTGGCCACCAATTCCCTCGATGATCCCAAACACAAGGCGAGAACGCATCCACATCATTAGGGGATAGAAGGTGCCACAGTACACCACGCACCATTTAAAAAAAACCAAAAGATAAAATTTCAGTTAGGTAAACCTTTTATCTAATTTTAAAAGAAAAATCTAGCAATTCTGAATTTTTTGATATTGGGTTTTTTTAGAACTGGCAAACAAAAAACTTGAGGCCAACCTTCATCATCTTGGTCCGTAAGGTGTTCGGCCAACTGGGAGGAGCCTTGGCTGCTAGGCAGGTGGTTAAGGTTTCATTATGGGCGCGCAAAAGCAAGGTGACTCCTTTGAGGCGAGGTGTGCGCCAAAGGTTTACATAGTTGAGAGACAGTAAGTACAGCAGTTAGGTATCTGCTTTAGGGCAGTTTTTTTATTTTTTATTGAAAAAAAAACCTCTATCATCTTGAGAAAAGTAATCTTTTGAGTTCACAATGTTGCCTTTTAGATTTGTTTTTAATATTTACAAAAAAAAAAACCCATCTCTAGAATCAGAGACCTAACTGCGCGTTGGCTTTGCCTATGGTACTTACAATTACGAAGCAGGTTATATGTTCCCCCCCCGAACATGGCAGTTAGCTACATCTCATGATCGGGGTCCCAAAGAGCACCACGTATGTAAGCATGTGCGTCTCGTATCCCCATGTTTGTCAGCATTAATTAGCGTTGGAGTTTGATGCGATTGCAAAGACTTAAGTACCCTCTCCTCCATTGGTGCAAAAAAAAATGACGGTTCTTGAAAAGGAGTGGTTGTAAAGACTTAAGTGCCCCGAAGATGATTATTTAAGACTCAGTCTCTGCACTGCAGGATTATCCGAGAAAGAAATCTCCCCTTGAGGAGGCCATGAACATCAACCCTCTTACTCTCTCTCTCTCCCTTCTATTTCTGCTTCTGTGCACATCCATTAGAAGATCATACATTGCTCCATCAAGCACCGACTGACCTGCACATTGACTGTTGTGGAGTCTGATTCAAAGTTTTTACCCTTACAAGAGGAGGGTTTGGGGGCTCATCCCAGCGTGGGTAGCATCATTCAACTCTCACTCTCTCTCTCTCCCCCTTCTATTTCTGCTTCTGTGCACATCCATTAGAAGATCATACATTGCTCCATCAAGCACCGACTGACCTGCACATTTACTGTTGTGGAGCCTGATTCAGAGTTTTTACCCTTACAGGAGGAGGGTCTGGGGGCTCCTCTCAGCGTGGGTAGCATCATTCAACTTGAAGAGTTGTGGAGTCTGATTTAGAGTTTTTACCCTTACAGAAAGGGGGGTCTGAGAGCTTCTCCCAGTGTGGGTAGCATCATTCAACTTGAAGAGTTATGGAGTCTGATTCAGAGCTTTTACCCTTACAGAAGGGGGGTCTGAGGGCTCCTCCCAGCGTGTTCATGGCCTTTTGCCCTTACAGAAGGGGGGATTTACATTTCGTAGAACACCCGTCACCGGAACGAGATGAACACCCGTCACCGGAACGACGGCTCCGCTGAGACCTCCTCGCTAGGGAGAGGAAGACGACGTGGTGGAGCTTCTGCTGGCCATCCTCAGCGTGATTGCACCGACTGGGTTGCTGTCGAGGAGGAGGGCGAGAACGATGACTCTTAGCTTGGGCAATCTTTCTTTTGATGATTGTGGTTGTAATGTATCGTTGAAGTTAAAATGGGGAATGAAATGACAATAGAAATTGCTAAAAATTTACAGAAATAAACTAGACTCAATAACGAAGACACCACTTTTTACGGATTTGGAATATGACCTCCGGTTAGGGAGATATGGCTCTGACAAGTTGGTCCTAATTTGCGGAAGACACTACAAATCGCTATAGCGATTTACGGAAGACACTACAAATCGCTATAGCGATTTGCGAATCGCTATAGCGATTTGCGGAAGACACTACAAATCGCTATAGCGATTTACGGAAGACACTACAAATCGCTATAGCGTTTCGCGATTTACGGAAGACACTATAAATACTACAAATTGTTGTAGGAAAGCCCGATAATACTACAAATCATTGTTGGAAGGCCCAAAAAAAATTTGGTGGGGAGGGCACTGCCCCCCGAGCCCCCCGCCAGGACCCCCGCCCGCTGACCGCGCAGCGGGATCCGCGCCTGGGGGGAGCCCCCGGACCCCCCTTCTGTAAGGGCAAAAACTCTAAATCAAACACATAAGTAGAGAGAGAGAGTGAGAGGGTTGGTGTTCATGGCCTTCTCCAGGAGGAACCCTTTACCTCCCTTGATTTCTTCTCTAGAGAGAGAGAGGGTTTTACAGTGTTTTACGAAGAAGAAAGAAGAAAAAGATGACGATGGAACAATGTAGGATCGTCTGTTGGATGTGCACAGAAGTAGAGAGAGAAGGGAGAGAGAGTGAGAGGGTTGATGTTCATGGCCTTCTCCAGGAAGAACTCTTTGTTTCCCTTGATTTCTTCTCTAGAGAGAGAAAAGGTTTTACAATGTTTTACGGAGAAAGAAGAAGAAGACATGTTTGTCCTTTTTTTGAACAGAAAAAGAAGAAGACTTTGAAGAGTCAACATCATCCTCGACTTTCTGGATGGAGGACATGTTTGTCCTTTTTTTGAACTATTTGCTTTTTCTTTTTTGAATGAAGGGTATTTTTGTCATTTTCTCAAACCATCACTTTATGAGAAGAATAACAATAAAGGGTACTTAAGTCTTTGCAACAACACCAGAGTCCGATGCAAAGTTATGTCAACATACACGGGAATACGAGCCTCATGTGCATGAATACGTGGCGCTCATTCGATCCCCCGAACACGGACGTGGGATTCAGTGAATCATCGGGGGCGAACATACACAACCCTCCCTTACAATTATGATATTGACAGCATAAAACTCTGTGAGCCTACCCCTTGCTGTCCATCTTCGCCTCCATCCCGGAACAGGTTTTGACTTGAACCTTCATTTCCGTTTCATGTCCTCCATCCCTTGTCCAAACGGGGCGGGGACTCGTTTTTTCTCCTCGGTCCATTGTCATTCCTAAAGAAGGATCGGGAACGGGGTGGAGTTGGGGTAAGGCAAGGATCAGGAGTGGGCGGGAGAAGGTGCAAGCTCTTCCGTCTCTGCAGGGGTTTTTAATTTTCACGAGAGCAAATAGAAAGATCATAAATGCACTCTCAAATATTATCATGTCCTACGTAACTAACTTGCAATAAAACAAAACGATCAATCAATGATGGTAGAAGAGGAAGGACACCAGAGTGAAACCAACTGACATGGAGACTCATTCATTGAACCTTTATCTCCTCCAAGTTTTCTTTCTTTTTCTCTTGTTTTTATTTGTATTACAGAAGAAATTGTCCATGAATTTAATATAGCAAATGAACATAATCTTGAAGATATCTTCCCCATTACTAGATGATTACTGAGCCTCATAAATTCAGAATTGCTTTCTTAATGTTAAATAAACCAGCTTCGTGGTCCCCAATATTCTTCTTCTTTTTTGATATTTTACTCAGAGAAACAGCATCAGGCCCAGAAACTTAGCTGCACTGGCTCAGCCTGTCGGTGTAAAACTGATCCAAGGGCTAAACCCTCAATCCCAGAGAGTTGCCAAGCTTCGGCTTAAGCAGGGAATGATGCTCATGACACCTGACGGACCTCATAATATTGGGGTAAACCTTAGACGTGCTCACATGGACTTCTCACACCTGGTCAGCTTAAGATGTTTAAGTGAGAGGATGTCAAGAGTTCGATACCTATGGTGCATGTGCGTTGCCTTTTGAATCTTGACCAAAGCAGCAGGTTCTATGATAAGCAAGGGGTTTTAGCTGCTTGGGGCAGGATATCCATCTTCCATAGGATCCGAGTTTTCCCTTGTTAAATATCCCAAAAAAGCCCTAAAATTTAAGTCAGGATCATATGAAGTTAGGAACTAGTATCCTTCTTCAGAAAGAAAATAGAAAATTGATTGATCAATTGTCCCAAAATCAGTCAGAAAAAAGTTGCTTCGATATTATGTTGCCTTTGGCAAAGTATACAGTGGCACCTTCTTAAAGGTCCCCTCCATATGTTTTAGAAATTAAACTTTACAAAAAACACACCTAACTTTTCAGATATTATGAATACACAGTAGCAGTAGACCCCAGAAAAATGAAGATCCGTCCTAACCCATCTTCTTTGAACTGATGATAGAGGATATAAAACTAAGAATGAACTGTGGATGAAGGTGAAAATCAAAACCCGTACGGAGATGAAGGCGGAGATGGACTTACTCTTGCCGCCGCCCAGCTCCGTTTCTATCCCCGTTGCCGATCCCCATTAATGAAATTATTAATATACCCTTATATATTATAAAATCTCTCTCTCTCTCTCTCTATATATATATATATATATATATATATATATTCCTAACCCCAAACCCTCTCTTTTTGTTTTTTTTTTATTTCTCTTAAAATGAGAATAAAGTTATTTTGAGACTAGGATGAACCAGGAATGAAAGGGCAAAATTTTGAGATGGGGCGGGGATAGAGACCTTGTCCCCTGCAGTCGCCCTGGTCCACTGCCATCCCTAATACAAGCCTAGTTAACAGAGAAATTCTCTAAAGTTTAAAATTATATTTGTAATATTTCAAAAGTTAAGCCTGCTTTTTGTAAATTTTTGTATGTTTTTATCTTGAACCATGTACCTCTTAGCTAATGTTTTAGCTTCTCTAGGAGACCTAAGCATTATAGATCGTTTACTTCTTTACTAGTACACTGTTATTGGACAAGTCCTGGTGGAGTTTCAACTGGATCTTTACTGTATGATGGGAATCAATTCTGAAGTAACTACATCATGAACCAGTAGCATTGCATGTTGGGCATTTATTGCAATATCAAAAACCCATATCATACATGCCACGTCATTCACCAATAAGCAAACAAATGGAGCTAGTCCGATCTGAGACATGTCCCTGTGAGGGAGGATCAAGTGGAATGTGATTGAACATTTTTTGTGTGCTGCTGCACCGGCACCTGATCACACACCATCTTTGGGATACAGTCCGTCAGTTCTAAAGTAATCATATCGTCAGCCAGCAGCTTTTTCCATAAGAAACTATCATTATGGTTCGAACCATCCTGATCAGACCAGACCCAGCTGGTCTTGATCCAGCTCAATATTCAAATGATTCAAATCCAATGTTAAAGTTTGCCAACATTATCAAGGTTGATCAAGTCTAGCCTGAGTTGAAATTCATGGCAAGCCATTGAGTATTCATTAAGCATAGATTTATGGCTTTTAATCTCATTTATCACAAAATAATGTTTTGGCTTTCTTAAAAGTCTATGATTTTTTTTTTATTTTTTCATGAGAAGTCACCTGTAAGAAGCAAGTTCAAGCCTAGTTGTTTAGTAACAAATATTTTTTGCATCTTCGAAATTTCAAAAGTGGAGTGATGAAAATTATAAAGATGATGATCTTAAAAACATGCTTCTAGGCTTGGGATATCGATTTTCCTAAATCATGTTTTTGATCACCGATTGCCATTTGCAGATAAGGTGAGTGCAGTCTCAACATCAAGTGAGAATGTAAAGCTGCAGGTGAGTGACAGCAAGATAGCAGCTCTTGTTGCTAGATGGGCTTATCAACCCGAGGCAGAAGCTCTGTTGATCGGGCAGAAGAATGTGCCACCATTGTCGAGCAAATCGATGGCTGAGATGCTGAATACAGGTGAGATTTTGCCCACCAACCACCGTGGATTTTGCTGAGCTAAAAATGGGAGAGAGAGAGAGAGAGTCGCTGTGATCCATTTTTAATTGCCCATTTTCAGGTTTAGTTTTGATAGAGAACCTGAAACATATCCTCTTTGGATGAGTGGGGAAAGTTGGTTCCATACTTTACGGTGAAGGTTGGATTTCTCAGGGATGATACGGACCGAGCAAGAGAGCAGAAGAGATCAGCACCATGTGACGGTTATTGTTAAAATGCACTGAAGCTTCCCGGCGTATTGGTCAAAGAAAAGGGGTTGAGATCAGGTGCAATGTGATTGCACATTTTAAGCGTGCTGCTGCACCTGATCACCGACCATCTGCCGTTGACCCCACAGCTGACAGCTGTATCCAAAAGATTGTGGGTGATCAGGTGCGGCAGCACACTAAAATTGTGCAACCACATTGCATTTGATCCTCCCTCGACCCCTTAGGGTAGCTATAGTTCATTTTCATGATCATCACTCAAACAGAAACCCCACCCTTCAGATCTCACTGTGACCGATTTCTCCAGTTCTGGGAAGCAGTTTCTGAACTTGGTAGCCAAGCATTTTCAAACTAATTCCCTGTAGCATGGACACAGAGACGCGCTATGTTTGTGTTGTTTTCTATTAAAAATAGTAACAAGTAGGACATGACACGAAAGTACCAAAACCAATAGACTCCAAATTGAACCGATAGAAAACTAACACCATGAAATCACCAATATGAGGAACCATAGTTACAAATTAAGACTGTCAAATCATTCATATGCCTCTGTCTTCTTCTTCTGTCGAGAGAGAGAGAGAGAGAGAGAGAGAGAGAGAGAGAGAGAGAGAGAGACTCACAAAAATTCTAAATTGCGTTTATTTTATAAACCAAAATACTAAACAACCCTCTCTTCTTTTTAAAAAAAAATCGTCCAACCCCCCAATCTCCCAAAATATCATCCTCTCGTGTATGTATATCATGATTCAAAGTCCAAAAAATATATATAACCATGTCCCCGTACCCATAATTTTTTAAATCTCCGTGTCATACCCTACTTATCGGTACCCATGTGACATAGGATATATTAAGAAAAAAAAAAGTTATGAAGAAGCTGTAATATTCCGGTAGGCTTCAAAAACTATAATAAAATTATGTTATATTGAAAAATCATGATTTTACTGTAAAAGAATATCATATGGCTTTTTACATTATATTGACAAAATTACAAACTTGATTTTTTCACTTATGTCTGCAACTTTTATCATATATATATATATTTTTAGCTTGAGCGAAGTTTTTCAATAAAAACCAAGAGATGGAAAACTTTGACATTCACTTTGAACTTAACAAGATTTCTTAACATTCGTATCGTTGAAAAAAATAATCTTGACCAATGTTGTCAGTATCGGCCCTGAATCATTGGGCAACCGATTCAGCTGTATCAGCTGATATCGATACTCAACTGAATCGTTCTGTATCAGCCCAAAAATAATAATAAATTATTATGCATCAATCATAATGTGACACGTGTTAAAACCATTAAAATAATATTAAAAAGTATTTTTTGGTATTTTTTAAATTTATTAAAAAAAGCCGATTCAGGATTGCAGAGTATCGAATTTCTGACGGTACTGATAACATTGATCTTGACAGTTCACTGCTGCCACATAAAAAATGATGAAAAGTTTTTCTTTCAAATCTCCTCCATAATTTCAAATACCAATACACCTTAATATCTCAGTTTTTGGTGAAAAAATTAGCAAAGTTAGTTAGATAGGGAATGAAAATTCTTGGAAAGATCACCGACCAGGGTGAATTTTGTATACAAATCAATTTTACTACTTGATTAATGAACTGGTATAATACTATAATGAACTGGTAGAGGGGTCTACTTAACCCCTGCTTGCCTATAAGAAAAAACATAGAACCTGAACAATCACAGAATGAAATATGCTATAAAATAGCAACATTAATAGAAAGTAATAGTAAGACAAACCTTCTTTGTATTCAGTACCGACTAAAAAATTTCACAAAATCAAAGGAAAAATGGTGGTCAGGATGGCTGCAACGTCAAGTGGCTATCAGGGAATTAAAAACAAGAGGTTGAAATGACTTGGAAAAATAAAATGCATGCGGCAACACAAAATCGATGTAACTTTTTTCAACTTGACTTTGAGATATACCACTTCAATTAATATGAAAATTGCTTCATATTTTTCATTATTCCTAGTGGTTGCATATAAGTCGGAAGTCAAAGCTGTAGGTTAGGTAGAGAATAAATAACATCATCTCCATAGTGGCAAAGGCAGAAGCCAGATCTGTAGGTTAACAGGTAGTGACTAGAGTAATAAACTTAAAAACATTGATATTTATCTATTTTATCTCCAACATATTGAGGTGACAGACTGTATAAGATACACAATGGATCGTCTGCACAGGCACAATTGCATTTTATGCTAATGCTTAAGAAGGCAAAGTGATAACACTTGACAAAGAAGAAGCCTATAGAACATAGAAAGTTTCCAGAAGCAAGCAAGAAAACTGCTCCCTATTGTCCCCTCCTTACATGGACCCGCCTTCACTGAACACCTTCACAACCTTTCCAATGGCTCGGTCCTCATAAATACATCATAATCACGCTCGCAGGCACCATTGCACACTTCCATATCATCCAACATGCTCAACCTCCCATTAAGACCACCTCTCGCATTCAGATACCTCTGCACTTCACTGACTATCAACATGCTCATCCTCCCATTGACCGCCTCCACATACCTCCCTCTAGCTTATTATAAACATGAATAAGGAATGCTTTACCTACACCGCTGATAGATTGAACTCCCACCTCCAGTGACATACAACCACCACCATCCCAGAGGTAGAGAATGATCCTTGTGGACAAGCTACAACTTGTTGGGCCACTGCAATATCAGATATCCTCTGCTGCTCCAGATGGTTACTAGAGCCTGTGTAACCTTATCTGGAAAATGTCACTAGAAGTCTCTTTTCCAGCTTCGCAATGAAGCAAGTTCTCATTTGTGCACATTTCAAAATATTCCAAGTTTTTCCTACTCTCACGGCTATGTCAGTGTGGTTTCCCAGTATAAGATTCAGAAGAATTTTAAGGATGTACTTATTGAGGGAACCATTCAGCATGAATGATAAAATCACAGGCCAATAGCTTATAGACAGTCATCCATAACCATCCTTCACATGGAAGAGTTTCAACACATGATGATGATGGCCATCCATGCCCTAACCTGTCCCATACCTTCAATTTGCTTCACAGCCACTCTCTGGCCATCCATGCCCTCCATATAACAATGATAATCCACCTGTACCAGATGTATTGCTAAAATTCTCAGTAATAGCCTATAATTCCTGAGTGAGAAATGAGAACCCCATTGGAGGACCGAGGAATTTCTGCATAAGGCTTCATATGTCCAACCAATCATCCAATTCAGTCTCCTCCATTTCATGTCTTCATTCAGTTGTTTGCTTCTCTCAGCAAAAAAGGAAAAAAAAGGAGATCCAAAACCCACCCATTGAAACAAAAACTAATCCAACCACAGCTATCACAGTCAATGAGTCACTGAACTTGGAACCTCCATACCTTCTCCACCACTTCGTGTCAATTTTTTTCATGTAAACTTCCAAAACCAAGAGGTTCACCTCTGCTAGGCTGAAGAATCATCCAATTTCAAATATAACATGAACTGGACTGGTTGAAGTCAAAGATGACAAAACTTGCCACAGCAACAAAGAGTGGACAAGCAAAACATGTCAAGCTGCATCTTGTTCTGAAAAAACTGATTAGTGCTGCTGCTGCCAAAGAACTGCAGACCAAGATGGGAGAAAAGAAGATGGAGGAAAATTGGAGAATTTTAGCAAGTGATTATGCAGAGAACAGCAATCGTCTTGGAGCAAGCCTCATGGGAACCACATATGTTTGTTACATTACAAACTGTAACTGATAAACGACGGTTGAGATCAATGTGTGAAACTAACTGGAAGTAGATAGTCAGATCAAAAGGCTCAATGCTAACAAAGCGTAAAATGAAAGGAAAGTAAATAATTTCTCCACATTTCACCCTTCAATAATATTGATTTTTTGACATAAAAATAGGTCATGTCAAGAGGTGAGATGGAAAAAAATAATGGGAAAACTGATCATGGACTTTCACGAAATATGATTAAATTGATTAAGAAACCTTCTTCGTGGTGTCACATATCATTACTTAAAGATAGAAAATTGCTCTAAGCATACTATTCCTGGTGGGTGGATAAAGCGGATGCAAACCTAATAGCACATCTAGGAGAAATTGCTTGCATTATAGCTGTCAGCTGTGGAACCAATCATAATGTCCAAAGAGCTCATATGCCATGATTAAAGAAGTATTCAAAGACTAAGTTTTGATTGGATTGTGATCTTCTATCAGAGAAGTGCACTACTCAAGGCTCATTTTTAACCCCATGTAGATGGGACAAGTCTCAATGGTGATTACCAGCTCAGCAAACTTATTGCATCTGAACACTTTGACAGATGAATCTAAAACCTAAGTTACGTAAATCATGAGGTAGTATATCAAAGAGTTTAGTAGAGACATGAAGAAACAAGTCTAAAAGACCAATTTGAATAGCAGCAACAATAGTGGTAACTTGATGGAATCCTGTTTGCGTTAAAAAATATTCAATCCATCCACCTAAGAACAGCATCATCTTGTAAGAATTCGATATCCAATTTCAACACCTAAGTATATCTCTACGAACAATTTGCTGATGAAAGCAAAAAACAAAGAAATCCAGAAAAAAAATCCGATAAATAGCAGAACATAGAGAAAATATATGGCTATTCTGTGCATTTAAACAAAGGTTGCACATCAGAGTGAGTCACCTGGAGTTCCAAGACAGTGGAATGTTCTTCAAGTGTTTAAGTTACAAGAAAAGCATGTAAAATTTATACATGCACGGCAAAAATGGGAACAGGGGCAAAAACCCAACAACTGAAGGCCTTTCCATTAATAGACTATTTACCGCACGATGGGCATACGTGAAATGATCACTCATCAAAATCTGAAGATTGATTATAATTTATTTAGCTTACACTATTCTTATGACCCATTCAAACAAGAACAGTACGGAACCAAGAGGTGAGATCGGTCACAAAGACAACAAAGACGTTACTGCATATCGTTGGCTAAAGACAATGACATCCTGATTGAAAACAAGATAATTATGCCATTTTTGCATGTCCAATCTCAACCCTTATTTATAGCCAAGGAAAAAAAAAGAAACTAAGAAAGAAAAAATTGCGGCTACAACTGAAATGAATAAAACAGCAATTGCATGAATCAATCATCCCTAAACCTGAGCAGTGCCCGCTGTAAAACCAGGATCCTCACATCTGTACCGTCCATCCGGACCAATGCCAAAGCCTTTTGGATCAGCAAACACGTTCTCAAGGAGCTGACTTCTTGGTGGAAGTGGGCTCTGATCTGCAAATTCAACAGCATCTTCGATAATTTCATCGATCTTCTTCTCAATTGCCTTCAATTCTGATTCATTAGCTAAATTGTTCTCAATCATGTACTTCTTAAATGCAACAATTGGATCCCTTGCAGCATAGTGAGCCTTCTCAGCTGTCAAATTAACAAATTTGTGTATGGCATCAGGTCAAGTTTGTAAGAACTCGTGCATTCCCAATGATGAAGAAACACATCTATATGGAACAACCTAAAGGATTTGTTATCTTACCAGGATCACGAAGCTCGTCGGGATCGGCCAAGGAGTGACCCCTGAACCGATAAGTCTCGCATTCGACCAAGGTCGGCCCCTCTCCCCTCCTCGCCCGCGCAATCGCCTCCTTCGCCACCTCCCACACCTTCAAAACATCCATCCCATCGACATGGACCCCCGGCATCCCGAACGCCGGCCCCTTCTTCCAGATCTCCGGATCCGACGTCGCCCGCAGGTGCGACATCCCGATCGCCCACAAATTGTTCTCCACCACGAACACGATGGGCAATTTCCAGAGCGCGGCCATGTTCAGGCACTCGAAGAACTGCCCATTGTTGCAGGTCCCGTCGCCGAAGAAGGCGAGGGTGACATGGTCGCAGCCCTCCTCCTTGAGGACCTCCCGGCGGTACTTGGAGGTGAACGCAGCGCCGGTGGCGACCGGGATCCCCTCGCCGATGAAGGCGAACCCGCCGAGAAGGTTGTGCTCCTTGGAGAACATGTGCATTGAGCCACCCTGGCCGCGGCAGCAGCCGGTGGTCTTGCCGAAGAGCTCGGCCATGACCGCCCGGGCGGAGACGCCCTTGCTGAGGGCGTGGACATGGTCCCTGTAGGTACTGCAGACGCTGTCCTCCTTCTTCAGCAGCTTGATGAACCCCGTCGACACTGCCTCCTGCCCATTGTATAGATGGACGAAGCCGAACATCTTCCCTCTGTAGTACATCTGAGCGCACATATCTTCAAAGGACCTCCCCAGCACCATGTCTTCATACAGTTCCAACCCTTCTTCCCTCGTCACCAACTGAATCAAAGACCACCCACAAAAAAAGAAAACCAACAAAGAAAGTGAAACGTTAATCTTCCATAAGAAAGAGTGACGATCTTGGTGGATAAATTTTTATGTCGTTATTGTTGTAATGATTGTACCAGTGAATCGGCAGCGATGGGGGAGGCTGATTTGGGGGGTTTCCGGTTGAGGAGGCTCGAAAAGGAGCAGGTTCTGCGAGGGGTTCTGAAGGAGAGGGAAGATGGGTTGCAGAGTTTCGAGTCGCGACCCAGAAATAGGGAAGTGGGGAGGGGTTTGGGATTGTTGGGGTGGGCTGAAGGGTGGAGGAATCTGGTGCAAGAGATGGCTGAGGATGAAGAAGCCATTTTTTTCTTTTTTTGCTTGACTCCTCTCCTCCTTGTTTCGTTTAGGGAAGAAGAGGGAATGGAGAGAGAGAGAGAGAGAGAGGGGGGCGGAGAAAGCAATGGTGGGGAGTTGGCCGATTGAAGGAGGCAAAGGCAGGGTGAGGCTGGCCAACTGCCTGATTGTTAGTGCACCTGGGATGGATTTTGACAATGACTAGAATGGTTCTGCAATGTTATTGAATTTACTTGGGATTTTCTTCTGTTTTAGGCGTCGTTTCTTTGTTGGTGCGTGGAGTTTGTGGGGAATTTCTTTTTTTTTAAGGGCCTTCGGCTTGACACGAAGGAAAAGCTTCCGGCTTTTCCGCTCAAACAAAAAGGTCTGGCATGCTACTGTCAGATTGGCTTGGTGGGCTTTTCCTCTTTATTCACCTCCAATTTTCGGTGAGCATCAAACGTAGAAAATTGCCTTGTACTGTTTTCTGTTCCTCATTTCTTTGGTAGTTATGTTACATGCTTGCAGTCCAAAGCAATGTGAAAATCTGTTCATTTAAGCGCGTCCGTTTCAAAATTTAATTTCTTATCGAAGTACTTTTTATATATTAAAATACTTTTAGAATTCAATTGGGACCGATTATTCCTACCAACCAATGATCTTTTTGGATTATTTAGAACCCTCACCGAAGGGAAGAGAACCCCGGGTGAGGCCCCACGACCACCCAACCGAAGAAGAAATGATTCCTGAGGTGTCTCCAATAACGTGGATTCGATCGATGTTTACAATGTTAATAGCCAAAGGGCAATGTAAATCAACACATCAGTATACATAGAAAAATGAGGAAAACATGTTGTATCATGACTACGCATGTGTTAGCTTTTCAGATTTACGATCTGATTGGGATCGTTGCATTGAGATGAAAACGTCATTTTGTTGACCGAGCTGCCAAAAATATAATGATGTTGAAGTGGCGATGAGGCTGCCAACTTGACGGACACTATAGGATCCTTAAGGTTCATTTGGATTCATCTTAATTATTCATATTTTTTTATTATGCTAGTTATGTTAGGTTTTTAGATCTTCGTTGAGTTTTGAATCTATCTCAGAGGGTTCCTTTGGGTTTTGCTATATATATTCATTGTAAAGAGAAAAAGTCGAAGAGATGGACAAATTATAAGTTTTTTATGATTTTTTGTTAATTTTTTAAAATATTTTAATTTTGCAGTTATACTAGGATGTAAATTCGTGTAGGGTTAAAGAGCGCACTAATTTGGTATCAAAGCCAACCAAGTCAGCTTAGCACGTTCAATGCTCTATTGCAAAGTTTAAGGAAAGATCCTATCGAAGTAAGCAGAGGGTTCCTCTCAATTCATTCAATTGAACCATTCAGAGAAAACAATCCCATCATATTCAAGTTTTCCTAAAGTATTCAATAATGGAAGAGGGGTATGAGCAAATTGAACAAAAAGCATGATCCTACAATTGAAGCCTACATGCGAGTAGAACTTAGATGCATGTAAGGCAACTGGCATATTCTCCTCAAAGGCTGAAACTCAACAATTGGCAGCAACAAGAAGAGTGAAATGTCGTCGTTGTCTCGACTACAGGGTTGTCGGTGCGTAACCCGATAAAAGATTCTCGTGCACAATGCCACCGCCCGTATGAGGGGTGATGTTGATGGCACCACCGCCGGCCAGAAGCCAGCCTGCTACCGTCCGCCGATGGAACCTGGCCGGCTGGCACCCCCTCCACCCGCGAGAGTCACACCCGATGGCTTCAGGAGTGTGGTAGTGGAGAACTTTCCCACCGCTTTCCCCTCCTTACCTGCCCTGTCCTCTCCACCTTTCTCTGCCACCACTTGTCCTTCCTCTTGCCTCGTCCTCCTTCTCCTCCTACCCAGCCACCCATTTGACACCACGTTCCCATCTCCGTCCAGTCCTCTGTCCACCACTAGTTTCTCCTAATCCGACCATCACTGGCGAGGTTCACACTGGCCGAAATCTGGCCAGAAGGTGGCGCCGACCTCCCATGACCGATAGCAGCCTTGGCCGCTAACCAGAGGTCCCAACTATGGCCTACCCAAAGAGGTGGGTGTGGAGGGTTGTTGCCAAAACCCTAGCCTCCACACCACCATCCCTCCATCTGTCGTAGATAAGAACTGTTTTTTTTTTTTTTTTTTGCAAAACTGTCTGCCTCACCTCAGCCACCTCCCTCTTTGCCTCCAAACTCGGCTACAAGAATCTATTTTCAAATTTCAACAACAAAACTGGTTCCCGTCTCAAAACCCTTCTTTGGACCCATTTAACACTTACTTGGGCCCTGTTTTAATCTTGAAGCCGTTCATCTATATCCAACCTAACATACTGGACTCAAATCCAAACCCAATTATAGAGCACCTGGGTCCAATTAAATCTGATTGGATCCTACAACATATTTGGATGAACCTTTCAAGTTTGGCACATATTTTATTTGAAGATTCGTTCTTCTTCCTACTACAACAACCACCAGTGCATCAGATCACTATTCCCATGTTACTTGGATATTTTCTGGATTGGATTCTGCCAAAGCTAGAAGCGGACCAATGTTTTCAGAAAGTTTCATCGAACCATTGTGTCCTACTTGTGGAGCGGGATTGGAAAAAACACTAAGTGTAACACGAGTAGGGGTGGCAATCGGGTCGGGTTGGCGGGTTGGCGGGTCGGGTTGGCGTGTCAGCATACCTCAACCCGAACCCGACCCGTTTATTAAACGGGTCGGCTGTGGCAAACACGAACCCGACCCGTTTAATAAACGGGTAACCCGACACGACCCGCCAACCCATTTAATAAATGGGTTGGGTCGGGTAAACGGGTTTTCAGGTTCGCGGGTCAGGTTGGCAGGGTCGGGTTGGCGGGTTGACCCACCCGCCTAACCCGTTTATTAAACGGGTCAGCCGGGTTGGCGAGTTGGCATACCCCCAACCCGAACCCGGCCTGTTTAATAAACGGGTTACACCGGTCGACCCGTTTATTAAACGGGTTGGCTTAAGCCCAACCCGAACCCGCCTAAGAGGCGGGTTGGCGGGTCGGGTCAGAAATTGCCACCCCTAAACACGAGGGCAAGTCTTCTCTAACTTGGAAAGAATGATGCAAGAGCGGGAGCGAGACACTACAGGGTTCTTAGAGTCCATTTGGACATATCTTAATTATTCACATTTTTCTTTAATTAAGCTAATAAGATAATGGATTTTTGAATATTGTTCAGATCTTAGTAAGTTTTGGATCTATCTTAGATCCGTAATAGGATTCGGTTTCTAAGGTCCCCCTAGGTTTGCTATATATATTCATTGTAAAGAGGAAAAGTCAGAGATGAATGAATTATGAATATTTTTTGTGATTTTCTATCAAATTTTTTTGTTTTTCGTGATTTTCTAGTTTGGGAGCTGTGATAGAGTGACAATTCGTACGGGGTTCAGTAGTGATCCTCCTGTCCACTGCATCACAACTCCATGTGTTGATGTGTTAATTACCAAATCTCAAGAAGGCGATGATCATTGAATGAAGTCAAATGTCTGAGACATTGATAACCAGGGTATCTGTTTATACATTTTTAATTCTCTTGAAATATTTAATAAGTTGAAACTGGTATTGTTCAAAGTGTAGGAATTGTTTAACTCCAACGTTATCTGACTTTGATCTTTTGTGGATTATGTGAGTCTCTGACAATTGGGTACTATTGATATGAATGTTTTTTGTTCAGGATATCTTTAAAACTTCTGATGCTTGATCTTTGAGCAAACATGCCTTACTATAAGCATTTGCAGAGTACAATTCTAATGACATCATGTATTAGGAGCGAAAGATGAACTGTTGTATGATTAAGTTAGCTTGGTCAAATACAGTAGTGAAGATTACCACAGAGACTCATAAACCGCTCTCCCATAGTTCTTTGCAGATAACCCCAATTCTGGTTTCGATCTCCGAAAGTATTTTCCTTCCCCTGAGTAAACACTCTGGTGCAGTGCAAACTGATATTTGGAATCAACAGTTGTAGTCATTCTATGTCATCTCAATGTACTAGTTTGAGCCTTTGAGTTCTATGTTTCTGAACTGTGCTTTCTTCTTTGCTTATGGTTGAGTTAGAGGCCCTTCATTGTGTTCATAAGAAGTGTGTTCTTATCAGTTGATGCTTGATACAGTTGCAAGATTGAAAATGAAATGAAAAGCGAGGCCTAATGGTTTTTCAGAGATCATGAAAGAACTTGGAGGAGTTTTAAAGATGGCTCTGGCTCCAAGACTCAGTTGCGCTGGCTCAACCTGCCATACTTACGGTCATCATGCTGGCGGTGTAAAACCTTGAAGCTACAGTTGTCATGCTGGGCATCGGCTTGCGCAGAGGGAGATGCTCCAAGAAATAACCACTCCCATGCAAATGAACAGAAAACTTTAAGATCAAACAATTCTTTTTCTTGCATTTGTTAGTATACTAGCACCTATCATACCAAGAACCAATATTAATCACTCTTTCAATTTCTCAAGATTTTGGCTTCATTAATTTATTTCTTAAGAGTATAAAGAGGTACCTTCAAATTGAGGCTCCCACCCCGCTGGAACACCATCGAACTACATGCGCCAAGCGTTTTCTCACAAAGTGCGTTTGTTTTATGTCCCACAAGGAAATAACCCTTTTCCCAAGAGAGAAGTATGTTTTCCCATGAAAAAGTGGGCCCTAACACGTTCCTCATAGTGTGGTGTAGCCTCAAGGTGAGACATGCAGCTCACAAGTTTGAGGCACATGACTCAAAACACCCTGTGCCTCGCCCTAACGCTTCAAGGCCTAAAGCAAACTCTCCACCTCCAAGTGTACTTGTACTAACACTACGCATGAGCAAATTTTATAGTATGAAAGGGCTTGAGTTGTTAAAGACCTGGTCCGGCCATGTGGCCCCTTGTGGTCAATTTATGTTATATGGAGCTCAAAGGACTTACAATTGCTGAATAATATTGGATTATTTTGCACAAAACTAAATACAACCTTTTATTATTTGGTGAAAAACAATCAACAAATATACAAAACATGAGAATCTTTGGCCCTTACTATACACATTCTAAACTACTCAAGATTTACATAGGTTAGTGATGCAGAGCATCCTGAAGATCCGAGCTTTGAAGACGAATTGAATCTAAATTCAATTCCCAAGATCCAATCTAGGATGCGATCCAGGACATATCCAATCGTGAAGGACTATCAGAGTCCAATTGAATCTTTGCTAACCTAGACCCATTTTAATTATCATGCTACAATATTTGAGATATTTTGCATCTTTCTCAGAAATTGTATTTTTATTATTCGATTCTATTTTGGCATGTAAAGAATCACGTTAAATATGTTTTTATTTGTAATCTTTTTTTATTTTTTTATGAGCTGGATTCTACGAATCCGGATAGTTTTGGTGCCCTGTAAGATCCTTTTGGGACACTAGAGGGTGTATGGAAAACGCTGGTAGTTTTTATTTTTTTGCATATATATTTTTCTAATGCGTTTTGTGCAGGATCCAGTTCACTACCTGTTTTGGATATGGATCAAGATCCATTTTAAAAAGGGGTCCTAGTTGACGCCATTTTGGAGTGAACCATCTTGGACTTCATTCAAATCTCAGTCTTGACTGGTCCAAGTCAAAAATAGTTGTTGGACCTTTTAATATTCATGGCCAAAATTAACACAAATCAAACTCGATTTTGAAGAATGGCTTGGTAAGGCCATTTGGCTCTTTAATGTGGCCCTTTCTCAAGCCCCAAGCTTTTTAATGTGTGGAGGTCGACCAAGGGAGGGGGAGGGGGGGCTTTTTGTTTTTAGAAATTTCAAAATGTTTTCTTAGTGGAGAAAAAGTGTTTTGAATGTTGAAGACAGTCTCAGTATTTTGATCGTATCTTCCTAGATACCGATCCAAATTGCATGATATTTAACTTGTTGGAAAGCTAAGATCTTGTCCTACAAGTTTGCTATTTATCATTTTGTATGATTCGGCTTGATTAAGCCTCTAAAAACCTTGGCAAGTTTCCTGCTGACGGCATCAAGCCCTTTGGTTGATGGAAAAACTCGAGTTTGTAATCTTTGAGAAGATCGACCTTGACATAGCTGTGTAAGCATTCTTGGTTCGTGTTGGCTGCTGGTTTGAGCTGCGGTTCGAGAGACTTCTTCTAGGTGTCGATTGCTTTCCAGCGACATCCATTGGCATCTTCATTCGGATATTATTCACTGGTTCATGTATTTCATTTGTGTTATTTTATCTTATGTGTTTCTTCTTCGTTGCAAATTGCTTGAAAGTTGCAAGTAAACCATTTGTTATTTGATTAGAATGAATGTTTGAAGTATTTTCATTAAGAAGTGATTATATTATTGATAAAATATCCAATTTTATTGGTTAATATATAACTCAAAATTTCTGTCAAAACTCAGATTGCCGAATCCCGAGTTGTCTGAAACGACTCTAAAGAATCACATGTATCAGCCTCGATACTGGTCAAATTCTTGCGTTCTTTAGCTTCGAAAAGCTAAAACATTTTTCTACAACTTTGTAGTTGAGACCATTTCATGAATCAACCGTTTAAGTCTCTGAAAAGTGTTGTCAAAGTCTCAGACCGACAATACTCCACTGTCACCAGTTTGGTTCAGAACACTCCTAGTGGTGTTCGGTATTTATTCATTATCTGGAGATTTCCTGCATGAAAATTTGTTTTGTTTGATTCTTTAAAAAGATAGAACCTAGATCTATAATTTTCATGCTTTGAGTTTTAATTGAATCTTCGTTTAAGTACCTCAAAAATATCAATCTTTGTTGTTGTCAAATAATAAAAAATTTAGTTATTTTATCAACTCATACCATTTTCCAAAATTCAAAAATTTGTAAAGCATTATAGAAAACTCAAAAAATTCTGAATTTTAATTCGTTGGAAAGGTCTAGATCTGACCTTCGATTTCTCAGTTGAGAGTTTTCACAAACTCTATTGTTTGCAGGGTCGAAAACCCTTTCAAACAGACTATTCACAGAACTCGAAAGTCTGTCATAGCCTTGTTCGTTTGTCTCAGTCTCGAGTTTATGAAACGAACACCTCTGATTTGAATCTCGTGTTTTTGAATTTTTTGGAAAGCTATGCAAGTCATGCACAACTTTTATTTGAACCATGTCTGTCGAAGCAGAGTATTTGGGTCCCAAAATTCTGTTTTCTCAGAGTATTGTTCAAACTCATTGTCGTATAAGCTTTCGTGCGCGTCAAGATCTGTTTGGATCTTGGATCTTGGATCGATGCGTATCGAGTCTACATCGTATTATTGCATCATTTTGATATCAAAGCGAGGGTTTCCGGATTTTTCAATCCGATACTATTCCCGATGTTATGGAGAGTCCATTTTTTTTTTAGGATCTATACGTCATGTTTGAGCGAACAAGCTATAGGAGTCATAGCGAGTATAACCTTGAAAATGAAATCTGTGACCTTAGGTATAGAACTCAAACTCTGCGAAGTAAAATCGAAGATCTAAGTCATAGGATGAAAGATTTTACCAAGAAGCAGGAGAGAGCATCCAAGCAAAGTCAGCATGATTCTCGAGGAACACATAAGACATAATATTATGAGTTTGATGAAGAATTTGAGTCAGAATGGGATAAGAATGCTCAGAATCTGCAAAGTCAACTTTGCGCTGAGCAAATGTGAATTACAGGGATAAAATCGAAGCTTTGTGAACTAGAATTAGAGGAAGAGCTTCGTCACAGATCGGATCTACTTCGATCCTTGAGGGCGTATGGGTGGTCCGACTCCATTCGTGAGTCTGACCCACATTAATACCCATATGCGGGTAGAAAGATGGATCCGCCTAGGAGATCCAGTCGAGAGTCTGGTGCTCCAAATCTGAAGGTCCATTATGTAATTTTTTCGTAAAAGGAATCGAGGCAGAATCCTCATTCTCCCGTCTCATCCTTTAGGCCCCGACCCAACCCCACCTCATTTAAATCTAATAACTCTAGGGTTAGGTTTAAGAAAATCTTGTGTGTAAGTTGCGAGGACGAAGAAAGTTCTGATTCTTTTGACTTAGGATCTCAACAATTCAAAGAAGTCATAATAGAAAATGAAGATTGGGATAGTAAAGAAGAGTCTCAATGTGAAGAAATTAATCACACTCTTGTTATTTTCACAAAGGATCCTCCCGAGGAGCCTTTTCGTGAAATGGTTGATGAATCGATATTCGATGAGGAAATCGTGAAGGAACCCTCACCTGAATTTGAGGTTCTTATGAGTGTGTTCATTTCTGATCCAGTCTTTAAAGAGATAAATGCAAAACCCACCATTATTAGAGAGATCGACGAGTTGTTCAATCTTTCTTCACTTTCTAATATAGAAGATCGTGAAGAACGATCTCACATTATTTTTGACAACCCATTCATGGAGAACCCCGAAGGTTGTCTAAGCTTTGGTTGATGACAACTTCATCCTTGAAAATATGCTCTTCGAAGAAGTTGGTGAAAGCATCAAAGATGAAGAGACGCTTGCATGTGAAGATGTTCTTGATGACTTCATGCATGTCAATTATACTTCTATTTTTTAGGCTGATGTCAAAATTGAAAAGCTCAATCCAAGCCTTTGTGAGTCTGTGGACATCCTTGTCAATGAACCCAACATTTTTTAAAACTCTCGTAGTGAACCCATGGATGTTACGGTTTACCCCCGCGTTGCGTCTGACATGATTGTCGACATTGTTCTGACAAATCTCATTAGTATATCCATTGCCGAGTCATCTGTCAAAAAAATAAATTTTATTGATGAGAATCAACAAGACATGTGTGTCAATAAGCGCTTAGATGTTGAAACTCCTTCTGCGGAGTTGAATTTAGAGTCTCATTTTAGTCGTGACACAATAGGTCTAGTTGGCATTAAAGCCCCAAATCGTGTTTATGACCATCAGGGTTTAGTAGATAATGTTAATTTTGTCTCTTTAACAAATCCCGATAGTAAATTTGGTCTATTGTTACATTGTATTGCTCGTGACTTATCTTGTGATTATCAAAATCTTAGTGCAAAATTTGACATTTTGAATTGCATGATAAATAGTCAATTGTTATTCATTGTTGACCCAAATTTTGTTATTATTTGCAGCGTGTTGATACAAGGTAAGATTATTAAATATAATGTCTTATATGCTTTTGAGATTCAATTTCATTGTTCTGCTTTGAATTTATCTAAATTGCATTTTATAGAGCATATTGCATTACATTGCATTAAATATTCTTGCCATTCTTATATAGAATCTCCTGCCTTAATTAGTTCTCTTTTATTTGCCTTGAACAGATTCTACACTTATTACATTTTGAATGCGTATAGGGATTATGGAGTGACATTGGAGCAGAAACAGGCTCCGAAGATGAAGCCTTTCGACCTAGGACGGAATGATGCAGAGCATCCTGAAGATCCGAGCTTTGAAGACAGATTAGATCCAAATCCAATTCCTAAGATCTAATCCAGAATGCGATCCAGAGCAGATCCAATCATGAAAGACTATTAGGGTCAAATTGAATCTTTGCCAACCCAGACCCATTTTGATTATCATGCTACAATATCTGAGATATTTTGTATCTTTCTTAAAGATTATATTTTTATTATTCGATTCTATTTTGGCATGTGAAGAATTACGTTAAATATATTTTTATTTATAATCTTTTTTATTTTTTTTTAGGAGTTGAATTCTACGGATCCTGATAGTTCTAGTGCCATGTAGGATCCTTTTGTGGCACTAGAGGGTGTATGAGGAACGCGAGTAGTTTTTATTTTTTCGCATTTGCATTTTTCTAATGCGTTTTATGCAGGATCCAGTTCACTGCCTATTTTGGATCTGAATCAAGATTTGTTTCCAAAGGGGGTCCTAGTTGGCGCCATTTTGGAGTGAACCATCTTGGACCTCATTTAAATCTCAGTCTTGACTGGTCCAAGTAAAAAATAGTTATTGAAACTTTTAATGCTCATGGCTAAAATTAGCACCAGTCAAACTCGATTTTGGAGCATGGCTTGGGAAGATCATTTGGCTCTTTAATGCGGCACTTTCCCAAGCCCCAAGCCTTTTAATGTGTCGAGGTCGACCAAGGGAGGGGGCCTTTTCGTTTTTGAAAATTTTGAATTTTTTTCTTGGTGAAGAAAAAGTGTTTTGAAGGGTGAAGACAGCCTCAGTATTTTGACCATATCTTCCTAGATACCGATCCAAATTACATGATCTTTAACTTCACTACAAGAAAATTGTTAATTAGCGACGGAAATTAGCGACAGATTTTTCCCGTCGCTACTTAGCGACAGATTAGCTAGAGATAGAATCTGTCGCTAATTTGCGACGGATTAGCGAGGAAATGACTTTTATCGCTAATCTGTCGCTACTTAGCGACGGATTAACGACTGCATGTTTTTGTCGCTACTTTTTATTACAAGAACACCATTTTAGCGACGGATTTAGAGAGGGAACTCTGTCGTCGCTAATCCGTCGCTAATTAGCGACAGAGTAGCGACAGAATATATTTTGTCGCTTTTTTGGTATTTTGGTTTCGCGACGGCTTAGCGACGGAATTTTTCCGTCGCTAAGCCGTCGCTAAATGTCGTGTAAATCCCTAATCCCATCCCTCTTTCTCTTTTCCCTGTTTCGCTGTATTGCTCCCTCCCGCCGCCCGTCGGCTCTCGCCACCGTCCGGCCACCGCCGCTCGCCAGCCGCCGCTCCCCGTCCACCGCTCGCCAGCCGGCGCTCGCCAGCTGCCGCTCCCCGTCAACCTCCCGCCACCGTCCGGCGAAGCGCAGGTAATATTCTTCTTCTTCTTCTTCTTCTTCTTCTTCTTCTTCTTCTTCTTCTTCTTCTTCTTCTTCTAAACGCAGGGGGTACGCCCCTTCCCTGCCGGAAACGCAGGGGGTTTAACCCCCTGCCGTGCTTTCCGGCAGGGGGGGTCGACCCCCTGCGTTTCCGGCAGGGGGGGTCGACCCCCTGCTGGAAAGGCATGGGGGGTCGACCCCCTGCCGGAAACGCATGGGGGGTCGACCCCCCTGCCGTAAAGGCACGGCAGGGGGTCAACCCCCCATGCCGGAACTGCCTTTCCGGCAGGGGGTTTAACCCCCTTCCCTGCCGGAAAGGCAGGGGGTTTAACCCCCTGCCGTGCTTTCCGGCAGGGGGGGTCGACCCCCTGCGTTATGCTGCCTAAGTGACTTGTCAAAAAAAAATTTCTGTTTTTGAATGCCTATGCTGCCTATATGAATCGTTTGAAAAATAAAATCTGTAGTAGGAATAACATGCTGCCGATGTGTATTGCTTTTGAAAAAAACAATCTGTTATGAGATATATTATGCTGTCTATGTGAATTGGTTTCAAAAAAATCTGTTTTTTAATGCATATGCTGCCTATGTAAATCAGTTTGAAAAAAAAATCTTTAGTAGGAATACTATGTTGCCTATGTGTTTGTTTGAAGAAAAAAAATTTGTTATGAGATACCTACGTTGCCTATGTGATCTGTTTTGAAAAGAATTTTTGTTATGGATACCTATGCTGCCCATGTGATCTCTTTTTAAAAAAAAAAAAAGTTATTATGTGATCCCTATGTTGTCCATGTGATTAGCTTGAAAAAAAAATTGTAATATGTGTATATAAGATGTCCATATGGTTTTAAGTGTAGTTTGCATATATGTTGTCCATATGGATTTTAAGTTGAAATTTTTTTTGTAATGTATATATACAAGTTGTCCATGTTGTTCAATTTGTTAGTTTGTTAATGTCTACTGGTAGTTAGTTTTACTTCAATTTGTTTTCTTGAAATCTGGTTAGTTAGAGTATTTCAATCTATTAGTCTTTTATAATTATATTTTTCTTAGATAGATTGATATTTAATGTTCTCACAATCAGTTAGTTAGATTAGGGCTATTTGAATTCTTTATGATAGTGGTGGTTAAACGGAGTTCACATCTTTTCTAGTAAACTAATTGATTGATTTACTATTCCTTTGCTAAGTAGTTCAGATTAGAAATTGTCTATGACTTTATGTTAGTCGACTGGTTCAACATGTTATAGCTGGTTTGTTAAATTAGCATCTTCTAGTTAGATTTGGCTTAACATATATACTATTTTTCTTTTCTCTTCTTTCAATTAGTTAGAGTTGTTTTAATTTGTTTTAATTTTTTTAGTTAGTGTTTAATCTTGTTTCATGATTAGTTAGTTTGTTACTTAATTTGTTTTGTTTTTGTGCAGATTTTTCAACGGAACCAACTCGTGCTCGGCCACCTGTGGTAAGTAAATGACAAAAACAATGCAAATCGGGTAAATACCCGTGGTGAGTAAGTGATGCAAACGTATCACATGTTATTTAATTTATTGAATGCAGCACTTTATTGTTCACACACTCACTTAGTTGTTGATATCTAGGACTGCTTTGTTGGAGTTCGGAGATCATGCTGAGCATGATTTTAATGTAGAAATATGGAAGTGTTCTTATTTTTGGAGTACGGAGTCCATGCTAAGCATGGTAGTAGTTAGTGAGATATTGAAGTGTGTTTGCTGCAGGTACATGTTTGTCATTTATTTGATATGAATGATTATGATGTATTGCAATGTTTGATGTAATTGTATCCATGCTTGCATGTAGTTACTTTCAATTTGATTTTGACTTCCATGTGAAATTTTATAATAAAAGCATGCTTCAAATGATTGTATCATGTCATTAATAGTTTGCACATGAAAATATTAAGTTATCAATGCATGCATCAAAATTCTTGTTATTGTTTGACATAGTATATTGCATGATAAATTTGATATTTTCTTCATCGTCGCATTCTGATTATTTTTTTCTTAATTCGTTAGGATACTATTCGTAACATCATATGACAGAATGACTGCAAACCGTGAATGGATGTACCGTAGGATAGTGGACAATGAGTTATCGCATGAATATATGGATGGTGTCGATAGTTTTATTGAATTTGCAACGGCGAGTGTCAGTACGGTAGATCCCATAGGTCGGATTAGGTGTCCCTGCAAGATTTGTAAGAATAATCAATTTGTAGAACCTCATGGCGTTAGACATCACCTATACAGGAAGGGTTTTGTGAGTGATTATCAGAACTGGGCGTTTCATGGAGAAGAATTTAGAAACGATTTTGATGCACGGGTGAATGTGGTGCACGATAATCCATATACGAATTTGATATTTGATGCTGCAGGAACAGAACTGGGTTCTGCTATGAGTTCTAGTGATGTAAGAACTGTCGTAGATGAAGAATCACCAAACGATGCAGCTAGTAGATTTTATGATTTACTTAAAGATGCTGATGAGCCACTTTGGAACGGTTGTGAGAGTCACACTATCTTGTCTGCAGTTCTTCAACTAATGAATTTGAAGTCCGAGTATAATTTGAGTCAATCATGTTTTGACCGTTTGTGCATGATTGTGAAGAGTATGTTGCCTAAAGATGAGAAATTGCCACAAAATTTCTATCGTGCGAAAGTTATGGTCAACGCTCTAGGTATGGGTTACAAAAAGATTGATGCTTGTCCAAATCACTGCATGTTGTATTTCAAGGAGCAAGAAAACGACATATCATGCCCGTCATGTGGGCATCCTCGGTTCAAGCCAAAGACAAGAGGCAATGGTAGCACGAGATCAAAGGAAGTTTCATACAAGTCGCTCCGCTACTTTCCTATCACTCCTAGATTGCAGCGATTGTATATGTCTTCAAAGACAGCTAAACACATGAGATGGCATGCAAATAAAGTTTGACACGATGAAAACAAGATCACGCATCCTGTTGACGCTGAAGCTTGGAAGCACTTTGATCGTACTCATCAGAACTTCGCAATGGAAGTGCGAAATGTTAGACTCGGTCTATGTACAGATGGATTTAATCCATTTGGGGGTAGATCAACTCCATACTCATGCTGGCCAGTATTTGTAACTCCATACAACCTTCCACCAAGCTTGTGTATGAAACGTCCAAATCTTTTCTTGTCTCTGTTGATCCCTGGTCCGACCTCACCTGGCCAAAATCTTGATGTATATCTAAGGCCATTGATTGATGAATTAAAAGTACTGTGGGATGACGGTGTTACCACGTATGATGCCCACAAAAAACAAAATTTCAACATGAAGGCCGTTGTTCTATGGACAATCAGTGACTTCCCTGCATATGATATGTTATCTGGTTGGAGCACACATGGGAGGTTGGCTTGTCCGTACTGCATGGAGGATTCCAAAGCTTTTAGATTGAGGCATGGAAGGAAGCCTTGCTGGTTTGATTGCCATCGTCGATTTCTACCCAGCGATCATCCGTTCCGACGTCAAAAGAATGCATTTACAGCAGGCACAACTGAAATGGAAGGTCCATCCTCAAGATTGTCTGGCATAGAGATTTTAAGAAGATTGCGATACTTTCCAGATGTATTAACAGATGCCCGCAGTCCTACACCCTTCCGTGGATTTGGGAAGGAACACAATTGGACGAAAAAATCTATTTTTTGGGAACTACCGTATTGGCCGACCCTATTGATACGACATAATTTGGATGTGATGCATGTAGAGAAAAATGTGTTTGATAATGTGTTCAATACAGTAATGAATATTAAAGGAAAAACGAAGGATAATCCGAAGGCCCGTATGGATTTAAAATTAATATGTAAAAGACCAGAATTGGAACTCAAAGAGTATAATGGCAAAGTACTGAAACCAAAGGCGAAGTACGTGCTCGGACCTGATCAAATAAAACATGTATGTCAATGGTTGAGACAACTGAGATTTCCAGATGCATATGTCTCTAACATTGCTCGGGCTGTGAAGATTGACGATGGACAGTTATATGGGTTGAAGAGCCATGATTGTCATATCTTTATGCAACGATTGATACCCCTAGCATTCCATGATATGTTAGACAAACCTATATGGGGGGTATTGTCTGAGTTGAACGGATTTTTCAGAACATTGTGCGCATCGGAGGTCATTGTATCAGATGTAAAGAATCTCGAGGACTCTGTCATCACCACTGTTTGTCTGTTAGAAAAGATATTTACGCCAGCATTTTTCGATGTTATGGAACATTTGATCATACATTTGCCATATGAACTAAGGGTTGGTGGCCCTGTGCAATATCGATGGATGTACCCATTTGAAAGGTATATGTTTTTTTATATTTGTCTCTTTAATGACAGATATTTAAAATTTGAAATGTATATTCTTGTCAGATGCATGTTCGACCTAAAAAAAAGGTTCGTAATAAAGCAAGAGTAGAAGGCTCTATTTGTGAGGCGTACACTTTAGAAGAGATTTCAAATTTCTCATCTATGTACTTCGAACCTCATATTTCAACACGTTACACATGCCCGCCCCGTAACGATGATGGAAAACAAGTAACTGTAGCTGACAAGCTGTCGATATTTCAACGACTTGGGCATGCATTTGGTAGTTGCCGATCAAGGCTATTGACAGATCGAGAGCAAGATGCAGCACACATCTATATTCTTTTTAATTGTTCAGCGATCGACCCATACATCGAGTAAGTATATGTATATGCAACTCAATTATAAATCCTTTTATGTTCTATATGTGGATACATGGCTCGGTAATATAAGTATTTGTGGTTTGCAGACAATTTGATCTGGAGTTGCAAAGCAAAGTTTCACATCTCACTAATGCAGAAGTACAAAAAGAACGTGAAACTAAGTTTGTGGAGTGGTTGAAACAATTGGTAAAGAAGCTAACATAAATTTTGTACTTATAAACAACACTAAGTTACTTAATTGATCGTGATCACAATAATTGTTTATGTCTGTGCGTAGGTTCGCCATGGTGATGTTAAAGATCAAGGAATATGTGATTTAGAAAATGGTCCGACCAAAGTTGTGCAATGCTACAACGGGTATATCGTAAATGGTTATCGATTCCATACAAAAGACTACGGTATAAACAAATCAACGATAAATAGTGGCGTGTGTGTCAAGGGTAGCAGCTACGGTGAAAATGAACATGATTACTACGGTGTTATAGAGGAAATAATGGAGTTGACTTACTTAGGCATGAATAACAGGGTTACGGTATTCAAGTGTTATTGGTTTGATCCAACTGCAACAAGACTCGACAAAGCTTCAGGCATTGTGGAGGTGAATCATAAATCCAGATTTGGAACATATGAACCATTCATATTAGCCTCGCAAGCTCAACAAGTTTATTATACTTCATATCCGAGTATAAAAAAGTCAGATAGAAATGAATGGTGGGCAGTTTGCAAGGTGAAATCCAAACTATACCCCGAGTATGATCAGTTACAAGAAGATGAGTTAGCTGAAGACAGTGATTACTATCAATCAGATGATGTCAGTGACTTCGCTTATGGTCACGATGTTGCGCATGATATGCATGTCATATCTCCATTGGCTGATGAAACATTCATAGAGGAATGTGATCCAAATGATGTACCAAGTGGATGGGCAAACAATGAAGAAGAAGAAGAAGAAGAAGAAGAAGAAAGTCAAACTAGTGACGAGGAAGAATTCTCAAGCTAGTGAGCAAAATCTTATACTACAAACCTCTATTTAAATGCATTGTAATACTTGATGTGAGTTGTATTGCAATACTTGGTGTGAATGATTAAAAATTTTATTTCAATGTATTGTAATACTTGATACGAATGATTCGAATGCATTGTAATACTTGATGTGAATGATTTCAATTATCTGAATGTATTATAATTTATGCAATTAACGAATGATTTGAATTAGTGCAATACTTGATGTCAATGATTTGAATTATTTGAATGCATTGCAATGCTTGATGTGAATGACTTGAATGCATTGTAATACTTGATGTGAATTATTTGAATGTATTGTATGACATATGTTATTTGTTAGAATATGGTTCGTGGAGGTTATAGTGGTCGCTCATCCAGTAGTAGCCAGGCTCAACCTTCATCTTCACGGGCTCCTGTGATAGGTATATCATATAACTAATTAGATGCTTGATTAGTTCAAATGCACATTCTGAGAACTTGGTGTGTATTTTTTTACAGATGATGTTGCGCCTGTACACGACCCACCTACACCAGTTGATCGCACAAGTCAACAGCCAACACAGGAAACAGGGTCTTCTCAGGCTGGCACAAGAAGACTCATTCGAATAGTGTATATCGATAATCGACCGTAAGTATTTTGTTTTCAATTATTGCATATCTTTTAAATATTTTATATTGATATTTACTGTGTAACAATTCATGTGCAGCACGAGGTTTGAGCCACAAGAAGTAGTACGAGAGATTAGGAATTCACTTCTTCAACATCTACCAGGACCAGTTGCTCAATGGAAAGAGTACCCAAAGGAGGTATTAGACAGATTGTGGTCCTCATTCATGGTATACAGTTGTTCCTCATAGTTAATGTGTTTCATATTTAATTTATTTAAGCAATGTCTACTAACTTTCTGAAAATATTTGTAGGCTTCGAATCGCTTTGCAACTACGGTGGAAGAAAATGATGCAAGGAAGGTGTGGCAGAAGGTGGCTGCCAATCGATTTGCAGACATGCTGCACACTATGAAGACTGCAGCAAAAAAAGCATCTGGCGTAGTAGATGATCCATTACTGTGGAAGGGCCATGGTCCTATTACTATCAGGAGAGATTACTGGGATGAAATGTGCGATATGTGGGCGGGAGATGCATTTAAAAATCACTCTGCGAAGGCTTCACAAAATCGATCGAAGATGCCCGAAGCCCATCTACACACAGGTGGATCTAAGACATTTGGGAGCCACCTAAAGAAAATGGTAACTCATCAATATATAATATTAATTTTATAAGTATAGTTGCAAATTTGTGTACTAAATCTTTTGTCATTTAACTTCGCAGGAAGCAGAAAAAGGAGACAGTGTACCATATAAGGATGTGTTTGTAGAAACACATAAACGGAAGACCACGAGAGTCTTCGTATCAGAGAAGGCGAGAACGACAACGGTATGTATTAATTCTATTAATAATCATTGCAATATATATGCAAGTCATCATAATGTTATCATTAATTATTAATGAATACTTTAAACATTAATTTGTAGGAGGCATATGAGCAACAAATGGTAGAGCGATATGGCGAAGACGCTACTCAGCATCCATCATTTGATCCTACAGCATGGGTGACTGCAGTAGGTGAACCCAAAAAAGGTCGCGTGTTCGGGTTTGGGAGTAATATGAACACTTCACCAGTTATTGGTTCTTCCAGTTACGGCTCACCAACTTCTTGCGCCGACATAAGCTCCAAGCAGCCGATTATTCTTTCCGGTGATGATGTACGCGAGATCATTAATGAATCACTGAATAACTACTTCCAATACACCGTCGCCCCCTTTCTCCGAAATGAGATCAAGACCGCTGTTCAGGATAGGGGATCTTCGATTCCAGGTCCCTCTCAGGTATAATCACATATATAGTTTTTTTGACTGTCTTAAAGCACATCTGAGCATGGTAGAATCACATATAGAGTTTTTCTAGATGCCTTAGAACACATATGAACATGCTATAATCACATATTCAATTTTTTTACTGCCTTAGCACACATATGAGCATGATAGAATCATATATATATATATATATATATATATATATATATATATATTTAACTTTTTGTCTGTCTTAGAGCACATATGAGCATGATAGAATCACATATAAAGTTTTTTTGATTGCATTAGAACATATAAGCATGCTATAATCACATATTCAGTTTTTTTACTGCCTAAGAACACATATGAGCATATTATAATCACATATTCTGTTTTTTGACTGCCTTAGCACACATATGAACATGCTATAATAACATATAGAGTTTTTTAACTGCCTTAGAACACATATGAACATGTTATATATCATTTATGATAGAATCACATATAAAATTTTTGGCTTTGCCTGCCTTAGAGCACATATGAGCATGCTATATTCACATATTCAATTTTTTTACTGCCTTAGCACACATACGAGCATGATCGAATCACATATATAGTTTTTTGCCTGCCTTAAAGCACATCTGAGCATGGTAGAATCACATATAGAGTTTTTTTATATGCCTTAGAACACATATGAACATGCTATAATCACATATTCAATTTTTGACTGCCTTAGCACACATATGAGCATGATAGAATCACATATAGAGTTTTTTTATTGCCTTAGATCACACATGAGCACATGATAGAATCACATATAGTGTGTAATTTATTTCATTATATTTTGTTTATCAATACTGACTGTTCTTTTCTTGTGTAGGCTGCTAGCGATAATCAGGGTAGTGGAGCTGAAGGGACAGATAAAGACAATGAACAAGAAGACGCACAAAATCTTGGCGATGATTAAAGGACTGTGTTGAAGAAGTTCTATTTTTTTTATTTTTCCTAATTGTAATTGTTGAATTGTAAATAATTAAACTTCTTAGTTTTAAGGTGGAACGATTAATTATTATAGATACTTGTTATATGAATTTTTTTTGTGTGGTTTGTTTTTTATTTACAGGAAATATAAAATGTACAGGAAATATAAATTGTACAGTTCTCGGTAATTAATTTTTAAATAATTTTTTTTTGATTTTTTTTCGTTTTTGCGACGGATTAGCGACGGATGATTCCGTCGCTATTCATATTAATCTAGCGACGGCTTAGCGACGGAATTAAATCCGTCGCCACGCCGTGGTTGCCGTTTAGTACCGGCGGATTGGCGACGGAATATAGCGCTCGTTATTCCGTCGCAATTAGCGACGGACTTGGCGACGGAATTATTCCGTCGCCAGTTAGCGTCGAAATATTCGCGACGTAAGCATACTGTCGCCGCGTTGTCGCTAATCCGTCGCTAACATGGTTAGCGACGGATTAGCGACGGAATGTGGTCGTCGCTAATCTACTGCTTTGTTGTAGTGCTTGTTGGAAAGCTAAGATCCTGTCCTACAAGTTTGGTTTTTATCATTTTGTGTGATTCGGCTTGGTTAAACCTCTAAAATCCCTGACAAGTTTCATGCTGACAACAAGCCCTTTGGTTGGTGAAAAAACTCGAGTTTGTGATTTTTGAGAAGATTGACCTTGACGTGGCTGTGTAAGCATTCTTGGTTTGTGTTGGCTGATGGTTCGAGCTGCGGTTCGAGAGACTTCTTCCCGGTGTCGGCTACTTTCCAGTGACATCCATTGGCATCTTCATCTGGATATTATTCACTGGTTCATGTGTTTTATTTGTGTTATTTTATCTTATTTGTTTCGTCTCCTTCGTTGCAAATTGGTTGAAAATTATAAGTAAACCATTTGTTGTTTGATTGGAATGAATGCTTGAAGTATTTTAATTAATAAGTAATTCTATTATTCATAAAATATCTAATTTTAATGGTTATTATATAACTCAAATTTTTTGTCAAAACTCGGATTCCCGAATCTCGAGTTGTCTGAAATGACTCTAAAGAATCATATGTATCAGTCTCGACATTGGTCGGATTCTTGCATTCTTTAGCTTCCTGAAAAGCTAAAACAATTTCCTACAACTTTGTAGTTGAGGCCATTTCATAAATCGACCGTTTGAGTCCCTGAAAAGTGTTGTCAAAGTCTCGGACTGACAGGACTCCACTGTCACCAGTTTGGTTCAGAACACTCCTAGTGGTGTTCGGTATTTATTCGTTATTGGAAGATTCCCTGGATGAAAATTCGTTTTGTTTGATTGTGAAAAGATAGAACCTAGATCTACAATTTTCATGTTTTGAGTTTTAATTGAATCTTCGTTTAAGTACCTCAAAAATATCAATCTTTGCTGTTGTCGAATAATGAAAAATTTAGTTATTTAATCAGCTCATACCATTTTCCAGAATTCAAAAATTTGTAGAGCATTGTAGAAAACTCATAAAATTCTGAATTTTAGTTCATTGAAAAGGTCTGAATCTTTCCTTCGATTTCTTAATTGAGACTTTTCACAAACTCCACTGTTTGCAGGGTCGAAAACCCCTTCGAACAGACTATTCACAGAATTTGAAAGTCTGTCATAGCCTTGTTCGTCCGTCTCAGTCCCGAGTCCGTGAAACAGATACCTTTGATCCAAATCTCGTATTTTTGGATTCGTTGAAAAGTTATGCGAGTCGCGCACAACTTTTATTTGGACCGCATTTGTCGAAGCAGGATGTTTGGGTCCCGAAATTTCATTTTCTCAGTCCAATTCGGATTCATTATCGTATAAGCTTCCATGCCTGTCAAGATCCGTTTGGATCTTGAATCGTGGATCGATGCATATCGAGTCCACATCATGTTATTGCATCAGTTAGCTTATTGAAAAAATGGAAAAATATTTACAAGGGATCATTTGCATGAACTGAACATGTAAAGCTTCTCTGGAACAACCATGCGCATATGAAACAATTAGCAAAGTTGATCTAATTTGAAAGTGATACCATGTACACGTGCAACATACTAGCTTGCATGCTCAATCGTTGATGCCGCATCGGTTTCCTGATTAATTTCTGGAGAAAATTTTGATGACGGGACCATGTTTCAGTTGCCTTTCAGTATGTCCAAGCATTCTTTTTGCTCTCTGCTCCATTGGGAAGGAAGTTGGTGTACACACTATAGAAATAGCTCATGTAGAACCTTCCAAGGGTTATTCAATATACAACAACAACAACAACTACGCCTTCATCCCAAAACAATTGGGGTCGACGATATAAACCAAAAAAGAAAATCATTCTGGGTCTTCCACATGAATCCTTCTCCTTCAATCATTTCTATCTGATGCCATGTCCTCAGTGAGGTTCAAAGCATTCATATCCTTTCCTATCATCTTCATCCAAGTCTTCCTAGGCCTACCCCGACCTCTTTTAACTAATATATTTTCCCATTTTCCATCCTTCTAACTGAAGCATCATTAGGCCTTCGCCGAATATGTACAAACCACCGTAAATGATTCTCTCTCATCTTATTTTCAATGGGTGCAACGCCTACCTTCTTATGTATCTCCTCGTTCCGAATCTTATTTTTTTATTGTATTTCCACACATTCATCTAAGCATACGCATCTCAGCTACACTCATTTTTTGAATATGATGTCTCTTGGCAGCCCAACATTCCGTACCATATAGCAAAGCGGGCCTAATAGTCATCCTATAAAACTTTTCCTTCAACCGCAATGGCATTCTACGATCGCACAACACTCCAGTTGCACTTTTCCATTTCATCCACCCAACCTTTATCCTATGATTTACATCTCCATCAATTTCTCCATACTTTTGAATGATAGATCCCAAATATTTGAAACAATCATCCACTGGTATTTCTTGCTCACCAAGCTTTACTATACTCTCATCACTACTTCGTTGCTTACTAAACCGACATTCCATATATTCTGTCTTACTCTTACTCAACTTAAAACCTCTTGCTTCCAATGTATGTCTCCATAATTCTAACTTAGCATTAACCCCAGCTCTAGACTCATCAATCAAAACAATATTATCAGCAAACAACATACACCACGACCCATTTTCTTGAATTGATCTCGTAAGCTCATCCATCACTATAGCAAATAGGAAAGGGCTTAAAGCAGATTCTTGATGTAACCCAACCGTTATAGGAAAATTGATTGTCACCCCTCCACAAGTGCGGACATTGGTTACTACTCCTTCATACATATCTTTAATTATACTAATGTACTTGAGAGAAACACCTTTCTTCATCATTGTCCACCAGAGAACGTCCTTAGGTACTCTATCGTATGCCTTCTCCAAATAAATAAAAACCATATGCAAATCTTTGTTCCTCTCTCTATTTCTCTAAATAAGTTGTCTAAGAAGATGTATAGCTTTCATAATTGATCGTCCAGGAATAAAACCAAATTGGTTCTCTGATATCATGACAACCTTCTTCAACCTAGACTCAATCACCCTCTCCCAAAGTTTCATAGTATGACTCATGAGTTTTATACCACGATAATTTGTGCAATCTTGTATATCACCCTTATTCTTATATAGAGGCACCAAAGTACTCTTCCTCCACTCATTAGACATCTTATTTGTCCGCCAAATCTTGTTAAAAAGATTTGTCAATCATTCTAAATCTTTCTCTCCCAAGCATTTTCAAGCCTCGATAGGTACACCATCTGGGCCAACTGCCCTTCTTGATTTCATTTTTTTCAAAGCCTCTGCAATTTATTTCTTTTGAATCTTGCGCATGAAGTCACGATTCATCACATGAAAATGAATGAAGAAGTCTCCAAGATCTTGAGCATGACTTCGATTAAATAGCTTATCAAAATAATCTTTTCATCTCTCCTTAATCTCCTCATCTTTGACTAAAACCCTTTGCGTTTCATCTTTGATACATTTAATCATACCCAGATCCCTCAATTTCCTATATCTCATCTATGCAAGCCTATAAATATCATTCTCGGCCTCTTTGGTATCCAACTTGTCATAAACCTCCTTATATACCTTATTCATCGCGTTTCAAACTACTTTTTTAGCTTTCTTCTTTGCTATCATATACTTCTCCAAATTCCCATTATCACGACTCTTACTTAGATTTCTATAACACTCTCTTTTAACCTTAATAGCTAATTTGACATCATCGTTCCACCATGATGTATCTTCACCTAGCGGTACACCACCTTTATACTCACCCAATACCTCCTTAGCCACCTTTCTCATGCCACCCACTATCTTACTCCACATTGATTCTGAATCCTCCTCGAGACACCAATCAACTTCGTTAACTACCTGTTCTACAAACATTCCTAGTTTAGCTCCTTTCAGAGCCCACCACTTAATTCTAGGAGCTATCCTATGTCTATCCCTTTTGCGGCATTGTCTAATTCTAAGATCTAAAATTAAGACTCTATGTTGTGTAGTTACACTTTCTCCCGGTATAACCTTACAATCGATGCAACAACCCCTATCTCTCTTTCTAAGTAGGAAAAAATCTATTTGACTCGTATTAACCCCACTTTTAAATGTTACTAGGTGAGACTCCCTCTTCCTAAACCAAGTGTTTGCTAATATCATACCATAGGACAAACCAAAATCTAAAATCCTTTCTCCACTTTCGTTTCATTCTCCTATATCATAGCCTTCATGGATACTCTCAAATCCATCCCTACTAATGCCTACATGTCTATTAAGGTCACCGCCGATGAAAAACTTTTCTGTATAAGATATCTCTTGTACTACTCCATCTAAATCTTCCCAAAATTGACGCTTAATGGAATCATCTAAACCTACTTGAGGTGCATAAACACTAATAATATTAATAATATCCGTACCTAATACTAATTTAATAAGTAAAATCCTATCACCCTTCCTACGGACCTCAACTACATTATCTATAAACTCACGACTCATAACAATCCCTACTCCATTCCTATTCCTATTTATTCCTGTATACCAAATCTTATATCCCCAAGGTTCTATCACTTTTGCTTTCTCACCTACCTATTTGGTCTATTGTAGACATAAAATATCAATCTTTCTCCTACACATAACATCTATTAACTCTACCAACTTACCAGTTAAAGACCCTATGTTTCAAGTGGCTAACCTAATTTTATGATCTTGGACTAACTTCTGTACCCCCACCCGTCCAACAAAGTGAGAGAACCCTTGCCTATTTGACACCACACCCGGGTGCGCGTCGCTTCCAGGTGACGACCTAGTAACCCTTGCATATTTATCACTGCCTCCGGGCCTATAGAGTACAACACGTCGCTCAGTAGGGAACGCCCCAACAAAATTCTCATATTGGTTCATATTCATAGGGTATGCCTAAGTTTTTATGCTGGCTGTCACTGGCCTACCACAACCCTCCTCCTTTATTCCGGCTTGAGACCGACAGTGTATAACTAAACAGTTATACACAGGCGGAGTTAGGTTATTCAATATACATTGTATAATTTTCAAACGTTTCCTAGCCTCGAAATGCTTCCCGCATATGCACATTGACAAATTTCCACGATCAAATACAACTTTGGTTAGTTCAGTAAATAATAATTGCACTTGTTCTTGCAGTGGAATAAAGAAGTTGCTATAACATCTATGTTCTCTGCACCTGAAATAGAATAACTGGATAAGCAGTAAATAAAACTAAAAACACAACATTTAAACAAGGAAATGGTAGCCTCGGAAGCATTTTTTATTTCACAAACAACCTTCCTGATAGTATCTATATTTGAAGAAATAGCCATCTTCATTTGGGGTCCTGAACATCTTAAAAGAAACTCGGGTTTTGAAAAAAATTACAATTAAGCAATGTATGGTTGGAGCTTGGCAAATGCAGCAAATCTGACAGCAAAATATTAAAACAAGATCTTAGGTGCATCTTGCTCTTCATAAAACTTTGCACATCTCCAATGTACCAGAGCTGGAACAACAGGTGTCAAATGTTGCAAAACCAGAGTTGTAAATCATGAAATGGAAATTGATCCAAATTTGTTCAATAGACTTGATAATGAGTATCACACTCATTGTTTTGTTGTTGCTTCTCAATATTTTATGGCACTGAAATGGTTATATCCATTGTTTTAAAACTCTCCAAGTCAACTCGTTGACTCGGCTGACTCTGCTCGGCTCGCCCCTCCAGCGAGTCAACCCGGCAAGGCAAACTCGGTTTGCCAAAACTTGGGCTTGACTCGGCCTGACTCGGGCGAGTTTTGGGATGTTTGAAATTTGTTTTTTGAGTTTCAAATTATAGTTTCGAAATATATAAGTACATATATTTTAACAAGGGTTACCCCCAGATTTTGTAACTTACTCAAAATAAAAATAATTTAAAGATAAAAAAGCATTTAAATCCATAGAATAAAATCGCCATGTTGTTCGAACTACTGTTCACCCTGTGTTATCAACTTATTCTAGCAAAATATTTTAAAGAAATGATTCTCACTATATATGGCGGGTCAACTGTGCCTATGGGAAGTCACATTTAGGTTTCATCATCCATTTGTTATGTGAACAAGCATTATACATATTCAAATATTAGTAGTCTTTTTATAGTTGTGCCATTAATATATTTCCTACATAGTTTTATACATGAGAAAATTGCTTATTTATGTTGATATTGAGCATTCTGTAAACTTTCAATATGCACATATATCCCTGTTTTACATTTATGGATTTGTTAGAGAGGGAATTAAAACTTTTAAAACAAGCTAGCATATATGATTAGCCATTTTAGGAACCTTAGGTAGTAGCAAACTGAACTCATGGTGACCAAATCCTCTAATTCAAGTCATGAATTAGTCAAAGTGCTTGTATAGATATCAAATTTAATTATTCAAGAGATGTATTGTCACACCTTCGTGTGTGTTTTAGTCCATGGTTAGCTTGGTACTTTTGTTATAGTAGCTAAACATGCTTGATTTTGAGTGTTATTTTATGTAGACAAAAGATGTTTTTAGTCCATGTTGGCGTTTATTCTCTTGTGTTAGTCGTTGATACACTCATTTCAAGTATTATTACATGTAGATAAGATGTGTTTATACACACTTTTGTGTGTGTCTTTGGCCTTTAGTGGCATTATGTTTATGTTTATGTTCTTGTTCTAGTAACTTATACACTTGATTTGTAGGGTTTTTGGAGGTCTAATAAGGTGATTGCTTGTAGTGGATAAACTATTGTTGAGATTTATAAAATTTCATATTTGTGGGAATTTGAAATTTGGTTTTAATATGAGATTTTCAAACTCATGTTTATTTTATAGCATAATTGTTATGTGCACGTGTTCAAATCAAAGAATATATTTTGATTGTTCTGTCTCATAAGTGGACTTAAAACTTTTGAACTCTTGTGTTTTATACATTCTCTTTTATCATATGCTCTTGAGCATTTCCTTTGTGAAATCGCCTTCAAGAAAATTGCTCAAATCAATAACCACTTGTTTTCCTATCTTGTAAGCTCAAGTAATATTACTTGATTAAAGTATGATTGGAGCATGTTTATTAATGACTCTTTTAAGTGTTGATTCAATATACATATGCTCATAATGGTTTTTTAAGCTCTCACTTGATTAAGATTCATATATTTTCTTATGTGTTGGCTCTTTGAAGGCTCTTTATGTTGTTCCTTCATGAACTATCTCAATGTTCCTCATTGTGGTCTCTTGTTTGTTCATTATTGAATCGTGTGAATGCATTAAACATTCTTATTATACATTTTCGTATACACTTTAAAATTTTCTCATTATTTTATAAGTATATGATTTTGAAAGTTGGTCTTCTAAAATCATTTTGCATGCATAAGTAATTATCTTGTCCTGACGAATCATGTGCTTTAAATAAAATAATTATGCTTTTATATCTTTTTGCACCATTGTTTCTTGGATGAATCATCTGATATAATTTGAATTGATTCATCTTGTTTGGAATATTTCACTTGATTAAAGTGCAAAGATATATTTTGCTTGAACCTTTTTTTGGTTTGTTCTACAGGATCTTGAAGATGAGATGAAAAGAAGTACCTTGGATAGATCATGAAAGGTGCTCACCATTAAAGACAATTGAAGGAAGACTTTTGCAAATTTCAATGACATCCTTACTAAAGACTCTTGGAGCCTTTAGATTCTTCCTCTTGTATTCTTCAATCTTTTCGTTCCCCCACGAAAAGTTTGAGGGGAGGTGTTAAAATGTATTCTTCAATCATTGTAATTATATATATATTTTACATATATAAAGGATGATACATATATGATATATATGTATACGTATCTTCCTAATTATATATATAAAATATATATTTCTCTATTCTTAGCCATAAGGGTAGTTTAGTCATTTCACTTATTTTTACGCATATTCCATTTGAAATATTATTTTTATTTTTATTTATTTTATTCTTCTTGTGGTTTGCGCCACCTAGGGAGGCTCCCCAAAAGTGTCATTGGGGAGCCCCCAACGGTCACAAATATGACCGTTGGGGGCTCCCAACGACTCCTGGGAGCCCCATATGTGGCTCCTCTAAGGTGTTATAAATAGGGGTCTTCCCCTTGTATTTTGATGATTCTTGAGGGAGCTTTAGCTCCATTGTAAAAAGAGTTTGTACCCTATTATTCATAATAAAGAGATATTCTTTTAGCCTTTTGGCTTAACCCCTTTGTAAGTTTATGGGTTTAGCACTTTATGTGCTTTTGGTTGTCCCTTGGTGGGTTTGTGTATTTGCACCTTAAGTGTGCATTTATGGGTTCATTATCGAATCCTTTGTTTTCTAAGATGTGTATGGCCATCATATAGTTTCACTGTCATGTCCAATGCGCCCGTCCAATCACCAGCCTTTTGGAAGACTAACATGTTCTTTCCAAGGAAGAAGTCTAGAAGCAACAAGATGTGTCTGCCCAAGTATATATATAGTTGCACCTCTTACTGCTACAAAATTATGGAAAGCTTTCTCAGGATTCCCAAAAACATTTGTCAAATGAGTATGATACGCAATCATATCATCTCCCGCAGACCCATCTACAATGTAACTAGTTCGATGGAGCTTGGTTCCTTCCTTTGTGAACAGACAGAGCTGCCCTTTCAAAGTCAGCACCACCAACATCTGTAATAAATTGTTGTGCAGTGTTCAGTTTTACTTTTATCCATGTAAGATATTTCTTAGCAAGGACCCATCTAAGACAGTAATGACCATGGTGATATCAATAAACAAAGAAAGATGCTCACAACTGTTAATGTCAGCCTTGCATGTGACAAAAGAAATCCGAACATCTATACTTACCCGATCATCCAACCATGCCACACCAACCGATGAACTGTCAATTAACCACTCTTTTAATGTTTTTAGTTCTGATTTTACCAACTTTGCTATAAGTACTTTTCGATCCCATGTGACTGCAAGCAATGAAGCCTTATCCAATTCTTCTGCATCAACACAATTTTTTCCCTTTATGTAACATATAGAAATTAGACAACCACGTGCATGTAATCTTACCAGGACAGGATATTTGGGAGCTAATCACACACTTCCATGCTGTGTAAGGCATAGAGCCTTCACGAACACCATCTGGCTTTGAAAACTGTGCATAGACTTCTAAACTTGGACTGAGCCTTACCTACATGAAAGACACATTCAGCTAAAACTATCACGGGAATGGTGTCTTTATAAAATTTTAAGAAACATAAACATGTATGATTGGCTAGCCAAAATTAGGAAGGTTTCATACCACCAGAGCAGTTTGGTGAGTGACAAATATAACCACACCTTCCTCCTCTGGAGAAGAACCATCACTAAAGAGCTTCCATCCTGCTTCTCCCCCAACGACACCTCCAACAACACCCCCCATCATGCCACCAATACCACCAGGAGAAACTGTAGCACTGCCATGCCCAGTTGCCAAAGCACCACAATGGAACTCATCCGCCAGGACAGGAGATGAACATAAAACGATTCCTGTCCTCTGACCATCAAGAAGGCACTGCAAGGCAACAAAGTGAAATTCTCAATGCACACAAGTGATCTAAGTAAAAAAACAACTAGCCAAAACAAAACTTTACTGCCATAGGATTTTTAGAGTGAAATTAAATTTACCTGAGTATTGACAGTGAAACGATTGAGTAAAGGAACCACTGAGAAGGTATGTAAAAGAACAAGCCCCTTACAATCACCACTAACTGCTTTAAACTGACGAGTGAGTTATGAATCATGCCCAAGAAACAGTGTGTGTACAACAGGTGAGGTATGTTCTCCTATTGTTTTAGCTGCAGATGCTTTCTGAACATCCCAAACTGTTAGGCCACCATTTCCATATCCTACCAGCAGCAGATCCCCTTGTTGACTGAAGCACATGGAAGTGACAGGTGAATGGGATTTTTCACCTTGAGGACCAAGCATAAACACCTAAGGCCAATTAACATTTCTTAAAATTGCCAGAATTGGAGACCAACTAACAGCAGAAACATTGATAGAACAGTAGAAAAGAGACAGGACAGCAACCACACAAAGTGCTAGACAAATCAAGATGGTATTTTACTTAACATCATAGATACTTTAAAAAATCAATTACCTAGAGAGGGATATGACAGTATGTCAAACAACGTTACTTGGAGACGTTGTGAGTCTTATCTCCCAAACCAACTACATTAGCTAGAGAGAGATATGACAGTATGTCAAACAATGGTACCTGGAGACGTTGTGAGTCTTATCTCCCAAACCAACCTAAGCGACTAAATGAAAAATATTTGCCAATCACTCTCCCTCTCTTTTCGTGAAAACCTTGTGATCATTATCTATGTCAAGTAATCCAATGATTACGTATAAGTTTTCAATGCTTATCTGTCACACACACACACACACAGATGTTTGAACTTCAAATTTATACACCTCTGTAGTTAAAATGCGCCTAGGTGATACAGGCCCTAGTCAAGTGCCTAGCTAGCCTTGATGCTAGGCAACGCCTAAGAGTGGCACTTAGTAGGAATATATTAAATGTTTTAACAAACAATGTCAACAAATTCAGAATCACGATTTTGCAACTTTTACATTTTTCAAATCTTTCAATATTTTAAAATTTAATTTTCCATTTGTTTCTAGGGTTTTCAGTTGAAACAACACAATTCAAAGTGTGATTTTTTACAAATAAATCAAGCTGCACACATATATGTGTTCAGATTGGGTAGATAAAGGTTGTGCCTATGGTTTCCATCTAGATAGAATGCTCAAGTTGACAGGGCATCAACAGCAACACAATGTGTGAGACTAAAAATCAATAAAGATACTAATATTTCTTTCTTTGATGAATCAAACTAAAGCTAAGAAGTCAAAAGCGCTAGTCAGCATCTAGGCATCAGCCCCCCTAAAAGGCCTAGTCAGTGCTTAGGCTGACTAGTCAGCCTAGTCAGGGCCCAAAAAGAAAGAATAAAAAATTAAAAAATTACAATAAATTCTTAAAAGCAATATAAAATACATATTTAACATAGTTTATGAAGCTAAACAACTAAAACTTAAAAAAAATTATGAATGAATCTAAACAATTTAAAAATAATTACATTTTTAACATTCAATTTGATCCAAACAAATATTTGTTTAGCTACGTCACCTAGAGATGCACAAAAGAATAAAGTTATTTAAAATAAAGATATAAAAACATAAAAATAAAAAATACTGAAAAACTTAAATATTTTAAAATACTCAAAGAAAGCATGATTATAGTGTTTTAAATAGTATAAAAACAAATGTAAAATACCAACCTCATGCCCTTCCCCCAGCTCTCCTAGGCAGTAGACTTCTGCCTAGGGATGCAAACCTGATCAGATTTGGATCAGCTAAATACATAAAAAAATAGGATCCGAATCGGGTAGGAACAGCTAAAATCAGAATTTTGTCTACCTGAATTCAGTCCGTTTGCATCCCTACCCTAGGTGGCCTAGGCAGGATTTTAACTACATAGAATAAAAGCATGAAGAAATGGCCAAAGCAAAGTCACAAAATTACTTGTAATTTCAGCTGAAAATTAATTGTAAAAATGTTTAAATCCCCCCAAAAAATAAAGGTGCATTTGCAAAAGGTGCTAAATGAACTGTAAAAAGGAGGATACAAAAGTGTCCAGTGTCAGGATCAGTGCAACCAAGTGCCAGAATCGACACTGATGGCTATTAGGAGTTCCATGTGATATAGATAATCAAGAACAGTGAGCTACCAAGTAGCAAGTAATCAAGCACACAGATCAGCTAATCCTCAAACGCTTTCCAAAGATCCAATTATGTCCATGTTCATGTCTTCTACTGTAACTAAGGTTGACGTACAGTGTTCCAATATGATTAGCGTTGATATAATTATCAATGATGAAACAATAGCTACCTTTGAATCCAAGTTATCGGCACTGTGAGGAGAGTACTTGCTGGGCATAACAAGAACGGTTCCTTTTGACATACCCACAGCAATGTAGTTCATATGAACTGCCAGTGATTGAGGCGAGCCACGGTCACGCCTGAATGCCTGTGAAGAGATGGCATGAGTAATAGCATTGTCAGTGTATATCTGCAAGTACCCGACTGCTGGGGGCCCTCTTCGAATACCTTCAAGCCTCATGGGCTGAGCTGCAGCGCCTTCTTCCAAGTGCAACCCCGAGAACGCGTTCTTCTTCTCAAGCTCTTCGGCCAACTCAAGTGGCTTCATCGATGATTTCAATTTCTTACCCTTCGGTTTCGACGATTTCTTACTGTCTGATAGAACGGATTTGTCGTCTGCAAATTCCTCGGCATCTGTTCTTGAAACGCCTTCCACAGGCTCCACTTCTCCCTCTTCAGCATTAGATAAATTCGTAATTGTCACCTCTGATCGGAATTCACTCTCAGGTTGTACCGAGATCTCATCCATTTGAACAGATTCCAACCGTTCTATCGGTGTATCCATGAAGGTTCGTTCCTCCACGGTCTCACTCACCGAGCGTGAATCGTTCATGACATCGATTTCACCATTCTGATCCAACTCCTCTACTGGTGCCAAAGCTGAAGCATCAAGAACCTCTCCATTTAGCATTCCATGATCTTCACTCTCGTTCAAAGAAGTCTCGACAACTTCTTCCCCATTGCTGCGATTCGCATATTCACCATCAATTTTCCGGTCAAGGAGAGCGGAATCGGCTCCCTTACGACCCAAAGAATCTTCGGGAGGCGCCGATTCTTCAGTACCTCCTCCAGATTGATCCTTTTCTTCTTCTCCCACTGCTACAGACAAAGCATTGTCCTCCGGGACCATCTTTCTCTAATGAACTTCTCCTGAACTTGATCGCAGCGGCGTGCGGAGTCGGGATCGACCTCGAAGCGGCAGCGGCCGCAGCGAGAGCGTTACCTGGCCTAGGGTTCGGCTTGATCCCTCCGAATAGCGACGGCAGCGGCGAATTTCCCCTTCCGGGCGCTATCCGCCCGGATAATTCTCCATCCCCAGGGTTCCTTCTCAAGAAACCGAGCCGCGACTCCGAGAAAACCGAGCGCGGCACGCTGATCACGCTGGTCTTGTCCTCCGATCTGTCCGACTTGGGGCTCTCGGCAGTCGGAACCTCCGGATCGGCCGCGGAATCAGCTCCCGGCGTAGAGATTTCTAGGGTTTTGGGGTCCTGTTTGGGAGGGAAGAGAGGGAGAAAGGGAAGCTCCGAACGAGGCGAGGAAGGAGAGGACGAAGAGTAGGAGGAGGAGGAGGAATCGCCGGAGTCGTTGAGGATGTCGTCGACGGTCCGGTGGGGGACGGCTCCGTCTTCGCCTTCTTCATCGATGCTCTGCAACTGGAGGAGCGAGTTCAGATCCAACGGCGCTCGTTTCTCGGCCATCGTCGGCGAGGCAGAATCGACGACGACGATGACTTCTTTTTAGTGGTTAAGTCCGGACCCAGGTCTCACCAAACCCAGATTTGATTTAAGAGGCTGATAACAAGTCCGGACTTGAGTCCAATCAGAAACCATAGCAGTACTTTATAAGGATTAGATAAATCAGACCCGGACCATACTTGGTAAAATAATATATTTTATTTTTATTTTTACATTGAAAAGTCGTTGATCTCATTCGGGAACTCGGGTCGGGCTCAGGTCTGGTTTGAAATTTCATAAACCATACCCTGATCTGTATATTATTAGGATCCTTTGGATCTCACCTGGATTCTAATAGGACCTCCTTGTTTATCACCAAATTATCCTGACCCTATAGGGTTTGGTACGGGTCGGGTTTGGGTCAAACCTGACCTATTCACACCCCTAGTTAGGACCCAGTTCGAGCTATCTATTGGTAAACCCAGAGATGTCAACAGATCGGGTATATCCAATATTCGATCCGATTCCAAATCTAATTAGTCAGATTTGGTTAAGAAAACTGAATCCGATTAGAAATTGGATTCCAATTTGGTTTAAAATCATGGCGACCAAAAATTTTGTTATGTTTTGAAGATTACTTATGGGTATGTGCTAAACCGCTTGCTATAAATGGGTTTTTCAGGCTTTTTCATTTTACTTTTAAATTCTAACCATACAGATGTGATCTATGTACTTGATTTTAGAGGGACCAGCTCTTGAAGCACTTGATTTGTGGGTTTTTATAAAGTTTGAAAAATCAACGGTCCAAAATCTTTGTAAATTTTTGAGGCTCTAAACATCATTTTTTTCGTCGAAAACACATGATCCAGGTGTGGATTCTTAGTAAATCGACCATGCCCAACACATTTATGGGGCCGGAACTGCATAAAAAGCTCCAGAGAAGACCCAAAAAACCATTTAGCACACGGTTTAGCACTAAATTGATTTAGCACCGACCCATTTTCTTTCTAAGAAATACCATTATACATAAAAGCATCAATAAATATACAAATGCCTTTTGGTATGATATAGGCCTTTGCAAATATTGTGTTAAAATCATAATAGTTTCAAAAGTCAAATTCATGAAGTAAATTTGGCCAGCTGAATACAAACAATGAGTGTTCGGGCTTGTATAATTATTAACTAGTAATAAATATATTCAAGAAAATATAAGGTGGTTTTGTATCATGATACCATATGGTGGTACACACTCCTTTTTGTATCGATCTAACCAATAAATGGTAGATCTAACTGCATGATTTATTTACTATGTTAGAAGGTTTTATCATGTCACATACAATTTATGAAAATAGGAGTTTGTTAATGAGCTAGCTCAAGCTCTGCTCATTTAACTTGGGCTCACTGTGAGCTTGAACTCGGTTCACCTCACTACAAGAATGACTCAAGCTTGAACACTTTCTATTCGGTTCATTCTACTCATTGACCAGCCCTACTTGGAGATGACCATAGTGACTTTATTAACGGGTATTTATTTATTTACTTATTTTTTTTTAACAGAAGAAGGTAAGATGTGTCATCTTATAAATAAAGAATGATTCAAACTAGGTGGTATTGATAAAAAACAAGCTGATGAGTATGATAAGTGAAGAGTTGAGCAAGTCAGGTGTTCAAGCAAGTTGGATTCGGCCTTGATTCAGATTTAATGTTTTAGATTTGAATCTGGATCTGTTACAAATATACTTAAGAGGTGGAGTTGAACATCGATCTGATACTTAAATATCCAAACAAAGGATTATTGAAGTGCTAGCAAGGAACCATGCTTATTTTCCCCACTTATGATAATAAAATTAAATATAATTAGTTACACAACATCTTCTCTCTTGTTTGTTTCAGACAAGTAAATGTCTTTTTCATGCTTCTTAAGGAGATATGGGGTACAAGTCCAATGGACCCCACGGTTTCTCAAGTGGCCATTATAAGTGGACTAATAAAGACCCCTGATGATCAAACCAATGCAAATGGACTCATGAAGACTCCTAATGTAAATTTAAATGAAGTGGAGGTTCATCCTGAAAAGGATTGTAATCTTAAAGCACATACAACTCTTCATATAACTATCTATGCAAAGGAACCTCTCCCCTCCCTCAAAAATGTTGAGAGAGAGAAAATAGGTTTTTTTCTTCATGGACGTGGACTTGTGCTTGATCAAACCACGTTAAAATCGTGTTCACGTGTGAGTATATGTGTGCATGCATTAACTTTATTATGGTATCAGTGTTTATATGATCCCATGATCCGCTAAAGCGCATTCACCCAATGTTCTTGATTCTCATCAGGCTCAGTGTCCTCTCTTCAAAAATTAATATCTATGACTATAGAAATCAGCATCATCACAAGTTTGAATGATCATTTTTACTTGCTTACAACTTTTACAGGCCTGCAATATTTTTTGTCTGTGAAGCTGTCTATGAATAACTTTCTTTTTGTGGGAATCACAATTTATCTCATTGTTGAAAAACTATAATCTTATGGGGTTTGTAGATTGAACAAAATACTATCTCAATGAGTATTTGAGTGTACCTAAAAAAGAGGTCGAGAAAAACCTTAAATACATTAAGTAAGAATGTATGGATCAGCTGCTGCTAAGATGGATCATGTCTTCGTTAACTAAGACTATACATTATCAAGTTGTGGGGTTAACCACCTATGTGGAATAGGTTGAGAAAAATGTATGTTGCTCATTCAAAAGCCAAGGTACAACAACTAAAGTCTCAGTTACAAAACCTAAAAAACGGTTGAGATAATATCACAGGTTATTTTCATAAAGACGAAAGCATAGCTTATCAACTTGTTATGACAGGGAAACCTGTTTTTCAACGAGGACCTTCATATGCATATCTTTGTGGGGCTTCCTATGACTGAATACAACTCTTTAAGAACTCTAAAAGCTAGAGAATACCCCATCACTCCTTAAGACCGTCTGAGCATGTTGTTAGTCCATGAAGCTCAATTGCATGAACTCGAAGATCTCGAACTACCTGCAACCAACTCGAAGATCAAATCTAACGTTTGATCAATTTTGGCGCAACCTCATCATGAACGAAATCATTAAATCAAGAAGTTGAACATCTGTCCAATCAAGTTTTATTAAACCAACATTCTCAAACATATTTCAGATTTCATATTTTCACAAGAATACAGTTACTCCAATAAAAGTTCATTTGATTTGATCATTCAAGAAAATTAGACACTAAAATGACATTCAATGGACAGAGAAAAGACATAAACTCACTTAGCTCTAGCGAAAACTTTGCTGGTCAAGAATCGATTCACGTCCAGGGCATCCACAACACTTGAACAAGTCAGCTATGAATCCATGCTCGATTGAGGAATGATAGCTCTCACAGCTCCGAAGGCCAGTAAGAAGAAGGAGTGGAGGGCATCTCTACACCACACACACAACACTTTAAGTGTTTCTTCTTCACAAAACACAACTATGCTTTCTTCCATGTTTTAGGGATTTTAAAAAGAAGGAAAGAAGCCCTAACATCTTTCCTTGTTTGGGGACTAGGGTTGCCGCTCTTTGGACCCAATCAAAACAAATCCAAGGTCCAACGACCACATATGGACCCAAATATCCTTTCTTGGTTCACAACAACTAGTTTTGGTAATCCAATGAGATCAAAATTCACATAAAGTATTAAATATCTATATCCAAACTAAAAATATACCCAAAAACTCACTACACCTTTCAGTAGCCCAAATGGATCTTAACAACCACTTGACCTAAATCTGGATTTGATGATTTAATGAAAAACAGAAAAATATTAGTTTTAAGCTAAAAAAATTTAAAAAAATCCAAGTATTATATAGATTCTAACAAAATAAATTTTGGCCAAAAATAATATTTATTTTCTCCAAAATAAAATTTGTAAGTTTTAAATTTACTTAAAATAGGCATTTTGGCTTATGTGCTTGATTTAAGTTGTCGTGAACATGTCTTCATCAAGTTTGCTTCGAGTTCTCCTACATGCGCTGCATCATATAACATATACACCCCAACTTGAAGAGAGTATTGAGAGTTTTGTTCGTACAGTTGAGGAAATCGTTATGGGTGACAAGGTGGCTGATCTCATTAGGATCACCTTCCTAGTTGGTAGATCCAACTGTTCACCATAACCATGGAAAGCTTATGAGATCATTATGGCAGGCTTATCTAGTATCTTTCATTTGGTGGGATGAGAACATCCAAATATGAGAGTATCCTCACGTTAAGTATAGTGTTTCATTGTATCCCAATCTCATGAATAAAATACCTAATTGTTGCCTTCCATGGATGAAGGCCAAGATAGGTTGAACATGTAAAACATCCCTTGTTCTTGGCTAATGTTTTCGGGACAACCAAGAGTCCACGTCTCTTACCACCCCAAAATCTTTGCATCTGTGTAGAGACGAAGCAGGGAAGTAGGGTCAGCCAACCATTTGATTTCCATATCTCTCTTTTGTCTCTTTACCTTTTTCGGAGATCCGTAGGCTCCACCATCGACGCTCTTCTTTATCTGGATGTTCGCGGTTTTGTTATGTGCCCCTCATCGAGCTTTTTCTAGGGGCTTGCTTCTGATCTCCTGTTGAGGGTCAACCAGCGAGCCCTCCATTTCATTAAGGAGGTTGTGAATGATTGGGGTCCAGCCTTTGTACTACGCCGCCGAGGATTCGATGTTGTCATGCCTTTCAGACTCAAATATTGGTTCTTCTCTAAGATTTCAGAGATCCTCTGATCTTGCTTAGATGCGGGCTCCCTTCGTTTTTCGAACGTCAGGCATTTTCTATGAGCGGTTACGTGGGAGCCTCTCAAAGTGTACTCTGCTAAGGTGATGCTTGTTCTGCCTTTCTTCATCCATGAGCTTTCGAAATGAATTGCTGATCGGGGATGGCAGCATGTCCCATCTCCTTGGCAAAGCTCCTTCCACGTTGTTCGCTCCAGATCGCAGTTGAGTCATGCTAAGCAGGGAGATTGGTGGTGTGCTGCTTGTTTCTCTCTGAACTTTCAAAAACACCTTGATTGTCATAAGTGCGACTCATCTTTTCTCTCTCGTCGTTACCCAGTCTGAAAGCGAAGGCGATCAAGCACCTCCCATCCCCATTCATCGGGGAAGACTCTTGTTACTCAAGATTTTTCTGGGTTGGGGTGTCATCCTGCAAGTCAAAATTCTAAACGACCTCCCTGACAATTATCCTTCTCACCGTGGGTGCAGATTGACAATCTTCAAAAGCCGGTGAATTCATTCCATACAGTCAAGATTGGGTCTATCTGGGTCTTGGTCCGACCGCAACACATCGGGTTTTCTTTTCTGTCGTCTGCTCCGGTTATGCCAGCCCCATCTCTGGTGTATGATAGCATCTCCCAGCCGTCGAGAGTTCTGTCAGGGGTGGGCTCCCAAAAATCTGACTCTGCCAGCACTATTTCTTCTCTTGGAGATCTGTCGCTCATTATTTCTCCTGCATGGAGCTCGATATCTAATTCTTATTGCGCTGATTCCCAAGGCGGCTTGGAGGCACGGTTGAGTAGGCATGCTCGTGGGGAGCAAAGGATGATTTTTCCCTCATCGTTGTCGAAAGTTCTTTCAGGGGTGGGCCCACAAATATCTGGCCCTGCTAGCAATGTTTTCTCTTCTGGAGTTCAGTTGCTAATTATTTCTCATGCTTGGGGTCTGGTGTCTGCTTCTAATTGTGCCCCTTCTCGTAATAGCTTGGAGGCGCGGTTGGGCACGCTTGTGCGTGGTGGGCAAATGACAGTTTTGTCATCATCTCTTATTATTTTTCCCTCCAAACGTTCTAATTATTTGGTTATCAATCTTATCGCGTTTAATGCCAGAACCAACCTAGCAATTAGATGCATGGTGCTTGGCTTCTCAGTTCTGCGTCCTCTTCTATTATCACCTTATGTCTTTGAGGTTTTTTCATCTGCCCTAACTTTTTGGTCTTTTGCCAAATGGTGTCTCATTCGGTAGTCCATTGTGGGGTCAGGATAGCCACTTGTTTATGCATTTGCTTTGGCAGCGTCCCAGTCTGCATCCCCTGGATGTTGAGGTTGTCGACACAACTAAGTTGCTGGATATCTCTCTCTCCTCATCGCAGTTGCAAGCTATAACTGCTGGCGTGAATTCTATGATTTCAGATATCTCTGCTATTATTGGGGATTCTCTTTGCCACTCCGGTAGCAGATGGGCATTTTCAATGGTCACCCGAGGTCGTCTGTTTGTGTTGGGGGTGTTTGGCAAATCATAAATGGTCAGCGAAGGAGGAGGCCTTTCTCAATTGCTTTGGCTATCGATGCTAGGTCTCCAAGAAGGTCATCTTGGTCTCACCAGCCCCAGGTTTTTTTCAGATTTTGTTCCATGAAGATTGTTTGTTAAAATATTAGGGGCCTGAATTATCCCACAAAATGCTTGTTTTTTGCTAATTGGGTTAGGGAGGAGAAGCCTAACCTGCTTGCTTTATGTGAAACTAAAATAGAGATAATTCCGCTCACGGTTGCCTCTAGCATCTGGCGGAGAGCTGATTATTTCTTTAAGTATGCGGTCAACCATGTCGGAGGTATCTTTATCTTGGGGAAGCAGTCTTTAAATTTATCTCAACTGGACGTGGGTCTTTTCACTCTGACTGTTTCTTTCAATTTGCAGGCAGTTGGTAGAAGGGTAGTGGTTTCTGTTGTTTATGGCCCTAATCTCGCTGTCATGAGGTCCGCGTTCTGGGATGATTTAGATAGGGTTGTTATTTCTAGCACAGAATGTCACCTAATTACGGAGGATTTTAATTGTTTGCTTTCTATTCATGACTCTAATAGCCTCGTCATTCTTAATCTCTCTATGCAAGGTTTCCAAGCCTTTGTTCATCAACATCTCCTATACTCTATCCCTTTAACCGGGGAGTGCTTCTCTTGGTCGAATAGGCGGTCTCATCCGTGTTGTAGGGTCTTTGTCACTCCTAATTTACTGGACCTCATTCCCGCTGTTAAGTGTGTGTTGCTTGCTCCCTCAATCTTGCACCATGGGCAGATCATCACTCATTTGGGGGATGACTTTAAATCCATCAAGAGCTTTGCGTTTGAAGAATGGTGGCTTCAAGAGCCAGATTTTCTCACAGTTATTGTTAATTCTTAGAATAAACCTTCTGATGAGCATTGGGCGGCTCTCCGGGTTCAAAAGAAACTTTTTCGTCTATCTAAGGATATCAAGGCCTGACTTCATAATTGTAATGTGGAGAAATTTTAGCAAATGGCTGCATGAGATCATGAGATTTCTGCATTGTATCAGTCTATGTCTTCCCCAGCTCTCTCTAATTTGCAACTTTTCAGTTTCCAGGCTAGGTCCTTAGAGTTAACTATGTCTTCCCCAGCTCTCTCTATTTTTCTATCAAATTTAGAGGAATGTGACTGTTTGGTTGCCCATTATGAGGATTTTCTATGATTCTACTATCAGTAATCACATGAAGTGGGTATTCTTGTGAATGGTGATGACTATATGATTTTAATAGGAAACTTAGAAGTATCAGAGCTATCAGAATTTTATTCTGAATATTTCATAAGTCTTCATTAAGTTTCTGTTGTTAAGTTGTTTTAGCTTTGTTTGCCCTTAGCACTACCATGTTTGCTATTCTTCACTCTTGCCAGCAACCATCATTCGACCATCACCACAGGCTCTGCCCCCCACAATTTTATTTTGTTTGGGAACTCACAAGAATCCCAATTTCATCATTTTCTCATGAATTCCCCAAATCAAGGACAAAAGTATACCTTCACCATTATAATTTAATTTACCATCTAAAGGTGGCAATTGTATTGTTTGAAGCTTCAGGTGTCATTAATTTTATCTTTTCTTAAAAACTATAGGCATACTTTGTTTTGGAGAATTGGTTTATTATAGGGGGCGGGGGCGGGGGCGGGGTGGGGACGGGGACGGGGCGGGGATTAAAATGTTGAGACGGGGCGGGGGTGGAGGTCCAAAGTCTCCTCCGTCACGGGGGTGGACCGGGGGATGAAGGTTACATTTTAGAGACGGGGCGGGGGTGGAGACCTTGTCCCCCGCCCCACCCCGGTCCACTGCCATCCCTAGAACCAGGTACATCCATCCTTTTTCCTATGCCATTGAATATTTATCAATTAACCGCAGCAAGTACCCAAGTTTGAATAAGAGCTCCAAAGGGCTGGGTCAGGGTTGATCCGGACCTGCTCATAAAAGTATTAACCGGGTTCGGGTTCTATGGGCTTACAAAAACATAATCTCATACCCAAACTGGTATATTTTAAAATTTTATTTTAATTAAAAATACATACAAAATACTCAGGTCGGGTTGATTACCCAACAAAAAAGATGTTACAACAGGTACCCAGCAAAAATCATTGACCCAAACCCGGCCCACAAGTTAATCCATATCAATGCCACATCTCATTTCAAGAAAGTTTTGGTGAGGGAAAATCTCGTGATATTCTAAACAATCTGTTTTTTCTTGAGAAAACCTCAGAAACGTATCAACATATATAAACATACAAAAATCATAAAAATACAATACAAATGTTTTAATCATGTTAATATCACAAAGAAAATGCAATACTCTAAAAATATGACTTTTTACAAAATATCAGCTTTTGAATAAATCACTAAAAAATCATGATATTTTCAAACATATAGAAGGTTTTTGTGACAATCCATACCTAAGTTTGAGCCCCAATACATCTTAGGGAGAGTAACTACAAGGAAGCTTATAAAATCTCTCTCTCTCTCTCTCTCAGTTTCTTTCTCTCAGTTGTGATACAGGATCTCTGAATTCCACACTAGCAAGAGGAAATATAGTCCTCTGTTTCGCAGGCGACAATGACCCAGCAGATCAATACTTCACAGCATTATCCACCGTATCAGATGCAGGAGGAGCTGGTGTCATCTTTGCAATGCACACAGACAACTTCTTTGAATCCTGCCACAATATATCATGTGTTCAAGTGGATTATGAGATTGGCACTGTAATCCTTGCTTATATCAATGCTACAAGGCGAGCATTTGTTTCTTTGAAATTAAGTTCTTTTTAGGCAAAACCTTAAAGGGTGGAGACAACAAAAGGATTCCAAATTTGTTGGTTTTTTCCTGCTCAACTAATTGATAATCGTGCATAGTGGACTGCAGATCCCCAATAGCAAAGGTGAGCTTTACACATGATGCCATTGGAAAAGTGTCCTCTCCAAAGATAGCCTTTTTCTCTTCAAGAGGACCTAATTCCCTGTCACTTGACGTACTAAAGGTATTAACATGCATGAATACTATGATTCATCATTTTTTTTTTCAAGCAAAACATATGATCTTCTATAAGGGTGACTGTGAGTGTCACCAAGTTGATGGAACATCACAAGTTCGAAACCCACTGGTGGCTCTCCTTGCCGCAAGGTCAAAGCTGGGTGTACTCCCGATTTATATCCCCACTGGAGTCCTGCAGCCATAAAATCTGCTATAGTCACTACAGGTACATGTCCTTAAACAAAAATGATGATGGTAAGATCTTACCATCATCACTTTCATTTGGACCCTCTTCCTCTCTGCTGTGATTTATATACTTGTTCTTGGTCTCAAGTTCTCAACAGTGGATGTGTGTGCAGCCTCAGTAACCAATGGATATGGCGAACCCATTGCAGCTGAAGGCCGTAATCGCAAGCCTGCCGATCCTTTTGATTATGGAAATGGCCATGTCAACCCCAATAGCGCAGCAAACCCTGGCTTGGTATATGACATAGACACTACAAACTACGTTCAGTTCCTTTGCTCTGTTGGCTATAATAGTTCAGCAATCACCTGCTTAACTGCTAAGGCAACTTCATGTGCACCAAGAATATCTGTTTCTGACCTTAACCTCCCTTCTATCTCCATTTCCAATCTTAAGGAAACCACCACAGTAGCAAGAACATTTACAAATGTTGGTCCAGCTCGTTCTACCTATAAAGCCAAAGTTAAAGCTCCCCTTGGTGTGAGGGTTGCCTTAGAGCCACGGATTCTATCCTTCAATGAAAGTGTTAGAGCTTTAACTTTCAGAGTACAAGGTGATTTCTCTTTTGGCATCCACACTTGGACAGATGGAAAGCATGTTGTTCGCATTCCCCTTGTTGTCCGGGTTGTGATTCCTAGTTACATATATGTCAATACCTTCTTATAAGTCTCTCTCTCTCTCTCTCTCTCTCTCAGCGCTTGTACATTGTGTCTATGCATCTACACATTTGAGCTGTCAATTCTATATTTCCTGTTAAATATGAGTAATATTATCAATTTCTATTGCCCATACTCTTTAATACCTTCGAGAAAATAGAAACAAAGGCGATTGTTCATTCCCAAATTTGGAGAAACAAGCGATGCTACGTAACCTGGTGAAACTAAAGCAAAATGAACGACCACCATGTGAATACTAAAAGAATAAAGTATGATATAATCAACTGTAGTTGATAAATGCACTCTAGAAGCTGAAAATTAAATTTGTTCTGAAAAAAAAACAGTGGGGGAAAGAAACATAGGTCTATTTTATGCATAATTGTCGAGTGCAGCTCACATCTAGTGCGCTCGAGTACTTTACAAAGTATTCAGGTCACACAAAACACGGCAATCTCCACTTGCATAGCGATGTTCTGCATTTGCGTTTTACATAGAAAATCACTACACGTGTTAGCGACTTTCTGTGATTTGTGTGGCCAAATACTTTATAAAGTGCTTTACCGAATCACCTAACCACGCCTTGCCTTGGGCCGCTGCCATTGAAGGGACCACAACAACATTAAAAAAAATGTTAACACAAGAAAATTAAGTTGAAAAAATGTTAGTGTGCTTCAATTAGGATGAGGACTACCCTCAAAACTGATTTTTTGATAGGAAAAAATTTCTATGTGTGGATCCCAAATTTTGAAAATAAAAAAATAGGGTTTTTTCAAAAAAGAAAACTAATTTTGAATCTAAAACTGGATCCGAATTTGAGAGTTTGTGGGGTTTGTTCTTCAAGCTGCGCACTTTTCCTCCACTGTTGAGTAGGGATCAACCACACCGGGAGCTCAAAATCTTCAATATGGGCTTCAACTTGCGGGTGCATGTACTTCCTAAAAGAAAAGGAAGTTTGATGGCATAAACCACCAGGCTCAGGAAAAAGGTAGAAAACACGGACAATATACAAAGGTTAGAAAATTTTATACTTATAAAAATAAATGAAATAAATATAATAAAATAAAAAGCAAACCAAATCTTACCTTGGTCTTAAGTAACCTTTTACTACGATGTGATGAGCGCGTTGAAAATCAGACAATAACCTGGCTAGGTGCGGGCTCTAAAGTTGGGTGAGATAGAGGATCTAGATCCTAGTCTAGGCTAAGTGAGCTTAGCAAGGCTAAGTGGACTAGGTCTAGTTGTGCAAAGAATTCGGCAAAGTATAAGTACTGCTAGATCTCAGATTCCATATGCTGAAATAGGGATGGGAGGAGGGGATGAACCTCCATTCTAAGTTTTTTTGGCGGATCCAAACACTATTTCTGTAAATCCAAGATATATAAATTCAGATCCATCCAAGGGTGACATGGCTAGATCCTATTAGCATAGGTTTGAATAGGCTCTTTTGATTGGCCAATGGTCCTTTTAGTCTAAATTTAGGGATAAGATATGCTAGATATAATTTACGTGGTTTGGGATTAGCGTAATCCTATTTTCGGTTTTTGGTGAGATAAAGATAGGAATAAGGCAATTTTTCTTCACATGGAGTGTGTTTTTTAACTCAAAAGGTCGTTGATGATAAATACTACTAATGACAATCTTTTTGTTGTTAGGAAAAGTGTTGATGACACATCATGTAACAAATGGACACATTGAGATTTGCCACTGACAATTCATCATTTTTAGACCTTGATGACACATCAAAAAACTACTAACAACACATCAAAAACTGCTAACGATAATCCATGTGTCATTAGAATTTTGCTAACGATACAAGGATTATCGTTAGCAAAACAAGCCAAAACAAGTTCAACAAGCTAACTTGTTTTGACAATAACTTCATATCCAAATATCCTTTTGAGGTAAGTTTTGATGCGTTTAAAAGCTAACATCATTTACTTTAATTCATATTTTAAGTACAAACCAAATTAGATCATTTCGATGGTCAAAATTGCTCAAAGTGAGCCCTACCCGAAAAATAAATTTTTTACTAAACAATTCATATTGTTTTGGTCATAACTTTCTACTTCGATGTCGTAATGACCCAATGTTTTGACTTGTTAGAAAGCTAATATCCTCTAGTTTAATTCATATTTTGAACAAAAATCTTGAGAATATTATTTTTGAGGCAAAAAATAAAGTTGAAGTTAAAATAAATCTAAAATAAACTGAAAACACTGGATTTTGGCATGTGACTTCTGATGTGAAATGGCTCTGTCAAAATTGTGGTGTCTACACTTTGAGATGGAGACAATTTTTCTATCAAATTCAAAACAAAATAGAAAACTTTTTCTTTCAAAAATTTTCTATTTGTGGAACAAATGATGAAGTTACTATAAAATGCTTAGAAACTTAATGTTGAGAAAAGAAATAATGATTATAATCTTAATGATGATGGCTAACTTTCGTTAAATGTGAAGCCCTACATAGGTGGAATGTGAGAAGCTCATGGCTTGTTATAGACACCAAAATTTTATGATGTTTGATTACTGATGTCCTCTCAAGTGTTTACAGGTACCCAGTAGGAATCAAGTACCCCCCCAAAACTCAGACGACAAAGAAGATTTTGCCTTTCATCTAGAGGATGACTTTCTGAATTGCCATCCGTTACACGATGGCACAACAGATTGTCGTGCGATATTGGGAGCGATAGACCAAAAGTGTCGTCTGCCATGGGACGGCACAACTACTTTATTGTCTACTATGCCGAATGTGAAGATAATCTTCGAGGCTTATCCCTATCTATTTTCAATGCCCTACATGTCTTCTGGGTGAGGACTCCTCTTGGATAAACCTTAATCTGAAAGGACTCTCTGGGATAGGTCTTAACCCCTATTTGGGATAGACCTAAATCTATTTGGGTTAAATCTGGACCTAGAAAATTCAATAATCCATATCCTATTTCGAACTCTATAAATAGGGGTTCACACCTATAATTTGATTATTTGGAAATCACGTACCCAAGTGCTAGCCCTGCAAGATCAAGCTTACTTAAGCCCTACTTGCACTCTGTCCTAGCGCCAATGAAAAATACTTATACCTATGTGGAGGTGTTGACGAATGAAAAAGAGCCTAAAAGCTAAACGGACTTTCGAGACTGAAAAAGGTATTTTCTAGATCCCTAATATGTTTATGCCAGTTTCATTTATTCTTTTGATTGGGTACTTATACACCTTTTTATATCTTTTTGCATACCTGAATCTGCAGTGGTGTGATCCGAGCTACGGAGATTGAAAAAATTGTCTTGACTTTACCTTTCCCTCGAGCAAAGGACAATCAAGACTTGCAAACAATGTCTCCATATTTAAGAAAAAAGATCCTACGTAATTCAGGTAAGTCCCATCTTCCCAAACCTTCAAATATTTTTATCAATAGTTTTTGGCAACCATGATGGGATGCCGTACCTTTTTTCATTTTCGTAGCTAGAATTGCATTGCGTAAAAATTTTGAGCCCTAAAGGACCCAAAATCTTCTTTATTCGGGCTTCAATCATTGATCGGATGACAAACTTTATTTTGTCATTAACTGCCTTTAACCGTGTGCTGACCACTGCCTTTGGCCATCTGCTAACTACCGTTTGCAGACATGTGTATCTGCAAAATCCACCATTCAACAACATTTTGCCGTTGGACTTACTTTGTTTGCCAAACTCCGATCACAACAGTGTCGTCCTGTGAATACCCCAAATTTTTTTAAAGTTTTGTAAAAATGACTCTTTTGCCCCTAACCCCGTTTTCTGAGAAAATCAAAGCAGTTTCAAAGCTCATTCTTCAGATTGTCTGAATTAAATTCCATATTGGTATATTTAAGGTTAATTTCGGATCCGAATCCAGGACTTTGAATCCATATTTCCTCAAAATCCGGATCAAAAACCCATTTCTGAAGAAATTTTCGCAAAATGACTTAAAATTCTCAAAAAAATTCCCTTTTGTAAATATTTTTGCAAAAACACAAAAAATTAGTTTTAATCTCTATTTTCTCACAGATTTTAAGATTTTATTATAAAAATAAAAAAAAATTGAAAAATAAAAAAAAAACAAAAAAAAATGGAAAATTTCAAGAAAAAATGAATGAGTTTAAGCTTTTTAAAATCGATTTTGCTAAAAAAATCATTTTTTAACCATTTTTATGAAAATTTTTGTTAAGGGAGCCTCTTTTTGGAAAAACCAAAATTTTTTTAAACCCTTCTAAACCCTCCCTCTTTCCTCTCTCGCCCGATTTCTCTCAGGGTTTTCCTCAGAAACCCTAATCTCGGATGGCTTCCAGCTGCAACAACCTCCATTCCTCCTCCTCAAACCATCCATCGCACACCCTATATCCCCCGTCGATGCCTAACAGCCTCTCCTTCTGGAGGCTTCTTGATTTCCCTTAAAAAGACACCCAGGGGCCCCTTTTCAAGGATTCGTTTTCACCCTTCCCTCTCTCTCTTTCCTTCAGAAGAATCGTTTTTCACCCCTCTATACGCATCTCCTTCACGCTTCTTCCTCCTCGTTTTCCTTTTTTTTTCTCCTCTCAGCTTCTTCTCTTTCATTCCCTTGGTGAAAAGGGTGATCAAGCGGTAATATACAAAGGGAAGACCTCCCCTCCTTCAGTCGGAAAGCAAAACACCCCGATTCCTCCCTCTCTCATCCATCGCCAAAACACCCCGTAATCCTCTTTCTACTTTAGAACCTCTGTGGAGCCAGCCTTCCTCCCTTGGCGGATCGGGGAAGAACTCCGCACCTTCAGCAAGCAGATCGGGAAAGAATATCGCCCCATCCTACTTTTCCTGGCCCTCCCCTTTTCCCTTTCCTTCAGAATCACTGCCATCAATCCTCTTCAAAGAGCCTTCTCTAGGTGAGCTACGGTAAGTGGCCATTCTTGCTTTATTTATTTATTTTTATTTCTCTTTCGTTTTTTTTATCTTAGAATCCCATTTACGCACTAATGGTGGTGCCCAATTACTTGTGCAATCTCGGCCCATCCCCGTGCCATAGCAACGACATCTCTGATCCCAACAATTTTCCTTTTCCTTTTTATGTATTTCGGTCTAATTCGATTTTCAGTTTCCTCTCTGGTTTTGCCTTGCTCAACTAATGATGCTGTTTGATTTTGATTTCCAGCTTCATCGAATATGGTTCAATACTCTCACTTTGTTTCTGCATTTCCCTTTTGATGTTATTAACAACTTTATTATATTTCGTTATGGCTATACATTCATTTTCTTAAAACTTTTGATGTATTTCACCTTACCTGGTATGTTTTCTTCATAACGTTGCTAAGTTTGGATGGTCCTCTATACTATTGCATTTTCCTATTTAGATGTAATCAACAACATCATTAGTCACCCTGCATAGGATCTAAACCCGCATTTGCTTTGATTGTTTGGATAGCTTATCACATTCTGGTTTCCAGTTTGCATTAGATTTCTCTACTTACTCTGAGCTATATTTGATCGATCTTGTTAGTTACATTTTTTATTATTTTTGCTCTCTATACTGTGCTCATGCTTGGTTACCTGTCATTAGCATCCACTCTATTGCAATATAAATGTCTGGTAGCTTTATCTCCCGTGTACTGCCATTAGCTTCATTCTGCATTGTTGTAATTTCATTAACAATGAATGCATAAGAGAGTTTATCATCTTTCTCAAAGGCAGGATATAATGTGATTTATGTTTGGAGAGTGGGTTCCTGGCTTATCATTTTACTAAACAAAAATTTTAAATGGCCAAGAAGGAAGAGATTGCGTGTACAGGAGTGTACACATGTACAAGCCAGTGTATTCCTGTGCGTACCTGCCATACTAGATCCCCTAAAAAAAAGGGGGTTTTCATGAGCTGGAGATCTGTATAAAAGCAAAGTTGGGCAAATGATGTTTTCCAGGTTTCCTAGTTCACCTTTGTTTGAAGACTCAGCTTAATTGGGCCTGACCAACATATTTCCTCTTCAGCTGACCTTACTTGCAGGAATTTTGAAGGTTATTGTAATGGCTGCAAGAAGCTATTCAACAAGAACTATGCCGGGTGTCTACAAGGGCAACAGATGAGGTTTCAAAGATGGTGATGAGATTACAGCAACATAGTGATCCCTATGATTGATTGCACGCCTAAGTCTCAGGCATGTTTGTCACCATTAAAAGCTCTTGTGAAAGGTTCTTTATACCCTTATTTTTGCTGATCTTGTGGGTTTTTCTGGCAATTATAAATATGCCTCATGGTTACAGGCTTCTTAGCCTTATCATATACCCGATTAGCTGCCAATAATGTGTTCATTTGTTAATTTTAGTATATGCGTGTTTCCTTCTTTCTTTTCCCTTTTTTTTTTTTTATTGCTTGTTTGTCTTGTAAAATCCTCAAGACCTGTGGTGGTGATGAGTCAGTCCATGGAGCCATTGTGATGAGTGTAGTGCTTATCATGGTTTTAAATTTGCAAGGAATTTATAACAAACGAATTTGGAAATAAGCATCTTCCTGTATATGTGTATATACGATTGAATTCATTCATAATTTACCTATTCTGCATTTAGCTCACCACAGTAAGTCCCCTTTTCAACATGGTAAATCCCTAATTTGTTCTTAAGTATTGTTGAAGCTGTTATACCAAGCAATCAGTTATCTTCGACCCGAGGAATCCGAGAGAGTGTAGTGATGGGTTTAGATGAGGTAGCTGAGCATGATCTGAGAATCAGAGAGAGATGGCTACTTGATAATTCGGATGCCACATTCAGAGATTCATCAAGGTTGACCTGTTAAATGAAGATGGAGTGGTCCTGATGCAACATATATCTAGAATTTCTGATGATTGGAGTACAGGGAACACTTATGGATTGGTAAACTATCTGGTTGAGAAATTCTAGTAAATACTTTGTTTTGCCGAGCTACGTCTCTAGAATATTTCATGACAAGAAATCGGTGTTTCTTCAAAGAAAAACTTCATTTTCACTCTCTTGTGATATAGATAAAGAAGAGGCCCCTGTTTCCATCTCCTTCATCTGCCATGCCTTTAGCCAATATTCATTCTCCTACCCTTCTTCCTTTCAGAAGTATTAATTGGTTCTCTCTGTGATTCTGCTGAATGCCTGCTCATATACACACACACACACACACACACACACATATATATATATATTGTTGCTATATTTTGTTTTGTTCCTTTCATATTTTGTTTGGTAATTCTGCTGAATGTAAACTTATTAGTTTCAGACTTTAGCTACATGATTCCATCAAATTTGTCGATCTGGTTTCCCTTTTATAAAAAAAAAAATGAGTCTCACTATCATACTGGTACCTGCTAAAGGCATCATCCCCTGTGATCACAATAGTGCCCTATGTGCATAAAGTAACTCCAGAGTGTCGTCATGATGAACAGCTGCAAATGGGTGGCTGGCAAAATCCATAGGAATGTCTATAAAGACCACTCCTCACCATTACTTTCTTTTTTTTAGATAACTCCCCTGGTTCTTGCCAATCCATTATTGATGTTGGACAAATAAGGCGTTATTTACAAGACATATATATATATATATATATATGTGGCCTCATGTTTACTTTCAGCATTGTTGTCATTCACCTTATATGTTGTAGTTATATTGTACATTGTAGTATATCCCTCAGACTGTTATTTATAATATTGGGACCATTACCCCACTGATGAGGGAGTTGGGATCCTCAGTAGAATCGGCCCAGAATGATGCGTGTTAAAGGAACAATTGATGCTGGAAACGGGCTAACTGTGCACAATTTATCACCATAGGATTGGCTCATATCAATCAAACCAGATTGGATATCTTCAGTAAGTTGTTGGCTACTCACTCTACTAACCTTTGTGAATTCTGAACAGGTATTAATCAGTGTTGACTGTACAATGTTTTAAGGCCCTGTGAACAGATCTGACTCTTGTTTCATTCTGACCTCTTTTGGGTCATTTTGAGTTTAGCGTTCGTATAGCATGGATGAATTGCTGACTCGATTCATTCCAATTGCTTGGGGCTTCTGGTTGTTTCGCCTCAACTAACACATGAAAGAGATTTGCTGGATTGAAGACCCTGGAGATGTATGACATGGTCACGACACAACCATTTGTGTTAGAATCATAGGGTCTGCTTGCTAATTAGTCCTGCGATGTTGGATACCATTCGTTTTCAAGTGAATTCATGGTGTTAATATCATATGTGCAGTCGTAGTTATATCCACCCAGCCCAGCCTGGGCAATAGAGGTTCATAACTACTCTGCATTAGTGCAATAAAAATGGTAAACCACCTACATCATACATCACCACGGCCTACAGCATCTCTGTAGCATTTATATTTTGTCATGTTTGTTGGGAATTGCATACCTGTACATCCCATGATTCTTTTGCAGTCTCATTTGCATAATACTTCCCTCTCTGCTGAAGTTATGCCTTTATATTTAAAATAAAGATGCAACAAAATCATTCGTTGGCTTCATGATGTATTGACTGATATTGGCATGTATTTTAAGGAAGGGCTCCTAATTCGGAAGTTGATATCGAAAACATGGAAGTCAAAAGAAAATTTGGTCAAGTGGTTTGAAAAAGGCTAAATGCAATAGGAAACTAGTTCGTCTCTGAGAAATCCAAACAGAGGTAAGACTATGATTAAATGATCATTTGGGGGCAAACATACATGTATGTTTTCATGTGTGTTTGGATGCATACCTTTTCACATGTATATTGGGTTTTGATATAGCATCCTCTGTTTCCCCATGTATTTTCTTTTGCATTTTGCCCTGTATTAACTCTATTTTGCAGGAAAGACATGAATCGTTGAATTTCCTTTTCAGCAATTTGAACTTCAATGAAAATTTTAAGTTTAATATTAATGAGAGATTTCTCCTTTCAAACTTTAGATTAGAATGTATGAGCATGTAAATATTGTAGATTGCTCGTTTTTCTCTTTTATTTTCAAAAACGTCACAATGGTGAAACACGAATGGCACGTGCACCATTTCGTAAGAGGTAATGGATACTAAGTTGATGATCCACATCAATGGCCATAGTCAGGGTGTGGACAAAACTTAGCATTTTTATCTTTTACAAAATAACACTGGATCCACACTGGATCCATTTTCAAAATTCATCATATTTTCCTTAAATATTTTCTTCTTTTATCATAATTTAACTTAAAATTAACTCAAAATATATACCAAGGGCCATAGTCAGGGTATATTGAGAGTTAATTTCATTTTAAATTCTATAAAAGCACAAAAAATGTATTTTATTCTTTACTTGAATTTAAATGAAGTTATTACATAATACATTCAATGACCATAGTCAGGGATGTATTATGTCTTCAACCTCATTTTTAATTCATTTAGAGAATAGTTTAGCTTTTCAAAATCCAAAATCTTTAAATTCATTTCATCATCTAGGGTAGAATTGCATCATATTTTCAAAATTCCCTTTTCAAAATTCTAAGTGATTCTTCTTCTTCATTTCTCAGATCAAATCTTATTCAAATCCAATTCTATCTCATTTCAAAGATTCAAAATTCAATTTGACTTTGAAATTCCAAAATCATTTTATATTCAAACTTCAAGTTTCCAACTCAATTCAAAATTCAATTTCAAAGTTCAATTTAAACTTTGAAGTTTCTGATTCATCTTCAAATTCAAAAATCAAGTTTATCTTCAAATTCAAAATCACAAGTTTGAGATTGATTTTGAATCTTGACTCTTCTTAAATCTTAAATTCAATCCAGATTTTCAAAACCCAGAACCATCTTCAAAAGTCCCATTTGGACTTTCAAAACCCAATTCATCTAGGATCTCAGATTACAGATCCAAATTCCATTTAGGATTCAAAATCCAATTTCACCTTAGATCTCAGATTACAGATCCAATTTCCAATTCTTAGGATCCAGAACCCAACTCTACTTTGGATCTCAGATTATAGATCCAAATTCCATTTAGGATCTAGATCCTCATTCTACTTTGGATCTCAGACTTCAGATCCAAATCCATTCTAGGATCCAGAACTAACTCTACTTTGGATCTTAGATTACAGATCGAAATTCTATTTAGGATCTAGATCCTCATTCTACTTTGGATCTCAGATCCAAATTCCATTCTAGGATCCAAAATCCTCATTCTACTTTGGATCTCAGATCCAAATTCCATTCTAGGATCCAGAATCCAATCCTACTTTGGATCTCAGACTTCAGATCCAATTCCATTTTAGGGTCCAGAATCCAAACATCACTTTGGATCTCAGACTTCAGATCCAATTTTCATCTTAGGGTCCAGAGTCCAATTCTATCTCAGATTTCATTCCAAATCTTGAGTCCAATTCCCTTCAAAATTCCAAATCCAAATCCCACTTTGATTCCAATTCTTAAAACCAATTCCACTTCATTCCAGATTTCAAATCAAGTTCCCATTTTAGATCCTAAATTCAAAATTCAACCTTGAACTCTATTCAGAATCCAGATCTTGGATTTGGATTTCATCTTGAAATTCCAAATCAATTCCATTCCTCAATTTTATTCAGATTTCTCAATTCTATCTTCCCTTCTGATTCAATTCCACTTTCATTTCTATTCTGATTCAAAGTCCATTTATGACTTTGAAAAATTCCTTTCTTCCTCTTTTATCTCAAACTTCAAAATCATTTTCCAAAATCCCGATTTATTTTTCCCAAGCTCTTGATTATTCTAAAAACTTAGAACGTTAATCTTAAGTTCTAAAGTTAGAAATCATTTCTTCACTTTATCATATTCATCTCAGAAACACTTGGGAATTCTTCAAAAATATTTTCAAAAAGAGCATACATCTTTGCATTTGCACAAGCATGATTCTTTGTGCATCTAGACTTAGGATAAAAATACTTAGATAATTTCTTAGCAAAGCAAAATGCATTAATTCGACCCTTGGTTCGATTACCCCTGGTAAAGGCGCCAGGAACGGTCGAACCTCGTACCGACGAGCGGATCCCGTCTCCCAGTTTTCCCATAAATATTTCAAAAACGGAGGCGAGTTATTTCAAAATTCTTCAAAATTAAGGTCAAGTGAGACCCACAAAAGAGTTCCTCTTCTCTTCTCTTCTTTCTTTTCTCTTCTCTCTTTCTTTTCGTCTTTTATCTTTCTCCCTTCAAAAAGAAGAAAAATAAGAGGTTGGAAAGGAAAAGAGAAGGAAGAAAGAGAATATTACGAGAGGAAAAAATTTGCGATGATCACAGTTTTGGCGACCGAGATGGGACTCGTCTTCGTCCGGTCGAATTTAATGCCTTTTTACTTTGCTTTGATATTATCTAAGTCTTTATTCTTTTCAATGTCAGCTACATTTTCATGCAAAACCTTAGGAGCCTAGACTCTGTCCTAAAGCTGACATCATTGCATATAGGATTTAAGTATGGTTTGGTAGGACCATATTGAGGAGATTATTCCATGTTCACATTAGACTTAGGTCTGAAATACAACTCTCCTCAATTCTAGGGATTGAATGCAAAACAATGAATGCAAGTGTATGCTTCTCTTCATTTTAATCTATCTCTTTAGGACTTGCATTAGAGCCATCTGATTTTTTTTGTATGTTGAGCATATTTTGAAAAACTCCTTACCTACATTGTCCCGGTCTTCACGTTGCTGGGCTGTCTCACTGAACCATAGTTCGGGAGAGAGCCTCACAACTGGACCAGTTATTTGGGTTCGCGCCCCCCTACCACGTACCTAAGGGCCATAGTCCGAGGTATATCGGTAGGTGCTCAAGAATGTTGGGAAGCCATTACTTTAGAATCGGAGGAATATTTCTATGCCACGTACTTCGAGCTTCGGCTTGAGTATATCGGCGTATCTTGATTGGAATCAGATGATCTGAACCCTAGAGTTAGGATTAAGGTCCTACAAGCCATTTCAAAATATTGCATTTAGGGTCAGCCTCTAGGGAGTGCTGTTTGTGCATCCTTGTTTGTATATCTATGATTGTATGATATGTTATATTTCCCAAAACCCTGGGTATATATTATTCAAAAATTTTCTCCTTGTTTTAAAACCCAGGTGTATTTTCCTTTTTTTCTCTTAATTTCTTCTAATTCTCTTTGATCCTGCCTGCAATTCTTCAAAAATTTTCTTTTCTATATTCCATTCCCTTCATTTACAATAAAACATCTTTTTGTTAGGATATGTCCTTTTCAAAATTTATCTTTATTCACATTTTACTTGTCTATCCTTTTCCAGAAAAACAATGCGGTTGTCGCAAATTTTGGTGACAACCCAATCCCTCGTAATGGGATGTTTTCATATTCAAAATTATGATTTCCTCATTTATTAAAATTTCTTCCTAGATCTTTTCTAAAAAAACCCATTTATGCTCTACAGAGAGTATCAGCGTTATCAGTTGAGTCAGGCAAAGCTCAGGAGATTACACTGCTCTAACATCCCAGTTATAAGCAGAAAGAGTAAGGAATGGATTCTCAAAAGTTTGTCAAAAGAGGGGTTCAGGACAGCAAAAGTGAGATCGATCCCGCGATATATCAATTATTCAAAAAGATGATGGTGGAGATATTATCTGAGCAAGCTGAAGCTAGTTGCGGAAAAGCTCCCACAGAAGGAAAGGCACCTGTCACTTTCCCCATGAATAAGCGCAACAATATCGATATAGGAAATTCCAAAGCCAGCAGAGGCAGCCATCAAGGCAACCAGGGCAGCTACTTGGGAGAACATAAAAGCCAGATTGAGAAATATTGTGAAAACCATGATAAACCTCTTCAATACAGTCCTCAGCAAAAAGGCAAGAAGCAAGAAGAACCAAAACGCAAGGATTGGAGCAAGGATCGAGATTTCACCCCTTTAGATGAACCGCTTGACAAAATCCTCGAATACATGATGTCTAACGGATTACTCAGGCTCCCAAAAGCCGCCAGCCCTTCCACAGTCATGGGAAAATATATAGACCAGTTCTGTCGATACCATCAAGTAACAGGGCATGACACTGAGCATTGCTTCATCTTCAAGAATATAGTTCAAGACTGCCTTGATAAAAATCTCTTTGTTCAAAATAAAGGAAAAAAGCATCCGGATCTCCTAAACATGCAAGCTCAGTCCAGCTACCAGGCAAGGGTCAATGCTCAGCAGAAGCCAAACAAGCCGAAGAAAGCAAAGCATGAAGGTTGGGGTTATGATCGTCAGCTTACCCCTCTAGGTCAGCCGATCGAAAAAGTCCTCCAATACCTGCTCGAGAAAGAAATGATCAAGCTCCCAAAGCAGGATGATCCCTCTGTCACCAAAGGGAAATGGAAGAATCGCTTTTGCAAGTTTCATCGAGCGAAGGGGCATGACACGGAGCGCTGCTTTGTCCTCAAAAACATTGTGCAGAACTACATTGATAAAGAGCTTTTGGTACCAAAGGAAGGAGAAGAGCAGACTGCAGTTCCGCCCGAACCATTTCCATACTACTCAGAGAGTTGAAAATACCAAGAGTTTTTCGCTTTCATCCCTTTCTGTTAGTCGTTTTGTACGGGCAAGCCAGCCCAGTCTTTGCAACTTCTTTTAGTTTCTAAATATTCAGTTTTGTCATCAACTTTTGCTTATCAATGAAATGTCGATTTTCTTTATATCTTTGATATTCAATACTTTCTTCCTTTTGCTATATTGGGGCATTAAAATTTCTTTTTCAAAAATTCGGGACAGTCCTGACATCATTCATGAAAGAAATGATATTACCTATGAGGGTCTTTCAAAAAATCATGAAAATTTTAGTTCATATATTTTATTACAAAGATCAACCCTTGCGTTGATCATATTTTCTGAAAACTGATTTCGAATTATCACATTTCAAAGATCAACCCTTGTGTTGATCATATTTTCCAAAGAATTGACTTTGAATCATTACATTCAAAGATCAACCCTTGTGTTGATCATATTTTCAAAAATTGACTTTGAATCATTACATTCAAAGATCAACCCTTGTGTTGATCATATTTTCTAAAAATTGGTTTCAAACCATTACATTCAAAGATCAACCCTTGTGTTGATCCCATTTTCCAAAAAATTGATTTCATTCAAAGGTCAACCCCTTGTGTTGATCCCATTTTCCAAAAATTTGATTTCATTCAAAGGTCAATCCCTTGTGTTGATCTCATTTTCCAAAAATTTGATTTCATTCAAAGATCAATCCCTTGTGTTGATCTCATTTTCCAAAAAATTTGATTTTATTTCATTCAAAGATCAATCCCTTGTGTTGATCTCATTTTCCAAAAAATTTGATTTCATTTCATTCAAATATCAATTCCTTGTGTTGATCTCATTTTCCAAAATTTGATTTCATTACATTCAAACATCAACTCTTGTGCTGATCATATTTTCCTAAAAATTGATTTGAAATCATTTGCATTCAAAGATCAACCCTGGTGCTGATCTCATTTTTCCAAAAAATTTTGATTTTATTGCATTCAAAGATCAATTCTGGTGTTGATTATGTTTCCTAAAAATTGATTTCAAATCATTTGCATTCAAAGATCAACCCTGGTGCTGATCTCATTTTTCCAAAAATTTGATTTTATTGCATTCAAAGATCAATCCTGGTGTTGATTATGTTTCCTAAAAATTGATTTCAAATCATTTGCATTCAAAGATCAACCCTGGTGCTGATCTCATTTTTCCAAAAATTTGATTTTATTGCATTCAAAGATCAATCCTGGTGTTGATTATGTTTCCTAAAAATTGATTTCAAATCATTTGCATTCAAAGATCAACCCCTGTGTTGATTATATTTTCTAAAAATTGATTTTGAATCATTGCATTCCAATATCAACCCTCGGGTTGATCATATTTTCTACAAATTGATTTTCAAATCATTGCTTCAAAAAATTAGCCCTCATGATGATCTCTCATGAATGATCCCCTTTCAAAGAGTAGCTCTCGTAGTTAATGCTTACTTCCAAAATGATTTTCTCATCATCTTCTCTCATTTTAAAAGATTCCACATGCAGGCAGGATCAAATTATTTTCTCAACTTCTATCAACCTTTTGTTTATCCATTTTTATCAGTTTTATCAATTTTTATTCATTTTTATTATTTATCCATTTTATTAATTCTCCTTGATTCTTATTTTCAAAAATTACCCTTTCAGGTTAAGGAATAAACCTGATGCCTCTTTCCCATGAGGTATTTCTTTTTCCTTCTTTTTTCTTCTTTGCCTCCCCCCTTCAGGTTAAGGGATAAACCTGAAACCTCATCCTACGGGGTCCTTCTTTCTTCAGGATAAGGGATAGTCCTGAATGTCTTTCTCTTTTAAAGCTTCATTAATCTCTACTAAATCTTTTTCTTCATTCAATTTTATCAGTTTTATTTCTTAATTAAGTTTTAATTCTTCCAATTCTTTATCAAAGCTTTTTCATCAACTTCTGTCTAAATTCTATTCCTTTCCCATTCAGGATAAGGGATAATCCTGAAACCCCTCACAGGAGCAACAATGCTACCTGTGAGAATTCTTTTACAAAGATTCTTTCCATAAAATTTCCTTGATTCTTCTCTTTTGTCAAATCTTTCATCAATTTCTATCTCTTCTCATTTGTTCTTTTAAATTTTATTTTCTCTCCAATCAAGATAAGGGGGCAATCAGATCATTCAGTCCCCTAATTGGTCATTCTCAATCCCAGGTCCGGTCCTCGCACTGGCAAATTTCCAAAACCCAATCTCTTGTCAAAAACCTGAGTTTTCACTCAGGCTTCTCCCTTTATTCTTTCATTCGAAGTTCTGAGTTCCGACCAGGACTTTCTTTTGAATCCAATCCTCGCATTGGAAATCCATCATTTTAGAAATCTGAGTTCCAGCTCGGGTTTTTCCTCCATTATCTTTCATTCAAAGTTCTGAGTTCCGACCAGGACTTCCTTCTGAATCCAATCCTCGCATTGGAAATCAATCATTTTCTTTAGAAATCCGAGTTCCAGCTCGGGTTTTTCCTCTATTTTCAGTCGAAGTTCTGAGTTCCGACCAGGACTTTCTTTTGAATCCAATCCTCGCATTGGAAATCCTTCATTCCTTTGAAAATCCGATTTCCAGCTCGGGTTTTTCTTCTATTATTTTCAGTCGAAGTTCTGAGTTCCGACCAGGACTTCCTTTTGAATCCAATCCTCGCATTGGAAATCCTTCATTTCCTTTGAAAATCCGAGTTCCAGCTCGGGTTTTTCTTCTATTATTTTTAGTCGAAGTTCTGAGTTCCGACCAGGACTTCCTTTTGAATCCAATCCTCGCATTGGAAATCCTTCATTTATTTTGGAAATCCGAGTTCCAGCTCGGGTTTTTCTTCTATTATTTTCAGTCAAAGTTCTGAGTTCCGAACAGGACTTCCTTTTGAATCCAATCCTCGCATTGGAAATCCTTCATTCCTTTGGAAATCCGAGTTCCAGCTCGGGTTTTGGTTCTATTATTTTCAGTCGAAGTTCTGGGTTCCGACCAGGACTTCCTTTTGAATCCAATCCTCGCATTGGAAATCCTTCATTCTTTTGGAAATCTGAGTTCCAGCTCGGGTTTTTCCTCTATTATTTTCAGTCGAAGTTCTGAGTTCCGACCAGGACTTCCTTTTGAATCCAATCCTCGCATTGGAAATCCGAGTTCCAGCTCGGGTTTTTCTTTTTTATTTTCAGTCGAAGTTCTGAGTTCCGACCAGGACTTCCTTTTGAATCCAATCCTCGCATTGGAAATCCACCATTTCTTTTTCCCCTTCAGGTTAAGGGATAAAACCTGATGACTCTTGCTAACGAGGTATTTCTTTCCTTCCTTCCCAGTTCAGGATAAGGAGATAAATCCTGAAAACAGACCACCACGTAGTTAGGATGTGACGGTCCATTGAATTCAAAATCTTTCATCAAAATTTTACTTTCCTAGCTCATCTTCCCAACCCAGTCCTCGCATTGGCTATTTCTCAAAATTTTGCAATCATATGTTGAGCTCATTTAGAAAATCCGATCCTCGCATCGGTAACCTTCTAAATTCAGTGTTCTGATCAAATTCTTTCCTTTTTATGAAATTCAAGTTTTGACTCAAATCTGATGTATTTCCAAAAGATCCAGCATCTCGCTGGTCATGTATTTCCAAAAGATCCAACTTTCATTGGTCATGTATTTCCAAAAGATCCAGATTTTGCTGGTCATGTATTTCAAACGTTCCAGCTTTCTGTTGGTCATGTATTTCAAACATTCCAGCTTCTGCTGGTCAGGTATTTCAAAAGTTCCGGCTTTTGCTGGTTATGTATTTCCAAAATCAAAAGATTGCAACTCAAGATCTCATCAAAATCTATATTGAGTGATTATTTCACAAAGAATTCATGAAAACTTTGCCAATTTGCTAAAAGCATTTGTTGATTCTAAATATTCTTACTGCACAAAAAGAATTTTCTTAGATTACCTCTTGTATTTCCTTCCAAAAGGTGAAACTTTTTGCGAAAAAGAGGTAAAATTCAAATCTTTTCCTGTTGATCAACCAAAAGGATGTAAGAAATGTCCTCGATATGATCAATGAAAGAAATCTTCAATGATGTTGAAAAGCCAGAAGCGAATTGATATTGATCTTGGCTATGACGCGTGTTTTAAAATGACTTTCTGGCAATCAGGCAGTGGGAATATCCTGAGCTACAAAAGAATCCACTTAATCCATATCTTCTAATTTTCTAAGCTGCAATCAAATATCCGCAAAAGGGATCTCTCAATTGTCATCAAGATGAAGGCAAATTAAGCAAGTAGACCACCGGGGCCAAAGAAGATTTGAAACATCTCCAAGATGACTGAGTTTGTGACGGATCCTTCCAGGGAAAGTTCGGATCACCGTCGAGATGAAGGCGGATGTGATGGGCCTACCGACAAACCCTAAAAGATATTTGATTCCAACTATCATCTAAAGATCTTTTGAGCCAATATCATATATAATCCCTGAGAAAAAGAAGGATCGGAGCATCTCCAAGATGAAGGAGTTTGTGACGTACCCTTCCCTGAAAAAGAGAGAAAAGTCAGGACATCCAAATGAAGGATGATGTGAAAAACCGAGAAAGCCCAAATGACTCAAAAAGAGTGCAAAAAGATCATTGTAGGGAAAACACCCATATATCAAACTGCCAAAGTTGCCAGAAGTCATCTTTTCTCATGCAAAATTCTTTTATCAATATCTCTTCATTTCCTGCTTTTATGAAGTTAAGAATATTTCTTTTATTCTCATATCAGGGAAATGGATAGCTTCCTTGAAGAAAATCATCAGTGCTAAAATTTTGAATTTGACTCTTAGAACCGAGGAGTTAACCTCATTGGGGGAAATACTCTAGGTAAAAGAGGGAATATCTTCGCACATACGTGCACATTTTCAAGTGTTTGAAACAACTACAATTTTATCTTATTGGCAGAATTTTCTAGCTATTTCAAAAAAATGAAATAAACATTCAATATCCATTTTTATGCAACCTAACGTTGTTTATATTTTCCAGAAGAGTTGCCTCCTTCAGAAGAAGTATCTCTTTCTGTCCCATCACGGTTTTCTCATCAAAGAATTTTGTATGGATGACCCACTCAGGATTAGGGTAAAAAACCTGAAACTTCTTGTGAAAGATCATTTGATTTCAAAAGCTATTTCAGTCTCAGCAATGAGACGCCCAATTTCTTCCCCTTTTCAAAGCTTTAGGGACTCTATATTTCCTCCTTTCGCGAAAACCCCTCTTGGATTTGTTCGTCCAAATTCCGAAGGTCCCATCGTGCTTTCTCCATTTTTGAGAAACCTGTAGGGTACATTTCTCCCACTCAGGATAAGGGTCAAACCTGAACCATTTGCGAAAGATCATTTAATTTCAAAAGCTATTTTAGTCTCAGCAATGAGACGCCCAATTTCTTCCCCTTTTCAAAGCTTTAGGGACTCTATATTTTCTCCTTTCGCAAAAACCCCTCTCGGATTTGTTCGTCCAAATTCCGAAGGTCCTATCGTGCTTTCTCCATTTTTGAGAAACCTGTATGGTAGATTTCCCCCACTCAGGATAAGGGTCAAACCTGAACCATTTGAGAAAGATCATTTAATTTCAAAAGCTATTTCAGTCTCAGCAATGAGGCGCCCAATTTCTTCCCCTTTTCAAAGCTTTAGGGACCCCATATTTCCTTCTTTCGCAAAAACCCCTTTCGGATTTGTTCGTCCAAATTCCGAAGGTCCCATTATGGTTTCTCCATTTTTGAGAGACCTGTATGGTAGATTTCTCCCACTCAGGATAAGGGCTAAACCTGAACCATTTGCGAAAGATTCTTTGATTTCAAAAGCTATTTCAGTCTCAGCAATGAGACGCCCAATTTCTTCCCCTTTTTCAAAGCTTTAGGGACTCTATATTTCCTCCTTTCACAAAAATCCCTCTCGGATTTGTTCATCCAAATTCCGAAGGTCCCATCGTGTTTTCTCCATTTTGAGAAACCTGTATGGTAGATTTCCCCCACTCAGGATAAGGGTCAAACCTGAACCATTTGCGAAAGATTCTTTGATTTCAAAAGCTATTTCAGTCTCAGCAAATGAGACACCCAATTTCTTCTCATTTTCAAAGCTTTAGGGACTCTATATTTCTTCCTTTCGCAAAAACCCCTCTCGAATTTGTTCGTCCAAATTCCGAAGGTCCCATCGTGCTTTCTCCATTTTTGAGAAACTTGTATGGTAGATTTCCCCCACTCAGGATAAGGGTCAAACCTGAACCATTTGCGAAAGATCATTTAATTTCAAAAGCTATTTCAGTCTCAGCAATGAGACGCCTAATTTCATCCCCTTTTCAAAGCTTTAGGGACTCTATATTTCCTCCTTTCGCAAAAACCCCTCTCGGATTTGTTCGTCCAAATTCCGAAGGTCCCATCGTGCTTTCTCCATTTTTGAGAAACCTGTATGGTAGATTTCCCCCACTCAGGATAAGGGTCAAACCTGAACCATTTGCGAAAGATCATTTAATTTCAAAAGCTATTTCAGTCTCAGCAATGAGACGCCCAATTTCTTCCCCTTTTCAAAGCTTTAGGGACCCTATATTTCCTTCTTTCGCAAAAACCCCTTTCGGATTTGTTCGTCCAAATTCCGAAGGTCCCATTATGGTTTCTCCATTTTTTAGAGACCTGTATGATATATTTCTCCCACTCAGGATAAGGGTTAAACCTGAACCATTTGCGAAAGATTCTTTGATTTCAAAAGCTATTTCAGTCTTAGCAATGAGACGCCCAATTTCTTCCCCTTTTTCAAAGCTTTAGGGACTCTATATTTCCTCCTTTCGCAAAAACCCCTCTCGGATTTTTTCATCCAAATTCCGAAGGTCCCATCGTGTTTTCTCCATTTTGAGAAACCTGTATAGTAGATTTTCCCCACTCAGGATAAGGGTCAAACTTGAACCATTTGTAAAAGATCATTTAATTTCAAAAGTTATTTCAGTCTCAGCAATGAGACACCCAATTTCTTCCCCTTTTCAAAGCTTTAGGGACTCTATATTTCCTCCTTTCGCAAAAACCCCTCTCGGATTTGTTCGTCCAAATTCTGAAGGTCCCATCGTGCTTTCTCCATTTTTGAGAAAGTCGTATGGTAGATTTCCTATCTAGGTTAAGAATTATCCCAGAACCTCGCTTTGCGAGGTATCTTCCTTTCAGGTTTGGGTTAAACCTGAGACTCGTTTCAATGAGATTCCTCGTTCTAACGAGATATTTCCTTCCAATCCCATCACGGTTCTGCCCATTGAGGAATCCATACTTTGTATATCCATCCAAGAAAGGATTTGACTTAAGCTTCATTTCACAAGGCATTTTCCAAAATGTCCCATCAAGGTACCCGTGTATCCCTTTCCTCAATTCAAATTCATCTTGATATATCTTCGTCCCATCCAGGTTAAGGGCTAAACCTGAATCATTCCAAAGAGAGTATCTTGTCTCATCCATGAGACCTGATCAAAATGCTCATTTCTCACCATTTCGGGATTTCACCCAAAGTCCCATCACGATCTCCTCATTTCTATCATTTGATCACATCATCTTCGAGGATTTCATCCCCCCAAAACCATTCAGGATAAGGTTCTAAGCCCGAAGAGCCATATTTCCAAAATAATTCTTCCACACCCAATTCAGATTTGCTGACTGGGGCATTTTTCAAAATTTGGAGTGTTGTCTTTGCCACTAAGCTCGGCTTTCAACTGGCTTATTAGCAAAGAGGGGCATCTGTGAACACCCCAAATTTTTTTAAAGTTTTGTAAAAATGACTCTTTTGCCCCTAACCCCATTTTCTGAGAAAATCAAAGCAGTTTCAAAGCTCATTCATTAGATTGTCTGAATTAAATTCCATATTGGTATATTTAAGGTTAATTTCGGATCCGAATCCAGGACTTTGAATCCATATTTCCTCAAAATCCGGATCAAAAACCCATTTCTGAAGAAATTTTCGCAAAATGACTTTTAAAATTCTTAGAAAAATTTCCTTTTGTAAATATTTTTGCAAAAACACAAAAAATTAGTTTTAATCTCTATTTTCTCACAGATTTTAAGATTTTATTATAAAAATACAAAAAAAAAATTGAAAAATAAAACAAAAACAAAAAAAAATGGAAAATTTCAAGAAAAAATGAATGAGTTTAAGCGTTTTAAAATCGATTTTGCTAAAAAAATCATTTTTTAACCATTTTTATGAAAATTTTTGTTAAGGGAGCCTCTTTTTGGAAAAACCAAAAAATTTTTAAACCCTTCTAAACCCTCCCTCTTTCCTCTCTCGCCCGATTTCTCTCAGGGTTTTCCTCAGAAACCCTAATCTCGGATGGCTTCCAGCCGCAACAACCTCCATTCCTCCTCCTCAAACCATCCATCGCACACCCTATATCCCCCGTCGATGCCTAACAGCCTCTCCTTCTGGAGGCTTCTTGATTTCCCTTAAAAAGACACCCAGGGGCCCCTTTTCAAGGATTCGTTTTCACCCTTCCCTCTCTCTCTTTCCTTCAGAAGAATCGTTTTTCACCCCTCCATACGCATCTCCTTCACGCTTCTTCCTCCTCGTTTTCCTTTTTTTTTCTCATCTCAGCTTCTTCTCTTTCATTCCCTTGGTGAAAAGGGTGATCAAGCGGTAATATACAAAGGGAAGACCTCCCCTCCTTCAGTCGGAAAGCAAAACACCCCGATTCCTCCCTCTCTCATCCATCGCCAAAACACCCCGTAATCCTCTTTCTACTTTAGAACCTCTGTGGAGCCAGCCTTCCTCCCTTGGCGGATCGGGGAAGAACTCCGCACCTTCAGCAAGCAGATCGGGAAAGAATATCGCCCCATCCTACTTTTCCTGGCCCTCCCCTTTTCCCTTTCCTTCAGAATCACTGCCATCAATCCTCTTCAAAGAGCCTTCTCTAGGTGAGCTACGGTAAGTGGCCATTCTTGCTTTATTTTTTTTTATTTCTCTTTCGTTTTTTTTATCTTAGAATCCCATTTACGCACTAATGGTGGTGCCCGATTACTTGTGCAATCTCGGCCCATCCCCGTGCCATAGCAACGACATCTCTGATCCCAACAATTTTCCTTTTCCTTTTTATGTATTTCGGTCTAATTCGATTTTCAGTTTCTTCTCTGGTTTTGCCTTGCTCAACTAATGATGTTGTTTGATTTTGATTTCCAGCTTCATCGAATATGGTTCAATACTCTCACTTTGTTTCTGCATTTCCCTTTTGATGTTATTAACAACTCTATTCTATTTCGTTATGGCTATACATTCATTTTCTTAAAACTTTTGATGTATTTCACCTTACCTGGTATGTTTTCTTCATAACGTTGCTAAGTTTGGATGGTCCTCTATACTATTGCATTTTCCTATTCAGATGTAATCAACAACATCATTAGTCACCCTGCGTAGGATCTAAACCCGCATTTGCTTTGATTGTTTGGATAGCTTATCACATTCTGGTTTCCAGTTTGCATTAGATTTCTCTACTTACTCTGAGCTATATTTGATCGATCTTGTTAGTTACATTTTTTATTATTTTTGCTCTCTGTACTGTGCTCATGCTTGGTTACCTGTCATTAGCATCCACTCTATTGCAATATAAATGTCTGGTAGCTTTATCTCCCGTGTACTGCCATTAGCTTCATTCTGCATTGTTGTAATTTCATTAACAATGAATGCATAAGAGAGTTTATCATCTTTCTCAAAGGCAGGATATAATGTAATTTAAGTTTGGAGAGTGGGTTTCTGGCTTATCATTTTACTAAACAAAAATTTTAAATGGCCAAGAAGGAAGAGATTGCGTGTACATGAGTGTACACATGTACAGGCCAGTGTATTCCTGTGCGTACCTGCCATACTAGATCCCCTAAAAAAAAAGGGGGGGTTTTCATGAGCTGGAGATCTGTATAAAAGCAAAGTTGGGCAAATGATGTTTTCCAGGTTTCCTAGCTCACCATTTTTTGAAGACTCAGCTTAATTGGGCCTGACCAACATATTTCCTCTTCAGCTGACCTTACTTGCAGGAATTTTGAAGGTTATTGTAATGGCTGCAAGAAGCTATTCAACAAGAACTATGCCGGGTGTCTACAAGGGCAACAGATGAGGTTTCAAAGATGGTGATGAGATTACAGCAACATAGTGATCCCTATGATTGATTGCACGCCTAAGTCTCAGGCATGTTTGTCACCAGTAAAAGCTCTTGTGAAAGGTTCTGTATACCCTTACTTTTGCTGATCTTGTGGGTTTTTCTGGCAATTATAAATATGCCTCATGGTTACAGGCTTCTTAGCCTTATCATATACCCGATTAGCTGCCAAATATGTGTTCATTTGTTAATTTTAGTATATGCGTGTTTCCTTCTTTCTTTTCCCTTTTTTTTTATTTTATTTTATTGCTTGTTTGTCTTGTAAAATCCTCAAGACCTGTGGTGGTGATGAGTCAGTCCATGGAGCCATTGTGATGAGTGTAGTGCTTATCATGGTTTTAAATTTGCAAGGAATTTATAACAAACGAATTTGGAAATAAGCATCTTCCTGTATATGTGTATATACGATTGAATTCATTCATAATTTACCTATTCTGCATTTAGCTCACCACAGTAAGTCCCCTTTTCAACATGGTAAATCCCTAATTTGTTCTTAAGTATTGTTGAAGCTGTTATACCAAGCAATCAGTTATCTTCGACCCGAGGAATCCGAGAGAGTGTAGTGATGGGTTTAGATGAGGTAGCTGAGCATGATCTGAGAATCAGAGAGAGATGGCTACTTGATAATTCGGATGCCACATTCAGAGATTCATCAAGGTTGACCTGTTAAATGAAGATGGAGTGGTCCTGATGCAGCATATATCTAGAATTTCTGATGATTGGAGTACAGGGAACACTTATGGATTGGTAAACTATCTGGTTGAGAAATTCTAGTAAATACTTTGTTTTGCCGAGCTACGTCTCTAGAAGATTTCATGACAAGAAATCGGTGTTTCTTCAAAGAAAAACTTCATTTTCACTCTCTTGTGATATAGATAAAGAAGAGGCCCCTGTTTCCATCTCCTTCATCTGCCATGCCTTTAGCCAATATTCATTCTCCTACCCTTCTTCCTTTCAGAAGTATTAATTGGTTCTCTCTGTGATTCTGCTGAATGCCTGCTCATACACACACACACACACACACACACACACACACACATATATATATATATATATATATATATATATATATATATATATATATATATATATATATATATATTGTTGCTATATTTTGTTTTGTTCCTTTCATATTTTGTTTGGTAATTCTGCTGAATGTCTGCTGAATGTAAACTTATTAGTTTCAGACTTTAGTTACATGATTCCATCAAAATTAGTCCATCTGGTTCCCCATTTATAAAAAAAAAATGAGTCTCACTATCATACTGGTACCTGCTAAAGGCATCTTCCCCTGTGATCACAATAGTGCCCTATGTGCATAAAGTAACTCCAGAGTGTCGTCATGATGAACAGCTGCAAATGGGTGGCTGGCAAAATCCATAGGAATGTCTATAAAGACCACTCCTCACCATTACTTTCTTTTTTTTAGATAACTCCCCTGGTTCTTGCCAATCCATTATTGATGTTGGACAAATAAGGCGTTATTTACAAGACATATATATATATATATATATATGGCCTCATGTTTACTTTCAGCATTGCTGTCATTCACCTTATATGTTGTAGTTATATTGTACATTGTAGTATATCCCTCAGACTGTTATTTATAATATTGGGACCATTACCCCACTGATGAGGGAGTTGGGATCCTCAGTAGAATCGGCCCAGAATGATGCGTGTTAAAGGAACAATTGATGCTGGAAACGGGCTAACTGTGCACAATTTATCACCATAGGATTGGCTCATATCAATCAAACCAGATTGGATATCTTCAGTAAGTTGTTGGCTACTCACTCTACTAACCTTTGTGAATTCTGAACAGGTATTAATCAGTGTTGACTGTACAATGTTTTAAGGCCCTGTGAACAGATCTGACTCTTGTTTCATTCTGACCTCTTTTGGGTCATTTTGAGTTTAGCGTTCGTATAGCATGGATGAATTGCTGACTCGATTCATTCCAATTGCTTGGGGCTTCTGGTTGTTTCGCCTCAACTAACACATGAAAGAGATTTGCTGGATTGAAGACCCTGGAGATGTATGACATGGTCACGACACAACCATTTGTGTTAGAATCATAGGGTCTGCTTGCTAATTAGTCCTGCGATGTTGGATACCATTCGTTTTCAAGTGAATTCATGGTGTTAATATCATATGTGCAGTCGTAGTTATATCCACCCAGCCCAGCCTGGGCAATAGAGGTTCATAACTACTCTGCATTAGTGCAATAAAAATGGTAAACCACCTACATCATACATCACCACGGCCTACAGCATCTCTGTAGCATTTATATTTTGTCATGTTTGTTGGGAATTGCATACCTGTACATCCCATGATTCTTTTGCAGTCTCATTTGCATAATACTTCCCTCTCTGCTGAAGTTATGCCTTTATATTTAAAATAAAGATGCAACAAAATCATTCGTTGGCTTCATGATGTATTGACTGATATTGGCATGTATTTTAAGGAAGGGCTCCTAATTCGGAAGTTGATATCAAAAACATGGAAGTCCAAAGAAAATTTGGTCAAGTGGTTTGAAAAAGGCTAAATGCAGTAGGAAACTAGTTCGTCTTTGAGAAATCCAAACAGAGGTGAGACTATGATTAAATGATCATTTGGGGGCAAACATACATGTATGTTTTCATGTGTGTTTGGATGCATACCTTTTCTCATGTATATTGGGTTTTGATATAGCATCCTCTGTTTCCCCATGTATTTTCTTTTGCATTTTGCCGTGTATTAACTCTATTTTGCAGGAAAGACATGAATCGTTGAATTTCCTTTTCAGCAATTTGAACTTCAATGAAAATTTTAAGTTTAATATTGATGAGAGATTTCTCCTTTCAAACTTTAGATTAGAATGTATGAGCATGTAAATATTGTAGATTGCTCGTTTTTCTCTTTTATTTTCAAAAACCTCACAATGGTGAAACACGAATGACACGTGCACCATTTCGTAAGAGGTAATGGATACTAAGTTGATGATCCACATCAATGGCCATAGTCAGGGTGTGGACAAAACTTAGCATTTTTATCTTTTACAAAATAACACTGGATCCATTTTCAAAATTCATCATATTTTCGTTAAATATTTTCTTCTTTTATCATAATTTAACTTAAAATTAACTCAAAATATATACCAAGGGCCATAGTCAGGGTATATTGAGAGTTAATTTCATTTTAAATTCTATAAAAGCACAAAAAATGTATTTTATTCTTTACTTGAATTTAAATGAAGTTATTACATAATACATTCAATGACCATAGTCAGGGATGTATTATGTCCTCAACCTCATTTTTAATTCATTTAGAGAATAGGATAGCTTTTCAAAAACCAAAATCTTTAAATTCATTTCATCATCTAGGGTAGAATTGCATCATATTTTCAAAATTCCCTTTTCAAAATTCTAAGTGATTCTTCTTCTTCATTTCTCAGATCAAATCTTATTCAAATCCAATTCTATCTCATTTCAAAGATTCAAAATTCAATTTCAAAGTCCAATTTGACTTTGAAATTCCAAAATCATTTTATATTCAAACTTCAAGTTTCCAACTCAATTCAAAATTAAATTTCAAAGTTCAATTTAAACTTTGAAGTTTCTGATTCATCTTCAAATTCAAAAATCAAGTTTATCTTCAAATTCAAAATCACAAGTTTGAGATTGATTTTGAATCTTGACTCTTCTTAAATCTTAAATTCAATCCGGATTTTCAAAACCCAGAACCATCTTCAAAAGTCCCATTTGGACTTTCAAAACTGTTATCATCGCAAAATTTTTACTTTTGCAAGTCAAACTGACCTTTGAAAAAGATTTTGAAAATAACTCGCCTCCGTTTAAAAATGCGGGAAAATTCCGTAGAATGGGACTCGCCTGTCGGTACGAGGTTCAACCGTTCCTGCCACCTTTAACAGGGGTAATTGAACCAAGGATCAATCTTATGCTCTACTTTATTCAACTTGTCTAAATTATATTCTAATTTCTAAATGCACATAGAATCTGGCATGTGCTATGAATTTTCTGAAAATGCACATTTTGAAAACATGATGTTTGCTTTGAATGATTAAAATATGTAGAAAATGTAAATCTTGGAAGTGATATCACATGAGAAATCGTGAAATGGGATTTGAAATGTACTTCTGAGAGAAGTAAAAATCGATTTTGAGGAATCCTTGACATTTGGTGAAAATCGATTCTGAGAGACTTGGTTTCTCTGAATTCAAACTTTGAAATTGAAATTCTAACTTAGAAAATTTGAATTTGGAACTTGGGAAATACTTGAAATATTCTTTGAAATTCAATGTTTTTGGGAAAATCAATTTTGCTATAAGACTTAGGAGATTTTGAGGAATTCAATTTCCTTGACTTAGAATTTGAATTGGAATTGGCAAATGCATGAAATGAATGAATATGGATTTGAGGAATTGAGAAATACTTTTTTGTATTTTGAGAAATGCAGTGCATTTTGAAGTTAGCCTAAGAGTGTAGGCTGAATGTGGCTAATGTGAAGATCATAAATCTGGGTATCATTCATATTCTGACTATGACCATAAATACGAATTCCACCAAGTTTATAAACTTGATAAAAGCCAGTGCATGTGCCATTCGTGTAGACCGTGGTGAATTTGTAAAAATATGCATGAATCATCATCCATCACACATTAACATTATTTAAAAAAAAATAAACTATATGCAATGCAACCTAAGCTAAGCAGGAAATGTAAATTCTTATTCCAAAGTTTAATTACAAATTACATCACTATTGAAATTTAAATACATGAAAAAATAAAGTCTTCAATGTACCTGCAAAACTAGAAAACTTTGTTAATGAAAATATGTTGGCTTTTCTAGATTTATCCAGTAATATCTAGAAATTACTGGATTTTGCTAGATATAAGCCTTTTCCTTGATTCCCTTAAATAAAAATGATAAAGTATGAAATAAAATTGAATAAATATGAAAGAGAAGATATGAAATTTCGAAATTTGAGTCAAAATGACCAAAATACCCCTAATAACAAGACTATGGCCTTGAAATTAGGGTTTTTAGAAAGATATTTGGTAAAATACAAGTTTTGAAATTCAAATGCAAATAAACTAAGCTAAAATATGATATGACATACTTAAACACATGAAAATTAGGGTTAGGGATTTCGAAATTTAGGTCAAATGACCAAATTGCCCCTGATAGCAAGACTATGGCCTTGAAATCAGGGTTTTTAGAAATAGATTTTGGTAAAAACTTAGGTTTTATGCACTAAATGAAATCAAATGAGCACAAAATTAAACCTAAAGCATCCTAATATGATTATGAACATGATTAAACCCTAAAAATATATGCTTATGCACAAAAATCCAACAATATCACAAAAACTGTGATTTTAGCATTGTCTTTGGATCTTTCAGGAACCCGGTTTTGCAATTTTGTTAATTCAGAGATCAAATGGATTCCAAAATCTATAAAAATTGGTACCTGCACTTGTTATAACCCTAATGTCGAATTGGAATTATAAAAATAATTTTTTTACATTGAATTAATCCGAAAATTGCATTACACCCTAAAAATATGTTATTTTTGACCTAATTCACCAACCAGTCTCAGTCCAAGACCTGAACCAGGAGTCAAATCTCCATGGAAATTTATGAAATTTTACAGAGACTAACTAAGAAGAAAAACAGAGATTTCCCAATTTACAGATCAAAAAAATAATCTCCGGTTAGGGAGAAACCTTTCCGGCAATCTGAGCTAAAATATATCCCTTTTAACAGGGATTAAAACAGCTATTCCAGATTTAAAATACAGACATAAATAGCAATCCTAAACAAAAATCTCTGAAATTTTAGTGGTGAACAGTGGACAGAAAAATAACAATACTCACTTTTTACAGATCATGAATCGGATCTGTGGTTTGGTATTTATGACTAACACAAGTCTGATTAGGGTTTTGGTAAACCCTAACGAGTTTTAAATTTAAAAACAGATTCTCTAAAAGGGGAGAAATACTAAACAGTGATAAGAAAATCCGAAAATTTCACAGCAGACAGATCTACTCAATTTGAATCCATAGCACTTTACAGATCTAAAATCGGATATAATATGAGAGAAATATCATCACAGCAAGTTACCTTCTTGATTTTAACCATGATTTTAAAGCTTTAAAAACCCGATTTGATGTCTGATTTTTTTGACAGTGTTCTCGAGGTCCAAAACCTCTGATTTTTCTACAGTAACTCAATAACTCATTCATACATCACATATAAAAACATCAGAAATAAACAATGAGAACTTCAATCCGAAATAACATTATCTTTACTGTTCTAAACCTAAAACACACAGAAATTTAAGAAACTTGAAAAACCATGCATTAACTAATGTAAATAAATAAAATAAACCATAAAACAGTAAATAAAACTTATTTCTATGCTATAGAACGTAAAACAAACATGAATAAACCATGAAAATAAAATAAAAACAGGGAATCAATGGCTGGAATTTGATATCACCTTTAAAACATAGATTTAACCCATTAAAAAGGGTAAATCATATATTTTATTGGTTATTAATGTAAAGAATCATATTAAAATCAATTCTAATGGATTAAAATTCCTGTAAATCACCCAAAACAGGGTTAGATCACCTTCTTGGATTGTTCTTGCTGATTTTTTATGGTTCTTGAGGTGAAACCATGGTTGCTCTTCCTTAAGGAGGGGTATCTAAGCCTAGATCTAGGTTTAAATCATGAAAAACACTAAATAAAACATTAAAAATTGAAGAAATTATTTACCTTGCAGTTGCAGCAATGGAGGAAGGCTGGAGAGGAGAGAGAAGCTTCAAGAATCCAATAGGAGGTGGCTGGAAAATTTGTCCCCCCTATAGCCCCTTTTTATAGAAAATTTTTAGGTATTTTAAAAAAATGACAATTTTGAAAATTTTGGACTCTAAAGGGGGGGGGGGGGGGCGATTTTGGGGTGTAGTTACTATCCTACCCCTAGCCTAAATTATCCTATTTAATACCTAATTAACCCCTAGATAAACCTAGAAAATCCCCAAATGTGGTGCCACTTGGCATTTTCTCACATTGGGTTTTTAAAACACCTTTAAAAACCTTTAAAAACACTAGTTTTAAAAACTAACTTTTAAAAATGAGTTTTTCAAAATGGTTTTGACTCTTCTAAACCTCTAACACTAACCAAGACATCAACTAATCCTAGTCTAGCCCTGACTTACTCGAATATGGCGCCACCCCGAGTGGGCCCTACTTGAGTTTTTACAAAAAGATGATTTTAAAACTTGAAATTGAAGGAGTTTTCAAAAGATTTTCAAAAGTAAGCTTGAAATTAAAAGTTTTGAAATGACATAGGGTTCTAACTGGGTCAAAACCCCTCTGGATATGGTTCCAACTGAGTGGGCCCACATCGAGTTTTGAAGAATTTTGAAATAAACACTGAAAATGGCTTTGAAAAGGGGTTAAAATCGATATTTGAAATTCAAGATCTTTGAAAATAGGGTCTCAAGCGAACTGGAACTCCGAGTTAGAGTCCTGAACTCTTAGGACTCTGAGATTTTAAATTTTAGAATTCAAATGTAAAAATTTTTGAAAGATTTTATCAAGAAATGATGAAATAAGTCGGAAAACACAGTCAGGGTTAGACTCCTAACTCGACCGAACTCTAAAATAGAGTCCTGAACTAACTGGACTCTGTAAAATGACCTAAATTTTGAAAACAACCGAAAAAGACTGAAGATGGAAGTAAACAGACTTCAAAACAGATTTTTGACTGGATTTGGACTCTGGGACAGAGTCCTGATCGGACTGAAACTTTCAAAAATTTGAGAAATTTGATGAATAGAGAAATTCAGAAGCGACACCATCTCAATGGGCGTCATCTGTGAATTGAAATCGATTAAAATTTGAATTTGAAATGAATCCAGATTGTTTTCTGAGAAAATATTTTGAAATATAAAGTCCAGGGGTTGGAAAATGACAGAGTATTGAATAAAAACCCAGGTTTTTAAATTGATTTTGAAATAAAGCTTTAAAATTCAAATCTGGATTGAATGTTTTGAAATAGGAGTGCTGGATCTCGAAAATGAGATGCAATGACATGCAATGCTATGCAGAATACATGCAATGACATGCAATGATCTGTAATGACACTGGATGAGGGTGAAAATTTGGGGTGTTTACAGATGCCCCTCTTTGCTGCTAAGCCGGTTGAAAGCCGAGCTTAGTGGCAAAGAAAACACACCAAATTTGGATTATAAAAATGCCCCAGTTAGATGAATCTGACTGAGTATGAAAGAATTAGTTCAAGTGATGATGATAGATATGAAATAAAGAATAAGGAGAAAATTTTACTTCGAAAATAAGTGAGATTCAGGTTTTGCCCTTAACCTGGATGGGACAGAAAATACCTCGTGTAAAAACGAAGCTCAGGCTTAACCTTTAACCTGACCAGGAAATGAAATACCTCATCAAAGTGAAGCTCAGGTTTGTACCCTTAACCTGATCGGGCAGAAAATGAAATACCTCATCAAAGGAGGCCCAGGTTTGTACCCTTATCCTGATTGGGCAGAAAATGAAATACCTCATCAAAGGAGGCTCAGGTTTATACCCTTATCCTGATCGGGCAGAAAATGGAATACCTCATCAAATGAGGCCCAGGTTTATACCCTTATCCTGATCGGGCAGAAAATGAAATACCTCATCAAATGAGGCCCAGGTTTATACCCTTGACCTGATTGGGTGGAAAATGGAATACCTCATCAAATGAGGCTCAGGTTTATACCCTTAACCTGATTGGGCAGTGAATGAAATACCTCATTAAAGGAGGCTCATGTTTATACCCTTAACCTGATTGGGCAGAAAATGGAATACCTCATCAAAGGAGGCTCAGGTTTGTACCCTTAACCTGATCGGGCAGAAAATGGAATACCTCATCAAAGGAGGCTCAGGTTTGTACCCTTAACCTGATTGGGCAGTGAAAATGGATGAAATCCTCGAAAGAAGAGACCGTGATGGAACCTTCGGATTTCTGCACAATGAATCCGATAAGGGTTTTGCAAAAGGAAGGAAATTGGGGTCCCTAAAGTTTGAAAAGGGATTGATTTTGTGCGCCTCATTGCTGAGACTAATTAACTTTTGAAATTGCCTTTTGCTGAAATTGGTGGCTTAACCTCAAGCCGAAATTGGACTGTCTATGGTGGGACAGTGGGGACACAGGGAAGTGTGCGAATTTGAGAGCCCGTGCGCTCAGATTATACCAAAGAAGGGAAGGAATCTTGAAAACTCCCGTTATCAAGTCCTAAAAAGGGATAACAACTGATGTCAGGATGCACCAAAGATGAACCTCAAGCTCTCGTTTCATGCCAGGATAGCTAGAAAATATTGTCAAAATGTTGAAAATTGTTGTTGATTCAAAATAATTGAAAATGATGCACATTGTTTTGAAAGTATTCCGTCTTTTCTACCTGAAGTATTACCTCCGACTGGGCTTAACTCCGTAGAATCAAGATTCGAATTCAAATTGCTTGCGATTGACTTTCTTTCAAGGAAGCTATCAATTTCCTTGATATGGACGGAAAAGAAAGTATTCTTGATATTGCGAGAGCTATTAGTGAAAGAATATTGATAAAAGAATTTCACAAAATTAAAGAAGATTCTTGATAGATTTGGCAGTCTGATATCCTGGGATTCTTTTCTCATGATGATCTTTTTGCACTCTTTTTGACAGAATTGGAGCTTTCTTGGATTTTTCGGGAATTACATCATCCTTCATTTTGGAGATGTCCTGACTTTTCTCTCTTTTTGGGAAGGGTACGTCACAAACTCCTTCATCTCAGAGATGTTCCGATCCTTCTTTTCTCTCAGGGATTATCATGATGATTATTGGCTCTTTGGTAGGAAATCTCTTGATGATAGCTGAAATTAAATATCTTTTAGGGTTTGTCGGTAGGCTCATCACACTCGCCTTCATCTCGACGGTGATCTGAACTTTCCTTGGAAGGATCCGTCACAAACTCCGTCATCTTGGAGATGATCCAAATCTTCTTTGGCCCCGGGGGTCGACTCGCTTAATTTGCCTTCATCTTGACGACAATTGAGAGATCCCTTTTGCAGATATTTAATTGCAGCTTAGGTGATTGAGGAGATATGAAAATTGAGTGCATTTTTCTGTATCACCCAGGATATTTCGACTGCTTTATTTTTCAAGAATGGTCTTTAAAAATGTGTCATTGACTGCGATCAATATCAATCACTCATGGCTTTGCAACAACGTTGAATTCTCTTTGCTGGCCATATCGCGGATTTATTCTTCATCCTTTTGGTTGGCCAATAAAAAGATTTTGAACTTTGAATCCTTTTTCGTGAAAACATTGCCCTTTTGGAAGTAATAGTTGAGGTATTCTGAAGTAATAATTTTGTGCAATAAAGATTTTTGAAATCAACAAATATTTAATGACAAATTGGAAAAACTTTCTTGAAATCCTTTTGTGAAAGCGAGCATTTGAAGCACAACGCAACACATCCATGACAAAATTCTCTTCTCCTTTCCCCAAAGGAGAAGATTCAGAAATTAGAATTGGGAATTACTCCTCTCTTCCCTGAAGAGGAGGTGTTTGCAAAACGAACTTTCGAAGAGAAATTAAGCTTTCGTCAAAACTTCCTAACATTAGGCTTCTCTTATGGAAAGGGGGCCAGAATTGGTGAGGTTGGTAAATTGGTCATGAAGGAACGAGTTCATCACACTCTCCCTGAAAAGAGGGTCCTTCATGATGAAATGGCCTAGTCTGAAATTATGGGGCCACAAGGAAAATGAACTTCCGTCGAAGCTCTCCCTGACCTAAGGGTTCCTTGTATGAAATTGGAATTTTGTTTTGCAAACGGTTCACAAAGGCACGAGTCCCTTCAAACTCTCCCTGAAAAGGGGCTAAGTGAATGAATTGGATAGCATGCGAAAAGAGCGAGCTCCCTCAAACTCTCCCTATACAAAGGGTCTCTCGCAAGAGAAATTTTTGGAATTGGTATTGAGTGACCAAAAGGTCGAAATTTTGGAAATTGGAATTTTGAAATTTGATATTGGAAATTGGAAATTGGAAATTGGAAATTGGAAATTGGAAATTGGAAATTGAAAATTGGAAAATTGGAAATTGATAATTGGAAATTGAAAATTGATTGACCCGAAGGTCGAAATTGTGAATTGGTTTACTGAGAATGACATGGGTTCTATAGGGATTCAGCCTAAGAACGACATTGGTTCTATTGAGAACGGCATTGGCCCCGTAGGGGTTCGACTTACGAACTATCAATTCCATAGGAATTCAACATAAGGATCATAGCCTAAGAAGGAATGATTCCAACTTGTGAGCTTTGAATGGACCAGGTGCTAAACTGGGTTTTTGAGGGAAGATTCGAATCAGAATTCAATTCTTCAAGGAAAACTAGATGAATTGGATTTTGAAAGAAAATTCGAGTCGGAACTCGGATCTTCTAGACCAACTCGCAGGGTAGTTTGAGTAGAAGTTCAAACTTGTAAAGGAAAGCTAAGCAAATTGGATTTGAAAGAAAATTCAAGTCGAAACTTGGATTTTCTAGACCAACTCTGAAGGAAAAGAAAACTCGAGTCGGAACCCGAATCTTCGAAGGAAAACCAAGTCCATTATGGAAGGAAAAGAAACCCGAGTCGGAACTCGAATCCTGAAGGAAAGGTAGATTAATTTGAAGGAAAGGAAATTCGAGTTGGAACTCGAATCCCAAAGGAAAACTAGATTATTTAGAAGGTCGGAACTCGAATTCCTAAAGGAAAACTGGGTTAACCAAAAGGAAAAGAAATTCGAGTCGGAACTCGAATCCCAAAGGAAAACTAAAGCGGTTGGAAGGAAAAGAAATTCGAATCGGAACTCGAATTCCTAAAGGAAAACTGGGTTAACCAAAAGGAAAAGAAATTCGAGTCGGAACTCGAATCCCAAAGGAAAACTAAACCGGTTGGAAGGAAAAGAAATTCGAGTCGGAACTCGAATTCCTAAAGGAAAACTGGGTTAACCAAAAGGAAAAGAAATTCGAGTCGGAACTCGAATCCCAAAGGAAAACTAAACCGGTTGGAAGGAAAAGAAATTCGAGTCGGAACTCGAATTCCTAAAGGAAAACTGTGTTAACCAAAAGGAAAAGAAATTCGAGTCGGAACTTGAATCCTAAAGGAAAACTAAACCGGTTGGAAGGAAAAGAAATTCGAGTCGGAACTCGAATCTCAAAGGAAAACTAAACCGGTTAGAAGGAAAAGAAATTCGAGTCGGAACTCGAATTCCGAAGGAAAACTAAATCAGTGGACACTGAATTTTAAAGTGTACCAGTGTAAACACCGGATTTTCAAAATATGCCAATACAAGCATTATGTTTTGAAAAATTACCAGTATGAATACCGGGTTTTGAAAGATTACCAGTACGAGCGCTGGATTTTGGAAAGTTACCAGTATGAGCACTGGATTTTGAAAGATTACCAGTACGAGCACTGGGTTTTAAATGGTTACCAGTACGAGCACTGGGTTTTGAAAGTTTACCAGCACGAACACTGGATTTTTTAAAAAAATTACCAGCACGAACACTGGATTTTGAAGAATTACTAATTAATTTTGATGGAAGATTTTCAGTCTTCATCCTTACGACAACTTGGACAACTGTCGGGGCCTCAGGATTTATCCCTTATCCTGAATGGGGAATCGATGCAAATTGATGTAGATGAATGCAGATGAATGTGAATGAATGCATGCAAATGCAAATGAATGTAAATGGGTGCACATGTGTGCAAAATGGGAGATTTGTTTGATCCTGCCTGCATACAGAAAGTTTTGAAGATAAAATGAAAATTTTAAAAATGCCCCAGTGTAACTGGGAAAGAAAAATTTGAATAAAAGGATAAATGATTGATGTTCGAGGAGCGCTCTCTGAAGGTGACACGACAATTGGATTTTGATTGATTCAGAAGAGACTCGGAAGAGGTTATTTCTCATAAAAGAACATTTTGCCGAGGAGAATAAAAAAAAAAAATGGCACCAAGCTTGCGAGAAAAACTGACAACTTTATTGATGTATTGAAGGAAAGGTAACAAATAGAGGAAAGACAGACGAGATTACATCATCCCTTTGAAATAATAAAAGCAAGATGAGAAATTAGGAAAGTGCTTGTGTTATCAATTTTTTGAATGATTGGGGAGAAACATGATTAGGATGAATGGTCCTCCTTTTCATCTCTAACGAGAATATTCTTGTCAATGACATCTTGGATAATATTTTTAAGGACAAAACAATGCTCGATATCGTGACCCATTGCCCGATGAAATTCGCAGAACTGATCTTTAAACCTTCCCATGGTTGTTGCGGGATCAACTACTTTAGGTAAACGGATCATATCTTTTGCGAGCATGTATTTCAGAACATTCTTTAGTGTCTGATCTAGAGGGGTGAACTTTCGATCCGTATTCCAATCCTTGTGCTTTGGCTTTTCTTGATCTTTCCCTTTATGCTGAGGACTAGATTGGAGAGGCTTATCATTGTTGGAGAACTTTCCTTTTTGGCCCTTGGATCCCTCTGAAGGATGATCATAATCTTTCTTGTTGCTTTTGCTATCATTGGCAGAGAGAGTGAAATGAGACTTCAGAGATCCGACTGTATCTTTTGTAAGCATGTATTTCAGAAAAGTATCAAATATTTGATCCAATGGGGCTATCTTGCGATCCTGGTTCGGATCATCACACTGCACCTCTTGTCGAGTGTTTGATTTCTGCTGAGACTTGGATAAGACAGTCGATTGGTATTCTTTCTTATTCTCAACGAAGAAATTCTTGTTGATATGATCTTGGACAATGTTCTTGAAGACGAAACAATGGTCGGTATCATGTCCTACTGCCCTATGAAATTTACAGAATTGATCCCTGAATTTTCCCATGACTGTGGGAGGATTTGCGACTCTTGGGAGTTTTACCAATTCCTTGGCCAACATATATTCAAGGATTTCGTCGAGAGGCTGCTCGAGAAGAGTAAACTGGCGATTGCAATCCCAACCGTCCCGCTTTATCTTTTCTTTCTGCTGACTCAATTTTCCACTCTGCTTTAAAGATTTCTCTTTCTGACTTGTGTGATTGCCTTTGTTATCCTTGCACCCCTCGCGGTGGGCCTTGACAGAATTTGTCTTTTTTGAATCTTGATTATTCCTGACGGGAGGGATGCTCTTGTAGAAATCTTTGCCCGTGAAGACCTTCTTGCCCCTGTCGCGGGCTTCCAAATCTTTAATCTTCTTTGCCATTTCCTTCAGTTGTATTTGGATTGGATCATCCATTGCTTGATTTTTCAATTTATAGGCTGTCCCTTGTCTATGAGGGGATCTTTGAAATGCTTGCTGAACTTCATACTCTTCATCGGTGTTACCTACCGATCCTGATTCATCCGATGTATCTTCCTGTTGGATATGTTTCTTGGATAGCTTCAGAACTTTCTTGACTGCCTGGTCTTTTGCCTTCTGCTTAACCCGAGTCTCTTCTATACTAGTTTCAGTTTGTTCTGCCAGCATCTTGGTCATCATTTCTTTGAACATAACATACATTCAGGGATCGATGCCATCATCCGCCTGCTGACCCTGACTCTGGATTGATCGAGGTGAGTCCATCTCTTCTTCTGAAGCTACTGAGTACGCGACGCCTTCAACTGATGTGGTTTTCTTTCTGGATCTTGTATGAACCATCGGGTATCACAAATTTTCTCTTGGATATTGCTGATGCTCTCTGCAGGGCAGAACTGATAGTTAGGCTTCTGAAGAAAATTTGGTTTGGAGGAAAATATTTGTTGAGAATTTTGGTAGACAATTGAAATAATATCCCATTACTAGGGATTGAGTCGTCGCTGGGATTACGACAATTGTGTTGTTATTCTTTGCAAGATAAACAACTGAAAATATGCCTTGTTACCTAGGCGAGGTCGTCAAACCAAAGTGAAATGTAAAATAAAGCAATTTTATTGAGGGGAAAAACACGATTTTATCAATAATACACTTGACAGAGGGGAGGGGGACAGACAATTTTCCACCACTCCGGATAATCAGAAGATACACAAGGACCAGGAAAAATAGTAAGACTGACAAAGGAATCCCAGCCATGTCTGGCAGAATGGTATGCTCCGGACCACTGATCTGATGCGAGATCGAAGTCTGGCAGAACCCCGGCTAGTGGACGAATCTCTACGCGCTTCTGCCTCTGAGAGAACTGCCTGACACACCGCTCTAGATGATAGTATGCGCAGAAAAACAGGCCAAGTAGCCTGAATCGCTTGCCGTATGCATAAGTATATCTGGGAGGTGATTCCTGACGATCAAAGTAGTCCCATACGACCTCTTCCTTCTGAAGGTTGTCGATCAAGAACCGGTATCGCGCAACTGGAAGAAGCTTTTCACCATTGTATCTGAAGGAACTAGCTCGGACTGGCACATGTCGGAGGAACCAAGACTGCAAGGCATAGGTGCACCCTTCGACTAGGATCGACTCTCCGAGTGCGAAACGAGTCAACCCTCGGTATAGAAAAGCGAGTGCGGCCATGGCTATTGAGAGGTGGCTGGTCTGTCGACTTCCCCATCTCCTCATAAGCTGAACTATTCTGATATCCATGTAATTCCGTCCATCGGGAAAGAAAGCTAATCCCACCGTGCACAGAACCATCGCGTGCTGAATTCTTTCTCGAGCTGTTCTGGACAGCGAGCTGACTTCCACAAATGTCCCATGCTGTCTGTAGATTTCGAGCAGATCCACATATTCATTTTCATCCTCCTCTATCAATGGCCAAGACTTGCGTCCTGTCATGCGAGCTAAGGCATCCTTAGGGTCCAGACCCTTAACATTAATCAGAAATTGTTTCTCCAATGGATCTCCAGGCTGACCGGCTGGCTCGGGCAATCCCATAATCTCTGAAAATCCATCCATCAGTACTGTCATCTCGCCCCACGGGAACCAGAAGGTAGAAGTGCTCGGATTCCACCGCTCTGCTAGTGCATGAATCAAGTTGCCGTTGACTGTCTGCTTTCCTACTGCGGACGCCAGTTCCAATCCACACTCGCCCAGATGGTCCGGAAACATACGAGAGAAGTTCTTGAACCATGAATAATACCACCGGGGAAAGAAGGATCCGGTGCTGAGGACTCGATGTTCGGGAAGACTTTGTCGCACCTCGTAGGAGATGTGACCCTCAGGGAAGACTGAATCAAGCTGACTGGATGCCATCGGACTGGAAGACATGGAAATTGGAATAAGACTTGGGAAAATACAGGAAATTTGAGAAAAATGCAGGCAGGATAAAAATAAAGCAGGAAATTCGAGATCCAGAAGAAAGGAAAGATGGGAAATCACCTGGAGTTTTGAAGGAAATTAAGGGAAATTTGGAAAATCGTCCAAGGTTTAAAACATGGACAGTACATAGATTGGGGAATTTTGAGAAAATCATCCAGTATTTTAGAAAATTGGGAAAATATGGAAAATAAAAAGGAAATAACACATTCAATCACATTCTGCATAAACAAGTATGCACATACAGCATTCCCTAAAAGCTGACTCTAGATGCACAAATTTTGAAATGGCTGTAGGACCTTAATCCTAACTCTAAGGTTTAGATCATCTGTATCCAATCCAGTTATGCCTATATACTCGAGCCAAGGCTCAATGTACGTGGCATAAAATCAATTTCTCCGGTTCTAGGTTCAGGTTTTCCAACATCCTTGAGCACCTGCCGATATACGTTGGACTATGGCCCTTGGTACGTGGCAGGGGGGTTTTCACTCAAATAGGTGGCCCAGTTGTGAGGCTCTGTCCCGAACTATGGTTCTGGAAGAGAGCCCAGCAACGTGAAGACCGGGACAATATAGGTGGGGGTGATTTTTTGAAAACATGAGCACATGCAGGCAAATAGAAGGCTCTAAGTCCTAAAGAGATAGATTTTTGAAATATTTGAAGAAGCAAGCATTGTTTTCATACAATTCCTAAATTGAGGAGTGTTGTATTAGATCTAAGTCTATGTGAGCATGAATAATTCTCCTCAATATGGTCCTACCAAACCATACCTAGTCTATATGCATTCCATGTCAGCTGGGTTCAAGTCTAGGCTCCTAGGTTCACATGATAGCATTAAAAGCTGACATTCCATGGAAATCGATTTTGACAATTTGAACTAAGTAGAGCATTAGATTGATCAGGCAAAGACAGGTCCCATCACGGTCGCCAAACCTGTTATCATCGCAAAATTTTTACTTTTGCAAGTCAAACTGACCTTTGAAAAAGATTTTGAAAAGAACTCGCCTCCGTTTAAAAATGCGGGAAAATTCCGTAGAATGGGACTCGCCTGTCGGTACGAGGTTCAACCGTTCCTGCCACCTTTAACAGAGGTAATTGAACCAATGATCAATCTTATGCTCTACTCTTATCAACTTGTCTAAATTATATTCTAATTTCTAAATGCACATAGAATCAGGCATGTGCTATGAATTTTCTGAAAATGCACATTTTGAAAACATGATGTTTGCTTTGAATGATTAAAATATTTAGAAAATGTAAATCTTGGAAATGATATCACATGAGAAATCGTGAAATGGGATTTGAAATGTACTTCTGAGAGAAGTAAAAATCGATTTTGAGGAATCCTTGACATTTGGTGAAAATCGATTCTGAGAGACTTGGTTTCTCTGAATTCAAACTTTGAAATTGAAATTCTAACTTAGAAAAATTGAATTTGGAACTTGGGAAATACTTGAAATATTCTTTGAAATTCAATGTTTTTGGGAAAATCGATTTTGCTATAAGACTTAGGAGATTTTGAGGAATTCAATTTCCTTGACTTAGAATTTGAATTGGAATTGACAAATGCATGAAATGAATGAATATGGATTTGAGGAATTGAGAAATACTTTTTTGTATTTTGAGAAATGCAGTGCATTTTGAAGTTAGCCTAAGAGTGTAGGCTGAATGTGGCTAATGTGAAGATCATAAATCTGGGTATCATTCATATTCTGACTATGGCCATAAATACGAATTCCACCAAGTTTATAAACTTCATAAAAGCTAGTGCATGTGCCATTCGTGTAGACCGTGGTGAATTTGTAAAAATATGCATGAATCATCATCCATCACACATTAACATTATTTAAAAAAAAATAAACTATATGCAATGCAACCTAAGCTAAGCAGGAAATGTAAATTCTTATTCCAAAGTTTAATTACAAATTACATCACTATTGAAATTTAAATACATGAAAAAATAAAGTCTTCAATGTACCTGCAAAACTAGAAAACTTTTTTAATGAAAATATGTTGGCTTTTCTAGATTTATCCAGTAATATCTAGAAATTACTGGATTTTGCTAGATATAAGCCTTTTCCTTGATTCCCTTAAATAAAAATGATAAAGTATGAAATAAAATTGAATAAATATGAAAGAGAAGATATGAAATTTCGAAATTTGGGTCAAAATGACCAAAATACCCCTAATAACAAGACTATGGCCTTGAAATTAGGGTTTTTAGAAAGATATTTGGTAAAATGCAAGTTTTGAAATTCAAATGCAAATAAACTAGGCTAAAATATGATATGACATACTTAAACACATGAAAATTAGGGTTAGGGATTTCGAAATTTAGGTCAAATGACCAAATTGCCCCTGATAGCAAGACTATGGCCTTGAAATCAGGGTTTTTAGAAATAGATTTTGGTAAAAACTTAGGTTTTATGCACTAAATGAAATCAAATGAGCACAAAATTAAACCTAAAGCATCCTAATATGATTATGAACATGATTAAACCCTAAAAATATATGCTTATGCACAAAAATCCAACAATATCACAAAAACTGTGATTTTAGCATTGTCTTTGGATCTTTCAGGAACCCGGTTTTGCAATTTTGTTAATTCAGAGATCAAATGGATTCCAAAATCTATAAAAATTGGTACCTGCACTTGTTATAACCCTAATGTCGAATTGGAATTATAAAAATATTTTTTTTACATTGAATTAATCCGAAAATTGCATTACACCCTAAAAATATGTTATTTTTGACCTAATTCACCAACCAGTCTCAGTCCAAGACCTGAACCAGGAGTCAAATCTCCATGGAAATTTATGAAATTTTACAGAGACTAACTAAGAAGAAAAACAGAGATTTCCCAATTTACAGATCAAAAAAATAATCTCCGGTTAGGGAGAAACCTTTCCGGCAATCTGAGCTAAAATATATCCCTTTTAACAGGGATTAAAACAGCTATTCCAGATTTAAAATACAGACATAAATAGCAATCCTAAACAAAAATCTCTGAAATTTTAGTGGTGAACAGTCGACAGAAAAATAACAATACTCACTTTTTACAGATCATGAATCGGATCTGTGGTTTGGTATTTATGACTAACACAAGTCTGATTAGGGTTTTGGTAAACCCTAACGAGTTTTAAATTTAAAAACAGATTCTCTAAAAGGGGAGAAATACTAAACAGTGATAAGAAAATCCGAAAATTTCACAGCAGACAGATCTACTCAATTTGAATCCATAGCACTTTACAGATCTAAAATCGGATATAATATGAGAGAAATATCATCACAGCAAGTTACCTTCTTGATTTTAACCATGATTTTAAAGCTTTAAAAACCCGATTTGATGTCTGATTTTTTTGACAGTGTTCTCGAGGTCCAAAACCTCTGATTTTTCTACAGTAACTCAATAACTCATTCATACATCACATATAAAAACATCAGAAATAAACAATGAGAACTTCAATCCGAAATAACATTATCTTTACTGTTCTAAACCTAAAACACACAGAAATTTAAGAAACTTGAAAAACCATGCATTAACTAATGTAAATAAATAAAATAAACCATAAAACAGTAAATAAAACTTATTTATATGCTATAGAACGTAAAACAAACATGAATAAACCATGAAAATAAAATAAAAACAGGGAATCAATGGCTGGAATTTGATATCACCTTTAAAACATAGATTTAACCCATTAAAAAGGGTAAATCATATATTTTATTGGTTATTAATGTAAAGAATCATATTAAAATCAATTCTAATGGATTAAAATCCCTGTAAATCACCCAAAACAGGGTTAGATCACCTTCTTGGATTGTTCTTGCTGATTTTTTATGGTTCTTGAGGTGAAACCATGGTTGTTCTTCCTTAAGGAGGGGTATCTAAGCCTAGATCTAGGTTTAAATCATGAAAAACACAAATAAAACATTAAAAATTGAAGAAATTATTTACCTTGGAGTTGCAGCAATGGAGGAAGGCTGGAGAGGAGAGAGAAGCTTCAAGAATCCAATAGGAGGTGGCTGGAAAATTTGTCCCCCCTATAGCCCCTTTTTATAGAAAATTTTTAGGTTTTTTAAAAAAATGACAATTTTGAAAATTTTGGACTCTAAAGGGGGGGGGGGGGGGGGGGGGGCGATTTTGGGGTGTAGTTACTATCCTACCCCTAGCCTAAATTATCCTATTTAATACCTAATTAACCCCTAGATAAACCTAGAAAATCCCCAAATGTGGTGCCACTTGGCATTTCCTCACATTGGGTTTTTAAAACACCTTTAAAAACCTTTAAAAACACTAGTTTTAAAAACTAACTTTTAAAAATGAGTTTTTCAAAATGGTTTTGACTCTTCTAAACCTCTAACACTAACCAAGACATCAACTAATCCTAGTCTAGCCCTGACTTACTCGAATATGGCGCCACCCCGAGTGGGCCCTACTTGAGTTTTTACAAAAAGATGATTTTAAAACTTGAAATTGAAGGAGTTTTCAAAAGATTTTCAAAAGTAAGCTTGAAATTAAAAGTTTTGAAATGACATAGGGTTCTAACTGGGTCAAAACCCCTCTGGATATGGTTCCAACTGAGTGGGCCCACATCGAGTTTTGAAGAATTTTGAAATAAACACTGAAAATGGCTTTGAAAAGGGGTTAAAATCGATATTTGAAATTCAAGATCTTTGAAAATAGGGTCTCAAGCGAACTGGAACTCCGAGTTAGAGTCCTGAACTCTTAGGACTCTGAGATTTTAAATTTTAGAATTCAAATGTAAAAATTTTTGAAAGATTTTATCAAGAAATGATGAAATAAGTCGGAAAACACAGTCAGGGTTAGACTCCTAACTCGACCGAACTCTAAAATAGAGTCCTGAACTAACTGGACTCTGTAAAATGACCTAAATTTTGAAAACAACCGAAAAAGACTGAAGATGGAAGTAAACAGACTTCAAAACAGATTTTTGACAGGATTTGGACTCTGGAACAGAGTCCTGATCGGACTGAAACTTTCAAAAATTTGAGAAATTTGAAGAATAGAGAAATTCAGAAGCGACACCATCTCAATGGGCGTCATCTGTGAATTGAAATCGATTAAAATTTGAATTTGAAATGAATCCAGATTGTTTTCTGAGAAAATATTTTGAAATATAAAGTCCAGGGGTTGGAAAATGACAGCGTATTGAATAAAAACCCAGGTTTTTAAATTGATTTTGAAATAAAGCTTTAAAATTCAAATCTGGATTGAATGTTTTGAAATAGGAGTGCTGGATCTTGAAAATGAGATGCAATGACATGCAATGCTATGCAATGACATGCAATGCTATGCAGAATACATGCAATGACATGCAATGATCTGTAATGACACTGGATGAGGGTGAAAATTTGGGGTGTTTATAGATGCCCCTCTTTGCTGCTAAGCCGGTTGAAAGCCGAGCTTAGTGGCAAAGAAAACACACCAAATTTGGATTATAAAAATGCCCCAGTTAGATAAATCTGACTGAGTATGAAAGAATTAGTTCAAGTGATGATGATAGATATGAAATAAAGAATAAGGAGAAAATTTTACTTCGAAAATAAGTGAGATTCAGGTTTTGCCCTTAACCTGGATGGGACAGAAAATACCTCGTGTAAAAACGAAGCTCAGGCTTAACCTTTAACCTGATCAGGAAATGAAATACCTCATCAAAGTGAAGCTCAGGTTTGTACCCTTAACCTGATCGGGCAGAAAATGAAATACCTCATCAAAGGAGGCCCAGGTTTGTACCCTTATCCTGATTGGGCAGAAAATGAAATACCTCATCAAAGGAGGCTCAGGTTTATACCCTTATCCTGATCGGGCAGAAAATGGAATACCTCATCAAATGAGGCCCAGGTTTATACCCTTATCCTGATCGGGCAGAAAATGAAATACCTCATCAAATGAGGCCCAGGTTTATACCCTTGACCTGATTGGGTGGAAAATGGAATACCTCATCAAATGAGGCTCAGGTTTATACCCTTAACCTGATTGGGCAGTGAATGAAATACCTCATTAAAGGAGGCTCATGTTTATACCCTTAACCTGATTGGGCAGAAAATGGAATACCTCATCAAAGGAGGCTCAGGTTTGTACCCTTAACCTGATCGAGCAGAAAATGGAATACCTCATCAAAGGAGGCTCAGGTTTGTACCCTTAACCTGATTGGGCAGTGAAAATGGATGAAATCCTCGAAAGAAGAGACCGTGATGGAACCTTCGGATTTCTGCACAATGAATCCGATAAGGGTTTTGCAAAAGGAAGGAAATTGGGGTCCCTAAAGTTTGAAAAGGGATTGATTTTGTGCGCCTCATTGCTGAGACTAATTAACTTTTGAAATTGCCTTTTGCTGAAATTGGTGGCTTAACCTCAAGCCGAAATTGGACTGTCTATGGTGGGACAGTGGGGACACAGGGAAGTGTGCGAATTTGAGAGCCCGTGCGCTCAGATTATACCAAAGAAGGGAAGGAATCTTGAAAACTCCCGTTATCAAGTCCTAAAAAGGGATAACAACTGATGTCAGGATGCACCAAAGATGAACCTCAAGCTCTCGTTTCATGCCAGGATAGCTAGAAAATATTGTCAAAATGTTGAAAATTGTTGTTGATTCAAAATAATTGAAAATGATGCACATTGTTTTGAAAGTATTCCGTCTTTTCTACCTGAAGTATTACCTCCGACTGGGCTTAACTCCGTAGAATCAAGATTCGAATTCAAATTGCTTGCGATTGACTTTCTTTCAAGGAAGCTATCAATTTCCTTGATATGGACGGAAAAGAAAGTATTCTTGATATTGCGAGAGCTATTAGTGAAAGAATATTGATAAAAGAATTTCACAAAATTAAAGAAGATTCTTGATAGATTTGGCAGTCTGATATCCTGGGATTCTTTTCTCATGATGATCTTTTTGCACTCTTTTTGACAGAATTGGAGCTTTCTTGGATTTTTCGGGAATTACATCATCCTTCATTTTGGAGATGTCCTGACTTTTCTCTCTTTTTGGGAAGGGTACGTCACAAACTCCTTCATCTCAGAGATGTTCCGATCCTTCTTTTCTCTCAGGGATTATCATGATGATTATTGGCTCTTTGGTAGAAAATCTCTTGATGATAGCTGGAATTAAATATCTTTTAGGGTTTGTCGGTAGGCTCATCACAATCGCCTTCATCTCGACGGTGATCTGAACTTTCTCTGGAAGGATCCGTCACAAACTTCGTCATCTTGGAGATGATCCAAATCTTCTTTGGCCTCGGGGGTCGACTCGCTTAATTTGCCTTCATCTTGACGACAATTGAGAGATCCCTTTTGCAGATATTTAATTGCAGCTTAGGTGATTGAGGAGATATGAAAATTGAGTGCATTTTTCTGTATCACCCAGGATATTTCGACTGCTTTATTTTTCAAGAATGGTCTTTAAAAATGTGTCATTGACTGCGATCAATATCAATCACTCATGGCTTTGCAACAACGTTGAATTCTCTTTGCTGGCCATATCGCGGATTTATTCTTCATCCTTTTGGTTGGCCAATAAAAAGATTTTGAACTTTGAATCCTTTTTCGTGAAAGCATTGCCCTTTTGGAAGTAATAGTGGAGGTATTCTGAAGTAATAATTTTGTGCAATAAAGATTTTTGAAATCAACAAATATTTAATGACAAATTGGAAAAACTTTCTTGAAATCCTTTTGTGAAAGCGAGCATTTGAAGCACAACGCAACACATCCTTGACAAAATTCTCTTCTCCTTTCCCCAAAGGAGAAGATTTAGAAATTAGAATTGGGAATTACTCCTCTCTTCCCTGAAGAGGAGGTGTTTGCAAAACGAACTTTTGAAGAGAAATTAAGCTTTCGTCAAAACTTCCTAACATTAGGCTTCTCTTATGGAAAGGGGGCCAGAATTGGTGAGGTTGGTAAATTGGTCATGAAGGAACGAGTTCATCACACTCTCCCTGAAAAAAGGGTCCTTCATGATGAAATGGCCTAGTCTGAAATTATGGGGCCACAAGGAAAATGAACTTCCGTCGAAGCTCTCCCTGACCTAAGGGTTCCTTGTATGAAATTGGAATTTTGTTTTGCAAACGGTTCACAAAGGCACGAGTCCCTTCAAACTCTCCATGAAAAGGGGCTAAGTGAATGAATTGGATAGCATGCGAAAAGAGCGAGCTCCCTCAAACTCTCCCTATACAAAGGGTCTCTCGCAAGAGAAATTTTTGGAATTGGTATTGAGTGACCAAAAGGTCGAAATTTTGGAAATTAGAATTTTGAATTTTGAAATTTGATATTTGAAATTGGAAATTGGAAATTGGAAATTGGAAATTGGAAATTGGAAATTGGAAATTGGAAATTGGAAATTGGAAATTGGAAATTGGAAATTGGAAATTGGAAATTTGGAAATTGATAATTGGAAATTGAAAATTGATTGACCCGAAGGTCGAAATTGTGAATTGGTTTACTGAGAATGACATGGGTTCTATAGGGATTCAGCCTAAGAACGACATTGGTTCTATTGAGAACGGCATTGGTCCCGTAGGGGTTCGACTTACGAACTATCAATTCCATAGGAATTCAACATAAGGATCATAGCCTAAGAAGGAATGATTCCAACTTGTGAGCTTTGAATGGACCAGGTGCTAAATTGGGTTTTTGAGGGAAGATTCGAATCAGAATTCAATTCTTCAAGGAAAACTAGATGAATTGGATTTTGAAAGAAAATTCGAGTCGGAACTCGGATCTTCTAGACCAACTCGCAGGGTAGTTTGAGTAGAAGTTCAAACTTGTAAAGGAAAGCTAAGCAAATTGGATTTGAAAGAAAATTCAAGTCGAAACTTGGATTTTCTAGACCAACTCTGAAGGAAAAGAAAACTCGAGTCGGAACCCGAATCTTCGAAGGAAAACCAAGTCCATTATGGAAGGAAAAGAAACCCGAGTCGGAACTCGAATCCTGAAGGAAAGGTAGATTAATTTGAAGGAAAGGAAATTCGAGTTGGAACTCAAATCCCAAAGGAAAACTAGATTATTTAGAAGGTCGGAACTCGAATTCCTAAAGGAAAACTGGGTTAACCAAAAGGAAAAGAAATTCGAGTCGGAACTCGAATCCCAAAGGAAAACTAAAGCGGTTGGAAGGAAAAGAAATTCGAATCGGAACTCGAATTCCTAAAGGAAAACTGGGTTAACCAAAAGGAAAAGAAATTCGAGTCGGAACTCGAATCCCAAAGGAAAACTAAACCGGTTGGAAGGAAAAGAAATTCGAGTCGAAACTCGAATTCCTAAAGGAAAACTGGGTTAACCAAAAGGAAAAGAAATTCGAGTCGGAACTCGAATCCCAAAGGAAAACTAAACCGGTTGGAAGGAAAAGAAATTCGAGTCGGAACTCGAATTCCTAAAGGAAAACTGGGTTAACCAAAAGGAAAAGAAATTCGAGTCGGAACTCGAATCCTAAAGGAAAACTAAACCGGTTGGAAGGAAAAGAAATTCGAGTCGGAACTCGAATCTCAAAGAAAAACTAAACCGGTTAGAAGGAAAAGAAATTCGAGTCGGAACTCGAATTCCGAAGGAAAACTAAATCAGTGGACACTGAATTTTAAAGTGTACCAGTGTAAACACCGGATTTTCAAAATATGCCAATACAAGCATTATGTTTTAAAAAATTACCAGTATGAATACCGGGTTTTGAAAGATTACCAGTACGAGCGCTGGATTTTTGAAAGTTACCAGTATGAGCTCTGGATTTTGAAAGATTACCAGTACGAGCACTGGGTTTTAAATGGTTACCAATACGAGCACTGGGTTTTGAAAGTTTACCAGCACGAACACTGGATTTTTTAAAAAAATTACTAGCACGAACACTGGATTTTGAAGAATTACTAATTAATTTTGATGGAAGATTTTCAGTCTTCATCCTTACGACAACTTGGACAACTGTCGGGGCCTCAGGATTTATCCCTTATCCTGAATGGGGAATCGATGCAAATTGATGTAGATCAATGCAGATGAATGCGAATGAATGCATGCAAATGCAAATGAATGTAAATGGGTGCACATGTGTGCAAAATGGGAGATTTGTTTGATCCTGCCTGCATACAGAAAGTTTTGAAGATAAAATGAAAATTTTAAAAATGCCCCAGTGTAACTGGGAAAGAAAAATTTGAATAAAAGGATAAATGATTGATGTTCGAGGAGCGCTCTCTGAAGGTGACACGACAATTGGATTTTGATTGATTCAGAAGAGACTCGGAAGAGGTTATTTCTCATAAAAGAACATTTTGCCAAGTTGAATAAAAAAAAAAATGGCACCGAGCTTGCGAGAAAAACTGACAACTTTATTGATGTATTGAAGGAAAGGTAACAAATAGAGGAAAGACAGACGAGATTACATCATCCCTTTGAAATAATAAAAGCAAGATGAGAAATTAGGAAAGTGCTTGTGTTATCAATTTTTTGAATGATTGGGGAGAAACATGATTAGGATGAATGGTCCTCCTTTTCATCTCTAACGAGAATATTCTTGTCAATGACATCTTGGATAATATTTTTAAGGACAAAACAATGCTCGATATCGTGACCCATTGCCCGATGAAATTCGCAGAACTGATCTTTAAACCTTCCCATGGTTGTTGCGGGATCAACTACTTTAGGTAAACGGATCATATCTTTTGCGAGCATGTATTTCAGAACATTCTTTAGTGTCTGATCTAGAGGGGTGAACTTTCGATCCGTATTCCAATCCTTGTGCTTTGGCTTTTCTTGATCTTTCCCTTTATGCTGAGGACTAGATTGGAGAGGCTTATCATTGTTGGAGAACTTTCCTTTTTGGCCCTTGGATCCCTCTGAAGGATGATCATAATCTTTCTTGTTGCTTTTGCTATCATTGGCAGAGAGAGTGAAATGAGACTTCAGAGATCCGACTGTATCTTTTGTAAGCATGTATTTTAGAAAAGTATCAAATATTTGATCCAATGGGGCTATCTTGCGATCCTGGTTCGGATCATCACACTGCACCTCTTGTCGAGTGTTTGATTTCTGCTGAGACTTGGATAAGACAGTCGATTGGTATTCTTTCTTATTCTCAACGAAGAAATTCTTGTTGATATGATCTTGGACAATGTTCTTGAAGACGAAACAATGGTCGGTATCATGTCCTACTGCCCTATGAAATTTACAGAATTGATCCCTGAATTTTCCCATGACTGTGGGAGGATTTGCGACTCTTGGGAGTTTTACCAATTCCTTGGCCAACATATATTCAAGGATTTCGTCGAGAGGCTGCTCGAGAAGAGTAAACTGGCGATTGCAATCCCAACCGTCCCGCTTTATCTTTTCTTTCTGCTGACTCAATTTTCCACTCTGCTTTAAAGATTTTTCTTTCTGACTTGTGTGATTGCCTTTGTTATCCTTGCACCCCTCGCGGTGGGCCTTGACAGAATTTGTCTTTTTTGAATCTTGATTATTCCTGACGGGAGGGATGCTCTTGTAGAAATCTTTGCCCGTGAAGAACTTCTTGCCCCTGTCGCGGGCTTCCAAATCTTTAATCTTCTTTGCCATTTCCTTCAGTTGTATTTGGATTGGATCATCCATTGCTTGATTTTTCAATTTATAGGCTGTCCCTTGTCTATGAGGGGATCTTTGAAATGCTTGCTGAACTTCATACTCTTCATCGGTGTTACCTACCGATCCTGATTCATCCGATGTATCTTCCTGTTGGATATGTTTCTTGGATAGCTTCAGAACTTTCTTGACTGCCTGGTCTTTTGCCTTCTGCTTAACCCGAGTCTCTTCTATACTAGTTTCAGTTTGTTCTGCCAGCATCTTGGTCATCATTTCTTTGAACATAACATACATTCAGGGATCGATGCCATCATCCGCCTGCTGACCCTGACTCTGGATTGATCGAGGTGAGTCCATCTCTTCTTCTGAAGCTACTGAGTACGCGACGCCTTCAACTGATGTGGTTTTCTTTCTGGATCTTGTATGAACCATCGGGTATCACAAATTTTCTCTTGGATATTGCTGATGCTCTCTGCAGGGCAGAACTGATAGTTAGGCTTCTGAAGAAAATTTGGTTTGGAGGAAAATATTTGTTGAGAATTTTGGTAGACAATTGAAATAATATCCCATTACTAGGGATTGAGTCGTCGCTGGGATTACGACAATTGTGTTGTTATTCTTTGCAAGATAAACAACTGAAAATATGCCTTGTTACCTAGGCGAGGTCGTCAAACCAAAGTGAAATGTAAAATAAAGCAATTTTATTGAGGGGAAAAACACGATTTTATCAATAATACACTTGACAGAGGGGAGGGGGACAGACAATTTTCCACCACTCCGGATAATCAGAAGATACACAAGGACCAGGAAAAATAGTAAGACTGACAAAGGAATCCCAGCCATGTCTGGCAGAATGGTATGCTCCGGACCACTGATCTGATGCGAGATCGAAGTCTGGCAGAACCCCGGCTAGTGGACGAATCTCTACGCGCTTCTGCCTCTGAGAGAACTGCCTGACACACCGCTCTAGATGATAGTATGCGCAGAAAAACAGGCCAAGTAGCCTGAATCGCTTGCCGTATGCATAAGTATATCTGGGAGGTGATTCCTGACGATCAAAGTAGTCCCATACGACCTCTTCCTTCTGAAGGTTGTCGATCAAGAACCGGTATCGCGCAACTGGAAGAAGCTTTTCACCATTGTATCTGAAGGAACTAGCTCGGACTGGCACATGTCGGAGGAACCAAGACTGCAAGGCATAGGTGCACCCTTCGACTAGGATCGACTCTCCGAGTGCGAAACGAGTCAACCCTCGGTATAGAAAAGCGAGTGCGGCCATGGCTATTGAGAGGTGGCTGGTCTGTCGACTTCCCCATCTCCTCATAAGCTGAACTATTCTGATATCCATGTAATTCCGTCCATCGGGAAAGAAAGCTAATCCCACCGTGCACAGAACCATCGCGTGCTGAATTCTTTCTCGAGCTGTTCTGGACAGCGAGCTGACTTCCACAAATGTCCCATGCTGTCTGTAGATTTCGAGCAGATCCACATATTCATTTTCATCCTCCTCTATCAATGGCCAAGACTTGCGTCCTGTCATGCGAGCTAAGGCATCCTTAGGGTCCAGACCCTTAACATTAATCAGAAATTGTTTCTCCAATGGATCTCCAGGCTGACCGGCTGGCTCGGGCAATCCCATAATCTCTGAAAATCCATCCATCAGTACTGTCATCTCGCCCCACGGGAACCAGAAGGTAGAAGTGCTCGGATTCCACCGCTCTGCTAGTGCATGAATCAAGTTGCCGTTGACTGTCTGCTTTCCTACTGCGGACGCCAGTTCCAATCCACACTCGCCCAGATGGTCCGGAAACATACGAGAGAAGTTCTTGAACCATGAATAATACCACCGGGGAAAGAAGGATCCGGTGCTGAGGACTCGATGTTCGGGAAGACTTTGTCGCACCTCGTAGGAGATGTGACCCTCAGGGAAGACTGAATCAAGCTGACTGGATGCCATCGGACTGGAAGACATGGAAATTGGAATAAGACTTGGGAAAATACAGGAAATTTGAGAAAAATGCAGGCAGGATAAAAATAAAGCAGGAAATTCGAGATCCAGAAGAAAGGAAAGATGGGAAATCACCTGGAGTTTTGAAGGAAATTAAGGGAAATTTGGAATATCGTCCAAGGTTTAAAACATGGACAGTACATAGATTGGGGAATTTTGAGAAAATCATCCAGTATTTTAGAAAATTGGGAAAATATGGAAAATAAAAAGGAAATAACACATTCAATCACATTCTGCATAAACAAGTATGCACATACAGCATTCCCTAAAAGCTGACTCTAGATGCACAAATTTTGAAATGGCTGTAGGACCTTAATCCTAACTCTAAGGTTTAGATCATCTGTATCCAATCCAGTTATGCCTATATACTCGAGCCAAGGCTCAATGTACGTGGCATAAAATCAATTTCTCCGGTTCTAGGTTCAGGTTTTCCAACATCCTTGAGCACCTGCCGATATACGTTGGACTATGGCCCTTGGTACGTGGCAGGGGGGTTTTCACTCAAATAGGTGGCCCAGTTGTGAGGCTCTGTCCCGAACTATGGTTCTGGAAGAGAGCCCAGCAACGTGAAGACCGGGACAATATAGGTGGGGGTGATTTTTTGAAAACATGAGCACATGCAGGCAAATAGAAGGCTCTAAGTCCTAAAGAGATAGATTTTTGAAATATTTGAAGAAGCAAGCATTGTTTTCATACAATTCCTAAATTGAGGAGTGTTGTATTAGATCTAAGTCTATGTGAGCATGAATAATTCTCCTCAATATGGTCCTACCAAACCATACCTAGTCTATATGCATTCCATGTCAGCTGGGTTCAAGTCTAGGCTCCTAGGTTCACATGATAGCATTAAAAGCTGACATTCCATGGAAATCGATTTTGACAATTTGAACTAAGTAGAGCATTAGATTGATCAGGCAAAGACAGGTCCCATCACGGTCGCCAAACCTGTTATCATCGCAAAATTTTTACTTTTGCAAGTCAAACTGACCTTTGAAAAAGATTTTGAAAATAACTCGCCTCCGTTTAAAAATGCGGGAAAATTCCGTAGAATGGGACTCGCCTGTCGGTACGAGGTTCAACCGTTCCTGCCACCTTTAACAGAGGTAATTGAACCAAGGATCAATCTTATGCTCTACTCTTATCAACTTGTCTAAATTATATTCTAATTTCTAAATGCACATAGAATCAGGCATGTGCTATGAATTTTCTGAAAATGCACATTTTGAAAACATGATGTTTGCTTTGAATGATTAAAATATTTAGAAAATGTAAATCTTGGAAATGATATCACATGAGAAATCGTGAAATGGGATTTGAAATGTACTTCTGAGAGAAGTAAAAATCGATTTTGAGGAATCCTTGACATTTGGTGAAAATCGATTCTGAGAGACTTGGTTTCTCTGAATTCAAACTTTGAAATTGAAATTCTAACTTAGAAAAATTGAATTTGGAACTTGGGAAATACTTGAAATATTCTTTGAAATTCAATGTTTTTGGGAAAATCGATTTTGCTATAAGACTTAGGAGATTTTGAGGAATTCAATTTCCTTGACTTAGAATTTGAATTGGAATTGACAAATGCATGAAATGAATGAATATGGATTTGAGGAATTGAGAAATACTTTTTTGTATTTTGAGAAATGCAGTGCATTTTGAAGTTAGCCTAAGAGTGTAGGCTGAATGTGGCTAATGTGAAGATCATAAATCTGGGTATCATTCATATTCTGACTATGGCCATAAATACGAATTCCACCAAGTTTATAAACTTCATAAAAGCTAGTGCATGTGCCATTCGTGTAGACCGTGGTGAATTTGTAAAAATATGCATGAATCATCATCCATCACACATTAACATTATTTAAAAAAAAATAAACTATATGCAATGCAACCTAAGCTAAGCAGGAAATGTAAATTCTTATTCCAAAGTTTAATTACAAATTACATCACTATTGAAATTTAAATACATGAAAAAATAAAGTCTTCAATGTACCTGCAAAACTAGAAAACTTTTTTAATGAAAATATGTTGGCTTTTCTAGATTTATCCAGTAATATCTAGAAATTACTGGATTTTGCTAGATATAAGCCTTTTCCTTGATTCCCTTAAATAAAAATGATAAAGTATGAAATAAAATTGAATAAATATGAAAGAGAAGATATGAAATTTCGAAATTTGGGTCAAAATGACCAAAATACCCCTAATAACAAGACTATGGCCTTGAAATTAGGGTTTTTAGAAAGATATTTGGTAAAATGCAAGTTTTGAAATTCAAATGCAAATAAACTAGGCTAAAATATGATATGACATACTTAAACACATGAAAATTAGGGTTAGGGATTTCGAAATTTAGGTCAAATGACCAAATTGCCCCTGATAGCAAGACTATGGCCTTGAAATCAGGGTTTTTAGAAATAGATTTTGGTAAAAACTTAGGTTTTATGCACTAAATGAAATCAAATGAGCACAAAATTAAACCTAAAGCATCCTAATATGATTATGAACATGATTAAACCCTAAAAATATATGCTTATGCACAAAAATCCAACAATATCACAAAAACTGTGATTTTAGCATTGTCTTTGGATCTTTCAGGAACCCGGTTTTGCAATTTTGTTAATTCAGAGATCAAATGGATTCCAAAATCTATAAAAATTGGTACCTGCACTTGTTATAACCCTAATGTCGAATTGGAATTATAAAAATATTTTTTTTACATTGAATTAATCCGAAAATTGCATTACACCCTAAAAATATGTTATTTTTGACCTAATTCACCAACCAGTCTCAGTCCAAGACCTGAACCAGGAGTCAAATCTCCATGGAAATTTATGAAATTTTACAGAGACTAACTAAGAAGAAAAACAGAGATTTCCCAATTTACAGATCAAAAAAATAATCTCCGGTTAGGGAGAAACCTTTCCGGCAATCTGAGCTAAAATATATCCCTTTTAACAGGGATTAAAACAGCTATTCCAGATTTAAAATACAGACATAAATAGCAATCCTAAACAAAAATCTCTGAAATTTTAGTGGTGAACAGTCGACAGAAAAATAACAATACTCACTTTTTACAGATCATGAATCGGATCTGTGGTTTGGTATTTATGACTAACACAAGTCTGATTAGGGTTTTGGTAAACCCTAACGAGTTTTAAATTTAAAAACAGATTCTCTAAAAGGGGAGAAATACTAAACAGTGATAAGAAAATCCGAAAATTTCACAGCAGACAGATCTACTCAATTTGAATCCATAGCACTTTACAGATCTAAAATCGAATATAATATGAGAGAAATATCATCACAGCAAGTTACCTTCTTGATTTTAACCATGATTTTAAAGCTTTAAAAACCCGATTTGATGTCTGATTTTTTTGACAGTGTTCTCGAGGTCCAAAACCTCTGATTTTTCTACAGTAACTCAATAACTCATTCATACATCACATATAAAAACATCAGAAATAAACAATGAGAACTTCAATCCGAAATAACATTATCTTTACTGTTCTAAACCTAAAACACACAGAAATTTAAGAAACTTGAAAAACCATGCATTAACTAATGTAAATAAATAAAATAAACCATAAAACAGTAAATAAAACTTATTTATATGCTATAGAACGTAAAACAAACATGAATAAACCATGAAAATAAAATAAAAACAGGGAATCAATGGCTGGAATTTGATATCACCTTTAAAACATAGATTTAACCCATTAAAAAGGGTAAATCATATATTTTATTGGTTATTAATGTAAAGAATCATATTAAAATCAATTCTAATGGATTAAAATCCCTGTAAATCACCCAAAACAGGGTTAGATCACCTTCTTGGATTGTTCTTGCTGATTCTTGAGGTGAAACCATGGTTGCTCTTCCATAAGGAGGGGTATCTAAGCCTAGATCTAGGTTTAAATCATGAAAAACACTAAATAAAATATTAAAAATTAAAGAAATTATTTACCTTGGAGTTGCAGCAATGGAGGAAGGCTGGAGAGGAGAGAGAAGCTCAAAGAATCCAATAGGAGGTGGCTGGAAAATTTGTCCCCCCTATAGCCCCTTTTTATAGAAATTTTTTAGGTTTTTAAAAAAAATGACAATTTTGGAAAATTTGGACTCTAAAGGGGGGGGGGGGGGGGGCGATTTTGGGGTGTAGTTACTATCCTACCCCTAGCCTAAATTATCCTATTTAATACCTAATTAACCCCTAGCTAAACCTAGAAAATCCCCAAATGTGGTGCCACTTGGCATTTCCTCACATTGGGTTTTTAAAACACCTTTAAAAACCTTTAAAAACACTAGTTTTAAAAACTAACTTTTAAAAATGAGTTTTTCAAAATGGTTTTGACTCTTCTAAACCTCTAACACTAACCAAGACATCAACTAACCCTAGTCTAGCCCTGACTTACTCGAATATGGCGCCACCCCGAGTGGGCCCTACTTGAGTTTTTACAAAAAGATGATTTTAAAACTTGAAATTGATGGAGTTTTCAAAAGATTTTCAAAAGTAAGCTTGAAATTAAAAGTTTTGAAATGACATAGGGTTCTAACTGGGTCAAAACCCCTCTGGATATGGTTCCAACTGAGTGGGTTCACATCGAGTTTTGAAGAATTTTGAAATAAACACTGAAAATGGCTTTGAAAAGGGGTTAAAATCGATATTTGAAATTCAAGATCTTTGAAAATAGGGTCTCAAGCGAACTGGAACTCCGAGTTAGAGTCCTGAACTCTTAGGACTCTGAGATTTTAAATTTTAGAATTCAAATGTAAAATTTTTTGAAAGATTTTATCAAGAAATGATGAAATAAGTCGGAAAACACAGTCAGGGTTAGACTCCTAACTCGACCGAACTCTAAAATAGAGTCCTGAACTAACTGGACTCTGTAAAATGACCTAAATTTTGAAAACAACCGAAAAAGACTGAAGATGGAAGTAAACAGACTTCAAAACAGATTTTTGACTGGATTTGGACTCTAGGACAGAGTCCTGATCGGACTGAAACTTTCAAAAATTTGAGAAATTTGATGAATAGAGAAATTCAGAAGCGACACCATCTCAATGGGCGTCATCTGTGAATTGAAATCGATTAAAATTTGAATTTGAAATGAATCCAGATTGTTTTCTGAGAAAATATTTTGAAATATAAAGTCCAGGGGTTGGAAAATGACAGAGTATTGAATAAAAACCCAGGTTTTTAAATTGATTTTGAAATAAAGCTTTAAAATTCAAATTTGGATTGAATGTTTTGAAATAGGAGTGCTGGATCTCGAAAATGAGATGCAATGACATGCAATGCTATGCAATGACATGCAATGCTATGCAGAATACATGCAATGACATGCAATGATCTGTAATGACACTGGATGAGGGTGAAAATTTGGGGTGTTTACAAAAACCCAATTCATCTTGGATCTCAGATTACAGATCCAAATTCCATTTAGGATTCAAAATCCAATTTCACCTTAGATCTCAGATTACAGATCCAAATTCCAATTCTTAGGATCCAGAACCCAACTCTACTTTGGATCTCAGATTACAGATCCAAATTCCATTTAGGATCTAGATCCTCATTCTACTTTGGATCTCAGACTTCAGATCCAAATCCATTCTAGGATCCAGAACTAACTCTACTTTGGATCTTAGATTACAGATCCAAATTCCATTTAGGATCTAGATCCTCATTCTACTTTGGATCTCAGATCCAAATTCCATTCTAGGATCCAGAATCCTCATTCTACTTTGGATCTCAGATCTAAATTCCATTCTAGGATCCAGAATCCAATCCAACTTTGGATCTCAGACTTCAGATCCACTTCCATTTTAGGGTCTAGAATCCAAACATCACTTTGGATCTCAGACTTCAGATCCAATTTTCATCTTAGGGTCAAGAGTCCAATTCTATCTCAGATTTCATTCCAAATCTTGAGTCCAATTCCCTTCAAAATTCCAAATCCAAATCCCACTTTGATTCCAATTCTTAAAACCAATTCCACTTCATTCCAGATTTCAAATCAAGTTCCCATTTTAGATCCTAAATTCAAAATTCAACCTTGAACTCTATTCAGAATCCAGATCTTGGATTCGGATTTCATCTTGAAATTCCAAATCAAATCCATTCCTCAATTTTATTCATATTTCCCAATTCTATCTTCCCTTCTGATTCAATTCCACTTTCATTTCTATTCTGATTCAAAGTCCATTTATGACTTTGAAAAATTCCTTTCTTCCTCTTTTATCTCAAACTTCAAAATCATTTTCCAAAATCCCGATTTATTTTTCCCAAGCTCTTGATTATTCTAAAAACTTAGAACGTTAATCTTAGGTTCTAAAGTTAGAAATCATTTCTTCACTTTATCAGATTCATCTCAGAAACACTTGAGAATTCTTCAAAAACATTTTCAAAAAGAGCATACATCTTTGCATTTGCACAAGCATGATTCTTTGTGCATCTAGACTTAGGATAAAAATACTTAGATAATTTCTTAGCAAAGCAAAAGGCATTAATTCGACCCTTGGTTCGATTACCCCTGGTAAAGGCGCCAGGAACGGTCGAACCTCGTACCGACGAACGGATCCCATCTCCCAGTTTTCCCGCAAATATTTCAAAAACGGAGGCGAGTTATTTCAAAATTCTTTAAAATTAAGGTCAAGTGAGACCCGCAAAAGAGTTCCTCTTCTCTTCTCTTCTTTCTTTTCTCTTCTCTCTTTCTTTCCGTCTTTTATCTTTCTCCCTTTAAAAAGAAGAAAAATAAGAGGTTGGAAAGGAAAAGAGAAGGAAGAGAGAGAATATTACGAGAGGAAAAATTTTGCGATGATCACACGTCTGCAGACCCTCGTGTCTACAGGTTTAGCCTTTTGCCGAATAACATTGTCCACAATAATGTCATCCATAGACCCCTGTGTCTGTAGGTTATGTCATATGCCAGACATCGCCATCTGCAGTAGTGTCGTCTGCAGACCCTCGTGTCTACAGGTTCTACCATATGCCAAACAGTGATGTTTGCAGTAGTGTCATTCGCAAACCCTCATGTCTGCAGGTTCTATCATGTGCCAAACAATGTAGTCTGCAGTAGTGTCATCCACAGATCCTCATGTCTATAGGTTCTATCATCTACCAGATAGCGTTGTTCGTAGTAGTGTCGTCTGCAGACCCTCATGTCTGCAGGTTCTGTCATCTTCCAAACAACATCGTCTATAGTAGTGTCGTCCGTAGACCCTCATGTATGTAGGTTTTGCTGTCTGCCAGATAGTGTTGTCTACAACATCAACGGTAACTGCTTCTATGTCCATTGACAATGTCGTCTACCCTACTTATAATCTTGTCAACTTTCGCCATCAGTTAGATCCTGTAATATGATAGATTGGCCATAAGGTAGGTTTTTGCTGTCAAAACGACTCTGGCATTTGTGCAGTATGGTGCAGATTACCACTGTTTTCTTTTTGCTTCTCTTTGATGGACCTTCTGTTTAGTTTTTTTAGCTTGTTTATCCCACAATAGGTTGTTTTGCATTAGATACATGTATCAACATCCGATTTAGGCTATATCACAACTTAAAAACGCTTGCTGAAGATTTTCATGTTACATAGAAGATAAAAAATATAATCTTCGGTAAGTTAGGGTTTGTTTTGGACATTACTTGATCTCATTATGTGCTCCTCATTTTTTTATCTTTCTCTCTCTTAAAAAAAGAGTCATTCTTTTATGGTGGATTTTTTAAAATCTCTTGTCCTAATATTTAAATCTTTGGATCCCCCTAAAAGTACCCTTAAGTTGTTAGCTTGGTTATATTGATGGTGGTACCATTGAAGATGGTTCATCCGCACTAGTACCCTTAATTGTTAGCTTAGGTATATCGGTGTGGACTCGAAAGGGAACCTTGAACCCTAGAACCTAAAGAGACCTCACAGATCAATAAATATATCTTTCGAGAAGAACTAGGGTACCCATTGTTTTAAAAATCTCTCGTTACTTGTTTGGACCTGTGTGAACCAATTGTTTGGAGTATAATGCATACCCAATCTAAGACCCAAAAACTTCAAATTCAATCCATCCAAGTGGAACCACCTTTGAAGAATCTCATATACGGGATGTCAACCTATATGATGCAAAACATCATATTTGATGAGGATCTTGAAGAAAGAACCCACACGAACATTCTTGATAAGTCTATAGATGACCAAAAAAGAAAAAAGGGGCCGATGTTCGCTGAGTTTAGCTCATGACGATACCTTCATTAGTCTCGTAAAGTCCCCCAAATGGGTTAAAAGATGGAAAATTTTAGCATAGATGAGTCTACCAAAAGACAAATACCCAGGACTTCACATTCCAAAGCTTGCTCTAAAGAACAACACCCTCACCAGTCTTGTAAAGTCTCCTATGCAAGTTATGAGATTGACAATTTTAGCACAAATGAGTCCACCAAGAAACAAACCTCTAGGACCTTACATTTCAAAGCCCAGTACAAATAGATGAATGTGCTAACACAAACCAGACAGAACATGAAAAGGATGGAGAAAAAAATGAGAGAAATTCAAGAGCAGTTAGAACGAGAGCAGGCATGAGCTGAAAGAAGAGTTAGAAGAGCCCAATAACCAAAATATAAAAGGCACAGGTTGATAGAGAGACCATAAGAAGGACCAGACGAACTTCAAAGCTATAAGAAGACAAAAAATACAGTCTGTAGGGAGAGTCCCAAGTATCGAACATGGAGAAGAGAGTCAACAGACACAGGTTGACCCGTTTAGTCCAAACAATATCGTCTGAATCAAACAGAAAGATCAAATCATTGAAAGATATGGTATGAAACCAATGCTCGAGAATGAGATACATGGACATAGACTAGAGATAATACTTGATCATGCATATATTTTAGGGATATTTCATATGAAAATATGCATGATTTCATGAGAAAATGATTTAAAAACCCAAATTTTTGCTAATTTTGAGTAAATGATCCAAAATGATTTAAAAATAGAAAATGCATGAAAAATAGTCTTATTTTACATTTTAATGCATATTTTAGTTTTTAACATAATTGCAGTAGTTTAGTTTTTGAAAATAATAAAAAAAATATTTAGAGTTAAAATAGAGTAACTAGATTTTTTTAAACATAGGCAAAATGAGTTTTTTTGTAAATATTTTTTAGGGTATTTTTTTTAGAATTTTTGAAAAATCGGTAACAACCCACCTGATGGTCTTTAAAACTCAATGAAAGGGGAAAAACAAATTTGTCTCCCCCTTTGTGCGCCAAAACTTCCTTTTCCCTCTCATCCCTCTCTTCTCCCTCTTCTCCACCACCGGCCTTCTTACCTCTTTCTTCCCTTTCTTTCCCCTATCTCCTCCTCCCTTTTTCCCTTTCTTTCAATCCGGTGGAGGCTTCTCAGTCCGGAGATGGCGTACGGGAGGAGGCCGCTCTCCTCTAACCCCTCTGGTTCACGGTAAGCATCTCATCTTCTTCTTTTCTTCATCTTCTTCATCTTCCTTCTTCTTCTTCTTTTCAATCGTTCTTGTTCTTGTTTTTGTTTTAGAAAAAATGAAAAAAAAAATAGTAGATCAAATTCTGTAGATATTTCATTTTCGATTTTGATTCCATCGCACTGATTCCTCTATATGATTTTAGTTCATTGGATTCCCGTTTTCAACATGTTTTAGATTCAGTATTAGCTTTATAGTTCTTTTATCGTGTTAGATTCATCTCAATTCATGCATTATTTTCTTCCATTTTGTGATTTTCTGCATCTGCATCCATCGAATTTTCTGTTTCACGTTATCTGTATTTCCTATATTTCTGTTTTTTGTTAATTCTCTGTTTGTTTTTTTTTATTTTCTGTTCTCACAATGTCATGCATCTGATTTCCTCACTATTGTATTTTCTGATTTCTTGTTCTTTCCTTAATTTTCTGTTTGTTTGTTTTTACAACATCATATTTCTTATTTTTTTATCCCATCTATTGTTGTTCATCGTTTGATTTCCTGTTTTAATTTTTTTTCTCTGTAATTTCCTACTTTTCCTCAGTTTTTCAATTTCCTGTTCGTCAAATGATTCCCTGTTGTTTGCTTTCATTCTCTGTTTTGTTTTGTTTTTCATCGCATATGATTTCCTGTTGATCATTCATCCAATTTTCTTTATTTTTATTGTTGTTTTTGTCATTTTCAATTTCTGTTTTGATTCATTATCAGATTTCCTATTTTTTTTCTAATTCATTTCATTTCTTTCCTATTTTAGTTATTTCATTTTCTAGTTTTTGAAACTGATTCCTTGTTTTCCAGTTTTCCATTTCCTGTTTTGTATTTCCTGATTTTTTAAGTCATTTTCCAGTTTTCTTTTTTTTTTATCGCATTCTCTGTTTTGTTTGTTATTCGGAATTCCTGTTTGTTCATTTTTTGATTATCTAAATAATTTTTTTACTATGCTGAATTCCTGTTTTCTCACCTTTCGATTTCATGTTTCCTTAATTCTTTTAATTTCGCACATTCATATAGTCTAGTTGTTATATTCATTTTCTTTTTTTTTATATTCATTTTCCAGTTTGTTTTAGTGTATTTCATCTCGTGATTTTTGGTCTTTTAAACAATTCATTTCCCTTTCTTTTAATCATTTCATTTCCAGATTTTGTTATAATTCATTTCTTTATTTTTTTTACATTCAATTTTTTTTATATCGAATTCTTGTTAGTGCAATCTGTGTTTTTCAATATATCATTTCCTGTTTTGTTAACTAGGTATTAGTTTGTAATTGAGTTACTTGAATCATTAATTAGCAATATAATTAGTTGGTAATTAGTAATTAGTTAGTTAGATTTAATTAGAATTCATTTTCATTTGAAATTGTCATTTAGATTTCTTTACTGATTTCTTTCATGTTTTTAGCATTTAATTAGTATAATCTGCTTAGTATAGTTTTTATTTCTATCTCTTGTACTGCTTGTGTTCGTTTGAGTTGTGCAAGATCGCACAGGAGTGGAACAAAAGTGATCAAGTGACATGGAAGCACAAGAGTAGAAGATTTTTGCTTTTATTTTAGAATTTAGGAATTTAATTCTAGGTTTGTAAATAATATCTTTTAAGCCCTCTGCGTAGGGTATTCATTCAGTGTAATAGCCAAGTAGTTTACTTTTCTTCGTACTTTTTCCATTTTTGGCAATAAAAAATAGTTTAATTGTTTGTTTGAATACAAAATATTCCTGTTCCCTGAGTTCGACCCGGTCTCTACCACAAGTGAGAACCGGTTTTTATTATTTGATGTTTGGTTTTCACAAGTTCTTCATTTAAAAAAATCTTTTCAAAACTACAACAAATTTTCAAAAAAGTCATCAAATTTTTGGCGCCGTTGCTGGGGAACGGTGAAATACAAGTATTCACTTTATTGCCTAGTGTTTGTTTTGCATTTAGGTTTAGAACCACATGTGTGCATATCGTAGAGATGAACTTACTTTTCTGCATAGCCCACCCACTAGGATCCCCTTAGAGGTGACTGTGTACGATTGGTAGCGTACACATAGATTTCATTTTCTTTGCATAATCCCTGTTGTGTGTAACTGTGTGGTGTTTGTTTAATTCTTGTTTTTTTTTACTCGCATTGTGGTTTGCGTGGTTTAACCGCTTAGTGCGTTAGTTAGGTAGAAAACCTCACATTAGGACGTGTGCTACACCGGTCTACTTCGAGGTGTATGCAAGGGCGACACTCGCTTGACCCCAAGCTGGTAGAACCGATTGAGGACCCCGAGTCCCTTATTAGGAGAGCCCAAAGATCTGCAATCATGGCTGAGAATCAGCAGATTACTCGTCCTCTTAGGGAGTACTTCATGCCCAACACCTATACTCCCGCCTCCTGCATCGCACGACCTGATGTAAAAGTGAACCATTTTGAGATAAAGGCCAGTGTGATCCAGATGCTACCTTCATTTTATGGCCTTAGAAATGAAGACCCATATTGTCATCTCGACGAATTTCTTAAGATTTGCTCGACAGTGCGAATCAACAACTTTGGAGACGACGCTATGAGGTTGACCTTGGTTCCCTTCTGTCTGAAGGATAAAGCCAAGCATTGGCTGAGGGCATTAGACACAGTTCGAATTACCACATGGGAACATATGCAAAGGGAATTTTTAAAAAAATATTTCCCAATCGGTAAGACAAACCAGTATCAAAAGGCCATCACCAACTTTTCACAAATAGAGAGAGAAATGTTCCACAAGACTTGGGAGAGGATGAAGGATCTTCTCCGCAAGTGTCTCCACCACCAGGTGCCTCACTGGCAACTGGTGCAATATTTCTATGACAGTCTTACTGAGAAGAACCGTCAAATGGTTGATGCCGCATGTGGGGGCACTTTTATGCTCAAAAGTGAGGATGAAGCATGGTCGCCTTTTGAGACATTGAGCGAGAATTCGATGCACCATGCAACAACTTCACGATTTGATAAGGCCGCACCTGCACATGATAGCACTAAGAAGGCAGGTATTTTCGAGATAGGGATGAACCTTCAGTTGAGCAACAAGGTAGACCAATTGTCCCGAAAATTAGATCAGTTTTTGTTGGGTCCCTCTCCTGCCATGAAGGTGTGCGTGTTGTGTGTGAGTTCTGCACACCATGTCCTCGAGTGCCCAGTTGTGCCACAGTACCCTGAGTTTGTCTAAGAGGAAGCTCAGATGGCTCAAAACCTCACTAGGCCTGCACCCAATCCATTTGTCAACACTTATAACCCGGGCTGGCGAAACCATCCAAATTTCTCATGGCGCAACCCACAAACCCAACCCCCTAACCCTTTACAAAGTCAACCCAGGCAAGGCGGTTATGTGCCTGAATTTCAAAGATCAAGGACGATGAATCACTCAAAGAGGATCACCTTGATCTGATAGATAGTGAGGCAGGTGAAGTGAGTTGGACTTGGCACTTCGAGCCACTTCCAAAGTTAGCTGAGAAGCCTGTAAAACCATCGATAGAGAGCCCCCCAGAGTTGGAGTTAAAGCCTTTACCTGCTTTACTCAAGTATGTCTTTCTAGGAAAAGAGCAGACTCTCACAGTCATCATTTCTGCAGACCTGACAGATTCACAGGAGCATCAGTTGTTACAGGTCTTGCATGAGCACAAGGAGGCTATTGGATGGTCTATTACGTATTTGAAGGGGATTGATCCCTCTTTTTGCATGCATCAGATCATTATGGATGAGGGAGCTAAACTCTCAAGAGAAGCGCAAAGGAGACTAAATCCTCACATGAAAGAAGTGATGAAGAAAGAAGTAGTCAAATGGCTAGACGCTGGGATCATTTATCCCATCTCTGAGAGTCAGTGGGTGAGTCCTACCCAGGTTGTTCCCAAAAATTATGGGCTCACTGTGGAGAAGAATGAGAAAAGAGAGAGCATTCCCATGAGGACTACTACGAAATTGTGAGTATGTATTGATTATAGGAAGTTGAACAATGCAACTAAGAAGGATCACTTTCCGTTGTCGTTCATCGACCAAATTTTAGAAAGACTTGCAGGCCAGCAGTATTATTGCTTTTTAGATGGATATTCGAGATATAATCAGGTGGCCGTACATCCCGAGGATCAGAAGAAGATGACATTTACCTGTCCTTATGGTACATTTGCTTATAGGAAAACGCCGTTTGGGTTTTGCAATGCCCCGGCTACATTTTAGAGATGTATGATGGCGATTTTCTCCGACATGATGGATGACGTTCTTGAGATATTCATGGACGATTTCTCGGTTGATGTCTCTTCATTTGATGTTTGCCTCCAAAAGTTATCTCGTGTACTTCAACGCTGTAGGGAGACAAATCTGGTGCTTAGTTGGGAAAAGAGTCATTTCATGGTTAGGCAGGAGATTGTTCTTAGACATATTGTGTCTGAGAAAGGGATCGAGGTCGATAATGCCAAAGTGAAGACCATTGCCAGATTAGCTCCACCGACCTCTGTGCGGCAGGTGTGCTCATTTCTAGGGCACACAAGTTTCTATCGACGATTCATTAAGGATTTTAGCCAAATTTCTCGACTGTTATGTCAGCTGTTGTCGAAAGACCAGTCGTTTGTGTTTGATGATGCCTGTCTGAAGGCATTCTTAGCCCTGAAGGAGGCTCTGACCACCGCTCCTATTCTTCGATCTCTTGAGTGGTCAGTGCCATTTGAGATTATGTGTGACGCGTCAGATTACGCGATTGGAGCGATTCTCGATCAGAAGATTGAGCGACGATTTCATGTGATTCATTATGCTAGTAGGACCCTATCCGAGGCACAAATGCATTATATCACCACTAAGAAGGAATTACTAGTTGTAGTTTTCGCGTTTGAGAAGTTTCGCTCATATTTGTTAGGCTCCAAGGTCATTATTTACTCAGATCATGCATCATTACAATATTTGATGAGTAAAAAGGATGTGAAACCACGTCTTATTCGATGGATTCTTCTGTTACAAGAATTTGATCTCGAGATTCGAGATCAGAGAGGATGTGAGAACCTTGTAGCAGATCATCTGTTCAGACTGACTGTGGACTCATCCACTGATCAGGGACTGATTGCTGAGTCTTTTCTGGATGAGCAGTTATTTCATGTCAAGCATCCACCCTGGTTCGCAGATATCATAAACTTTCTGGTTACTAGAGAGTATCCTGCGCATTGGAACCGGAATGAGAGAGATAGATTTTTTGCGCAAGTGAAGCATTACTTTTGGGAGGAACTAGAATTGTTTAGATCATGCCCAGATCAGATGATTCAGAGATGTGTGCCCGAAGAAGAGTATGACTCCATTCTATCTTTTTGTCATTCGTTGGCCTGTGGAGGCTATTTTTCTAGTCGGAAGACCGCCGCAAAGGTCCTCCAGTCTGGATTTTGGTGGCCAACACTTCATAGAGATGCTCACGAATTCTATAGGAAGCGTTTGTGATGTCAGCAAATAGGTTGCATTACCAAGCGCTACATGATGCCGCTTTTGCCTATTCTGATTATGGAGATTTTTGATGTTTGGGGCATTGATTTTATGGGTCCTTTCCTGCCATCGTTTGGATTTACATATATTTTAGTGGCAGTCGATTATGTTTCAAAATGGGTCGAGGTCGTGGCCACCCGAACCAATGATCATAAGGAGGTGCTTCGATTTATCAAGCACAACATTTTTAGCCGGTTCGAAGTTCCTAGAGCGATCATCAGTGATGGTGGTACACACTTTCGTAATGTACAAGTAGCTTTCTTACTTAGGAAATATTCTGTGCATCATCGGATTGCTACACCTTACCACCCGCAGACCAGTGGCCAAGTGGAGGTCTCTAACAGAGAGATCAAGAGGATTCTTGAAAATACAGTCCGACCAGACCGCAAGGACTGGTCCCAACGCCTTGATGATGCACTGTGGGCTTATAGGACTGCTTTCAAGACCCTGATTGGTATGTCACCATTTTGATTAGTTTTTGGGAAACCTTGCCATCTTCCTGTTGAGTTAGAGCACAGAGCATATTGGGCTATCAAAAAGTTCAATTTCGATATGACCCAAGCTGGAACAGAGAGAAGATTACAGTTGAGTGAGTTAGAGGAATTGCATAATGAAGCCTATGAGAGTGCTAAGATTTACAAGGCTCAAACCAAACAGTTTCATGATCGATATATTATTAGAAAGAAGTTTGAGCCTGGTCAAAAGGTGTGGCTTTAGCATTCACGTCTTCATCTTTTTCCAGGCAAGTTGAAGTCAAGATGGAATGGTCCATTTGTTGTGCATAGGGTGTTTTCACATGGAGCGATAGATATTTTAGACCCTCGCACGGGTGATATTTTCAAAGTGAATGGGAAGTGGCTGAAGCCCTATATCTCAGATACTGTGATAGGACACAACATTGAGGATGTCGATCTTTTAGAAGCTTAGGGCTCACACATGTTTGTATACTATATTTTAGGATTTTGTAAATATTCATAGAAAAGCATTTTTTTTCAGTTTAGTTTGCTTTCATATAGTTCATGTGCAAAATGCATAGATCATGTTCAGCGTAGGCATACTTTCACATTTTAGATTTCATTTCATATTGAGTTTACTTTCTTTTCCTCATTTATGTCATCTCATGTGCATTCACTTAGTTTCATATAAGCATGGGGGAGGGTGTAATAGCTCACCTAAATATTTCTTTTTACATTCTTGCACATGTTTACACATCTCTCATGAAAAATAGGTTTTTAAAGAAAGAGTTTGAACTTATATGAATGTTATTTCAAATCTAATGTTTTTAGAGGATTTTTAAGCCCCACAAATTTTTTTCTGACATGGATCTAGAAATTATGGTTGTTTATGTGGATTTCGAAGAAATGATAATAGATACATGTTAGAGTTTATTTTGAATCACAAATATGAATATACACTTTTTTATTTTTGAAAAACTAAGCAAATGAACAAAAGCGCAAAAATGAGCTCAAAAGTGAAAAAAAAGAAAGCATGCGTTAGGTTGTTTGGATAATTTCACAATCCTTAGTAGATGAGACTTAGATGTAAGATGAAGCTTTTGAATTCTATTTAAAAAAGGAGAGTGGAAAACTTTGTGATCCTTAGTAGCTGAGAATAGACACAAGTTGAAGTGTTTGACTCTCACGTTGCAAAAGTAAATGAAGGAAGTCACTTTTATGTCTTAGTTGATATCCTTTTGTATGCATTGAAAAAGTATAGAAGATATTAGCATTGCACAAGGCATAAAATCAGACCACACGCAAGCTATAAAAGAAGAACGAATGCGCAAAAATAAAAAGCATGAAAAAAAAGAAAAAGAAAAAAAGAAAAGAGCTTAAAAAGAAAAAAGTTCATTGCTTAGTGTGTAGAAAACATATGAGTGAGGATAAGTAAATAATAACTTGTTTTTATTGGACTTTCTAAGAATAAAACATAAATAATTGTGATATTTAGAAAAGTCAAAGAAATTCTTTTTCTGTGGTGGTATATAAAAGACTCTAATTATGTTTTGATTTTGAAATAACAGGAAATATTTGTAAAAACAAATTCTTTAATTACCAACTACTTATGAGGATGTGTAATATTATGCATACATGACAGAGATGTTTGTGGGTAGCATCACTGCAAACCCTCACGAGACCTTACTCGTCCACTGGGGTAACCCAGGGGTTGAAAGGGCTTGTTGCATGTGCTAAATGCAATCGTGATTCCTACGAAAGTGAGTTAGTGATAGTTTAATTTCGTGCATTTTTCTAGTTTGCTCGAGGACTAGCAAAACATAAGCATAGGGGTATTTGATCATGCATATATTGTAGGGATATTTCATATGAAAATATGCATGATTTCATGAGAAAATGATTTAAAAACCTAATTTTATGCTAGTTTTGAGTAAATGAGCTAATATGATTTAAAAATAAAAAATGCATGAAAAATAGCCTTATTTTACATTTTAATGCATATTTTAGTTTTTGACATAATTGTAGTAGTTTAGTTTTTGAAAAAAATAAATAAATTTTAGAGTTAAAATAGAGTAACTAGATTTTTTTAAACATAGGCAAAATGAGTTCTTATGTAAATAATTTTTTAGGGTAGTTTTTTTAGAATTTTTGAAAAATCGGTAACAACCCACCCAATGGTCTTTAAAACTCAACGAAAGGGGAAAAACAAATTCGTCTCCCCCTTTGTGCGCCAAAACCTCCTTTTCTCTCTCTTCCCTCTCTTCTCCCTCTTCTCCACCACCGGCCTTCTTACCTCTTTCTTCCCTTTCTTTCAATCCGGTGGAGGCTTCTCAGTCCGGAGATGGCGTACGAGAGGAGGCCGCTCTCCTCTAACCCCTCTGGTTCACGGTAAGCATCTCATCTTCTTCTTCTTTTCTTCATCTTCTTCATTTTCCTTCTTCTTCTTCTTTTCAATCGTTCTTGTTCCTTTTTTGTTTCAGAAAAATGAAAAAAAAATAGTAGATCAAATTTTGTAGATATTTCATTTTCGATTTTGATTCCATCGCACCGATTCCTCTATATGATTTTAGTTCATCGGATTCCCGTTTTCAGCATGTTTTAGATTCAGTATTAGCTTTATAGTTCTGTTATCGTGTTAGATTCATCTCAATTCATGCATTATTTTCTTCCATTCTGTGATTTCCTGCATCTGCATCCATCGAATTTTTTGTTTCACGTAATTTGTATTTTCTGTATTTCTGATTTTTGTTAATTCTCTGTTTTTTTTTATTTTTTGTTCTCGCAATGTCATGCATCTGATTTCCTCACTATTGCATTTTATGATTTCTTGTTCTTTCCTTAATTTTCTGTTTTTTTATTTTTACAGCATCATATTTCCTATTTTTTTAACCCATCTATTGTTGTTCATCATTTGATTGCCTGTTTCAATTTTTTTTCTCTGTAATTTCCTACTTTTCCTCAGTTTTTCCATTTCCTGTTCGTCAAATGATTCCCTGTTTTTCCTGTTTGCTTTCATTCTCTATTTTGTTTTGTTTTTCATCGCATATGATTTTTTGTTGATCATTCATCCAATTTTCTTTATTTTTATTGTTATTTTTGTCATTTTCAATTTTTGTTTTGATTCATTATCAGATTTCCTATTTTTTTTTCTAATTCATTTTATTTCTTTCCTGTTTTTTCTTACAAAGTCATTTCCTATTTTAGTTATTTCATTTTTCAGTTTTTGAAACCGATTCCCTGTTTTCCAGTTTTCCATTTCCTGTTTTCTATTTCCTGATTTTTTTAAATCATTTTCCAGTTTTCTTTTTTTTATCGTATTCTTTGTTTTGTTTGTTATTCTGAATTCCTGTTTGTTCATTTTCTGATTATCTAAATATTTTTTTTACTATGCTGAATTTCTGTTTTCTCACCTTTCGATTTCATGTTTACTTAATTTGTGATTTTTGGTCTTTTAAACAATTCATTTCCCTTTCTTTTAATCATTTTGCTTCCAGATTTTGTTATAATTCATTTCTTTATTTTTTTTACATTCAAATTTTTTTATATCGAATTCTTGTTAGTGCAATCTGTGTTTTTCAATATATCACTTCCTGTTTTATTAACTAGGTATTAGTTTGTAATTGAGTTACTTGAATAATTAATTAGCAGCGTAATTAGTTGGTAATCAGTAATTAGTTAGTTAGATTTAATTAGAATTCATTTTCATTTAAAATTGTCATTTAGATTTCTTTACTTATTTCTTTCATGTTTTTAGCATTTAATTAGTATAATCTGCTTAGTATAGTTTTTATTTCTATTTCTTGTACTGCTTGTGTTCGTTTGACTTGTGCAGGATCACACAGGAGTGGAGCGAAAGTGATCAAGTGACACGGAAGCACAAGAGTAGAATATTTTTGCTTTTATTTTAGAATTTAGGAATTTAATTCTGGGTTTGTAAATAATGTCTTTTAAGCCCTCTGCGTAGGGTATTCATTCAGTGTAATAGCCAAGTAGTTTACTTTTCTTTGTACTTTTTCCATTTTCGGTAATAAAAAATAGTTTAATTGTTTGTTTGAATACAAAATATTCTCGTTCCTTGAGTTCGACCCAGAGTCTACCGTAAGTGAGAACCAGTTTTTATTATTTGATGTCTGGTTTTCACAAGTTCTTTATTTAAAAAAATCTTTTCAAAACTACAACAATTTTTCAAAAAAGACATCAATACTCTATGGATGACTTCCCGCCAGAGGAATATGATGATGAGACCCCTCCAAAATTTCTAAAGTTCAGTGAAAAGGAGGACCCAAGGACTCACTTGTCCTTATTCATAAAAAGTATGGCCAAATATCAAAACAATGATAGGAGACTAATCAACTGGTTCTCTAGAAGCTTGAAGGGAAAGGCACTAGAATGGTTTGTCACCCTGAACCTACAAAATGTCAAAGAATTTAAGCAGGTCATCAACCTATTGATAGAGAGGATAATATTTAATGTTGAGGCCCTCCCTACCATAAGCCAACTTTATTACCTAAAGCAAAAGAATGATGAAAGTACCCATGAGTTCATAAATAGATAGCGGTCCATGGCCAATAGAATCAAGGAGTCAATCTCTAACTTTCATGCCTTAGTCATAGTAATGGATAACTTCTCCCAACCTCTTAGGAGACTGATCAATATGGTTTAAGTTAAAACATGCATTAAACTTATCAAGAAGGCTGCTGCCTTTGAGGTAGGCAAGAGGAATGTATAACAAGAACAAAGACAACATTTATAGGAAGTCAGACTCAGCCAAGGGTCAGGTCAATGTTGTCCAAGGCCACCAAAAATAGGGCAATAAGGGTCAAAAGGTGAGCAACCAAAAAACCACCTTAAAGAATGTGAATTCAAATGAAAATGGATATGGTGGGAACCCAAAATGGACGAAAGACAAAGTGTTCTTCAAGTTTCAACAAGCCCGGTCAGATGTATTGGATCTCTTGTTGAAGGACGGGTTGGTGAATTTGCCTGAGGTATCGAATCCACCATAAATGAAAGGAAAGGTCTCAGCTAAGTACTATCAGTACCACAGAGCTATGAGACACGATAACTAGAAATGTTTTATCCTCCGACACATTATCCATGACAACATCGAAAGTGGTGACCTCCTTATAAACTAAGAGTAAAAACAATTTCAAGAAAATAAGAACATGAATCACAATGAAGAGGAAGAAGTCCAAGCTTATGAGCCCAAAGAGGAATGGTTCCTGAGACAGGTCAATGTGCGTCCACCAACATGGTGGTCTGCATTCTTCGAGTCATCTCATGCAGTGATAGTCCTTGCTAGCCATCTGCGATTCTCTAAGTGTGCTACCAAGGGAGCATGAAAGTACAAAGAAGATATGTCCTACAGGAGAAGAAAGAAATTTCAGGAAGGTCTTATAAGATAATTGTGATCTGTCTGGACCCACCAAACAATCACACCAGGGTCTCCTCTCCCGTATCCTGCAAGAAAGATCACATTTTATAAAAAGACTATCGCTTTGTGCTCTCACTCAAGAAGAAATGTTCAGGAGGTGGGAAAAACCAAGTCAACAAGGGTATACCCTTATTTCTTCACCAAATCATCTCTTGGCCAAAAAACACCAAGCATAAAGAGAGGATAGACGATTCTCAATTTAGAGGCCATAATCAGTACAAACAAGTCTCTAAATGCCTCAACGGGTGAAAAATCACCTTATACATGGGGTACCAACCTTTCAAAAAATTTGGCAGAAACCTGCAGAGCATCACAAAGCCACCCTCAACCATACCTAGAAAGAGAACCCATGGTCTAGGTTATAAAGGACCTGAACAAAAAAATGGCAAAAGAGAAAAGCTCGCATAGGTCCTAAAAGATCACTTCAGAAAGGGGTTTACCATCATCAGTTCAGTGGAGAGTCTGGTTGCATCTAAAAATACATGATGGACACTTCCTTTACATCAACTCAACTTGGGCTCACAAAATTCATACAACAATCAAGGCCTTTCCATCCCTCCTTCTAGAAAAGACCAACATACTCAAAACAAGACGACCACCGATCAGGGCAGAGCCACATCAGTGTGGAGGAAAAATGACATCTAGCACGAATCACCATCGCACGACCCCAGTTAAGCCTTTAAAACATGGATTTTATAAAATAGTCTTTTAAAAAATTCAAAGAAATTTAAAAAGTAAAAGAAAATAGAAAAGTTTTGAAAATTCAAAAAAGTAAAATATTTTTAAAAATCCAAAAAAATAGAAAAAAAGATAAAAATATTTTCTTCTCTCAGGGTCCAAGCTATCCTCTTTGTTGCATGAGCATGCTATTTCTCTTGACAAGTTCTTATCAAACCCTTCTTCTATTTTCAAACCATTCTCAATTATGTATTTCTATCAAAATCATGTGGGGGCATGTCAAAGGAGTCTGAACCTACCTAAAACCCATGAATAGGGCATCGTAAAGTCATCGAAAGTCCAAACATCTTAAATAAGAAGAGACCTCTAGCAACCAAACATATAAAGAGTCAATCCTAAACTGACTCGACCTTGTTCAACAAGACCCAATTTGTCTTAAAAGTCTGGTTTACCTCTGGACACTAGCCCAACCTCGTCTAGTGGGACTCACAATAGTCACTATATCCTAATTTTTTTGGATACTAGCTTGACCTCGTTTGACGAGACCACAACGATCTCCACATCTAGTTGTCCTTGAACTAGTCTGACCTTTTACGACAAGACCCAGAACAATCTTAGTAGTTCAGTCCAACTTGACTCCAATAGTTATAGGAAGATATAACTTCATCATGATGTTATGCATATCATTGAAAGATCATTAAAGGTCAATGATCTTCTCTCAAAATGGATCTAGCTCTTTCCAGAATGGTCATTCCTTCAAGTATGTCTCTACACCTAAAAGTCTACCATATAAGACATCAAGGTCTTAAAAAAGATAAGAAAGTAACACAGTGAGGCCAAGGTAATTTAATTCAATGATTCCAACCCATGAACATATAAGGATGAATTATAGGAGTATGGGATTATTATCGATGCATGAATATAGATCTAATGAAAATCCACTTAGGCAACCAACTCCCCTGAAAAGGGTTGGGTGTTGAATGTCTTTAATGCTAATCTGCTTCATAGGTTGGCTCTTTGAGGAGTCCTTTTCTTTTATCTCGATAGGGAATGACATTGAAAAAATATGAAAAAAGAATATATATATATATATATATATATATATATATATATATATATATATATATATATATATATATATATATATATATATATAGCAAAGCACAAAAAAAGCAGTATATTTAAGCTAACACCTACTCCAAGTCCATGACGAGGTAGCAGGCTCTAGTCATGAGACTGCCTTAGGGGTAAAGGTTAGAAGAAAAAAATGTGTGCTAGGAGAAAGCCAATACCTACTTGTAGACCTATGGCAAGGTGGTAGGCTTCGGTCATATAGTCTTTAGAGGCAATTATTGGATAGCTAGAGGCATCTCTCTTAGATCGGGAAGCCATGAGACCCATGGTCGCTAGGCATCATGTCAAAAGATGGCAAAAGTGAGAAATAAGCCCTTCCAAGTTGGTTGGGTTAGTTTAAAAACCACTGGGTTTTGGGGACTGTTTGTGTTCTATCGAATGAGGTTGAGCCAATGTTTTTAAAGGAAAAACTAAGTCGTTGAGACTGTGATTGGTCTTGTTGAATAAGGTCGGTCCAGTTTGAAAACCACTAGGTCTTGGAGACCATTTAGATCCCGCCGAACAAGGTTGGACCAATGTTTTTAAAGAAAAAACTAGGTTGACGAGACTGTAATTGGCCTCGCCAAACGAGGTCGGTGCCAGCATTCGAAGGGAGGAGTTAGATTGTTGAGACCATTATGAGTCTCACCAAGAAAGGTTAGATGAGTTCGAGGATAATTGGATTTCCAAGTCCGTTTGGTGTTCTTGTCGAATGAAGTTGGTGCCAATGCAGAGACAACTGGATTATTGAAACTATTTGATGGTTTTGCTGAGCGAGGTTAGTGCTAGTGTCAAAAAGGAAAAAGAACCAGGATGTAGAGACTATTATGGGTATCACCAAATGAGGTCAGGTCAGTTCAAGAACTACTTTATTTGTAATAGAGAGAGAAAATATTGGGCTTCAGGCATAGGTAGCACAAGAGGAATGTGTCTCTCTTTTATGCCTTTTATGCCCGTTTTGATTTTTGATGCCTTTTGATGATTTTCTTTTTGAAAAATTGTGAGGGCAAACATCAGGAATCCTAGACCTCTTGTGGGTTCATGGATAGGGTAGAGTTGGCCTAGTAAGGTCTTAGGGTGGAGATATCCTTCATAAGATGATCAATTTAGATGTAAGAATTTATGCCCTAGCGAGGGGAGTGAGGCATACTTCGGTTTAGTGGTGCCAAAGAAATGGCATATCTTTCTATGTACTCTTGAGACTCAAGATCCATATGGTTAGACTCTTTGATGCATGCAATGATCTTTTATAATATGCAGTGAGATTCATGCATTTGTAGTAGAGTGGGTAGCTATGATAGCCATGGATAATTAATCATATAAAATTAAAACTTTCTTAAGAAGTTGATTTCTGCACTTGAGATTCCTATACTTTAGACATTTATCCTCTTAGGTTTGTATAAGATAGCAACACTCAGCTTCATTAGTTATGGAGATATGAGATTAAGTCTCCAGGTATTCTTGTTTGGTCTAATGGTCTCCACTAAGGCTTAAAGTTTGAATAGCTAGAGTTTGATAAGAATGCATTTAAGTGAACCTCTTGTCCTTAGGTAAGTCTCATGGAGTCTTTGTTCGGCAAGACCAATCACGGTCTTGACAACCCAATTTGTCCTTAAAAAATGTTGGCCCGATCTCGTTTGGTGAGATGAATCATGGTCTCGATAACCCATTTTTTTTCAAAAACACTGGCTTGACCTTGTTCGGTAGGACTCAAACGGTCCTCAAAACTCAATGATTTTCAAACTGACACCACCTCATTCGGCGAAACTAAGAACAGTCTCGACAACTCAATTGTATTTTAAAATTTTGGCATATCTATTTATTTGTCATGAATTGAATCACATCGACTAATGATAAAGAGGGGCATATGTAGACACCAAAATTTTACGATGCCCAATTACCGATGTCCACTCAAGTGTTTACAGGTACCCAATAAGAATCAGGCAACCCCCCAAAACTTAGACGTCAAAGAAGATTTTGTCGTCCATCTAGAGAATGGCTTTCCAAACTGTCATCCATTACAAGATGGTAGAATGGACCACCGTCCGGTATTGCGGAGGGCAGAACGGAAGTGTCGTCCACCATGGGGATGACATAGCTACTTTTTCATTCACTATGCCGAATGTAGAGATAAGCTTTGAGGCTTATCCCTATTTTTTTTCAATGCCCTGCACATTTTTCGGGGAGGAATGACTCTTTTTGGACAAACCTTCATCCGAGAGGACTCTCTGGGATAAGTCTTATCCCACATTTAAGATAGACCTAGATCCATTTGAGTTAAATCTAGACTCAGAAATTCCAATGATCTATATCATGTTTTGAACTCTATAAATATGGGCTTACCCCTATAATATGATCTTATGAAAATCACGTACCCAAGTGCTAGCCCTGCAAGATCAAGCCTCCTTAAGTCCTACTTGCATTCTATCACGATGCCATTGAAGAATAATCATACCTACTTAGAGGTGCTGACAGACAAAAAAGAGCCGAAAGGCTAAATAGACTTCTGAGTCCGAAAAAGGTATTTTTCAGATTCCTAATCTGTTTATTTCAATTTTATTTGTTCTTTTGATTGGTTACTTATATACTTTTTTATATCTTTGTGCAAATCTGAATCCGCGGTGGTGCAATCCGAGCTACGAAGATTGAAAAATCTGTTTTGACTTTACCTTTCCCTTGGGCAAAGGATGGTCAAAACTTACAAACGGCGCCCCCATATTTAAGAAAAAAGGATCTTCGGCACAATCATGTTTTATTCTTATTTTCTCCAAGTTTATAACAAATCATAAGAAGATATTTTTACAATTAGGAGATATCAGCATAAGAATCTTGAATCACCACCCGGATAATGAGGGGAATGCGAACAACGTGCTTTCCATCTGTCCAAGTGAGGCTGCCAAAGGAGAAATCGCCTTGTATTACATGGGTTGGCGAGAATGTCACTCTGAAAGTTGAAGTTCTAACGGTTTCATTGAAGGATAGCACCCGAGGCTGTAGGGTAATCCTCACACCGGGGGGAGCTTCAACTTTGGCTCTGTAAGTAGAATGAACTGGACCAACATTTGTAACTGTTCTCACTACTGTGGTGGTTTTCTTAAGATTGGAGATGGAAATAGAAGGGAGGTTAAGGTCCGAAACTAATTTTCTCGGTCCACATGATGTTGCCTTAACAGTTAAGCGACTGATTGCAGAACTGCTATAACCTAGAGAGCAGAGGAACTGAACGTAGTCTGCAGTGTCCATATCATAAACCAAGCCAGGGCTTGCTGCTCTGTTGGGGTTGACATGTCCACCTCCATAATCGAAAGGATCGGCAAGCTTGCGAGGGCCACCTTCAGCTGTGATGGGCTCCCCGTATCCATTGTTTACTGAGGCTGCAGACACACGTTCACTACTAAGAGCAAGAACAAGTATAGAAACTACAACAGAGAAACAGAAGATTCAAATGGAAGTGATGATTGTAAAGGCATGAACCTGTAGTGACTATGGCAGACTTTATGGCTGCTGGACTCCAGTGGGGATGTAAGGACTTGAGCAATGCTGCTATTCCAGAGACATGAGGGCATGCCATGGAGGTTCCAGAATTGAAGAAGTAAGGATTGAAGTCTAGCCCTGCCGCTAAGATATTGACTCCTGGAGCAGCTACGTCAGGCTGGAGCAATAAACTTAACTTAGAATTGTCATGGTCAAGACAGATCATCATATGCTTTGCTGGGGAAAAATTGAAAGAAAGCAAAAAAGATAGAAGAATGTAGTGTTCGTGGATGCTGATAACTACCTTTAAGATGTCAAGTGACAGGGAATTAGGTCCTCGTGAAGAGAAAAATGCTACCTTTGGAGAGGACACTTTTCCAACAACATCATGTGTAAGGCTCACCTTTGCTATTGGGGATCTGCAGTCCAGTGTGCATGATCATCGACTAGTTGAGCAAGAAGAAAGCAACTAATTTGGAAGCCTTTTGTTGTTCCCAACACAATGTTTTGCTTGAAAAAAACTTAATTAGAAAGGAATAAAATGCTCACCTTGTAGATTTAATATAGGCAAGGATTTCAGTTCCGATCTCATAATCCACTTGAACACATGATATAAGAGGGCAGGGGGAAAAGAGGTTAGACGTGTGCATTGCGAAGATGATACCAGCTCCTCCTGCATTGAATATGGTGGATAATGCGGTGTCGTATTGTTCTCTTAGGGCATTGGCACCTGAGAAACAGAGGACTATATTCCCTGCTGCTAATGTGGAATTCAGAGATCCTGTATCACAACTGAGATGGGAGAGGAAGAGAAACAATATAAATATAAGTTTTGAAGTTTTCTTAGAAGTTAATCCCTAAGAAATAACGGGCGCATAGAATTACCAAAATTTGGTATGGATCTATGCCATAAATGTCAATGACCATTGTGATTTTATCACGTTTAATAGCCAAGATATTGGTTAAAAATGTGATGGTTGAAAATGACATAGTTTTATCATCATATTAATGAGAATTTTTTGTAATTTTCCTGAGAACGAGATTTGTGTTGGCATTGATTCACTTTTATTTCAACCATGCCAACTCAAAATTGCATCAGGGAGTGTGTGCAGAGTAGACGAAGCTCACTTGCATGACATGGACTGGGTCATTTAGGTCCGAGTCATGCAACATCTTGATCGGATTGGTTGAGTTAACTGTGCCTTGGATGGGTCAAAAGACTAGCACCCGTAATCAAGATGTTTTTGATCAGCATTACCCGTTAAAGAAGTGATACAAATCCATAGAAATATAACATTACCTGATGCTGGAGGTATAGGTTGCATTGTCGTTGGCAATGTCGTTAGAAAAGACTAATCTTCTGGAATGGTCCTCTCTTTTTCCTAAGTAGATGGATTGGCCCTTCACCATGTGAAAATCAAAATGCCTTATACTTTGCAAAAGATTAAAGACATAACAAAAATGTCTGTATATCTCTGAAAACTTACAATGAATGTGCGGTTGTTGCCCAGTCTGACAGCAGTAGGAAATGAGCGATCAATGGTGCTCGCAGCCACTGTCAAGATCCAAGGTGCTCCATTGGTGACCTTTTGAGGGAACGGCCCCGCATTGCCTCCGGAACAAATAACTATGATGCCTCTAGCCACTGCATGGAATGCGCCGATCGACCTGTCATTCCGGTTATCAAGGTAGCCCGGCTGAGGAGGTTGGTCTGTGCCCACAGAGACAGAGATGATATCAACGCCATCACTTATGGCGCTGTCGAAGGCTGCCAACATGTCTGCAGCTTCACAGCTGCCGGGACCCCAACAGGCTTTGTAGATGGCCAAGCGAGCATGAGGCGCACCTCCTCTTGCCAATCCAAGGCCTAAGCCCCCATAATTCGCATTGCGTACGAATGAGCCAGCTGCAGTTGAGGCTGTGTGCGTCCCATGGCCATTTGCATCTCTTGGAGATAGATACTCTGTGTTTCTAGGAGACAATGGTGGCTTTCCTTGTTTGGCAATAATTGCTTTGGCGAAAAACCGAGCACCAATTATCTTTCTGTTGCAGTTTGAAACATTGAAGTGTTCTCCTTTCTGGCAGATACCTTTCCATTTTGAAGGAATCGGGCCTAATCCTTGATCGTTGAAGCTTTTGGACTCGGGCCAAATTCCTAAGGTGATTTACATATGAAATCGGTTAGGACCATCTGCGAAGCTTATACATGCTTGGTGGAGAGAAGATATGACTGACCAGTATCTATGACTCCAATGATCACACCATCTCCATAGTTGGTAGTGGAGAGAAGAGAGTTTGGTGTCCCATGATGGAGTCCCAGATAATCCCAACTTCGGGTTGTGTGAAGCTTGTGAGTTTGGCTTGGTATCACATGAACAACTTCGGGAAACTCTGTAAAATTTGATAATGATACATAAATCTGTATGCTAAAATGTTCTGTAATTTTATTCTCTTGAATTAATAAAACATACTTATACAAAGAGCAGGTATGGTCCCAGAAGGGCTTCACACGTCTGACTATGTGGATTGGCTTAAGACATTCAAGTTGAAGGGTGTCATGAGATCGATACCCCGGGTGTGCATCCCTTACCTCAAGATTGAAGCCAACGAGCAATTTGTTGGGTCCAGCTGTATCCCTCATTAATGATGTAGGGAAGTGTAATAGCCACCCACTACTTCTCATTAATGCAGGAGAAGTTGAAGGGTCAGCCCTATCTCTCCATTAATGATGTGGGGAAGTGGAATAGCCACCCACTTCCCATTAATGCAGAAAAAGTTGAAGGGCCAAAACCCCTTTGGTTTCTGGAATGAGTCTAGAAGGCTCTATGCCATCTATAAATAGGGGTGCAGAGGCTGTGTGCTGGTGGGAGAAGAGCAGAGTATTGTGAGCAAAGTGGCTGTATGCAGCGTGCAGAGAGAGAAGAAGTGAGAGAGAAAGTGTGGAGAGAAGAAGAGGAAGGAAAAAGATTCATCACCACGCATTGATCCTTAGAGAGAAGTGTTGGTTGTGGTGTGGGTTTTGACTCGAGTTGTGCACCCGAGAGGTAATCTTGTATCACTCTCTTCCTGTGATTCCTTTGTTATTATTCTCTTTAGCTTTGGGCAAACTATTGGACGTTGTACTCTCTATATTGTACTCTCTACTCTTATTATAGTGGATTATTCTCTCTGTGCCCCGTGGAAGTAGGTCGTGTTGACCGAACCACGTAAACCTTTGTGTTGTGATTTGATTGTGCCTTTGTTAGATCCTATATTTCTTCCGCGCGATTTTTTTTTACCCTCATTTCTCTACAAGTGGTATTAGAGCTGGTTCGTGAAAAGCCATGTCTTCTAAGTCAGTTAGCTTCAAGTTTGAGGTGAAGAGGTTTGATGGCAAAGAAAACTTCTCTTTATGGCAAAGAAGGGTGAAGGCTCTACTTGCACAACAAGGGTTGCACAAGGCCCTTGTCGGGAAGACGACTAAGCCATAAACCATGACCGATGATAAATGAGATGACCTTGATTTGAGGGCCGCTGGTGTGATTGAGTTGTGTCTATCAGATGAAGTCATGTGTAACGTGATGGAAGAGAGAACAATGGCAGGATTGTGGTTGTGGCTAGAGAGCCTCTATATGACAAAGAACTTGTCCAACAAGTTACACCTCAAGAAACAATTTTATAGTCTTCGTATAAAGGAAGGTATTTCTATTCTTGACCATCTCTGTGTATTTAATAAGATTATTGTTGGTCTGTTTAGTTTGAATATTAAACTTAAAGATGAGGATAAAACTTTGTTGTTACTAACCTTATTGTCGCAGTCCTATGAGCATCTTGTGACAACCATAATTTATGGAAAAGAAACATTGAATATGGAAGAGGTCACAGGTACACTCATTTCAAATGAAATTAAGAGAAGACCATCACCAAATGAGGATTCTGGTGAAGGATTGATGATGAGTTCATCCAAAGGCAGGGGCCGATCAAAGGACAGGAAAAATGATCACAAACATAAGATCAAGTCCAGGTCAAGGAAGGACACCATTTGCTATAATTGTGAAAAGAAAGGGCACTTCTAGAATCAGTGCAAAGAGCCAAAAAAAAAGAAAAAAAAAAGAAAAGAGACAGAATTATCAAAAACCAAAGAAGATACCACAACCACAGTTGAAGGTGAGCTTGTGATTTTGTCTACTACTAATGATCCATGTATCTGTGTGTGCCAGAATATAGATTGGGTCATAGACACAGGAGCCTCGTACCATGCTACACTACAGAGAGAGTATTTTAGTACATACAGGACCAATAATTTTGGTGTTGTCCGAATGTGAAACACAGGAACATCAGAAATTGTAGGAATTGAAAATATTCATCTCCAGACCAGTCTTGAGTACATATTGGTGCTCAAGGATGTCAGACATGTTTCAAACTTAATGTTGAATTTTCTTTCAGTAGGAAAGCTTGATGAAGATGGCAGAAACAATGTTTTCAGCCAAGGACAGTGAAAACTCAGCATCAGGTCATTGGTTCAGGCCGGAGGAAAGAGGTGTTGTACTCTTTATAAGATGGAAGACAAGGTATGCATGGGACAATTGAATATAGCTGAGGACTCTTCTATTGATTTGTGGCACAGTCAATTAGGCCACATGAGTGAGAATAGCTTGCAAATTCTTGCTAAGGAGGAGCAACTTCCAGAGTTAAAAGGTACACATCTAAACCCGTGTGTTTATTGCTTAGCTGATAAGCAACATAGATTATCTTTTGTTAGAAATGCCTTTCATAGAAAATCTCGCATTCTGGAGCGAGTTTATACTGATGTTTGTGGTCCTCTGAGAACAAAAATTGTTAATGGTTTTATTGATGTGAAAACTTTCAGTGGTGCACTTTATTTTGTTACTTTTATAGATGACTTCTTCAGGAAAGTTTGGGCATACCCTCTGAAAACCAAGGATCAGGTTCTTGATATATTCAAGCAATTCCATGCTATAGTTGAGAGAAAAACATGAAAATAGCTGAAATGCATCAGGTCAGATAATGGTGGCGAGTACACAGGCCCATTCCATGAATATTGTAAAATTCATAGAATTCACCATGAGTTGACAGTTCCAGGTATACCTCAGCGCAATGCAGTTGCAGAAAAGATGAACCGTATAATTGCAGAAAGAATCAGGTGTATGCTTGTGCAGTCCAAGCTACCAAAGAAATTCTGGGGTGAGGCTTTAAGGACAATAGTTGATGTGATCAACTTTTCTCCTGCTCATGCCTTAGCAAATGATGTTGCATATAGGGTGTGGTCAGGAAATGATGTGTTCTACAAGCACCTGAGGGTATTTGGATGTAGGACATTTGCACATATCCTCAAGGAGAAGATGTCTAAGCTTGATGATAAAATGAGGCAATGCATTTTTCTGGGATATGGTGATGCTGATTTCGACTACAGGCTATGGGATCCAGAAAAGTAGAAGGTATTCAGATCCAAAGATGTGGTATTCTTTGAAGACCAGACACTTGAAGATATCAAGAAAGAGGTGCCAATTCAACCTTCTGCAGGTGGATCTATCCACCTGAATTCAGTTACTTCTCCAGTGACACAAGTTGAAGGAAGAGCAGTGCATGAAGATGATGCAGAGGCTGATGTTGATTTACTTGTAGGTCATGTTGAGCAGGAAGAAGTTGGAGAACAACCACCTCTAGAACCTCAACTGAGAAGATCTTCCAGAGAGTCACAACCTTCAAGAAGGTATTCTCCACATGAATATGTGATGCTTACTGATGCAGGTGAACCAGAGAGTTACCAGGAAGCACATGAGTGTGAGCAGAAAGAGCAGTGGCTAATAGCTATGCATGATGAGATTGATGCATTGCAGAAGAATCACACTTATGACTTGGTGAAACTACCAGAAGGCAGAAAGGCCTTGAAGAACAAGTGGGTTTTCAGGTTGAAGATTCAAGAACAATGTTCTCAACCAAAGTACAAAGCCAGATTGGTTGTGAAAGGCTTTGGTCAAAAGCAAGATAATGACTTTGAAGAGATTTTCTCTCTTGTTATTAAAATGTCTTCTATTCGTGTTGCTCTAGGTATTGCTGCTAGCCTGGACTTGGAGATTGAGCAGCTAGATATGAAGTTTGCTTTCCTCCATGGTGATTTGGAGGAGAAGATATACATGGAGCAACCAGAAGGCTTCAAAGTCAAAGGTAAAGAAAATCTTGTCTATAGGTTGAAAAAGAGCTTGTATGGACTGAAGCAAGCTCCAAGACAATAGTACAAGAAATTTGATTCATTTATAGCTGAAAATGGATACAATAGATTGACTTCAGATCATTGTGTCTACATAAAATGGTTCGGTGAGAATTTTGTTATTCTCTTGTTATATGTTGATGGTATGCTTATCTTGAAAAAAATATGTCTATAATTGACAGGCTCAAGAAAGAACTGAGTAAGACCTTTGCAATGAAGGACATGGGGCCAACAAAAGAAATATTGGGCATGCAGATCTCTCGTGATAGAAAAACCAAGAAGATATGGTTATCACAAGAGAAGTACATCGAGAAGGTGTTGTACAGGTTCAATATGAATAATGCAAAGCCAGTTGGTTCTCCTTTTACAGGTTACTTTAAGCTGAACTCAAAGCAGAGTCTGTCAAGTGATGAGGAGAAGGAAAAAATGAAGAAAGTTCCTTATGCTTTAGCAGTCGGAAGCTTGATGTACATGATGGTATGTACGAGACCAGACATCACATATGCAGTAGGTGTTGCTAGTAGATTTCTTGCAAATCCAGGAAAAAAGTATTGAGCAGCAGTAAAGTGGATCTTTAGATATCTCAGAGGGAGCTTCAAAGTTTGTTTAAGCTTTGAGGGTGGACCACCTATCTTGACAGGTTACACAGATGCAGATATGACTGAAGATATTGATACAAAGAAGTCCACATAAGGTTTTGTACTCACTTTTGCAGGGGGAGCTATGTCATGACAGTCAAAATTGTAAATGTGTATTGTTTTGTCTACTACTTAGGCAAAGTACATTGCTCTTACAGAAGCTTGCAAAGACATGCTGTGGATGAAAAGATTCTTGAAGGAGTTGAGTTTAGAGCAAGACAAGTACTTGGTGTACTACGACACTCAGAGTGCCATTCATCTAGCCAAGAATCTGAGTTTTCACTCAAAGTCAAAGCATATAGATATTAGGTACCATTGGATCCGATATGTGTTTGAAAAAAATTTACTTTATCTTGCAAAGATCTCCATAAATGATAATGATGCAAATATGCTGACAAAGGCCTTATCGATTGAGAAACAAAATACATGTCGCCAGCTGACCAGCATGGACTCCAGTTGATTAGTTGAATTGAAGTATCCCCTTGGGCTAGAGGGAGAGATTGTTGGGTCCAGCCCTATCCCTCATTAATGATGTGGGGAAGTGAAATAGCCACCCACCACTTCTCACTAATGTAGGAGAAGTTGAAGGGCCAGCCCTATCCCTCCATTAATGATGTGGGGAAGTAGAATAGCCACCCACTTCCCATTAATGCAGAGGAAGTTGAAGGGCCAAACCCCCTTCGGTTTCTGGAATGAGTCTAGAAGGCTCTATGCCATCTATAAATAGGGGTACAGAGGCTGTGTGATGGTAGGAGAAGAGCTGAGTGGCTGTGTGCAGCATGCAGAGAGAGAAGAAGTGAGAGAGAGAGTGGAGGGAAGAAGATGAAGGAAGAAGGTTCATCACCACGCATTGATCCTCAGAGAGAGGTGTTGGTTGTGGTGTGGGTTTTGACTCGGGTTGTGCACCCGAGAGGTAATCTTGTATTCCTCTCTTCCTGTGATTTCTTTGTTGTTATTCTCTTTAGTTCTGGGCAAGCTATTGGACATTGTACTCTCTACATTGTACTCTCTACTCTTATTATAGTTGATTATTCTTTTCGTGTCCCATGAATGTAGGTCGTGTTGACCGAACCACGTAAAACTTTGTGTTGTGATTTGATTGTGCCTTTGTTAGATTCTATATTGCTTCCGCACGAATTTTTGTTACCTTCATTTCTCTACACAATTATCCCCCGTGTGCTGGGGGATGTACTCTTGGAGTTTTACATTGTAGATATTGAAACAGGACCACGATTAATGTGACATCTTTGGGCACGTAACTGTATGCCTAACTATAATGGTGGATTTTCCTTGTTATATTAAAGTAAAAGAGCAGGTGTGGTGTTCAATAAGATCTAGCACCCTGATGCCAAAAAACTGAAAAAAAAAACCGCACTGCAAATTAGTGCAGGTGTGGTGTTTTTAACCACACATGCACCACTACAATGTTCAAATGCAATCCTTCAGCTTCTCATAAACAAACTTTTATGTTCTTATGGTCGTTGCCACAGATTCTTGTAGTTATTGAGGTCTTTCCCTACCCTGAGTTCATACCTCCACATGCGGCGCCCCCTTCGGCAAGTTGAAGCAGGAGGTTCTTTTAGGGTCGAGGGGGCACCCACACAGTTTTACGCAGTCAGGATGGTGACCCTTAGGTGCGGCAGGCTAAGACCATCAAGGCCAAGTCTGCGACCTTGAGTGCAGATTCTCCGTGTAATAAACAAAAAAATAAAAGATTGGTAGGTAAAATGCATGATCACGATCAACTTCTTGAGAAAAAAAATAAAAGAAACTGCTGTTATATTGTAGTCGTTGGAAGTGTCAACTCTCTGCATTCATTCTTTTTAAGCTACTTCAATTTTTTTAAGCTACTTCATGTGCAATTATTAGAAAGGTTGTCAGCAATATCATGTGCAGTGCTTAAAAATATGGAAAACTATGATATAAACTTTGTATGGAACCATAACGTGGATGCAAATGTCAACGGAAAGTGCTAAAGCACACATAGGAATCCTGAGAGTGAACATGCAATTTGAGGTGTGATGATCTCCAGTCAACAAGCTATGATGCAGAAGCGGAGCGACACATATTAGGGTCCACATCGATCATTGGATCATTTGCTATAAACGGCATTACATTAGAAAAAGGTTTTGGTACCTGAAATGAGTCTGACTTGTGATTCTGTAAGCTTTGCAGCAAAACCAGAAAAGCCATGCTTGTAACTGTATATGATTGAATCAAGTGCTGCTTTCTTACTGCAAAGCCATGCATATGACGTTAATTTCGTCGTAACAAATAAGAACAAACTCTGTATTGAGCCCATACCTTCCAAAAAGCCTAGTTAGCATGTCATGGTGCGAACCGGTAACAACCTGGGGATCTTCATGTTGCCTCTCTCCCAAATAAACAATGTAAACCTGCATTAATGAAAAAAACTTCAAATCTTGATGAGAAAATGACTAATTAAATTCAAGGTGATCCAGTGATCCGGCTAAGTATATTACAAAGGTTCTTGGTCCAATCACTAAATGCCACACATCCGTTACAGATAAATTTGATGCATGACATCCATCATCCATCTATTGCGCCAAGGCCCTCGGCCGATTACCAGATCTGCTTTTGAATTAAACTTAGGCCCTGTTTGGAATCTTCCAGTCGGTGGTAGTTGAGGATGCAGTTTCAGAATCCACAAAATTTGTGGTTTTAGAAAATTCACATGGTTGTTTGGGATAAGTATAACAGTTCAGCTAACGATTTAGCACTTCAACTTGTGCAGTCGTCTGGAATGCAACTGAAAAGTTGAAATTATAACTGGAAGAGCATTGGGAAGGTCGTCGGAGTAGGCACCGGTGTGGGAACTGGTGTAGCATTTGGCAACTACCACCTCATGTAGGTGGGAAGTGAAATGTGGAACTGGAGGTGTCAAATACCATCCCAGTTTCATCATTTCCTACAACTACATCCATCCCATACTACTTTGGCAATGAATATTCCACACTTCCCACTTCGGTCCTCCAGCGCCTAGATTCCAAACAGGGCCTTATAACATTTGTAACTTAGTATTGGGTTACGTAGAAACACTCACTCTGCTGTTTTCAGCCTCTGCATTGATTTCAAAGTAGAGGAATAGGATAACAAAAAGAGAGAGCCTGGTTATTGTATTGCAACAAAAAGTGGAAGCCATGGGTGTAAGGCAATAAGACCTTGTTTGCAAGAAGAGTCACCAATCCTCTATTTGTATCACCGCCCTAGACGTGTGGAACACTATTTTATTTCAATTCAAAAGTTGAATCTGGTACCCCAACATGAATATGGAACGAGCAAATAATAGAAAACGCCATTTCATGGACCCCTTCTCTTTTGAAACAGTATTTGGTGGCTCTTTTTTTCACGATTGCTTCATTTGACAGATTAAACGTTACCTCATGATGATTCAATTTATGCCTGAAAGTCAATTACATTTCAGACCTTTCTACTACATTTCAAGACCCGCCCACCCCCCTCCCCCCACCCCACCCCCCCCCAAAAAAAAAGAAAAAAGAAAAAAAAGAAAAGGTAAAATCACCAAGTGGACTTTGTTCAACTAATGAGTTTTAGTATGAAAGAGAAGCTTCTTAATGTTTCCCTAATACCATTTCTCTGCAGAACTTAATTCTCGGTCTAAAAGCGGTTCAGATAAATCGTTGCCATGGACAGATTGTGTCTTACAACAATCTGCTGAAGCTAAGATAGTTACCCTTAGGGGTGCCGTTGACCGGTCCAAGCTGGCCCGTTGGGAACCCCATCTCATCTACGCCCTGCCCGTGGGCCTAATCAGGTCGGGTCAGCCCATTATATTATATTATCTATAAAATATATTTTATGTTATTATATATATATCAATATTTAAAATTTAAAAGTATATAAAAATATAAGAAAACATTGAAATATGAAAAAATATATAGATTTTGCATTAATAACATGATAGTATCATGTTTTTCTTGTGATTATATCGGTTTTTGAAAATCTCATGATAAAATCGAGAGGTTTTTCAAAAAAATGACCAATATTTGTGACCATGATTATAGACACAAGTATAATTGGATTTAGGTTCGGGTTCACCTAGATAGATATTGTAACACCTTAATTTTTATAACCCGAAAATGATGGATTTTTTTTTAAACCTTTTTAAAATACTTTAACAAATACAACAAAAAAATTTATCGGGTCTAAAATTTGACGTGTTACTTTACATGAACACTTGCAAACATATAATTATGAATTTCGAAATTTAACAACTAATTAACTATGCATAAAATAAAATTAAATGTTCATAATATCCAAAATTAATTACAATTGTCCTTGAATTGAATTAAAATAAAATCAGAATCCAAAATTCTTATGAAAGTAAAAAAAATGTAAGCTCATTCTCCATCACGACCTCTATTTGTATCACCGCCCTAGAGGTGTGGAACACTATTTTATTTCAATTCAAAAAGTTGAAACTGGTACCCCAACGTGACGCCATTTCATGGACCCCTTCTCTTTTGAAACAGTATTTGGCGGCTCTTTTTTTTCACGATTGCTTCATTTGACAGATTAAACGTTACCTCATGATGATTCAATTTATGCCTGAAAGTCAATTACGTTTCAGACCTTTCTACTGCATTTCAAGACCCGCCCACCCTCAAAAAAAAAAAAAAAAAAGGGAAAAGAAAAGGTAAAATCACCGCGTGGACTTGTTCAACTAATGAGTTTAGTATGAATGAGAAGCTTGTTAATGTTTCCCTAATACCATTTCTCTCCATACCTTAATTCTCGGTCTAAAAGCGGTTCAGATAAACCGTTGCCATGGACGGATTGTGCCTTACAACAATCTGCTGAAGCTAAGACAGTTACCGTTAGGGGTGGGCAACAGGCCAGACCCCATTCAAAAAAACAAAGTGCCAGCCCAGCCCGCCAATGGATTGGGCCGACCAGGCCGGGCTGGCCCGTTGGGAACCCCATCTCATCTACGCCCTGCCCGTGGGCCTAATCAGGTCAGGTCAGCCCATTATATTATATTATATATAAAAATATATATTCTATGTTATTATATATATCAATATTTAAAATTTAAAAGTATATAAAAATATAAGAAAACATTGAAATATAAAAAATATATAGATTTTGCATTAATAACATGATAGTATCATGTTTTTCTCGTGATTACATTGCTTTTTGAAAATCTCATGATAAAATCGAGAGATTTCAAAATAAATGTCCAATATTTGTGACTATGATTACAGGCACAAGTATAATTAGGTCTTAGTATTAACTGGATTTAGGTTGGGGTCGACCCGGATAGATATGGCAAAGAACCAGTTGGCACCAGCATAGAAGCAAGTCAGTTATTTTATTTTTATAGTTTTGAAAAGCAAGCTGGGGTTAGGCAGATCCCCCTCTCACCAGTTATTATTCAACGTACCACTAAGTTTTGAACCTTAAACGTCCCACCTACCAACCACTAGGTTTCCAAAAATTTCATAATAAATCCTCAAAGTTTAAAAAATATCGCTAATATTTGTAACTATGGTAAACCCAGTCATATATGTTTTGGATTGGGCTGGCTTCAATTCATTGGGCTATTGAACCAATATGATTGCCAGACCAAAATCACCACGAATAAACAGAAAATTGATATATATATATATATATATATCCGTGAGACTATTATTATATAATTTATAGGAGACAAAAATCAATTAAAATACCAAATAAAAAGAGTAGGTGAAATATTAAATCACTTTCATCTTCACCAGCAGCAAACCTGCAGGAAAAAAAAGGCCAATAAAATATCTTTGATGTATTTATCCCGGAGAAAAAAAAACTGATTTTATGGGAGGTAAAAGCTAAAATATCTTTGTTTGTTGAAGTCGGGCGCCTCCTTCAACAAAGAAAAATAACAGCAACAGATACCTCAAAACAAAAATAAACCATGAAAACACAACCCAAAATAGCAGCTAAATCCCTCAAAACAGAGCATATAAAGAAAGAAGCAAGTCGGTTATATATAAATGGTTTCAGGTCTTTTGTTTTAACTGAATAATAAAAAATGTATTGAAAGAGTGGAAGAATCAAGTGCAGCAAACGGAGTGCTGGGTGATAAGCAATCACCCAGCAAGAAAAAGTAGGGATGGCAAAGACCAAGCAATCTTTTGTAGAGTGTAAGGCAATGTTGATTATCATGTGGTGAAGGGCCAATCCATCTATTCTGGCAAAAGAGAGGATAGATTTAGAAGATTAGTCTTTTCCCAGGATATTGCTAGTCCTGATGCTTTTCCCCCCTCAATCAACATTAGGTATTGTTATATTTGGAATGATTTATATCACCCAGAGTTACCACTCAGTCTTGATGATTAACTAATAAAATGAGATTTTTTCTTTAAGCTAGTGGTCAACCATGCCAGTGGTATTCTCCTCTTCGGTAAGAAGTCTTTAAATTTATCGTAGCTGAACATGGGTCTCTAATCTTTGTCTGTTGCCTTCAGCTTATAGTCAGTTGGTCGGAGAACAATGGTGTCTGTGGTTTATGGACCCAACCTCGCTAACAGGAGGCATGCGTTTTGAGATGACCATGATAGGGTGGTTACTTCTAATGATCAGTGCCACTTTATTATGGGCGATTTCAATTGTTTATTTTCTCCTTATGATTCCAATTGTATCGTCTTTCCTAATCCCTCTATTCGAGACTTTCAAGACTTTGTTCACTGGCATCTCCTTTATCCTCTTCCTCTTACCGGTGAGCACTTTTCTTGGTCGAATAGGCAATCGCGCCTGTGTTGTCGGGTTCTAGACAGAGTATTTGTCATTCTTTCTTTGTTGGACCTCCTCCCTGACGTTAAATGTGTTTTGCTTGCGCCCTCTATCTCTGACCATGGTTAGCTCATCACTCTTTGAGGGGATGACTTCTCCTTCATCAAGCACTTTGTTTTTTAGCAATGGTGGCTTCAGAAGCTGAATTTCAATTCAGTTATTTCGACCCCTTGGTCTAAACCTTCTGTCGAGCACTAGGGTTGCTCTTCGGCTTATCAGCAAGCTATCACGTCTTGCTAAGGATATCAGGGCTTAAACCCATAATTGCAATGTTATGAAATTTCAGCATTTGGATGCCTGGTAGCTTGAACTTTCTGAATTGTACCAGTCTATGTCTTTTCCGGACGCTTTTTCTGAACATTAACTTTTGAGTTTCTAGGCAAAGCTCGTTAAGCTATCTATGCTGTTGAATAACTGGAGAGTCAGGGATGAAATCCGTTGGAAGCAGCGATCCAGGGTGAATTGGCTCAAAGCCGGTGATGGAAACACTAAATTTTTTCACTCCTATGCATCCCATCACCATCGAAGGAAGGCCATCCCTTCTATCTCCATTGAGAACATCTCTTTCTCTGATCACCTTATCAACCAGGCCGTCACGCTCTATTTCAAGTCTATTTATGCCTCTTCAGTGGTTGCAGAGAAGAATATTGGGTTTGTCATGCTACAAGCGATCTCTTATGACCAAGCTTGTGCTTTACAAAGAAGATTCTCGAATGTTGAGATCTTTCATGCTATCAAGGATCTGTCTGGTTGAAAAGAGCCCAACTTTGATGGGTTTCATGTTGACTTTTTCAGGATTTTCTGGGATTCTGTCAAACCGAACGTGGTTAGCCTCTTTGATGAATTTTATCGCAATTCCAGGCTGCCCTATCTTTTTCATTTAACCATTATTTTTCTTATTCCTAAAGATGTCGATGCTTCAGATATCTCTCGGTTCTGCCCGATCTCGTTGATGAGTGCTCTTTACCGTATGATTGCCAAGGTTTTGGCAAACAGGCTGAAATCGGTGGCTGAGCAGATCTTCTTTGACTCTCAGTTTGCCTTCATCCATAATAAGAGGGTTCATCATTCTTTTATCATGGTAACCAAGGTTGTGCACTCTTTGCATCTTTGCGGTCAGCCTTCTTTCGTTCTTAAATTAGATTTTCATAAGGCTTTTGATGATGTACAATGGCCCTTCTTATTTCAAATGTTATCAAACTTCGGGTTTGGTCGTCGGTTCTCTGGTTGGATTAGGGAACTAATCTTGAATGCCTAGGCTATGCTGAATATCAATGGCACTTTCAGGGAACAGTTCAAGCTAGAACGGGTTTGCGTCAAGGTTGGCCTCTTTCGCCTTTATTGTTCAATGCGGTCGTTGAGGGTCTTGTTGTGCTGCTTAAGCAAGCCGCTACCTGCAGTTTCATTGATCCCTTACTGGTTCAGGACTTCCATGCTTATGCTCTTATTTATGTTGATGATATGATCATTTTCAGCTGCGTTAGTGTTCAGCAGATGCTTCAGTTCAAGCTTATTCATCAAATTTTTCTCTCTTTTCGGCCTTTCTCTTAATGAGCAAAAGTGTTCCCTTTCTATGTTACACGTTCAACCCTCTATGTTAGCTGTTGGGATGAAGATTTTTAACTATGTTAATTATATCTGAGCTGCCTATATTGTAATTGGGTTTGCCGTTATAAATTAAGCGTCTTTCCTTTGTGGCCTGGGCTCCAACTCTTTTTAAAGTTAAGCGCAAATTACTCTCGTGGCAAGCTTCTTATCTCTCGTATGTTGGCCGCCTAATTTTAGTGAAGCATGTTCTCTCAACCATTCCGGAATTCTTCATGTCCATGTTTCTGATGCATGTGGGTGTGGAGAAGTAGCTGACACATCTGCTGGTAGGCTTCCTTTGGTCTGAGTGTCATCTTAAGGGTAAGCACTACCTGGTTGGCTGGCGTTCAGTGGTCTTGCCGCATTCTATGGCCGGTTTAGGTGTTCCTGCACCTAGCCTTAGGAGTATTGCTTTGGTCTCTAAGCAATGTTGGCTTGCTCATCAACCGGATAATCCTTTCCCTACTTTTCTTCTCTCTAAGTATGAGCCTCCTTCTCTACTTCCGATTTTCCTCCGCTCATGGCGTGGAGCGTTTTCTCATCTGCGTAAGTCATGGTTGTCGACTTTAGCTTTCTTTAGCGATAATTTTGATGATCCCGTCGATATTGGTAACTGGGTGCATTGGGCTATTGCTCCTATTGAGAGGTTCCTGACCAACAAAGTCTATAGATTGTTGCTTTCCCTGGGGGCGGCCTGGTTGCCCGAATCTGCGCTCTGAGTGAAGAGCCCTTCACCCCATTCTCGAGTCCTGGCTTGGTTAATCTTGCACGATAAGGTCCAAACTCACTCTACCTTAAAGAGGTGGGACTTCCAACTTCTGAGCTGGTGTGTGCTTTGTCATGCTATTGAAGAATCCTCGTTCCACCTCTTCTGGTCTTGCCCTACCTTTATGGAGATATTTTGTAGGATTTGGAGGCACCCAGAGGTCCTGGTTATTGAGGAGTCCTTTGTGCTAGACCTCATCTTGGGTCTGGTCTGCCTTCGGTGCAGTAAGTGTGGCAGTTAATCTAGAGGTCGTGGTTGTTTACCGCTTGGTGGTTCGTTTGGATGGCACACAATAATGCCCTTTTTCGAGAATCTTCGGTCGACATTAATCATATTGTGCAAAAAATTCTAGTGGACGTCTATGCGATTTTGTGTATTCATCTTCCTGATCTAACGTCTCCTTCTGTTGTTGCTCCGCTCCCTCCGGACCTTATTGGTTTTGTGGCTCCTGTGTGAGCTGCTTGTCTTTTGTTTATTTTGCTCCTGCTTGTTTCTGTTTTGTTTTTGTTTTTATGCTTTTGTTCTCTTTGGGTTCAACTTTGTTGACCCTTTCTGTGGCTATGCTGAAATCATGTTTTGGCTCTCTCTCTCTCTCTCTCTCTCTCTCTCAGTTGTGGTACAAGATCTCTGAATTTCCAACTACAAGTTCAAGAATTATAGATTCAATCCCCCCTTGTTTAGTTCGAATAATTTCTTGACAGCTGCTAGGTCATTGAAAGCAGTCGTGAGGGTTACAGATGTGGCTGCCTTAGGCACACCAGGAGAATCTGGTAGGCCGAGGGTTGCAACTCCACTTCCAGCTTTCACTAGATAAGGATCAACATGCCCATGATAACAACCTTCAAATTTGATTAGTTTATCACGGCCAGTGAAGGCACGGGCAAGGTGCAACACACCCATGCAAGCCTCTGTCTCTGAGTTCACAAAACGTACCATTTCTATGCTTGGAATTGCTTATATCACCATTTCTGCCAAGGTGTTCTCTAGAACACATGGAGCACCAAAACTAGTACCCTTTTCAGTGCTTCAATCAAGGCAACATTGACCTGAAAGTTTCATCATGAAGATGGTTCGAGAATTAGATACTTAGGAAGGAAATTTACATAATAAAAAGCAAAAATCATAACTTTCATGTTTATTCCATTTGGGACAATGAGGCCAATGTCTCATTTTCGAAACATCACAAAACAGTTCAATTTGTTTTAAGTAATGAGGATTCAACTCATTTTAAGCTTGTATGCTTCTCCTGTCACATACATTAAGATATTTCTTATATATTTTAAAGCAGTAACACCAGATGTAGCTAGAATTGTGTGAACCTAGTCTCATCCTTGTCTACTTATTGCAATACAGTCTGGGGAAAAGATATTTAGAAAATGAAAAAGGAACATACCTTGTCATCTGCATGACCAATAATTGCAGGGCCCCATGAACCAACATAGTCAATGTATTCATTTCCATCAACGTCCCATGCACGGGATCCCTTAACTGAATCAAATACAATTGGCTGCCCACCTACTGATTTGAAGGCTCGAACAGGTGAATTTACACCCCCATGCATCAACTCCTAGGACCACAAATGAGTTAAACTAGTAAGAGAGTGAAACTGAGAATATAAACTATTGGTTTTGTGGCTCCTGCGTGAGCTGCTTGTTTTTTCGTTTGTTTTGCTTCTGCTTGTTTTTGTTTTTCTGCTTTTGTTCTCTTTGGGTTCAACTCTGTTGACTCTTTCTGTGGCTATGTTGAAATCCTATTTCGGCTCTCTCTCTCTCTCTCTCTCTCTCTCTCTCTCTCTCTCTCTCTCTCTCTCTCTCTCTCTCTCTCTCTCAGTTGTGGTATAGGATCTCTCAATTCTACATTAGCAACTGCGAATGTAGTCCTCTCACTGGCATCAATAACCCAATGGTTGAATACTCCATAGGAGCATCCACTTTATCAGAAGCAGGAGGAGTTGGTATCATCTTTGCAACGCATACAATAAACTTCATTTTGCCCAAACCCAATAATATATCATGTGCTCAAGTGGATTATGTGATTGGAACTGAAATCCTTGCTTATATTAGGGCTTCAAGGTGATCATTTGTTTTTTTCTAATTGAGTTATTTTCAAGTGAAACCTTTTGGTGGAGACAACAAAAGGGTTCAAAATTAGTTGGCATTTTGTTGCTCAACCAATGGATGATCATGCACACTATAACTGCAGAACCCCAATAGCAAAAGTGAGCTTTACACATGATGTCATTGGAAAAGTGGCCTCTCCAAAGGTAGCATTTTTCTCTTCAAGAGGATCTAATTCCTTGTCACTTAACGTCTTAAAGGTACTAACATATGCACAAATACTATATATGTTTTTCCAAGCAAAACCAATGTTGTCAGAATCGTATTGGCCATCAAATTGTTTGGCCAACCATTTAGGTGAATCAACGGATACCGATTCTAAACTAAATAGAAATGAATCAGCAAACTTTAACCAGCATATGACCGAGTTGGGTCAGTTGCAAATTTAATTTTTTATCGATAGGATACAATTCAGACCGATTCGCAACGATACTGAGAACGTCGAGCAAAACCATTATGATCTACTATATTAAAAATGATCAATTTGACTTTATTGCTTCAACCTGATATAACTGCTCCAGGAGTCAATATCTTGGCATCAGGGACAGATATTGATCTTTATATATTCTTATCTGGAACCTCCATGGCATGCCCTCATGTCTCTGGAATAGCAGCAATGCTCAAGTCTCTACATCCCAACTGAAGTCCTGATGCCATAAAGTCTGTTATAGTCACTACAGGTTCATGCCTTTATCATCATCATGTTTACTTGAATCTTCTATCTTTATTGTAGTTTATGTACTTGTTCTAGGTCTTAATAGTGGAAGTGTGTCTGCAGCCTCGGTAACCAATGGATATGGGGAACCCATCACAGCTGAAGGTGGCCCTCGCAAGCTTGCTGATCCTTTTGATTATGGAGGTGGTCATGTCGACCCCAACAGAACAACAAACCCTAGCTTAGTTTATGACTTGGGCACTATAGACTACCTTTAGTTCCTTTGCTTCCTAGGCTATAGCAGTTATGCAATCAGCCGCTTAACTGCTAAGGCAACATCATGTGGATCAAGAAGATTTGTTTCTAACCTTAACCTCCCTTCTATCTCCATTTCCAATCTCAAGAAAACAACCATAATAAAGAGGACAATTACAAATGTTGGTGCTGTTCATTCTACTTATAAATAAAAAGTTAAAGCTCCCACAAGTGTGAAAGTTACCGTGGAGCCTCAAGTGCTATCCTTCAATGAAAGAATTAGAGTTTTAACTTTTGAAGTGACATTCTCACTAGTCCATGTGATACAAGTTGACTTCTCCTTTGGCAATCTCACTTGGTTGGATAGAAAACATGTTGTCTGCATTCCCCTTGTTACTCGGGTCGTGATTCAAGATTCATGCGCTGATATCTCCTAGTCATGAGAATTTATTCTTATGAGTGTTTCTCTATGACAACAAGTGATACCTCATCAATTGCCATTTGAGATTTTTCACCTTGAGGACCAAGCATAAACACCTGAGGCCAATTAACATTTCTTATAATTGCCAGAAGGACACTGGAGACCAACTGATAGCAGAAACATTGATAGAACAGTAGAGAAGAGACAGGGCAACAACCACACAAAGTGCTAAACAAATCAAGATCGGTATTTTACTTAACATCATAGATACTTTAAAAAATCAACTACATTACCTAGAGAGGGATATGACAGTATGTCAAACAACGGCACTTGAAGACGTTGTGAGTCTTATCTCCCAAACCAACCTAAGCGACTAAATGAAAAATATTTGCCAATCACTCTCCCTCACTTTTCGTGAAAACCTTGTGATCATTATCTATGTCAAGTAATCCAATGATTATGTATAAGTTTTCAATGCGTATCACACACACCCAGATGTTTGAACTTCAAATTTATACACCTCTATAGTTAAAATGTGCCTAGGTGATACAAGCCCTAGTCAAGTGCCTAGCTAGCCTTGATGCTAGGCAACGCCTAAGAGTGGCACTTAGTAGGAATATATTAAATGTTTTAACGAACAATGTTAACAAATTCAGAATCATGATTTTGCAACTTTTACGTATTTTTCATATCTTTCAATATTTTAAAATTTAATTTTCCATTTGTTTCTAGGGTAGACATTGCCTAGGTGTTAAGGGGGATGCTCCTAGGAAACACCTAGGGCTTTTGTCCATTCACACATGGATACAACACACACATATGATGTATCAAAATTTTATGTTAGATAAAATCATGTTTTTGGTTGAAACAACACAAGCCAAAGTGCAAATTTTTCCAAATAAATCAAGCTGCACACATATATGGGTTCAGATTGGGTAGATAAAGCTTGTGCCTATGGTTTTCATCTAGATAGGATGCTCAAGTTGATAGGGCATCAACAACAACACAATGTGTGAGACTAAAAATCAATAAAGATACTATTATTTCTTTCAAATTCTTTCTTTGATGAATCAAATTAAAGCTAAATAGTCAAAAGCGCTAGTCGGCATAGCTCCCCTAAAAGGCCTAGTCAGTGCTTAGGCTGGACTAGTCAGGGACCAAAAAGAAAGAATAAAAAATTAAACAATTACAATAAATTCTTACAATATAAAACACATATTTAACATAGTTTACAAAGCTAAACAACTAAAACTTAAAAAAATTATGAATGAATCTAAACAATTTAAAAATAATTACATTTTTAACATTCAATTTCATCCAAACAAATATTTGTTTGGCTATGTCACCTAGAGACGCACAAAAGAATATAGTTATTTAAAATAAAGATATAAAAACATAAAAAAAATACTAAAAAACTTAAATATTTCAAAATACTCAAAGAAAGATTCTTAGGCGGTATACTTCTGCCTAGGGATGTAAACTGGATCAGATTTGGATTTGCTACATACATAAAAAAGTAGGATCTGAATTGGGTCGGAACAACTAAAATTAGAATTTTGTCTACCTGAATTCAGTTTGTTTGCATCCCTACCCTAGGTGGCCTAGGCAAGATTTTAACTATATAGAATAAAAGCATGAAGAAATGGCCAAAGCATCTTCTACTGTAACTAAGGTTAACATACAGTGTTCCAATATGATTAGCGTTGATACAATTATGAATGATGAAACAATAGCTACCTTTGAATCCAAGTTATCGGCACTATGAGGAGAGTACTTGTTGGGCATCACAATAACATTTCCTTTTGATATACCCACAACAATGTAGTTCATATGAACTGTCATTGATTGAGGCGAACCATGGTCACGTCTGAATGTCGGTGAAGAGATGGCATGAATATCATTGTCAGTGTATATCTGCAAGTACTCGACTGTTGGGGGCCCTCTTGGAATACCTTCAAGCCGCATGGGCTGAGCTGCAACGCCTTCTTCCAAGTGCAACCCAAAGAACACGTTCTTCTTCTCAAGCTCTTCGGCTAACTCAAGTGGATTCATCGATGATTTCAATTTCTTACCCTGCGGTTTCGAAGATTTCTTACTGTCTGATAGAACGGATTTGACGTCTGCAAATTCCTCTACGTCTATCCTTGAAACGCCTTTCACAAGCTCCACTTCTCCCTCTTCAGCATTAGATAAATTAGTAATTGTCACCTCTGATCGAAATTCACTCTTAGGTAGTACCAAGATCTCATCCATTTGAACAGATTTCAACCGTTCTATCAGTGTATCCATGAAGGTTCGTTCCTCCACATTCTCACTCACCGAGCGTGAATCATTCATGACATCGATTTCACCATTCTGATCCAACTCCTCTTCTGGTGCCAAAGCTGAAGCATCAAGAACTTCTTCATTTAGCATTCCATGATCTTCACTCTAGTTCAAAGAAGTCTCGCAAACACAAATGCACACACATACACAAAACAATACAAATTTACCTAGTTCGGCAATGGTTGCCTACATCCATGGTAGAAGAGGTCTTTTGACCTATTTTTTTATTCACTCCCAGTAAAGCATATTGATGCCTACCTTATAAATATAATTTCAGCTAATACAAGGATAACTAATTGCTGGAGATAGAAATAATCACAACTGAATGAAAATAAGATAATGTTGATATATCATTTCCATAATCTTTGATGTAAATCGATAATCACGTTCCACACTTGCTGAAGTTAGTTTCCTCAAAATGTGAAAGGATAAAGATCAACACCAGCTCATGATAACATTCTCCCCCTGAAGTTGGTGCGCAAATATCTGTCAAACCCAACTTGTAACTTAGCTTGTGATGCTTTTCACGACTTAGGGATTTGGTGAAAATATCAGCCACCTGCTCTTGGCTTCCAACATATGATGTGCAAACTTTTTTAGCTTGAATCTTCTCTCTCACAAAATGATAGTCGACTTCAATATGTTTGGTTCTTTCATGAAAAACCAGATTGGCTCTAATGTATATAGCAACCATATTGTCACACTTGAGTTCCATTGGTTGGGTAATTGTTATGCCCATATCAAGCATGAGCACCTTAATCCAAATAAGCTCACAAGTATATACGGTCATGGCATGGTACTCAGCTTCAACACTGGATCTAGCAACTACTGACTATTTCTTGTTATTTCAAGTGACAAGATTACCATCAACAAAAGAACAAAAACCTGTTGTTGACCTTCTATCATTTGGGTCTTCTACCCAATCGACGCCAGTAAACCCTACAATGTCAAGGTTTTTATTCCTCTTTATAATGATACCCTGGCCTGGGATCCCTTTAAGGTATCAAAGAACTTTGTGTGTAGCTTCAATATGAATAGATTGTGGCTGATGCATGAATTGACTGATTATACTTACAACATATGCAATATATGGACGAGTAATAGTCAGATATATTAATTTTTCCACAAGCCCTTGAAAACTCTCAATGTTGGTAACAATCTCTCTATCATTTTTCTTTAGTCTGTAGATAGCTTTAAGAAGAGTTTCAACTGCCTTTGCTCCAATCACGCTAGTATCTTTAAGAAGATCTAAAGTGTACATTAGCTTACACAAATTTTTTTTTGTTAGAATGTGCAACTTTGATGCCAAGAAAATACCTTAGTTTGCCAAGGTCTTTGATCTCAAATTTGGCATATAAGATCTCTTTGGTTTTTTGCATCATAGTTTTAACATCTTCTGTTAAAATTATGTCATTAACATAGACTAGCAGAATCACAGTGCCCGGAGATGAAAGATGCACAAATATGGTATAATTAGCAGTACTTCGCTTGAATCCAAATTTAATAAGAACTTCACTAAGCTTGGTAAACCAGGCCCAAGGGGATTGTTGAGGCCGTAAATAGATTTTGGGAGTCTGCATACTTTCCCAAGATCACACTTATACCCCGACGAAGTGTTCATATACACTTTTTTTTTTAACTCACCATGAAGGAACACATTTTTTACATCTAATTGGAAAATGCCCCACTGCTTATTTGCAGTGACTGAAAGAAGGATACATATAGAACTCATTTTTGCAATGGGTGCAAAGGTTTTAGTGATGTCAATACCTTCTTTCTGCGTATACCTCTTTGGCACTAATCTTGCTTTGTAACTTTCCACGATGTCGTCACTATTATATTTGATTTTATATATCCATCGACATCCCACTATTTTCTTTCCTTGAGATAACTCCACTAAGGTCCAAGTATTGTTTTTGAGTAAAGCCTTTAATTCATTATCCATCACCCGTTTCTATTGAGGATCTTCAAGAGCTTCTTTAAAGCTTGATGGTTCATGATGAGCATAAGTCTTGGAGAGGTAGGTTTGGTAAGGCATAGATAGTTTTGAGAAGTCAAATTGATTTTTTATAGAATGGGCGTTAGACATGTTGGTAGCACAATAGGAATAGTAATCACTAAGTTTAACTTGAGGCCTAGTGGGTCGAGATGATCTCCTAACATTACCAATTTCTTGAACTTGATTGGGCATAGGTATTGACTGACTTGGGTTAGGACTAGTCACAGAATCTAGGTCTATAGAAGTGGCATTTGGATCCGGTATGAGAGAGGTATTTGATTCTTGGACAGATGAGTTAACCAGGCCATCAGAACTCAAGAGATTAGACCCTTCAACAAAAAACTTAGGAATTGGCAGAATGGGACTCGATATGGAACTTGACATACCTGGTTGTTTCTTCCCCTCATTGGGATACTGGTAGTAAGATTTATTTTCAAAAAATCTCACATCTCTTTATACATAAAGTTTTTTTATGATCGGATCAAAACATTTGAAGCCCTTCTTTGACGATGAATAGCCTACAAAAACACATTTGACGACTCTTTTTTCAAGCTTGTTTCAAAATTTGTCTTGAAGATGAACAAAACACTTACACCCAAAGACTTTCAAATGTTTGATAGAGATTTTCTGATTTCTCAATATTTTCATGGGAATTTCATTTTCCAAACTAGAACTTGGGACACAATTTATGATGTAATAAGTTGTAGCTATAGCATCGGTCTAATATTGTTGAGGAATGTTCATATGAAACATGAGAGACCAAGATATATTGAATAGGTGCCGATTTTTTCTTTCGGCAACCCTGTTTTGTTGAGTTCCGACACACGAGATTTGGGGCATTATACCTTAGTCAAAAAATCACCAAAAATTTCATTAATGTACTCCCCTCTATTATCGGACCTCAGAAGTTTGATCTTGTGGTCATATTGAGTAAGCACCAACTTATAATTTTTTTAAAAAACTTTAGCCACCTCATTTTTATGCTTCAGAAAATACACCCAGGTAACATGAGACTTATTTTTAATGAATGTAACATAATATTTAAAACCAAACATAGAGTCTACAGGGGGTGAACCCACACGTCAGAATGTACAAATTCAAAAAGCATGTCACTTTTAACAAAAGAGTTTTGAAAAGAAAGCCGAGTGGAATTAGCAAACTTGCATGTATCACACGATAAACTATCATGGTTCAATTTTGGCTGCAACAATTTTATGATTCTAGCAGAAGCATGCCCAAGATGAGAGTGCTAAAGACTATAAATATTACTTGATTAAGCACAACTTAAAAAAGCTCTTGTTGGTTGACTGAAGATGTATAACCCATCACGTTCCATGCTTCTATCAATCACCCTCTTCGATCTTCTATCCTGAAAAACCACATCATTTGAAGAGAAAACAACCAAACAATCATGAGTTTTTGTGATCTTACTCACAGACATAAGCCTAACAACAATTTTTGGAACAATAAGCACTTTTGAACCAATATCTTGATTGATAAGATTAATATTCTTGGTGCCGGTGACCATCATGATTGATCCATCGACAGTATATACCTATTTTTTTTACTAGTCAAATCGTCATCACGATTTGTCATGTGGTCTGAGGCTCCCAAATCTATAACTCACTCATTATTTGAAAGACATGAAAATAAGGCATGAACTTTACCTTGTTGGTCGGCAGGAGTATCACTGATGGGTAAAGTAGATGCTAAGTTTGTCTTAGCCATCTGCTAGAAAAAAAGGGTTAGGTCGTCTTTGGTGACAAAATTTGTTGAATCTCTCTTTACACTAGTCTCTTTGTCAAGGTTAGGTCGACCAACAAGATCCCATCACCGATCTTTGGAGTGACCCATCTTTTTACAATAGGTACATTTAAGCTTAGGCCTTGGTTTAGATCGGTCTTGAGTGAAGTTATTTGATGGCTCACTTGACAATTGATTTTTCTTGAAGCCAACATGAAATGTCATTTGTTCTGACTGTTCTTCTTTAAATTTAATTCTCATATTCATAACTTTTCGGTGGGTTTCTTCGTGTTAGATGATGGCGCACATAGAGTTATATGAAGGCATGAGCATCGTCATCAAGATCTGGCTTCACAGATTTTCATAGTCTGGGCCGAGACCTACTAGCACTTTAAAAACTTTATCCTTCTCAAACTGTTTTTTATTTTCAAGAACGTCACCAGTTGAGGGTTGGTATTGAAGCAATTCATCCCACATCCCTCTAAGGGTACCTATGTACACACTGAAGGACTTGTCATCACGAGTATATTTAGAAATTTTCAGTTGAAGTTCGTATACTCTTGCAAAGTTGAATTGCTCTCCATAAATTTCTTTAACAACATCCCAGATTTCCTTTGTGGTGTTCATAAACAAAAAACTTCTAGTAATGGCTGGTTCCATAGAGTTTAGCATCCAATTCATAACTATATCATTTTTAGATTCCCATTTCTCATAGGCAGAATCTGAGTATTTTGATTTTTTGGTCTTTTCGGTGATGTATCCTAATTTGGATCTACCATTGAGAACCAACTTAACGACCTTTGCCCAACTTAGGTAGTCAGTCCATGATAACAATGCATTGGTGATTTTAAGTAAATGGTTTTAATCATGGCAACCAACCTTAGTATTGATAGCATTGGAAGATGAAGCCCCAATATTGTCAGTAGCAGGACCCCCCGCGGTGTTGGTTGTGTTACCGTCAATGGCTCCTCCGTCTTATGCCATAGGATCCAATGATGACCAATCACTACAAAGCGCTTTGCTTTGATACCATGTTACGAAACACAAATACACACATATACATGAAACACCACAAATTTACGTGGTTAAACAATGGTTGCCTATATCCACGATAGCATAGGTCTTTTGACCTATTTTTTTATTCACTCCCAGTGAAGCATACAGATGCCTACCTTATAAAGATAATTTCAGCTAATACAAGGATAACTAATTGCTGGAGATAGAAACAATCACAATCAAATGGAAACAAGATAATGCTGACATCTCATTTCCATAATCTCTGAGGTAAATTGCTAATCACGTTCTACACTTGCTAAAGTTAGTTTCTTCAAAATGTGGAAGGATAAGGATCCACACTAGCTCATGATAACATTGACAACTTCTTCCCCATTGCTGTCATTCGCATATTCACCATCAATTTTCTGGTCAAGGAGAGCGGAATCGTCTCCTTACGACCCAAAGAATCTTTGGGAGGCATCGATTCAGTACCTCCTCCCGATTGATCCTTTTCTTCTTCCCTCCTCTCCTTCTCCTCCTCCTCCTCTTCTTCTTTCACTGTGCTGCAGACGAAGCATTGTCCTTCGGGACCATCTTATCAATGATAAAATAATGAAGCATGATACAGTCAACTGTAACCAACAAACACATCCTAGAAACCCAAAAGTTAAAGTGGTTTATAAAGAAAAAGGAGTAGGAGAAAGAAAGAGATGGAAACATTGGCTTGTTCTATACAAAAAATCGCCCGATTCCCTGAATCGATTCAATGTCTGGGAAACAAGCCCAGCCACTTGTGGCTCAAGGCTTGTAAAAAGCTCATTCAAACACATAAAATAGGCCTGGCAAACTGAATATGAGCAGTAGGTACTGGGCTCAGCTCAACTCATACAAGCTTATTAGATAGTAAGAAATATATGTTAGATATGTTTTACATGTATTTTTTTTGTAATCTTGTTTCTTCCATCTCTATAAAAACTCATTTTTATAAAGAAGCAATCTGGAACTCCGCTTGTTTAACTCGGACTGATTATGAGCTCGAACTCCGCTTGGCTCACCACAAGAATATGTCAAGCTTGAACACTTCAAACTTGTCTCATTCAGCTCGTTTACCATTCAGAGAGAGAGAGAGAGAGAGAGAGAGAGAGACTCTGAAACTACTTTCATGTGTCTTGCAACATTCAGGCGACCAGTGAGGAGAGGAAGCGAGTTTGAAGCTCGGGCGATCAGCATGGCATTCCACTAATCAAGTTCAGGCATATTGTGGAGAGACCTCGGTTTTGACAAAATAACATAAACAGGTCAATGGAAAAAGAGGGAGGTGAAAGGTAATCTGGTAAATTGGCTAAATTAACCATGTTTTGACTATGGTAAACTTACCTGGATTAAAGGAGGCGTTCATTTGAGAGTTGAGACTTATTTTGTTAACCTAAGCACCCATTTGTAAAATTTCAAAAGGTAGGCAGGTATTTGTAATTATGTCAAAAGTCAGGCAAGTTTCTGTAAAATTTTTGGATTTGTATCTGAGCAACTTCAGAGGCTGAAAATTTTTCTTTGAGAAAAAAAAACATCAAAGGGTGATAAATCTATTGCTAAGATATGTTCAAAACACTAAATTTGTAAGTTGAAGAATTTTATGTGCAAGGTTTCTTGAACATAATCTACTCTCTCTCCTTCTTCCTATGCCATTGAATATTTTTCAATTAACAGCAGCAAGTACCCAAGTTTGAATAAGAGCTCCTAAGGGCTGGGTCAGGGTTGATCCAGACCTGCCCATAAAAGTATTAACCGGGTTCGGGTTCTATCAGCTAACAAAAACAGAATCTCATACCCGAAGAACTCGTATATTTTAAAATTTTATTTTCATTAAAAATACATACAAAATACTCAGGTCGGGTTGGTTACCCAACAAAAAAGACGTTACATCAGGTACCCAGCAAAAATCATTGAACCAAACCTGGCCCACAAATTTCTCGGGTCAGGTTCGGTCGACCAGATTATTATTCAGGTTGGCACTTTCTTTGCCCATATTGGGTTTTGGGTCGGGTCAGGTATCCAGTACAAAATGGAACCGTTGACAGCCCCAAGAGCTCCCTTCCTGTGGATATTAGAAAAAGCAGAGAATGTAAAAAAGCTTTATAAGAGCCGAAGACCAGATCCTTTGAATAAACGCGCTTGCTTATGATATCATTCATGATGCCATTGAATTAAATAAAACTGATGATAACGTCTATTCTTTATTATATAGTAAAATTAGTCAACTCCAAAAAAAAAAAAAAAAGAAAGAAAGAAAGAAACGTTGTTGGAGAGGGAAAGCTGGGGTTATGCAGACCCCCTACCAGTTATACAACCGTACCATTGGGATTCGAACTTGCAACTTCACCAACGTGCACTAACTGCCAGGGATAGCAGTGGACTTGGGCGGAGACGGGGGGATAAGGTCTCCACCCCCACCTTGTCTCAAAATCCTGCCCTTCATCCTTTTATGGGTTTTGATTTTAACCTCAAAAAAAAAAAAATAAAAAATAAAAAATTGTAGCCATTTTTTATTTTATCTCAAAAAAAAAAAAAAAATTGGGGGGGCGCTGCCCACCCCCCCTCACATGAATCCTAGCTACGCCACTGCTACTGACTGCTCCTGCCAGACAAGAGGAGACCCATTAGCAGCGGACGGATTGCAAGAGTTATATTTGCGTCTGGTCACTTACTGAATTCTCACACAAATCTCCCAGTTGAAGATATCCAGCCTTACGTGCCCCAAGGAACCGCAGCCTCATGCACCAGTGAGATTCGATCCTGGGCCTTCATCTTGACACAGGACCGTACTGACCACATGAGTACCACCGTGTTGGGCTCATTAAGCAATCCGGTTATCGGTCAGGGTCAATTGGACACCAAAAAAAATAAAAAAAACTGATCTCACATAAATTTATTCACCATACAAGAAGTCAGCGTAAGTGAAGGCCACATCTAAAGTGACAAATGAACTAACCATGAGAAAGAGAATCATCACCTGCGGTTTCAAAACTGAAGGGGTCCATGAATGATGATTTCTGTCATTTGCACCTTCCGAGCACGTACGGTCACCAGTTCAAAAATGAAACAAAATTGTGTTGTCCACGTTTAGGATATTGATGAAAACAGTGGGTTTGTTGATCTTTTTGCAGAGCCAAGATTTTCTTTTTGAAAGAAAAATATTATTTGTAGTGATGTGCGGGAGGAATTACATGAATTGAGCAAAGAGTGATGAGGTATCACTCAATACACATATCAGAGATGAAGGTCTAAATAGAAGAATCAGATCTGTCCGGCCATTTGAAGCGAAGCCTGGTAAGTAGTTCACGCTTGCAGAGCCAAGATCTTCTTGCCTACACCCAATGGCTTCCACTTCATGTTGCAGCACAATAATCGGGCTCTCTCTTTTTGTCATGCTATTTCTCTGCTTTTCGATCAATGCCGAGGCCGAAAGTAGCAGAGTGCGTGCTTCAACTTAATCCAATAGTGAGCTAGAAATTTTAGAGTTTGATTCTAGATTGTCATTTGATCATGAGGATTTGATGGGTCTTTTGATAATCAAATGCAGGTATACATTGTTTATTTGGGAGAGAGGCAACATGAAGATCCCCAAGTTGTCACCGGTTCACACCATGACATCCTGACTAGGCTTTTTGGATGGTATGTGCTCAATGAAGTGTTCGTAACATATAGGGAGACCTTTTCGTTTTTTTTTTTTTTCGTTTTTTTTTTTATTTTTTATTTGTTCTAATAAAACTTCATGCATGATTTTGCAGTGAGAAAGCGGCTCTTGATTCAATCATATACAGTTATAAACATGGTTTTTCTGGTTTTGCTGCGAAGCTTACAGAATTGCAGGCAAAATTCATTGCAGGTACAAATTCTTTTTTTATTGCCACATTGAATAAAACTTAATGCTATATCAATGATCCTTGCAATCTTTTTTAATGGTTGCACATGATGTGGCTAATAAGAATGAGTTCAATAGATGGAAAATTCTGATGATTAATTATAATACACCGATTTATTTTTTTTTACTTTTCTCATGAAGAAGATCATGATCATGCATTTTACATATCTACGACCAAAATGTCATTGGAACAAAAATTTTGTTTCTAGTATATATGTCCAAACGCTGTAGAGATTCTTGTCTAGTTCAAAATCTATTCTCCAGGCAGTTTTCCTTGCATCACTTGCATTAAATTTCTTTTGAACTACCACGTCTGCTGTTTTCTAAAATCAGGATTTTCACTTTAAACCAAGAGAACAAGATTACAAAACATCACAGTGCATGCATGCATGTATTTATATCAGTAGCAATTTTGCAGAATTTCCAGAAGTTGTTCATGTGATACCAAGTCAAACTCACAGGCTGCACACAACTAGAAGCTGGGATTATTTAGGGCTCCATCTCGAGACTCCAAACACTCTTCTCTCCACCACCAACTATGGAGATGGCGTGATAATTGGCATCATAGATACTGGTAAGTCATATCTGCAATCTACCAAGTACATATTAATTTTCATACCTCTTTTCTTTTCCATGAAAAATGGAGGAACCACCCTCTGGATCAGAGACCTAGTCCCACTATGGCAGACATACAATCGCCTTGCTTTGTGAGCAAGGGGCATAACACCCTTGCTCTTTGTAATGCAAGGGGCTGAAGCATGCGAGAATGGAACCCTGACCACCCGTATAGCAGCCAAGCCCCCCTCCCACTACACCAACCCTTGGGGATTAAGTTTCATACTTTTTGATCCCTGATCAATTTCACATGGCAATCCCTCTAGGAATCTGGCCCGAGTCCAAAAGCTTCAATGATGAAAGATTAGGCCCGATCCCATCAAAATGGAGAGGCATATGCCAAGCAGGAGAAAGCTTCAATGTTTCAAACTGCAACAGAAAGATAATTGGTGCTCGTTTTTTCGCCAAAGCAATTATTGCCAAACAAGGAAAGCCACCATTGTCTCCTAGAGACACAGAGTACATATCTCCAAGAGATGCAAATGGTCATGGAACGCACACTGCTTCAACTGCAGCTGGCTCATTCGTTCACAATGCAAGTTACATGGGGTTAGGCCTTGGATTGGCAAGAGGAGGTGCACCCAGTGCTCGCTTGGCCATCTATAAAGCCTGTTGGGGTCCAGGCATGTGTGAAGCTGCAGACATATTGGCAGCCTTCGACAATGCCATACGTGATGGTGTTGATATCATCTCAGTCTCTGTGGGCAATGACCAACCTCCACAGCCAGGTTTGCTTGATGATCAGAATGGTAGGTCGATCGGCGCGTTCCATGCAGTGGCTAGAGGGATCACAGTCGTTTGTTCCGGAGGCAACGCCGGGCCGTGCCGCCAAAAGGTCACCAATGGAGCACCTTGGATCTTGACAGTGGCTGCAAGCACCATTGATCGCTCCTTTCCTACTGCGATCACACTGGGCAACAACCGCACACTCATAGTAAGTTTTCAGAGATATGCAGATGGATTTTGGTTTGTATATATTCAATGTTTTTACGTTAAGGCTGTTGATTTCCATCTAGTGCAGGGCCAATCTATGTACTTTGGAGAAAGGGAAGATCAATTCAGAAGATTAGTCATTTCTCAGGACATTGCTAACCACAATATTGCTGAGACCTCAAGCATCAGGTAATGTTGTATTTCTATGTATTTGTATCAGTTCCTTAAGGGTGCAAAATGCAAGAAAGCAAATTTCTGAAATAGATTCTGCCAAGGAAAAAAACCAAGAAACTTCTGAAATAGAACCTAAAAGATGGCAATATAAAAAAACTTAAGTTTTCTAGATTGTTAATAACATACCTAATATTTTGACATAATAAAGATAACAAGCTTTATGGTAGCCTTTGGGTATCTATCACGTATCAACCCAACTGAAGTTAAGATCATAAATTTACTTTTTCACCCTTAACATGTTCAAAACTCTCTCTCTCTCTCATATACCCAAAGCCATTGTGACTTGCAATAGCTCCCATTTCTATGAAGCTTTTTCATCAGATTCTACCTGCCAATCGAATATATCAATATAGTTTGTTTTTACATGAGAAAGGATGGAAAAGGAGAAGAGCAAAATTGGGCGGTGATAAAAAAATAAAAGAAGAAGGTGGTGGTGGTGATGGCATATAAGAGAGTTAAAAATGGTTGATTGGGTGGTTATGAGAGAGAGCAGGAGAATTGAATATACGATATGAGAGTAGTGGTGGCAGAGAGGAAGGAGAGGGAAGTGAGGATGGGCGGGCAGTAGTAGACTATGTGAGAGAATCAAGGATTAGATCGTGGTCATTGAAAAAAAGAAGAGAGAGAGTTTAAAAATAGATTTGACAACGGGTTGGATAGTTTAAGACTTGTAGAGTTTTTAATTATGCAAGAAAATCACAGCTAAATTTTTTAAAACCATAGGTATTTTCTTTATTATTACTGTGGCCCTGTTTAGATGAGAAAAAAACCAGGTTTCACAAAAACCTGGCTTTGCCTTAAAACTTTGATTTTTGGCAAACCTGGTTTGCAGAAACCAGGTTTTCTTGGGATTTGAAACCTAAAAAAAGTATATTTTAGGTTTTTTAAACTCAAAAAAATGTAGAAGGTTGACCAGTCTTCAGCTAGCCTCTAGCTAGAAAATAGTTGAGACATACACCAATCCAACCATTTCTTGGTTGATGGCTGGTTGAAAAACTCCAAAACAAAAAAAGAGAAAAAGAAAAGAAACTGGCCTCTAAACTAAAATAGCCAAATTAATGTTGCCTAGCAAGCTCAAAAATGAAAAAAAAGACCGACCATTTTTGGGTGAGACATTAGTAGGAAATGAATAGGCGCCGACCTTGCTGGGTGGCACCAGTCTGGTCGTTTTCTGACCTTGTAGTTGGCCGAAAAATGATTGGACAACTATTAAAAAAGAAAACAAATGGAGATTTTCTACCATTTTGGGATTCAGTGAATCATTGGGGGCGAACATACACCACCCTCTCCCAAAAATGACCACTTGTGGCTTCGAGAAGGTGGAAAAGAGATGAGAGGGGATGGGGAGGGGTAACATGATAAACCAAGTTACCCCCCCCCCCGTTTGTATGGTAGGAGTATCTAGTGAACGTCACATTGTGTTGGGATGTTGCAGGTTCAAAACCCAATGGTATAGTTGTATAACTGGTAGGGGTCTGCCTAACCCCAGCTTGCCTTTCAAAAAAAAAAAAAACTGGTTCCGCCTGAGTCCGAACCAAACTCGACCTATTACTCTTATGGGCCACACTATATGATATATTAATTGCGTGCATAACGCAATAGGTGGTTGAACATTGAACTGGAGGGGCCTTAAGAAAATGATGCCTTGGCCAAGAGTTAATCGTCCCCTAGTGAAGAATCCCAAAGGAACTTGACCGATTCAATTATGATATATCTTGTATGACTCGGACCTAAATGACCCAGTCCATGTCATGCAAGTTGGCATTTCCTCCAATGCTTGGAGCCAAAGTTAAACAACTGTGGGCTGGAATGGTTGAACCACAAGTCAATCCATATCAATGCCACACATCTCATTTCAAGAAAGTTTTGGTGAGGGGAAATCTCGTGATATTCTAAAAAATCTGTTTTTTCTTGAGAAAACCTCAGAAACGTATCAACATATATGAACATACAAAAATCATAAAAATACAATACAAATGTTTTAATCATGTTAATATCACAAAGAAAATGACAAAATATCAGCTTTTGAATAAATCACTAATAAATCATGATATTTTCAAAATATCGGCGGTTTTTGTGACAATCCATACCTAAGTTTGAGCCCCAATACATCTTAGGGAGAGTAACTACAAGGAAGCTTATAAAATCTCTCTCTCTCTCTCTCTCTCTCTCTCTCTCTCTCTCTCTCTCTCAGTTTCTTTCTCTCAGTTGTGATGCAGGATCTCTGAATTCCACACTAGCAAGAGGAAATATAGTCCTCTGTTTCGCAGGTGACAATGACCCAGCAGATCAATACTTCACAGCATTATCCACCGTATCAGATGCAGGAGGAGCTGGTGTCATCTTTGCAATGCACACAGACAACTTCTTTGAATCCTGCCACAATATATCATGTGTTCAAGTGGATTATGAGATTGGCACTGTAATCCTTGCTTATATCAAGGCTACAAGGCGAGCATTTGTTTCTTTGAAATTAAGTTCTTTTTAGGCAAAACCTTGAAGGGTGGAGACAACAAAAGGCTTCCAAATTTGTTGGTTTTTTCCTGCTCAACTAATTGATAATCGTGCATTGTGGACTGCAGATCCCCAATAGCAAAGGTGAGCTTTACACATGATGCCATTGGAAAAGTGTCCTCTCCAAAGATAGCCTTTTTCTCTTCAAGAGGACCTAATTCCCTGTCACTTGACGTACTAAAGGTATTAACATGCATGAATACTATGATTCATCACTTTTTTTTCAAGCAAAACATATGATCTTCTATAAGGGTGACTGTGAGTGTCACCAAGTTGATGGAACATCACAAGTTCGAAACCCACGGGTGGCTCTCCTTGCCGCAAGGTCAAAGCTGGGTGTACTCCCGATGGGCAGGAGGAGACCTCAAAGGTTTTACCAACCTGAGGCTAGCCAATATGCAGTGGGTGATGGGAGGGTTTTTCCCTTGGATTATCCTAAAAAACCAAACATGATATATCTAACTTTATTGCTTCAGCCTGATGCAGCAGCTCCAGGAGTCAATGTCTTAGCAGCAGGACCAGACTTTAGTCCTTATTTCTTCGATTCTGGTACCTCCATGGCATGCCCCCATGTCTCTGGAATAGCAGCATTGCTCAAGTCTTTATATCCCCACTGGAGTCCTGCAGCCATAAAATCTGCTATAGTCACTACAGGTACATGTCCTTAAGCAAAAATGACATCATCACTTTCATTTGGACCCTCTTTCTCTCTGCTGTGATTTATATACTTGTTCTTGGTCTCAAGTTCTCAACAGTGGATATGTGTGTGCAGCCTCAGTAACCAATGGATATGGCGAACCCATTGCAGCTGAAGGCAGCAATCGCAAGCCTGCCGATCCTTTTGATTATGGAAATGGCCATGTCAACCCCAATAGCGCAGCGAACCCTGGCTTGGTTTATGACATAGACACTACAGACTACGTTCAGTTCCTTTGCTCTGTTGGCTATAATAGTTCTGCAATCACCCGCTTAACTGCTAAGGCAACTTCATGTGCACCAAGAATATCTGTTTCTGACCTTAACCTCCCTTCTATCTCCATTTCCAATCTTAAGGAAACCACCACAGTAGCAAGAACAGTTACAAATGTTGGTCCAGATCGTTCTACTTATAAAGCCAAAGTTAAAGCTCCCCTTGGTGTGAGGGTTGCCTTAGAGCCACGGATTCTATCCTTCAATGAAAGTGTCAGAGCTTTAACTTTCAGAGTAACATTCTCGCCAGTCCGTGTGATACAAGGTGATTTCTCTTTTGGCAGCCTCACTTGGACAGATGGAAAGCATGTTGTTCGCATTCCCCTTGTTGTCCGGGTTGTGATTCAAGAATCATATGCTGATATCTCCTAGTTACATATATGTCAATACCTTCTAGGCTTCTTATAAGTCTCTCTCTCTCTCTCTCTCTCTCTCTCTCAGCGCTTGTACATTGTGTCTATGCATCTACACATTTGAGCTGTCAATTCTATATTTCCTGTTAAATATGAGTAATATTATCAATTTCTATTGCCCATACTGGTTATAACCTTCGAGAAAATAGTAACAAAGGCGATTGTTCATCCCTAAATTTGGAGAAACAAGAGATGCTATGTAACCTGGTGAAACTATATCAAAATGAACAACCACCATGTGAATACTAAAAGAATAAAGTATGATATAATCAACTGTAGTTGATAAATGCACTCTAGAAGCTGAAAATTTAAATTTGTTCGAAAAAAAAGGAGTGGGGGAAAGAAACATAGGTCTATTTTATACATAATTGTCGAGTACAGCTCACATCTAGTGAGCTCGAGTACTTTACAAAGTATTCAGGTCACACAAACCACGGCAATCTCCACCTGCATAGCGATGTTCTGTGTTTGTGTTTTACATAGAAAATCACTACACGTGTTAGCAACTTTCTGTGATTTGTGTGGCCAAGTACTTTATAAAGTGCTTTGCCCAATCACCTAACCACGCCTTGCCTTGGGCCGCTGCCTTTGAAGGCACCACAACAACATTAAAAAAAAATGTTAAACACAAGAAAATTAAGTTGAAAAATGTTAGTGTGCTTCAATTAGGATGAGGACTACCCTCAAAACTGAATTTTTGATAGGAAAAAATTTCTATGTGTGTATCCCAAATTTTGAAAAAAAAGGGTTTTTTCAAAAAATAAAATTAATTTAAATCTAAAACTCGATCCAAATTTGAGAGTTTGTGAGGTCCGTTCTTCAAGCTGCGCACTTTTCCTCCACCGTTGAGCAGGGATCAGTCTCACCAGGAGCTCAAAATCTTTATGGGCTTCAACTTGCAGGTGCATGTACCTCACATGCAGATCCTAAAAGAAAAGAAAGCTTGCTGGCATAAACTACCAAGGCTCACCAAAAAGGTAGAAACACGGACAATATACAAAGGTTAGAAAATTTTAGACCTATAAAAATAAATAAAATAAATAGAATAAAATAAAAAGCAAACCAAATCTTACCTTGGTCTTAAGTAACCTTTTACTACGATGTGATGAGCACGTTGAAAATTAACCCGCTAGGCGCGGGCTCTAAAGTTGAGTGAGATAGAGGATCTAGATCCTAGTCTAGGCTAAGTGAGCTTAGCAAGGCTAGGTGGACTAAGTCTAGTTGTATAAAAAATTTGGCAAAGTATAAGTACTGCTAGATCTCAGATTCCATATGCTAAAATAGGGACGGGAGGAGGGGGTGAACCTCCATTATAAGTTTTTTTGGCAGATCCAAACACATTTTTTGTAAATCCAAGATCCATAGATTTAGATCCGTCCAAGGGTGACATGGCTAGATCCTATTAGTGTAGGTTTGAATAGGCTCTTTTAATTGGCCGAAGGTCATTTTAGTCTAAATTTAGGGATAAGATATATATGCTAGATATAATTTAGGTGGTTTGGGATTAGCGTAAATCTATTTACGGTTTTTGGTGTGATAAAGGTAGGAATAAGGTGATTTTTTTTCATATGGAGTGTGTTTTTTAACTCAAAAGGTCTCTGATGACAAATACTACTAATGACAATCTTTGTGTTGTTAGGAAAAGTGTTGACACATCATGAAACAAATATACACATTTAAATTTGTTAACAATAATTCATCATTTTTAGACCCCTCTTGAGGACACATCAAAGAACTACTAACAACACATCAGAAAAAGCTAACGATAATCCATGTGTCATTAGAATTTTGCTAACAATACATGGATTATAGTTAGCAAAACAAGCCAAAACAAGTTCACTTGTTTTGACCATAACTACGTATCTAAATGTCTTTTTGAGATAATTTTTGATGTGTTTAAAAGCTAACATCATTTACTTAAATTCATATTTTAAGTGTAAACCAAATTAGATCATTTTCATGGTCAAAATTTCTCGAAGTGACACTACAAGAAAAATGCGGATTAGCGACGGAAAGGGTCTATCGCATAATCATGGTCACTAAAACGTGACAGAACTAATATATCACTATTCTGTCGTTAATTAGCGATGGATCATGGTCGTTGCTAAATAAGGACTGATTTGGTTTTATGATGGAATGTAATCCATCGCTAATTCGTCGCTAAACTTTAACGATGAATATGTATCTGTCGCTAATGTTCGTCGCCAATTTAGTGAGGGATTAGCGATGGATTAAATTCCATCGCAAAACATCGGCTGATTTAAATTGGTGATGGATATTAGCGACGGATAATATCCGTCATTAATCTGTTGCAAATTTTAAAAAAAATTGAAATATGAATATCGAGAAAAAAATTTCGTTATACAATTTATATAACCTGTGTATAAAAAATAAAGTACACATAAAAAATACATATACAAAGCAGGTGAAATAAAATTAACACAAGTTATAAGTGAAACAAATTTAACAACCCACTACAGTCCTTTTCAAGTTCTAATTAGTTACAAGTACATGAAACAAATTAAACACATAAAGCTAATCCTCGTCAAAATTCGGGGCATCATCCTCTTCATTTTCTCGATCTGCCCCTGCATCCATGCCTTCATCAGTTCCTCTACGCTGATCATCTCCAACATCCTAAAAGAGAACAAAAATGTTAGTATTGATAAACAAAATATAATGAAATAAATTATATGCAATACACCTAATCTAATGCAATCAAAGTAAATGGCTGAATGACACATAGACCAGCAATAAAGTGAAGGACATTAACAAAATTCAGATATGTGTTCTAAGATTGACAAAAAAAATCATAGTGATTCAATCATGCAGATATGTGTTCTAAGGTTGTAAAAACATGTCACAGTGATTCATGCATGCATATATGGTTTATAAGGCTGTCAAATAAATGTGTTATGTATCACAATCATGCATATATGTGTTCTAAGGTTATAAAAAAACTTTCATAGTGATGAAATCATGCTTATATGTGTTCTAAGGTTGTCAACAAAAATCATAGTTATTCAATCATGCGTATATGTGTTCTAAGGCAATCAAAAAATTTTATAGTGATTCAATCATGCATATATGTGTTATAAGGCAGTAAAACAATTTCATAGTGATGAAATCATGCTTATATGTGTTCTAAGGTTGTCAAAAAACTTTCATAGTGATTCAATCATGCATATATGTACTCTAAGGTTGTCAAAAAACTTTCATATTGATTCAATCATGCATATATGTGTTATAAGTCAGTCAAAAAACTTTCATATATGCTAATATCATGTCCATATGTGTTCTAAGGTTGTCAAAAAACTTTTATAGTGATTTAATCATGCATATATGTGTTCTAAGGCAGTAAAAAAACTTTCATAGTGATTCAATCATGCATATATGTGTTCTAAGGTTGCCAAAAAACTTTTATATTGATTTAATCATGCATATATGTATTATAAGGCAGTCAAAAAACTTTCATATATGCTAATATCATGCTCATATGTGTTTTAAGGTTATCATAGTGATGAAAGAATGCTTGTATGTGTTCTAAGGTTGTAAAAAAACTTTCATAGTGATCCAATCATGCATATATGTGTTATAAGGCAATCAAAAAAATTCATAGTGATAAAATCATGCTTATATGTGTTGTAAGGTTGTCAAAAAACTTTCATAGTGATTCAATCATGCGTATATGTGTTATAAGAGTATCATAAAAATTGTATAGTGATTCAATCATGCATATATGTGTTCTAAAGGTGTCAAAAAAAATTATAGTGATTCAATCATGCATATATGTACTCAATCATGCATATACTAGCTTAAAATCTAACGACATGAAACAAATTACATGAATCTTTATATGTGATGGGCACCAGAGCTCGTGTTGAATGCAGACGAAGTTCTTCTATCCTGAAAAAAGTTGCATAACTCATTATGGACAAGGTTGAGAATGACTTCATGTAAAAAGTTACACATTTTATCCTCAAGACGCTGACAGACACCATCCCAAGATATAGCAGGGTCAATCGGACGGTGGGAGTTGATGCTGGCAAGAGAACTCTGAGAGCCCTGACTGCAGGAGGCAACGATTGGTGTGGTGTTCATGTTACTCGCAAACCCAAACACACAACCCTTTTTGGGTTCACCGGTTGCAGTCACCCATGCTGTAGAATCAAAAGGTGGATGCTGAGTGGAGTCATCGTCATATCGCTCTACCATCTGCTGCTCGTATGACTCCTACAAAGTAATGATTACAGTATGAATTAATAATTAAGAATTATAATATTCATGGTAACTTGTCTATTACAATATTTATTAACACAGTAAATATATACCATTGTCGATCTCGCCTTCTCTGATACGAACTCTCCTGTGCTCTTACGTTTATGTGTTTTAACAAACACATCATTATAAGGCACATTGCCTCCTTTTTCTGCTTCTTGCGTGGTTAAATGATAAAAAAATTAATTAAAAAATATGCGATAATACTTATAAATTTGATAATATATATATTGATGAGTTACCATTTTCTTTGTGTGGCTCCCAAAAGTCATAGATCCACCTGTGTGTAGATGGGCATCGGGCATCTTCGCTCAATTTTGTGCAGCTTTTGCTGAGCGGTTTCAAAATTTATTGCCCGCCCACTTGTCGCACATTCCCTCCCAATAGTCTCTCCTGATAGTAGAAGGGTCATGGCCCTTCCACTGCAGTGGATCATCTATCTCACCAGCTGCTTTTATTACTGCAGTCTTCATATTGTGTAACATGTCCGCAAATCGATTGACAACCACCTTTTTTCACACTACTCTCGCGTCCTTCTCCTCGTTCGCAGTCACGAAGCGATGTGAAACCTATAAATACTTTTAGAAAGTTAGCACACATGACTATAACAAAAAAATTTAATATGAAACACATTAGTTATGATAAATGATTGTATACCATGAATGAGGACAATAATTTGTCCAACACCTCCTTCGGGTACTCTTTTTATTGAGCGACCAGTCTTGGAAGATGTTGAAGTAGTGACTTCTTAATTTCTTGTATTACTTCTTGTGGCACGAACCTCGCGCTGCATATGAATTGATACACATTAACAATCGACTGTCGATATACACTATTTATAAGATAAGTATTGGACAAGTGACAATGAAATACTTACGGTCGACTATCGATATACACTATTTGAATGAGTCATCGTGTGTCAGACTGAGAAGACCCTGCATCCGGCGTTGTCTTATGATGTTTATGACTAGCTGGTATAGGTGGGTCATGTGTAGGCGAAACATCACCTACAAAACAATGAGTTAGAAATTCACATAATGCATATTTAAACTAATCAAGTATACAATTATTTAAATGATATACATATTGAAACATTACGTTAAGACGAAGGCTGAGACTGACTATCATTGAGCTGAAATCCTATAAAGACGATTAACAAGTAACAATTTTTATATCAACATATAAGCAAAAACATAATGAATGCCTATATTTAAATATAACATAAAGACATCTACTTAATGATGTCCCACGACCTCCACTTGGTCCTCGACCATCGAGTGCTTGACCACTGTTACCGCCATGAACCATATTCTAACAAATAAAAATGTTATTTGGATACGTTACATAATATGCAATTCCATGAATACATAATCAAATTAAAAATAACTTCATACAAGCATGGATACAGTCACATCAAACATGGCAATACATTCAAATCATTCATATCACATCAATGTCCTATGATGTTATGGATATTATCCAAACCAGTTAAAAGGGAATCATAAGAATGCTGATGAAGAAAATATCTAATTTATCATGCATTCATGGTAGATGTAATGATTTGATATATATATATATATATATATATATATATATATATATATATATATATATGATGTTATTCAATCACAAGAACTATGATGCATATATTGATAACTTAATATTTTTATGTGCAAAACCATTTATTTGAAGCATGTTTGAAGCATTGATAACTTATCATTCATTTTCATGTGCAAACTCAATCATAACATGATACATTCATTTAAAGCATGTTTTCATGATACAATTTCACATGGAAGACATAATCAAATTGAAAATAACTTCATGCAAGCATGGATACAGTCACATCAAACATTGCAATACATTCATATCAAAACAATGTCAAACATGTACCTGCATCAAACACACTCAAATATTTCACTAACTACTAGCACAACTAGCATGAAATTCGAACTCCAAAAATAAGAACACTTCTATTTTCATACATTAAAATCATGCTCAGCATGATCTCCGAACTCCATCAAAGCAGTCCTAGATATTCACAACTAAGTGGGTGTGTGAATAGAAAAGTGTTGCATTCAAGAAATTAAATAACCTGTGATGCGCTTGCATCACTTACTCACCATGGGTATTTACCCGATTTGCATTGCTTTTGCCTTTGCATTTTTTTGTTATTTCTTTTTGCATTGCATTTTTAACCGCATGCGATGCTTAGCATTAAGCATCGTACAATTAGCTCAGATGCATACCTGCAAAATACAAAATTACAAAATAATACAATACAAAATAATCTATTGGCGAGAGAGAGACCGTAAGACAGGCAGACAGGGAGGGGGCTCGACCCCTCCCTGACGAAAAAAAAAACAGAGAGGGGGCTGAGCCCCTCCCTCGCATCTTGTAAGACAAGGAGATAGGGAGGGGGCTCGACCCCTCCCTAGGAAAAATAGAATAGGGAGGGGGACAAGCCCCTCCCTCGCATCCCGTACGATAGGGAGACAGGGAGGGGGCTCGACCCCTCCCTAACGAAAAAAGAACAGGGAGGGGGCCGAGCCCCTCCCTCGCATCCCGTAAGACAGGGAGGGGACTCGGCCCATCTCTGGCGAAAATAGAATAGGGAGGGGGTCGAGCCCCTCCCTCGCATCCCGTAAGATAGAAAGACAGGGAGGGGGCTCAACCCCTCCCTGACGAAAAAGGAAAAAGAAGGGAAAGAAAGGGGCTCACTGACCGGCAAAAAAGGAAAGAGAGAGGGGAGTCGGGGGTTACCTGAAAGGAGCCAGCGTTGGTGTCGGCAGACGAGAGAGACCAGAGTCGGGAGAGGGAGACAGGGTGAGGTTAGAACGGGGTTGCTGGACGGGGCTCACCGACCGGAAAAAAGATGAGAGCGAAGGATAGGGGAGCAGAGGTGAGAGGGGGACTGAGTCGAAGGGGGAGGTCGACGGGCGGCGCGCCACCAACGACGGGCGGTGGGCGATGGGTGAGGGATGAAACAGAAAAGAAAAGAAAAGAAAAGAAAAGAAAAGAAAAGAAAAGGGCTCGCATTTGGGTTTTACGAGGGAAATTAACGACGAAAAAAATTTCATCGCGAATTCGTCGCCAAGTAGCGACATAAAATTTCTGTTGTTGATCCGTCGCTAAGTTGCGATGGAGTTTGAGACGAATTTTTTCTGTCGCAAATCCGTTGCTACTTGGTGACGGATTCGCGACGGAATTTTTTCCGTCGCTACTTCCGCAAATAATTCAAATGTTAGCGATGAATATTTTTCTCTAACTAATCCATCACAAATTTGCAACGAAAAAAATCCGTCACAAATTTCTGTCGCTAATTAGAGTTTTTCTTGTAGTGTGAGCCCTACCCGAAAAATAGATTTTTCACTAAATAATTCATATTGTTTTGGTCATAACTTTCTACTCCGATATCATATTGACTTGTTAGAAATCTAAGATCCTTTAGTTTAATTCATGTTTTAAACAAAAATCTTGAAAATATTATTTTTAAGGCCAAAAATAAAGTTGAAGTTAAAATAAATCTAAAAATAAGCTGAAAACACTGGATTTTGGCATGTAACTTCTAACGTGAAATGACTCTGTCAAAATTGGGGTGTCTACACTTTGAGATGAAAAGATTTTTCTGTCAAATTCAAAGCAAAATAGAAAACTTTTTCTTTCAAAAATTTTCTATTTGTGGAACAAATACTGAAGTTACCATAAAATGCCTAGATACTCTCTGTTTCTAGGAGACAGTGGTATCCCTCCTTGTTGGGCAATGATTCCTTTGTTGAAAAATTGAGCACCAATTATCCTTTCATTGCAGTTTGAAACATTGAAGTATTCTCCTTTCTGGCAGATGCCTTTCCATTTTGACGGAATCGGGCCTAATCCTTGATCATTGAAGCTTTTGGACTCGGGCCAAATTCCTAAGGTGATTTACATATGAAATCGGTTAGGACCATCTGTGAAGCTTATACATGCTTGGTGGAGAGAAGATATGACTGACCAGTATCTATGACTCCAATGATCACACCATCTCCATAGTTGGTAGTGGAGAGAAGAGAGTTTGGAGTCCCATGATGGAGCCCCAGATAATCCCAACTTGGGGTTGTCTGGAGCCTGTGAGTTTGGCTTGGTATCACATGAACAACTTCGGGAAACTCTGTAAAATTTGATACTGATACATAAATCTGTATTTTAAAATGTTCTGTAATTTTATTCTCTTGAATTAATAAAACATACTTATACAAAGAGCAGGTATGGTCCCACAAGGGCTTCGCACGCCTGGCTATGTGGATTGGCTTAAGACATTCAAGTTGAAGGGTGTCGTGAGTTCGATACCCCGGGTGTGCATCCCTTACCTCAAGATTGAAGCCAACGAGCAATTATCCCCCATGTGCTGGGGGATGTACTGTTGGAGTTTTACATTGTAGATATTGAAACAGGACCACGGTTAATGTGACATCTTTGGGCTCGTAACTGTATGCCTGGATTTTCCTTGTTATATATTAAAGTAAAAGAGCAGGTGTGGTGTTCAATAAGATCTAGCACCCTGATGCCAAAAAACTGAAAAAAAAATAAACCGCACTGCAAATTAGTGCAGGTGTGGTGTTTTTAGCCACACAAGCACCACTACAATGTTCAAATGCAATCCTTCAGCTTCTCATAACCAAAATTTTATGTTCTTATGGCCGTTGCCACAGATTCGCGTGCAAATCTTGTAGTTATTGAGGTCTTTCCCTACCCTGAGTTCATACCTCCACGTGAGGCGCCCCCTTCGGCATGTTGAAGCAGGAGGTTCTTTTAGGGTCGAGGGGGCACCCACACAGTTTTAAGCCGTCAGGATGGTGACCCTTAGGTGTGGCAGGCTAAGACCATCAAGGCCAAGTCTGCGACCTTGAGTGCAGATTCTCCGTGTAATAAAAAAAAAAAAAAAAGATTGGTAGGTAAAATGCATGATCACGATCAACTTCTTGAGAAAAAAAATAAAAGAAACTGCTGTTATATTGTAGTCGTTGGAATTGTCAACTCTCTGCATTCATTATTTTTAAGCTACTTCAATTTTTTTAAGCTACTTCATGTGCAATTATTAGAAAGGTTGTCAGCAATATCATGTGCAGTGCTTAAAAATATGGAAAACTATGATATAAAGTTTATATGGAACCATAACGTGGATGCAAATGTCAACGGAAAGTGCTAAAGCACACATAGGAATCCTGAGAGTGAACATGCAATATGAGGTGTGATGATCTCCAGTCAACAAGCTATGATGCAGAAGCGGAGCAACACATATTCGGGTCCACATCGATCGTTGGATCATTTGCTATAAACGGCATTACATTAGAAAAAAGTATTCGGTACCTGAAATGAGTCTGGCTTGTGATTCTGTAAGCTTTGCAGCAAAACCAGAAAAGCCATGCTTGTAACTGTATATGATTGAATCAAGTGCTGCTTTCTTACTGCAAAGCCATGCATATGACGTTAATTTCGTCGTAACAAATAAGAACAAACTCTGTATTGAGCCCATACCTTCCAAAAAGCCTAGTTAGCATGTCATGGTGCGAACCGGTAACAACCTGGGGATCTTCATGTTGCCTCTCTCCCAAATAAACAATGTAAACCTGCATTAATGAAAAAAACATCAAATCTTGAGGAGAAAATGACTAATTAAATTCAAGGTGATCCAGTGATCCGACTAAGTATATTACAAAGGTTCTTGGTCCAATCACTAAATGCCACACATCCGTTACAGATAAATTTGATGCACTGCATCCATCATCTATCTATTGCGCCAAGGTCCTCGGCCGATTACCAGATCTGCTTTTAAATTAAACTTAGGCCCTGTTTGGAATCTTCCAGTCTGTGGTAGTTAAGGATGCAGTTTCAGAATCCCCAAAATTTGTGGTTTTAGAAAATTCACATGGTTGTTTTGGGATAAGTATAACAGTTCAGCTAAGGATTTAGCACTTCAGCTTGTGGAATGCAACTGAAAAGTTGAAATTATAACTGGAAGAGCATTGGGAAGGTCGTAGGAGTAGGCACCGGTGTGGGTACTGGTGTAGCATTTGGCAACTACCACCTCATGTAGGTGGGAAGTGAAATGTGGAACTGGAGGTGTCAAATACCATCATCCCAGTTCCATCATTTCCTACAACTGCATCCATCCCATACGACTTTGGCAATGAATATTCCACACTTCCGACTTCGGTCCTCCAGCGCCTAGATTCCAAACAGGGCCTTACAACATTTGTAACTTAGTATTGGGTTACGTACTCACTCTACTGCTTTCAGCCTCTGCATTGATTTCAAAGCCGAGGAATAGGATAACAAAAAGAGAGAGCCTGGTTATTGTATTGCAACAAAAAGTGGAAGCCATGGGTGTGGAACACAAAAAGTGGAAGCCATTGTATTGCAACAAAAAGTGGAAGGCAATAAGACCTTGTTTGCATGACGTGTGGAACACTATTTTATTTCAATTCAAAAGTTGAAACTGGTACCCGATGGAACGAGCAAATGATAGAAAACGCCATTTGACAGATTTTGAAACAGTATTTGGTGGCTCCTTTTTTCCACGATTGCTTCATTTGACAGATTAAACGTTAGCTCATGATGATTCAATTTATGCCTGAAAGTCAATTACATTTAAGACCTTTCTAACCCACCCACCCCCCAAAAAAAAGAAAAAGAAAAGGTAAAATCACCATGTAGACTTGTTCAACTAATGAGTTTAGTATGAATGAGAAGCTTGTTAATGTTTCCCTACTACCATTTACCTGCAGACCTTAATTCTCGGTCTAAAAGCGGTTCAGATAAACTGTTGCCATGGACGGACTGTGCCTTACAACAATCTGCTGAAGCTAAGACAGTTACCGTTAGGGGTGGGCAACAGGCCAGCCCTCATTCAAAAAAACAAAGGCCCAGCCCAGCCCAGCCCACCAATGGATTGGGCCGACCAGGCCGTTGACCGGTCCGAGCTGGCCCGTTGGGAACCCCATCTCATCTACACCCTGCCCGTGGGCCTACTCAGGTCGGGTAAGCCCATTATATTATATTATATTATCTATAAAATATATTTTATGTTATTCTATATATCAATATTTAAAATTTAAAAGTATATAAAAATATAAGAAAACATTGAAATATAAAAAATAAATAGATTTTGCATTAATGATAGTATCATGTTTTTCTCGTGATTACATCGGTTTTTGAAAATCTCATGATAAAATTGAGAGATTTTAAAGAAAATGGCCAATATTTGTGACTATGATTACATGCACAAGTATAATTAGGTCTTAGTATTAATTGGATTTAGGTTCGGGTCGACCCAGATAGATATTGTAACACCCCAATTTTTATAACCCGAAAATGATGGATTTTTTTTAAACCCTTTTAAAATACTTTAACAAATACAGTAGAAAAATTTATTAGGTCTAAAATTTGGCGTGCCACTTCACATGAACACTTGCAAACATACAATTGTGAACTTCGAAATTTAACAACTAATTAACCATGCATAAAATAAAATCAAATGTTCATAATATCCAAAATTAATTACAATTGTCCTTGAATTGAATTGAAATAAAATCATAGTCCAAAATTATTGTGAAGGTAAAGAAAATGTAGGCTCAGTCCCCATCACAACCTCCCGCCTTTGCATGTAAGTTACCCCTCATTACCTACAAAATATTAAATCGTATATGGTCAACTTACACATGTCTCAGTAGAGTGAGATATTCTAAACTCGTAAGACAGAAATACAAAGCAGGAATTTGAACAACAGTTTCATAATTTAGTATTTAAAAGTTATTAAAATAATTACATAATTACTACTTATGCCTATTCAATCTACCAAATTAAACAAAAGAGCATCAATTCATATATTAAAGAAGTAAAATGCATGAGCAATTAATATGCATGACTTACCATATGCAGAAACCCTTTGATGCGTGCATATATTTTTGTCTTTAATTTCATTCTTTCTTAAATGATGCATGCAATGTCTAACTAATGTACATACATCTTAAGTTATCACTTCTTAGCCCTGCTGATACGACACATGCTAGACTCCTAGATCAGGACCATGACTTAGGCAGTGTTTTACATACAGGGGTGACTTTGACCTGGCCAGACCCTTTTTCTAGGACGGGGTGAGGGACGATAATACGAGAGAGATTCTCAATACCTTTCAACTTGATGCATCAGATTTTCTCATGAGCACCTTGCCTTCTGCGTTGCAGTGTAATGCAAAGGTTTTTCCATAAAATTGTGGGAGGGGAGGAGCAACCTTCCGTGCTCAAACATACTTGTGCCATAAAGTTTTGTACCACCTGTCACTCTCCCAGCAAGTATCTTGATTTTAATGTCACATGTTTACTTGATTATATTCATATTTTTCATGTAACATCAAAACCTTTGGCCACTTCACGGACAATGAATGCATTCTTATAAAGCATTTAAATATTTATTCAATCATGCTTTTAACATAAACTTGAGCATTTGCAAAAATAAAATTTGTATTCACATTCATGTTTTAGTTAGCACATATGCATATACATGACCAATACAATAAAGAACATGAATTAGAGCATCCATATTGTTGCAATATCAATATCATTATCATCATTATAATATGGGCATACATACAACCACACAATATTTAAAATTAAACCATAAACATGCATTCATTGGAACCTTCGATCCCTTATATTTATGTGTAAGCTTTTTAGGCCTCGTGCCTAACCTTCTCATTAGCAATTCATGTCTTAAGCTAGACAAGTACACTTCTGCATAAAATCAAACCTGCATACTCATTCACATGATGCATGCTATTCGATATGAAAAAATTTATACAATATATATGCAAACTACGCAAAGATTGACCCTCGGTCCAATGACCGATCTCGATTAAGAAAATTCTCAACTTTGTTCGATTGTTACAAAGTTAACAAGAAAAATTTATAGTCAGTGAACAAAGCTTATTTTTACAGTATGTAGGAAATTTTGTCAGCTTTTTGTAGCCGCAAACCGTTCGTAAAAATTTCTTTATATGAAGGAGTTATGAACGTTTTACTACAGACATAACATATTTTGTTCTTACTATCACAAGCCTGTGCTCAGTTTATAAACAGAGCCCAAAATTTCACAGTAGATGCGAAATTTTGTTAGCTTTCTAACACAATAAACTGTTCGTTAAAACTCTTACGAACGAGAAAGATGCGAATATTTTACTGGTCAGATGTCTGATCGAAAAACTATAATTTTGGGTCTATGCATTCGGGTTGGACCAATCCGGGTCACCCAAATTTGTACACTCATGATTTTTCTTGCATAAATATAATAAAGTCCAAAATAAAATATATAGCTCAGTCTGATATATTTTAACTAAGAAAAATCATACTTTTCTTCAGTCGTTTGGCCGAAAAAATATGCTCGTCTTGCACAGGCTTTATTTTCTCATAAACTAATTCGGTAAAATACATAATAAATTAACTAAATCATGGAGTATGCATGAAGTAGAAACTCAAAAAAATCTACAAAAATTACAAAATATCTACTTTAATATAATCTGACAACTACCATGGAATATTACATGAATCTAGCTATGATATCCACATCTTTTTAATATTTACCGGTTTATTTTTTTAGAAACCCGATATTGCTAAAATTATAATATCCCAAAAAATTTACCATAAAAATTCACAAAAATTTTACAGAATGTCTAAAACAACCTATTTTACCAATACAAATCACTTCTTGCAAGAAAATTATAGCATAACACCAGTATTTATAAAATTTACAGATTTCTTTTTTGAGAAATCGAGTTTTTATGAAAACTCCATTTTCAAGAGGGTTTTCTTTTGGGGAAAATTGTTCTTTTTCCTTGGATCTTTAGATCTGGTTCAAACCTACAGTTAGGAGGGTTTGATCATGGTCTAAACTCATGAAAAATCATTGGAATTCATGCCAAAATTTTTGTTCTTGCAAGAAAAGTATAAATCACCAACCTCGTGTTGGAAAAACATTTTTCGAAGATTCTGACAAGTCTTTTTGCACAATCCGGATGATCAGCACCTTTTAAAACCTTGAAAAGAATCTTATACACCTCTTGGAGTCATGTGGAGATCTTTCTTGAATCCAAGAAAGATAAGAAAAGGCTCTAAAGGGCATGGGGAAGAGAGGAGAGAAAATAGGTTTTTGGGGAGAGAGAAAGAGCTAAAAAAAATTCAACAAACAATGGGGGGGCATGCAACCCTTCTCTATTTATAAACATGGTCTTTTAGATCAAGGGTTAAAATTAATTCCAGCCCTTTGATCTAAAGGCTATGATAGAGTACCAATTTTTTCTTAACTTGCCAAGTAAGCAAGTTGACTAGTCAAAAGACTAGAGTTTTAATCCTTCTAAAATACATTGTTTCCCTCTTACCTCAACCCTCCACCCCTATTAGGACTCTCTAGAGGTGACACCATCCCTTATGGAGTCCTCTAGATGGACGTCCCACCATATTATTTTAAAATAAATTTTTTTATTTTATTAAATTATAAATATTTTTTTCTTAAATTCAATTTAAATGTCAATTAAGACTTTTCCTAAATGAACTAAAATTTGAATGAAATGTAAATACACTAAGTATAAACTAACTCCAGCATATTAGGGTTTTAATAATCATATTACCATAATTCAATTTATTTAATTTACTCATTTTAAATATATTTTCCTAAAAAAAGAAATCAAATTTTTAAGAAAAACATTTTAAATGGAATATACTTCAGATTTTCTAAAAAAAAAACTAAACGTGTAAGGGTTATTTTTATCTCATTTTAATATATTTATTTCATCTAAACCTTATGAATATCTACAAGCATTCATTTTAACCGAATAGTAAAAATTAAGATTTTATTTCGGCACAAAATTTTAGAATTCCCAAAAAAAATCTAAGAAAAGACTTGAAAAATTTCGAATATTACATATATGGCAAAGAACCAGTTGGCACCAGCATAGAAGCAAGTTAGCTATTTTATTTTTATTTTTTTGACAAGCAAACTAGGGTTAGGCAGATCCCCCCCCCCACCAGTTATTATTCAACATACCACTGAGTTTTGAACTTGAAACGTCCCACCACAAGGAGATGTGCACTGACAGCTCCTACCAACCACTAGGTTTCCAAAAATTTCATAATAAATCCTCAAAATATTGCTAATATTTATAGCTATACTAAACCCAGTCATTTATGTTTTGGATTGGGTTGGCTTCAACTCATTGGGCTATTGAACCAACATGATTGCCCGACCAAAATGAACATGAATAAACAGAAAATTGATATATATCTGTGAGACTCTATTATTATATAATTTATAGAAGACAAAAATCAATTAAAATACCAAATAAAAAAAGTAGGTGAAATATTAAATCACTTTCATCTTCACTAACAGCAAACCCACAGGAAAAAAAAGGCCAATAAAATATCTTTGCTATATTTATCTCAGAGAAAAAAAATGATTTTATGGGAAGTAAAAGCTAAAATATCTTTGTTTGTTAAAGACTGAAGAGCCTCCTTCAACAAAGAAAAATAACAGCAACAAATACCTCAAAAAAAATAATAAACCATGAAAACACAACCCAAAATAGTAGCTAAATCCCTCAAAACAAAGCATATAAAGAAAGAAGCAAGTTGATTATATATAAATGGTTTCAGGTCTTTTGTTTTAACTGAATAATAAAAAATTTATTGAAAGAGTGGAGGAATCAAGTGCAACAAACAGAGTGCTGGGTGATAAGCAATCACCTAGCAAGAAAAAGTAGATCTTAAAATTGCCCCAAGAACCAACATGTTCTCTCTCTCTCTCTCTCTCTCTCTCTCTCTCTCTCTCTCTCTCTCTCTCTCTCTCTCATTTGTACCAAACAGTAGCCCACAAGGACTCTACTTATCTGGTAGGGGCGACATATGAATGTCACTAAATTGACCGGACGTCACAAGTTTAAAACCCATGGGTGATGTTCCTTGCTGCAAGGTCGAAGCTGGGTGTACTCTGTGGTGGGCAAGGTCAAGTCAACCACAAGAGTTTTACCAACTGAATGCCAGCCAATGTGTGGTCGTTGATAGAAATGTTTCTCTTAAACTATAAAAAAAAAAGAAAAAAAACAATAACAAGGGTTCTTCCCCCAAGACTTTGAGTCAAACTGGGCCTAGGGGAACTTCTCACAATATGTGGTAAATTTTTCATTTCCTTGTTAATCGTGTCACACCATTTGTGCCATTGAAACTAAAGCAAAGCACCAGTAGATCTAAAAACATGTGATCAATAGAAATTGATGGAATTATTTCAACCTAATATGAAATTTGAAATTGACAGGAAAAGCACCTGCACACGCAACACATGCATGTACACTTTTTTTTTTGAGAGAAAAGATGGATATCATTAATAGTAAGTAGGAATTACAGATAATTAGCAACTGTTGAGATATCACTTGCTCTCATAGAGAAACACTACAAGAAAAATGCTACTTAGCGACGAAAATTTGCGACGGATTTTTTTCGTCGCCAATTTGCGACAGATTAGCGAGCGAAAACTATTTGTCACTAACGTTTGAAATATTTGCAAAATTAGTGATGGAAATATCTCCGTCGCTAAAACCGTCGCTAATTAGCGAGGGATTAGCGACAACATTTTTTTGTTGCCAAAACACTATAAAAAATGCTAATTAGCGACATAATTAGCGAGGGATTTTTTTCGTCCCTAATCCGTCTCTAATTAGCGACGGATTAGGGACGAAAAAAATCCCTCGCTAATTCCGTCGCTAATTTTCGTCCCACTTGAGGCGCGAAATTTTCCCTCCCTCCGTTCAAAATTTTTCCTCCATTTGTTTTTCCCTCCCGTTTGATTTAAACCATCCCCACTTGAGGCGCTTCAAGAGTCGATCCCCACCTATAGAGAAGTTGCATATGGAGCCGCCGTGGCTTCGCCGGAGCCGAGACGTCAAGGGGGCGACGAAGAGGAGGCTACTGTTGGGGAGCCACTGGAGCCTGCCGGAGTCGAAGAGAGTGGCGACGAAGAGGAGGCTGTTGTTGGGGAGCCACTAGAGCCTGCCAGAGTCGCCGACGTCGGAACACGCCGGTTCAACAACATAGGCGTTGTAGCGCATTATGAATTCCAAGCACAACACCACCCACTCCAAGCAAAATATGAGCACGCAGAGACCCCCCGCGAGCTTGAGTATCACCTCCCCATCGTCTTCCCTGACGTACGACTTGAGGGACTGCAGTAAGTCTCCCGTCCGCGTGAAGATGAGCACCGACACCGATCCCTCGAATATGGACATCAGCACAGTGAGAGGATTGGGAATGGCTGCTACTGATGGGGGTGATTGCTACCGATGACAGACCCATCTTTCGCCTGATTCCTGTCGCTGTGAAATATTTCGGTGGTGAGTAAGAAGGAAAAAAAGGTGAGTACGCAACGCAGAGTGCCCGAAATGAATGATCGGAGATGTGTTTTCTTTTTCCAAAGCAATGGGGAGGAATTTGCTTACAATTGTTAAGGGAAGAGCGTCCCGATGCCGGAACGCGCCGGTTCTGTGTAACAAAAAATGCTCCTTGCCGGAGAACGCGCCGGCAGCGAGCAATTTTTTTAATTTTTTTTTTAAAATTTAACGACGGATTAGCAACGGATATTATCCATCGCTAATTTAAAATAGCGAAGGACTCGCGATGGATCATATTCGTCGCTAATCTGTCGCAAATTAGCGACGGAATTAGCGGCAGATAAATTCTGGCACTACTTAGCGTCAAAAAAATCGCGATGAAAGTTTTTCGTCGCTATTCTGACGCTAATTCGTCGCTAAACTGTTTAGCAACAAATTAGCATCGGATTAGCGATGAATTTAGGTCGTCGCTAATCCACAAGTTTCTTATAGTGAAACACTCATAAGAAGAAATTCTCATAATTAGGAGATATCAGCGTATGAATCTTGAATCACAACTCGAGTAACGAGGGGAATACAAACAACATGCTTTCTATCCGTCGAAGTGATGCTGCCAAAGGAGAAATCACCTTGTTTCACATGGACCAGTGAGAATGTCACTCCAAAAGCTAGAGCTCTAACACTTTCATTAAAGGATAGCACCCGAGGCTCCACGGTAACCTTCACACCTGTGGGAGCTTTAACTTTTTCTTTATAAGTAGAATGAACAGGACCAACATTTGCAATTGTCCTCTTTATTGTGGTTGTTTTCTTGAGATTGGAAATGGAGATAGAAGGGAGGTTAAAGTCAGAAACAGATCTTCTTGGTCCACATGATGTTACCTTAGCAGTTAAGCGATTGATTGCAGAACTGCTATAACCTAGGGAGTTGAGGAACTGAAGGTAGTCTGCAATGCCTAAGTCATAAACTAAGCCAGGGTTTGCTGCTCTGTTGGGGTCGACATGACCACCTCCATAATCAAAAGGATCAGCAAGCTTGCAAGGGCCACCTTCAGCTGTGATGGGTTCCCAATATCCATTGGTTACCGAGGCTGCAGACACACAAGTATATAAACTACAATAAAGAAAAAGATGTTAGAAAAAATAGTGTGGGCTTACATACGTTTAATCACATATTATAAATTGTCTTAGGTTCAAGCCCACTTTATGTGATCTAGTTTGGTTGGGTCATATGGTATCTCATATGGTATGGTTTGTTATGTTAAGAGACCTGTTCTGTCTACAATTTTGTAATGGGTTATAATCCCTAAACCTTATATAATGATCCACTCTTCAAGCTCCCCATAACCAACAAGAGATTCAGTCCCTCTCATAAGGTTTAGAGAAAAGAATAGGGTCAAATATATAGGTTTTGTAAGATCATACCCGACAACGATCTACCATATCACTTATGAATTCAGGTACGCTTCCACATTAATTTCTGTTTCAGTTTTGATTTCAATGGTTTAACGACAACATGTAAATTGGTCCTCTTTAGTTTTTTGTGGATTCAAAATCCAACAATTGGTATTAGAGCTATTGTTCTTGTTGAATCGTTGAAACATATAATTTTATTATGTGTCCTATTTTTCATTTTTGGCATCGATCTTTTAATCGACAGCAGGGCGTAGGCGGGAGAGGGTCGATCAACCCTTTATTGCGCCATTCAGTCATGCCCGCTCGCAGTGAGGATCGATCAGTCCTCTTTGTTTAGGATACCAGAATGTCGCTGCTAAATAGAGGTTTTGCCTCTATTCACTTTTGGTTGGATGGGAAGGGTCGGCAGGCCCTTCCCCTTTTGTTGAACGATGGCCCTTCCCCAATTTTTTTTGGGTCACTCTCTGGGAGGATATTCGTCGGTGACTAGGGCATCAGGTTTGCCCTAACCACTACCAGTCTTTTTCAGGGATCGATCATATCTGACGATGATGCGTCGGGGCATTTGGTTTGCCCCAACCACCATCATCGGGTGGTCAAGTGTCGGCAACGTCTGATCTCCACTTGATGGGTGCCGAACCAAAAGGGGATGGACCATTTCGGTCCTTTCCATTTGTTTTCACCAGATGCCCTTATGTTTCCATTTGATCACTCTCGTCGGACACCGATCGGTGCTCGACGATGGTGGTTTGGGCATCTGGTTAGCCCAGCCATCGTTAGGTGATTAGGGAGGAGGCACTCAGGAGGGTTTTGGCCAACAGCCAATACAGGGTTTTGCTTTCTACCATCGAATCGTGTTGGGTTCGGCCTCTAGCCATGGTTGAGTTGGCGTCGATCTCTGTCGGGGTGGTGCCAGGCCATTTTCGGTTGTCGGTGTGGTGTTAGGCTGTTTTCAATTATCAAAATGGTGTCGTGCTGAGATTGACATCACAAGGTGAGGCCAGGCTGAGACCATATAAGGGACTGAACCAGTCAAGTTCCCATAAGTTGAGGGAACCAAACCGGCTCAGGTCAAGGTTTGACCCATGCCGGGTCAGTTTCGATCTGACTCGCGGGTCAGACCCGGTCAGTCCCGACCTGATGGTCGGGCCCATTTTGGGTGTATTTAATTTGGGTCTAACCCGTGCCTTGTCAAACCTGATTTAACTCACTGATTGGGTCCAACCCGATTCCTTGGGCTGAGTCAGCCATATGGTTCGGGCTTCTGTGCATAGAAGCCAATTTGGCTTTCAGTCGATCGGACTGGGGGGATGGTTCAACATTCAACCAATTGAACCGTTTGAGGTCGTTTTAAGGGGTGGAAGGTCTGGTGACCCGGTTCAGCCCCGTTCAGTTGAGTGGCTGAATCGAGTCAATTGCAGTTTGTGTGGATCAGGCCTAGTCAAGACCCGATCCACTGTGCGATATTGCACTCAGTTGCAAATTATCAGGTCTAACTTGATTCAGGCCATATAAGTTATGGAACTACATCCAGTTGCAATGCGTCTGGTCTGACCCGAACCGGGTCAGACCTGCCTTTCGGCTAGGTCCGATTGGCTGGACCCGTGCACTATGCCTTATAAAAAAAATTAAGGATTATAAAGCTATTTGGCATGCATTATGGATCATTTTGGTGGGCCTATTTTCGGTTACTTTTTCAGCCCATGCACTTTGTTGATTATGCTTTATCTATGATCATATGCATGTATTAAAATATTTGAACGTTGGTATTATTTTTCTGGGTCTAATATTCTAAATTGAATTAGTTGAATCAATACATTGCCAAAGTAACCTTTGTTGTGTAGATTTGTTCGTTTTGTAATATTGTGATGTATATATGTTTGTAGTTCATGCGAATAGTGATTGACCCAAAAGAAGGTTATTATTTGGCCGAACCCAAATATATACTTTCAGTAATAAATATGGGATAATTATTCAGTTTTCATGTGAATAACGAGTTGAGCCAAAGAAAGGTTTGTTGTTTGACAGGACTAATTGTTCATGTTTTGATTACTATATTGAGTATACCACTTACAAGTTGACACTTCTATCCAAAGGCTAAGTGTCAATGTTGTGCTGAGTATCTTGTAATTGGATTCACCATTGTTTAAATATGTTATTTTGTGTTATTACATGTGAAAACATATGTTAATTGTGAGCTTGTTTATTATGGATTTAGTTAATACCTCTATTTCTCTGATATTTGTAAATATTAATTCCATCATTATTTTGAGTGGTTCCAATTTTAAGAACTTGAAAGAGAATGTCATGATTGTTCTTGGATGTATAGATTTGGATCTTGCACTACGAGAAGATCAACCACCTGCTCTTACGGATAGGAGTTCTGCTGAGAATAAAAAGAACTTTGAGCATTGTGATCGATTTAATCACATGAGTCTCATAATCATGAAACGTGCAATTCATGAATCTTTCAAGGGCAACATGTCTGAAGAGGTAAATGCCAAACATTTTCTTGAAAAAATTAAAAAGTGTTTTATGAAAAACAAAAAGGCTGAGACAAGTACTCTTCTTTCGAGTCTTATCTCAATGAGGTATAAGGGCAAAAACAACATTAGAGAGTACATTATAGAGATATCCCATATTGCTTCAAAACTCAAGGCACTAAAGTTAGAGTTGTCTGAGGACTTACTTGTGCACTTGGTTTTGATATTCCTTCCTGCACAATACAGTCAATTCAAGGTCAGTTATAGCTGTCGAAAAGAAAAATAGACTCTTAATAAGCTCATTTCACACTGTATGCATGAAGAGGATATGATGAAGCAAGAGAAGACTAAGAGTGCTCATTTGACAGTAACCTCTAAGGATAGGTTTAAGAAAAAGAAAATGACTAAAGAAGCTGCATTTGACCCTCAATCGCAGAAGAAACAGAAAAGACATCAGGACCCAAAGTCTAGTTGTTTCTTTTGCAAAGGGGAGGGTCACATGAAAAAGGATTGTACCAAGTATCATACCTGGCTTGAGAAGAAAGATACACACCTTACTTTGGTTTGTTCCTAAGTTAATTTAACTTTTGTGCCTGCACACACTTGGTGGATGGATTCTGGTGCTACCACTCACATAAGTGTGTCTATACAGGGTTGCCTAAGTTGTCGACCGTCAATTGATGTTGAAAGATTCATCTATGTGGGCGATGGCAAAACAGTTAAAGTTGAGGCAATAGGTACCTTTAAGTTACTTTTGAAGACTGAAAATTATTTAGATTTGAAAGAAACATTTATTATACCTTCTTTTAGGCAGAATTTGGTTTTTATTTCTATTTTGGACAAATACAGTTCTTCTTGTTTATTTGGAAATAATAAATTTAAATTATTTCTTGATTCAAATCTTATTGAGACTTGTTATTTATCTACGGTTGATAACCTATATTTACTTGATATTATTGTCTCATTTAATTAAACATTGCAATTAAGTTTTCATGGTACAAAACAAAAATTAACAAATGAGAATTCTGCTTTATTATGACATAAAGCACTTAGGTCATATTTCTAAACCAAGAATTGAAAGGCTTGTGTCGAGTGAGATTCTTAATTTCCTTGATTTCACTGACTTTCAGGTTTGTGTTGAGTATATAAAAGAAAAAAGAACAAACATAAGAAAATTAGGTGTAGAAAGGAGAACAAACGACTTAGAATTAATTTATACAGATATTTGTGGGCCCTTCTCTATGACTTCTTGGAATAGTCAACAATATTTTATTATGTTCATAGACGATTGTTCTCGTTATGGGTACCTATATTTAATTCATGAAAAGTCTCAATCCTTGGATGTGTTAAAATTATTTAAGGTCAAAGTTGAAAACCAGCTTGGCAAAAAAAGTAATGTTGTCAGATTTGACCATGTTGGTGAGTACTATGATAGATATGATGGATCAGGTGAACAACGTCCAGGGCCCTTTGCTAAATTCTTAGAGAAATGGGGGAGCATCTCTCAGTATACCATGTCAAGCACTCCTAGCATGAATGGTGTTGTTGAGAGACGAAACATGACTTTTAAAGATATGGTAAGGAGTCTGATTTCTCATTCTACTTTACCAGAGTTTCTTTGGGTAGAAGCATTAAAGAGTGTAACCTATGTTTTGAATAGGGTATCCTCTAAAACAGTAACGAAAACCCCATATGAATTATGGAGAGGCAAAAAGCCTAGTATGAAGCACTTTCATATTTGGGGATATCCAGCTGAGGCTAGGCCATATGAAAAAAAACTGGAATCCAAAACAGTTACTTGCTATTTTGTTGGGTATTCTTAAAGGTTGAGCAGATATAAGTTTTATGACCCTGTGAATAAGTCTTTTTTTGAAACTAGAAATGCTTGTTTCTTTGAGGGTGCTGAGTTTGGGAGGAGTGATAAAGTAAAAGGCATTGCTTTTCAAGAAGACTCGCTTTCTCTTCCTACAGTTGTGGTTGATAATGATTAGATTTCCATTTTTTATATTGTTCACACAAATTCGGATCAAGTCAATGCTTTAGATCTCCCTATCCAAAATCAAGCTTTTACTCTTGGAGTTTAAACTCAACAACCTCAAGCGACACCTTAAGAACCAGTGCCATTAAAAAAATCCACTAGAGAGAGAAGAAGAGCAATTTCATATGATTATATTATCTTTCTGCAAGAACATGAGGGTGATATTGGCTTAAGAGAAGATGATTCAATCAACTTTTATCAAGCCACATAAAGTTCTAACTCTCAAAAGTGGATTGAAGCAATGCATGAGGAGATTAAATCCATGAGGGACAATGACGTGTGGGATCTTGTCTCATTACCTGAAGGTGTGAAACCCATTGGTTGCAAATGAATATTTAAAACCAAAAGAGATTCAAAGGGTGATGTGTAAAAATTTAAGGGTCGTCTTGTTGCAAAAGGATTTACTCAAAGGAAAGGCATTAACTACATAGAGACTTTCTCTCCGGTTTTTATGAAAGACTCTTTTAGGATTATGATGGCACTTGTGGCTTATTATGATTTAGAGCTGCATCAGATGGATTTTAAGACTACATTCCTTAATGGTGACATTGATGAGACAATATATATGGTCCAATCAGAATATTTTGTCTCAAGTGATGTCAAGAAAGTGGTTTGCAAATTAAAGAAATCCATTTATGAACTTAAGCAAACTTTCCATCAGTGGTATCATAAATTTCATCAAGTTGTACTCACATTTGGTTTTGAGATGAATATGGTTGATGAATGCATATACCATAAGTTCAGTGAGAGTAAATTTATTTTCTTGATTTTGCATGTGGATGACATATTGCTTGCCAGTAATGATATAGGCATACTACACGAAACCAAGAGATTTCTGACAAAGAAATTTGAAATGAAAGATCTTAGGGATGCCACTTTTGTATTAGGGATCCAAATACATAGAGACCATTCTCGGGGTATTCTTGGATTATCTTAAAAACACTATATCTAAAGAATTCTGTAAAGATATGGCATGAAAGATTGCAAACCAAGGAATACTCCTATTGCTAAAGGAGATAAATTTAGTCTCGCTCAGTGCCCCAAACACCAGTTTGAAATTAAGTTTATGAAACAAATTCTCTATGCATCGGTTGTGGGGAGTCTTATGTATGCTCAGGTGTGTACGCATCCGAACATAGCGTATATTGTTGGGATGTTAGGCAGATATCTTAGTAACTTAGGTATGGATTATTGAAAAGCAGCTGAACGGGTTATGTGGTACTTGTAGAGAATAAAAAGTTACATGCTCACATACAGGAAGTCAAATAAGTTGAAGATCATTGGGTATTCTGATTCTGACTTTGCTAGATGCCAAGAGAGTCACAGATCCACGTCACGTTATATTTTTCTATTGGTCAAGGGAGCTATTTCCTAGAGGAGTGCCAAGCACACACTCATTGCTTCTTCCACTGTGGCAACAGAGTTCGTAGCCTGTTATGAGGCATCCAATCATGGAATATGGTTACACAACTTTATCACAGAGCTGCAAATTTTGAATAATGCTGAAAGACAATTAAAGTTATTTTGTGACAATAACTCGATAGTGCTATATTCCAAAAACAACATAAGCTCGTTGGTGTAATTTTATGAAATGATATTTTAAAAGAGATATTTTCAATAAAAATAGTTTATGCAAGCTAGCCACTAAATAATAAAAACTAGCTCGCACGAGTAGTAGAGTCTGGGTCGATCTCAGGGAACAGAAGAATACTTTGTATTCAAGCAAACAGTTAACTACTCTTTATTGCCAAAAATAAAAAGAATTAATTAAATAAATAACTAAGAGAGTGTGGCTCTCTGCGGAGGGCCGAAACAAATAAAATAATAGTGCCTTATTATAAACCCCAATTGAATTAATAAAATAAATCCTAATCTAAAAGAAAGAGGAAAAGTCTTCAGTGTTTGAGTTTTAGTCCCTCCTTTGTCCTTTGGTTTTTATTAGATATGAGGTTTCGTTGAGGGGTTCTTTGAGGGCCTGCCGCACGTCTAAACACTTCCCTGCAAAACGAAAACACAAAACAAGAGCAGAAGATAAAAAATCTAGACACAAATTCAAGATTCATTTGAGGAAAAATCACAAAAATAGGAATATAACTATGAAAAAATCACAAAAATAGGAATATAACTATGAAGAACAACTAACTCAACATGTAACAAACTCAAACTAACTTGAACAAACTAAACACTAGATGACAAAGTAGCAAAACAACCTAACTAAAAAAATTAACAATAAAAAAACTACTAATGATTCTATTTTAAGAAAAACATGAATTCAAGCTAATGAATTAAGAAAAATTGGAATATACTAAGCTTAGTCTAACTATTCAATTAAACAATTTTTAACCAGCAAACTACTTGAATAAAAATATGTGAACTCAACTAAACTAAAAGAACTAAGCAAGCAAAACGTAAACTACATTAACTAAATAACTTGAAGCCACTACTAAGCAAATTCAAAGCACACAGCTTGAAACAATTACGACTCAGGAAGACAAATTTCAGCAAGCCAATGAAATCTAATTAACGATAGACCGAGGTAAACTAAACTAATTAAACAAGGCTATTACTAAACCAACAAGAAATTATAATTTAACTACTTGACATAAAAATAGAATCTAACCCACAGTAGACTCAAGATAAACCAATCACCCTATGATCACATCAACAAAGAGCTGATGCTAACAACTGTAACCGAATAAAAACATGTTACAACCGACACTAACTAATTTAGTAATGTAACCGGATCTGACTAACTAGCAAAAGAAACTAAAATATCTTCTAACTAATAAAAGATACTTAATGTAGGCTGAACTAATTTAGCTATGGAATAAACATCTAACCGACTAGCAAGAATCTATACTAACTATCTACTAAATAAACACAACTTGTTGTATGTATTATAAGATCTAACTATTTAACAACGTCTGGCACATAAACTAACCTATGTAAAAAGAAAGAAAAGAACTATTGACTGACTTGGATACAACCAAAATAATGCAAGTTCTTAAAGATGTGAGCTTATAATGTGAAACCGTTTGACCCAAACACCCAAGATCCGATCTACATGATTTTTATTCATGCGAGTACAGACCCTTTATTAAAGGAAATCGTGGTGTGCAGATCAGGTCTGCATTGACAGGCCGATCTGTACACTTAAGGAAAGACATGTGGGCCGAGTTCACGCAAGATCGATCCAGATCAATGAATACTATATTCAAATTAGATCATGTTCTCAGATCTAAACAGATCTGCGTGGCTAAGTTGGTCATGTTAGTCTCACGCTGGCATCTGCGTGAACTTAAGATTTCACGCAAATTTTTGTTTAAGATTTGATGCACTAACGTCTGAATAAGATCAGTAGGCTGTGGTTTCTACGCTGGACAAAAATCAATGACGCAACAAGGAAAATACGACTACTCTAGAGTCTAAGTAAATCACTACTATTGAAAATAAACTATATAATGGATGTGCTCCCTAAGATGGATATAAACTGGTAAAAAAAAATTCAACTTCTTAAGCTATATGCAATATTCATGAGAATAATACTTAAGCTATGATGCAGGATTTCAAAGGATCAATCTATCTATATGCAGGAAAAAAAACTAACATAGCTATGAATCTAAAGAAAAGGGGAAGAAGAAGCAAACTTTGCAGCCGCTTTCGATGGAGGGGTTGAGAAGAAGACTGTTTTTTCCGTTGAGCAGCACATGCTCCCGTCAAGTAAGGCAAGAAGAATCAACGATAGAAGAAGGTTAGAAGCAAGATGAATCAATGGAGGAAATAGAAGAAATCAAGGGAGAACCGATTGGGATTGAAAATGAGGAGGAAGAGAAGAGAGGGGGGAAAAAGCTGCATTTTTTCAAGAGGAAAAAGCAGCCTCCATGGCTGAAAAAAAAATCTATTTATAAAAAATATTAGGTCAAAAACATGTTTTCTATGGAAGTCTAAAATATTTTCAAAAATTTCAAAACAGGTCTTCCTCAAAAGCATGTATTTTTAAAAGAGGTTTCCCCTAAACTAATTAAAAATAATAACTACTCTCCTAATCTAATTAAACTACAAATTAAAAACTCCTAAATTAAATAAAACACTGAAAAATACAGGGCAAACTTTGAAATTGATGATTTTCTGATAATTTCTATTTCAATACGGTTTCTCAAAACTAACGATAAAAATGAGTTTTTAATGCGATTTTTCTATGGATCATGCATAAAATATTATGAATAAAATGCAAAATATATGCATGATCAATCATCGAAGTCAAAGCATATTGACATCAAGTTCCTTGTTGTAAATGGTCAGATATCTATAGAACATATTGGCACAAACTCCATGATTACGTATCCGCTTACCAAAAGTTTGCCACACAAGGTCTTTCACGAGCATACTACTTAAATGAGTGTTTTATTGTTTAATGATATGCTGGTTTAGTGGGAGTTTGTATTTGGACGTTCTATGATATAAAAAAGTTTTTTTTGCCACTTCGGTATAAAATTAAAGTTTTAGTTTCATTTTGTACTCATTATGTTGTGATCTCACTAAAGTTTTCAAGAAGGACCAGTTGGAAATAAGCATGTCCGATCACATTGCATGTAATTTTCATGCTTCACATCCATACCTGATCTATGTGATTTGGTTATATCGATATATGTGATCATTGATGGGTTCAATTACGTTATTTGTAATGAAGACCGCTTTGGTTCTATGTTGACATGATCAATGAACCAGATTGGTAGAGATATCAATTGATAAGACAATATTTTTGAGCTCATAAGGTTACATATATAGCCCAAGTGAGAGATTGTTAGGAAAAATCATGAGGGCCTACATACGATGAATCACACATTATAGATTGTCTTAGGTTCAGGCCCACTTTATATGATCTAGTTTGGTTGGGTCATATGATATCTCATATGGTATGGTCTGTTATGTGAAGAGACCTATTTTGTCTACAATTTTGTAATAAGATGAATTGGAGACAGACACTTAATTGGATACACATTAAGTTATAGTCCCCAAACCTTATATAATAGCCCTATCTTCAGGCTCCCTATAACCAACAAGAGATTCATAACCTCTCATAAGGTTTAAAGAAAGAAATAGGGCTAGATATACAGGTTTTGGAAGATAATACCTGACAATGATCTATCAGAGTGCTTATAGATTTAGGTACGCTTCCGCATTAAGTTTTGTTTCAGTTTTGATTTCAACGGTTTAACGAGAACATATAAATCAGTCATCTTTAGTTTTTGGTAGATTCAAAATCCAACAAAAGAAGATTCAAGTAAAAGTGATGATGGTAAAGACATGAGCCTATAGTGACTATAGTAGACTTTATAGCAACAAGACTCCAGTTGGGATGTAAAGACTTGAGCATTGCTGCTATTCGAGGGACATGAGGGCATGCCATTGAGGTTCCAGACAAGAATACATAAGGATCAATATCTGACTCTAATACCATGATATTGACTCCAGGAGCAGTTACATCGGGCTGAAGCAATAAAGTCGAATTGATCATTTTTAAGATAGTAGATCATATCGGTTTTGCTCGACGTTCTCAGTATTGTTGCAAATTAGCCTGAATCGTATTGTATCTGTAAAAATTCAATTTGCAACTGACCCAAATCGGTCATATGCTGGTTAAAGTTGGTTGATTCATTTTGATTCAGTTTAGAATCAGTACCCGTTGATTCATCTGAATGGTTGGCCAAACGATTCCAACAACATTGGTTTTGCTTGGAAAAACATATATAGTCTTTGTGCATATGTTAGTACCTTTAAGATGTCAAGCGACAAGGAATTAGGTCCTCTTGAAGAGAAAAATGCTACCTTTGGAGAGGCCACTTTTCCAATGACATCATGTGTAAAGATCACCTTTGCTATTGGGGTTTTGCAGTCATGGTGTGCATGATCATCGATTGGTTGAGCATAAAAAAGCCAACTAATTTTGAAGCCTTTTGTTGTCTCCACCAGAAGGTTTGACTTGAAAAAAACTTAATTAGAATAAAACAAATGCTCACCTTGAAGCCCTAATATAGGCAAGGATTTCAGTTCCAATCACATAATCCACTTGAGCACATGATATATTACTGGGGCAGGGCAAAACGAAGTTGATTGTATGCGTTGCAAAGATGATACCAGCTCCTCCTGCTTCTGATACAGTGGATGCTGCTGTGGAGTATTCAACCATTGGGTTATATCGATGCCAGTGAAACAAAGTACTACATTCCCTATGCTAATGTAGAATTCAGAGATCATGTAGCATAACTGTGTGAGAGAGAGAGAGAGAGAGAGCAACTTCATTTTATTAGTTAATCATCAAGACTGAGTGGTAACTCTGGGTGATATAAATAATTAGAAATATAATAGTATCTAATGATGATGGAGGGGGGGAAAGCATCAAGACTAGCAATGTCCTCAAAAAAGACTAATCTTCTAAATCTATCCTCTCTTTTGCCAGAATAGATGGATTGGCCTTTCACCACATGATAATCAACATTGTCTTACACTCTAAGCCACTCAGACTCTGCTAAAAGGTCGACGTACCCGCATCGATATGCCACGACACAGGTGTGGCTTCAGAGACGGTAAATTAAGTGTCAAACTCGGTCAATGCACCGAGGCCAAGTCAGTCTATATTTTGGACTCGGTCAACTTTGATCGAGTCTATTTTTATCTATTTTTTAAAATTAATTTTGGACTCAGTCAACTTTGATCGAGTCTATTTTTATCTATTTTTTAAAATTAATTTTGGACTCGGTCAATTTTGACCGAGTATATTTTTGTCTATTTATGATAAGTTTTGTTGGCTTCTTTATGTGTTATATTTTAGTAAGTTTGTGTTGTTACTTTAATAGAATTACTTTTTTATTTTTGCTTTAAAATTTATAATCTTATTATTGTTATATATATATATATATAGTTGTGTCCCCATGTCCAAAATTTTTGAAATTACTCCCCACCCGTGTCGCACCCGTACCCGCACCCATGTGACATAGCTTAGACTCTACAAAAGATTAAGTTCAAGCCCGGCGTTGCCTTCGGAACAAACGACTGTGATCCCTCTCGCCACTGCATGGAAGGCGCCAATCGAGTTCTCATTCTGGTGATCGAGTTAACCTGGCTGAGGGGGTTGGTTTATGCCCAAAGCGACAGAAATGATATCAACACCGTCACGTATGGCACTGTCGATGGCTGCCAATATGTCTGGAGCTTCACACATGCCTGAACCCCAACAGGCTTTATAGATGGCCAAGCGAGCAAAGGGTGTAACTTGCCAATCCAAAGCCTAACCCCGTGTAACTTGCATTGTGAACGAATGAGCCAGCTGCAGTTGAGGCAGTGTGCGTTCCATGGCCATTTGCATCTCTTGGAGATAGGTACTCTGTGGCTACAGGAGACCATGGTATCCGCCCTAATTTGGCAATGATTCCTTTGTTGAAAAACCGAGCACCAATTACTTTTCTGTTGCAGTTTGAAACATTGAAGTGTTTTCCTTTCTGGCAAATGCCTTTCCATTTTGATGGAGCCTAATCCTTGATCATTGAAGCTTTCGGACTCGGGCCAAATTCCTAAAGGGATTTACATATGAAATCAATTAGGACCAAGAAAGTGTGAAAGCTTATGCATGCTTGGTGGAGAGAAGATATATGACTCACCAGTGTCTATGACTCGAATGATCATACCATCTCTATAGTTGGTGGTGGAGAGAAGGTCGTTTGGAGTCCACAGGATGGAGCCTCAAATAATCCCAGCTTCTAGTTGTGTGCTGCTTCTGTGTTTGACTAGGTATCACATGAACAACTTCCGGAAACTCTGCAAATTTGCTACTGATTTTTAAGTTCATGCATGCACTGAGATGTTTTTGCAATCTTTTTTCTGTTGGATTAAGCAAAGTAATTTTATGCAAAGATCATGTGCAGCCATAAGGGTCCCACAAACGGAATCCCATGAAACACAAATTTGTGAGCCCGTTATGTCAAGTTTATGAAACTATACGTGCGGCTCTAATACTCTACTCTGAATGTTTACTAAATAACCTACATAATGGTTATATAATGGTTATGGAGAAGGGCTGATCAAGGAGACCAGATCAGGTGATCTGCCAAATCACTTTAAACAAAGTGATTTGGCATCCTCACCGTCCACAAATTGCATAAAGACAGTCGCGGGGTGTCTCGCGGGATGAAGCAATGAACGGTGAAGATGTCAAATCACTTTCAGATATCACCTGATCTGCTCTCAAGATCAAGTGCAATCACATGGTACAGAAGCAATGTCAGCAATGTCCCACCACCATCTTTTCAATACAGCCTGTTAGCCGTGAGACCCAACAGCAGATGAAGGGTGCTCATGTAGCGGCACATTGCTTTTGTACAATATGTTGGAATCTCATCCAGCTTCTTGTGGAGCCGAAAGTAATTCAACATTACCACTCATGAAGATCAACAAAATGTTGAACCCATGAACTGAACAAGAACACAAGCCAAAACAAAAGAAAGCACAAGAGAAAAGAACATTAGACAGATAAAATGGGCTCACGCCATAGCCGCGTGCCCAGATTGCGACAAAGGATAATTAGCATCAGCAGGAGGGAGTGGAAGATTCCAGCTTCTTGTGGAGAGGAGGGCAGATCAGGTGCAATGTGATTGCACACTATTGGTGTGCTGCTGCACCTGATCACCCACCATCTACTGTTGAGCCCCACAGCTGACAGGCTGTATCCCAAAGATGGTGGGTGATTAGGTGCAGCAGCACACTTAAAGTAACACTTAAAGTATGCAATCACATTGCACCTGATCCTTTATGGACAGGGGCTTCTCAATTTATGGGACGTTCTTCGCCAAGTGGTGGTACAATAATTCTGATCCTTCAAGCTTACCTATGAAAGTTCATGACCATGGCAAGTGATGTATCAACACTAAATCGGTGAAAAACCATAGTGAGTGAGAGAGGACCGTAAAAACCCAAAATTGGCAATTAATAGGTTCTAACAAGCACGCCCCTAATACTATCAACCCATACTAAACTCATTGTGGACCTCTGGTTTGGTTTTAGCTACGGGTGTCAATGGGTCGGGTTTGACCCGGACCCAACCCATACCAAACCCTATAGGGTCACGGTTTTCTGATAAATAATAAGGTCCAATCAGAATCATGGTCGAATCCAAAACGTTGGATTAATATATGGAGCTGGGTATGATTTGTGAAATTTCATACCAGACCCGGGCTCAACCTGATTTCTGACTACGATCCACAAATTTTCAATGTAAAAAAATAAAATAAAAATATTATTTTATTGAGTATGGTCCGTTTTTGGTTCATGTAATCCTTTTAGGATCCGAGTATGGTTTCTCTTATGGTGGGTCTAATTAGACCCTAGTCCGGACCTGTACCATCATCTCAAATCAGGTCTGGGTTTGGTTCCACCTAGGTCCGAACCAAACCTGACCCCTTGACTCCCCTAGTTTCAATAGAGCACGGGGCGAAACCAATTAAATCTAGAGCCTTAGTGCCAAAAAATCCTACACAGCTATATTGAAAATTAGTGCAAGCAAAGCAAGGCAACCACTTGGAAAATCAGTGTTAAACTCATTCTTATTAGCTACATCATGTGCTAATTAATATTAAAAATTATTGTCACTAACATCATGTGCAGCCAATTAAAGATATAAGCTATATTATTAAATATAAAATTGTTCTTGAACCTCATGAAGCCTATGTAAAAGTCAATGGAAAGTGCTAATGCTCATATAGAGGACTTCTCAGCATGGACAGGCAACTTTGAGGTGGTCGAGAATTTTCAAAAATTTAATGGTATTAAGTTTTTAAGTCAGATCAGGTGATATGTCAAAACACTTTTTTTTAATTTTGAAATCACCACCATCCGTGGCCTTCATGACTGCCATTCGTACAAACAGTGGGGCCCATAAAAAATGCTGATTGGCATGATTACACAAAGATGAAGACTATGGGCGGTGGTGATTTCACAGCACAAAAAATTTGTGTTTTGACGTCACCTGATCTGACCTCTTTAAGTTTTAGTGAATTTGTCATCAAAAGAGGTTTCTGTACCTGAAATGAGTCTGGCTTGTGATTGTGTAAGCTTTACAGCAAAACCAGAAAAGCCATGCTTGTAACTATATACGATTGAAACAAGTGATGATTTCTTACTGCAAATCCATGCATGAACTTTCATCATGACAAATATAAATACAAAAAAAAAAACAACTTACACGTTGAATCTCTTTATTGAGCTCACTTCTCTTACCTTCCTAAAATCCTAGTTAGAATGTCATGGTGTGAGCTAGTGACAACTTGGGGATCTTCATGATGCCTCTCTCCCAAATAAACAATGTATACCTGCAATTGATTATCAAAATACCCATCAAAATCCTCACGAGCAGATGACAATCTTCGATAAAAAAAACTTTCAACATTTCTAGCTCAGTATGAAAAGCAATCTCTGCTGCTTTCAGCAGCTGCAATGGTTTCAAAATAGAGGAAGAGGGTAACACAAAGAGAGAGCCTGGTTATTGTGTTGCAACGTGAAGTGGAAGCCATTGGATCTAGCCAATAAGACCTTGTTTGCTACAAGACTAATGAACCCTCAGTTTATATAGGTATAGTAAACGAAGACCACACTATTTTACTTCATTTTGACATGGTACCTGCATGTGCTTGGAAGGTGTCAATAATACAATTCATCATTTTCATGGAACCCCTTCTCTTTTTAAACCGCATTTGGATGCTCATTCTGCATGGTTGGATCTAGGGCTGGTAAACGAGCTGAACATTCAAACTTGGCCCATTATTTTGGCAAGCCAAGTCGAGTTCGATCTCATAATGAGCCAGAGTTAGACGAGCCAAGTTCGAGTTGGCTTGTTTATAGAAAAATACATTGGTTTAAAGCTGGAAGAAATAGGATTACAAAAAAATACATGTAAAATATATATATCTAAAATATATTTTTTTATTTCTAAACGAGCTGAGCCGAGTACCTATTGTTCATATTCAGCTTGCCAAGCCTGAGTTTTTTTTTTATATTTACACAGAGAAACCACCCCAAGATCATAAACCTAGCAGCGCTGGCTCTGCCTGCCGTACTTATGATCTCTGTCCTGACAACATAACACTCCATAGGCTTACCCTTTGCCCCCATAGAGTCATCGAGCTTCAGCTTACGAAAGGGGTGACGTGCATGGAATTTGAACTTAGACCGCCTGCCTAACTACCTAGGCCTCATCCCACTATGCCAAACCCCTTTGTGGCCTATTGTATGAGTTCAAACAAGCTCTTTACAAGCCGAACATGAACCGAGCCATGAGTGACTTGGCTTGTTTCCCAACTGTCATTCGTTTGTCTAATCGTGGCCTCACATGGTGAATAAATTTATATGTGAAAAGTAAATCATAAGCATGGCATTCATGTGATCTTAACAAATAAAATCACAGTATTTATCCTAATCGGCCCACCTTTAATTCCTTCGTAAATTTTTTTAGCTATCTAACGTAGCATATAAAGTATAGACCACCACCGCGAGGATAACTCCCATGGCCAGCTGGGTACGTGGTTGTGAGGGTACTGAAGTGATGTCACCAGATCAAAACCCACTGGTGCACCCGTATGTCCTTAGCATTCAGAGGTGGGCCACTAAAGGCAGGGTAGTTGTTGGTCCCACTCAAGGTTTTTCTCGCTTCGACGAGGATTCCTCATCGTAAAAAAATTATATATATATATATATTTATTGAGAGAAAGAGAGACCTCATGGTCAGTTAATTTAGGGATGCATTCAATGACTCACAGGGTTACTTTGGGGGAGGGTGTTGTGTGTTCTCCCCCGAAGACGCACGGTTTGCTACAGTGCATGTTCGGGGGTCCGAATGACCGCCACGTATATAAGCACGTGGGGCTCGTATCCCCATGTATGTTAACATCACTTAGCATCAGAGTCTGGTGCGGTTGCAAAGACTTAAGTAGCCTTTCCCGCCATTCTCGCTATGAAACGACAGTTCAAGAAAAGGACAAAAATGTCCTCCATCCAAAAAAGGGAAACGACGGTTTGAGAAAAGAACAAAAATGTTCTCCATCCAAAAAGTCAAGGATGATGTTAACTCTTCAAAGTCCAAACATTTCGTTTGCATCATTTGCTGTAAAAGGAGCTTCCTTTGACGACACACCCTTTACCGTCGTCTGCTGCCACCGGAGCACCCTTTGTCATTGTCTCGAATCCAAGTTCCTGCCTTGTTTTTTAGCATGTATTACAACACATTGTCGCCTTTTCATTCCTGCCTTGTGTTACAAAACATTCACGAGTTTGTTTCTACCTCGTGGAGATAACTATAAATCGATCGACTGGTTCGATCATTGGTGGGCCTCATAGGGGCATTTGTCGGCCACCTTTTTTTACAGTCTTCTCTTCTTCTTCGTTTTCGTTAGGCAGTATAAAAAAAAAGCAATGACACACAAACATTTCAACAAGTGCCATTAAGGCATCGTGAGTACCTTTTCATGTCATCATGCTATTGTTGAAGAACATATGTCATCATGAGTGCCATTAAGGCATTATTTTGTTATTGCAGGTGGATATTGTCTTTTCGACAATTGAAAAAATAAAGATATATATTTGTAAGATGCTGGGACCTGTTGATAAAAATGCTTGTTTACAGATGCGAGGAAGGACCTCTACCTCATCCGGTATCATCCATTCACTCAGTATATGCAATGTAACGCAAATTGCAGTTGTAGTAACATACTACCGATTTGTGAGATATTGTTTTGTTTGTTAATATCAATTTGTAAGCTATTATGCTGAATTTCCATATCGATTTGTAATATATTATGTGATATGTATAGCAATTTATAAGATATTATGTGTTTTGTAGTGTTGATTTGTAAGCTATTATGCTGAATTACTGTATCGGTTTGTAATATATTATGCGATATGTATATCGATTTGTAAGATATTATGTGTTTTCTAGTATCGATTTGTAAGATATTTCTAAAAAGAATTTTAAAAGGTGTGTGTGCAGAAATACATTGTTGTGTGCTTGAGGTGACAATTTTTATATTCAAATCGCTACTCATTTAACGATTTCTATTGAAATCGCTTCACAGTGTCGTAGATATAATTAAATTGTTGTCACGTGAATCGCTATCGTCAACACATATATACGATAAATCATTTCTTTTATTGACATGGTAAATAACAACTCGATGCATAGTATAAGCAAATAACAAATTGTTGTTGTTTTTATACTGTGATTCATTCAATCATTTTTTTGACTTGTGTAACCTTATCAGTATCTGTTGTTATATGCATCTTGAATAAATCGTAGTAAACATATGCGCTGGCTAACGTAAATTGATATCTTGCTTAAGATAGTGGTCAGTTTATCATCTGGTTGCAGTGAAGATGATTTATCTCAATCATTGGAAAGTTATGGAGAAGTGAACATTTGTACTAATGATGCACCTGAAGAAGTGAATATGTGCACTAATGATGCACATGATAAGAAGGGTGCAGGCATTGGATTCACTCTTGACTTGAATGTTTCAGCAAAAGAAATACAAATCGATAATGAGGTAGACAATCATGACAGTACGCTTGATAAAGGTGCAGGCACTGGGAATGTACATGATAGTACACTTGACTTTGTTCCTGTATAAGGAATACAGTTTAATAATGAGGAAGCTGCATATAAATTTTATAATGATTATGCCTTAAAACTTGGCTTTAGTGTTAGAAGGTATTCTTGGTCAAAAAATGCACAGGGTGTTGTGGTGAAAAAGACATATTTGTTCTAAGGAAGGTTGAAAGAAGTCAAGTAGAAATCCAACAAGGAGCATGCCAGATTCAAGATGTGGATAACTAGCGAGAATGGTGTTAAAAAGACTTTCGAATAAGAAATATGTAGTTCGTACTTTAATCAGTGATCAAAACCATGAATTAGCAGCTTCATTTATGACTCATATGTTAAGGTCACATCGTAAAGTAACTAAAGCACATGCTGAAATAGCTGATAGCGTCAACATTACACCAAGGAAGACATACAATTTCTGCATGCACATAGATGGTGGTCGCGAGAATGTGTCATTCACACCTATGGATCTAAGAAACCACTTGAGAAGGAAGATGACAAATAACATGAAGAATGGAGAAATATGTTTTTTGGTTGATTACTTACAGAAGAAATCAAGCATTGACTCTGGTTTCTTTAGTGCAATACAACTGGATGAAGATGGATATGTTGTAAATATGTCTTGGGTAGATTCAAAGTCAAGAGTAGCTTATGAATGCTTCAAGGATGCGCTTGTTTTTTATACGACAGTAAAGATTAATACTGAACAATGGCCATTTATGCAGTTTGTCAGAGTGAACCATCACTCACAGAGTTGTATATTAGGCGGCGCTTTTTTGTATGACCAAACCAAGGAAAGCTTTGAGTGGTTGTTCAGAGTATTTACACATGCAATAAATGGGAAGTAACCTAAAGTTGTACTTACATATGATAATCATGCAATTGCGGTTGCAGTGTCTCATGTATGTCCAGATGCACATCATCACCTATGTTTGTGGCATATCTTTCAAAATGCATCAAAAAATATAGGACACATATTTAATCAGAAGATAGAGTTTGACAAAAAGTTTATAAGGTGTGTACCTGAGAGCGTAGACGAGGTCACCTTTATGTCTGATTGGGAGAAAATGATTCAGATATACGACCTTGAAGACTTTGTGTAGTTACAAAATTTATATGCAAAAAAAGAGAAATGAGCATTGACATATTAAAGACAATACTTTTGTGCAGGTATGATAAACACACAAAGAGCTGAATCTATGCATGTCACACTGAAGAAAACCCTGTATTCATGTTTAACAATGTTTCACTTCATGGAACAATATGAATTATTTGTAAACGGTCTTAGACAGAATAAGATTGAACAAGATATGAAATTCTTCAATACACGCCCTGTAACTTTGGGCATGAAAATATTGATACGACCTGCAGATCTGTATACACTAACTATATTTGAATGGATTAAGAATGAGGTTATACAGGTCATAAATTGCAACATAGAAGGACATGTGCAAACCGAGAATATGCATAAATACCATATTGTATGAGAGGGTGAAGAGCATCTGAAAAGGCAAGAAGCACATGTTACATATAATGTTGATAACGAAACAGTTGAATGTACGTGCAAAATGTATGAATTCAAAGGTATTTTATGTTGTCATGCATTAAAGACACTTAATCAAGAGAAGATACAAGAAATACCTGAGTCATATTTAATGTAAAGATGAACGATACAAGCAAAGATTGAACTGCTGGATACAAATAATGTCAGTCAATCTGGTGTTGATGAGAAGTTTCGCATAGCCTCCTATTACCAATAACTATGTACATCACTTATGCTTGTTGCAGATTTGGCATCGAAAAGTGAAGAAGCCTAAGCATGCATGAGAAAAGTATCAAGGGATTTACTTGAAAAGATGCAGTTAATTCACCATCAATCCGTTGCAGCTCATGAAGACCATTCCAAGAAAATGGAAGCGAACAACAGAGGTAAAAATCATGCTTCTCTTGACCAACATGAGAAGTTGCGCTGAAGCGTAAACATCATCTTTAACAAGTCAGGAGTCAACATTGTAGATTATGATAGAAAATTTTACCTAGTGAAGGGTATCAAAAGGAAACCTGCCTCTGATCACAGTCGTTGGAGAACAAAGGGTGCACTAGAATTGGTTGGCAAGAAAAGGTCTAAAAAACAACCAACCTCTAAGCAAAAGCAACCAAGTCCTTCGCATGAACAGGTAGGTAATACATTATATTGCTTTTCATATAAATTGCATTATGTGTAGCTTATCAATATCTAACTTGTATAATTTCCAATATGCAGCAATACCCTACAAACGTGTACTACAACATTAAAACCTTCAATCCTCCTGACCAGTTGTTCTGGAATGATAGCTTCAGTTTTACAAGTCTTTTGGTATGTAATCAATGTTGAGAGGATGTTTGCATTTCTTGTGAAACTTAATGTAGTGTCTTATATTATTCTGTTTCATGACAAACTTAGTTTCATTCGAAAGTGAGCTATGAAACATAGGAATCACGTGTGAATTCTATTTAATAATATATCATTCATATGTATAAATCATTGTAATATGTATATTTCACATGTATAAATCATTGTCTCATCTAGCCTACAGAGCTACAATTTTGATGTCGTAGGTAAATCATCGTTCTTCAATGCTTATACCATTAGTAAAAATTGTTGTCTCATCTAGCCTTCACATATACAAATTGTTATACATATACTGTAGTTGAATCATTGCGCAAAAAGTTATTCTATAAATAAACTGTCTTAAAAGTAAAAAGTTGTTACATTTACTAGTGCATGATCGTTGTAGCTTAATTTTTACACCATTAGTAAATTGCTTCTATGGTGATTTATTTGGTATATAAATTGTTATACTATGTAGTGTCCTATCGCGATTTACACAATGACGTCTATGTCGGTCATAAATGGATGAAAATCGAATTATGCATGAGTACAAATCGTGGTAAAAGTGCATGAATAAAGTGTTATCTCATCTAGCCTTCACATATACACATCATTGTATATATATTGTAGTTGAATCATTGCGCAAAAAGTTATTCTGTAAATAATCACTATTAAATATACCAAATAAATTTAATTAAATTATATATATTTCTTAATTCAACGATACATATCGATTTACAGCATGATACCGATTTACGTTTTATACAAAAATAATATTTTAGTAACAGTTGCAAATCGATATGAATAAATTACGATATTACATATCGATATCGTTCACAAAGATAAACAAAGATATGTCATTGTCACGGTGGCTTCTTAAATACAAATTGACATTATTTACAACCACATTCATTTACCAAAAATATGAGTATTTAGTTACAATACATCATGACCAATGGTTTGGCCATGAAACGATTTACACAATGACTGATTAATAAATGGCTAGAAAGAAAAATAATCGATGTGATTTACAACCGCAATCATTTATGAAAAAACCTAGTCTTTTTTTATATGACCACAATGGTTTGGCTTAAATAAAATACATGACCATCATCATCAAAGAAAATAAATATCATCACTAGTAGGTAATTATCAGGATGTCTAATTATATTTATGAAGTAACTGCGATAATGATATGTCTTTGTTTGTCTTTGTGAACGATATCGATATGTAATATCATGATTTACTCATATTGGTTTACAACTGTTACTTAAATCGATTTGTAAATTGCTATAGAATATATTGTTGACATAGACAAAGCCCGTAAAAGCAAATCGCGATAGGATAAATCTTTTCTGCTTTATGTCTGTGGTTGTATATGTCGTGATCGGATACTTCCTCTATGAAAAATAATTCATGATATGTTATAGAAAGAATTATATAATCATAGAATGTTACGTTACATAATGAATTATAATTGGTTGCAAGCCAAACAGTGTCAAACAAATCACGATAGCACGTAGCCTTCATACGTACAAATCATAATTTTCACTATAAATCATTGTGTAAATCATGATAGAAATACCGTAAAAGCAAATCATAATTTCTACTATACACAACGCTAATTACTTTTACGATTTTCATTAACGAAGGTCGAACATTACAACAATTTGTTTATTGGCACTAGTGTTTAGAAAATATATGCCTGATTCACCATCGTTGGCCATGTAGTTGTCAAAGTCTCTTTCCTTACCATCGATTTGTACTTTACTAAGTTTAAACATCGTCTCGATTTATTTATAATTTTTCTTTTCCTCCTTTTATGAATCAGTCATTGTGTAAATCACGATGGTACATATCGTTCACTTAGACAAAGCTCGTAAAGGCAAATCGCAATAGGATATTCAAACGGATTTTGTTTGATTGTTGGATGGGTTTAGGTGGGATGGTTGTACAGATCGTGATAGAACACCTTCTATAAAAAACAAATTGTGATCTCTTATAGTACTGGTTGCAAGCCAATCGGTATCAAGTAAATCGCGATAGCATATAGTCCTTATACATACAAATCATTTCAGCCTTTTATCAATGTTTGTGCAAACCATTTCAATTATTTATCAATCATTGTGTAAATCACGATAGGAAGACAGCTCGTAAAAGCAAATCATAATTTTCACAGTACACAACACTAAACGCTTGTTCAATTTTTATTTACGAAGGTCGATCATTATAATGATTTGTTCAGTGGCATTTGTGTGCTACACTTATTAAAATAGATTTATATACTTATAGAATGTCACGTTACAGAAAAGAATTATAGAATTACAACAAAGAATTATAGAATCCCAAGAAATAATTATCAGGACGTCGATTTATATTTATGAAGTTACCACGACAACGATATCGATATGTTTGTAAAACCCTAATATAGATCTGTGTAAAACCTTATTCTATGTAAAACCCTACCCGACCCATTGTCCAGGTCTAAAACCCTAATCTATTTAACCTCTGCGGCAGCGCAACTTATTCTTCTTCTTCTTTTTTCTCCTTCGCCTTCGTCTTCTTCTCCTTCTTCTTCTTTCTTGTATTTTTCTTATTTCTTTTGTTCTTCTTTGTTTCTTCTACCTGTGCTTGATAGATGGGGTTTGAAGCTTACGCAGAATATAACGACCATAACCATCCTCAATCGTTGCCGTCATACCAGAGCAAACACAAATATTCTGCATGATAGACAGGGGGTGATGTTGATGACCATCAATTTGATCTATTCCTACTGCCTAATCTTCGATATACTTCAAGACATGTATGCTAAAGTGGTGAGGGCTCCATACTTCTCTCTAAAGTAGTGCACAATAATTTTTGATATACTCTATCATTCGCAAACCATAGTTCATAGTTGGAAAACTATTTGTCAAATGGTGCAGTGGACTGCCATTACTAATGAACTCATTTGCTTGGAGAGAATGTATCCTCAATTACACATAGAATCGCTTTGCAGAAGGAAATGAACTCGACGATGAACGATATGGATGTTTTGGTGATCTCTTTTGTAAAAATGAGAGTCTCTAAAAGATAGATATGCATTTGACGGAAATGTCCTCCCGTAAATAACTTTCCACACCTGGATTGCATTAGAATCACATCACTATTTGGACGTGGGTTTCATACTGGTGATTATATATGTCTTCTTTGATGATGATGGTCATGTATTATATCTAAGCCAAACCATTAGTCATGATGTATTGTAACTAAATACTAATATTTTTTGTAAATGAATGTGGTTGTAAATCGTGTGGATTTGTAGTTAGGAAGTTACTGCGACAACGATATATCTTTGTGAACGAAATTGATTTGTATTTAAGAAGTTAACTTGATTTGTATAGTTGAAGTTATCTCGATTTGTACTTTACTAATTCTAAACGGGACATCGATTTATATCGTTGAATCAGTCATTGTGTAAATCGCTATAGAACATATCATACAAATTGCTATGACACGTAGCCTTCATACGTATAAATCGTTTTAGCCTTTTATCAATTTTTGTGCAAATCGCGACAGGAAGACCGTAAAAGCAAATCATAATTTCCACTATACACAACACTAATCACTTTTATGATTTTTATTTATGAAGGGCGAACATAACAATGATTTGTTCACATAGACAAAGCTCGTAAAAGCAAATCATGATAGGACAAATATTGTTATTCTATGAAACTTAAAGAATATTCGTTGTAAGTCGATTTGTATTTATCAAGTTACCTAGATTTGTAGTTCACTAATAAACATCGTGTTGATTAGTTTTTCTTTATCTTTTTCGCCTTTTATCAATCATTGTATAAATCGTGATAAGACAAATTCTTGTACATGTATTGTATTTGAATCGTTATACAAGACAATGTCCTATAGCGATTTACAAAATGATGTCTATGTCGGAGACAACGATTTGCCTTTGCTACAAATAACAGTCCAACTTATTGGCGTGTTTAGTAAATTTGAAATTTTATTTCAACCCAGAGAGATTTACCTAATTTGTATACACAGTCTTACAAAATTTGTATACAAAATTTGTATATACAGTCTACAAAATCTGTTAGAAATCTTTGTACATCATATTACTCCTAGGAGGGTCGTGTCGTTCATTGCCTTCTAGGTATTCTTGCCAGTTGAGTTTTTTTTTCTTTCGTAATTAGAAATTCCATCAATTTTTTGCATAGTTCTATGCGGAATCTTGGTATATCATCCAGCAACAAAAATGTAATGTGACACCAATATATAAATTGAGTCCCCGATAATAGAGGATAATAAAACATGTTTAAGTATAGACCATACAACGTCAAAATCAGGTTCTCGTCCATTATATATTGCTTCAATATACTTCATTATAAATACGCCACAATCAACGCCATTATTTTGTAAAGGAGCATCGTGTGCTGAGTGAAACCTCCACTCGCCAATGTCTACATCCAAAACGTCTTTAATGAATCCCTCTTGTGGTTAATGCAGAAGCAAGTAAAATTTGGGCCACCGTACAAGATATGATACACTTATAGATAGAAACTTATCAAATGCATTATGTCACGTTGTACACCAGTGTGAAAGTCTAATGAGTTGTAGCACCATAGTTGTTTTTTCCGCAAATCCATCACGTATAAGACCCAATGCTCATAAGTTTGCCAGAGTTTAGGAATCAATATCTGTAAATTGATATAATATCTCACAAATCGATAGTACAAATCGTGTTAGGACTGTTATGCCTAAACCTTGGATAAGAGGTTTCTTCATTTACCTTTTTACTTGACCAAAAGTCTTCGTAGTGATCATCGTTACCCTAGCATGGTAGTCCATCTTGAAATCCAATGGAGTATGGCATTCGACGGACAAAACTCTGTTGAACGAAATAGTGATAATAGTAAGGTTAAAACACGAAGCAACAAGAGTAAATAAAAAAAGAAAATAAATATATAAGAGAATCGATATACCATAAAATAGGGGGTGACGACGCGTCTAGTATTGGTTGTTGCGTTGCTTTGAATATACATGACAAAATCATATATAGTCTGTTTGGAACAAATATGCACGTGTTAACATACATACCCATGACATACATAAATATATAACTGATAGTGGTTGCATACGTACAAAATTACTAATAGTGTTTTTTTCTACAAATTCATCTTGCAGCCGATTGATGTTATCTTGGAACTCTTTGCTGAGTTTTTGGGCACCTTTTTTTGTGGATGTTCCACTGACATTAGCAGAATATTCAATAAACGATATTGAACTTCCTTTCTATAGTACACAACACAAATCGAATATACGTCATAAAAGAGATAAATTTTGAAGAAACTCGTCATGAGGTTTAGACAATATACATCTGATTCACCATCACTAGTCGTGTAGCTGTCGTTGTCTCCTTCCTCGCACAACTTCAGGAGGTTTAGACGAAGCAGGTTATATGTTTGACCCACGAACATGTCATTTATAAAGGAAACATTGGTTCATCTGTTTCTTACTCACGAAGCAAAGCAAAATGACACCCTCTAGAACTTGTGCGACATGTAATTCATTTATAAAGGAAACGTCGTTTCACATACCGCTCATTTTCAAAAATCACACACAAATAAATTGCATTGTGCATTAATTAAATTAAAAAATATCATTTCATCGGCCTTTTACAAAACTTGATAACTAAGTCTCAATTTTTATTTACGAAGGGCAAACATTATAATGATTTGCTCAAATAGACAAAGCTCGTAAAAGCAAATCACGATAGGACAAAAACTGTTATTCTATAAAACTTAAAGAATTTTGGTTGTAAGTCAATTTGTATTTATCAAGATACCTAGATTTGTAGTTTATCAATAAATATTGTGTCAATTTGTTTTTTCTATATTTTTTCTTTTTTTATCAGTCATTGTGTAAATCGCGATAGGACATATCGTTCACATAGACAAAGCTCATAAAAGCAAATCACGATAGGACAAAAACTGTTATTCTATGAAACTTAAAGAATTTTGGTTGTAAGTCGATTTATATTTATCAAGATACCTAGATTTGTAGTTTACCAATAAACATCGTGTCGATTTATTTTTTTATATTTTTCATCTTTTATCATTCATTATGTAAATCGCGATAGGACATATCGTTCTTATAGACAAAGCTCATAAAAGCAAATAGCGATAGGACAAAAACTGTTATTCTATGAAACTTAAAGAGTTTTGGTTGTAAGTCGATTTATATTTATCAAGATACCTAGATTTATAGTTTACCAATAAACATCGTGTCGATTTATTTTTTCTATATTTTTTCATCTTTTATTAGTCATTGTGTAAATCGTGATAGGACATATCATTCACATAGACAAATCTCGTAAAACCAAATCACGATAGGACAAAAATTGTTATTCTATGAAACTTACAGAATTTTGGTTGTAAGTCGATTTGTATTTATCAAGATACCTAGATTTGTAGTTTAGCAATAAATATTATGTCAATTTATTTTTTCTATATTTTTTCATCTTTTATTAGTCATTATGTAAATCACGATAGGATATATCGTTCACATAGACAAAGCTCGTAAAAGCAAATCGTGATAGGACAAAAATTATTATTCTATAAAACTTAAAGAATTTTGGTTGTAAGTCAATTTGTATTTATCAAGATACCTAGATTTGTAGTTTTCCTAAATATCGTGTCGATTTATTTTTTCTATATTTTTTTTGTTTTTTATCAGTCATTGTGTAAATCATGATAGGACATATCATTCACATAGACAAAGCTTGTCAACGCAAATCGCGATAGGACAAATGTTTTTTGCTTTACAGTGAAATCGATTTGCAACTGTTACTTAAATTGACATCAAGTTGTAAATCGATTTGTATTTATGAAGTTACCTTGATTTTTACTTTATCTAGTCTAAACATCGTCTCAATTTGTTTATTGTTTTTCTTTTCCTCCTTTTATGAATTAGTCATTATGTAAATCGCGATAGGACGTATCGTTCACTTAGACAAAGCTCATAAAGGCAAATCGTAATAGGATATTCAAACAGATTTGGTGGGATGGGATGTATTCGATTGTGTGATGAGTTTAGGTGGGGGAGTGATTGGATTGGGTTGGTTGTGAGACCCATTTAGCTCTCATGAAATCCAAACTTAATCTAAACTATTATATATATAGAGATACATATCTACATATATATTTTTAATTAAATTTATTTGGTTATCAAATGAACCCAAATTCTATTTATTTAAGAGGATCCATTTGGAATTTAGATAGATCCAAAACTTCAAACCTAAACCCCAAAACCTTAACCTTAAAACCCTAAAGCCTAAACCCTACAACATGAAACCCTAAACCCTAAAACTCTAAACCCTAAATTCTAAATCCCTAAACCCATAAAACCTAAAAACCTTAAACCTAAAATCTAAACCCCAAAACCTAAACCCTAAAACCTTTAACCCTAAGCCCTATAACCTAAAACCCTAAACCCTAAACCCTAAACCCTAAACACCAAAACCTACATCCTAAACCCTAAAACCCTAAAACCTAAACACTAAACACTAAACACTAAACCCTAAACCCTAAAATCTAAAATCTAAAATCTAAATCCCTAAACCCTAAACCCGTAATGCCCAAAAACCTAAAACCTAAACCCCAAACCCCAAACCCCAAAACCTAAACCCTAAACCTTACAACATAAAACCCTAACCCCCTAAAACCCTAAACCCTAAACACTAAACACTAAACACCAAAACCTACATCCTAAACCTTAAATCCCTAAACCTAAAACCTAAACCCAAAAACCTAAACCCTAAACCCTAAATCCTAAACCCTAAATCCTAAACCTTAAACCCTAAACCCTAAATTCTAAAACCCTAAACCTTAAATTCTATAAAAAATGAGTGTATAGGTCGTGATAGAACACCTTCTATAAAAAACAAATCGAGATCTCTTATAGAACTGGTTGCAAGTCAAACTGTATCAAGCAAATTGTGATAGCACGTAGCCTTTATATGTACAAATCATTTTAGCCTTTTATCAATGTTTGTGCAAATCATTTTAGCCTTTTATCAATCATTATGTAAATTGCGATAGGAAGACAACTTGTAAAAGCAAATTATAATTTTCACTGTACACAATGCTAAACGCTTGTTCGATTTTTATTTACGAAGGCCGATCATTACAATGATTTGTTCAGTGGCATTTGTGTGCTATACTTATTAAAATAGATTTAACACTTATTGAATGTCACGTTATAGAAAAGAATTATAGAATTACAATAAAAAATTATAGAATCCCAATAAATAATTATCAGGACATCGATTTGTATTTATGAAATTACCGTGACAACAATATGACTTTGTTTGTCTTTGTGAATGATATTGATATGTTTGTAAAACCCTAATATAAATCTGTGTAAAACCCTATTCTATGCAAAACCCTACCTGACCTGACCCGACCCGTTGTCCAGGTCTAAAACCCTAATCTATTTAACTCATCTTCCTCTCTCTTTTCTGTGGCAGCACAACTTCTTCTTCTTCTTTTTTATCCTCCGCCTTCGTCTTCTTCTCCTTCTTCTTCTTCTTCTTCTTCTTCTTCCTTGTATTTTTCTTTCTTCTTTGTTCTTCTATATTTCTTCTACCTGTGCTTGATAGATGGGGTTTGATGCTGATACCGTAATTGTTTCACTTCATGAGGAAAGATCTGTATAATCTTTGATGATGATTATGGTGGTTATCTTCTGTGTATACATCGATGTATTCATGACACATACAACTGTGGCATATTTATCGTGAAGTATATCGAAGCTTACACATAATATAACGACCATAATCATCATCAATCATTGTTGTCATACCGGAGCAAACACATATATTCTGCATGATAGACATAGGGTGATGCTGATGACCATCTATTTGATCTATTCCTACTGTCGGACCCTCCATCATTCACAAACCATCCTTCGTAGTTGAAAAAATATTCGCTTAATCTTCGATATACTTTATGACAAATATGCTATAGTTGTGCAGGCTCCATCTTCTTTGTTTGTTGGAATCTATACCATATGCAGCTTCATCAGCTCTGCCTCGAAGCTTTCTGCACTAGCAAGCTGGATTTCAGGTGCATCTGGATTGCATTCAAAGCACATCACTATTTGGACGTGGGGGTGATGCTGATGTTGATGTCTGTTTTCTTTAATGATGATGGTCATGTATTATATCTAAGCCAAACCATTGGTCATGATGTATCATTGAAGTTACCTCAATTTATACTTTACTAAGTCTAAATATTGTGTCGATTTGTTTATTGTTTTTCATTTCTGCCTTTTATGAATCAATCATTATGTAAATTATGTTAGGACATATTGTTCACATACCTAGATTGTTTTACAAAAACTGGACGATGGATTAGATGTCATTTGATTAATAACATCTTGTATAGGATATGGTTAAAACTTACCAAAATAGAATTAGATCGAGTGCAAGGATTAGGATAAGGCATGTGTCATGTATTTTTCATTAGAGATAATTATAGTTCTTATTCACTTAAACAAATGCACTTGCAGATTCAATGAGCTTTAATCTTTTACGCTGTTGCCACCAAAAGAACTACATTGATGGCACACATTGATGACACACCATTAGAACCAGCAATATCATGGTGGGCCACAACAAAATTATCTCTACTCTATCAACATTTAGGTTGGTAGACTCCAATCTCGTAGTAACTTTTCCAAATCGTAGTGTTCCTCAAACATCTAGTACTTGATAGTTCTACAAGAATCAACAGTGCATACTCGCTGAAATATCTATGGGATCACTGTAGTGAACACCAAAGCACATGTGGATACTGCCAAAGCTTGTACTGCAATGGAAATGGCACAAGTGAAGACAGAAGGGAAACTCCATAGTCCATAGGATATATTGCATGTTGTTGCTGCTACCATTGTGTTAAATGTTTGTATTTGAAAGAGAAGAAACTGTAGTAAAACATAGAAATCAATGAATATAATTATAGCTTATTTTACTAAGCATATCTCAAAAGGGACAAATTAACAAAATGAAAATCATATTATTTGATAAAAAATGAATAGAGAGACACAAAATAATATAGAATAGCCAAAAAAAGTTAAAGAGACCACAAAGTCCATATATTTAAATCATAACAAACAAAAGAGAAGCAAGCGTAGAGTAGAGTGTCTGACTATGTCACAGAGATTCAGCCAACTAGGTGCCGCACCCGCGTCGACGCGATGCGGATGCGCGTGTGGGTGCGGCACCCGGTGCGGTCAACCTGACCTTGGGTGCGGTCAACGCACCCAGGGTCATTTTGGTCCAATTTTTGAATTTAAAAAAAAATCTGCCCAATGAAATGGGGTGCGGAGGGGAGGATTAGGGCAAATTTTTTTGCTCTCGATCGACGTCGACTGCTTTTCCACTGTCGACTGCTTCGCCGCTGCCAACCACTCCGCCGCCGACCGCTTCAGGTATACCCCCGACTCCCTCTACTCTTCTCCTCTCCTCTCCTCTCCTCTCCTCTCTGTCTCCCTCTCCTCTCCATCTCCCTCTCCTCTTCATCTTCCCTCTCTTCCTCTTAGAACGTCGGGGTCTCTATGCGCATAGCTTGTGCTTTTTTGGGTCTTTGTGTTTGCTTTCCCTTTGCCGCAGCGGAATCGTGTCCCTACTCAGTGCTAACGGCTCAACTGCAAGGTTCCTTGTGCATCTTGTCAGAGGGCTTGGACATGCGGTTTGGCAGGCCACACTACAACATTCTGTCGTTGTTGGTTCCCTTGCCGCTATGTGAGCTTTCGGATGTTCAGTATGTGTTGGCTTAGGTGGGGAGTCTAAACAACTTTCCTTCTTGCACTGATATTTTCAATGTTGGAATCAATGGATGACGCTTCACAGTTGCGCGGCCTTCGGGCCAGTGCTTCGACGTTTACGAGGGATGCTATCTGGTTGATCCTGCCAGTAGTCATATGCTTGTCTCAAAGATTAAGCCATGCATGTGTAAGTATGAACTAATTTAGATTGTGAAACTGTGAATGGCTCATTAAATCATATTTTTTTTAACTGATAAAACTTAAAACTTAAAAATTATAATATATATATATATATATATTTATTTATTTATTTATTTATTTATTTTGCCGCACCCCCGCACCCAAGGTTTTTGAAAGTGCCGCACCCCCGCACTCGCACCCATGTGACATAAGTGTCCAAAGCAAGGAAAAGGGAAAATGTACCATGTTAAGCATCTTTTTGTGAAAATAAAATCAAGCATTCAAATCGGACATGCATTAATTATGCTCAATTGCTTAAAAAGGTTCCAATGCCACGTTTCTTATGTAACACTCATTCAGCTCATTCCCTAATCCCTATAGTAATGCCTTACCTAACACCAGTCTCCCCTTTTCTCTCAATGATCCGCAATAGGATTTTGTACCTTCATTTACTCATATTTACTGTCACTAATGAATTATTTTTCTGTGTTTAGTTCTTAGAAAAAAAAATTCTGAATTGTTTATGTGATTCAATGTTTGAAAATTTTTTTGTATTGAGGAAATGAATTGCCTATGTGTTAGTTTAGAAAAAAAAACATTATATAGAGTATATGAACAACTTATGTGATTCATTTCTTGAAAAAAATTCTGTATTAAGGAATATAAACTGCCTATGTGATTAGTTTAGAAAAAAATTTGTGTATGGTATACGAACTGCATATGTGAGTTAGTTTTTGAAAGTGAGTTTTATGAACTGCATAGGTAAGTGAGTTTTGAAAAAAAATCTATATGGAAGAATACAAAATGCATATATGAGTTAGTTTGTGAGAAAAGTTTTGTATTGAGGAATATGAACTGACTATGTGATTCAGTTTTAGAGAAAATTTTGTATTTAGAAGTTTTGCCCAAGTCGAGACTGCAATAATAAAAAATTTAAAGTTCTATGATTGATCAAACTATACTTGATTGGATGTGGTTTCAGTCTAAAATATATTCAGTCTTATTATGAGTATAGCCGAAACTCACGTAGATGCAGTGCATGTACATCATGATGAGAGCGAGGATACGACACAACTTCATAATCAGGTCAAAGAAATGTTGGACGACGTTATTATGGGAACAACATTGGATCCAGCTCCAAATTATGATGGTGAACACAGACCCCTTCAAGATTTAATGAGTGATGCCTGAAGCAATCTATATCTAGGTTGTATAAAGTTAACAAAATTAGCTTTCATTCTCAAGTTGTTACATATCAAAATAATGAACAATTGGAGTAACAGATCATTCGACATGCTGATTGATTTGTTGAAGAAGGTATTGCCCGAGTAAAAAAGATTGTCAAACTCTTACTACGAGGCGAATAAATTTGTGAATCGCATCAGCTTTGATTACGTGAAGATAAATGCATGCATGAATGACTACATGCTTTTCTGGGAGGAGCATGAGAAGAACAAAACGTGTCCAAAGTGCAATGCTTCAAGATGAAAACCACACAAAGGAAAATGAAAAAAGTTTATCAAAAGGTGTTACGATATTTTTTCATAAAGCCAAGGTTGCAGCGCTTGTTTATGACAATGAAAACAATAGCAAATATGAGGTGACATAAGACTCGACATGCAATCGATAAGAACATACTAATTCATCCATCAGATTCTGTAGTGTGAAAGGAGTTTGACCAAAAATATATACCGTTCATGGTGAAATGTTACAATTTTTATCTTAGCTTGGCAAGCGACGGTTTCAATCCATTCAGAAATATGAGTTAGTCATACAACATTTGGCTCATAATATCATTGTCGTATAATCTGCCTGCATAGATGTGTATGAAAGATCATTTCATAAAGCTTTCTCTACTCGTCCCTGGGCAGTGGGGTAATGGTTACTTGTGCAGGTGATGTAGGAAAGCCTAATGTAAACTATTATGGTGTTTTAAAAGATATTATTGAATTTAAATATATAGGACAAAATTGGGTGTATATGTTTATATGTGATTGATTTGATAATAGGCACATGTATAAGGACAAATATTTTACATGTGTCAACATATCTCACACAGCATACCAAGAAGATCTATTTATTTTAGCTTCTCAAGCTATGCAAGTATTTTATATTAGAGATCCCACAAATAGTGAAACGCATATAGCACAAAAGCTAATACTAAGAAATGTGTACGAGATTCTATCATCTTCACATGAACGAAACAAAGAACAAGACAATGATGTGTATTAGGAGGTCAATTGCGGATGATTTGATTCATTACTTGACCACACTATCGACGAAGATCACATGTCGTTATACTGAGATAATTTAAAGGATGATTGATAAATATTTTGATATGAATGATAGTAATGTATGTTAACCTTGATAGTGAATATTCTTGTATGTTGATCATGCATATATTTTGCATCTTATACATATATTTTTATGCATGATCCAGCAAAAAGTTGCATTAAAAACTCATTCTTATCTGTGTTTTCAAGAAACTGCTTTGAAATTCAAAATCAAGGTAAAATCACATTTTTAAACTTTTTCCTGTGTTTTTCAGTGTTTTGATTAGTTTAGGACTTTTTAATTATTAGTCTAATTAGTTTAGGAGTTTTTAAATAATATTTTATTTAGAAGTGTCATTTTTATGAAATACGTTTTTTAGGAGGGCGTTTTAGAATTTCTGAAAATTAATTGAGGTTTTTAGAAAATTTGTTTTTGACCTAATTTTTTAGTATAAAAACGTATTTTCCAGCCATAGGGGGTGTCTCCCCCTTGAGAAAAAACGTGTTCTCCTTCTCCCTCCCTCTCTTCTCTTCCTCCTCCTTTTCGTTCCCAACCGGTTCTCCCTTTTTCGCTTCCTTTCTTCCCCTTTCTCTTCTTGATTCTAATCTTTTCTGGCGTCGGTTCTTCTTGTCCTCATCATCGGAGGCACATGCAACTCAGAAGAAAGATCATTTCTTCTTCTCAACCCCTCAATAGGAGGCAAATCATGAGGTTTGCTTCTTCTCACCCGTCTCTCCATAGTTTATTATTTAGATTAGTTTTTTTTTATTTCGTAGAATACATGAATAATATTTTATCATTTCATATACCATAGTTTAATCGCTGCATATAGTTTAGATGAGTTTTGTTTTTATAAACTGCAAAATAAAAATAAAAAATAAAATAGATTAATTTAGTTTTAGTCGATTTTCATACATAATCATATTATTTTAATTGGATAGATGCATGTAGTTAGATGTTTTCCCTTAATCACCTCATATGTTATTTAGTTTAGGTTCAGATTTAGTGTAGAATTAATTTAGGATAGGTTCTTTATTTTCAATATTTATTATATTAATTATTTAGATTAGAATAAATTAGCCGATTTAAGGTTTTTATAATCTTTTTAATTTTTGTCAATTAGATCTAAATATTTTCTATTTATTTTCAGTATTAGAATAGTTTGGTTAGCGTTTAATTCATATTCTTGATATTCGTTAATTGATTTAGTTAGTTTTGTCAATTAAATAGTTAAATCAAAAATTAGTAGAATAAATAATTAGTGGTTTTAATTCTTTTAATAAAGTTGAGTAGATTAGAATTAATTTCCGTATTTGTCAGTAGTTATACTTAATATTTAGTTCCAGAATTTGTTAATTTCAGTACTTAGATTAGAAATTAGGTATTTAAATTATTAATTATCATTTTAATTAGAACCTTGTTATTCTAGCCGATTTAGATAGTTGTGATTTTTTTTTAGTTTGTCAATTTTAGTTTCATGTTAAATCTTGCCTTTCAGTAATTAGATTGGTGTATATTTAGTTTTACGTCATTAGAGTAATTAGAAATTAATTAGATAAATTAGTTTAGTTAAATCAATTTAGCCGATTTTTATTTCTTTATTTCAATTATCGGTTTTATTAGAATAGTTTACATTAATTTCTTAATTCATGTTTGTTGTAGATGGTATTAGTTTAATTCATGTCAAGTTAGTTAATTGTTTAGTTCATATCTTAATTTTATATTGCATAAGATAAATTAGTTAGCAAAAATTAGCATTAGCCGATTTTTGGTACTTGTTTTAATTCATTGAATACTTTAGTTAGCTTAGATACTATTGTCAGTTTTCTTTATTTGTTAAATCGTTAGATACCGTACAACAAGTAGTTAGTATTGATTTTTTTAGTTAGTTTGTTATTTGATTTAGTTATTTAAGTTCAATAGTCGGTTAGCATATGCTTTTGTCTTCTAGTTAGTTAGTTCATAAGTTAAGTAGTTAGTTTGTTATTTAATATTGTCATTTAGTTGTTAGTTTGTTCAATTCTTGTATACGGTTAGCATATTTGGTCTACTTGTGGTTAGTTAGTTGTTGCATGTTATTTTCTTTATTGTTTCTAATTAGTTAATTTGTTACATAATTTGTTAATGAGTTTGTTTAATAGTTTGTTTAGTTTGTTTTCAATTTAGTTAAATTAATTCATAGTTGTTATTAAGTTAGTTTGTAGTTAGTTTCATAATTTGTTAGTAGTTTGTTACATTAGTTAGTTTCTTTAGTGTTATTTAGTTAATTAGTTTGTTATAATTTGTTAGATTAGTTTCTTGCTTTTCTTGATTGAAATATTAGATTTTGGTATTGTTTCTTTGCATTGTTATGCTTGGTTTGTGTTTTTGTTTTGCAGGAAAAAGGTTGAACATGCGATAAGCCCTCAAAAGTACCCCCCAAAGAGCTCTATGAGGTCCCCTCAAAAGGTCCTTCGAGCCCTCAAAAGCACCCTCAGAGGGCCCCAAAAGGTCCCCTGAAGGCTCTTAAAAGGCCCCTCAAGGAATGTTTCATCAAATGAGCAAGGAGTAAACGAGCTTAAAGATTACATGATAGTACTCTAAGGTTTAAAGTGATGTAGTGAAGATCAAAGGGACTAAAGCTCAAGCATCTTAAGACCACTTTTTCTTTTAGATTAGGTTTATTTAATTCATTAATTTAAGTTTGTATAAGGCCATTTATTATTCTTTTTGAGCCCTCTGCAAGAAGGTAATTCATTGTAATAGCTAGTTACTTTTACTTATTTATTTTTAAAGGCAATAAAGCTTGTCATTCTATGAAATACAAATTTTCTTCTCCCGTTCTCTAAGTTTGACTCGGATCTCACCTTAGTGTGAGCCGTTTTTTATTATTTGGTGTTTGGCTTGCACAAAATCATTTTTATCAAAAATATCTTTTAAAAATCTATTTCATAAAACTTACACAATATGTTTACCTAAATTGTATTTTGTATTAAAAAGGTTTTATAGTGAATATTCTTGTATGTTAACCTAAATAGTAAATATTCTTATATGATTCAATTCTATAGTGGAGTTTGATATAATATTATTTGCATGAAATTAACAGATGTCGACATATTCACAACGAGGACATGAGTGTTCTTCCTCCCGCACGATCAGTTCACCACCTGCCAGTCAATGTGAACACCTAGATGTGATCGACTTCATATCATAGTGGGTGATACTTCAAGGGAGGAAAAGGTACCCCCTATACACTACAGTCCACTGCAACTCCAAAGTGGTCCACGACAGCCTTAAGTAAATATTACAGTAATTCTTTAGTATAATTAATAATTTATTATTTTTATTCATATTAATATTTATGTATTACTATAAATTAGCAACTGCAGAATCTTTCCAGCGCAAATGTGAGAAGAACAAATGTGTAGACCACCATAAGCAAATCAAGCAACGAAAGACTTCAGTAACTATCAAGTCTGGGATGCAAGAAGTCGTGGGTGAGAGCTCCTCCACATTCTTTAGAAGGCTTTTGTGCATTATTAGGGAGCGGGCCATACTCACTCACAACTCATGGATGAAGGTCCCAGATGATGAAAAAATGGTGTTATATGAGGCAATTTATGTAAGTATATGCCTAACTATATTTTAATAAACATATTAATCCATAGAAAAAGTGTTACTAACTATATTTTGAGAATTTGGTGCATAACGAGTTTGATTTATATAAAGATATACCTAAACATCAGGCATGCATAGAGAAGCAACTTGCATTATCATACTCAAGAGTTCAAAAAGGTTTCCACAAATATTACTAGAAGTTTGGAAACTACGACATAGCATAACAACATCCTCCCAAGGGATGTGACTCTGGGGTGTGAAAGCTGATTTGTAAGTTTTTCACCGAAGACTACTGGACGATAAGTATTGGATATATATTTATAAGTAAATAAATGTTCAAATTTTTAGATTTTTGTCTACTAATTGATATTTCTTTGGTTAACAGTGGGCATCGAAGAAAAATTTGGCAAATAGACCAAAATAGACGATCCTAGATACTAGTAGATCATCTTCGTACCTCTAGAGGTATTATACGAAGGTACATTTTTTATTCTCTAAGCTTATTTTTTTTATATAGTATAGTACTAAATATGTTTGATCTAATAAATTCTTAATTTATTATTTGCAAACTAAATTAATGGGCAAAAATTGACGACGAGTGTATTCTATAAAGAGACACACTCATTAAAATCACAAAATATTCATCTACAGCGAAACAGAAAACACCTTTGTAAGTAACTCACACTTTATAGCGCTACATTTATTCATTCTATTTTGTATATTACCATTAGTTATTGATAACCAATTATTAATAACATGCATAAAAAGCTACAATCTGTGGAGATTGAAAGTTTAACATCTTCTTCACAAGGAGACCCATTGATGATGCAGTGAGACATTTTTGTCAAGGTCCTTGAGGAGCGTTACAGACATGTGAGGGGGATGGGTGCATTTATCATTTTATTCAAACCATCATTCTACAGTTAGGTTAGAGTTTTAGAGTTATCTTCTTAGTTGGAGGCGATGCAGACAGAACTCCAACAATTGAGAGAAGAACAAAGGATGAATAAAAAAGAATGGGAGCGAGAAAGAGCAGAAAATGAGCAAGAAAGGCAAAAAATGGAGCGAGAGAGAGAGAGAGAAACAACTAGGAAGTTCACAGAGGAGATGTAGGCCTTCATGGATGTACATAGATAGAACCTCTCATCCTGAATTCAAAATTTCTAAATTCTCTTTGTTTAATTATAATTTTGTTATCTTGCTACAATTTCTAAACTCTTTGTTTACTTGTTATGATCTAATTGTTTTGATTCTTCTGTGATGAATGTATACACTTTCAGGGTTATGTAGCATCTAAGTAAGAAACTTGACAAGTATTTGATTACAGACTGAGTTGTGTCATAATGTGGTTGAAAAAGAAGGCTTGGGTTGTGCCATAATGTGGTGTTTGATTACGGATTGAGTTTATAAGACAATCCATATCTATATTTGTTATTTATTGTGGTCAACTAGTCATAATATTAAGCAATGTTATAAATCCTTGTTACTGACTTCTCTCTACTTCTTCCTCACAAACATACAATCCTCGTACATTTCTTTTTTATTCTTCAAAAGAAAAGGACAAAAATAATCCATGTGCATATGATTGAAAAAAACTTGTTGCTTAATAATTTTCTGGCCTGCCTAGAAGAAAAAATCAAAAGATTAGAAAATGAAAAGAAATCCTTAACTGTGTAAGAGGTAATCTTTTTTGCTTTATGGTGCTAAACAAGAACTTTGTTTTGGATATTTATTGTAATCTTTTTTACTTCATGGTGCTAAACAAGAACTTTGTTTTGGATATTTATTGTTATATTTTAAAGGATTTTACATATTTTTATGTTATAATTAATGTTTTTAGTGTTGCTTGTTGCACATGATTGCAATAGTTCACAAACTCTGCTTGAATGCTAGATATTTTGTGTCATCTGCAGTCTATTCGTATTGTGTCTCTTATTGTAGTCTTTTTCAAAATCACACTGTAAAGACTAGGAATGAGGGAAGTCATGGGTGTGACAGTGAGAGTTTACACACTCTCTCTCGAACACTTATGGGAATGGGAACATTTCTTAGTATGAAACTCTTTTGTTTTAGATTTGGTACTGAAAAATATACTTTTCACTTTCCTATTTTTTTTTGAAAGAAAGTAAAATGTTGCATACAATTCTTAAATAGAGAAAGGACTAGGAAAAAGATTGCAATCTTACAAATATGTTATGAATGTACTAATGACGTGACTTTAGATGTGTATGATTTTGTGCTACCGATAAGGAAGATCATTCTAGATAGAGCGAGAACCTCTATGGTCACAATCTATTTGTCAGGAACTTTTGTTGTTGGGTCAGATTTTATGGCATCTGGTTGCTAGTTTTCAACATGATGTATTCTTGGGTCAGATGATTGCCCATCATTGTTGCCTTTCTTCTTGGTTTATTTTCATTAATTTTTCATCTAAAATAAAGTGAAAATTTTGTCTTTTCTTTCTAAATTAAGTAAACCAATTTTTTACATCCTTAGGGAATAAGTCAACTGATAAAAGGCATAGAATATGTAGTTCTCTATGAATGACTTAAAGAATCTCTATTAAATGATACACTTGTTGATTACATTGATCATTATTCTTGATTGTGATAACTTGCACTTCTTTCTGTGAGGCTTATTCTGTTAAGTATTGCACCATGGTGTAACTTGAAGGTTTATTCTCTTTTGTTCTCCTTAGCTGGTGCATGGGCTTGTTTCATTAAGACAGGTTGTTTGGTACTTGTGTGGGTGAAAATCTCTTTGGCACTTCATATTTTTCATTGATTTTTTTGAAATTTTGCAAATGTTATCAAAGGAAATGATTGCAAGACTAGGTGAAACTAATATTGTACTCCAGACAAAGGTAGATATATTTTTGACCTTTTTAATTGTGTTTTTTGCTCTTTTAGTTATTACTCTTGCTACTTGATGGTTTGGAATAATTAACTTAGATGGTTTAGTGTAAGATAACAACTGAATATTTCTTAAATTTAATACAACGATGATGCCTTGTAGCAGTGACAACCACCAAAAGGTATCTCAGTTTGTTAAAAAAAATGGATTACCTTCAAATTAGTTGAGCAAACTTTTCTTTTTTTATTTATTGTAACACTTTGGTGGTGCCTTCTTGTGGAATCTATCATCAGTATGGTTTGCAAAGAACTCTTTAGAAAACAACTTTTGAAAACATACATCAAGTCATCTTTTGAATGTAAAAAAAATTGAAAACTAAATTTTAGTTTTTTGATTGCAGGTTTATGGCTTATAATGGTGAGATCCATGTCTCGTCGTTATAGGCGAGATCGCTGTCTTGTTGTTATAGGCGAGATCATTGTCTCGCCGTTATAGGAAAGATCGTTGTCTCGTCATTGTAGCCTATAACGACGAGTAGGAATATTGTCGTTATAGCCTATAACGATGAGAATAGTACCTCATTGTTATAATAGGATTGCATATAACATCGATCCAAGTATCTCGCCATTATATCATATCTCGTCGTTAAAGATTGTCACATCTTTATTGGTGTTTCCAGTTCTGACAAGATTCTTCGCTGGTGCTGGTTCAATGTTTAACGATGAGCCAATGTTATAACTCAACAAAGGCAATTTTTTTTGACAACTTGTCTGCAAAAATTCTCATCATTATAAGCCTATAGCGGTGAGAAATAGGGCAATAGCGGCAAGATATATCATCGCTATTGACATGCATCCTTATAGTGTACCTAGGACACATGGTAGCACACTGATTTTGGTAGGTACTTTGTCAAGTATTTAACTGGGATACTGGATTAAGCCTCTTTTCGAGGAAAGGCCACTCACTTTCCTCCACTAGAGAATGGTCACGAGCATCAGATTTTTTGGCCAACAAGTTATGGCCGACCAATATATTCTAAACCAAATAAGTGGCAGGCTCACCGTGAAAGGCAGGGAGGAGTTTTAGTTCTAGATTGAATTTGGTTGGAATGAACCTGGACAAATCCAAAACATAGCAGAATATTTACAAATAACAAATTGTTAGGAATCAATTGTTAGATCATGTTAACTAAAATATGTGAACCGGAGTATGAACTAGGCATTTTTTACACTTTTTTTTGCTAATCCAACCCTAAAGATGCATTCAGCGTGGTCCATTTGTTAGGAATTGACTGTTAGATCATGTATTTTGATTTAAAAAAATGTGTTTTTTGGATGCTTAAATATTTTTAAAAAATTTGAGTCATTGATTTTCAAGCCTTAAAAGATCCTTCTTATGCATCATAATCAGATGATCCAAGAGTCTGTTTCTATAAAACCAAGCATCTAGATCACATAGATACGGTGAAATTTAAGATAAAAAAACCTATGAAAATCTCGGTTCATACTCCAATTCACATATTTCTATTTTTTCTAAAATTTTACCTTATAAATTTGAACTAGATGCTTGGTCAGACTCTTGGATCATCCGATTATGATGTATAAAAAGGATATTTTAAGGCTTAAAAATCATGACTTGGAATTTTCATAAATATTCAAGCATAAAAATTTACATTTCTTGATCTGATTATGATGATCCAACCGTTCCTAGCAAATGGACCATGCTAAATGCATATGTAGGGTTATATTTGCAAAAAAAAAAAACATAAAAAATGCATAGTTCCTACGAGCAAACATGTTTTTTTGGTAAACATATTTCAGTTTCTCTCTCTCTCTCTCTCTCTCTCTCTATCTATATATATATATATATATATATATATATAGAGAGAGAGAGAGAGAGAGAGAGAGAGTAATGTGTAGGTTTCAAACCATTTAACTCTGAAACTATCTCAAATCTCCTTTAAAATTGTACTTGCATGTGTTTAATGTTTAATCCAAAACTCTAAATATGGTTATCATTGCTTATTCACTAAGGGCCATACTTTTGATTGAATCAATTTAACAAGAATTCTTGACTTTTAGTTAATCACATTTTTGGTATAATATGACACGATGATCCTTTTGTGCAGCTAAAAACACATCTAAACATGAAAAATGTTTAAACTAATTCATATTTTCTTCTAAATAAAGCATAGAAATTACATCTAGCATTTAGATTAAGTAGAAAACACATGTAAATATATTTTTTAAAGGGGTCTATGACGGTACATTTCTCTCTCTCTCTCTCTCTCTCTCTCTCTCTATATATATATATATATATATATATATATATATATATATATATATATATATATATATAGTCACTAGAATATGAAAACTACCGTGTGAACTGCTATTTTCATGAGTTTTTTTTGTTCTTTTGTCTTAAATCTCACCGTACATATATGATCTACATGCATGGTTTTGTAAGGACATGCTCTTGAATCATCTGATTATGATGCATAAACAAGACATTTTTTATGGCTTTAAAATCAATGGCTTAGAATCTTCATAAATATTCAAGCATTCAAAAATCATATTGTTCTTAAAAAATATACAATCCAACTGTTGATTCCTAGCAAATTTACCATGTCAAACACTTATACGTAGTTGGATTTGCAAAAAAAACATGGAAAATGCCCATATTTTCGGTTCTCATATTCTAGGGCTACTAGAATATGTTAACTAGAAATATGTGAACCGGAGTATAAACCATGATTTTCATAGTCTTATTATTTTTTTTCTTAAGATTTACTATACGAATGTGATCTAGATGCTTGGTTTTATAAAAATAGACTCTTGGATCATTTGATTATGATGCATAAAAATGATCTTTTAAGACTTGAAAATCAATGGCTCACAAATTTCATAAATATTCAAGCATCCAAAAATCACATTTTTTCATTGAAAATACATGATCCAACAGTCAATTCCTAGCAAATGGACCAGGTCAAATCTACGTCACATGGGTGCGGGTGCGGCACTTTCAAAACCTTGGGTGCGGGGTGCGGCAAATATATATATATATATATATATATATATATATATATATATATATATATATATATATATATATATATATATATATATATATATATATATATAGAGAGAGAGAGAGAGAGAGAGAGAGAGAGAGGGTCCGGGGGTTCCCCCCGGTGCGGGTCAAACGTACAGGGAGGAGGCACACCTTCAATGCCACCTTGAAGAAGGTGGTGGTGAGCATCCAAGTCATGGGGCAGGTTAGCTCCGATCGACCCAAAAGAGTTGGGCAAATCTGGCCTGTCATGTCCAGTTTGAGAAACCGGGTTAGGATCCACTTTAGGTACTGGGTCCGATCTCGCTTCAAGTATTGGGTCTGGGCCCACTTCAGGTTCTGGGTCCGGATGAACTTCATAAAGAGGGTCTAGAACCGTTACACATTATGGGTTTGAATCAACAATAGTAATAGTGGGGCCATGTGAAGATCCAACCAATCATGCGTGAGAGGCCATTTAAATGCCTTAACCGTTGGTGATAGGGAGAGAGCAATAAAGGGCAGTCTCACACGTTATCAAAAAAGAGATCATTGATTGGCCCAACCTTGTTGCCAATAATATTGAGAGTATTCACATAATATTCAATAATGACTCCTCTATTTAAGGGGTTACTTTGCCTCTCATTGGCTCTCAAAAAAGGAAGTTGAGAGGGCATGATAATCTCCTGGGTAGCTCCAGCCAATGGCACCACGTTGGGAATAGCGAATCGCCCCATCCAATGATGGTGGCCCCTCGTGAACCACACCTCCTTGGCGAGGTCGAGTCTAGCTGGACCGACGATCAACGGTGGCGTTCAACCAGTAAGGTAAAACGACAAAGAAGAAGATGAAGGTGAGGGCTCCATGACAGTCATCGAGTCAAGGGCTCCATGTCGTCTCCTTCCACGCTTCCACGAGGTTTCATAGGGTAAATTTTTTTTTTAAAAAAAAATCCAAAAAATAGACCAAAATGACCCTGGGTGTGTTGACCACACCCAGGGTCGGGTTGATCGCACCCAAGGTCGGGTTGACCGCACCGGGTGCCGCACCCGCACCCGCATTGCATCGATGCGGGTGCGGCACCTGTTTGGCTGAATCCGTGTGACATAGGGTCAAATGCATTTGCTGGGTTGGATTTGCAAAAAAAGTGTCAAAAATGCCTAGTTGGCACTCTAGTTCACATATTTTCAGTTAACATATTCTAGTAACCCTATATATAAGCACCTAATGTATGAGAAATTTGTGTTTGACTGCCCTTAGGTTTCTACCATTTAAGATAGACATTAACTTTTAGGGCAAGTTTGGAAGCTAGTACTATTTTTCTGACCTTTCCAAACAAGCGAAAATGTTTCACTGAGAAACCTTTTGAAAAAAAGTACAACTTTTGTTAGGAAAGACTCCTCTAGGGGATGGAGTCTTTCCTATCAGAGTTTTTCTGAGCGCCTCCTCTCTCGTGGCCTCACCCCTCCTCTCCTCCTGCTCCTCCAGAGAATGCGAACAGAAGCAGAGAGGCGTGTTCGTACAACCCTAGGGTTTCCAATCATCATCTCCCCTCTCCTCTTTTTGTTTTCCCTTTTACTGTTTAGTGATTTTTGATCTTTTGATAATGTATTTTATGGTTTTCTCAAGATTTTTCATGATTTCTGATCTTCCGATAATTTGTATAAGGGGAAATGAGACAACTGATGAGTTCTATGTAGTGAAAAACATATTTGTTTCCTCTTTGTACTCAGTAGAAAAGAGACGGAGGATGCTTAGGAAATGATTTTTGATTCCTCCATCAAGTCAATCCTAATACTTGATCTGATTTGATTGATGCCACACTTAATATATGCAGGTATGGTTGAAATTTGCTTTCCAAGTCTGTCTATTGTTGAGTGACTTTTTCTGTGTTGGACATGAGAAGTCCATTCTGTATTAGAAATTTGCCTAAGAATTTGAAAAATACAAATGACTTATATTGACCTCTCCTCAGGTTAAGCAACTGATGTTCTGTTTTTAACATTGAACACAAAGAGCTTACTTTGATGTCTTTACTGAACTCCTGGGCTGTTGTATTATTTTATTTATTGCAAATTGAACAATTTCAAAGATTGCCATTGCAGGTAAGCAGGTTCAATGTTAGTTTGTTGCTCTTCTTATTGGTGTGTACATTCTGCAATCCCTATGTAATGAACTTCATGAATGGTCAAAAGCTATTTACATAGTTGTATTGACAGTTTCTGCAATTTTGTGCCAACGAGCCACATGGGCATCATGCCAGCAAGAAGATGAAAGTGGTGGAAGTATTTTGTTGAACTTCATATATTGTTACTTTCTCAAGACAATAAAAAAAGGGTTCAATTGTGTCTTGTACATTGTTCTATGGCATTGTGGTTCTTTTGCTTCAATTTGCCTTCATCTTTGAATTGCTTCTTTATTCATGGTTGTGTGTCAGTGGGTTTGCGTTTATGCAAGATAGGCTTCTTTAATATATCATATTCATAGTTCTGCTGTGAAAAATGGATATAGTCCTTCCTTCTATTGACTTCAATAATCAAGAAATAGCTGTTATCTAGTTGCTATATAGTCCCCCTATTATCCTACTTGATCTGATTTGACTTTTTATTGTTAGCCACAAACAAACAAGCGAAAAAATTTCTAGTTCGTTTTCAGCTCATTTTTCTCATGCTACACAAACAAGCAAAAACTTTCTTTTGGAAAACTTCTCATATCAAAAACTCTGGTAGGCAAAACTTTTCTTTCCTAGAGAGTTTTTCTGGCGTCCAAACATACCCTTAGAAAATTGCTCAAATCATCTAACTCTAGCTAACTCATGCAAATGACATATTTAACCCTTTTTTAATTATTGAATGTGACTTTTGTAGCTCTCTACTTTAGATAAAAACAACTTTGGCGGTGATCTGAGCAGTTTATTGAAAGGTTAGACGTTTATCTTAAATATTTGAAACCCGAGGTGTCTAAAAAAGTGGGCCCTAGGAGCTAACCACCGTCTTAGAGAAGGTGGACCCCAGGACACATGGCAGCACCCAGTGGGACCGAATACTGGATCTGCTTTCAAAATGCTAAAAGAGCAATGTTATGGCGGGTCGCCATACCGTGGACCACCAATCCCTTTTCGGCACTTGGGAGCTCTCTCTCTCTCTCAGCTGAGAAAAATTTCCTGTGGATGTTCTTTTTTCCTTACCCCTCGGTAAAGCAATTCTCAATTCACGACTGTCTGCTTTTCCAACTTTGATAGATGCAGTCACACCCCAAGTGGCTGTTTGCATAGCATCATAAGCCATCATAAACCTTGGATTACTTTCTGATGGAGTAACTTAGCCTATTTTTTTGTGAATGATGAAGAAGGTATCTGTCATAATTATACCAAAATTAAGAAAAATTGTTTTAGAATTTAATGAGCCAATAAGTATCCATACCAACTGCCCCATTGAAGATGACTAGAGCAGGATTAAACTAGGTCGGTCCAACCAAACCTTCTACATGAATTTGACAACCATTTTGGATATAGACTAAAAGGTGAGCTCTTTATGAATATCTGACTCAAGCTTGAATCTATCTAGTTGGATCGCTCAAGGGCAACAATAGATTTGAGTTGGTATGATTATGTCTAGGCTGAATTAGAAGCAAACCTAAAACTTTTTTGTTTTTTCCTGTTACAATTATTTGGACTTTTTCTCCTTAAAAAGTTTCATGCCATGACTGACCATCTAAAAACCTGCCATTTTGGATCCAGCTTTGTTTGAGTAAAATTCATATTTGGGCTAAATGTGGACTCATGACAATACTTTTTAGACTTCTAAATATCAAGACTCTTTCAGAAAAGGGTTATCACACTGTTATTCCACTTCTATTTTACTTTACAAAATGTCAGCATTATATATTCCAATAACCAAATGCAGAATGAATTACAGCACATCTAAATGGGCCCTAATTGGCCGACAGAATTAAGTTGGAGCAAGTCCATCAACTTCTCTCAAAAGCTTTTCAATTCTAACATAATACCAATAGTTACCTTCTGAACAAGATAAAAAGGTTCGTTTTTATTAACAAGTGAAAAAGGAAGAGGTCCACTCCCATGGTTAAATACTACATCAAGGCATTATTTGCTCAAAAGTTTGAATTTATTAAATGAAAAAAAAATACCAATTATCAATCAACTTGATATTAGAAAAATTGTTGGACACAAACAACCAACTCTAAAGGCACCAAACGAAAGTTAACACTTCAACTCCTGTCTAAAACTATTTTACAGCAATCACCACAAAAAAAGATGAATAAACAAAGGTGGTGAAAAGACTGGCAGAGAAGGATATGTGGTAACCTTGTAGAGCCTCAAGGAGGCCCAACTTTCCCAAAACTGTCACTGGTCATGGTTTTTATCTTTGAACATGCTATATATACAAAAACCAATATGTCAAATTGATTTCAGAAAATGGTGGCATTCCAAATAGCTCTTTCACCTTCACCACACCGTTCATGCACCTTTTGCATCCTCTCAACGGACTTGCAAATGCCCTTGCACCTCCAGTCAAATGAAGCAACACAAGGGTTACCAGATTTGACCTTCCATTCACAATCTACATAAATTCCACAAGATTTTCAGTTAGTTCATAGTAACTGCACGGAAAGTCATCTCATTCTTGCACTGCAGAATAGTCAACAACATAAGCAAAGATCTGATTTAACTATGTGGCAGTTTCTTGCAGAGGAACAGAGATGTCAACTGAAGGCCATTGAAACAAAATATGGGCTTGGACTATATGATCTTTAGAAAGTTCTGAATAGAAAAGATGGTTACCTCCATGGAAGGGATCTGTGAAACAGTACACTTCCTATCGAGGTACTCAGGCTTAAATATGAATTATCAAAGATACAATATTCTGAAAGACCCATTATCCACTCGATGTCAGTTAAAGAAGCTGAGAGGTAGGTAACATTTTCAGGAGACCTTGTCTCTCCTCTCCAGATGTGCCATATATGCAGCTGAAATAGACCCTTCCATTATAAAAGAGCTTCAAAGGAATATGAAATTGCACATTGACAGTCATGACATTTGCTGAGGTAAAGAACCCACTTGAGAGAGGTTTCCATATAGTTGAAAAGGGATAATTGGCAGATGCTACTTTGTCAAAGTAGCGTTACATGAATCCTTTGGAACCGCAAGTAAAGAATTTGATGAAAAGAATATTAAAGACTAGGAAGGTATCCTCCAAAAGCCAATTTGTTCACATGGCTCCTGATCTATAAAGTCATTAATAATGGACACAGTTCATGCTAGGTATATACATTTGATGAGCAGATCATGGCGATTCGGAGAGGAAGTGCCAAAGCACAAGGACAAGAATAGGATATGTAGGTAGCTTGCATACAAACACACACATAATCTGCACCCTTCTTTTGAAAAACATGCGTCATACACTATTGTCATGTTGCCATGTACCCATACCAGTATCCATGTGATGTAGCATTTTATACATACAAATTAATTTTCATGCATTTATTTGTTTTGGTTTGTTGATTTTGAAGCTGTGCATTTATAGGATACAAAATATTATAGAGGTTTTACTTAATACATGAAAGTATATTTAAAATTTGACATGTTACTAATGCCTCCATGTGATGTAGCATTTTATATATGCAAATTAATTTTCATGCATTGATTTGTTTTGGTTTGTTGATTTTGAAGCTGTGCATTTATAGGATACAAAATATTATAGAGGTTTTACTTAATACATGAAAGTATACTTAAAATTTGACATGTTACTAATGCCTCAAAAACCAGTATAATCTAGAATTGTACTGTAGTTCCATAAATGTTAAGAGACAGGACAAGATGTTTCTTTATTGACTGTGAACATATAATTAGTGGAGTAATTTACCATTCAGTTGGGAGTGCCACAGGAGTGAGACTTATTTCCTGATTCACAAGGCCATGAATCTGGAGAGGGAACATGACCCAGGCAGAGGAACCATGCCAGTAAGGAGTCGCACCATATTTACTCAATGCTCCCATTTGGATAACATAATAAAAATCTAATCCTGTAGAGAACTCATATTGGAAAAAGCAGGTAAATTGAAAGATTGATACAAGATATTGTGACATGGTGGGTATAGAGTTCAGCACAAAGAAAATACGACAAGACATTTAGAGCAAAGGTAGTGAATTAAAACTTACTCATTTCTAATTCTATCAATAAAGAGATTTAGGCCCACACACACATTGCTGAAATGGCCTAGGCAAAGACACCAAAAATGTGGTATGACAGACTAGGATTCTTTCCTCAGTGGCAACCTGGAAATTTTGAGGCTTCAATTTGATTGACTGTTTACTGTTTGCTTTCATTTTTTATTGTCCGCGCTCTCTGTTAGAAATGTTTTCACTCAGGTTCTTTTCTTTTTTACATAAAAAATGGAAAAGAAACCACTTATCAGTGAAATTAGATAAAAAACATCCCATCAAACTAAATGAATGTTCTGCATGATAAACAGAATCATTCTGACCGAAATGTAAAAGCAGAAAAGATGCTGTCAGCTACAAAGAATGAGATGATGAACTAACGCTCCCATCTTGAAAACAAAGACCAACAGACTATCCACCATTATATGAGTTAAATATAAATATTGAATTTTCAAGAGACCAATGACCTGGTGGTGTTCCACAGCAGAAGTTTTGATCATCAATTTGCTTCACATCCAGGCCAATAAACCAAGAACCAAGAGACACATCTTCGTTTGCATATTTATGCAATATGGGCCTGCAAAATGCATGCATGATATTATTGACATATTTTTAATTTCAACCATAGGATAAAAAGTGCAGCAAAGGCACTTACTGGTTGATAGATATGTATGTTGCCAAATCTTTAGAGATTGCATACAACTGTCCAGTTGCATGCCTAAAATATTTGTTTCCCTCCTGCCCAAATTTCCAGTGTTCTGGTTCATGATGCTTAACTCCCCTATGTTACATCATGTTCCTTCAATTTTAGTTCACAGAAGGAAGAATAAATGCATCTCCAATATTCAGATATATTAGCTTTTCTAAGAAGAATAAACCACATCTTACTCTTGTGAAATGACCGGTCCAGACTTCATGCAGCCTATATAAACATGTGGTTTGGACTGATGATGCATCAGGGTAGAGGCTATCATACCTGAGTCACCACAAAGAAATTTAAGTTCTTTTGTCAAAGCCAACATACTTGAAAGAAAAGAATAAAACAGGAAGGAGAAAAAACAACCTGGATTGACATGCACATCATCATCAACTTTGATGAAGAAATCAGCATCCCATTTTGCTACTGCTGTTGAAAAGTATGTTTGAGTCTTGGAAGATAGCTCATGGTAACCTTCTACATGGTTCTGCAAAAGAAATGATGACAGTATGAAGAAATAGCCATGTAGTCCAATTAATTCAGTAAAGCTCATAATTACAGTCATGGCTGTTTAATCTTTGGATGCGTCACGCACCAATCTCAAGAAATCATGGTGCTGCTCATCCTCTGCATCAATAGCAAGATCCAGAACACCCCCAGGAGTAGCACTACAGTGCAAAAAAGTTCAACAGAGTAAAAAACACAAGAAAATTAATAAAGAGGTGGAACATCAAAGTACAGAAGAAGGTAAATCAGACTGATTCATAAGTTGGTACTTTTTAAGACATCGATATGGCTTTGCTAGAACATAAGATATACCTGTGGCCAATAACAAACCGTATGACAATTCCTTTTTCTTTCTCTAGTTGTTTAAGTTTCATCCCTGTGAAAATCATATGAAGAAGAAAAGGAAATAAGGACAGGCCTTCCAAATTCATGTTGGTGCATAATAGTCAGTCTTCTATGGTGTTGATACATACCTTGTGGCATCCATGTGTTTCTGACAGAGTCCCGACGCTTCCTACCGCTAAATGCAGTGAAGATCCCCATCACAAAGAAAGCCTTTAGACGTTTTCTTGGAGTTTCAGCTCCTTTGTTTGTAACTGCAGGAGATCCATTTAGAGTGCTCAATTGTGCAGCCCTAGCTGCAGCTAATTGCATCTCCAAACTGGAAATTGTTTTATCTAAAGTCCTGAAAGTGCAAAATTGCATATGCATCAATCAACTAGCGATAAGTTCTGTTCAATGTCTAGCATATAAGATAAGGTATTGTGATAAGAGTTCAGTACGAAACAATTGGAACGGAGCTTGTTCCTTGAAACAGTAATGGCACAAGGTACTTAGCAAAGTGAATATGATGAAAGAATCAAGTTATTATGAGCAATGTGGACAATTACATGATTACATCATGTGTCTTGGAAACCTGATTAAGAATAACACCATCACGGATAGAAGTCCTCTTCTGAAACATTAGGAAATAGATACATCCGCTTGTCAAGCAATCATGCTTTCAAGGTCAAATTGTAGAAGTGAGAAGTAATATATGTGGAATGCTTCTTTTAACCTTTAAAAAGCAACTTACAATCTTATTTACACAATCAGCAACAATTTTCAGGTCCCCTTGATAATCCTTCAGAGATTCAGCCTTCTTGTGTATCTTGACCGGATCAAGAAAACTCCAAATCCTATAGGAAATAACAACCTGTGTTAACATCAAGACTGAGTTTACATTCTAAACAATTGCAATAATGGGAAATAAAGGATAAAAAACATGGGATGACAATCTCTAAATGGAAGCTCACACAAATGTAATTATCATATTGGTTATTTTCATTCTGTCACATGACCTGGTAAGTACTCCGTTTCCAAAATCTGTGACAAAGAGCCTAGTTGGATGCTTGAAAAAACAGTTGTCCTAATCAAAGGGTTTTAAGGAGCTCTCTTTATTGATATTCTTTGATCCTTGCCAGATCAGCAAAAGATCCGCACATCGGTTACTGTTAAGGAAACCACGAAGGACCACGAAGCAGACCACAAAATAAAGAGGAGCAAAGAAGAGAAGACAAAAGATTTATGTGGTTCGGCACTCAGGCCTACACCCACAGGAGAAGGAGCAAAAATTCACTAGCAAGAAAATACGGATATGAGATACAGAGCTCTCAAAAAAAAAAAAACTCTAATCCCCAATACACCCAAACTCTGAAAAGGAGGCGGCTATATATATATATGACAAAGGGCATAAAACCCTAGCTGGCACAAAAGGGAAAATTACAAAACTAGATCACCAACTTAACCAGGACTTTGCTCAAACAACCTGAATCCAGAGGTCCCTTCTTGCCCAACAGATTTCTTGTTACTGATCCGTGCCTGCAGGCAAAGCAAGCACCAGCTTGACACAACACTGCAGCATGACTTATGTGGAACCCTTATACCTGAGAGTAATACAACCTTCATAAATATGCTATGCTTTGGACCATTCACCGACTTTCATCCCAAAAGAAAAGGTTGAAACTTTAGACCTGATTGTACTACAACAGCTAGGGTTGCATCTTGAGTTGAGCTTGAAACAAGGTTTCAATCATGGATATTGATTCCTTCAACCTACAGAATATACAAAACCACATTGGGGTTTGTTTACTTGCATGATGATGACCTGTGACACATTTTCTCCATGCCCATATGTAGTTTGTATTAACTCTGTTAGCTGTATATTTATACACCCAGTTCACCAGCCAATACGCATGTTACCATACCATACATTTTGTTTCTCTCTTCAGGTCACTGCTTACTTTAACTCAAAGTCAAAAATAAAGTTAGAATATATGATTGTACCCTAATTTCATGTCTGCATTGTTCTCAGTTTTCTCTCTTGTAATTGGAAGAGTAAAAAATGAAAACAGACCATGGCCAACTCTGGATCAGAGGAATATTAGCCACATGTTCATATCATCAGATATATGGTTCCCCCGCCCGACTTTTACAGTGAAAACCTAAGTTACTAAATGAACATAGCGGAAATGCAAGACAAGTTAGACCCAAGTCTTAATCCGATACGCATAACTAGATCAATCACACCAACATGGATTTCCATTCCACAAAATGTGATAAGGGAGAAAATACATAACAATAAACTCGATACTCTAACTAAAGGCATCTCTTGGGATCACTACTGCCACCCAGACTTAAAACTCTGACTAGACTGACGTAATCCAAGAGACAATGTAGCTTAACATAACCATATATTACTGTCTTAGCATCAAAATAGAGAAACCCTTAACTTCAAACAGCTAAAGTGTCCAAAAAAATTGGCGCAATCAGCAGCGCACTTTTTTTTTAACGCGCCTAGGCGCTAAAGCCCTCGGCGGAAACCCGGGCTTTAGTGGCTAAAATGCCCGTTTTCAAATTTTTTTTTGGACTCGCGGCATTACGCCCCGCGTTCCAAGATAAACACGTTCGAAGATACGGGTTTTCTCATCAAAATATATTTGAAAAATATGTTTTGCAGTATATCGCCATTGTGAAGGGCAATTAAGCCTCCAATTCCAGCTGCTATCAAGAAACTGAATCATCTCTCTGCTCCAGCCATGCTTATAAATTTGATATTCCTTGGTTCATATTAGTTCAATCAGAAAACCAAAATCAAAACCAGAACCAAATAACCACAAGGTTGGTTCTTTAGAGTGCCATCATTCAGCAAGACAGCCAAACAGAGTTTCAGCAAATGGTTCAAACGACAGAAATAACATCTATTAGAATTCACATTGACCTCCAAATACTCGGTAAGCAAAAGCAACAAACACGCCATCATCTCATAACAGAAACAACATCTATTGAGATTCACATTAACCTCCAAATAGTCGATCAAAAAGGAAACAAACATACCACCCACTCCTATTCAAAACACTTCACCTTCAATACAAAGACAACAACCAGACAAATGGCAACAAAAAAAGGCGAAAAGAACATTACCCAACAATAGAAACAGCACCAACATACTATTTAGGGAGAGAGAGAGAGAGAGACCTATTGGGGATGAGAGCACCAAAGCAGAAGCTCGCAATGCATAAAAGAGAGAGGCGTCTGATGTTGATCCTACCAACAAAGCCCACACCACCACCACCACCTCCTCCCCTTTGATGCTTCCCTCCAAGATCCAGCCCCATCAAAAGTTAAGAAACAATAGATTCCTCCGTTCTCGGTTCCGTCCCAGCTTATTGGTTGTCGATCTTCACATTCTTGACATCAAGGAGGAACAATTCAAGGCAATGCCTTTGCGGTGTTTGGTATGAAAATGGGGCACTCCAAACGCCAACCACCATCATTTACACTATTGCGCCAGTAGCGCGCTCGAGGCTGCTCGCTTTCGAAGGATGGATGGAGGAAAAGGACGCAGCAACTTCCTCAATGACTGAAGTACACCCTCTTCGCTGAACGACCATTACTGTATAGAGATAAAAAGACCGTTTGGGGTTGGAGGGCAGTTTGTGTTTGGATACGTTGGAAAACCGAGTTCTGGAGAAAATTAATTCATTATATCTTGAATGCCTTTTCCATGGCTTTCACCACATTCATGAGTTGGTGGAATCAACATTTCCACTCCACAAATGTAGCTTTGTATCAACATCACCAAGTCCACCAGATTTCACAATCTCGATACTCGCACGCATCTTTTTTATTTTTATGAAAGTCAAGCTGGGGTTGGGCAGACCCCAACCAGTTATTATTGGGTTTTGAACCCACAACGTCCCATCAGCTGGGGTTAGGCAGACCCCTACCGGGTAACTTTTAAGCCCCATATGTCAGAGTGATTCAAACCTGGGCCTTCAGCTTGGCACAGGACCCCGCTTACCACATGGGATACCACCTCGGTGGTAAAGGTCTAGCACAATTGCTCCATCTTAGGCTTGTTAGTTCAGTTCCCATTAAAGGGAAAGGCTTTTCATGGGAATGAATGCGGATTTCTTAAAAATCCTTTAAACTCAACATTTTCATGAGAATGCTTTTACAGAAGAGGATGTATGACATGATTTACACACTAAAAATGCCAAGTAGTGAAAAAAAATGGAGCTTGTTTATTTCAGAATGGCACTTTCCTACCATGATGATTTGATGTTTGTTTAACTCATGATAAGAAGGGAAAAGAGATGCCAGCTCAGCTCATTATTTTTTTCATAAAAATTGCATGAAACAGACATACCCTTAAAAGCCTAGGGTGCCATTTGCCTTCAGGTTGAGGAGTGAAGTGCCTTTCATATAAGTCACACGATCACATCCATTGAGAAACAAGGAGCCCCTTGTAGATCCCATGTTTTCTCACAGAAATAACACTTCTCAAGGGAAGGGAGGCTTATGAAAGGTTTTCATATGAAAATTCTGTGGGACTGGTAATGACCCTTATGTTTTCTAGCTAAAGGTGCTTGCTTCAGCCACCCCAAGAAAAAAACCATTTTCATAGGAAAATGGTTGGTTCTTCCATGAAACAAATGAACCCTAAGACAAACAGGAAAAAGCTTTTCAAGTTTAAGAATTTGAAATTGGAGGACGTTTTAGTCATCTACAAAATGTCCGTGTACTTTACTCCCATAATTCAACGTGCTTCCCTTTTTTAATAATGTATGGGACCGAGCATGATGCCTCCTTCAGAAAATGATAAACTAAATAATTCTTTTTATTTTTTTGGCTAAGTTTTTTTTCCATAAGAACGGGAAAACTACCCTGGAAGGGGTGTAAACCCAGCACACCTCCACCCCAGGGGAGCCACCGGCTTCGGCTTACGCAAAGGGGATAACACCTGCAGGAATCAAACCCTGATCGAGGCCCGTTCCAACTACGCTAACCCTTATGGGCTAAGTTGGTGATTATTCAACTGTTGGAATATCCTATCTTATAGTGTTATGTCCTCGACAACCATCAGTCTCAATTTTTTTTTTAAATATAAAATTAAGCCAACCAAGATGGTGCCCTTAGGGCTAAAAACATGAGCAGTTTGTGGCTCGGCTCGTGTTTGGCTATTAAAGAGCTCATCAAACTTGTGAATCAGGCTCAGCTTGGCTTGCATGAGACTTATTTACTGGCGATAAATATATTTTATATGTATTTTGTATCATAAAGTGTAGATGGTTGAAGCCTTTGACTTGCAATTAATAACATTAGAGTTTAAAACATCTTTGTTGAAAAAAATTCTTTTGTAATTCTTTACATAAGGACTCAGAAAACACCGGTTCCCGGCCAACACAAGCAAATTTTTTATAAAACTCTAAAATGGCATTTTCCTTTGAACCAATCTTTTTTTTCTCCTTCTCGTTTGGGAAATACAAGAAAATTTCAGGGTAGCAAACATTGTTTAGAATTTCTGTTAGACTAAAACCCATAGCTATAGCTGATGATAGAACTAGAATAGATTTTTTTTTTGTTTCCTGCTTACACGTACATCTGTTAATGAGTTAGTTGAAGCTCTGAGGCTTAGAACATAATTTTTGGTATTCTTAATTTTAAAAGATATATTTTTGGTTAATGAGTCGGCTCGAGTTTGGCTTGCTTAATTAGCTCGACTTGTTTACCTCAGGCTCACCATGAGCACGGCTCAACTGATCACAAGAATGAGTCGAGCTTGAATACCCTCTGTTCAGTTTGTTTGGCTGGTTTACCAACCCTACCGACCATGTGGAAATTGATAGGATGACAATTAATAAATTGTTAAATTCAACTTCTTGAATGCAAAATCATGTGAATTTTTCTGAAACTGCATGGACATCTTTTAAGGTCCTATGGCACCTAGGTAAGCCGAATCCTTTTTTTAAACTTTTCAGACTCTTGGTTGCAAGATCATGGTTCATTTAAAAAATTGCTAAAATATGCTGAAATTTTATAAAGGGGCCGTACAGGTAGGGGTGTCATAGGGTTGGTTTACCTGGACCCCATCCAAACCAAACCTATAGGGTCCGGGTATGGTGATAAATAATAAGACCGGGGTGTAGACCCTAAGGTCTGATTAATACATGGACCTGGGTATAGTTTGTGAAATTTTATACCAGACCCAGACCTGACCCGATCGTTTTGATTAAGACCCATGATTTTTCAATGTAAAAATGATAAAAAAACATGGACTGATTCACGTGGTTCTTATCGTGTCGATGTATGGTTTTTCTTATAGTGGACCCGATTAGACCCGAGTTCAGCCTGATACCATACCCAAAAACTGGGTCCAAGTCTGATACCACCTGGGTCCGAATCAAACCCGACCCGTTAACACCCCCAACATACACGAAGTTAGATTTTCTGAGTTACATTTTCAAGACATGACGCGTTACATTACTCAGTCTTTAATATATAAGAGGACATACCATGAAGGGGACACCTGTGTGGCCAGCAGGGTTATTGAGAGGGTGCTGAGATGAAAGCACTGAATCAAACCTCGATGGTGCACAGGTGTGTCTGTAGCTTTTGCAGGTGGACCACATAAGGCGGGGTGGTTATGGGGCCTACATAGGGTTTTCCATGCTTTGTCAAGGGTTAGTGATCATCTATATATATATATATATATATATAGATAGAGAGAGAGATGGATATGTGCTAAACGAAACATGCTAAATGAGTTTTTCTGCTCTTCCATTATTTTTTTAGCAATTCTGACCCCATAAATGTGTTGGGCATGGTCTATTTACGAAGAATCCATACCTGGATCATGTGTTTTTGATGAAAAAATAATATTTGGAGCCTGAAAAAATTACAAAGATTTTGTTACTGTTGATTTTTAGAATGTTATAAAAACCCACCCATGTGTCGTAATCAAACACTTCAAGCTGATCCCTATAAAATAAAGAAAATAGATCACATTTATACGTTCAGAATTTAAAAATAAAATAAAATAAACCTAAAAAACTCATTTAGCATATTTCAATCGATAAGGATAAAGATAAACGCATGTTAACCTTACATATCCCCTTCAAGTTGGAGCATGATGATTAACGACACCTAACTTGTTTTTGAGTTAGTATGCATTTGTTATGTCCCAATGAGCATTGAAGTGGGGATGAAATGTGTTTTGATCAAGCCGCTTTGAATTTTCTCCCTTATGGCGTGGCAATCGATTTCTATGTCTGGTATGTTTGTGAAAAACTAGATTTGTAGCAATGTGAAGGGTTGCCTGGTTATCTCATGCTTGAGGATGCTCAATTCTTGGGCCTGTTAACAAATATTTCAACAATGTTAACTCAACTGGCAAGAGCCATTGACCTATATTATGCTTCAGCCGATGATCTTAATTAACATCATTGTCTGCTTCTTGGTTTTCCAAGATATGAAACTCATTCTCAACATAGTGCAATACCTTGAAGTAGATTTTTGGGTCTCTAAACATAATGCACAATTTGAATCACAATACCCTGATAATTGTAGCTGACTGATTGATGATAACAAAATACCTTTCCCAGACATGGATTTTAGATAACCACTACAAGAAAAACATGGATTAGCGACTGATGCTATCCATCGCTAATCCGTCTCTAATCCGTCGCTAAACAGTTTAGCGACGGATTAATGATGGATAGCGTCCGTCACATAATCTTGATTGCTAATTAGCGATAGAACTTATTAGTCGCTACTTCCATCGCTAATTTGTGACAGATTAGCGACAGACATGATCTGTCGCGAGTACGTCACTATTTTAAATTAGCGACAGATAATACCAACAAGAGTCTGTCGCTATTTTAAATTAGTGACGGATATTATTCGTCGCTAAATTTTAAAAAAAAAATTTAAAAAAAATTGCTCCCTATCGGGCGGTATTTCAGCAGCAATAGGCTGGACTTGTACCACACCACACATGTGTTGCACCCGAGCGGTCCAGCCCGCCATTGCGGGGTCTTTTGCACAGAACCGACATGCTCTCCGGCGCACTCTACAACGCCCTCCCTACCTGGTTCCCTGCTTTTCCGTCTCGGCCTGCCATTGCGGGGTCTTATGCACAACGCAGAAGAGTGCACCTCTGAACTGGTGCACTCTCATGCGCGCTCTCCGGTGCCCTCTCGACCTCCGACCCAGTCCGCCACTGTGGGGTGTTATGCATAACGCAGTGGTTGCACCTCTGAATCAGCGCGCTCTCCGGTGCGACCTGGTTCCCTCGCTTGCCCATCGACCTGAAACCATAACCCCCAACATAATTGTTAGGCCAGGAACGAAAAGCCACGCTCGAAAAAGAAAATGACTTACCGGACCGAAGAGGTCGGGCTGGCCTGGTCCTCCAGCGCCGGTGGGCGACTCCGACTCCTCTTCTTCCTCGTGTTCCTCTGTCACGAAGTTGTCATCGTTTGAGAAGTCATCGGTTTAAATTTCGAACGAGGAGAGAGGAAAAATTTTGCACCTTAGATGGGACAGTTTAAATCGAAAATTAGCGATGAAATTACCGAGAGAATTTTTCCGTCACTAATCCACCGCTAATTAGCGATGGAATTAGCAAGAGAAAAATTTCGTCGCTAATTAGCGACAGATTAGCTACAGAATAATTCTCTCACTAATTTCGTCGCTAATTAGCATTTTTCTTGTAATTTTTGGCGATAAAAAAATTTCGTCGCTAAGTCATCGCTCATTAGCAACGGAATTACGAGGGAGATATTTCCGTCACTAATTTTGCAAATATTTTAAATGTTAGCGACAGATAGTTTTCTTTCGCTAATCTGTCGCACATTTGCGACAGAAAAATCCATCGCAAATGTCTGTCGCTAATCCACGTTTTTCATGTAGTGAATGCAAAAGGCGTAGAGCAACATCCAAATGAGGCCTTCTTGGTTCATGCATATACTGGCTCAGTATATATACATAATATACTATATTTGGCCGAGTTATGATAAGGTATATTAATCTTAGCACTAGACGATGATAGTGAATTGGATCTTTCAAAAGTTCTCCTTCTTCTTAATTCAGTTTTCAATGCTACTCCATAGGAAACTCTAATGGCTTCTCTCAAATAATCATGATTTTTAAGAATGTCTAATATGTATTTGTATTGTGACAAGAATATGCCATTTCTTGATATTTTTACCTTAATTCTTAGGAAAAAAATTGAGCACTCCTAAATCTTTGATGCAAAACGCAATATTGAAGAGTGCTTTCAGTTGATCAATGCGTATTACATCATCCCCATCAACTATAATGTCATCTACATATACAGGGATGAAAACACATCCTTTCTTGGTGATGCATGAAAATAAGAAGAAATCAACTTTGGATTGTGTGAAGCCTATCCCTTTAAGAAAGTTAGAGAATTTGGAAAACTAGTTGCAAGATGATTGCTTGAGTCCGTAAATGGATTTATTAAGCCGACAAACACACTGCTCCTCCTGTGGCTAATCCCTGGAGGTAAGGGCATGTAAATTTTTTCATGGAGATCATCGTGCAAAAAGGCATTATTGACATCAAACTGATGAAGCACCCAGTTTTTAACCACGGCTATGGCCAAGAGGCAACAAACAATGGCAAGTTTGGCCACGGGAGCAAATGTTTCATGGTAATCAAGGCCCTCAATTTGAGTGTATCTTTTTGCTATAAGTTAGGCTTTATAACTAGAACTGTCAGATTTATGTTTGATTTTGTAAACTTACTTACAACCAATGAGTTGTTTGCTTGGAGGAAGATGAGTGATCGTCTAGATGTGATTATCTTTTAGAGCCTGAATTTTACCTGCCATAGCTACCTACCAATGTGTACATCTCATAGCCTGAACAAAGGATTGAGGTTCGTGGTTTTAAATAATAGCTGCAAGGAAGGCATGGTGAGAGGTGAAAAAGTTGTCATAGGTGAGATAATGAGTGAGAGGATAGTGTGTACCTTTTTGGACGATACTCTGGACATTCGATGGGCGTAAACAAGAGGCAGCATAGCATTGATAATCTTTGACATGAGTGGGTTGAGACCGTTCCCTACTGAAACATCTAGTGAGGATAGGATGAGAGGGTTTGGGTGGTGATGTGTTGGATTACACTGATTCGACATCAGAACTAGGTTGTTCTGGTTCAACAACAGAACCCGGTGTAGAGTCATGGTAAGATGAATGTTTACCATTGGTTTTTGAAAGAAATCGGTTGGTGTGGACTCTAAGATGGGTATAGGTAAGACAACAATATTATTGTTATTTGGTGCACATGGTAGACTAAAATGGAATAATGTATTGATAAAAAAACTATATCTTGACCAGTGAATGTAGTATAGGTTTTAAGGTCTTACAAACGATAAGTAGCTTGAGCATAGGGATAACCAATGAAAATGCATCTTTTGGTTCTACTATCTAACTTATGAGAGTGGTTTATGTTGTGAGCATAACATAAACATCCAAAATCTTTGAGATGTTTGTAGTTAGGGCTCTTGCAGAACAAAAGTTTATGTGGTGTTTTCCTGGCTAGAGCCTTGATAGGGACATGGTTAATAAGGTAGGCAGCCACAAGGCGTAGGCCATATTTAAGAGCACTCGTTGTTTGTGTTTAACTACCCAATTATGTTAGAGGTGTTGAAATGTAACTATATTGATGGAATACTCCCTGTTTACGAAAGTATGATTGCATATCATCGGAAAAGAATTCACTCTCATTGTCACTTCTGACTTTTTAAATTTGAGATAGAATTGGGTTTTGACCATGGCAAAGAAGTCTTGAATTAAGGAAAAGGTTTCGAATTTATAGTGCATTAAGTAAACCCAAGTAAAATGAGTGTAGTCATCCACAATATCCAAAAAATAATGTGCACTAGATAATGATAATGTTCGATATCCACCCCACAAATCAATATGTATGAGTTGAAAAGGTATCATGGAACTAATGATACTATTTAAAAATGAAAGATGTGCTTGCTTAGCAAGAGGACAGACTGAGAATACACCATCAAATTTACTAGAATTTATTTTATTAGACTTGACAAGAGTTTGAAAACAATAATGAAAAATATGACCAAGGCGACAATGCCAAATATGAGCAGAAATAAAAGTAGAAAGAGCGACTTCACCCACAATCTCAAAGATGTACAATCCATTTTGCAATTTATCCACTCTAATCGCCTATTTCAAGTGTCGGTCCTAAAAAATACAATAATCATTGGTGAAGGTAACATTACTAATTGAAATCAAAATATATTTAAAACTGAGCACACACAAGACATTGGATAGACACAACTTTGTATTTAAGTTAACACTACCAATGTGGGTGTCTGGTGCAGATAATCTAGTGGGTAGACCTACTGGTGGACATGAAACATACGAAGCAGTTTATATGTTCCCCCCCCAGAACACGCAGGTGCATGTTCTTGGGTTTGAATGAGCGCCACATATGTAAGCATGTGGAGCTCATTTCCCCGTGTGTGTCGGCATCACTTAGCATCGAAGTTCGATGTGTTTGCAAAGACCTAAGTATCCTTTCCCACCATTAGCGCCATGAAATGACGTTTCGAGTAATGTACCAAAATGTTCTTCAGCCAAAAAATGGAGGATAACCCTTTGTTTTTTCCCTAAGCAATAAACACCTCTGCTTAAAGAGTCTCAACCTCGAAATATGTCGCCCTTTCCATTCCGAATCACCTTTACACCTCTGAAGGAGCACCCTTTGTTGTCGTCTGCTGCCATGGGAGCACCCTTTGCCGTCGTCTGCTGCCATGGGAGCACCTTTTACCGTCGTGTACTGCCGGACCACCTTTTACCGTTGTCTATTGTCGGACCACCCTTTGTCGTGCAACTAAGGATCTATCAGATATTAAATCAACAAGAGAAAATTCAAAAGTATACTCTGCAGCTGGTAGCTTCATGTTCTTTTATAGAAGTTTTGACAACTCTGTATCAGGGGTCAGATCCCACATATCCTTTGCAAGCAAACAAGCTTGTTTGTAATGGTTGTACATACTCATCGAAGAGAAATAATTGAAGATCTTTACAAAGAATGGGTTGACCCTGCCAAAGGAAAGGTGGTTGGAAGCATGACAAAGCATGATAAGGTGGTTGGAAGCATGATAAGGTATCACTCATGGGGAGTGTAATAAATTGAAGTTTATTAACTTAGTATACAAACTTTGTAAACTTTGTTCAACATTCAATGTCATTTAGTTATTGGTAATGATCTTCGAGTTATTATTTACCATGCCAATAAAACTAACGATTTATAGTATTAGCATGTTTTGACGTGATTCATACGACAAATATCGTAATAATTGACACTAGCAAACACATAATATCTATTTACAATGATTCATACTTCAAATAATGTGTAGTGATTTTAATAGAAATTGCTAAATGAGCAACGATTTGAACACACAAATCAATGTACATATCGCATAATATACTACAAATCGATACGACAATTCAGCATAATCGCTTATTCATATTACAAATTGATACGATAAACGTAAGCATAATAGCTTACAAATCAATATTAACAAACAAAACAATATCTCTCAAATCGATAGTATATTACTACAACCGCGATTTGCGTTATACTATTCCAATATTTTCTATACAAAGGCAAATTGTTATGGCCGACATAGACATCTCTGCGTAAATCTCATAAATCGTCAACCGGAATACAGGTCTCACAAGGCATATCGATTTTTGACAACGAGCGGGATGTGAAACGATGTTTCTTTTATAAGTGAATGACACATATTTTGGTAACAAAGCCAAATCGAAACAATTTATGATTTATGATTTATGATTTATGATTTATGATTTATGATTTATGATTTATGATTTATGATTTATGATTTATGATTTATGATTTATGATTTATGATTTATGATTTATGATTTATGATTTATGATTTATGGTTTATGGTTTATGATTTATGATTTATGATTTATACACTTAAAGCAGCAACGATTTATACATTTAACGCAGTAGCGATTTATGATATATAAAGTTATCAAGATTTGTAAGTTTGCTAAATTGTACAACGAGGTTTACTGTTGAAGCCCAAACGTTACAATGATATGTACTTATGAAGGGTGTGATTTCTACATTGATTTGTAAGTTTGAAGCAGCGATTTGTACGTTTAAAGTAGGATTGATTTATACGTTTGATGTAATAGTGATTTATACTAACCCTAAATGAGCAATGATTTAAACATGCAAATGGCCACCTCATATCGCTATAATTGTTATTCCTCACGCAAAGGTTTTGATTACATACTACAAATATCTAACCCTAAACCTAAACCATATACCCTCACTGTAAACCCTAACCTAAACCCTAAACCCTAAACCTAAACCTAAACCCTAAACTCTAAATCTCTTACTAAACCCTAATAACAAACACTAAACCCTTAATATATTACTAAACCCTAAGCCTTAAACCCTAAAACCTAAACCCTAAACACTAACCCTAAACTATAACTCCTAAACCCTAAACCATGAACCCTAAACCCTAGATCCTAAACCCCAAACCCTAAACATCGTGTCGATTTGTTCTTTAGTAAGTTTAAACATCGTGTTGATTTGTTTATTGTTTTTCCTTTCCGTCTTTTATGAATCAGTATCAAGTAAATCGCTATACGACATATTGTTCACGTAGAAAATGCTCGTAAAAGTAAATCATGATAGTTATAAAGTTGTAAATTGATTTGTACTTTACTAAGTCTAAACGTCGTGTCGATTTGTTACTATACTTAACCTAAACCCTAAAACCTAAACCCTAAACCCTAAACCTTTAATATCTAATTAAACCCTAATGTTAAACCCTAAACCCTTAATAAATTACTAAACTCTAAACCCTAAAATCTAGACCATAACTCTGAACCCCCAAACCCTAAATCCTAAACCCTAAACATCGTGTCGATTTGTTCTTTAGTAAGTCTAAACATTGTGTTGATTTGTTTACAGCTATTTCCTTTCCGCCTTTTATGAATCAGTCATTAGGTACATCGTGATACGCCATATCGTTCACGTAGAAAATGCTCATAAAATCAAATCATTATAGGATATCGTTCACATAGACAAAGCTCGTAAACGCAAATCGCGATAGGATAAATAATTTCCAATTTAGGTCTATTGTTGTACAGATCTTGATAGAACACTTCTTCTATAAAACAGTGATAACGATTTGCAACTTTAACTTAATGTTTGTTGTTGTACAGATCGTGATAGAATACTTCTTCTATATAATAGTGATAGTGATTTGCAACTTTTTAATAGTTATCAAGTTGTAAATCGATTTGTACTTTACTAAGTCTAAACGTCGTGTCGATTTGTGTACACGTGCGTAAAACCCTATTCTATGTAAAACCCTAATATAGATCTGTGTAAAACCCTAATCTATGTAAAACCCTACCCGACCCGACCCATTGTCCATGTCTAAAACCCTAATCTATTTATCCTCTTTTCTGTGGCAACGCAGCTTCTTCTTCTTCTTTTTTCTCCTTCGCCTTCTTCTTCTTCTTCTCCCTTGTATTTTTCTTTCTTCTTTGTTCTTTTGTGTTCCTTCTACCTGTGCTTGATAGATGGGTTTTGATGCTGATAACGTAGTTGTTTCACGCCGTGAGGAAAGATCTGTATAATCTTCGATGATGATTATGGTTGTTATCTTTTGTGTATACATCGATATATTCATGACACATACGACTATGGCGTATTTGTTGTGAAGTATATCGAAGCTTACGCAGAATATAACGACCATAATCATCTTCAATCATTGCCGCCATACCGAAGCAAGCACATATATTTTGCATGATAGACAAGGAGTGATGTTGATGTTCATCTATTTGATCTATTCCTACTGTCGGACCCTCCATTGTTCACAAACCATAATTTGTAGTTGAAAAAATATCTGCCTACCTTTGATATACTTCATGACAAATATGCACATAGAATTGGTTCCTTCTAGCGGTGAGTGCCTGAGCTGAAGTTTATGAAGCATATTCTCAAGAGTGTGCTCATTTTCTTCTGCAAAGTGATTCTATGTGCCGATCGAATATATATCTCTCTAGAGCTCTTGTTAGCTGGAATATGAACTCTATGCTAGGAGTGATAACATTGGAGGATCTCTAAAAACAAAGAATGTGCAACACTCTGAAAGCAAATAATGTTCAGCTGAGAATATTTGCATGAGAAACAAAGAATGTGCAACACTCATATATTTTGTAATAAATGTGGTTGTAATGTATTGTTGAAGTTAACTCGATTTATACTTTACTATGCCTAAACATCATGTTGATTTGTTTATTGTATTTTCATTTCCGCTTTTTATGAATCAGTCATTGTATAAATCGTGGTAGGACATGTTCACATATACAAAGCTCATAAAATTAATTCACGAAAGGACAATCAGTATCAAGCAAATCGCTATATCAATTATCGTACAGTGATATCGATTTGCTACTAACTCAGGATTTGTAGTTTACTAAGTATAAACATCGTATTGATTTGTTTATTATTTTTTTCCTTCTTTTATGAGCCAGTTAGTGTGTAAATCGCGGTAGGACATATTGTTCACATAGACATTGCTCGTAAAAGCAAATCGCATTTTGTTTAGTTTTCTTTCTGTCATTTATGAATCAGTCAGTTTGTAAATCGCGATGGAACATATCGTTCGCTTAGACAAAGCTCTTAAAGGCAAATCACGATAGTTCATAGTCTCTATATGTACAAATCGTTTATACATTTAAAGCAACAACAATTTATATATTTAATGATTTATGATTTATACATTTAAAGCAGCAATGGTTTATGATTTATATAATGAGGATTGAGAATGATAAAGAAAGGGATTTACAAATTGTGTCATATCTTACTAAATCCTAACACTAAGCCCTAAACCCTAAACCTAAATCCTAAACATTATACCTAAACCCTAAATGAGGTGTAAATTTGAAGGCTAGATGAGACAACGATTTGTCTGTGCAATTGTATTGCGATTTGTACTCATGCCAATAGCGATTTCCATCCAGTTGTGGCAGACATAGACGTCATTGTGTAGGTCGCGATATGACAATACATGGTATAACATCTTAAAAATCGATACTAGAAATACTTAATATCTTACACATCGATATACATATTGCATAATATATTAATCATCGATACGACAATTCAACATAATATTTTTAATATCGATTTAAGATATTGTTTTGATTTGTAATATCGATTTCTATCGTGATTTTGTATATCAATTTAAGATATTATTTTGATTATTAATATTGATTTAAGATATTGTTTTGATTCTAAATATCGATATTTAAGATATCAATACGAATTTTCAAATCGATTTAAGATATTGTTCTGAATCTTAATATCGATTTCTATCTGATTCTTAATATGGATTGAAGATATTGTTTTATTCTTAATATCGATTTATAAGCTATCAACAATAATTTTCATGTCGATTTGTATGATATTTGAATATCCGATTACATTATACTATGACAATATTTTTGCAACAAAGGCAGATCTTTGTGGTCGACAATGATGTCATTATAAAATCTTTTATTATAAGACGTGAACTACCAAAAATGTGAACCAACAAAAAATCTTTGGTGGGTCCCATAAGCATTAAACTCCTCGGCTATAAAAAGAGTTCTTTGCAATATTTTCCCCTAAATGTTTCACAAAAATTAGCGCTTCATCTTTTTTCATCGGAGCATCCTTTGCCGTCTCGGTAAGTTTTTGTGTTGTGCAGGTTTCCAATGGCTTACATTCTTAAGAGAAGAAACACTTCGTCGTCAGCGGGGAAAACTCTTGACGTAATCATCCAAGAGTATGCTTTGCATGAGCAAATAGAAGCGTACTACAGAATAATGAAGATTGAGAATGATAAAGAAAGGAAGCAATTGTTGGTAAAGTATAGATCAGAGCCTAATCCCTCAGATATTGAAGATGATAATCCAACGATGAAAAAGAAGAAGGATGATGAAGACAAGCAAAATGAAAGGAAGGAGGAGGATAATGAAAAAAAGCAAAGGAAACCAAGGCAAAGAAAGGAGGAGGTGGAGGATAGGGAAAAGCAAAGGAATAATAAGGAGAAGGAGGAAGAGAAGCGAAGGCAAAAGGAGGAGGAGGAGGAGAGGGAAAAGTAAAGGAAGAATAAGGAGAAGGAGGAGAAGTGAAGGCAAAAGGAGGAGGAGGAGGAGAGGGAAAAACAAAGGAAGAATAAAGAGAAGGAGGAGAAGTGAATGCAAAAGAAGGAGGAGGAGGAGGAGAGGGAAAAACAAAGGAAGGAGAAGGAGGACGAGGAAGAGAAGGAAAGACAAAGGAAGAAGCAGGAGGAGAAGGAGAGGGAAAGGCAATTGAAGAAGAAGGAGGAGGGAATAGAACTGATGAAGCATAAATTTTTTGAAAAGCAAAGGAGGATAAGACAAATGAAGAAGGAGGCGGAGGAGTGGAAAAGGCAAAAAAAGAATAAGGAGAGGGAAAGGTGGTGGTGCTTTTAGCAATGGGTATTTTTAAAACATTATTTTATCGTTGAAAGCGTTTAGAAAATCGCCAACCAAGTAATAATACAGATTTCCCACGTAAGTGGTGAGTCGGATCGATCCACAGGGAACATGATATACTCCAATTAAAACTAAAAATTTGCACTTTATTGATGGTGAACTTGTTCAATTATACATAATATTACAATGAAACAAAAATTGAACAAGAACAATGAGAAGCCACACAGTGACTTAAGCCCGCAAATGCAAGGGCATTTTCATCATTTCACTTGATGTGATGCTCGATCACTAGGACAAGATGCTCTTAACTTGCAACTCAATGTCACCTGCATGACAAAAATGAAGTTAGTAAAACTATTTAAAGAAATCAAAATAACTATTTCTAAATTAATTCTAAAATTAATCGTTAATCTAATTCTATGTAAAACGAGAAACTACCAGAGCTAATTTCCTAAACTAATTATCCTACCACTACAATTAACTCTGGACTAATGTTAGAAACCTAATAAAATACAAAAAATCATAATTAGAAAAACTATGTAAAATCGCAAATGACTATTTTGCCCTGCGCTACGTGAAACCCTAATTTATGATAGGCGATCGAAAAATGCTTCGTAGACGGCTCAATCAAAGTCCAATTTGAGTGATTTTTATTGCATTGAATTCCTGATACAGAGTCAGGAATTCAGTTGAAGTTTTGGATTTCTAATATCACTCTGGGAACTCTGGATATAAGCGTCACAAAAACAGATAGGAATACGCTATAAGCCTATCGAAAAAATCCAAAGATGCAAAGGGCAACAATACGCAAAAATAAATCCTAATCTAACTGAACTATACCATGTATTACACTGAATATTAATTAACTGAAATTGAAACTAACTAAAAACATAAATCTAACACTATACTTCAAAACTTAGGAAACCCTTACTCGACTAGAGCGAATCTAGTCGATTCATGGTGTTTGGACAAACTCACACTTAAGAACAATAATTAAAACTAAGAGCCACTAATCTAATTTGTTCAAGCTAATTGACACCCTATCTACTGATTACTTACATTAAGGAAACATTCTGGACACCAAGAAACCACAGTCTCTAAGCAAGTTAACCCGCTATGTAACTAAAAGTGACATGCACCGAAGAAAGGCTAGCACCCAAATTATTCTAATTAGTGAATAACACCCCACACTACAACAAAGCAGTAGATTAGCGACGACCACATTCCGTCGCTAATCCGTCGCTAGCATGGTTAGCGACGGATTAGCGACAACGAGGCGACAGTATGCTTACGTCGTGAATATTTCGACGCTAACTGGCGACGGAATTATTCTGTCGCCAGGTCCGTCGCTAATTGCGACGGAATAACGAGCGCTATATTTCGTCGCCAATCCGCCGGTACTAAACGACGACCACGGCTTGGCGACGGATTTACTTCCGTCGCTAGATTAATATGAATAGCGACGGATGGTTCCGTCGCTAATCCGTCGCAAACACGAAAACAAATTTAAAAAAATTTATTTGAAAATTAAATACCGAGAACTGTACAATTTCTATTTCCTGTACAATTTATATTTCCTGTAAATAAAAAACAAACCACACAAAAAAATTCATATAACAAGAATCTACAACAATTAATCGTTCCACCTTAAAATTAAGAAGTTTAATTATTTACAATTCAACAATTACAATTAAGAAAAATAAAAAAAATAGAACTTCTTCAACACAGTCCTCTAATCATCGCCAAGATTTTGTGCGTCTTCTTATTCATTGTCTTTATCTGTCCCTTCAGCTCCACTACCCTGATTATCGCTAGCAGCCTACACAAGAAAAGAACAGTCAGTATTGATAAACAAAATATAATGAAATAAATTACACACTATATGTGATTCTATCATGTTCTCATGTGTGATCTAAGGCAATAAAAAAACTCTATATGTGATTCTATCATGCTCATATGTGCTCTAAGGCAGACAAAAAGTTATATATATATATATATATATATATATATATATATATATATATATATATATATATATATATATATATATATATATATATATGTGATTCTATCATGCTCATATGTGTGCTAAGGCAGTCAAAAAATTGAATATGTGATTATAGCATGTTCATATGTGTTCTAAGGCATCTAGAAAAACTCTATATGTGATTCTACCATGCTCAGATGTGCTTTAAGGCAAGCAAAAAACTATATATGTGATTCGATCATGCTCGTATGTGTGCTAAGGCAGTCAAAAAATTGAATATGTGAATATAGCATGCTCATATGTGCTCTAAGGCAGGCAAAGCAAAAAATTTTATATGTGATTCTATCATAAATGATATATAACATGTTCATATGTGTTCTAAGGCAGTAAAAAAACTCTATATGTTATTATAGCATGCTCATATATGTGCTAAGGCAGTCAAAAAACTGAATATGTGATTATAATATGCTCATATGTGTTCTTAGGCAGTCAAAAAACTGAATATGTGATTATAGCATGCTCATATGTGTTCTAATGCAGTCAAAAAAACTTTATATGTGATTCTATCATGCTCATATGTGCTCTAAGGCAGACAAAAAGTTATATATATATGTGATTCTATCATGCTCATATGTGTGCTAAGGCAGTCAAAAAATTGAATATGTGATTATAGCATGTTCATATGTGTTCTAAGGCATCTAAAAAAACTCTATATGTGATTCTACCATGCTCAGATGTGCTTTAAGGCAGGCAAAAAACTATATATGTGATTCGATCATGCTCGTATGTGTGCTAAGGCAGTCAAAAAATTGAATATGTGAATATAGCATGCTCATATGTGCTCTAAGGCAGGCAAAGCAAAAAAATTTATATGTGATTCTATCATAAATGATATATAGCATGTTCATATGTGTTCTAAGGCAGTAAAAAAACTCTATATGTTATTATAGCATGCTCATATGTGTGCTAAGGCAGTCAAAAAACTGAATATGTGATTATAATATGCTCATATGTGTTCTTAGGCAGTCAAAAAACTGAATATGTGATTATAGCATGCTCATATGTGTTCTAATGCAGTCAAAAAAACTTTATATGTGATTCCATCATGCTCATATGTGCTCTAATGCAGTCAAAAAAACTTTATATGTGATTCTATCATGCTCATATATACTCTAAGGCAGACAAAAAAACTTTATATGTGATTATAGCATGCTCATATGTGCTCTAATACAATAAAAAAACTCTATATGTTATTATAGCATGCTCATATGTGCTCTAAGGCAGTCAAAAAACTGAATATGTGATTATACCTGAGAGGGACCTGGAATCGAAGATCCCCTATCCTGAACAGCGGCCTTGATCTCATTTCGAAGAAAGGGGGCGACGGTGTATTGAAAGTAGTTATTCAGTGATTCATTAATGATCTGGCGTACATCATCACCAAAAAGAATAGTCGGCTGCTTGGAGCTTATGTCGGCGCAAGAAGTCGGTGAGCAGTAACTGGAAGAACCAATAACTGGTGAAGTATTCATATTACTCCCAAACCCGAACACGCGACCTTTTTTGGGTTCACCTGCTGCAGTCACCCATGCTGTAGGATCAAATGATGGATGCTGAGTAGCGTCATCGCCATATCGCTCTACCATCTGTTGCTCATATGCCTCCTACAAAATAATGTTTAAAGTATTCATTAATAATTAATGATAACATTATGATAACTTACATATATATTACAATGATTATTAATAGAATTAATACATATCGTTGTCGTTCTCGCCTTCTCTGATACGAAGACTCCCGTGGTCTTCCGTTTATGTGTTTCTACAAACACATCCTTATATGGTACACTGCCTCCTTTTTCTGCTTCCTGCGAAGTTAAATGACAAAAGATTTAGTACACAAGTTTGCAACAATACTTATAAAATTAATATTATATATTGATGAGTTACCATTTTCTTTAGGTGGCTCCCAAATGTCTTAGATCCACCTGTGTGTAGATGGGCTTCGAGCATCTTCGATCGATTTTGTGAAGCCTTCGCAGAGCGATTTTTAAATGCATCTCCCGCCCACTTATCGCACATTTCATCCCAGTAATCTCTTCTGATAGTAATAGGACCATGGCCCTTCCACAGTAATGGATCATTTACTACACCAGATGTTTTTTTTGTTGCAGTCTTCATAGTGTGCAGCATGTCTGCAAATCGATTGGCAGCCACCTTCTGCCACACCTTCCTTGCATCATTTTCTTCCACCGTAGTTGCGAAGCGATTCGAAGCCTACAAATATTTTCAGAAAGTTAGTAGACATTGCTTAAATAAATTAAATATGAAACACATTAACTATGAGGAACAACTGTATACCATGAATGGGGACCACAATCTGTCTAACACCTCCTTTGGGTACTCTTTCCATTGAGCAACTGGTCCTGGTAGATGTTGAAGAAGTGAATTCCTAATCTCCCGTACTACTTCTTGTGGCTCAAACCTCGTGCTGCACATGAATTGTTACACAGTAAATATCAATATAAAATATTTAAAAGATATGCAATAATTGAAAACAAAATACTTACGGTCGATTAACGATATACACTATTCGAATGAGTCTTCTTATGCCAGCTTGAGAAGACCTTGTTTCCTGTGTTGGCTGTTGACTTGTGTGATCAACTGGTGTAGGTGGGTCGTGTACAGGCGCAACATCATCTGTAAAAAAATACATTAGAAATTCTCAGAATGTGCATTTGAACTAATCAAGCATCTAATTAGTTATATGATATACCTATCACAGGAGCCCGTGAAGATGAAGGCTGAGCCTGGCTACTACTGGATGAGCAACCACTATAACCTCCACGAACCATATTCTAACAAATAACATATGTCATACAATACATTTAAATAATTCACATCAAGTATTACAATGCATTCAAGTCATTCACATCAAGCATTGCAATGCATTCAAATAATTCAAATCATTGACATCAAGTATTGCACTAATTCAAATCATTCGTTAATTGCATAAATTATAATACATTCAGATAATTGAAATCATTCACATCAAGTATTACATTCACGGTTTGCAAATTCAATAAAACTGTCAACACCATCTATATATTCATGCGATAACTCATTGTCCACTATCCTACGGTATATCCATTCACGGTTTGCAGTCATTCTGTCGTATGATGTTACGAATAGTATCCTAACCAGTTAAAAGAGAACCATCAGAATGCTATGATGAAGAAAATATCAAATTTATCATGCAATATATGATGTCATACAATCACAAGAATTATGATGCATGCATTGATAACTTAATATTTTCATGTGCAAACTATTCATGACACGATACATTCATTTGAAGCATGCTTTCAGTATACAATTTCACATGGAAGACATAATCAAATTGAAAGTAACTACATATAAGCATGGATACAATCACATCAAACATTGCAATACATCGAAATAATTCATATCAAACAAATGTCAAATATGTACCTGCAGCAAACACACTTCAATATCCCACTAACTACTACCATGCATAGCATGGACTCCGTACTCCAAAAATAAGAACACTTCCATATTCATACATTAAAATCATGCTCAGCATGATCTCCGAACTCCAACAAAGCAGTCCTAGATATCAACAACTAAGTGAGTGTGTGAACAATAAAGTGTTACATTCAATAAATTAAATAACATGTGATGCGCTTGCATCACTTACTCACCACGGGTATTTACCCGATTTGCATTGTTTTTGTCACTTACTTACCACGGGTGGCGGGGCACAAGCGAGTTCCGTTGAGAAATCTGCAAAAAACACTGTGTTAAAATGAATATTGAAGCTAATTAGGGAAACACAAACACTTATGCAATGCAAAAAACAACTAAACTGATGATGATATATCTAATGATGAAATGCGATGAAATAAAGTGTGCAAGTAATGTACTGCAATGAATATTGAAGCTAATTAGGGAAACACAAACACTTATGCAAAGGAAGCAAAAAGACTAAACAAAACTTTTACAAGAATGAAAAACTAAAAGATTAACAAAAATTAGCAGAATAATCAATCACCCATACAGGAGAAAATAAGCAAAACCATAAATGAAAATAAGCAAAACCATCGATGCTTGCAGCCAAGTCTTCCTCTCTAAATGACCATGGTGAACAGCCCATGACTATATATGAGCTTTAATTACTTGTAATTATGGAAACAATAAATGACATATTTATTAGTCATACTGCAAAAATATTTATTTAAAAAAAAAAAATTGCTAAGATATTTGTAGGTTTATATTTAAAAAATAAATTGCTAAGTTATTTGTAGGTTTATTAGACACATAAATTTGAGATTAACATGTTAATAATAAGTGCATATATGTTTTGTGAAAATGCATGAGCAGTCAATCATTATTAAGCAGCATCAAGTCATATGAGAAATTTTAGTGTATTTTAGAATATTGACTTTTGCAGCTGTTGGAAAACATAATTACAGTTTGCAATCACATGATTAAAAAATTTTTGCTTACTATCCATATAAAAGATGATCCATAAAGCAAAATATTTGTTTTTTGCCATCGGAATATACTGCTGACCAGTGACCACCTTCTTCGTCTTACATTTTTGCAGTAGAGTTTGATATTGTTGTTTTGACTATTTCCAAGTCGCCCAATTTGGTTGAAGTGGTTCGGAAACTATGGCGGAAGTTGGTGCATGCAAAAGACGTGCCTAATTTTGTTGGCGAGAAAGATGCAATTGAGCAGCTAAGAAAGGCTGTACAAGACAGCACACCAAACCAGAAACGCGTTCTGGTAGTTCTTGATGATGTTTGGTCCGAATCCGATCTCGCCAATCTCGTCATCGAAAGAGGGGGCTTAATTAAAACCCTGGTCACCTCTAGAAAAAAGTTTCGTAAGTTCCAATGGATTTATCAAGTGCAAGAACTGAAGATGGAGGACGCCAGGCTGCTCTTGCTTGGCCATGCCCTTTCCCAACATGAAGACCCTGAAGACTTGAATGACGAGCTTCTATCAAAAGCAAAAGATCTAGGCTTGGATGATGAGCTGGTGGAGAAGGTACGTATCCCATCTAGTTTAGCAATTAGCATTAGAGAAAAGCCCACAAGGGCTCGGCTCATCTGGTGGAAATGACGGTGCAGCAGTTCTGAATAGACCAAGCAAAAGGGGCAGAGGAACAGAGGCTATATCAAGACAGCAAAAGCCTCACTTCTCTCTGAACAACTTTGCTCATGATGAAGTAGATCGTTCTGCTGGTGTTGGACCTCAGCTCAAAGGCAAATCACAAGAGGAATCGCAGGAAGAAGAAGAAGAAGAAGAATGAAGATTACCTGCGCGTCGCCGGGTGGTGGCGGGAGGCTGACGGGGAGCGGCAGCTGGCGAGCGGTGGATGGCTGGCGAGCGGTGGACGGGAAGCGGCGGCGACCGGGCGGTGGCGAGAGCCGACGGGCGGCGGGCGGGAGCAAGACAGCGAAACAGGAAAAAGAGAAAGAGGGATGGGATTAGGGATTTACGCGACATTTAGCGACGGCTTAGCGACGGAATAATTCCGTCGCTAAGCCGTCGTAAATCAAAATACCAAAAAAGCGACGGAATATATTCTGTCGCTACGCCGTCGCGAATTAGTGACGGATTAGCGACGACAGAGTTCCCTCTCTAAATCCATCGCTAAAATGGTGTTCTTGTAATAAGAATTAGCGACAAAAAATTGCAGTCGCTAAGTAGCGACAGATTATCGATAAAAGTTGTTTCCTCGCTAATCCGTCGCGAATTAGCGACAGATTGTATCTCTAGCTAATCTGTCGCTAATTAGCGACGGAAAAAATCCGTCGCAAATTTCCATCGCTAATTAACAATTTTCTTGTAGTGCTAACATATGATGATCCAACTCATGATCATCTAAAACATGCTGGAAACGTAAAGTACTAACAACAACTAATCTACTTACACAACACCAACATCGAATAATTAAGAAAACAACCCTAAGCAATGCTAACATAACAATTAAAACTCATGCCTGAACATCATTCAGCAATGGAACCTAAGCTAAGACTAAAGTCATTCATGAATTAGCAATTGCATTAACAAAGCTACAACTGAAACCAAAGTTAATAACTACTCTCATCTATCTAATCAAATCATCATGCTTTCATCGGCTAAAAAGAAACTAAATCTATGTGAAGCCGATACTAGAGTAGAACAAGTTCCATCAGAACTCAACAAAGTTAATATTACTTTTAAACTACTTACTGCACTAATTAATAAATAAACTACTGTAAAACTACTGCTAACACAGAATTCTAATACACATTAACAACATGTAAACTATTGCTAATTACCTAAACTGAGTGCAGTAAGCGTACTTCAAATACCACACACATACTAAAACTAATCTAGCATCTAAACAAAAACTAACAAATAACCACCCTATTATGAATTAATCCCATAAATTAACATCTAAAACAATAATAATCTATTGCTACAACTGAAAATAAACTACTACTTAAACAGAAAATGCAAGGTTATTAAGCATAACACCTATATGCATCAAAACACCCAAATCGGGTAGAGAAAGTCTTCTTGATTTGTTTTATTTGCATACATCTACAAAAAATCAAAACAGCAGTTAAAGAAACACAACTATTCTACAAAATTTAAAGTATTTAAATCTGCTGTTAACAGTAAATAGCTCATCTACTTTTTAACACAAAAATGCTTCAGCCAGCTAGATTAAATCTAGCCAGTTTTAGTGATGGAGGGGAATCTGATTCATGCGACAACAAAAATATCAAAAATGCAAAAACTGAAGCAAAACCTACAATCTAAACTCAACTTAGGTGCTGGTTCATGCACCAACAAGCTTTTGCTAAGGCTAAAACAAAATAAAAATGTAGACAATAAAAAAAACAGAAAAACCACATGCATTTAGGTTTTACGCTACAAGAGATGGGATGAGAGGCATATCGTGGCCTATTCCGGTAGTCCAAGGAGTGGAATGGCATAAAAGAGGTGGCTCAAGCTATGGTGGTGGCACCATCCACACTGCTGGTGAGTCTGCTGCCATGGTCAAACTGTTGCTGCTGCTGGTTGGGAGGTATCCACGCTAGAAACGCCGAAACGGGAAAAGGGGGAAACCGGTTAGAAGAAACCGGCCACCCAAGTGTAGCAGACAACACCAACCTTGGGCAAAGCACTCCAGCCGACTACTACTCTGCACAACACAACAAACATTCATTACACGTTAGCAGCATTGAGGAAGGATTGGAAATGGAAAAGAAAGTAAGAGGAAATTGAGTAAAGGAGGGGGCGATGATGAAGAAGTAGGTAGAAATTCCAAGGCAAAGCAATGGAGAAGATGGTGGAGGGTTGGGGAAGATGATGGTAGGGAGAGGAAGCAGCTGGGTGGCGCATTTCCCAAAGCAAGAGCCCAAACATTAGGGTTTTTTCATGATTTTAAAGCCAAAAGCCCTCTTTTTGGTATTTCCAAAAAGCGGATTAAAATATTTTTATTGGCTAGGCACCTCTTTTGTAAATATTTTTCAAATTTGAATTTGGGGCTGGAGTGGGTTGGATCCTAGAGTTTTTGCCCAAATCCAAGGCCCAAATGGGCTGTTTGGATCTAATTTGACCCATTTCGCCCCGAGATCTGACCCGCTACACTATAAATGTGATATCTCTCTCGTTTTAAGTTTGATTCAAACAAAATTCGAACCATAGCTCAATGACATGTAAATGCATCTAAATGAGGGTTCTAAACCTATAAATGATGCATTTATGCAATAATAATATATTATATTTATGAGTAATTAATGCATCATCAAAAGGCAAAAAAAGAATAAGGAGGAGAGGGAATGACAATTGAAGAAGAAGAAGTAGGAAGAAGAGAAGGAAAGCCAAATGATGAAGATGAAAGAGAAAAGGCAAATGAAAAAGCATCAGGATGAGAAAGAGAAGGAAAGGCAAAGGAAGGAGAAGGCGGGCGAGAAAGAGAAGGAAAAACAAAGGAAAGAGAATAAAGACGATGAAGAGAGGGAAAGGCAAAGGAAGGAGAAGGAGGACAAGAAAGAGAAGGAAAGACAAAGAAAGGAGAAGGAGGACGAAGAAGAGAAGAAAAAAGAAAGGAAAAAGCATATGATGGTCGTGAAGTCCAGAAGGAAGGAAGAAGTATAAAAGCAGAGGAAGGAAGGGGATGAAGAGAAGAAAAGTGTGACCAAGGTATGTTAATCGCTACTGTATGTCATGGTGTACTATTGTAGGTATTATTATATATAGTGATTACTCTGTATAGTGATTATTCTGTATAGCGATTATTATGTATAACGATTACTCTGTATAGCGATTACTGCGATAACGATTAATACGATAGCGATTACTTTATATAACGATTACTGTGATAGCGATTACTATGTATAGCGATTAACTGTGATTTGATATTTTGTATTATAGGCAAATCAGAAGAGAAGCAAAGCAGCAGGGGAAAAGCTGAGAGGGCGGTGTAAGTGGCCTATAGTTATGTCATGGTTTAGAAAGTTGAGTGAATACTAGGACCGATTATGAAAGATGCACTTCGGCGACCTTCTGGACCAACATTATTTTGAAAATTGCTGGAACGCCATGACCCACCTGGTCAATAAGTGGAACTATAAGATGAACGTTCCAGTTTGGGGGTTTTGAGATGACCATGACCCTAGAAGATATGTCACGAATTACGAGTCTGAAGTGCCATGGAAGTGTTTTCCTAACACAAGATTCAAATTATAACCCAAGGGACAATTGCACGACCCTTCTAGGAATGTCGATGAAGGAATGATGTGAGTGTATTTCTGGTGGAGACAATTCCTCATCGATGAAAGTTCAATTTTTTCATAATAAATGGGAAGGTTGGTCCGCTGCATGTGCATCTGAAGCAGTTGACCAAGAGTTGCGCAGCTTCCTTCTTTATTTTTTTGGACTCACTTTATTTTTTGATTGTTCTGGTTCGAGAATAAGTTACTTGTGGCTGCAGTTCTTGGAAAACGTAGATGAAGTCGACAACTGGGCATGGGGTGCTGCTATGCTCACACACTTGTACAGTCAACTTTACCGTGCGAGTAGGGGTACGAAAACCGTTAGGGGGTTTTGGCCATTTGTTCAGGTATTTGTTTATTACATATTTAGTGCTTGTGGACTAAGCTCGTTGAAGGTTGTAGTCATACTAATATATTATTTTTTTAGGCCTGGGCTTGGGAGCATATTGTCGCCTTGCATCCTCAATGTAGCCCTGCGGTTTGTGGTTTTTCCATGATCGGCGAGTGGGCTTCAATAAATGTTAAGTGCGAAAATGCTCAATTTATTTTAGATGGACTGCAATTAAATGAGGTAAATGGTTTAAAATTGTTGTAATGTTTAGCATTCTTAAGTAATCATCGCTTTATGATTTTTTCTTCCTTAGTATAAATCGTTATCTCCTTTGCATCTAACTTTCACTAGCGTAAAATGTTATATGATTTAGCATTCTTAAGTAATTAACGCTTTAGGATTTTGTCTTCCTTATTAAAAATTATTATCGCATTTGCATCTAACTTTCATTAGCGTAAATTGTTTGTAATGTTTAGCATTCTTAAGTAATCATCGCTTTAGGATTTTGTCTTCCTTAGTACAAATTGTAATCGCCTTTGCATCTAATTTTCATTACCGTAAATCGTTGTAATGTTTAGCACTCTCAAGTAATCATCGCATTCAGCATTTCATTTTCCTTAGTACAAATCGTTATTGCATTTGCATCTAACTTTCATTACCATAAATCGTTGTAATGTTTAGCATTCTCAAGTAATCATCGCATTCGACATTTCATTTTCTTTAGTACAAATCGTTATCGCATTTGCATCTAACTTTCATTGTCGTAAATTGTTGTAATGTTTAGCATTCTTAAGTAATCATCGCTTTAGGATTTTGTCTTCCTTAGTACAAATCGCCATCGTCTTTGCATCTAATTTTTATTACCGTAAATCGTTGTAATGTTTAGCATTCTCAATAATCACACATTCAACATTTTATTTTCCTTAGTACAAATCGTTATCGTATTTGCATCTAACTGTTATTACTGTAAATCGTTGTAATGTTTAGCATTCTCAAGTAATCATCGCATTCAGCATTTCATTTTTTTTAGTACAAATCATTATCACATTTGCATCTAACTTTCATTACCGTAAATCGTTGTAATATTTAGCATTCTCAAGTAATCATTGCATTCAGTATTTCATTTTTCTTAGTACAAATCGTTATCACATTTGTATCTAACTTTCATTATCGTAAATTATTGTAATGTTTAGCATTCTCAAGTAATCATCGTATTCTGTATTTTGTTTTCTTTAGTATAAATTGTTATCGCATTTGCATCTAACTTTCATTACAGTAAATCATTATAATGTTTAGCATTCTTAACTAATAATCGCATTCAACATTTTGTCTTCTTTTGTACAAATCATTATCGCATTCAATATTTTGCATAAATAATTATGTCTATATCTAAACCACAATCTCGATTATACATATTGTGTGGAGACCTTATGGGGATGAGGAGGACAAGGATGATGAGGTTGTTGTCGAGGCTGCGAGACTGTCTGTATGCGTTATTTGGCTTTTTAGCAAATATGAAGCCGAGATACAACATGGTAGTCGAGTATTCCTACAAGCTGGCTTGGGGACTGTCGATACCAAAATTGCCTATGGCATTGAAAAGAAAGATGAATAGTGGTGGGGCCACAAACATGAATTGGCACGAACGCTTCAGAAAACAATTGGATAGCTGGAACAAAGGAGGTGTTCGTGTCATACCATATTATTATAAAGAACGACAATATGACCCCAACTGTTTCAAACAATATTGGCAACCCATGTATGAAAATCGATAGATTGAGGAGAAGCAACCTGAAAGTGAGGTCACTCTTGTCCCCAAGCGTGTCGTCCTCCAACATAGACGTAACGTTCATCGTGTCCATTTGGCGGATACTACAATTCTATTTGTTGCAGTACACGATAAGGAGCAAACACAACTCTCAAAGGAGAAGGTATCGTTCGACCAAAGGTTAGCGATGCTGGAGAGTGAGAATAAAGAGTTATAGAAGGACGTGCAAAATTTGAGTAAACAAATTAGGTCACTGGTTGAGATGATTACCAGTGGGTTTTATAAGATCAAGGGAATGAAGAGGCCACCGAATAAAGAGACTTGACCAAGTCCAAGAAAGAGGCAAGTTCTATGTCCATCTGAGTCGTCAAGCGCAAGTGAATAAACATATGTAATTTGTGTATCCCAATAATTCTATGTTGTAATTCTAACATTCTTTTTTGTAATTATATAATTCTTTCCTTAATAAGTGTAACACAGAAGTGCCACTGAAAAATCGACAAGACTACATAAACTTAGGTTTGTAATTAGATAACTCTTTCATTATTTGTACTTACGTATAGCGATTACTGGCTTAGAGTTTATTATGTATCGCGATTCTTTTGATAGCGATTACTCTGTATAGCGCTTAATATGTATAGTGTTTAGGAAGTTAACATAATTTATACTTACGTTTGCTAAATCGTATAGTGATTACTAGCTTAGGGTTTATTACTTTAAGCGTTTCTTGTGATAGCGATTACTTAATATGTCGATTACTTAGTATAGCGATTTTGAAGATACCATTATTTGTACTTACGTTTGCTAAATTGTATGGCGATTACTGGTTTAGGATTTATTATTTATAACATTTCTTGTGATAGCGATTACTTAGTTTAGTGATTAATAGATATAGTGATTATGCAATTACCACGATTTGTACTTACGTTTGCTAAATTGTATAACGATTACTAGTTTTGAGTTTTTTATGTATAGTGATTCCTTTAGTTGCAAGAAACATCGCATAACATTAGTATATGGTTTAGGATCTGACACGCTACTGATGTTATGCTATGTGTCATTCATTTACACATACTAACATCGTGTCGATGATACTAGCAAATGAAATGACGTCTTTTAATTAATGTGCAGTATAATTTATTTATTTGTTAATATTCTTTTTGCGTGATTTTTGAAAACTGGCAGGATGTGAAACGACATGAAAGCACACAAGATGTTTCCTTTAATAGCATGGAACATGCGACATTTTATTTAAAGAAGAAAAAGAGTCTTTCTTATAACCTGCTTCATGAGCAACGAACAGAAAAATTGATGTTTCCTCTAACCTCTTTCTAAGCGCAAGTTGTATCTATGTCGAAAAAGGATGCTATGATTCAGTCGAATGTCCACAAAAAAGGGTACCTTTTATTTCTATAACCTGCTTCATCTTTTTTACGTCGTTTACAGTTTGTTTAATGAATATTTAGCTAATTTTAGTGCAGTATCTACAAAACAAGGTGCTAGAAAACTCAGCAAAGAGATCGAAGAGAACATCGACCGGCTGCGAGATGAATTTCCAGGACACACTATCAGTAATTTTGTATGTATAAAACCACTATCAGTTATACATTAACGTATGCCATGGGTATGTATATTAATAAATGCACATTTGTTTTAAACAGACTATACACGATTTTGTCATGTATATTCAAAGCAAGGGAAGAACCATGTCGGTCCGCGTCGTCACCCCTTATTTTATGGTATATCAGTTATCTTATATGTTTATTTTGTCATTTTATTTACTAATATACCTTCATGTTTTAAACTTACTATTATTACTGTTTCGTTCAACAGAGTATTGTCCACCGAATGCCATACATGGCTGGATTTCTAGACGAAATACAATATTGGGGTGACGATGACCAAATGACAGACTTTTTGTCAAGTGAAAAGGTTTGTGACCATATCGATTTGTAAGATATTAAATCTATTTAAGATCTTGTTTTGATTCTTAATATTGATTTTTAAGCTATCAATAGGAATTTGCATATCGATTTAAGATATTGTTTTGATTCTTAATATCGATTTCTATGCTGATTATTTCTCATCGATTTTTAAGATATTGTTTAGATTATTAATATCGATTTAAGATATTGTTTTGGTTCTTAATATTGTTTTTTATGCAGATTCTAAATATCGATTTAAGATATTGTTCTCATTCTTAATAACGATTTCTATGTTGATTCTTAATATCGATTTAGGATATTGTTTTGATTCTCAATATCAATTTTCAAGATATCAATACAAATTTCTAAATCGATTTAAGATATTGCTCTGAATCTTAATATCGATTTCTATGTTGATTCTTAATATCAATTTAAGATATTGTTTTGATTCTTAATATTGATTTTTATGTTGATTCTTAATGTCTATTTTTAAGCTATCAATAGGAATTTCCATAGCGATTTAAGATGTTTTGATTCTATGCTGATTCCTAATATCAATTTAAGATATTGGTTTGATTCTTAATATTGATTTATATGCTGATTCTTAACATCATTTTTTATGGTATCAGTATGCATTTTCATATCTATTTTTTAAGTTATTTTATAATCGATTTGCAGATATTGATTCCTATATTGTGGCAATCGGAAAATCATTGGGTCTTATACATGTTGGGTGTACGAGAACAAAAAATATGGTTATACAACTCCTTGGATTATGACATTGGTGTAGACTGTGACATTGTGCATTTGGTAAGTTTCTATCTTTAAGATTACCGTATCTTGTACTGTAGCCTGAAATTTACTTGCTTTTGCATAAACCACAGGTTGGATTTTTTAAAGACATGTTGGGTGTCGACATTGGCCCGTGGAGGCTTCACGTCACAGATGATGCTCCTTTACAAAATAATATCACCAATTGTGGCATCTTTGTAATGAAGTAATATACTATGAATAAGCACCAAAATTCATCGTTGTATGATGTACACTTAAACATGTTTTATTAACCTATATTATTGATGACTACATTTTTATATTCTTCTCATTTTTTTTTTTTTTTTAGGATGATATATCTGGATTCCGCAAAGAACTATGCAAAGAATTGAAGGATTTTTTAGTTGAGAAAGATACAAAAATCCAGACTGCAAGATTACCTTGAAAGCTACGAAGGTTGCGAGGCCCCCAGAAGTAAGAGGAAGTCATTTTAAACGTCTACCTATTCTCAAGGATAACGTGAAGAGGGTTATGTTCTACTGCTGAGAGAGAGAGATAACAATTTTTGGTTCAACTTTCAATTTCCAATTTTTTTGTGTACAGACATTTGTAACAAATTTTGTAAGACTATGTACAAAATTCACATTGATCCATAAATCAAAATTACGAACCTGGCAAACATGTGTTGAATACGCAAATCACCACTTCAAGTGCCCAAATCGCAATAATGTAAATTTCGCAACAATTTAAGATATTATATTGATTTTTGTGAGATATTGTTTTGTTAATATCGATTTGTAATATATTATGTTGAATTGTCGTATATAGATTTGTAAGAAATTATGCTGAAATGCAGTATACCGATTTATAATATATTATGCTGAATTGTCGTATATCGATTTGTAAGATTATGTGTTTTCTAGTGTCAATTTATGAGATATGATATTTTTGTTAACATCGATTTATGTATAAGTGTAGCACACAAATGCCACTAAACAAATCCTTGTAATGATAGGCGTTCAAAAAAAAAATCAAATAAGCGTTTAGCATTTTAGAGCATGAAAATGCCACTGGTTTACTTTTACGAGTTGTGTTCCTATCACGATTTACATAATGATTGATAAAAGTCTAAAACGATTTGCACAAACATTGACCATGCAATTTTACCATGATTTGTACTCATGCACAGTGTAATTTTTATTCAGATATAGTTGACATAGATGTCATTGTGTAAATCATTATACCATTGTGATTTACACAATGACGTCTGTCTTTTAGATAATGAGCTTTGTCTAATTGAATGACTCATACCATCGCAATTTACACAATGACGTACGAAGGCTACGTGCTATCTCGATTTGCTTTTACGGGCTATGTCTATGGCAACAATATTTTCTAATTGCTTTTATGGGCTATGTCTATGTCAACGAAAGGCGAACATTACAAGCATTTGTTCACCGCATACATCGCTAATCCCTTTTGCGATTTTCATTCACGTAGGTGTGCATCACAACGATTTATGAATAGTACACGTCTCTAATCGCTTATTAGATTTTCATTGACGAAGGATGAACATTACAAGCCTTTGTACATTGCATACATCGCTAATTCCTTTTGCGATTTGTAAGATATTATGTGTTTTTGAGTATCGATTTGTGAGATATGGTTTTGTTTGTTAATATCGATTTATAAGCTATTATGTTGAATTTCTGTATATCGATTTGTAATATATTATGCTCAATTATTGTATATCGATGTGTAAGATATTATGTGTTTTCTATTATCGATTTTTATTATATTTGTAGTATGATTTCTATTATAGAATTACAACAAAGAATTATAACATTACAACACAGAATTATCTATTTACAACAAAACTTTATAGAATTACAACAAAGAATTATCAATTTACAACAAAGAATTATAGAACTACAACAAAAAATTATAGAATGATTAACATTACAATGATTTGTAAGATATGAAAGTTAAATGCTACAACTATTTTAAAGCTGAAGAATCTACACACGCATCCTGTCTTGCGTTGCTCGCTTTTGAATTGAATAGAGTCTGTCATGAAACAGGAAAATATCAGACACTACATTAAGTTCAACAAGAAATGTTAACATCCTCCCAAAATTGTTACATACCAAAAGACTTGTCATACTTATGTCATTGTTCCACTCAAATAGGTCGGGTGGATTGCAGATTCCAACATTGTAGTGCACGTCTATATGGTATTGCTGCATGTTAGAAATTACACAAGTAAGATATTGATAGGTTGCAGGTAATACAATTTGCATGGGAAATAATATATTGTATTACATACCTGTTTATGCGAAGGGCTTGGTTGCTTAGGGGTTGTTTGTTTTTTAGATATTTTCTTGCCAACCAATTTCAGTGCACCCTTTGTCCTTTGACGGCTGCGATCAGAGGCAAGTTTCCTTTTGATACCCTTTGCTAGGTGAATATTTCTATCATAATCTACAATGTTTACTCCTAACTTGTTGAAGATGATGTTTATGCTTTGGTGCAACTTCTCACAAGGGTCCGGGGAAGCATGATCTTCACCTATGTTGTTCGATCCCATTTTCTTAGATTGGTCTTCACGAGTTGCAACAGACTCATGATAAATTAACTGTACTTTTTATGTAATTCTCTTGACATGTTTCTCATACATACATAGGCTTCTTCGCTTTTCAATGCCAAATCTGCAATATGCATAAGTGACCTACATAGTTGTTGGTAATGGGAGGCTATCTGGCACTTCTCATCAACACTAGATGGACTCACTTTATTTGTCTCTAGCAGTTCAATCTTTGCTTGTCTCGTCCATCTTCGCATTATATATGACTCAGATATTTCTTGTATCTTCTCTTCATTAAGTGCCTTTAATGCATGACGACATAAAATACCTTTGAATTCAAACATTTTGCATGTACATTCAACTATTATGTTGTCACCATTATACGTAACATGTGCTTCTTGCTTTTTTGGATACTCTTTACCATCTCATACAACATGGTATTTGTGCATATTCCCATATTGCATATGTCCTTCTATGTTGCAATTCATGACCTGTATAACCTCTTTCTTAGTCCATTCAAATACAGCTAGTGTATACAGATCTGCAAGTCGCGTCAATGTTTTCATGCCCAAAGTTATAGGGCAGGTGTTGAAGCATTTCACATCTTGTTCAAGCTCATTCTGTCTAAGATCATCTACAAATAATTCATATTGTTCCATGAAACAAAATATTGTTAAATATGAATACAATGTTTTTTTAGTATGACAAGCATAGATTCATCTCTTTGTGTATTTGTCATACATGCACAAAAGTATTGTCTTTCATATGTCAATGCCAACTTCTCTTTGTCCGCATATAAATGTTGTAGCCACACATAGTCTTCAAGGTCGTACATTTGAATCATTTTCTCCCAATTAGACATAAAGGTAACTTCGTCTATGCTCTCAAGTACACAATGTCTAAACTTTTTATCAAACCCTGTCTTCTAATTAAAAATGTGTCCTATGTTCTTTGCTACATTTTGAAAGATATGCCACAAACATAGGCGATGATGTGCATATGGCCATACATGAGACACTGCAGGTGCAATTGCATGATCACCATCTGTAAGTATAGCTCCAGGGTGCTTCCCATTCATTGCCTATGTAAATACTCTGAACAACCACTCAAAGGTTTTCTTGATTTGGTTATACAAAAAAACACTGCCTAATATGCAACTTCGTGAGTGATGGTTCACTCTGACAAACTGCGCAAATGGCCACTGTTCTGTATTAATCTTCACTTTCATATAAAAAATAAGTACATTATTGAAGCATTCATAATTCACTCTTAACTATGAATCTGCCCAAAACATATTCACAACATACCCATCTTCTTCCAGTTGCATTGCACTAAAGAAACTAAGGTCAATGTTTGATTTTTTCTGTAGGTAATCAACCAAAGAACATATTTCTTCATTCTTCATGTTTTCTGACCTCTTCCTTCTCAAGTGGTTTTTTAGATCCATAGGTGTGAATGGTATATTCTCACGACCACCATCTACGTGCGTGCAAAAATTGTATGTCTTCCTTAGTACAATGTCGATGATATCAACTATTTCATCAATTGCAACATATGCTTCAGTTACTTTACGATGTGACCTTAACATAGGAGTCACAAATGAAGCGGCTAATTCATTGTTATAATCATTAATTAAAGTACGAACTACATATTTCCCATTCAGAAGTCTTCTTAACACTATTCTCGTTGGACAACTGCATCTTGAATCTGGCTTACTCCTTGTTAGAATTCCACTTGACTTCTTCCAACCTTGCTTAGAACAAACATATGTCTTTCTCACCACGACACCATGTGCATTTTTTGCCCAAGAATACCTTCTAACACTGAAGCTAAGTTTTAAGGAATAATCATTGTAAAATTTGTATGCATCTTCCTCATTATTAAACTGCATTCCTTCTACGAGAACAGAGTCAAGTGTACTATCATGTAGACTTGGGGTGCCTGCACCTTTGTCAAGTGCACTGTCATGATCGTCTACCTCATTATCGACTTGCATTTCATTTGCTGGAATATTCAAGTCAAGAGTGAATCCAATGCCTGCACCCTTCTTATCATATGCATCATTAATGCACATATTCAATTCTTTAGGTGTGTCGATAGTACAGATGTTCGTTGCTCCATGATTTTCCAATGATTGAGATACATCATCTTTCCTGCAACTAGCTGATATGCTCAACACTGTCATGTGCAAAATATCAATTTGCGTTAGCCAGCGCATACATTTACTATGATTTATTCAAGATGCATATAACGACTATTGATTAGTTAAGCATAATAGCTTACAAATCGATATTAACAAACAACACCATATCTAACAAATCGATACTCGAAAACACATAATATCTTATAAATCGATATACGACAATTTAGCATAATATATTACAAATTGATAGTAACAAACAAAACAATATCTCACAAATCGACAGTAGAAAATATATAATATCTTATAAATCGATATACGGTAATTCAACATAATATATTACAAATCAATATTAACAAACAAAATAATATCTCATAAATCAATAATAGAAAATACATAATATCTTACAAATCGATATACGACAATTCAGCATAATATATTATAAATCGGTATTAACAAACAAAACAATAGCTCACAAATCGATAATAAAAAATACATAATATCTTACAAATTGATATACAACAATTCAACATAATATATTACAGATCAATATTAACAAACAAAACAATATCTCACAAATCGTCACTATAAAACACATAATAGCTTACAAATCGATATACGACAATTCAACATAATATTACAAATCGATATCAACAAACAAAATAATATTTCATAAATCGACATTAGAAAACACATAATATCTTACAAATCGATATACGACAATTCAGTATAATATATTATAAATGAAATAATATCTCACAAATCGATATACATGTTACTACAACCATAATTTATGTTACATTGCATATACTGAGTGAATGGACGATACCGGATGGGGTAGAGGCCCTTGCTTGCATATGTAACCAAGCATTCTTGTCAACAGGTCCCAGCATCTTACAAATGTCTTCAAGTTTCCAACCGTTGAAACGATAAAATCTACTTGAAATAACAAAACAATGCCTTAATGGCACTCACGACTATATACGTTCTTCAACAATAGCACGATGACATGGAAGGGTACTTACGACACTTTAATGGCACTTGTTGGAATGTTTGTGCTTCATTGCTTTTTTCCATACTGCCTAATGAAAATGAAGAAGAAGAGAAGATTGTAAAAAGCGATAGCTGACAAATCCCCCTTTGACGCTCACCAATGATCGAACCAATTGTTCAATTTATAGTTATCTCCATGAGGTAGGAATGAACCAGGAAAAGTTTTTTATCTAACACAAGGCAGGAACGAGAAGGCGGTCATGTGTTGTAGCACAAGCTAAAAACAAAGGCAAAACGTGCAAATCTATATACAGAGAGTGAGCGGATATTTTCGTCCAACGCATATCTATTTTACGGGAAGACATTTCCGTCAAAAGCATATCTACCTTTTTTTATATATTATTTTATTATAAAGTCATTGTGGGCAACATTGGCATATGAATTATCACAGGTCCCAAGATATTCCTTCGTCCAACATTTTGAGTCAAGAAAATCTACATTGAGGCATAATCTGATGCATGGCAGCATGCGGTATAACTAATGGCCGCCTTTGCTTTTTCTGATGTATTTGGGATATCCGTGCAGCCCGTAACAACGGGCTTTAATATGACCTAATTTTTTACAGTGATCATACTTCGCCCTCTTATATTTTTAGTGTGTCCTCATTGGAGATTCTCTCGTGTTCACATGTTGAGCCATGATTTTGCTGCTCTTTGACTCAATTGTTGGCAGCCGTCAGGGTATGTTCCTTTGGCGATGAAGGGAGCACATGCGTCTCTGTCTTTCTTCTTGAATGACAAGAATGTATGCCCTTGAAACTGAAAGAATTGGATCCAAAAAGAAGAATTTGACTTTGAATAGAACTGCAGTTGTCATTGAGGCCTATCCCGTTGCTGCATTCCTTGAACTATTTTCATGGCTTCACAAGTGCAAGAAAGTTCATCTGACATGCCTTTAAGCTTTGTGAAATAAACAATTATAGATGACTGAATCTGTTTATGATTGATAATATCAAACTGATAAATACAAAAAATGATCATGATGTTCAGTCCGGACGTCGAACGCAATATCTGAATGAATGACACTGGATGAGAGGTCTTTGTGGATGAATTTAAGATTCATTAAAAAACTGTCATTGAACCATTAACAAGTAATGAATGAAGGAGACAGTGGCTTCGAATTTTGGCACTCCCATGCACATTGTTCGTTTCCTTGTAATTCTCACCAGTTAAGAGTGGAGAAACCAATATTGTACCTGGGTTATCCGAGTGATGCAGGAAATACGGATCGACGGTTGATGAGTCTTCCCCTAGACCTGATGCCTTCGGGATTTCAGAGGCCATGTAAGCTAAATGTCGTCGGCAATAAGGTGATCAAAGAATGTAATACGATCACAATGCCGCAGGGACGTCTCCTGATATGTTGACAGCGTGAAAAAAAAAATGTTCTGTAGAGCTCTTTCTCCCAAATATCAGCAATCAAATCGACCTTCACGAATATCTGCAGATGGGAGCAAACAGAAAGCCTGCCTCAGGAACACGGATCAGGGTGATCTGCAGATAAGAGCACACAGGGATATAAAACACCCTGATGTTAGATATGCTTGAGCAAGACGTGTCGTTGTTGATGGAAAACACGAGGCTCGTCCACTTTGGATGAGAGCACGACCTGCTGTTAGGAGGGTAGGATGTTTATGCACCTTGAGCATGAGCAGGTTAGACGAGAGAAGGAACACAGCAGCGGGAGAGGAGCAGTCATGGGTCACCGTGATAAGGCAGGAGCAGGGCAATCTGCCTGAGGAAGGAACAAGGGAATCTCCCTGAGAAGAACAGCAAAATCAAAGGCACAACACCTCGATATCAAGCGCAAATCCCTGCTTTGATACCATGTTAAAATGAATATCGAATGAAAAGCGATAATGGAGGAAAACACTGAAAATTCCTGTATGTATTTCATATCCAATACAAGAGGGTATATATATACACGGTTGATACATGATTTGCGATAGGATCCCACAACTTTAGGGTTGTATATTACAGAAACTAATAAAGATGGAAACTAATCTCTAATAGAGATGAAAACTAATCTACAATCAATCGATAAGGATAAAGATAACTGCATGTTATCCTTATCGATTTTATTCCAACAACCGGAGATTCTTCCAGCACTTGAATTCGGCTTCCTGATCGGATTCATCCATAAGCATTTGAAATCCTTTGAGCGGACGAAGATTGAACGCCTCTTGGTTGCTTTTGGCACCCAACTCTTCGAGAAGGTAGAGGTTCTGCTTGGTCATGGAGTCCCGGTGGGTCGATCTGAAGAAGCACTTCTGTAACCAGCTTGATTGAAGCAATTAGCACCAGTTGAAGTGATTAATGCAGCGATCACATTCTTGAAGAGCTATGATTTCAGATGCTGTCTTTTCCTGATCAAGAATACAACTCTTCAAGCTAATTTCTGCAGTTTTGTGAATTTTGACATACATGGAGCACTTGGAGGGCTTTGGAATTTCAACGATGGAAGAGATTTTTAGATTGCCCTATGTCAAGCCCATTTTCACATTCAGTCAACATTGTGTCATTAACTTTATCTATTCTCATTTATGATCTTATTTACTTGTTTTATATTCACTTGAGTTCATCAATTATATTACATTTCAATTTTAACTAATTAGTTTCATCATTTAATGTTCCTAATTATTGTGATTTAAAGTTGTGGTTTCCTAAGAAAAAACACATACACATACTTGCATACATCTATTTGTGTTATGCCTATGTCCTCATGTCCTAATTTTTTAAAATTATCGTATCGTACTAAGTGTATCCGCATCCTATCCCGCTCTTGCATCTGTATCCATGTGACATAGGTCTATCCTAATATTTAATGATGAGCCAAAGTAAGGAAATTGGAACCAAGGGTTTGGTTGCTTAAAGATTGTGGTCTTAGCAATAATCACATGCATAAGTTTGTGACAGGATCCTGGATGGTTTGGTTGTGAAAGATATTAAAAGTAGACGTCGTAAGCAGTTCCAGGTTTGGGCATGGTAGTAAGTGAACTAATGCACATTGCATTTCTATGAAATTCAAAGAACATGATTATAAACAGATGTAGATGTATTTTCATTGACTGCAAATCTACAAAAGTATATATTTAGCATTTCACTAATACTTGTGGAATACATTACACCGGCCCCCAAGAAAAAATGGGCACATTAATACATAGACACTGCAGTAAACAACGCAATTTGGAAATTTGAAAGAAGAGCAAAAAAACATTCCACATGAATTGCATGGAGGTCCTGCTTGTTTTCTTTAAAGTCATCAATGTCCCCTTTTCTCATCCCACATGACTTTATCGCTATAACAAGATGGTAAAATTCCTTTCAGAATTCAACAGAGCATAACACTCTGATAAAGGGATCTTACTTCACATTAGTTTAGTTCGTCATATAGGTTCATGAAGTGATCGATTCTGAATCTGTTCTAGAACAACATCGAAGGAAAAATCCGTGCTCCATGCTTCTACATATTGGTGCTTTGGAGTTTAATCAATAAGGACAGGACAGGCATTTTTACATCTGATGGTAATTTGCTTCCTGGTTAACCACTATCTTGAAGTGTTGATTTGCTATCCTGCAATGTCTGTGATGGTTTCTTTGATGATGAGATTGATGCCTCGAACCCATAGTTCCATGTTATCTGGACACCCTGCCTCAAAATACAACTCCCTACCTGTCAATGTCACCACCCTGAAAGTTACCTTGTTGTTCTCATAGGCTTTCCCGCGATTTCTCTGAAATCTTTGGCTGTCGCCTGCTACAGCCTCTTTACACATCACATTCCTCTGTTTTGACTTGCCCCATGACAAACAACCCGACTTTAGCATCCTCACAATTTTCATGTGTGGCCTGCCCTTTCCTGATTGTGTGTGTTTGCAGAGCTCCTCCCCTGCAAGCACATGCATCCGTGCAAGCTGGTCTAGTATCACACTCTCTGTGCCCGTTGATTTTGACATCCTCGCCAACGACAATGCGGTCTCCCCTCGGCTGTTCACAAGGCCTGCATCGGCACCTCCTTGAAGTAATAGGAACTTGCATGCTTCAGAATGGCCTTCTCTTGCAGCAAGCATGACAGGTGAAAACATGTGTTCGTCAAGCAAATCAACAGGATGCCCGATTCTCACCAACTCCTTCATCGCAACAACTGCTCCCTGCCGAGCTGCAAAGTGAAGTGCTTTGAACTCCCCTACTGGTTTCATCTCTCGAGCCAAAACTGCATCCAGTAATATCTGTTCATACTGATCACGATCAGGCTGGAGTTGCAGTAAGGATGTCATTGTTTCCCCACCATGAGCCCTTTCATTTGATGAGCATATGTCTGCTCCAGCCATAACTAGAAGCCTAAAATTCTCCAACTTTCCCGCATTTATAGCAAGCATTAGGGGAGTGTATCCACGCGTATCTTGCTTGTTGATATCTCCTGTATAATTCTCCAACAGTTTATGGAGGGCATTAGCATCACCATTTTCTGAAATAAAATGTAAAGGAGAAAATATACTGAGATTTGTAGAGCATATATGATGCCTGGTCATCAGAGCCTGCTGGATAATCTCTCTGAAAGATGAATGAAATGCACTCATTCTCGCCAACTGGATGGCAGACTGCCCTAAATTATTCACAAGACCCAAATCTGCTCCAGCTAGAACCAGCTCCAAGAAGCAATCTGCATTACTCGCTTTAGCAGACAGCATCAGTGCAGTCTCTCCCATTTCTGTGTGAGCATCTGGCTTGCACCCATGGGAGATTAGCTGCTTCAGGGTTGGAAGGTGACCTAGTCTAGCAGCCAAGTGAAGAGGGCGGGATTCATGCCCATTTTTCGATCTCATGCAAAATTCAATGTTAGAACCTGCATCAAGTAAAGTGCAGCTTGCACTTACATTGTTACAGAGGATTGCATGACACAGAAGAGTTCGGCCATGATGTTCACTATCTGGTGACTCCATATGTTCAAGCAATAGCTTCAGAATCTCGCCACTTGCTTCGAAGTACTCTACAGCAGCCCACGCTGCATTATATGGATCTCCCAAGCATGCACCAACTCTTACCTCTTCATTGGCATCATCCCATGACCATGCTCCTAATTGGACACTGCGATCAATTTTGGCACCCACCTGTAATCCAGGGCTCCACAGTCTAAATACAAACATTGACATGAAATGTAGCTTCTCACCAAAAAATTTAATGTAATTCCCCACCAAAACACATTAGATATGCTTTGTTTTTTTATTCCAAGAACTCTTTGGCTTTCTTTTTTTCAACAGATGTGCAGTACTTTCTAATATCAATCTCTGCATTGCCAACCTAAGATAAGATGCTAACACTCTTAGTACAAGCAGTTACATACTAACACTGAATCATATGCACAAGAAAAAAACTCATCTTTTATGGTTCTCAAAACTGCTTTCTTTCTGCCCCTTCAACAGGAAGGACAGACTGCATCTCTTGCCCATCTGTAATGGAAATTACATTAGTGGGAATATATGCTAGAACATCCCCAGATGGAGTCACTATACATCGATAGCAACATTTTGTTTGAGATGCTACGACCTGAGGATATTATCAATCTAGAAAATTTGATCTCTAACCCAAGAAAAAAAAACAGAAAAATGGTTAGGAATTTTGAAGTTAAATATAGAAATAGAAGCATACCTCCAACAAATACCTGACAACAGAAATTTGGCGCCCAACTATTGCAGCAACCAATGGCGTGCAGTCCACATTAGCATGCAATGCTGGTTTGGCAGAGCATAGAAGAACTCTAACCATGCAATTCACGTCCACACTATTCTGTAACAGTACACAAAGTCACAGTTCACACTGTTTAAATTTTCACAATTCAAAAGGATCATATTTTTTATGCCCAAAAAATATGATCCAAGGTGCAATCTCTAGCAACTAGACATGTTGAACACAACATTGGGGTCTGATTAAGTCAATACAGATTGCACCTATGATTTTTGTAATTTCCAACTAGACAGTACGTGCAGTGTACAATATTTTGTAGATTCGACTATACGTATAGTCTAGGATTCGGTCGAAGTTTACAACGAAAACCACTTGTGAAAATCAACAGACCTTTATTAGAGTTTGAACCACATCAACGAACCCTCTGCAGCTTGCATTCACAAGTGCGGATGCACCAACATCAGGCCTGGCCATATCAGAGCACATCAACAGCTGGGCGGCCTTGGCCTCACCAATGAGGCTTGCCTCCAGCAGCGCATCCTCACAAGCAGGCTGAGACGCCCCTGCTTTGAGAAGGACGCCGAGAACATCGCGGTGGCCCTCACGAGCAGCCGCCGTGGTCGCATAGCCTCGAAACAGTTTCTGGTTAACATCAGCTCCAGCAGACTGAAAATACAAGAAACCAATGGATGTGTTAAGCAGATCAGTGAAAGCTGAAATGTATGCCCCATTTATAAACACTGATTCAAGCAATGGAGTAACTAAATACAGCAGAATTAGAGTAAAATAACTAAAACTTGATCGGTTTCTGGTTAAAGACAGCTCTGGCACTGAAATAAAAAGAAACTAACAGATACGCTATGCAGATCAGTCGAAGCTGAAAGGTGTAGGCCATTGATAATATTCAAGCAATGAAGTAACTATTAGAATTCAACTAAAATTTGATCAGTTTCTGATTAACGGCCGCTCCTAAAGACTGAAATTACAAGAAACCAATGGATATGATGGATATGCTAAGCAGTTCAGTGGAAGGCGAAAGGTGTACGCATTGATAGATACTGATTCAAACGATCGAGTAACTAAATGTATCAGAATTCGACTAAAATTTGATCAGTCGTTCGACAAATCATCAATCGAATGAAGTAAAGAAAGAGTCGAAAGGACAACACATTCAAGCATTTCCGGATCCAATTTACAGATCAAACTTAATCGAGAGAAAATGAACGAGGATGAAGCAGAGTATGGTGCAGAATCCGAGGCTGGATTGAGTACCAAAAGCTTCCGGACGATCTCGGCGTGGCCGGAGTGAGCCGCCGCGAAGAGTGGGGTGACGTCCGACGCGAGCTCCCTGAACTCCGTCCGAACCTCCCCGGGGGCCTCTTCGCGGAGGACGCACTCGGCGCACTTCAGACTCAGGGTCAGCGTCCCGACGTGGTTCACGTCGGCCAAGCCGCTCCGGAGCGCCTCCGCCACTCCTTCTAGATCTCCCACCAGAGAATCTTCTAGAAGCTTCTGAGATCTCCACGAGAACTCGTCACCGGCGCACGGAGACCGGCCGCTCTGCCTCGCCATTCTCTGCCCCGCCCACGGAGGAACTCCACCGGCCACCACCACCGAGCAATTTTCCCGTTAAAAGGAAAAGATTGGAAATTTCAAGATGGCACCTAACAATACGGGATAATTCAAAATTTTCCAACCCTTCAAACAAAAGCTTCAAAAAGGCTGCGAACTTTTGTTGATGAAAAACAATTTTTTTGTTATTAAGTGCGGATCAGATAAAAAAAAGTGTGGATCTGTACACCATTTTGAGCCTATGATTCTATGGGGTTTTCAACAGAAAAAAAAAAATGGGATCCAAGATGGATTTGGTCACAATATCTTGGATCCGTTTTTTCAAATCACATATGACAAGTTTTCAACCTTAAGGAAAACAGTTTTTCTCTTATTTTTGTTAGGTTTTTACTGCTATTACTTTTTTATCCTCCAACAATGAAAAAAAAAAAGTCAGTTTCATATGCTAACTTCAGTGTATAAGATTTATGAATTAGGTCGGAACAGTACATCCACCAGAGAAAACCTCTTGACCCATTTGTTTCTTCCAATGCCCATATTTTGATATGATATCCTCTATTCTCGTTTTCACTCTAAAATTATATTAATCTTTAGGCCGTCAACATTTACATATAAGGGTGTCAACCAGTCAGGTTTGGTTCAGACCCAGGTGAAACTAAACCATACCGGATTTGAGATGATGATATCATCAGGTATTAACCCAGGTCTAATTGAACCCACCATAAGAGAAACCATACCTGGATCCTATTTTTGGTATGGAAAATATGAATCTTAATATTATTTTTTTTTTATCAAAAATCATATTTTTATCATTTTTACATTAAAAAACATGAATCTTAATAAAAAAAATTGGGTCGGACCTATGTTTGGTATGAAATTTCACAAACCATAACCTGCTCCGTTCTCATTTTTACATTGAAAAAATATGAATCTTAATAAAAAATTTGGTCAGAACTATGTTTGGTATGAAATTTCACAAACCATACCCTGCTCCATATTTTAATTAGACCCTTCGAGTCTAATTAAAATAATAGGGCCTTCTTATTTATCACCAAACCCTGATCCTATAGCATTTGGTACCGGTTGGATTCAGATCAAACCCAACCCATTGACACCCCTATCTACATGCCATCAAAGAATAAACTAAACTTATTTAGAGAGGGAGATCTAACTTTTAAAGAGGAGAGAGGGCAATTTCCGTTTTTTTTTTGAGAGGGCAACTGATAAATTTTAAAAGGCACTTATATTTTTCCTATAAATTCAATATGGAAATTCCTCCATGTCCTTTTTGTTAACCATAATAAAAATTGGGTGCATATCTTTAAATTTTGAAAAATATAGGTGCATGTTTTAATTATCATGAGAACTAGATGCCAATTTGAATTACCAAAAAAGAGGGGAAAAAAGAAGGGGTTGGTGGGGGAGCGTGGGAGGAAGGACGAGACGAGACAATAATGATTAAGAAGAAGATGGCATGTTGAAGGCCAAGGAATCCAAGACACAAACGGTGGACCAAGACTAAGATATGAAACTGTCATCTCGATTTGAGTAAACCAAAGATATTCCCGCAGGAAAAAGCCAGCACTTTTGTGCTGCCACGTTTTGCCCAAGTTGGACATTTCCCAAGATTGGAGCACGTGGCAAAGAAGGAAGCATCGGCCTTTTTCTCTTCCGTTAACGGGGTAATCTTTTATTCGTTTTTCTCAAATTGTCACTGGCGGGCTTTGCGTTGGATACGGTTTCCTTGTGGGTCCCACTTACTGGAGCAGAAACCCTTATACTATATCTGCCTGATTCGTGGCGACTCTCCAGGGGCGAGGGGGGGGGTAAGCCCTCAGAGTTTTCCGACTGTAAATACGGCCGGCAGAATCAGCACGAATAGGTCTATGATCTTGGGGTGGTTTATCCGAGTAAAAATAAATAAAAAAGATATCTACCTGATTGAAAACATCATGGCTTATCATACATCATGGAACCCAATATCTGACCAGAACCGGAATCTTAATCTGATTAGTCAGATTCGGTATTAATTTTGCATTAAAATTTACATCCAAATCGGATTAAAACTCAAATTTGACTAAAATCCAAATCTAAAGATCAGGTTTTAGATTACTCGGATCTGGATTCGGTTTTATCTTTTTTCAGCAAACTCTAAATCTGATTAGATTAACGCGGATTCAGATTCGGTATTGCCTAGATCCGACCACCTGTCGACACCCTTACACGAATGGAGTGAAGCTCGTTTCAAAAAACATAAATAAAAAGTATCCACTTTCATCCCAATTACTATTACATAATAAATGAGTAGGGCTCTGATGTTCGGTTATGGTATCAGTCCAGACCCGGGTCTAATCAGACCCACTATGAGAGAAACCATACCCGAACCTGATAAGAAGTACATGAACCAGACTCGGTCCATACCTGGTAAAACCATATTTTTTTATCATTTTTATATTGAAAAATGTGGGTCTTATTCAGAACTCAGGTTGGTCCCAGGTCTGGTATAAAATTTCAAAAACTATACCTGGGTTCATGTATTAATCGAACTTTCGAATCCAGACCTGGGTCTTAATCAGGTCTTCTTATTTATCACCATACCCAGACCCTATAGGGTTTGGTTCGGGTCGGGTCTGGGTAAACCCGACCTATTGATGACACCCCTAGTTAAAATAGTATAAACTGCCCTTCAATAGATTTTTTAATGTAAGAGTATGATTTATTAAGAGTTGAAAATTCAATACGCTGTAAGCTAAATATTTCACATCAGAAAAAAACATTTCAAGTGTTGTTTTCTAGCTAAATTATAATATCATGTATTTTCATACTTAGTCAATTTTTAGGTTTTTCGAAAATTTGGCTAAGTATAGAAGAAAAATAATTTGAACCTCGTTATTAGACTGATTTTTTTGCGTCTGAGCCTGGCCCATGTCTCATCAATAAGGTCGAGACGTGCCAATCGAAGCGTAAAAAAAAGTTTTAGTTTTGACCTTTAAATTCAAACAAAATTCTTATCATTTTTAGGAAAAATTCGGAATTTGATATTCATGTAATATACCGTTGAATGCGTCTTGAAATGTCAAGCACAACGATATATTACTTTTCTGAATTTGAGTTCAGATTGGCCCAAAATTCACATTTTTTGAAAAAGAAGTAGTTTATCGGTCTAGATCTGGATTTGGATTGGTCTGAATCTAATAGATTTAATCCAAATTAATATGGATATGGACTCTATCCAAGACCCATAATAATCTAGATTTGGTTCAGTCCAAAGTTTATTTGGATTTTTAGAAATAGATTTGGATCTTAGATCTTAATCCAGATCCAAATCTATGCCCAACGTTTTTCTAGATTTAAATTCAATAACAAGCTTTAATTTGAGGTTAAATAAGGTTGAGAAGTTTTCTAAGTTAGTTTGGCTATTTTTGGAAGTTTTTAGATAATTATTAATTAATTAATTTTCTTTAATTCTGAATTTTTATTTTAGGGATGATTAGGACTTCTTAAAGGAGTCCTTTTTCATGCTTAAGAATGCTACAATAGTTTTTAGAAAGACTTTTTAAAAAAAATTAAAAACTTTCAAAAAGTCAAACTTAAGAGTTTTGAAAAATTAGGAAGGGTGAGAGGGAGTTTCCTCAAAAGAGGAAACCCTCCTTCTCTGGCCCATCTAGAGAGGGCTGGAGAAGGGAGGGGTGTCACCCCCTCTCTTGCCTACATAAGATCAAGAAAAAAAAAAGAGAAAGGAAGAAAGAGAAGGAAAAGAGAAAGAGGAAAAGAGAAAAGAGAAATGAGAGAGAAGGAGAGGAAGAAGAAGAAGGAGGGGCCTTCTTCTCCGGCCATCCAGAATTTTTTTCACATCAATTCATCTTTTCTCCTCAATTCATGTAAAGGTACGGGTCTCCTCTCTTGAATTGAGTGAAAAACTGAGTTTAGATGAGTTTCCATGTATGATTTGATGAAAATCTATGGGAAAAAGAATATATAGGAAAGAGGGTCTATGGATCCTCTTCCATAGATTTTTTTTTATTTTATTCACATTTTCAAAAGTAAATTTTTGTGTATGCTTCTTTTGTGCGAAAATAGAATGTATTTTCATGTTAAAAATAGTTTGTTATGTGTTGTGTCATGGTATTATTGATTTACATCGATGACCCATGCTATGGATCACTAGGTGCATATAAGCATGCGATAAGACTATTGCATACATATGTGTTCTTCATTAAAAATCTGCATTATGTTAGGTTATTAGCCTATGAGTTTATGCAAATCTGAACATGCATGTATTCTTAAATAGGCATGTGCATGTAGGCTAAATGTTCATGTTATGTTTTTTCTGTACATGCTTATATACCTGAATGCATGTATGCATATTTATGCATGTGCGAGCAATGAGTACATGCAACCTAAGTTGAACTTGCATATGCATGCATCATTGAATCTAAATATGTGTGTATTTTTTCATGTTATATATATATATATATAATATTTATTTTCCTTTTGAAAAGAAATATATATATATATATATATATATATATATAATGTATATATATATAATGTATATATATATATATAATGTATATATATATATATATACATATTTCTAAATATATGTAAATATAAAAATAGACTTGTTAGGTCCTCGGGTGGGCTGACTGTTAGGCCAAAAGGCCACCCGAATCTGGCCTGACATGCCAGGCCCTGGTAGACATGGCTGGGGTCTGGTCGGGCTATACCCGATCCAGCAGGGTGCTGACTGGGCCCCTAGCAGCCCAGCCGAGTGGTGATAGTCCTTGTCAGGCCCAGTCCAGCCTTCGGCTGGACTGATACAGGCCTGGCAGCTTCCTGCCAGGTCGTGCCAGGTCAGACCCAGCGGAGTTGGTTCAGTTGGGCCTGAATAGAACCCCAGAGTCGTGTGTTGCAGTCACTACTAGATTGTGCAGTTGTTTATGCATGCATGTATTCATAAGCTTACCACTTAACACTTCAGGTTATTGCACGCAGGCATTTTGATATATAAGCTAACATAAGGACCTAATGTTTGTTGAGGTTAATAATAGAATGAATTTATGACATAATCTTTTTCTTGACTTACTTGTCTTTAGCTTTTGCGCTTGACAATGACAACTGTTTCAAACAAAATAAAAGTAATCAATTACTTGGTGCATCAATATGCACAGGTTCTCTAGAGTTCCATCCTCTATTCTGGTGTATAAATATTAAGAAATATTGTTTACTTGATGAGCAGTCAATTGTCAAGTCCACCTTATGTTTCGTTAGTCCTACTTCTCCTGCAGGTCTTGGAGTAGCCAACATTCTTTTGCTTGCATTTCTGTTGTTCCTACTGCTTAGTGCATATATACTGCATCATTTCATTTTTTATTTGCCCTCATAGATGCTCTTTCTAAATCATAAATTGTTCCATTCTATTTCTATTTGCTACAACTTGTGAAATATGAGCTGGAAACATTGCAAAATGCAATGCTCTCAGTTTCTCTCCCCACATTAGGGTGGTGCACATGCCCAACTTGGGTTGTGTGGTACCCTGCTCGGCTGAGCTGGAGCCGAGCCCAGTCGGCTAGGTGCAAGTGGGTTCTTCTTCTTATCCAAAAAAAAAGGGGCCTTGTGTTGGCTGGCTTGTAAGGCCTGACTGAACTGGGTTCAGCGGGCCTGACTTGCTAGACCAGCCAAACCTGCTGAACCCAACCAAGTAGGAGCTTGACTGGGCAGTTTGTGAAAAAAAATATGTATGTATAAAATTATTTCTTGTTAAGTGTGCATCACCTTTTAGTTTTTTCCCCTTATATGTTATTCATGCTTATGTTCTGAATGTGCAAATGCATATATGCGTCTCCTATTAATGGCTTATGTGCTTAATGTGTCATATGCCCTGTCATGGTTGTTGACATGTGGTATGAGTGCATCTAATTGCAAGTTAATCATGCATATTACCTCTACCTGTTATAACTTGAACGAAATTAAATTTGGTTTGTGGATTCTTAGATTTGTAATTGAGTCCAAGTTGGCTTATTGAGTGCAAGAGTATGGAATACTCATGTGCTTGCACTTCATCTGTCATGCTTAATTCAAGTGTTAATGTACAGTTGTTTTCATTTACATGGGCATACTCAAAATGATATATTTTTGCATGTAATAAATGCATGAGTACTTACATGTTTAATTGAATAGATTCATGATAGAAAGCATGCAGTTGACATGAATACGGGTATTGTATGGAAGCATGCACTTAAGATGAACGTGTGAACTCATGCATATACATATAAATATTATTATTGTTTCATGCATATCCCTAAATTGACATGCATGATTATACATTGAAAGGCATGTGATATGAAATGAATGCATTGGCTTGTCCCTTATGACTTTTGCATATGAATGCATATATGATCAAAATGGATCATCACGGGCTATGGAACACCTTGAGCCGATGTGCTCCTTACTTTACCTGTTTATGCATCGTAAAAATCATATTTGATATTTTTCTCTATATTGCACTATTCTGCATTTTTACACAGGCTCGAGTCTCGTGATGAGCCTCGCATTTGAAAATACAAATTTATAATATTAATTTGGCATGCTAAATTATAAATTAATGAAATAACTACTAATAATGACATAAAGAAGAGAACAATGTAATGTACTTTCTAAGATATCTCATCGGGGTACGAAACTCTTGGAATTACAGTTTTGGGAAAACTGAATGGATACAAAAACTCAGTGTTGGGGTCGTTCTAAGATTTTCATAATTGATTTAAAAAAAAAAGTTTTGCACTTTTCTTATGTATGAGTTGGGGTCGTTACATAAATAAACATATATGGATCACATTTAGAGGCTCAAATGTAAAAAAATAAATAAAATAAAAGTTTTTTGCTTGGACGTTTGGAACCCACAACAGTAGCGAACATTGTCCTAGATATGAATATCAAACTAATTCCCTATCAACTCTTAAATATTATTACCACAAAAATACTATCTCATTAAGACTTTTAAATATTATAAATTACAACTCAATAATGGTAGCTAAATATGCATGTTAAACTTTTGAAAATCGTTTTAATGTAAACTTTTAAGTAGTCACCAAGTGGGTTTGGAACCTATTTGGTCCTAAGTCAACTGTTTTGATACACTTATTAAGTGAATGACTAATTTAAGACCCAATCAGTTGACCCATCAGTCTCATGGATGTCTCACTTGAGATCAAGAAAGTAGGACATGAATCCCCAAAACCATCATGATCCTATGTCTCATGGACGTGGACACAAATCCAAACCCAATACCGATGGTGAATTCACCTCTTTAAAATTAAATTAGTTTTTAAATTGATAAAATTCATTTATTATTATTTAATTATGATTCCAAGACAGAGACCATAAGGCAGACAAAGCCAGCATGACTAGGTCTATGATATTAGGGTGATTTCTCCAAGTAAAAATAATAAAAATATCTACGATTGAAAATATTATTAAAAAATATTAAAAATGACAACATTGTACTGAAGAAGTCATGTAGCATGTCCATGCACTACATCCTATTGCTTAAACACAGGACCTTATTAGTGTCTTTGTGACATGGTCGTGATCCAAACTTGGAGGGCTTAGACTCACCTACTATCGTGAGTATATCCTCTGATCCAATGGATTCATAGATATCGTCCAGTAGTTGCCCATTTGGTTGACTTGATGTTGCTTGTAACATTGTGTTTCCTTCTATTTTTGGTTTTCATGTATATCTAACATATATATACTTTGTTAACGGCCATATGACATGACAAGAAAATTATTGTTTTCTGCCCTTGTTCTCTCCTACCAATGCACTACAAGAAATCTGCAGATTAGCGATGGACGTAATCCATTGCTAATCCGTCGTTGAACGGTTTAGCGACAGATAACTTTCATCGCAATTTCCTAATGGCTAATTAGCGATGGAACATATTTGTCGCTACTTTCATCGCTAATTTGCGACAGAGTAGTGAATGCCATGATCCATCACGAGGTCATCGCTAATTCGCAGAGATTTGGTTTTATGACATATACACATCCGTCGCTAATGTAGCAACGGATTTGCGATGAATTATAATCCATCGCAAAACATCGGTCGATTCAGTTTTACGATAGATAAATATCCGTCGCTAAATTGGAGGCCAATACTAATTAGCGACGGATATTATCCATTGCAAAAATAAAAAAAATAAAAAAGAATTGTTTGAAATATAAATATCGAGAAAAAATTTCTCGTTATACAATTTATATATCCTGTGTATAAAAAACAAAGTACACATAAAAAATACATATACAAAGCAGGTGAAACAAATTTAACACAAGTTACAAGGGGAAAAAATTTATCGATCCACTATAATCCTCGTCAAGTTCTAATTATTTATAAGTGAACAAATATAAAGAGTTTCGTTTGAAACAACAAAAAGGTGCAACAAATTCAACACATGAATCTAATCATCGCCAACATTCGGAGCATCACCCTCTTCATTGTCTTGATTTGCCCCTTCATCCATACCTCCATCAACTGCTCTACGTTGATTATCTCTATCATCCTATAAGAGAACCGAAATGTTAGTATTGATAAACAAAATATAATGAAATAAATTATATGCAATGCACCTAATCTAAGGCAATCAAAGTAATATAGATAAATGACACATAGACTAACAATAAAGTGAAGGACATTAACAAAATTCAGATATATATTATAAGGCTGACAAAAAAAATTCATAGTGATTCAATCATGCAGATATGTGTTCTAGGGTTGTCAAAAAAATATCATAGTGATTCAAGCATGCATATATGGTTTATAAGGCTGTCAAATAAATGTGTTATGTATCACAATCATGCATATATTTGTCAAAAAACTTTCATAGTGATTCAATCATGCATATATGTGATATAAGGCAGTCAAACAATTTCATAGTGATGAAATCATGCTTATATATGTGTTCTAAGGTTGTCAAAAAACTTTCATAGTGATTCAATCATGCATATATGTATTATAAGGCAGTCAAAAAACTTTTATAGTGATGAAATCATGCTCATATGTGTTCTAAGGTTGTCAAAAAACTTTCATAGTGATTCAATCATAAATATATGTGTTCTAAGGTTGTCAAAAAACTTTTATAGTGATGAAATCATGCTTATATGTGTTCTAAGGTTGTAAAAAAACTTCATAGTGATTCAATCATGCATATATGTGTTATAAGGCAGTAAAAAAACTTTCATAGTGATGAAATCATGTATGTGTTCTAAGGGTGTCAAAAAACTTTCATAGTGATTCAATCATGCATATATGTGTTATAAGATAGTCAAACAATTTCATAGTGATGAAATCATGCTTATATATGTGTTCTAAGGTTGTAAAAAAACTTTCATGGTGATTCAATCATGCATATATGTGTTATAAGGCAGTCAAAAAACTTTCATAGTGATGAAATCATGCTCATATGCGTTCTAAGGCTGTCAAAAAACTTTCATTGTGATTCAATCATGCATATATGTGTTCTAAGGTTGTCAAAAAACTTTCATAGTGATAAAATCATGCTTATATGTGTTCTAAGGTTGTCAAAAAACTTTCATAATGACTAAATCATGCTCATATGTGTTCTAAGGTTGTTAAAAAACTTTCATAGTGATTCAATCATGCATATATGTGTTCTAAGGTTGTCAAAAAACTTTCATAGTGATGAAATCATGCTTATATATGTTCTAAGGTTGTCAAAAAACTTTTATAGTCATTCAATCATGCATATATGTGTTATAAGGCAGTAAAAAAACTTTCATAGTGATGAAATCATGCTCATATGTGTTTTAAGTTTGTCAAAAAACTTTCATAGTGATTTAATCATGCATATATGTGTTCTAAGGTTGTTAAAAAACTTTCATAGTGATGAAATCATGCTTATATGTGTTCTAAGGTTGTCAAAAAACTTTCATAGCGATTCAATCATGCATATATGTGTTATAAGGCAGTCAAAAAACTTTCATAGTGATGAAATCATGCTTATATGTGTTCTAAGGTTGTCAAAAAACTTTTATAGTGATTCAATCATGCATATATGTGTTCTAAGGTTGTCAAAAAACTTTAATAGTGATGAAATCATGCTTATATATGTTCTAAGGTTGTCAAAAAACTTTTATAGTCATTCAATCATGCACATATATGTTATAAGACAGTCAAAAAACTTTCTTACTGATGAAATCATGCTCATATGTGTTTTAAGTTTGTCAAAAAACTTTCATAGTGATTAAATCATGCATATATGTGTTCTAAGGTTGTCAAAAAACTTTCATAGTGATGAAATCATGCTTATATGTGTTCTAAGGTTGTCAAAAAACTTTCATAGTGATTCAATCATGCATATATGTGTTATAAGGCAGTCAGAAAACTTTCATAGTGATGAAATCATGCTCATATATGTTCTAAGGTTGTCAAAAAAAATTTCATAGTGATTCAGTCATGTATATATGTGTTATAAGGCAGTCAAACAATTTCATAGTGATGAAATCATGCTTATATATGTGTTCTAAGGTTGTCAAAAAACTTTTATAGTGATTCAATTATGCATATATGTGTCATAAGAGAGTAAAAAAACTTTCATAGTAATGAAATTATACTCATATGTGATGAAATCATGCATATACTAGTTTGAAATATAATGACAAGAAACAAATGACATGAAACTTTCATACCTGACGGGCACCTGTAGACGAAGTTCTCCTGTCCCAAAAAAAGCTGCACAACTCATTACGAACAACGTCAGAAATGGTTTCATGTAAAAAGTTACTCTCTGTGTCCTTAACAAGTTAGTGTGCACCATCCCAAGAATTAGCAGGGTCAATCAGACACTGGGAGTTGATGCTGGCGAGAGAACTCTTAGAGCCCTGGCTGGAGAAGACAATGACTGGTGTGGTGTTCATATTACTCCCAAACCCGAACACACGACCCTTTTTTGGTTCACCAATTGCAGTCACCCATGTTGTAGGATCAAAAGGTGGATGCTGAGTGGAGTCATCGCCATATCGCTCTACCATATGTTGCTCGTATGACTCCTACAAAGTAATAATTACTGGGACCCATCTATCTTGAAAATGGATCGTCTGATAACTGATCATTTATGGCATCATCAGTAGTTCGATGCATATTCATTATCGCGGAAGAATTCTCAAGCACGATGCTTGATCTTCTCGAGGACGTTTTGGAGTATTCGCTGAATAGCGATTTGTAAAAGTCCTCACAGCTGAATGATGATTCAACTGTTCAGAGTTTTGAGGATCAGCGATTTGTCGATGGCGATTTGTGGTTAGTGTTTTAACCTACATAGCGATTTGTTTTAGTACTCGTTGGATAGTGATTTGCAGTACTCACTGGATTGCGATTTGTAGTACTCGATGGATAGCGATTTGTGATAAGACGGTTCAGGCGCATTGTAAGTTGTGCAAGACGTTTAGTCTTTCGCATTAAATGTGGGTCTTGTCCTCTATTTAAGGGATGGATGAGAGAGAGAGAAGGAGAGCTGGAAAAGCAGGAAAGAGTGTGAGATACACTTTTAGAGCACCGAAAGGGTGTGAAGAGAACAAAAGCGAGAAGTGTTGCTACACTTCTTTCAGGACAATTTCGTGAGGCTGGTTCTTCAGAGCATTTGTTCTTTGTTCTTCAGTGAGGTATATCCTCTTTATTCATTTCGTTATACCTTTGTGTGTTTGTAAGGGCTTATGTTCTTTAGCCATTTTGTAAACCCTGTTTGATAATAGTGGAAGGTGCTGACTTATTGGTCGCCGTGGACGTACCTCAGTTTGAGAGAGAACCACGTAATTCTTTGTGTGCTTCTTTTGTTTCCGTTATTGGTTTACCTTTATTCCACTGTCATCATTGTATTGCTTCCATCGATTCACACTTGTGAGAAAGCCAGTTTTTTTTTTTCCAACAATATATATTCTGTTAATGGCTATATGATACGATAAAGAAATTATCATTTTCTGCCCCTCGTTCTCTCTAATCAACGTCTTCACACCTAGAGCACTTTAGTTTCACCCTTTGATTCTTGAACTTTCTCAGCTATCTGTGATTCTTAATTACAATCACCGAAGAATCACAAGCTATACAAACATACGAATGTGTAGCCTATGATTATGAATTAATCTCTACTGTGAAAGTTTGTCACAGGTGTGTTGGACTGACCCTGTACCAACTCAAGAGGACTGATATGGTTAGGTTAAGGTATTGATATATATGGTGAAAATCCCAATAGAATCCCGAGAAATTGATGCCTATTTACACACATGATTTCATTATCACAAATATTATATTTTTATGTTTGTATTCCACATGTTTTTCGTGATTTCTCTTCTGTTTTTTAGTATAGATGTAAGGAGACTTTTAAACTATTTTCTCAATAGAGACAAAGTTTTCATTTTTATTAGAGATTTTGGCTTACTGAAAAAATCCCAAATGATTTGTGACTATGGTTTATCCCAAGACCAGCAGATCAGTGATCGAGCTCGAATACAAATTTCTCGGGTCACAGAAAATAGGTGCATATAGCAATTTTTTATATTTTGTGTTTTACACAGAAAATCGCTGCCAGCATTGCGATGTTCTGTGCTTGTGTTTTACACACAAAATTGCTTCATGCGTTAGTGCTTCTCTTTTTTATCATATGGCCCAAATACTTTGTAAAGTACTTGACCCGATCACTTAACCGTGCACCATCCCAAGGAGATAGCAATTGCACACTGAAAATTAGTTTTTTTGATAATCCACGAAAAAAAAAAACTATCACCGAGCACACCTTAGCTGGCCTCCTGTTGGTAAAACCCTTAAGGTCTTCCTGCCCACGGGGGGAGTACACCCAGCTTCGACCTTGCGGCAAGAGACGCCACCCGTGGCATTTGAACTAGTGACGTCCCGTCAATTTGATGACATTTACAAGTCGCCCCTACCAGATGAGCGGTTGGGTGAGCTCAAAACGTTTGATCAACATAGTCCAAATATGGCTAAATCGTGACTTAGAATACAAGGGAAAAGTTAGGGAACGATAAAATCGGGGATATTCTTCTCAGACTTCCCATTACTCCCGTGAGCTCGTTTATTTAATAAAAGAAAAAAAAAATCATGGTTGCTGTAGATAGTAAAAGACAAAAATAAGGGGCCTAAATTATTGGCCTATCCCACTGAATAATAAACTGTTTTTTTTGAAAGGCAAGCTAGGGTTAGGCAGACCCTACCGGATATCATTACTATAACAAAATCATCGAAAAAGTTACTCGTAAATCTCCCTTAGAAGCCATTAAAATTTATGGTGAGAGAGGCTGTTAGCATGATACCTCTTGGCTTGTAGTCACCGACACGGATACTATAAATATTGACCAACAAATTTGTGATTTTTTTTTTATCAAAATTAAGACTTGTAATACTATTTTTTTATTTTTGTATATTTATTAGATAATCTAAGGGAAAACCCTGCCATCCCAGCTGGACTTTGGTAAAAACCTTTGAAGTCCCCCTTGCCCACCGGAGAGTGGAAGCAGATCAGGTCATGCTGAACATGAGCGTTTTTGCTCATGCCCACATCCTGGCCATCCGATTTGCATTTTAAACAACTCAAAAGTCAACAAAACCACATGGCATTCATCCAAAATGCAAACAGACATGAGAAAAAATGCTCATGTTCAGCATGACCTGATCTGCTTTCCCCGGAGAGTACATCCAGTAAGAGACACCACCGATGGGTTTCAAACTTATGACATTCATTCAACTTGGCATTCACAAGTTGGCCTATCAGAGACATTCCCATGGTCTTGATGTCCCTTTACAGGTTGAGAGGTGTTTTAACAGTGGACCTGTGTCAGTGTCTACAGTGTATAACTCCACAAGTACTCTCCCGGCCTACAGAGGATAGTTTCTTATTTTAAGTTATTTAATATATAAAGCTCACAAGAGTTTCACTTAGGGTGTGCAACGGGGCAGGCCGGTCAATGGCCTGGTTGGGATGGCCCGTGAGCCCAATCGGGTCAGGCCTATATATATATACACACACACGGGCTGAGCCTGCATCTTTCAGCCCAAGATTGGGTGTAATTTAAATAATATATGTTATATAATATATATTATTTATATAATATAATATATTTTATGTTATATATAATATATATATACACACGGGCCCTGGCCAGTGGCAGCCCAATGCCCACCCCTAGTTCCACCTCCCTGGCTAGGGGAGATCATGGTTTGCCACAACATGGAACGACCACAATTGGAAACCGCACTGCAAGGTGGAAGTTAGGTGTTGGGTGCCAGTGAGCAAGGGAACATCAAGGATTTTACCATCGAACAAATTTTTTTTTTAGAGGTGAAAGTCATTCTCATATAAATGAATTACATCCAAGATTCCTGATGAGATGGTGATTACAATGCTCACTTATCACATAAATAAAGAGCCAATAAGATGGAGATTACAATTGCAGACTAAGCTCATGATCTTAAGGTTCTTCAACTTGAACTCATCTTAGGAAACATGTTTTTTCTACTGTTGGTTGTCTTGTTACGAAGAAATAAGTTGATGCTTGTTTATCCATCCAAGACATCAATAGTCCAACTTTTTTTTTCTTTTAAGCTTGTGCATCATAGCACAAAAGATATCATTGATTAGACATTCCGACCTTGCTTCTCCTCCCAACTTTTATCTTAAGAAGCATGAGGTTCATATAGTGGCTAAGGTTTGCAGCAGGAATCCTTGGCATGATCTTGCTCCATATAGTGGCTAAGGTTTGCAGCAGGAATTCTTTGCACGATCTTCCTCCATTATCTTTAAACATGGTCTTCAAACCATAGATTAAGGGGTCTCACCGTACCTAAACTAGATGCAGTCATTTTTTCTCATGCCCCCTGTCAAGTTAGTGTCCGAGCTAAAAATGTGTATAAGCCTAAAATGACTAAAAATGAGATGTTAAATGTAGGCTGTTGGGGGAGCAACAACATCTTCCTCTTCGTGATTTTTCTCAAGAGTCTTAAAAAATCCATGATTGAGTTTTTTTTTCATTGCTTTGGCCTAAAAAATATATTTAATATATAAAAATATATTTTAATAACTTAATACATAACAAGATACCCATTAGAAAAAAGACATAAAAAGCTATTGTAAATAAGTATATGGCTTGTCACACGGCATGCCTCCTTATTGTACCGTGTCCTGTAGATACAAGACCCAAATCATGCCCTATAATGCAGGTCTAAATCCAATAAAAAATGTGGGGTAGCCACCGCCAATTTGCTTTGATATGAACTCTAGCAAACACTGTTTGTTTTAGTACTTGTATATACCGATTTTTTAACGTATTAGTTGGTGGCTTGTTAAATACAGAAGACATTTTATAATGCATCCTGGATTTTGTTTTTCAGTAGGGGACACTTGGAATCATGAAGTTCAGATACTGGTTTCACTATAGACACCATATTGGTTGTCTGTTATTGGCAAACCTATAGCATGCAAAGTCTAAGTCTTTAGAACCCGGACAACAAACATCACACTGAGCGCCGTGATGAATGGCACTTGTGCGTCCTACACCATGGCACTGTTGTGCTTGGATTAAGGGTAATTCAAGGGAGAGAGACTTTTTTTTTTTTATGATGAGGAGCCCTTGTCTAGAACTGGGTCACTTAATGGACCACCTCTATGCGAATTGAACCTCGGATGGGCGACCACTCCCACGCCCTTACCAAGTCCACCAGTTAAAAGCACCCACACACCCAGAGAGAGAGAGAGAGAGAGAGAGAGAGAGAGAGAGAGAGAGAGTAAAGCAACTGTCCAAATACTTTGTTCCAACTTAGTTTATCAATTGTCTTTCTAAAACTAGTGATGCAAATTTAGTTCTCAAAACTCCTTGAGAAATAACAGGCTTCACTTGTCTGGTAGGAGCAGTTAGTAAGTCACCTTGTGTTGGGACGTTGCAAGTTCAAAACCCAATTGTACGGTTGTATAATTGGTGGGGTCTGCCTAACCCCAGCTTGCTTTTGAAAAAAAATAGCAGGAACAAAACCAATGGCTTTGGATGCATGTTCTCCTAATGAGAAGAGGACTCTTGGGTTCGAACCCCATCGGGGTTATTCCCCTAGATTGCTATAAAAACACAAACAAAAGGAAGAAATTTTGGATCTTTTTCTTTAATTTATTCTCAAATGAATTTTGTAATACATTTTCCTGGCAATGTGTTTTCTGTATTTTAATGAAATTATAAAAAATAAATTGTTATTTTATTCCTCTATTCGATTAATTAATATATATATATATGTGTGTGTGTGTGTGTGTGTTTCGGATTTTCTTAATACAAAAGTCATAATTCTTGATCGTCTTTAAGTATGTTTCGGTTCAAATCTCATGTCCAAATATCATCATTTCTGTACCCCTGGAAAATATGCTTCTCATGATATGAAAAAAAAAGCAACTGAAATGTTCAGTTTATAAATTCAGAAGCAGCTTTTGGAGATGTGCATAAGCTTCTGGCAAAACAATTTTTTATATATTTTTAGACCTACCACACACAGATGGCCACGTGTCTCATGGACATGTCCAACCAGGGCAGATCAGGTTAAGGGGGAAGCAGATCAGGTCATGCTGAAAATGAGCGTTTTTGCTCATGCTGACATCGTGGCCATCCGATTTGCATTTTAAAAAGCTCAAAAGTCAACAAAACCACGTGGCATTCATCCAAAATGCAAACAGACGGCCACGATGTCCGCATGAGCAAAAACGCTCATTTTCAGCATGACCTGACCTGTTTCCGGTTAAGGGGGTCTCTGGAACGCTGCCCATTGTCAAAATGAACGATACCCAATAACCGTCAAAAGCTTTTTATTTTGGACGAATCTCAGACGTCCAGTTTTCAACTGTTAATGCCGTTCATCTGAACTTGGGCATCCAAATTTTTTTGTGGGACCCATCCAGGTGGGGGGCATCTTTTTCGATAACTTTTGGGTGTAATTCATCTCGACGATAGACGGCATCGAAGGCACCTTGGACAGTTTTCTGTCCAATGCCCCTTGGACCTTAACACTCTCTTTCCCCTCAATATTAGTCAACCCTTAGAAAACCCCAAGTTGTGTTTGTTACACTTCCACTAGAAAGCCTCTTTCCTTTGAAAGAGCCACTTTGAAGGGAAAGTATTTTCTCAAGAAGGGAAGTATGAACCCATTTGGACAGAAACTTTTTTTTTTCATTTATTATTTGGGTCCCACCATATATTTCTCATAGAAATGTTTGTTTCATTATTTGTAGGGAAAAGGCCTTATTTCTTATGAACGAGACCTCTTTCATTTGAAAGGACACCGAACAAACGCCCCTTAATATGGTGTTTGATTAGCCACAAAACATAGGAAACTATGAAAGTACCCTGTTTCCTGGGTGATGAAACAACTGCCTTGTGGGAAACAGACAATGGGGGTAATTAGCTTTCAAACAAAGCATTTTGTTTCAGTCGTGCAGTTCATTTCCCATGGGAGAGTATTTTCCTATGCTGGAGAGTCTTTTCACCCATTACGTGTAACATTTTTTTTTTTTTGAAAGGCAAGCTGGGGTTAAGCAAACCCCCATTAGTTATTATTGAACGTACCACTAGGGTTTGAACCTGCAAGGTCCTATCACAAGGCGACAAGCACTGACAGCCCTTACCAACCACGCGGAGCCCCGATTGGTCCTGCCATGTAACAATTGCCTCCTATCACTCATACCATCTCGTAGGAGGTGTTCATGCCTTCATGGCATCTTGATGACTATGAAGTAGGGGTTCAAATGGATTCGAAACTGGCTGGATTATGCTAGATTCACATTCAAATCCAAATTTAAAATGTAAACAGTAGGATCCAAATCAGATCCAATGAGGCAAAGTTGAATCTTCAGACCCGTGGTAATATTGGATCCCTTAAAAAATACAAGCTATTTACAAAATAATGTGACCAAGCACTCATTGACCACCAAGGTAGTCCATTTATCAAAACAAGTTGTTTATTACAAATATCACTGCTTGAAAAAAGCAGTATATCTATGAAACTATTTTTTATAAAGAAAGTGATGCAATATTGTTTAAAGAAAACCCTGAAACTTGATGCCGTCTTGCTCCGCATATCACATCATAGGTTAAATACATGTATTCCTCATTAAACGAGGTTAGAACTATTGCTGGTCTGGTAAGAAAATATTTCAATCAAATCAAATATAAACACATGAAAATACACAGACCACTTAAGGCCATAATTCTCAAGTCTCCACGACTTAGCGTATATCGCGAAAACCTCCTCAGGGCCATGATTGAAACATTACGCTTAAGTCTTCAAGACTTGGCATATAACATGTGAGCCTCTTCAGGGTTTTAATTTGAACATCAAGCTCAAGTCTCCAAGACTTAGCACATCCGTATCTCATGAATCCAAGCAAGAGCTCATCGAGCTTAGCTTACTCATGCGAATACAACACAGGTCAACACACACAGTTTTAACTTTCTCAACGTTTTGACATAGGGAACTTATTTGCATCACCTTTCATCACAAATACATGCTGGTTTCATCTTATACAGTGTTTTCCAATGCCTGGTAGAAATTACTTTCAAAGGCACAACTTTCTGTAGGGTGAGGCCAAACATGTCCCCAATATCAAGTTCCTCTGGTGCCATCCCATCAAGAAGCTTCCAAGAGAAAGAGTGGATAAGAGAATCCAGCATCAGATGAACCATGCGCTCGGCCAGAGGAAGGCCAATGCAGATCCTCCTGCCCACTCCGAAAGGAATGAACTTTAAATCCCGGCCCTTGAAATTTATTTCCGACCCGACGAACCTCTCTGGCGAAAATGACGTCGGGTCTTCCCAGACTTTCTCATCTCTCCCGATAGCCCATGCATTAACAATCACTTGGGTGTGCATTGGAATGGTGAACCCCGCCACCTCCACGGTTGCGTCTGCTCTATGTGGTATGAGAAGCGGAATCGTTGGGTGCAATCTCAGGGTCTCTTTCACGACTGCTTGGAAGTAAGGCATCCAAGCTATGTCAGCCTCTTCGATGGGTCGATCGCCACCGATGGCATCGTCGAGCTCAGACCGAAGAGCGGACATTTTATCGGGATGATGCAGCAATTCAGCCATTGCCCACTCGACAGTGGAGGAGCTTGTGTCGCTTCCAGCAGTAAACATGTCCTGCTTATCATGAAAGAAAACCTGCATCAGGTGGATCTGGAGAGAAGATGTGCTACGGGTTGGGTGAGGAGTGCAGATCAGGTCCAAGGAGTCCATTCATCATGATGATGAACGATACACCTGAAGCCGCCAGCATGATACGTGTCATTTCCAAACGACTGATGCCGTTCATCCAGAAGGACAATGGCTACAAAAATAAACTTTTTGGGACCCATTTAGGTGACAATTAAGAACTGGGTTCTGAATCATCAAACTCAAATTATGAAAACAAATGCAACTTGTTCATGGAGATCTCCTTGTTCCACCTTACATCTATCTATAAATAAATAAAACTAAAATAAAACGTCGAAAAATATCAATAAATTTAATAATAAAAAGTAAAAGTCAATTGACATCTCTCTCTCTCTCTCTCTCTCGCGCACACACACACACACACACAAGGTTACAGGCACTGCACTGTGTATCGTAAAATTAATTTAGTGCGACATTTTTTTTTGCCCACAAAAACGTTATCGTAAAAGCAGAGGCACAGGGTCAGGGATTCATACCATCATCAAGGCTTTGATAATGTCCCTTGTTAACTCTAAACCAGGCACTGCACTGTGCTGCAGCAGAACATCCAAGAAATCGTTGTTGGTCCGAGCGGACCCAGTTGCAGAGTAACACTCCAGCCTCTTCGCAATCATCTCATCGAAAAGATCATGCAGCTGTTGGCCATGAGCAGTCATGGCTCATCGTATGCCGTGAGGATCGACCCACCTCAGCGCCGGGAAGTAGTCGGAGAGGTTCGACTTCCTGGCCGTTTCCATTATCTTCCACACCAGATCTTTGAACTCTTGCGCGGATTCCGACTCAAGATCGGCCACGTCTCGCAAGAAAATCATGTTCGATACAAGATTCAGCGAAGTAACGAAAGCGCACCGTCCTATATCGACCACACGCCCGTTCACACAGGTTGCTGGGACGTGTCGAATTAGGTCTCGGATCTTCTGCTCTCGCAGGCCTTTCATCGCATCTAGTCGCTTGGAAGAGAAGATCTCTGTGTTGGAGATGCGCCTTAGCTCTCGCCATCTCGAGCCGAGTTGGTTCCACACCATCGAGTGCTCGCTGTGCCGGAGCGCAGTCGTCTAATACGGTTCTGCCCGCGAACACTTGGTCGTGCTTCTGCAGGACCTCTTCGGCCATTTTGGCCGAGGAGACCACCACGGTGGTTCGCATGCCCAGCCGTAGTGTCATCATGGGCCCGTATGTTTTAGAGAGCTCTTACATCGATTCATTGGGCTTATTCCCAAGCTTGAAGAGGGAGCCCACTATAGGGAGACCCACAGGACCTGGTGGGAGTTTGCTACTCTTTCTCCATAATAGGAGAAAGCCATACAAGCACAGCAACAAAGTACAAGCCCATAGCATGAGATCAATAGGTTCTTCCATGGACTCTCTCTCTCTCTCTCTGTTTGGCTATTGGGCTTTTTTTTTATGAGTCAAACTAGGTTTATATACTCTTTAGTGGGGGACGCCTGAAGGAAGGAGATCAGATCTGGTGATTCGTCAAAACACAAATTTTGGTGTGTTATTAAATCATCACTGTTCATATCCATAAATCACCGTGCAAAACAGTGGGGCCCTCAAGGAAAAGCTGATGTCATCATTACACCAAATATTGAAGGCTGTGAACGTGGATGATTTCAAAGCACACAAAAAATTGTGTTTTGACTTTTGAGGAATCACCAGATCTGTTCTCCAAAAACAATTTATTAAGGTAGAGCGTTTCCACGTAACACGAAGCAGGTTATATGTTAACCCCCCGCCCGAACAGGGCCGGCAGATACATCTCATGTTCGGGGGGTCCCAATGAGCATCACGTATAAGATGCAGACCGGCTAGTATCCTCATGTGTTTCTGCATCACATAGCATCATAATTTGGTGCCGTCGCAAAGACTTAAGTACCCTTTACCACCATTCTCTTCCTCTTCCTGGAACAAACATAAATTCCCTCCATCTAAAAAACAAAAATGGCGGTTCGTGAAAAGGACAAAACTGCCCTCCATCATGATCATGCCAAAATTTTCAGCAAAGTTTGCGTATGTAGCAAGCTTTATGTTGTAGGATTTAAATACTTCAAAACAATTCATTCTCGCCCTAAGCAGAAAAGTCTACGGGAGCATACTTTGCCTTCATCTGTTGTCACTGGATCATCCGTTGTCTTCTTCTGTTGTCGTCAGAGCATCCTTTCCTTTGCTCTGCTACCGCCAGAGCATCCATTTCCGTCCTACGCGCAGTCGCAGCATCGTTGCCACCATCTGTTGCATATACGTTCTGACTGTTTCTTACTCTACAGTTGGAATACACAAAATCCTATCGTTTCGGTGAGTTTCGTGTAAGGTTTCGTTATGCAATCTGAAGGTTGTGATTTATACAACGATTTGTAAGTTTGAATCGGCGATGATTTATACATTCAAAGCAATAGCGATGCATGTTTATTAAGATACCTCGATTTGTACATAAGATTGCTAAATCTTACAATGATATGTACTTATGAAGCCAAATATTGCGACGATTTGTGATCATGATGATCGTTTAATGTGTTGTGCATGTTAGCAATGTCTGCGGCTCATCAGAGAAGAAATACCTCGTCGTTCTACGGGTTGTGTATTAGAGAAGTGATCCGCCAGTCCCATCTATCTTAGTTTTTTGAAAGGTACCAAATATCGAGGCTGCGGACCAAAGGAAGAATGCTGAAGAACTAAAAATGCAGAAGAAGGATGACCAAGAAAAGGCAAAGTAAAGAAATAAGGTGGAGAATGAAAAGAAAAGGCAAAAGAAGAAGGCAGAGGAGAGGGAAAGGCAAAAAATGAATGAGGAGGAGAGGGAAAGAAAATTGAACAATCTAAAGGAAGATGCTAAGACGGAAACGCGGAAGCTGTTGTTGGAGCATATAGCAATGCAAAACAGGGTAAAGCTACTGAAGGAAGCAGAGGAGAGGCGAAGACAATTGAATAAGGAGGAGGAAGAGAATGAATGGAATAAGCTTCAGGATGAGGAAGAAAAGGAAAGACGAAGGAGGGAGAAGGAGTTTGAGGAAGAGAAGGAAAGGCAAAGGAAGGAGAAGGAGTTTGAGGAAGGGAAGGAAAGGCAAAGGAAGGAAAAGGAGGATGATGAAAAGAAGGAAAAAGAAAGGAAGGAGAAGGAGGAGAAGGAAGAAAAGGAAAGAAAAAGGAAGAAGCAGGAGGAGGAAGTGGAAGAAAGAAGGAAACAACATGAGGAAGAGAAAGAAAAGGAAAGGGAAAGGAAGGAGAAGGTGGAGGAGGAAGAGAAGGAAAAGGAAAGGCAGTGGGAGGCAGTGGACCAACCAGAAAGTTCTAGGTTGGAGGGATTGGTTGAACATGAGAAAAGTGCGACCAAGGTAAATAAATCTGTCATATCTGTGAAGATTTAATAATATGTTTAGCGATTTTTATATAGCGATTACTGTGTTAGGTATTAATATGTATAGTGATTACTGTGATAGTGTGTGTGCAACCAATATTATTTATAGCGATTAGTAGAATATTATTTATAAGTACAAATGATACTAATTTACAATTGGTAGGAATAATATGTTATTGTGTGTTATAGGGAGGTCAGAGGAGAAGTAGAGCACCAGGTGAAAAGCTCGGAGGTCGGTGTCAGTGGCCTGTAGTTATGTCATGGTATGGTCAGCTGAGTGCATATCAGAAGGACCGATTATGAAATATGCACTTCGGTGGCCTTTTGGACCAGCAATATTTTGAAACTTGCTGAAAGACGATGACCCACTTGGTAAATAAGTGGAATGATAAGAGGAACACATTCCAGTTTGATTATTTTGAGATCACCATGACCCTAGAAGATGTGGCGCGGATAACTGGTCTTAGTTGCGTTGGCAGTGTTGTCCTATTACGGGATTCAAACTATAACACAAGGAAAAAATGCATAGCCCTTCTAGGAATGTCGATGGACGAATGAAGTCAATGTATTTATGGTGGAATCAATTCCACATCAATAAAGATCTCATCTTTTCGTAATAAATGGGAAGGCCGCTCCACTACTTGTGCATATGAAATAGCTGACCAAGAGTTGCGCGGCTTCCTTCTTTATTTTTTTGGTCTTACTTTATTTTCCGATTGTTCTGGTTCGAGAATAAGTTACATGTGACTGCAGTACCTAGAAGACTTAGACGAAGTCGACAACTATGCATGGCATGTCGCTATGCTCGCACACTTGTACAGTCAACTCTACCGTGCGAGTAAGGGTACGAAAACAGTCAGGGGATTTTAGACATTTGTTCAGGTATTTGTTTATTACATACTTAGTAATTGTAGACTAAGCTCATTGAAGGTTGTAGTGTTAATAATATATTATTTTTGTTAGGCTTGGGCGTGGGAACATATTATCCCATTGTGTCCACATTGTGGCCCTGCGATTTGTGGTTTTCCAAAGATCGATCACTGGGCTAGAATAAACGTCAAAGTTCATAATGCTAAGTCCATTTTAGATGGGTTGCAACTAAATGAGGTAAACGTTCTAAAATTGTTTACAATCGGTTCAACATTTATCATTCAGTATTATAAATCGTTGTAATGTTTAGCATTCTTAAGTAATCATCACTGCAAGATTTTGTCTTCCTTAGTACATATCGTTGTCGCCATATCATTCTTAAGTAAATTGTAATATATTTGTCACTCGTTATTAAAAAGAATTACCAATGTACAGGTTTTGTGGAGACCGTATGGAGATGGGGAGGACGATGACCAAGACGTTGTTGCAGAGGCTGCTAAATTGTCTGACCGCGATTTATAATTGTTTTGCAATTATGAAGTCGAGTTACAGCATGATGGTCGAGTTTTCCTACAATCTGGCTTGGGGCAGTTTATCCCAAATAAGCCTTTGGAAGTGAGAAGGAAGATAAATAGTGGTGGGGGGAGGAACATGAATTGGTATGAACGCTACAGGGATGAATTATTAATTTGGAACACAGGTGGTGTCCGTGCCGTAGCGTATGATTATAAAGGATGACAATTTGATCCCTTCTATTTCCAAAGGTATTGGGAACCTATGCGACGAAATCTGGAGATTGAGAAAATTGGGAACCCATGCCTCCCAACTGCCCCCTTTCATGTTGCATCCCAGCATTTACAACCCGTCCGTCGTCCCCCTCCGGTTACAACAACGATTCTCTCAGTAACAAATCACAATGAAGAGCAAACACATGTTATAAAAGAGAACGTTGTCTCCGACGCAAGGTTCGAACTGATGGAGAGGGAGAATAAGAAATTAAGGACGGATGTAAGCAATATGGGGAGACAATTGAACTCAGTGGTAGAGATAATGACTGGTTTTTTTAATCAGATGAATGCAACCAAGAGGCCACCGAGGATAGACAATCCACCAAGAAAAAGAAAGAGACAAGTTCTCTATCATATTTCATTTGATTCGTCAAGTGCCACGGAATAAAGCCTAGCTATTCTTTTTTATCACGATAGTTATTTGTTGTAATTCTATAAGTAATTGTTGTAACATGACATTCTTTTATTGTTTAATTCTTTTTTATTACATCTAATAAACATGTTTCATCTATGGATCTCGTAAATAAATAATCTGTAATCGAAAATGGATGTTTGTTGTTCAGAAATCGTGGCATTGCCTAATCTCCTTGATTGAATGAAAATTGCAATATAATTCGCAATATAACTCGTTGTTTTTTAATGAAAATCGCAATAGATGTCTGATTGGCACGAGTAATATTGTTCACAAATCGCAATATAACTTGTCGTTTTTGAATAAAAATCACATAACACATGCAATTTATGCGGTCAACAAGGTCCCGTAATCGACGTTAGAAAATGATTAAGGTCAACATCGATATAATAGATCATTTTTGTTCAGCAATCGTTGTATATGTCTCTGTCTTGATAGAAAATCGCAAAAAGGATTTGTGATGTCTGCCGTGAACATTAATTGAACAAGTTCTGACGTCGTAAATGATAACAGTCAACAGCGATAAGAAAAGTTTGATGCTCAGAAATCACTATAGTTATTTGTTGTAATTCTATAAGTAATTGTCATAACATGACATTCTTTTATTGTTTAATTATTTTTTATTACATCTAACAAACATGTTTTGTCTATGGATCTCGTAAATAAATAAACTGTAATAAAAAATAGATGTCTGTTGTTCAGAAATTGTGGCATTGACTAACCTCCTTGATTGAATGAAAATCACAATATAACTCGCAATATAACTCGCAATATAACTCATCATTTTTTAATGAAAATCACAATGAAAATCACAATAGATGTCTGATTGGCACGAGTAATATTGTTCACAAATCGTAATATAACTCGTCATTTTGAATGAAAAACGCAGAACACATGCGATTTATACGGTCAACAAGGTCCCGTAATCGACGTTAGGAAATGATTAAGGTCAGCATCGATATAATAGATCATTTCTGTTCAGCAATCGCTGTATGTGTCTCCATCTTGATAGAAAATCACAAAAAAGATTTGCGATGTATGCCGTGAACAATAATTGAACAAGTTTTGACATCGTAAATGATAACAGTCAACAACGATAAGAAAAGTTTGATGCTCAGAAATCGCTATTGATGATCATCAGTAAATTCAAATCGCATAATAGGTTGCCGACCAAAAGTGGTACACCTATCTTATTGCTGTGTACTATTTCTAATTACGAAAGCGACATTAATGGCTCTTGTTGACCGCATTCATCGTGAATATCTTTTGCGATTTTCATTCTGTGAGTGTGAGCAATAAAGCAATGTGTAAATATCAAGCATTTCCTATCGATGTTGACTATTATCATTTCGAACATTACAAGCCTTTGTTGATTGCATACATCGCAATCTAATTTTGCGATTGTCAATCATGCGAGTTGAGCGCATATCTTTTATCAATTAAAAGATTTCATTACTTGTGCATGCTGATCGTATAAATCACATATTTTCCTTGCGATTTGCATTCAATGACGACAAAGAATATTGCGATTTCAGAACAACAAACGTTCTTTATCGCTGTTGAGTATTATTATTTTAGGGCGAACATATACATGTTTTTTTAGAGCATGCATAAATCATGTTTGCTGTAAGATATGCGCTCATGATAAAGGTCAAAAGAGGTAAGATATGTTTGCTGATCAGAAATCGCTTTTTTGCTGAGACACTTTAAATGCAAACCGCGAAATAGGATTGTGATTCATGCGGTCAACAACAACTCGTAATATTCAGTCAAAATAGGATTGATTACACACAAGTTGGTTGTATTGTCTCTAAAATCTACTTGAAATAGGTGAACATGAAATTACTCTGGCATGGTGGGCACCGTTGTTCGTTGCCTTTTAGATCCTCGTGGCGGCTGTGTTAGTTTCTCCTCCGCAATTAAAAAGGCCATCAATTTTTTGCAGAGTTCTTTGCAGAATCCAGGTATATGAACCTGCAAAAAAAACTGTAATGTGGAACCAATAGACATGCATTTAATCCCCAATAATAGAGGCCAAAAAATGACATATAATGTCGAAACAGGGTTCTGCACCATTGTATATCGCTTCAATGTACTTCATTACAAATACACTATAATCAACGTCATTATTTTGTAAAGGAGCATGGTATGCCGTGCGATAGATCCACTCGCTAACATCGACTCCCAAAATGTCTTTGACGAAACCAATCTGAGAATAATGCTGCCGAAAGTAAATTCATGACCCCAGTACATGACACGATACTCCTATAGATGGAATCTTACGAGATGGGAAATGTCAAGATGTAAACCACTGTCAACATCCAACGAATTGTAACACCATAGTTGTTTTTCATGTAAATCCATCACGTATAAGACCCAATGCTTTTCAGATTGCCAGAGTGTAGGAATCAATATCTGCAAATGGATCGTAAAAATGTTGTTAGCATTGTTATGTTGTAACCTTGTACTCTAGGTTTGTTTACTTACTTTTTCACTTTACAAAAGGTCTCTGCAATGATTACCGTTAACCCAGTAAGGTAGGTCGTCTTTAAATCCACTGGAGTATGGCAAACGACGTAAGATAGTCTGTAAACTGAAACATTGTTAACAACAATGTTAAAATACGAATCAACTGGACTAAATCAATAACCAAAAACAACATAAAATACAATCGATATACTATGAAATAAGGGCTGACGATGCTTATAGTTTTGCTTGTTGCATTGCTTTTAATATAACTGACGAAATCAAATAGTCTGTTTGCAGCAAATATGATGTTGCTAACGTACGTACACATAGCTTACGTATATAGATAACTCCTACTAGTTTCATATGAACAAAATTACTGATCATGTTGCATTGTGTGAATTCATCGTGCATTCGTTTGATGTCCTCCAGGAGTGATTGACTGAGTTTTTGCCCAACTTCGTCGGTGGATGTTCTACTGAAATGAATAAGGAATTTGCAATGAACGATATTGAAATTACATTATACAATACACAACACAAATCGCAAAAACAGCATGAAAGAGATGGATTTTGATGAAAATGGAGAAGATGTGTAGACAATATATGCCTGATTCGCCATCGTTGGTCGTGTAGCTATCTTCGTCTGCCTCATCGACCACAATTTGCTATATAGCTGGTTACATGTTCGAGTGACGAACTCCAGGTTTATAAAGGAACCATTGGTTTGACTGTTGCTGGTTCACGAAGTAGAAGATAATCACACCGTCCAGTACTTGTGCGACTATTTATGAGCTAAAAGATCTACTGTTCAACCACCGTGATCAATGAATAATGTACGATCAATAAAAAATTTGTCAATACATCCTTTGCTGTCCGTATGAATCACATATGTGTCCTGCAATTTACATTTAATGACGATGAAGAAAATTGTGATTTCTGAATGACAAATGTACCTTATCGCTGCTGACTATTATTATTCAACGGGGAACATTACCATGTTTTTTTGACACCATACATCACAAATTTATTTTGAGATTTTCAGTACAGGAGGTAGAGAATTACAACGATTTGTGAATGTCAATCATTTCTTATCGATCTTTACTTTTATCATTTTCGAATGTCGATTACATGCCTGTGTTGACCGAATAAATCACAAATGTGTTCTCCGTTGTTCATTCAGTTTAGGGTATAGGGTTTATGTTATAGGGAATCAGGTTGAGGCTTCATGTTCAATTTTCGTCTCAATTTGTACTGTATTATGTTATACGTACATCGATTTCTGTATTGAAATCATTACTTTGTTATAAATTTCTCATAAAATTGATACACAGTATTTGAACTACGAATCATTGTAAATATGTATTAAGCGTATACAAATGACTGTTATAGATTTCTCATACAAATCACAGCCGAATGACTGCACAAATCGCTATACAGCGAATACGAAATCGATTCACGCACCACCAAGCACGGACCACAAATCGCCACCGACAAATCAAAATCCAGCGAATACGAAAGACTTCCTTGGCAAGATCAGTGGACATCCTAGGAGTTCTGCTGCAGTCTGAATAAGAAGGGAAACCCTATAATTTCTCAGTAAACGAACTCTGCTGGAAACCCTAAACTCTTAACAAATCCAACAATGTGGAAATTGGGTCACGCAAAGAGGCATGACAACTTAATTAATAGCCCAAACGAGATTCCTGTGTACCAGTTTTCTCTTGCGAATTCATCAGAGCCTGTCATGAAACACTGCCTTAAGTTTCACAAGAAATGCAAACCTCATCCCAACATTGATTACATACCAAAAGACTTGTAAAACTGAAGCTATCGTTGCCAAAAATCTGGTCGGGAGGAATTAAGGTTAGCACGTTGGGTATTACGTCTTTAGGGTATTGTTGCATGTTGGATATTACATGAGTTAGATATTGACAAGCTTCACGTAATGGGAAGCAATATAATGTATTACATACCTGTTCATGAGAAGGGCTTTGTTGCTTTTGATTAGAGGTTGGTTGTTTCTTAGACCTTTTCTTGCCAACCAATTCTAGTGGACCCTTTGTCCTCCGACGACTGCGATCAGAGTCTGATTTTCTTTTGATACCCTTCGCTTCATGAATATGTCCATCATAATCAACAACGTTCACTACTGACTTGTTGAAGATGATGTTTAGGCTACTGTGCAACTTCTCAGGAGTGTCAAGCGGAGCATGATTTTCACCTACGTTGTTCGATCCCATTATCTTCGAATGGTATTCATTCGCTGCAACGGACTGAAGGTTAATTAACTGTACGTTTTCAAGTAACTCCCTTGACGCTTTTCTCATGCATACATAGCCTTCTTCACTTCTTGGTGCCAAATCAACAACATGCATAAATGACCTACACAGTTGTTGGTAACGGAAGGCTATGTGACACTTCTCGTTGACACCAAATTTACTCACATTGTCCATATCAAGCATTTCAATTTTTGATTGTCTTCTCTATCTTTGCATTACATAAGACTCTGATATTTCTTGTATCTTCTCTTGATTAAGTGCCTTTAATGCATGACAACATAAAATACCTTTGAATTCATACATTTTGCACGAACATTCAACTCTTCCATTGTCCACATTGTACGTGACATGTGCTTCTTGCCTTTTGTGATGCTTTTTGTCCTTTCATAAAATACGATATTTGCACATATTCTCGGTTTGCACGGGTCCTTCTATATTGCAATTCATGACATGAAACACCTCTTTCTTGATCCATTCAAATACAATTAGTGTATACAGATCTGTAGGTCGCATCAATATTTTCATGTCAAAAGTTGGAGGTCGTGTATTGAAGCATTTTACGTCTTGTTCAAGCTCATTCTGTCTTAGACCGTCTATAAATAATTCATATTGTTCCATGAAGCGAAACATTGTTAAACATGAATACAGGGTTTTCTTCAGTGTGACATGCATAGATTCAGCTCTTCGTGTGCTTATCATATCTGCACAAAAGTATTGTCTTCCATATGCCAATGCCCACTTCTCTTTTTCTGCATATAAATTTTGTAACCATAGACAATCTTCAAGGTTGTATGTCTGAATCATTTCCTCCCAATCAAACATAAAGGTGATCTCGTCTACGCTCTCAAGTACACACCTAGTAAACTTTTTATCAAACCCTGTCTTCTGATTAAATATGTGTCCTATGTTTTTTGCTACATTTTGAAAGATGTGCCACAAACATAGGTGATGATGTGCATCTGGCCACACATGAAGCACTGCAACCGCAATTGCGTGATCACCATCTGTAAGTACAGCTTCAGGTTGCTTCTCGTTCATTGCATGTATAAATACTTTAAACAACCACTCCAAGCTTTTCTTGGTCTGGTCATACAAAAATGCACTACCTAATATACAACTCTATGAGTGATGGTTCACTCCGACAAACTGTGCAAATGGCCACTGTTCAGTATTAATCTTTATTGTAGTATCAAATACAAGCATATCATTGAAGCATTCATAATCTACTCTTGACTTTGAATAGGCCCAAAACATATTCACAACATATCCATCTTCATCCAGTTGCATTGCACTAAAGAAACTAGGGTCATTGCTTGATTTCTTCTGTAAGTAATCAACCAAAGAACATATTTCTCTATTCTTCATGTTATCTGTCCTCTTTCTTCTCAAGTGGTTTCTTAGATCCAAAGGTGTGAATGACACATTATCGCGACCACCGTCTATGTGGGTAAACAAATTGTATGTCTTCCTTGGTGCAATGTCAATGCTATCAGCTATTTTAGTCATTGCAACATGCACTATAATTACTTTACGATGTGACCTTAACATAGGAGTCATAAATGATGCAGATAAATCATGATTATGATCACTGATTAAAGTACAAACTAGAAATTTCCCATTTGGATGTCTTCTCAAAATCATTCTCGCTTGACATCCACATCTTGATTCTGTCATGCTCCTTGTTGGATTTTCCATTGATTTCTTCCAACCTTGCTTGGAACAAACATATATTTTTCTCACCACAACACCCTGTGCATTTTTTGACCAAGAAAACCTTCTCACACTGAAGCCAACTTTTAAGGCATAATCATTATAAAATTTATATGCAGCTTCCTCATTATTAAACTTCATTCCTTCTACCGGAACATAGTCAAGTGTACTTCAATGTTCATTTGCAGTGCCTACACTTTTATTATGTGTACTGTCATGATAATCTACCTCATTATTGAATTGCATTTCTTCTACTGGAACATTCAAGTCAAGAGTGAGTCTAATGCCTGCACCCTTCTTATCATGTGCATCATTAGTGCAGATATTCAATTCTTCAGTTGCGTCATTAATATAGATGTTCAATTCTCCATAACTTTCAATTGATTGAGCTATATCATCTTCATTACAACCTGATGATAAGCTCAACAATGTTATAAGCAATATATCAGTTTGTCTTGCCAGCAAAATAGCAAACAAATCGATATTAACTAACATAACAATATCTCACAAATAGATAGTATGTTACTAATACAACAGTTTGAGATACAATGCATATAATGAGTGAATGTAGGATACCTGATGGGGTAGAGGCCCTTCCTAGCATTTATAAACAAGCATTCTTGTCAACAGGTCCCAGCGTCTTACAAATATCGATAAGTTTTCAATCATCGTAAGAACAAGATCTACCTGCAGTAACAAAACAATGCCTAAATGGCTCACAAGATGACATGCATTCTTCATCGACAGCATGATGAGATGGAAAGCTACTCACGACACTTTAATGGCACTGGTCAGAATGTTTGTGCGTCATTGATTTCTTCCATAATGCCTAACGACAACGGAAAAGAAGAGAAAACACGAGAATGTTTTTTAAGCAATATATCATGTTGCGTTAGCAAGCGCATATGTTTACTACGATTTAATCAGGCTGCATATAACAACAGATACCGATAAGGGTTAGCAAGTCAAAAAATTGATTTAATGAGTGACAATATAAAAGCAAGTGCGGTTTGATATTTGCTTATACTGAGCATCGAGTTGTCACTTACCATGCCAATAAAAGACATGAAATGTCGTACATGTGTGTTGACGATAACGCTGTCAGTAGATCCAAGAGGCTGTGAAACGAGTTTAATACAAATCGCTAATAGAGCAGCGATTTGAATGCGTGTAACAATGTGTTTCTGCACGCACACGTTTTCAAAGTCTGTGTACAAATATCTTATGAATACATATTACAAAACATATAATATATTACAAATCGATATACATATTGAATAATATATTGAAAATCGATATGACAGTTCAGCATAATAACTTACAAATCGACAATACAAAACCATAATATCTAAAAGGTCGATAAATATATCGCATAATAAATTACAAATCGATATGGAAGAAATTGAGCATAATAGCAAACAAATCGATATTAACTAACAAAACAATATCTCACAAATCGGTAGTATGTTACTAATACAACAGTTTGAGATAGAATGCATATAATGAGTGAATGTAGGATACCTGATGGGGTGGAGGCCCTTCCTAGCATTTGTAAACAAGCATTCTTGTCAACAGGTCCCAGCGTCTTACAAATATCGATAAGTTTCCAACCATCGTAAGAACAAGATCTACCTGCAGTAACAAAACAATGCCTTAATGGCACACAAGACGACATGCGTTCTTCATCGATAGCATGATGAGATGGAAAGCTACTCATGACGCCTTAATGGCACTTATTGGAATGTTTGTGCATCATTGATTTCTTTCATAATGCCTAACGACAATGAAAATGAAGAGAAGACATGGGAATGTTTTGTAACACAAGGCATGCACGAGAAGGCGACAATGTGTTGCAAAATAGGATACAAAACAAGGCGGAAACCTCGACTGGAGACGAAGGCAAAGTTTGCGTTGACAATGGGAGCTACTGTTACAACAGATGGTGCAAGAGTTTAATGAATAGCGAACGTCTACACCTTAAATAGTTAACATCAAATTTTCTGGATGGAGGACTTTTTTGTCCTTTTCTCAAACCGTAGTTTCCCAACTTTTGAATGGAGGATATTTTTGTCATTTCCTCAAACTGTCATTTTAGGGCAAGAAAAGCAAGTAAGGGTGATTAAGTCTTTGCAACAACATCAGAGTCCGATGCAAAGTTATGTCAACATACACGCGAATACAAGCCCCATGTGCGTAAATACGTGACGCTCATTCGCCCCTCCGAACACAGACGTGGGATTCAGTGAATCATCGGAGGAGAGCATACACCACCCTCTCCACGTAACGTAAGAGGATGACGAGGTATCTATTTTTTATTCATCTCTTTTTATATATATTTTGTGCATTCTTCCTTTTATATATTACATAAAATATATATTATTCATTAAAATATAGATTTTATCTATATGACCACTATCAAGCTGAGACGAGCCGAACACCTTGTGTTCTGGCTTGACTTGTTTAAGCTAAACGAGCTGCTGGCACATGAGGGCTGTTGTTGACTCATCATGGGTGGGGCATGTAAGGTTGGGTGGTCGTGACTTCAACCCGGAGTTTTACCTTGCAGTGTGGTGGGCCCATTTAGTAATCTGGTTCTTGGTAGGGTGTGTCAATGGGTTGAGTTTGACCTGGACCCGACCCATACCAAACCCTCTAAGGTTAGGGTTTGCTGATAAACAAGAAGGGCTGATTAAAATCTGGGTTGGACCCAAAGGGTCCCACTAATATATGGAGTCGGATATGATTTGTGAAATTTCATAACAGATTTGGGCTTAACTCAAGTTTCAATTAATATCCATAATTTTTCAATGTAAAAATGATAAAAAGTATTATTTTACGGGGTATGGTTGTTCATGTAATTCTTATAGGATCTGGGTATGGTTCTTTTATGGTGGGTCTGATTAAGCTCTGATCCAAACCCGATACCATAATCTCAAATCAGGTTTGGGTCTAATTTCACCTTGGTCCGAACCAAACCTGACCCGTTCACAGCCCTAGGGAACTGGGTCATTTAATGGGCCTGCTTCCCTATTAAGGTAAAACTTAGCGTTGAAGACACGATCACCCAGCGTTAGGAGATCGGACCCCGATAAAATGTCTCTTTTTTCAACTAAATGGATTATAAAGTGTATTCCGCATCCAATCATCCCCATTGGTATACCAAATTACCAATCATAGAGTCTCATTCCTGTGATGTACGTTACATATCAGCGTATGAGTTGTCCTAAGCAGAATTTTTTAGCAATTCAAAAATCAACACCTGAAAAACACAAAAAATCATAATTTAAGAAATCATGTTTTTTTTATAAAAGTACTATCTAAATGACAATTCTTGTCATATCAACCACGCTGAATCTATCAACGGGTCAGTTTAGATTAAAACAATTTACAACGATAAGATTAAAAAGGTGGTACATGACAATATAAACTTTTCCCCACTAATTTCATCCAACTTCTCTCCTATTCCATCCAACTTCTCAACCATACATCCTAAGTCTGTCTTAGGTTCAGGCCTGGTTCATGTGGTCTAATCCGAATGGGCCCTATGGTATCTCAAATGGTATGAAACATTACGTGGAGAGACATGTCATGTCTATGATTCTATAATGGGTTGAGTTGGAGACAAACTCCTAAATGTATTAGGTTATGGTCCCCAAACCTTATATTAAGGTCATCTCTCTTCAGACTCCCCATTATCAGAAGAAGATTCAATCCCTCTCATCAGGTTTAGAGAAAGGAAAAGGGTCAAATATACAGGTTCTTAAAGATCATACCCGTCAACGATCAACCAGATCGCTATAGATTCAGGTATAGCTTCCGTTTTAAGTTTTATTTATGTTTTTGATTTCAACGATTCAGCAAGAGCATGTTTTCTTTGAATCGTTGGAAAATAACAATTTCATATATATTTTATAGTTTTTGTTCTCCGTCGATGATCCATTGTGGTTGCGGATCAGCACCGAGCGGCATGGGGTTCAGTTCCCATTTGGATTGCCGGGTAGGAAGGGCCATCAAGCCTTTCATTTGGCTGCCAATCGAGTAGAAGGGCTTTTCAGCCTTTCCCTTTCTTTTTCTTTTTTTTTTTTTGGGGGGGGGGGGGGGGGGTCGTCAGATGATCGAACGGGAGGGTTGTTTGGCCCTCCCCCGCTTTTCCTTTGCCCGCTGGACAATAGCAGGCATTGTCTTCCGTCCAATTCATCAGGCGACGAGCGATCACCCTCATCTGGCATCCGCTGGTAGAGGTTTTTTTTTTTGGTTCAATCATCCTCGCCTTCTCAACAGCGACAGGGCAAACAGATGTTCAGATTTGAGTTCGTCGGCATTCAGGGTTGGTTTCGACCATCGTCGGACGCACTCGACTGGCTGACGTTAAGTGGTTTATTTTGGATGCTTTCGGAGGCACCTGATTCGCCGACCAATGCTATTTTTTGGGCGGTTTTTGGGCAGTCTGGACCAACCATCCTTTCGTTGAACATCACGATCCAGATCGGTTGTCGGTCGAGAGGCATTCAACATTGGGATCGATCTTGGATGAATCGGCGTGGGGCAAAAGTTGTTTCTTGGCTGGATGAAAGGGGGTTTCCCTTCTTTTTCATCGCCAACCATTAGGATTTCTGTTGCTAGTGGGATCGTCAGCCAATGCAGCAACTCCCCACTCTGTTCAGCAGATCATTTTTTTTCTTTGGTCGAGCGATCGATGACAGGATGTGATCTTGGGCATATGGTTTGCCCCAAGCCACCGTCGATGTTTTTCGGGGCTGGCCAGGACCGACGATGGTATGCATGGCATCCGACACTCGCCAGCCACCATCGTCGGATGCTCTAAGGCCGACAACATCCTTTGATCGCCTCTGTTTCGACCACGATAGTCGAGGTCGGTTCGACGTTGCACAGGGTTGACTCAGGTCCAAGCCAATACAGAGATCCTGACTGATCCAGTGCCCATTAGTCGGCTCGACCGGGCCAGGGCGGTTCGGCCGGATCTGGGCCAATTTGGCGCCCTCTTTAGTTTACTCCACCAAGACAGGCCGATCCGTCCATTTGTTGTAGGTGAGTCCGACCTCTTTACACATGACCGATTCAGTCTTGTGCTTCTTTGGGTACAGGCACCCATGCATGACCCAATTATGGTTCGACACCCATTCCGGGGTCGGGTTTTGTTTGTAGTCACATTCAGATGGGTTATAGCCCGATTGTCCGGTTCAACTCCATTCAGCTGAGGGGCTGAATCGGGTTAGACCATTATTGGGACCTTGCAAGTGGTCCGGCCAAGCCTGATTGGCAGGCCCCATGCGATAAGCCTTATAATAAAATAAAAAAATTATAAAAGATTTTATAGGACTATTTGGTGTACTTCATGGGTCATTTTGGTGGGCTATTTTCGGTAATCTTTCGGGCCCCATGTATATTATAATTGTGTTTCTTTTATTTTTCATGTGCTCTTGTTGACATATTTGAACATTGGTATGGTTTTTTTTTATTCTAGGTTTGATATTTTAAACTAAATTAATTGAATCAATATGTTGCCAAAGTAACCTCTATTTTGTAAGTTGGTTCATTTTAGAATATTGTGATGCCTATATATTTGTGGTTCATGCGAGTAGTTATCGACCCAAAGGAAGATTACTATTTGGCCGAACCCAAATGTATACTATCAGTAATAAATATAGGACAATCATTCGGATTTTCCATGTGAATAATGACTCGGTCCAAAGAAAGGCTCATTGTTAAACAAGTTTGAATGTCCATATTTTGATTATTGTATTGAGAGTACCACTTACAAATTGACACTTCTGTCTAAAGACTAAGTGTAAGACCCATGAATTTTCTGAGAAAAATTCAATGCGAGATGTAATTTCATAATGCAATTAACTATGTATTCACACATATATATGTATATGCATATGTATGTCTGCACCTTCGTATATATATACATATATATCAGAAACCCTATATATATTCCTCATAATTATACTAAATCCCAAAGTTTTTATCAAAATGCATAAAATTAATCAAATTGCACATTGAAGATTTTAAATGATTAAACACCGCCAATTTTCATAATTTGACAAAGAATTGAGGGTTAAGAAGTTCTTAAGTTTTACCACAGTTTAGAAAGAGCATTTAAAAAAAAAACATAATAACTCTATGTGCAAATTTTAGTAAAGCAAAAAAATCATATTTTTTGTGGTTTGGTTGGGCTCGACCCGGAGAGCTCAGACCTAGACCCTAGCTGGGCATGTTTGACCAACTAGGGGTGCTTGACCAGCTGGGTGGTGGCCCAGTTGTAAATACCTCCAAGTTTTAAAAGGAGTTAGAAGCTCATTGGCCATAGGGGCGGCAGCCCTATGGCATTTTTAAAAGAAACTCAAGTTCTCAAAAAGGATAAAAGCCTATTGGGCATGTTGGGCAGCAGCCCCATGGCAATTTTGAAAGAACAAAAAAGGAGATTCAAATAATGGAATGTCTATGGGGTTCTTGGGTGGCAAGAGTGGGAATTTTTGGATTTGCCACCGCCTAGATGGGTGTGTTACTCACCCTATCCGTCGGATCTCTTGGAGTAACCCCAGCCCTTAGATCTTTGGACCCCACTTTTAAATAGATTTTTGTAGGAGGAGAGAGAGTAAAAACCAATTTTTTTGGAGCACTTTCTCTCTCTTCTCTTCTCTCTCCCACTAAATTTTTCATGGAACAAGAATGAGCACATTGTCCTTCTTCATTTTTTGTTGTTTGGTGTAGGGGTGGGTGCCAATTTTTGGAACTTCCCCTTACACTCTAACGCAAGGAAATCCTCCTTCCTCCGTTTCGATTCAAAGTAAGATTTCTCTCTATGTTTTACCATTTTTTTTATACTTCATGCATGAAAGTATCGTTGAAAGCAATAAAGCCTCATGCCTCCTTTGTATCCGATGCATGCAAGAGGTTTTGGCGGATTAGAATGTTCATTTAGAAGTTTTCTTGTTTTTCTACGTTGTTTCACCCATGCTCGCACGCACATCACGTTGTGCATTTTTATTTGTTTCACTTTTTCCCATTGAGCTTGGGTTCCCAAGGTTCCTCCATGGCCATGTGGAGCTCCACCAAGGGGCAAACTGGCGTGGTTGGTTGGAACGCACCCTTGCTGGGATTGCGGTTCTGGTACCCCCACTTCCCTCTCATTTTCGTTCTTTTTGTTTTTCTGTCTTGGTGTGTGGGTTGCAGCCGAACATGGTAAGGCCTGGTCTGTGCCCCCGCTGTTAGGTCATGCCTGCACCCTGTGCTAGTCCGGACGACTTCCCCATTGCCGTCCTGGGCTCGGGTGGTGCTAACTGGCCTAGTCCAGCCGCACCCCTTCTTGGTGTTTCAGGCCAGGATTGCATGCACCAGATAGTGTAGGCGCAGTCCCAGCCACAGCCGCACCCTCACAACGTGAGGGTGGTGCGCTGTAGGGCTCGGGCTTGCAACACCATACCAGATGCTTTTAGCCCAGAGCTGGGTTTGGTCTTATATGAACCAAACGAGGCTCCCGAGTACGTGCAGTTTGGCGCCTGGACCGTCGCAATCCAGGGTAGCCTATCATGCCCGATAAGGCAGCAGCGTGCCTACCTTGCACCCGTGACTCGTGTGGTATGGCTGGTGTGAACACCCCAAATTTTTTAAAATTTCCCTTTTTGCCCCTAGCACCCACCTTCTGAGCGACTGGGTCAATTTCTAATCATTTCTCAGATTCACTTCCTTATCGAAGATTCAAAATCCAAATTCATTTTCTATGCTTGATCCAACCTCGGATCTAGATCAGATATACAAATCCAACCCGGATCTTCTATTTTCAAAAATCCAAAATCAATTCTCTGTATTGGCTCAGGTATTTTATCCAGATCCAATCTCCATTTGGATCCATTCCTCTCATGTTTCCTCAATTCAAGATCCAAACTTGATATTTGCTCAAAACTTCAGATCTAGATCCATTTTAAAACTCAATTTTTAAAAATTAACTCTATTATTTCAAAAACTCTCCTTTTGTAAAATCTTTAAAATTTCAAATTCAATATTTCCTCAGATTCTTCAAAAACCTCATCTGGTGACCATCTCTTAAGTCCCTTGTATTCCCCTTGTAATTTAGATCTTTCAGAAATCACATGAAGGGGGCCAAATTTCAGAAAAAATGGATCTTAAGGTTTTTGAGAAATCTTTGCAAATAAAACCCTCTTTTTGAAAAATTTCAAAAAAATGAGGGATTGCTTTTGAGAATTTTGTAATGGTCTCCCTCGTTATAAAGCAACGCAGAGGGGCATCCATCGATCATCAAGCATCCACCAAGCACTACGATCCATCGAGCCCTTGCACGAGACTTCCTCTTCTCCCTCTTTCCCTTTTCCCCTTCCTCTCTTCCTCTCCTCCTTCCTTTTCCCCTCTCTCTATCCTTTTTCCTCTGATTTGTCCCTTTCTGATCGATCGAAGGAGCTCAATCCACCCTCAGCATTGAGAGGAAGTGCTTTTCTCCTCTCAACCAAGCCACGGTGAGTAATTTCCCCATCTCCTTCTTCTCCTCTTACTCTATTTCTTTCCTCCTTTCAGTTCTCAAGGTCTCTCTTGTTTGATATTTACTGCTCACCAGCAGCATACTCTGTAGCATCAATCTGCATATGGCAACATCGATCTACAGGTTGCAACATTACCAATCTCATTTGCCTATTGCATTATCAAGATAATCAGAGCATTCTGACATTCACTCGCATCCTCTGCATTTTTTTTATTTTATTATTTTGCCTGTAACACAATATTATTTCCCTTCATCTTCATTTGAATTACTGTGTTGCACATTTTTTTTCTCTTTTGTGTTCTTCTGTGTTTTATTTTGATTCACTACATTTCAACATCCATTCATTTCTGCTAATTCATTTTATCAGTTGATTTTATTTGCTCATCTTACTTGTTATATTTCTCTCATTTCATCGTATTGCTTCATTTGTGTGATTGTTTCTTTCTGTTTCATTTTCTTTCTTATTCATTTTGGGTATAATCGTTTGTTGCAAGAATCATTTAGAATTGTTTTGATCAACACTCTTTGTGTTTGGTCTACACGATTCTGTTTCCATTTTTATTGCACATTGGTCATGACTGTAGCATAATTTTTGTCCTCATCCTTACAATCACAGTTCTGTAGTCCCTCATTCTTCTTTTCCATTGCATTTCTTATAGCATAGTCGCATTTGATTCCTGTGATCGAAATTAAAAAACAAAATAAAAACAAAATAGAAAAGCATTAATCCATCTTTGCATTCTATGTATTTTTAGATTTTTGTAGTTCATTGATTTAGTTGTTTCTTCTGTTTTGATCATTTCTCTTGTTTTGATTTAGTTGTTTTGATCTACATCATCAAGCGCTTTTCGTTACTTCCTTGCCTATGCATTTAGAATATATGTACCTGCATCTTCCCTTCGTTTCACATTCATATTTTGTAGCATTATTCTTTATCTCTCACTACATCTATAATAGAGAAATGAAACTCAGAATCGGCATCTGATCCAACACTGAGTGAAGATTCAGTGTGTGTCTTTATTGGTCTGAATTAGTATTGCATTCTTCCTACACGTCATTTTCTGTTTTCTGCTTCATTTGCATAACATTAACTTTACTACAACATTTGAATCCTGAATCAACATCACCTTAGTGTCTGTTGTCTTCTCTTTTATGATTCAGTAACATTTCTACAATGATAACATGTTGGTTTTTTTGGAATTGCTACATCATCAAGAGATAGAAACCAGTATACCTTTTTGAGTTTTCTGCTTACATGGCAATTTTGTCTTACTGCTATATGCTAGAAGCATTGCAGCTTGGATTGTTGCTTGATGTTGACTTCGGTTAGTTTGGACATGCCACACTTACAAAACATCAACCTTGTCCTTTGTTGTCAGTTTAAACTTACAGTACCCTTCCCTTTCATCTATCATTGTATCTAATTGCCCTATTCTTAATCGGATCGGAATCACCTTGAAGGCTCTTCAGAAATTGGTATTGCACAAGCAAGAAAGTTTAACCTCTGTTCATTTACAATGTCAGAGATTGAAAAAGGTGGAACTTAGTGAGCATGAATCCCTGAAAAATTCTATTTGTGATGTTTTTCTGATGGTGGTGGTTGTCCAATGCTTAAATCATTGGTTCTTGATAGCTGTGAGAGCTTGACGAAGGTGGGGCTGAAGAATGCTTCATTAGTTAATCTTTCACTAGTTGGTTGTTGTAGCATGAAAAGCCTTGAACTGGGATGTCCAAACCTTCAACAAGTCTTCTTAGATGGTGGTGATCATCCCGAAGATACATCTTTCTGCCCTATTGAGCTTAGATGACTTAATCTTGGCATTTGTCCCTAATTGAATACCCTTAGGCCTGAATCATCACAAATGACAGTATTAGAATTAAAGGGGTGTGGCATGCTGTGTCAAGCTGCAATAAATTGCCCAAGCTTGCTCTAGCTTTTGATACATCTTTTTGCGGTCAACTTCAGAACGACCGCCTCTCAGCTACAACTTTTTCCTGTCCATACATCCCATTTTGACCTGTTGCATTGCATCACTATTACATTTAATTGGTTCATGACATTCATTTCACTGTGTGCATCTTACTATATTTACTGTATTCACTTTATGCACATGATTCAGTTTATTGTAAAACACTTTGATTTGCTAGTTCAAAATTCGATTGAAACACATAGATTTACTGATTCAAAAATTAGATTTCTGATTTGCTATGAAATACCTTGATTTGCTGCAAAAATTGTCTTGATTTACTACAAAAATGCCTCAAGGTGCTCTGTGAAGCCAATTCGTTGTATAATGTATAGTCGCTTTGGGAAATCCTTTTGCAGAAACTGATTTGCTAATTAACTTTGTGGTGTTGTATGCCATCAACTAGCATAATCAACTTGTTGAAACTGATTTTAAAATCAATTGGCTGTGTAAAACCAAGTCGAGAAACCTGCTATGTGTATCCAATCCACTAAAATCCTGTTGAAATATGATGCTCTGGAGTTGCTATCAGTATCAACAGTTTCCCTTCAGCTGCTTGTATCTTCAACTTCTCTATGATCATACAGTTGACCCCAACAATGGTCAGAATGCTTGCATACAAAGCTGCTGCTCTGGTTGATTATCCCATTTTGAGCAAGTTGGATATCCCAGAATCCAATATGGCTAATGGTAGCTCAGAAATACTTGTTTGCCATGACAATTCACACCATCTTAGCATGACAAAATGTCATGTAAACCATATTTTAGTAGGATGTCTTCAGCTAGAATCTTGGTCCTTGCAGCATACCAACATATCACATGCCATGCTCAGTCATCCACAACTGAAAAAGTTGAACCTAGCCTTCTGCAACAAATTTTCAGATGCTAGAGTATGATCAGTAGCTTCATATGCATCCATAAACATCCCCTGGATCTGCTGTAACTTCTTAGGCATTCACAGCATTCCTATGAGTTGCTATAACTTCATATGAATTCACAGCATCCCGTAAGCTATTATAATTTCTTAGGCATTCACAACATCCTATGAGTTGCTGTAACTTTATATACATTCACAATATTTCCATGGTTTGCTGTAGTTTCATCTGCATTTACCACATGCCCATGTTCTGCTGTAAACTTCATCATATGTATTTTCTCATTCAGCACATGCATTCTCATATGTATTTTCTCATTAGCATAAGCATTGCATATGCATTCTCATGTGTATTTTCTCATAAGCATTGCACTTAGGCAAATGCATGTGCACTTTTTTATTTAGTATAAGCATTGCACTTAGTAAAATGTATGTGCATTCTTCACTAGCATAAGCATTGCAGTTAGTCATATGCATATGCATATGCACTTCTCTATTAGCATAAGCATTGCACTTAGTCATATGCATATGCATTTCTCCATTAGCGTAAGCATTGCACTTAGGTAGATGCATATACATTCTTTCATTAGCATAGGTATTGCACTTAGGCAAATACATATGCATTTCTTCATAAGCATAAGCATTGCACTTAGGTATATGCATATGCATTTCTTTGTAAGCATAAGCATTATATCTTTCGATCTGTACATGCATTTTTATAATAGCATAAGCATAACCATACGCATGTTAGTTTTAAAATAACAATTTCAATTTTCCTTCTATATTTTGCATTTATATTGCTTTGTGCTATCTTGTGTTTGCAGGGAAACATGGGAGATCCCGATTTCTTTTTATAGATTAGGAAATTTCAATATTCAATTTCAATTTAAGATTGTAATACTTTTATATTAATGAGAATTTCTATTTTTCTGTTTAGACTAGAATGTATGAGCATATAGTTGCATTTTAAATTCTCGTAATTACTTGTGACATTTCATTTTACTTTGTTTTTCAAAAAGCACTATGGAATAACACGAATGACACATGCACCATTCCAATAAGAGGTAAATAACCCTAAGTAAATGATTCACATTTATGGCCATAGTCAAAATGCGAACAATACTTACATTTTTTATCTTCTATGGAATACAAATGGGCCTCCACTTTAGGTCCTTTATGAAAATCATCATATTTTCAAAAAAATACTTTTTCTTTTTTTATCAGAATGCAAAGTATAGATCAAATCAAGATATATTTGTGACCATAGTTATGAATATATGAAAATTTAATCTTGCTTTAATTCTATTAAAGTACAAAAATTTATTTTATTCTTGAATTTTAAATGAAGATTAAATTAAAATATATTTATGACCATAGTCATGAATGTATTAAAATTTAATCTTATTTCAATTCTATTAAAGAATGAAATTCGCTTTTAAAAATACTAATTTTAAACAATTTTTTTCAAATGCATTCATCATTTAAGGTAGAGTTGCATCATGATTTGCCATCTTTTTCAAATTCTTTTAAGTTATTTTCGAAATTCCAAGCGATTTTTGAAATTTCATTTTCTATTTTCAAGAGTTAAATTCAAAAGTTGTTTTGAAATTGAATTTTAACTTCAAATTCAAAATCATTTGCAAATTCAAAGTATTTTCAAAATCATTTTCAAAATTCAAAGTAAATTCAATTTTGATTTCAATTTACATTTTAAATCTCAACTTTTCAATTCAAATTCCTATTTCAAATCCAAACTTCAATTTCAATTAAAGACTCTTTCAGGATTATGATGACACTTGTGACTCATTATGACTTAGAGCTACATCAGATAGATGTTAAGATTGTATTCCTTAATGGAGACATCGATGAGACAATATACATGGTCCAACCAAAATATTTTGTCTCAGGCGATGCCAAGAAGATGGTTTGTAAACTAAAGAAATCCATCTATGGACTTAAGCAAGCTTTCTGTCAGTGGTATCATAAATTTCATCAAGTTGTCCTCTCGTTTGGTTTTGAGATGAATGTGATTGTTAAATACATATACCATAAGTTCAGTGGGAGTTGTAAACACCCCAAATTTTCCTCATCCATTCTCAAACAACCCTCCTCGTGTAGTGCCAACCCTGTTAGGTCAGTGTAGGAGTCAAAACCCGAGTCAGTTTCAGAAAATCACCATTTTACCCATTTTTATTAGGAAAATTACCATTTTACCCCTAGGTCATCCCGGACCCCAGTCAGTCGGAATCAACCAAGCTCATTGGTCAGTTCAAGACAGTTAGAATATCAGTCATCTCAAGCTCATCTGAGCTCATAATGAATAAACCATTTTCATTTCTGACCATTCCTGCCAAAATGGGATCATTTCTTCATAAATGAGCTCATTTCTCACTCAAATCCAAGCCAATTGTCTCCGAGTCAGTCATTCATAGTCAGTCATATTCCTCAGAGTCTAACTTGAGCTCACTAGAAGTTCAAGCGCTCCAGTTTCAGTTCGAAATCATTTCTAAGTGTCCAGGAGCCCATTTTAGTCCATTTCAGCTCTTTTAGCTGAAATTGAGCCAAGTTTAGTCAATTGAGCTAGTGTTTGAGCCTCGATTTTAGTTCACCTCAGTATTACTGACCTTTGTTTCAGCTCAAAGCCAACTCAAGTTCATAATTCACTTCACTCCAGTGACCATTCTGTACCATTTCTCTAAAAATGACAGTTTTTCTTGAAAATCCAGTCGAAAAGGTCAGTTGAGTCAGTGTCTGGTCAGTTCATTTGAGTTCTGAAACTCTAAAACCCAGCTCAATCTAGCTCATCTCAGTTCAATCCAGCTCGAACCCCAATTTTCAGTGTCATTGTGACCCAGTAGAGTCCCAAAAACCATTTCTTGAGCTATTTTGCAAATTTTATCAATTTTAATGCTTTTTAAACTGATACAAGTGTCAATCGGGGTCTGACATCCAAAATTCTTTATTCAAGGTTAGCATTTTGCATAACATTTCATGTCATTTCTCATCATTTCATATCATTTCTCAGCATTTCATAACATTTCATCACATTTCATTTCATTTTCGAAGTCCAGAACTCCAGTTTTATAAATTTCAATCTAGATTGAGTTTTAAAAGTTTTCAGAAATCAATTTCAAACCTCGGGTTTCCAAAATTGACATTTTCACCCCGGGAGTCTAAATTTGGAAATATTTTCTCAAGAAAAATAATCTGGATTTCTTTAAAAATCAAATTTTCAAATTTTACACTGGATTTGCTTCGCAATGAGCTATTGAACTTCAAAATCCGAGCTCGTTTCAAAAACTGCCAAAAATAGCTCGTTTCGTTTGGAAATATTTTCTTGAGAAAAACAATCTGGATTTCTTTTAAAATCAAATTTTCAAATTCTACACTGGATTTGCTTCGCAACGGAGTATTGAACTTCAAAATCCGAGCTCGTTTCAAAAACTGCCAAAAATAGCTCATTTCGTCTAGAAACTTTCTGAAAAGACTATTTTACCCCTCTAATCGTCAAAATGAATTTCAAAATCAAAATTTGGACCCGCTCTGAGATGGCCCATCCATTTGCATTCTCTTGTTTTAATTTATGAGAAAAGAAAAAAAAATTATCTTTTTCTTTATTTTTTGTTGTTTGTTTTATTTTATTTTATTTATTTATTTTTTTATTATGTTATTCTTCCTAAGGTGGGACCCACAAGGTGGTCACCCAAACCTCCAGCCCCCTCTCTTTTCCTTCCTTTCCTTTTTCTTTTTCCCTTTCTTCATCCTTTCTTTCTTTTTCTTCTTTCTTCCCTTTCTTTTCTTCCCTTTCTTTTCTTCTTCCCTTTCTTCCTTCCTTCGTTCTTTTTTTTTTCCCAGCCATTCACGTAAGGCTGCCCAAAAAGGTCATTGATTATTATGAGAAACTTAGGTTTTAATTTTATTAAAACCTAAGTTATCAAAAGGGAAAAAGAGGAACCTACGGCTGCCCAAAAAAAAAAAAAAGGATTCAACGCCTCCCTCTCTCTTTCTCCAACTCTCTCTCTCTCTCTCTCTCTCTCTCTCTCTCTCTCTCTCTCTTTTGGCTGCAGCTATCCTTGGCTGCAACTCCCAGCCTTCTAGCAGCCCACCTTGCTGCACCTTCAGCTGCACCAAGGCAGCCACCACCTTCAGCTGCACCAAGGCAGCCACCACCTTGAACCACCATCTTCAACCTCCTGCAACCATCAACGTTGCTTCAGCCATCCACAACGTGCAGCCACCACCAGCTGGTCCATCATCTCCAACTCCATCAACGGCTCCAGCTCCGCCTTCGGTCAATCCCAGCAAACACCAAGGAAAACCCTCTTTAGTCTTTGCTTCAACCGATCCAAGGTACTTCCTCTTCTCCTTGTGCTTGCTCTCTATAAAATAAAAAATAAAAAATCCTATAGCCATTTTCTTTGAAGAAATCAGTTTCGAGATAGAAGTCCATGATTTAATCCTGGATTTATTTGGATGAATATGCATTTGATGGGTTTTTGTGTTTCAATGCTATTAAATGAAAGAGATTCGTCCAATCCATGGACCGGATCCTTCATTTCATTTTTTTTTTATATAGCAAAAAAAAATATTATTCATACCTCTCTGAGATCTTTCTTGATATTTTAATGCGTAAACTTCATGTTTTAGTCGTTGTTTAAGTCCTACTTTAACAGTTTGTACGTATTTTATTTATTTAGTTAGTCTCATTGAAATAAAGTTATTGGTTTGTAATTCTTGGTTTTAGACATCTAGTCCCATCATTATTTCATGCATTCTTTTTTGTTCATAAAATTCTAAAAAATTTAGGATAGTTATATTACTTGTCTGCGTTTCCCTGCCAAAAACCTAGATTCGTTTGGATTTCGTAACCCCTTTTAATAAATCAAATCCCGAACTGTGATTTTACATTTCCAGGACTTCCAGTTCTTGTTTTAGCAGAAAAGAACCTCCGACACCACCCTCTTGAGGGATTTGGATTATCTTCCAAAAATCACAGTGGATTCATAATCGAATCTACTGATGATCTGGAAATTTTGAAGTTTTTCCAGTTAGTTTTACTCTGTGTAAAAAATCGAATTTCTCAGACCCCTGAGAAAATCTTGATTTTCCTCCGTCAGGGTATAGACAGATCTTAATTCACCAAGTCCGTTCAATCTATAGCTCTTCTGCAAAAACTTTCAACATGAAAGTTGTTCCTCACATAGTGTTATGTCATTTCCCAAAATTTGGGAATTTTGTGAACTGTTTCAGTATTTTTCTCAAAATTTGCATTTCTGTCTGACAGATTTCAATATCCCAAAATTCCAGAGATTCGGGTCTCTGATAACAGCATGCTCTTTTCCAAACCGTAACCCAAATCCAAATTCTGTAAAAATAGGAAATCTTCCTCTGTTTGTCAGAGACATTATCCCACAATTTCAGCTTTTTTCCCATCTGTCTACCATTTTTACCATGTTTTCTACCGAAACCTGTCTGTTTCCCCTAAATCCTAGAGTCGCCGGATTCCGATCCGACTTGCCGGAGTGGTACAGCTCCGACCATAGGTCAAAATCAGAAAGTGTTAAGGGCAAAAATCGTTGACTTACTGTCCTATGTCACACCATGAAATTTGGGAAATTTATTTGGAAATTGGATATCCTAAATCCCCTTTAGAATCAACATTTTAGGCAAAAATCACAAAATTTAGGGTTTTTATTTGAATTTCCATATTTAAAAATATTAAAAAAAATAGATTTTCGAGCTCCATTATGTTTCTAGGGTTATTTTAGGTGTCCATGCCAAATTTGGTTTAATTCCAAGTTCATTTTCTCCATGTGTTAGTTTATCTTTAAATTCAGAAGCGAAAATCAGGCGAAAATCAGGTTAAATTTGATATTTATGATATTTTCGCCATTTTAGGGTTTTTATCATATTCATAAGCATGTAGAATCATATTAGGGTTAGTTTCAATCTCCTTTGCATTTCATATTTTCCAATTTTGTAAAATTTATTTCAGAAAACCCTAGTTTTAAGGCCATAGTCTTGTTATCGGGGGTATTTTGGTTATTTTGACCTAAATTTCGAAATTTCAATTTTTTAATTCTCCAACATTTCATGCATATCATCATATTTTATCATATTATGTTTGATTTATTTCATTTGATTTTCAAAATTCCAAAATTTATAAAAATTCTTTTAGAAAACCCTGATTTCAAGGTCATCAGGGGTATTTTGGTCATTTTGACCCCAACTTCGAATTTTCAAGTTTATTTTCGAAATTTATTCATTATTTATCATGTTTATATCAAAGGGGGTATGAATTTGGGTTTATATATGAATAATATCCGATAATTTCCCATATTTTCGGATAAATTCAAAAAAACCTACATTTTTGTGCTAACCTTGTTTTCTAGTTTTGCAGGAACATTCAAGAAGAAGACTTAGTTTTTTTTTTTTTTCAATTCAATATAACCTCAAATGTAATAATTTGGAATAAGAGTTACTTTTCTGCTTAGAATAGGGTTGCATTGCATATAGTTTAATTTATGCAAATTTCAATATGTGATGTATGATTCATGCACATTATTTCAAATTCACTATGGATTACACGAATGACACGTGCACAAGCTCTTATGGAGTTTATAAACTCGGTGGGATTCGTATTTATGGCCATAGTCAGAATACGAAGAAAACCAAGATTTATGATCTTCATATTAGCCACATTCAGCCTACACACTTAGGCTAACTTCAAAAATGCACTGCATTTTTTTTAAAACTTCAAAAGGATTTCTCAATTCCTCAATGAAATTCCCTTTTCAAATTCATATTCATTCATTCATATTATTCAAATTGCATTGTTTTCAAATTCATTTTCCAATTTCAATTTCAAAAAAAATCAATTTTCTCAAGAATTTCCAAGTCTTTCTCAGGATCTGATTTTCTCAAAATCCTAAGTTTTCAAATGACATTTCAAAGCATTTCCCAAGTTCAAATCAAGATTTTCCTATGTTTTCAAATTTTCAAATTTCAAAATCCCAAGTTTTCAGAAATCGATTTTCTCATATTTTCCAGTTTTTTTGAGAATTCATTTTCCATTTCAAAAGTCATTTTCCAATGAATTTCTTAGATTTTCTCAGAATTCTCAAATCCATTTTCTCAGAAAAGCAATTCCAAATTTCAAAATCGATTTTCTAAAGTTCAAATTTTCCTAAGAAATCACTTTCCAATGCAAAATTCTGATTTCCAATAAAATTCAATGATTTTCCCAGGAATTCCATTTTCAAGCATTTTCCAGTCCTTTTCTAAATGCATTTCAATTTTCCAAAGCAAACATCATATTTTCTCAAACTTGCATTTTTCAAAATTTCATAGCACAAGCCTGATTCTTTTTGCATTCTAGGAAAATAGAGCATAATTTAGATATTTGAGTCAAGTTAAAGCACGTAATTGATCCTTGGTTCAATCACCCCTGGTAAAGGCGCCAGGAACGGTTGAACCTCATACCGACAGGCGGATCCCATTCCACGGAATTTTCAAAACGGAGGCGAGTTAATTTTCAAAACCATTTTAAAACTTTGGTCGAGTTTGACTCGCGAAATTCGTTTTCTCTCGCAAGGGAGGGGAAAAATTTTGCGATGAAAACAGGTTTAGCGACCGAGATGGGACCTGTCCTCGCCTGATCAAATATGTGCTTTAACTTAGCCCAATTGTCAAAATTATGTTCTATGGAATGTCAGCTTTAATTCCTGATATCATGTGAACCTAGGAGCCTAGACTTGAACCCAGCTGACATGGATTGCATGTAGACTAGGCATGGTTTGGTAGGACCATATTGAGGAGAATTATGCATGCTCACTTAGACTTAGGTCTGAAATACAACACTCCTCAATCTAGGACTTGTATTAAAATAATGTTTGCTTCTTCAAAAATTTTCAAAATTCTATCTCTTTAGGACTTAGAGCCCTCTGTTTGCCTGCATGTGATCATATTTCAAAAACCACCCCACCTATGTCTACCCGGTCTTCACGTTGCTGGGCTCTCTTCCAGAACCATAGTTCGGGACAGAGCCTCACAACTAGGCCACTTATTTGGGCTAACGCCCCCCTGCCACGTACCAAGGGCCATAGTCCAACGTATATCGGCAGGCGCTCAAGGATGTTGGGAAAACACAAGCCTAGACCCAGAGATGAGTTTTATGCCACGTACATCGAGCCTCGGCTCGAGTATATCGGCATAGCATGATTGGACACAGTTGATCTGAGCCTAGAGTCAGGATTAGGGTCCTAAAGCTCTTTCAAAATCAATGCATTTAGAGTTGGCTTCTTAGGGATTGCTGTATGTGCATAATTGTTTGTAATTGAATGTATGATATTCATTTTCGCCTTATTTTTTTAGTTTTTCCAAAATACCGAACAATTTTCCAAAATACCTCATTTTTCATCTTTTATGAAATATCTCCTTTTTCTCAAAAACCCTGGACAATTTTTCCAAATTATCCACCTTTTCTTCAAAACTCCAGGAGATTTTCCATTTTTTCGTTCCTCTGAACTTCGAATTTCCAGCTTTCATTTTATCCTGCCTGCAATTTTCAAATTTCTTGTATTTTTCCAAAGTCTAATTCCAGTCTTCTTGTCTTTCAGTCCAATGGCATCCAGTCAACTCGATTCTGTTTTTCCTGAGGGTCACATCTCCTATGAGGTGCGACAAAGTCTTCCTGAGCATCGATCTCTTAGCACCGGATCCTTCTTCCCCCGGTGGTACTATGTCTGGTTCAAAAACTTCTGTCGTATGTTTCCGGACCACTTGAGCGATTGCGGGTTGGAATTGGCATCTGCAGTGGGAAAGTTGACAGTCAACGGCAATCTGATTCATGCACTGGCAGAGCGGTGGAATCCGCGCACTTGCACGTTCTGGTTCCCGTGGGGCGAGATAACACTACTGATGGATGAATTTTCAGAGATTATGGGACTGCCTGAGCCAGCCGGTCAGCCTGGAGATCTGTTAGAGCAGCAGTTTCTGATCAATGTCAAGGGTCTAGACCCCAAAGATGCCATAGCTCGCATGACAGGGCGCAAGTCTTGGCCACTGATTGAAGAAAATGGGAATGAATACGTGAGTCTGATCGAGATCTACCGACAGTATGGAGAATTCGCAGAAGTCAGCTCGTTGTCCAGGACAGCTCGAGAGAGAATTCAGCATGTGATGGTTTTGTGTACTGTGGGACTTGCTTTCTTTCCAGATGGACAGAATTATGTGGATGTCAGAATAGTTCAACTTTTGAGAAGATGGGGAAGTCGACAGACCAGTCGTCTCTCGATAGCCATGGCCGCGCTTGCTTTTCTATACAGAGGACTGACCCGCTTCACACTTGGAGAGTCCATCTTAGTCGAGGGATGTACTTATGCTCTTCAATCTTGGTTCCTTCAGCATGTACCGACCAGAGCTAGTTCATTCAGATACAACGGCAAGGAGCTCCTTCCAGTTGCGCGGTACCGATTCCTGATCGACTATCTGCAGGAAGAAGAAGTGGTGTGGGACTATTTTAATCGAGAATTATCGCCTCCCAGATACACCTATGCATATGGCAAGAGATTCAAGTTGCTTGGTCCATTCTTCTATGCTTACTATCATCCAGAGCGGTGTGTTCGACAGTTTTCTCAGAGACAGAAGCACAAATAGATGCGGCTGCTATCAGAAGTCGTGCCAGAGTTCGACCTTACATCAGCACAGTGGTCTGGAGCATACCATTCTGCCAGATATGGCTAGGACTCTTTTGTTACTCTTCCGCTTTTTCCCGGTCCTCGTGTCTCTGCTAGTTATAAAGAGTGGTGGCAAATTGTCTGTCCGCCCCCTCTTTCTCAAGTTTATTATTGATGCAATCATGTTTTCTTTCAATAAATAAAAATCTTGCAAATTCTTCAATTTTTTGTTTGACGACCTCGCCTAGGTAACAAGGCTTAATTTTCAGTTGTTTATTTTCTTTGCAAAGGAATGACAACGCAATTGTCGTAATCCCAGCGACGACTCAATCCCTAGTAATGGGATATTCTTTCAAATTGTCTACCAAAATTCTCAGCGAATATTTTCTTCCAATCAAAATCTCTCTCAAAAGCCTAACCTTCGATTTTGCCCTGCAGAGAGCATTCGTGACAGTCAATGGTTCAAACAAGGTCAGGGAAGAAGACTGCACCAGTCGAGGGAATCGCATATTCGACAGCTTCAGACGAAGAAATGGATTCCCCGCGCTCAGACAAAAATCAGGGGCAACAGGTTGAGGATGACATTGATCCTCAAATGTATGCCATGTTTAAGAAGATGATGACCAAAATGTTGGCAGAGCAAGTGGATGCTAGTATAAAGAAGACCCAAGTCAAGCCAAAGGCTAAGGGTCATGCAGTCAAGAAGCAGGTGAAAATGTCTAAGAAACATGTCCAACATGTTGATACAACTGATGAAGAAGGATCAACAGAAGGCACAGATGAAGAGTTTGAGACCCATCAGGCATTCCGCAAATCTACTCAGGGGCAGGGGTCAGCCCACAAATTCAAAGAGCAGTCTGTCAATGACTCTGACCAGCCACAGTTCAAAGATGTGGTCAGAATGCTTCGAGACCTGCAGGCCCGCGACAAGGGCAAGAAAGTCTTCACCAGCAAAGACTTCTATGATGGTTTGGATGGGGACGACAATCTCAAGAATCTCCCCTGAAAGTTTATCAAATTCGATGGTTCTCGCGATCCCAAAGCTCATCTCGCCATGTTCTTCGTTGAATGCTCCAGATTCAAGCGAGACAATCGGGCACTTTTTCTATGTTTCCCTCGCAGTCTGGAAGGAACCGCAGCTAAATGGTACTCGGAGCATGTAAATCCAATTGAATTGAAAGAATTTGATAAAGTGGTGAACATGTTCATCGAGCGATTCCTCTTCAATGCTGAGGCACTTCCCACCCTCAGTCATCTCTGTGGCCTCAAACAGAGAGAAAACGAAAAGGCAAGAGATTTCATTCACCGCTGGAGGTCAGCTTGCAACAAAATGAGAGACCCCATATCAGAGGGGCATGCTCTATCCTTAATTCTAAGCAACTTCTCACAGCCTCTGAGAGGCCTCATCTCTACTGCACCATCAAGGACATTCATTGAACTGACAGAGCGAGCCGAATGACTCGAGTTGAGCATGGAAAATGGTTTCTACGAAGGCTTCACTTTCACCAAGAACAACGGCCAGAATGAGCAGAAGAAGAAGACTCACTTCACTCATTCTGTCAAAAATAATAATTGGAACCACTGTAAGGGGCAGAACAAAGATTTCTGTTATGGGGCAGGAAGTTCCAACAAGAACGATCAGAAAGGCAAGTCAATGCCTCAATACAATAAGCCACTTCAATTAGAACAGGGACCGAAGCCCCGAGAAAAAGTAAAGCATGAAGGGTGGAGTTATGACAGGAAATTCACTCCACTAGACCAATCCCTCGAGACTGTGCTCGAGTATATGTTGACCAAGGAGATGGTCAAACTGCCTAGGCTGGCCGATCTCCCTGTTCCCATGGGAAAATTCAAAGATCAGTTCTGTAAATTTCACAGAACAGTGGGACATAATACTGAGAACTGATTCGTTCTCAAGAATATTGTTCAGGATCTCATCGATAAGAATCTTCTGGTAAGGGTGTCGAAGACGAAAATATGGATATTCTGAAGAAACCCTTTCCCCATCATTCTACAGCGGTCATTTCTGAATAGCCTTTTTAGCCACAGGAGCATATCAGGCCATGCTCTAAAAAGGATATACAAGTCCAACATCAGGTCCTTGTGCTGCAGCAGGCTCAGTCCAAAGCTCAGAAGATGGACCTCATTGCAGCCTTTGGAAAAATGAAAGTATCTGACAAATCCGCTGGGGTATCTCCTGAGGTGGCTAAAAGAATGCCATGGCTCCCCAAACACTTTATTAAGCCCGCCCTGGAGAAAAATGAGACATCCACACCACAGTCGATAACTGCATTATCCAATGTCTCAATTTTGGACTTAGCTCAAGCCTCCACCAAACACCAGCAGGTGTTGAATGATCTGTTGTGGAAAATCAAAGTGAAACCGAGCATAACTCCTGAAGACATGGCCCAGATAGTCAATCAGGCCATGACAAATGCTCCAATCACTTTCTCAGATGAAGATCTTTCCAAGCCGCATGTGTTTCACAACAACGCTTTGTATGTTGTGATTCGAACCAGAGGAATGACTGTTCCTCATGTGCTGATAGATGGAGGTAGCAGCCTCAATATATGCCCAAAAATGACAGCCAAAGCTTTGGGCATCAAAGAAGAGGAATATATCCCGGACCCGATCACCATCTACGGGTTTGATAATCATGTCCAGACAGCTAAAAGGAAAATTTTCTTGGAAATTTTCATTGACTACTCGGTCCACTCTGTCCTCTTTCATGTGGTCAATGTACCCCCAACGTATAATCTGTTGTTGGGACGACCGTGGATTCACAACACGAACGCGGTGCCATCTACTCTGCATCAGTGTGTCAAGTGGTCAAAAGATGGAATGATCACAACAGTCTTGGGCGAGGATCCGGAGAAGAGGTTTGCACAACCCATGGTTCCTAGGCCCACTTTCACTACTGATATCCCTAGCATTAGGGGCATTGATGAGGTCAGCTTTGAAGAAAATTCGGGAATACTGCAGACGGCTGAACAGCCAGCACATACAGTGGCCATGACTCGATGGAGAGGCCCATAGTTTTTCAAGATTGGAGGACGAATTGACTATAGTACATTCAAAGATCATCCACTATTCTCCCAATTTATGAAGGCCAAAAAGGGATTTGATCTGTTAGTAAAGCATGGTTATCAGCCTTTTCAAGGCCTGGGAAAAAATGGGAATGGTCGTCTCGAGCCAGTAATTCCTCAGCACTATCCTCAGAGGGCCGGATTGGGCTTTAGTGGTAGAAGATCTCAGAAGGGCACTATCTTTATCAAAGGGACGCACTAAGGGCATCTGCTTGTCTTTCATTTCTATTCTTTTGTTTTCACATTTAGGATGATATCCCGTTTCATTTCAATCATTGTCCTCAATTCAATCTTTCAAAAAAGTTGCAAATTTCCTTTGTCTATCTGGATGCCATTTGTCTCTTTACTTCTCATTATCAAATCTTTGAAAACTTGCCATTATTTTGCTCTTTTATCTTTCAAATTATTTTCTTAACAAAAGTAATTTGTTTTATGATAGGCGATTTTCCTGAATCGATTTATTCTCCAATTTTCAGAATGTCTTCCCGATCTATCAAGAAGCTCGTTCTTAATCCAGAGGCTTTTTCAAAGCCAACAGTGATTCATCAGGTTAAAATAAGAGCAGAATGTAGTCAGATTACAAAGCAGTCAGAAGAACCTGCAGAATTTGATCCAGCTCTTCAAGAATTACCAGAATTTGCAGCAATTCAGAAACAAGATGAGCCATCATCCTTAGTTCAGAATCCGACTGAGGATATCAATATTGGATCAGAAGACGATCCTAAAATTCTCAAGATTGGCAGCAGTTTGAGCCCGGAAGAGAAAGAAAGGCTCACCCGTTTTCTCAAGCAACATGAAGAAGTGTTCGCGTGGATGTATGAGGACATGCCAGGTCTAGATACCAAATTGGTTGAGCATCGTCTCATCCTAAAACCAAATGTCAAGCCGGTTAAGCAGAAACTGAGAAAGATGGATCCTCGAGTGGAACAACAAGTTAAGGAAGGTCTAGAAGACCTACTCAAAGCAGGGTTCATTCGAACCATTGACTATCCAGATTGGCTAGCAAATATTGTTGTTGTTCCCAAGAAAAATGGTAAAGTTCGAATTTGCATCGACTTCAGAGATCTCAATAAAGCGACTCCTAAGGATGATTATCCACTTCCTAATATTGATCTTTTGATTGATAGCACAGCAGATCACACTATGTTCTCTTTTATGGATGGATATTCCAGATATAATCAGATCAAGTTGGCCGCTCGTGATCAGTCCAAGACATCTTTCACTACTCCTTGGGGCACTTTTTGTTATACAGTCATGCCATTTGGGCTTAAGAATGCTGGAGCCACTTATCAGCGTGCTATGGCCGTCATTTTCCATGATCAGATGCACAAAATCATGGAGGCCTATGTCAATGATATTCTGGTAAAGTCCAAAGAAGAGGAAGATCACATCGAAGCTCTCAATCAAGTTTTCAAGCGGCTCATTCTTTACAAGCTAAGACTCAATCCACAAAAATGTGTTTTTGGAGTCGAATCTGGCAAATTTTTAGGCTTTCTAGTCAGCAAAAAGGGGATAGAAGTTGATCCCGCTAAGGCCAAAGCTATCATTGACATGTCTCCCCCGACTAATTTGAAAGAATTGCGTAGCCTTCAGAGACGCATGCAATCAATTCGGCGATTCATATCCAATTTAGCCATGAGATGTGAGCCTTTCAATCATTTGCTCAGGAAAGGAGTGAAATTTGAATAGGGACCAGAGTGTCAGCAATCGTTCGAACGCATCAAGAAATATTTGCTCAATCCTCCTGTTTTAAAGCCGTCAGAATTGGAAAAACCCCTACTACTATACATTTCAGTTAATCAAGTTGCTTGTGGCGGATTCTTAGCGCAATACGAAGAAGGCAGTCTGATAGAGCATGTCATTTACTATGTGAGCAAAACCTTCATTGATTATGAGAAGAAATACTCTCAGATAGAGAATACATGTCTAGCTCTGGTTTGGATGTGTCAGAAATTGAGACACTATCTGTTGACATCTGAAGTCAAGATCCTATCCAAATTAAATCCTCTCAAGTATATTCTAGAGCAACCCTTCCTCAGTGGACGGATTGCCAAATGGCAGGTTATATTGATGCAATACGATTTGGAATATGTCTCTCAGCAATCTATCAAGGGCCAAGCAATTGCAGATCAATTAGCAGATTTTCCTCTAGCAGAGGATGTTAAAGTCGAGAATGATTTCCCCGATGAGCGGATCTGCAATATTCAACAATCCCCAATTTGGAATTTATTCTTTGACGGTTCCAAGAATATGGCAGGCATAGGAATCGGGATTCTATTGATCACACCTGAGAAGGAGATGATCCCCTTTTCTCTCAAATTAGATTTTCAGTGCACTCATAATATGGCCGAGTATGAAGCTTTGATACAAGGTCTGAAAATTCTACAAGACTTCAATGTCAAAATAGTGCATGCTTATGGCGACTCTTTGCTCGTCGTCAATCAAGTCTTAGCTGAATGGCAAGTGAAGGATCAGAAGTTACTTCCTTATCAGAAGATCGTCTCAGCTCTTGTTAGCAATTTCAAAGAATTCCAACTTTTCCATGTCAAGAGAGACTTTAATCAAATTGCAGACAGTTTAACCAATCTGGGATCCATCATGTCTTTCAAGAGCGAAGAATCTTGTCGCTCCTTTGAAATTGGCAGACTTGATCAACCTGCTTTCGTCCCAGTAGAGCAGATAAACCAGGCTGAGCAAAAGAAGAAGCCCTGGTATCATGACATCAAGAATTTCATTGAAACTGACGAATTTCCTCCAGAACTCTCAAAGAAAGAGCGGCGAGCAATTTAGCGCATGTCTGCTCGATATTTTATTCTTGCCGACGTCCTTTATCGTCGTGGATTCAGCTCTGAATATTCCAGATGTTTGGACGAAGAAGAAGCCAAAAAAGTTATGCAAGAAGCACATGAAGGTATCTGCGGTGGTCATGTTGGTTACCAAACTCTTGTCAAACAAATCATCCGAGCTGGCTATTACTGGAGAACTATGCAACAAGATTGTTATCGTTTTATGAAGAAGTGCATTCAATGCCAGATGCATGCACCTTCCATTCATGCGCCAGTGACATATTTGCAATCTGTCGTCTCGCCATGGCCATTTTCTATGTGGGCTTTTGATGTTGTTGGCCTCATTACTCCTTCTGCTTCAAATGGCCATAAATATTTTCTTGCTGCAACAGAATATTTTACTAAATGGGTAGAAGCAGTCACTCTACGCACAGTAGAAGGTCGACATGTGGTCTCATTCATCCATAAGAATATCCTATGTCGTTTCGGCATACCACATGATATTGTGTCAGATAATGGCAGTCATTTCAAGAATGAGAGAATGAGGAGTTTCTGTTTAAAGTTCAAAATTCATCATCATTTCTCCGCTCCTTATTATCCTCAAGGAAATGACCAAGCAGAGGCCACCAATAAGATTTTGATTCGAATCCTGGAGCGAACTTTGGAAACAGGCCGTGACTGGCATGAGAAGATTCATGATGCATTATGGGTGTATCGAACCACCATTCGAACTCCAACTAATGCTACTCCGTTAGAACTTGTCTACGGAACCGAAGTAGTATTGCCTCTACATGTTCAGAAACCTGCTCTGAAATTTGCATCACTTCTCGAATTACCTCTTGATCAGTATCAGCAGCAGCGGCTAGTACAACTTGATTTACTAGATGAAAGAAGACTCAGAGCAGCAGAGTACGCTCAATCATATCATCAGAGGATAGCCAAACAATATGCAAAATCAGTCATTGAAAGAAAATTTCGAGTCAATGATCTAGTGCTCAGATCAACGGCTTATCTCAAGCACCGCCCAGGTGGAAAGTGGTCACCAAATTGGGAAGGTCCCTATGTTGTCAAAGAGGCACTACCTTGTAATTCATATCGACTCATCAATGCCGACGGAGTGGAATTACCAGATCCCATCAATGCTCGGCATTTGAAAAAATTCTATACTTAAACCATGTCTTATTCTTTGTAATTCCTCCAAATTTTGTTCAATAATGGTTAAATTCTCCTTTCCCAGTTATACTGGGGCATTTTTAAAATTTTGTTTTTATCTACAAATATCCTGTATGCAGGCAGGATAAACAAATCTCTCATTTTGCACACATGTGCATTCATTTATATCATTTTCATATTTGCATACATCTGCATTCATTGACATGCATTTGCATCAAGTTCGCTACCCATTCAGGATAAGGGATAATCTTGAGACCCCGACAATCATTCTCGTTACAATTCTCAAATACTTTAAGAGCATAGGTCTCTTTTAAAAATTCAAATTTCAAATTAAAAACAAGGTATATTTTCAAAACCCAGTGCTTGAACTGGTACAATTTTGAAATCCAGTGCTCAAACTGGTACACTTCCAAAATCCAGTGCTCGAACTGATATATTTTTAAAATCCAATGTCTATGTTGACATATTTTTAAAACCCGGTATTCATGCTGGTGTTCTTTCAAGATTGAGCACTTGTGTTAGTGTCTCACTGGTGGGTCGTATCAGTCAACCTCTCGGGTTCAGTCTTTGTGCTGATCATTCATCAAACTTCAAATTCCAATTACCAATTTTGGCCCTCAGGCCATCCAATTTCCAAATTTCTAATTTTGACCTTTGAGTCAACCAATTTCAATTTCGACCTTTGGGTCAATCAATTCTAATTTCGACCTTCGGGACAATCAATTTTCAATTTCCAAATTCCAAATTTCTAATTTCAAATATCAAATTTCAAATTTTCAAATTTTCTAAATTCCAATTTCGACCTTTTGGTCACTCAATACCAATTTCAATCATTTTCTCTTGCGAGAGACCCTTTTTATAGGGAGAGTTCAAGGGAGCTCGTTCTTTTCACATGCTATCCTTTGTTCACCTAGCCCCTTTTCAGGGAGAGTTTGAAGGGACTCGTGTCTTTGTGAACCGTTTGCAAAACAAATTTTCAATTTCATACAAGGAACCCTTAGTTCAGGGAGAGCTTCGACGGAAGTTCGCTTTCTTTGTGACCACAATTTCATACTAGGCCATTTCATCATGAAGGACCCTATTTTCAAAGAGAGTGTGATGGACTCGCTCCTTCATGACCAATTCACCGACCTCACCATTACCGGCCCCCTTTCCATAAGAGAAGCCTAATGTTAGGAAGTTTTGACGAAAGCTTAATTTCTCTTCGAAAGTTCGTTTTGCAAATACGTCCTCTTTAAGGAAGAGAGAAGTAATTCCTATTTCCAATTTCTGAATCTTCTCATTTGGGGAAAGGAGAAGAATTTTTTTGTCATGGATGCGTTGCGTTGTGCTTCAAATACTCGCTTCCACAAAGGATTTCAAGAAAATCTTGCCAATTTGTCATTAAATATTTGTTGATTTCAAATTTTTTATTGCACAAAAACAATACCTCAGAATACCTTCAGTATTATTTTTGAAAGGTCAAAGCTTTCGTGAAAAAGGATTCAAAATTCAAATTCTTTCTATTGGCCAACCAAAAGGATGAAGAATAAATCGTCGATATGGCCAGCAAAAGGAAATTCAATGTTGTTGCAAAGCCATAAGTGATCGGTATTGATTGCAGTCAATGGCACATTTTTAAAGATCATTCTTGGAAAATAAAGCAGTCGAAATATCCTGGGTGATACAGAAAAATCCATTAAATCCCTATATCTCCTCAATCACCTAAGCTGCAATTAAATATCTGCAAAAAGGGATCTCTCAATTGTCGTCAAGATGAAGGCGAATTAGGCGAGTAGACCCCCGGGGCCAAAGAAGATTTGAATCATCTCCAAGATGACGGAGTTTGTGACTAATCCTTACAGGGAAAGTTCAGAGCACCGTCAAGATGAAGGCGACTGCGATGAGCCTCCCGACAAACCCTAAAAGATATTTAATTTTCGCTATCATCAAGAGATTTCCAACCAATGAGCCAATAACCGTCGATATAATCCCTGAGAGAAAAAGAAGGATCGAAACATCTCCAAGATGAAGGAGTTTGTGACGTACCCTTCCAAAAAAAAAGAGAGAGAGAGAGAAAAGTCAGGACATCTCCAAAATGAAGGATGATGTAATAAAATCCCCAAAAGCCTAAGAGAGCTCTAATTCTGCCAAAAAAAAGAAAAAAAAAAAGTGGGCAGAAAGATCATCATGAGAAAAGAATCCCAGGATATCAGACTGGCGAATCTGTCAAGAATCTTCTTTAAAATTTGTCAAATTCTATTATCAATATTCCTTCACCAATTGCTTTCACAATATCAAGAATACTCTCTTTTCTATTCATATCAAGGAAATTGATAGCCTCCTTGAAAGAAAGTCAATTGCAAGAAATTTGAATTCGAATCTCGATTCTACGAAGTTACACCCAGTCGGAGGTAATACTTCAGGTAGAAAAGAGGGAATATTTTCAAAACAATGTGCATCATTTTAAATTATTTTGAATCAACAATAATTTTCAACATTTTGACAATATTTTCTAGCTATCCTGGCGTGAAGCGAGAGCTTGAGGTTCATCTTTGGCGCATCCTGACATCAGTTGTTATCCCTTTTAAGGACTTGATAACGGGAGTTTTCAAGATTCCTTCCCTTCTGTTGGTAATCTGAGCACCTAGGCTCTCAGATTCGCACACTTCCCTGTGTCCCCACTGTCCCACCATAGACAGTCCAATTTCGGCTTGAGGTTAAACCACCAATCATTTTCTCGCAAAAGGTCACCAATTTCAAAAGTTATTTAGTCTCAGCAATGAGGCGCCCAAAATCAAACCCCTTTTCAAGCTTTAGGGACCCCAATTTCATCCTTTTGCAAAACCCCTATCAGATTCATTGTGCGGAAATCCGAAGGTTCCATCATGGTTTCTTCCTTCGAGGAATCCATTTCATTTTCTGCCCAATCAGGATAAGGGTACAAACCTGAGCCTCCTTTGATGAGGTATTTCATTTTCTGCCCAATCAGGATAAGGGTACAAACCTGAGCCTCCTTTGATGAGGTATTTCATTTTCTGCCCAATCAGGATAAGGGTATAAACCTGAGCCTCCTTTGATGAGGTATTTCATTTTCTGCCCAATCAGGATAAGGGTACAAACCTGAGCCTCCTTTGATGAGGTATTTCATTTTCTGCCCAATCAGGATAAGGGTACAAACCTGAGCCTCCTTTGATGAAGTATTTCATTTTCTGCCTAATCAGGATAAGGGTACAAACCTGAGCCTCCTTTGAGGAATCCATTTCATTTTCTGCCCAATCAGGATAAGGGTACAAACCTGAGCCTCCTTTGATGAGGTATTTCATTTTCTGCCCAATCAGGATAAGGGTACAAACCTGAGCCTCCTTTGATGAGGTATTTCATTTTCTGCCCAATCAGGATAAGGGTATAAACCTGAGCCTCCTTTGATGAGGTATTTCATTTTCCTCTCAATCAGGATAAGGGTACAAACCTGAGCTTCCTTTGATGAGGTATTTCATTCCCCGGTCAGGTTAAGGGTTAAACCTGAGCTTCGTTTCTACACGAGGTATTTTTTTTTCCTATCTAGGTTAAGGGCAAAACCTGAATCTCACTTCCTTTTGAAGTAAAATTTTCTTCTTTATTCTTTACTTCATATCTACCATTTTCATCAGGGCTAATTTCTTCATACCGAGTCAGATCCTTCAAACTGGGGCATTTTTATGGCCAAAATTTGGTGTGTTTTTCTTTGCCACTAAGCCCGTCTTCAAGCCGGCTTAGTAGCAAAGAGGGGCATCTGTAAACACCCCAAATTTTCCTCATCCATTCTCAAACAACCCTCCTCGTGTAGTGCCAACCCTGTTAGGTCAGTGTAGGAGTCAAAACCCGAGTCAGTTTCAGAAAATCACCATTTTACCCATTTTCATTAGGAAAATTACCATTTTACCCCTAGGTCATCCCAGACCCCAGTCAGTCGGAATCAACCAAGCTCATTGGTCAGTTCAAGACAGTTAGAATATCAGTCATCTCAAGCTCATCTGAGCTCATAATGAATAAACCATTTTCATTTCTGACCATTCCTGCCAAAATGGGATCATTTCTTCATAAATGAGCTCATTTCTCACTCAAATCCAAGCCAATTGTCTCCGAGTCAGTCATTCATAGTCAGTCATATTCCTCAGAGTTTAACTTGAGCTCACCAGAAGTTCAAGCGCTCCAGTTTCAGTTCGAAATCATTTCTAAGTGTCCAGGAGCCCATTTTAGTCCATTTCAGCTCTTTTAGCAGAAATTGAGCCAAGTTTATTCAGTTGAGCTAGTGTTTGAGCCTCGATTTTAGTTCACCTCAGTATTAGTGACCTTTGTTTCAGCTCAAAGCCAGCTCAAGTTCATAATTCACTTCACTCCAGTGACCATTCTCTACCATTTCTCTAAAAATGACAGTTTTTCTTGAAAATTCAGTCGGAAAGGTCAGTTGAGTCAGTGCCTGGTCAGTTCATTTGAGTTTTGAAACTCTAAAACCCAGCTCAATCTAGCTCATCTCAGTTCAATCCAGCTCGAACCCCAATTTTCAGTGTCATTGTGACCCAGTAGAGTCCCAAAAACCATTTCTTGAGCTATTTTGCAAATTTTATCAATTTTAATGCTTTTTAAACTGATACAAGTGTCAATCGGGGTCTGACATCCAAAATTCTTTATTCAAGGTTAGCATTTTGCATAACATTTCATGTCATTTCTCATCATTTCATATCATTTCTCAGCATTTCATAACATTTCATCACATTTCATTTCATTTTCGAAGTCCAGAACTCCAGTTTTATAAATTTCAATCTAGATTGAGTTTTAAAAGTTTTCAGAAATCAATTTCAAACCTCGGGTTTCCAAAATTGACATTTTCACCCCGGGAGTCTAAATTTGGAAATATTTTCTCAAGAAAAATAATCTGGATTTCTTTAAAAATCAAATTTTCAAATTTTATACTGGATTTGCTTCGCAATGAGCTATTGAACTTCAAAATCTGAGCTCGTTTCAAAAACTGCCAAAAATAGCTCATTTTGTTTGGAAATATTTTCTCAAGAAAAACAATCTGGATTTCTTTTAAAATCAAATTTTCAAATTCTACACTGGATTTGCTTCGCAACGGAGTATTGAACTTCAAAATCCGAGCTCGTTTCAAAAACTGCCAAAAATAGCTCATTTCGTCTAGAAACTTTCTGAAAAGACTATTTTACCCCTCTAATCGTCAAAGTGAATTTCAAAATCAAAATTTGGACCCGCTCTGAGATGGCCCATCCATTTGCATTCTCTTGTTTTAATTTATAAGAAAAGAAAAAAAATTTATCTTTTTCTTTATTTTTTGTTGTTTGTTTTATTTTATTTTATTTATTTATTTTTTTTATTATGTTATTCTTCCTAAGGTGGGACCCACAAGGTGGTCACCCAAACCTCCAGCCACCTCTCTTTTCCTTCCTTTCCTTTTTCTTTTTCCCTTTCTTTCCTTTTCTTTTTCTTCTTTCTTCCCTTTCTTTTCTTCTTCCCTTTCTTCCTTCTTTTTTTTTTCCAGCCATTCACGTAAGGCTGCCCAAAAAGGTCATTGATTATTATGAGAAACTTAGGTTTTAATTTTATTAAAACCTAAGTTATCAAAAGGGAAAAAGAGGAACCTACGGCTGCCCAAAAAAAAAAAAAAGGATTCAACGCCTCCCTCTCTCTTTCTCCAACTCTCTCTCTCTCTCTCTCTCTCTCTCTCTCTCTCTCTCTCTCTCTCTCTCTCTCTCTTTTGGCTGCAGCTATCCTTGGCTGCAACTCCCAGTCTTCTAGCAGCCCAGCTTGCTGCACCTTCAGCTGCACCAAGGCAGCCACCACCTTGAACCACCATCTTCAACCTCCTGCAACCATCAACGTTGCTTCAGCCATCCACAACGTTCAGCCACCACAACGTTCAGCCACCACCAGCTGGTCCATCATCTCCAACTCCATCAATGGCTCCAGCTCCGCCTTCGGTCAATCCCAGCAAACACCAAGGAAAACCCTCTTTAGTCTTTGCTTCAACCGATCCAAGGTACTTCCTCTTCTCCTTGTGCTTGCGCTCTATAAAATAAAAAATAAAAAATCCTATGGCCATTTTCTTTGAAGAAATCAGTTTCGAGATAGAAGTCCATGATTTAATCCTGGATTTATTTGGATGAATATGCATTTGATGGGTTTTTGTGTTTCAATGCTATTAAATGAAAGAGATCCGTCCAATCCATGGACCGGATCCTTCATTTCATTTTTTTTTATATAGCAAAAAAAAAAATATTATTCAAACCTCTCTGAGATCTTTCTTGATATTTTAATGCGTAGACTTCATGTTTTAGTCGTTGTTTAAGTCCTACTTTAACAGTTTGTACGTATTTTATTTATTTAGTTAGTCTCATTGAAATAAAGTTATTGGTTTTAGACATCTAGTCCCATCATTATTTCATGCATTTTTTTTTGTTCATAAAATTCTAAAAAATTTAGGATAGTTATATTACTTGTCTGCATTTCCCTGCCAAAAACCTAGATTCGTTTGGATTTTGTAACCCCTTCTAATAAATCAAATCCCGAACTGTGATTTTACATTTCCAGGACTTCCAGTTCCTGTTTTAGCAGAAAAGAATCTCCGACACCACCCTCTTGGGGGATTTGGATTGTCCTCCAAAACTCACAGTGGATTCATAATCGAATCTACTGATGATCTGAAAATTTTGAAGTTTTTCCAGTTAGTTTTATTCTGTGTAAAAAATCGAATTTCTCAGACCCCTGAGAAAATCTCGATTTTCCTGCGTCAGGGTATAGACAGACCTTAATTCACCAAGTCCGTTCAATCTATAGCCCGTCTGCAAAAACTTTCAACATGAAAGTTGTTCCTCACATAGTGTTCTGTCATTGCTCAAAATTTACAATTGTTTGAACTGTTTCAGTATTTTTCTCAAAATTTGCATTTCTGTCTGACAGATTTCAATATCCCGAAATTCCAGAGATTCGGGTCTCTGATAACAGCATGCCCTTTTCCAAACCGTAACCCAAATCCCAATTCTGTAAAAATAGGAAATCTTCCTCCATTTGTCAGGGACATTCTCCCACAATTTCAGCTTTTTTCCCATCTGTCTACCATTTTTCCCATGTTTTCTACCGAAACCTGTCTGTTTCCCCTAAATCCTACAGTCGTCGGATTCCGATCCGACTTGCCGGAGTGATACGGCTCCGACCATAGGTCAAAACCAGAAAGTGTTAAAAGTAAAAATCCTTGCCTTACTGTCCTATATCACCCCATGAAATTTGGGAAATTTTTATGGAAATTTGATATCCTAAATCCCCTTTAGAATCAACATTTTAGGCAAAAATCACAAAATTTAGGGTTTTTATTTGAATTTCCATATTTAAAAATATTAAAAAAAATAGATTTTCGAGCTCCATTATGTTTTTAGGGTTATTTTAGGTGTCCATGCCAAATTTGGTTTAATTCCAAGTTCATTTTCTCCATGTGTTAGTTTATCTTTAAATTCAGAAGCGAAAATCAGGTTAAATTTGATATTTATGATATTTTCGCCATTTTAGGGTTTTTATCATATTCATAAGCATGTAGAATCATATTAGGGTTAGTTTCAATCTCCTTTGCATTTCATATTTTCCAATTTTGTAAAATTTATTTCAGAAAACCCTAGTTTTAAGGCCATAGTCTTGTTATCGGGGGTATTTTGGTTATTTTGACCTAAATTTCGAAATTTCAATTTTTAATTCTCCAACATTTCATGCATATCATCATATTTTATCATATTATGTTTGATTTATTTCATTTGATTTTCAAAATTCCAAAATTTATAAAAATTCTTTTAGAAAACCCTGATTTCAAGGTCATCAGAGGTATTTTGGTCATTTTGACCCCAACTTCGAATTTTCAAGTTTATTTTCGAAATTTATTCATTATTTATCATGTTTATATCAAAGGGGGTATGAATTTGGGTTTATATATGAATAATATCCGATAATTTCCCATATTTTCGGATAAATTCAAAAAAACCTACATTTTTGTGCTAACCTTGTTTTCTAGTTTTGCAAGAACATTCAAGAAGAAGACTTAGTTTTTTTTTTCAATTCAATGTAACCTCAAATGTAATAATTTGGAATAAGAGTTACTTTTCTGCTTAGAATAGGGTTGCATTGCATATAGTTTAATTTATGCAAATTTAAATATGTGATGTATGAGTCATGGACATTATTTCAAATTCACTATTGATTACACGAATGACACGTGCACAAAATCTTATGGAGTTTATAAACTCGGTGGGTTTCGTATTTATGGCCATAGTCAGAATACGAAGAAAACCAAGATTTATGATCTTCATATTAGCCACATTCAGCCTACACACTTAGGCTAACTTCAAAAATGCACTGCATTTTTTTTAAAACTTCAAAAGGATTTCTCAATTCCTCAATGAAATTCTTTTTTCAAATTCATATTCATTCATTCATATTATTCAAATTGCATTGTTTTCAAATTCATTTTCCAATTTCAATTTCAAAAAAATTCAGTTTTCTCAAGAATTTCCAAGTCTTTCTCAGGATCTGATTTTCTCAAAATCCTAAGTTTTCAAATGACATTTCAAAGCATTTCCCAAGTTCAAATCAAGATTTTCCTATGTTTTCAAATTCTCAAATTCTCAAATTTCAAAATCCCAAGTTTTCAGAAATCGATTTTCTCATATTTTCCAGTTTTCCTGAGAATTCATTTTCCATTTCAAAAGTCATTTTCCAATGAATTTCTTAGATTTTCTCAGAATTATCAAATCCATTTTCTCAGAAAAGCAATTCCAAATTTCAAAATCGATTTTCTAAAGTTCAAATTTTCCTGAGAAATCACTTTCCAATGCAAAATTCTGATTTCCAATAAAATTCAATGATTTTCCCAGGAATTCCATTTTCAAGCATTTTCCAGTCCTTTTCTAAATGCATTTCAATTTTCCAAAGCAAACATCATATTTTCTCAAACTTGCATTTTTCAAAATTTCATAGCACAAGCCTGATTCTTTTTGCATTCTAGGAAAATAGAGCATAATTTAGATATTTGAGTCAAGTTAAAGCACGTAATTGATCCTTGGTTCAATCACCCCTGGTAAAGGCGCCAGGAACGGTTGAACCTCGTACCGACAGGCGGATCCCATTCCACGGAATTTTCCCGCAAATTTTCAAAACGGAGGTGAGTTAATTTTCAAAACCATTTTAAAACTTTGGTCGAGTTTGACTCGCGAAATTCGTTTTCTCTCGCAAGGGAGGGGAAAAATTTTGCGATGAAAACAGGAGTAAATTTATTTTTCTGGTTTTGTATGTGGATGACATATTGCTTGACAGTAATAATATAGGTATACTTCACAAAACCAAGAGATTTCTAACAAAGAAATTTGAAATGAAAGATCTTTGGGATGCCTCTTTTGTATTAGGAATACAGATACATAAAGACCGTTTTTGGGGTATTCTTGGATTATCACAAAAGAGATATATCAAAAGGATTCTAGAAAGGTATGTCATAAAGGATTGCAAACCAGGGGATACTCCCGTTGCTGAAGGAGACAAGCTTAATCTCGCTCAGTGCTCCCAAACACCAGTCTAAAATTAAGGTTATGAAACAGATTCCTAATGCATCTGCTGTGGGGAGTCTAATGTATGCTCAGGTATATACACGTTCGGATTTAGCGTACATTATTGGGATGTTAGGCAGATATCTAAATAACCTAGGTATGGATCATTGGAAAGCAGCCAAACGGGTTACGCAGTATTTGCAAAGAATAAAAGGTTACATGCTCACATACAGGAAGTCAGATCAGTTGGAGATCATTGAGTATTCTGATTTTGACTTTGTGGGATGACAAGATAGTCGCAGATCCACGTCAAGCTATGTTTTTCTATTGGCCAGGGGAGCTATTTTCTAAAGGAGTGCCAAGCAGACACTAATTGCTTCTTCCACCATGGCAGCAGAATTCATTGTTTGTTACGAGGCATCCAACCATGGGATATGACTATGTAATTTTGTCACAGGGTTGCAGATTTTGGATAATGTTAAAAGACCATTTAAGTTATTTTGTGACAATAATTCAGCAATACTATATTTCAATAACTGGAGCTCGTCGAAGTCAAAGCATATTGACATTAAGTTTCTTGTTGTTAAATAAAGAGTGTAGAATGGTCAGATTTCGATAGAACATATTGACACAAACTCTATGATTGCATATCTGCTTACTAAAGGTTCGCCACCTGAGGTCTTTCATGAGCATACTTCTCGCATGGGTGTTTTATCATTTTATGATATGCTGGTTTAGTGAGAGTTTGTATTTGGTCGTTCTATGATATAATAAAGTATCTTTTGCCACTTTGGTATAAAGTTAAAGTTTTAGTTTCATTCTATACTCATTATGTTGTGATCTCACTAAAGTTTTTAGGAAGGACCAGTTGGAAATAGGCATGTTTGTTCACATTGCATGTACTTTCCATACTTCATATCTATGTTTGATCCATGTTATTCGGTTATGTCAATACACGTGATCATTGATAGATCCAATTACGTTATTTGTAATAAAAACTGCTTTGGTTTTGTGTTGACATGATCAATGAACCAGATTGGTATAGATATCAATTGATAAGACAATGTTTTTGAGCTCATAAGGTTACAATGTGTGATCATAAGGTTGCGTATGTGGCCCAAGTGGGAGATTGTTAGAAAATCATGTGGGCTTACATACGCTGAACCACACATCGTAAGTCTGTCTTAGGTTTAGATCTGATTCATGTGGTCTAATCTGGATGGGCCTTATGATATCTCAAATGATATATAACACTATGTGGAGAGACCTGCCTTGTCTACGATTCTATAATAGGTTGAGTTGGAGACAGACTCCTAAATGTATTAGGTTATGGTCCACAAACCTTATATTAAGGCGCTTTAGACTCTCCATTATCAAAAGAAGATTCAGTCTCTCTCATCAGGTTTAGAGAAAGGAAAATGGTCAAATATATAGATTTTAAAATATCATACCCATCAACGATCAACCAGAGTGTTATGAATTCAGGTATAGCTTTCGCTTTAAGTTTGATTTCTGTTTTTGATTTCAATAATTCAACGAGAGCATGTTATCGATCCTGCTTTAGTTTTCGGTGGAATTATATTTCATCATCCGGATGTTGTATTCTAACAAACCCTTACTAGGAAGATTGTTTTCCCCTTGTTTTCTAATTGATTCCTCATTCTGGCTTCTTGTCACTTCCACTTGCTTTCCCCTCACTTTCTACATTTTTTTTATATTAGAAAATTTCTTATAACAAGCTTGCATAATTTTTATACTTGTTTTCACATCATATATATATATATATATATATATATATATATATATATATATATATATATTGCATGATGAGGTCAGACTGTACTATGTTTTTTAAGGCAAGCTGGGGTTAGGCAAGCCCCTACTAGTTATGCAACTATACCATTGGGATTTGAACTTGAAACATCCCAATACAAGGTGACATGCACTAACTGCTCCTACCTGACAAGCAGAACTTTAAGTTACTTTACCAAGACCAAATCGTAGCCAATTGGAGGCCACAGTCTTGAATTTCATACTTCAGTTGTTATACATTCAATTCTTGTGCTTTGATTTTCGCTAATGTGTTTGCAAATCTTATACGGAAGTGATTGCAGAACTGCCATGTTAGGGCCATAGATAATGCATCGACATGGATGTTGGTTAGTGTACTCTAGTAGCTAATAGAACAGATGAGAAGAGTAAGGGAGAGGTGATATATATGTTGAGCCAGACGTAAATTTCAAAACTAAGGGCATATTTGCAAGCACTTGAAAAGCACAACTTTCTTAGGTTTTTGAGAGAAAAATGCTCAGCCCAACCACTTTCTCAGGTGACTGCAGTGAAAGCTGAGAAAGTGGTGGATAGTTAGAGAAAATTGATACCCAATTGCCTCAAAATGAATCACGGTTATTTGACCTGTTGACTGTCTTTCTGATATACAGTCAGATTTTCTCATATAGGTAATTCAGATGGGTGCAAGTGTAACCTTGTGTTTGATTCAGGGACAGGGGAGGACAAGGACATGATGTTCTGTCCTGTCCTGCCTGCGGACAGCTGGAATGTGCAGACGGCACCCACATTTTTTTTCAAAAGGTGTCCATACTGTCTTGTCCTTCCTTTTCTCAGGAGAGAGAGGGGTGTGTGGGTGGAACAGCAAAACATGTCCCTTTGAGTCGCTATGGATACAGTGTCCTGCCCATTCACATGTCCCACGTTTGCATGGGATCACGGGCACACATGGACCCCACACGGCGAGCGTCCAGCAGACACTGTATCCCGCATAATCAATAGCCTGCTAAGAAGTCCCTTGTTACACCTTTACACAAGGGAAGCCACTTTTTGATAGGACAGTGCATCAATACACATGTAGTGTTCCATCACAATGCAGCTGATCTTAATTCCTTGATGGAGGAGGTGTGACCCCATTTTGACGGTAAAGATACCTTTTGTGTTAATTATGTGGACCCCACCACATATTTTCCATGCAGATATTTGTTTCGCACAGGAAAGTGGCACACTTTTCTATGAAAGAGGCCATCCTTCGTAGGTAAGGGCATTGAAAAAAATGCCGGATGTTGTTCTCATAGTCACAAATATGGTCTTTAGAATTTCTTGAAGAAGAAAAATCTTGGGACATTTAAAAGCACGGGTTTTTCTCAAAAACTTCATGGCATGTTAAAAAAATGAAAAAATATAAAAATAACGTGAAATAAAAAACAATGAAAAACACATTATTTTCATTTCTCCTATTTTCTCACTTTTTTTCCTTTTTGTTTTTCACTTGCCTTAGCTCCAAAGAATAGGCGTATTCCGTACGTGGTTAAAGCTTTTTTATGATTTTCCATATCTTTTAAGCATGCTTTCATATAAATAAGTACAAAATAAAATCTTGCACTTTTTTTTTTAAGGCAAGCCGGGGTTAGTCAGACCCCCACCAATTGCACAACATATCCTTGGGTTTTGAACTTGCAAAGTCCCAACACATGGTGACCTGCACTAACAGCTCCTACCAAACAAGCGGATTCCCCCCATTTCCTCCCTTTCACTACAACAGAGCAGTAGATTAGCGACGACCACCTTTCGTCGCTAATCCGTCGCTAATCCGTCGCTAACCATGTTAGCGACGGATTAGCGACAACGCGGCGACAGTATGCTTACGTCGCGAATATTTCGACGCTAACTGGCGACGGAATAATTCCGTCGCCAAGTCCGTCGCTAATTGCGATGGAATAACGAGCGCTATATTCCGTCGCCAATCCGCCGGTACTAAACGGCGACCACGGCGTGGCGACGGATTTAATTCCGTCGCTAAGCCGTCGCTAGATTAATATGAATAGCGACGGAATCATCCGTCGCAAAAACGAAAAAAAATCAAAAAAAATTTATTTAAAAATTAATTACGGAGAACTGTACAATTTATATTTCCTGTAAATAAAAAACAAACCACACAAAAAAATTCATATAACAAGTATCTATAATAATTAATCGTTCCACCTTAAAACTAAGAAGTTTAATTATTTACAATTCAACAATTACAATTAGGAAAAATAAAAAAAATAGAACTTCTTCAACACAGTCCTCTAATCATCGCCAAGATTTTGTGCGTCTTCTTGTTCATTGTCTTTATCTGTCCCTTCAGCTCCACTACCCTGATTATCGCTAGCAGCCTACACAAGAAAAGAACAGTCAGTATTGATAAACAAAATATAATGAAATAAATTACACACTATATGTGATTCTATCATGTGCTCATGTGTGATCTAAGGCAATAAAAAAACTCTATATGTGATTCTATCATGCTCATATGTGTGCTAAGGCAGTCAAAAAATTGAATATGTGATTATAGCATGTTCATATGTATTCTAAGGCATATAAAAAAACTCTATATGTGATTCTACCATGCTCAGATGTGCTTTAAGGCAAGCAAAAAACTATATATGTGATTCGATCATGCTCGTATGTGTGCTAAGGCAGTAAAAAAATTGAATATGTGAATATAGCATGCTCATATGTGCTCTAAGGCAGGCAAAGCCAAAAATTTTATATGTGATTCTATCATAAATGATATATAACATGTTCATATGTGTTCTAAGGCAGTTAAAAAACTCTATATGTTATTATAGCATGTTCATATGTGTGCTAAGGCAGTCAAAAAACATAATATGTGATTATAATATGCTCATATGTGTTCTTAGGCAGTAAAAAAACTGAATATGTGATTATAGCATGCTTATGTGTTCTAATGCAATCAAAAAAACTTTATATGTGATTCTATCATGCTCATATGTGCTCTAAGACAGACAAAAAGTTAAATATATATATATGTGATTCTATCATGCTCATATGTGTGCTAAGGCAGTAAAAAAATTGAATATGTGATTATAGCATGTTCATATGTGTTCTAAGGCATCTAGAAAAACTCTATATGTGATTCTACCATGCTCAGATGTGCTTTAAGATAGTCAAAAAAACTATATATGTGATTATACCTGAGAGGGACCTGGAATCGAAGATCCCCTATCCTGAACAGCGGCCTTGATCTCATTTCGGAGAAAGGGGGCGACGGTGTATTGGAAGTAGTTATTCAGTGATTCATTAATGATCTCGCGTACATCATCACCGGAAAGAATAGTCGGCTGCTTGGAGCTTATGTCGGCGCAAGAAGTTGGTGAGCCGTAACTGGAAGAACCAATAACTGGTGAAGTGTTCATATTACTCCCAAACCCGAACATGCGACCTTTTTTGGGTTCACCTGCTGCAGTCACCCATGCTGTAGGATCAAATGATGGATGCTGAGTAGCGTCTTCACCATATCGCTCTACCATTTGTTGCTCATATGCCTCCTACAAAATAATGTTTAAAGTATTCATTAATAATTAATGATAACATTATGATGACTTGCATATATATTGCAATGATTATTAATAGAATTAATACATACCGTTGTCGTTCTCGCCTTCTCTGATACGAAGACTCCCGTGGTCTTCCGTTTATGTGTTTCTACAAACACATCCTTATATGGTACACTGCCTCCTTTTTCTGCTTCCTGCGAAGTTAAATGACAAAAGATTTAGTACACAAATTTGCAACTATACTTATAAAATTAATATTATATATTGATGAGTTACCATTTTCTTTAGGTGGCTCCCAAATGTCTTAGATCCACCTGTGTGTAGATGGGCTTCGGGCATCTTCGATCGATTTTGTGAAGCCTTCGCAGAGCGATTTTTAAATGCATCTCCCGCCCACATATCGCACATTTCATCCCAGTAATCTCTCCTGATAGTAATAGGACCATGGCCCTTCCACAGTAATGGATCATCTACTACGCCAGATGCTTTTTTTGCTGCAGTCTTCATAGTGTGCAGCATGTCTGCAAATCGATTGGCAGCCACCTTCTGCCACACCTTCCTTGCATCATTTTCTTCCACCGTAGTTGCAAAGCGATTCGAAGCCTACAAATATTTTCAGAAAGTTAGTAGACATTGCTTAAATAAATTAAATATGAAACACATTAACTATGAGGAACAACTGTATACCATGAATGAGGACCACAATCTGTCTAATACCTCCTTTGGGTACTCTTTCCATTGAGCAACTGGTCCTGGTAGATGTTGAAGAAGTGAATTTCTAATCTCCCGTACTACTTCTTGTGGCTCAAACCTCGTGCTGCACATGAATTGTTACACAGTAAATATCAATATAAAATATTTAAAAGATATGTAATAATTGAAAACAAAATACTTACGGTCGATTATCGATATACACTATTCGAATGAGTCTTCTTGTGCCAGCCTGTGAAGACCCTGTTTCCTGTGTTGGCTGTTGACTTGTGCGATCAACTGGTGTAGGTGGGTCGTATACAGGCGCAACATCATCTGTAAAAAAATACACACCAAGTTCTCAGAATGTGCATTTGAACTAATCAAGCATCTAATTAGTTATATGATATACCTATCACAGGAGCCCGTGAAGATGAAGGTTGAGCCTGGCTACTACTGGATGAGCGACCACTATAACCTCCACGAACCATATTCTAACAAATAACATATGTCATACAATACATTCAAATAATTCACATCAAGTATTACAATGCATTCAAGTCATTCACATCAAGCATTGCAATGCATTCAAATAATTCAAATCATTGACATCAAGTATTGCACTAATTCAAATCATTCGTTAATTGCATAAATTATAATACATTCAGATAAATTATAATGCATTCGAATCATTCGTATCAAGTATTACAATACATTGAAATAAAATTTTTAATCATTCACACCAAGTATTGCAATACAACTCACATCAAGTATTACAATGCATTTAAATAGAGGTTTGTAGTATAAGATTTTTTTCACTAGCTTGAGAATTCTTCTTCGTCACTAGTTTGACTTTCTTCTTCTTCTTCTTCTTCTTCTTCTTCTTCTTCTTCTTCTTCTTCTTCATTGTTTGCCCATCCACTTGGTACATCATTTGGATCACATTCCTCTATGAATGTTTCATCAGCCAATGGAGATATGACATGCATATCATGCGCAACATCGTGACCATAAGCGAAGTCACAGACATCATCTGATTGATAGTAATCACTGTCTTCAGCTAACTCATCTTCTTGTAACTGATCATACTCGGGGTATAGTTTGGATTTCACCTTGCAAACTGCCCACCATTCATTTCTATCTGACTTTTTTATACTCGGATATGAAGTATAATAAACTTGTTGAGCTTGCGAGGCTAATATGAATGGTTCATATGTTCCAAACCTGGATTTATGATTCACCTCCACAATGCCTGAAGCTTTGTCGAGTCTTGTTGCAGTTGGATCAAACCAATGACACTTGAATACCGTAACCCTGTTATTCATGCCTAAGTAAGTCAACTCCATTATTTCCTCTATAACACCGTAGTAATCATGTTCATTTTCACCGTAGCTGCTACCCTTGACACACACGCCACTATTTATCGTTGATTTGTTTATACCGTAGTCTTTTGTATGGAATCGATAACCATTTACGATATACCCGTTGTAGCATTGCACAACTTTGGTCGGACCATTTTCTAAATCACATATTCCTTGATCTTTAACATCACCATGGCGAACCTACGCACAGACATAAACAATTATTGTGATCACGATCAATTAAGTAACTTAGTGTTGTTTATAAGTACAAAATTTATGTTAGCTTCTTTACCAACTGTTTCAACCACTCCACAAACTTAGTTTCACGTTCTTTTTGTACTTCTGCATTAGTGAGATGTGAAACTTTGCTTTGCAACTCCAGATCAAATCGTCTGCAAACCACAAATACTTATATTACCGAGCCATGTATCCACATATAGAACATAAAAGGATTTATAATTGAGTTGCATATACATATACTTACTCGATGTATGGGTCGATCGCTGAACAATTAAAAAGAATATAGATGTGTGCTGCATCTTGCTCTCGATCTGTCAATAGCCTTGATCGGCAACTACCAAATGCATGCCCAAGTCGTTGAAATATCGACAGCTTGTCAGCTACAGTTACTTGTTCTCCATCATCGTTACGGGGCGGGCATGTGTAACGTGTTGAAATATGAGGTTCGAAGTACATAGATGAGAAATTTGAAATCTCTTCTAAAGTGTACGCCTCACAAATAGAGCCTTCTACTCTTGCTTTATTACGAACCTTTTTTTTTAGGTCGAACATGCATCTGACAAGAATATACATTTCAAATTTTAAATATCTGTCATTAAAGAGACAAATATAAAAAAACATATACCTTTCAAATGGGTACATCCATCGATATTGCACAGGGCCACCAACCCTTAGTTCATATGGCAGATGTATGATCAAATGTTCCATAACATCGAAAAATGCTGGCGTAAATATCTTTTCTAACAGACAAACAGTGGTGATGACAGAGTCCTCGAGATTCTTTACATCTGATACAATGACCTCCGATGCGCACAATGTTCTGAAAAATCCGCTCAACTCAGACAATACCCCCCATATAGGTTTGTCTAACATATCATGGAATGCTAGGGGTATCAATCGTTGCATAAAGATATGACAATCATGGCTCTTCAACCCATATAACTGTCCATCGTCAATCTTCACAGCCCGAGCAATGTTAGAGACATATCCATCTGGAAATCTCAGTTGTCTCAACCATTGACATACATGTTTTATTTGATCAGGTCCGAGCACGTACTTCGCCTTTGGTTTCAGTACTTTGCCATTATACTCTTTGAGTTCCAATTCTGGTCTTTTACATATTAATTTTAAATCCATACGGGCCTTCGGATTATCCTTCGTTTTTCCTTTAATATTCATTACTGTATTGAACACATTATCAAACACATTTTTCTCTACATGCATCACATCCAAATTATGTCGTATCAATAGGGTCGGCCAATACGGTAGTTCCCAAAAAATAGATTTTTTCGTCCAATTGTGTTCCTTCCCAAATCCACGGAAGGGTGTAGGACTGCGGGCATCTGTTAATACATTTGAAAAGTATCGCAATCTTCTTAAAATCTCTATGCCAGACAATCTTGAGGATGGACCTTCCATTTCAGTTGTGCCTGCTGTAAATGCATTCTTTTGACGTCGGAACGGATGATCGCTGGGTAGAAATCGACGATGGCAATCAAACCAGCAAGGCTTCCTTCCATGCCTCAATCTAAAAGCTTTGGAATCCTCCATGCAGTACGGACAAGCCAACCTCCCATGTGTGCTCCAACCAGATAACATACCATATGCAGGGAAGTCACTGATTGTCCATAGAACAGCGGCCTTCATGTTGAAATTTTGTTTTTTGTGGGCATCATACGTGGTAACACCGTCATCCCACAGTACTTTTAATTCATCAATCAATGGCCTTAGATATACATCAAGATTTTGGCCAGGTGAGGTCAGACCAGGGATCAACAGAGACAAGAAAAGATTTGGACGTTTCATACACAAGCTTGGTGGAAGGTTGTATGGAGTTACAAATACTGGCCAGCATGAGTATGGAGTTGATCTACCCCCAAATGGATTAAATCCATCTGTACATAGACCGAGTCTAACATTTCGCACTTCCATTGCGAAGTTCTGATGAGTACGATCAAAGTGCTTCCAAGCTTCAGCGTCAACAGGATGCGTGATCTTGTTTTCATCGTGTCGAACTTTATTTGCATGCCATCTCATGTGTTTAGCTGTCTTTGAAGACATATACAATCGCTGCAATCTAGGAGTGATAGGAAAGTAGCGGAGCGACTTGTATGAAACTTCCTTTGATCTCGTGCTACCATTGCCTCTTGTCTTTGGCTTGAACCGAGGATGCCCACATGACGGGCATGATATGTCATTTTCCTGCTCCTTGAAATACAACATGCAGTGATTTGGACAAGCATCAATCTTTTTGTAACCCATACCTAGAGCGTTGACCATAACTTTCGCACGATAGAAATTTTGTGGCAATTTCTCATCTTTAGGCAATATACTCTTCACAATCATGCACAAACGGTCAAAACATGATTGACTCAAATTATACTCGGACTTCAAATTCATTAGTTGAAGAACTGCAGACAAGATAGTGTGACTCTCACAACCGTTCCAAAGTGGCTCATCAGCATCTTTAAGTAAATCATAAAATCTACTAGCTGCATCGTTTGGTGATTCTTCATCTACGACAGTTCTTACATCACTAGAACTCATAGCAGAACCCAGTTCTGTTCCTGCAGCATCAAATATCAAATTCGTATATGGATTATCGTGCACCACATTCACCCGTGCATCAAAATCGTTTCTAAATTCTTCTCCATGAAACGCCCAGTTCTGATAATCACTCACAAAACCCTTCCTGTATAGGTGATGTCTAACGCCATGAGGTTCTACAAATCGATTATTCTTACAAATCTTGCAGGGACACCTAATCCGACCTATGGGATCTACCGTACTGACACTCGCCGTTGCAAATTCAATAAAACTATCGACACCATCCATATATTCATGCGATAACTCATTGTCCACTATCCTACGGTACATCCATTCACGGTTTGCAGTCATTCTGTCGTATGATGTTACGAATAGTATCCTAACGAATTAAGAAAAAAACAATCAGAATGCGACGATGAAGAAAATATCAAATTTATCATGCAATATACTATGTCAAACAATAACAAGAATTTTGATGCATGCATTGATAACTTAATATTTTCATGTGCAAACTATTAATGACATGATACAATCATTTGAAGCATGCTTTTATTATAAAATTTCACATGGAAGTCAAAATCAAATTGAAAGTAACTACATGCAAGCATGGATACAATTACATCAAACATTGCAATACATCATAATCATTCATATCAAATAAATGGCAAACATGTACCTGCAGCAAACACACTTCAATATCTCACTAACTACTACCATGCTTAGCATGGACTCCGTACTCCAAAAATAAGAACACTTCCATATTTCTACATTAAAATCATGCTCAGCATGATCTCCGAACTCCAACAAAGCAGTCCTAGATATCAACAACTAAGTGAGTGTGTGAACAATAAAGTGCTGCATTCAATAAATTAAATAACATGTGATACGTTTGCATCACTTACTCACCACGGGTATTTACCCGATTTGCATTGTTTTTGTCATTTACTTACCACAGGTGGCCGAGCACGAGTTGGTTCCGTTGAAAAATCTGCACAAAAACAAAACAAATTAAGTAACAAACTAACTAATCATGAAACAAGATGAAACACTAACTAAAAAAATCGGGTATTTCTCTCAAGGTACGGGCATTTTCTTATGTGAAACGTTTGAGAAATCGGGTAGAGGTAGGATTTCCATGCATGTTTTGATGGAAATCCATGGCGAATCAGTGGATCTACGAATCCACTATGTTATATTGATATTTTTCCTTGTTTTTCATTTTTTTTTTCAAAAAGAAATCCATGGCACGATTGATGTGGTATGGGTGTCGGCTGACAGACCAGCCGAAGTCAAGCCGTGAACCCTCGTTGTTGGCCCAGCCGAGTGATCGGCTGGGTATGATCCCTTTATTTCAAAAAAAAAAATCTTTTTATTCACGTTGGTGGCTGTTGGCTGGCTGGCAGCCAGCCGAGTAGCACTCGGCTGACTGCCAGCATGCTGGCAGGTGCGCCAGGCCCAGCACCCAGTCGGCTGGGTGCTAGGCGAGCCTATGACAGGGCCATAGCCGGCCCAGCCGGCCCAGCCGACAAAAATTCTTTTCAAAACAGGGAAGGGGGTTAAACCCTCTGCCGGAAAGGCAGTTCCGGCATGGGGGGTTGACCCCCTGCCGTGCCTTTACGGCAGGGGGGTCGACCCCCCATGCGTTTCCGGCAGGGGGTCGACCCCCCATGCGTTTCCGGCAGGGGGTCGACCCCCCATGCCTTTCCGATAGGGGGTCGACCCCCCTTGCCGGAAACGCAGGGGGTCGACCCCCCCTGCCGGAAAGCACGGCAGGGGGTTAAACCCCCTCCGTTTCCGGCAGGGAAGGGGCGTACCCCCTGCGTTTAGAAGAAGAAGAAGAAGAAGAAGAAGAAGAAGAAGAAGAAGAAGAAGAAGAACCTGCGCTTCGCCGGACGGTGGCGGGAGGTTGACGGGGAGCGGCAGCTGGCGAGCGCCGGCTGGCGAGCGGTGGACGGGGAGCGGCGGCTGGCGAGCGGCGGTGGCCGGACGGTGGCGAGGGCCGACGGGCGGCGGGAGGGTGCAGTACAGCGAAACAGGGAAAAGAGAAAGAGGGATGGGATTAGGGATTTACGCGACATTTAGCGACGGCTTAGCGACGGAAAAATTCCGTCGCGAAGCCGTCGCGAAACCCAAATACCAAAAAAGCGACGGAATATATTCTGTCGCTACTCCGTCGCTAATTAGCGACGGAGTAGCGACGACAGAGTTCCCTCTCTAAATCCGTCGCTAAAATGGTGTTCCTGTAATCAAAAGTAGCGACAAAAACATGCAGTCGCTAATCCGTCGCTAAGTAGCGACAGATTAGCGATAAAAGTCGTTTCCTCGCTAATCCGTCGCAAATTAGCGACAGATTCTATCTCTAGCTAATCTGTCGCTAAGTAGCGACGGGAAAAATCCGTCGCTAATTTCCGTCGCTAATTAACAATTTTCTTGTAGTGTTTGGTAAAACCTAACATTTTTGTTATTCAGAATTTTTTAGCAAAAAAAAAGTGTAAATTTTTATGTCATAAATGTTACCAGATTTTAGTTTTGATGGTGCTCTTTTACCTTTTTTGTTTTTCCCTTAAGAAATGAAATAAAAAAACAACTATATTTGTTTATTTTTATTCACTTCATTTGAGTTTTGAGAGTAAGCCCATATCAATAAGGCATGGAGAATCCGCCTATCTATGTGCCTATAAAAACCCTGGAATGCCTCATTGCATTTTACACTTAACCAAAAATAGCATCCACTCTGTTTGTTAATAAAGGCCCTTCAAAAAAGATTTTCGGGCTTTTAATTTTAAAGAGGTAAGTTTAGGTTGGTGTTTTTATTGCATATTTTATTGAAAAATATGCATAAAATGCAAGATTTTAAATATAGGCGATTTGTTGAAAAGATTGCATTTTATATATGAAAATTTTGGGAAAAATAAAATTCATGTTTTTTTCACGAGAATTTGAAAGAAATTTTTTTTCAAGATTTGTGACTATGGTTGTTCTTCGAAAAGGATAAAGGAGGAGTTGCTAGCAGATTGCTTCTATTTCTCCCTTCTCTTCGTAGGAGAGCAAATCCTGTAAAACGCTGGGTGAGATTGTTAGAACCACAAAACCCACGTCCCTGCGGGTCCCACCCACTTGTACTGAGCAATAGTACAGGAATGGATTTTGTGGTTGTAAATGCTGGGTGAGGTTGCTAATCTCACCCTGCTCTCTGCTCGAGATAACATTGGTTTAAAACATAGTTACCAAAAAGCTAAATGGATACCGGAAGTGATGCAAGAAGCAGATGCAAGCAATTGTTGGAAGAGTGTGAGAAGTGAAAAAGAAAACCTGAAGGAAACGAGGGGCGGGAAACGAAAGAGAAATCAGTGAATTGAAATCACTCAATCATCACCCTCATTGTAAAATGATGACATCAGCACTTTTGATGCACCCCTTAGTGCTTGGATAATTAATGGTGGTGATTGAAGTAATGGAAGATACTGATTTTGTGACCATGTATGTAAGCTATATTGGCTTCATCTCGACTCATTGATTTGTCTAGTGCTTGCTTTGTAATTAAGTATAAGCATGCCGAAGGAAGGCCATCCTAATTTGAAAATTATGGCTCTTGACAAGTCATGGGTGGGCTTATATTGTCTTTAGCAATTTATGACTTTGCATCAATTTTGACATGACTCACTACATGGTTGATCTTGAGCATGCAACTTTCTCCGAAAAAGACAAAAGATAATGAGAAAGCAAGTGAGAAGCGTAAAAAAAAAATGAGTGGGAAACAAAACAAAGCAGGAGTGAAGCGAGATTCTCTTTCCAAGGATAGCACTTTCGGCTTTGAAACTGTGCTTCACCCATTAAGCAGGTGTTGGAGTCACCCACGTAATGTGGGAGTTACCCGAATTAAGGGACTCCCATGAAGGTGTCCCTGTCGGATAAGCTTCACGATTTTAAAAGGAAATAGTTATCGTAATTGTTCCCTAATAAAGGTTTACACTATATAAACGGGTGTCAATGAGAGACCCGTATCGAGAGAAAAATAAAGAAAAAGATTCAGGAAGAATTTTACATTTTCTGAGTTTTTCGACTAAAGAGAGAAAGAGGGGTCCTGCTCACCGACTACTGAAGGAGCATGCGTTCATTAATTGGAGGGTTGCAGTCCGGCTGAGGAGCGAAGCTCATTCTGTTCCAGCCACCAGTGCCAATCACCAGCCATCATCCGGTTCTTTGATGGCCACCTCAGGTACGCTCACCCTTCGCTCTGCTTTGTTATGCACAACAAAGGATCCCAACATTGGATTATGGGCCTACGCCACGCTTTTCCACTGTGTGGGCTTGTTGGTGCTTTTTCAGCGACTATCGCTATGGGGCGTCAGTGTTTTTTGGCAGCCCATCGTCGCAAGGCGACGTAGTTCATCGGTATTCGTCCATCGACGAAACGGAGATGTCGTAGGGCGACGTTGGTTGCAGGCGGCAACAGATGGACAACAAAAAAAAATGCAGAGTTGGGGTTTTACCTGTGTTGTTGGGTTGCAAGGCGACTGATCGGTGCTGGGGTTGCCTCAGACTGTCGTCGAAAGGGGGGGGGGGGGGGAGTTGCTTTCGTCGGATCGCTGACATCTGTCCGGCGACGTGCAACAACAAGGGTTTTAAAACCCCCTTTTTTCCCATTCTCTGTTCCATCTGCCATTGGGCAGTGGGGCTCTCTCATCGACGTCTGTGGGATGTCGTTGGTGCATCGTCAGGAAGAGGCGGCCTTCGCCGGCCGCTTCACCGGCATCATGGTCCGTCCGACGTCATGCGACATCTGGGGCAGCGAGCCCTCTTTTTTTCTGGCTTCCCCTCTACCGTTGGGCGAGGTGCATCGCCGGTAGGCCAGGTGGGTAAACCCTCTTTCAGTTTCACTGGTTTTGTAAACAGAAACCCTCAGGTTTTTGTTTTTGTTTTTGTTTTTATCGGTGGAACCAGATCGGGTCTGATATTTTTTGATCCGGTAACAGGCCCGATCCAAACCCATTAAGGGTGGATCGGGTCTACCAGTTTTCCTTGAATTGGACCCAGACCCATAATGGTTTCGGGTATAGCTCTGATCCGAAAAGATTGGGTCCGACCTGAGTTATGTTTATATCGGGTCAGACCCGGATCCGGTTCATACCAAGCCAGATTCGATTCATTCTGGGTCAGACCCAGATCCGGTTCATACCGGGTTAGACCTAGATCCGGTTCATGCCTGGTCAGATCTAAATCCGGTTCATGCTGAGTCAGACCCAGATCCAGTAAGGATCCAGAGACTATTTGACCTGAACCGGATTAGGGACCGATACAGACCTTTTCGAGACAGATTCAGAGCCGTTTTTGACCAGTTCCTTTGAGTTTCTCGCCAGTATTGATTTTATCATCATCTAGCATGACAACAACATCGTCTTCTCAGCACAAAGAAGGATGCTCCTTAGTCCGTCCTCCTCTCTTTGACAAAATAAACTATGGATACTGGAAAGTAAGAATGTCAATATTCTTACAATCCATGAATCTTGAAATTTAGAGGATCATTTCTGAAAAGAATTAAGCACCATCAATAGATTTCAGCATATGGACCGATGAAGCAAAGAAAATTGCTTCACTCAACGCCAAGGCTATGAATGCTCTATATTATGCCGTTGACAAGGTAGAGTTCAATCGAATATCTCAATGTTCCTCTGCAAATGAAATTTTGCATACTCTTCTTGTGACTTATGAAGGTACGTCAAAGGTCAAGGAATCTAAAATTGCTTCTTTAGTTCATAATTTAAATTATTTAAAATGAAGCAAAATGAGTCAATTTCTGAAATGATAACAAGAACGATCGACATTACAAATACACTCAAATCTTTTGAGAAAGATTATTCACAAGTGGATTTGGTTAGAAAAGTCTTGAGGTGTTTAACTCCAGAATGAGAGAAAAAAACCACAACAATAGAAGAAACCAATGATTTGAACACCCTTTCTCTTGAAGACTTGGTTGGTAATTTGATGGCATATGAAGTTCAACTTCAAGATAGACAAGAAGAAGAACCAAAGAAGAAATATCTTGCATTCAAGGTCACTTCATATTTTGAAGATTTAGATAAGGATGAAGATATTGCCCTTATCACTAGGCAATTCAAAAGATTCATAAAAAATGGGAGATTTCAAAGAAAGGTGAAGAAAACTAAACCATCAAATTCTGATGAAGTTAAGTGTTTCAACTGCAAAAAGGCTGGACATATCAAAAGAGATTGTCATCTTCTCAAAGTCAAGCCTAAGCACCAATTCAAGAAAAAAAAGACATTTCAAGAAAATTGAGATGAAAGTAACTCTTCTTTCGACGAAGAATCAAACAAAGAAGTCGCCAACATGTGCTTTATAGCACAAGAAGAATCAGTAAGTCAATTTGATTATAATGAGTTATTAGAAGCTTTTAATGAACTATATGCTAAATTTAAGAGTCTAAGTTCTAAAAACAAAGAGTTGAAAACAGAAAATTTGTCTCTTGACTCTAAGAACAAAGTGTTACTTCAAGAGATGGAAGATCTCAATAAGGAAAACTTTTCTTAAATATCTAAGATAAAATAAATTGGCATTAGAACTAATGCTTTACAAGAATAAATATCTAGTTTGAAAGAAAAATCAAATGATCTTCTATTTATAGTGACTAAGTTCACTAATGGTCAAGAAAATCTAGAAAAACTTCTTGGTTCTCAAAGATGCTCGGTTAACAAAACTGGATTGAGATATAGTTTCTTTGATACTCAAAATAGACCAAACTATGTGGTAAAGAATCAATAAAGTCAAAACTCAAAATCATTGGTTCAAAGAACTCAATTTTGTAGTCATACATATCATGGTAGAAACATATCGCATCATGGTACTTCCAATGCATATAAGCCTAAACATGTTCAGGCATCTTATCATGCTTCTTTCTACAATTCTAGAAATGCTAAAACATTTTATGATAGAAAGAGTGATTATGTTCAAAGGAAACCAATATCCAAATGGATTTGGGTTCCTAAGACTAACTCTCATGGACCCGAAAATGAAAAGGGCCAAATGTTTTGTCTTTCAATTTTGTTATAAGTATACAAAATAAGGAGCAAGTGGATCTTGGATAACGACTGTTCGAAACATATGACTGGAAGGCCAGAGTTATTTTTCACCCTTCAAAGTAAGGATGGAGGAACCGTCACCTTTGGTGACAATAGTAAGGGAAAAGTAATCGGTATTGATAATATTGGTAATCCAAAATTTCCCTTGATAGAAAATATTCTTTTAGTAGATGGATTAATGCATAATTTATTATCCATTAGTCAATTATGTGATAAAGGTTTTCTCGTTTCTTTTGAACATAATTTATGTTTAATTTCTGATTCTTCTTCTAAAAAGATCATCTTTATAGGAAAGAGAATGAACAATGTGTATGAACTTTATCTTGATGAGTTACCCACCCTCAATGAAAAATGTCTTATTGCTTCAAATGAAATTAAATGGTTATGGTACAAGAGACTTGGACATGTTAACTTCAAATTAATTTCTAAGTTATCCAAGGATAGCCTTGTTAGAGGCCTACCTAGAATATCATATAAAAAGAATCACTTATGTGATGCTTGCCAAATGGGTAAACAAATCAAGAGTTCTTTTAAAGCAAAAGATATAATTTCAACAAAGCATCCTCTTGAACTTTTACATTTAGATCTTTTTGGACCGTCAAGAATTCAAAGTTTGAATAGTAGTAAATATGATTTTGTCATAGTAGATGATTATTCTCGTTTTACTTGGGTGATTTTTCTGAAAAACAAAAATGATGCTTTTTTTTTTAATTTTCTAAACTCTGTAGAAGAATTACAAATGAAAAATCTACCTCTATTATTACTATTTGTAGTGATCATGGAGGAGAATTTGAAAATGAATCTTTTATAAAGTTCTATGATTTACATAGAATATCTCACAACTTTGCTTTTCCTAGAGCGGCTTCCCAAAATGGAGTTGTTGAAAGAAAGAATATAACATTGCAAGAACGTGCTAGAACTATGCTTTAAGATAAAAAAATTACCAAAATACTTTTGGGCTAAAGCAGTAAATACAACATGTTATTTTTTTAACCGTGTTCTTATTTGACCATTTTTACATAAAACTTGTTTTGAATTGTATTATGATTGTATACCAAAGATCTCACATTTCAAAACTTTTATTAGCAAATGCTTCTTGTTAAATACCAAAGATAATCTTGACAAGTTTGATTCAAAATCAGACGAAGCAATATTTCTTGGATATTCTTCTAGAAGCAAAGCTTACCGTATTTTTAATAAAATAACTTCTTGCATTGAAGAGTCTTTACATATTGTATTTGATGAGAATGGTGAGCAGGTTGTACCTCTAAGCGAAGGAGAAGAAGTCATACCTTAAGGAGAACCTTTGATAGAAAGCACTTCACAAGAAAACATTCATCAAAATCTTCCACCAGTTTGGAAAGAACTTCGTAATCATCTCTACATGAGTAGATTATTGGAAAAATAAATAGTGATGTCCAAACTAGAAGCCAGTTGGAAGAATATATTGCAAATATTGTTTTCATATCAAAATTAGAATCAAAGAATATCAATGAAGCTTGTGATGATGAATTTTGGCTTTTGGCCATGTCTAAAGAACTTAACTAGTTCACTCAGAATGATGTATGAGATCTAGTTGATAGATCAAAGGATCATCCGATAATTGAAACAAGATGGGTCTTCTGAAACAAGCTGGACGAGAACGGAGAAATCATTCGAAACAAAGCAAGGCTAGTACCACAAGGCTATAACCAAGAGGAAGGCATAGATTTTGATGAAACTTTTACTCATGTGGCTTGATTGGAGTCAATTCAAATGATGCTTGCTTTTGCTAGCTACATGAATTTTAAGTTATACCAAATTGATGTTAAGAGTGCATTTTTTAATGGATACATCAATGAAGAAGTTTATGTAGAACAACCACCAGGCTTTGAAGATAAGAAATATCCAGAAAGAGACTACAAATTAAAAAGAGATTTGTACAGACTCAAACAAGCACCAAGAATATGGTATGAGAGACTACGAATTTTTCTAGAACTATCTGGTTTTTCCATCGGTCGAGTAGACTCCACTCTATTTATTAAAAATCTAAATTTAGATATTCTTATTGTTCAAATTTATGTTGATGATATAATATTTGGTTCTACTAATGATTCTCTTTGCAAAATTTTTGCTAAAGCTATGCAAGAAGAGTTCAAATTGAACTTGATGGGCGAATTGAACTACTTCTTTGGTCTTCAAATAAAGCAAATTGAAGAAGGAATCTTCATCAACCAAGCCAAGTATACAAAAGAACTTCTTAAAAGATTTGGCATGGACTCATCTAAATCAAGAAGAAATCCTATGAGCACAACTACCTCTCTTAACAAAGATGAAAACAGTAAAACTGTAGATACTAAGCTCTACAGAGGTATGATCGGATCTCTATTATATTTAACTGCTAGTCGACCTGATATAATGTTTAGTGCATGCATGTGTGCTAGATTTCAAGCTAATTTAAAGGAATCATACTTAATTATTGTAAAATAAATTCTTCGATACTTAAAAGATACTTCAGACTTTGGATTTTTTATCCGAAATCATCTTCCTTCGATTTAGTTTCATATAGTGATGCAGATTTTGCTGGAAGCAATTCTGATCGCAAGAGTATTAGTAGAACTTGTCACTTCTTAGGACATTCTTTAGTCTCTTGGTTTATAAAAAGCAAAATTCGATATCACTCTCAACAACTGAAACAGAATATATAACAGCTAGTTTAGCATGTACACAAGTACTATGGATGAAGCAAACCTTAAGAGATTTTGGTTTGAATTACTCCACAACAATTATTTATTGTGATAACACTAGTGCTATAAATCTTTTAAAAAATCTTGTTCAACACTCACGAACTAAGCATATTGAGGTGAGACATCATTTTTTTACGAGATCATGTTTTAAAAGGTGATATTTATTTAAATGTTATACCCACAAATGCACAACATGCCAACATTTTTACTAAACCACTCAAAAATGAAGATTTTATGAGAATTAGAAGAGAAGTTGGTATTTGCTCATTATTGGACTTATAATGTTTTTTTTGAAAATTTTGTTTTACTTGAAAATTTTTAATCGAATCTTTAAATATTTCAAAATGCCTCTGAATACTGAAAAGTCTATTTCTAAAAAAAAAATCTTTGATGAAACTGTTCTTAAATGAATGAGAATTTCCCATCTAGAACCTTCATCATCTGGATCTCCTATATCTTCTGAACCATCACCATCTCTCACATCTCCTCCATCTTAAGGCAAAAGGAAGAAATTTTCTACTGGAAAAGATGATGATGAAATCCTGAAATGGCTTGAAGCTTTGGAACTTCACCAATACACATTTCGTGAGGATGTTAGTCAACAACTTTCATCTATTTAGTCTGATATAGCTGAACTCAAGGAGATATTAAAGCAACACTTTTCTTGAACTTTGATTGCTATGATAACATTTTTGGTTTGTCATATTTTTAAACTTGTATATGCATGTATCTTTTTGATACTATGATTCCACCTACTCTTTTTTATCATGACAAAGGGGGAGAACAATATGCATGTGGCTAGGTGTGATATATGGAGAACAATATGCATGTGTGATATATGTTATTTGATATTCTAACTTCTTATGTTTTGACAACATATTGATAGGGGGAGTAAGTTATTCTATCTGTTTATCAATGCTCTATATGTGACTAGTTTGTCATCATAAAAAAGGGGGAGATTGTTAAGACAAAGAAGTTGTACACGATAATTTAAGTATGATATTTTGATGATGAACAACTGAAACAACTGGATTTCAGCTGTGGCAATAAAGAAAGAAGAAAAGAATTGAAGAGGTTTATAAGTTCTACATTGAAGAATTGATTGAAGATTTTGTGTAAGTGTAAATCTTTTTAAATTCTTAGATTCTTATAAGAGCCTTACTTTGATTGCATATCTCACTTACATTACACCTAAAAATACTTAGGAAAACTTTCCTAAAAAGAACCCTTTGCAATAATCATTTTAGAAAGCCCTTTACCTATATTTTTAGTTTTATCAGTCGACCAATAGTCTTATCAGTCAACCGATTTTCTCGCACCTTTTTCAAAGCCAAATGTCTATTTTTTGATCAGTCGACTAATCTACTCTTAGTCGACCGACCCGAATGTCGAATTTCTTAAAAATTTAACAGAAGTTGACTGAAAGCTTTTTTCAGTCTACTGATGATTTTCATCAGTCAACTAATTTTTCTTAAGTCAACTAATTTTCAAAATCCCAAATTTAAATCTTTTCGGCTAGACACAGTAGTCGACTGATTTAACAATCAGTCTGCTAATATTTGATTTCAGTCGATTGATAACCTTTTTAGTCGACTAATATAGCCATTTTTTAAACTTTTCAGAAGTTGCATTCTTTTATTTTTCAAACATTTTGACTGTTCAAAATTGTTAGTTTGACACCCCTTAGTACCACCAATGTCTAAAATTCTTTAGCTATAAAAAAGAGTGAGATCTACACTAAAAAAGAATGAATTAAAATATCGAATTTTGTGTTTTTTACTCCTATTCTTTCAAGCATTTGTTTTCTCACACACTAAGACTTTTCACTCAAGTTTTTCACTCCAATTTCGTTTGTGAGTCAGTGAAATCATGAGTTGAGTAATTTTGAAGCCTTAGAAGTCTCTGCAAACCTATTCTACTTCTTTTGCATTCATAACAAAGGCTCATAGGCTGATTGCAAGTTGTTTATTTCATTTTTTTCTGTAAAAGGACAAAGAATCCTTGGTTTAAAGGAGAAGTTTGCTTTCAGCAGGGTTGTTGCTGAAAGTGGGGCCGATTTTGGTTTGTTTAAACTTGTGGTGACACAAGTTTGATAGTGAAAATCTCAAACAGGTTTTGCTTGGGGACTGGATGTAGGTTTGAAGGACTGAACCAGGATAAATTTTTTGTGTTCTTTGTATATGATTGTTTTGTAGAATTCAAAATCTTTCAAATTCCAAAGATGAAGTTTAAAAGCACTATTCACCCCTCCTTTAGTGTTGGTTGCATCGATCCTACAATACTTTCAGATACAAGGATTTTGGCATACAATTATAGGGTTTTATGAATTTGTGTTCATACTTAGCATTGGTTCATAAGGTTCAGAACTGGTTCGAACCCTTGGATGACTGGTTCAGAGTATTTTTAGACCGATTCAGGGTATTTTTCGACTGGTTTCTGCTTGAGGGCCCCGAGTTTTACCCCTTTAAGCTTGGATTTTGTTATTGTTCATGCATTTTATTTATACTTATGCATGCATATATGAATGTAGAATATTGGCATCAAGGATAGCTAGCTAACTTAGTGAATTCATGTCACCAAAGTGACTGAATACACGTATGTTGTCAATTTTTTGTTTTATCATATAGATTTAGCCAATATTGTTGTTGTACTTAGATTCATGAAATGATAAATAACCCAAAAGTAGTTTTATCGTATTTGAAATTTAGCTAGGGTAAAATGAGATAAATATGTTGAGATACATCGCACATTGTATCCAAAGGTACCATGTGTTGATGATCTAGCTTCACATGAGCCTTAATTTTACCAATTGTGATCGGTAGGCGAAGTGATTAGGATTGTCGGAGCTCTTACCAAAGTAGGACTCCGATGACCCCCTACACTCACCCAGAAATATGCATATTCATGGCCTTTTATTTATTGCTTTTTCCATCAAGTTTGTCTCATATATACTTTCTTTTGATACGTGTCTTTTGTCATGTAGTTTCTAGTTTTGTGATTTTAGATGACTCAAGTTCTATATCTTTTCTTGATGGATCTAATTTTAGTGAATAAAAAGAAATTATCCTTTTCACATTAGGGTATATGGATTTATATTTGTCCTTAAGAATGGATGAGTATGCTACCTTGACAGATCAAAACATTGTTGAATAAAAGAGTGCTTTTGAAAAGTGGAAGTGCTAGAATAGACTTAGCCTGCTGTTTTTGCAATCTAAGGGCTAAGAATATTTGCAATGCTATCCCATAATGTAGGACAATGAAGGAATTCTTGAGTGCCATTAAGGCACAATTTATCAGTTCTAATAAGGCCAGGGTGTTATCCTCGCAAAATTTGACTTTTGCAAGTCAAACTGACATTTGAAAAAGATTTTGAAAATAACTCGCCTCCATTTTAAAATGCGAGATAATTTTGAAGAATGGGACTCGCCTGTCAGTATGAGGTTCAACTATTCCTAACGCCTTTACCAGGGGTAATTGAACCAAGGATCAATTGTGTGCTTAGCTTTGCTCAACTTGTCTAAATCGTGTTCTATTTCCTAAATGCACAAAGAATCAGGCATGTGCTATGAATTTTCTAAAAATGCAGATTTGAAAGACTTGATTTTAAGGAATTGAGAAAATCCTTTTGTATTTTTAAGAAATGCAGTGCATTTTGAAGTTAGCCTAAGAGTGTAGGCTGAATGTGGCTAATACGAAGATCACAAATTCGGGACTCATTCGTATTCTGACTATGGTCATAAATACAAATTCCACAGAGTTTGTCAACTCCATAAGATCTTGTGCACGTGCCATTCATATAGACCATAGTGGATTTATAAAGAACGTGCATGAATGACAAACATAGTAGTTATATATCAAAATTTAAAACTATATGCAATGCATCCTATTCTATGCAGGAATTGAAATTCTTATTCCAAATTTAATTACAATTTACATCACTAATTGAATTTAAATATAGAAATATAAAGTCTTCAATATCCCTGCAAAAACTAGAAAACTTGTTAGTGAAGATATGTTGGCTTTTCTAGATTTATCCAGTAATATCTAAAAAATACTGAATTTTGCTAGAAATAAGCTTTTTTCCATGATTCCATGAGATAAACTTAATGAAATAAGAAATAAAATTAAATAAATAATAAAGATGAGATTTGAGAATTTGAAATTGGGGTTAAAATGACTAAAATACCCCAGATAGCAAGACTATGGCCTTGAAATCAAGGTTTTCAGAAAGATATTTTGTAAAAATGGGGTTTTGGAATTCAAATGAAAATAAGTTAAACTAAATATGACATGACATGATTAAAAATATGAAAATTAGGGTTTAGAATTTCGAAATTGAGGTCAAATGACCAAAATGCCCCTGATAGCAAGACTATGGCCTTGAAATCAGGGTTTTCTGAAATAGATTTTGGTAAAAACTTGAGATTTATGATTGAAATAAACATAAAATCAAACATGAAATATCCTAATATGATTCTAAACATGAAAAAACCCTAAAATTGTAAGCTTATACACGAAAATCAAGAAATATCACAAATATCATGATTTTGGCAGTGTTTCGAGATCCTACAGGCACCCTGTTTTGCAATTTGATTGATTCAAGCATAAAATGAATTCCAAATTTGATACAAATCTACACCTGCACTTGTTATCACCCTAAAATCAGATTTGAATCATAAAAATATATTTTTAATATTAATCCAATTCAAAAATTGCATTAAAACCCTAAAATAAGCTATTTTTACCCATGGTCACAGACCAGTTTTAGAGTTAGACCCAAATAAGGGGTAAATCTACTATAAAAATTTCTAAAATTTTACAGAAACAAACTAGACAAAAAGCAGAGAAACTCTTTTTTTACAGATTGGAAAAATCATCTTCGATGAGGGAGAAACCCTTCTGGCAATCTAAACTAAAATTTAATGAATATAAAATTACTTAGAACAGGTACTTCCAGTTATAAATATAGAAATAAATAGAAGCCTTCATACAAAAAAATTTAAATTTCAGAAGTGAACATTATATATAACAATAATGAACTTCCGTTTTTATAGATCATGAATCGGATCTACGGTTTGAGATCTATGATCAGTACAAATCAGATTAGGGTTTTAATAAATCATAATGAGTTTTAAAATATGAATCCGACCTTCTGACAAAGGAAAAATATCAAACAGAAATAAAAAATTATGAAAATTTTACAATAAATAGTTCACATTAACATAAAGCCACTGCACTTTACAGATATCAAATCGAATATCGGATGAGAGAAATAACATGTCTGCAAGTTAGGCTTGAAATTAAACAATGATTTTAATCAACAGAAATCCCGATTTAACTTTGTATTTTATTAACAAAGTTCCCAAATCCCAAAACATCTGAACTTTTTATAGTAGTTCACTGACATATCCTTGTATCCTATATAAACAAATCAGAAATTTTTAATGAATATTTCAATATTAACTAACATGCTTTCTACTGATCTGAAATTAAAACATGCAGAAATCTAAGAAACACTAAAAAAAATATGATTTAAGCATAAAAAACCATAAAAGTTATCTAAACAGCAAAACAAAATTGATTTTTATGATAAAACACATGTAATAAACATTAATATGCTAAAAAAATAAATAAAACACAGGGAATGCATGGCTGAAATTGCTTTTACCCTTGAAACTATGGATTTAATCCATTTAATCGGATAAATCTCATGTTTTCTTGGTTAAGAATATAAAAAATAATGCAATAAACAATTCTAATGGATTAGAATCATGAAAAACAGCATGGAATAGGGTTAGATCATCTTCTTGAATTGAACTTGAGGTTCTTGAGGTTGAATCCATGGTTAAATCCATGAAAAGGGAGTTTCCATGGTGAAATCTATTGAAAAATCATAAAAAACTAATAAAAATAATAAAATAATGTTAAAAAACTCACCTTGGGGCTGCAGCTGCAATGGAGGAAGGTGGAGGTGCTGGAGAGGAGAGAGAAGCCATGAAAATTTGAGAGAGAAAAGAGCTCCTTTTTGTCTCTCTAAAGACCCCTTTTTATAGTTTTTCAAAACCCATGTAATTAGGAGTAATTAATACCTAACTTAGACTTTTTCAAACTCTATCTAAAACCACCAAGAGAGGTCGGTTTTTTGTGGTTTCCTAACCCTAAATGAACTCTAACTAAACCCTAATTAACACCTAATTAAACCCTAAAAAGTCCAAATGTGGCACCACCTAGTATGGACCCACATTTGGTTTTTAAAACCTTTAAAAATCAATGGTTTAAAACTTAAATAAAATGGATTTTTAAAATTGCTTTTGATTTCTCTAAACCCCTAACCTAACTAGAACAATGACTAACCCTAGTCTAACCTTGACTTCTTCAAATGTGGCACCACCCCGAGTGGGCCCCACTTGAATTTTCAAAAATGATTTTAAAACTTTAAAATGAGAGGTTTTTCAAAAGATATTCAAAAGTAAACATGTAATTAAAAGTTTTGAAATGGCACAGAGTTCCAACTGGGTCACAACTCCTCTGGATATGGCACCAACTGAGTGGGCCCCACATGAAAGTTTTGAAAATTTGAAATAAAGTGTAACGCCCCGGATTTCCAAAACAAAGCTAAGTTAAAATTTTCATGAATTTCTTTTTTTTCTTTGCAGCGGAACTTAGAAAAGTTTTTAGCAGCGGAATCAGACGATAATGAGTCATCGGTTTTAAAAAACTTCGAGCACGTTGCAGGTATGTGGCCAAGCAACTCATTGACCACCAAAGTGTTCCATTTTATCGAAAACCACATGTTTATTACAACACTACTGCTTTAGAAAAGCAGTGTAGGTTCAATAAAAGGAAGCAGTACAACTCTGTCTAGAGAAACCCTGAAACTCGATGCCGCCTTGCTCCGCATATCGCCACGCAGGTCCAACACCTGAAATCCTCATTAAACGGGGTCAGAACCACTGATGGTCTGGTAAGCAAGCAATCATGCGTCCATTCAACTCAAGCACATACGATGACCACTCAGGGTCGCAGTTCGTAATAACGACGCTCAAGCCTCCAAGACTTAGCGTATATCGCAAGAGCCTCCTCAGGGCTATGAGTTGAACATTCGCTCAAGTCTTCATGACTTAGCCTCGACCTCTTCCAGTTCTCAAAGTGATGTCTAGCTCAAGTCTTCATACTTGGCACATCCGTATCCCACGCATCTAAGGACAGCTCCTCGAGCTTCGCTTAGTCGTGCAGATACAACACGGGTCTTTGCCCAGTCGGTCCAGTCGTATACCGAACACGACACCTTCACAAAGGTTATGCAAAACCGACTCAACAACGGCCATCCACACATACATTCAAGCATCGCTGAACCTAAGCTAATGCATTGTTTCGATATTTAACCTCTTCCACCCTTGGTACGTGGGCGAAGCATTGTCCGGGCATCAACGCGATGTTCTGGGGGTTGATTATTCTATGTATTTTAGATACCCCAGAGGCCTGTTGACCGTATCCATAGTAGGACAGTATGTTTCAACTGGGAGAACCCTACTAGACCCATATTCGGATGCATCATCTACTTGCAGTAGTTGGGTTCAATCCTTAGATCTTAAGTATAACCACGACCCCAAAACCCATGAGTGACTGAGACCATCGAGGACTCTATCAGGTCCAAAGTAAAAATACGTGTCACTCAAGACTGTACCATCACTATCATTCCACAGTGAGCATAATTCCTGAAGGGGTCTGCTAGTCTTACAATTACTTGGACAGAATCTGCATGCCATTTAGGCAGCCCATGCCTTAGCACTACGGGAGTATGTACCCGACCCCATTCAGTCCGCCCCAACACAGTCATTTCTGAGGGGGTACCCCTAACACGATTTTCAACCGCGGGGCATGTGCGACCTTAAGTCTTATTCATATGCATGCAGAACACCGCTCTTGACACTTCGGCCACCACGAGCATCACACCTCTTTGGGTGGAAACAACACACTCTGGCTCTTTGGCCCTTACGAGTCTGGTTGCGTAACTGTTCTCAATGAGCATGCATATGACTCGATATAAATAGATCGGCTACTCGGTGTATTTTTACGCAACGAGGACAAACCTAGTCAAGGCGCAACCTCTACTCTGGCTCAGTGGCCCTTACGAGCAAGGTGCCCTCGTAGGCACAAGGATACGAGCCGTTCTGGCATCGTTCCATCAACGGACATCATTATGTCGTTCAACTGGTTCTGACAGCTCTTCTGCCAACCATTTCGTCAGCACCTCCCTTGCTCCATCGACAGTGGTGCGACGAACCCTTCTACGTTGTAGAAGGCAAACCATGAACTGGGTAGCACTCTGCTATATGTCAGAGTATCTTGCTACGTTCTTTTTGAGCTATTCTTAGCTTTTTCAGAAATTTCTGCAGCACTTCCTCTCTTTTACGGAGAAAGTGTGCGTTTCTTTTATCCATTTCAGCGGCATCTCCCATCCTTGGTAGGAAATCGCCACGCTTAATTCAGGGAAATGGATGTGCACCGTTGTGCGTACTTTGCATCCATCAAGGTTGCAGGAACCCTGGGCCATAGCCAGGCCATACGTAATTGACTTAGTCTTTACGTAAAGAGCATTTTTCCAAAAACCGAAGCCTTTCCAATTGAGGCTTCATTCGTCAAGCAGAATCTTGAATGAGGAGCGGTAAGGGAATCGCATTGGCGATTTGGAGTTTGATCTCCATTTGAACGCTCATTTACGCGCCATATATGTAGTATAAGAAGAAACATATGCTTTATACAACGACGGCGTAAAGGAAATGTATATACTATTGTTCAGAGTGTGTAACTGAACGAAATATTTTACATATATAACAAAACAGGAGCCTTGGCATCGTTCGACCCGACGGCGTAAGTAAATGCATAATCGGAAGTGCAGTAATCGGAAGTACAGAAAGCAAGAAGCCTTGGCATCATACGACGCGACGACAAAGGTAAATTACATAGCCTGTGCGATATAAGACGCGGCGGCAGAATCAACAGATATACACCTAGATTTGTATCCAACGATAGTTACGAGGCGAGCGAGTGAACACCGAAGTGTCCTAGAGGGCTCAACAAAGAACTAGGGCGAGATACTATTTTTAAAAAACACATATACTGCGCATTCGAACATATATATCTGACAATAGTTACGAGGCGAGCGCGTGAACACCGAAGTGTCCTAGAGGGCTCAACCAAGAACTAAAACAAGACATTACTTCAGAAAGTATATGCTATATACAAACAATCAAATACTTGAGAGAGATGGTTTAATGAAGCGAACTTACTTCAAATCGTGGAAGAAACGACTCGGATTGCTTCAAACGCTTCGAACGAGGCTCGACTTCGAAAAAGGATCAACTTCGAACTTCGGACGAAAAAGGACTTGGACTTTGACTTTGAACCAAACCAGGTTCAAGTCAAGTCAATTGGGTTTGGACTTAGGTAAAGTAGGTTCAGACCTAGGTCAGGTGGGTTAAGACCAGGTCAGGCAGGCTAAGACCAGGTCAGGCAGCCTCAGGCTAAGTCAGGCAGGCTCAGACCATGTCAGGTGGGCTAGGCTAGGTAGGGGAGGTTTGAAAAAGGAGGAGAGAGAGAAGGTAAAGGGAGGAGGTGGCGATTTTTTCTAAAGGGGGGCCTCCTCTATTTATAGGGGAGGTTGCTTAGGGGCTAAGCAACCCCAATTACCCAAATGCCCTTGGGCTTTTTCAGAAATCCAGCTTGATCGTATCCATCTGACTGTTTGATCTTATCCAGAAGGAATATTCCATGGAATATTCCCTGGAAGGTGCTGAAATGTTCTAAAAAGTTGAGTTTTCGGCATTTTTTTTTCCCAAAAATTATGAGTAGGCCATTATCTTCGTATTGATGTAACTAAGAAAGTTGGCTAGCAGAAATCCTTTGATTTTGTTCAGGGAGGAAGTTATGACCTCCAGAGTGTTTGAGCATATATTCGTGAAGATACGAATATCCTAAGTATATTTGGATTGCAGGAATCAGTTCGATTCGCTTTACGGTAAAAACGTTATTTTTCAATGGAAAAATGCCTTAGAAATTTATTCAGAGTTATCTGAAAAAATTGCGGGTCTTACATCATTACCCCCTTAAAGGAATTTCGTCCGCGAAATTCAGTTAAGAGTACTAAGTGCGTAACTCGGGATATTTCTCCCATATGTTAGATTCATAATTTTATTAACTTAGTTCAACATCGTATTTATTTCAATCATAACCTCATATCATGATTCATGATTCATGATTCATGATCGATGAGGTATGTTTCTCATATCTGAGTTCAATTTATGCTATAACCACGACAGTTTTGTTGAATCAATGTTCTTCCAACCGGCTATCAACATAGCCATCTCGTGTAACTATTTCATACACAGATCTTTCTTATTAGGATTTAACCATTTTGGAACAAGTCCCCTGTCAGACTACCTGGTATTGAAAACATACCTCCTCACAGGTTCGCCTTCGTCAGACTTACCTGATATTGGATCAGTACACCCTCACAGAATCATACTAGCCAAGCTATTGGTTTTGAAATATATACACTCGCACGGAGCTGTATACCCTCACAGGCTCACTCTGGCTAGATGATCTGATCTTGAATATGTAAAACCTCACAGGACTCACTTATTGGCAACAATTCCTCGATGGTTTATTTTATTAAGTAACTTTTAACGTTCTAATTACGCAAACTTAATTTCTCAATCATGAGGTCTATAGCCATCAACTTTTTGGCATAAGCACTTAAGATTTTAATTTGACAAATCCAAAATTACTTTAGAGAGCAAGGATACATATCGATCCAGATGACCGTACACAAGGTCATAAGCCACTTGTCTCAAGCATTCATTGGATCTTGTCTTTCAATCGCTTTTTACCCATTACAACTCTATCTATCAAGGTATCCAGATTCCTTGATATGGTCATCATTCGTGAGTTGTTCGGCTGTCACCGCATAGACACGACCTGCCACATGTTTCTGCTCTATCTTGGGTAGTGATAGTCGTTGTTGTTGTGTTTGTTGAGAGGGTTCTCCAGATCCCATATTTCTTCATTGAAAATCTGAGGCCTTCTTACGACATTCTCTTACACGATGCCCTGGTTTGCCGCAATACAGACAACCTCCCGTATCGCGAGGACAAACCCCTCCGGGATGATCAGAGCTACACCTCGGGCATCAAAAATTAGATGGTTGGTAGGTCAGATTAGCTTCTACCGTCTGTAATGGCCGCTCGGCCGGTGGAGTAAAGTTGTTCTCCCGAAAATCCCTCTTATAAAAAGCTGGTCGTGATTCCTGTCCACCGGGGAACGTCCTCTTGTTGTTCCCATTACTTGCTACCTGTCGCTTTACTACGACCACTTCGCATCGCTCCCAGTCTGCGCTAATCTTTGAGGCTGCTGCCACAACGACTTGAAATGTTTGGGGCATGCTAGTTATAACTCAAGATCGTAGCCCTTCTCGAAATCCGTTGATATATTTATCGACCCTCTCCTGGTCAGTATCGAATAACCGAGAGCAGTACCGCTCAAGGTTCTGAAACTTGGTAGTATAGTCGATAAGACTCATACCACCCTGCTCTAGTTCCAGAAAATCCATCTTTTTCTTATTTCTGGAGTGCAACGGGAAGTAGTTATCCAAGAAAGTTCTCCGAAAATCATCCCAAGGGATGACTTCAAGCTGAGAGAACTGAATGATCTTGGTGGTATCCCACCACTTTCGTGCATTATCCTTCAGCCTATAATTGCCGAAGTTAGTCTTTCTATCCTCTGGTACTCCTAATACCAGGAATGCACGCTCCGTTTTCTCGATCCAGCTTTCTGCAAGCTCTGGATCGGCACTGCCAACGAAAATAGGTGGGTCGAGTTTGAGGAACTTTTCATATGTTATTCCTCCAAGGTTCTCATTACGAGGTGGGGCTGGTGCTTGCCTTGATTCACGAATGGCAGACACAAGCCTGTTGAGTGTCTCTAGCAGAAAGCCCTGTGTATGGGACTCCTCGCTCGGCATGGTTCTCCTTGTCCTATGAGCCATTTATCTATTTACGCAAATATACCCAAATCAGAAAAAGTGTAAGATTTATACTTACAGTGCCATACGATGAACAAGACGGATCTCGAACCAGGTTTCTCAGACACATGCTATGATACCAATTCTGTAACGCCCCGGATTTCCAAAATAAAGCTAAGTTAAAATTTTCATGAATTTCTTTTTTTTTCTTTGCAGCGGAACTTAGAAAAGCTTTTAGCAGCGAAATCAGACGATAATGAGTCGTCGGTTTTAGAAAACTCCAAGCACGTTGCAGGTATGTGGCCAAGCAACTCATTGACCACCAAAGTGTTCCATTTTATCAAAAACCACATGTTTATTACAAAACTACTGCTTTAGAAAAGCAGTGTAGGTTCAATAAAAGGAAGCAGTACAACTCTGTCTAGAGAAACCCTAGAACTCGATGCCGCCTTGCTCCGCATATCGTCACGCAGGTCTAACACCTGAAATCCTCATTAAACGGGGTCAGAACCACTTATGGTCTGGTAAGCAAGCAATCATGCGTTCATTCAACTCAAGCACATGCGATGACTACTCAGGGTCACAGTTCGTAATAACGACGCTCAAGTCTCCAAGACTTAGCGTATATCGCAAGAGCCTCCTCAGGGCTATGAGTTGAACATTCGCTCAAGTCTTCACGACTTAGCCTCGACCTCTTCCGGGTCTCAAAGTGATGTCTATCTCAAGTCTTTATACTTGCCACACCTGTATCCCATGCATCTAAGGACAGCTCCTCGAGCTTCGCTTAGTCGTGCAGATACAACACGGGTCTTTGCCCAGTCGGTCCAGTCGTATACCGAACATGACACATTCACAAAGGTTATGCAAAACTGACTCAACAACGGCCATCCACGCATACATTCAAGCATCGCTGAACCTAAGCTAATGCATTATTTCGATATTTAACCTCTTCCACCCTTGGTACGCGGGTGAAGCATTGTCCGGGCATCAACGCGACATTCTGGGGGTTGATTATTCTATGTATTTTAGATACCCCAGAGGCCTGTTGACCCTATCCATAGTAGGACAGTGTGTTTCAACTAGGAGAACCCTACTAGGCCCATATTCGGATGCATCCTCTACTTGCAGTAGTTGGGTTCAATCCTTAGATCTTAAGGATAACCACGACCCCAAAACCCATGAGTGACTGAAGCCATCGTGGACTCTATCAGGTCCAAAGTAAAAATACATGTCACTCAAGGCTGTACTATCACTGTCATTCCACAGTGAGCATAATTCTTGAAGGGGTCTGCTAGTCTTACAATTACTTGGAAAGAATCTGCATGCCATTTAGGCAGCCCATGCCTTAGCACTACGGGAGTATATACCCGACCCCATTCAGTCTGCCCCAACACAGTCATTACTGAGAGGGTACCCCTAACACGATTTTCAACCGCGGGGCATGTGCGACCTTAAGTCTTATTCATATGCATGCAGAATACCGCTCTTGGCACTTCGGCCACCACGAGCATCACACCTCTTTGGGTGGAAACAACACACTCTGGCTCTTCGGCCCTTACAAGTTTGGTTGCGTAACTGTTCTCAATGAGCATGGATATGACTCGATATAAATAGATCGGCTACTCGGCGTATTTTTACGCAACGAGTCCAAACCTAGTCAAGGCGCAACCTCTACTCCGGCTGAGCGGCTCTTACGAGCAAGGTGCCCTCGTAGGCACAAGGATACGAGCCATTCTGGCATTGTTCCATCAACGGACATCATTATGTCGTTCAACTGGTTCTGACAGCTCTTCTGCCAACCATTTCGTCAGCACCTCCCTTGCTCCATCGACAGTGGTGCGACGAACCCTTCTACATTCTAGAAGGCAAACCATGAACTGGGTAGCACTCTGTTATATGTTAGAGTATCTTGCTACGTTCTTTTTGAGCTATTCTTAGCTTTTTCAGAAATTTCTGCAGCACTTCCTCTCTTTTACGGAGAAAGCGTGTGTTTCTTTTATCCATTTCAGCGGCATCTCCCATCCTTGGTAGAAAATCGCCACGCTTAATTCGGGGAAATGGATGTGCACCGTTGTGCGTACTTTGCATCCATCAAGGTTGCAGGAACTTTGGTCCATAGCCAGGCCATACGTAATTGACTTAGTCTTTACGTAAAAGGCATTTTTCCAAAAACCGAAGCCTTTCCAATAGGGGCTTCATTCGTCAAGCAGAATCTTGAACGAGGAGCGGTAAGGGAATCACATTGGCGATTTGGAGTTTGATCTCCATTTGAACGCTCATTTACGTGCCATATATGTAGTATAAGCAGAAGCCTGTGCTTTATACAACGGCGGCGTAAAGGAAATGCATATACTATTGTTCAGGGTGTGTAACTGAACGAAATATTCTACATATATAACAAAACAGGAGCCTTGGCATCGTTCGACCCGACGGCGTAAGTAAATGCATAATCGGAAGTGCAGTAATCGGAAGTACAGAAAGCAAGAAGCCTTGGCATCATACGACGCGACGGCAAAGGTAAATTACATAGCCTGTGTGATATAAGACGCGTCGGCAGAATCAGCAGATATACACCTAGATCTGTATCCAACGATAGTTACGAGGCGAGCGAGTGAACACCGAAGTGTCCTAGAGGGCTCAACCAAGAAATAGGGCGAGATACTATTTTTGAAGAACGCATATACTGCGCATTCGAACATATATATCTGACAATAGTTACGAGGCGAGCGCGTGAACACCGAAGTGTCCTAGAGGGCTCAACCAAGAACTAAAACAAGACATTACTTCAGAAAGTATATGCTATATACAAACAATCAAATACTTGAGAGAGATGGTTTAATGAAGCGAACTTACTTCAAATCGTGGAAGAAACGACTCCGATTGCTTCAAACGCTTCGAACGAGGCTTGACTTCGAAAAAGGATCAACTTCAAACTTCGGACAAAAAAGGACTTGGACTTTGACTTTGAACCAAACCAGGTTCAAGTCAAGTCAATTGGGTTTGGACTTAGGTAAAGTAGGTTCAGACCTAGGTCAGGTGGGTTAGGACCAGGTCAGGCAGGCTAAGACCAGGTCAGGTAGGCTCAGGCTAAGTCAGGCAGGCTCAGACTAGGTCAGGTGGGCTAGGCTAGGTAGGGGAGGTTCGGAAAAGGAGGAGAGAGAGAAGGCAAAGGGAGGGGGTGGCGATTTTTTCTAAAGAGGAGCCTCCTCTATTTATAAGGGGAGGTTGCTTAGGGGCTAAGCAACCCCAATTACCCAAATGCCTTTGGGCTTTTTCAAAAATCCAGCTTGATCTTATCCATCTGACTGTTTGATCTTATCCAGAAGGAATATTCCATGGAATATTCCCTGAAAGGTGTTGGAATGTTCTAGAATATTCTAGAATATTTTCTGAGAAATATTTTTGTGGGTCCCACAAATATTTTCGCGGGTCTCGCAAAAAAGTTGAGTTTTCGACATTTTTTTTCCGAAAAATCCTGAGTAGGCCATTATCTTCATATTGATGTAACTAAGAAGGTTGGCTCGCAGGAATCCTTTGATTTTTTTTAGGGAGGAAGTTATGACCTCCAGAGTGTTTGAGCATATATTCGTGAAGATACGAATATCCTAAGTATATTTGGATCACAGGAATCAGTTCGATTCGCTTTACGGTAAAAATGTTATTTTTCACTGAAAAAATGCCTCAGGAATTTATTTAGAGTTATCTGAAAAAATTGTGGGTCTTACATAAAGACTGAAACTATCTTTGAAAATGGGTTAAAATCAATAAATGAGATTCAAAGACTTGGAAATAGAGTCCTAATCGAACTAGAACTCCGGGCTAGAGTTCTAAATCTTTAGGACTCTGAGATTTTGAATTTTAAAAGCCAAATAAAGGGGGTTTTGAAAGATTTTATCAGAACTGGTAAAAATAAGTTGAAAAATGCAGTCAAGGTTAGAGTTCTAACTCAACCGAAACTCTGAAATAGAGTCCTTAATCAACCGAGACTCTGCCAAATGACCTAATTTTTTAAAACAAATGGAAATCAATAAAAATAGAAGTAAAAAAAATCTTCAGAATAGACTCCTAATTGGATTCGGACTCTGGGACAGAGTCCTGATCGGACTGAAACTCTAGAATTTTTTGGTATTTTCTGAAAAACAGATGAAAGAACTTGTGAAAACAGTGAAAACAATAACAAATATTGAAATAAAATAGAGTCCTGATTCAACTGGGACTCTGGGAACAGAGTCCTATTTGAACTAGGACTCTCAGATTTTATGATTTTCTGAGAAAACAAATGAGAGAATTTTGAAAAACAAGTGAAAACAAGATAAAATTAAAGTTTTGGTTCAGAGTCCTGATCTGATTAGGACTCTAAGAAAGAGTCCTGATTCGATCAGAACTCTAAGAATTTTTTGGTTTTTTGATAAGAAAATGATGAAATTTAAACAAAAACTTTAAAAATTAGTGAAAACGGAGTGAGAAAACAAACTTTGGATAGAGTTCTGATTTGATCAGAACTCTGGGGCAGAGTCTTGATTCTATCAGGACTCTAGGATAAAATCCCAGAATTTTAAAATTCTTTGATAAAAGTGTAATAGTTTTGATAGATGGAAAGATTTTTTTGAAAGATTCTCTCAAAATTGAAATCAGAGTCTTGATCCAACTTGGACTCTCTGAACAGAGTCCTCTTTTGACTAAAACTCTGAGTTTTTGACTCATTATGAAAGATTTGGTTAAAAACAAGTAAAAATAGTGACAAAAGACAGAGTCCTAATCCGACTGAAACTCTGAAAAAGAGTCCTAATCCGACTGGGATTCTTGTAGAAGAATCCTAATCCAACTAGGACTCTGGGATTTTGGCCAAAACAAAAGATTTTGAAAAGTTTTCTCAAAAAACGGGTAGAAAAGGTTGTAAAAAGTAGAGTTCTGATCCGACTGAGACTCTGGAAAAAGAGTCCTGATCCAACTAAGACTCTAAGATTTTGGCCAAAATGAAGGAAATGGACAAGGGATATGACCATAACTGGTTTAAAATCAAAATGGAGTTTTGAAAATATTTTAAAAAGATAAAAAGATAAAAGATAGAGTCCTGATCCAACTAGGACTCTGAAATTTTTGAGAAATTTGATAAATGAAAGAATCCAGAAGTGACACCACCTAAATGGGTCTCATGTGAGAATTGAAATCAGTTGAAAATTGAGTTTAAAACGAATCCAGATTGTTTTTTGAGAAAAACATTTCAAAATATAAGGTCGTGGGGGTTGGCAACTGATAGAATGTTGATTAAAAACCCATGTTTTAAAATTGATTTTGAAAGAAAAGTTTTAAAACTCGAATCTGGATTAAATATTTTGAAAACAGGATTGCTGGATCTCGAAAATGAGATGCAATGCTATGCAATGCAATGAAATGGCATGCTGAATGCATGCAATGACACATGAAATGTAAGCATTGGATAAGAGTGAAAATTTGGGGTGTTTACAAATGCCCCTCTTTGCTACTAAGCCAGTTGGAAGCCGAGCTTAGTGGCAAAGAAAAACACACCAAATTTGGGCTATAAAAAAAATGCCCCTGTTAGGAGAATCTGACAGAGTATGAAAGAATTAGCTCTGACAGTGATTATGATCGGTATGGAATGGAGAATAAAGAAGAACTATTCATTCTACGAGATTGAAGTTCAAGTTTTGCCTTGATCCTGGATGGGGCGGAAATACCTCGTATGAAATGTAGCTCAAATTTTAACCCTTAACCTAATTGGGGAATGAAATACCTCATCAAATGAGGCTCAGGTTTGTACCCTTAACCTGATTGGGCGGAAATGAAATACCTCATCAAATGAGGCTCAGGTTTGTACCATTAACCTGATCGGGCATGAAAATGAAATACTTCATCAAAGGAGGCTCAGGTTTGTACCCTTAACCTGATTGGGCAGAAAATGAAATACCTTATCAAATGAGGCTCAGGTTTGTACCCTTAACCTGATTGGGCGAAAATAAAATACCTCATCAAATGAGGCTCAGGTTTATACCCTTAACCTGATGAGGCGAAAAAATGAAATACCTCATCAAATGAGGCTCAGGTTTGTACCCTTAACCTGATTGGGCGGAAATGAAATACCTCATCAAATGAGGCTCATGTTTATACCCTTAACCTGATCGGGCAGAAATGAACGAAATCCTCGAAAGAAGAGACCATGATGGAACCTTCGGATTTTGCACAATAAATCCGACAGGGGTTTTGCAAAAGGAAGGAAAATGGGGTCCCTAAAGCTTGAAAAGGGATTGATCTTGGGTGCCTCATTGCTGAGACTAAATAACTTTTGAAATTGGTGACCTTTTGCGAGAAAATGATTGGTGGCTTAACTTCAAGCCGAAATTGGACTGTCTATGGTGGGACAGTGGGGACACAGGGAAGTGTGCGAATCTGAGAACCCGGGCGCTCAGATTATACCAAAGAAGGGAAGGAATCTTGAAAACTCCCGTTATCAAGTCCTAAAAGGGATAACAACTGATGTCAGGATGCGCCAAAGATGAACCTCAAGCTCTTGCTTCACGTCAGGATGGCTAAAAAATATCGTCAATCTGTTGAAAATTGTTGTTGATTTAAAATAATTGAAAGTGATGCACATTGGTGCGAAAATATTCCCTCTTTTCTTCCTGAAGTATTACCTCCGATTAGGCTTAACTCCGTAGAATCAAGATTCGAATTCAAATTGCTTGCAATTGGATTTCTTTCAAGGAAGCTATCAATTTCCTTGATATGAGCAGAAAAGAGAGTATTCTTGATATTGTGAAAGCAATTGGTGAAAGAATATTGATAATAGAATTTCACAAAATTTAAAGAGGATTCTTTGGCAAATTCGGTAGTCTAATATCCTGGGATTCTTTTCTCATGATGATTTTTTTGCCCACTTTTTTTTTATTGGCAGAATTAGAGCTCTCTTGGGTTTTTGGGGATTACATCATCCTTCATTTTGGAGATGTCCTGACTTTTCTCTCTCTCTTTTTTTAGAAGGGTACGTCACAAACTCCTTCATCTCAGAGATTTTCTGATCCTTCTTTTCTCTCAGAGATTATATTGACGGTTATTGACTCTTTGGGTGGAAATTTCTTGATGATAGCAGAAATTAAATATCCTTTAGGGTTTTTCATGAGGCTCATCGCAGTCGCCTTCATCTTGACGATGCTCTGAACTTTCTCTGGAAGGATCCGTCGCAAACTCCTTCATCTCGGAGATGATTCAAATCTTCTTTGGCCTCGGGGGTCTAACTCGCATAATTCGTCTTCATCTTGACGACAATTGAGAGATCTCTTTTGCAGATATTTAATTGCATCTTTAGGTGATTGAGGAGATATGACAATTAAATAGATTTTTCTGTATCACCCAGGATATTTCTATTGCTTTATTTTCCAAGATGCCATTGACTGCGATCAATATCGATCACTTATGGCTCTGCAACAACATTGAATTTCCTTTGCTGGCCATATCGAGGATTTATTCTTCATCCTTTTGGTTGGCCAATTGAAAGATCTTGAATTTTGAATCCTTCTTCGCGAAAGCTTTGTCCTTTTGGACATAATACTGAAGGTATTCTGAGGTAATGTTTTTATGTAATAAAGATTTTGACATCAACAAATATTTAATGACGAATTGACAAATTTTTCTTGAAATCCTTTGTGGAAGCGAACATTTGGAGCACAACGCAATGCATCCGTTACAAAAATTCTCTTCTCATTTCCCTAAAGGAGAAGATTCAGAAATTGGAAATAGAAATTACTCTTCTCTTCCCTGAAGAGGAGGTGTTTGCAAAACGAACTTTCGAAGAGAAATTAAGCTTTCGTCAAAACTTCCTAACATTAGGCTTCTCTTATGGAAAGAGGGCCGGTAATGGTGAGGTCGGTGAATTGGTCATGAAGGAACGAGTCCATCACACTCTCCCCGAAAAGTGGGTCCTTCATAATGAAATGGCCTAGTATGAAATTGTGGTCACAAGGAAAGCGAACTTTCGTCGAAGCTCTCCCTGAACTAAGGGTTCCTTGTATGAAATTAGAAATTTGTTTTGCAAACGGTTCACAAAGACAGGAGTCCCTTCAAACTCTCCCTAAAAAGGGCCTAAGTGAACAAAGGATAGCATGCGAAAAGAACGAGCTCCCTCGAACTCTCTCTATGAAAAGGGTCTCTCGCAAGAGAAATGATTGAAATTGGTATTGAGTGACAAAAAGGTCAAAATTGGAATTTGGAAATTAGAGATTGGAGATTGGAAATTGGAAACTGATTGACCTGAAGGTCGAAATTAGAAATTTGGAATTTAAAAATTGGAAATTGGAAATTGATTGACCTGAAGGTCGAAATTGAAAATTTGGAATTTGAAAATTGAAAATTGATTGACCTGAAGGTCGAAATTAGAAATTTGAATTTGAAAATTAGAAATTAGAAATTAGAAATTGATTGACCTGAAGGTCAAAATTGGAAATTTGGAATTTAAAAATTGGAAATTGGAAATTGGAAATTGATTGACATGAAGGTCGAACTTGAATTCTAATGGATAATTAGCACGAAGACTGAACCCAAGAGGTCGACTGACATGACCAACCAGTGAGACACTAACACGAGTGTTCAATTTTTGAAAGAATACCGGTACGAATACCGGGTTTTGAAATCGTGGCAGTATAGACATTGGATTTTGAGAATGTACCAGTTCGAGTATTGGGTTTTGAAAGACTACCAGTACGAGCACTGGATTTTAAAAGATCACTAGTATGAGCACTGAGTTTTAAAAGAGTACCAGTATGAGCACCAGATTTTTAAAAGAGTACCGGTATAAGCACCAGATTTTAAAAGATTACCAGTACAAGCACTGGATTTTGGAAAGATTATCAATACAAATACAAGATTTGGTAAAGCCCCCAAGGCGAGATTGAATTTCATAAAAGGACCAATTTGAAAATTGGATTTAACCGGACCAGTGTAAAACTAGGTTCGGTCGAAAGTTTTGAATTAGAATTCAAATCTTCAAAGAAAGACTAGATGAATTGGATTTTGAAAGAGAATTCGGGTCGAAACTTGGATTTTCTACACCAATTTACAAGATAGTTTGAGTAGAAGTTCAAACCTTTAAAGGAAATCTAAACAAATCGGATTTGGGAGAAAACTCGAGTCGAAACTCTAATCTTCTGGACCGATTCTAGACATTCGAATTGGATTTGGAAGAAAATTTGAGTTGGAACTCTAATCTGCTAGACCAATTACTAAATTGCAGAAAAGTTTGAGTAGGATTTCAAACCTTAAAAGGAAAGCTAAACAAATCGGATTTGAGAGAAAACTCGAGTTGGAACTCTAATCTTCTGGACCGATTCTAGACATTTGAATTGGATTTGGAAGAAAATTTGAGTCAGAACTCTAATTTTCTAGACCAATTCAGAAGGAAAAGAAAACTCGGGTCATAACTCGAATCTTCGAAGGAAAACTAGATCTATTGTGGAAGGAAAAGAAATTTGAGTCGGAACTCGAATCCTGAAGGAAAAGTAGATGAATTTGGAAGGAAAAGAAACCCGAGTAGGAACTCGAATCCTGAAGAAAAAAAATAGATCAATTTGGAAGGAAAAGAAATTCGAGTCGGAACTTGAATCCTGAAGGAAAGGTAGATTAATTATAAGGAAAGAAAATTCGAGTGGGAACTCGAATCCCGAAGGAAAACTAGATTAATTAAAAGGAAAGAAAATTTGAGTCGGAACTCGAATCCCAAAGGAAAACTAGACCGATTAGAAGGAAAAAAAATTTGAGTCGGAACTCGAATCCCGAAGGAAAACTAGACTAATTAGAAGCAAAAAAATTTGAGTCGGAACTCGAATCCCGAAGAAAAACTAGACCGATTAGGAGGAAAGAAAATTCGAGTTGGAACCCGAATCCCGAAGAAAAACTAGACCAGTTAGAAGGAAAGGAAATTCGAGTCAGAACTCGAATCCCGAAGGAAAACTAGACTAATTAGAAGGAAAGAAAATTCGAGTGGAAACTCGAATCCCGAAGAAAAACTAGACCTGTTAGGAGGAAAGGAAATTCGAGTCGGAACCCGAATCCCGAAGGAAAACTAGACCAACACGGATTAGGTTTGAAAACATTAGCCAGTAAACCAGATTTAGAAAGTTTGACCAATAAAACTTGGATTTTGAAAGTCCGACCAATAACAATTGGATTTTCAAAGATGTACCAATCTGAATACCAGATTTTGGAAATGAACCAGTATAAGTACTGGATCAGTACGAATACTGTTTTTGGAAGAATTACCAGCACGAACACTGGATTTTAAAGATTTACCAGCACGAACACTGGATTTAGAAAATTTACCAGCACGAACACTGGATTTAGAAAATTTACTAGCACGAACACTGTTTTTTTTTTTTTTGAAAATCTTACCAGCTTGAACACTGGATTTTTGAAAATTTACCCAACTGATTCTGATGAGAGATTTTCAATCTTCATTCTCACGATGACTTAGACAACTGTTAGGGTCTCAGGATTTATTCCTTACCCTGAATGGGTAGTTCAGGTTTATCCCTTAACTTGAAGGGGAAATGAATTTGATGCAAATGAATATAAATGGATGCAAATGAATGCAAATGTATGCAAAATGAGAGATTTGTTTGATTCTGCCTGCATACAGGATGTTTTGAAGACAATTTTCAAAATAATGCCCCAGTATAACTGGGGAGTGAGAAGTTGGATGAAAGGATAAGTAATTGATATTTGAAGAATGCTTTCTGACTTTGGATTGATTCTGGGACTCTGAAGAGGGTCATTCCTCATAAAAAAATATTTTGCAGAGAAGGAAAATAAAAGGTGACATCAAGTTTATGAGGAAAATGGATAATTTATTCAATCATTGAAGAGAAATAACAAGTTGGTAAGAAAACTGGGACTGTATTGTCCTTTTAAAATGACCAAAAGCAAAATGATTAAAGATGACATAGCTTTGACATTATCAGTTTCTTGGAAAACTTTGATCAAGATGGTTAACTGGTATCTTCCTCATTTTCAACAAGGAGATTCTTGTCGATGCGATCTTGAATGATATTCTTCAGGACAAAACAATTCTCAGTGTCATGCCCTCCTGCCCGATGAAATTTACAGATTTTTTCTTTGAATTTGCCCATGACTATTACGGGATCAGCTACTTTAGGTAAACCGATCATATCTTTTGCGAGCATGTATTCCAGAACATTCTCCAGTGTCTGATCCAGAGGGGTGAACTTTCGATCCGTACTCCAATCCTTGTGCTTTGGCTTTTCTTGACCTTTTTCTTTATGTTGAGGACTAGATTGAAGAGGCTTATCATTGTTGAAGAACTTTCCTTTTTGGCCCTTAGATCCCTTTAAATAGTTATCATGATTGCACTTATCGGCAAAAAGAGTAAAGTGAGCCTCTGGAGATCCGACCATATCTTTTGTGAGCATGTATTCCAGAAAACTCTCGATTATTTGATCCAATGAGGCCATCTTGCGGTCCTGGTTCCGACCGTCATGCTGTACTTTTTGCTGATTGCTTGACTTTTGTTGAGACTTGGCCGAGATAGTCGACCAATATACTTTCTCATTCTCAACGAAGAAATTCTTGTCGATATAATCTTGGACAATGTTCTTGAAGATGAAACAGTGATCGGTATCATGCCGTACTGCCCGATGGAATTTGCAGAATTGGTTCATAAATCTTCCCATGATTGTGGGAGGATTTGTGACTTTCGGGAGTTTTACCATCTCTTTGGCCAACATATATTCAAGGATTTCATCGAGAGACTGCTCGAGAGGAGTAAACTGGCGATTGTAACCCCAGTCGTCCCGCTTTATCTTTTCTTTCTGTTGTCTCAATTTTTCACTCTACTTTGAAGATTTATCTTTCTGACTTGTATGATTGCCTTTGCTATCTTTGCAATCATCGCGGTTCACATTGACGAAGAAGGCGGAGTTCAACTTCTTTTTTGAATCTTGATTATTCCTGACGGGGGTGATGCCTTTGTAGAAGTCTTTTCTCCTAAAGACCTTCTTGCCCTTGTCATGGGCTTGCAAATATTTAATCATCTTGGCCATTTTCTTCAACTGTATTTGGACTGGATCATCCATTGTTTGATTTTTCAATTTAAAGGTTGTCCCTTGTCTATAAGGGGATCTTTGAAATGCTTGCTGGACTTCATACTCATCATCAATGTCTTCTACTGATTCCTCTTCGTCTGTCGTATCAGTATTTTGAGCATGCTTCTTGGGTAGCTTTAAAACCTTTTTAACTATTCAACCCTTTGCCTCTTGTTTGCTCTGGGTCTACTCTGTATTGGCTTCAGCTTGTTTTGCCAGCATCTTGGTCATCATCTTTTTAAACATGACATATATTTGAGGATCGATGCCATCCTCAACCTGCTGCCCTTGATTTCTGCCGGAACGCAGGGAATCCATTTCTTCTTCTGAAGCTGTTGAATGTACGATGCCTTCGACTGGTGCAGTTTTCTTTCCTGACCTTGTCTGAACCATTTAAATATCGCGAATGTTCTCTACAGGGCAAAATTGATGGTTAGGCTTTTGATTGGAAGAAAATATTTGCTGAGAATTTTGGTAGACAATTAAAAGAGTATCCCATTATTAGGGACTGAGTCATCGTTGAGATTACGACAATTGCACTGCTATTCTTTGCAAAATAAACAGCTGAAAATACGCCTTGTTACCTAGGCGAGGTCGTCAAACCAAGATAGGATGAAAATTAAAGGAATTTTATTGAAGGGAAAAACATGATTTTATTAATAATACACTTGACAAAGGGGAGAGGGACAAACAATTTTTTACCACTCTTGATAATCAGAGGACACTCGAGGACCAGGAAAAATAGTGAGAGTAACAAAAGAATCCCAACCATGTCTGGCAGAATGGTATGATCCGGACCACTGATCTGATGTGAGATCGAACTCTGGCAAGATCCCTGATAGTAGGCGAATTTCTATGTGCTTTTGTCTCTCAGAGAACTGCCTGACACAACGCTCTGGATGGTAATATGCGCAGAAGAATAGGCCAAGTAGCCTGAACCGCTTGTCGTATGCATAAGTATATCTGGGAGGTAATTCCTGACGATCAAAGTAGTCCCAAATGACCTCTTCCTCATGAAGGTTATCGATCAAGAATCAGTATCGCGCAACTGAAAGAAGCTTTTCACCATTGTATCTGAATGAACTGGCTCGGGTTGACACATGCCGGAAGAACCAAGATTGCAATGCATAGGTGCACCCTTCGACTAGAATTGATTCTCCGAGTGTGAAACGAGTCAACCCTTGGTATAGAAAAGCAAGTGCGGCCATGGTTATGGAGAGGCGGCTGGTCTGTCGACTTCCCCACCTTCGCAGAAGTTGAACTATTCTGATATCCATGTAATTCCGCCCATCTGGAAAGAGAGCTAATCCCACAGTGCATAAGACCATCGCATGCTGAATTCTTTCTCGAGCTGTTCGAGATAAAGAACTGATTTCTACAAATGTCCCATATTGTTTGTAAATTTCAAGTAGGTTCACATACTCATTCTCATTCTCCTCGATCAATGGCCAAGACTTGCATCCTATCATGCGAGCTAAAGCGTCTCGGGGATCCAGACCCTTGACATTGATCAAAAATTGCTTCTCCAATGGATCTCCAGGATGACCAACTGGTTCAGGTAATCCCATAATCTCTGAGAATTCGTCCATAAAGTCATCTCTCCCAATGAGAACCAGAAGGTACTAGTGCTCGAATTTCACCGTTCTGCCAGTGCATGGATCAAATTGTCGTTAATTGTCTACTTTCCCACTGCGGATGCCAGTACCAATCTACAATCGTCCAAATGGTCTGGAAACATGCGAGAAAAGTTCTTGAGCCATGAATAGTACCACCGGGGAAGGAAGGATCTGGTGCTGAGGACTCGATGTTCAGGAAGACCTTGTCGCACCTCGTAGGAGATGTGCCCCTCAGGAAAGACTGAATCAAGTTGACTGGATGCCATCAGACTGAAAAAACATGGAAAATTTGGAATAAGACTCAGAAAAATACAGGATTTTTGAAAAATTATAGGCAGGATGAAAATAAAGCAGGAAATTCGAGATCCAGAAGGAAGGAAGGATGGAAAATCACCTGGAGTTTTGAGGAAAAATCAAGGAGAATTTGGAAAATCATCTAGGGTTTGAATAAAATAGGAATTTTTAGCTAGTATATGGAAACAGATAGGAAAAATTGGGGATTTTTTGAAAATCGTCCAGTATTTTAGAAAACTTGTGGTAAATGTTATAAAATGGAATAAAAGAAACTAACATTCAATCACATTCTGTACAAACAAGTATGCACATGCAACATTCTCTAAAAGCTGACTCTAGAGGCACCAGTTTTGAAATAGCTTTAGGATCTTAATCCTAACTCTAAGGCTCAGATCATCTGTGTCCAATCATGCTATGCCTATATACTCGAGCCAAGGCCCGATGTACGTGGCATAAAATCAATTTCTTCGGTTCTAGGTACAAGTTTTCCAACATCCTTGAGCACCTGCCGATATATGTTGGACTATGGCCCTTGGTACGTGGCAGGGGGGTTTTCACCCAAATAGGTGACCCAATTGTGAGGCTTTGTCCCAAACTATGGTTCTGGAAGAAAGCCCAGCAACGTGAAGACCATGTAAAGATAGGTGGGGTGGTTTTTGAAAACATGATCACATGCAAGAAAATCAGAAGGCTCTAAAACCTAAAGAGATAGAGATTTTAAAATTTTTTGAAGAAGCAAACATTGTTTTCATATAAATCCTAGATTGAGGAGTGTTGTATTATACCTAAGTCTATGTGAGCATGAATAATTCTCCTCAATATGGTCCTACCAAACCATGCCTAGTCTATATGCAATTCATGTCAGCTGGGTTCAAGTCTAGGCTTCTAGGTTCACATGATATCATGAAATAAAAGTTGACATTCCATGAAACATGATTTTGACAATTTGAACTAAGTTAAGCACACAATTGATCAGGCGAAAACAGGTCCCATCTCGGTCGCCAAACCAGTTATCCTCGCAAAATTTTACTTTTCCAAGTCAAACTGACCTTAAAAAAAGATTTTGAAAATAACTCGCCTCCGTTTTAAAATGCGGGATAATTTCGAAAAATGAGACTCGCCTGTCGGTACGAGGTTCAACCGTTCTAGGCGCCTTTACCAGGGGTAATTGAAACAAGGATCAATTGTGTGCTTAGCTTTGCTCAACTTGTCTAAATCGTGTTCTATTTTCTAAATGCACAAAGAATCAGGCATGTGCTATGAATTTTCTAAAAATACAGATTTGAAAACATGATGTTTGCTTCTGAAATTTGAATATTTAAAATACTTGAAAATTCTTGGAAAATATGTCACTTAGAAAATCGTGAATCATGGTAAAAAATATTTCTCAGGAAAATAAAAATTGATTTCTGAAGAATTCAAGTGTTTTGTGAAGATGGATTTCTTAGGAATTTCAAGTAACTTTGGAAAACTTGATTTTTGTAAATTTAAACTTTGAAATTGAATATATAACTTGGAAAATCGAATTTTGAACTTTGAAAAATACTTGAAATACCATTTAAAGGCTCAGAGTTTTGAGAAAATCAATTTCTGAGTAAGACTTAGAAAATTTTGAGAAAATCGATTTCTCTGGATTGAAATTGGAATTGAAATTTGCAAATGAATGAAATGAATGAATACGAATTTGAAAGACTTGATTTTGAGGAATTGAGAAAATCCTTTTGTATTTTTGAGAAATGCAGTGCATTTTGAAGTTAGCCTAAGAGTGTAGGCTGAATGTGGCTAATACGAAGATCACAAATTCGGGTCTCATTCGTATTCTGACTATGGCCATAAATACAAATTCCACCGAGTTTGACAACTCCATAAGAGCTTGTGCACGTGCCATTCGTGTAGACCATAGTGGATTTATAAAGGACGTGCATGAATGACAAACATAACAGTTATATATCAAAATTTAAAACTATATGCAATGCATCCTATTATATGCAGGAATTGAAATTCTTATTCCAAATTTAATTACAATTTACATCACTAATTGAATTTAAATACAAGAAAATAAAGTCTTCAATATCCCTGCAAAAACTAGAAAACTTGTTAGTGAAGATATGTTGGCTTTTCTAGATTTATCCAGTAATATCTAGAAATTACTGAATTTTGCTAGACATAAGCCTTTTTTCATGATTCCCTGAGATAAACTTAATGAAATAAGAAATAAAATTAAAGAAATAATAAATATGAGATTTGAAAATTTGAAATTGGGGTTAAAATGACTAAAATAACCCTCATAGCAAGACTATGGCCTTGAAATCAAGGTTTTCAGAAAGATATTTTATAAAAATGGGGTTTTGGAATTCAAATGAAAATAAGTTAAACTAAATATGACATGACATGATTAAAAATATGAAAATTAGGGTTTAGAATTTAGAAATTGAGGTCAAATGACCAAAATGCTCCTGATATCAAGACTATGGCCTTGAAATTAGGGTTTTCTGAAATAAATTTTGGTTAAAACTTGAGATTTATGATTGAAATAAACATAAAATCAAACATGAAACATCCTAATATGATTCTAAACATGAAAAAACCCTAAAATTGTAAGCTTATACACGAAAATCAAGAAATATCACAAATATCACGATTTTGGCAGTGTTTGAGGATCCTGCAGGCACCCTGTTTTGTAATTTGATTGATTCAAGCATCAAATGAATTCCAAATTTAATACAAATCGACACCTGCACTTGTTATCACCCTAAAACCAGATTGAAATCATAAATATGTATTTTTGATATTATTCTAATTCAAAAATTGCATTAAAACCCTAAAATAAGCTATTTTTACCCATGGTCACAAACCAGTTTAAGAGTTAGACCCAAATCAGGGGTCAATCTACAATAGAAATTTTTGAAATTTTACAAAGACAAACTAGACAAAAAAACATAGAATCTATTTTTACAGATCGGAAAAATCATCTTCGATGAGGGAGAAACCCTTCCGGCAATCTGGACTAAAATTTAATGAATATAAAATTGCTTAGAACATGTACTTCTAGTTATAAATATATAAATAAATAGCAGCCTTAATCAAAAAAATTTGAAATTTCAGCAGTGAACATTAGACATAACAATAATGAACCTCTTTTTCTACATATCATGAATCAGATCTATGGTTTGAGATCTATGATTAGTACAAGTTGGATTAAAGTTTTAATAAATCATAATGAGTTTTAAAAGATGAATCCAATCTTCTGACAGAGGAAAAATATCAAACAGAGTCAAAAAATTATGAACATTTCACAGTAAATATGTGACATCAACATAAAGCCACTGCACTTTACGAATCTCAAATCGGATATCGAATGAGAGAAATAACATGTCTGCAAGTTAGGCTTGAAATTAAACAACGATTTTAATCAACAGAAATCCCGATTTAACTTTGTATTTTATTAATAGAGTTCGTGAATCCCAAAACATCTGAATTTTTTTCAGTAGTTCACTGACATATCCGTATATCATATATAAAAAAATTTAAAAATTTTAATAAATATTTCAATATGAACTAACATGCTTTATACTGATCTGAAATTAAAACATGCAGAAATCTAAGAAACACTAAAAAAAATATGATTTAAGCATAAAAAACCATAAAAATTATCTAAACAGCAAAAAAAAATTGATTTTGATGATGAAACACATGTAATAAACATTAATATGCTAAAAAAATAAATAAAACGCAGGGAATCCGTGGCTGAAATTGCTTTTACCGTTGAAACTATGGATTTAATCCATTTAATCGGATAAATCTCATGTTTTCCTGGTTAAGAATATAAAAAATAATGCAATAAACAATTCTAATGGATTAGAATCATGAAAAACAGCATAGAATAGGGTTAGATCATGTTCTTGAATTGAACTTGAGATTCTTGAGGTTGAATCTATGGTTAAATCCATGAAAGGGGAGTTTCCATGGTGAAATCTATTGAAAAATCATAAAAAACTAATAAAAAATAATAAAATAATATTAAAAAACTCACCTTGGGGCTGAAGCTGCAATGGAAGAAGGTGGAGGTGCTGGAGAGGAGAGAGAAGCCACAAAAATTTGAGAGAGAAAAGAGCTTCTTTTTGCCCCTCTAAAGACCCCTTTTTATAGTTTTTCAAAACCCATGTAATTAGGACTAATTAATACCTAACTTTGACTTTTTCAAACTCTATCTAAAACCACCAAGGGAGGTCAATTTTTTTTGGTTTCCTAATCCTAAATGAACTCTAACTAAACCCTAATTAACACCTAATTAAACCCTAAAAAGTCCAAATGTGGCACCACCTAGTATGGACCCACATTTGGTTTTTAAAAGTTGAATTTAAAACCTTTAAAAACCAATGGTTTAAAACTTAAATAAAATGGATTTTTAAAATTGCTTTTGACTCTTCTAAACCCCTAACCTAACTAGGACAATGTCTAACCCTAGTCTAACCTTGACTTCTTCAAATGTGGCGTCACCCCGAGTGGGCCCCACTTGAATTTTCAAAAACGATTTTAAAACTTGAAAATGAGAGTTTTTTCAAAAGATATTCAAAAGTAAACTTGGAATTAAAGTTTTGAAATGGCACAAAGTTTCAACTGGGTCAGAACTCCTCTGGATATGGCGCCAACTGAGTGGGCCCCACATCAAAGTTTTGAAATATTAAATAAAGACTGAAACTATCTTTGAAAATGGGTTAAAATCAATAAATGAGATTCAAAGACTTGGAAATAGAGTCCTAATCGAACTGGAACTTCGGGCTAGAGTCCTAAAACTTTAGGACTCTGAGATTTTGGATTTTAAAAGCCAAATAAAGGGGTTTTTGAAAGATTTTATCAGAACTGGTAAAAATAAGTTGAAAAATGCAGTCAGGGTTAGAGTTCTAACTCAACCAAAACTCTAAAATAGAGTCCTGAATCAAACGAGACTCTGCAAAATGACCTAATTTTTTAAAACAAATGAAAATGAATAAAAATAGAAGTGAAAACAAACTTCAGAATAAACTCCTAATTGGATTAGGACTCTGGGACAGAGTCCTGATCGTACTGAAACTCTAGATTTTTTTTGGTATTTTCTGAAAAACAGATGAAAGAACTTGTGAAAACAGTGAAAACAATAACAAATATTAAAATAAAACAGAGTCCTGATTCAACTAGGACTCTAAGGACAGAGTCCTAATTGAACTAGGACTCAGATTTTTGGATTTTCTGAGAAAACAAATTAGAGAATTTTGAAAAACAAGTGAAAACAAGATAAAATTAAAGTTTTGGTTCAGAGTCCTGATCTGATTAGGACTCTGAGAAAGAGTCTTGATTCGATCAAAACTCTAAGAATTTTTTGGTTTTTTGATAAGAAAATGATGAAATTTAAACAAAATTTTTGAAAATCAGTGAAAACTGAGTGAAAAAACAAACTTTGGATAGAGTCCTGATTCTATTAGGACTCTAGGATAAAATCCAAGAATTTTGAAATTCTTTGATAAAAGTGTAATAGTTTTGATAGATGGAAAGATATTTTTGAAAGATTCTCTCAAAATTAAAATCAAGATCAGAGTCCTGATCCAACTAGGACTCTCTGAATAGAGTCCTGTTTTGACTAAAACTCTGAGTTTTTGACTCATTATGAAAGATTTGGTTAAAATCAGGTAAAAATAGTGACAAAAGACAGAGTCCTAATCTGACTGAAACTATAAAAAAAAGTCCTAATCCGTCTGAGATTCTTGAAGAAGAGTTCTAATCCAACTAGGACTCTGGGATTTTGGCAAAAACGGAAGATTTTGAAAGGTTTTCTTCAAAAACGGGTAGAAAAAGTAGTAAAAAGTAGAGTTATGATCCAACTGATACTCTGGAAAAAGAGTCCTGATCCAACTAGGACTCTAAGATTTTGGCCAAAATGATGGAAATGGACAAGGGATATGACCATAACTGGCTTAAAATCAAAATGGAGTTTTGAAAATATTTTAAAAAGATAAAAAGATAAAAAGATAAAAGATAGAGTCATGATCCAACTAGAACTCTGAAATTTTTGAGAAATTTGATAAATGAAGGAATCCAGAAGCGACACCACCTAAATGGGTCTCATTTGAGAATTGAAATCAGTTGAAAATTGAGTTTAAAACAAATCCAGATTATTTTCTGAGAAAAACATTTCAAAATATAAGGTCCTGGGGGTTGGCAACTGATAGAATGTTGATTAAAAACCCAGATTTTAAAATTGATTTTGAAAGAAAAGTTTTAAAACTCGAATCTGGATTAAATATTTTGAAAACAGGAGTGCTGAATCTCGAAAATGAGATGCAATGACATGCAATGTTATGCAATGCAATGAAATGGCATGCTGAATGCATGCAATGATATGCAATGACATATGAAATGTAAACACTGGATAAGAGTGAAAATTTGGGGTGTTTACACAGGGCTAGTACACTAATGTCGAAACTCATAACTATGAAATAATCTGGAGGAGGTAATATTCACCAGTACATTTTAGAAATGAGGAACATAGCGTCTCAGCTGAATGACATGAATATGACCATTTCTGACTCATTCTTAGCGTATTTGATTATGGCATCTTTACCTTTGGAGTATGGACCTTTCAAAACCTCTTACAACACACATAATGATGAATGAACATTCAATGAACTTATGTCTAAGTGTATTGTGGAAGAAGAGAGATTGAAAAGAGAGAAGGTACAAAGTGCACATATGGCTTCTCATGGATCTAAGATAGGAACAAAGAAAAATGCATTCAAGAAAAATGCTAGGAAGAAGTCAACAGAAGATAAGACATCTTAGAGCAAGCAATCTGATTCTGCTCTCATGAAGTGTTTCTTTTGCAAGAAGAAGGGGCACAGAAAGGCAAATCGCATAAAGTACAAGAAATGGTTAAAAAAGAAAGGTAATTTGTTATTTGTTTCTCATTATTGTAATTTATTACAAATTCTTAAAAATAGCTGGTAGATTGACTCTGGTGCTACTGTTCATATTTCCAACTGTCTACGGTCATTTCTGAACAGAAGGGAACCAACAATGCATGAGAAGTGCATCTATTCAGGGAACAAGATGTGTTTGCATGTGAAGGGTGTTGGGACCTGCAGGATCACTTAAGATACAGACGTAGATTTGGATCTTCATAATTTTTTTTGTGTTCTATTATATAGTAGAAACTTAATTTTAATTTCAAGATTGGATAAATTTGGATATTGCTTTAAATTTGAAAAATCCAAGTTATTCATTTACAGAAATTCTATTGCACTTGGTTTTGCGTTAGTTTATGATGGTTTGTACAAATTAAACGTGAAGATTCAAACTCAAGAGTCTTTGACTTCTGAATACGCATTGGATGGAAATAAGCGTAGCATGATTAATGATAAATCCTACATGCTTTGGCATCGAAGGTTGGGTCATGTCTCTGAAAAGAGAATAAAGAGACTTGTAAATAAAGGAATCTTGAAATCTCTAGATTTTATAGACAATGACCCGTGTGTTGATTGTATAAAGGCTAAGCATACAAACACATATAAAAAGGGTGTCAAACATAGTAGTGAGATATTGGAGATAGTCCATACGGATGTATGTAGACTTTTTACCCCCTGTTACATATGCAAAAAATATTTTGTCACCTTTATTGATAACTATTCACGGTATATGTATCTCTACTTGATTTATGAAAAATCTGATGTTTTTCAGATGTTTAAGAAATTTAAGAAAGAAGTAGAGAAACAAACCAATAAAGTTATTAAGATAGTCAGGTCTGATAGCAGTGGCGAATATTATGGTAGGTTTACTGAGATGGGGCAAAGGTAAGGACCATTAGCGTGATTTCTCAAAGAGGAAGGCATTGTGCCTCAATATACCATGCCTGATAGTGCCTACCAGAATAGTGTAGTTGAAAGGAAAAATTGTACGCTTAAAAACATGTTCAGGGTCATGTTGAATTATTCAACACTTCCCATGAAGTTGTGGGGTGAAGCCTTAAGGACTACTGTGCATATTTTAAATAAAGTTTCTACGAAATCTATGCCTAAAACTCCCTACGAGTTATGGACAAGTAGGAAACCATCACTGTCTTATATGCATATATGGGGATGTTCTGCAGAGGCTAAGTTGTATAAACCCCACATTAAAGCCTTTGATCTAAGAACAACCAGTGGATATTTCATTGGTTATCCAGAGAGATAAAAAAGATACAAGTTTTATTGCCCATCTCATTCACCACAGATTGTTGAAACGGATAAGACAAAATTCCTTGAAGATGGTTCAGTAGGATTAAATGCACTTGAAAACCTTGGTTTTGAGGAAATACAAAATCTAGTCTCACTATCTGTTAAGGAGAACACTGAGAGATACCATATTGTTATTTCTAATAATGTTGTAGTTGATCATCCGGTTGTTGATGCATAAATCCAAAATGAACCTATTGTGGATAATGCAGAAGAGCACGAACAAGATGAATAGGTTCAATCTGAACCTGTAGAACGACCTGTTTGGAGATCCACAAGAATTAAAAAATCTTCCATACATCCTGACTATGTGGTGTAGCTGCAAGAGCCTAATGATTTCATAAATATAGATGATGACCCGTTGACTTTTATGGAAGCTATTGAAAGCAAACAATCTTTGCACTGGATAAAAGTTATTAAAGGAGAGTTGGACTCTATGGCTAAGAATCAAGTGTGGGATCTTGTCGAGTTACCTAAAGGAGTAAAACTCATAGGGTGTAAATGGGTCTTTAAGATCAAAAGGGACTCCAAAGGTGACATTGAGAGACATAAGGCAAGATTGGTTGCTAAAGAATTTATCCAGATGGAGGGCACTGACTATAATGAGACATTTTCTTCTGTCTCAACTAAGGAGTCAATGAGGATAATTTTGGCCCTCGTAGCTCATTATGACTTAGAGCTACATCTGATGGATATGAAAACAATGTTCCTCAACGAGGATCTAAATAAAGAGGTATACATGGAACAACCTCTTGGTTTCTCTAAAGATGATTGTTTGGTTTGCAAGCTTAACAAATCAATATATGGACTTAAACAGGCCTTCTGACAGTGGAATATTGAATTTTTTCAAGTCATTGTGACTTTCAGGTTTACAGAAAACATTATTGATCAATGTATATGCCTTAAGGAAAGTGAGAGTAAGTTCATTATATTGATGTGATATGTGGATGACATTTTGCTGGCAACCAACAATATAAAGTTACTTTCAAAGACAAAATAGTTTCTTGCATCACATTTTGATATGAAAGATATGGGTGAGGCTGCTTATGTACTTGGCATAAAGATCCATCAAGACGGAGCAAAAGGCTTTCTAGGCCTCTCCCAAAGATCTTATATAAATAAGGTATTAAAGTGATATGGGATGGAGAATTGTTCTTCTGATACAACACCCATATCAAAAGGTGACAAATTGAGCCTAAAGGATTGTCGATAAAACAAAATTGACAAAGCACAGATGATTGTTTATCTATATGCATCAATTGTTTGCAGCTTGCAATACGCGCAAACGTGTTCACGTCTAGATATTTCCTTCGCAGTAAGGATGCTTGGTAGATTCCAGTCTAAACTAGACATATCTCATTAGAAGGCTGCTAAGAAAGTCTTACGTTATTTACAATGGACAAAAGACTATATATTGATGTATCATAAGATTAATGACCTCGAGGTCATTGGCTACTCAAATGCACACTTAGGAGGATGCCTTGATAGTAAAAAGTCTACTACTGGGTATGTCTTCTTACTTGCTGGGGGAGCGATCTCTTGGAAGAGTGGGAAGCAAATGATCATTGTTGCTCACACCATGAAGGCAGAGTTTATAGCATTGTACAAGACTACTTCGCAAGCTATATGGTTGAAGAACTTTATATCACAGTTAAAGGTGGTTGATTCCATTGAGAAGCCACTGAAGGTCTACTGTGATAATGAAGTTGTGGTGTCCTTTTGGAATAACAATAAAAGTACTACGTCATGTAACCATATAAAATTATAGTACTTTTTTGTTGAAGAAAGGACAAAGAATCATCTAGTGCATATTGTTAATATTGGTACCAAAGAGATGATTGCTGATTCTCTTACTAAAGGGCTAGCACCAGGATTGTATTTTGAACATGTATTGAGGATGGGCTTGTTAAACTCTTTTTGACATATGCATAAGAATAAAGTGATCACATAAAGTTTTGATTCTCATTATAGTTGTTGTTAATCTCATAAGGATTAGAGATTTAACTAAGGATCTCTAGAATAGATTTTAAAGGCCACTCTATTCATCAAGCAATTCCCATAAGGTATTCAGTCGAGGGTTTATTGCTGGGACAAGTGGGAGAATGTTGGAGTCACCCACGTAATGTGGGAGTTACCCAAATTAAAGGACTCCCATGAAGGTGTCCCTATCTAATAAACTTCACAATTTTGGAAGGGAATAGTTATCATAACTATTTCCTAATAAAGGTTTACACTATATAAATGGGTGTCAATGAGAAACCCGTATCAAGAGAAAAATAAAGAAAAGGATTCAGGAAGAATTTTACCTTTCCTGAGTTTTTTAACTAAAGAGGGAAGGAGGGATCCTGCTCACTGACTGTTGAAGGAGCCTGCACTCATTGGAGAGCTGCAAATCGGCTGAGGAGCGAAGCTCATCCTGTTCCAGCCACCAATGCCAACCACCAACCATCATTCGGTTCTTCGATGGCCACCTCAGGTACGCTCACCCTTCGCTCTGCTTTGTTATGCGCAACAAAGGATCCCAACAAGAGGCACTTCTGGTAATTATGCTTCAAAGTGATTAAATCTGGATTTTATAATGGATTTTATTTTTGGGTTCATACACAAAAAAAATGGTTTCAAGTGATTCATTCTAGATTTTAAAATGGATCTTATTCTTGGTCCATATATAAAAAATATGTCAAAGACTCTTTAATTAAATGATCCAGTGGAAACAATTTGTATTAACCCCTACGCACGACTTATAGCAATGGATTGGATGCAGGGCCGACCATGCCTGATCCCAATTGGAATGTGATTTGGGTGCACATAACCAATCTGAATTTGGATCCAATTGTGAGGTTAAAATTTGAATGTTGCCATGTGGAGGGCTGCACATAAGAGATCTGCAGATCCAAGCTAATTTCTTAGGGGGGATGTAATTACCAAGTGAGATTGGTGGTGTGAGTTGACTAAAACTATTGATTGGTTATGTACAATATTTGTTGATATGCTCTGGTTTAGGCGTGGCCATGAACTCAGGCTGGGTTGGGTGTAGTCGGGAAGTTGAGAATCCAAAGGGCATGAATAGAAGGCCTACCAAATCAGAGTGGGCATGCTCATCATGATTCCCAGCAATAAGGCTATACTTAGCTGGATTATGATCCATACCTTTGAAGTGCTTCTATATGGCTTGAGTGGACCAAGCTTAGGAAAGATTCATTTCAGGTTTAGTCCAAATAATAATAATCAGACCTTTTTTTCTTCTGCATTATCCAAGGGACCCCCCTTGCCGACCGCATGTTGGCTGGCCTCCGGTTGGTAAAACCCTTGAGGTCCTCCTGTCCACTGGGGAGTACACCCAGCTTCAACCTTGCGGCAAGGGACACCATGGTGTGTTTTGAACTTGTGACATCCCATCAACTTGGTAACATTTATAAGTTGTCCCTACCAGATGAGTGGAGCCCTTGTGGGCTAAAAAACATACCCCGTAAACAGCTAAATATTTTCAACTATTGGTATATTCAATTGACTTTTATGAGAGCTTGTTCTCTTCTTTTTTCTTATTCCTCATGATGATTATTTCTAAATGAACATTGAAGAACATGAACAGCAAAAACATTGCAGTCATCTTAAGTTGTACAAGTCACAACGTATACCATTAACATGCATTGAGAATGAGAGCTGATCACATAATCACTCAATCTTCACACTATAAGGATGAGGGTCAATAGTGCCGACTCTTTAACGTCAACGAAAGAAGTCACTGCTATTGAATAACTTTAACGGTGACTATAGATATCCTCATCAATGCCTTGGCCCCGCACAAATGTCACTATTAAAGACAACGATCTATAACGACACCTTTACATATCACCGTTATAGGTAGTTTATAACGATTATATTATATGGCCGTTAAATATGTCGCCGTTATAAACATATCTATAATGGCAACTTTAGGTATCGTCGTTACAAGTATGTTTATAACGGTGATATTATATCGTTGTTACTTATTGTCATTACAAAACTTGTACGATAATATTTAATGGCGACATGTGTGTTGCCAGTTATATGACATACTTATAGACTTTATAACGGTGACATTTTTGTCACCGTTATAGAGTCCATAATTAGGGTCCCACGGGCTTTTTTAATTTTTTTTTCATTTTCTCTCTCTCTCTCTCTCTCTATATATATATATATATAGATATGTGTGTGTGTGTGGGCTTGATGGAGAAGGAGATCAGATGCATGCTTTTCTTGATAATTACTAATTGTTGATGAAACAAAAGAGTGCACATTAACTGTTTGATGATTTGCCTCAAGCCTTTTGGAGTTATATTTTTTGATTTGTTCTTTTTTTTTTATTTGCCTCAAGCTTTTTTATATGTAAATGGATTATGATATCCGACAAATTCATATATTTGTTGGATTTAGCCACAAAAAATCAAAATCATGTTAGCATGTGAACATAATCAGATATAGTTTTGACTTACCAAATGCAGCTAAACAAAATTGAAATTGGTCACATATCAAATAAAATCTGATTCTTTGACATTCCCTAAACCTTGGGCTGTAACAGTTATAGTCTTCACTATGTGATCCTTCTGCACTAGGCCCATTTAAACCGGCTTGCATTTTCATTTTCTCTGGATCCCTTCTTTTTGTTGGGCAGTGACGTTCAATCTTTCTGCATTGTTTATATCGTAATTTGAATAACTTATTAACTTTAGAGGGTAAGCATATGATCATTTTTCTTTTGTCAAAGACACATGTTCGCATTGTGTACTTGAGAAAATAGAATAGAAGAAATATATATATATATATATATATATATATATATATATATATAGTAGGATGACTCTTTCACGATCTTAAAATAGCGAGATGCTCTTTGTAGGGGCATGGAAGTTGGTCGTAAATCACATAATAACATAATGAAATTCAAGTCACATAATGATTCTCTCTCTCTCATCCATTGATTAGTATGCAGCTTATGGGTGACATGAATTTCCACATGGGTTTTCTTGTATTCTTTGTAATTACACAGGTGACCATGAGTGATTATTTTGATGGTCTTGGGATGGTGAAATTTTTTGAGGCTTCATGGGAATAGTATTTCTAAGTACCTCCAAGCTCCACATATCATTTATGAGATGATTTACAAATTATTTTTTGTAAATCTTGAGGTGGCAAAGGACAAATTCTTTCATGAATACTTGACAACAATAATGTTCAAGGATGAAGAATATCAATAAGTGACAATAAATCACTAATTCAATAAAATGACATTAGAAAACAGGAATGGTATATCTGTGATTCAATTGGAACAAAATTCGTATCATCCTTCCCCAATGCAACAAAATTCTCTTCTAAATTTTATTTTTTGGTCTCTAATTCTTTCACCAGCTTTGATCAGTTTTACAAATTAAAGCTTGCAGTGAGACAAAACCGTTGCAACCAATGAAGCAACACCACCTCTAACTCTACCTTTAACTGCACATTCTTAACTATGTAACTGTTCTTATCATCTCGATATAATGTGATCTTTGGGGATCTTTCTTCAAAATAAAAAAGAAATATGCCCAACTTATTAGTTTTTTACATAAATCTAACATTTTTTCAGCTATTTTTTTTTTCATTTTTGTTTCAAAGGCACACTTGATCCTAAAATCATTAAGTTGGCATTTTGTTTATTCAAACAAACTGAAATCCCTCATTATTAATTGTTTAATAAAAAGCATATGTTGAATTATTTTATCAAAGAACAACAAAAATGGTATTTTACACCTCAAACAGGTATTGAAAATACATTTAGATAAAGCATGTGGTAAATGTAATAACTAAAATATTGACCAAAATTTTGTAAATAATTGATAAGTTAGATTAGGTGTTAAATAATTAAAGTCAATTATAATTGATGGCATGTCAATCATCATAATCTATTTGTGGTTTTTTTTTTTTTTTTTAAATTAAATCATACAGATCATGCTAAAAAGTCCAAATTGGTTGGACTCATGGTTAGACCTAGAAATTGATATAAGTGCAATTGAATATCTACCTATTGAAGAGATGACAAAGCATATAGGGTTACAAAGAAAATGTAATGTAAGTGCCTTTGTGTTTTTTTTTCATTTGTATATTATAGTCTGATCTAATATTGTTTGCATGAAATTAACATATGTCGACATATAGTCATTTATAACGAGAACATGCAGATTTTTCCTCCCTGTGGATTGGTTCACTACCCACTAGCCAAGGTAAATACCTAAACAGAATCGACTTCAGATCATAGGTGAGTGATACTTCAAGGAAAGAAGAGGAAATTCCCCACACACCACAGGCCACTACAGCTCTAGAGCCATCCATGGCGGCTTCAAGCAAATATTAATTCAGAATTTTTTTAGTAAAATTAAAAATTTATTATTGTTGTTCCTATTTATATTTATTTCTTATAATAAATTAACAACTACAGAATCTTCTCAGTGCACATGAAGGAAGAATAAATGTATAGCCTACCAGAAGCAAATCAAGCAACGAAAGACTTCAATAACTATCAAGCCTGAGATGCAAGGAATCATAGGCAAGAATGCCTCCGTATTCTATAGGAGGCTTTCGTGCATCATTAGGGAATGAGCCAATATCACTCACAAGTCGTGGATAAAGGTCCCAAAGGACGAGACGATGGTATTGTGTGAGACAATTTTTTAAGTATATTGCCTAACTATAGTTTAGATTAATCCATAAAAAAAGTGTTACTAACTATATTTTAATTATTTGGTGAAGGACGAGTTTGATTTAGACAAGGATATGACTGAACATCATGCTACAATGGATTAGTAGCTTTAGCTATCATACTCAAGGGTGCAAGAAAGTTTTTACAAGCATTACAAAAGGTTTGAAAACCACGAGGAAGCGACAAAACATCCTTTTGAGGGAGTCAACTTTAAAGTGTAGAAAGGGATTCACAATTTTTTCACAGGAGCCTATTGGACAATAAATATTGGATATATATTCATAAGTAAATAAATACTCAATTTTTTAGATTTTGTAAACTAATTTATCTTTCTTTGGTTAATAGCAGACTTCAAAGGAAATTTCTATGAATAAGGAAAAACAGACTGTCCAACATATGAGTGGATCATTTTTGTACATCTAGAGGTTTCACACGAGGGTAAGTTTCTTATTCTCTAAGTTTTTTTCTATATAGTAGTATAGTGCTAAATATATTTGATTTAATAGATTCTAAATTTGTTATTTACAGATTGAAATGAAAGGTCATGAATCGACAGTGAGTGTGTTCTACAAAGAGATGTATACCCATTCAAATCACACGGTATTGATCTGCAGTGAAGCAGAAGACACCTTTATAAGTAACTCACACTTTATAGCAGCAAAGTAAAAGCCACATTCATTAATTCTATTTTGTATATTATCATTAGTTACTTAAAACCAAATATTAACGTAGCACAGAATAAGTTGCACTCTATGGAGATTGAAAGTAATGAAACATGTTATTTATAAGGAGGCCTATCAATGTCACAGCGAGACGTCATTGCCAAAGTCCTCAAGGCATGGTCTGGATATATGAGAAGGATGAGTGCATTTGTTATTCCATCCAAAGGCAAAACCCGTGTTTCGAAGCTATCTTCTCAACTTAAGGTGATAACTCCAACAATTAAGAAAAGAACAAAGGATGAACTAAGTTCAACAAGAGTGAGAAAGAGAGAGATAAATGAGAGTGACTCCTTCAACAACTACAATGAGAAAGAGAATAAACTCGGAAGCTCAGAGAGTCAATGTCGACCTTCATAGATTCTTTCAAATAGAACCCCTATCTTAGATCTCTTTTATTTTCTCGTAGATAAGACCGCCAAATGTCTGTTTGTTGAATGAACATTTCATAGTTTTTGATGTCATGTTATGTTCTAAGGACACATGTTTATATATATATATATATATATATATATATATATATCTTTTACCTGTATTAATTTTTATCATAATGAGATATTATAGTTAATGTTAAATTGATTATATATATATATTGAATTGAAGTTGATATCCTCTTTAATATAAAAAAATGTTTGGTTAATGTTATCTTTATATTTTTTTAGATTCTTATGGAAGTGCAAGAAAAGGTGAAAGCATTATTGAGTCTTCAATTGTATTGTGATTAAAATATTTGTAAGTTATCAGACTGAATTCTCATATTACTAACATCATCATTAACATTGTCATAATTATTTTTATATATATATATTTTTGAATTGTCAGATTGTACTCATTCTTAAAGTGTGTTTATTGCAGGTTTAGAGAGGATGTAGGAGATGGGGTTGGAGATGATGTATGTTTATTTTTTGAAGTGTGTTTGTTGTATTTTTGAAAAGGATATAAGGAAGGGGGTTGGAGAGGATGTATTTTTGTTTTTTAAAGTGTCTTTGTTGCAAGTTTTGAGAGGATATAGGGAAAGGAGTTGGAAAGCATGTATATTTATTTTTTAAAGTGTGTTTGTTGTAGTTTTGGAGAGGATGTAGGGGAGGGGGTTAGAGAGGATGTATGTTTACTGTTTGAAGTGTATGTTTATATTTGAATGCATGTTTGAAGTTAAATATTTGAGGAGGTTAAAGATGATGAATGTTTGAAGTGACTGGAGAGAATAAATTTTTAGGAGGTTAAAGAAGTGTATGTTTATATTTGAATGTATGTTATTTTTTAGAATATTTAAAGTGTATATTTGAATTGTATGATCCATTTGTTTAATGTAATATAAAAATAAAATAAAATAAATATAAAAAATTTAGTTTTGCAGGTTTAAGGTCTATAATGACAACATTCTTGTGTCACCATTATAGGCCTTAACCCTATGTCATCATTAGAACCAATAACGGGGACTTTATTGTCACCTTAATAGACTATACCAGCGACTTACTTGTCATTATAGAATATAATGGCGAGTAAATTATCCATGTTACAGGTTATAACTGCAACATATATATATATCACCGTTATAGGGTGTTTAGCCATTATAAGGTGGGTTGCCGCTATTTGTGTACATAGTTCTGGCGAGATTCTTCATCGGTGTTGGATCACACATTAACAAATATTTAAGCTAAAAAACATTTCAGCTTTGTCTTCAATATTAAATCAACAATCAAAGTTCATTTACTGAGTTTCAATTCTTCTCATTCCCAAATTTTTCATACCAAATGTCAATTATTTGAACTTTTCTTCCATTTTGCATCTATTTTATGACAAATGGGTGCTTGGCAATCGCCATGAAAACCTAAGAAACTGATTTAATTTCACTCACAAGGGGTCATGCCACTCCGAGCTAGATGGGTGCTAGAGCATACTAGACTTCTCTTTCTCTCTCTCTCTCTCATATATATGTATATATATGAGAGAGTATAACATTTAGTAATTATGACAAGGTACAAATGCCTCTTCTTTTATATCTATATTTTTTTACTTTTTTATTTGTTTTCATGAAACTAACATTACAAATATGATCTATGTGTTTTTCTTAGTAGGAAATGACTTTTGAATTGTCTGATTGCAATAAGTAGGCATGTTTTGGTAAGGCTTAAAAAATCAACGGACTATAATAAGTGATATTTTTTTGGGTCATAAATTGAAAGTCATTATTCAAATGCCAGTTCCTATTAAAAGTATTGTAGAATCGAGGCAACGAGCACTAGAGGGGGGGTGAATAGTGCTTTTAAATAACGTCTTTAGAATTTTTAAGGATTTTGAAATTCACACAACAATCACACAAAGAACACAAGATTTTATTCTGGTTCGGTGTTCCTGACCTACATCCAGTCCCCAAGCAAAACCCGCTTGAGATTACCACTATCAACCTTGTGTAACCACAAGAACATATAGACCAAATCCGGTCCCACTTTCAGTAAGAACCCTACTGAATGCAAACACCTCTTTTAAACCAAGGAGATCTTTTTCCTTTTATAGAGAAAAAGAAATAAACAACTTACAACCAATTTACGAGCCTTTCTTATAAATGCAGATGAAATGCAATTTGCTTTTGAGGTTGTTGAAATACTCAACTAACGAATTCACTATCTCTCAAAAGAATTTGAGTGAAAAAAAGGAGTAAAAATATCAAGTGAGTGAAAAAATGAATACTTGAATGAATAGGAGTGAAAAGCAAAGAATTTGATCTTTGTAATTCAATGTAATTTGATGTTTTTGAGTGTGGAATGCACTCATATTTATAGTTGAAACATCTCATACGTTGAGGGTACGAAAGGGTGTCAAAACAGTCACTTTTGAACGGTCAATTCATTAAAAAAATGAAAAGACGCACCTTTTAAAAGTTATAGAAAAACAACAATATTAGTCGACTGGAATAGTAGTTAGTCGACTGAAATCAAATATTAGCAGACTGACAGTTATCGTCAGTCGATTACTGTGTTTAACAGACCCGTTTTAAAATTTGGAGTTTGAAACTTAGTCGACTAAAGAAAAATTAGTTGACTGATGAAATCATCAGTAGACTGAAAAACCTTTCAATCGACTCTTGCTAAATTTTTCTGAAAACAAGCACTCTGTATGGTCGACTAATCAGAAAATTGACGTTTTTGCTTTGAAAAATTGGCACAAAAAAGTTGGTCGAGTGGTGAATCTGTTGGTCGACTAATAAACATGAAAAATTAAGTCAAGAGTTTTCTAAAACAATTTTCATGAAGGGTTCTTTTAGAAAAGTTTTTCTAAAGACTTTTTAGATGAAATGCAATTGAAATATGCACTTTAAGTAAGGCTCTTACAAGAATCTAAGACATTTAATGAATTTTACATTTGCATATTAGTCTTTAAAGATTCTTCATCAAATTCTTCAATTCTTGTCATCTTTCTTCATTGCCTTAGCTGAAATGTAGTTGATTCACTTGTTCATCATCAAAATCTAGTTCTAAAAATATCATATACGACTTCGTTGTTGTAACACCTTGTAATATCTGAAATTTTTTAAGTTCTTTTTCTATAGCATTGTGAAATTTCTTGAATTTCGTGCCAATATAAAATCTTGAGTTCTTTAACAATGAATGTTGAGTATATTCATAAGGTTTAGGAGGGGGTTTAATATGTTAAAAAGTAATAAATATAAACCCTACATGGTTTGGATATTAGAAAAAATCCAAGGTGATGACCAATTGAAAACGTTTCTCTTAAAAAGAAAAACTTGGTTTTTCTTTAAGTAAATTTATTTAAATGATGCCAATTAACAAAAGTAGATTGTAAAAATATACATAGTAATATGCTTAATAGGTTGGAATTGGTTTATACTTAATGGCTTTACATTTTCACATGATTTGTGGTTATATAGAACAAAAATGATTTTAATTAGAATTTAATAATTATTTAATTATAATTTAATAGAATAAGTTTTTCATAAATTAATCACATTTTTATATTTCAGTATGGGTCCATAGGTGGGCCGTCCTATCCTATGCGGCATCATACTTCAAGTTTTATTTTGAAAATAAAGGTATGGTGAATTTCAAACTTATTTAAAAATTGACTAGTCAAATAGGGAGATTAAGGGCTCTCATGGGTCCTCATGTTTTGATCAAGGGCTGAAATTAATTGCATCCCATGACCTAACTCAAGAGGGGTTATTAAACCCTCTCATAGCTCACGCCCCCCTCATTAGTGCTGGAAAAAAAATTTAGAGCTTCTCTTTCCCCCAAAAACACTTTTCTCTTTCTCCTCTCTTTCCCTTCCCTTTTCCCTTTTTCTTTAGGGTTTCTTTTGATTCTTGAGTACAAGATCCAAACTTCAAGGGGTGTGGGGAGGTGATCTAAGGTTCCCACCTTGCTGGAAGAAGGAGCTGATCGGTGGGATCGAGCAAAAAGATCTGTTCATCCATCAAGAAACACATTTTTTTAACAAAAGATAGGGTTTCTATGCTTTTCTTGTAAGAACGGAGTTCTTGGCATGAATTTCTATGTTTTTTTTGAATATATATCATGATCAAACCCTCCTAACCATGGTTTTGACTCAGATCTAATGATCCATGGCAAAAACACATTTTCCCCTAAAGAAAACCCTTTTTGAAATCAGGTTTTTCATAAAAATCAGTTTCTCAGAAAATAGATTTGTAAAAATAGTTAGTATTTGATTTATGCCATGATTTTTATGCAAATGTTGGTTTGGGTTGATAGAATATGATTTGTTCTATCTATTATGAATATTGTAGATTTTTCTAAATTTTATTTCATGCATATTGCCTAATTCTTTTGATTTTTTTTTGGTATTCGGGTGACTCGGTTTGACTCACCCGAATGCAAATCTCAGAATTTTCAGGTTTCTGACTTAACCTCCATTCAGTAAAATGGTTGTTTCTCCCTCGTCCAGATAAGTTTTGACAAACGGGTTATTGTGTTGGAAAGCTAACAAAATTTCGCATCTACTATAAAATTTTGGGCTCCGTTCATGAACCGAGTACATCTCTGTGACAGTCAAAACAAAAATTGATAGGTCTGTAGTAAAACATCTGTAACTCCTTCATACGGAAATTTTTTTACAAACGGTTTGTGGCTATGGACAGCTAACAAATTTTCCTATATACTATAGAAATTTCAGCTCTATTCATGGAGCCAATAATTTTCTATGAGCTCTGTACCAGTCGGACAGAGTTAAGAAATCCGTAAAAATTAGGGCAAATTCATAGATCAAGGCTCAAAAGATGCATAGTTTATATGTTTTTATGCAATTTCTTTATAGAATTAGCATGAATTATGTGAATGATTATGCAGGTCTGATTTTACATAATTTTATATGAGTATGGCATGAATTATTAATGGAAATTTACACAGTTAAGATCAAGGATCTAAGGATCTAATGAATGCAAGTTATGTTTTAATTTCTGAAAATGTGGGGCTATATATATGCTTACTTATCATGATGATATAACTGTTTCATTGATGTGGATGTTCATATACATATTCTTTATTGAAATTGCTATATACATGTGCTATGTGGTGTGTAAAAACAAGTAAGATATTCATACCTCGCATGTGCTCAAGTTCGGTTGCAAGTTGTATTAAGTGAATCTTTACACTGCTTTATAAAAATGCATCCACCATCATAAGGTAGTTCCTCAGGCAATCACGTAAACCCTGCACATACTTCTTAGCCTGTGCCGCATCGGTAGTATAAGTATGTGGGCAGTACTTCTCTAAGTGTTGAAAGCGTGTAGTGTACTCTGCCACCTTTATAGACCCCTGTCGAAGATCCAAAAACTCATGTTTCTTGCAATCACGTGCGTACTGAGGAAAGTAGGTGTCCATGAACACAGTTGTAAACTCCTCCCATGTGAGGGCGCATCGCTCATCAGGCATATAGCGTACCTCACGTGTCGTCTCCCACCAGATCTTGGCATCCCCTTGGAGCCGATAGCTGGCAAAAGAAACCTGCCTCTCAGCAAGGACCTCAAGAATCTCAAAAATCTCGCCTATGGCGCGAACCCATTCCTCCACTGCGTCTGAATCCTCCTTGCCAATGAAAACAGGAGGGCTCAATTCTATGAAACGCTTGTACGACGCCCCATTGGTTGCGACAACCGGTGCCGCTACTTGTCCCTCATGCTGATGGCCTACGCCATTGCCATTAGCCCTGTTGCCAGCATGGTTCTGACAATAGGCCGTCAGATTCGCGAGGGCTTCAAAAATGAAGTCCCTCTGGGCAGTCCAACCTGAGGGCTGTCGTCCGACCATCTACAAACACACACCTGGATTCAGATTACTTATAAATTCGGTATAAATAAAAAATTCTTATTCATGTGACCCTATCCGATCTACGTTCTGATTCTTGTCACATTTATCAACAGAAATAATTACAGACATATAATTTTCATAATAAATTATCAAAACGAATAAAAATTGAAACATACTTACAACGATGGTGGTCAGTTGGACGAGCTTTGAGCCATACTTTCCTTATGCTCTGATAGCATGTTTGTAACACCCTAATTTTTGTAAACCGAAAAATGGTGGATTGTTTTTTTTTTTTGAAATACATTTGAATCTTTTAGCAGTTAACAGCGAAAAAACACATTGGGTAAAAAACTTGGCATGCTACTACATATGAACACTTGCAAACATATAATTGTGGAATTTAAAATTTCAAGTTGTATTAACCATGCATGAAATAAAATCAAAGTTCCACAATATCCAAAATTAATCACATTTGTCCTTGAATTGAATTAAAATAAAATCAGAGTTCAGAATCCATGAAGCAGAGGAAAGGTAGGCTCAGTTTTCATCGCAACCTTTCGCCTTCGCATATAAGTACCTACTCGTTACTTAAAAAATAGTAAACCATATAGGGTCAGACAAAACATGTCTCAGTAAAGTAAAATATGCTAAACTTGTAAGATAGAATTACAAGACAAAGATTTCAATAGAGATTTCATGGTTTAACATTTAATTTAACTTAAACAATCATGCACTAATCATGCATGTTTAGAATTTTTACATTTAATAGAAAAACATTAATTCATATATTCAAAATACAAAATGCATGAACAGATAATATGCATGACTAACCATATGCAAAAGCCCTTCAATGCATGCATATTTTCTTATCTTTAATTTTCTTTTCTTAATTAAATGATGCATGTGATGCCAAATCAGTGCACACATAATTTTAAATTATCACTTCTTAGCCCTGCTGATACGACACAAACAGACATTCTCAGATCGGGACCATGACTCAGGACATGTTTTACATACATGGGTGGTTTTAGCCTGGCCAGATCCATTCACCAAGACGGAGTGAGGGACGTTAATACGAGAGAGATTTCTAACACCTTTCAACCCGATGCATCGGTTTTTTTTCATGAGTACTAGAACCTCTACGCTGCAGTCTAATGTAGAGGTTTTTCCCATAAAATCATGGGAGGAGAGGAGCAACCTTCCATGCCCGTAACAGACTTGCCCCACGAAGTTGTATATCACTGTGCTGACTAGCCGTCCTCAAAACCTCAACCAGGCCATTGAGATGGCCATGGTACTTCAGACGAGGAAAACTAGAACCAACTTTTTGGTTTTTCCAAAAACAATCTCGATAGATCGTAATGATGTCTTTGTGACGTTGGATGACTGAGAGTCTTCTAAGAAGACTCAGCTTAGTCATTTCGACAAGTCGAAGGGCAGTGGGAATAATGCCCCTCGACCAATTGCAGAGAGTCATAAGGTGCCACCTGCAAAGAAGGCCAAGGGACAACAGAGCTGCACACAAGCACCATAGTCTTATGCAGTATGTAAGCACTGCAATAAGAGGCATCCTAGAGTCTGCTACAAAGTCTCGAGTGCATGTCTCAGATGTGGAACACAGGGTCACTTCATCAAAGACTGCCCTATGAGGCCAACTTAGGAGGGAGATGCCCCTGTTCCTAGAGGACCACATTAGCCTCAGCAACAGCAACCCTAGCAGTCCCAGGTGCAAGGACAGAATAAAGCTACTGGACGCTTGTATGTGACTTCTGCAGAGGAGTTGCAAGAAGATGCCAACATCGTTGAAGGTACAATCCCTATTGCAAAGTTTGATGCTAAAGTTCTTTTGACATTGGTGCTACGCATTCCTTCGTATCTGTACGTTTTGCAAATTTGATTGGTGTCACGCCGACTTCTTTGGGATATATTCTGGAAGTTATCACACCTTCGAGTGGTAGCTCTATCGCTCGTACTTTTCTATCCAGAGTAGAGGTTATGATTACAAGGCAGAACCTCACTGCCAATCTTATCCTTTTGGATATGGTCGATTATGATGTGATTCTTGGCATAGATTGGGTGCATGAGCATTACTTTTGTATGCTTTGTCGTGAGTGACACATTCAATTTACTCACCCCGATTAGCCTGTACTTGAGTACAAGGCATGTAAAAAGGAGAGCAAAGGATGACTTATTTTAGCATTAAAGTCACATCGTTATGTAGAAAAGGGGTGTGAGGCCTTTTTGGATAGTGCTTCTTTGTTAGACCCCAACACTATATCACTGAAGGACTTGGACGTAGTTTGAGAGTTTTTGGACGCCTTCTCAGATGACCTGACAGGCATACCGCCTACCAGAGAGGTGGATTTTGCGATAGAGTTGGTGCCTGGAATGACCCCGATATCCAAAGCACCCTACCATATGGCCCCAACAGAGTTAGAGGAGCTAAAGAAGCAACTACAAGAATTGATGGACAATGGTTTTATTCGGCCTAGTGTTTCACCTTGGGGAGCTCCAGTGTTGTTTGTCAAAAAGAAGGATGGGTCAATGCGTATGTGCATTGACTATAGGATGTTGAATCAGGTAACAATAAAAAACAAATATCCTCTTCTCAGGATCGATGATTTTTTTTATCAACTCTGAGAGGCCAAGGTCTTCTCCAAGATTGATGTTCTATCAAGGTACCATCAACTGAAGATCGAAGAATTTGACATGCATAAGACAACATTCAGGACACAATACAACCATTACGAGTTTTTGGTGATGTCCTTCGGGTTAACCAATGCCCCTGCAACATTTATGGACTTGATGAATCAGATCTTTCGGCCTTACCTAGACCTTTTTGTGATTGTATTTATAGACGATATCCTAATTTACTTTGAGAGCAAGTAAGATCATAGGGAGCATCTGAGGATTGTCGTCGAGACACTTCGACAATATCAGTTGTATGCTAAGTTCTCAAAGTGCGACTTTTGGCTGAATCAAGTTATGTTCTTGGGTCACGTAATCTCTAAAGATGGGGTGTTAGTTGACCCTGTCAAGGTAGAAGTAGTCATAGATTGGAGACAACCTAAGAGCGTATCAGATATACGTAGTTTCCTCGGGCTTGTAGGCTATTATCGTTGTTTCATTCAGGATTTTTCAAAAATCGCTTCACCTATGACGAAGCTACTTCGCAAAGGAATTAAGTTTGTATGGACTCAGCAGTGTGAAGAAAGCTTTCAAAAGCTGAAGAAGAGGCTTACTACAACCCCCATACTCACATTGCCTTCTAGGCAAGGAGGCTTTGTGATTTATAGTGATGCATCAGGTACTGGTTTGGGATGTGTTTTGATGCATCACGGCAAGGTGATCGCCTATGCATCGCGTCAATTGAAGGTGCATGAGCAAAACTACCCCACTGACGACTTGGAGCTTGCTGAAGTAGTTTTTGCACTAAAGGTATGACAACATTATTTGTACGGTGAGCAATTTGAGGTCTTCTCAGATCATAAGAGCCTCACATATATCTTCTCACAGAAGGATTTGAACATGAGGCAGAGACAATGGTTAGAGTTTCTCAAAGATTACGACTTTTCCATTTCTTATCATCCAGGCAAAGCCAATATAGTGGCTGATGCTTTGAGTAGAAAGGCTGGAAGCCTTGCGAGTTTTATCAACAGTGAGTGAAAATTACTCGAAGACCTAATAAACTAGAAGCCTTTTGAAGCAGAATCGGGTTAGATTTAGATCGCTAGCACAACAGTACATACAAAACTCATTGACCGGATCATCACCCAACAGAAGGATGACCCCGAATTCAATAAGATGATTGCAGTGTGCAAGCAAGATCAGTCAGCCTTGCACTTAGAGGAGGATGAAAGCATCTGGTATGGCCGGAGGCTCTGCGTGCCCGCAAAGCCCCAGTTGAGGAAAGAGTTATTGGATGAGGCACATCGTACCAGATTCACTATACATCTCAAGAGCACCAAGATGTATAAGGATATTCAGAGGAATTACTGGTGGTCCGGCATGAAGAGGGATATCGCTGAGTATGTGTCGAGATGCTTAATCTGTCAGCAAGTCAAGATAGAGCACCAGAGACCAGGCGGTATGATGCAGTCGATTGAGATTTCGCAGTGAAAGTGGAAAGACATTACCATGGACTTTGTGGTAGGTCTACCCAAGACACGCCAGCAATATGATACCATTTGTGTGATTGTGGATCGCTTTACAAAGTCGGCACACTTCTTACCGACCAGGGTGAATCAAACCTTTGAGAGTTTGACGGATTTATATGTCGACGAGATTATCAGATTATATGGGATACCTGTTTCAATTATCTCAGACAGGGATCCTAGATTCATGTCAAAGTTTTGGGAACAACTTCAGAAAGCTTTGGGGACAAAGCTTAAGTTTAGCACAACTTTTCACCCCCAGACGGATGGTCAGTCAGAGAGGACTATTTAGACACTTGAGGATATGTTGCGAGCGTGTGCATTGGAGTGGAAAGGTGACTGGAGTAAGCACCTAAAGTTAGTTGAGTTTGCCTACAATAACAGTTATCATTCGAGTATCGGCATGGCTCCATATGAGGCATTGTACGGGCGACCCTGTAGGTCCCCTGTTTATTGGAGCGAGGTAGGTGATCGAGCTATTGAATCGTCTATAGTTTTGCAACATTATACGAATCAAGTACAGTTGATTCGTAAGAAGCTTTTGACAGCGTAGAGCCGTCAGAAGAGTTATGCAGATCCTAAGAGGAGAGAGGTTTCTTTCAAGGTTGGTAACCATGTTTTTGTCAGGGTATCGCCAACGAAGAGCGTATTTCAGTTCGGCAAGAAAGGAAAATTGAGTCTGAGGTATATAGGACCGTTCCTCATCCTTGAGAGGATAGGAGGCACCACGTATAGTTTGGCACTTCCCCTTCAGTTCTCCAACATCCACAATGTTTTTCACGTGTCGATGTTGAGGAAGTATGTGCCAGATCCCACTCATGTTATTCAGTATGACAAAGTTGAGATTCAGAGAGATCTCACATTTGAAGAACGCCCGATAGATATACTTGATCGTCAAGAACAAGTGTTGTGACATAAGACTATTCCACTTGTTAAAGTGTGATTGCAGCACCATGGACTTGAGGAGTGTTCTTGAGAGCCCGAGGTCGATATGAGAGCTAAATATCCACACTTGTTCGGTACATAATGTTAACCAAATTTCAAGGATGAATTTTTTTTAAGGGGGATTGGATGTAATATCCGAAAATTTCTAAGTTCTTTTTCTATAGCATTGTGAAATTTCTTGCCAATATAAAATCCTGAGTTCTTTAAAAATGAATGTTGAGTATATTCGTAAGGTTTAGGGGGAGGGGTTAATATGTTAAAAAGTAATAAATATAAACCCTACATGGTTTGGATATTAGAGAAAATCAAAGGTGATGACCAATTAAAAACATTTCTCTTAAAAAGAAAAACATGGTTTTTCTTTAAGGAAATTTATTTAAATGATGTGAATTAACAAAAGTAGATTGTAAAAATATACATAGTAATATGCTTAATAAGTTGGAATTGGTTTATACTTAATGCTTTTACATTTTCACATGATTTATGGTTATATAGAACAAAAATGATTTTAATTGGAATTTAATAATTATTTAATTAGAATTTAATAGAATAGTTTTTTCATAAATTAACCACATTTTTATATTTCAGTATGGGTCCATAGGTGGGCCGTCATATCCTATGTAGCATCATACTTCAAGTTTTATTTTGAAAATAAAGGTACGGTAAATTTCAAGCTTATTTAAAAATTGACTAGTCAAATAGGGAGATTAAGGGCTCTCATGGGTCCTTCTATTTTAATCAAGGGCTGAAATTAATTTCAGCCCATGACCTAACTCAAGAGGGGTTATAAAACTCTCTCATAGCTCACACCCCCCTCATTAGTGCTGGAAAAAATTTTTAGAGCTTCTCTCTCCCCCAAAAACCCTCTTATTTTTCTCCTCTCTTTTCCCTTTTTTTTAGGGTTTCTTTTGATTCTTGGGTGCAAGATCCAGACTTCAAGGGGTGTGAGGAGGTGATCTAAGGTCCCCACCTTTCTGGAAGAAGGAGATGATCGGTGCGATCAAGCAAAAAGATCCGTTCATCCATCAAGAAACACATTTTTTCAACAAAAGGTAGGGTTTTTATGCTTTCCTTGCAAGAACAGAGTTCTTGGCATGAATTTATATGTTTTTTTATGAGTATACATCATGATCAAACCCTCCTAACCGTGGGTTTGACTCAGATCTAATGATCCATGGCAAAAACATGTTTTCCTTTAAGGAAAACCCTTTTTGAAATCAGGTTTTTCATAAAAATCGGTTTCTCAGAAAATAGATTCGTAAAAATAGTTATTATTCGATTTATGCCATGATTTTTATGCAAATGTTGGTTTGGGTTGATAGAATATGATTTGTTCCATCTACTGTGAATATTGTAGATTTTTCTAAATTTTATTTCATGCATATTGCCTAATTCTTTTGAATTTTTTTTGGGATTCAGGTGACTCGGTTTGACTCAACCGAATACAAATCTCATAATTTCCAGGTTTCCGACTTGACCTTTGTTCAGTAAAATGGTTGTTTCTCCCTCGTTCGGAAAATTTTTGATGAACGAATTATTGTGTTGAAAAACTAACAAAATTTTGGATCTACTACAAAAATTTGGGCTCCGTTCATGAACCGAGCACGTCCCTGTGACAGTCGGAATAAAAACTGATAGGTCTGTAGTAAAATATTCATAACTTCCTCATACAAATTTTTTTTTATAAACAGTTTGCGGATATGGACAACTAACAAATTTTCCTATATACTTTAGAAATTTCAGCTTTATTCATGGAGCCAAAAAATTTCTGTGAGCTTTGTACCAGTCGGACAGAGTTAAGAAATTGGTGAAAATTAGGGCAAATTCATAGATCAAGGCGCAAAAGATGCATAGTTTATATGTTTTTATGCAATTTCTTTATAGAATTAGCATGCATTATGTGAATGATTATACAGGTCTGATTTTACATAATTTTATATGATTATGGCATGAATTGTTAATGAAAGTTTACACAGTTAAGATCAAGGATCTAAGGATCCAATGAATGCAAGTTATGTTCTAATTTCTGAAAATGTGGGGGCTTTATGTATGCTTACTTATCATGATGATATAACTATTTCATTGATGTGAATGTCCATATACATATTCTTTATTGAAATTTCTATGTACATGTGCTATGTGGTGTGTAAAAACAAGTAAGATATTCATACCTCGCATGTGCTCAAGTTCGGTTATAAGTTGTATTAAGTGAATCTTTACACTGCTTTATAAAAATGCATCCACCATCATAAGGTAGTTCGAGTTATTATTGCATGAAAAGTAAGACTGTAACCAAGTAATCATGTGACATTAAAACTCAAGGTACTTGCTGGGAGAGTAGCAAGTGATACACAACTTCGTGGGGCAAGTCTGTTACGGGCACGGAAGGTTGCTCCTTTCCTCCCACGATTTTATGGGAAAAACCTCTACATTAGACTGCAGCGTAGAGGTTCTAGTACTTATGAGGAAAAACTGATGCATCAGGTTGAAAGGTGTTGGAAATCTCTCTCGTATTAACGTCCCTCACCCCGTCTTGGTGAATGGACCTGGCCAAGCTAAAACCACCCATGTATGTAAAACATGTTCTGAGTCATGGTCCTGATCTGAGAATGTCTGCCTGTGTCGTATCAGTAGGGCTAAGAATTGATAATTTAAAATTGTGTGTGCACTAATTTGGCATCGCATGCATCATCTAATTAATAAAAGATAAGAAAATATACATGCATTGTAGGGCTTCTGCATATGGTAAGTCTTGCATATTATCTGTTCATGCATTTTGTATTTTGAATGTATGAATTAATGTTTTTCTGTTAAATATGGAAATTCTAAACATGCATGATTAGTGTATGATTGTTTAAGTTAAATTAAATGTTAAACCATGAAATCTCTATTGAAATCTTTGTCTTGTAATTGTATCTTACAAGTTTAGCATATTTCACTCTACTGAGACATGTTTTGTCTAACCCTATATGGTTTAATATTTTTCAGGTAACGAGTAGGTACTTATATGCGAAGGCGGAAGGTTGCGATGGAAACTGAGCTTACCTTTCCTCTGCTTCATGGATTCTGAACTCTGATTTTATTTTAATTCAATTCAAGGACAAATGTGATTAATTTTGGATATTGTGGAACTTTGATTTTATTACATGCATGGTTAATTAGTTGTTAAATTTTAAATTCCACAATTATATGTTTGCAAGTGTTCATATGTAGTAGCATGCCAAGTTTTGTACCCAATATGTTTTTCCGTTGTTAACTGCTAAAAGATTCAAATGTATTTCAAAAAAAAAATCACCATTTTTCAGGTTACAAAAATTGGGGTGTTACACACCTACTATTTGAAACACGTTGAATTGAACACAGCTACAAGGCCTGATTGGATAAAAACAACCTTTGGCTATGACTTTCAAAGGTGTTTTCACCCCATGGTGAGATTACCAATTGTTATCCCTAAATTTTTAGACCCAATTGATATCAGAACCATTTATGTCACAATTAACGGAAAGGAAAACACTCATAGGGGGCACAAGTTTTGTTGTCTTTGAGACTCTGTGCAATTGTTCTAGAGCCTACATCACTGGATTTGAATTAATTTGGGTATGGAGCATGTTGGAACCATTTGTGTTTCCATTAAGGGTGAGGGATGAAAGGAAATTATTGGGGGCTCTAACTTTCACACAAAAAAAGGCTCAAGAAGGATAAAAACTCAAAAACATCAATTTATTGGATAATATTGCTCAAATTATATACTCCATAGACACATGATGATTTTTTATCTTTCTTTCATGAAAAAACCCTTCAAAAGCCCAATAGGCTAGAAAAGTGGCAGACAACAACCACACACACACACACACACACACACACACACACACACACACACACACATATATATATATATATATATATATATATATATATATATATCATAGTCAATTGTATTGTTAAAGGTAATTTCTTGGTGAGGTTATTATGGGAGAGATTTTCAAAAGTTGATAAATCTCAGAAATATCTTAGGAAAATCTTGAGAGTTTAAAAAATTGAAAAGAATATCAATAACAATAAAAAAGCTAAGAAAATAATAAGTTTTGCATTCTTTTTCTTTCAAAAATATAAAGAAACATATTTTAAAATATAACAATAACAGAAAAGTAGGAAATGCAAACTTGAAATTAAAAAATAATAATTCTAAAAAAATATTGCGATATTTTGTTTCTAGTGGTATTTTGAAAATATTGTGATATATTTTCGATATTATCAGTTACCTTGAAATAGCCGAAAAGTAGGAAATGCAAACTTGAAATTAAAAAATAATAATTCTAAAAAAATATCGTGATATTTTGTTTCTGGTGGTATTTTGAAAATATTGTGATATATTTCCGATATTATTGGCTACCTTGAAATAGCCGATAATGTTGTGATATTTTTAAAATATCGGCGATATCAGTGACAGTGATATATAATAGTCACTAGAATATAAGAATTGGAAATATGAGAACTACTTTGTGAACCATGATTTTCAGGGATTTTTTTATTATTTTTTCTCTTGAATCTAACTATATGGATGTGATCTACGTGCTTGGTTTTATAGGGACCAACTCTTCAATCTTCTGATTATGATGCATAAATGAGATTTTTTAAGCCTTTAAGACCAATGGTGAATAATCTTCATAAACATTCAAGCATCAAAAGATCAGATTTTTGCATAAAAAATACATGATCCAACGGCTGATTCCTAACAAATTCACCATGCCAAACACATCTACATGGTTCAATTTGCAAAAAAAGTGTTGAAAATGCCAAGTTTACATGGTAGTTCTTATATTCTAGTGACTCCATATATATATATATATATATATGTGTGTGTGTGTGTGTGTGTAGTTGTTGTGATTGTTTATATGTACAAACAAATTTGCAAATCTGCTTTTTGTTAAAATGTTTCTTCTACTTTTGACCTTACAGATATGGTGGGTCAGTGTTTGGATTGCCAAATTTTGGTGTTTGTATGATTTTCCTATAATGCCAAACTTGTTGGTTGCAAATGCACCAAAACTTGTCAAAAGTTTGTAATTTTTTGCTAAAAGAACATGATATCAAACCCCAAAACATTTACCATGTGGAACTCATATATCGGGTTGGATTGAGTCAAAACAACTTGTACCATGAGATCTTAGGTCATTTGTATTTACAAACAATTATAGCAAGCCCCATACCAAAGCTACATCTTCTCAAATGGAGCCAAATATGCCAACCTAAAATGGAAGGAAGAGTGGGAATATGTAGAATCAAAGAAACTAATCAAGTTAACCTTGCTTACCTAGGAATTCAATGCATCACCTCCAAATCCAGCTGGGCTCGGTTCCTGCGTCATAAATATCTTTGGCAAAATAGCATGTGGTGCCATAAGACTCTGCTGGGAGGATCCTATGCATGAAAAGGAATACATTGGGGATGAAATAGAATTGCATCTGAGGTTCACTGGCAAATGGGCAATGGTGCCTTCGCTAAATTCTGGACATACCCCTGGAATAACCACATATTTATTGATATGATCACCCCTCAACAATATGGAGAGATCTAGTATGATTTGCGCCTCACAATTTTTTAAGCCCCAACCCTCTATTAGCACAGAGAAGATATATGAAACTGGTTACATCTAAGGCCGATTGTAACACCCCAAAATTTTAACCCTAAAATTTCAGAGTTTTTTTCTTTTTTTTTTAAATAGCGGAAGCAACACTTTTTCTTTGGGTTAAACATTTTGGGCGGGTTACAGTACAATCAATCGTCATAACTGAATTAAAATGTGAACATTAAGATTTAATTCAGTTTCAATAATTTAAAATACATATTAGAGTATTTTGATAATAATAATTATTTTTGAAAACTATTCTCGATAAAGGAAAAGACTGGTTCTCGATGCTGCCTAAGCATTCCGCATCTGTTCTGCAATTGCGCATCATAATCTACCTAAAACCCTATAAAATGGGTCAGATTCATAAAAGCCTAGTAGAAAATGACATACTTGCAATGAATACACGATATCAGAATACATTCAAATATAGCCTCATATATAAGTTATGTAACACATATCTCAGCAGATATAAAATAAAAATTATGCTGTCAACAAAATAACAGTTCAATTTAATGCGCATCCATTCATGCTAAGATTTGCAACAATACAATATATTATGCACATGCATGAACATATACAATATGCATAAACTTATCATTTTATTGATGTGAGTCCTTCATGAATGAATATCATATTATCTTCACTTATTGTTTTCTTGCTTGAATGATGCATGCCATGTTCTATCTATATATAATTCACAATTTTATTTCACTTTCCAATATTTGTCTGTGGGTACAACACAGACTCTCCTAGATAGTGATACAGTTTAGGTTTGTATTTTCAATTAATTATGGCTTATTAACCGGTGTGACACCCTAATTGTGACTACTCTGGAGAGGGAATATAATTTTATAGAGAGAGTTCCCAACTCCTGTAACCTGGTATATCATATTTTTTTCATGAGTCCTACCTACTATACCGCAGACAAATCATGGTAATTTTCTTGATTACGGTTCATGTGAATGGGGGATATTCCACAAAACCATCAGTATCAAGCTTACTCTCTTAATAAGCCATAAGAGAAATTTTTTTTTTTTAATTAACTTGCTTGCTAATAGTGTAAATGCAAATATGCAACCACATTCAGGGTTCAATTACAACAATATTCATGACACTCAATGCATGCATTCGATTAGTCTCTACTATAAAATCAATACAATGATGTAATCAATATGCATGTACACAATCAAGGTAAGCTAATCATTGATATTTAGGCATGCCCAATACAATCAATAATAAAATGCATTTAGTTAACATGCATATCAGTTCAATATCTCATTTAAATATCAATAAACATGTTAGACAAAATAAAATACAACACGGCATCAACATATGCCGTATGGTGCAGTTCGGATCCTTGTTAAATTGATTTTGGAAAACCCACCAAAAATCACAAGGACCGAATTTAACTCTCAAAATTTTACTGGGATTGCCCCATCCTCTTAGGAACACAATCCAAGAAACAAAATTACAAAATTTGTTGTAATAAAATCAAAAAATTTCTAAGACTGAATCATATTTAGAAAAAATATTTGACAGTTCTGTCAACTGCAAAAAATTATTTTGATTTGAGAAATTTCTCAAAATTTACAAAAAATTCTTTTTACAGAATCTTTTATTCATGTTACTTTTCACCCAGATTTTTCATAATTTATTTTGATCAGTTTTGATTAGAGTTTTAGAGTTTTCAAAATCTTTGGTTAGAACAATCCTACTGACAGGGCATTAAATTTATGCTTTGTTGAAATGAACGTTTCAGCCTCAAAACGAAACCAAACGGGATAAAACAAGATTGTAAATTCAAGCCCTGGATGTATAAAGTATTTCAGTATTTTTGTTTTTATGTATTGATATCATTTTCATAGAGATATTAATTTTTTTCTGAAACTGGTCAGAACAAAAAAATGAGGACAGAATAACAAAGATCCAAACTCATGCATGATCTATCAAACAAGAACAAGAATCATGGTAAAACTCATACATTCACAATTTTTGGATGCTTTAAATACATTTACAACATTATACAACTCATCTTTGATCACATTTATGCTAATCTTGATAAAACATTAATACACATAATTCAAAAATCATAAAACCTTCATGGAATATCTCAAATACAATTTCATATATGCAAGAATCGCAAAAGACATAAAAATAACATGAAATCATAAATTATTTATTCAATAACATGTTTAATTATGCTATACATATCCTAATCTACTATATATAATCAAATTAACTTTCTTTATCATAAAACATCAAAACCCTAAAATGTTTTTGGCAAAACCTTCTTAAAAATGATTTTCGCATAATTTTAACCAAGATCTATGCAAGAGATATATTTATAACATCAAGATCCATGTAAAACACTAAAAACGTGATTCTACATTCATTATTCATATTGAACAATCAAATAAAATACTGATCTATCTATTCACATGATTTTTGCTTTTTAGGGTTTCGAAACTAGTCTTTTCCAAATCGTTTTCTCAAAACCGATCTTCCAAAACACCATTTTGGATTTTCAAAAATCTTTTTCATATAGATCTAATAGTCATAAATGTTCTAGGCATAGATTAGATGAAGATCGAAGACCTGGATAAAAAAGGAGGGTATGCTAATGGATCCTGAAATCGAACATCATAAAAATAGAGATTCCCTATAGAAAACGTGCTTTCTGCAATGACACCATCACTTTTTTCTCTACTCATACCTCATTCTGGGCTGGATTAGACATTCACCAAGGTGGTTGCAGGTCTCTAATAGAGGTTTGGACTTTCCTAATGACTTGAAAGAAGAAGGAGATATGAGGGAAAATAGAGAGATGCATATCCCTATCACGAGGGCTTCTATTTGTAAATGAGACTAGGCAAGAGTCTCATCTCTAATATAAAAAATTAATATTTATTAATTTTTTTATTAATAAAATAAATAAATAAATTATGGGTCCAAACTTATTAAATTTTAAAATTGATTAAGCTAGAAAAGAAAGGTTGAGTCTTCTTACCCTGGCTTACGCTCTAGTGACGGTAACCTTTCAGGAGGCCTGCAGACTCAAAGACTCAACATAATTTGATGTTTAAATAGTCAATTAGATAGCTCTCAAAATGTAGATCAACATGGTGGTCTTAGATTTCATCGTATACATACGAATTGACAAGAAAATTTAGTCAATGTCGAAAAATATTGATTTTTGACCTACAATTAGGCATGAACTTCGATCGATGATAAAACACTCAAATCAACACCAATTTGGGCGTGTAGATAGTCAATTTTGATGCTCTTGAAATGAAAAATGTGAAAGTCAACTCCGATTTAATAGGTAAGGCACTGATCAACCAAAATTTCTATTCAAACAATAATAACGTTGTTGTGAATGTCCCATCCTATGGGTCCAATCCAATAAGATTAAATCCAAATATTCTGAGTTATATCCACCCTAATTCATCCCTAATTAGATCCAAATGTCATGGATTATATCAAACTTAATTGGGTTAGTTCTAAATACCATTAGTAAATTTCACTATCTAATTTAAGGTTCAAATCCATAATAAATTCTCATTTCAATTACTGACTAAATTCAATTTATAACTTCAATCTCAAATTGAAAATCAGATAAATTCCTAATTTTATCAATATAATATATAAATAACAAATTAATAATTATCAAAAAATTATAGGTATTACACCGATGGCACCTGAATCTATTTTTAGTATGACATATACTCTAGTCTCGAACAATATTGATTGCTCCAAAGCTTCACACAAACTCATTTGGGAAGCATTGCGCACTAAATATAATAAGTAATAGTGGCAGAAACATATTTGGATAAAAAATCACTTGTTGAGGGCAACTTGGACTCTTTTCTTGGCTTGTGTGAATAGATTGCTCACATATGACAAATTACAAAGGATTGGTATCTCCATTGCCAACCGCTATCCACGTTGTCATGTCAGTGAGGAAAACCAGCAATACCTATTCCTCCTATGCCCTGTGTGTAAAACCTGCAAAATTCTTGAATTATAAATAAATAAATAAAAGAGATTTCATGGTTGATTTTGAGTGTATCAATGTGTTATATGGCTTATGGTGATGTTTTATATGTTAATTTGCCACTTTTTGGCTAATTTTGAAATATTTTCCATTTTTGGATTTATTTCGGCATTTAACCATCATTTATATTCAATTTATAATTAAATATATAATTTTATGATAGTATTATTGATTGTGGAATGTAATCAACTATTTATTTGGCTAAGTAGGTATAATTACTTAGCATATCTTTGATTTTAATAATAGGGGTATTTTGGATAAATAATATTTAATTGGCCATTTTATTTTAATATATCAGGTATTTAAAATATTGTTAAAACAAATAATTAATAAGGACTTTTAGAGTTCTAAACTCATTTCAAAGAATTTAAAATATAAGTGAATTTTCAATATGGACTCAATGTCTAAGTGGGTTCAGACCCAATTCTATGGATATAGTGGTTTTTCTTGGAGTCAAATATTTATTAAAATCATTATTTTAATCCTTTAATTTATTTTAGAAAAAAAACCAAAGTTAATGTTCTTTTATATTTCTTTTTTTATCTTTTTATATATATATTGTTTTTTTGTGATAAGGTTTGGTGGAAACCAACCCACTTGGGTAGACCCAATCCAGACCCAACACCTGAGGCGCACAAGTCCTAGAGTGAGTCAGTTGGGTGGCTATCTTTCACATTTCTTTCTTAACCCCAGCCCAAACCCCCCTTTTCTTCTTTTTGCTTCTCATTTGCTCCAGCCAAATAACCTCATTTCTTCTCCTTTTGCTCCCGAAGGAGGTTATATGCCCCCCCCCCCCCCCCCCGCGACGCCCCTGAACACACATTGTAGCTACAATGCGTGTTCGGGGGAGAAGACGCAACACACTCTCTTTTGCTCCAGCCAAGTACCCTCTTCCCTCTCTCTATCTTCTCTACTTTGGTTCTGCGCACAACACCTCCATCTTCCTTGGGATTGATACCAAGGTTTGGTCCTCTTCATTTCTTCTTCTCCGAGCATCTTCTTCCTCCCTAATTGGCTTCTTGGATTCATCCTAGCCGTCAGCCATTGGAGGAGTTTGTTGCATTTTTGGGAAATCGTGCAACAAGCATAGGAGCACCATGGGAGTCATGCCCAGTAGACTCACACCCAGTTGTGGCTGTGTGGGCTTCGTCTTCACCATCTTCATCGTCTTCATCTACTTCATCATCTTACTCCTTCCTCTATTAGCCGACCATCGAGAGAAAGGCCATTGCTGAATTTTTGAGAGGCATGCAGTAGCGAGGATTTGCAGCATTGAGAGGTATGCATACCATGGAGAACCTTCAGCCGACTAGCTCTAGCCACGGTTTGGGTAGAGACTGGTTTTGGGAAAAATCGCCCCATCTGATTTCCTTTTGGTGCCGATTTAGGAGAGAATCATTGCAGCCATTTTTCCTTGAATTGCGTGCAACCTGTAGCATCTCTATCAACATTCAGATGCCCCAGTTGAAGCCTCATTCATGCTTCTTCATTGGTTTTCTTGGTGTTGCACGTGCACGCCAAGTGATCGATAAATTGCTTTTGTATAGCTATTTTTGTGGATTACGAAACCTCACAGATTTTTGGGTTTTGTAGCGTTATATATACCAGATCTACGAGTTTAGGAACTCTTAACTGAATTTTTAGAATGCTTTTATAGTTCATTTTTGTTGCAAGCATGCGTTCATTATTGCATATTTAGGTTATGCATGTAGCGTAGTTTCCAATTTCTGCGTAATTGGTCATAAGCATGCCTAATTATGAGAATTCACTAACTATAGGATAATTAGCACTTCTAATAAGCAATTTAGACTTGTTTATTTAGTGTAATAAATTCTGTATTATGCTTTATATAATCCAAAAAAATGGTTTTTGCCTTGAAAATTACACTCACACACTAAGTGTTCGATAAAATGTCTAAGAGAGTAAAATTTTAGATTTAAGTGCCATAATGGACACAATTCAAAAGCAAATATTTAGCGACGATTAAGTGTGCTTAAAGCTCAGTTTTGAAACAGATGTTACGTACAATTATACTATGGTTTTGATTGTGCCAGTATATACATTAGAAATACCAATGTGCATGAGTTGATGTGCATAGTTAGTGACTTAACTTACACAACACATTTTCAGTTATGCGTATGTGCTCGTGCTTGTTAAACCTTATTTTTTGTAATATGATTATTTACACACACCCACTTAGTTATTGATATTTAGGGTTGTTATATATGCTTAACTTCCTATATTGTGTTTCAACATTGTTACGTGCACACACCCACTTAGTTATGAATATCTAGGGATGCCATGGTTGTCCTATATGCCTAACTGATTGGAGTGCAAAAAATACCAAAAATGTGATACTTGCTAAAAGTCACTGCGCATTGAATCAAATGCAATGCTTATAAAATCGAGCAAAGTGCCCATGAAAAGTTGGTAAGATACGATGCAACATACAAATATTGAAAAAAGTTTGGAGATCATACGGAGCATGATTTGAGTTTATGAGAATTAAAGAATTTTTCTTGTTGTGGTACGAAGATCATGCTTGTCATGATTCTAGTATAGTGAAAATATTGAGTGCTTTTGCAGGTATGCTTCAGATACAGTCAATAGTTTCCTGGGTGAATCATGATGCTTGAGTGACATGTAGGAATTAAACGTATTTTGTTGATGTGAACGTGTTAAAGTTGTATATGTCTTTGATTAGGACATGTATAAATGTATGATTGAAAATATGCATTTGCATGGGTCTATGCTGAAAATGCATTTGGTCATGTGATATGTATTTGCATTTGGTTTTTTATACAAATGCATTTTTGATCTATGTTGTATAGATGCAAAGTGATATAGAAGTACATGCATATGAGGTTATGACATGCATAGGGAAAGATCGTGTTTATGCCTTCAATTTTGATGCTTATATCTGACATTTATGATGTGTGTACATCCTTAGTTGCGATATATGTAATGTTGGATTTATGAGATATGTAACTGCGCTTGTGTATGTTTCACGAATGTCTTTTATTGGGTCATGACTGCCTAAGAAATGTATTATCTAATCATGATTATGTGGCATAGTTCCTTGTGAGACAATGTGGTCTGTGAGGCAACCTAGAAGGGGTCGGGCCTCTGTGAAAATTGTGAATGATGACTTATGATCTAAATAAATAAAGATAGTCTATGAAAATATTTGTGAGTTGCATAGTTCACACTCAACTGATAAAATATTTGTGAGTTGCAAAATTTGCACTCACCTGAAAAAATGTTTGGGAGTTATAGAGTTCTTACCTTATAAAATATTTGTCAGTTGTAGAGTTCGCACTCACCTGATAAATTGTTTGTGAGTTGTAGAGTTCTCATACACCTGATAGAATGCTTTGGGGATTGTGCCCCAGTAAGCTTATGGAACCTAACCTGTTTGGTTGTTATGCAATGAATGAATGCAAATATTTTAAACTGCTACGGACTTCTATGTCTTCATAGTTGATATGTTTGTGCGTATAATTCATGTTGATTTGGTCATGAGATGGACTATTGTTTTGATGTCAAATGAGTTGATTGAATGCATATGAAATGTATATGTGTGAGACACACTGAAAAAGTCATGATAATGGACATGTTCCTTAAATATGCAAATGCATGAGTGCATACTTTAGTCATGTGAATTGACTTGTTATTTTTGCATTTATTAAATATGGATTGCATGAAAAGCACATGAATGAAATGTGAATGTCATATGTTCATTTTTCATACGCTTGATCTATTTATTCTTTTTTTAAAGAATGATTGTAAATGTGTTAATTTATGATAGACTTATATGTCTTGTTTGCTTTGAAAGCATGCACATATGATATATGTTGGAAGAGTCAAATTGGATTTTGACATATTATCTTTTTGTAATTATATATGATGTGATGAATAGTTTTTCTATTTTGCAAATGATTGAAAAAAAATGAATGAACATGCAAATGTGGATTTTCTTGGCCCTCATTTTTAATGATGAGAATCACATTATGATTACACCATTACAAACTTGATTTGGGTTCTTCAAGTTCAGTTTTGGGTATCCTACGAGTGTGTTGTATTAAGGCCCAAATAATTACACATGTCATTCTGGAGGATTGAGGCGAATGATAGGTCGCACAACACTCGAGGGATACTCTTACTTGTCACGATCCCTAGGGGATCTTGTTTTTTATTTTTAGGTTGTAAACTTGTAAAGACAATTAAACTTTTACTATTTTGGTTTGTGCAACTACCTATGGCTTTGCTTATCAAAGACTTGTGAGAATTGAAACTTGTAAATATTTTGGTATAAGAATTACTCGGTGGATGTGGTTTTCATTTTACATATGTAAATCAAAGTTTTATCACATATGACCTTATCCTTTTACTTTTCTTTTGTGACTTGTCCAAAGTTTTAAACCTGTTTGAGATAAATTGTTTTTGCACTTATATCAAATATTGTTTTTTTTAATTAGGGCTTCCTAACTATAATAAAATCTAATCGGGTTGGATTGTGGGTGGTCTCGTACTGGACCTGGTGCTAAGAGTACGAGCTCGTGCTTGTGTTCAAGTTGTTAGATTAGCACTTGGTGTGGTTGGGTTGTAGCTGTTATTAAACCTGTTGATTAATTACAATTTGGGAAGTGCAAACCCATTAGTGTATTATTTAAAAAAAAATGGTCTCAAATTGTAGATATATATAAAGGTTTTTTTTAAAAAGGTTAAATTTTGGGAACGTTACACTGTGTCTAGCAACCTGTGGTCTAGTATCATGGGAAGATTCAACAAATCTAGAAGGCTCAATCGATCACTCATTCAAAAACTACAAGGGTGGTTTCAAGTATCCTTCAAAACACCCTGATTTTAGAAATGTTGGAACCAATCCTTTCATTTGACTGTTTGGTTCATCCGGAAGCTTCACAACAGAATGGTTCATTTCTAAGAGAATGTCTCTCTAACAGTTGCAATATGCGCCCTATGGAAAACATGCAAGGATTTTTTTTTCAAACTTGACTGGTCGGATGATATGAGATCTCTTCTTTCCTGTTGGGACCATTTTCATATTATCCCTCGAAGATAGGTTCCTCCTCCTATGGACATTTTGGATATTAAATTTTTTACCAAAGCTCTGGGCTGCAGTACTGGAATTTCTTATGGTGGGGTAGGGGTGGCAAAACCTGACACGACCCGCCAACCCGCCTCTTAGGCGGGTTCGGGTTGGGCTTAAGCAAACCCGTTTAATAAACGGGTCGACCCGCCTAACCCGTTTATTAAACGGGTCGGGTTCGGGTTGGGGCTATGTCAAACCGCCAACCCGTCGACCCGTCAACCCGACCCGCCAACCTGAGAACCCGTTTACCCGACTCAACCCATTTATTAAATGGGTTGGCGGGTCGTGTCGGGTTACCCATTTATTAAATGGGCCGGGTTCGTGTTTGCCACAGCCGACCCGTTTAATAAACGGGTCGGGTTCGGGTTGAGGTATGCTGACCCACCAACCCGAAACGATTGCCACCCCTATGGTGGGGGGCCCATTGTACAATTTGGGCTTCATTCCACAAGGACCTCATTACATTGTGGATGGTGAGGATGCCAAATCACATTTTTAAAAGTAATTTGGCAGATCACTCTTCTCTCATGAGGAACTTCCTAACATGTGCATCATACTCATGCTGGTCCCCCTGATAGGCTTCTTTTCTTAATCTGGCTAGGATGATATATACACATGCCTTCACAATCTGATGAAATATCCCTGACTCCAGTTTCAAAACAAACATTAATATCCATTGGAAATCAAGAAGTCAACTGGACATATTGGGAGGGCTCAGTTTTGAGCAGTAGTTTGGTTCAATATAACTGGACCAACATCTAAGCCTAACTTTTTAGTTGCCCTACCGATGGTCATCTTCCCGAAGAAATGTAGAAAGATAGATTCAAACTTTCAAACTATCATTGGAAGATGATAATTTCTTTTCTTTTTTTTTCGATAGAGAAGCTGGAGTTAGGCAGACCCCTACCAGTTATACAACCATACCATTTGGGGTTCGAACTTGCAACGTCCCAAAGCAAGGCCACGTTCACTAACTGCTCCTGCCAGACAAGTGGAGCCTCGTTGGTAAGATGAAGATAAATCCCAACTACCATTCAAAGATGAAGATAGATTCGATCCAACTACCTTTTAGATATGAGGTCCTTACTAGATGTGCTAGGTTTAGCTAAAGCTGAAAACTTTTTTTTCCTAATTTAATTTGTAGAAAGGTAAAATTATGATTCTCTAACGACTCTAAAATGTGCTTACCCTCTAAAATTACTCAAAGATGAAGGGGATGATCTTCCCTCTTGTTGTTCAGTCTAGTCACCAAGCCAGCAAGGAGGTTCCATTATAGAGGGGATTTCAGTTTTTCATAGGCTACTTTTGAGATGTAGAGATGTGGGAATCTCCATAACTATCCTAGTCGCAAGGCTCGATTGGAGCCTCTCTCTAGTTTGAGCTTGACTCAGCAGGTTTTTTTATTTTTTATTAAAAAAAAAAGATATATCTTTTTGTTAAGCCAGCCCGCTCAAGCATGGTTTGTTCATTTTTTTGTCTCGTTTACCAGTCATATCAACAGGTTGCCAATGACCTCATTAATGATAGAAACACTAGAAAAATCTAATTTTAAATGTTTGAGTTGGGCTTGCTTCAAGCTTGAATGGAGCCAGATGATCCCTCCCATAGATGGAAGCGGATCAGGTCATGCTGAACATGAGCGTTTTTGCTCATGCTGACATCATGGCCGTCCGATTTGCATTTTAAAATGCTCAAAAGTCAAACAAAACCACGTGGCATTCATCCAAAATGCAAACAGACGGCCACGATGTCTGCATGAGCAAAAACGCTCATGTTCAGCATGACCTGATCTGCGCCCCCCCCCCCTATAGATAGCAAGTCAAGCAGACAAGTCATTGGCCTAGCCATGTGGTTAGATTCGATAAGCCATGAACCTTGAATTACCAATAACAAACACTGTGGAGCCCTTGTCTGGTTCAGGTCACCCTTAAAATCTGGTGTGTCAAGCTTGGCCAGCTCGGTGCTGATAACGTATAGCTTGGTAGTTGGATCCATCAAATAGCTTAGCTAGGAATCGATTGTCAGCCCAGCTAACAAACATTTCAGTTTTGTCTTCAATATTAAATCAGCAATCCAAGTTCATTTAGTGAGTTTCAATTCTTCTCATTACCATATTTTTCATACCAAATGTCAATTATTTGAACTTTTCTTCCATTTTGCATCTATTTTAGGCCAGATGGATGCTTGGCAATCGCCATGAAAACCCAAGAAACTGATTCAATTTCACTCACAAGGGGTCATTCCACTCGGGGCATGGGTGCTAAAGCATACTGGACTTTTCTCTCTCTCTCATATATTTATATAAGCATCCATATATATGAATGTAATTTTAAACATTAATAGGATCTTGATAAAAAAATTATAATATGTCGGTAAGATTTTATAACATAGAAAATTTCAAAAATTTCATGACCAATAATTTTTGGAACCTTGCAAAATCATACCTACATCAAAAAAAGTTGGTGCAAAAGTTTTGGAATATCTTTTCAACCCTGAAGGTCACATCCATACAGTCGTACAGTCATATCTGTCCAAAAAACATATCGAACGTATAGATTTGTCAACCATATGTTTAAAAAAAATTCATTTTTTTATCACCCGATATTCTGTTTTGTCAACCATTGACTTTTTGAAGCACCAAATCCTGCATACAAGTTGGATTGCAGCAATTTAAATATTTATCTTTAAAAAATGATTTGTACATAACAAGTCCAGTTAGATCAAAACAACTTGCATCAATGAAATCCCAAGCAGGCCAATGAAATCCCAAGGCCAAGGTTACTTCAGTGTTCGTTTCTTTTACCGGCGGAAGAGACCAATGGTAAAAACAGCCAGCATGACCAGGTGGCTCTCCATCTTTTGCTGACGGCCCGTCAATTGTGAGGTTGATGCAGCTGCACACTCAAAGTGTATAATGTGATTTGACCTGATCGACATGCCGACGAGTACACTCTAATTTAAAGCAAAAAAGTGGTTGTCTGTTACCATTGATCTACCTGCTGCTTTCTCCAATGTCGGCACTGAGACTGATTGTGGATTCTCACCACCACCACCATCTATCTCACCATCACCCTCCTCCACTCTTATTTTTTCACATTTTTCACTGTTTTTTTATTCTACATAAACAAGCGAAAAAATTCTTTTGAAAAACTTCTCATATCAAAAACTCATAGTCAAAACTTTCTTTTCTTATGAGAATTTTTCTCTCTTCCAAACGTACCCTTAAAGTTTCCTAGTTGCTTTGGCTGTAACTCTCTCTCTCTCTCTCTCTCTCTCTCTCTCTCTCTCTCTCTCTCTCTCTCTCTCTCTCTCTCTCTCTCTGTTAGAGTTTCATGCGTTGGAAAGGTTACACAAATACTGTGCATGTTAAAGTATTTGTGAGTTTAGATGTTGATATATTTCACTTTAACATCTTCATTAGTAATTTGGACACATGTCCACTGTTGGAATTTTTGTCAAAAATGGAGGTGTCCATTGAGATTGAGACTGGAGACAAAAATTATTGGGATATTGACAAGGACCTTCACCTGCTTATAAAGCTGCATTTTGTCATCGCAACTCCAATGGATGATGATGTTATCATTATTAGATATAAAAGGACCCTTTAGCAAATCGTTACTCGGTTTGAGGTGTTCTTTAGCAAATCGCTACGTGGTTTGAGGTATCCGTCAGCAAATGTTGTTATGGTATGGATTCAGTTTCCAAAAAATGTGGAGTCAGCATAGGCAACTGTATCATGCAAGATTATTGTGTCGTGGGTTGTTTTCTGTTTTCTCTAGATAGAGATATCGTCTATATCAAATGTGGTAAGTCATAGTGATTGAATAGGACCAATGAATCCTCTACGTAGAATATGACCTCATGTGAGGTCTTTCTAAACACATCTTCTCATTAATTTCTTAGCTAGTAGGTCTTGGTCAGGCAAAGGAGGCGGACATAACAAGTGGTTCAGAGCACAATTGCCCAAAGTGAGACGTGGTGCAATAACACCCACATGATTTGCAAGGTAAGAAGGTGAAGATTCCAGTCATGGACTTGGCATACATCCTTATCAGAACGGGTCAAGTGATATGCCAAAACACGCTTTACTCCTGTTATGGCATCTCCGCCATTCATCCTGGCGATCAACAACCCACTGTGTAGTGAACAATGGAGATGAATGTCATGGATGGTGGCGATGTCGAAACACAAAGAAAACGTATTTTGACATATCAACTGATACATGCCTCATCATCCATTGGAGTTGCGATGACAAAATGCAAATTTATAAGCTTTGGTTATCCATATCCTTAACATCCCTGGGTTTTTTTTTCATTATAGAGCAACAGATGCAAGTCAAGGTACTTGTCAATATCCCAATAGTTTTTGTGTCTCCAGTCTCAATCTCAATGGATGTTTGTGTCTTTGGTCTCAATCTCAATGAACACCTCCACTTTTGACATAAATTTCAATGTTGGACACGTGTCCAAATTACTAATGGCGATCTAAAGTGAAATATATCAACATCTAAGGTACAAATACTTTAACATGCTCAGTATTTGTGTAACCTTTCCAACGCATGAAACTCTTGTGTGTTCTCTCCGAAGATGCATTGTTTGCTACAGTGTGTGTTCGGGGGTCCGAATGAGCGTTATGTATATAAGCACGTGAGGCTCATATTCTCGTGTGTGTCGGCATCACTTAGTATCAGAGTTCGGTGTGGTTGCAAAGACTTAAGTACCATTTTCCGCCAATATTGCCATGAAATGATGGTTTGAGAAAATGACAAAAATGTCCATCCAAAAAAAGAAAAACGATGGTTTGAGAAAAGGACAAAAATGTCCGCCATCTATAAAGTCGAGGATGATGTTATCTCAAACAAGCTCGACCTCATTCGACGAGACCCAAGTACTCTTAAAAGCTTTGTTTACCTTTGGACACTGGCTGACCTCGTTCGACGAGACTACAAAATGGTCTCCACACCCCAGTCGTCCTTGAACTGATTCAATCTCGTTCGGCAAGATCCAGAACAGTCTTAATAGTCCAATTCACCTTGAATCCAACAATCATAGGAGGAGGATAAAACTTCATCATTATGCAAGGCATAACATTAAAAGATCATTAAAGGTCAAGGATCTTGTGTCAAAACAGATCCGTCTCTCATCAAAATAGTCATTTTCTCAAGTAGGTCCCTACTTAGGAGACTCTACCACATAAGACATTCAAATCTTAGGAAAAGATAATATCGCAGTACAATGAGACTAAGGTATTTTAATCCAATAATTCTAGCCTATGATCATACAAGGATAAATTATAAGGGCATGGGATCATTATCAATGAATAAGTGTAAAGCCTGTGGAACCCACCTAGGTAAGCAACTCTTCAGAGAATACCTTTGATGCTAATCTACTCTATAGGTTAGCCCCCCCTCGAAGAATCTTTTTCTTTACCTCGATAGGGTAAAACATTAAAAAAACGTAAAAGTGCAAAAAGTGAAAATGCCAAAAAAAGAGAAAAGCAAAAGACAAAAAATAGTAGTGAATTTAGGCTAACACCTACTTTGAGTCCATGACGAGGTGGCAGGCCCCGATCATGAGACTACCTTAGGGGTAGAGGTTAGAATATAAAAACGAGAGCTAGGAGAAAGCTAATACTTAATTCCAAACCTATAACTATGTAGCAGGCTCCAGTCATATGGCTTTTGGAGAAAAAGGTTGGATAGTTAGTGGTATCCCTCTTAGATCAGAAAGTCATGAGACCCATGATTGTTACGCCTCACGTCAAAGGATAACAAAAGTGAGAAATAAAGTCCTCTCAAAATAAAAACAAAGACTATAGGAAACTTATATAGGGGCAAGATGTGCACTTGAATACATTCTCATCAAGCTCTAGTTATTCAAATTTTAAGCCTTAGTGGAGACCATTAGATATAACATTAATGCCTTGAGACTTAATCTCATATCCCTATAACTAGTCACTTAAAAACTGAGATAGAATTAGCCAAATTTGACACTTAGGGCACGCTTTAAAAAATCACTATAGCATGGGAGTGGCCCTAAAGAAAATTATTAGAAGGGTCAATATCTGAATCAACACCCCCAATGATCCAAATCAAGGTGCGTCAAGTGGTTCAAAAGGAAAAAAATTTAAAATTGTTATTTGTCAAATTTGCCAAAAGAAAAATCACTATGCCATAAACTTTTTCAATCAATTTAACCATGCTTACCAATATAAAGAGATCCCTCAAGCCCTTGATGCTCTGTAAGTTGCCGATAGTAATGATTCTGAATGGTTTTTGGATATTGATGCTAGTGCACATATGACAGGTAATATTGGTAAGTTATTTAACCTCAGAGGATATTATGGACATGATTGAGTTATGGTTGAAAATGAAGAAAAATTAAACATTTCTCACAAGGGTGACATCAAAATCAATTCAAAATTGTCGCCCATTACTTTGAGAAAAGTTTTGTATGTCCCAAAAATTAAAGAAAAATCTTTTATCTATGAGTCAATAAATTAATCATACAGAATGATCAAAATTTTGAAAAAGATACCATTTTTTTTTCATTGGATAGGTTTGAAGCCATTTTTATTGAAAGACATTCATCTTTCTATATATATTTCATCTATCAAAAGGGAGAAAGAGATGTAAGATCAAACTTAGGTGGCATCTTTCATAACACACTTTTATTTTTTTCTTTATGCATGTTTGTAAAGAGTGAAAAGATCAAGTGCAATATGATTGCATAGATATTTGTGCAATATGATTGCACACCTGAGCACCCTCCATCTTGAGGACAGGGCTGTCAGTTGTGGGGTCCAAGGCCTATTGGAGGAATGTAAACTTTAAAATATTTTTTAAATAATAAAAGCCTGACTCAAGCCTGTCGTTGACTTTTAAAGTGTATCACAAGCCCGGCCCGTGTACCGTCCTCCAGCCACTGGTGGTCTGACCTGATCACTACAAGAAATCTGTGGATCAGCAACAGCCGCAATCTGTCGCTAATCCGTTGCCAATCCCTCGCTATAGAGTTTAGTGACGAATTAGCAACGACTAACTTTCATCATAAATTTATAGTTGCTAATTAGTGACGGAACATATATGTCTCTACTTTCATCGCTAAATTGTGATGAATTAGTGAATGCTATGATTCATTGCAAGGCCGTCATCAATCTGCAGAGATTTGGGTTTACGACAGATATGAATCCGTCGCTAATTCTATCACTATTATAGCAAAGGAATTGCGATGGATTAAAATCCGTCGCACAACATCAGCCAATTCAGTTTTGCGATGGTTAAATATTCGTCCTTGATCTGTCGCTAAATTAGAGGTTGATACTAATTAGCGATGGATTTTATTCGTCGCTAATCCATTGCAAAAAATTAAAAAAATTTGTTCAAAATATAAATATCGAGAAAAAATTTCTCGTGATACAATTTATATATCCTATGTATAAAAAACAAAGTACACATAAAAAATACATATACAAAGCAACTAAAATAATTTATTGATCCACTATAATCCTCGCCAAGTTCTAATTATTTACAAGTGAACATTTACAAAGAGTTTCTTTTGAAACAACAAGAAGGTACAACAAATTCAACACATGAATCTAATCATCGACAAGATTTTGTGCGTCATCTTCTTCATTGTCTCGATCTGCCCCTTCAGCTCCTCTACGCTGATTATCTCCAACATCCTACAAGAGAAAAGAAAGGGTAGTATTGATAAACAAAATATAATGAAATAAATTATATACAATGCACCTAAGCTAAGGCAATCAAAGTAACATGAGTGAATTACACATAGTCTAGCTAGCAATAAAGTGATGGATATCAACACAATTCAGACGTGTTCTAAGGCTGACAAAAAAAAATTCATAATGATTCAATCGTGCAAATATGTGTTCTAAGGTTGTCAAAAAACTCGCATAGTGATTCAATCATGTATATATGTGTTCTAAGGTAGTGAAAACACTTTCATAGTGATGGAATCATGCTTATATGTGTTCTAATGTAGTAAAAAAACTTTAATAGTGATGAAATCATGCATATATGTGTTATAAGGCAGTCAAAAACTTCCATAGTGATGAAATCATGCTCATATGTGATGAAATCATGCATATACTAGCTTGAAATCTAGCGACATAAAACAAATGACATGAAACTTTCATACCTAACAGGCACCTGCAGACGAAGTTCCACTGTCCCAAAAAAAGTTGCACAACTCATTACAGACAACGTTGAAAATTGCTTCATATAAATAGTCACGCATTGTGTCCTTAACAAGCTGGCAGACACCATCCAAAGAATTAGGCGGGTTAGTCGGATGCTTAGAGCTGATGCTGTCGGGAGAACTCTGAGAGCCATGACTGGAGGAGGCAACGACTGGTGAGGTGTTCATTTTACTCCCAAACCCGAACACATGACCCTTTTTTGGTTCACCTGTTGCAGTCACCCATGCTGCAGGATCAAAAGGCGGATGCTGAGTAGAGTCATTGTCATATCGCTCTATCATCTGTTGCTCGTATGTCTCCTACACAGTAATGATTACAGTATGGATTAATAATTAAGAATTACAATACTTATGATAACTTGTATATTATAATGTTTATTAATACAATAAATACATACAATTGTCGTTCTTGCCGCCTTCCCTGATACAAATTGTTTTGTGGTCTTACGTTTATGTGTTTTAACAAACACATCCTTGTATGGCATAATGCTTCCTTTTTCTACTTCCTGCGAAGTTAAATGATAAAAAATTATTTAACAGGTATGCAACAATACTTATAAATTTGACAATATATATATTGATGAGTTACCATTTTCTTTAGGTGACTCCCAAAAGTCTTAGATTCACCTGTGTGTAGATGGGCATCCGGTATCTTTGCTCGGTTTTGTGCAGCCTTCGTTGAGTGGTTTTGAAACCCATGCCCCACCCACTTGTCGCACATTGCATCCCAAACATCTGACCTGATAGTAGGACGGTCATGGTCGTTCCATTGTAGTGGATTATCTATCCCGCCAGATGATTTTCTTGTTGCAGTCTTCATATTGTACAACATGTCTGCAAATCAACTAGCAGTCACCTTCTGTCATACCTTCCTCGCGTCCTGCTCCTCCATCGTAGTCGCGAAACGATTCGAAGCCTACAAATAATTTCAGAAAGTTAGTAGACATGACTATAACAAAAAATTAAATATGAAACACATTAACTATAAAAAATGATTGTATACCATGAATGAGGACCACAATCTGTCCAACACCTCCTTCGGGTACTCTTTCCATTGAACGATCGGTCCTGGTAGATGTTAAACAAGTGAATGTCTAATCTCTCGTATTATTTCTTGTGGCTCAAACCTCGCGATGCACATGAATTAGTACACATTAACTATCAATACACAATATTTATAAGATAAGTATAGGATAAGTGAAAATGAAATACTTACGATTGATTATCGATATACACTATTTGAATGAGTCATCATGTATCAGACTGAGAAGACCCTACATCCGGCGTTGTCTCGAGATGTGTATGAATAGCTGATGTAGGTGGGTCATGTGCAAGCGAAACATCATCTATAGAAAAATGAGTTAGAAATTCATACAATGCGCATTTAAACTAATCAAATATAAAATTAGTTAAATAATATACCTATTGAAGCAGCCCATAAAGATGAAGGTTGAGACTGGCTACCACTGGGTGCTCAACCACTGTAACCTCCACGAACCATATTCTAACAAATAAAAAATGTCATGCAATACATTAAAACATTGCAATACCTTCAAATCATTGCAATACATTCAAATCATTCACATCAAATATTACAATATATTAAAACATAAGATATGACATCACTTGCTAATCATGGATAACTTATCCTTAACTTGCAATACAATTGGATCAGTTACACAACTCTATATCTTCATGGATACATAATCAAATCGAAAATAACTTCATGCAATATATTCAAATATTGCAATACATTCAAATCATTTAAACATGTTATAATATCTTCAAATCATAACTCTATATCTATCGAAGATACATAATCAAATCGAAAATAACTTCATGCAATACATTTAAACATTGCAATAAGTTCAAATCATTGCAATACATTTCAATACATTCAAATCATTCACATCAAATATTGTAATACATTAAAATATAAGATATGGCATCACTTGCTAATCATGGATAACTTATCCTTAACTTGCAGTATAATTGGATTAGTTACACAACTCTATATCTTCATAGATACATAATCAAATAAAAAATTACTTCATGCAATATATATAAATAATTCAAACACGTTACAATACATTCAAATCATAACTCTATACCTATCGAAGATCCATAATCAAATAGAAAATAACTTCATGCAATAATTCAAACATTGCAATACCTTCAAATTATTGCAATACATTTCAATACATTCAAATCATTCACATCAAATATTGCAATACATTAAAACATAAGATATGACATTACTTGTTAATCATGGATAACTGCAATACATCCATTGTACTCACACTTGCCATTGCAAATTCAATAAAACTGTCAACACCATCCATATATTTAAGCGATACCCCATTGCTAACTATCATACGGTACATCCATTCACGGTTTGCAGTCATTTTGTCCTATGATGTTACGGATATTATCCTAACCAGTTAAAAGAGAATCATAAGAATGCTATAATAAAAAAAATATTAAATTTTTCATGCATTCGTGGTAGATATAATGATTTGATATATCACACACACACACACACACACACACACACACACATATATATATATATAGTGTGTCATTCAATCACAAGAACTATGATGCATGCATTGATAACTTAATATTTTCATGTACAAAACCATTCATTTGAAGCATTGATAACTTATCATTCATTTTCATGTGTAAACTCATTCATAACATGATACATTCATTTGAAGTATGTTTTCATGATACAATTTCACTTGAAAGTCATAATCAAATTGAAAGTAACTTCATTCAAGCATGGATACAATCACATCAAACATTGCAATACATTCATATCAAAACAATGTCAAACATGTACCTGCAGCAAAAACACTCCAATATCCCGCTAACTACTACCATGACTAACATGGAAACCGAACTCCAAAAATAAGAACACTTTTATTTTCATACATTAAAATCATGTTCAGCATGATCTCTGAACTCCATCAAAGCAGTCCTAGATATCCACAACTAAGTGAGTGTGTGAACAGAAAAATGTTGCATCCAAGAAATTAAATAATTTGTAATGCACATGCATCACTTACTCACCACGGGTATTTACCCGATTTGCATTGCTTTTGTCACTTACTCACCACGGGTCACGGGGCACAAGCGGGATCCGTTGCGAAATTTGCAGGCCACACTGTGTTAAAATGAAGTTTATTACTCGATAACAAGGGGTGTGACTCCCGTTGTTGAAAACGAGCCCAGACAGGAAGACATAGCCCTCTGCTGAAAGCGAGACAGGCAGGGACACTGCCCCTGCCGGCAGTAACGTCAAGGCAGGGAGCGAAACCCCCTGTCGAAACATTCACAGGAGGCCGGGGTGGGACCCCCAGAAGGGAAGCATCGGGAGGCAGGGGTTGAGCCCCCTACCGGGAATCAATCATGAGGCACAGGGGCCTCACCCCCTACTGAGGCAAAATTTCCCAGCACGGGGTTCCGCCCCCTACCGGAAAAATAGACAGGGGGCAGGGAGCTTCTCCCCCTACCGATCATAACGAGGACAGGGGGGCAGAGCCCCATTGCCTGAGAAGTCAAGAGGAGCCTCCTATAGGCATTCGAAAGGACAGGGGCGAAGCCTCCTATCTTGCTGGAGATTGGGGCAAGGGGAGGGCCTGGCAGAGGCGATCAGGGCCTCTGCCAGCCCCTGCCAACTACAGAGGGGTGGGGAGGGCCCGACAGAGGCTGTCGGGCCTTTGCTGGCCCTTCGGCAACCATAGGGGGAAGGGGGAGGCTCCAGCAGAGGTTGGCGGCTCTGTGGAGGACCGTGGATGACCCTTATTTCAAGGGAAAAAAACAAGGGGGAAAGGGGGAGGGTTACCTGCGGGAGGCGCCAACGAGAGATCGCTGGAAGGCTCGTCGCAGGTTGGGGTCATCAGCTCGCCGAAAAACGCAGAGGGGGAGCAAAGAGAGAGGAGGTCGTCGGACGGGGCTATGAGTCAATAAATTAATCATGCAGAATGGTCACAATTTTGAGAAAAAAAACCAAAAAAAAATTCATTGGGTAGGTTTGAAGCCATTTTCATTGAAAGACATTCATCTTTCTATATATGTTTTATCTCTCAAAAGGGAGAAAGAGATGTAAGATCAAACTTATGTGGCATCTTTGATAGCACACTTTTAGTTTTTTCTTTTTGCATGGTTGTAAAGAGTGAAAAGATCATGTGCAATAATAAAAGCCTGACGACCTGACTTTTAAAGCATACCTGAAGCCCTGCCCATGTACCGTCCTAATCACCCACTAGTAATAAGTCCTAATCATTTTTACCATTATCTAATGGTTTATAGTTGTTCACGTCACAAGCATGCTACCTCACGTTATATGACCCATGTGTGGAATGGCTAAATGTGACATGGCATATAGCCGCCCTGAACCAGACTCCTCTTTATAAAGACACATGAACAAGTGAAGGAAAGAAGCAAGAGGTGGTCTGAAATCAAATGGATGTTTACAGTGATCTGATTTTTTGGCTTTTAATTTTCTTAGCATGGGCGTATGGCTTTCTCCTCATTTTCAAAAAAAACTAGGAAGCTCCCACCAGGCCCCGTAGGCCTTCCAATAGTTGGTTCTCTCTTAGAGCTTGGTAACAAGCCCCATGAGTCACTTGCTAGGCTCTCAACGCTATACGGACCACTCATGACTCTTCGACTCGGGTTCAGAACAACTGTGGTGGTGTCCTCCGCAGAAATGGCCAAAGAGGTGCTGCAAAAGCATGACCAGTCCTTCACGGGTCGAGTCGTCGCGGACGTAGCCAACATTTCAGACTATCCCAATTCCTCAATGGTGTTTAATCAGATTGGTCCGACATGGAGAGAGATGAGAAGGATCTGCCAGTCTGAATTATTCTCGCAAAAGAAACTGGACGCACTGAGCAACCTTCGAGAGCAGAAGGTGCGAGCCCTCCTCGCTCATGTCCATGCAGCATGGGCCAACGGGCACACGGTTAATATCGGAGAGTGTGACTTCAGTACCAACCTCAATTTGGTGTCCAACACCATCTTTTCGCAGGACGTGGTGGAACTGGAGTCGGAGTCGGCAGGGGATTTCAAGAGCATGGTTTGGGGGTTGTTGGAAGGTATTGTTAAGCCGAACCTCTCTGACTACTTCCCCTTGGTGAGGTTGGTCGATCCTCAGGGCCTACGACGCCGCTTTGCGACTGTTTTGAAGCGACTGTATGCAGTCTTCGATGACTTGATCGACAGGCGCTTGGGGTTGTACGCTGCAACAGAGGGGTACAAGAAGAGCAATGACTTATTGGACGTCCTTCTTGAGCTTTCTGGAGAGCCAGGCTCAATGTTCACCAAGGAAAACATCAAACCAATGTTGACAGTAAGTTTCTTTTACCCTCTTATAGCTTATCCACTGATCGGGCCCGAATACTTGCAGAAAATCACTGCAGTATAGCAATTTTGCACAGATAATTACTGCACCGGTTAGCGATTTTTGTGTTTTGGGTACGAGCAGGAATCCAGAGAGCGCCTAAGCGCCATGACTATATTTGACACAGCCAATCAATCACATTACAACATTTCATGTGGGCTGCACTGTGAGCCTCATGCAATGCTGTTAGGTGATTGGCCAGTGTCACATAGCCATGTCACTTAGCCGCTCCTTTGATCTCAACTCGTCACCTAACCACGCCTCCAACTTCTGCCTTAGCAACCCATCTTTTTTCTGAAAAGTACAAGGCATGAGAACCAATTCGACTTGACACCACCCGATTTTGATGGACCCATGGGTTTGTATTTGGTCTAAAATTAGGTAGGATCCGGATCTATTTTCAGAACTGATGAAAAGGAATGAGTCTGTTTGATGCCCAACCTATTTATGCCAACCTGATTTATTTTCACACTCGTTATCTCATACTGAGGCCTGCTCCAGAGTCTGAATCAAATCGGTTTGGATCTAAGTCTATAATTTTTAGATCCATTACAAAAACATGTTTAACAAAACCTGACTCAAACACAACCTAGTTGCTCCCGTACTTCCAGCCCCACGGATATTAACTGGTTCTGGGGCGTAGTTGGTGCCAATGTTGTCAAAATGTCACAAAGAAACACGTACGGCCCACCACACTAGGGACATGCCACCAAAATGGTTTGTCCCTATGACATAGGTTTCTAGCCAACGATGCAACTGGATCAGATAGAGTCAAATATTCGATCCAGAACCTTTATATTTCTGAGCGCAGAAATTTTTAAGTTGGATCCAAATGTGCATCTAGATCTGGTTTAGGTTTGTTTAGTCTCATTATTTTCATATTCAGATCGGTTTTCTTAGTTGGATTTAATTTGAATTTGGATCAGATCCCAATCATAATGAATTTTTTATGTGCAAGGAGCTTGCTTTTAACTTTTTTACTGGATCAGCTATTATATACTTAGGATCCAGATTCCATTTATTTCATCAGCTATTATTTCTGATCCAGACCTTGATGCTGATTTACTACTTGAACTCTGGGATTTTACTCGAATCTACAAAATTCGGCTTGCACATAATCATTTTCACCCTTATTTCTAGTCTAATCTCAATTCACTTGGATCATAGTTAATTAGGGCTGCCAACAGGTCAGGTATAACTTGATCCTGACCCATACCAGATCCAGTAGGGTTTAGGTTTGGTAACAAAATAAAGGGGTCCCATCCATGAGGCCCTATTAGCATATACATAGCTGAGTATGATTTATTTTCATACCAAACTAGGCTCGACCCGAGTCCCATTTAACATCCACAATTTTTTTAAGTAACTGGTTTTTTACTGGGTTTGGTCCGGGTCTGGTTTACCCTAAGCTTATTACGAGCTATAGACTGCTTCAGAACAACCCAGGCTTGGTGAAGGTCCGAACCACTGGCACCTATTGAGAGCAAAAAAAAAATGAGAAGGCAAGCTGGTGACAAAATTGATGTGTGAAGTGCAAAGCAACAAGCAAGTTACAAAATGTCAAGCATGTAAAAGGCACCAGGAGAAGCGAAAAGGACACAACAATGGAAATAAAATAGAAAAAAAAACATAAAATTGGATTAAAATCTATGTTTGTTTTACTTCAATGAATTGTAATTGTTTTTAGCTAAAAACATTCAATACATACACTCTTTTTACAAGGAAACTTTAATTTAAAGAAAATGCAATTCTTTTAAACATTATAAGCACTTTTCATGAACCTTGAGAAGTGTAAACTGTGGGAATCATAGTTTTTCCTTTTGAAAGGCAAGTTCGGGTTATGCAGACCCCCACCAGTTATTATTCAATGGGTTTTTGAACCTGCAACGTCCCACCACAAAGAGACCTGCACTGACAGCTCCTACCATTGGGATTCGAACTTGCAACGTCCTAACGCAAGGTGACGTGCACTAAGTGCTCCTACCAGACAAGCAGAGTCCCGGTTTTGTGTAAAAAACATAGTTACCAATAAACAAAGGGGAAGTGATGGACGAAGCAGTGGAAGCGAGTGTTGAAAAGCGAAGCAGGTTATATGTTCCCCCCCCCCCCCCCCGAACAGGGCAGTTAGCTACATCTCATGATCGGGGGTCCCAAAGACCACCACGTATGTAAGCATATGTGTCTCGTATCCCCATGTTTGTCAGCATTAATTAGCGTTGGAGTTTGATAAGATTGCAAAGACTTAAGTACCCTCTCCTCCATTGGTGCAAAAAAAATGACGGTTCTTGAAAAGGAGTGGTTGTAAAGACTTAAGTGCCCCGAAGATGATTATTTAAGACCCAGTCTCTGCACTGCAGGATTGTCCGAGAAAGAAATCTCCCCTAGAGGAGGCCATGAACATCAACCCTCTCACTCTCTCTCTCCTTTCTATTTTTGCTTCTATGCACATCCATTAGAAGATCATACATTGCTCCATCAAGCACCGACTGACCTATACATTGACTATTGTGAAGCCTGATTCAGAGTTTTTACCCTTACAGGAGGAGGGTTTGGGGGCTCCTCCCAGCGTGGGTATCATCATTCAACTAAATGAGTTGTAGATCCTGATTCAGAGTTTTTACCCTTACAAGAGAGGGGTAAAACCTCATCTCACTCTCTCTCCCTTCTCTCTCTACTTCTGTGCACATCCAACAAACGATCCAACATTTCTCCATCAAACACCGACTGACTTGCACACTAACTGTAGCATCGTTCAACTTGATGAGTTGTGCAACCTGATTTAGAGTTTTTGCCCTTACAGGAGGGGGGTTTGGGGGCTCCTCCCAACGTGGGTAGCATAATTCAACTTGAAGAGATGTGGAGTCTGATTCAAAGTTTTTATCCATTCATATTTTAAGGCATTAGATCTCATTTTTGAACATCCACGCATGTGCAGTTTGCTTTCATCATGTTCAGTTGCTTTCTAGATTATACTTTGAATTCTTATGCATTTTAGATCTATCGATTTGTATGTAACCAGAGCTCCTTTTAACTTGAATTTTTTACTGCAACTTCATGCATATGTCTTCATGCTCTCCACCAAAAGTCAGATCATTCTGAGTTTGTTTGACCCACTTTAAAAATTGAGATTCAAAACCTGTTATTTTGCACCGTCAGGATTTTAGCAGAATCAGGACCAACTTGCAGAAGTGATTTCTCCCTAACAAGAGATGATCTTTCCGATCCGTAAAAAGGGTTGTTTTCTAAATTGAATCTAGTTTGTTCACACCAAATGTCAGCAATTTCTATGGTGTTTTCGTACCAGTTTCGGGTCAAAAACCATAACCCTGTCACCCTGTGTCATTTTAACGGCTCAGATTTTAATCCATTTTGTTTGAATTTTATTTTCCTAATGGAAGATCATTTTTCAATTCTGTAAAACGGGTTCTCTTCGTTTATGTGTCTAGTTCATCCTTGTAAATTTTCAGAATTTTTTATGGTCAATTACTATTTTATTTTGATTAAATACCAGAACCTTGTATCCAGATTTTATAAATGTTCTGATTTTGGCCCCCATATCATGACTGTTGTAGCACTTCTTCAAAAAATCGTTATTTGATTGGCAATATTCTTCAGCAAATTATTGTTATGATTTTTTTGAGTCTCTACTATGATTTGTAGTATTTTTGGGTCTCCAACGAGCCTCACAATGATTTATAGTGTTGTTCGATCTTTTAACTATGATTTATAGTGCTTTGGGGTCTCCAACGAGCCCCACAACGATTTGTAGTATTTTTCGGTCTTTTAACTATGATTTATAGTATTTTTGGATCTCTAACGAGACCCACAGCGATTTATAGTGTTGTTGGACCTCGCTATAGCGATTTGTAGTGTTTCTCGCTAAACACTACAGCGATTTGTGATACAAATCGCTATCCGAATCAGGACCAACTTGTCAGGATCATATCTCCCTAACCAAAGATCGGATTTCAAATCCGTAAAAAGTGGTGTCTTTGTTATGAAGTCTAGTTTATTCCTGTAAATTTTCAGCGATTTCTATGGTCATTTGATACCCCATTTGGATCTAAAACCAGACCCCTATCAGTCTGCCTTATTTGAGTGACATAGGTTTTTATTTCAATTTGTAAGAGTCATATCTCCCTAACAGAAGATCATTTTTCAAATCCGTAAAAAGGGTTTTCTTCTTCTATGTGTCTACTTTATATCTGGAAAGTTTTATAACTTTTTATGCTCATTTGATATTTCGAACCTGTTAAAAATTGAGACATGTTATAAAATGTTATAAAACTTAAAAAGTTTAAAACTTCCTCTATGTGTCTCGATTTTTAACATGTTTGAAATATCAAATGAGCATAAAAAGTTATAAAACTTTTCAGATATAAACTAGACACATAGAGGAAGAAAACCCTTTTTACGGATTTGGAAAATGATCTTTCGTTGGGGAGATATGACTCTTACAAAATGAAATAAAAACCTATGTCACTCAAATAAGACATACTGATAGGGGTCTGGTTTTAGATCCAAATGGGGTATTAAATGACCATAGAAATCGCTGAAAATTTACAGGAATAAACTAGACTTTATAACAAAGATACCACTTTTTACGGATTTGAAATCCGATCTCTGGTTAGAGAGATATGCCCTGACAAGTTGGTCCTGATTAGGATAGCGATTTGTATCACAAATCGCTGTAGTGTTTAGCGATTTGTAGTGTTTCTCGCTAACGAGCCCCACAACGATTATCATAATTCTTTTTGGAAGCGATTATCGAAGCGGGTAGGGTTCAAAAGAAAACATGAAGGAAAGGTAAGCGAGTGAGATGCAATGGGAAAAAACGAAAATAATACCATAAAAGACACAAGAAAAATCAATAGGAAAACGAGTGAAAAGAAAAGAAATGCCAAAGGAAAGCAAATTGAAGTTTTGAGAAGCTTCTTCTAACTGTGGTGCATGTATAATAAACAGGACCTCTTCGTCGCTGGGAGTGAGACAAGCACTGGCACCATAGAATGGGCAATGGCAGAATTACTTCGCCACCCTGAAAAGATGGCTGCTGCACGGTCCGAGCTAAAGCAAACCATCGGCACGGACCGTTTCGTGGAAGAGTCGGACATTTTACAGCTTCCTTACTTACAAGCAGTGGTGAAGGAGACCCTAAGACTGCACTCACCTGCTCCTTTTCTGGTACCACACAGAGCAGACGTAACTACAGAAGTTGCTGGGTTCACCATCCCTAAGCATACTCAAGTGCTTATCAATGCATGGGCTATTGGACGTGATGCTGCATACTGGGAAAACCCAACCTCCTTTTTGCCAGAGAGATTTATCGGGTCGGATATAAATTTTAGAGGTACGGATTTCCAATTCATCCCTTTCGGAGCTGGAAGGAGGATCTGCTCTGGTATACCTTCGGTGATCCGCATGGCTCATTTGGTGCTGGCTTCTCTTATCCATTCGTTTTCATGGGAGCTTCCTCACGGGATGGCACCTGAGCAACTTGATATGGAGGCCAAGTTTGGGTTAGCACTAGTAAAAGCTGTGCCTCTTCGAGCATTTCCCTCTCCCTTAATAGAGATGTGAATAGGGTTGTCAACGGGACCAAAGGTGTTTTGCAAATTTGGGCTGTCCCTGATCCGATCAGATTCCCCAATGTATTTTAGGATCCGAAATCCAAACTTTGGCATCCCTAGATGTAATTAAATGGTTCTGGCATGGTCAGACTCATCTAAATAAATCCAAGTCAAACTCAATGGGCTATAACCAAAAGGTTGTGTCAATTCAAGTGTTTCCCTCCGTTAATATGTGTAAATGGTTTGACATGGATTGGATCCAAATATACCAGAATCCTAGCTAAACTTCTAAGCAATGTTGTCCGAATCCATATCGGCCATGAATGGATTTTCAAAACGATTCATGGAAACGGCCAATTCTGAGTCTGAACTGAATCAGACAATTTTTAACCAGCAGATGACACATGTCACAAAAATATTAAAATAATATTAAAAATACTTAAACCATTTAAAAATAATAATTTAAAGATAAGCAAAATCAACTTGGTTTTATGTCGATTTCAGGCTGATTTGCTGCCATGCCCACTGTCACGGGCTAAATTCCAAGGCCCAAATTTCCGCAGACTTAATGTGCAACACTAACAATATTGCTTTTAAACAATGTTGCCGGCATTGGGCTGGCTCAGGCCTGATGTTGCTTGACCCACCAGGTTTTCAGAGTGACCTGAACCTGACCAGGTCTCCATGTTGGTTATCTAAGTCATGGTTCTGGTGTTATCGAGTCTAATCACATCGCTGGGCGCCGATGGCTCGCCTGGCCTGCTAGCTAGGGCAGTTCATCAGGCTAGGCAGGGCCAAAACCAGTGCTCCAAACAGATTGAATACAGGTGGGCTCTTCCTGATCCGATCCAAGTTTTCAAAAGTCAATCCGAATCCGGGTCTGAATGCGAATAAAGATCAAATGATGTAAGATGAATCAATATCTGAAATATATATGATGATACTGGATCCAGTAGAAGGCCAAAATCATATTGGCTTTTACATGTAATGGATTGGATTAGATCTGAATCTAAACATATATCAGACGTAAAACAATGATTCTAATCTGACGTGAATGAAAAGGCATGATGATGATCATGAAGAATATTTTCCATTTCCAAGAAAATCCAATTGCCGATAATTTTTTACGGTACAAATTGGCAGTACCCTCAATGGTGCAAGTTTGGGTCAGACATGTAATGACCTGAAGGTGTTTAATTGGATATTGCAAGTGTTTTCCAAATTCGCCTACAAGGTCTCCATACACCTGGTCCATAGGGATGCACAACTAATCGAGCTCAGCTCGAGCTCGTCCATGAACATAAATGAGTCGAGCTTGAACACAAGTCCAGGCTCAGTGTGCATAAACAAGCCGAGCTTGATCAAGCCGCTGAACTCAATTAAGCATGATTAGGCTCATATAAATAATATATATATATATATATATATATATATATATATATATATATATATATATAGTAATGGGTCTGTGGTAAACCAATTTCGTGCTAAACTGTGTGCTAAATGGGTTTTTCAGGCTTTTTTCATTTTATTTTTAAATTCTGACCATGTAGATGTGATTTATGTACTTGATTTTAGAGGGATCAGCTCTTGAAGCGTTTAATTCCTACACATTGGTGGGTTTTTATAAAGTTCGAAAAATCAACGGTCCAAAATCTTTGTAAATTTTTGAGGCTCCAAACATCATTTTTTTCATCCAAAACACATGATCCAGGTGTAGATTCTTAGTAAATTGACCATGCCCAACACATTTATAGGGCCAGAACTGCATAAAAGGTACAAGAGAAGCCCGAAAAACCCATTTAGCACACGATTTAGCACCAAATTGGTTTAGCACGAATCATTTTCCTATATATATATATATATATATATAATATGTTTCCAAATATTTTACAAGATTTATTGTTAGCTTGTTGGTTTGGGGGTTATCCTCTTCCGCAAAAAGGTGCAATTGGATGGAATAAACAGCAAATAAATCTAGACAACCCCAAAACACAGACAAATCCTAGTATGTGAAAAGCTAAAACTGAACCAAAACTCCCAAGACTAGCCACTGCCTACATTCGATGCAAGCTAGGCAAGAAGAAAACCAAAAGAGGGGATTAATTAAAGCTCCTAGTAATCCTACATGTAGATTCCAACATGTATAAGGAATTTTGCCTAAGAGGGGCAACCTTTATTAAATGTAGAATAGGATTAGTTTCCAAATATTTCATGGATTTCCAACTACCTATCTGGTCTAAAACTAGCCCACAAGGGTTCAAGCTAGCATATCGGCTTAATTCATTTAAGTTGATAGATGTCAAGAGTTTGATACCCGAGGTGTGTGCCCCTTTCCAGCTGCAACACTAAAGCAACAGGACTATTATACTAAGTGCTTGAAATCAAACGCTCCCTAACTACTTGGCATGTGCATACAGTAAAGCATCAACCTCTTCCAGGGCTCCACTGTAATATTTGGGATTTTTGAGACCTTTTTGTGAATTTTTGAATGCTTGTATTATGTGCAAAATTTTAAATTCTAAGTTTTTAGCTAGAAAATGCACTAAAGGGGTATGTGAAGTTAGTTGAGAAATTTTAAGAATGCAAAAAATAATTAAAAATGCATTTAACCCTACACGCCTAGAATTCTCAAAAATTTATGGCATAATTCGATAAAATTTGGATGGTAACTCTAGAGGAATTAATTAAAATAGATAATTAATATGCTCAAAATATAGAAAATATATTAATAAAATTCATTTAGGCATGAATTTGCTTAAATTACATTCATTAGAATTTTATGTGAATTTTGAATAAATTTATAGAGTATTTTAATTTAATTTAGAATAAATTTAGCTTGAATTTTATGGAATGAATTTCAAGAATTAATTAGAATTTATAAAATAGTAGGGGTCCATAGGTGGGGCCTCCCATCCTATGTGGCATCCTATTTAAAGTTTTAAAATGTTAAAAACAAAAACAAACTTGAAATTTAAGTTAAAATCAAAGTTTCCAAAAAAGAAAAGAAAAACTTGAAAAGTCCAAACTTTCTAAAAAACTTAAAAAGAGCCCCATACGGGGGGGGGAGAGGGGAGACATCAAGTTGTAAGACCCTAGAGGGTCTAGCAAGGGCTGGACCCTCCTTAAGGGATTAGGAAAGTAAGTACTATGAAAAAAAAAAGAATTTTACTTAATCAACTTGCTTGCCAAGCAAGCAAGTTGAATTTGGTTTCAACTTTGGAAAGGGGTCAACCCTGGGGGTCGACCAACCATTTCCCTATAGGCTATGTATTATATAATATATAGTATACTTTATAAGATACATAATATAGTACTTAAACTAAGCTTATTAGAAATAAAATAGCAAGACAAAGGTAGAAATAAAAATAAAAAGAAATGAAGGACACAAGGGGATTGAAATTTTTCTTTTTTAGAATTAGATCAAGGGCCAGAAATCAACCCAGCCCTTGACCTAATTCAGGGCCCTATAAAGCTAGAGGATGGGATCACAACCCCCCCCCCACACCCCATTTGGTCCTTTGTGATTTTTCTCTCAAACTACTTTCTCTCCCCTCTCAAAACCCTCTCTTCCTTCTCTCTTTTCTCAACACCATTGGTGTTTCTCCCTTGTTTTAACAAGAGAAAGGGATTCACGTGGCTGAGGAAGGCCTAAAAGTGTCTACACTAGGCTGTGGTAGGCTTGGAAGTGACAGATCATGTGAAACGACCCACCAGTGCACGAAATAATAAAAAAAAATTGACAAAAAGGTAGGTGAATTTATACTCTTCTTGCAAAACAAAATTCATAACACGAACTCCATTGATTTTCTTAAGGGTAGTCTCTAAACAAACCCTCCCATACATGGGTTTGGCTTAGGACTATCAAAGGAGGGAAAAAGAATGGTTTTCTAAAATAAAACCATCTTGTAAATATATTTTTTCTCCAAAAATTTACTTCTCATAAAATAAATCTGTAATTCTTTATAATACATTGATTTGGTTAGTGTTTTCTTTCAATTTTTACATTGGATCAGTAGTATATGATGTTATAGATATCCTGTAAAAATTTTACGAATTTCCACGATCAGAATCTTGAGATATTGTAATTTTAGTCAAATTAGGTTTTTCAGAAAAGATTTTGGTAAATTAGAGAATATCATGAATTTCACGTATGAACCCAAGTGATTTTATTTTTGTAGTTGATAGAATATATGCATAGGAGTATTCTGTGATTTTTGTATATTTTTTTGAATTTTATTTGCATGTAAATTTTGTAATTTACTTCATTATATATGTATTTTTTGAATTTATTTTTGAATAATTAATGCATGTGAGAGACGGATCGATTTTTCTGGCCAAACGGCTGAGGAAAAATTTGATTTGTCTCAATAAGAATAAATCAGAATTAGATGCGTAGTTCTACTATAGTTTTGATTAATAATTATGTCAAATATCTATGGGTGTACGGATTCGAGTGACCCGGTTTGGGCCCACCCGAATGCATAGACCCGAAATTCCTGCTTTTCGGACAGACCTCTATTATCATTGCAAGTCAAACTAACTGTTGATTTTTTTTTAAAAATAACTCGCCTCCGTTTTAAAATGCAGGAAAATTCCGTAGAATGGGACTCGTCTGTCGGTACGAGGTTCAACCATTTATGGTGCCATAACCTGGGGTAATCGAACCAAGGCTTAAATCTTATGTTTTGCTTTGTTTTGCTCAACTTGTCTAAATCAATGTTTTGTTCCTAAATACACAAAGAATCAGGCATGTGCTATGAAATTCTGAAAAATGCAGATTGAAAATATGATGTATGCTTAGAATTTTTGGAAATACTTGGAAAATACTTAGAAAAAAGACACTTTGAAAATCGTGAATCACATTGAGAGAGTATTTTGAAGAAAAAAGAAAATTGATTTCTGAAGAAAAGGAGATCTTTTTGAGAAAATTGAATTCTGGAGAAAGATTTAGAGAAAATTGATTTTTGGTGAGATTAAATTGAAAAACATCAAAAGGGATGGGCATGTAGCCCTATGAAAGTCTTTTCATGATGTAGTCTAACCTAGATGAATGAATGAATGTAATTTGCAAAAATATTTTCTAAAGAATTTGAGAAAAATCTTTGATAAAAGGAATTTATGTGCATTATAGAATTTAGATGAAATAAGTTCTTTATATATCCCTGACTATGGCCACGAATATGCATTGAATATAGTTCATTTGATTCTAAAAGAAAAAATACTTTGAAAAATTTTGAAAATATGCAATGATTTCTGAAAATGCCTAGGAGTATAGGTCATTTGTGGCTTAAAAGAAGATGATAAATCTGAATATTGTTCGTATTCTGACTATGACCACAAATACGAACTCAATCGAGTTTATTAACTCCTTAGAAGTGAGTACACGTGTCATTCATGTAGACCATTATAAATTTGAATATGCATGAATCACCATTCATCATACATCAACATTATTTGAAAAATAAACTATATGCAATGCAGCCCTAATCTAAGCTGGAAAGTAAATTCTTATTCCAAATTTATAATTGCAATTTACTTCAAAAGGGAAAATGAAATAAAATAAAATATACTTTTGAATGTCCCTGCAAATATAGCAAACTTGTTAGTAGAGATATGTCAGCTTTTGGGATTTATCCAGCAATATCTAGAAATTACTCTATTTATCCGGACATAAGCCTTTTTTCATGCTTCCCTGAGGTAAACATAATAAAATATGATGAAAATTTGAATAAATACTAAAACTAAACAACTTTGAAATTCAAAATTTTAGAGAAAATGACCAAAATGCACCTGAAAACAAGACTATAGCCTTGAAATCAGGGTTTTTAGAAAAGATTTTTGTAAAACTTTTCATTTAGGGATCAAACAGATTCAAATCAACACCAAATCGGGTGTGGATCACCCTAGCATGATTATGACTATGATCAAACCCTAAATTTATGAGAACCATGCATAAAAATGAGAAAATACACAAAAAACAATGAAATTTACTCGTGTTTTTGTAAAACCGAAACTCTGTTGGCACTCTATTTTCATGATTTAACTAAATAACCAATCAAATAAATTCAAACATTAACAAAAATCGACATGTATACATCTGACAACCCTAAAATCAAACTGAAATTGAAAAACAGAATTTTTTGGATTATTTTAATATGAAAATAAAATAAAAACAAGAAAAATAAGCGATTTTACCTACAATCACGAACCTATCACAGTGTCAAACCCGAATCGGGTATCAAACCACCATAGAAATTTATAAAAATTTACAGAGAGAAACTAGACATATTAACAAAAATTTCCCTTTTTACATATCTGGAATACAATCTCACTACAAGAAAAACTCTAATTAGCGACAAAATTTTATAATGATTTTTTTCTGTCGCCAATTTCTGACGGATTAGCTAGAGAAAACTGTATGCCGCTAATATTTGAATTATTTGCAAATTTAGCGACAAAAAATATTTCATCAGGAATCCATCGCTAATTCGCGATGGATTCCCGACAGAATAATTCTGCCTAAAATTCTATCGCAAATTTGCGATGGATCAGCATTAAAAAAAAAATTGTCGCTACTCTATCGCACATTTGTGATGGCGTTTGCAATAAAAAATTTTCGTCGCTAAATTTCTCGTAAATCCCTAATGTGAGCCCCTTTTCCCTTTATGTTTTGTCAATCCTCGGACTGTTGCTTGCCCATCGCCCGTCGCCTGCCTGACCGGCGACCTCCTGACCCACACCCTTCGACCTCTGTTGGCCTGCCCGATGCCCAATGTAAAACCCTAAAACCCCGCTTAACCCTTTTATCCCCTTTTTACTTTTCGCAGCCGCCCTCCCCGAGTCTTCTTCTCCTCCTTCCTTCCCTGTTTGCAAACCGGGTGCACCGTCGCTGACCCCCGCCAGCTGACTCTCTTCTTCCCCTCCTTCCCTCTTTTCTCCAGAAGCCCTGTAACACCGCCGTCACGACCTTCTCCCCTTTTTCCTCTTTTATTGTTTTTATTCTTCTTCCCCTCTTTCTTTTCCCTAGGTTTGGATGTCGTTCGGGAGTTTCTGCGCTACCGCTGCAATCCGCCATCGCCAAGAAACACAAGATCATCGTCCCCCATTCTTGTCCTCCTTTCTTCATCGAGGTACCACTGGAAACCTCAATGTTACCATTGTCGTCTTCCTTCCATCCACTTGAAACCATCTATTGTTTCGACCCTGACACTACTGCTATACCGTTGTGAGCCCCAACCACCATCGATCGTTCGTTGCTTCGGATATCCGCAGGTCACCCTCCCCCTTTTCCCTCCTTTTGTAGTCGCCCCCTTTCCCGTATGGTTGTCGGAGGCCCAGCAGAGGCCCAACAGCCTCTGCTGGCCCCTCCTCATCCGTATGTAGTCAGTTGGGGCTGGAAGAGGCCTCGATCGCCTCTGTCAGGCCCTCCCCTTGCCCCCTTGATCTCTTTAGCAGAAGAAGGGGCTCCACCACTGTCCTCTTTTTCTCCGGTATGACAAGGGGCTTCGTCCCTATCCTTTCGAATGCCGACAGGGCCCCCCCTGTCCTCTTGACTTTGCCAACAAAGGGCCCCCTGTCCTCTTGACTTTGCCGACAGCCCCCCCCCCCCCCCCCCTGTCTGTTGTCAAAGAATGTTCCCTGGCAGGGGGTGGCTTTGCCCCCCTCTCCTCAATAATTTTGATAGGGGGTGAAGCCTCCCTACCCCTTGTCTTTTTCGCTCAGCAAGGGCGAATCCCTCTGCCGGGAAATTTTGCCTCGACAAGGGGAGAGACCCTATGCCTCATGATCGAAACGGGAGGGGGCGAGACATCTTTGCCTTGACCTTACTATTGGTAGGGGCAGCGCCCCTGTCTGTCTTGCTTTCACCAGAGGGTTATGTCTCCTTGTTCGGGCTCATTTTCGATAGAAGGTGTCACCCTCCTTGTTATCGGGTAATAAACTTCATTTTAACATAGTGTCTCTTGCAGATTTCTTAAAGGATCCCGTTTGTGCCCCGCCACCCATGGTAAGTAAGTGACAAAAGCAATGCATATCGAGTAAATACCCATGGTGAGTAAGTGATGCACGTGCATCACAGGTTATTTAATTTCTTGGATGCAACACTTTTCTGTTCACGCACTCACTTAGTTGTGCATATCTAGGATTGCTTTGATGGAGTTCGAAGATCATGCTGAGCATGATTTTAATGTATGAAAAGATAAGTGTTCTTATTTTTGGAGTTTGGATTTCATGGTAGTAGTTTGCGGAATATTAGAGTGTGTTTGCTGCAAATACATGTTTGACATTATTTTGATATGAATGATTTGAATGTATTGCAATGTTTGATGTGATTGTATCCATACTTGTATGAAGTTACTTTCAATTTGATTATGACTTTCATGTGAAATTGTATCATAAAAGCAGGCTTTAAATGAATGTATCATGTTATGAATAGTTTGCACATAAAAATATTAAGTTATTAATGCATGGATCATAGTTCTTGTGATTGTATGACATTATATATATATATATGTGTGTGTGTGTGTGTGTGTGTGTTGTATATCAAATCATTACATCTACCATGAATGCATGATAAATTTGATATTTTCTTCATCATAGCATTCTGATGATTCTCTTTTAACTGGTTAGGATAATATTTGTAATATCATACGACAAAATGACTACAAACCATGAATGAATGTATTGTAGGATAGTTGACAATGAGGTATCGCTTGAATATATGGATGATGTTGAAAATTTTAATGAATTTGCAATGGCAAGTGTCAGTACAGTGGATCCCACAGGTCAGATTATGTGTCCCTTCAAGATTTGTAAGAACAATCGATTTGTAGAACCTCATGGTGTTAGACATCACCTATATAGGAAGGGTTTTGTGAGTGATTATCAAAATTGAACGTTTCATGGTAAAGAATTTAGGAACAATTTTGACGCATGGGTGGATGTGATGCACAATAATCCATATATGGATTTGATATTTGATGTCACAGGACCAAAACTGAGTTCTGCTATGGGTCCTAGTGATGTGACAACTGGGGTAGAGAAAGAAGCACCAAACGATGCAACTAGTAGATTTTATGATTTACTTAGAGATGATGATGAGACACTTTAGAATGGTTAAGAGAGTCACACTATCTTTCTGCAGTTCTTCAACTACTAAATTTGAAGTCTGAGTTTAATTTGAGTAATCATGTTTTGACCATTTGTGCTCTATTGTGAAGAGTATGTTGCCTAAAGATAAGAAATTGCCATAAAATTTCTATTATATGAAGGTTATGGTCAACGCTTTAGGTATGAGGTATCAATAGACAGATGTTTGTCCAAATAATTGAATGTTGTATTTCAAAGATCAAGAAACTAGCAGATCATGTCAGTCATGTGGGCATTGATGATGCATGAATTGCTTATAAATATAACATATTATTATTTCATAAATGCATCATTTATAAGTTCAGAACCCACACTTAGATGTATTTAGGTATAATTGAGCTACGGTTTGAATTTTGTTCGAATCGGACTTAAAACGAGAGAGTTATCGCATTTATAGTGTAGCGGGTCGGACCTCGAGGCAAACTGGGTCAAATTGGATCCAAATGGCCAAATTGGTCCATGGATCAATGCAAAACACAGTGGATCCAACCCAATTCAACACATTTACAAATTTGGAAAACATTTGCTAAAAACCCTTTCTAAAAAGGTGCCTAGCATATATTTTTATTTTAATCCTTTTTATGGAAATAGCAAAAGAAAGAGGATTTTGGCCTATTAAAACATGCTAAAACCTTAGAAAACGGGTTCTTGCCTTGGGAGATGTGCAGCCCAGGTTGCCCCTTTCCTTCCCCTTCTCTCCTCTCCTTCCTTTCCACCGTCTTCTCCATCACCATTTTCTTCTTCTCTCCAAAATCTTCCTTCTCCAGCGTCTGAGTGGTCAGTTGTCTCGACCATGGAGGCTGGATCATTTTCTCCTTACCGCTCGTTCCTTCCCTTCCTTCTCACTCTCTAATGATTTTGCTATGCTAATAGGTTTTATCTGCTGTGTGTTGTGCTGTGCAGGTGAAACAACGTGGAGCGTCTTACCTACTGGTTGTGCCGTCTGCAACTCATAGGTGGCCGAACTCTAGCCGGCTTCTTCCCCTTGTCTCAATTGGCGTCGTCCATGCAGCTGCACCCCAACTATATATGTGCAACAACAGCAGACCATATCCAACAGCCACTTCCAACAGCTTGAGGGACGCCCTCTTTAGAGCTTGAATCATTCTCTTCGCACGCCTTCACTCCTCGGACCACCAGTCGGCCACCGGTAAGTCTCATCTCATCTCTTCTTTTAGCATAAAACCCCATTTGCATGTGCTTTCCCTTTTTTTTATTGCCTGTATTTTTTTGTGTGAATCTGAGCCATAGATTAGAAGAGTAGTGCTTAAACAAGCATTGTAAATCGCATTTAGGTAGTTCATTTAATACTGTTTTGCATTTTGCTAATTTTAAACTCAGTTTTTCCCTTCTAACGCTGAAACCGGGAAGGCTTGTTCTAGTCGGCTGACGCCAATTAGTCCAACACTTAGTTCAGAAAAGGATATAAAAATTAGTTAACTATTTGGGGTATGTTTAATGAATTTTGATATTGTAGATGTGTGGATTTTCGGTTTATAATGAATTGCGTTCAAGTTGCAAAAATCGGGTAGATAGATGCGACCCGATTTAGATGGTTTGAGCAAAATAGATCCACGTATTAGCTCTTTGTTTTTCTGTTAAGTGTTAGTAGTGGATTCAATAAGGTATATGCTAATTTGTGGGATTAATTCACAATAGGATGGTTATTTGATGGTTTTTGCTTAGACGGTAGATTAGTTTTAGTATGCATATGGTATTTGAAATTTGTTTAGTGCATTCAGTCTATGTAGCTAGCAATAGTTTACATGTTGTAAGGTGTGGTAGAATTTTGTATTAACTATATGTTTAATTAGTTTTAAGAGTGATTAGTTCAATGATTCAATCGGATATAAATATCGGTTGTTGAGTTTTGATTTTGCATAAGCTTAGGTGGGGGTTTCACCTCAACGATTTAGGCGTTTTATATTTTCTGCAAACTAAATGTCCATAGCTGTTTGGATCGCTGTTAGTAATAGAGTTAGATCTATTATTTTTTTTTGGTAGAATGAATTAAATTAGTATGAGTTAGTCAAATATTAGTTATATTAGTAAATTGTTTACTAGCATTGTTCAATATAGCTCCTTTCTAGTTGGTTCTCAAATTGTGTAGCAATTTAGAGTAGGAAGTAGCTGCTAATAATTTTAGATTCAGCATGTTCTTTCCTGTTCACCAATAGTATGCCTTAGGTTAAGTAGTATAGGTAATTGAGATTGACTAGAATTGGTGATTAATAGTGTTCTAGAGTTAGATTTGTTCAAACCCCACAAATTGTCTACATTCATTCTAATTGATTGTGGGTATTCTCCCAAACTTGACATAGCGGTCAGATTTATATTTTCAGTCCATGTTTGATTTGACTTAGTTAGTATGTAGGATGCTAATTTGTGTAGAGTAGTTAGATTAGGGTTTATTCACATTTTGGTCTTTCGTCGAAATGCATCTTGACTCATACGTCGAATCCGACTAGAACCACGTATCTAGCCGGGTTCGTCGTGTTGTGAGCATAGAATTAGTTGTTACAATTGGTAATTTCCATAGGATAATAGTTTGCTTAGGTTTAGAATGAGTTAGTATATGTTTTAATCAATAATTAGTGTTTTAGAATTTATTTTCGCGTAGTTTTTCCCTTCGCATCATTTGATTTTCTTGATAGGCTTATCATGTATTCCTGTATGATTTCGTGATGCCTATATCCGGAGTACCTGGAGTGATATTTGGGATCCGTAAGCCACGCTAAATTTATGATTCTGTCAGGAATGCAATGCAATGAAAGCACTCCAATCGGACTTCGTTTAGGCCATCTACGATTTATTTCCTAATCGCCTATCCGAAATTAGTGTTTCGCGTAATGTGGGGGCAAAATAGTCATTTATGATTTTACATAGTTTTATAATTTAGATTTCTAGTGTTTGATTATGTTTCTAATAATAGTCTAGAGTTAATTGTCGTGTTAGGATAATTAGTTTAGGAAATTAGCTCTGGTAATTTTTTGTTTTACGTAAAATTTGGTTAGCAATTAATTTTGGCATTAATCTAGAAATAGTTGTTTTTAATTTCTGTAAATAGTTTTACTAACTTCGTTTTTATCGTGTAGGAGATATTAAGTTGCAAGTTAAGAGCATCTCGTTCCAGTGATCAAGTGTCGCATCAAGTGAAATGACAGAAATGCCCTTGCATTTGTGGGCTTAAGTTAGTGCGTGGCTTCTTTTTGTTCTTGTTCAATTTACTTTCCATTGTAATATTTTCTGTAATTGAACAAGTTCAATATCAATAAAATGCAAAGTTTAGTTTTAATTTGAGTATATCCTATTCCTTGTGGATCTATCTGACTCACCACTTACGTGGAAAATTGGTATTATTACTTGGTTGGCGATTTTCTAAACAATTTCAATAATAAAATAATGTTTTAAAAATACCATTGTTAAAAGTCACACCAAGTTTTTGGTGCCGTTGTCGGGGAATGGCGATTATACTCTGTTAATTCTAATTTTGTAATTTGTTGATATTTTTTTAGATTAATTGTTTTATTTTCTAGTTAATTAGATTAGTAAGTAAATATAGATTTAATGTAGTAAGTACATATAGGATTCACGTTTGGTTTCTCTAGGATTCACAAATTTTCATCCTTCTAGAGGGACTAGACAAGTGAGTTCTAGATAACTTAGCTCAAATTCCTATCTCTATACTTAAGCATACTTAGAGCAGATTTCATTTTGTATATGAATTTTCTTTAAGCATGTTTAGCGTAGTTTAATTGCATTTAGTTTCAATTCTTCTTTTTGTTCATTGTTTACTGTTTCTGTTTTTCTTTTTATTTACGTAGTTAGGACACTAGGTAGTTAGGTTACATTGCACACATCTGGACTTACTTCCAGTGTATGCAAGGGCGCATGAATTTGGGTGTCTCACTTCAACCGTTCGTTGAGGATCCAGAGAGAATTATACATTCTTCTCAAAACCGATCTGAAATGGGGGACTTAGAACCCGAAGCTCCTATGCGTCGTCTAAGGAAGTACTTCCTACCTACAGAGTACACCCAGGCATCCTGCATTCGAAGACCCAATGTAGGGGCGCCACACTACAAGATTAAGGTTAGCGTGATTCAGATGCTTCCATCTTTTTATGACCTTAGTCATGAAGATCCCTATAGGCACCTTGATGAGTTCCTCGAAATTTGTTCTATAGTGAAGATACAAAATTTTGGGGACAAAGCGATGAAATTGACACTCTTCCCATTTTCATTGAAGGACAAAGCCAAGTATTGGCTGAAATCCTTAGACACAGTAGTGATAGGATCATGGGATCAGCTTCAGCAGGAGTTCCTGAAGAAGTACTTTTCCATTGGTAGGATGAATTAGTTCAGGTGAGCCATTACCAGTTTCTCAGAACTAGATGACGAGCAATTTCATGAAACGTGGGAAAGGATGAAGGACATGCTTAGGAAATGCCCCCACCACCAGGTGCCGAGATGGCAGCTGACGCACTGCTTTTATGATGGATTGTTTGCAAGAATCGTCAGATGATCGATGTTTTATGTGGGGGTACATTCATGTTGAAGAGCGAGAATGAGGTCTGGCACTTATTTGATACTCTTGCTGAGAACTCATTGCACCATACCTCTACCTTTCACTCTGAGAGAGTGTGATCATCGCAAAATTTTTCCTCTCGTAATATTCTCTCTTTTCCTTTCTAACCTCTATTTTCCTCCTTTTTGAAGGGAGAAACATAAAAGAGAGAAAAGAAGAGAGAAGAGAAAAGAAAGAAGAGAGAAGAGGAATTATCCTGCGGGTCTCACTTGACCTTAATTTGAAAATTTTTGAAATAACTCGCCTCCGTTTTGAAATTTTTGCGGGGAAACTGGGAGACGGGATCCGCTCGTCGGTACGAGGTTCGACCGTTCCTGGCGCCTTTACCAGGGGTAATCGAACCAAGGGTCGAATTAATGCCTTTTGCTTCGCTAAGAATTTATCTAAGAATTTATCCTAAGTCTAAATGCACAAAGAATCATGCTTGTGCAAATGCAAAGATGTATGCTATTTTTGAAAAATGTTTTAAAGAATTTCCAAGTGTTTCGGAGATGAATCTGGTAAAGTGAAGAAAATGATTTCTAACTTAGAACTTAAGATTAAAGTCCTAAGTTTTTTAGAATAATCAAGAGCTTGGGAAAATAAATCTGGAATTTGGAAATTGATTTTGAAGTTTTGAGATAAAAAGAGAAGGAAATTTTCAAAGTCACAAATGGACTTTAAATTTAGAAGTTTGAACTTGGATGAATATTTGGAATGGAATTGAATTCCAATTTTGAAGTTTTAAATTTAGAAGAAAATGTGGAAAATCTAAAGGAATTGAGAAATGGGATTTGCAAAAGTTTGGAATTTTAAGATGAAATCTGAATCTAAGTTCTGGATTCTGAATAGAGTTTTTAGTTGATTTTTTTGGATTTAGGATCCGAAATAGGAACTTGATTTGAAATCTGGAATGAAGAGGAATTGGTTTTAAGAATTGGAATTACGGTGAATTTGGATCTGGAATTTTGAATGGAATTGGATTCAAGATTTGGAATCCAAGATGGTATTTGGATCTTAAATCTGAGATCCGAGATAGGGTTGGACTCTGGATCCTAAGAGGGAATTGGATCTGAAGCCTGAGATCCAAAGTAGAATTGGATTCTGGACCCTAAAGAAATGAATTTTGGATCTGAAGTCTGAGATACAAAATAGAGTTGGATTCTGAATCCTAAGAATTGGAATTTGGATCTGAATCTGAGATCCAATGGTAGAATGGGGATCTGGATCCTAAATGGAATTTGGATCTGTAATTGGAGATCCAAAATAGAATGAGGATCTGGATCCTAAATAAAATTTGAATCTGTGAAAAAGGGGAATGAGGATCTGGATCCTAAATGTAATTTGGATATGTAATTGGAGATCCAAAGTGGGATAAGGATCTGGATCCTAAATGGAATTTGGATCTATTAATTGGACATCCAAAGCAGAATGGAGTTTATACTTGAAAATCTGGATCCAAGTTGAGACTAGGATTTGACTTTAGGTTTGGGTTTTGAGAAGTCCAAATAGGACTTTTATGGATCTGGGTTTTGAAAACCCAGATTTAAATTTAAGAAAGGTCAAACTTTTGAGAATCAATCTCAAACTGTGGTTTTCGAATAGATAAGAAGATGAACTTTTGAGAATGAGTTAAGAATTTCAAAGTTTTAAATGGAACTTTGAAATTGAGTTTTTGAATTGAATTGGATTTTTGAAATTTCAAAATTGATTTGAGAATTTGAACTATAAATGAATTTCAAAGTCAAATTTGGACTTTGAATTTGAAGCTTTGAATTTGGAATGAATCAAGAATATAAAGATTGAATTTTGAAATTTCAAAGTCAAATTGGACTTTGAATTTAGAATTTTAAATCTTTGAAATAAAATAGAAGAATGAATTAAACTATAGATTGAAGAAAGGTATTTGAGATCACTTGGATTTTTGAAAGAGAACTTTGAAAATATGATGCAATTCTTCCCTAAATGATGAAATGAATTTGAATAAGTTTGAAATTGGATTTTGAAAAGCTATTTCATTCTTTAAGTGAATTATGAAGGGGGTTGAGGATATAATATATCCCTGACTATGGTCATTGGATATATTATATAATAACCACATTTAAATTCAAATGAAGAATAAGATACATTTTTTTTTGTGCTTTTATAGAATTTAAAATGAAATCAAGCCTCAGTATACCCTGACTATGGCCATTGGTATATATTTGAGTTAATCCTAAGTTAAATTCTGATAAAAGGAAGAAAATATTTTGAGAAAATATGATGAATTTTGAAAGTGGATCCAGTGTTATTTTGTAAAAGATAAAAATTCTAAGTTTTGTTTACACCCCGACTATGGCCGTTGATGTAAATTGTCAACTTAGAATTAACTTACCTCTTACGAAATGGTGCACGTGCCATTCGTGTTTCACCATTGTGGGAATTTTGAGAAATAATGGAAAAATGCATGAGAATAAGCAATTTATAATGTTTACAATGCTCATCCATTCTACCTAAAGCAGGAAAAATAAAATTCTCATTAACATCTAAGTTATTACAATCCTTAAAATTGATATGATCTTGATCTAAGAAGGGACTTGATATCTTTTCCTGCAAAATAGAATTAACTTTAGAGCCATATTGTAAAATATGGAGGATCAAGCAAAATCTAGATGTTATACTTGGGTTACGAATGCCTTGATCTAGATAAATATGGGAAGGTACCATCTAATAGAAATGTAATGGAGATGTATAGGGCTATACTTGTGTTTGAAAAGAGCATATATGCCTATACCGGATCCTATTGGGAGATGGATGCTAATGAATGTGCCTGGACTAAATGTTTATGTTGATGCCTAATTGAACTGGAAGTTTATGGATGATGAAATGGTAACAATATGGGATGTTTATTATGGGATCTTGAAGGACAAATCACAGCAATGCCTTAGCACTGCTACACAACAGTGCCAGGCACTGCCATGGATACAGGCAAAATAGTGCATTGGCACTGCTGTGAATTTATGAAAGATTATAGCAGTACCAAGAACTGCTATATGTAAAGGTATATGCAGGAGAAGGCATGCTATGGAGAAGCCTAAGCTCACGTCGAATCCTACTCCACCAGCCCTAATCGTAATGGCACAGTATGTCAAACATTCTGCAAGGCCTTGGTCTGTAGTGAATAGACATGATGGACAGTTGTGTCATAACGACACCTTCTGTTATAGGTTTATACAAAAGACTGCTCAAAATGCAAAGATGAAGGGAGGAGGGGCCATAGCAGTGGTTGTCACTGCCATGAGTGCTAAAAAAAATACAGTCAACACTGTTATAGCCTATGGAGGTTTATGGATTCTGAAATTTAAAAGGAAAGGTTGAACCCCAAGTGTAGGTGACTGAGTGAGGTTAATATAAACAACCTGACAGAAATCAGAGAGAAGCAATAAAAGGTAGTTCAGCAGTTAAGTTTCAATATAAACATCTGATAGGATAACTTCTGAGCACTAAGTGTTTACCTTGATGAAAGGGGTTTGGTTTAGAAGCATATTATCATCAGTGAGCTAAGATATGAAAACAAGAGTAAAATTCCACATGAAAACTAATTAAAGACTTAGGGAAAATTCAGAACAACAATAAAACATACCTCGGCAGGTAAAACGAAACCCTCATGCCGGATCTGTTAGAAATAGCAATTCCCTTTGACTCTTCAATATTCTGAATTCTTTAGCAGTGAGCACATCAAACATGGCCATGATTTCTTCACTATTTTCATTTGAAGCCTCTTTTCAGCATCTTTATATTACTTTAATATTGAGTCACTGATCTTTGCTAAAAGTTCTCGATCTTCGGAAGAAATTTCCATTGACCATCCGCCTTGTTACATAAGAGCTTAACGGTGGTTGTAGGCATATCAAACCTGAGAGCATTATTTAGAAGTCAACAGATTTCATGAGGGATTAAATACATACCTTATTTCAGATCAATAATATAGGTAGTGACATATGTATTGAAACAAGAGCCTTGGAAATGCTGACAGTGAGCTGGAAACATTGTCTTGAGAGTTTTTTCAGGATTGACAATAACAAAACTACTGATATGCTAATTTCATACACTCTTACCTGTAAAACTTCAGGGTCCAAACATGGTTACACCTGGTCCCAATGTTAGCTTAGCAAGGAGACATATCATAATGCTTCATTGCCTTATGGATCATAATAGAAGATGAGTGGTACAACAATTGTACTGGTATAGCACGCTGGGAAATCATAAATGCAACTGAAATATTGAGCTTCTGTAAGGAAAGATACCATAAGATGAGATATTACAGGTTTATCACGCAATCGGTTGCAGGGTAGTTTTCATCAAATCACCACCATGGCGGAGTGACAGTGTAGAGGGATCTCCTGTAGGTGTGATGCTTTCAGCAATGACCTGATTGTCCGATCGATCTTTGTAGCAGCATCCCCCAAATGGTCACAACGTCATCTAGATGGTTATCAAGCAGCACATCCAGAAACGTATGACCACCTTCAGATATTTTGCAGATTATGTCCTTCACTATTTCAGAAAACTATCCAAATTTTTGAAAGTGTCTGAGGATCTAGATAGAATCTGCAATCAGACGATATATCAGTTGGATCTGGTTGACTCTACCTTCTCTGAACCCAGCAATATAAATGCAATTCCCACGCAAGTATAAGTCATGCGACATACCTTGTGAAGGTGCTGTGAAGTATAAGTAATTGTAGCTATGCTGACTAGAAATTCTTCTGAACGACAATTCTAAAGAATATGCTTATTTTCTTTGGAATAAATGGGCAACTCAGACTGTATTCTAAATGAAAATGTAAGTATAGGGAAGGAGTAATTTCTCAGCTGGGCGACAAATAAACCAGCATTTACAGGGAGGTTTCTTCCCCTTTTACCACCCATAAGACATCTTGGGATCTATGAGATGGATCAAGATCCTCACGCATTTCAATCGCCTCCAGTTCGTCCATCTTCAATTTTATCGAGTCTTAGATCCAAATTTGTAACACAGAGTAATGAGATGGAAGTTTGAACAGTGTTGGGTTGAGAATCAGCTTGGAAGCCTTCCCTGCTCACGGACTTACCTGTACGCTCTCAATGCCTGAGATATGACTTTAGTTCCATGGTGATAAGTTTCCTTATGAGAGTTTGGCTCTCCTGCCTTAAGAAACAGAATTTCTTCCTTGAATGAGGAAGATCGTATATGGATCCAGATTCGAGAGGGAAGATAAGTTGCTTCTGCGTATTGATATGGGGAGATTCATTCCCTTTATCGTGGCGGATGCTTCAAGACTGGCGGAGGGGTGAAGAGCTATCGATGCAAGAAGAAAAGAGGGATGCGAGGGAAAAAGAGGCGATAGTGAAGAAGGAAATGGGGAGGTGAAGAAGCGGTGGTGGTATGGAGCTTCCTCCGGGCTCCTTTTAAAGAGAAAAGAAAGGGAAGGTTCGGGAAGGGTAGTTGAGGATGAAGGGTGATGAAGAGGGGGGTCCGGGCGATCGACCATGGAGGAGAGAGAAAAAGAAGGGCGATGAAGAGAGCTTTTAGGGTTTCGGTGGAGAGAGAGGGGAGATACCCGAGTGAGGGAGGCGGCTCTCTTTCCCCTTTTCTCATTTACGAAGGGTTTTTCAAAAACCCTAAAAGAGCATTTCGCATAAGACCCCCTCTAATTTTTGAGTTTTTACAAAAAGAGGCTCTCAGGGCTTTTTAGCAAAAATTTGTCTTTTAAAGTTTAAACTAATTCATTTTTTTTTTCTCAAAATTTTTCCATTTTTTTGGTTTTTGGTGTTATTTTTCCATTTTTTTGTATTTTTAAGTAGAAAACCTAAGATTTGTGAGAAAATAAGAATTAAAAATAAATTTTTTTGTGTTTTTGCAAAATATTTACAAAAGGAAATTTTTCTGAGAACTAAAAGCTATTTTGAGAAAAAAATTTCAAAAATGGGTTTTGATCCGGATTTTGAGAAAATATGGATTTAAAGTACTGGATTCGGATCCAGAGTTGATTTTGAATATATCAATATGGATTTTAATTAAGAAAATCTGAAGAATGATCAAAATTTAGCTTTTGGTTTTCTCAAAAAATGAAACCAGGGGCGAAAGGGTCATTTTTACAAAACTTTGAAAAATTTGGAGTGTTTACAGATGCCCCTCTTTGCTACTAAGCCGGTTGAGAGCCGAGCTTAGTGGCAAAGACAACACTCCAAATTTTGAAAATGCCCCAGTCAGCAGGTCTGAACTGGGTGTGGAAGAATTATTTTGAAAATATGGTTTTTCAGGCTTTGAAACCTTATCCTGAATGGTTTTGGGGAGACGAAATCCTCGAAGATTATATGATTGAGTAGAAAGATGAGGAAATCGTGATGGGACTTTAGATGGAAATTCTGAAATGGTGGGAAATAAAAATTTTGATCAGGTCTCATGGGTGAGACAAGATACTCTTTTTAGAATGATTCAGGTTTAGCCCTTAACCTGGATGGGATGAAAATATATCAAAAATGAATTTGGAAATGAGGAAAGGAATACATGAGGACCTTGATGGGACATTTTGGACAAGGCCTTGTGAAATGAAGCTCGAGTATGATCCTTTCTTGGAGGAATATATGAAGCATGGGTTCCTCGATGAGAAGAACCATGGTGGGACTGGAAGAAAACATCTCATCAAAAAATGAGGAATCTCATTGGAATGTGACTCAGGTTTAACCCAAACCTGCAAGGAAGATACCTCGCGAAGTGAGGTTCCGGGTTAACTCTTAATTTGGATAGGAAATCTACCATACGGGTTTCTCAAAAATAGAGAAAGCACGATGGGACCTTCAGAATTTGGACGAACAAATCCAAGAGGGTTTTTTGCGAAAGGAGGAAATATAGAGTCCCTAAAGCTTTGAAAAGGGGAAGAAATTGGGCGTCTCATTGCTGAGACTGAAATAGCTTTTGAAATTAAATGATCTTTCGCAAATGGTTCAGGTTTAACCCTTATCCTGAGTGGGGGAAATCTACCATACAGGTTTCTCAAAAATGGAGAAAACCATAATGGGACCTTCGGAATTTGGACCAACAAATTCGAGAGGTTTTTTTTTGCGAAAGGAGGAAATATAGAGTCTCTAAAGCTTTGAAAAGGGGAAGAAATTGGGCGTCTCATTGCTGAGACTGAAATAGCTTTTGAAATTAAACGATCTTTCGCAAAAGGTTCAGGTTTAACCCTTATCCTGAGTGGGTCGTCCATACGGAATTCTTTAACGAGAAAATCGTGATGGAACAGGAAGAGATACTTCTCCTGAGGCAACTCTTTTGAGAAATATAAACAACGCTAGGTTGCATCAAAATGGATATTGAATGTTTATTTTATTTTTGGAATAGCTAGAAAATTTTGCCAATAAGATAAAATCATAGTAGATTCAAACGCTTGGAAATGTGCACGTATGTGCAAAAGATATTCTCTCTTTTACCTAGAGTATTTCCCCCAAATGAGGTTAACTCCTTAGTTATAAGAGTCAAATTCAAAATTTTAGCACTGATGATTTTCTTCAAGGAAGCTATCCATTTCCCTGATATGAGAATAAAAGAAATATTCTTAATTTCATAAAAGCAGGAAATGAAGAGATATTGATAAAAGAATTTTGCATGAGAAAAGATGACTTCTGGCAACTTCGGTAGTTTTGATATCTGGGTGTTTTCCCACGATGATCTTTTTGCACTCTTTTGAGTCATTGGGCTTTCTCGGTTTTTCACATCATCCTTCATTTGGATGTCCTGACTTTTCTCTCTTTTTCAGGAAATGGTACGTCACAAGCTCCTTCATCTTGGAGATGCTCTGATCCTTCTTTCTCTCAGGGATTATATATGATATTGGCTCAAAAGGTCTTTTAGATGATAGCTGGAATCAAATATCTTTTAGGGTTTGTTGGTAGGTTCATCACACTCGCCTTCATCTTGGAGATGTTTCAAATCTTCTTTGGCCCCGGGGGTCTACTCGCTTAATTCGTCTTCATCTTGACGACAATCGAGAGATCCCTTTTGCGGATATTTGATTGAAGCTTTAAATGAATAAATGAGGAGATATGGATTGAGTGAATTCTTTTTATGGCTCAAGATATTTCCACTGCCTAATTGCCAGAAAGTCATTTTAAAACACGCGCCATAGCCAAGATCAATATCAATTCGTTTCTGGCTTTTCAACATCATTGAAGATTTCTTTTATTGATCATATCGAAGATATTTCTTACATCCTTTTGGTTGATCAACAGGAAAAAGATTTGAATTTTACCTCTTTTTGCGAAAAATTTCACCTTTTGGAAGGGAATACAGGAGGTAATCTGAGAAAATTCTTTTGTGGAGTAAGATTTTTTAGAATCAACAAGTGTTTTTAACAAATTGGCAAAATTTTCATGAATTCTTTGTTAAATAATCACTCAATATAAATTTTGATGAGATCTTGAGTTGCAATCTTTTGATTTTGGGAAATACATGACCAGCAAAAACTGGAACTTTTTAGAATACATGACCAGCGAAAGCTGGAACCTTTGAAATACGTGACCAGCGAAGGCTGGAACCTTTTGAAATACATGACCAGCGAAAACTGAAACCTTTTGGAATACATGATAAATAGACGTTGATATCTTTTGAAATATCTATCCAGCGAAAGCTGGAACCTTTGAAATACGTGACCAACGAGAAGCTGAAACCTTTTGAAATACTTGACCAGTAAAACTGGGACATTTAAAATACATGACCAACGACTGTTGGGTCTTTTGGGAAATACACTAATGGTTATGAAAAACTGGGTTTTAATAAAAAGATTGAGAATGATCGAATATGGGAGATTATAACCCGAGGGTTGAGAGAATGGCGAATTTTTGAAAATATTGTACCCAGAGGTTGGAGAATTGATAATCTTGAGAGATTTGAAGATATGAAGATTTTGGAAATGATAGATTTGAGAGATTGAAACCCGAAGGTTTGGGAAATGAGAGAACGGAGAAATCACACCCTGAAGGTTTGATTTATGGAAATAGGTTGAGTTGGGAGCTCGACAATTTGAGCTGGGACCTTTTGAGATATATGACCAGCAAGAGCTGGGTCTTTTGAAAATACACGACCAAAAGCTGAGTTCTTTTTTGGGAATACATGACCAGCAAAGCTGGAACGTTTGAAATGCGTGACCAGCGAAAAGTTGGAACGTTTGAAATACCTGACCAGCGAAAAACTGAAACGTTTGAAATACATGACCAACGAGTGTTGGATCTTTTTTGGAAATACCTGACCAGCAAAAGCTGGAACGTTTGAAATACATGACCAGCGGAATGCTGGAACGTTTGAAATACATGTCCAACGGGTGTTGGATCTTTTGAAATACCTGACCAGCAAAAGCTGGGACGTTTGAAATACCTGACCAGCGAGAAGCTGGAACGTTTGAAATATATAACCAACGAGCGTTGGATCTGACCAGCAAAAAGCTGGAACGTTTGCAATACCTTACCAGCAAGAAGCTGGAACATTTGAAATACATGCCCAACGAGTGTTGGATCTTTTGAAATACCTAACCAGCAGAAGCTGGGACGTTTGAAATACCTGACCAGCGAGAAGCTGGAACATTTGAAATACATGACCAACGAGTGTTGGATCTTTTGATAATACCTCACCAGCAAAAGCTGGAACGTTTGAAATACCTGACCAGTAAGAAGCTGGAACGTTTGAAATACATGCCCAACGAGTGTTGGATCTTTTGAAATACCTGACCAGCAAAAGCTGGGACGTTTGAAATCCCTGACCAGCGAGAAGCTGGAACGTTTGAAATATATGACCAACAAGTTGTTAGATCTTTTTGGAAATACCTGACCAGCAAAAGCTGGAACGTTTGAAATACCTGACCAGCAAGAAGCTGGAACGTTTGAAATACCTGACCAGTAAAAACTGGAACGTTTGAAATACATCAGCTTTTGGGAGATTTTTAAATCAGAACTTGAATTTTGGTAGAAGAAAGGATTTTGATCAAAAGATTGAATATAGAAAGTTATTGGTGCGAGGACCGGATCCTCCAAATGAGCTCAATATGTGATTGAAAAAAAATTGAGAAATAACCAGTGCGAGGACTGGGTTGTGAAGATGAGCTAGGAAAGTAAAATTTGATGAGAAATTCTGAATTCAATGGACCCTCACATCCTAACTGCATGTGGTATGATTGCCCCTTTATCTTGACTGGGAAGGAAATAAAATTTGAAAAGAACAAATGAGAAGAGATAGAAATTGATGGGAGATTTGACGAAAGAGAAGAATCAAGGAGATTTTATGGAAAGAATCTTTGTAAAAGAATTCTCACAGGTAGCATTGTTGCTCCTATGAGGGGTTTCAGAATTATCCCTTATCTTGAATGGGAAAGGAATAAAATCAAAAGTTGATGAAAAGCTTTGATAAAGAATTGGAAGAATTAAAAGTTAATTAAGAAATGAAATTGATAAAGTTGGACAAAGAAAAGGATTTAGCAGAGATTAATGAAGCTTTAAAAGAAAAGACATTCAGGACTATCCCTTATTCTGAAGAAAGAAGAACCTCGTAAGATGAGGTTTCAGGTTTTATCCGGTAACCTGAAGGGGGAGAGAAAGAAAGAAAAGAAAGAAATACCTCATGGGAAAGAGGCATCAGGTTTATCCCTTAACCTGAAAGGGTAAGGAGAAAGAAAGAAAAAGAAGGAAAAAGAAATACCTCATGGGAAAGAGGCATCAGGTTTTTCCCTTGACCTGAAAGGGAAATTTTGAAATAAGAATCAATTAAAATAAAATGAATGAATAATGAAAATGAATAAAATTGATAAAACTGATAAAGAAACAAAAGGTTAACAAAAGTTGAGAAAAAGAGTTTGATCGTGCCTGCATGTGGGATCTTTAAAATGAGAGAAGAAGATGGGAAAATCATTTTTTTTGGAAAGAAGGATTAACCACGAGAGCTAATCTTTGAAAGGGGATCATTCATGAGAGATCATCATGAGGGTTAATTTTTGAAGCAATGATTTGAAAATCAATTTGTAGAAAATATGATCAACACGAGGGTTGATATTTGAATGCAACGATTCAAAAATCGATATTTTTAGAAAATATGATCAACGCAAGAGTTGATATTTGAATGTAATGATTTGAAATCAATTTTTAGAAAATATGATGAAATCAAATTTTTGGAAAATGAGATCAACACAAGGGATTGATACTTGAAAGAAATGAAATCAAATTTTTGGAAAATGAGATCAACACAAGGGATTGATCTTTGAAAGAAATGAAATCAAATTTTTGGAAAATGAGACCAACACAAGGGATTGATCTTTGAAGGAAATGAAAATCAAATTTTTGGAAAATGAGATCAACACAAGGGATTGATCTTTGAATGTAATGATTTGAAGTCATTTTTTTTGGAAAATATGATCAACACCAGGGATTGATCTTTGAATGTAATGATTTGAAAACCAATTTTTTAGAAAATATGATCAACACAAGGGTTGATCTTTGAATGTAATGATTTGAAAACCAAATTTTTAGAAAATATGATCAACACAAGGGTTGATCTTTGAAATGTAATGGCTTGAAAAACCAAATTTTCAGAAAATATGATCAACACAAGGGTCGATCTTTGAAATGCAATAATTCGAAATCAATATAATCAACACAAGGGTTGATCCTTGAATGCAATAATTCAAAATCAATTTGTAGAAAAATATGATCAACACGAGGGTTGATCTTTGAATGTAATGAAATCAAATTTTGAGAAAATGAGATCAATACAAGGGTTGATTTTTGAAAAAGGTTGTAATAAAATATCTGAACAAAAATTTTCATGATTTTTGAAAGACCCTCATAGGTAATATCATTTCTCTCATGAATGATGTCAGGATTGTCCCGAATTTTGAAAAAGAAATTTAATGCCCCAAGAAAGTATTGAATACCAAAGATATAAAAAAAATAGACATTTTATTGATAAGCAAAAAGTTGATAACAGAACTGAATATTTACAAGTATTTTAGCTAAAAAGAGTCACAAAGATTGGGCTAACTTGCCCCTACAAAGCGACTGACAAAAAGAGATGATAGCGGAAAACTCTTGGTATTTTCAACTCTCTAAGTAGTATGGAAATGGTTCGGCTGAAACTGCAGGTTGCTCTTCTCCTTCCTCTGGTACCAGAAGCTCTTTATCAATGTAGTCCTGCACAATGTTTTTGAGGACGAAGCAGCGCTCCGTGTCGTGCCCCCTCGCTCGATGAAACTTGCAAAAGCGATTCTTCCATTTTCCTTTGGTGACAGAGGGATCATCCTGCTTCGGGAGTTTGATCATTTCTTTCTCGAGCAGATATTGGAGAACTTCCTCAACCGGCTGACCTAGAGGAGTAAGCTGACGATCATAACCCCAACCTTTATGCTTTGCTTTCTTCGGCTTGTTTGGCTTTCGCTGAGCACTGACCCCTGTCTGGCAACTAGACTGAGCTTGCATGTTTAGGAGATCCGGATGTTTTTCTCCTTTGCTTTTGACGAAGAGATTCTTATCAAGGCAATCCTGAACGATATTCTTGAAGACGAAGCAATGCTCAGTGTCATGCCCTGTTACTTGATGGTATCTGCAGAACTGGTCTATATATTTTCCCATGACTGTGGAAGGGCTGACGGCTTTTGGGAGCCTGAGTAATCCATTAGACATCATGTATTCGAGGATTTTGTCAAGCGGTTTATCTAAAGGAGTGAAATCTCGATCCTTGCTCCAATCCTTACGCTTTGGTTCTTCTTGCTTCTTGCCTTTTTGCTGAGGACTGTATTGAAGAGGTCTATCATGGTTTTCACAATATTTCCCAATCTGACTTTTATGCTCTCTCAAGTTGCTGCCTTGGTTGCCTTGATTGCTGCCCCTATTGGCTTTAGAGTTTCCTACACTGATATTGTTGTGCTTATTCATGGAGAAAGTGACAGGTGCCTTTCCTTCTGTGGGAGCTTTTCCGCAACTAGCTTCAGCTTGCTCAGATAATATCTCCAGCATCATCTTTTTGAACAACTGATATATCGCAGGATCCATCTCACTCTTGTTGTCCTGAACTCCTTCTCTGACAGACTTTTGAGAATCCATTCCTTGCTTTCTGCTTGTAACTGGGATGTTAGAGCAATGTAATCTCTGAGCTTTGCCTGACTCAACTGATAGTGCTGATGCTCTCTGTAGAGTATAAATGGGTTTTTTAGAAAATATCTAGTTAGAAATTTGAATAAAGGAGGAAATCATATTCTGAAAATGAAAACATCCCATTACGAGGGATCGGGTTGTCACCAAAACTTGTGACAACCGCACTGTTTTTCTAAAAAAGGATAGACAAGTAAAATGTGAATAAAGATAAATTTTGAAAAAGGACATATCCCGACAAAAGATGTTTTATTGTAAATAAGGGTAAGGAATAAAATATAGAAAAGGAAAATTTTGAAGAATTGCAGGCAGGATAAAAAAAGAATTAGAAGAAATTAAGAGAAAAAAGGAAAATACACCTGGGTTTTAAAACAAGGAGGAAAAATTTGAATAATATATACCCAGGGTTTTGGAAAATATCATTCAATCATAGATATACAAACAAGGATGCAAAAACAGCAATCCCTAGAGGCTGACTCTAAATGCAATAGTTGAAATGGCTTGTAGGACCTTAATCCTAACTCTAGGGTTCAGATCATCTGATTCTAATCAAGATACGCCGATATACCCAAGCCGAAGCTCGAAGTACGTGGCATAGAAATATTTCTCCGGTTCTAAGGTAATGGCTTCCCAACATCCTTGAGCACCTACCGATATACCTCGGACTATGGCCCTTAGGTACGTGGTAGGGGGGCGCGAACCCAAATAAGTGGTCCAGTTGTGAGGCTCTCTCCCGAACTATGGTTCAGTGAGACAGCCCAGCAACGTGAAGACCGGGACAATATAGGTAGGGGATATTTTTGAAAACATGTTCAACATGCAAAATAAATCAGATGGCTCTAATGCAAGTCCTAAAGAGATAGAAAAAATGAAGAGAAGCATACACTTGCATACATTGTTTTGCATTCAATCCCTAAAAATTGAGGAGAGTTGTATTTCAAACCTAAGTCCAATGTGAACATGGATATAATCTCCTCAATATGGTCCTACCAAACCATACTTAAATCCTATATGCAATGATGTCAGCTTAGGACAGAGTCTAGGCTCCTAAGGTTTGCATGAAAATGAAGCTGACATTTGAAGAATAAAGACCTAGATAATATCAAAGCAAAGTAAAAGGCATAAATTCGATCGGACGGAGATGAGTCCCATCATGGTCGCCAAATCTGTGATCATCGCAAAATTTTTCCTCTCGTAATATTCTCTCTTTTCCTTTCTAACCTCTATTTTCCTCCTTTTTGAAGGGAGAAACATAAAAGAGAGAAAAGAAGAGAGAAGAGAAAAGAAAGAAGAGAGAAGAGGAATTATCCTGTGGGTCTCACTTGACCTTAATTTGAAAATTTTTGAAATAACTCGCCTCCGTTTTGAAATTTTTGCGGGGAAACTGGGAGACGGGATCCGCTCGTCGGTACGAGGTTCGACCGTTCCTGGCGCCTTTACCAGGGGTAATCGAACCAAGGGTCAAATTAATGCCTTTTGCTTCGCTAAGAATTTATCTAAGAATTTATCCTAAGTCTAAATGCACAAAGAATCATGCTTGTGCAAATGCAAAGATGTATGCTATTTTTGAAAAATGTTTTAAAGAATTTCCAAGTGTTTCAGAGATGAATCTGGTAAAGTGAAGAAAATGATTTCTAACTTAGAACTTAAGATTAAAGTCCTAAGTTTTTTAGAATAATCAAGAGCTTGGGAAAATAAATCTGGAATTTGGAAATTGATTTTGAAGTTTTGAGATAAAAAGAGAAGGAAATTTTCAAAGTCACAAATGGACTTTAAATTTAGAAGTTTGAACTTGGATGAATATTTGGAATGGAATTGAATTCCAATTTTGAAGTTTTGAATTTAGAAGAAAATGTGGGAAATCTAAAGGAATTGAGAAATGGGATTTGCAAAAGTTTGGAATTTTAAGATGAAATCTGAATCTAAGTTCTGGATTCTGAATAGAGTTTTTAGTTGATTTTTTTGGATTTAGGATCCGAAATAGGAACTTGATTTGAAATCTGAAATGAAGAGGAATTGGTTTTAAGAATTGGAATTACGGTGAATTTGGATCTGGAATTTTGAATGGAATTGGATTCAAGATTTGGAATCCAAGATGGTATTTGGATCTTAAATCTGAGATCCGAGATAGGGTTGGACTCTGGATCCTAAGAGGGAATTGGATCTGAAGCCCGAGATCCAAAGTAGAATTGGATTCTGGACCCTAAAGAAATAGATTTTGGATCTGAAGTCTGAGATCCAAAGTAGAGTTGGATTCTGGATCCTAAGAATTGGAATTTGGATCTGAATCTGAGATCCAATGGTAGAATAGGGATCTGGATCCTAAATGGAATTTGGATCTGTAATTGGAGATCCAAAATAGAATGAGGATCTGGATCCTAAATAGAATTTGAATCTGTGAAAAAGGGGAATGAGGATCTGGATCCTAAATGGAATTTGGATATGTAATTGGAGATCCAAAGTGGGATAAGGATCTGGATCCTAAATGGAATTTGGATCTATTAATTGAAGATCCAAAGCAGAATGGAGTTTATACTTGGAAATCTGGATCCAAGTTGAGACTAGGATTTGACTTTAGGTTTGGGTTTTGAGAAGTCCAAATAGGACTTTTATGGATCTAGGTTTTGAAAACCCAGATTTAAATTTAAGAAAGGTCAAACTTTTGAGAATCAATCTCAAACTGTGGTTTTCGAATAGATAAGAAGATGAACTTTTGAGAATGAGTTAAGAATTTCAAAGTTTTAAATGGAACTTTAAAATTGAGTTTTTGAATTGAATTGGATTTTTGAAATTTCAAAATTGATTTGAGAATTTGAACTATAAATGAATTTCAAAGTCAAATTTGGACTTTGAATTTGAAGCTTTGAATTTGGAATGAATCAAGAATATAAAGATTGAATTTTGAAATTTCAAAGTCAAATTGGACTTTGAATTTAGAATTTTAAATCTTTGAAATAAGATAGAAGAATGAATTAAACTATAGATTGAAGAAAGGTATTTGAGATCACTTGGATTTTTGAAAGAGAACTTTGAAAATATGATGCAATTCTTCCCTAAATGATGAAATGAATTTGAATAAGTTTGAAATTGGATTTTGAAAAGCTATTTCATTCTTTAAGTGAATTAAGAAGGGGGTTGAGGATATAATATATCTCTGACTATGGTCATTGGATATATTATATAATAACCACATTTAAATTCAAATGAAGAATAAGATACATTTTTTTTTGTGCTTTTATAGAATTTAAAATGAAATCAACCCTCAGTATACCCTGACTATGGTCATTGGTATATATTTGAGTTAATCCTAAGTTAAATTCTGATAAAAGGAAGAAAATATTTTGAGAAAATATGATGAATTTTGAAAGTGGATCCAGTGTTATTTTGTAAAAGATAAAAATTCTAAGTTTTGTTTACACCCCGACTATGGCCGTTGATGTAAATTGTCAACTTAGAATTAACTTACCTCTTACGAAATGGTGCACGTGCCATTCGTGTTTCACCATTGTGGGAATTTTGAGAAATAAAGGAAAAATGCATGAGAATAAGCAATTTATAATGTTTACAATGCTCATCCATTCTACCTAAAGCAGGAAAAATAAAATTCTCATTAAAATCTAAGTTATTACAATCCTTAAAATTGATATGATCTTGATCTAAGAAGGGACTTGATATCTTTTTCTGCAAAATAGAATTAACTTTAGAGCCATATTGTAAAATATGGAGGATCAAGCAAAATCTAGATGTTATACTTGGGTTACGAATGCCTTGATCTAGATAAATATGGGAAGGTACCATCTAATAGAAATGTAATGGAGATGTATAGGGCTATACTTGTGTTTGAAAAGAGCATATATGCCTATACCGGATCCTATTGGGAGATGGATGCTAATGAATGTGCCTGGACTAAATGTTTATGTTGATGCCTAATTGGGCTGGAAGTTTATGGATGATGCAGCATAAATGGTAACAATATGGGATGTTTATTATGGGATCTTGAAGGACAAATCACAGCAATGCCTTAGCACTGCTACACAACAGTGCCAGGCACTGCCATGGATACAGGCAAAATAGTGCATTGGCACTGCTGTGAATTTATGAAAGATTATAGCAGTACCAAGAACTGCTATATGTAAAGGTATATGCAGGAGAAGGCATGCTATGGAGAAGCCTAAGCTCACGTCGAATCCTACTCCACCAGCCCTAATCGTAATGGCACAGTATGTCAAACATTCTGCAAGGCCTTGGTCTGTAGTGAATAGACATGATGGACAGTTGTGTCATAACGACACCTTCTGTTATAGGTTTATACAAAAGACTGCTCAAAATGCAAAGATGAAGGGAGGAGGGGCCATAGCAGTGGTTGTCACTGCCATGAGTGCTAAAAAAAATACAGTCAACATTGTTATAGCCTATGGAGGTTTATGGATTCTGAAATTTAAAAGGAAAGGTTGAACCCCAAGTGTAGGTGACTGAGTGAGGTTAATATAAACAACCTGACAGAAATCAGAGAGAAGCAATAAAAGGTAGTTCAGCAGTTAAGTTTCAATATAAACATCTGATAGGATAACTTCTGAGCACTAAGCGTTTACCTTGATGAAAGGGGTTTGGTTTAGAAGCATATTATCATCAGTGAGCTAAGATATGAAAACAAGAGTAAAATTCCACATGAAAACTAATTAAAGACTTAGGGAAAATTCAGAACAACAATAAAACATACCTCGGCAGGTAAAACGAAACCCTCATGCCGGATCTGTTAGAAATAGCAATTCCCTTTGACTCTTCAATATTCTGAATTCTTTAGCAGTGAGCACATCAAACATGGCCATGATTTCTTCACTATTTTCATTTGAAGCCTCTTTTCAGCATCTTTATATTACTTTAATATTGAGTCACTGATCTTTGCTAAAAGTTCTCGATCTTCGGAAGAAATTTCCATTGACCATCCGCCCTGTTACATAAGAGCTTAACGGTGGCTGTAGGCATATCAAACCTGTGAGCATTATTTAGAAGTCAACAGATTTCATGAGGGATTAAATACATACCTTATTTCAGATCAATAATATAGGTAGTGACATATGTATTGAAACAAGAGCCTTGGAAATGCTGACAGTGAGCTGGAAACATTGTCTTGAGAGTTTTTTCAGGATTGACAATAACAAAACTACTGATATGCTAATTTCATACACTCTTACCTATAAAACTTTAGGGTCCAAACATGGTTACACCTGGTCCCAATGTTAGCTTAGCAAGGAGACATATCATAATGCTTCATTGCCTTATGGATCATAATAGAAGATGAGTGGTACAACGATTGTACTGGTATAGCACGCTGGGAAATCATAAATGCAACTGAAATATTGAGCTTCTGTAAGGAAAGATACCATAAGATGAGATATTACAGGTTTATCACGCAATCGGTTGCAGGGTAGTTTTCATCAAATCACCACCATGGCGGAGTGACAGTGTAGAGGGATCTCCTGTAGGTGTGATGCTTTCAGCAATGACCTGATTGTCCGATCGATCTTTGTAGCAGCATCCCCCAAATGGTCACAACGTCATCTAGATGGTTATCAAGCAGCACATCCAGAAACGTATGACCACCTTCAGATATTTTGCAGATTATGTCCTTCACTATTTCAGAAAACTATCCAAATTTTTGAAAGTGTCTGAGGATCTAGATAGAATCTGCAATCAGACGATATATCAGTTGGATCTGGTTGACTCTACCTTCTCTGAACCCAGCAATATAAATGCAATTCCCACGCAAGTATAAGTCATGCGACATACCTTGTGAAGGTGCTGTGAAGTATAAGTAATTGTAGTTATGCTGACTAGAAATTCTTCTGAACGACAATTCTAAAGAATATGCTTATTTTCTTTGGAATAAATGGGCAACTCAGACTGTATTCTAAATGGAAATGTAAGTATAGGGAAGGAGTAATTTCTCAGCTGGGCGACAAATAAACCTGCATTTACAGGGAGGTTTCTTCCCCTTTTACCACCCATAAGACATCTTGGGATCTATGAGATGGATCAAGATCCTCACGCATTTCAATCGCCTCCAGTTCGTCCATCTTCGATTTTATCGAGTCTTAGATCCAAATTTGTAACACAGAGTAATGAGATGGAAGTTTGAACAGTGTTGGGTTGAGAATCAGCTTGGAAGCCTTCCCTGCTCACGGACTTACCTGTACGCTCTCAATGCCTGAGATATGACTTTAGTTCCATGGTGATAAGTTTCCTTATGAGAGTTTGGCTCTCCTGCCTTAAGAAACAGAATTTCTTCCTTGAATGAGGAAGATCGTATATGGATCCGGATTTGGGAGGGAAGATAAGTTGCTTCTGCGTATTGATATGGGGAGATTCATTCCCTTTATCGTGGCGGATGCTTCAAGACTGGCGGAGGGGTGAAGAGCTATCGATGCAAGAAGAAAAGAGGGATGCGAGGGAAAAAGAGGCGATAGTGATGGAGGAAATGGGGAGGTGAAGAAGCGGTGGTGGTATGGAGCTTCCTCCGGGCTCCTTTTAAAGAGAAAAGAAAGGGAAGGTTCGGGAAGGGTAGTTGAGGATGAAGGGTGATGAAGAGGGGGGTCCGGGCGATCGACCATGGAGGAGAGAGAAAAAGAAGGGCGATGAAGAGAGCTTTTAGGGTTTCGGTGGAGAGAGAGGGAAGATACTCGAGTGAGGGAGGTGGCTCTCTTTCCCCTTTTCTCATTTATGAAGGGTTTTTCAAAAACCTGTTATCATCGCAAAAATTTTTCCCCTCCCTTGCGAGAAAGAAAGGAATTTCGCGAGTCAAACTCGACCAAAGTTTTGAAAATTGTTTTGAAAATTTACTCGCCTCCGTTTTGAAAATTTGCGGGAAAATTCCATGGAATGGGATCCGCCTGTCGGTACGAGGTTCAACCGTTCATGGCACCTTTACCAGGGGTAATTGAACCAAGGATCGATTATGTGCTTTAACTTGACTCAAATATCTAAATTATGCTCTATTTTTTTCTAAAATGCACAAAGAATCCGGCTTGTGCTATGAAATTTGGAAAATAATGCAAGTTTGAGAAACATGATGTTTGCTTTGGAAAATATGCTTGGAAAAATGGTTAGAAGAGTGCTTGAAAATGGAATTCTTGGGAAAATCATTGAATTTCATTGGAAAATGAATACTCAGGAAAACTTGAACTTTGGAAAATCGATTTTGAGATTTGGAATTTCTTTTCTGAGAAAATGGATTTGAGAATCTTGAGAAAATCAGAAAATCATTGGAAAAGGATTTTGAAATGGAAAATGGATCCTCAGGAAACTGGATTCTCAGGGAAATGGGAATTCTAAGAAGATGGATTTATGAAAACTTGGGATTTTGAAATTTGAGAATTTTAAAGCATAGGAAAATCTCGATTTGAACTTGGTAAATGCTTTTAAATGTCATTTGAAAACTTAGAATTTTGAGAAAACCAGATCCTGAGAAAGACTTGGAAATTATTGAGAAAGCTGAATTTTCTAAAATTAAAATTGGAAAATGAGTTTGGAAATAATGCAATTTGAATGATATGAATGAATGAATATGAATTTGAAAAGGGAATTTCATTGAGGAATTGGGAAATCCTTTTAAAACTTTGAAAAATGCAGTGCATTTTGAAGTTAGCCTAAGTGTGTAGGCTGAATGTGGCTAATATGAAGATCATAAATCTTGGTTTTCTTCGTATTTTGACTATGGCCATAAATACGAATCCCACCGAGTTTATAAACTCCATAAGAGCTTGTGCACGTGCCATTCGTGTAAACCATAGTGAATTTGAAATAAATATGCATGAATCATACATCACATATTAAAATTTGCATAAATTAAACTATATGCAATGCAGTCCTATTCTAAGCAGAAAATGTAAATCTTATTCCAAATTATTACATTTGATGTTACATTGAATTGAAATAAAATAAGATAAAACTAAGTCTTCTTCTTGAATATTCCTGCAAAACTAGAAAACAATGTTAGCACAAAAATGTAGGTTTTTCTGAATTTATCCGAAAATATGGGAAATTATCGGATATTATTCAGATATAAACCAAAATTCATACCCCCTTTGATATAAACATGATAAATAATGAATAAATTTCAAAAATAAACTTGAAAATTCGAAATTGGGGTCAAAATGACAAAAATACCCCTGATGACCTTGAAATCAGGGTTTTCTGAAAGAATTTTTATAAATTTTGGAAATTTGAAAATCAAATGAAATAAATCAAACATAATATGATGAAATATGATGATATGCATGAAGTTTTGAAGAATTAGAAATTGAAATTTCGAAATTTAGGTCAAAATGACCAAAATACCCCCGATAACAAGACTATGGCCTTGAAACCAGGGTTTTCTGAAATAAATTTTGCAAAATTGAAAAATATGAATTGTAAAGGATCTTTAAATTAACCCTAATATGATTCTACATGCTTATGTATATGATAAAAACCCTAAAATGACGAAAATATCATAAAATATCAAATTTAACCTGATTTTCGCCTGATTTTCGCTTTTGAATTTAAAGATAAACTAACACATGGTGCAAATGAACTTGTAATTAAACCAAATTTGGCATGGACACCTAAAATAACCCTAGAAACATAATGGATCTCGAAAATCTAATTTTTTTATATTTTTAAATATGGAAATTCAAATAAAAATCCTAAATTTTGTGATTTTTGCCTAAAATATTGATTCTAAAGGAGATTTAGGATATCAAACTTCCATAAATTTTTCCCAAATTTTATGGGGTGACAGAGGACAGTAAGGAAATGATTTATGCCTTTTACACTTTCTGATTTTGACCTATGGTCGGAGCTGTGCCACTCCGGCAAGTCGGATCGGAATCCGGCGACTCTAGGATTTAGGAGAAACAGACAGGTTTCGGTAGAAAACATGGGAAAAATGGCAGCCAGATGGGAAAAAGGCTGAAATTGTGTGAAAATGTTTCTGACAAATATAGGAATATTTTATATTTTGACACCATTGGGATTCGGGTTATGGTTTGGAAAAATCCATACTGTTATCAGAGACCTAAATCTCTGAGATTTCTGGATATTGAAATCTGTCAGACAGAAATGAAAATTTTGGGAAAAATACTGAACCAGTTCCAAAAATCCCCAAATTTTGGGAAATGACAGGAAATAATGTTAGAAATAACTTTTGTGTTGAACGTTTTTGCAAACGAGCTACAGATTGGGCAGACTTGATGCATTAGGGTCTGTCTATACCCTGACGAAGGAAAATCAAGATTTTCCCAGGAGTCTGGGAAATCCGATTTTTGACAGAGGACAAAATTAATTGGCAAAATCTCAAAATTTCCAGATCATTAGTAGACTCAATTATAAATCCACTGTGATTTTTGGAGAATGATTTGAATCTCCCACAAGGGCAGTTTCATGGGTTCTTGTCTGCTAAAGCAGAAATTGAAAGTTCAGAGAAGTCCAAAACCCGAATTAGGATTTGATTTATTTAATGGGGTTCCGAAACCCAAATGAATCAAATTTTTGGCAGATAAGCAATAAGAAAACAAGTTCAATCACCCTAAAAATCTCTACAATTATGAGTAAAATTTCGCACATAAGATAATGATTGGACTGAACATATAATATTAAAGCCTATGAACTCAATAAGCAAACATGAATAAAAACTATACTATGTAAATCATATAATCATGAGATGCTAAAATAATCCTGAATTCAAGATCTAACATGAAAAATCTCATGAAATTGATGATATGACAAAATAAATTATAAAGGGCATGATTTTATTTTATGTTAGCTTTTGGTGAGAGGGATTCGATCCATCAATCGGATGGATCGCCTCATACGCATAGCATTAACATGTAAAGCATATACAGCAAGCATTTAATGATATAGTATCTAGGATCAAACAAATGTTTTATCTCAAATTGACCCTGCTAAAGACAGCAGCCCTCAAATTTTTAGAGAAGAGATGCACCTGGGCGTGGGCTGAAGCAAAACTGGTACTACGTCAAGGTTGGAGGAGGTGGCAGCTGGAGTTGGATTGGCTTGAAGGAAGACAAAAGTGCCAATAGAGGGGTAGCTAGAGCTGCTTTCAGGTTGAAGCCAATGACTGGGAGAGTTGGGGTTGCCTTGTTGCAGCTGCGGTGAGGTGCTTAAAGATGGGAGCAAGGCTGGAGCTTGCTTATGATGGAGGAGAAGGCTGGTTCAAGGTCTTGGAGATGCTGGAGTTGCTGGTGGTGTTAGGGGTGTTGCTGTCAAGGTGTGGTTGGCGCAGGTGGCTGGAGAAGATTGCTGCTGTGGAGAGCTTGAAGGTTGGTTGCTGTGGTGGCTGAAGAAAAGCTGCAGGTGGCTGGGCTCTTGCTGCCACCAAAGAAGGCTATGATGGAGGCCCAGCTGGTGGCTGTGTAAGGGCTGCAAGAATGGGGTTTCAATGGCTTGAAGTTGCAGCCAAGGGGTGAGAAAGAGAGAGTTCAAGGGAGAGAGAGAGGGAGAGAAACGTGAGATGAGAATCCACGTCTCTCTTTTCTTTTTGGTTTTTATCATAACTTAGGTTTTGATAAGTTCAAAACCTAAGTTTCTAATAATGCATAATGCCTGCCATTATCTTTTGGGGGGAAATCCAAAGGGGAATAAGGAAGAAAGGGGAAAGAAGGAAGGGAAGGAAAAGGAAAGAAGAGGGGAAGAAGGAAAAGGAAAGAAAGGGGAAGAAAGGAGAGGGAAAGAAGAAGGAGGAGGGGCTGGAAAGACTATACGTGAATGGAGGGAGAGGAAAGAAAAGAGGAAAGAAAAAAAGAAAGAAAAAGGAAGAAAAAAGAAAGAAAAGAAATAAAGAAGAAAAGAAAAGAAAAGAAAAGAAAAGAAAAGAAAAATAAAAAAAATATAAAAAAAGAAAATGGAGGAAGAAAGAAAGGAAATGGGCTGGAGGTTTGGGTGACCCCCTTGTGGGTCCCACCTTAAGAAGAATAAAATAATAATAAAAAATTAAAATAAATAAAATAAAATAAACCAAAAAAAATAAAGAAAAAGATAATTTTTTTCTTATAAATTAAAACAAGAAAATGCAAATGGATGGGCCATCTCAGAGCGGGTCCAAATTCCACTTTTAAAATTCATTTTGATGATTAAAGAGGTAAAATAGTCTTTTCAAAAAAATTCCAGACGAAACGAGCTATTTTTGGCAGTTTTTGAAACAAGCTCGAATTCTGAAGTTCAATACCCCGTTGCGAAGCAAATCCAGTGTAGAATTTGAAAATTTAATTTTGAAAGAAATCCAGATTTTTTTTTCTCGAGAAAATATTTTTAAAACGAAACGAGCTATTTTTGGCAGTTTTTTAAATGAGCTCGGATTTTGAAGTTCAATAGCTCATTGCGAAGCAAATCTAGTGTAAAATTTGAAAATTTAATTTTGAAAGAAATTCAGATTGTATTTCTCGAGAAAATATTTCCAAATCTAGACTCCCGGGGGTAGAAATGTCAATTTTGAAAAACCCGGGGTTTGAAATTGATTTCTGAAAGCTTTTAAAACTTGATCTGGATTGAAATTTATAAAACTGGAATTCTGGACTTCGAAAATGAAATGAAATGTGATGAAATGTTATGAAATGCTGAGAAATGATATGAAATGATGAGAAATGATATGAAATGCTATGCGAAATGCTAACCTTGAATAAAGAATTTTGTTTGTCAAACTCCGATTGACACTTGTATCAGTTTAAAAAGCATTAAAATTGATAAAATTTGCAAAATAGCTCAAGAAATGGTTTTAGGGACTCTACTGGGTCAGAGTGACACTGAAAATTGGGGTTCGAGCTGGATTGAACTGAGATGAGCTAGATTGAGCTGGGTTTTAGAGTTTCAAAACTCAAATGAACTGACCTGACACTGACTCAACTAACCTTTCCGTCTGAATTTTCAAGAAAAGTTGTCATTTTTAGAGAAATGGTACCGAATGGTCACTGAAGTGAAGTGAATTACGAACTTGAGCTGGCTTTGACCTAAAACAAAGGTCAGTAATACTGAGATGAACTAAAATTGAGGCTCAAACACTAGCTCAACTGACTGAACTCGGCTCAATTTCAGCTGAAAGAACTGAAATGGACTAAAATGAGCTCCTGAACACTTAGAAATGGTTTTGAACTGAAACGAAAGCACTCGAACTATTGGTGAGCTCAAGTTAGACTCTGGGGAACATGATTGACTGAGAATGACTGAATCGGAGACAATTGGTTTGGATTTGAATGAGAAATGAGCTCATTTCTGAAGAAATGATCCCATTTTGGCAGGAATGGTCAGAAATGGAAATGGTTTATTCATTATGAGCTCAGATGAGCTTGAGATGACTGATATTCTAACTGTCTTGAACTGACCAATGATCTTGGTTGACTCCGACTGACTGGGGTCCGGGATGACCTAGGGGTAAAATGGTAATTTTCCTAATGAAAATGGGTAAAATGGTGACTTTTTGAAACTGACTCGGGGTTTGACTCCTACACTGACCTGACAGGGTTGGCACTGCCTGAGGAGGATTGTTTGAGAATGGATGTGGAAAATTTGGGGTGTTTACAGATGCCCCTCTTTGCTACTAAGCCGGCTTGAAGACGAGCTTAGTGGCAAAGAAAAACACACCAAATTTGGGCTATAAAAATGCCCCAGTTAGAAGGATCTGACTGAATATGAAGAGATTTAGCCCTGATGAAAATGGTAGATATGAAATGGAGAATAAAGAAGAAAAATTTTACCTCAAAAGAAGTGAGATTCAAGTTTTTGCCCTTAACCTGGATAGGACAGAAAATACCTCGTGTAGAAACGAAGCTCAGGTTTAACCCTTAACCTGACCGGGAAATGAAATACCTCATCAAAATGAGGCTCAGGTTTGTACCCTTATCCTGATTGGGCGGAAAATGAAATACCTCATCAAAGGAGGCTCAGGTTTAACCCTTAACCTGACCGGGAAATGAAAATGGTAAGTTGGATGGTGAATAAGACAATTTTCTTGAGGAGGAATAAGGTGACTCTTTCAACAACACGAAAGATGAATTCTTTCGACAACGCGAAAGATAACAAGGCGATCCAAAGGAACACGACGATTCTTTCAACAACGCGAAAGATGACAAGGCGATCCAAAGGAGCAAGGAGATTCTTTTGACAACGCAAAAGATGAATTCTTTCGACAACGCGAAAGATGACAAGGCGATCCAGAGGAGCAAGGCGATTCTTTCAACAACGCGAAAGATGACAAGGTGATCCAAAGGAGTAAGGAGATTCTTTTGACAACGCAAAAGATGACAAGGCGATCCAGAGGAGCAAGGCGATTCTTTCAACAACGTGAAAGATGACAAGGCGATCCAAAGGAGTAAGGAGATTCTTTTGACAACGCAAAAGATGAATTCTTTCGACAACGCGAAAGATGGTAAAGGCGATCCAAAGGAACAAGGCGATTCTTTCAACAACGCAAAAGATGACAAGGCGATCCAAAGGAGCAAGGCGATTCTTTTGACAACGCAAAAGATGAATTCTTTCGACAACGCGAAAGATGACAAGGCGATCCAGAGGAGCAAGGCGATTCTTTCAACAACGCGAAAGATGACAAGGCGATCCAAAGGAGTAAGGAGATTCTTTTGACAACGCAAAAGATGAATTCTTTCGACAACGTGAAAGATGGTAAAGGCGATCCAAAGGAACAAGGCGATTCTTTCAACAACGCGAAAGATGACAAGGCGATCCAAAGGAGCAAGGCGATTCTTTTGACAACGCAAAAGATGAATTCTTTCGACAACGCGAAAGATGACAAGGCGATCCAGAGGAGCAAGGCGATTCTTTCAACAACGCGAAAGATGACAAGGCGATCCAAAGGAGTAAGGAGATTCTTTTGACAACGCAAAAGATGAATTCTTTCGACAACGCGAAAGATGGTAAAGGCGATCCAAAGGAACAAGGCGATTCTTTCAACAACGCGAAAGATGACAAGGCAATCCAAAGGAGCAAGGCGATTCTTTTGACAACGCAAAAGATGAATTCTTTCGACAACGCGAAAGATAACAAGGGCGATCCTTTCACAGAAAAGGCTAATCTTTCAACAACGCGAAAGATGATAAAGGTTACTCTCTCAAGGAGGTAAAAGGTGATATCAGGATGTGTCAAGATGGACATCGAGCTCTTCACTTCATGTCAAAATAGTAAGAAAATATTGCCAAAATGTTAAAAATTGTTTGTTGATTCAAAATGCTTGAAATTGATGTATATTGGTATGAAAATCTTTCCTCTTTTATACCTGAAGTATTACCTCCGACTGGGCTTAACTCTGTAAAATCAAGATTCGAATTTAAATTGCTTGCAATTGGCTTTCTTTCAAGGAAGCTATCAATTTCCTTGATATGAGCAGAAAAGAGAGTATTCTTGATATTGTGAGAGCAATTGGTGAAAGAATATTGATAATAGAATTTCACAAAATTAAAGAAGATTCTTTGGCAAATTTGGCAGTCTGATATCCTGGGATTCTTTTCTCATGATGATCTTTCTGCCCACTTTTTTTCTTTATTGGCAAAATTAGAGCTTTCTTGGGCTTTTTGGGGATTACATCATCCTTCATTTTGGAGATGTTCTGACTTTTCTCTCTTTTTTTTTGGGGAAGGGTACATCACAAACTCATTCATCTCAGAGATGCTCCGATCCTTCTTTTCTCTCAGGGATTATATTGACGGTTATTGGCTCTTTGGTTGGAAATCTCTTGATGATGGCAGAAATTAAATATCCTTTAGGGTTTGTCGGGAGGCTCATCGCAGTCGCCTTCATCTTGACGGTGCTCTGAACTTTCCCTGGAAGGATCCGTCACAAACTCCTTCATCTTGGAGATGATCCAAATCTTCTTTGGCCCCGGGGGTCTACTCGCCTAATTCGCCTTCATCTTGACGACAGTTGAGAGATCCCTTTTGCAGATATGTAATTGCAGCTTTAGGTGATTGAGGAGATATAGGGATTGAATGGATTTTTCTGTATCACCGAGGATATTTCGACTGCTTTATTTTCCAAGAATGATCTTTAAAAATGTGCCATTGACTGCGATCAATACCGATCACTTATGGCTTTGCAACAACATTGAATTTCCTTTGCTGGCCATATCGAGGATTTATTCTTCATCTTTTTGGTCGGCCAATAGAAAGAATTTGAATTTTGAATCCTTTTTCATGACAGCTTTGACCTTTCGGAAATAATACTGAAGGTATTCTGAGGTAATGTTTTTGTGCAATAAAGATTTTGAAATCAACAAATATTTAATGACAAATTGGCAAAATTTTCTTGAAATCCTTGGTGAGAGCGAGCATTTAAAGCACAACGCAACGCATCCATGACATAAATTTTCTTCTCCTTTCCCCAAAGGAGAAGATTCAAAAATTGGAAAAAAGAATTACTCCTCTCTTCCCTGAAGAGGAGGTGTTTGCAAAACGAACTTTCGAAGAGAAATTAAGCTTTCGTCAAAACTTCCTAACATTAGGCTTCTCTTATGGAAAGGGGCCGGTAATGGTGAGGTCGGTGAATTGGTCATGAAGGAGCGAGTCCATCACACTCTCCCTGAAAAGAGGATCCTTCACGATGAAATGGCCTAGTATGAAATTGTGATCACAAGGAAAGTGAACTTTCGTCGAAGCTCTCCCTGAACTAAGGGTTCCTTGTATGAAATTGGAATTTTTTTTTGCAAACGGTTCACATAGACACGAGACCCTTCAAACTCTCCCTGAAAAGGGCTAGGTGAACAAAGGATAGCATGCGAAAAGAACGAGCTCCCTTGAACTCTCCCTATAAAAAGAGTCTCTCGCAAGAGGAAATGACTGAAATTAGTATTGAATGACCAAAAGGTCAAAATTGAAATTTGGAAATTTGAAATTTTGAAATTTGAAATTTGAAATTTGATATTTGAAATTAGAAATTTGGAATTTGGAAATTGAAAATTGAAAATTGAAAATTGATTGACCCGAAGGTCGAAATTAGAATTAATTGACCCAAAGGTCGAAATTGAAATTGGTTGACTCAAAAGTCGAAATTAGAAATTTGGAATTTGAAAATTGGAAATTGGGAAATTGATTGACCCGAAGATCAAGATTGAAAATTTGGAAATTGATTGATCTGAAGGTCGAAATTGGAATCTTGGAAATTGGGTGGCCTAAGGGCCGAAATTGGTAATTGGATGGCCCGAAGGCCGAAATTGGAAATTGGATGGCCCAAGGGCCGAAACTGGTAATTGGAATTTGGAAGAAAATTCGAGTCGGAACTCTAATCTTCTAGACCAATTTTAGGAAAAGAAAACTCGGGTCGAAACTCGAATCTTCGAAGGAAAACTAGATCCATTGGAAGAAAAGAAAATTCGAGTCGGAACTCGAATCCTGAAGGAAAACTAGACTGGTCAGAAGGAAAGGAAATTCGAGTCGGAACTCGAATCTCAAAGGAAAACTAGACTAATTAGAAGGAAAGAAAATTTGAGTCGGAACTCGAATCCCGAAGGAAAACTAGACCGGTTAGAAGGAAAGGAAATTCGAGTCGGAACTCGAATCCCGAAGGAAAACTAGACTAGCATGGATTAGGTTTGAAAACATTAACCAGTAAACCAGATTTTGAAAGTTTGACCAATAAAAATTGGATTTTAAAAGTCCGACCAATAACAATTGGATTTTGAAAGATGTACCAGCGTGAATACTGGATTTTGGAAATGAACCAGTATAAGTACTGGATTTTGAAAATGGATCAGTACGAATACTGTTTTTGGAAGAATTACCAGCACAAACACTGGATTTTGAAGATTTACCAGCACGAACACTGGTTTTTGAAAATCTTACCCGCACGAACACTGAATTTTTGAAAATTTATCAGCACGAACACTGGATTTTGAAAATTTTACCAGCACGAACACTGGTTTTTGAAAATCTTACCCAACTGATTCTGATGAGAGATTTTTAGTCTTCATCCTCACGATGACTTAGACAACTGTCAGGGTCTCAGGATTTATCCCTTATCCTGAATGGGTAGTTCAGGTTTATCCCTTAACCTGAAGGGGAAACTCAGGTTTATCCCTTAACCTGAAGGGGAAACTCAGGTTTATCCCTTAACCTGAAGGGGAAATGAATTCGATACATATGGATGCAAATGAATGCGAATGAATGCATGCAAATGCAAATGAATGCAAATGTATGTAAATGAATGCAAATGCATGCAAAATGAGAGGTTTATTTGACCCTGCCTACATACAGAATGTTTTGAAGACAATTTTCAAAATAATGCCCCAGTATAACTGGGGAGTGAGAAGTTGGATGAAAGGATAAGTAATTGATATTTGAAGAATACTTTCTGACTTTTGATTGATTCAGGAGAGACTCTGAAAAATATCACTTCTCGCAGAAGGACATGGTGCAGAGAAGGAGAAATTGATAATTTTATTGATGCATTGAAGGAAAATGACAAATCAAGGAAAGATAGACAGGATTACATCATCCTTTGAAGGCAAAATGAGAAATGGGAAAATGCTAGCATCGTCAGCTTTTTGAGTAATCGAGGAAAGATGGCTAGTCCTTCTTTTTATCTTCAACGAGGATATTCTTATCAATGCAATCTTGAATAATGTTCTTGAAGACAAAACAGTGGTCAGTATCGTGTCCTACTGCCCGATGAAATTTGCAGAATTGGTCCATGAACCTTCCCATGATCGTGGGAGGATCTGTGGCTCTTGGGAGCTTTACCATTTCTTTGGTCAACATATATTCAAGGATTTCATCGAGAGGTTGCTCAAGAGGAGTAAACTGACGATCGTCACCCCAACCATCCCGTTTTATCTTTTCTTTCTGCTGACTCAATTTTTCATTCTTCTTTGAAGACTTTTCTTTCTGACCTGCATGATTGCTCTTGCTATTTTTGTGGCCACTGCGGCCGACATTGGCAGAGAAGATGACATTTTCCTTCTTCTTTGAATCTTGATTATTCTTGACAAGGGTGATGCCATCATAGACCCCATTCTCTATTCCCATCTCGAGCCACTCGGCCCGTTCAGTAAGCTCAATGAAAGACTTGGAAGGTGAGGTGGAGATAAGACCTCTCAAAGGTTGTGAGAAATTGTTTAGAATAATCTGGAGTGCGTGCTCCTCTAAGATGGGATTTCTTATTTTATTGCAAGTGCCCCTCCATCTGCGGATGAAGTTTCTGGCTTTCTCATTATCTCTTTGCTTTGTATTATGGAGATGGTTTAGCGTTGGCGGCGCTTTGGTGTTTAAAAGGAATCGTTCAATGAACAAATTGACCACTTTATCGAATTCCTTCAATTTGATGGGATTGATATGCTCTGAGTACCACTTGGCGGTGGTGCCCTCCAGACTGTGAGGAAAACATCTAAATAAAGCACGATTGTCTCTCTTGAATCGATTGCACTCCGCAAAGAACATAGCCAGGTGAGCCTTGGGATCGCCGGTCCCATCAAATTTGACATATTTACGAGGGAGATCTTCTAGGCTGTCATCACCATCTAAACCATCAAAGAAATCTTCGCTTGTGAAAATCTTTTTGCCCTTGTCGCGGGCTTGCAGATCCTTAACCATTTTGACCACATCTCTGAGTTGTGACTGGTCAGAGTTATTAGCAGAATGATCTTTTAGCTTATTGTCTGACCCCTACCCCTGTGTCATCTTCTGAAAAGCTTGCTGAGCCTCACACTCTTCATCGGTGCCACCTCCTGATTCTGCTTCATCAGATGTATCCTCATGTTGGATACACTTCTTGGATATCTTCATTTGTTTCTTCAATGTTCAGCCCTTGATCTTTTTCTTGGTAGGAATCTTGTCGAAATTTTCCCCTGTTTGCTCTGCCATCATCTTATTCAACATCTTTCGAAACATGGCATACATCTGAGGATCGATATCATCATTGGCTTGTTGACTTTGGTTCCTAGCAGATCGCGGAGAATCCATCTCTTGCTCGCTGCTACTGTTAGGGTACTAAAGCAACACTATTTTCTTCTTGGATCTGGTCCGAACCATTTCACGATGCCGAAACTCTCTGTAAGACAAATAGGATGATTAGAATGAGAGAAAATTCTTGAAGGCAATGACTTGGAGAATAGAATAAAAATAATGGATGAAGATCTGAAATTGGGTTGACAGTTTGAAGGATATCCCTTTACCAGGGATGGGATTATTGCTGGGATTGCGACAATTGCATTGTTATTCCATGAGAGGAAATAAACAACCGAGATATGTCTTGTTACCTAGGCGAGGCCGTCAACCATGAAGAAAAAAAATATTTTTGAAGGAATATAACAAAGTAATGCATAATTGGTAATGAGCTTCTCTACGAACTTGGGCGGTTATCTCAGAAGGAAGGCAGGAAGAATTTTTTTTTTCAGGGAAAAGCATTCATCACAAAGGGCATATTGCATGAGAGTTCAGAAAATAACATTATGAAGAAAATGACCTCCAAATATAAGGAAAACTGATGATTTTATTGATGTCTTGGAGGAAGGATGACAAATTTAAAGAAAGCAACTGGAGACTACATTTATTCAGAGAAGCAAAAAGCAGAAATGATGGAAATGAGAAAGCATTGGCATTTGTCGTCTTCATGAATGATCAAGGAAAGGCTCGGTCAGAACGGCCGACTGGTCTTCCTCTTTAATAGGGAGATTCTTGTCAACGCAGTCTTGAACGATATTTTTGAAGACGAAGCATCGCTCAGTATCATGCCCTGTAGCTTGGTGGAATTTGCAGAAGCAATCTTTCCATTTCCCTAGGGCGACCGGAGGATTAGCAATTCTTGGAAGTTTAACCATTCCTTTGCTCAGCATGTATTCAAGGAACTCTTCGAGGGGCTGATCTAGAGGGGTAAATTCACGACCGCAACCCCAACCGTCATGTTTTGGCCTCTTTTGACTGCTTGCTTTCTGCTGGGAGCGGGATTGAAGGGGTTTGGCTAGGACAGCCGGTTGGTCTGCTATTTTGCTTTCCCCTAAAATATTCTTATCAACATGATCCTGAACGATATTCTTGAGGACAAAACAATTTTCTGTATCGTGTCCTATTGCACGGTGAAACTTGCAAAATTGCTCTTTGAATCTGCCCATGATTGACGGAGGATCAACGACTTTTGGTAAATGGACCATGCCTTTTGCAAGCTAAAATAGTCTCGAGCTTCTGATCCAGAGGGGTGAACTTTCGATCAGCGCTCCAGTCTTTGTGTTTTGGTTTTTCTTTCTCTTTCCCTTTATGCTGGGTACTGGACTGGAGAGGTTGATCATTCCGCTTGGCTGGTTCCTTTCTGGTGCTTGACTCGGGTAGCTCTAATAGCATCTTTGTCATCATTTTTTGAAACATTCTGTACATGACTGGATCAATCTTATCTTCACTTGTCTTGTCCTGCTTCTTGACTGGCCTCGAAGAACTCATCTCTTCGATACTGTTTAGTGTTGTTCTCTTTTCCGACCTTGTTTGAACTGTAGTGAAATGCCAATACTTTCTGCAGAATAAAGGGATAGTTTAGACTGAAGGATTTTTGGGAAAAATAGAGATGATGAAGGAGATGTCTAAGGACTTGGAAAGAGACAAAAAAATCTGAATAGAATTTGGAAGACATATATGAAGAAGAGAAGTTTGACAAGATTTGAACATTTGAAAAATTGCAGGCAGGATCAAAATAAGGTTAGAAATTCGAAGTCCAGAGGAAAGGTAGGAAAATGAAAATCGCCTGGACTTTTGAGGAAAAATATGAAGTTTTGAAAATCGTGCAGGGTTTTTGATAAAATTGTTGAAGAAAAATAGATGAAATTTGTAAAAGGAAAATAAAAGAGAATTGAGAAATAAAAGAAGAATGCATTCAATCACATCCTACACAAACAATTATGCACATACAACATTCCCTAAGAAGCTGACTCTAAATGCATCAATTTTGAAAGATCTGTAGGACCCTAATCCTGACTCTAGGCTCAGATCATCTGTGTCCAACCATGCTATGCCGATATACTCGAACCGAGGCTCGATGTACGTGGCATAAAAATTCATCTCCGGTTCTAGGCTTGTGTTTTCCCAACATCCTTGAGCACCTGCCGATATACGTTGGACTATGGCCCTTGGTACATGGCAGGGGGGCGTTAGCCCAAATAAGTGGCCCAGTTGTGAGGCTCTGTCCCGAACTATGGTTCTAGAAGAGAGCCCAGCAACGTGAAGACCGGGTAGACATAGGTGGGGTGGTTTTTGAAATATGATCACATGCAGGCAAACAGAGGGCTCTAAATCCTAAAGAGAGAGAATTTTGAAATTTTTTGAAGAAGCAAACATTGTTTTCATACAAGTCCTAGATTGAGGAGTGTTGTATTTCAGACCTAAGTCTATGTGAGCATGCATAATTCTCCTCAATATGGTCCTACCAAACCATGCCTAGTCTATATGCAATCCATGTCAGCTGGGTTCAAGTCTAGGCTCCTAGGTTCACATGATATCCAGAATTAAAGTTGACATTCCATAGAACACAATTTTGATAATTGAACTAAGTCAAGCACATAATTGATCAGACGAAGACAGGTCCCATCACGGTCGCCAAACCTGTTATCATCGCAAAATTTTTTTCCCTCCCTTGCGAGAAAGAAAGGAATTTCGCGAGTCAAACTCGACCAAAGTTTTGAAAATTGTTTTGAAAATTTACTCGCCTCCGTTTTGAAAATTTGCGGGAAAATTCCATGGAATGGGATCCGCCTGTCGGTACGAGGTTCAACCGTTCCTGGCACCTTTACCAGGGGTAATTGAACCAAGGATCGATTATGTGCTTTAACTTGACTCAAATATCTAAATTATGCTCTATTTTTTTCTAAAATGCACAAAGAATCCGGCTTGTGCTATGAAATTTGGAAAATAATGCAAGTTTGAGAAACATGATGTTTGCTTTGGAAAATATGCTTGGAAAAATGGTTAGAAGAGTGCTTGAAAATGGAATTCTTGGGAAAATCATTGAATTTCATTGGAAAATGAATACTCAGGAAAACTTGAACTTTGGAAAATCGATTTTGAGATTTGGAATTTCTTTTCTGAGAAAATGGATTTGAGAATCTTGAGAAAATCAGAAAATCATTGGAAAAGGATTTTGAAATGGAAAATGGATCCTCAGGAAACTGGATTCTCAGGGAAATGGGAATTCTAAGAAGATGGATTTATGAAAACTTGGGATTTTGAAATTTGAGAATTTTAAAGCATAGGAAAATCTCGATTTGAACTTGGTAAATGCTTTTAAATGTCATTTGAAAACTTAGAATTTTGAGAAAACCAGATCCTGAGAAAGACTTGGAAATTCTTGAGAAAGCTGAATTTTTTGAAATTAAAATTGGAAAATGAGTTTGGAAATAATGCAATTTGAATGATATGAATGAATGAATATGAATTTGAAAAGGGAATTTCATTGAGGAATTGGGAAATCCTTTTAAAACTTTGAAAAATGCAGTGCATTTTGAAGTTAGCCTAAGTGTGTAGGCTGAATGTGGCTAATATGAAGATCATAAATCTTGGTTTTCTTCGTATTCTGACTATGGCCATAAATACGAATCCCACCGAGTTTATAAACTTCATAAGAGCTTGTGCACGTGCCATTCGTGTAAACCATAGTGAATTTGAAATAAATATCCATGAATCATACATCACATATTAAAATTTGCATAAATTAAACTATATGCAATGCAGTCCTATTCTAAGCAGAAAATGTAAATCTTATTCCAAATTATTACATTTGATGTTACATTGAATTGAAATAAAATAAGATAAAACTAAGTCTTCTACTTGAATATTCCTGCAAAACTAGAAAACAATGTTTGCACAAAAATGTAGGTTTTTCTGAATTTATCCGAAAATATGGGAAATTATCGAATATTATTCAGATATAAACCAAAATTCATACCCCCTTTGATATAAACATGATAAATAATGAATAAATTTCAAAAATAAACTTGAAAATTCGAAATTGGGGTCAAAATGACCAAAATACCCCTGATGACCTTGAAATCAGGGTTTTCTGAAAGAATTTTTATAAATTTTGGAAATTTGAAAATCAAATGAAATAAATCAAACATAATATGATGAAATATGATGATATGCATGAAATTTTGAAGAATTAGAAATTGAAATTTCAAAATTTAGGTCAAAATGACCAAAATACCCCCGATAACAAGACTATGGCCTTGAAACCAGGGTTTTCTGAAATAAATTTTGCAAAATTGAAAAATATGAATTGCAAAGGATATTTAAATTAACCCTAATATGATTCTACATGCTTATGTATATGATAAAAACCCTAAAATGACGAAAATATCATAAAATATCAAATTTAACCTGATTTTCGCCTGATTTTCGCTTCTGAATTTAAAGATAAACTAACACATGGTGCAAATGAACTTGTAATTAAACCAAATTTGGCATGGACACCTAAAATAACCCTAGAAACATAATGGATCTCGAAAATCTAATTTTTTTATATTTTTAAATATGGAAATTCAAATAAAAATCCTAAATTTTGTGATTTTTGCCTAAAATATTGATTCTAAATGAGATTTAGGATATCAAACTTCCATAAATTTTTCCCAAATTTTATGGGGTGACAGAGGACAGTAAGGCAATGATTTATGCCTTTTACAATTTCTGATTTTGACCTATGGTCGGAGCTGTGTCACTCCGGCAAGTCGGATGGGAATCCGGCGACTCTAGGATTTAGGGGAAACAGACAGGTTTCGGTAGAAAACATGGGAAAAATGGCAGCCAGATGGGAAAAAGGCTGAAATTGTGTGAAAATGTTTCTGACAAATATAAAAAGATTTTATCTTTTGACACCATTGGGATTCGGGTTATGGTTTGGAAAAATCCATACTGTTATCAGAGACCTAAATCTCTGAGATTTCTGGATATTGAAATCTGTCAGACAGAAATGAAAATTTCGAGAAAAATACTGAACCAGTTCCAAAAATCCCCAAATTTTGGAAAATGACAGGAAATAATGTTAGAAATAACTTTTGTGTTGAACGTTTTTGCAAACGAGCTACAGATTGGGCGGACTTGATGCATTAGTGTCTGTCTATACCCAGACGAAGGAAAATCAAGATTTTCCCAGGAGTCTGGGAAATCCGATTTTTGACAAAGGTCAAAATTAATTGTCAAAATCTCAAAATTTCCAGATCATTAGTAGACTCAATTATAAATCCACTGTGATTTTTGGAGAATGATTTGAATCTCCCACAAGGGCAGTTTCATGGGTTCTTGTCTGCTAAAGCAGAAATTGAAAGTTCAGAGAAGTCCAAAACCCGAATTAGGATTTGATTTATTTAATGGGGTTCCGAAACCCAAATGAATCAAATTTTTGGCAGATAAGCAATAAGAAAACAAGTTCAATCACCCTAAAAATCTCTACAATTATGAGTAAAATTTCGCACATAAGATAATGACTGGACTGAACATATAATATTAAAGCCTATGAACTCAATAAGCAAACATGAATAAAAACTATACTATGTAAATCATATAATCATGAGATGCTAAAATAATCCTGAATTCAAGATCTAACATGAAAAATCTCATGAAATTGATGATATGACAAAATAAATTATAAAGGGCATGATTTTATTTTATGTTAGCTTTTGGTGAGAGGGATTCGATCCATCAATCGGATGGATCGCCTCACACGCATAGCATTAACATGTAAAGCATATACAGCAAGCATTTAATGAGATAGTATCTAGGATCAAACAAATGCTTTTATCTCAAATTGACCCTGCTAAAGACAGCAGCCCTCAAATTTTTAGAGAAGAGATGCACCTGGGCGTGGGCTGAAGCAAAACTGGTACTACGTCAAGGTTGGAGGAGGTGGCAGCTGGAGTTGGATTGGCTTGAAGGAAGACAAAAGTGCCAATGGAGGGGTAGCTAGAGCTGCTTTCAGGTTGAAGCCAATGACTGGGAGAGTTGGGGTTGCCTTGTTGCAGCTGCGGTGAGGTGCTTAAAGATGGGAGCAAGGCTGGAGCTTGCTTATGATGGAGGAGAAGGCTGGTTCAAGGTCTTGGAGATGCTGGAGTTGCTGGTGGTGTTAGGGGTGTTGCTGTCAAGGTGTGGTTGGCGCAGGTGGCTGGAGAAGATTGCTGCTGTGGAGAGCTTGAAGGTTGGTTGCTGTGGTGGCTGAAGAAAAGCTGCAGGTGGCTGGGCTCTTGCTGCCACCAAAGAAGGCTATGATGGAGGCCCAGCTGGTGGCTGTGTAAGGGCTGCAAGAATGGGGTTTCAATGGCTTGAAGTTGCAGCCAAGGGGTGAGAAAGAGAGAGTTCAAGGGAGAGAGAGAGAGAGAGAGAGAGGGAGAGAAACGTGAGATGAGAATCCACGTCTCTCTTTTCTTTTTGGTTTTTATCATAACTTAGGTTTTGATAAGTTCAAAACCTAAGTTTCTAATAATGCATAATGCCTTTAATCCCCCATCCATACGTGAATGGCTGTAGCCTTTATCTTTTGGGGGGAAATCCAAAGGGGAATAAGGAAGAAAGGGGAAAGAAGGAAGGGAAGGAAAAGGAAAGAAGAGGGGAAGAAGGAAAAGGAAAGAAAGGGGAAGAAAGGAGAGGGAAAGAAGAAGGAGGAGGGGCTGGAAAGACTATACGTGAATGGAGGGAGAGGAAAGAAAAGAGGAAAGAAAAAAAGAAAGAAAAAGGAAGAAAAAAGAAAGAAAAGAAATAAAGAAGAAAAGAAAAGAAAAGAAAAGAAAATAAAAATAAAAAAAATATAAAAAAAGAAAATGGAGGAAGAAAGAAAGGAAATGGGCTGGAGGTTTGGGTGACCCCCTTGTGGGTCCCACCTTAAGAAGAATAAAATAATAATAAAAAATTAAAATAAATAAAATAAAACAAACCAAAAAAAATAAAGAAAAAGATAATTTTTTTCTTATAAATTAAAACAAGAAAATGCAAATGGATGGGCCATCTCAGAGCGGGTCCAAATTCCACTTTTAAAATTCATTTTGATGATTAAAGAGGTAAAATAGTCTTTTCAAAAAAATTCCAGACGAAACGAGCTATTTTTGGCAGTTTTTGAAACAAGCTCGGATTCTGAAGTTCAATACCCCGTTGCGAAGCAAATCCAGTGTAGAATTTGAAAATTTAATTTTGAAAGAAATCCAGATTTTTTTTTCTCGAGAAAATATTTTTAAAACGAAACGAGCTATTTTTGGCAGTTTTTTAAATGAGCTCGGATTTTGAAGTTCAATAGCTCATTGCGAAGCAAATCTAGTGTAAAATTTGAAAATTTAATTTTGAAAGAAATCCAGATTGTATTTCTCGAGAAAATATTTCCAAATCTAGACTCCCGGGGGTAGAAATGTCAATTTTGAAAAACCCGGGGTTTGAAATTGATTTCTGAAAGCTTTTGAAACTTGATCTGGATTGAAATTTATAAAACTGGAATTCTGGACTTCGAAAATGAAATGAAATGTTATGAAATGCTGAGAAATGATATGAAATGATGAGAAATGACATGAAATGCTATGCGAAATGCTAACCTTGAATAAAGAATTTTGGATGTCAAACCCCGATTGACACTTGTATCAGTTTAAAAAGCATTAAAATTGATAAAATTTGCAAAATAGCTCAAGAAATGGTTTTAGGGACTCTACTGGGTTAGAGTGACACTGAAAATTGGGGTTCGAGCTGGATTGAACTGAGATGAGCTAGATTGAGCTGGGTTTTAGAGTTTCAGAACTCAAATGAACTGACCTGACACTGACTCAACTGACCTTTCTGACTGAATTTTCAAGAAAAGTTATCATTTTTAGAGAAATGGTACCGAATGGTCACTGGAGTAAAGTGAATTACGAACTTGAGCTGGCTTTGACCTAAAACAAAGGTCAGTAATACTGAGATGAACTAAAATCGAGGCTCAAACACTAGCTCAACTGACTGAACTCGGCTCAATTTCGGCTGAAAGAGCTGAAATGGACTAAAATGAGTTCCTGAACACTTAGAAATGGTTTTGAACTGAAACGAAAGCACTCGAACTATTGGTGAGCTCAAGTTAGACTCTGAGGAACATGATTGACTGAGAATGACTGACTCGGAGACAATTGGTTTGGATTTGAGTGAGAAATGAGCTCATTTCTGAAGAAATGATCCCATTTTGGCAGGAATGGTCAGAAATGGAAATGGTTTATTCATTATGAGCTCAGATGAGCTTGAGATGACTGATATTCTAACTGTCTTGAACTGACCAATGATCTTGGTTGACTCCGACTGACTGGGGTCCGGGATGACCTAGGGGTAAAATGGTAATTTTCCTAATGAAAATGGGTAAAATGGTGATTTTTTGAAACTGACTCGGGGTTTGACTCCTACACTGACCTGACAGGGTTGGCACTGCCTGAGGAGGATTGTTTGAGAATGGATGTGGAAATTTTGGGGTGTTTACAAAACCCTAAAAGAGCATTTCGCATAAGACCCCCTCTAATTTTTGAGTTTTTACAAAAAGAGGCTCTCAGGGCTTTTTAGCAAAAAATTGTCTTTTAAAGTATAAACTAATGCATTTTTTTTCTCAAAATTTTTAATTTTTTTTGGTTTTTGGTGTTATTTTTCCATTTTTTTGTATTTTTAAGTAGAAAACCTAAGATTTGTGAGAAAATAAGAATTAAAACCAATTTTTTTTGTGTTTTTGCAAAATATTTACAAAAGGGAATTTTTCTGAGAACTAAAAGTTATTTTGAGAAAAATTTTTCAAAAATGGGTTTTGATCCGGATTTTGAGGAAATATGGATTTAAAGTACTGGATTCGGATCCGGAGTTGATTTTGAATATATCAATATGGATTTTAATTCAGAAAATCTGAAGAATGATCAAAATTTAGCTTTTGGTTTTCTCAAAAAATGAAACCAGAGGCGAAAGGTTCATTTTTACAAAACTTTGAAAAATTTGGAGTGTTTACAGATGCCCCTATTTGCTACTAAGCCGGTTGAGAGCCGAGCTTAGTGGCAAAGACAACACTCCAAATTTTGAAAATGCCCCAGTCAGCAGGTCTCAACTAGGTGTGGAAGAATTATTTTGAAAATATGGTTTTTCAGGCTTTGAAACCTTATCCTGAATGGTTTTGGGGAGACGAAATCCTCGAAGATTATATGATTGAGTAGAAAGATGAGGAAATCGTGATGGGACTTTAGATGGAAATTCTGAAATGGTGGGAAATAAAAATTTTGATCAGGTCTCATGGGTGAGACAAGATACTCTTTTTAGAATGATTCAGGTTTAGCCCTTAACCTGGATGGGATGAAAATATATCAAAAATGAATTTGAAAATGAGGAAAGGAATACATGAGGACCTTGATGGGATATTTTGGACAAGGCCTTGTGAAATGAAGCTCGAGTATGATCCTTTCTTGGAGGAATATATGAAGCATGGGTTCCTCGATGGGAAGAACCATGGTGGGACTGGAAGAAAATATCTCGTCAAAAAACGAGGAATCTCATTGAAATGTGACTCAGGTTTAACCCAAACCTGCAAGGAAGATACCTCGCGAAGCGAGGTTTCGGGTTAACTCTTAATTTGGATAGGAAATCTACCATACGGGTTTCTCAAAAATAGAGAAAGCACGATGGGACCTTCGGAATTTGGACGAACAAATCCAAGAGGGGTTTTTGCGAAAGGAGGAAATATAGAGTCCCTAAAGCTTTGAAAAGGGGAAGAAATTGGGCGTCTCATTGCTGAGACTGAAATAACTTTTGAAATCAAAGAATCTTTCGCAAATGGTTCAGGTTTAACCCTTATCCTGAGTGGGGAAATCTACCATACAGGTTTCTCAGAAATGGAGAAAGCACGATGGGACCTTCGGAATTTGGATGAACAAATCCGAGAGGGATTTTTGCGAAAGGAGGAAATATAGAGTCCTTAAAGCTTTGAAAAGGGGAAGAAATTGGGCGTCTCATTGCTGAGACTGAAATAGCTTTTGAAAATCAAAGAATCTTTCGCAAATGGTTCAGGTTTAACCCTTATCCTGAGTGGGGAAATCTACCATACAGGTTTCTCAGAAATGGAGAAAGCACGATGGGACCTTCGGAATTTGGACAAAAAAATCCGAGAGGGATTTTTGCGAAAGGAGGAAATATAGAGTCCCTAAAGCTTTGAAAAGGGAAAGAAATTGGGCGTCTCATTGCTGAGACTGAAATAGCTTTTGAAATTAAATGATCTTTCGCAAATGGTTCAGGTTTAACCCTTATCCTGAGTGGGGGAAATCTACCATACAGGTTTCTCAAAAATGGAGAAAACCATAATGAGACCTTCGAAATTTGGACCAACAAATCCGAGAGGGGTTTTTTTGCGAAAGGAGGAAATATAGAGTCCCTAAAGCTTTGAAAAGGGGAAGAAATTGGGCGTCTCATTGCTGAGACTGAAATAGCTTTTGAAATTAAACGATCTTTCGCAAAAGGTTCAGGTTTAACCCTTATCCTGAGTGGGTCGTCCATACAGAATTCTTTAACGAGAAAACCGTGATGGAACAGGAAGAGATACTTCTCCTGAGGCAACTCTTTTGAGAAATATAAACAACGCTAGGTTGCATCAAAATGGATATTGAATGTTTATTTTATTTTTGGAATAGCTAGAAAATTTTGCCAATAAGATAAAATCATAGTAGATTCAAACGCTTGGAAATGTGCACGTATGTGCAAAAGATATTCTCTCTTTTACCTAGAGTATTTCCCCCAAATGAGGTTAACTCCTCAGTTATAAGAGTCAAATTCAAAATTTTAGCACTGATGATTTTCTTCAAGGAAGCTATCCATTTCCCTGATATGAGAATAAAAAAAATATTCTTAATTTCATAAAAGCAGGAAATGAAGAGATATTGATAAAAGAATTTTGCATGAGAAAAGATGACTTTTGGCAACTTCGGTAGTTTTGATATCTAGGTGTTTTCCCACGATGATCTTTTTGCACTCTTTTGAGTCATTGGGCTTTCTTGGTTTTTCACATCATCCTTCATTTGGATGTCCTGACTTTTCTCTCTTTTTCAGGGAATGGTACGTTACAAGCTCCTTCATCTTGGAGATGCTCCGATCCTTCTTTCTCTCAGGGATTATATATGATATTGGCTCAAAAGGTCTTTTAGATGATAGCTGAAATCAAATATCTTTTAGGGTTTGTCGGTAGGTTCATCACACTCGCCTTCATCTTGGAGATGTTTCAAATCTTCTTTGGCCCCGGGGGTCTACTCGCTTAATTCATCTTCATCTTGACGACAATCGAGAGATCCCTTTTGCGGATATTTGATTGAAGCTTTAAATGAATAAATGAGGAGATATGGATTGAGTGGATTCTTTTTATGGCTCAAGATATTTCCACTGCCTGATTGCCAGAAAGTCATTTTAAAACACGCGCCATAGCCAAGATCAATATCAATTCGTTTCTGGCTTTTCAACATCATTGAAGATTTCTTTTATTGATCATATCGAGGATATTTCTTACATCCTTTTGGTTGATCAACAGGAAAAAGATTTGAATTTTACCTCTTTTTGTGAAAAATTTCACCTTTTGGAAGGGAATACAGGAGGTAATCTGAGAAAATTCTTTTGTGGAGTAAGATTTTTTAGAATCAACAAGTGTTTTTAACAAATTGGCAAAATTTTCATGAATTCTTTGTGAAATAATCACTCAATATAAATTTTGATGAGATCTTGAGTTGCAATCTTTTGATTTTGGGAAATACATGACCAGCAAAAATTGGAACTTTTTAGAATACATGACCAGCGAAAGCTGGAACCTTTGAAATACGTGACCAGCGAAGGCTGGAACCTTTTGAAATACATGACTAGCGAAAACTGGAACCTTTTGGAATACATGATAAATAGACGTTGATATTTTTTGAAATATCTGTCCAGCGAAAGCTGGAACCTTTGAAATACGTGACCAACGAGAAGCTGAAACCTTTTGAAATACTTGACCAGTAAAACTGGGACATTTAAAATACATGACCAACGAATGTTGGGTCTTTTGGGAAATACACTAATGGTTATGAAAAACTGGGTTTTAATAAAAAGATTGAGAATGATCGAATATGGGAGATTATAACCCGAGGGTTGAGAGAATGGCGAATTTTTGAAAATATTGTACCCAGAGGTTGGAGAATTGATAATCTTGAGAGATTTGAAGATATGAAGATTTTGGAAATGATAGATTTGAGAGATTGAAACCCGAAGGTTTGGGAAATGAGAGAACGGAGAAATCACACCCTGAAGGTTTGATTTATGGAAATAGGTTGAGTTGGGAGCTCGATAATTTGAGCTGGGACCTTTTGAGATATATGACCAGCGAGAGCTGGGTCTTTTGAAAATACACGACCAAAAGCTGAGTTCTTTTTTGGGAATACATGACCAGCAAAGCTGGAACGTTTGAAATGCGTGACCAGCGAAAAGTTGGAACGTTTGAAATACCTGACCAGCGAAAAACTGAAACGTTTGAAATACATGACCAACGAGTGTTGGATCTTTTTTGGAAATACCTGACCAGCAAAAGCTGGAACGTTTGAAATACATGACCAGCGGAATGCTGGAACGTTTGAAATACATGTCCAACGGGTGTTGGGTCTTTTGAAATACCTGACCAGCAAAAGCTGGGACGTTTGAAATACCTGACCAGCGAGAAGCTGGAACGTTTGAAATATATAACCAACGAGCGTTGGATCTGACCAACAAAAAGCTGGAACGTTTGAAATACCTGACCAGCAAGAAGCTGGAACATTTGAAATACATGCCCAACGAGTGTTGGATCTTTTGAAATACCTGACCAGCAAAAGCTGGAACGTTTGAAATACCTGACCAGCGAGAAGCTGGAACGTTTGAAATACATGACCAACGAGTGTTGGATCTTTTGATAATACATGACCAGCAAAAGCTGGAATGTTTGAAATACCTGACCAGCAAGAAGCTGGAACGTTTGAAATACATGCCCAACGAGTGTTGGATCTTTTGAAATACCTGACCAGCAAAAGCTGGGACGTTTGAAATCCCTGACCAGCGAGAAGCTGGAACGTTTGAAATATATGACCAACAAGTTGTTAGATCTTTTTGGAAATACCTGACCAGCAAAAGCTGGAACGTTTGAAATACCTGACCAGCAAGAAGCTGGAACGTTTGAAATACCTGACCAGTAAAAACTGGAACGTTTGAAATACATCAGCTTTTGGGAGATTTTTAAATCAGAACTTGAATTTTGGTAGAAGAAAGGATTTTGATCAAAAGATTGAATATAGAAAGTTATTGGTGCGAGGACCGGATCCTCCAAATGAGCTCAATATGTGATTGAAAAAATTTTGAGAAATAACCAGTGCGAGGACTGGGTTGTGAAGATGAGCTAGGAAAGTAAAATTTGATGAGAAATTCTGAATTCAATGGACCCTCACATCCTAACTGCATGTGGTCTGATTGCCACTTTATCTTGACTGGGAAGGAAATAAAATTTGAAAAGAACAAATGAGAAGAGATAGAAATTGATGGGAGATTTGACGAAAGAGAAGAATCAAGGAGATTTTATGGAAAGAATCTTTGTAAAAGAATTCTCACAGGTAGCATTGTTGCTCCTATGAGGGGTTTCAGGATTATCCCTTATCCTGAATGGGAAAGAAATAAAATCAAAAGTTGATGAAAAGCTTTGATAAAGAATTGGAAGAATTAAAAGTTAATTAAGAAATGAAATTGATAAAGTTGGACAAAGAAAAGGATTTAGCAGAGATTAATGAAGCTTTAAAAGAAAAGACATTCAGGACTATCCCTTATTCTGAAGAAAGAAGGACCTCGTAAGATGAGGTTTCAGGTTTTATCCGGTAACCTGAAGGGGGAGAGAAAGAAAGAAAAGAAAGAAATACCTCATGGGAAAGAGGCATCAGGTTTATCCCTTAACCTGAAAGGGTAAGGAGAAAGAAAGAAAAAGAAGGAAAAAGAAATACCTCATGGGAAAGAGGCATCAGGTTTTTCCCTTAACCTGAAAGGGTAATTTTGAAATAAGAATCAATTAAAATAAAATGAATGAATAATGAGAATGAATAAAATTGATAAAACTGATAAAGAAACAAAAGGTTAACAAAAGTTGAGAAAAAGAGTTTGATCGTGCCTGCATGTGGGATCTTTAAAATGAGAGAAGAAGATGGGAAAATCATTTTTTTTGGAAAGAAGGATTAACCACGAGAGCTAATCTTTGAAAGGGGATCATTCATGAGAGATCATCATGAGGGTTAATTTTTGAAGCAATGATTTGAAAATCAATTTGTAGAAAATATGATCAACACGAGGGTTGATATTTGAATGCAACGATTCAAAAATCGATATTTTTAGAAAATATGATCAACGCAAGAGTTGATATTTGAATGTAATGATTTGAAATCAATTTTTAGAAAATATGATGAAATCAAATTTTTGGAAAATGAGATCAACACAAGGGATTGATACTTGAAAGAAATGAAATCAAATTTTTGGAAAATGAGATCAACACAAGGGATTGATCTTTGAAAAAATGAAATCAAATTTTTGGAAAATGAGACCAACACAAGGGATTGATCTTTGAAGGAAATGAAAATCAAATTTTTGGAAAATGAGATCAACACAAGGGATTGATCTTTGAATGTAATGATTTGAAGTCAATTTTTTTGGAAAATATGATCAACACCAGGGATTGATCTTTGAATGTAATGATTTGAAAACCAAATTTTTAAAAAATATGATCAACACAAGGGTTGATCTTTGAATGTAATGATTTGAAAACCAAATTTTTAGAAAATATGATAAACACAAGGGTTGATCTTTGAAATGTAATGGCTTGAAAAACCAAATTTTCAGAAAATATGATCAACACAAGGGTCGATCTTTGAAATGCAATAATTCGAAATCAATATAATCAACACAAGGGTTGATCCTTGAATGCAATGATTCAAAATCAATTTGTAGAAAAATATGATTAACACGAGGGTTGATCTTTGAATGTAATGAAATCAAATTTTGAGAAAATGAGATCAATACAAGGGTTGATTTTTGAAAAAGGTTGTAATAAAATATCTGAACAAAAATTTTCATGATTTTTGAAAGACCCTCATAGGTAATATCATTTCTCTCATGAATGATGTCAGGATTGTCCCGAATTTTGAAAAAGAAATTTAATGCCCCAAGAAAGTATTGAATACCAAAGATATAAAGAAAATAGACATTTCATTGATAAGCAAAAAGTTGATAACAGAACTGAATATTTACAAGTATTTTAGCTAAAAAGAGTCACAAAGATTGGGCTAACTTGCCCCTACAAAGCGACTGACAAAAAGGGATGAAAGCGGAAAACTCTTGGTATTTTCAACTCTCTGAGTAGTATGGAAATGGTTCGGCTGAAACTGCAGGTTGCTCTTCTCCTTCCTCTGGTACCAGAAGCTCTTTATCAATGTAGTCCTGCACAATGTTTTTGAGGACGAAGCAGCGCTCCGTGTCGTGCCCCCTCGCTCGATGAAACTTGCAAAAGCGATTCTTCCATTTTCCTTTGGTGACAGAGGGATCATCCTGCTTCGGGAGTTTGATCATTTCTTTCTCGAGCAGATATTGGAGAACTTCCTCAACCGGCTGACCTAGAGGAGTAAGCTGACGATCATAACCCCAACCTTTATGCTTTGCTTTCTTCGGCTTGTTTGGCTTTCGCTGAGCACTGACCCCTGTCTGGCAACTAGACTGAGCTTGCATGTTTAGGAGATCCGGATGTTTTTCTCCTTTGCTTTTGACGAAGAGATTCTTATCAAGGCAATCCTGAACGATATTCTTGAAGACGAAGCAATGCTCAGTGTCATGCCCTGTTACTTGATGGTATCTGCAGAACTGATCTATATATTTTCCCATGACTGTGGAAGGGCTGACGGCTTTTGGGAGCCTGAGTAATCCATTAGACATCATGTATTCGAGGATTTTGTCAAGCGGTTCATCTAAAGGAGTGAAATCTCGATCCTTGCTCCAATCCTTACGCTTTGGTTCTTCTTGCTTCTTGCCTTTTTGCTGAGGACTGTATTGAAGAGGTCTATCATGGTTTTCACAATATTTCCCAATCTGACTTTTATGCTCTCTCAAGTTGCTGCCTTGGTTGCCTTGATTGCTGCCCCTATTGACTTTAGAGTTTTCTACACTGATATTGCTGTGCTTATTCATGGGGAGAGTGACAGGTGCCTTTCCTTCTGTGGGAGCTTTTTCGCAACTAGCTTCAGCTTGCTCAGATAATATCTCCAGCATCATCTTTTTGAACAACTGATATATCGCAGGATCCATCTCACTCTTGTTGTCCTGAACTCCTTCTCTGACAGACTTTTGAGAATCCATTCCTTGCTTTCTGCTTGTAACTGAGATGTTAGAGCAATGTAATCTCTGAGCTTTGCCTGACTCAACTGATAGTGTTGATGCTCTCTGTAGAGTATAAATGGGTTTTTTAGAAAATATCTAGGAAGAAATTTGAATAAAGGAGGAAATCATATTCTGAAAATGAAAACATCCCATTACGAGGGATCGGGTTGTCACCAAAACTTGTGAAAACCGCACTGTTTTTCTAAAAAAGGATAGACAAGTAAAATGTGAATAAAGATAAATTTTGAAAAAGGACATATCCCGACAAAAGATGTTTTATTGTAAATGAGGGTAAGGAATAAAATATAGAAAAGGAAAATTTTGAAGAATTGCAGGCAGGATAAAAAAAGAATTAGAAGAAATTAAGAGAAAAAAGGAAAATACACCTGGGTTTTAAAACAAGGAGCAAAAATTTGAATAATATATACCCAGGGTTTTGGAAAATATCATTTAATCATAGATATACAAACAAGGATGCAAAAACAGCAATCCCTAGAGGCTGACTCTAAATGCAATAGTTGAAATGGCTTATAGGACCTTGATCCTAACTCTAGGGTTCAGATCATCTGATTCTAATCAAGATACGCCGATATACCCAAGCCGAAGCTCGAAGTACGTGGCATAGAAATATTTCTCCGGTTCTAAGGTAATGGCTTCCCAACATCCTTGAGCACCTACCGATATACCTGGAACTATGGCCCTTAGGTACGTGGTAGGGGGGCGCGAACCCAAATAAGTGGTCCAGTTGTGAGGCTCTCTCCCGAACTATGGTTCAGTGAGACAGCCCAGCAACGTGAAGACCGGGACAATATAGGTAGGGGATATTTTTGAAAACATGTTCAACATGCAAAATAAATCAGATGGCTCTAATGCAAGTCCTAAAGAGATAGAAAAAATGAAGAGAAGCATACACTTGCATACATTGTTTTGCATTCAATCCCTAAAAATTGAGGAGAGTTGTATTTCAGACCTAAGTCCAATGTGAACATGGATATAATTTCCTCAATATGGTCCTACCAAACCATACTTAAATCCTATATGCAATGATGTCAGCTTAGGACAGAGTCTAGGCTCCTAAGGTTTGCATGAAAATGAAGCTGACATTTGAAGAATAAAGACCTAGATAATATCAAAGCAAAGTAAAAGGCATAAATTCGATCAGACGGAGATGAGTCCCATCATGGTCGCCAAATTTGTGATCATCGCAAAATTTTTCCTCTCGTAATATTCTCTCTTTTCCTTTCTAACCTCTATTTTCCTCCTTTTTGAAGGGAGAAACATAAAAGAGAGAAAAGAAGAGAGAAGAGAAAAGAAAGAAGAGAGAAGAGGAATTATCCTGCGGGTCTCACTTGACGTTAATTTGAAAAATTTTGAAATAACTCGCCTCCGTTTTGAAATTTTTGCGGGAAAACTGGGAGACGGGATCCGCTCGTCGGTACGAGGTTCGACCGTTCCTGGCGCCTTTACCAGGGGTAATCGAACCAAGGGTCGAATTAATGCCTTTTGCTTCGCTAAGAATTTATCTAAGAATTTATCCTAAGTCTAAATGCACAAAGAATCATGCTTGTGCAAATGCAAAGATGTATGCTATTTTTGAAAAATGTTTTAAAGAATTTCCAAGTGTTTCAGAGATGAATCTGGTAAAGTGAAGAAAATGATTTCTAACTTAGAACTTAAGATTAAAGTCCTAAGTTTTTTAGAATAATCAAGAGCTTGGGAAAATAAATCTGGAATTTGGAAATTGATTTTGAAGTTTTGAGATAAAAAGAGAAGGAAATTTTCAAAGTCACAAATGGGCTTTAAATTTAGAAGTTTGAACTTGGATGAATATTTGGAATGGAATTGAATTCCAATTTTGAAGTTTTGAATTTAGAAGAAAATGTGGGAAATCTAAAGGAATTGAGAAATGGGATTTGCAAAAGTTTGGAATTTTAAGATGAAATCTGAATCTAAGTTCTGGATTCTGAATAGAGTTTTTAGTTGATTTTTTTGGATTTAGGATCCGAAATAGGAACTTGATTTGAAATCTGGAATGAAGAGGAATTGGTTTTAAGAATTGGAATTACGGTGAATTTGGATCTGGAATTTTGAATGGAATTGGATTCAAGATTTGGAATCCAAGATGGTATTTGGATCTTAAATCTGAGATCTGAGATAGGGTTGGACTCTGGATCCTAAGAGGGAATTGGATCTGAAGCCTGAGATCCAAAGTAGAATTGGATTCTGGACCCTAAAGAAATGGATTTTGGATCTGAAGTCTGAGATCCAAAGTAGAGTTGGATTCTGGATCCTAAGAATTGGAATTTGGATCTGAATCTGAGATCCAATGGTAGAATAGGGATCTGGATCCTAAATGGAATTTGGATCTGTAATTGGAGATCCAAAATAGAATAAGGATCTCGATCCTAAATAGAATTTGAATCTGTGAAAAAGGGGAATGAGGATCTGGATCCTAAATGGAATTTGGATATGTAATTGGAGATCCAAAGTGGGATAAGGATCTGGATCCTAAATGGAATTTGGATCTATTAATTGAAGATCCAAAGCAGAATGGAGTTTATTCTTGGAAATCTGGATCCAAGTTGAGACTAGGATTTGACTTTAGGTTTGGGTTTTGAGAAGTCCAAATAGGACTTTTATGGATCTAGGTTTTGAAAACCCAGATTTAAATTTAAGAAAGGTCAAACTTTTGAGAATCAATCTCAAACTGTGGTTTTCGAATAGATAAGAAGATGAACTTTTGAGAATGAGTTAAGAATTTCAAAGTTTTAAATAGAACTTTAAAATTGAGTTTTTGAATTGAATTGGATTTTTGAAATTTCAAAATTGATTTGAGAATTTGAACTATAAATGAATTTCAAAGTCAAATTTGGACTTTGAATTTGAAGCTTTGAATTTGGAATGAATCAAGAATATAAAGATTGAATTTTGAAATTTCAAAGTCAAATTGGACTTTGAATTTAGAATTTTAAATCTTTGAAATAAGATAGAAGAATGAATTAAACTATAGATTGAAGAAAGGTATTTGAGATCACTTGGATTTTTGAAAGAGAACTTTGAAAATATGATGCAATTCTTCCCTAAATGATGAAATGAATTTGAATAAGTTTGAAATTGGATTTTGAAAAGCTATTTCATTCTTTAAGTGAATTAAGAAGGGGGTTGAGGATATAATATATCCCTGACTATGGTCATTGGATATATTATATAATAACCACATTTAAATTCAAATGAAGAATAAGATACATTTTTTTTGTGCTTTTATAGAATTTAAAATGAAATCAACCCTCAGTATACCCTGACTATGGTCATTGGTATATATTTGAGTTAATCCTAAGTTAAATTCTGATAAAAGGAAGAAAATATTTTGAGAAAATATGATGAATTTTGAAAGTGGATCCAGTGTTATTTTGTAAAAGATAAAAATTCTAAGTTTTGTTTACACCCCGACTATGGCCGTTGATGTAAATCGTCAACTTAGAATTAACTTACCTCTTACGAAATGGTGCACGTGCCATTCGTGTTTCACCATTGTGGGAATTTTGAGAAATAAAGGAAAAATGCATGAGAATAAGCAATTTATAATGTTTACAATGCTCATCCATTCTACCTAAAGCAGGAAAAATAAAATTCTCATTAAAATCTAAGTTATTACAATCCTTAAAATTGATATGATCTTGATCTAAGAAGGGACTTGATATCTTTTTCTGCAAAATAGAATTAACTTTAGAGCCATATTGTAAAATATGGAGGATCAAGCAAAATCTAGATGTTATACTTGGGTTACGAATGCCTTGATCTAGATAAATATGGGAAGGTACCATCTAATAGAAATGTAATGGAGATGTATAGGGCTATACTTGTGTTTGAAAAGAGCATATATGCCTATACCGGATCCTATTGGGAGATGGATGCTAATGAATGTGCCTGGACTAAATGTTTATGTTGATGCCTAATTGGGCTGGAAGTTTATGAATGATGCAGCATAAATGGTAACAATATGGGATGTTTATTATGGGATCTTGAAGGACAAATCACAGCAATGCCTTAGCACTGCTACACAACAGTGCCAGGCACTGCCATGGATACAGGCAAAAATAGTGCATTGGCACTGCTGTGAATTTATGAAAGATTATTGCAGTACCAAGAACTGCTATATGTAAAGGTATATGCAGGAGAAGGCATGCTATGGAGAAGCCTAAGCTCACGTCGAATCCTACTCCACCAGCCCTAATCGTAATGGCACAGTATGTCAAACATTCTGCAAGGCCTTGGTCTGTAGTGAATAGACATGATTGTGTCATAACGACACCTTCTGTTATAGGTTTATACAAAAGACTGCTCAAAATGCAAAGATGAAGGGAGGAGGGTCCATAGCAGTGGTTGTCACTGCCATGAGTGCTAAAAAAAATACAGTCAACACTGTTATAGCCTATGGAGGTTTATGGATTCTGAAATTTAAAAGGAAAGGTTGAACCCCAAGTGTAGGTGACTGAGTGAGGTTAATATAAACAACCTGACAGAAATCAGAGAGAAGCAATAAAAGGTAGTTCAGCAGTTAAGTTTCAATATAAACATCTGATAGGATAACTTCTGAGCACTAAGTGTTTACCTTGATAAAAGGGGTTTGGTTTAGAAGCATATTATCATCAGTGAGCTAAGATATGAAAACAAGAGTAAAATTCCACTTGAAAACTAATTAAAGACTTAGGGAAAATTCAAAACAACAATAATACATACCTCGGCAGGTAAAACGAAACCCTCATGCCGGATCTGTTAGAAATAGCAATTCCCTTTGACTCTTTAATATTCTGAATTTTTTAGCAGTGAGCACATCAAACATGGCCATGATTTCTTCACTATTTTCGTTTGAAGCCTCTTTTCAGCATCTTTATATTACTTTAATATTGAGTCACTGATCTTTGCTAAAAGTTCTCAATCTTCGGAAGGAATTTCCATTGACCATCCGCCTTGTTACATAAGAGCTTAACGGTGGCTGTAGGCATATCAAACCTGAGAGCATTATTTAGAAGTCAACAGATTTCATGAAGGATTAAATACATACCTTATTTCAGATCAATAATATAGGTAGTGACATATGTATTGAAACAAGAGCCTTGGAAATGCTGACAGTGAGCTGGAAACATTGTCTTGAGAGTTTTTTCAGGATTGACAATAACAAAACTACTGATATGCTAATTTCATACACTCTTACCTGTAAAACTTTAGGGTCCAAACATGGTTACACCTGGCCCCAATGTTAGCTTAGCAAGGAGACATATCATAATGCTTCATTGCCTTATGGATCATAATAGACGATGAGTGGTACAACGATTGTACTGGTATAGCACGCTGGGAAATCATAAATGCAACTCAAATATTGAGCTTCTGTAAGGAAAGATACCATAAGATGAGATATTACAGGTTTATCACGCAATCGGTTGCAGGGTAGTTTTCATCAAATCACCACCATGGCGGAGTGACAGTGTAAAGGGATCTCCTGTAGGTGTGATGCTTTCAGCAATGACCTGATTGTCCGATTGATCTTTATAGCAGCATCCCCCAAATGGTCACAACGTCATCTAGATGGTTATCAAGCAGCACATCCAGAAACGTATGACCACCTTCAGATATTTTGCAGATTATGTCCTTCACTATTTCAGAAAACTATCCAAATTTTTGAAAGTGTCTGAGGATCTAGATAGAATCTGCAATCAGACGACATATCAGTTGGATCTGGTTGACTCTACCTTCTCTGAACCCAGCAATATAAATGCAATTCCCACACAAGTTTAAGTCATGCGACATACCTTGTGAAGGTGCTGTGAAGTATAAGTAATTATAGTTATGCTGACTAGAAATTCTTCTGAACGACAATTATAAAGAATATGCTTATTTTCTTTGGAATAAATGGGCAACTCAGACTGTATTCTAAATGGAAATGTAAGTATAGGGAAGGAGTAATTTCTCAGCTGGGCGACAAATAAACCAGCATTTACAGGGAGGTTTCTTCCCCTTTTACCACCCATAAGACATCTTGGGATCTATGAGATGGATCAAGATCCTCACGCATTTCAATCGCCTCCAGTTCGTCCATCTTAAATTTTATCGAGTCTTAGATCCAAATTTGTAACACAGAGTAATGAGATGGAAGTTTGAACAATGTTGGGTTGAGAATCAGCTTGGAAGCCTTCCCTGCTCACGGACTTACCTGTACGCTCTCAATGCCTGAGATATGACTTTAGTTCCATGGTGATAAGTTTCCTTATGAGAGTTTGGCTCTCCTGCCTTAAGAAACAGAATTTCTTCCTTGAATGAGGAAGATCGTATATGGATCCGGATTTGGGAGGGAAGATAAGTTGCTTCTGCGTATTGATATCGGGAGATTCATTCCCTTTATCGTGGCGGATGCTTCAAGACTGGCGGAGGGGTGAAGAGCTATCGATGCAAGAAGAAAAGAGGGATGCGAGGGAAAAAGAGGCGATAGTGATGGAGGAAATGGGGAGGTGAAGAAGCGGTGGTGGTATGGAGCTTCCTCCGGGCTCCTTTTAAAGAGAAAAGAAAGGGAAGGTTCGGGAAGGGTAGTTGAGGATGAAGGGTGATGAAGAGGGGGGTCAGGGCGATCGACCATGCAGGAGAGAGAAAAAGAAGGGCGATGAAGAGAGCTTTTAGTGTTTCGGTCGAGAGAGAGGGGAGATACCCGAGTGAGGGAGGCGGCTCTCTTTCCCCTTTTCTCATTTACGAAGGGTTTTTCAAAACCCTAAAAGAGCATTTCGCATAAGACCCCCTCTAATTTTTGAGTTTTTACAAAAAGAGGCTCTCAGGGCTTTTTAGCAAAAAATTGTCTTTTAAAGTTTAAACTAATTCATTTTTTTTTTCTCAAAATTTTCCCATTTTTTTGGTTTTTGGTGTTATTTTTCCATTTTTTTGTATTTTTAAGTAGAAAACCTAAGATTTGTGAGAAAATAAGAATTAAAACCAATTTTTTTTGTGTTTTTGCAAAATATTTACAAAAGGGAATTTTTCTGAGAACTAAAAGCTATTTTGAGAAATTTTTTTCAAAAATGGGTTTTGATCCGGATTTTGAGGAAATGTGGATTTAAAGTACTGGATTCGGATCCGGAGTTGATTTTGAATATATCAATATGGATTTTAATTCAGAAAATTTGAAGAATGATCAAAATTTAGCTTTTGGTTTTCTCAAAAAATGAAACCAGAGGCGAAAGGGTCATTTTTACAAAACTTTGAAAAATTTGTAGTGTTTACAGATGCCCCTATTTGCTACTAAGCCGGTTGAGAGCCGAGCTTAGTGGCAAAGACAACACTCCAAATTTTGAAAATGCCCCAGTCAGCAGGTCTGAATTGGGTGTGGAAGAATTATTTTGAAAATATGGTTTTTCAGGCTTTGAAACCTTATCCTGAATGGTTTTGGGGAGACGAAATCCTCGAAGATTATATGATTGAGTAGAAAGATGAGGAAATCGTGATGGGACTTTAGATGAAAATTCTGAAATGGTGGGAAATGAAAATTTTGATCAGGTCTCATGGGTGAGACAAGATACTCTTTTTGGAATGATTCAGGTTTAGCCCTTAACCTGGATGGGATGAAAATATATCAAAAATGAATTTGGAAATGAGGAAAGGAATACATGAGGACCTTGATGGGACATTTTGGACAAGGCCTTGTGAAATGAAGCTCGAGTTTGATCCTTTCTTGGAGGAATATATGAAGCATGGGTTCCTCGATAGGAAGAACCATGGTGGGACTGGAAGAAAACATCTCGTCAAAAAACGAGGAATCTCATTGGAATGTGACTCAGGTTTAACCCAAACCTGCAAGGAAGATACCTCACGAAGCGAGGTTCCGGGTTAACTCTTAATTTGGATAGGAAATCTACCATACGGGTTTCTCAAAAATAGAGAAAGCACGATGGGACCTTCGGAATTTGGACAAACAAATCCAAGAGGGGTTTTTGCGAAAGGAGGAAATATAGAGTCTCTAAAGCTTTGAAAAGGGGAAGAAATTGGGCGTCTCATTGCTGAGACTGAAATAGCTTTTGAAATCAAAGAATCTTTCGCAAATGGTTCAGGTTTAACCCTTATCCTGAGTGGGGAAATCTACCATACAGGTTTCTCAGAAATGGAGAAAGCACGATGGGACCTTCGGAATTTGGACGAACAAATCCGAGAGGGATTTTTGCGAAAGGAGGAAATATAGAGTCCCTAAAGCTTTGAAAAGGGGAAGAAATTGGGCGTCTCATTGCTGAGACTGAAATAGCTTTTGAAATCAAAGAATCTTTCGCAAATGGTTCAGGTTTAACCCTTATCCTGAGTGGGGAAATCTACCATACAGGTTTCTCAGAAATGGAGAAAGCACGATGGGACCTTCGGAATTTGGACGAAAAAATCCGAGAGGGATTTTTGCGAAAGGAGGAAATATAGAGTCCCTAAAGCTTTGAAAAGGGGAAGAAATTGGGCGTCTCATTGCTGAGACTGAAATAGCTTTTGAAATTAAATGATCTTTCGCAAATGGTTCAGGTTTAACCCTTATCCTGAGTGGGGGAAATCTACCATACAGGTTTCTCAAAAATAGAGAAAACCATAATGGGACCTTCGGAATTTGGACCAACAAATTCGAGAGGGGTTTTTTTGCGAAATGAGGAAATATAGAGTCCCTAAAGCTTTGAAAAGGGGAAGAAATTGGGCGTCTCATTGCTGAGACTGAAATAGCTTTTGAAATTAAACGATCTTTCGCAAAAGGTTCAGGTTTAACCCTTATCCTGAGTGGGTCGTCCATACGGAATTCTTTAACGAGAAAACCGTGATGGAACAGGAAGAGATACTTCTCCTGAGGCAACTCTTTTGAGAAATATAAACAACGCTAGGTTGCATCAAAATGGATATTGAATGTTTATTTTATTTTTGAAATAGCTAGAAAATTTTGCCAATAAGATAAAATCATAGTAGATTCAAACGCTTGGAAATGTGCACGTATGTGCAAAAGATATTCTCTCTTTTACCTAGAGTATTTCCCCCAAATGAGGTTAACTCCTCAGTTATAAGAGTCAAATTCAAAATTTTAGCACTGATGATTTTCTTCAAGGAAGCTATCCATTTCCCTGATATGAGAATAAAAGAAATATTCTTAATTTCATAAAAGCAGGAAATGAAGAGATATTGATAAAAGAATTTTGCATGAGAAAAGATGACTTTTGGCAACTTCGGTAGTTTTGATATCTGGGTGTTTTCCCACGATGATCTTTCTGCACTCTTTTGAGTCATTAGGCTTTCTCGGTTTTTCACATCATCCTTCATTTGGATGTCCTGACTTTTCTCTCTTTTTCAGGGAATGGTACGTCACAAGCTCCTTCATCTTGGAGATGCTCCGATCCTTCTTTCTCTCAGGGATTATATATGATATTGACTCAAAAGGTCTTTTAGATGATAGCTGGAATCAAATATCTTTTAGGGTTTGTCGGTAGGTTCATCACACTCGCCTTCATCTTGACGGTAATCTGAACTTTCCCTGGAAGGATCCGTCACAAACTCCGTCATCTTGGAGATGTTTCAAATCTTCTTTGGCCCCAGGGGTCTACTCGCTTAATTCGTCTTCATCTTGACGACAATCGAGAGATCCCTTTTGCGGATATTTGATTGAAGCTTTAAATGAATAAATGAGGAGATATGGATTGAGTGGATTCTTTTTATGGCTCAAGATATTTCCACTGCCTGATTGCCAGAAAGTCATTTTAAAACACGCGCCATAGCCAAGATCAATATCAATTCATTTCTGGCTTTTCAACATCATTGAAGATTTCTTTTATTGATCATATCGAGGATATTTCTTACATCCTTTTGGTTGATCAACAGGAAAAAGATTTGAATTTTACCTCTTTTTGCGAAAAATTTCACCTTTTGGAAGGGAATACAGGAGGTAATCTGAGAAAATTCTTTTTGTGGAGTAAGATTTTTTAGAATCAACAAGTGTTTTTAACAAATTGGCAAAATTTTCATGAATTCTTTGTGAAATAATCACTTAATATAAATTTTGATGAGATCTTGAGTTGCAATCTTTTGATTTTGGGAAATACATGACCAGCAAAAACTGGAACTTTTTAGAATACATGACCAGCGAAAGCTGGAACCTTTGAAATACGTGACCAGCGAAGGCTGGAACCTTTTGAAATACATGACCAGCGAAAACTGGAACCTTTTGGAATACATGATAAATAGACGTTGATATCTTTTGAAATATCTGTCCAGCGAAAGCTGGAACCTTTGAAATACATGACCAACGAGAAGCTGAAACCTTTTGAAATACTTGACCAGTAAAACTGGGACATTTAAAATACATGACCGGCAATAATGCTGGAACATTTTGGAAATACATGACCAACGACTGTTGGGTCTTTTGGGAAATACACTAATGGTTATGAAAAACTGGGTTTTAATAAAAAGATTGAGAATGATCGAATATGGGAGATTATAACCCGAGGGTTAAGAGAATGGCAAATTTTTGAAAATATTGTACCCAGAGGTTGGAGAATTGATAATCTTGAGAGATTTGAAGATATGAAGATTTTGGAAATGATAGATTTGAGAGATTGAAACCCGAAGGTTTGGGAAATGAGAGAACGGAGAAATCACACCCTGAAGGTTTGATTTATGGAAATAGGTTGAGTTGGGAGCTCGACAATTTGAGCTGGGACCTTTTGAGATATATGACCAGCGAGAGCTGGGTCTTTTGAAAATACACGACCAAAAGCTGAGTTCTTTTTTGGGAATACATGACCAGCAAAGCTGGAACGTTTGAAATGCGTGACCAGCGAAAAGCTAGAACGTTTGAAATACCTGACCAGCAAGAAGCTGGAACATTGGAAATACCTGACCAGTAAAAACTGGAACGTTTGAAATACATCAGCTTTTGGGAGATTTTTAAATCAGAACTTGAATTTTGGTAGAAGAAAGGATTTTGATCAAAAGATTGAATATAGAAAGTTATTGGTGCGAGGACCGGATCCTCCAAATGAGCTCAATATGTGATTGAAAAAATTTTGAGAAATAACCAGTGCGAGGACTGGGTTGTGAAGATGAGCTAGGAAAGTAAAATTTGATGAGAAATTCTGAATTCAATGGACCCTCACATCCTAACTGCATGTGGTATGATTGCCCCTTTATCTTGACTGGGAAGGAAATAAAATTTGAAAAGAACAAATGAGAAGAGATAGAAATTGATGGGAGATTTGACAAAAGAGAAGAATCAAGGAGATTTTATGGAAAGAATCTTTGTAAAAGAATTCTCACAGGTAGCATTGTTGCTCCTATGAGGGGTTTCAGAATTATCCCTTATCTTGAATGGGAAAGGAATAAAATCAAAAGTTGATGAAAAGCTTTGATAAAGAATTGGAAGAATTAAAAGTTAATTAAGAAATGAAATTGATAAAGTTGGACAAAGAAAAGGATTTAGCAGAGATTAATGAAGCTTTAAAAGAAAAGACATTCAGGACTATCCCTTATTCTGAAGAAAGAAGAACCTCGTAAGATGAGGTTTCAGGTTTTATCCGGTAACCTGAAGGGGGAGAGAAAGAAAGAAAAGAAAGAAATACCTCATGGGAAAGAGGCATCAGGTTTATCCCTTAACCTGAAAGGGTAAGGAGAAAGAAAGAAAAAGAAGGAAAAAGAAATACCTCATGGGAAAGAGGCATCAGGTTTTTCCCTTAACCTGAAAGGGTAATTTTGAAATAAGAATCAATTAAAATAAAATGAATGAATAATGAAAATGAATAAAATTGATAAAACTGATAAAGAAACAAAAGGTTAACAAAAGTTGAGAAAAAGAGTTTGATCGTGCCTGCATGTGGGATCTTTAAAATGAGAGAAGAAGATGGGAAAATCATTTTTTTTGGAAAGAAGGATTAACCACTAGAGCTAATCTTTGAAAGGGGATCATTCATGAGAGATCATCATGAGGGTTAATTTTTGAAGCAATGATTTGAAAATCAATTTGTAGAAAATATGATCAACACGAGGGTTGATATTTGAATGCAACGATTCAAAAATCGATATTTTTAGAAAATATGATCAACGCAAGAGTTGATATTTGAATGTAATGATTTGAAATCAATTTTTAGAAAATATGATGAAATCAAATTTTTGGAAAATGAGATCAACACAAGGGATTGATACTTGAAAGAAATGAAATCAAATTTTTGGAAAATGAGATCAACACAAGGGATTGATCTTTGAAAAAATGAAATCAAATTTTTGGAAAATGAGACCAACACAAGGGATTGATCTTTGAAGGAAATGAAAATCAAATTTTTGGAAAATGAGATCAACACAAGGGATTGATCTTTGAATGTAATGATTTGAAGTCAATTTTTTTGGAAAATATGATCAACACCAGGGATTGATCTTTGAATGTAATGATTTGAAAACCAAATTTTTAAAAAATATGATCAACACAAGGGTTGATCTTTGAATGTAATGATTTGAAAACCAAATTTTTAGAAAATATGATAAACACAAGGGTTGATCTTTGAAATGTAATGGCTTGAAAAACCAAATTTTCAGAAAATATGATCAACACAAGGGTCGATCTTTGAAATGCAATAATTCGAAATCAATATAATCAACACAAGGGTTGATCCTTGAATGCAATGATTCAAAATCAATTTGTAGAAAAATATGATCAACACGAGGGTTGATCTTTGAATGTAATGAAATCAAATTTTGAGAAAATGAGATCAATACAAGGGTTGATTTTTGAAAAAGGTTGTAATAAAATATCTGAACAAAAATTTTCATGATTTTTGAAAGACCCTCATAGGTAATATCATTTCTCTCATGAATGATGTCAGGATTGTCCTGAATTTTGAAAAAGAAATTTAATGCCCCAAGAAAGTATTGAATACCAAAGATATAAAGAAAATAGACATTTCATTGATAAGCAAAAAGTTGATAACAGAACTGAATATTTACAAGTATTTTAGCTAAAAAGAGTCACAAAGATTGGGCTAACTTGCCCCTACAAAGCGACTGACAAAAAGGGATGAAAGCGGAAAACTCTTGGTATTTTCAACTCTCTGAGTAGTATGGAAATGGTTCGGCTGAAACTGCAGGTTGCTCTTCTCCTTCCTCTGGTACCAGAAGCTCTTTATCAATGTAGTCCTGCACAATGTTTTTGAGGACGAAGCAGCGCTCCGTGTCGTGCCCCCTCGCTCAATGAAACTTGCAAAAGCGATTCTTCCATTTTCCTTTGGTGACAGAGGAATCATCCTGCTTCGGGAGTTTGATCATTTCTTTCTCGAGCAGATATTGGAGAACTTCCTCAACCGGCTGACCTAGAGGAGTAAGCTGACGATCATAACCCCAACCTTTATGCTTTGCTTTCTTCGGCTTGTTTGGCTATCGCTGAGCACTGACCCCTGTCTGGCAACTAGACTGAGCTTGCATGTTTAGGAGATCCGGATGTTTTTCTCCTTTGCTTTTGACGAAGAGATTCTTATCAAGGCAATCCTGAACGATATTCTTGAAGACAAAGCAATGCTCAGTGTCATGCCCTGTTACTTGATGGTATCTGCAGAACTGATCTATATATTTTCCCATGACTGTGGAAGGGCTGACGGCTTTTGGGAGCCTGAGTAATCCATTAGACATCATGTATTCGAGGATTTTGTCAAGCGGTTCATCTAAAGGAGTGAAATCTCGATCCTTGCTCCAATCCTTACGCTTTGGTTCTTCTTGCTTCTTGCCTTTTTGCTGAGGACTGTATTGAAGAGGTCTATCATGGTTTTCACAATATTTCCCAATCTGACTTTTATGCTCTCTCAAGTTGCTGCCTTGGTTGCCTTGATTGCTGCCCCTATTGACTTTAGAGTTTCCTACACTGATATTGCTGTGCTTATTCATGGGGAGAGTGACAGGTGCCTTTCCTTCTGTGGGAGCTTTTTCGCAACTAGCTTCAGCTTGCTCAGATAATATCTCCAGCATCATCTTTTTGAACAACTGATATATCGCAGGATCCATCTCACTCTTGTTGTCCTGAACTCCTTCTCTGACAGACTTTTGAGAATCCATTCCTTGCTTTCTGCTTGTAACTGGGATGTTAGAGCAATGTAATCTCTGAGCTTTGCCTGACTCAACTGATAGTGTTGATGCTCTCTGTAGAGTATAAATGGGTTTTATAGAAAATATCTAGGAAGAAATTTGAATAAAGGAGGAAATCATATTCTGAAAATGAAAACATCGCATTACGAGGGATCGGGTTGTCACCAAAACTTGTGAAAACCGCACTGTTTTTCTAAAAAAGGATAGACAAGTAAAATGTGAATAAAGATAAATTTTGAAAAAGGACATATCCCGACAAAAGATGTTTTATTGTAAATGAGGGTAAGGAATAAAATATAGAAAAGGAAAATTTTGAAGAATTGCAGGCAGGATAAAAAAAGAATTAGAAGAAATTAAGAGAAAAAAGGAAAATACACCTGGGTTTTAAAACAAGGAGACAAAATTTGAATAATATATACCCAGGGTTTTGGAAAATATCATTCAATCATAGATATACAAACAAGGATGCAAAAACATCAATCCCTAGAGGCTGACTCTAAATGCAATAGTTGAAATGGCTTGTAGGACCTTAATCCTAACTCTAAGGTTCAGATCATCTGATTCTAATCAAGATACGCCGATATACCCAAGCCGAAGCTCGAAGTACGTGGCATAGAAATATTTCTCCGGTTCTAAGGTAATGGCTTCCCAACATCCTTGAGCACCTACCGATATACCTCGGACTATGGCCCTTAGGTACGTGGTAGGGGGGCGCGAACCCAAATAAGTGGTCCAGTTGTGAGGCTCTCTTCCGAATTATGGCTCAGTGAGACAGCCCAGCAACGTGAAGACCGGGACAATATAGGTAGGGGATATTTTTGAAAACATGTTCAACTTGCAAAATAAATCAGATGGCTCTAATGCAAGTCCTAAAGAGATAGAAAAAATGAAGAGAAGCATACACTTGCATACATTGTTTTGCATTCAATCCCTAAAAATTGAGGAGAGTTACATTTCAGACCTAAGTCTAATGTGAACATGGATATAATCTCCTCAATATGGTCCTACCAAACCATACTTAAATCCTATATGCAATGATGTCAGCTTAGGACAGAGTCTAGGCTCCTAAGGTTTGCATGAAAATGAAGCTGACATTTGAAGAATAAAGACCTAGATAATATCAAAGCAAAGTAAAAGGCATAAATTCGATCGGACGGAGACGAGTCCCATCATGGTCGCTAAATCTGTGATCATCGCAAAATTTTTCCTCTCATAATATTCTCTCTTTTCCTTTCTAACCTCTATTTTCCTCCTTTTTGAAGGGAGAAACATAAAAGAGAGAAAAGAAGAGAGAAGAGAAAAGAAAGAAGAGAGAAGAGGAATTATCCTACGGGTCTCACTTGACCTTAATTTGAAAATTTTGAAATAACTTGCCTCTGTTTTGAAATATTTGCGGGAAAACTGGGAGACGGGATCCGCTCGTCGATACGAGGTTCGACCGTTCCTGGCGCCTTTACCAGGGGTAATCGAACCAAGGGTCGAATTAATGCCTTTTGCTTTGCTAAGAATTTATCTAAGAATTTATCCTAAGTCTAAATACACAAAGAATCATGCTTGTGCAAATGCAAAGATGTATGCTATTTTTGAAAAATGTTTTAAAGAATTTCCAAGTGTTTCGGAGATGAATCTGGTAAAGTGAAGAAAATGATTTCTAACTTAGAACTTAAGATTAAAGTCCTAAGTTTTTTAGAATAATCAAGAGCTTGGGAAAATAAATCTGGAATTTGGAAATTGATTTTGAAGTTTTGAGATAAAAAGAGAAGGAAATTTTCAAAGTCACAAATGGACTTTAAATTTAGAAGTTTGAACTTGGATGAATATTTGGAATGGAATTGAATTCCAATTTTGAAGTTTTGAATTTAGAAGAAAATGTGGGAAATCTAAAGGAATTGAGAAATGGGATTTGCAAAAGTTTGGAATTTTAAGATGAAATCTGAATCTAAGTTCTGGATTCTGAATACAGTTTTTAGTTGATTTTTTTGGATTTAGGATCCGAAATAGGAACTTGATTTGAAATCCTGAATGAAGAGGAATTGGTTTTAAGAATTGGAATTACGGTGAATTTGGATCTGGAATTTTGAATGGAATTGGATTCAAGATTTGGAATCCAAGATGGTATTTGGATCTTAAATCTGAGATCCGAGATAGGGTTGGACTCTGGATCCTAAGAGGGAATTGGATCTGAAGCCTGAGATCCAAAGTAGAATTGGATTCTGGACCCTAAAGAAATGGATTTTGGATCTAAAGTTTGAGATCCAAAGTAGAGTTGGATTCTGGATCCTAAGAATTGGAATTTGGATCTGAATCTGAGATCCAATGGTAGAATGGGGATCTGGATCCTAAATGGAATTTGGATCTGTAATTGGAGATCCAAAATGGAATGAGGATCTGGATCCTAAATAGAATTTGAATCTGTGAAAAAGGGGAATGAGGATCTGGATCCTAAATGGAATTTGGATATGTAATTGGAGATCCAAAGTGGGATAAGGATCTGGATCCTAAATGGAATTTGGATCTATTAATTGGAGATCCAAAGCAGAATGGAGTTTATACTTGGAAATGTGGATCCAAGTTGAGACTAGGATTTGACTTTAGGTTTGGGTTTTGAGAAGTCCAAATAGGACTTTTATGGATCTGGGTTTTGAAAACCCAGATTTAAATTTAAGAAAGGTCAAACTTTTGAGAATCAATCTCAAACTATGGTTTTCGAATAGATAAGAAGATGAACTTTTGAGAATGAGTTAAGAATTTCAAAGTTTTAAATGGATCTTTGAAATTGAGTTTTTGAATTGAATTGGATTTTTGAAATTTCAAAATTGATTTGAGAATTTGAACTATGAATGAATTTCAAAGTCAAATTTGGACTTTGAATTTGAAGCTTTGAATTTGGAATGAATCAAGAATATAAAGATTGAATTTTGAAATTTCAAAGTCAAATTGGACTTTGAATTTAGAATTTTAAATCTTTGAAATAAGATAGAAGAATGAATTAAACTATAGATTGAAGAAAGGTATTTGAGATCACTTGGATTTTTAAAAGAGAACTTTGAAAATATGATGCAATTCTTCCCTAAATGATGAAATGAATTTGAATAAGTTTGAAATTGGATTTTGAAAAGCTATTTCATTCTTTAAGTGAATTAAGAAGAGGGTTGAGGATATAATATATCTCTGACTATGGTCATTGGATATATTATATAATAACCACATTTAAATTCAAATGAAGAATAAGATACATTTTTTTGTGCCTTTATAGAATTTAAAATGAAATCAACCCTCAGTATACCCTGACTATGGCCATTGGTATATATTTGAGTTAATCCTAAGTTAAATTCTGATAAAAGGAAGAAAATATTTTGAGAAAATATGATGAATTTTGAAAGTGGATCCAGTGTTATTTTGTAAAAGATAAAAATTTTAAGTTTTGTTTACACCCCGACTGTGGCCGTTGATGTAAATCGTCAACTTAGAATTAACTTACCTCTTATGAAATGGTGCACGTGCCATTCGTGTTTCACCATTGTGAGAATTTTGAGAAATAAAGGAAAAATACATGAGAATAAGCAATTTATAATGTTTACAATGCTCATCCATTCTACCTAAAGCAGGAAAAATAAAATTCTCATTAAAATCTAAGTTATTACAATCCTTAAAATTGATATGATCTTGATCTAAGAAGGGACTTGATATCTTTTCCTGCAAAATGGAATTAACTTTAGAGCCATATTGTAAAATATGAAGGATCAAGCAAAATCTAGATGTTATACTTGGGTTACGAATGCCTTGATCTAGATAAATATGGGAAGGTACCATCTAATAGAAATGTAATGGAGATGTATAGGGCAATACTTGTGTTTGAAAAGAGCATATATGCCTATACCGGATCCTATTGGGAGATGGATGCTAATGAATGTGCCTGGACTAAATGTTTATGTTGATGCCTAATTGGGCTGGAAGTTTATGGATAATGCAACATAAATGGTAACAATATGGGATGTTTATTATGGGATCTTGAAGGACAAATCACAGCAATGCCTTAGCACTGCTACACAACAGTGCCAGGCACTGCCATGGATACAGGCAAAATAGTGCATTGGCACTGCTGTGAATTTATGAAAGATTATAGCAGTACCAAGAACTGCTATATGTAAAGGTATATGCAGGAGAAGGCATGCTATGGAGAAGCCTAAGCTCACGTCGAATCCTACTCCACCAGCCCTAATCGTAATGGCACAGTATGTCAAACATTCTGCAAGGCCTTGGTCTGTAGTGAATAGACATGATTGTGTCATAACGACACCTTCTGTTATAGGTTTATACAAAAGACTGCTCAAAATGCAAAGATGAAGGGAGGAGGGTCCAAAGCAGTGGTTGTCACTGCCATGAGTGCTAAAAAAAATACAGTCAACACTGTTATAGCCTATGGAGGTTTATGGATTCTGAAATTTAAAAGGAAAGGTTGAACCCCAAGTGTAGGTGACTGAGTGAGGTTAATATAAACAACCTGACAGAAATCAGAGAGAAGCAATAAAAGGTAGTTCAGCAGTTAAGTTTCAATATAAACATCTGATAGGATAACTTCTGAGCACTAAGTGTTTACCTTGATAAAAGGGGTTTGGTTTAGAAGCATATTATCATCAGTGAGCTAAGATATGAAAACAAGAGTAAAATTCCACTTGAAAACTAATTAAAGACTTAGGGAAAATTCAAAACAACAATAATACATACCTCGGCAGGTAAAACGAAACCCTCATGCCGGATCTGTTAGAAATAGCAATTCCCTTTGACTCTTTAATATTCTGAATTTTTTAGCAGTGAGCACATCAAACATGGCCATGATTTCTTCACTATTTTCGTTTGAAGCCTCTTTTCAGCATCTTTATATTACTTTAATATTGAGTCACTGATCTTTGCTAAAAGTTCTTAATCTTCGGAAGGAATTTCCATTGACCATCCGCCTTGTTACATAAGAGCTTAACGGTGGCTGTAGGCATATCAAACCTGAGAGCATTATTTAGAAGTCAACAGATTTCATGAAGGATTAAATACATACCTTATTTCAGATCAATAATATAGGTAGTGACATATGTATTGAAACAAGAGCCTTGGAAATGCTGACAGTGAGCTGGAAACATTGTCTTGAGAGTTTTTTCAGGATTGACAATAACAAAACTACTGATATGCTAATTTCATACACTCTTACCTGTAAAACTTTAGGGTCCAAACATGGTTACACCTGGCCCCAATGTTAGCTTAGCAAGGAGACATATCATAATGCTTCATTGCCTTATGGATCATAATAGACGATGAGTGGTACAACGATTGTACTGGTATAGCACGCTGGGAAATCATAAATGCAACTCAAATATTGAGCTTCTGTAAGGAAAGATACCATAAGATGAGATATTACAGGTTTATCACGCAATCGGTTGCAGGGTAGTTTTCATCAAATCACCACCATGGCGGAGTGACAGTGTAAAGGGATCTCCTGTAGGTGTGATGCTTTCAGCAATGACCTGATTGTCCGATCGATTTTTGTAGCAGCATCCCCCAAATGGTCACAACGTCATCTAGATGGTTATCAAGCAGCACATCCAGAAACGTATGACCACCTTCAGATATTTTGCAGGTTATGTCCTTCACTATTTCAGAAAACTATTCAAATTTTTGAAAGTGTCTGAGGATCTAGATAGAATCTGCAATCAGACGATATATCAGTTGGATCTGGTTGACTCTACCTTCTCTGAACCCAGCAATATAAATGCAATTCCCATGCAAGTATAAGTCATGCGACATACCTTGTGAAGGTGCTGTGAAGTATAAGTAATTGTAGTTATGCTGACTAGAAATTCTTCTGAACGACAATTCTAAAGAATATGCTTATTTTCTTTGGAATAAATGGGCAACTCAGACTGTATTCTAAATGGAAATGTAAGTATAGGGAAGGAGTAATTTCTCAGCTGGGCGACAAATAAACCAGCATTTACAGGGAGGTTTCTTCCCCTTTTACCACCCATAAGACATCTTGGGATCTATGAGATGGATCAAGATCCTCACGCATTTCAATCGCCTCCAGTTCGTCCATCTTCAATTTTATCGAGTCTTAGATCCAAATTTGTAACACAGAGTAATGAGATGGAAGTTTGAACAGTGTTGGGTTGAGAATCAGCTTGGAAGCCTTCCCTGCTCACGGACTTACCTGTACGCTCTCAATGCCTGAGATATGACTTTAGTTCCATGGTGATAAGTTTCCTTATGAGAGTTTGGCTCTCCTGCCTTAAGAAACAGAATTTCTTCTTTGAATGAGGAAGATCGTATATGGATCCGGATTTGGGAGGGAAGATAAGTTGCTTCTGCGTATTGATATGGGGAGATTCATTCCCTTCATCGTGGCGGATGCTTCAAGACTGGCGGAGGGGTGAAGAGCTATCGATGCAAGAAGAAAAGAGGGATGCGAGGAAAAAAGAGGCGATAGTGAAGGAGGAAATGGGGAGGTGAAGAAGCGGTGGTGGTATGGAGCTTCCTCCGGGCTCCTTTTAAAGAGAAAAGAAAGGGAAGGTTCGGGAAGGGTAGTTGAGGATGAAGGGTGATGAAGAGGGGGGTCCGGGCGATCGACCATGGAGGAGAGAGAAAAAGAAGGGCGATGAAGAGAGCTTTTAGGGTTTCGGTGGAGAGAGAGGGGAGATACCCGAGTGAGGGAGGCGGCTCTCTTTCCCATTTTCTCATTTACGAAGGGTTTTTCAAAACCCTAAAAGAGCATTTCGCATAAGACCCCCTCTAATTTTTGAGTTTTTACAAAAAGAGGCTCTCAGGGCTTTTTAGCAAAAAATTGTCTTTTAAAGTTTAAACTAATTCATTTTTTTTTTCTCAAAATTTTCCCATTTTTTTGGTTTTTGGTGTTATTTTTCCATTTTTTTGTATTTTTAAGTAGAAAACCTAAGATTTGTGAGAAAATAAGAATTAAAACCAATTTTTTTTGTGTTTTTGCAAAATATTTACAAAAGGGAATTTTTCTGAGAACTAAAAGCTATTTTGAGAATTTTTTTTCAAAAATGGGTTTTGATCCGGATTTTGAGGAAATGTGGATTTAAAGTACTGGATTCGGATCCGGAGTTGATTTTGAATATATCAATATGGATTTTAATTCAGAAAATTTGAAGAATGATCAAAATTTAGCTTTTGGTTTTCTCAAAAAATGAAACCAGAGGCGAAAGGGTCATTTTTACAAAACTTTGAAAAATTTGTAGTGTTTACAGATGCCCCTATTTGCTACTAAGCCGGTTGAGAGCCGAGCTTAGTGGCAAAGACAACACTCCAAATTTTGAAAATGCCCCAGTCAGCAGGTCTGAATTGGGTGTGGAAGAATTATTTTGAAAATATGGTTTTTCAGGCTTTGAAACCTTATCCTGAATGGTTTTGGGGAGACGAAATCCTCGAAGATTATATGATTGAGTAGAAAGATGAGGAAATCGTGATGGGACTTTAGATGAAAATTCTGAAATGGTGGGAAATGAAAATTTTGATCAGGTCTCATGGGTGAGACAAGATACTCTTTTTGGAATGATTCAGGTTTAGCCCTTAACCTGGATGGGATGAAAATATATCAAAAATGAATTTGGAAATGAGGAAAGGAATACATGAGGACCTTGATGGGACATTTTGGACAAGGCCTTGTGAAATGAAGCTCGAGTTTGATCCTTTCTTGGAGGAATATATGAAGCATGGGTTCCTCGATAGGAAGAACCATGGTGGGACTGGAAGAAAACATCTCGTCAAAAAACGAGGAATCTCATTGGAATGTGACTCAGGTTTAACCCAAACCTGCAAGGAAGATACCTCACGAAGCGAGGTTCCGGGTTAACTCTTAATTTGGATAGGAAATCTACCATACGGGTTTCTCAAAAATAGAGAAAGCACGATGGGACCTTCGGAATTTGGACGAACAAATCCAAGAGGGGTTTTTGCGAAAGGAGGAAATATAGAGTCTCTAAAGCTTTGAAAAGGGGAAGAAATTGGGCGTCTCATTGCTGAGACTGAAATAGCTTTTGAAATCAAAGAATCTTTCGCAAATGGTTCAGGTTTAACCCTTATCCTGAGTGGGGAAATCTACCATACAGGTTTCTCAGAAATGGAGAAAGCACGATGGGACCTTCGGAATTTGGACGAACAAATCCGAGAGGGATTTTTGCGAAAGGAGGAAATATAGAGTCCCTAAAGCTTTGAAAAGGGGAAGAAATTGGGCGTCTCATTGCTGAGACTGAAATAGCTTTTGAAATCAAAGAATCTTTCGCAAATGGTTCAGGTTTAACCCTTATCCTGAGTGGGGAAATCTACCATACAGGTTTCTCAGAAATGGAGAAAGCACGATGGGACCTTCGGAATTTGGACGAAAAAATCCGAGAGGGATTTTTGCGAAAAGAGGAAATATAGAGTCCCTAAAGCTTTGAAAAGGAGAAGAAATTGGGCGTCTCATTGCTGAGACTGAAATAGCTTTTGAAATTAAATGATCTTTCGCAAATGGTTCAGGTTTAACCCTTATCCTGAGTGGGGGAAATCTACCATACAGGTTTCTCAAAAATAGAGAAAACCATAATGGGACCTTCGGAATTTGGACCAACAAACTCGAGAGGGGTTTTTTTGCGAAATGAGGAAATATAGAGTCCCTAAAGCTTTGAAAAGGGGAAGAAATTGGGCGTCTCATTGCTGAGACTGAAATAGCTTTTGAAATTAAACGATCTTTCGCAAAAGGTTCAGGTTTAACCCTTATCCTGAGTGGGTCGTCCATACGGAATTCTTTAACGAGAAAACCGTGATGGAACAGGAAGAGATACTTCTCCTGAGGCAACTCTTTTGAGAAATATAAACAACGCTAGGTTGCATCAAAATGGATATTGAATGTTTATTTTATTTTTGAAATAGCTAGAAAATTTTGCCAATAAGATAAAATCATAGTAGATTCAAACGCTTGGAAATGTGCACGTATGTGCAAAAGATATTCTCTCTTTTACCTAGAGTATTTCCTCCAAATGAGGTTAACTCCTCAGTTATAAGAGTCAAATTCAAAATTTTAGCACTGATGATTTTCTTCAAGGAAGCTATCCATTTCCCTGATATGAGAATAAAAGAAATATTCTTAATTTCATAAAAGCAGGAAATGAAGAGATATTGATAAAAGAATTTTGCATGAGAAAAGATGACTTTTGGCAACTTCGGTAGTTTTGATATCTGGGTGTTTTCCCACGATGATCTTTCTGCACTCTTTTGAGTCATTAGGCTTTCTCGGTTTTTCACATCATCCTTCATTTGGATGTCCTGACTTTTCTCTCTTTTTCAGGGAATGGTACGTCACAAGCTCCTTCATCTTGGAGATGCTCCGATCCTTCTTTCTCTCAGGGATTATATATGATATTGACTCAAAAGGTCTTTTAGATGATAGCTGGAATCAAATATCTTTTAGGGTTTGTCGGTAGGTTCATCACACTCGCCTTCATCTTGACGGTAATCTGAACTTTCCCTGGAAGGATCCGTCACAAACTCCGTCATCTTGGAGATGTTTCAAATCTTCTTTGGCCCCAGGGGTCTACTCGCTTAATTCGTCTTCATCTTGACGACAATCGAGAGATCCCTTTTGCGGATATTTGATTGAAGCTTTAAATGAATAAATGAGGAGATATGGATTGAGTGGATTCTTTTTATGGCTCAAGATATTTCCACTGCCTGATTGCCAGAAAGTCATTTTAAAACACGCGCCATAGCCAAGATCAATATCAATTCATTTCTGGCTTTTCAACATCATTGAAGATTTCTTTTATTGATCATATCGAGGATATTTCTTACATCCTTTTGGTTGATCAACAGGAAAAAGATTTGAATTTTACCTCTTTTTGCGAAAAATTTCACCTTTTGGAAGGGAATACAGGAGGTAATCTGAGAAAATTCTTTTTGTGGAGTAAGATTTTTTAGAATCAACAAGTGTTTTTAACAAATTGGCAAAATTTTCATGAATTCTTTGTGAAATAATCACTTAATATAAATTTTGATGAGATCTTGAGTTGCAATCTTTTGATTTTGGGAAATACATGACCAGCAAAAACTGGAACTTTTTAGAATACATGACCAGCGAAAGCTGGAACCTTTGAAATACGTGACCAGCGAAGGCTGGAACCTTTTGAAATACATGACCAGCGAAAACTGGAACCTTTTGGAATACATGATAAATAGACGTTGATATCTTTTGAAATATCTGTCCAGCGAAAGCTGGAACCTTTGAAATACATGACCAACGAGAAGCTGAAACCTTTTGAAATACTTGACCAGTAAAACTGGGACATTTAAAATACATGACCGGCAATAATGCTGGAACATTTTGGAAATACATGACCAACGACTGTTGGGTCTTTTGGGAAATACACTAATGGTTATGAAAAACTGGGTTTTAATAAAAAGATTGAGAATGATCGAATATGGGAGATTATAACCCGAGGGTTAAGAGAATGGCAAATTTTTGAAAATATTGTACCTAGAGGTTGGAGAATTGATAATCTTGAGAGATTTGAAGATATGAAGATTTTGGAAATGATAGATTTGAGAGATTGAAACCCGAAGGTTTGGGAAATGAGAGAACGGAGAAATCACACCCTGAAGGTTTGATTTATGGAAATAGGTTGAGTTGGGAGCTCGACAATTTGAGCTGGGACCTTTTGAGATATATGACCAGCGAGAGCTGGGTCTTTTGAAAATACACGACCAAAAGCTGAGTTCTTTTTTGGGAATACATGACCAGCAAAGCTGGAACGTTTGAAATGCGTGACCAGCGAAAAGCTAGAACGTTTGAAATACCTGACCAGCAAGAAGCTGGAACGTTTGAAATACCTGACCAGTAAAAACTGGAACGTTTGAAATACATCAGCTTTTGGGAGATTTTTAAATCAGAACTTGAATTTTGGTAGAAGAAAGGATTTTGATCAAAAGATTGAATATAGAAAGTTATTGGTGCGAGGACCGGATCCTCCAAATGAGCTCAATATGTGATTGAAAAAATTTTGAGAAATAACCAGTGCGAGGACTGGGTTGTGAAGATGAGCTAGGAAAGTAAAATTTGATGAGAAATTCTGAATTCAATGGACCCTCACATCCTAACTGCATGTGGTATGATTGCCCCTTTATCTTGACTGGGAAGGAAATAAAATTTGAAAAGAACAAATGAGAAGAGATAGAAATTGATGGGAGATTTGACAAAAGAGAAGAATCAAGGAGATTTTATGGAAAGAATCTTTGTAAAAGAATTCTCATAGGTAGCATTGTTGCTCCTATGAGGGGTTTCAGAATTATCCCTTATCTTGAATGGGAAAGGAATAAAATCAAAAGTTGATGAAAAGCTTTGATAAAGAATTGGAAGAATTAAAAGTTAATTAAGAAATGAAATTGATAAAGTTGGACAAAGAAAAGGATTTAGCAGAGATTAATGAAGCTTTAAAAGAAAAGACATTCAGGACTATCCCTTATTCTGAAGAAAGAAGAACCTCGTAAGATGAGGTTTCAGGTTTTATCCGGTAACCTGAAGGGGGAGAGAAAGAAAGAAAAGAAAGAAATACCTCATGGGAAAGAGGCATCAGGTTTATCCCTTAACCTGAAAGGGTAAGGAGAAAGAAAGAAAAAGAAGGAAAAAGAAATACCTCATGGGAAAGAGGCATCAGGTTTTTCCCTTAACCTGAAAGGGTAATTTTGAAATAAGAATCAATTAAAATAAAATGAATGAATAATGAAAATGAATAAAATTGATAAAACTGATAAAGAAACAAAAGGTTAACAAAAGTTGAGAAAAAGAGTTTGATCGTGCCTGCATGTGGGATCTTTAAAATGAGAGAAGAAGATGGGAAAATCATTTTTTTTGGAAAGAAGGATTAACCACTAGAGCTAATCTTTGAAAGGGGATCATTCATGAGAGATCATCATGAGGGTTAATTTTTGAAGCAATGATTTGAAAATCAATTTGTAGAAAATATGATCAACACGAGGGTTGATATTTGAATGCAACGATTCAAAAATCGATATTTTTAGAAAATATGATCAACGCAAGAGTTGATATTTGAATGTAATGATTTGAAATCAATTTTTAGAAAATATGATGAAATCAAATTTTTGGAAAATGAGATCAACACAAGGGATTGATACTTGAAAGAAATGAAATCAAATTTTTGGAAAATGAGATCAACACAAGGGATTGATCTTTGAAAAAATGAAATCAAATTTTTGGAAAATGAGACCAACACAAGGGATTGATCTTTGAAGGAAATGAAAATCAAATTTTTGGAAAATGAGATCAACACAAGGGATTGATCTTTGAATGTAATGATTTGAAGTCAATTTTTTTGGAAAATATGATCAACACCAGGGATTGATCTTTGAATGTAATGATTTGAAAACCAAATTTTTAAAAAATATGATCAACACAAGGGTTGATCTTTGAATGTAATGATTTGAAAACCAAATTTTTAGAAAATATGATAAACACAAGGGTTGATCTGTGAAATGTAATGGCTTGAAAAACCAAATTTTCAGAAAATATGATCAACACAAGGGTCGATCTTTGAAATGCAATAATTCGAAATCAATATAATCAACACAAGGGTTGATCCTTGAATGCAATGATTCAAAATCAATTTGTAGAAAAATATGATCAACACGAGGGTTGATCTTTGAATGTAATGAAATCAAATTTTGAGAAAATGAGATCAATACAAGGGTTGATTTTTGAAAAAGGTTGTAATAAAATATCTGAACAAAAATTTTCATGATTTTTGAAAGACCCTCATAGGTAATATCATTTCTCTCATGAATGATGTCAGGATTGTCCTGAATTTTGAAAAAGAAATTTAATGCCCCAAGAAAGTATTGAATACCAAAGATATAAAGAAAATAGACATTTCATTGATAAGCAAAAAGTTGATAACAGAACTGAATATTTACAAGTATTTTAGCTAAAAAGAGTCACAAAGATTGGGCTAACTTGCCCCTACAAAGCGACTGACAAAAAGGGATGAAAGCGGAAAACTCTTGGTATTTTCAACTCTCTGAGTAGTATGGAAATGGTTCGGCTGAAACTGCAGGTTGCTCTTCTCCTTCCTCTGGTACCAGAAGCTCTTTATCAATGTAGTCCTGCACAATGTTTTTGAGGACGAAGCAGCGCTCCGTGTCGTGCCCCCTCGCTCGATGAAACTTGCAAAAGCGATTCTTCCATTTTCCTTTGGTGACAGAGGAATCATCCTGCTTCGGGAGTTTGATCATTTCTTTCTCGAGCAGATATTGGAGAACTTCCTCAACCGGCTGACCTAGAGGAGTAAGCTGACGATCATAACCCCAACCTTTATGCTTTGCTTTCTTCGGCTTGTTTGGCTATCGCTGAGCACTGACCCCTGTCTGGCAACTAGACTGAGCTTGCATGTTTAGGAGATCCGGATGTTTTTCTCCTTTGCTTTTGACGAAGAGATTCTTATCAAGGCAATCCTGAACGATATTCTTGAAGACAAAGCAATGCTCAGTGTCATGCCCTGTTACTTGATGGTATCTGCAGAACTGATCTATATATTTTCCCATGACTGTGGAAGGGCTGACGGCTTTTGGGAGCCTGAGTAATCCATTAGACATCATGTATTCGAGGATTTTGTCAAGCGGTTCATCTAAAGGAGTGAAATCTCGATCCTTGCTCCAATCCTTACGCTTTGGTTCTTCTTGCTTCTTGCCTTTTTGCTGAGGACTGTATTGAAGAGGTCTATCATGGTTTTCACAATATTTCCCAATCTGACTTTTATGCTCTCTCAAGTTGCTGCCTTGGTTGCCTTGATTGCTGCCCCTATTGACTTTAGAGTTTCCTACACTGATATTGCTGTGCTTATTCATGGGGAGAGTGACAGGTGCCTTTCCTTCTGTGGGAGCTTTTTCGCAACTAGCTTCAGCTTGCTCAGATAATATCTCCAGCATCATCTTTTTGAACAACTGATATATCGCAGGATCCATCTCACTCTTGTTGTCCTGAACTCCTTCTCTGACAGACTTTTGAGAATCCATTCCTTGCTTTCTGCTTGTAACTGGGATGTTAGAGCAATGTAATCTCTGAGCTTTGCCTGACTCAACTGATAGTGTTGATGCTCTCTGTAGAGTATAAATGGGTTTTATAGAAAATATCTAGGAAGAAATTTGAATAAAGGAGGAAATCATATTCTGAAAATGAAAACATCGCATTACGAGGGATCGGGTTGTCACCAAAACTTGTGAAAACCGCACTGTTTTTCTAAAAAAGGATAGACAAGTAAAATGTGAATAAAGATAAATTTTGAAAAAGGACATATCCCGACAAAAGATGTTTTATTGTAAATGAGGGTAAGGAATAAAATATAGAAAAGGAAAATTTTGAAGAATTGCAGGCAGGATAAAAAAAGAATTAGAAGAAATTAAGAGAAAAAAGGAAAATACACCTGGGTTTTAAAACAAGGAGACAAAATTTGAATAATATATACCCAGGGTTTTGGAAAATATCATTCAATCATAGATATACAAACAAGGATGCAAAAACATCAATCCCTAGAGGCTGACTCTAAATGCAATAGTTGAAATGGCTTGTAGGACCTTAATCCTAACTCTAAGGTTCAGATCATCTGATTCTAATCAAGATACGCCGATATACCCAAGCCGAAGCTCGAAGTACGTGGCATAGAAATATTTCTCCGGTTCTAAGGTAATGGCTTCCCAACATCCTTGAGCACCTACCGATATACCTCGGACTATGGCCCTTAGGTACGTGGTAGGGGGGCGCGAACCCAAATAAGTGGTCCAGTTGTGAGGCTCTCTTCCGAATTATGGCTCAGTGAGACAGCCCAGCAACGTGAAGACCGGGACAATATAGGTAGGGGATATTTTTGAAAACATGTTCAACTTGCAAAATAAATCAGATGGCTCTAATGCAAGTCCTAAAGAGATAGAAAAAATGAAGAGAAGCATACACTTGCATACATTGTTTTGCATTCAATCCCTAAAAATTGAGGAGAGTTACATTTCAGACCTAAGTCTAATGTGAACATGGATATAATCTCCTCAATATGGTCCTACCAAACCATACTTAAATCCTATATGCAATGATGTCAGCTTAGGACAGAGTCTAGGCTCCTAAGGTTTGCATGAAAATGAAGCTGACATTTGAAGAATAAAGACCTAGATAATATCAAAGCAAAGTAAAAGGCATAAATTCGATCGGACGGAGACGAGTCCCATCATGGTCGCCAAATCTGTGATCATCGCAAAATTTTTCCTCTCATAATATTCTCTCTTTTCCTTTCTAACCTCTATTTTCCTCCTTTTTGAAGGGAGAAACATAAAAGAGAGAAAAGAAGAGAGAAGAGAAAAGAAAGAAGAGAGAAGAGGAATTATCCTACGGGTCTCACTTGACCTTAATTTGAAAATTTTGAAATAACTTGCCTCTGTTTTGAAATATTTGCGGGAAAACTGGGAGACGGGATCCGCTCGTCGATACGAGGTTCGACCGTTCCTGGCGCCTTTACCAGGGGTAATCGAACCAAGGGTCGAATTAATGCCTTTTGCTTTGCTAAGAATTTATCTAAGAATTTATCCTAAGTCTAAATACACAAAGAATCATGCTTGTGCAAATGCAAAGATGTATGCTATTTTTGAAAAATGTTTTAAAGAATTTCCAAGTGTTTCGGAGATGAATCTGGTAAAGTGAAGAAAATGATTTCTAACTTAGAACTTAAGATTAAAGTCCTGAGTTTTTTAGAATAATCAAGAGCTTGGGAAAATAAATCTGGAATTTGGAAATTGATTTTGAAGTTTTGAGATAAAAAGAGAAGGAAATTTTCAAAGTCACAAATGGACTTTAAATTTAGAAGTTTGAACTTGGATGAATATTTGGAATGGAATTGAATTCCAATTTTGAAGTTTTGAATTTAGAAGAAAATGTGGGAAATCTAAAGGAATTGAGAAATGGGATTTGCAAAAGTTTGGAATTTTAAGATGAAATCTGAATCTAAGTTCTGGATTCTGAATACAGTTTTTAGTTGATTTTTTTGGATTTAGGATCCGAAATAGGAACTTGATTTGAAATCCTGAATGAAGAGGAATTGGTTTTAAGAATTGGAATTACGGTGAATTTGGATCTGGAATTTTGAATGGAATTGGATTCAAGATTTGGAATCCAAGATGGTATTTGGATCTTAAATCTGAGATCCGAGATAGGGTTGGACTCTGGATCCTAAGAGGGAATTGGATCTGAAGCCTGAGATCCAAAGTAGAATTGGATTCTGGACCCTAAAGAAATGGATTTTGGATCTAAAGTTTGAGATCCAAAGTAGAGTTGGATTCTGGATCCTAAGAATTGGAATTTGGATCTGAATCTGAGATCCAATGGTAGAATGGGGATCTGGATCCTAAATGGAATTTGGATCTGTAATTGGAGATCCAAAATGGAATGAGGATCTGGATCCTAAATAGAATTTGAATCTGTGAAAAAGGGGAATGAGGATCTGGATCCTAAATGGAATTTGGATATGTAATTGGAGATCCAAAGTGGGATAAGGATCTGGATCCTAAATGGAATTTGGATCTATTAATTGGAGATCCAAAGCAGAATGGAGTTTATACTTGGAAATGTGGATCCAAGTTGAGACTAGGATTTGACTTTAGGTTTGGGTTTTGAGAAGTCCAAATAGGACTTTTATGGATCTGGGTTTTGAAAACCCATATTTAAATTTAAGAAAGGTCAAACTTTTGAGAATCAATCTCAAACTATGGTTTTCGAATAGATAAGAAGATGAACTTTTGAGAATGAGTTAAGAATTTCAAAGTTTTAAATGGATCTTTGAAATTGAGTTTTTGAATTGAATTGGATTTTTGAAATTTCAAAATTGATTTGAGAATTTGAACTATGAATGAATTTCAAAGTCAAATTTGGACTTTGAATTTGAAGCTTTGAATTTGGAATGAATCAAGAATATAAAGATTGAATTTTGAAATTTCAAAGTCAAATTGGACTTTGAATTTAGAATTTTAAATCTTTGAAATAAGATAGAAGAATGAATTAAACTATAGATTGAAGAAAGGTATTTGAGATCACTTGGATTTTTAAAAGAGAACTTTGAAAATATGATGCAATTCTTCCCTAAATGATGAAATGAATTTGAATAAGTTTGAAATTGGATTTTGAAAAGCTATTTCATTCTTTAAGTGAATTAAGAAGAGGGTTGAGGATATAATATATCTCTGACTATGGTCATTGGATATATTATATAATAACCACATTTAAATTCAAATGAAGAATAAGATACATTTTTTTGTGCCTTTATAGAATTTAAAATGAAATCAACCCTCAGTATACCCTGACTATGGCCATTGGTATATATTTGAGTTAATCCTAAGTTAAATTCTGATAAAAGGAAGAAAATATTTTGAGAAAATATGATGAATTTTGAAAGTGGATCCAGTGTTATTTTGTAAAAGATAAAAATTTTAAGTTTTGTTTACACCCCGACTGTGGCCGTTGATGTAAATCGTCAACTTAGAATTAACTTACCTCTTACGAAATGGTGCACGTGCCATTCGTGTTTCACCATTGTGAGAATTTTGAGAAATAAAGGAAAAATACATGAGAATAAGCAATTTATAATGTTTACAATGCTCATCCATTCTACCTAAAGCAGGAAAAATAAAATTCTCATTAAAATCTAAGTTATTACAATCCTTAAAATTGATATGATCTTGATCTAAGAAGGGACTTGATATCTTTTCCTGCAAAATGGAATTAACTTTAGAGCCATATTGTAAAATATGGAGGATCAAGCAAAATCTAGATGTTATACTTGGGTTACGAATGCCTTGATCTAGATAAATATGGGAAGGTACCATCTAATAGAAATGTAATGGAGATGTATAGGGCAATACTTGTGTTTGAAAAGAGCATATATGCCTATACCGGATCCTATTGGGAGATGGATGCTAATGAATGTGCCTGGACTAAATGTTTATGTTGATGCCTAATTGGGCTGGAAGTTTATGGATAATGCAACATAAATGGTAACAATATGGGATGTTTATTATGGGATCTTGAAGGACAAATCACAGCAATGCCTTAGCACTGCTACACAACAGTGCCAGGCACTGCCATGGATACAGGCAAAATAGTGCATTGGCACTGCTGTGAATTTATGAAAGATTATAGCAGTACCAAGAACTGCTATATGTAAAGGTATATGCAGGAGAAGGCATGCTATGGAGAAGCCTAAGCTCACGTCGAATCCTACTCCACCAGCCCTAATCGTAATGGCACAGTATGTCAAACATTCTGCAAGGCCTTGGTCTGTAGTGAATAGACATGATGGACAGTTGTGTCATAACGACACCTTCTGTTATAGGTTTATACAAAAGACTGCTCAAAATGCAAAGATGAAGGGAGGAGGGGCCATAGCAGTGGTTGTCACTGCCATGAGTGCTAAAAAAAATACAGTCAACACTGTTATAGCCTATGGAGGTTTATGAATTCTGAAATTTAAAAGGAAAGGTTGAACCCCAAGTGTAGGTGACTGAGTGAGGTTAATATAAACAACCTGACAGAAATCAGAGAGAAGCAATAAAAGGTAGTTCAGCAGTTAAGTTTCAATATAAACATCTAATAAGATAACTTCTGAGCACTAAGTGTTTACCTTGATAAAAGGGGTTTGGTTTAGAAGCATATTATCATCAGTGAGCTAAGATATGAAAACAAGAGTAAAATTCCACATGAAAACTAATTAAAGACTTAGGGAAAATTCAGAACAGCAATAATACATACCTCGACAGGTAAAACGAAACCCTCATGCCGGATCTGTTAGAAATAGCAATTCCGTTTGACTCTTCAATATTCTAAATTCTTTAGCAGTGAGCACATCAAACATGGCCATGATTTCTTCACTATTTTCGTTTGAAGCCTCTTTTCAGCATCTTTATATTACTTTAATATTGAGTCACTGATCTTTGCTAAAAGTTCTTGATCTTCGGAAGGAATTTCCATTGACCATCCGCCTTGTTACATAAGAGCTTAATGGTGGCTGTAGGCATATCAAACCTGAGAGCATTATTTAGAAGTCAACAGATTTCATGAGGGATTAAATACATACCTTATTTCAGATCAATAATATAGGTAGTGACATATGTATTGAAACAAGAGCCTTGGAAATGCTGACAGTGAGCTGGAAACATTGTCTTGAGAGTTTTTTCAGGATTGACAATAACAAAACTACTGATATGCTAATTTCATACACTCTTACCTGTAAAACTTTAGGGTCCAAACATGGTTACACCTGGCCCCAATGTTAGCTTAGCAAGGAGACATATCATAATGCTTCATTGCCTTATGGATCATAATAGAAGATGAGTGGTACAACGATTGTACTGGTATAGCACGCTGGGAAATCATAAATGCAACTGAAATATTGAGCTTCTGTAAGGAAAGATACCATAAGATGAGATATTACAGGTTTATCACGCAATCGGTTGCAGGGTAGTTTTCATCAAATCACCACCATGGCGGAGTGACAGTGTAGAGGGATCTTCTGTAGGTGTGATGCTTTCAGCAATGACCTGATTGTCCGATCGATTTTTGTAGCAGCATCCCCCAAATGGTCACAACGTCATCTAGATGGTTATCAAGCAGCACATCCAGAAACGTATGACCACCTTCAGATATTTTGCAGGTTATGTCCTTCACTATTTCAGAAAACTATTCAAATTTTTGAAAGTGTCTGAGGATCTAGATAGAATCTGCAATCAGACGATATATCAGTTGGATCTGGTTGACTCTACCTTCTCTGAACCCAGCAATATAAATGCAATTCCCATGCAAGTATAAGTCATGCGACATACCTTGTGAAGGTGCTGTGAAGTATAAGTAATTGTAGTTATGCTGACTAGAAATTCTTCTGAACGACAATTCTAAAGAATATGCTTATTTTCTTTGGAATAAATGGGCAACTCAGACTGTATTCTAAATGGAAATGTAAGTATAGGGAAGGAGTAATTTCTCAGCTGGGCGACAAATAAACCAGCATTTACAGGGAGGTTTCTTCCCCTTTTACCACCCATAAGACATCTTGGGATCTATGAGATGGATCAAGATCCTCACGCATTTCAATCGCCTCCAGTTCGTCCATCTTCAATTTTATCGAGTCTTAGATCCAAATTTGTAACACAGAGTAATGAGATGGAAGTTTGAACAGTGTTGGGTTGAGAATCAGCTTGGAAGCCTTCCCTGCTCACGGACTTACCTGTACGCTCTCAATGCCTGAGATATGACTTTAGTTCCATGGTGATAAGTTTCCTTATGAGAGTTTGGCTCTCCTGCCTTAAGAAACAGAATTTCTTCTTTGAATGAGGAAGATCGTATATGGATCCGGATTTGGGAGGGAAGATAAGTTGCTTCTGCGTATTGATATGGGGAGATTCATTCCCTTCATCGTGGCGGATGCTTCAAGACTGGCGGAGGGGTGAAGAGCTATCGATGCAAGAAGAAAAGAGGGATGCGAGGAAAAAAGAGGCGATAGTGAAGGAGGAAATGGGGAGGTGAAGAAGCGGTGGTGGTATGGAGCTTCCTCCGGGCTCCTTTTAAAGAGAAAAGAAAGGGAAGGTTCGGGAAGGGTAGTTGAGGATGAAGGGTGATGAAGAGGGGGGTCCGGGCGATCGACCATGGAGGAGAGAGAAAAAGAAGGGCGATGAAGAGAGCTTTTAGGGTTTCGGTGGAGAGAGAGGGGAGATACCCGAGTGAGGGAGGCGGCTCTCTTTCCCATTTTCTCATTTACGAAGGGTTTTTCAAAAAGCCTAAAAGAGCATTTCGCATAAGACCCCCTCTAATTTTTGAGTTTTTACAAAAAGAGGCTCTCAGGGCTTTTTAGCAAAAATTTGTCTTTTAAAGTTTAAACTAATTCAATTTTTTTTCTCAAAATTTTTCCATTTTTTTGGTTTTTGGTGTTATTTTTCCATTTTCTTGTATTTTTAAGTAGAAAACCTAAGATTTGTGAGAAAATAAGAATTAAAACCAATTTTTTTTGTGTTTTTGCAAAATATTTACAAAAAGGAATTTTTCTGAGAACTAAAAGCTATTTTGAGAAATTTTTTTCAAAAATGGGTTTTGATCCGGATTTTGAGGAAATATGGATTTAAAGTACTGGATTCGGATCCGGAGTTGATTTTGAATATATCAATATGGATTTTAATTCAGAAAATCTAAAGAATGATCAAAATTTAGCTTTTGGTTTTCTCAAAAAATGAAACCAGGGGCGAAAGGGTCATTTTTATAAAACTTTGAAAAATTTGAAGTGTTTACAGAGAGCCACAATCGCACCCAGCATTTCCAAAAAAGGTGGCGTTCTTGAGATTGATTTGACTGTTGCGCTGCAAAGCAAAGTGGATATGCTTTCACAGAAGCTGGATCAACTTCTCGTGGGCCCACCCCCCATCCATCAGGTTTGTGCTCTCTATGCCAGTCTAGCACATTTTGTCACTGAGTGCCCTTCGGCTACTCAGTACCATGAATTTGTTCACGAACAAGTTCAGGCTGCTCAGGGATTCGCCAAACCCTTGCATGACCCATTTTCATCTACATAAAATCTGGGTTGGCAAAATCATTCGAAATTTTCAAGGAAAATCAATAAGCCTCAGTCCATACCATTCCATCTCACCAGGTTAGGCATAATAGGTCCATTCAGTCATATCAGAGGTTGAATTATCCCCAGCCCCGTCCTGCCTTTCCTATGGTTGCTCCTCAAGAGACAACTTCACAGTTTTCCTTTGAGGAGAAGATTCTTCTAGCGTTGCAGGAGGTGAAAACCTCCAGCCAAACCGCTTTGGAGAAGTATAACCAGTTGCTCAACTCCCATATCCATTCAATTGAGAAGCTTGAAACGCAGATGGGTCAGTTGGCAGACGCTTTGACAAGGAGGACCAAGGGTAATCTGCCAAGCCAACCGGTGATGAATCCTAAGGGCAAGGAAGTCATGGCTTCCAAACTGCACATGCATAAATTCCATTGAAAGAATAGGACATCAGCTAAGCAGAGACAATGTATTATATGTATATAGTAGAACTAGGATTTTCAATTTAGCATTTTTGTTTAGTTATTTGATTTTAGGTGAGCTTACATTCGCGTTGATTCATACAGGCTTAGCTGATGTTTATTATATGAGTACAGGTTACTGGATTCAGGACATTGCTTTCAGAGCGAACAATTGGCAAGGTCAGCTGAAAACTAAGAATCTGCATATGCTTAGTGGTGGAGCATGATCAAGTCAAGAATCAGCTCAAGAGGCTCCGCATATCAGGTTGTATCTATCCTTTCTCTCGTCTTGGATTCAAGTTCTTTAGTGTGCATCTACATTGCATTCTTACATTCTGCATGCCAATAGGGACAATGTCATTCAAGCATGGGGGTGGTTCAGTAGATACACACTATTTCCTTTATTTATCCTGTTTCAGTAGCTAAAACTCATAAACTAGGCATTTCAGGAAAAAAAATCAGCATATATGAATGTTTTTGACATAATCTGACATGTTAGAAATTTTTAAAAGCCCCATGAGAAAAAAAAAATTCTGAACAAAGCTAAAAAGCGTGAATATTTATGTGAAGTTCAAAGAAAAGACTGTATTTCAATGTAAAAAGATAATTTTGAATCACAAAGTATAAGTATGCACAGTTTGATAAAAACTACTAAATAAATGAAAAATATAAAGAAAAAGCTCAAGCTCAAATTAAAAGAGTCTACGTTAGGTTGTTTGGATAATTTCACAATCCCAAATAAGATGAGTTCAGACGCAAGTTGAAGTGTTTGAATTTCATTCGAAAAGGAAAGTGAAAACTTCATGAGCCTTAGAAGCTGAGATCAGACACAAGTTGAAGTGTTTGAACCTCATGTCGAAGGGGTAAATAAAATTAGTCACTTTTGGGTCTAGTTAATGTTTTTAACATACAGATAGTGGTATAAGAAGACATTAACATTGCACAGGGCACAAAAGCAGATCACGCGCAAGCCAGCAAATGAAAAGAAAAGAATTGAAAATTTGGAAAAATTAAAAATCCAATGAAAATGAGAGCTTAATGAAAAAGAAAATTCATTGCTTAGAAGTAGAATGAAAAAAACTCTGCAGAAAAAGATACGAGTGATGAAAAATGAACAATAGCATGACAATACACGAATTTCTGAGAAACAATCATAGATAAATGCAATTTTTAGAAGAGTGAAAGGAAAATTTTTTATCATGGAGGCATAGAATCTCTAATTATGTTTTGAGAATGAAAATCACATGAAATGTTTGCTAAAATTGATTTCTGGAATTGCCTAGCATGTTTAGCAAAAAAAGTTGAATTTTTGCATGATTTATGATGTTTGTGGGTAGCATCTTTACAGACCCTCAAGAGACCTAGCTCATCCACAGGAGTAACCCAAAGGTTCAAAAAGGGCTTGTTGCATAAGCTAAATGCAACCATGATTCCTAAGAAAGTGAGTTAGTTAGTTTAATAAAAGTTTGCATTTTATTTGGGTAGTCCATACCTTCATTGCAAGGATATCGTATATTGCTAGGGACTAGCAATTATTCTATCATGGGGGTATTTGATGATACGTGAATTGCTCATAAATATAACATATTATTATTTCATAAATGCATCATTTATAATTTTAGAACCCACAATTAGATGCATTTAGGTATGATTGAGCTACGGTTCGAATTTCATTCGAAACAGACTTAAAACGAGTAAGTTATTGCATTTGCAATATAGCGGGTCAGACCTCCGGGCAAACTCAGTCAAATTGGATCCAAATGGCCAAATTGGGCCATGGATCAATGCAAAACATAGTGGATCCAACCCAATCCTGCCCATTTACGAATTTGGAAAACATTTGCTAAAAAACCCCTCTCAAAAGGCGCCCAACATATTTTTTTATTTTAATCCCTTTTGTAGAAATAGTAAAAAAAAAAAGAGGATTTTGGCCTATTAAAACATGCTAAAACCCTAGAAAATGGGTTCTTGCCTTGGGAGATGCGCTTCCCAGGTTGCCCCTTTCCTTCCTCTTCTCTTCTCTCCTTTCTTTCCACTGTCTTCTCTATCACCATTTTCTTCTTCTCTCCAAAATCTTCCTTCTCCATCGTCCGAGTGGTCGGTTGTCTCGACCATGGAGGCTCCATCATTTTCTCCTTACCGCTCGTTCCTTCCCTTCCTTCTCACTCTTTAATGATTTTGATGTGCTAATAGGTTTTATCTGTTGTGTGTTGTGCTGTGCAGGTGAAACAACGTGTAGCGTTTTACCTACTGGTTGTGTCGTCTGCAACTCGTAGGTGGCCGAACTCTAGCCGGCTTCTACCCCTTGTCTCAATTGGCGTCGTCCATGCAACTGCACCCCAACTATGTGCAACAACAGCAGACCATATCCAACAGCCACTTCCAGCAGCTTGGGGGACGCCCTCTTTAGAGCTTGAATCATTCTCTTCGCACGCCTTCACTCCTCGAACCACCAGTCGGCCACCGGTAAGTCTCATCTCATCTATTCTTTTAGCATAAAACCCCATTTGCATGTACTTTCTTTTTTTTATTGCCTGTATTTTTTTGTGTGAATCTGAGCCATAGATTAGAAGAGTAGTGCTTAAACAAGCATTGTAAATCGCATTTAGGTAGTTCATTTAATAATGTTTTGCATTTTGCTGATTTTAAACTCAGTTTTTCCCTTCTAACGCTGAAACCGGGAAGGCTTGTTCTAGTCGGCTGACGCCAATTAGTCCAACACTTAGTTCAAAAAAGGATATAAAAATTAGTTAACTATTTGGGGTATGTTTAATGAATTTTGATATTGTAGATGTGTGGATTTTCGGTTTATAATGAATTGCGTTCAAGTTGCAAAAATCGGGTAGATAGATGCGACCCGATTTAGGTGGTTTGAGCAAAATAGATCCACGTATTAGCTCTTTGTTTTTCTGTTAAGTGTTAGTAGTGGATTCAATAAGGTATATGCTAATTTGTGGGATTAATTCACAATAGGATGGTTATTTGATGGTTTTTGCTTAGACGGTAGATTAGTTTTAGTATGCATATGGTATTTGAAATTTGTTTAGTGCATTCAGTCTATGTAGCTAGCAATAGTTTACATGTTGTAAGGTGTGGTAGAATTCTGTATTAACTATATGTTTAATTAGTTTTAAGAGTGATTAGTTCAATGATTCAATCGGATATAAATATTGGTTGTTGAGTTTTGATTTTGCATAAGCTTAGGTGGGGGTTTCACCTCAACGATTTAGGCGTTTTATATTTTGTGCAAACTAAATGTCCATAGCTGTTTGGATCGCTGTTAGTAATAGAGTTAGATCTATTATTTTTTTTTTGGTAGAATGAATTAAATTAGTATGAGTTAGTCAAATATTAGTTATATTAGTAAATTGTTTACTAGCATTGTTCAATATAGCTCCTTTCTAGTTGGTTCTCAAATTGTGTAGCAATTTAGAGTAGGAAGTAGTTGCTAATAATTTTAGATTCAGCATGTTCTTTCCTGTTCACCAATAGTATGCCTTAGGTTAAGTAGTATAGGTAATTGAGATTGACTAGAATTGGTGATTAATAGTATTCTAGAGTTAGATTTGTTCAAACCCCACAAATTGTCTACATTCATTCTAATCGATTGTGGGTATTCTCTCAAACTTGACATAGCGGTCAGATTTATATTTTCAGTCCATGTTTGATTTGACTTAGTTAGTATGTAGGATGCTAATTTGTGTAAAGTAGTTAGATTAGGGCTTATTCACATTTTAGTCTTTCGTCAAAATGCATCTTGACTCATACATCGAATCCGACTAGAACCACGTATCCAGCCGGGTTCGTTGTGTTGTGAGGATAGGATTAGTTGTTACAATTGGTAATTTCCATAGGATAATAGTTTGCTTAGGTTTAGAATGAGCTAGTATATGTTTTAGTCAATAATTAGTGCTTTAGAATTTATTTTCGCGTAGTTTTGACCTTCGCATCATTTGATTTTCTTGATAGGCTTATAATGTATTCCTGTATGATTTTGTGATGCCTATATCCGGAGTTTCCGGAGTGATATTTGGGATCCGTAAGCCACGCTGAATTTATGATTCTGTCAGGAATTCAATGCAATAGAAAGCACTCCAATCGAACTTTGTTTAGGCCATCTACGATTTATTTTCTGATCACCTATTAAAAATTAGTGTTTCGCGTAATATGGGGGCAAAATAGTCATTTATGATTTTACATAGTTTTATAATTTCGATTTCTAGTGTTTGATTATGTTTCTAATAATAGTCTATAGTTAATTGTCGAGTTAGGATAATTAGTTTAGGAAATTAGCTCTGGTAATTTTTTGTTTTACGTAAACTTAGGTTAGCAATTAATTTAGGCATTAATCTAGGAATAGTTGTTTTTAATTTCTGTAAATAGTTTTACTAACTTCATTTTTATCGTGTAGGTGATATTAAGTTGCAAGTTAAGAGCATCTTGTTCCAGTGATCGAATGTCGCATCAAGTGAAATGACAAAAATGCCCTTGCATTTGCGGGCTTAAATCAGTGCGTGGCTTCTTTTTGTTCTTGTTTAATTTACTTTTCATTGTAATATTTTCTGTAATTGAACAAGTTCAATATCAATAAAATGCAAAGTTTAGTTTTAATTTGAGTATATCATGTTCCCTGTGGATCGATCTTACTCACCACTTACGTGGAAAATCGGTATTATTACTTGGTTGGCGATTTTCTAAACAATTTCAATAATAAAATAATCTTTTAAAAATACCATTGTTAAAAGTCACACCAAGTTTTTGGTGCCGTTGTCGGGGAACAACGATTATACTTTGTTAATTCTAATTTTGTAATTTGTTGATATTTGTTTAGATTAATTGTTTTATTTTCTAGTTAATTAAATTAGTAAGTAAATATAGGATTAATGTAGTAAGTACATATAGGATTCATGTTTGGTTTCTCTAGGATTCACAATTTTTCATCCTTCTGGAGCGATTAGACAAGTGAATTCTAGATAACTTAGCGAGAATTCCTATCTCTATACTTAAGCATACTTAGAGCAGATTTCATTTTGTATATGAATTTTCTTTAAGCATGTTTAGCATAGTTTAATTGCATTTAGTTTTAATTCTTGTTTTTGTTCATTGTTTACTGATGATGCATGAAATGCACATCATGTAAATGAGTTATTCATGCATTTTATAGTGAGATTGAGGTTTAAAACTCATGTTTAGATGCATTTTGATAGTAAGGGGTTGTGGTTCGAATTTCATAGAAATCGGAGTTAAAATGAAAGAGTTATGACTATTTTAGTGTGGAAGCACATATTTTGAGCTGGATCGGATCCATATCCGACCCAATTAGGCTGTTTTGGACCTTGGATCAACCTTTAGAAAGCCCAAATCCATCCCACACGCAAATCCATACCCATTTAGAAAACATTTGCAGAAAACCCCCCAAAAAGTGGCGCAGAGAAAATATTTTTTTTATAACCTTGTTTCTGAAAATTATCAAAAGTATAAATTAGAGTTTTCAGCAAACCCTAGGCGTCTTTGGCATTGGAATTGATGCCCCCCTATTGTGATTCTAGCTCCATCCCCCTTCCAATCTCTCATCTCATACCATTTCCATTGAAGATCGAGTCTATGCTTGAAACTCAAGCATTATTCCATCTCCCATTTCAATTCTATTCGTTTCTTCTTCCTCCTTGCTGTGATTAATTATTATTTGCTGTGTTTTTGCAGGTGTAGTAGAGGTGGAGACCATCTATCTTGTGTGGAAGTGCGAAACACCCCAACAAGATGAGTTGGCCTCACCTCTATCCGGTTTTCTAAGCCCTCTGATCGCGAATCGGCACCCTTTCCATCTTCGGTGGATCTCCAACGTGTTGCAGCTGTAGAACCCCTGCTCGTGGTGATATTCTAGCATTCTCGAACAATCTGGGACGTCAAGCTAAAGCCATTGTCTGCTCTCTTCTCCCCCACAATCGTCGGATCGCCTTGGAGGTAGGTCTTTTTCTCTCTTTTCTTCTAGTTAAAACCCAAATCGTGTGTGCTCATTTTTCTTGTGTTAATTTCTGTTCGTGTGCTGTGTTTTTTTCGTTCCAGCCTTAGTGTAGCTTTTGTGCACAGACCAGCACGGTAGATCTAGGTTTGGTTTCATTGTCTTCATTCAAAACGTGAATATCGGCTAGATCCCCTTCTAGCCGATTTTCTCTTTCTGTCCAGCGTGGTTTATTGTGTTATTTTTACAGAAAAATCAGTTTAAAAATTTTATTTTTATTTAGTTTGGTCGTTGGGTTTGATTGGTTGTTGTTTCAATTAAAGAAAAAAAAATCGGCTAGATTAATTCTAGCCGATCTTTGTGTCTCAGTGAGTATAGGCTTTGAAAATTTTTTTTTTGTTGTTCCATCGTGTAATCTGAAGTTGTTCATCTGTTTCCAGTGTCCTTTATCTTCGTTTTAGGTGAGGGTAGGTTAAATACATGTCGTATGATCTGTTTTGAAATAATTGTTGAATTAGAGTTGATTCCCGGGAAGTGTGTGTGCTTTCATTGTGCAAGTCGTGTGGTCTGCTGTTTGTTTTGTAGTTTAACAGTCTCGTAAAGTTGTGTTAGTCAAGTTTATCATGTTAGGGTCTTTCTAAATATTATTTTGGTGTTTAGTGTTTTGGGTGTTTTATTTTTATTGAGAAAATAAAAAAGTCGAGTTTTAATCCTTTGTTTTGTAGTGTTGTCCAGCCGGCTGTAGGGTTTTCCATATAGTTTTTAGTTCGTTTCATTAGTATAATTTGCTGCTTAATGTTCAGTTAAGTTAGATGTTAATTACGCAATAGTGATATTAGTGTAAAGTCTAATTCTTTTGTGTTAGGAGTCTAGTTTGTTTGTTGTTATCATTTTATGTTTAGGTGTTCTATGATTTCCAGCATAGTAGATAGTTTGTTTATGATTTCATTAGTGTAATTAGTTAATTTTAGTTATGTGTTAATTTAGTCTCTTCATTCTTATGGTAGTTTTATCTTGATTGTTATATTGTGATTTTAGTGTTGTAGGTAGTCTTCTTCTCCAAGGAGGGGCGTCAACCATTAAAGCTCCATTAGAGCTCTACGCTGTTTTTGGTAGGGTTCAATTTAATAGGAAGGTGCATTAGTGTGTCTAGATTCATTGTATTAAGGGTTAGTTAGTTTTAGACGTTTTTTGTAATTGATAATTTATGTATTAGATGTGATTTCCTTAATTGTAGAAATTTATGGTTTCTAATTCTAACCTTTATTGAAATTAGTTAACTTGTGGATCAATTAGTTTAGGTAAAGGTTAATATATTATTTAGAGTAAATCGAGTTATAGATAAGGGTCATTAATATGTGAAATTTGAATTTGGCAACCTTGAGTCTTTTCAAATTCGTGGATTATATTTTAAGCAAGGTTGAAAGTTGGTGTCCAGCCTAAGAAGTTATATTTTACCTCTTTAGAAACCAAGTTTGAAAATCTCATTTACTTTCCAAAAGAGTATCCACGGTTTTAAGAAAGGATTTGATTTATCTTAAAAAAATTTGTTTTTAGAAAGTCAAAACCGTGTGGTTTATGGGTTGGACGGTTTCACATTCTTCCATTCCCCCATTTGATTTAGAAAGCTTTTAAGGAAAAGTAAACCTTTTTAGGTTGGACGATTTACCCCTCTTTAACTTCCCAAATTAAATTTTAATTGCAATTAAAGAGGGTGTTGACTTTCCCAAATTCGTGATTGAGTATTTAAGGGTCCTTTTCCTAACCGTCCTTAGTGAGCTAGCCTAAATTAGGTTTTAATTATTTGAATTAATAGTGTCAACCTTAGGTTAGTAATTAGGTTATTATTTAGGAAGGTCTTAACTAGGGTTTCATTTATTAGGCGTGTAAGGAGTGGAGTCATTAGTGTTACTTATTATTTTTAATTAATTAGGTATTAATTTTAGGTTTCTAAATTAGGCATTGTCTCAGTTAGTCGACCTAGCCATGTGTGGCGTGAACCTAGTCCTAGTCCTAGTCCTATCTTAAAACCACCCTCATTGGTCTTTAGTGGTCTATTTGACTTTAGTTTTAACTCATATTTGATATAGTGTAAGTTAGTTTAGTTATTCACTTGATCGATCTAGTTAGATTTTAGAAGTGTTTATTTACGGTGTACTTATTCATTGTGTTGATCTGAGTAATTCTTTTAGTTAAGTTGTATTTAGTTTGTATTAACTGCAGCTTCTACTTCGTATAGTTAGATTTGCATCTTTGATTAAACTAGTTGCATTTGATATCTTAAGTAACATAGCTATAGTCGTGATTTGCATATTGTGTTCATTCTTCCATGCATATAGAATAATGACATTCATCATTAGCATATAAACTGTCATTCAGTATTATTTAGGTCTGCATTAGTGTTAGATTGCATTCTTAGTGTTTAAAATAGAATTCCAAAGTGAATAGTGCATTGAACCCGAAACCCGATTTTTTCCCTGTCGCACAATCGTTATTTCATGTAAACTATTTTTGAGTTTTCCAAAAAAAAAAATTCTATTACTTTATTGGCATGTTAACTGTCTTCAGACCAAATTTCAACTCAATCCGAGTTGATTTGGTCTGATTTTTAAGCGTTTTGTGAAAACAACTTTTCGGATTTTAAAATTTTGGGACCTGCGATATCCAGATTTTCCCCAGTTCTGAAACGCTTATATCTGGAGTTTCATATATTAATTTTCCATTCTGTAAAAACTGTCAGATTCTTGAATCTGTTAGTTACAGAATAGAATGAATTTCGGGAAATTCGGACCTCGTTTGCACTATTTAGGGGTAGATTTGTAATTTCATTCTTTTAGTCATTTTCGGTCTATTTTCATTATTTTATGCATTTTAATTGCTGCATCTGCATTATCCAGCATTGTTAGACTTAGATTAGGTAATTTTAGAATTAGTTTAATATTTTAGTTGATTATTTTATTGTAATTAGGATTTGTTTTGTTAATTTCTTGAAAATTAGGTTTAGTTTCATTTCTATTTTGATGTATTGGAGTTATTTACTAACTTTGTATTTTCATGTGTTATTAGGTTGAAAAGCATAAAAATTTTCCAGGGATTATTGTCCAAGTACGAAAACTTGAGAAGTGTTGAAAAGACAAAAATACTCTTGGCGTGCAACAGAAGACTGAATTGCTTTTCCATTTTATTTTCATGTTAATTTGTAATTGTTATTAGCCTTGTGCTTGTAGACTGATATTTGTGATTAATAAATTAAATTTCTTAGAAATAATCAATTAATTCTTGTTCCCTGTGGATTTGACCCGTACTTACCACTTTGTGGAAAGTCGGTTATTTATTTTTGGTTGACGATTTTCCAAAGATTTTATCGAAAAATTATCTTTTAAAAAGAGCATTTATAAAAATTCAACCAAATTTTGGCTCCGTTGCCGAAAAACGGTGAATTACTTCTTTTATTTCTTAGAGTTTGATTTATTAATCTATGTTAGCGAATTAGTTAGTTAAGTTGTTTTTATTTTCTAGTTAGTAGGATTAGTAAGTGAATATAGGTTCAACATAGTTAGTACATATAGGATTCACATACTGTTTTTCTAGGATTCACTACATTTTCATTCTGCAAGGAGCGATTAGACAGTTGGGTTTTAGAAAAACTTAGTTTGTGATTTCCTGTATTTTTCCTTTCTAGTAAATTAAAGTAGTTTACTTTGTTATTTCATTTACTTAGTTAGATAGTTCTGACATAGATAGTTTAGAATATGTGTTCATTAGTTGCTTTATTTGTGATATTTGCATTTTAGTATCTGTTTTAGTTTAGTTTTAGTGTTAGGTCGTGTGCTTATATCTGGTCTTAGTACCAGTGTATGCAGGGGCGAAGAGCTCTAGGAATACCATTACATCCATTTGTTGACAACCCAGAGAGAATTTTACATTCTCCTCGAAGTTCGACAACAATTGGCGATATGGATCCTCCAGCTCCACCTCCAGTTCCTCCCTGTCCTCTGAGGGAATACTTTATTTCCACAGATTATGTTCAGACATCCTGCGTTCGGAGACTCGATGTAGGAGCGCCTCACTATGAGATTAAGGCCAACATTATTCAGATGCTTCCATCCTTTTATGGCCTTAGTCACGAGGATCCCTACCGGCATTTAGACGAATTCCTCAAGATTTGTTCTACTGTGAAGATACAGAATTTCGATTATGATGCTTTGAGGTTGACCTTATTCCTGTTTTTATTGAAGGCCAAGGCCAAGTATTGGCTGAAGTCCTTAGATTCTGTAGAGATAGGGTCATGGGATCAACTACAACAGGAGTTTCTTAGAAAGTACTTTCCCATTGGTCGGACGAACCAGTACCGGAGAGCCATCACTAGCTTCTCGAAGCTAGATGGTGAGCATTTTCATGAGACTTGGGAGAGAATGAAGGATCTCCTTAGGAAGTGTCCCCATCATCAGGTGCCGAGATGGCAGTTGGTGCAGAGCTTTTACGACGGATTGTCTAACAGGAATCGTCAGATGATCGATTCTTCATGCGGAGGAACATTCATGTTGAAGAGCGAGGATGAAGCATGGAGGTTGTTTGACACATTGGCAGAGAATTCCCTCGACCATGCTTCAAGCTCTCATTCGGATAGAGCCACACCCAGCATTCAGAAGAAAGCTGGTGTTCTCGAGATTTGTCCATCTACTGTACTACAGTGCAAGGTAGACATGATTGCTCAGAAGTTGGACCAGCTTCTCTCGGGACCACCCACTACTCAGCAGGTGTGCACTCTGTGTGCCAATTCGGCACATGCGACTACTGAGTGCCCTTCGGCAGCTTAGTACCCTGAATTTGTTCAAGAACAAGTTCAGGCAGCTCAGGGTTACGTCAGACCACAGAACAACCCATTTTCATCTACATATAATCTGGGTTGGCGTAACCATCCCAATTTCTCATGATAGAATCCACAGTCTTCCATTCAGATGCCTACATCCTCTCAGCTAGCTTGGCCTCCATCATTTACTTAGACATTCCAGAGGCCGGGTTATCCTCAGTCTTCATCTTCATTTCCTCCTTCGATTTCGCAAGAGTCTGCCCCGCAGACATCTTTTGAGGAGAGACTTCTCCAGGCATTCCAAGAGCTAAAAACCTCTAATCAGAATGCTTTCGAGAAGTGTAGCCAGATTTTGAGCTCTCACACGCAGTCCATTGCGAAGCTAGAGTCACAAATGGGACAGTTAGCAAAGGCTATCAGTAGGAGACCTGAGGGTACGTTGCTGAGCCAGACTATCATGAACCCGAAGGGCAAGGACCAGATGATCGGAGGCATGTTTCATACTGAGTCACAGCAGCAGGCCAAATCTGTCATGACCCTGAGAAGTGGACGTGAGTATCACATCGAGACCAGAGAGAGTAGAGAGAGGATCGATGAGCCAGAGACCAGTGTTTCATCTTCTTCAGCTCAGCCATCATCATCCCTATCTTCATCACCATCATCATCCACCTCAGTTCAGAAGAAGGATAGGAGTGAGCCTTCTCACAAAGAGGAGGAGTCACCCATGTATATTCCCCCACCACCCTATCCCAAAGCATTAGAGTCTCCCAGATTCAAAGGGAAGCAGGGCACGAAGATCCAGGACATGCTGGACATCTTCAAGCATGTGCAGATCAACTTGCCTTTGCTCGATGCGATTCAGCAGGTGTCGGCTTATGCCAAATTCCTGAAGGAACTATGTACGCATAAGAGAAAATCCAGAGAGAGAGTTCCTAACAGGATCCATCTGACTGAGCAGGTGAGTTCAGTACTTCAGCATCAGACACCACCAAAGCTCAAGGACCCTGGAGCCCTGATCATTGCTTGTACTATAGGGAACATCCGGATAGAACGCGTATTGCTCGATCTTGGAGCAAGCGTGAACATTCTGTTCGGATATTTCTATGATACTTTTAGGCTAGGAGAAATGAGATCGATTCCTATTACACTTCAGCTGGCAGATCATTCTGTCAAGGTACCGAGAGGTGTCTTGGAGGACATGCTAGTTAAGGTGGATGATTTTTATTTCCCAGTCGATTTTATCATCCTCGATATTGAAGAAGTGGATAGCCAGCACCAGACTCCGATCATTTTGGGCAGACCATTCTTGGCGACTGCCAATGCATGTATTAACTGTAGAACCGGAGCTATGGATCTATCATTCGGCAACAGGAAAGTCAAGCTGAATATTTTCAATGCCGCGATGGGTCCAGCGGGAGACATGGACTGCTTTTATGTAGACATTGCACAGGAGTTAGTGGAGGAGCAGCCTGATTTGTATATTACTAAGGATCCCTTAGATTTGTATCAGATAGAGAAGAATAGTTGTATAGTTAGCGTAGATGTGTCTAGAGTGTCGTCAGAGTTACCACCCTGGAGAGCGGGCATTGAGCCTCTCCCACCACTTACAGAGTCCCCCGCCAAATCTTTGATCAAGTTTCCTCCAAAACTTGAGTTGAAACCCTTACCGGATTCACTCAAGTATGCATACCTCGGAGGTGATGAGACCCTGCCTGTGATCATCTCGTCACTGCTCACTGAGGAGCAGGAACAGAGATTGCTGACTATTCTACGAGAGCAAAAGGCAGCGATTGGCTGGGGAGTGGCTGATTTGAAGGGGATTGATCCTTCATTCTGCATGGATAGAATCCATTGCGATGAGGAAGTCAAGTCAGTAAGGGATATGCAGAGAAGGTTAAATCCCAACATGAAGGAAGTGGTGAAGAATGAGGTGGTGAAGTGGTTGAATGTTGGGATTATTTACCCCATTTCTGATAGCCAGTGGGTCAGTCTGATTCAGGTTGTACCGAAAAAGTCAGGACTCACTGTTGTAGAGAACGAGAAGGGGGAAAGAATTTCGATAAGGACCACTACAGGATGGCGAGTCTGCATTGACTATTGGAAGTTGAATGTGGCAACTAGGAAAGATCATTTTCCATTGTCTTTCATTGATTAGATCTTAGAGAGACTCGCAAGACAGAGCTACTATTGCTTTTTAGATGGATACTCAAGATACAATCAAGTAGCTATCCATCCTGACGTCCAGGAGAAGACGACATTTACATGTCCTTATGGCACATTCGCTTTCAAACATATGTCGTTCGGGCTCTGCAATGCCCCAACAACTTTTCAAAGGTGCATGCTAGCTATCTTATCCGATATGATAGATGATGTTATGGAAGTGTTCATGGACGATTTTTCTGTGTATGGCTCTTCATTTGAGGATTGCTTCCAAAAACTTACTCGAGTACTGAAAAGGTGTGCAGAGACAAATCTTGTTCTGAGTTGGGAAAAGAGTCATTTTATGGTCCAGGAGGGGATTGTGCTTGGACACGTTGTGTCCAAGAGAGGCATTGAGGTTGACAGAGCGAAGGTGGAATCCATTTCTCATTTGACTCCACCTACCACTGTGAGGAAGATTAGGTCATTCCTAGGGCATGCGGGATTTTATAGGCGGTTCATAAAAGATTTCAGCAAAATCTCTCGACCGCTTTGTACTTTATTGGAGAAGGACCAACCCTTTGTTTTTAGCGAGGATTGCATGAAGGCCTTTGAGATTCTCAAAGAGGTTTTGATTACTGCGCCCATTCTGAAACCTCTGGATTGGACACTCCCATTTGAGATCATGTGCGATGCTTTTGACTATGCTATGGGGGCTATTTTAGGACAGCGGGTTGACAGGAAGCCCTATATGATTTACTACGCAAGTAGAAGTCTGTCTGATGCTTAGATGAATTATACCACGACAGAGAAGGAGCTACTTGTTGTAGTATTCGCATTGGACAAGTTTAGATCCTACTTGCTCGGTTCGAAGGTGGTTGTCTATTCTGATCATGCTACATTGAAGTATTTGTTGAACAAGAAAGACACCAAATCGAGACTCATTCGTCTGATCTCGAGATTCGAGATAAGAAGGGAAGCGAGAATATAATAGCAGACCATCTATCTAGACTGATCGTGGAGATCACGCAAGATCAGAGGTCGATCAGTGATTCTTTCCCCGACGAGCATATCATGTCAGTCAGAACATTGCAGTTACCCTGGTTTGCTGATATTGTGAACTATCTGGTTTCGAGACAGATACCTGAGCATTGGAATAAGAATGAGCATGAGAGATTCCTATCTCAAGTGAGGCACTATTATTGGGATGAACCAGAATTGTTCAGATATTGCGCAGACCAGATCATTAGGAGATGTGTGACGGAGGAGGAGTATGAGTCCATTTTGAGTTTTTCCCATTCTTTAGCCTATGAAGGGCATTTTAGCAGTAGGAAGATAGCTGCAAAGGTTTTGCAGTCTGGATTTTATTGGCGCACACTCCACAGAGATGCGCATGAGTTCTGCAGGAGATGTATTAGATGTCAGCAGATTGGGAACATGTCCAAGAGGGACATGATGCCCTTGCTTCCGATTTTGATTGTCGAGATTTTTGATGTTTGGGGCATAGATTTCATGGGACCATTTCCGCCATCATTTGAAAATTTGTACATTTTAGTGGCGGTAGATTATGTGTCCAAGTGGGTCGAGGTAGTGGCAACCAAGACCAATGATCATAGAGTGGTGCTTAAGTTCATTAAGCACAACATTTTCAGTCGTTTTGGTGTGCCACGTGCGATGATCAATGACGGTGGCAAGCCTTTCAGGAATGTACAGATAGCTTCTCTGCTGAGAAGATATTTTGTCAATCATAGATTCACCACTCCGTATCATCCGCAGACCAGTGGATAGGTAGAGGTTTCAAATAGGGAGATAAAGTGGATTTTAGAGAAGACAGTTCGACCGGACCGCAAGGATTGGTCCCAGCACTTAGATAATGCACTTTGAGCATATAGGACTGCATTTAAGACTCCCATTGGTATGTCCCCGTATCGCCTTGTATTCGGAAAAGCATGTCATCTTCCTGTCGAGTTGAAGCATAGAGCGTATTGGGCCATCAAGAAGTTGAATTTTGACCTCACTTAGGCTGGCAAAGTGAGAGCATTGCAGCTCTCAGAATTAGAGGAACACTACAAGAAAATAGAGGATTAGCGACGAATATTAGCGACGGAATGTTTCTGTCGCTAATTAGCGACGGCTTAACGAGAGAAACAAATCCGTCGCTAAGAACCGTAATATTTACGAAAATATCGACGGAATAGCTTATGTCGCACAATCCGTCGCAAATTAACGACGGCTTAGCGACTGAATGTTTGGTCATAATAACCGCGTATTTTAGCGACGGATTCGGCGAGGGAAAGTGTGCATCGCTATTGAGCAACGGATTTAGCGACGGAATATTTTCATCGCTACGTAGTTATATTAATTTCCGACGGCTTTGCGACGGATTTAGGCCATCGCTAAAATACGCGTAAATCTCTAATCAGAGCCCTCTTTCTCTTTTTTGTTCCGCTGTTCCCGCCGACCGCCCTCTCCCTTCTGTCACCCCATATCTCGCCTGTCGACGTCTCCCCGGCCCCCACCGCCCGCCGCTCGTCGCTCCCCGGCCTGCCGCCCTGCCCGTTGCCCCCGGTCTGCCGCCCCCCGACCGGCGTCTCCCAGGTTTTTTCGATAAAATACCCTTTTTTTTTATAAAAGGGGTGGATGCCCCTTTTAGTTTTTCCGGCAGGGGGTTGGCCCCCCTGCCTCGTTAGTATTTTCCGGCAGGGGGCCCATAAAACGCCATGGCTAGTACCCTTGACCCCATGGCCTATGCTGGGTTCGGCTTATGCAAAGGAGATAATGGCCACAGGAATTGAATCCAAACTGTCTGTCTAGCAGCTGGTTCCGTTCCAACTCCGCTAACCTCTAGGGTCATTGGATGTTGATTTATACAATGATGGCATCCATCGCTGAACTGCCTTTCTTGAGCTTCAAAAAATTTTGTTGAGCTCTGGCTGAGAACCAAACAACCCATCCATGGTGGTTGGATGACATTCATTGCATTAAGGAATGACAGCTGAGGGGGATCCTGGCGGTTTCATAAAGAGGGCCTTGTTAACAACTAGGCCCATGCACCCTTGTGCCCTAGGCATGCCAGGCAAACCTGCATAAGAACTTGTAGCACAGGAAGCCTTCTAATCTTTTTCCCGGTTTCCCTCCTTTTTTGAGGACTTCTTTTTACGTCCAACACTCGGGTGACTTCACGTTATGCTTCCAATTCTTTCATTCAAACATGGTTACTATACAGTATTCAATCAGTCAGACCTTACAAGATGGATCCATTTACTACATGATTTCTATATCAAAGCAAAAGCAACAAAAAGCTTATGTTTCCACACCAATCCACTGATCGTTCTCTTCCAGAAATGGTCTTTAATATCATTTAATAGTTGAGAACGTGTAAATAAAGCTAACAAAACATCTCAACTATATACATATATATATATATATCATGAAACATTAAATATTTCAAAAATAAACTATATCAGTTATATATTATGGAGAGAAGATGGCCAAACACATCACAAATATGATATATAAAAAATATTTAATAAGACAATTTAACATTTTTAAAAAATCATTAATTTTTCAAAACACAATAGTCACCACATTGAATAAATGATTTAATTACAGAATAAATAAACAAATTGCAACAAGTGTCATTGGTTTATAGAGGAAAATGAACATGATTACTACGGTGTTATAGAGGAAATAATGGAGTTGACTTACTTAGGCATGAATAACAGGGTAACTTTATTCAAGTGTCATTGGTTTGATCCAACTGCAACAAGACTCGACAAAGCTTCAGGCATTGTGGAGGTGAATCATAAATCAAGGTTTGGAACATATGAACCATTCATATTAGCCTCGCAAGCTCAACAAGTTTATTATACTTCATATCCGAGTATAAAAAAGTCAGATAGAAATGAATGGTGGGCAGTTTGCAAGGTGAAGTTCAAACTATACCCCGAGTATGATCAGTTACAGGAAGATGAGTTAGCTGAAGACAGCGATTACTATCAATCAGATGATGTCTATGACTTCGCTTATGGTCACGATGTTGCGCATGATATGCATGTCATATCTCCATTGGCCGATGAAACATTCATAGAGGAATGTGATCCAAATGATGTACCAAGTGGATGGGCAAACAATGAAGAAGAAGAAGAAGAAAGTCAAACTAGTGACGAGGAAGAATTCTCAAGCTAGTGAGCAAAATCTTATACTACAAACCTCTATTTAAATGCATTGCACTACTTGATGTGAGTTATATTGCAATACTTGGTGTGAATGATTAAAAATTTTATTTGAATGTATTATAATACTTGATACGAATGATTCGAATGCATTGCAATACTTGATGTGAATGATTTGAATCATTTGAATGTATTGTAATACTTGATGTGAATGCATGAGTTGTATTGCAACACTTGATGTGAATGATTACAAATTTTATTTGAATGTATTGTGATACTTGATATGAATTATTTGAATGCATTGTAATACTTGATGTGAATGATTTGAATTATTTGAATGTATTGTAATACTTGATACGAATGATTTGAATGCATTGCAATACTTGATGTGAATGATTTAAATTATTTGAATGTATTATAATTTATGCAACGAATGATTTGAATTATTGCAATACTTAATGTGAATGATTTGAATTATTTGAATGCATTGTAATACTTGATGCGAATGATTTGAATGCATTACAATGCTTGATGTGAATGACTTGAATGCATTGTAATACTTGATGCGAATGATTTGAATGCATTGCAATGCTTGATGTGAATGACTTGAATGCATTGTAATACTTGATGTGAATTATTTGAATGTATTGTATGACATATGTTATTTGTTAGAATATGGTTCATGGAGGTTATAGTGGTCGCTCATCCAGTAGTAGCCAGGCTCAGCCTTCATCTTCACGGGCTCCTGTGATAGGTATATCATATAACTAATTGGATGCTTGATTAGTTCAAATGCGCATTCTGAAAATTTCTAATGTATTTTTTTACAAATGATGTTGCGCCTGTACACGACCCACCTACACCAGTTGATCACACAAGTCAACAGCCAACACAGGAAACAGGGTCTTCTCAGGCTGGCACAAGAAGACTCATTCGAATAGTGTATATCGATAATCGACCGTAAGTATTTTATTTTCAATTATTGCATATCTTATAAATATTTTATATTGATATTTACTGTGTAACAATTCATGTGCAGCACGAGGTTTGAGCCACAAGAAGTAGTACGGGAGATTAAGAATTCACTTCTTCAACATCTACCAGGACCGGTTGTTCAATGGAAAGAGTACCCAAAGGAGGTGTTAGACAGATTGTGGTCCTCATTCATGGTATACAGTTGTTCCTCATAGTTAATGTGTTTCATATTTAATTTATTTAAGTAATGTCTACTAACTTTCTGAAAATATTTGTAGGCTTCGAATAGCTTCGCAACTACGGTGGAAGAAAATGATGCAAGGAAGGTGTGGCAGAAGGTGGCTGTCAATCAATTTGCAGACATGCTGCACACTATGAAGACTGCAGTAAAAAAAGCATCTGGCGTACTAGATGATTCATTACTGTGGAAGGGCCATGACCCTATTACTATCAGGAGAGATTACTGGGATGAAATGTGCGATAAGTGGGCAGGAGATGCATTTAGAAATCGCTCTGCGAAGGCTGCACAAAATCGATCGAAGATGCTCGAAGCCCATCTACACACAGGTGGATCTAAGACATTTGGGAGTCATCTGAAGAAAATGGTAACTCATCAATATATAATATTAATTTTATAAGTATTGTTGCAAACTTGTGTACTAAATCTTTTGTCATTTAACTTTGTAGGAAGCAGAAAAAGGAGGCAGTGTACCATATAAGGATGTGTTTGTTGAAACACATAAACGGAAGACCACGGGAGTCTTCGTATCAGAGAAGGAGAGAACGACAATGGTATGTATTTATTCTATTAATAATCATTGCAATATATATGCAAGTTATCATAATGTTATCATTAATTATTAATGAATACTTTAAACATTATTTTGTAGGAGGCATATGAGCAACAGATGGTAGAGCGATATGGCGATGACGCTACTCAGCATCCATCATTTGATCCTACAACATGGGTGACTGCAGCAGGTGAACCCAAAAAAGGTCGCGTGTTCGGGTTTGGGAGTAATATGAACACTTCACCAGTTATTTATTCTTCCAGTTACGGCTCACCGACTTCTTGCGCGGACATAAGCTCCAAGCAGCAGACTATTCTTTCCGGAGATGATGTACGCCAGATCGTTACGGAATCACTGAATAACTACTTCCATGACACTGTCGCCCCCTTTCTCCGAAATGAGATCAAGGCCGCTGTTCTGGAAAGGGGATCTTCGATTCCAGGTCCCTCTCAGGTATAATCACATATTCAGTTTTTTGTCTGCCTTAGAACACATATGAGCATAATCGAATCACATATATAACTTTTTGCCTGCCTTAGAGCACATATGAGCATTCTATAATCACATATTCAGTTTTTTGACTGCCTAAGAACACATATGAGCATGATAGAATTACATATAAAGTTTTTTTGCCTGCCTTAGAACACATATGAGCATGCTATAATCACATATTCAGTTTTTTGACTGCCTAAGAACACATATGAGCATGTTATAATCACATATTCAGTTTTTTGACTGCCTTAGCATACATATGAGCATGATAGAATCACATATAGAGTTTTTTTATTGCCTTAGAGCACATATGAGCATGCTATAATAACATATAGAGTTTTTTTATTGCCTTACAGCACATATGAGCATGCTATAATCACATATAAAGTTTTTTGGCCTGCCTTAGAACACATATGAGCATAATCGAATCACATATATAACTTTTTGCCTGCCTTAGAGCACATATGAGCATAATAGAATAACATATAGAGTTTTTTGCCTGCCTTAGAGCACATATGAGCATGCTATAATAACATATAGAGTTTTTTTATTGCCTTAGAGCACATATGAGCATGCTATAATCACATATAAAGTTTTTTTGCCTGCCTTAGAACACATATGAGCATAATCGAATCACATATATAACTTTTTGCCTGCCTTAGCACACATATGAGCATGATAGAATCACATATAGAGTTTTTTGCCTGCCTTAGAGTACATATGAGCATGCTATAATCACATATAAATTTTTTTGCCTGCCTTAGAGCACATATGAGCATGCTATAATCATATATTCAGTTTTTTGACTGCCTAAGAACACATATGAGCATGATAGAATCACATATAAAGTTTTTTTTATTGCATTAGAACACATATGAGCATGCTATAATCACATATTCAGTTTTTTGACTGCCTAAGAACACATATGAGCATGTTATAATCACATATTCAGTTTTTTGACTGCCTTAGCACACATATGAGCATGATAGAATCACATATAGAGTTTTTTTATTGCCTTAGAGCACATATGAGCATGCTATAATAACATATAGAGTTTTTTTATTGCTTTAGAGCACATATGAGCATGCTATAATCACATATAAAGTTTTTTTGCCTGCCTTAGAGCACATATGAGCATGCTATAATCACATATTCAGTTTTTTGACTGCCTAAGAACACATATGAGCATGTTATAATCACATATTCAGTTTTTTGACTACCTTAAAACACATATGAGCATGCACAAATCACATATAGAGTTTTTTTACTGCCTTAGAACATATATCATTTATGATAGAATCACATATAATTTTTTTTCCTTTGCCTGCCTTAGAGCACATATGAGCATGCTATAATCACATATTCAATTTTTTGACTGCCTTAGCACACATACGAGCATGATCGAATCACATATATAGTTTTTTGCTTGCCTTAAAGCACATCTGAGCATGGTAGAATCACATATAGAGTTTTTCTAACTGCCTTAGAACACATATGAACATGCTATAATCACATATTCAATTTTTTGACTGCCTTAGCACACATATGAGCATGATAGAATCACATATATAACTTTTTGCCTGCCTTAGAGCACATATGAGCATGATAGAATCGCATATAGAGTTTTTTTTTTGCCTTAGAACACACATGAGCACATGATAGAATCACATATAATGTGTAATTTATTTCATTATATTTTGTTTATCAATACTGACGGTTGTTTTCTTGTGTAGGCTGATAGCGATAATCAGCGTAGCGGAGCTGAAGGGACAGATGAAGGCAATGAACAAGAAGACGCACAAAATCTTGGCGATGATTAGAGAACTGTGTTAAAGAAGTTCTATTTTTTTATGTTTCCTAATTGTAATTGTTGAATTGTAAATAATTAAACTTGTTAATTTTAAGGTGGAACGATTAATTGTTGTAGATTCTTTTTATATGGAATTTTTTGTGTGATTTGTTTTTTATTTACAGGAAATATAAATTATACCGTTCTCGGTATTTAATTTTCAAATAATTTTTTTTTAATTTTTTTCGTGTTTGCGACGGATTAGCGATGGAACCATCCATCGCTATTCATATAAATCTAGCGACGGCCGTAAATCCGTCGTCAAGCCGTGGTCGCTGTTTAGTACTGGCGGATTGGTGACGGAATATAGCGCTCGTTAGTCCGTCGCAATTAGCGACGAACCTGACGACGGAATAAATCCGTCGCCAGTTAGCGTCAAAAAATTCGCAACGTAAGCATAGCGTCACCTCGTCGTCGCTAATCCGTCGCTATGCCTCTTAGCGACGGATTAGTGACAGAATGTGGTCGTCGCTAATCTACTGCTTTGTTGTAGTGGAACTCAGGAATGATGCATATGAGAATGCCAAGTTATACAAAGCTCGCACTAAAGCATTTCATGATAAGCACATTGTCAGAAAAGTGTTTGAGCCGGAGTAGAAAGTTTGGCTATACAATTCTCGTTTGCATTTATTCCCAGGGAAATTGAGATCGAGATGGACAGGACCGTACATTATGAAAGAAGTGTTTCCACATGGAGCAGTTACATTATTTGATCCTATGACCCAAGGTACATTCAAGGTTAATGGGCAAAGACTGAAGCCCTACATTTCAGATTCCTTGCAGAATGGTGAGTGTGAGATAGTGCATCTCACAAAGGCATAAGGATTCGACCAGAGGGATGTATCATATGTACATTAGTTTTGTTTTTCATTCCAATATTTCATTTCATAAGTGCTGATATTTGTTTTTTGTTTATGCAGGATGAATCTAACATTTAGTGCATGAGAATGAGTTACCAAGTACAGGACAGAGTTTTCAGAGTATATATTGACCAGATGAGCAAAAAATTATGCAATCAGATATACATAGGATGATGCAAAAGTCAAGTCAATCAATTTCAGAAGCCCGACACAGATCAGGTTGTATCTATCCTTTCTCCCATATTCATTTTCTTGTCTTTTAGTGTGCATTTGCATTGCAATTTACATATTTTGTATGTCACTAGGGACAGTGTCATTCAAGCATGGGGGGGTGGTTTAGATGCACACTAAATTTTTTTTTTATGTCTGGTAGCTAAAGTAGGCGTTTAAGAACAAGTTTGTAGCATATATGATTGTTTTTGGCATAATCTAATAGTTTAGAAATTTTTAAGCCCCATGTAAAAAAAAATTTCTCTGAACTGAGTCAAATAAAGTAGTTATTTATAAAAAAATTCAAAGAAAAGATAGTATTTGATTGTTAGAAAGTTTTGAATCACTTTAATATAAGCATGCACAGTATGTTTTGTGAAAGAAATAAGCAATGGAAAGATGCTTTTGAAAAATAAGCTTTAAAGAATAGAGCTACGTTTAGTTGTTGATGTCTTCATGAATCCTAGTAGTGGAACTCAGACACAAGATGAAGTGTTTGAGTCTCTTGACGAAAAGGATAACGAAGGAGATCATCCTCCTGTCTAGTCGATATCTGTGGCCTTTGTAGTTCGAGCAAGTAGAATCTGAAGGGTGTTTTACACCTGGTGCCCTAAAGCCAGCTGGTTTGGGAGCCACTGGTTCGAAAGCTAGTTACATGAACTGCATAGAAAGCCTAAGAGATAGAGACATTGCACATGACGAGAGGAAGACTATACGTAAACTATCATAATAGAAGGTCTAGTGACTCGAGCAATTAAGTCTGAGGGATACTTTGTATCTAGTGCCCTAAGGTCGTCTGGCCTGAGAGTCACTGACCCAAAGCTCGCTACATGGGCCATGAAAACTGGATATTCGAAATAGTGCTCAAGTGAAAAGAATGCTCAAGAGAAAATTGAAAAAGGGTGAAAAATTGAAAATCAGAAGAAAAAGAATGTGCTGAATGAGAAAAACAATTTCATTGCTTAGAAATATGTGTGAATTACTGTGCAAAAAATATACAAGTGAGGATAAATGAGTAATACATCAGAATACTTGACTTTCTAGAAAAAATCATAGATAGCTACAATTTTAGAAAAGTGAAGGAAAAAGATTTTTACTGTGGTGGCATAAGATTTCTGAATTTGTTTTGGGAGTGTCCATTACATGAAATATTTGTTCCAACTGTTTTCTTAACTGCTTACTATGTTTGAAAAATTCATTCTTGCATTTTATTGATGTTTGTGGGTAGCATCTTTGCAAACCCTCACGAGACCTTACTCGTCCACTGGGGTAACTCAGGGGTTTAAAGGGCTTGTTGCATACGCTAAATGCAACCGTTATTCCTACGAAAGTGAGTTAGTTTTTATGCATTCATGTCTAGCATTTCTTGTCATGTTGCATAACATAGTTAGTTGTTTGTTAAGGGACTAACAAACATTCAAGCATGGGGGTATTTGATGATACATGAAATGCATATCATGTTAACGAGTTATTCATGCATTTTATAGTGAGATTGAGGTTTAAAACCCAAGTTTAGATGCATTTTGATAGTAAGGGGTTGTGGTTCGAATTTCAGAGAAATCGGAGTTAAAATGAAAGAGTTATGGCTATTTTAGTGTTCGAGCATGGATTTTGAGGTGGATCAGATCCATATCCGACCCAATTAGGCTGTTTTGGACCCTGGATCAACCTTTAGAAAGCCCAAATCCAACCCACACGCATATCCATACCCATTTAGAAAATATTTGCAGAAAACCCTCCAAAAAGTGGCGCAGAGAAAATAGTTTTTTTATAACCTTGTTTCTGAAAATTATCAAAAGTATAAATTAGAGTTTTCAGCAAACCCTAGGCGTCTTTGGCATTGGAATTGATGCCCCACTATTGTGACTCTAGCTCCAGCCCCCTTCCAATCTCTCATCTCATACCATTTCCATTGAAGATTGAGTCTATGTTTGAAACTCAAGCATTATTCCATCTCCCTTTTCAATTCTATTCGTTTCTTCTTCCTCCTTGCTGTGATTAATTATTATTTGTTGTGTTTTTGCAGGTGTAGCAGAGGTGGAGACCATCTATCTTGTGTGGAAGTGCGAAACACCCCAACAAGATGAGCCGGCCCCACCTCCATCCGGTTTTCTAAGCCCTCCGATCGCGAATCGACACCCTTTCCATCTTCGGTGGATCTCCAACGTGTTGCAGCTGTAGAACCCCTGCTTGTGGTGATATTCCAGCATTCTCAAACAATCCGGGTCGTCAAGCTAAAGCCATTGTCTGCTCTCTTTTCCCCCACAATCGTCGGATCGCCCTGGAGGTAGGTCTTCTTCTCTCTTTTCTTCTAGTTAAAACCCAAATCATGTGTGCTCATTTTTCTTGTGTTAATTTTTGTTCGTGTGCTGTGTTTTTTTTCGTTCCAGCCTTAGTGTAGCTTTTGTGCATAGACCAGCACGGTAGATCTAGGTTTGGTTTCATTGTTTTTGTGTTCAAATCTTGATTTCCCATTGTCTTCATTTAAAACATGAATATCGGCTAGATCCCCTTCTAGCCGATTTTCTCTTTCTGTCCAGCATGGTTTATTGTGTTATTTTTACAGAAAAATCAGTTTAAAAATTCCATTTTTATTTAGTTTGGTCGTTGGGTTTGATTGGTTGTTGTTTCACTTAAAGAAAAAAAAAATCAGCTAGATTAATTCTAGCCGATCTTTGTGTCTCTGTGAGTATAGGCTTTGAAATTTTTTTTTTCTGTAGTTTCATCGTGTAATCTGAAGTTGTTCATCTGTTTCCAGTGTCCTTTATCTTCGTTTTAGGTGAGGGTAGGTTAAATACATGTTGTGTGATCTGTTTTGAAATAATTGTTGAATTAGAGTTGATTCCGGGGAAGTGTGTGTGCTTTCATTGTGCAAGTTGTGTGGTCTGCTATTTGTTTTGTAGTTTAACAGTCTCGTAAAGTTGTGTTAGTCAAGTTTATCATGTTAGGGTCGTAAATATTATTTGGGTGTTTAGTGTTTTAGGTGTTTTATTTTTATTGAGAAAATCAAAAAGTCGAGTTTTAATCCTTTGTTTTGTAGTGTTGTCCAGCCGGCTGTAGGGTTTTCCATATAGTTTTTAGTTCGTTTCATTAGTATAATTTGCTGCTTAATATTCAGTTAAGTTAGATGTTAATTACGCAATAGTGATATTAGTGTAAAGTCTAATTCTTTTGTGTTAGGAGTCTAGTTTGTTTGTTGTTATCGTTTTATGTTTAGGTGTTCTATGATTTCCAGCATAGTAGATAGTTTGTTTATGATTTCATTAGTGTAATTAGTTAATTTTAGTTATGTGTTAATTTAGTCTCATCATTCTTATGGTAGTTTTATCTTTATTGTTATATTGTGATTTTAGTGTTGTAGGTAGTCTTCTTCCCCAAGAAAAGCGTCAGCGATTAGAGCTCTAGGCTGTTTTTGGTAGGGTTCAATTGAATAGGAAGGTGCATTAGTGTGTCTAGATTCATTGTATTAAGGGTTAGTTAGTTTTAGACGTTTTTTGTAATTGGTAATTTATGTATTAGATGTGATTTCCTTAATTGTAGAAATTTATGGTTTCTAATTCTAACCTTTATTGAAATTAGTTAACTTGTGGATCAATTAGTTTAGGTAAAGGTTAATATATTATTTAGAGTAAATCGAGTTATAGATAAGGGTCATTAATATGTGAAATTCGAATTTGGCAACCTTGAGTCTTTTCAAATTCGTGGATTATATTTTAAGCAAGGTTGAAAGTTGGTGTCCAGCCTAAGAAGTTATATTTTACCTCTTTAGAAACCAAGTTTGAAAATCTCATTTACTTTCCAAAAGAGTATCCACGGTTTTAAGAAAGGATTTGATTTATCTTAAAAAATTTTGTTTTTAGAAAGTCAAAACCGTGTGGTTTATGGGTTGGACGGTTTCACATTCTTCCATTCCCCCATTTGATTTAGAAAGCTTTTAAGGAAAAGTAAATCTTTTTAGGTTGGACGATTTACCCCTCTTTAACTTCCCAAATTAAATTTTAATTGCAATTAAAGAGGGTGTTGACTTTCCCAAATTCGTGATTGAGTATTTAAGGGTCCTTTTCCTAACCGTCCTTAGTGAGCTAGCCTAAATTAGGTTTTAATTATTTGAATTAATAGTGTCAACCTTAGGTTAGTAATTAGGTTATTATTTAGGAAGGTCTTAACTTGGGTTTCATTTATTAGGCATGTAAGGAGTGGAGTCATTAGTGTTACTTATTATTTTTAATTAATTAGGTATTAATTTTAGGTTTCTAAATTAGGCATTGTCTCAGTTAGTCGACCTAGCCATGTGTGGCGTGAACCTAGTCCTAGTTCTATCTTAAAACCACCCTCATTGGTCTTTAGTGGTCTATTTGACTTTAGTTTTAACTCATATTTGATATAGTGTAAGTTAGTTTAGTTATTCACTTGATCGATCTAGTTAGATTTTAGAAGTAAGTGTTTATTTACGGTGTACTTATTCATTGTGTTGATTTGAGTAATTCCTTTAGTTAAGTTGTATTTAGTTTGTATTAACTGCAGCTTCTACTTCATATAGTTAGATTTGCATCTTTGATTAAACTAGTTGCATTTGATATCTTAAGTAACATAGCTATAGTCGTGATTTTCATATTGTGTTCATTCTTCCATGCATATAGCATAATGGCATTCATCATTAGCATATAAACTGTCATTCAGTATTATTTAAGTCTGCATTAGTGTTAGATTGCATTCTTAGTGTTTAAAATAGAATTCCAAAGTGAATAGTGCATTGAACTCGAAACCCGATTTTTGCCCTGTCGCACAATCGTTATTTCATGTGAAAAGTTTTCAAGTTTTCCAAAAAAAAAAATCTATTCACTTTATTGGCGTGTTTACTGTCTGCACACCAAATTTCAACTCAATCCTAGTTGATTTGGTCTGATTTTTAAGCATTTTGTGAAAACAGCTTTTTCGGATTTTAAAATTTCGGGACCTGCGATATCCAGATTTTCCCCGGTTTTGAAACGCTTATATCTGGAGTTCTATATATTATTTTTCCATTCTGTAAAAACTGTCAGATTTGTTGATTCTGTTAGTTACAGAATAGAACAAATTTTGGGAAATTCAGACCTCGTTTTCCCTGTCAAACAGTCAGTTTACGAAGAGCTGTCAGAAGTCTATTTTGCACTATTTAAGGGTAGATTTATAATTTCATTCTTTGTCATTTTTGGTCTATTTTCATTATTTTCTGCATTTTAATTGTTGCATCTGCATCATCCAGCATTGTTAGACTTAGATTAGGTTATTTTACAATTAGTTTAATATTTTAGTTGATTATTTTATTGTAATTAGGATTTGTTTTGTTAATTTCTTGAAAATTAGGTTTAGTTTCATTTCTATTTTGATTTATTGGAGTTATTTACTAACTTTGTATTTTCCTGTGTTATTAGGTTGAAAAGCATAAAAATTTTCCAGGGATTATTGTCCAAGTACGAAAAGTTGAGAAGTGTTGAAAAGACAGAAATACCCTTGGCGTGCAACAGAAGACTGAATTGCTTTTCCATTTTATTTTTGTGTTAATTTGTAATTGTTATTAGCCTTGTGCTTGTAGACTGATATTTGTGATTAATAAATTAAATTTCTTAGAAATAATTGATTAATTCTTGTTCTCTGTGGATTCGACCCGTACTTACCACTTTGTGGAAAGTCGGTTATTTATTTTTGGTTGACGATTTTCCAAAGATTTTATCGAAAAATTATCTTTTGAAAAGAGCATTTATAAAAATTCAACCATTTACTGTTTCTGTTTTTCTTTTTATTTACGTAGTTAGGACACTAGGTAGTTAGGTTACATTGCACACATCTGGACTTAGTTCCAGTGTATGCAAGGGCACAGGAATTTGGGTGTCTCACTTCAACCGTTCATTGAGGATCGAGAGAGAATTATACGTTCTTCTCAAAATCGATCTGAAATGAGGGACTTAGAACCCGAAGCTCCTATGCGCCCTCTGAGGAAGTACTTCCTACCTACAGAGTACACCCAGGCATTCTGCATTCGGAGACCCGATGTAGGGGCGCCACACTACGAGATTAAGGCTAGCGTGATTCATATGCTTCCATCTTTTTACGACCTTAGTCACAAAGATCCCTATAGGCACCTTGACAAGTTCCTCGAAATTTGTTCTATAGTGAAGATACAGAATTTCGTTGACGATGCGATGAAATTGACTCTCTTCCCATTTTCGTTGAAGGACAAAGCCAAGTATTGGCTGAAATCCTTAGACACGGTAGTGATAGGGTCATGGGATCAGCTTCAGCAGGAGTTCCAGAAGTACTTTTCCATTGGTAGGATAAATTAGTTCAGGTGAGCCATTACCAGTTTCTCAGAACTAGATGACAAGCAATTTCTTGAAACTTGAGAAAGGATGGAGGACCTGATTAGGAAATGCCCCCACCACCAGGTGCTGAGATGGCAGTTGGCGCACTACTTCTATGATAGATTGTCTGACAGGAATCGGCAAATGATCGATGCTTCATTTGGGGTTACATTCATGTTGAAGAGCGAGAATGAGGCCTGGCACTTATTTGATACTCTTGCTGAGAACTCATTGCACCATACCTCTACCTTTTCACTCTGAGAGAGCCACAATCGCACCCAGCATTTCCAAAAAAGGTGGTGTTCTTGAGATTGATTTGACTGTTGCGCTGTAAAGCAAAGTGGATATGCTTTCTCAGAAGCTGGATCGACTTCTCGTGGGCCCACCCCCCATCCATCATGTTTGTGCTCTCTTTGCCAGTCTAGCACATTCTGTCACTGAGTGCCATTCAGCAGCTCAGTACCTTGAATTTGTTCACGAACAAGTTCAGGCTGCTCAGGGATTCGCCAAACCCTTGCATGACCCATTTTCATCTACATAGAATCTGGGTTGGCAAAAACATTCGAATTTTTCAAGGAAAATCAATTAGCCTTAGTCCATACCACTCCATCTCACCAGGTTAGGCCTAATAGGTCCATTCAGTCATATCAGAGGTTGAATTATCCCCAGCCCCGTCCTGCCTTTCCTATGGTTGCTCCTCAAGAGACAACTTCACAGTTTTCTTTTAAGGAGAAGATTCTTCTAGCGTTGCAGGAGGTGAAAACCTCCAGCCAAACCGCTTTAAAGAAGTATAACCAGTTGCTCAACTCCCATACCCATTCGATTGAGAAGCTTGAAACGCAGATGGGTTAGTTGGCAGACGCTTTGACAAGGAGGACCGAGGGTAATCTACCAAGCCAACCGGTGATGAATCCTAAGGGCAAGGAAGTCATGGCTTCCAAGCTGCACATGCATAAATTCCATTGAAAGAATAGGACATCAGCTGAGCAGAGACAATGTATTATATGTATATAGCAGAATTAGAATTTTCAATTTAGCATTTTTGTTTAGTTATTTGATTTCAGATGAGCTTACATTCGCGTTGATTCATGCAGGCTTAGCTGATGTTTATTGTATGAGTACAGGTTACTAGATTCAGGACATAGCTTTCAGAGCGAACAATTGGCAAGGTCAGCTGAAAACTAAGAATCCGCATATGCTTAGTGGTGGAGCATGATCAAGTCAAGAATCAACTCAAGAGGCTTCGCATATCAGGTTGTATCTATTCTTTCTCTCGTCTTGGTTTCAAGTTCTTTAGTGTGCATCTACATTGCATTCTTACATTTTGCATGCCACTAAGGACAGTCTCATTCAAGCATGGGGGTGGTTCAGTAGATACACACTATTTCCTTTATTTATCCTATTTCAGTAGCTAAAACTCATAAACTAGGCATTTCGGGAAAAAAATTTAGCATATATGAATGTTTTTGACATAATCTGACATGTTAGAAATTTTTAAAATCCCCATGAGGAAAAAAAATTCTGAACAAAGCTAAAAAGAGTGAATATTTATTTGAAGTTCAAAGAAAAGACTATATTTGAATGTAAAAAGATAATTTTGAATCAGAAAGTATAAGTATGCACAGTTTGAAATAAACTACTAAATAAATGAAAAATATAAAGAAAAAACTCAATCTCAAATTAAAAGAGTCTATGTTAGGTTGTTTGGATAATTTCACAATCCCGAATAAGATGAGTTCTGACGCAAGTTGAAGTGTTTGAATTTCATTCGAAAAGGAAAGTGAGAACTTCGTGAGCCTAAGAAGCTGAGATCAGATACAAGTTGAAGTGTTTGAACCTCATGTCGAAGGGGTAAATAAAGTTAGTCACTTTTGGATCTAGTTAATGTTTTTAACATACAGATAGTGGTATAAGAAGACATTAACATTGCACAGGGCACAAAAGCAGACCACGCGCAAGCCAACAAATGAAAAGAAAAGAAAAGAATTGAAAATTTGGAAAAATTAAAAATCCAATGAAAATGAGAGCTTAATGAAAAAGAAAATTCATTGCTTAGAAGTAGAATGAAAAAAACTGTGCAAAAAAAGATACGAGTGATGAAAAATGAACAATATCATGACAATACATGATTTCTAAGAAACAATCATAAATAAATGTGATTTTTATAAGAGTGAAAGGAAAATTTTTTATCGTGGAGGCATAGAATCTCTAATTATGTTTTGAGAATGAAAATCACATGAAATGTTTGCTAAAAGTGATTTCTGGAATTTCCTAGCATGTTTAGAAGAAAAAGTTGAATTTTTGCATGATTTATGATGTTTGTGGGTAGCATCTCTGCAAACCCTCACGAGACCTTGCTCATCCACAGGGGTAACCCAAAGGTTCAAAAAGGGCTTGTTGCATAAGCTAAATGCAACTGTGATTCCTATGAAAGTGAGTTAGTTAGTTTAATAAAAGTTTGCATTTTATTTGGGTAGTCCATACCTTTATTGCAAGGATAGCGTATATTGCTAGGGACTAGCAATTATTCTAGGATGGGGGTATTTGATAATACGTGAATTGCTCATAAATATAACATATTATTATTGCATAAATGTATCATTTATAAGTTTAGAACCCACACTTAGATGCATTTAGGTATTGATGATGCATTAATTACGCATAAATATAATATATTTTTATTACATAAATGCATCATTTATAGATTTAGAACCCACACTTAGATGCATATAGATGTCATTGAGCTACGGTTTGAATTTCGTTCGAATCGAATTTAAAACGAGAGAGATATCGCATTTTTAGTGAAACGGGTCAGACCTTGGAGTGAAGCGGGTCAGAAGTGGATCCAAACGCCCATTTTGGGCCTTGGATCTGGGGAAAAATACACCAAATCCAACCCCAATCTAGATCCAAACCTATTTTGATTTTTATTTACTAAAACCCCCTCAGAAAAGGCGCTTAGCAATAAAGTTTTTTTTAATCCTTCTTTGGGAAATTGTGAAAAATGAGGATGTAGCTATAAAAAGGGCACAAAACCCTAGAAAAATTTTGTCTTAGCCTTAAGAAAACACGCCTCTCTCCAGCCTGATTCTCGTTCCTTCATACGCCTCCCTTAGCCACCACGCCTTCCACCTTCAATCCAGTCCGGTTACTGTAGGGAAAATGCTTGCATATGCCGGAAACCGCCCCTTCTTCCCTTCCCATCTCTTGTCTCGTTAGCCATATCTTCCTCTTCTTCTCACAACTTGCTGGTGTTGATGTTGTTTGTGGCATTTTGCAGGTACTCCAGCAGGATGCAGCAAGGGAAGAACATCTTCAGCATCATTGAAGGCAGCAGGGTGCATTTCTTGGGCTAATTCCACTCTCTTCCACCTCCACCCTCGTCGAACGGCCTCAATAGGTTCGTTCTTTTCCCCTTCTTCTCTTCTAGTGTACAACCCGTGTGATTGAGTGTGTTTGTGTTGTTTGATGGGTTTAGTGGGTTTCAATCGTAGAGTATTACTTGGTGTGTCAACCAGCACCATAGAGTTTTTTTTTGGGTATACCGTTCAGTCATATCTTTGTTTTTGTTTTTGTTTTTGTTTTAGTTTTGAATCAAGTTGAAGTTCGATCTCCATTCTAATTCTCTGTTTCTGTTTCAACTCCTTGAATTAATTTGTGCATTCGTTGGTTTCATTTGTGCTTTCTGTTTAGTTTTTTTTCTTTCTTTAGCTTTGCATTCAGCATTACAATGTGCGTATCATAAACTCTTAGAAATCTTGAAGCCGTGAGACCTGTTTTCTAGCTGGAATCCTCTGTTTAAAGTCTGAACAATTTTGCATTTATCTGAAAGATGCCCGATATTTTCATTTTGTAATCACCGTGAAATTCATTTCACGATGTTGTTTTGTGGATGAGCAGTGCTTGATTGTAGATCAACGGTTTCAATCAAGATTGATATCTACAGCTGATTGAAGATTTGAATTGGGCATTGAAAGACAATCAGCTATCTGATTTTTAATTGACGATAGAGGAATACGGTGGCTGTTGGAAATTCTGATGAACATCATTGTTGCTTGAAATTCCAGATCCGTATGGTTGTTTTGTGTTGATTGTTGTTGAGCTTTTGGCTTTTAGCTGCAATGCTGATATATGGATCAGGTTAATTGATTAATTGATTGAACATTCTAAGTTCAAATTTCTGAAGCTCTGTAGGGGTTCAATTTGCTGAATGCATCTGTTTGAAATTCCAGTTAGCATGGTTTGAATGATCTCTAAGTTTCTAATGAAATGCTACCGGTGTTTAGTGAAGTATGCTTACTGTTTTAAATCAAATCAAAATTCTATTAAGCTTCCAGCTCAAACAAAGTACTGTTTACTGAACAGTCTGAACGTGATACATGGCTGCTACTTGCTTACTACCGAACTCTTGAGGTTTCATATTAACTTTGTGATGCAATGTTGTTAAACTATTAGCTATTAATTAATTGCGTTATTGGCCAGTAGTTGTTAGCTACAGTTAGGTAATCTGTAATTGTTACTTGAATTGTTAGTTTATTAATTGTTAAAATGTCTGCTGGTAGTTAAGTGAGTAGTTGCTGAGTTTAGATTATATACTAACATGATTTTTGGAAATAGAATGATGTTAATAGGTTAGCTGGATTCTCACGTTAGCCTTGTTCCAAGGCAATTTTATGCTAGGTGTTTGTTGCATTTGATGAATAGTATGGGTCTCTACAATGATTTTTATGTTGCTATTCAGTATGATTTCAAGTTCTAGTAGTTGTGTTCTAGTATGCTGAAAGATTGCAATAGTTTAGATTAGATATAGTTTGTTGTTTAGCATCATTACATTAGAAGTAATTTTCATTAAGCAGTCTAGGTTAGGTTAGTCCAAGGTTTCGCAAGGGCACAATTGTCTTTTTTCTAGTTACGTAGTTCTTCTAACTTCAATCCTTAGAAGTTTACTAAGTTTCTAGTATTAATCTAGAGTTGGTTGCAGTATTAGAATAATTAGTTTAAGGTATTGGCTCGGATAAATTCTTATTTTATGTAGAATTAGGTTAGCAATTAATCTTAGAATTAATTTAGAAATAGATGTTCCCATTCCAGTATATAGTTTACTAACTTTTCTTTTATATCATGCAGGTGATATTAAGTTGCAGTAAGAGCATCTCGTCTCGATGATAGATTGTCATACCAAGTGATTTGACGAAAATGCCCTTGTGTTCGCAGGCTTAAGTCATTGCGTGCCTCGTTTCTGTTCTTGCTCAATTTTGAATTCGTTGTAATATTTTCTGTAATTGAGCAGATTCAATATCAATAAAGTGCAAAGTTTAGAATTAATCTGAGTATATCTTGTTCCCTGTGGATTTGACCCGTACTCACCACATTCGTGGAAAGTCGGTTTTTATTACTTGATTGGTGATTTTCCGAAACGTTTTCAATGATAAAATAGTGTTTAAAAAAATACCATTGCAAAAATCCGATCAAGTTTTTGGCACCGTTGCCAGGGAACGGCGATTATACTTTGTTAATTCTAATTTTGTAATTTGTTGATATCTGTTTAGTTAGTTAGATTAACTGCAGTTTATTTTTCTAGTCAATAGGATTAGTTAGTAAATATAGGATTCACATAGTAAGTACATATAGGATTCACGGTTATTTCTCTAAGATTCATAAATTTTCATCCTTCTGGAGCGCTTAGACAGGTGAGTTCTAGATAACATAGCTTGAATTCCCATTTCTGTACTTAAGTATATTTAGAATAGATTTAATTTTGAAGTTGAATTTCCCTTTTAGCATGATTAGCATATTTTAATTGCATTTAGTTTTAATTCCTTGCTTTTCTTCGTTGTTTACTGCTTTCTTTTCATTTACGTAGTCAGGTCGCATAGTTAGTTAGGTTACTTTGCACACATCTGGACTTAGTCCCAGTGTATGCAAGGGCGCAGGAATTTGGGTGTCCCGCTCCAACCGTTTGTTGAGGATCCAGAGAGAATTATACGTTCTTCTCAGAACCGATCCGAAATGGGGGACTTAGAACCCGAAGCTCCGGTGCGCCCTCTCAGGGAGTACTTCCTCCCCACGGAGTACACCCAGGCGTCGTGTATTCGCAGACCAACTATTGGGGCGCCACACTACGAGATTAAGGCCAGTGTGATTCAGATGCTTCCATCTTTCTACGGCCTTAGTCACGAGGATCCCTATAGGCACCTTGACGAGTTCCTTGAAATATGTTCTACAGTGAAAATTCAAAATTTCGGGGATGATGCCATGAAATTGACCCTCTTCCCATTCTCATTGAAGGATAAAGCCAAGTATTGGCTAAAATCCTTGGATACGATAATAATAGGGTCATGGGATCAACTTCAGCAGGAGTTCCTGAAGAAATACTTTCCTATCGGTCGGACGAACCAATTCCGGCGAGCCATCACCAGTTTCTCTGAAATGGATGGCGAGCAATTTCATGAGACGTGGGAAAGGATGAAAGAACTCCTTAGGAAATGTCCCCACCATCAAGTGCCCAGATGGCAGTTGGTGCAAAGTTTTTACGATGGATTGTCTGACCGGAATCGTCAGATAATCGATGCTTCATGTGGGGGGACTTTTATGTTAAAAAGCGAGGATGAGGCTTGGCATCTATTTGATACTCTTTCTGAGAACTCTTTGCACCATGCCTCTACCTCTCGCTCTGAGAAAGCCACACCCAGTGGACCCAAGCGGGGTGGTGTCTTGGAGATTGGTCCGTCTACTGAGCTGCAAAGCAAAGTGGATATGATTTCTCAGAAGTTGGACCAACTTCTCTCAAGCCCATCACAACCTCAGCCAGTGTGTGCATTATGTGCCAGTCCGGCACACGTTGTCACTGAGTGCCCTTCAGCAGCTCAGTATTCTGAATTTGTGCAAGAGCAAGTTCAGACCACTCAGGGTTACGCCAGACCCCAGAACAACCCGTATTCATCTACATATAACCCGGGGTGGCGTAATCATCCTAACTTCTCGTGGAAGAATCCCCAGACTTCCACCCAGTTTCCCCCCTCTCATCTTGCTCAGCCGCCACCATTCACTCAGACACTTCAGAGGTCGAGTTTTCCTCAGATCATTCCTCCTTATTCTTCCCAGCCCTCACAAGAGCCTGCACAACAGACTTCTTTCGAGGAGAGACTTCTCCAGGCATTCCAGGAGGTGAAAACCTCTAATCAGAATGCCTTCGAGAAGTGCAGCCAGATCTTGAGTTCTCATACTCAATCCATTGCGAAGTTAGAATCGCAAATGGGGCAGTTAGCAGAAGCAATAAGTCGGAGACCTGAGGGCAGTTTGCCGAGTCAGGCCGTAATGAACCCGAAGGGCAAGGAACCAATTACAGGAAGCTTGTACATTACAGATTCACAACAACAAGCCAAAGTTGTTATGGCCCTTCGGAGCGGACGTGAGTATCACTTCGAGAGTAAAGCAAGGACAGAGGAGCCAGAACCAATCATACCATCTTCTGCGGCTCAGTCCTCAGCCCCAGTTCAGAAGTAGGATAGAGGTGAGCCTTCTCACAAAGAGGAGGACCCCCTGATGTACATCCCCAAGCCACCCTATCCCAAAGCGTTAGAATCTCCCATTGGCAGAGGAAAGCAAAGCACCAAGGTTCAAGATATGCTTGAGATCTTCAAACATGTACAGATCAACCTGCCATTGCTAGATGCCATCCAGCAGGTGCCGGCTTATGCCAAATTTCTCAAGGAACTCTGTACTCAGAAGAGGAAATCTAGAGGAAGAGTTCCTACCAAGGTCCATCTGAGTGAGCATGTGAGTTCCGTGCTTCAGCACCAGACTCCACCCAAGCTCAAGGACCCTGGAGCCCCGATCATCTCTTGCACCATAGGAAACATCAGGATAGAATGTGCCTTGCTCGACCTTGGAGCAAGCGTGAACATTCTGCCCGGATATTTCTATGATTCAATTGGGCTAGGAGAAATGAGAACGACCCCGATTACACTCCAACTAGCCGATCGCTCCGTCAAAGTGCCGAGAGGTATCTTGGAAGATATGCTAGTGAAAGTGGATGAGTTCGACTTTCCGGTCGATTTCATTATCCTTGACATGGAGGGAATTGATAGCCAGCACCAGACTCCGATCATTTTGGGCAGACCATTTTTGGCGACTGCCAATGCCTGCATTAACTGCAGAACCGGAGCCATGAACTTGTCGTTCGGCAACCGAAAGGTCAAGCTGAACATCTTCAATGCCGCGATGGGTCCAGTGGGAGATACGGAGTGCTTCCAGGTTGATATAGCTCAGGATTTAGTTGAGGCACATCCAGAGTTGTACATGATAGAGGAGTCCCTTGATATGTATTATACAGTAGATGATAGTTATAGAGATAGTGTAGATGTGTCGTTAGCATCGTCAGGATCCCATATTTGGAGAAGGAGCATTGAGCCTCTCCCACCACTTGCTGAGACCCCAGCCAAATTATCGATAGAGTCTCCCCCACAACTTGAGTTGAAACCCTTGCCGGATTCACTCAAGTATGCATATCTCGGAGTTGGTGAGACTCTGCCTGTGATCATCTCGTCACAGCTCACAGAGGAGCAGGAACAGAGACTGCTAGACATCTTGCGAGAGCATAAGGCAGCGATTGGTTGGGGGGTCACGGATTCGAAAGGGATTGATCTTTCATTCTGCATGCATCGGATTCATTGTAATGACGAATCAAAACCGGTGCGTGACACGCAAAGGAGATTAAACCCCAATATGAAGGAAGTGGTGAAAAATGAAGTGGTCAAGTGGTTGGATTCTGGGATTATATACCCCATTTCTGATAGTCAGTGGGTCAGTCCGATCCAGGTCGTGCCGAAGAAATCCGGACTCACTGTTGTGGAGAATGAAAAGGGGGAGAGCATTCCGATGAGGACCACCACGGGGTGGCGAGTCTGTATTGATTATAGGAAGCTGAATGCGGCAACACGGAAGGATCACTTCCCGTTGCCATTCATTGATCAGATTTTGGAAAAACTCGCCGGACAGAGCTACTATTGTTTCTTGGACGGATATTCTGGATATAATCAAGTAGTTGTCCATCCTGACGACCAGGAGAAAACCACATTTACCTGTCCGTATGGCACCTTTGCGTTTAGGCGTATGCCGTTTGGGCTCTGCAATGCCCCGACAACTTTTCAGAGGTGCATGATTGCTATCTTCTCTGGCTTGGTGGACGACGTCATGAAAGTTTTTATGGACGATTTTTTGTGTATGGCTCTTCCTTTGAGGATTGCCTTCAGAAACTTACTCGAGTACTGAGTAGGTGTATGGAGACGAATCTAGTATTGAGTTGGGAAAAGAGTCATTTTATGGTCCAAGAGGGGATTGTACTTGGACACATTGTGTCCAAAAGAGGGATAGAGGTTGATCGAGCGAAGGTTGAGTCAATTTCACGATTAACTCCACCCACCACTGTTAGGCAAGTACGTTCATTCTTAGGGCATGCCGGATTTTACAGACGGTTCATCAAAGATTTTAGCAAAATCTCTCGACCGCTCTGCTCATTATTGGCAAAGGATCAGCCCTTTGAGTTTGATAATGATTGCATGAAGGCCTTTGAGATACTCAAAGAGTCCTTGACCACTGCGCCCATTCTGAGATCTCCAGATTGGACACTTCCATTTGAGATCATGTGCGATGCTTCCGACTATGCGATGGGGGCCATTTTAGGACAACGGGTCGACAAGAAGCCTTACGTGATATACTATGCGAGCAGAACTCTGGCCGATGCTCAGATGAACTACACCACGACAGAGAAGGAACTGCTCGCAGTAGTATTCGCTTTAGATAAATTTAGGTCCTATCTTCTCGGTTCGAAGGTGGTTGTCTATTCTGATCACGCTGCATTGAAGTACCTTCTCAGCAAGAAAGACACCAAACTGAGGCTCATCCGCTGGGTTCTGCTACTACAAGAGTTTGATCTCGAGATTCGAGATAAGAAGGGAAGTGAAAACGTAGTAGCAGACCATCTCTCTAGACTGATCGTGGAGTCTACTCAAGATCAGAGGCCGATCAGTGATTCTTTCCCCGATGAGCAAATTATGGCCGTCGGAACATCGCAATTACCTTGGTTCGCAGATATTGTGAACTATCTGGTTTCGAGGCAGATTCTTGTGCATTGGAATAAAAATGAGCGTGAGCGATTCTTATCACAGGTGAGGCAGTACTATTGGGATGAACCAGAGTTGTTCAGATATTGTGCAGACCAGATCATTAGAAGGTGCGTCCCGGAGGAAGAGTATGAGTCCATCCTCAGTTTTTGTCATTCACTAGCTTGTGGAGGGCATTTTAGTAGTAGGAAGACAGCTGCAAAGGTTTTGCAGTCTGGTTTTTTTTGGCCGACACTCCACAGAGATGCACATGAGTTCTGTAGGAAGTGCATTCGTTGTCAGCAGACTGGGAATATGTCCAAGAGGGACATGATGCCCTTGCTCCCGATCTTAATTGTTGAGATTTTTAATGTTTGGGGCATAGATTTTATGGGCCCATTCCCACCATCGTTCGGCAATTTATATATCTTAGTGGCGGTTGATTATGTGTCCAAGTGGGTCGAGGCTGTGGCAACCAAGACCAACGATCACAGAGTTGTGCTTAAGTTCATTAAGCACAATATTTTCAGTTGTTTTGGTGTGCCACGTGCGATGATAAGTGATGGTGGAAAGCATTTCAGGAATGTGCAGGTAGCTTCTCTTCTGAGAAAATATTCTGTCAATCATCGTTTCACCACTCCTTATCATCCGCAGACCAGTGGAGAGGTCGAGGTTTCTAATAGAGAAATTAAGCGGATCTTAGAAAAGACAGTCCGCCCGGACCGCAAGGATTGGTCCCAACGATTAGATGATGCTCTTTGGGCATATAGGACTGCATTTAAAACCCCCATTGGCATGTCCCCATATCGTCTTATTTTCGGGAAAGCGTGCCACCTCCCTGTCGAGTTGGAACACAGGGCTTACTGGGCAATCAAGAAGTTTAACTTCAATATCACCCAGGCTGGAAAAGAGCGATCATTGCAACTCACTGAGCTAGAAGAGCTCAGGAATGATGCATACGAAAATGCCAAATTATACAAAGCTCGCACTAAGGCCTTTCATGATAAGCACATCATCAGAAAAGTGTTTGAGCCAGATCAAAAAGTATGGCTATTCAATTCTCATTTACATCTATTCCCAGGTAAATTAAGGTCAAGATGGGATGGACCTTACATTGTTAGGGAAGTATTTCCGCACGGGGCAGTGACATTATTTGACCCAAGTACCAGAGGCACATTCAAGGTGAATGGGCAAAGACTGAAGCCCTACATTTCAGGTACTTTACAGGCAGGTGAGTGCGAGGTCTTGGATCTCGCAAAAGAATAGGGTCTGAGCAAAATAATGTATTATATGTATCCTAGAAGGAGAAATTTCAGTTAGCATTTGTTTTTGTTTCGTATTTGATTTTATATGAGCTTACAATTGCTTTGATTCATGCAGGCTTATCTGACATTCACTATGTGAGAATAGGTTATTGAGCTCAGGACATGGCTTTTAGAGCAGACAATCGATTAGGTCAGCTGAAAACTGAGCATCCGCGTATGCTTAGTGGTGGAGCATGATCCAGTCTAGAATCAGCTCAAGAGGCCCCGCATATCAGGTCGTATCTATCCGCTCTCCTGTCTTGATTTCAAGTTCTGTTAGTGTGCATCTACACTGTAATTTTATATCTCTGCATGCCACTAGGGACAGTGTCATTCAAGCATGGGGGGTGGTTCAGTAGATACACACTATTTTATCCTGTTTATCATGTTTTGGTAACTAAAACTCATAAATTAGGCATTTCAAAATTTTTTTAGCATATATGAAGGTTGTTGACATAATCAGACATGTTAGAAACTTTTAGAAGCCCCATGAGGAAAGTTTTTTCTGAACAAAGCTAAAAGGAGCGAGTATTTTTGTGAAGTTCAAAGAAAATACTGTATCTGAATGCGAAAAGCTAATTTGGAATCACAAAGTATAAGTAAGCACAGTTTGAAATAAACTACTAAGTAAATGAAAAATATTAGGAAAAGCTCGAGCTTAAAAGAAAAGAGTTTGCGTTAGGTTGTTTGGATGATTTCACAATCCCGAGTAAGATGAGTGCAGAAGCTAGTTAAAGCGTTTGCATTCCACCCGAAAAGGAGAAGGAAAGCTTTGCGAGCCTCGGAAGCTGAGACCAGATACAAGTTGAAGTGTCTGAATCTCGTGTTGAAAAGGTAAATGAAGGAAGTCACTTTTGTGTCTAGTTAGTGTCTTTAACATACAGATAGTGGTATAAGAAGGCATTAACCTTGCACAGGGCACAAAAGCAGACCACACACAGGTGAATGAAAAGAAAAGAAAAGAATGAAAAAAGTGGAAAAATTGAAAATTCAATGAAAAAAAAAATGAGAGCTTAAATGGAAAAAAAAAAATCATTACTTAGAAGTAGAATAAAAGACTGTGCAGAAAAATACACAAGTGATGAAAAATGAACAATAGCATGATAATACACGATTTTCTGAGAAACGATCATAGATAACTGCAATTTTTAGAAGAGTGAAAGGAAAAATTTTATCGTGGAGGCAATAAATTTCTAATTATGATTCTGAGAAGTGAAAAATTACATGAAATATTTGCTAAATTTGATTTCTGGAATTGCCTAGCATTTTTAAAGAAAATTTGAAAGTTCTGCATGATTTCTAATGTTTGTGGGTAGCATCTCTGCAAACCCTCACGAGACCTTACTCGTCCACTGGGGTAACCCAGGGGTTTAAAGGGCTTGTTTCATGAGCTAAATGCAACCGTGATTCCTACAAAAGTGAGTTAGTTGTTTAATAAATTTTGCATTTTATTCGGGGAGTACATATCTTCATCGCGAGGGTAGGGTATATTGCTAGGGACTAGCAATTATTCTAGCATGGGGGTATTTGATGATGCATTAATTACGCATAAATATAATATATTTTTATTACATAAATGCATCATTTATAGATTTAAAACCCACACTTAGATGAATATAGATGTCATTGAGCTACGGTTCGAATTTCGTTCGAATCGGATTTAAAACGAGAGAGATATCGCATTTTTAGTGAAACGGGTCAGACCTTGGAGTGAAGCGGGTCAGAAGTGGATCCAAACGCCCATTTTGGGCCTTGGATCTGGGGAAAAATACACCAAATCCAACTCAAATCTAGATCCAAACCTATTTTGATTTTTATTTACTAAAACCCCCTCAGAAAAGGCGCTTAGCAATAAAGTTTTTTTTAATCCTTCTTTGGGAAATTGTGAAAAATGAGGATGTAGCTATAAAAAGGGCACAAAACCCTAGAAAAATTCTGTCTTAGCCTTAAGAAAACACGCCTCTCTCCAGCCTGATTCTCGTTCCTTCATACGCCTCCCTTAGCCACCACGCCTTCCACCTTCAATCCAGTCCGGTTACTGTAGGGAAAATGCTTGCAGATGCCGGAAACCGCCCCTTCTTCCCTTCCCATCTCTTGTCTCGTTAGCCATATCTTCCTCTTCTTCTCACAACTTGCTGGTGTTGATGTTGTTTGTGGCATTTTGCAGGTACTCCAGCAGGATGCAGCAAGGGAAGAACATCTTCAGCATCATTGAAGGCAGCAGGGTGCATTTCTTGGGCTAATTCCACTCTCTTCCACCTCCACCCTCGTCGAACGGCCTCAATTGGTTCGTTATTTTCCCCTTCTTCTCTTCTAGTGTACAACCCGTGTGATTGAGTGTGTTTGTGTTGTTTGATGGGTTTAGTGGGTTTCAACCGTAGAGTATTACTTGGTGTGTCAACCAGCACCGTAGAGTTTTTTTTTTGGGTATACCGTTCAGTCATATCTTTGTTTTTGTTTTAGTTTTAGTTTTGAATCAAGTTGAAGTTCGATCTCCATTCTAATTCTCTGTTTCTGTTTCAACTCCTTGATTTAATTTGTGCATTCGTTGGTTTCATTTGTGCTTTCTGTTTAGTTTTTTTTCTTTCTTTAGCTTTGCATTCAGCATTACAATGTGCGTATCATAAACACTTAGAAATCTTGAAGCCGTGAGACCTGTTTTCTGGCTGGAATCCTCTGTTTAAAGTCTGAACAATTTTGCATTTATCTGAAAGATGCCCGATATTTTCATTTTGTAATCACCGTGAAATTCATTTCACGATGTTGTTTTGTGGATGAGCAGTGCTTGATTGTAGATCAACGGTTTCAATCAAGATTGATATCTACAGCTGATTGAAGATTTGAATTGGGCATTGAAAGACAATCAGCTATCTGATTTTTAATTGACGATAGAGGAATACGGTGGCTGTTGGAAATTCTGATGAACATCATTGTTGCTTGAAATTCCAGATCCGTATGGTTGTTTTGTGTTGATTGTTGTTGAGCTTTTGGCTTTTAGCTGCAATGCTGATATATGGATCAGGTTAATTGATTAATTGATTGAACATTCTAAGTTCAAATTTCTGAAGCTCTGTAGGGGTTCAATTTGCTGAATGCATCTGTTTGAAATTCCAGTTAGCATGGTTTGAATGATCTCTAAGTTTCTAATGAAATGCTACCGGTGTTTAGTGAAGTATGCTTACTGTTTTGAATCAAATCAAAATTCTATTAAGCTTCCAGCTCAAGCAAAGTACTGTTTACTGAACAGTCTGAACGTGATACATGGCTGCTACTTGCTTACTACCGAACTCTTGAGGTTTCATATTAACTTTGTGATGCAATGCTGTTAAACTATTAGCTATTAATTAATTGCGTTATTGGCCAGTAGTTGTTAGCTACAGTTAGGTAATCTGTAATTGTTACTTGAATTGTTAGTTTATTAATTGTTAAAATGTCTGCTGGTAGTTAAGTGAGTAGTTGTTGAGTTTAGATTATATACTAACATGATTTTTGGAAATAGAATGATGTTAATAGGTTAGCTGGATTCTCACATTAGCCTTGTTCCAAGGCAATTTTATGCTAGGTGTTTGTTGCATTTGATGGATAGTATGGGTCTCTACAATGATTTTTATGTTGCTATTCAGTATGATTTCAAGTTCTAGTAGTTGTGTTCTAGTATGCTGAAAGATTCCAATAGTTTAGATTAGATATAGTTTGTTTTTTAGCATCATTACATTAGAAGTAATTTTCATTGAGCAGTCTAGGTTAGGTTAGTCCAAGGTTGCGCAAGGGCACAATTGTCTTTTTTCTAGTTAAGTAGTTCTTCTAACTTCAATCCTTAGAAGTTTACTAAGTTTCTAGTATTAATCTAGAGTTGGTTGCAGTATTAGAATAATTAGTTTAAGGTATTGGCTTGGATAAATTCTTATTTTACGTAGAATTAGGTTAGCAATTAATCTTAGAATTAATTTAGAAATAGTTGTTCCCATTCCAGTATATAGTTTACTGACTTTTCTTTTATATCATGCAGGTGATATTAAGTTGCAGTAAGAGCATCTCGTCTCGATGATAGATTGTCATACCAAGTGATTTGACGAAAATGCCCTTGTGTTCGCAGGCTTAAGTCATTGCGTGCCTCGTTTCTGTTCTTGCTCAATTTTGAATTCGTTGTAATATTTTCTGTAATTGAGCAGATTCAATATCAATAAAGTGCAAAGTTTAGAATTAATCTGAGTATATCTCGTTCCCTGTGGATTCGACCCGTACTCACCACATTCGTGGAAAGTCGGTTTTTATTACTTGATTGGTGATTTCCCGAAATGTTTTCAATGATAAAATAGTGTTTAAAAAAATACCATTGCAAAAATCCGATCAGGTATGATTGAGCTACGGTTCGAATTTGGTTTGAATCGGACTTAAAATGAGAGAGTTATCGCATTTACAGTGTAGCGGGTCAGACCTCGAGGCAAACTTAGTCAAATTGGATCCAAATGGCCAAATTGGGCCATGGATCAATGCAAAACATAGTGGATCCAACCCAATCCTGCCCATTTACGAATTTGGAAAACATTTGCTAAAAAAACCTCTAAAAAGGCGCCACGCATATATTTTTATTGTAATCCCTTTTATAGAAATAGTAAAAAAAAAGAGAATTTTGGCCATTTAGCGCTGAAACCGGCTAGGCTTGTTCTAGCCGGCTGACGCCAATTAGTTCAACACTTAGTTCAGAAAAGGATATAAAAATTAGTTAAGTATTCTGGGTATGTTTGATGAATTTTGATATTGTAGATGTGTGGATTGTCGATTTATAATGATTTTTGTTCAAGTTGCAAAAATCAGGTAGATAGATGCGACCCGATTTAGGTGGTTTGAGCAAAATAGATCCACGTATTAGCTCTTTGTTTTTCTGTTAAGTGTTAGTAGTGGATTCAATAAGGTATATGTTAATTTGTGGGATTAATTTACAATAGGATGGTTACTTGATGGTTTTTACTTAGATGGTATATTAGTTTTAGTATGCATATGGTATTTGAAATCTGTTTAGTGCATTTGGTCTATGTAGCTAGCAATAGTTTACATGTTGTAAGGTGTGGTAGAATTTTGTATTAGCTATAGGTTTAATTAGTTTTAAGAGTGATTTGTTCAATAATTCAATCGGATATAAATATCGGTTGTTGAGTTTTGATTTTGCATAAGCTTAGGTGGGGGTTTCACCTCAACGATTTAGGCGTTTATGTTTTGTGCAAACTAAATGTGCATAGCTGTTTGGATCGTTGTTAGTAATAGGGTTAGATCTGTTATTTTTTTTTGGTAGAATGAATTAAATTAGTTTGAGTTAGTCAAATCTTAGTTATATTAGTAAATTGTTTACTAGCATTGTTCAATATAGCTCCTTTCTAGTTGGTTCTCAAATTGTGTGGCAATTTAGAGTAGGAAGTAGCTGCTAATAATTTTAGATTCAGCATGTTCTTTCCTGTTCACCAATAGTATGCCTTAGGTTAAGTAGTATAGGTAATTGAGATTGACTAGAATTGGTGATTAATAGTGTTCTAGAGTTAGATTTGTTCAAACCACACAAATTGTCTACATTCATTCTAATCGATTGTGGGTATTCTCCCAAACTTGACATAGCGGTAATATTTATATTTTCAGTCCATGTTTGATTTGACTTAGTTAGTATGTAGGATGCTAATTTGTGTAGAGTAGTTAGATTAGGGTTTATTCACATTTTGGTCTTTCGTCGAAATGCATCTTGACTCATACGTCGAATCTGACTAGAACCACGTATCTAGCCGGGTTTGTCGTGTTGTGAGCATAGGATTAGTTGTTACAATTGGTAATTTCCATAGGATAATAGTTTGCTTAGGTTTAGAATGAGTTAGTATATGTTTTAGTCAATAATTAGTGTTTTAGAATTTATTTTCGCGTAGTTTTGCCCTTCGCATCATTTGATTTTCTCGATAGGCTTATCATGTATTCCTGTATGATTTCATGATGCCTATATCCGGAGTTCTCGGAGTGATATTTGGGATCCGTAAGCCACTCTAAATTTATGATTCTGTCAGGAATTCAATGCAATAGAAAGCACTCCAATCGGACTTTGTTTAGGCCATCTACGATTTATTTTTTTATCGCCTATCAGAAATTAGTGTTTCACGTAATGTGGGGGCAAAATAGTCATTTATGATTTTATATAGTTTTATAATTTCAATTTCTAGTATTTGATTATGTTTCTAATAATAGTCCAAAGTTAATTGTCATGTTAGGATAATTAGTTTAGGAAATTAGCTCTGGTAATTTCTCATTTTATGTAAAATTAGGTTAGCAATTAATTTTGGCATTAATCTAGAAATAGTTGTTTTTAATTTCTGTAAATAGTTTTACTAACTTCATTTTTATCGTGCAGGTGATATTAAGTTGCAAGTTAAGAGCATCTCGTCCCAGTGATCGAGTGTCGCATCAAGTGAAATAATGAAAATGCCCTTGCATTTGCGGGCTTAAGTCAGTGTGTGGCTTCTTTTTGTTCTTGTTCAATTTACTTTTCATTGTAATATTTTATGTAATTGAACAAGTTCAATATCAATAAAATGCAAAGTTTAGTTTTAATTTGAGTATATCCTATTCCCTGTGGATCGATCTGACTCACCACTTACGTGAAAAATCGGTATTATTACTTGGTTGGCGATTTTCTAAACAATTTCAATAATAAAATAATGTTTTAAAAATACCATTGTTAAAAGTCACACCAGGCATCCTCGGTTCAAGCCAAAGACAAGAGTCAATGGTAGCATGAGGTAAAAAGAAGTTTCATACAAGTTGTTCTGCTACTTCTCTCTCATCCCTAGATTGCAATGATTGTATATGTCTTCGAGGACAGCTAAACACATGGGATGACATGCAAATAAAGTTCGACATGATGAAGACAAGATCACACATTTTGTTGACGCGGGTGCTTGAAAGCACTTTGATCATACTCATCAGACCTTCACAATGGAAGTGAGAAATGTTAGGCTCAATTTATGTACAGATGGATTTAATCCATTTGGGGGTAGATCAACTCCATACTCGTGTTGGCCAGTATTTGTAACTCCATACAACTTTCCTGCAAGCTTGTGTATGAAGCATCAAAATCTTTTCTTGTCTCTATTGATCCCTGGTACGACCTCTCCGGGCCAAAATCTTGATGTATATTTAAGGTCATTGATTGATGAAGTGAAAGTACTGTGGGATGATGGTGTTCCTACGTACGATGCCCAAAAAAAATAACATTTCAATATGAAGTCTATTGTCCTATGGGCAGTCAGTGACTTCCCTGCATATGATATGTTATCTGGTTGGAGTGCACATGGGAGGTTGGCATGACCATACTGCATGTAGGAAATAAAATCTTTTAGATTGATGCATGGAAGGAAGTCGTGCTGGTTTGAGTGTCGTCGTCGATTTCAACCTAGCGACCATCCATTTTGATGACAAAGGAATGTGTTTCGATAAGGCACAACTGAAATAGAAGGTTCACCCACAAGATTGTCTAGCATAGAGATTTTAAGAAGATTGCGATACTTTCTATATGAACTGACAGATGCTCGTAGCTCGACGCCCTTCCTTGGATTTGAAAAGGATTACAATTGGACAAAGAAATCTATATTTTAGGAACTACCATATTCGTCGACCTTATTGATACACCATAATTTGAATGTAATGCATGTGGAGAAAAATGTGTTTGATAATGTGTTCAATACAGTAATGAATGTGAAAGGGAAAACGAAGGATAATTTGAAGGCTCATATGGATTTAAAAGTAATATTAAAAGACCAGAATTGAAACTCAAAGAGTACAATGGCAAAGTACTGAAACCAAAGGCAAGGTACATGCTTGGACCAGATCAAATAAAGCAGGTATGTCAATGGTTGAGATAGTTGAGATTTTAAGATAGATACATCTCTAACATTGCTCAAGCTGTGAAGATTGACGAGGGACAATTATATGGGTTGAAGAGCCATGATTGTCATGTCTTTATGCAATGATTGATACCTTTAGCATTCCATGATATGTTAGACAAACCTATATGGGGGGCATTATCCGAGTTGAGTAGATTTTTTAGAACATTGTGTGCATCGGAAGTCGTAGTATCTGAGGTAAAGAATCTTGAGGATTCTGTCGTCACTACTATTTGTTAGCTAGAGAAGATATTTTTGCAAGCATTTTTCAATGTTATAGAATATTTGATCATACATTTGCCATATGAACTAAGGATTTGTAGTCATGTGAAATATCGGTGGATATACCCATTTGAAAGGTATATGTTTTCTTATATTTTTCTCTTTAATGCTATTGAGAAATTTATTATAATTCGAGATGTATATTTTTGACAAATGTATGTTTGACCTCAAAAAAAAGTTTGAAATAAAGCAAGAGTAGAGGGCTCTATTTGTGAGGCGTACACTTTAGAAAAGATTTCAAATTTCTCATATATGTACTTTAAACCTCACATTCTAACACATTACACATGCCCACCTCGTAACGATGATGGAGAACAATTTACTGTAGCTGACAAACTATTGATATTTCAACCACTTGGGCATGCCTTTGGCAGTTGTCGGTCAAGACTGTCAGAAGATTAAGAGCAAGACACAGTACAAATCTATATTCTTTTTAATTGCTCAGCGATCGACCCATACATTGAGTAAGTATATGTAGATGCGGCACAAATCTATATCATTTTATGTTCTATACGTGTATACATGGTTCGGTAATATAAGTATTTGTTAAGTGCAGACGATTTGATCTGGAGTTGTGAAGAGAACTTTCACACCTCACTAATGCAGAAGTACAAAAAGAATGTGAAACTAAGTTTGTGGCATGGTTGAAAGAGTTGGTAAGGATGATGACATAAATTGTTTTTGTGTAAACAACAATAAGTTACTTAATTGGTCATGATCACAATCATTGTTTATGTTTGTAGGTCAGCCATGGTGATGTTAAAGATCAAGGAATATGTGATTTACAAAATGGTTCGACCAAATTTGTGCAATGTTACAACGGGTACATTGTAAATAGTTATTGATTCCATACAAAAGACTACAGTGTAAACAAATCAACGATGACTAGTGGTGTGTGTATCATGGGTAGTAGCTACGGTGAAAATGAACATGACTACTACGGTGTTATAAAAAAAATAATGGAGTTGACTTACTTAGGCATAAATAATAGGGTAACTTTATTCAAGTGTCATTGGTTTGATCCCACTGCAACAAGAGTCGACAAAGCCTCAGGCATTATGGAGGTGAATCATAAATCAAGGTTTGAAACATATGAACCATTCATATTAGCCTCATAACCTCAACAAGTTTACTATACTTCATATCTGAGTACAAAGAAGTCAGATAGAAATTAATGGTAAGCAGTTTGCAAAGTGTAATCCAAACTATACCTCGAGTATGATCAGTTACAGGAAGACAAGTTAACTGAATAGGGTAATTACTATCAATCAGATGATATGTATGACTTCTCTTATGGCCACGATGTCGTGCATGATATGCATGCCATATCTCCATTGGTCGATGGAACATTCATGGAAGAATGTGATCCAAATGATATACCAAGTGGATAGGCGGACAATGAAGAAGAAGAAGATGATGACGAAGAGGAGGAGGAAGAAGAAGAATATGAAAGTCAAACAAGTGATGAGAAAGAATTTTCAAGCAAGTGAAATAAATCTTGTAATACAAACCTCTATTTGATGTGAATGATTTGAATGTATTGAAATATATTGCAATGACTTGAATGATTTGAATTTATTGCAATGCTTGAATGTATTGAATGAAGTTATTTTCAATTTGATATGTATATTTATGTTTTAATGTATTTCAATATTTGATGTAAATGATTTGAAGATATTGCAATGTTTGAATGTATTTCATGACATTTTTTATTCTTTGATTATGTATCTTTGATACGTATAGAGTTATGATTTGAATATATTGTAACGTGTTTGAATGATTTAAATGTAATATAATATTTGATGTGAATGATTTAAATTATTTGAATGTATTGAAATGTATTGCAATGATTTGAATGATTTGAATGTATTGCAATGTTTGAATGTATTGCATGACATTTTTTATTCTTTGATTATGTATCTTCGATACGTATAGAGTTATGATTTGAATGTATTATAATGTGTTTGAATGATTTGAATATATTTTAATATTTGATGTGAATGATTTGAATTATTTGAATGTATTGAAATGTATTATAATTATTTGAATGATTTGAAGGTATTGCAATGTTTGAATGTATTGCATGACATTTTTTATTTGTTAGAATATGGTTCGTGGAGGTTATAGTGGTCGATCACCCAGTGGTAGCCAGTCTCAGCCTTCATCTTCACAAGCTTCTTCGATAGGCATATCATTTAACTAATTGTATACTTGATTAGTTTAAATGCACGTTGTGTGAATTTCTAACTTATTTTTGTACAGATGATGTTTCGCCTGTACATGACCCACATACACCAGTTGTTCATACAAGTCATGAGACAACACTAGATGCAGGATCTTCTCAATCTGACATAAAAAGACTCATTCAAATAGTGTATATGGATAATCGACCGTAAGTATTTTATTTTCACTTATCCTATACTTATCTTATAAATATTATATATTGATAGTTAATATGTACCAATTCATGTGCAGCACGAGGTTCAAGCCAGAAAAAAGTAATACGAGAGATTAGGAATTCACTAGTTCAATATCTACCAGGATCGATCGCTCAATGGAAAGAGTACTCGAAGGAGGTGTTGGACAGATTGTGGTCCTCATTCATGATATACAATCGGTTCTCATAGTTAATGTGTTTCATATTTAACTTTTTGTTATAGTCATGTCTACTAACTTTTTGAAAATATTTATAGGCTTCGAATCGCTTCGCAACTACGATAAATGAGCAGGATGCGAGGAAGGTGTGACAGAAGGTGACTGCTAGTCAATTTACAGACATGCTGAACAATATGAAGATTGCAGCAAGAAAAGCATCTGGCGGGATAGATGATCCACTATAGTGGAAGGGCCATAGACCTCCTACTATCAGGTCAAATGTTTGTGATGCAATGTGCGATAAGTGGGCGGGTATGAATTTTGAAACCGCTCAGCGAAGTCTACACAAAACCAAGCAAAAATGTTCGATGCCCATCTACACACAGGTGGATCTAGGACTTTTGAGAGCCCCTTGAAGAAAATGTTAACTCATCAATATATATATTGTCAATTTTATAAGTATTGTTGCAAACCTGTTAAATAATTCTTTTATCATTTAACTTCGCAGGAAGCAGAAAAATGAGGCATAGTGTCATACAAGGATGCGTTTGTTGAAACACATAAACGTAAGACCACAGAAGAGTTCATATCAAAGAATGCAAGAATGACAACAGTATGTATTTATTGTATTAATAAACATTGTAATATACAAGTTATCATAAACATTGTAATTCTTAATTCATACTATAATCATTACTTTGTAGGAGTCATATGAGATGGTAGAGTGATATGGCGATGACTCCACTCAGTATCCACCTTTTGATCCTGCAGCTTGGGTGACTGCAACAGGTGAACCCAAAAAGGGTCATGTGTTCGGGTTTGAGAGTAATATGAACACCTCACCAGTCGTTGCTTCCTCCAGACACAGCTCACAAAGTTCTCCCGCCATCATCAACTCCAAGCATCCTACTGACCCGCCTAATTCTTGGAATGGTGTACGCCAGCTCGTTAAGAAAACAATGTGTGACTATTTACATGAAGCAATTTCCGATGTTGTCCGTAATGAGTTGTGCCATTTTTTTTTTGGATAGGCGAACTTCGTCTGCAGGTGCCTCTCAGGTATGAAAGTTTCATGTGATGTATTGCATGTTGTTAGATTTCATGTTACTTTGATTGCCTTAACTTAGGTGCATTGTATATAATTTATTTCATTATATTTTGTTTATCAATACTAACCTGTTTTTTCTCTTGTAGGTTGCTAGAGATAATCAGCGTAGAGGAGCTGAAGGGGCAGATCGAGACAATGAAGAAGATGACGCACATAATCTTGGCGATGATTAGATTCATGTGTTGAATTTGTTGTAGCTTCTTGTTGTTTAAAAAAAAACTCTTTGTAAATGTTCACTTGTAAATAATTAGAACTTAGCGAGGATTGTAGTGGATCGATAAATTGTTTTAGTTTCTTTTTATATGTATTTTTTATGTGTTCTTTATTTTTTATACACAGAAAATATAAATTGTATCACGAGAATTTTTTCTCGATATTTATGTTTTAAACAATTTTTTTTAAATTGTTTTTATTGTTTGCGACAGATATTATCCGTCGCTATTTACTATCGGCATCTAATTTAGCAATGGATTAGGGATAAATATTAATCCATCGCAAAAGTGAATCAGTTAATGTTTTTGCGATGGATTTTAATTCATCGCTAAGTATGTCGCTACAATAGCGACGAATTTTAATTCTACGTAGCATTTTCACGGTATAAGAATTAGAGTTCAGTTTCTGATTTTTTTAGCAGAGTTATAGAACCCATGGTTTAACCTTAAAAAAATATAATTTATTGACACAAAAATGCACATGAAATAATGTTGTTCCCGCATGCCCAAAATCAAGAACGCATATTATCAATAAAGCACATCAATAAACCTAATTTAAGCATGTAAAAACCATTAAAAATGTAAACAACGTAACGAATCATGATTTGATGCTTGAACACATAAAATAAACATTAACATGATAAAATAAATAAATAAAAATTAGGGCAAACATGGTTGAAATTTGATTTAGCCATTAAAAGAGGGATTTGATCCATTGAACGATTAAATCTTGATCTTTTTCGGGTGTTTGGCATCACAAACAAAAAATAAATATTATTAATGGATCAAAAATGTGTAAGGGACCATCAAATATCAGCTGATTATCATCTTGAGGCCCTCACATGATAAAAACAAGGGAAAAGCATGCTAAAAGAGGTGGCAATGGTGATTTTAATGAAAAATAAACAAAAGTTAAGAAAAGGGAAGAAAACCTTACCTCGAAGCTTCAATGGAGAAACCTTAGGAGGAGAGAGAGGCAGCCACAAATTTTAGAAACAGAGAGAGGTTTAAAAAGCATAAGTTCCCTATTTATAGTTTTTCAAAACCCTTTTGATTAGGGTTAAAGAGTTTTTTTTCAGAACTTTTCTAATTAATCCAATTAAAGGGGGGCGATTTTCCTTGAGAATCCTATCCTAACTAAACTCTAATTAGTCAACCCTAATTAAGACTCCTAATTAGTATTAATAAACCTCAAATGTGGCACCCCCATGTGGGCCCACATTTGGTTTTTAAAAGTCCTAATTACAAGTTTTTAAAAAACAAAGTTTTTTTAAAAAATGAAAATAAAGGTTAAGTTTTAAAATCAATTTTGATCATTTTGAAATTCTAATTAAATTAAGACACTAACCAAACTTGAACTATCCTAGACTTCTTCAAATGTCGTGCCACCTACTGTGGGCCCCATTTGATTTTTCAGAAAAACAATTTTTAAAACCTGAAAATAAAGGGGTTAAAAACAAGATTTTCAAAAAAGGTTTTAAACAAAAGGTAAAAATTAAAATTCTAAATCCTCTAGAGTCCTAGATGAATTAAAAATCTCTTGAATGTGGCGTCAAGTATATGGGCCCCGCATCTGAGTTTTTGAACATGTTAAAATAAAGGTGAAAAGAATATTTTAAAACAGATGGAAATGAAACCAAAGAACAAATTCGAGAAAATTAAAGTCCTAAACCAACTGAAACTCCTAACTAGAGTCCTAAAATTTTGAAACTCTTAAATTTTGGTTTTTGAAAGACAAACTAAGAGATTTTGAAAGATCACAGAGATTAGCGAAAATGAACAAAAAACGAAACTAGGGTTTAGAGTCCTAATCAACTGGAACCCTAGAATAGAGTCCCAAAATTTTGAAACTCTGAGGATTGGATCTATTTTCGAAAAACAAACGAAATAAAAGTAAAAAGATGAAATCATATTAGAATTTTGAATCGACTGAAACTCTGAGGTAGAGTCCTAAAATTTTGAAACTCTATAATAAAGTCCTAAAATTTTGAAATTTGATTTTTGAAAGATAAATGAAAAAGTTTTTGAAATATTTTCTAAAAAAATGAAGTCTGGGTTAGATTCCTAATCCAACTGAAACTCTGGAACAGAGTCCTAATCCGACTAAAACTCTAAGATTTTGATTTCTTATGAAAGATTTTCTTGAAAATAGGTAAAAATAGAAATGAAAGATAAAGTCCTAGTCCGACTGAAACTCTGTGATAGAGTCCTAGTCCGATTGAAAATCTAAGATTTTGGTTTCTTTTAAAAGATTTTGAGAGATTTTCTTAAAAACAGGTAAAAATAAAAATGAAAGATAGAGTCCTAATCTGATTGAAACTCTGGGATAGAATCTTAGTCCGACTGAAACTCTAAGAATTTGGCCAAAATGAAGGAAATGGGTGAGGGATAAGACTAGCTTTGATTTAAAATCAGAATAAAATTTTGAAAAGGTTTAAAAAGGTGAAAAGACAAAGTCTTAATCTAACTAGAACTCTGAAATAACTGAAATTTGAGAAATGAAAGAAATGATCCAGAAGCGACACCACCTAGATGGATCTCATCTGGTAATTGAGATTAGTTAAAAAATGAGTTTGAAATAAATTCAGATTGTTTTTCTGAAGAATATATTTTTGAAATAAAGAAATATAAAGCCCTGTGGGTTGACAGATGACAAATATTGATAAAAAATCCAGGTTTTTGAAATTGATTTTGAAATAAAGATTTAAAATCGAATCTGGATTGAAGATTTTGAAAAACAAGAGTACTGGATCTCGAGAATGAAATGCAATACCATAAAATATAATAAAATGACATGAAATGATAGAAAATGATAGGCAATGTCATGCAAAATGCAAACCCTAGATGAGGGATTTGAAATCCCAGACCCCTGGCAGAGACAAAAAATTGAACATTTTTGTTCAAGGAAAAAAATTGATAACTGAAATGGAGATTGAATTTTGAACTATTTGAATTTGAGGCAAAATTCGGGCTCTAAATGGCCCAGAATCAGATGTCGACAACTGGTTCACTGAAGGATTTAGAGAGCTGGTCTGAGTGGTAAGAAGAGAGGGTTTGTGTGTGAGGGTAAAAAATTTGCGGTCTTTACAGATGTCTCTCTTTGCTACTAAGTCAGTAGAAATCCGAGCTTAGTGGCAAAGAAAAACACACCAAATTTGGGTTATAAAAATGCCCTAGTTAGAATAATCTGACTGAGTATGAAAGAATTTGCTCTGGTGATAATGATAGAAACAGAAAGAAGAATGGAGAAGAAAATTCACCTCATTGAAATGAGGCTCACGCTTGACCCTTACCTGAATGTGAAGAAGATACCTCACACAGAAGGTTGTAAACACCCCAAATTTTCACTCACCTTCCTGACACTTCCACCAATCATCACATTTTGGTTCTTCGAGATCACTAAAAGGCGAAATGGTCATTTTCTGAGATTAAACCTTACAGAAAGTCCTAAATTTCATTCCCGAGTCTCAAAATTTCTATATTTAGGCTCAGAAATATCTTCAACTGCAAATTTTCAAAATCCTATTCTTGACAAAGAGTTAGAATTTCTATTTCCTGAGTCAGAATGGCATTTTATGAGACATGTCATTACATATCATTGCATGAGCATTTCATATCACTACACTGCATAACATGTCATTTCGATGTCCAGAATTCTCAATTTCAAAATTTTCAATCCAGATTCGAATTTCAACTCTTTTCAAAATCGATTTCAAAACCCTGGGTCTTCAAAATTGTCTAGTATTCCCATTTTACCCCCAGGACTTTGAATTTCAAAAGAATTTCTCAAGAAAATGATCTGGATAGTTTTCAATATGGATTTCAGCCATTTTATCTCAGATTTTGTCCTTTTGTCAGCAATTTCAAATATCAATCTTTTGCAAAATCACCCCACAAGGGCCACCTCTTTTCAAAATTTCTGTAATTAGACCAAGTATTTCTTATTTGCTAGTTAGTCTAAATTTTATGAAAATCCCAAAAAGAGGTTTTGTTGTCTTGCCTTTATTTCAGCAATATGGGGTCCACCCTGAGATGGTGCCACATAGGCTTTCCTTTTGAAAAACTTGAATTTTGAAAAGCCCAAAAATATAGGAGCCTTGTCCCTGGATTGGCGCCATCGGACTATTTTCTCTCTACTCCCATTTTCCTGCCATGTGTCAGTGTAGGGTTCACCTAGGGGTGCTGCCACGTGTCACCTTCTCTCTCCTTCCATCCTTCGACATGTGTCAGTGTGTGGGGCCTCTTTAAGATGGTGCCACATGTTATTAGCCACCCTCTTTATTCTATGCCACGTGTCAATGTCCACCACCTTCACCCCTTTGCCAGGTGTCATTCTGATGTCGCTCTGAGAACGCCATGTGTTGCCCTGTCCAGAAAAAGTAGAACTTGTCTCCCCTGAGGTGGCACCATTTGAAGTATTTCTCCTGCAAGGGACACATGTCACTTTCTGCTCTTCTCAGAAAAAGCAAGGGACACATGTCACCTTCTGCTCTTCTCAGAAAAAGCAAGGGACACATATCTCTCTCTGCACTTCTCAGAAAAAACAAGGGACACATGTCACCTTCTGCTCTTCTCAGAAAAAAGCAACAATTCAAATATTTAAACTCCAGGCTGAGGTGGCGCAAATCCTGAACTTTACTTTTTTCATCTAGTCTGAGATGGCGCCACATGTCCAGATCTTCTTTCATCAGAAAAAGTAGAATTCAAACCCCTCTGAGGTGGCGTCTTCTGCTTTCTCTGCTCCTACCTTCTGACACATGGCAGTGTGGAGCCACCCTCAGGTGGCGCCACATGACAGTCTCTCCTTCTTCCAGGAAAACCAAGCTTTGAATTTCAAACTCCAAGAGGACATCCTCTGAGGTAGCACCATTTGGGAAACTTCTGCAGAGAAAATCAAGCAAACTTTAATTTTGAAAATTTTCAAATCCAGCTGAGGTGTCCTATTCACAAAATTTGCATTTTATTTATTTCAAAAATCCAAAATGGCATGCCCTGAGATGGCGCCACATGGAGGGTCCAGATTCATTTTTTTTTAATTTCAAAAATCTCCAAAAATTCTATAAATACCCTAGCCCATGCCCAGTAAAAGAGGCTTATGTTTGAGATTTGAACTTCAACTTAGAATTCCCCTTTTCCTTTCTTTTGTTTTCCTCTAAATTCACGCCCCTCTAGAGTCCATTATCAAGGTAGTCGTCCATCTCTGAGGTTTTAGAACAGCAAAAGAATACAAGGTGGGTTTCTATTCCAATCGGTTATGTTGAAGTAATGCCCTTGTCGCGATTTGCATGTTGAACTTTCATTTTGAAGAGAGAGCTCATCCGAATGTTGGATCGAGCTATTCTCATAAAACGACATATATCAAAAGTAGAATTATGCTTCCTTGGTGATTTTAACATCCATGCATTAATTAGATTTAGTTCATATTTCATTTTGTTGATTTAGCATATTTTAGGAATTAATTAGCTTTGTTTTAGCCTTTATTTCAATCCTGCTTAAATTCTATAATTCTTTGTTTTTGTCAGTCAGTCCACTCATTATTTTATGTGTTTATTTTCCTCTAAAATATCAAAAAAATCTTATTATGTGCCCTTAGATGTCCCTAATAATCTTCAAAAAAATCGGAATCATTTGAATTCGTTTACTGTGTCAAAAGTTCAAAATGCTAAGTCGGGTTTTATGACCCGGGAAACATTCTGAATATTTGGTCTCGACTTGTAAAATCGATATCTCCCTTATGTGAGATCCTATTTTCAATCTAAAAAATACCCTGAACTTGGGGTGGAGTCTAATATTTAATACGAGTTTCTCATATTTTTATGATGTTTTTCCTGTCTGACAAAAATCCGAGAGTTCGGGACACATGTCAGAGTCTGATTTGGGTCTCTGAGACTCTGGATCGACTTAAGTTGATAGTTTCTCTCTGAATATAGCTCCAAATCCGATTCTATAAAATGTGAACTTTCTGTTATTAATGTCCTCTGTTTGATTCTGAAATTTGGCAATTTTTAGGACAGTTTTCATGCCAGTTTCGTATTTTTCATTTCGGTCTTCTGTTTTATCATCTACATTTGTTCTTCTGATTTAGGCATATAATGTCATATTTTTATTTCTTTTTCTGTTGATGAAATGCCAAAAACATATAAATAAAAGTTGTTTATGTACATGTCGGTAGTTCCTCATTTAAATATCAGAAGTTTTTATGGTGGGCTGCTATTTTTTATTTAATTGTACATCAGAACAGGTTGATTTTACCTCTCTCATAACCGAATTCCCGTTACCCGACTCACTGTAGTTCAAATCCTAAGGCTGTAAAAGACAAATATGTTCATTTTCATGTCTTTTAGCAGCTTGCCAAATATCAGACATTTATATGGTGGAATTTTGCATTATTGCATTAAATACTACATTTGGTTCATGCCCATATACGAAATTTGCCTATTTTAGGATTTTCTTTGAAATTTTGCATTTAGGCCATGTATATTCATGCATTTTATCATTCTAGGTTGTTTTTAATGGTAGAGGGGTGCTTCCTACCTAATTTGGCATGATTTGGAATTCGTTTGATGATTGGTTTAGCCGTATCATCAAAACAGGGCCCCGCGGGACCCTGATCCGGGCGAAAAACAAGCGAAATTCATTATTTTGGCCAAGTTTCAAACTCAAATTCTAATTTTTTACAGTCCTAATATGTTTAGCAACATGTCATCATGTCTCATCATGCATTTCATCCTCATTTGGTTCAATTCAAATTTCAAAATCTCAAATTTTACCAAAATTCCTTCAAATAACCCTAATTTTAAAGGTATAACTTCAATATTAGGGGCATTTTGGTCATTTTGACCCTAATTTCGAATTTTAAACTATTTATTGCTGAATTTCTTTGCATTTACATCATTTTAAATATCAAGGAAGTATGAAAATAGGGTTTATATCCAACTAAGTCCAATAATTTCATAATATTATTGAAAAATCTTGGAAAAACCCACATATTTGAGCTAAACCCATTTCAAGTTTGGCAGAGATATTAAAAAAAAAGAGCTGAAGTCTGAAATTATCTTTATTTCTTTTTATTTAGTGATGTAATAATGTAAATTTTGGAATAAGAGGTTTAATTTTCTGCTTAGACTAGGATGCATATCATATAGTTTGAATTCATGCAATATCCTGATTATGTGATTCATGCATTTTATTTCAAAAGCACTATGGATGTACACTAATGGCATGTGCACCAACTCTTAGGGAGTTGATGAACTCGGTGGAATCCATATTTACGGCCCTAGTTGGAATTTGGACGAGACACAGATTCAACATCTTTCTATTAGTCACACTGAGCCTACACTCTTAGGCTATCTTCCAAAATTCATTGCATATTTTCAATGTTTACAAAATCTTTTAGAATTAACTAAGTAAATTACAAACATATTTACGGCTCTAGTCGGAATATGTGGTAATTCTACTTAGGTTAATTCTAAAATTACATACTTTCCTGAAAAGAAGCTTTCATAAAAAGACATTCATTCATTCAGGATAGTTCACATCATGAAATCATGTGCATCTCTGTAAAATTTTCATCTCAAGAAAGTCGATTTCTCAAGATGCTCTGAAAAGGTTTTCAAAGATGTGTTTTTCCCAAGCTAAGTTTTCCCTGACTTTCCCAGAAAATGTTTCTTATCTTAGAATTCATTTCCAAATTTTCAAAGAAAACTTTCCATCATTTTCCAGAGTCAAAATTGATTTCCAATTTCTCAAGGCTAAGATTTTTTTAATTTCAAGTTCCTAAGATTCGATTTTCCTTCTCCAAAGATTTTTCAATGAATTTCAATCATTTTACAAAGAAAATTCTCAAAGTTAGAGTTTTCATGATAAGCATTTTCTCTTCAAGTGTTTGCCTTTTCTCGAGAATTATTTCTACTTTCCCAGGATTCTCATCCATTCATGATTTTCCCAAATCTTCATAAATTTTCTTGAGATTTTAAGTCCTTTTATCAGAGTTTCCTGAGAGACTGATTTCCATCTTTTCCTGAGAAATATTTTCCAACTCCAAAGCATTTTCTGAGCATACATCATGTTTTTTAACTTGCACTTTATCAAGTTTCATAGCACATGCCTGAATTCTTTGTGCATTTAGGATAGAACACGATTTTGATGATTTAGCTAAGTCAAGCACACTTTTGGTCCTTGGTTCGATTACCCCTGTTAAATTCTTAGTGTGAGTCATTGCACCATAGGGGTTTTCCGAAATCTCAACCCACATTCGGGGTGATCTTAGTGTATGCACATTACTCACTAGAAGCCCAATAGGCGACAACCATAATTTTTCAGAATTCTGGTTCAACTTTGTGTCGAGTACTTATACATTCGACATTTTATCATTTCTTAAGTGCTTGTTTGGCACTCCCAACATTTAGTGAAACCACATGTTCATTTTTTAACACTTATATTATCCTGAACAAGAAATGATCTTCGTTGTGCAAATATCTGTATCATGTGTGTTCCATGTATTGGACATAATCCTAAAGTCCATATGTGAATCAAATATTTAGTTTACCATCGTACTATTTCTTTCATAGATATTTCAATTGCATTTCACCTAAAAAGTTTTTAGAAAAACTTTTCTAAAAGAACCCTTTATGAAAATCATTTTAGAAAACCCTTTACTTAATTTTTCATGTTTATTAGTCGACCAATAGACTCACCGGTTGACCAACCTTTTTGCTTCAAATCTTCTAAGCAGAAACGTTACTTTTTTATAAAATTAGTCAACCGAAAGTTTTATCAGTCGACCAGACAGAATGTCTGTTTTCTGGAAAATTTAGCAGCAGTCGACTGAAGGGTTTATCAGTCGACTGATGATATTATCAGTCGACTAACTACTGTTCCAGTCGACTAATTTTGTCATTTTTCTGTAACTTTTTAAAAGGGCGTGTCTTTTCATTTTTTTGTTTTTTTCTTTGTGAGCGTTCAATACAAGGCTAATACTACCGATTTCATTGTATAGAGTGGATCGATGCACGAACCAAGGCATTTTCCGGCAACCCCTCATAGGTTTCATGCCATTTGCCTACCTAAGATTGTTTCGACCTTGGATCCGTTATGGCTAACGCCCACACCAAAATATATGTATTTCCCTACATATATTTGAACTATAGATTTTGATATGAGTACTACACATCACCAGGCATACACATAGGAACATAATGCCCTTACTAAGAACACCACAGTGCCCCAACGTTGGCCAAGGGTGAGAACCATTGGCTGAACCACTCCATATTGACCTATTGGCGAGTAGGTGTTTCAGCTCATGCTACCTCGGTCTCGAGTCCCTAAATGCACCCACATATAGGTGGTATTTGTCGCGTAAACTTCATGATATTGCAATATAGATGTGCAACAAGGCATCAACCACTTACATACAAATAGCAATGTTCCTTACCTCTTGTTGGAGCGTCAAGCGAACGAAGCAATGCTTCTTTCTTCGTTGGAGTAGCACACTACGTTTGCCAATGGAAGTCCAGTCGTGCAGCAATAGAAAACTCCACCACCAACTATGGAGGTCTGATCACCCAAGAGAGAGAGAGAGAGAGAGAGAGACGTCTAGTCTAACTCCTTACCAAAAATCTCTCATTTAACTCCTCTATTTAGGGGAAGTTACTAAATTTTCAAAGCATTAAATCTTCACCCTAATCTCACGTTTTTGGTGGATGATGTCTATTTCCAACAATGCCCCCTCCTCTCTTTGGCATGATTTTCTCTAACTTCCCTCACTATTTGTTTTATGGGTACCCCTCTTCCATGTCCCATGAGATTCTCCTCAATCCTTGGTAGAGTGAGATGAAAGAGCCAAAAAATTAGGCTTAACTTAATCCCACGTTTTTACCCTTTTCACCAAGGTAGAAATCATCACTTTCTTGTGAAAAAAATTAATTTGTACATAGGGGGTTTTGAACTTGGGTTTTCAATCTAAGGGGTAACGAGCCCCACCAGTTGTGCTACATTGTTTTTCGTTGCAAAGTTTGTGGATTAAATTGTATTTAACCCTTTCAGTTTCGTTCTGGATTTCATGAAAAAGCAAGGTTTTTCACTTCTACATGGGCACACCATGAGTTTTGAACTTGGGTTATGGCTCCACACAACCATGTGTCCTACCTCTACCCCACAACACCACTTGGTGTTTACTTTTGCAAAAATATTCTTTTTATGTCATATTGGGACGTTTTTCCTTGTTGATGGATTTCTTCCATTTTCAAGTGGATTTTTCACCTGTTGGCTTTAAACTTGCACTCGCTTACTTTAAATGTGCTTCGGATCTCACACTATCATCCTGAAACCATCGGGTTTCCTTACTTGGCCTCGTGAACCGGGTCGAATCATCGGATCTCGTCAAAGTCCGGATCCAATTACCCTTTTCAGAATTCGTTATTGGGTTCGCTCGACTAGCCCGCAAGCCTCAAAATCACATTGAATATCTCATAAACCATATTATCTCACGTAAACACACATTTTTATTTCTTAAAAAATTCTTTAAAATTCATGGGTTTTACAAGTCTAGAAAGATGGTCTAGTACTATATTCTCGCTTCCCTTCTTATCTCGAGATCAAACTCATGTAGTAACAGAACCCAACAAATGAGTCTCGATTTGGTGTCTTTCTTGCTCAGAAGATACTTCAATGCAGCATGGTCAGAATAGACAACCACCTTTTAACCAAGAAGATAAGACCTAAACTTGTCCAACGCGAATACTACAGCAAGTAGCTCCTTCTCTGTCGTGGTGTAATTCATCTGGGCATCAGACAGAGTTCTACTTGAGTAGTAAATCACATAGGGTTTCATGTCAATCCGCTGTCCTAAAATGGCCCCCATAGCATAGTCAGAAGCATCACAAATAATCTCAAACAGGAGCGTCCAATCTGGAGGTTTCAGAAGGGGTGCAGTAATCAAGGCCTCTTTGAGTATCTCAAAGACCTTCATGCAATCCTCACTAAAGTCAAAGGGCTGATCCTTCTCCAATAAAGTACAAAGCGGTCGAGAGATTTTGCTTAAATCTTTAATGAACCGCCTATAAAATCCAGCATTCCCTAGAAATGACCTAATTTGCCTCACAGTGGTAGGTGGAGTCAACCGAGAAATGGATTCCACCTTCGCTCTATCAACCTCAATCCCTCTCTTGGACACAATGTGTCCCAGTACAATCTCCTCCTGGACCATAAAGTGGCTCTTTTCCCAACTCAGAACAAGATTTGTCTCCGCACACCTACTTAGTACTCGAGTAAGTTTTTGGAGGCAATTCTCAAATGAAGATCCATACACAGAAAAATCATCCATAAACACCTCCATAACATCATCTACCATATTGGAGAAGATAGCTAACATGCACCTTTGAAAAGTTGTTGAGGCATTGCAGAGCTCGAACGACATACGTCTAAATACGAAGGTGCTATAAGGACATATAAACGTAGTCTTCTCCTGGTCGTCAGGATGGACAGCTACTTGATTATACCCTGAATATTCATCTAAGAAACAATAGTAGCTTTGTCTTGCGAGTCTCTCCAAGATCTGATCAATGAACGGCAACGGGAAGTGATCTTTTCGAGTTGCCATATTCAGCTTCCTATGATCAATGCAGACTCGCCACCCCGTGGTGGTCCTCATCGGAATTCTTTCCCTTTTCTCATTCTCCACAATAGTGAGTCCTGACTTCTTCGGCACAACCTGAATCGGACTGACCCACTGGCTATCAGAAATGGGGTAAATAATCCCGGCATCTACCCACTTCACCACCTCATTCTTCACTACTTCTTTCATGTTAGGATTTAACCTTCTCTACATATCCCGCACTGGCTTGACTTCTTCATCACAATGATTTTTGTGCATGCAGAATAAAGGATCAATCCTCTTCAAATCAGTCACTCCTCAGCCAATCGCTGCCTTGTGCTCTCGTAAAATAGTCATCAATCTCTGTTCCTGCTCCTCAGTGAGCAGTGACGAGATGATCATAGGCAGAGTCTCACCTCCTCCGAGATATGCATACTTGAGTGAATTCGGTAAGGGTTTCAGCTCGAGTTTCGGAGGAGACTCTATCGAGGATTTGGCAGGGGTCTCCGCAAGTGGTGGGAGAGTCTTAATGTCAGCTCTCCAAGGAGGTAACTCTGACGACACTCTAGACACATCTACACTAACTATATAACTATTCTTCTCTATATGGTATAGATCTAATGAATCTTCAGTAATGTACAAATCAGACTGTTCTTCCACTAAATCATGTGCAATATCTACATGAAAACAGTCCATATCTCCCGCTGGACCCATCACGGCATTGAAAATGTTCAGCTTGACTTTCCTGTTGCCGAATGACAAATCCATGGCTCCGGTTCTACAGTTTATACATGCATTGGCGGTCGCCAAGAATGGTCTGCCCAAAATGATTGGAGTTTGGTGCTGGCTATCTACTCCTTCCATATCGAGGATGATGAAATCGATTGGAAAATAGAAATCATCCACCTTAACTAGCACGTTTTCCAAGACACCTCTCAGTACCTTGACAGAACAATCTGTCAGCTGAAGTGTTATAGGAGTTGATCTCATCTCTCCTAGCCCAAAAGAATCATAAAAATACCCTGGCAGAATGTTCACGCTTGCTCCAAGATTGAACAAAGTGCGTTCTATCTGAATGTTCCCTATGGTACAAGCAATGACAGGGGCTCTAGTGTCCTTGAGCTTTGGTGGCGTCTGATGCTGAATCACTGAACTCACCTGCTCAGTCAGATGGACTCTGTTAGGAACTTTCACTCTAGATTTTCTCTTTTGTGTACATAGTTCCTTCAAAAATTTTGCATATGCCGACACCTGCTGAATAGCATCAAGCAAAGGCAAGTTGATCTGCACATGCTTGAAAATGTCAAGCATGTCTTGAATCTTCGTGCCCTGCTTCCCTCTGAATCTGGGAGACTCTAATTCTTTGGGATAGGGTGGCTTGGGGATGTACATCAGGGGCTCCTCCTCTTTGTGAGAAGGCTCACTCTTATCTTCCTTATGAACTGAGGTGAGGGATGATGATGATGGTGAAGGTGATGGTGATGGCTGAGCCGAAGAAGATGGAACACTGGCATCTGGCTCATCGATCCTCTCTCTACTCTCTCTGCCCTCGACGTGATACTCACGTCCACTCCTCAGGGCCATAACAGATTTGGCCTGCTGCTGTGACTCAAATGATACAGGCCTTCGATCATCTGGTCCTTGCCCTTCGGGTTCATGACAGCCTGGCTCGGCAAAGTACCCTCAGGTCTCCTACTAATAGCCTCTGCTAACTGTCCCATTTGCGACTCTAGCTTCGCAATGGACTGCGTGTGCGAACTCAAGATCTGACTACACTTCTTGAAAGCATTCTGGTTAGAGGTTTTCACCTCTTGGAATGCTTGGAGAAGTCTCTCCTCAAAAGATGTCTGTGGGACATACTCTTGCAGAATCGAAGGAGGAAATAAGGATGAAGTCTGTGGATAGCTTGGCCTCTAGAGTGTCTGCGTGAATACTGGCAGCCGAGCTGGCTGAGAGGATGTAGGCATCTGGATGGAAGACTATGGATTCTTCCATGAGAAATTAGGGTGGTTATGCCAACCCGGATTATATGTAGATGAAAATGGGTTGTTTTGGGGTCTGGCGTAACTCTGAGCAGCCTGAACTTGTTCTTGAACAAATTGAGGGTACTAAGCTGTCGAAGGACACTCAGTAATCTCATGTGCCAGACTGGCACAAAGAGTACACACCTGCTGAGTAGTGGGTGGTCCCAAGAGAAGCTGGTCCAACTTCTAAGCAATCATGTCCACTTTGCACTGTAGTGCAGTAGATGGACCAATCTCGAGGACACCATCTTTCTTCTGAATACTGGGTGTGGCTCTATCAGAATGAGAGCTAGAAGCATGGTGGAGGGAATTCTCTACCAATGTATCAAATAACCTCCATGCTTCCTCCTCACTCTTCAACATGAAGGTCCCACCACATGAAGAATCGATCATCTAACGATTCCTATCAAATAATCCATCGTAAAAGCTCTGCACCAGCTGCCATCTCGGCACCTGATGATGGGGACACTTCCAAAGGAGATCCTTCATTCTCTCCCAGGTCTCATGGAATTTCTCACCATCTAGCTCTGAGAAGCTAGTAATGGCTCGCCTATACTGGTTCGTCCTACCGATGGGAAAGTACTTCCTAAGGAACTCCTGCTGTAGTTGATTTCATGACCCTATCTCTACTGAATTTAAGGACTTTAGCCAATACTTTGCCTTGTCCTTCAATGAAATGATAATAAGGTCAATCTCAATGCATCATCGTCGAAATTCTGTATCTTGACAGTAGAACAGATTTCGAGGAATTCATCTAAGTGTCTGTAGGGATCCTCGTGACTAAGGCCATAAAAAGATGGAAGCATCTGAATAATGCTGGCATTAATCTCATAATGGGGTGCTCCTACATCGGGTCTCCGAATGCAAGATGCTTGAACATAATCTGTGGGAATGAAGTATTCCCTCAGAGTGCGTAGAGGAGCTGGAGGTGGAGGAGCTGGAGGATCCATATCGCCCACTTTTGTCGAACTTCGAAGAGAATGTAAAATTCCCTCTGGGTTGTCAACAAATGGATGTAATGGGGTTCCTAAAGCTCTTCGCCCCTGCATACACTGGTACTAAGACCAGATGTAAGCACATGACCTAAATCTAAATCTAAATCTAAACTAAGACAAATACTAAAATGCAAATAACATAAATAAAAGCACTAATAAAATTATCTATGTCAGAACTAACTAACTAAGTAAATAAAAAAAAAAACAAAGTAAAACTACTCTAGTTTACTGAAAATGAAAACTACAGGAAATCACAAACTATGTTTTCTAAAACCCACCTGTCTAATTGCTCCTTGCAGAATGAATATTCAGTAAACCCTAGAAAAATAGTACGTGAAACCTATATGTACTAACTATGTTAAGCCTATATTCACTTACTAATCCTACTAACTAGAAAATTAAAAACAACTAATTACTAATTAACTAACACAGATTAATAAACTGAATTCTAAGAAATAAAAGAATATATTCGTCATTCCCCGGCAACGGTGCCAAAATTTGGTTGAATTTTTGTGAACACTCTTTTTAAAAGATGGTTTTCAATAAAATACTTGGAAAATCATCAACCAAAAATAAATAACCGACTTTCCACAAAAGTGGCAAGCACGGGTCGAATCCACAGGGAACGAGAATTACTCAATTATTTTTAAGAAACTCAATTTATTAATTAACAAATCTAAGTCAACAAGTACAATTCTAATAACAATTACAAATTAACACTAAAACTAAATAGAAAAGCACTTCAAGTCTTCTGTTGCTCGCCAAGGGCAATTCTGTCCTTTCACCACTTATCAATTTTTCGCACAAGAATCTCCAGGAATTTTTAATATGCTTTTCAACCTAATAACGTAGAAAAATACAAAGTTAGTACATCGCTCAAGGAAATCAAACGAAGAGTTAAACTAAACCTAATTTTAAAGAGACTAACAAAGGCAAATCCTAATTAACACTCAAAGATCAAATAAAATACTAAAATAATTCTAAAACTAATCAATCTAGGTCTAACTACGTTAATGGATGCAAATGCACTTATTATAATGCAGAAAACACTGAAAATTAACCGAAAATGGATAAAACAATGAAATGACTATCTTACCCCTAAATAGTGTAAAAATGACTTCTGACAGCTTTTCACAAACGGACTGTTTGTTAGGGCAAACGAAGTCCAAAATTTCTTCTGTTCCGTAACTAACAGATTCAAGAATTTGACAATTTTTACAGATTTAAAAAATTCTATCTGTAACTTCAGATATAAGTGTTTCAAAACCGGGAAAATGTTGGAAATCGCAGGATCCGAAATTTGAAAACCCGAAAAAACTGTTTTCATAAAACGCTTAAAAACCAGATCAAATCAACTCGGATTGAGTTGAAATTTGGTCTGCAGATAGTGAACACGCCAATAAAGATAATAGAAAATGAATTTCCACAAAACTCAAAAATGTTGCACATAAAATGACGAGTGAACGACAGAGCAAAAATCGGTTTTGGAATTCAGTACACTATTCACTTTGGAAATACATTTTTAACACTATGATTGCCAATCAAACATCAACACAGTCCTAAATGCTATTAAATAACTACGAAAACACAGATGATGAATGCAATTAACTAACTACATGGAAAATTAACTAAAATATGCAATTCACGACTAGATTTAATCTAAATAACACATCAAATGGAAAATACTTAACTCAAGCTGCAATTCTAACTATATTATGTAAATAATTAGCTACTTAACTCTAACACAATAATCTAAATCAAATTCTGTAATAAAACATATAATAAACAATTAAAAGCTAAATGACATTCACTTATAAAGAAATCGTAAACTTAATTAACGAACGAACTAAACTAACTTACACTCTATATAATATTAATTGAAACTAAAGTCAAATATGTAACTAAAAACCAATGGGGTAAGGTTTAGGGTTGACTTGAACTAGGTTCACGCCACCCTAGAGACACACTAAGTTGACTTGGGCATACACACTAACTAAAATGGAAACTTAAAAATGCAATTCTAATTAACTAAAACCGAAAAGCAATAAAACTAATTGATTTAAATTCAATATACTTCTAAATAATAAACCCTAATTAATGCCTTCCTAACTAAGAACCTAATCACTACCTAAGGTTAACACAATTAACTAAAATAATTAATCCTAAATCAAATATATGTTAATATAGAAAATTAGCAAAGAGGCTTATAAATACTAAAAACAGATTTAGTAACACCTTAACTCTCCTTAATTACTTGAGAAACCAACTTAGGAAGCTTTGAGAATATAAAACCGTCCAGCACAAAGGCTCTACACATTTTTTGGAAATTCTCTTTAAGAAAGGTTTAAATAATTGGATTTCTTTTCCAAAAATCGTGTATAGCCTTTTTAGGAATTAAAATTTGAAATTGAATTGTATTTCCTAAAATGTAATAGCAAGCAATTCTTCTCTCTTGGCTGGATTAGACTTTCAAACTTTCTAAATGGGTCTCACGAATTTTGAAGGAAAGCAAGGTTACCAAATTCGATTTTTAATAAACCATTACTCAAATGCCTTCTTTCTAAAAGTCGATCTCCTTAATTAAGACACCTATATTATCATTAAACCACTACTAAATTAATTCAAAAGGTAACTAAAACATGGAAAACACGATTTTTGGAAAGACTAAATTAGACACCATTCAAAATCCAAAACTACCTAAACAAGACCTCTAAAAACGTTTTTCTATGCTAACCACTCAAATGAACCTGGACAAGGGCATGAACCTACCTAATTCTAAGAACTTACTAATGAAAATAAAACTTCAGTTGGACTTCTAATGGCAGACGTCCGGCTGAAGAAGAAGACCCTCTAGCAAAAACGGTTTTACCTAAACCAAAGAAATCGACATTTTTTTCTTGCTTTTTCACTTTAACACATTCAAACGAAATACAAAAACTAACTTAATTACTAACTAAATGACAATAAAAACATGCTACGACTCGACTTACAACAGAATTAAAAGGAGGACTAAACCAAAATAAAGAAAACTGTCAAGTATAATGTTTGACTTTTGGAATGCATATTTTTAAAGGATAATTTTCAATAAAAACAAGGGAAAATTGTCAACCAAAGATATAAAAACCGACTTTCCACAAAAGTGGCGAGTACGGGTCGAATCCACAGGGAACGGGATACATTTTGAATTCAATCTAAAATAACACTTTATTAATAAAACAGAGTTTACAACTAAGTTAATATTACAATTTACATTAACTAACAATCTAAAAACAGGAAAATAAACTAAGTAGGAAGCTAAGTCTTCTGCATATCTCCAGGGGCAAAATTGTCTTTTCACCATATGTGCAGTTGTACTTCATCTTTGAATTACACCTGTAACTTGTTCTAACTTATCAACCCACACCAATGAAAACACAAAGTTAGTAAACAAATTAATAATTAACTCTAAATTACATCTACGATTAGTTCTAGACTAATGCACAAATTAAACTACAATTAAACCATTAAAGAAAACTACAAATACATTATCTAACTAAACTAACTAAGCAAAGCAACTCTAATTAGTCTAACTAACTCTAATTCACTAACTACAACACTAGAAAACACTAAAACGATACTAAATCAAACAATTAAATCAATGACTATTTTGTCCCTAAAGAATGCAAAAGTGGACTCTGACAGCTTTTAGCAAATCACAGTTTTGAGTGGTCAAACAAAATCCAATTTTTCTGAAATCACTTCTGTTCTGTAACTGACAGATCCAAGAATCTGACACATTTTACATATTTGAAAAATACATTCTAGATCTCCAGATATAAGTGTTTCAAAATCAGAATAATCTTAGAAATCGCAGGACCCAAAATTTGAAAACCCGAAAAAGTTGTTTTCACAAAACGCTTAAAAACCGGACCAAATCAACTCAGATCGAGCTGAAATTTGGTCTGCAGACAGTTAACACGCAAATGTGGAGAATAGAAAAATAATTTTCAGAAAACTTGAGAAAAATTCACATAAAATAACGAGTGCCCGACATGATAAAAATCGGTTTTAAACTTTAGTGCACTATTCATTTATTTAAATCCACCATTGACATTAAAACAATAAAACACTAATCAAAACAGTCCTAATTTAATCTAAACTACTGTTAAACTACAGCAAAGGGCAACAATTAAGCTAATTATATAAAATCTAATAAATAACCTAAACAACTAATATTAATTCTAATCTAACCCACTCGTTAAGTCTAATCTAACCTAACTCACTAACTAACTAACTAAACTATTGTTAATTCTAAGACTTAATTAAAATAAATAACAATCTAATGTTAGTCTAACTAGGGTTAGGAAGTAATTATGGTTAGATCGACTAAGGTTAAACAATAACTAATTGTAACTATGGTTGAACTATCTACCTAGTTTAGGGGTACGGTCAACTATATATAGTTAATATTTAACTAAGGGTAACTACTAACTAGGGGTAGACACTAACTAGAGTGAGTTTCTAACTGAGGTTCTAGGGTACGGTTAGGGTTATAAAGGTTTAACTAAGGCTAGGGTTAGTTCCTAACTAAGGTCGGCTAGGTTACTAAGATTAGTCACTACTTAGGGTCGGTTGGGGTTAAAAAGGTTTAACTAAGGCTAGAGTTAACTATGGTTAATCAGGGTACGGTTTACTAACTAAGGCTAATTAAGGTTGTGAACTACCTAAGGTTAGCTTGGGTTATGAACTAACTATCTATAGTTAGTGAGAGTACGACTAGCTACCTATAGTTAACTAGGGTCAACTAACTTCCTAAGGTTAGTAACTAATTAATATTAACTACGTCTAAGGTCAACTAACTATATAGGGTTAGGAACTAATTAACTAAGGTTAGGAGTTAGCTAGGGGGCGGCTTAGGATATGGCTTGATTAGAGTCCACGCCAACCTAGAGTTACTAATTACAAGAATAATAAATTCCTAAATTAAAGATAAACTAAAATTATCACCTACCTAATTAGACATACACGACCTCTACAAAATAAAACTAATACAATAAATACTAATTGCTATAGTTTATTCTAGTTAAATTAAACCAATAAATGCTAACAACTATCATTAAGACAACCTAATATAATTAATTAAGATAGAATACACGATTTCTCTAATCTAATGCCAATCTTACTCAATTAGCTAATACTAAATCAATGTTAAGTCACTATAGGAAAGTCAATAAAGGGGGCTATAAATGCTAGAAATGTGAAATTGGTCATGAACTTCCTATTCCATTCTTGTCTTAATAATACATTAGGAAAGCTTTTGATTTCAAAAACCGTCCAGCCTTATAGACCATACGTTTTTCCTTCTTTTCCTTAAAAGCACTAGATTCTTTTGAAAATCTTTCCCAAAACATCACACACGTTTTTGGTTGACTTTAAAAGAGAATGTAGCATTTCAATTATTGCCAAAATCGTGTAAACATGTTTTGGAAGGTCATTTGAATTTCAAAGGGGACTTCCTCATTTGAAAATGTAACTCCATTGCAAATTGGCTGGATGAAATTTATTGCACTTTCCTTCAATTGAAATCCACAATTTTGGAGAGGCTAAGATCTTTACCAAAAACAATGACCACCATGCCCTTAACTAATATATAAACTCATTACTAACTAAGCTAATATCACATATTTCTACCCTAACTAACTTAACTTATATACAAATAACCCAAAGGGTAAAAAATAATGTACACACGAATTAGAAGAAGCAACTATGTTATGCATTACACAAAAATCGACAATACTAAATTAATCTAAAAATGACTAAACTAATTATAAAAAAATCTAAGTCCTACATCATTACGAATATCACCCTATGATTGAATCTATTCTAAAATTGAGTCAACAGTAACTTAACTTAGTATTATATACTGAAATTAAACAAAACTGCAATAAAACACATTACTCTATCGATTCTACCAAACAACACATAATTATACTAATTATCATCTGACACTAGAATGACAATCTCTAAACATCATTCGATCTAAACTACACTAATACACATTTATGCAGGAATTCTAAAAACTAAGAAACATAAAAACTGAACTAACTAATATGCTAGAAATTTAAACAAACACATACACGCATTCTAAACAATTACACTAAAATCGACTAAACTAAAACAAAATTAGAACTTAAGTACTACACTGAATCTAATACCAGATTAACACTAACTCCTCTACACAATAATCTAACTGAATTAAAGACTAATTTAAACTCAAATTATACAGAAAATGCTACAACAGATTTGACATTAAACAACTAAATTAAACACACCTACCGAATATGTGACTCACAGTATCTTCAGAAATTGAAATGAGAACTTCACATGAAATCAAATTGTAAAACACCTACTTGACCTAATCTGCTATCATCAACACAACTATGCCTAAATATTACTGGAAAAACACTATGAAAACGCTGATACCCAAATCAGAAAATTCAGAACACGCGCACACACTCAAAACTCCAATAACACAATGGAAATCACGATTAAATGAAAAGCCAACACCTAAACACCTCTACGTGCTGGTTTATGCACGAAACCTCTATACTAAGGCTGACGACAAACATAAAAGCACAGCACACCACTCACGCACAGATTGGGTTTTAACTAGAAGAAAGGGATGAGAAGACCAACCTCCAGGGCGATCCGACGATTGAGGGGAAAGGCAGAGCGGACTTTGCTTGGCTTCGCACCGCGAGGGACCTCATTGATGCTAGAAATACACCATGACACAGTATGTTACAGCTGCAACATGTTTGAAGTCCACCAAAGATGGAGGATGAATCAATTCTCGATCGGGTGGCTTAGAAGATCAGATGGAGGTAGAGTCGATCCCTCTTGTTGGAGTGTCTCGCACTTCCACGCAAGAGAAGGTGTCTTCAACCTCTATTGTACCTGCAAAACACAGCAAACATGGGATTAGCCAACAGGGAAGAACAAGAACTGAGAAGATATGGAAGAAGAGCAAGAGAGAAGGCTTGGATCTCAAGCATTTCTTCATGCTTCAATGGAGATGGCATGAGGTGAGGGATGAGGAGGGGGCTGGACCAAGATTTGTGCCCCTAGGGCATGAAAACCAAAGCAAAGACAGTATGACTGGGCGTGTTCTCCTTCTTTTAACATTTTGGCTCTATTTCAAGCATTTTACAAAAAGAGTGCTAAAATAAAATAAATCTCTGGGCGCCTCATGTAGGAGGGTTTTTTTAGCAAATCAATTATGATAAAAAGTGAATGGGCTGGCTGGAGTGGATCATGCTTCATTTTGGTCCAGATCCAAGGCCCAGATGGGTGGTTTGGATCCTGAATACCCGATTCAACTCCGAGGTTTGACCCGCAACACTAAAAATGCATTAATTTTCTAAAATTAAGTCCGATTTCAATGAAATTCGAACCAAGGCTCTATAACACCATTATGAACCTAAGTGTGGACCTTAAACCTATAGATGATGCATTTATGCAGTGAAAATGTGTTAATAAAATGTATAATTTATGCATCATCATATAACACGACATACCTAACTAATCTATCTAAATTGATAAACCTAATCTATAACCAACGACCCAACAAAAGAAACAACACTTATTTATCAGAAAAATACTCGAAAACAAATAGTTTGGACACACAACACTGCGGCACGAATGACAGTAATCCGAAAAGAAAGAGACACTACAATCGGCTAGACTAGATCTAGCTGATTGAACCTTGACCCAACGAATTTCCAAAAACAAATCTCACGACACATTTAAAACTAACCCAACTCAAAACGGTAGACAAATCACACTGGGAACGGATGGAACAAGGTCTGATTAACATGGTTTACTGCAAAAAAACTTCAGAACATACACTCATTAAAACGCCAAGCTCGGCTAGAAAGATTCTAGCCGATTTTTGGTTTTTTTAATTAAAATCACACTCTAAATTAAACTCAACGACAAACCTGGATCAAAAATAAATTTTAAAACACATTTTTCTGTTGAAACATTACAGAAAACCGAAAATAACAAAAGACTAAAATCGGCTAGAAAGAGTCTAGCCGATTTTCACGTTTTTGTTGAAAACAATAGGAAAACAGTATAAAACACCTAGAAACGAACGGATAACCTAGATCTAACATGTTGGTCTCTGCACGAAGTCTAAACTAAGGTTTTATTTCAGCACACAAATAGAAAATGACGAAAAAGATATCACACGCAACTTGGTTTTATCTAGAAGACGAGAAAGAAGAAGACCTACCTCCAGGGCGATCCGACGATTGTGGGGAAGGAGAGAGCGGAAAATGTCTTTGGATTCGCGTCCCATCTTCTTCAATGATGCTGGAACGTCACCATGGAAGTATGTTTTGCAGCTGCACCAGTTGGAAATCCACCGAAGATGGGAAATGAGCCGATTCGCGATCGGATGGCTTAGAAGATCGGATAGAGGTAGAGTCGATCCTTCTTGTTGGAGTGTCTCGCACTTCCACTCAAGAAAAGTGCCTTCCACCTCTGCTACACCTGCAAAAACACAGCAATCCAAAGTTAATACCAGCAAGGATTAAAAAGAGCTGAAAGAAATGGAACAGGGAGATGAAGAAATGCTTGGATTTCAAGCAAAATCTTGATCTTAAATGGGGAATGGCGTGGGATGTGAGGTGGGAAGGGGGGCTGGAGCAAGAATCACAAGGGGGCACAAATTCCAAAGCCAAAAATGTCTAGGGCTGAGTGAAAAAGATATTTTATACTTTTGCATTTTTCAGAAAAGAGTTTAAAATAACATATTTTGCCCTGCGCCACTTTTGGGGGGGGGTTCTGTAAAATTTTTCTAAATGGATATGCGTGTGGGTTGGATTTAGGCTCTTTAAATATTGATCCAAGGTCCAAGATAGCCTAATTGGGTCGGATATGGATCCGATCCACCTCGAAATCCATGTCCGAACACTAAAATAGCCATAACTCTCTCATTTTAACTCTGATTTTTCTGAAATTTGAACCACAACCCCTTGATATCAAAATACATCTAAACATGGGTTTCAAACCTTAAAATTAACACATAATTCAAGAATAAATGAATAACATGATGTGCATTTCATGCATTATCACCTATCAGTACGAGGTTCGATCGTTCCTGTCACCTTTAACAATGGTAATCGAACCAAGGACCAAATGCGTGCTTGACTTAGCTGAATTATCAAAATCGTGTTCTATCCTAAATGCATAGAAAATTCAGGCATGTGTTATAAAACTTTGTAAAATGTAGGTTGGAAAATATGATGCATGCTTAGAAAACGCTTTGGAGTTGGAAATATTTCTAAGGCAAAAGATGGAAATCGATTTCTCAGAAAAACTTTGATGAAAGGATTTAAAAATCTTAATAAAATTTCTGAGGATGTGAGAAAATCTTGGGAAAATGGAAAGAATGCTTGAGAAAAGATGAATTTTGAAAGGGAAAATGTTTGTCAGGAAAACTCCAGCTTTGAAAAAATTTCTTTGGAAAATGATCAAAAATTCATAGGAAAACTCTTTAGAGAAGGAAAATCAAAGCTCAGGAAACTGACATTCTGAGAATCTTAGCCTAGAAGTATTTGAAAATCGATTTTGATTCTTGAGAATGATGAGAAACTCCTTTTGAAAGTGAATCCTAAGAAAAGAACATTATCCATGGAAAGTCGTGGAAAACTCGACTTGGGAAAATCCAACTTTGGAAATTTTCAGAGTCTCTTGAGGAATCGATTTCCTTAGAATGAAATTTTCTTGAGAAAAAGTTTGAGAATTGCATGTAATTTCATGATGAAAACTATCCTGAATCAATGAATGTCTTTTTATGAAAACATCTTTTCAGGAAAATATGCAATTTTAAAATTAAACTAAGGTAATATTACCACATATTCCGACAATGGTCGTAAATACGCTTGTAATTTACTTAGTTAATTCAAAACTATTTTGTAAAATTGAAGATATGCAGTGAATTTTGGAAGATAGCCTAAGAGTGTAGGCTCGGTGTGACTAGTAGGAAGATGCTGAATCTGGGTCTCGTCCATATTCCGACTAGGGTCGTAAATATGGACTCCACCGAGTTCATCAACTCCCTAAGAGTTGGTGCATGTGTCATTCGTGTACATCCATAGTGATTTTTGAAATAAAATGCATGAATCACATAATCAGGATATTGTAGAAATTCAAACTATATGATATGCATCCTAATCTATGCAGAAAAGTAAATCTCTTATTCCAAAATTTATATTATTACATCACTAAATAAAATGAAAGAAAGACAATGGCAGATCCCGACTCCTTCCTTTGAATATCCCTGCCAAACTTAAAATGGGGTTAGCTCAAATATGTGGTTTTTTCCAAGATTTTCCAATAATATCCTGAGATTATTGGATTTAGTTGGATATAAACCCGATTTTCAAACTTCCTTGATATTTGAATGATGCAAATGCATGAACATCCGATAATAAATAGTTTAAAATTCGAAATAATGGTCAAAATGACCAAAATACCCCTAATATTAAGGTTATACCTTTAAAATCAGGGTTTTTTGAAGGAATTTAGGTCAAAATTGAGATTTTGAAATTTGAATTGAATCAAATGATGATGAAATGCATGATGAGACATGATGATATGTTGTTAAACATATTAGGACTGTAAAAATCAGGATTGAAGTTTGAAACTTGACCAAAATAATGAATTTTGCTTGTTTTTTGCCCGGATCAAGGTCCCGCGGGAACCCCAATTTGATGATACGGTTAAACCGATCATCAAAGAGTTTTCAAATCATGCCAAATTTGGTAGAGAGCATCCCTCTACCCGTAGAAATAACATAGAATGATAAAATGCGTGAAATGACATGGCGTAAATGCAAAATTTTAAAGAAAATGCTAAAATAAGCAAATTTCGCCTACGGGTACGAACCAAACATAGCATTTAATGCAATAATGCAGAAATCCACCACAGAAATGTCTGATATTTTGCAGGCTGCTAAAGGACATGAAAATAAACATCTTTGGATTTTACAGCCATGGAATTTGACCTACGGTGAGTTCGGTAGAAGAGATTTGGTTCTGACGGGACTAAAATCAATAGGATCTGATGTGAAAATGGATAAAATTTGATGATTTACCACCAAAATTTCTGAATATTAAATGGGGAACTACTGATATGCATATGAACAACTTTCATTTGTATGGATTTGGCATTTGACTATCTAGATGAGAAATAAAAATATGACATTACACACATAAACCAGAAGAGCAGATATAAATACCAAAACTGAAGACCAAAATAAAAAATACGAAACTGGAATGAAGACAGTTTTAAAAATTGCAAAATTTTATAATCAAATAGGGGACATTTATAAAATAAAGTTAATTTTTACATATCTGGATTTGAAGCTATATTCATAGAGAACCAATCGACTTGAGTTGATCCAAAGTCTCAAGTGCTCAAATTAAGCTCTGACATGTGTCCTTAACTCTCTGATTTTTTTTAGATAGAAAAAAAAAATAGAAAAATCTGATACAATCAGATTAAATACTAGAATCAATTTCGAGTTCAGCGCATTTTTCGGATTGGGAATTGGATCTTCCATGAGGGATATCTCGATTTAGCAAGTTGAGACCCAACATCCTGAGCGTTTCCCAGGTCATAAAACCCGACTTGGCATTTTGAATTTTGAACAAAAGAAATGAACTCAAATGATTTTGATTTTTTTGCAAATTATCAAGGACAGATATGGGCACGTAATATGATTTTTTGGGCATTTTTAGAGAAAAATAAAAACATAAAACAATGAGTGGACTAACTGACAGAAACAGAGACATACAAATTTTGAGCATGCTTGACATAAATACTAAAAAAAGTTTAATTAACTCATGCAATATGCTAAAGTAACGAACTAAAATATGAACTAAACTTAACTAATGCATGAATGCAAAAAAATCATCAAGAAAGCATAATTATTTTTAATATATGTCATTTTATGAGAATGGTTCAATCCATCATTTGGATGAACCCTTTCTTTAAAACGAAAATCCATGTGATTCGACATGCAAATTGAAACAAAAGCATGATTGCAATAAAATCAATTCGATTGGAACTCACCTTGTGTTCTTTTGGTATTCTAGAGCTTCAGATGCAAAAAAAAAAAAATTAATGGAATCAAAGTGGGGGCGTGAATTCAGAGGAGGAAGGGTCAAAATGGAGTTGAAATCCAGATCCAGGAAGAGAGCTCTCTTTTGACTGGGCATGGGCTAGGGTATTTATAGATTTTCTGAAGAATTTTGAAATTCAAACATATTGAATCTGGACCCTTTATGTGGCGCCATCTCAGAGGATGCTATTTTGGATTTTTGAAATAAAAATACCAATTTTGTAAATATGACACCTCGGTAGAATTCAAAAATTTTTTAAGGGGAGTTGGCTTGATTTTCTCTGCAGAAATTTCCCATGTGGCGCCACCTCAAAGGTTGTTATTTTGTAAATTAAATAAATAATAAAATTAAGGAGGAAAATTTTGGATTTGCGCCACCTTAGTCTGGAGTTTGAATATTTGAATTCTTGCTTTTTCTGAAGGAAGCAGAGAGAGTCATATGGCATTTGCTTTTTCTGAAGTTAGCAGAGCTTGACATGTGTCATTTGCTTTTTTCTGAAGAGAGCAGATCTTGACATGTGTCATTTGCTTTTTCTGAAGAATGCAGAGCTTGACATGTGTCATTAGTTTTTTTTTAAGAGAGTAGAGGTTGACATGTGTCATTTGTTTTTTTCTGAAGAGAGCAGAGCTTGACATGTGTCAGCTTGTTATTTTGTAAATTAAATAAAAAAATAAAATTAAGGAGGAAAAATCTGAATTTGCGCCACCTCAGTCTGGAGTTTGAATATTTGAATTCTTGCTTTTTCTGAAGGAAGCAGAGAGAGTCATATGGCATTTGCTTTTTCTGAAGAGAGCAGAGCTTGACATGTGTCATTTGCTTTTTTCTGAAGAGAGCAGAGCTTGACATGTGTCATTTGTTTTTTCTGAAGAGGGCAAAGCTTGACATGTGTCATTTGCTTTTTTTTAAAGAGAGAAGAGCTTGACATGTGTCATTTGCTTTTTTCTGAAGAGAGCAGAGCTTGACATGTGTCAGTTGCTTTTTCTTAAGAGAGCAGAGCTTGACATGTGTCAGCTGCAGGAGGAAGCACCTCAGATGGCGCCTCCTCAGGGGGGGACAAATCTACTTTTTCTTCAGAAATGAGAGCTGGACACATGGCGACTCAGGGTGGCCCCAGAGTGCCATGTGGCAAGGGAGAGAGAAATGAGGAGGGTAGACATGTGACACTTGGCATGGAAAAAGGAAAGAGACTGAAGACATGTGGCGCCATTCCAGTGGAGGCTCCACATTGACAAGTGGCAATCATGGGATAGGAGAGAGAGTGGCACATGGTGGAGAGTGGAAAGAGAGAGAAAAAGGGCATGTGGTGTCACCTCAGGGTGACTCCACATTGCCAAGTCGCAATGAATGAAGAGGAGAGAGAGTGGTGCTTGGTGGAGAGTGGAAAGAGAGAGAATGGGGTGACGAATCTCTGGGTGGAGCTGATCCAGTTGATAAAATTTGAAAAACTATCCAGATCATTTTGCTGAGAAAATCTTTTGAGGTTCAGAGTCCTGGGGGTAAAATGGGAAGAATTGACAATTTTGAAGACCCAGAGGGTTTGAAATTAATTTTGAAAAAGTTAAAAACTCGAATCTAGATTGAGAATTTTGAAAATCAGGAGTTCTAGACCTCGAAATGACGTGTCATGCAGTGATATAAAATGCTCGTGTAATGAAATGCAATGACATGTCTCGAAGGATTTCATATTGCATGAAGAACAGAAGATTTTCATCTCTTGATGTGAATAGGACTTTGAGATTTTGTGACTAGAGATGATTCTAAGCAAAACAATAGAAAAATTTTTAGAATTGGGGATGAAATCTGGACTTCTATGGGGTCTGAGCTCAGAAATGACCATATTGCCCTATGAAGATCTTGGAAGACATGTTGCATGTGATTGGTGGAAGTGTTGGGGATATGAGTAAAAATTTGGCGTATTTACGGATGCCCCTCTTTGCTACTAAGCTGGCTTGTGGCCGAACTTAGTGGCAAAGAAAAACACACCAAATTTTGGGCTATATAAAATGCCCTAGTTAGAAGGATCTGACAGGGTATGAGAAAACCAGCCCTGATGAAGATGGTAGATATGAAATGAGGAACGAATAGGAATAGATTTACCCTGCGAGAGTGAAGTTCAAGTTTTTCCCTTATCCTGGATGGGATGGAAATACCTCGTATGGAACGAAGCTCAGGTTTTAACCCTTGACCTGATTGGGGAATGAAATACCTCATTAAAACGAGGCTCAGGTTTGTACCCTTAGCCTGATCGGGCAGAAATGAAATACCTCATCAAAGGAGACTCAGGTTTGAACCCTTAACCTGATCGGGCGGAAGATGAAATACCTCATCAAATGAGGCTCAGGTTTATACCCTTAACTTGATCGGGTGGAAATGAAATACCTCATCAAATGAGGCTCAGGTTTATACCGTTATCCTAATTGGGCGGAAATGAAATGTTTCATCAAAGGAGGCTCAGGTTTATACCCTTAACCTGATCGGGCAGAAAATGAATGGAATCCTCAAAGGAAGAGACCATGATGGAACCTTCGGATTTTGCACAATAAATCTGATAGGGGTTTTGTAAAAGGAAGGAAAATGGGGTCCCTAAAGCTTGAAAAGGGATTGATCTTGGGTGCCTCATTTCTGAGACTAAATTAGCTTTTGAAATTTCCTTTTGTGAGAAAATGATTGGTGGTTTGACCTCAAACCAAAATTGAACTGTCTATGGTGGGACAGTGGGGACATAGAGAAGTGTGCAAATCTGAGAGCTCAAGCGCTCAGATTATACATGAAGAAGTGAAGGAATCTTGAAAACTCCCGTAATGGTGTCAGGATGTATCAAAAACGAACATCAGGCTCTCACTCCACGCCAAGATAGCTAGAAAGTATTGTCAAAATATTGAGAATTTTGTCGTTGATTCAAAGTATTTGAAAATGATGCACATTGTTGCGAAAATGTTTCTCTTTTCTACCTGAAGTATTACCTCCAAACGAGATTGACTTCATAGAATCAAGATTCGGAATTCAAATTGCTTGCGATTGACCTTCTTCAAGGAAGCTATCAATTTCTTTGATATGAACAGAAAAAAGAGAATTTAATATTATGAAAGCAATTGATTAAAGAATGTTGATAATAGAATTTAACAAGTTTAAAGAAGATTCTTGATAGATTTGGCAGTATGATATCCTGGGATGCTTCTCTCATGATAATCTTTCTGCACTCTTTTGGGCTCTCTTGGGCTTCGGGGGAGTTTATTACATCATCCTTCATTTTGGAGATGTCCTGACTTTTCTCTCTCTTTTTTCCGCTCTCTCTCTTTTTGGAAGGATACGTCACAAACTCCTTCAGCTTGGAGATGTTCTGATCCTTCTTTGCCTCAGGGATTATATTGATGATATTAGCTCATTGGTTGGAAATCTTTAGATGTTAGCAGAAATTAAATATCTTTTAGGGATTGTCTGGAGGTTCATCGCATCCGCCTTCAACTTGACGGTGCTTTGGACTTTTCCTGGAAGGATCCGTCACAAACTTCGTCATCTTGGAGATGATTCAAATCTTCTTTGGCTCCAAGGATCTACTCGCCTAATTCGTCTTCATCTTGACGACAATTGAGAGATCCCTTTTGCATATATTTAATTGCAGCTCAGGTGATTTGAAGAGACAGGGCATGGGTAAATTCTCTCTTTTTCTAGCGCTCAGGATATTTACACTGCCTCATTTTTACAAGAATGGTCTTTAAGGATGTGTCATAACTGTGATCAATATCAATCACTCATGGCCTTTGCAACAATATTGAATCTTCTTTGCTGGTCATATCAAGGATTTATCCTTCATCCTTTTGGTTGGCCAATAGAAAGAATTTGAATTTTGAATCCTTCTTCGCAAAAGCTTCGCTCTTTCGGAAGTAATGCTGAAGGTAAACTGAAGTAAAGATTTGTGCAATGAAGATTTTGAAATCAACAAGTAATTGATTGAAAATTTGACAAAATGTTCTTAAAATCCTTAGTGAAAGAGAGCATTTGAAGTCCGGCTTAACGCATCCGTGACGAAAATTTATCCTCCTTTCCCCAAAGGAGGAGATTTATGGTAGACTAACAAAGGATTTAGTATTTGATATAAGATCAACTCAAACATTCAATAAGGATTCATTCTCAGAACAATATCAGTTCAATTAAGAACGATCATCAGTTCACTGAGAACAATATCAGTTCAATTAAGAACGATCATCGGTTTGCTGGGAACAATATCAATTCGATTAAGAATGATCATCGGTTCACTGGAAACAATTTTAGTTCAACTAAGAACGATCATCGGTTCGCTGGAAACAATATCAGTTCAATTAAGAACGACCACCGGTTCGCTGTGAACAATATCAGTTTAATTAAGAACGACCATTGGTTTGTTGGGAACAATATCAGTTCAATTAAGAACGACCATCGGTTCATTGGAAACAATATCAGTTCAATTAGGAACGACCATCGGTTCGCTGGGAACAATATCAGTTCAATTAAGAACGACCATCGGTTCACTGGAAACAATTTTAGTTCAACTAAGAACGATCATCGGTTCGCTGGAAACAATATCAGTTCAATTAAGAACGACCACTGGTTCGCTAGGAACAATATTAGTTCAATTAAGAATGACCATCGGTTCATTGGGAACAATATCAGTTCAATTAAGAACGACCATCGGTTTGCTGAGAACAATATTGGTTCAATAGGGATTCAACCTAAGAACATGTAAAGAATATTTGATCATTGCAAAAAAGTTAGGATTAAAAGGGGAGTCTGAGTTGGAACTCAGATCTTCGGAGCAGACATATATCTTGAGAAAAGACTCGAATCGAAACTCTGATCAACAAAGGAGAATGAAGAGCTCGGGTCAGAGCTCGAATAAAGTAAAGAGATCGCGAGTCAGAACTCTTCAAAGGAAAAATAATTTGAAGGAAAACCCGAGTCGGAAATCGGATCTTCAAAGCAAAAATAATTTAAAGAAAAACCCGAGTCAGAACTCGGATCTTCAAAGGAAATATAATTTTAAAAAAAAAACCCGAGTCGGAACTCGGATCTTCAAAGGAAAAATAATTTTGAGAAAAAACCTGAGTCGAAACTCGGATCTTCAAAGGAAAAATAATTTAAAGGAAAACCCGAGTTAGAACTCGGATCTTCAAAAGAAAAATAATTTAAAGAAAAACGCGAGTTAGAACTCGGATCTTCAAAGGAAAAATAATTTTGAGGGAAAACCCAAGTCGGAACTCGGATCTTCAAAGGAAAAATAATTTAAAGGAAAAACAATTTAAAGGAAAACCCGAGTTGAGACTCGGATCTTCAAAGCAAAAATAATTTTGAGGGAAAACCCGAGTCGGAACTCGGATCTTTAAAGGAAAAATAGACCATCATAGTTAGCTGTATGTGGTCTTATTTCAGGATTATTCCCTTATCCTGAATGGGGAGTGAATAAAAATTAAAGAATTTTGGGGAAATCATGGAAAATGATTCAGGTTTATCCCTTAACATGAAGGGGAATTTTGATTTGATGCAAATGAATAAGAATGAGTGCAAATTGATGCAAATGAATACAAAATTAATGCAAGTGGGTGCATATATATGCAAAATGAGAGTTTGGTTTATCCTGCCTGCATACAGAAAGTTTTGAGGTAAAGATAAATTTTTAAAAAAAGTGCCCCAGTATAACTAAGGAGGAAAATTTTGAATAAAGGAAGGATAATTGATGAATAAGGCGACATGCTTCTTGACTGACAGACGTCCTCAAGATCATTCCTCACAAGAGACACATTGTGAAAAGGAAGGAGAAACAAATAAGATGGCGCCAAGCTATTGGAAAGTTTGATGATTTTATTAATGCTTTAAAATCAAGGAAAGAGAATGGGGTTACATTATTCTTTTGAAATAATAAAAGCAAGATGAGAAATGGGAAAGTGTCGGCATTGTCATCTTCTGGAATGATTGTGGAAAAAGCTTAGTCAGGATGACTAGTCCTCCTTTTCATCTTCAACGAGGAGCTTCTTGTCAATGCAGTCTTGAACAATGTTCTTAAGGACGAAGCAGTTTTCTATATCGTGCCCTACTGCTTGATGAAACTTGCAAAATTGTTCTTTGAATCTGCCCATAATTGCAGGGGGATCAACGACTTTAGGCAACCGGACAATGTCTTTCGCAAGCATATATTCCAGGATACTCTCGAGTGTCTGATTCAGAGGAGTGAATTCTCGATTGTGCTCCAATCCTTGCGCTTTGGTTTTTTCTGGTCTTTCTCCTTGTGCTGAGGGTTGGATTGGTGTGGTTTATCACTGTTGATGTCCTTTCCTTTTTGCCTTTTGAATCTCTCCAAACTGTTACCATGATTATTCTTGTTGCCTTTGATATTATTGAATGATTTGGCCGAAAAAGTGAAGTGAGCCTTTTTTTTGGCATCTTGACTATTTCTTGCAATGGTAATGCCTTCATAGCCCCATTCTTCATTCCCATCTCGAGCCATTCGGCTCGTTCAATGAGTTCAATGAAAGACTTGGAGGGTGAGGTAGAAATGAGACTCCTTAAAGGCTGTGAAAAGTTGTTCAGGATAATTTAGAGTGCATGCTCCTCTAAAATCGGGTTCCTCATTTTATTGCAGGTCTCTCTCCATCTGCGAATGAAGTCTCTGGCTTTTTCACTATCTCCTTGCTTCAGATTACAGAGGTGATTTAACGTTGGTAGTGCTTCAGTATTGAACAAGAATCGTTCAACGAACAAATTCACAACTTTGTCGAACTCTTTCAGTTTTATAGGATTGATATGTTCCACGTACCATTTGGTTGCGGCTCCTTCCAGGCTGCGGGGAAAGCATAAGAACAGTGCTCTGTTGTCCCTCTTGAATTTGGAGCATTCGGCGAAGAACATGGCGAGGTGGGCTTGGGGAGGTTCTTCAGATTATCGTCTCCTTCTAAGCCATCATAGAAATCTTCACTTGTGAAGACTTTCTTACCCTTGTCGCGTGCTTGCAAATCCTTGACTACTCTGGTCATTTCCTTCAATTGAGCTTGCAGTGGGTCTTCTATTGCTTGGACCTTTGGTTTGCGAGTTGCTTCCTGAATGAACTCGCATTTTTCCTCGGCATCATCGGTTGATTCTCCTTCGTCTGAAGTATCTTGAACATGCTTCTCAGAAGACTTGGTTGCTTTCTTGGCCACACGATCTCTGATTCTCTGGCTGAATGGATTTTTGTCTGAGTTGGTGCCAGCCTACTCACTCATCATCTTCTTCATCATTTTCTAGAACGTAGCATACATCTGGGGATCTATGTCATCATCTTTTTATACACCCTGACTCTTGACTGATCATGGCGAATCCATTTCTTCTTCTGAAGCTGAGGAATAGCTAATACACTGTACTAGTGCGGTCTTCTTCCCTGACCTTGTCTGAACCATCAAATGTTGTGAAGGCTCTCTGCAGGATAAAGTCTTGATTAGACTCTGAGGAAATTTTGGATTGGGAGGAAAATGATTATTGACGATATGGCAGACAATTAGAAGAATATCCCATTACTAAAGATGGAGTCGCCGCTGAAATCACGACAATTGTGTTGTCATTCTTTGCAAGAGAAATAAACAACGGAAAATGTGCCTTGTTACCTAGGCGAGGTCGTCAACCACGAGGAAAACCCCATTTTTTGAAGGAAAGAGATATCTCTTGGAAAAATAATCCGTAAACAGATTTAGAATAAGGAGACGGTAAGAGGGAAGGTAGATAAACAATTTTCCTTGCAGTAATCAAGGTATGTGCAAGGAAAATAAGGTGAAGCATCAAATAGACAAAAGGATTGAGAATCCAAGAAAACAATGAGAGAAAAACATATGATTTGGAAAATTGCAGGCAGGATAAAAATGCAGCTGGAAATTCGAGATTCTGTAGAATGGAAGAATGAAAAATCATCTGGAGTTTTGGGAGAAATCAGATGGTTTGAGAAAATCGTCCAGGGTTTTGATAAAATAAGAGAAATATCTTGTGAAAAATAAGGATATTTGAAAATGGTCTAATATTTTGGGAAAATTGGGAAATATGAGGAATTAAGGAAATAAGGTGCATATAATCACATCTTGCACAAACACTTATACACATACAACACTCCCTAAAAGGCTGACTCTAGATGTATCATTTTGAAAAGCAGTTGTAGGACCCAAATCCTAACTCTAGGTTTAGATCATCTTTGTTCAAACCAGTTATGCCCATATACTCGAGTCGAGACCCGAAGTACGTGGCATAAAATTTCAACTCTGATTCTAAGATAAAGTTTTCCAACATCCTTGAGCGCCTACCGATATACTTTAGACTGTGGCCCTTAGTACGTGGTAGGGGGGCGTTAACCCAAATAAGTGGCCCAGTTGTGAGGCTCTATCCCAAACTAGGGTTCTGGAAGAGAGCCTAGCAATGTGAAGAACGGGTAAAGATAGGTAGGGTGGTTTGGAAAAAATGATCACATGCAAGAAATAGAGGGCTCTAAGTCCTAGAGAGATAGATTTTTAAAAACTTTTGAAGAGGCATATATGTGATCATCGCAAAAAATTTCCTCTCTTATGGTTTCTCTCTTTTCCTTCTCTTTTCCTTTTCTAACCTCTATTTTCCTCCTTTTTGAAGGGAGAAAAATAAAAGAAAGAAAAGAAAGAGAGAAGAGAAAAGAAAAGAAAGAGAGAAGAGGAACTCTTTCGCGGGGTCTCATTTGATATTAATTTGAAAATATTTAGCAAATTTAACTCGCCTCCGTTTTGAAATATATTGCGGGAAAATGGAGAGACGGGATTCGCTCGTCGGTACGAAGTTCGACCGTTCTTGGCACCTTTACCAGGGGTAATCGAACCAAGAATCGAATTTATGCCTTTTGCTTTGCCTAAATATCATCTAAGAATTTATCCTAAAGATCTAAAATGCACAAAGAATCATGCTTGTGCAATGCAAGGATGTATGCTATTTTTTAAAGATGTTTTGAAAATTTCCAAGTATTCTGGGATGAACTTGATAATGAAGTGAAGAAATGATCTTATGAATGATAAAATTTAACTTAGAACTTGAGATAGATTAGAGAAATTCTAAGTCTTTTGAAATAATCAGAGTTTGGAAGGATAAATCTTTGAATTTTAAAAAGAATGATTTAAAGCTGAGGTAAAAGGAAAATGAATGAATTTTCAAAGTCAAAAATTGACTTTGAATTTAAATTTTGAACCTGGTTTTAAGAGAAGGAGATGAAATTTGAAGTGATATATGAATTTTAGATTCAAAGTTTTGAAATCATGATGGATTTTGAGAAGTCCAAATAGTATATAAAAAAATAAAAATGGATATGGGAAGTTTAGATGAGATCTGAAAATGGAATTGGATTTGTAATCCAGACTTAGGAATGGATTTTGGATCTTAAAAATGGGTTTAGGATCTGAAGTCTGAGATCCAAGATAAAGTTGGGCTCTGGATCTTAAGATGAATTTTGGATCTGAAGTCTGAGATCCAAAGTGGAACTCGGTTCTGGATTCTAGAATGAAATTTGGATCTGGTGTCTGAGATCCCAAGTGAAAGTTGGGTTCTGGATCCTAAAATGGTTTTGGATCTAAAGTCTGAGATCCCAAGTGGAAGTTGGATTCTGGATCCTAAAATGGAATTGGATCTGAAGTCTGAGATCCAAAGTAGAATCGGATTCTAATTTTGGATTTGGACTTTGAAATTCCAAAGAAGATGGATCTGGGTTTTAAAAACCCAGACTCAATTTGGATTTTAAGAAGGATCAAGTCTTTGAGATTCAGAATCAATCTCAAACTTTGGTTTTGAATTTTTTGAAGATGATAACATTAAACTTGATTTTGAAACAGAAGGTGACTTCAAAGTTAGATTGAACTTTGAAGTTTGATTTAGAATTTTGGATTTTTGGGATATACAGATGAATTTCAAAGTCAAATTGGACTTTGAATGAATCAAAAATTTCAAAGTTAAATTGAACTTTGAGTTTGATTGGGTTTGTTGAATATAAGATGAATTTGAAATTTCAAAGTCGATTTGGACTTTAAAATCAGATTCTGAAAATGAGATAGAATTAATGAATTTGAAATAGAAATTGAAGAAAGATATTCAAGAATACTTGGATTTTTAAAAAAGGAATTTTTGAAAATATGATGCAATTCTACCCTTAATGATGAATGAATTTAAGGAATTTGAAATTGGATTTTGAAAATCATATTTCATTCTTTACATGAATTGAAATAAGATTGAAAATATGATGCATCCTTGACTATGGTCATTGAATGTATTATATAATAACCTGTATTTAAATTCAGGTGAAGAATAAAACATATTTTTGTGCTTTTATAGAGTTTAAAATGAAATTAACTCTCAATATACCCTGACTATGACCATTGATATATGTATTGAATCCATTTTAGACTAAACTCTGATAAAAGAAAAAAATATTTAAAGAAAATATGATGAATTTTGAAAAAGGATCCAGTGTGGATCCTAGTGTTATTTTATAAAAGATAAAAATACTAAGTCTTGTTTACATCCTGACTATGGCCATCGATGTAAATCATCAACTTAAGATTAATTACCTCTTACGAAATAGTGCACGTGTCATTCGTGTTTTCACCATTGTGAGATTTTGGAAAATAAAGGTAAAAAGCATGAAAATGAGCAATTTGTGATATTTACCATGCTCATTCATTCTAATCTAAGACTTGAAATGTAAAATTTTCATTTATGATCTAGCTATTACATTTGAATTAAATTAGAATTCAAATTCCTAATCTAGAAAAGAAATTCAACGATTTATAACTTCCCTTTAAAAAGAGAGTTAATGAGATGTGGATATAGGAAAAAGATGGAATGTTTAATATACGATGCTCTTAAGCTAATGAGATTTCAGTATATCATAGGTAAGAAAATATATGCCTTGGAATGCATTAAATGAAGGAATGATTGCCTAAAATACAGAAATCATATGATCATGCCTATATGATAGGTTAAACTAATGGTAAAACATATGTATCAATTGATCCCTAAACTAATGAGTATAGGCATATAGATGGAATGATGAAACACGCCACGATGAATGCAGGAAATGACTGACAACAGATATGTATGTGTTGTGTACATGTGATGGTGTGATCCTAAGGAGGTATATGATAACCGGACCTAAGTGTTGCTACAGTGGATTTTGCAGGAAATGGTTAGGGGTGACTGCAGTGAATGATATACATACCGTTGCTAAGTGCTAAAAGAAAAGGAACACAAATGCAACAGATGAGACATGCATGTGTACTGTGGGTGACAACATACATAATCTTGAAAGTGCTATGGTATAGTGGGGGTGCACATTTGTGAAGTGTAAGTGAACATGGTGTGATGTTGGTATATGCAACAGTAAGTAGGAAAACATGGGTACAGTGATGTATGGGAAGGCAAATCAGAATATACAGTGATGATGCCAATGTGTAGTAAATGATTTAAATTGAAAAGGGTATGCAACATTTCTAATACATTGTAATTTGATATTATGTCCACTGCAGCTTGGTCTTTTGATCCCATAAGACCGAAGCAAGAGGCTGATCATCCTGGGGCAGTCTAGCATCAAAATCTCCAATTAGCAACAATGATTCAAATTCGAGAGGTACAGGTATAACATGATAAGTTGGCTTCTAGGTAAAGAACGTGAATAAGACCAGAGCAGACAGCTTCATCAACCTTACCACATCTCATCAAACAAATGATGACGCTTACACCATACTCTCAACCCTGACTCACTCGTCTAATAGAGATGTATAAACACAACATCATATATTGATCTCCTAATCTTTACGCCCATCTTTAAGACATTGAGAGTGTTCCATGAAAAGGCCAACTTGTAATGTGACAGCCCAAATATCTAACAATCACTTACTATTTTACAGGATAGACTACACGTTTAACATTCCTTGAACCTTCATATTCAAATACTTGAGAGCTCAACCGGGAACCCAGGGAGCTGCAATAATCATTAATATGTTGGCAGGTCATGTAAATGTAGGAAGAAGAGACCACAGTGTTTCTTTGCAAAAAAGAAGAAGTCCAGTTTTGTTGTACTTTGAAGTGCAGTGTTGTTAATGGGAACAACAGGATGTTGTTTGAGACACTCACAGCCAGTGGTATGGGGTAATTATGATACATGCCATATGCTTAGATATGCCCTTACTCAATCATTAATGGCCATGCTATGTCTGATAACTTTTGATCTCCACAAAGTTGACGACACTGATATTTACTGGTATTGAGCCGTCAACACCTATCAACCTAAACTCAGTCCATTTGGCAAAGACCGACATATCTACTGTTTAACACCTTCTAGAATTCAATTTTACCGTTGACTTACTAAGACGGATCATGCAAACTTATTGGCTACCTAAACAAGCAATATGCACCATCTAATCTAATATCCATCAAGCCAATTAACGATAATTATTTTAAAACATGGCACTTGGTCCAAGCTGAGTTGAGCATTAAATTGATCTGTCAGTATGATTGTCAGCATGAATAGTGTTTAACATTTATGTATAGAAATCTTAATGAAAGAGCAGATTAAAATAGCATGGTATGACTTAGATATAGGGCTCGAAAGTGACCAATTACCACAATCCCGAACACAGATGTGGAAACGTAACTACTAAACATACCTTACTGGTAGGTGGTGACACCGATGATCAGGTAGCTGGGCAGTGTGTAGATGGGCGGAGGCCAGTAAGATTATACTGATTTGCCTAAAACTCCTTGCCCGCCGAAGTTTGGTGATTCCGCTGATACTTGACTGATCCTATTAACTCTGCAGAAGCCCGAAATAGGGGGGGGGGGGGGGAACGATGCGTGCAGCGGACGGCTGCGATGGCCTCGAGAAGAAAGGAAACTTTTCCTCTCTTCGTACTGTGGAGACTCCGGAATAGGAAATCGATCGGATTGAACCTCCTTCCCACAGATTGCTTGGGGCTTTGGCACTTTGCCGAGGGAGTCCATCTGAAAGGAGATGGATGATTGTTTACTAAGAAAATGGATGATTAAAAAAAAACCCAATGATACTGAAAGAGAAAATGGTTATATGGCTAGTGGATCCTCCCCCCTTTTCGTTTCTTGTTGGCCTTCCTTTATAGAGGAAAGGAGAAACTTCGAGAGAGAAAGGTTATGTTGCCGATCGATGGTCCGAGTGAGAGACCAGTGATCGGAGGGTGGAGGAGCTCGGGAGAGGGACGCATGCGAGGCTGTTGGTGATGAACGAAGGAGGAGGAGATTCAGTTGGTGATGAGGGGTTGGAGATGAGGGTTGCATATGGAGAGTTCGCCATGGAGGGTTTGGGCGAGAGAAGGGAGATGGGCCGAGAGAGAGGGTCTCCGAACCCTAAAAAAAAAGTTTCGTTAAAAGGGTTTTTGCAAAAGGGCGGTTCCCTGTAAAAGATTTTCAAAACGGTGGTCTTTTCAAAAGTTTTTTTTTTCGCAAAAGAATGGTTTTAATTAAAAGATCGTTTTCAAAAAGAGTTTTCCAAAATCCGATTTTTGTTTCTTTTCTATATTTTCATTTTTTTTTTGTTCTTTTCTTTATTTTCCATATACATTCTTTTTTTGGATATTCTGGAATAAAACCTTAAGATCTACGAGAAAATGAAGATTTAAAACTGATTTTTTGTGTTTTTGAGAAATATTTACGAAAGAAGGCCTTCAAGGCGATTTTGGGGAAATTTCTTCAGAAAATGAGTATACGTCCGGATCTTTAGAAAATATTCAAGGTTTAAAACCTCGAATCGAGAAATACAAGGTTGTGGATCCAACAAGATACCAGATGGACAATCTGAGCTTTTCAAAATTTATTTTTGGTATTTTAAAATTTTAATTTGGAACTTTGGACAACAAGGCTCAAATTTAGGTTTTTGACACTGGATTCGGATCCGAAATCAAGTTGGATACATCAATATAGATTTTATTTCAGATAATCTGAAGAATAACTGAATTTTGGCTTTGAAATTGCTTTTCATTTTCTCAGAGAATGGGGTCAGGGGCAAAAAGGGGATATTTACGACATTTTGAAAAATTTGTGGTGTTCACAATACATTGTTTGTATTTAGATCATAAATTGAGGAGAGTTGTGTTTAGACCTAAGTCTATGTGAGCATGAAAATATCTCCTCAATCTGGTCCTACCAAACCATGCCTAGTCCATATGCAGTCAATGTCAGCTAGGTTAGAATCTAGGCTCCTAGGTTCGCATGATATTAAAAGTGAAAGCTGACATTGTGAGAACACAATTTTGATAACTAAGTCAAATCAAGCACATAATTGATCAGACAAGGACATGTCTCATCTTGGTTGCCAAACCTGTTATCGTCGCAAAAAATTTTCCTTCCCTGCGGGGGAGAGGGGAAAATCTTTCCTGCAAGTCAAACTTGACCAGAGTTTTGAAAATGGTTTTGAAATACTCACCTCTAGTTTGAAAATAGCGGGAAATATTCCATGGAATGGGACTCGACCTGTCGGTACGAGGTTCGATTGTTCCTGTCGCCTTTAACAATGGTAATCGAACCAAGGACCAAATGCATGCTTGACTTAGCTGAATTTTCAAAATCGTGTTCTATCCTAAATGCATAGAGAATTCAGGCATGTGCTATGAAACTTTTCAAAATGTAGGTTGGAAAATATGATGCATGCTTAGAAAATGCTTTGGAGTTGGAAATATTTTAAGGCAAAAGATGGAAATCGATTTCTCAGAAAAAACTCTGATAAAAGGATTTAAAATCTTAAGAAAATTTTTGAGGATGTAAAAAAATCCTGGGAAAATGGAAAGAATGCTTGAGAAAAGATGAATATTGAAAGGGAAAATGTTTCTTAGGAAAACTCCAGCTTTAAAAAATTTTATTTGGAAAATGATCGAAAATTCATAGGAAAACTCTTTGGAGAAGGAAATATGTGGGTTTTTCCAAGATTTTCCAATAATATCTTGAGATTATTGGATTGAGTTGGATATAAACCCGATTTTCAAACTTCTTTGATATTTGAATGATGCAAATACATGAAAATCCAATAATAAATAGTTTAAAATTCATAATTATGTTCAAAATAACCGAAATACCCCTAATATTAAGGTTATACCTTTAAAATTAGGGTTTTTTAAAGGAATTTAAGTAAAATTTGAGATTTTGAAATTTGAATTAAACCAAATGATGATGAAATGCATGATGAGACATGATGATATGCTGATAAACATATTAGGACTGTAAAAATCACAATTGATGTATGAAACTTGGCCAAAATAATGAATTTCGCTTATTTTTCGCCTGGATCAGGGTCATGCGGGAACCCCGATTTGATGATACAGTTAAACCGATCATCAAACGGTTTTTAAATCATGCCAAATTCGGTAGAGAGCATCCCTATACCCTTAGAAACAACATAGAATGATAAAATTCATGAAATGACATGGCCTAAATGAAAATTTTTAAAGAAAACTCTAAAATAAGCAAATTTCACCTACGGGTACGAACCAAATGTAGCATTTAAAGTAATAATGCAAAAATCCACCATAGAAATGGCTGATATTTTTCAAGCTGCTAAAGGACATGAAAATGAACATATTTGGTTTTTATAAACCCGGAATTTGACCTACGGTGAGTTTGGTAGCAGAGATTTGGTTTTGACGGGACTAAAATCAATAGGATCTGATGTGAAAATGGATAAAAATTGATAATTTATCACCAAAAATTTCGAAAATTAAATGGGGAACTACTGACATGCATATGAACAACTTTCATTTGTATAGATTTGGCATTTGACTAACTGGATGAGAAATAAAAATATAACATTACATGCATAATCCAGAAGAGCAGATATAAATACCAAAACAGAAGACCAAAATAAAAAATACGAAACTGACATGAAGACTGTTTTAAAAATTGCAAAATTTAAGAATCAAACAGGAGACATTTAGAACATAAAGTTAAATTTTTATAGATTAGGATTTGAAGCTATATTCAGAGAGAACCAATCGACTTAAGTCGATCCAGAGTCTCAAGTGATCAAATTAAGCTCTGACACGTGTCCCAAACTCTCAGATTTTTGTCAGATAGAAAAAAAATCAGAAAACTCTGATATAATAAGATTAGATACTAGACTCACTTTCAATTTCAGGGCATTTTTTGGATTGGGAATCGGATCTTCCATGAGGGATATCTCGATTTTACAAGTTAAGATCCAACATCCTCAGCGTTTTCCGGGTCATAGAACCCGACTTGGCATTTTGAATTTTGAACGAAGGAAATGAATTCAAATGATTTCGATTTTTTTTCAGTTTATCAGGGACAAATATGGGCATGTAATATGATTTGTAGGCATTTTTAGAAAAAAATAAAAATATAAAATAATGAGTGGACTAACTAACAAAAAAAGAGACATACGAATTTTGAGCATGCTTGACATAAATACTAAAAAAAGTTTAATTAACTCATGCAATATGCTAAATTAACGAAATAAAATATGAACTAAACCTAACTAATACATGAATTCTAGAAAATCGTCAAGGAAGCATAATTATTTTTAATATATGTCATTTTATGAGAATGGTTCAATGCATCATTCGGATGAACCCTTTCTTTAAAACAAAAATCCATGTGATTCGACATGCGAATTGAAACAAAAGCATGATTGCAATAAAATCAATTCGATTGGAACTCACCTTGTGTTTTTCTGGTATTCTGGAGCTTCAGATGCAAAAAAAAAAATTAATGGAACCAAAGGAGGGGCGTGAATTCAGAGGAGGAAGGGTCAAAATGGAGTTGAAATCCAGATCCAAGAAGAGAGCTCTCTTTTGACTGGGCATGGGCTAGGGTATTTATAGATTTTTTGAAGAATTTTGAAATTCAAACATAATGAATCTGGACCCTTCATGTGGCGCCATCTTAGAGGATGCTATTTTGGATTTTTGAAATAAAAATACCAATTTTGTAAATATGACACCTCAGCAGAATTCAAAATTTTTTGAAGGGGAGTTGGCTTGATTTTCTCTGCAGGAATTTCCCATGTGGCGCCACCTCAAAGGTTGTTATTTTGTAAATCAAATAAAAAATAAAATTAAGGAGGAAAATTCTGGATTTACGCCACCTCAGTCTGGAGTTTGAATATTTGAATTCTTGCTTTTTCTGAAGGAAGCAGAGAGAGTCATATGTCATTTGCTTTTTCTGAAGAGAGAAGAGCTTGACATGTGTCATTTGCTTTCTTCTGAAGAGAGCAGAGCTTGACATGTGTCATTTGTTTTTTCTGAAGAGAGCAAAGCTTGACATGTGTCATTTGCTTTTTTTTAAAGAGAGAAGAGCTTGACATGTGTCATTTGCTTTTTTCTGAAGAGAGCAGAGCTTGACATGTGTCAGTTGCTTTTTCTTAAGAGAGCAGAGCTTGACATGTGTCAGCTGCAGGAGGAAGCACCTCAGATGGCGCCTCCTCAGGGGGGGACAAATCTACTTTTTCTTCAGAAATGAGAGCTGGACACATGGCGACTCAGGGTGGCCCCAGAGTGCCATGTGGCAAGGGAGAGAGAAATGAGGAGGGTAGACATGTGACACTTGGCATGGAAAAAGGAAAGAGACTGAAGACATGTGGCGCCATTCCAGTGGAGGCTCCACATTGACAAGTGGCAATCATGGGATAGGAGAGAGAGTGGCACATGGTGGAGAGTGGAAAGAGAGAGAAAGAGGGCATGTGGTGTCACCTCAAGGTGACTCCACATTGCCAAGTGGCAATACATGAAGAGGAGAGAGAGTGGTGCATGGTGGAGAGTGGAAAGAGAGAGAATGGGGTGACGAATCTCTGGGTGGAGCTGATCCAGTTGATAAAATTTAAAAAACTATCCAGATCATTTTGCTGAGAAAATCTTTTGAGGTTCAGAGTCCTGGGGGTAAAATGGGAAGAATTGAAAATTTTGAAGACCCAGGGGGTTTGAAATCAATTTTAAAAAAGTTAAAAACTCGAATCTGGATTGAGAATTTTGAAAATCAGGAGTTCTGGATCTCGAAATGACATGTGTCGTGCAGTGATATCAAATGCTCATGCAATGATATGCAATGACATGTCTCGGAGGATTTCATACTGCATGAAGAACTGAATATTTTCATCTCTTGATGTGAATAAGACTTTGAGATTTTGTGACTGGAGATGATTCTAAGCAAAACAATAGAATTTTTTTGAGAATTGGGGATGAAATCTGGACTCCTGTTGGGTCTGAGCTCAAAAATGACCATATTGCTCTCTGAAGATCTTGGAAGACATGCTGCAGTGATTGGTGGAAGTGTTGGGGATATGGGTGAAAATTTGGGGTGTTTACAAAGACTTGGCAGCATGATACAGACGATTGAGATTCTAAAGTGAAAGTGATAAGATATTACTTTGGATTTTGTGGTAGGTCTACCTAAGACATGTCAGCAATACGACACCATTTGGGTGATTGTGGATCGCCTTACGAAGTTGGCACACTTCTTACCGACCAGGGCGAACCAGACTTTGGAGAGTTTGGCCAATTTATACGTCGATGAGATTGTCAGGTTACATACAGTACCCATTTCGATCATCTCAGATCGTGATCCGAGATTCTCGTCGAAGTTTTGGGGGCAACTTCAGAAAGCTTTGGGAACAAAGCTTAAGTTCAATACAGTGTTTCATACACAGACCGACAGACAGTCGGAGCAGACTATCCTGACACTAGAGGATATGCTACGATCTTGTGCGTTAGAATAGAAAGGTGACTAGAGTAAGCATCTAAAGTTAGCCGAGTTCACCTACAACAATAGTTACCATTCGAGTTTTGGCATGGCTCCTTACGAAGTGTTATACGGGCGATCTTGTAGATCCCTTGTTTGTTGGAGCGAGGTTGGTGATTGAGTTGTCGAATCACCCATAGTATTGCAGCACTATACGGATCAAGTGCAACTGATTCGTAAGAGACTTATGACCGCGCAAAGCCGTCATAATAGCTATATAGATCCAAAGAGACGTGAGGTTTCATTTGAAGTTGGCGACCATGTATTTTTCAAAGTATCGGCGACAAGAAGGATATTTTGGTTCAGCAAGAAAGGAAAATTGAGTCTGAGGTATGTAGGACCTTTCCTCATCCTCGAGAGGATAGGTGAAGCCGCTTAGAGGTTGACACTTTCACTTCAGTTCTCAAACATCCATGATGTCTTTCACATGTCGATGTTGAGAAGGTATGTGCCAGACTCTGCACATGTCATTCAGTACAATGAGGTCGAGGTTCAGAGGGATCTTATATTTGAGGAACATCCGATAAAGATAGTGGATCGACGAGAGCAAGTACTACAATAGAAGACGATCCCGCTTATGAAAGTACGATGGCAACACCATGTGCTCGAGGCAGATATGAGAGCTAAACATCCACACTTATTCGGTATGTAACCCTAACTAAATTTTGAGGACGATTTTTTTTTTAGGGTGGTTAGATGTATTATCCAGGATTTTTGAGACCTTTTCATGAATTTTTGAATGTTCGTATTATGTGCAAAATTTTAAATTCTAAGTTTTTAGCTAGAAATTGCACTAAAGGGGTATGTGAAGTTAGTTGAGAAATTTTAAGAATAAAAAAAATAATTAAAAATGCATTTAACCCTACACGCCTAGAATTCTTAGAAATTTAAGGCACTATTCGGTAAAATTTGGATGCTAACTCTAGAGCAATTAATTAAAATAGATAATTAATATGCTTAAAATATATAAAATATATTAATAAAATTTATTTAAGCATGAATTTGGTAAAATTACATTCATTAGAATTTTATATGAATTTTGGATGAATTTATAAAGTATTTTAATTTAATTTAGAATAAATTTAGCTTGAATTTCATGGAATGGATTTCAAGAATTAATTAGAATTTATAAAATAGTAAGAGTCCATAGGTGGGGCCACCCATCCTATGTGGCATCCTATTTAAAGTTTTAAAATGTTAAAAACAAAAACAAACTTGAAATTTAAGTTAAAATCAAAGTTTCCAAAAAACAAAGAAAAAACTTGAAAAGTCAAAACTTTCTAAAAAACTTAAAAAGCGCTCCATAGGGGGGGGAGGGTCAAGTTGGGAGACCCTAAAGGGTACAGCAAGGGATGGACCCCCCTTGAGGGATTAGGAAAGTAAGTACTATGGGAAGAAAAAAAAAAGACTTTTACTTAGTCAACTTGCTTGCCAAGCAAGCAAGTTGAATTTGGTTTCAACTTTGAAAAAGGGGTCAACCATGGGGGCCGACTAACCCTTTCCTTATAGGCTATGTATTATATAATATATAGTATACTTTATAAGATACATAATATAGTACTTAAACTAAGCTTATTAGAAATAAAATAGCAAGACAAAGGTGGGAATAAAAATAAAAAAATCAAGAATAGGAAAGGTAAGAAGGCAAGGGGATTGAATTTTTTTTTTTAGAATTAGATCAAGGGTCAGGAATCAACCCCACCCTTGACCTAATTCAGAGCCCTATAAATCTAGAAGATGGGCTCATAACCCCCGTATTTGTCCCCTTGTGATTTTTCTCTCAAGCACTCTTTCTCCCCTCTCAAAACCCTCTCTTCCTCCTCTCTTTTCTCAACACCATTGGTGTTTCTCCCTTGTTCTAATAAGAGGAAGGGCTTCACATGGCTGAAGAAGTCCTAAAGAGAGTCTATACCAAGTCATGGTATGCTTGGAAGTGATGGATCAAGCAAAATGACCCGCTGGTGCACGAAAGAATAAAAAAAAAATCTGACGAAAAGGTAGGTTGATTTATACTTTTCTTGTGAAACAGAATTCGTAACACAAATTCCACTGTTTTTTCTTAAGGGTAGTCTCTAAACAAACCGTCCCATACGTGGGTTTGGCTTAGGACTATCGAAGGAGGGGAAAAGAATGGTTTTCTAAAATAAAACCATCCTGTAAATACATTTTTTTCTAAAAATTTACTTCTCAAAAAATAAATCTGTAATTTTTAACATTGATTTGGCTGATGTTTTCTTTCAAATTTAAATTTGGATCAGTAGTATATGATGTTGTAGATATCTTGTAAAAATTGTATGAATTTTCAATGTCGAAATCTTGAGATATTGCAATTTTAGTCAAATCAAGTTTTTTAGAAAAGATTTTGGTAAATTAGAGAATATCATGAATTTTGGTTATAAACCCAAGTGATTTTATTTTTGTAGTTGGTAGAATATATGCATAGGAGTATTCTGTGATTTTTGTAGATTTTTTTGATTTTTATTTGCATGTAAATTCTATGATTTACTTCATTAATTGTGTGTTTTTCAAATTTATTTCTGAATAATTAATGCATGTGAGAGACAGATCAATTTTTTTGGCCAAACGGCTGAGAAAAAATCTGATTTGTCTCAATAAAAATAGATCATAATTAGATGTGTAGTTTTACTACTATTTTGATTAAAAATTATGTCAAATATCTATGGGTGTACGGATTCGGGTGACCCGGTTTGGGCCCACCCGAATGCATACACCCGGAATTTCTGCTTTTTGGACAGACTTTTGATCGATAAAATGCATACAACTCTGTCATCCGAAAGAGTTTTATCAAGCGGTTTAGTGCATTGGAAAGCTAAAAAAAATGTATATCTACTGTAAAATTTTGAGCTCTGCCCATGCCTTGAATCTGGTTCAGCAATAGTCAGAACATAATCTGACATACCTTTAGTAATTAAAATGATTGTATCTCCCTCATACAGAAGAATTTTTATGGATGGTTTGTTCTTACAGAAAGATGACAAAATTTCCTACATCTTGTGAGAATCTCAAATTTGTTCGTCAAAGGTAAAAAAATTTATGCACTCTGTAACAGTCGGACAAAGTTAAGGATTTTGCGAATTGAGACCTATCTTTAGACTAAGAGTCAATCTTTACATAGTTTGCATGTATGTTGCATAAATTCCTTAATTTTGAAGAGTACACTGTGTGTAAATGTGTATGCAAGTATGTTTTTATACATAAGTTTACGTGTTTAGCATAAGACATGTGTTGCTAAATGAGATGGTTAGGCACAATGCCTAAGAAAGCCTACACCGAAAGATAATGGACCAAAGTGGTCCAATGAATGCAGGTTTTGGTTTTATTTCGAATGTGGTATTAACTGCAGATATGTTCATGATGATGATGAAGATGATATGTGATGTTATTGATGTTCAAATTTATGTTCTTTATTGCATTGACCATGTACATGCATATGTGTTAACCTAACCATGAAATGAATGAGATTTTCATATTCACATATATTCAAGTTATGTTAATGGTGTGGTTGAAGAGATATTTTAATATTTTATTAAGAATGCATCTATTGCCCATAAAGTGGCTAAAGTTTTGATGTTGCATGAAAAATACGAATGATATCAACTAATCAAGTAAAACAATGCAACATTTCAAGTAAAGGATACTTGCTGAGAGAGTGGCAAGTGGTACAAAACTTCGTGGGTCAAGTAAGTTTTGGGCATAGAAGGTTGCTCCTCTCCTCCCATGATTTTATGGGGAAACCTCTGCATTAGACTGTAGCATAGAGGGCTAAGTTACTCATGAGGAAATCTAATGCATCAGGATTAAAAGTAGTGAAAATCTCTCTCAAATTATCGTCCCTCACCCTGTCACTGGTGAAAGGTGTCTGACCGGGTCAAAGCCACCCTTTTGTATTGAAAATACCCTTGCACCTTGACCCTGATCCAGTTTTCAAGCCTGTGTCATACCAGCAGGGCTAAGAAGTGATAACTCAAAGATGTATGTGCATTAGTTAGGCATTGCATGCATCATTTAAGAAAGACCACCTAATTAAAGATAAAAATATGTGCATTCATTCAATAGTTTCTGCATTTGGTAAGTTCATGGATTTTATTTGTTCATGCATTGAATTTGATTCGTATTAAAAATGAAGAATGCATGTTTATTCAAATTTGATATTCTTGTACTAGTTGCTTAATTAAGATGCATGTTTAGTCTCTTAGATTTATTTCACTATAAAAATTTAGATAAAATTCATGATTCATATTCCATTTTACAAGTTTAGTATAATCTATCCTACTGAGACAAGTTGTGTCTGACCCCTCTAATTTTAATGTTTTTCAGGTGATGAATAGTTACTTACATGTGAAGGCAAAAGGTTGCGATGAGGACCAAGCTTACCTTTCCTTTGCCTTCACAAGAATTTTGGACTCTGATTTTATTTTAATTCAATTCAAGGATAATTGTATTAAATTTTGGATATTATGGACATTTAATTTTATGTTATGCATGGTTAATTAGTTGTTAAATTCTAAATTTCATAATTATATGTTTGCAAGTGTTCATGTGAAGTAGCACACCAAATTTTTGACCCGATGTATTTTTCTACTGTATTTGTTAAAGTATTTCAAAAAAAAATTCTACCATTTTGGGGATTATAAAAGTTGGGGTGTTACATCCACCACCGGAATGAAACAAATAAACAAAATTTATTTCCTACAAGAGGAGACAAAAGCAAAAAGCGCAATTTGATGGAATAAACAACAATAAATCTAGAGAACAAGTTGCTGCAAACCAAGCAGGAAAGGTCCCTTATATCGATTTGGTTTTAGATCTGATAAAAAAACTTTGATCACATTGAATTCTCTTATGTGGTAAGAGACAAAAAAATCAATTTGTAGATAGCCTTGTAAGTCTCAATTCCATTATTAGAATAAAACATGATCAAAACTCTGAATCTTTCTCAATTGAATGACTAGAAAGGATGCCATGTGATAAGAAGGAAAAACTGAAAGAAGTAGATAAGAAAGCTCTAGTAAGCCTTTTCTAGGGATATTACCTTTTATATGAAATCATGTACAAGAAATGGTATAACCAAGAGCTCTTTAAGTGCCTGGATAAGGAAGAAGCCCAGAGTTCTAGAAGAGTGTCACAATGGAATTTGTGGTGGTCATAGAGACATTCAAATGATGATCAAGAAAATTCCAAGGACGGAATACTATTGGCTCACCATGAACTCTGATTGCTACCAATATATCAAGAAGTGTTAGAAGTGTCAAATTCATGGTTGTGTCATTTATCAACCTTCATCAGAGTTGTATTGTGTTGCATCCCCATGGCCGTTATTCATGTGAGCTTTTGATGTCATAGGCTTCATTCATCCTCACGCATCCAATGAGCATCAATACATCCTTGCAACTATAAAGTACTTCACCAAGTGGGTTGAAGTTGTGTCCCTAACTAGAGTCCAGGGTCAACACGTGGCATCTTTCATTGATATGTCATTTTTGAGTCCCCAAGGATATCATGGGTAATAATGGTTCTCATTTCAAAAATAAGGTTACAAAAATTTTGGCATAACCCAACATTTCTCAGCCTCATATTACCTCCAAGATAATAGACAGGTTGAGGCCACCAATAAGAACATCATATGCGTCATCGAGAGAATAGTAGAAACCGATTGTGGCTTGCATGAGAAGTTGCATAATGCATTATGGGCATACTGAACTACCATTCATACTGCTATCAATTTCTATCCATTTGAGTTAGTGTATGGGATCCAAGTCATTTTGCCTTTGCAAGTGCAGCTACCCTCTCTAAGGATCATTGTTGCCTTAGAAATACCCTTAGAAGCCCAACATTAGCTTAGGTTTGATAAGTTTGATCTCATGGATGAAAAAATCTCTTACAAAGGGATATAGAAGGAGAATAGAGCAATATCATGTTAAGCACCTAATTGAGTGGTCTTTTTAAATCGATGATTTGGTTATATGTCAGATCCAGCATTAAGGGTAACATTCTTTGAGAAAGTTGCACTCAAATTGAGAAGGACCATACGTTGTCAAGCAAGTCTTACTTGGAAACTCTGATAGGCTAATTAATGCTGACAAAGTTGAGTTACCCGACCCGATCAACACTTTTCATTTAAAAAATATTATTTCTAGACCGGGTCTGTTTTTTTTAAATAGCCTTATTTTTATATAAGCATAATGTATTTTAAGAAAGTTGAGTAGGCATGAAGTCATGAAGATTGAAGTTTAAATGGATCGCCACCTCATAAAAATGAGGAAGGCAATGAAGGTCAAACTGTCTGGCACTTACATGAGGATTACCAGGTCAGGTGATCCTTAAATAGGTAAGGGTCCCAATTATCTGCACTTTCAAGGGTGTCTCATCGTTAGATTTTCATCTTTAACTTGATAACTTTAAAAGTATCTACCTTTTTTTCATCTGTCATGCCAGACTTATCAATAATCTTAGTGGTAAACTTAGATTGAGTTGGAAAATAACCATGAGCAGAATATGTTGCCTCAATTCCTAAAAAATATCCAAGGAACCCTAAATCTATCATTTCAAAACTTTGCTTCAAAATATTTTTTATATAATTATTTTCATATTTATCTCATCCAATAATAATCAATGTAGAGAATAAAAATAACAACACCTATATTGGAATGCTTAACAAACATAGCAGTGTTAGTATAATAAGACTTAAAACCAAGATTAATCATAACAAAGTTAAATCTATCATTCCAGACTTTAGGAACTTATTTCAAATCATACAAAACTTTATATAAATTAAAAGCTGAAATCTCATATCCTGGTGGATGATTCATATATACTTCCTTTAGTTTTTCATTTAAAAAAGTATATAGTTACACACCTAACCCCTTCTCTCAGAGGTCTCTCTCTTTCTCTCATATGAACCATAAAAAATGTACCCCTACTATCTCTTTGTTAGTTATCTTAGTTACCAACTTTTTTTTGTTAAAAATTATTAATGCATGGCCCTATCAAAAAGCACAACTCCTTGCCTCCTATATATTTGTCAGCATTTATGAATTGTTTATTCTTGTGTTCCACATTTTAACCATGGAAAGTTGCTTTACTTGTAAGCAAACAACTTTCATAGGTGGTGTCCACTGCCATAAGATCGAGGCTAGGAGTACTCTTGTGAGCCGAGGGGACTTAAGGGTTTTACCAACCAGAGGCCAGCCAATGTGGGGTTTTTCTCATGGATTATTTAACAGAAAAAAAAAGGGTATGCTATTGTTCTTGCCTTTTTCTTTAACTTCTCATTTGGTAATTAAAATTTTCTTCTTTTAGTTTTTTCTATACTAATAAAAGGGCAATCGGGGGCATTACAGGACCAAAAATTAGTTATATGTTGTAACAATTTAAAAATAACAAATAAGAATGTGTTGGGTCAAAAGTAATTTATGAAATTCTTTTTTATATAAGATATTACCCTAGTCACCCAACATCTTCATAGGTGAATTTTTTTAGTTTTTTATTTTCAATTACAAATTATCTGGAGTTTAATTGTATTCTGCTGAAAGAGAAAGAGCGACTCCTGTGAGACGTTATGAAAAGAGACAAAAATTAGAAAATAGCTATTGATGATGTCATAGTGGGCCCTACTTTTTGTGCAATGAATGGTGGAGATGAATTCCCCGAACGGTAGAGATGTCAAAACGCATAAAAAAATGTGTTTTGGCATATCACTTGATTCGTGCTACCCCGATCACCTGATCCTTTTTACTTGCTTTTGGAAATTTTGGTCAGGTGATTGGCAATCACACAAGCCTCAATCACATAATTAACCAATTCCATGTGATAGCGTCCTTGTGGGCCTCATGTTGTGTCAGGTTGGGATCAAAAAATTCTTCATAGATTAGTTAATTAGGTGGGCCTCATATTTGTTTTGAAAATATCATAAAAAGCACTGTATTTTGGTGGCCATTTTAAATGGCTAAAATATTGCGGCATTTTTAAAAATAAGATTTTGATCCGAATCTGACTTACAATATTGATCAGAATTAAAAAAACATTTCAATTCAACAGTTTCGAATCTGATTGGAATGCACATTCTCATCTTATTTCAAGGATCCGCTCAAAAATAACATGTTGGACTTGGATTGGGTACCGTGCCATATCCAATCCATTTACACCCCTGCTATGAAAGCAAGAGATCATGTTTTTCTTTAGGCATGGTAAAAGGAGTCCCGATCTGGTCCAATATGACTGCTCAAAAATGTGTGCATTAATCACCCCCATCACCCTCCATCGGGTCTTGGGTCCCACACCTGACAAACCTGTCCCCAAGATGGAGGGTGATCAGGTGCTTAATGCACAAGTATTTGTGCAATCATATTGCACCTGATCTTTTCACTGGTAAAAGCAAGGAAAATCTTTTCACATGTGAAAGAGACTACCCAAGTGGACCACAATAATTGTGTACACTCTGTCACCCTCCTCTCTCAACCCCATACACTTGATTAAAGGGGAGTCCATTCCTATCTTGCACGCCAAGAATTCTTGGGAAAGATTTGTTCCTCCCCTTTTTTATTTTATCTCAACAGCATCAATGCACAGTGCAGCTTTTCCTTTCTTTCAATACTTGGAATACACCCTTCACTTTTGGCCCTGCTCCAACTGTGAACTGCACTTCCCATCTGTGAAAAGTGTAGGAGTCTTACAACCAACAACTTGTTGCATTTATTTGTGTTGGTTTCATTTGCAGTTTGCTTTAAAGGCAAGGTATATGGATCTAGAAGCCATCATACCGTCAAACCTTTTTTTTTTCCTCTGAAACTCAGTAAAAGATCAGATTAAATTTATAGACAATTTTTAGTATCAACTCTTTGATATGGACACTCCATTTTAACCTGTCATAGGGACACGTCATTTTGGTGGCGTGGTGTGTCCCTGGTGACATGAACAGGCACGCGGACACAAAGTATGGCATATACGATCAGTATTCTAATATTATTTTAATGTTTTAAAGTATTATTTCAATAAAATATATTTTTAAATATTAAAATATCAAAAGATTAGTTTTTTTATCGATTAATATATTCAAAAAACTGTGTCAATGTATCTTATTTTCTAAAAAAAAAATTGAACTTGCGAGTTGAACCCTTGTCACGCGTCCTTCTGTCCATATATGTGTCTTTGTGACATAAATTTTAACTTGCATTAAATATTTTTTTTATGTATCATTTAAATTTTTTGCAAAAGCACCAAGTAACTAAGGGATCTAAAAACCCCCTAAAAGAAACCTCTCATAAGAAACCCCCCTCCCATCCACAACTTGGGGCGTCAACATGTCGGGTTTGGTTCGAACTCAGGTGAAACCAGACTTGGACCAGATTTTTGGGTATGGTATCGGGTTCAGACCTGGGTCTAATCGGGTCCATTATAAAAAAACCATACCCAGACCCGATAAGAATTACATGAACCAAACCCGAACCATACCCGATAAAATAATATATTTTTATTATTTTTATATTAAAAAATTACAGGCCTTAATCGAAACTCGATTCGGGTATAAAATTTCACAAATTATACCTGGGTCCATGTATTAATCGGACCTTTGAGTCTAAACCCGGGTATTAATCGAGTCTTCTTATTTATCACCATAACCGAACCCTATAGGGTTTGGTTCGGGTCAAGTCCGGGTAAACCAGGCCCGTTGACACCCCTATTCACAGCCCTCCCCTAACTTGATCCCCATGGAAGGTTCTTCAACTCTTACCCCATCTGACCAAGTTCTCTCCCTTGGTGCTTTTGCCAAGACCCCTGGCTTCCTTGGCACAAACCATTGCAGCGGCTTTTCCGTCGGGTCCTCTAGCCTTTTCAAAACTTCGTAGTTCAAAACTTTCTCAATACAAATAGCCAAGCCTCAGAAGTCCAGCCTCTTATTTTAGCTATGCAGACTAGTCAAATCAATCAGGACTTTGAGACAGTTCACCCACGCTTTGATTCTAAATCCTTTAGACAGGGTGATACCCTAGAAAGCAAAGCAGGTTATATGTTCCCCCTCCGAACAGGGCAGTTAGCTATATCTCATGTTCGGGGGTCCCAAAGAGCACCACGTATGTAAGCATGTGTGTCTTGTATCCCCATGTTTGTCAGCATTAATTAGCGTTGGATTTTGATGCGATTGCAAAGACTTAAGTACCCTCTCCTCCATTGGTGCCAAAAAAAAATGACGATTTTTGAAAAGGAGTGGTTGTAAAGACTTAAGTGCCCTGAAGATGATTATTTAAGACTCAGTCTCTGCACTGCAGGATTATCTGAGAAAGAAATCTCCCCTGGAGGAGGCCATGAACATCAACCCTCTCACTCTCTCTCTCCCTTCTATTTCTGCTTCTATGCACATCCAACATAAGATTCTTACATTGCTCCATCAAGCACCGGCTGACCTGCACATTGACTGTTGTGGAGCCTGATTCAGAGTTTTTACCCTTACAGGAAGAGGGTTTGGGGGTTCATCCCAACGTGGGTAGCATCATTCAACTAAATGAGTTATAGATCCTTATTCAGAGTTTTTGCCCTTATAGGAGAAGGGTTTGGGGGCTCCTCTCGATGGTCATCCGACGAAACAAACCTGAGCCATCAAAAATGCCTGTTTGAACTTTTCATCGTCATCTTCTTCTTCTTCCTTCTCCGTAAAACACTGTAAAACCCTCTCTCTCTATAGAAGAAATCAAGGGAGGCAAAGAGTTCCCCCTGAAGAAGGCCATGAATATCAACCATCTCACTCTCTCTCCCTTCTCTCTCTACTTCTGTGCACATCCAACAAATGATCCTACATTTCTCCATCAAACACCGACTGACCTGCACACGGACTGTAGCATCGTTCAAATTGATGAGTTGTGGAGCCTGATTTAGAGTTTTTGCCCTTATAGGAGGGGGGTTTGGGGGCTCCTCCCAGCGTGGGTAGCATCATTCAACTTAAAGAGTTGTGTAGTCTGATTCAAAGTTTTTACCCATTCATGTTTTAAGGCATTAGATCTCATGTTTGAACATGCACGCATGTGCAGTTTGCTTTCATCATATTCAGTTGCTTTCTAAATTATACTTTGAATTCTGGTGCATTTTAGATCTATCGATTTGTATGTAACCAGAGCTTATTTTAATCTGAATTTTTTACTTCAACTTAATTCATATGTCTTCATGCTCTCCACCAAAAATCAGATCATTCTGAGTTTGTTTGGCCCACTTTAAAAATCGAGATTCAGAACCTATTATTTTGCATCGTCAGGATTTTAGCAGAATTAGGACCAACTTTCGGGAGTGATTTCTCCCTAACCAGAGATGATCTTTCCAATCCGTAAAAAATTTTGTTTTCTAAATTGAATCTAGTTTGTTCATACCAAATTTCAGCGATTTCTATGGTGTTTTCATACCAGTTTTGGGTCGAAAACCATAACTCTGTCACCCTATGTCATTTTAACGGCTCAGATTTTCATCCATTTTATTTGAATTTTATTTCCCTAATGGGAGATCATTTTTCAATTCTGTAAAACGGGTTCTCTTTGTCTATGTATTTAGTTTATCCCTGTAAATTTTCAGAATTTTTTATGGTCAATTACTATTTTATTTTGATTAAATACCCGAACCTTGTATCCAGATTTTAAAGATGTTCTGATTTTGGCTCCCATTTCATGACTGTTGTAGCACTTCTTCAGCAAATCGCTATTTGATTGACAATATTCTTCAGCAAATCATTGTTATGATTTTTTGGGGTCTCTAATGAGTCCCTATTATGATTTGTAGTATTTTTGGGTCTCTAACGAGCCTCACAATGATTTATAGTGTTGTTCGGTCTTTTAACTATGATTTATAGTGTTTTGGGGTCTCCAACGAGCCCCACAACAATTTGTAGTATTTTTCGGTCTTTTAACTATGATTTATAGTGTTTTGGGGTCTCCAACGAGCCCCACAACAATTTGTAGTATTTTTCGGTCTTTTAACTATGATTTATAGTGTTTTAAGGTCTCTAACGAGATCCACAGTGATTTATAGTGTTGCTGGACCTCGCTATAGCGATTTGTAGTGTTTCTCGCTAAACACTACAGCGATTTGTGATACAAATCGCTATCCGAATCAGGACCAACTTGTCAGGGTCATATCTCCCTAACCAGAGATCGGATTTCAAATTCGTAAAAAGTGGTGTCTTTGTTATAAAGTCTAGTTTATTCCTGTAAATTTGTAGCGATTTCTATTGTCATTTGATACTGCATTTGGATCTAAAACCAGACCCCTATCAGTCTGCCTTATTTGAGTGACATAGGTTTTTATTTCATTTTGTAAGAGTCATATCTCCCCAACGGACAATCATTTTCCAAATCCGTAAAAGGGGTTTTCTTCTTCTATGTGTCTAGTTTATATCTAGAAAGTTTTATAACTTTCTATGCTCATTTGATATTTCAAACCTGTTAAAAACCGAGACATGTCTCCAACAAGTTATAATTAACTTACATCCACTCAGTTAAAAGGGAATAATAACATGTCTCAGTTTTTAACAAGTTTGAAATATCAAATGAGCATAGAAAGTTATAAAAATTTTTAGATATAAACTAGACACATAGATAAAGAAAACCCTTTTTACAGATTTGAAAAATGATCTTCCGTTGGGGAGATATGACTCTTACAAAATGAACTAAAAACTTATGTCACTCAAATAAGGCAGAATAATAGGGGTCTGGTTTTAGATCCAAATGGGGTATCAAATAACCATATAAATCGCTGAAAATTTACAGGAATAAACTAGACTTCATAACGAAGACACCATTTTTTACGGATTTGAAATCCGATCTTTGGTTAGGGAGATATGGCCCTGACAAGTTGATCCTGATTCGAATAGCGATTTATATCACAAATCGCTGAAGTGTTTAGCGAGAAACACTACAAATCGCTATAGCGAGATCCAGCAACACTATAAATCGTTGTGGGTCTCGTTAGAGACCCAAAAACACTATAAATCATAGTTAAAAGACCGAAAAACACTACAAATCACTGTGGGGCTCGTTGGAGACCCCAAAACACTATAAATCATAGTTAAAAGATCAGACAACACTATAAATCATTATGAGGCTCGTTGGAGACCCAAAAATACTACAAATCATAGTAGAGACTCATTAGAGACCCAAAAAAATCATAACAACGATTTGCTAAAGAATATTGCCAATCAAATAGCGATTTGTTAAAGAAGTGCTACAACAGTCATGATATGGGGGCCAAAATCAGAACATTTATAAAATCTGGATACAAGGTTCTGGTATTTAATCAAAATAAAATAATAATTGACTATGAAAAATTCTGAAAATTTACAGGGATGAACTAGACACATAAACAAAGATAACCCGTTTTACAGAATTGAAAAATGATCTTCCATTAGGGAAATACATTTCAAACAAAATGGATCAAAATCTGAGCCGTTAAAATGACACAGGGTGCCAGGGTTATGGTTTTCGACCCAAAACTGGTATGAAAACACCATAGAAATCGCTGAAATTTGGTATGAACAAAATAAATTCAATTTAGAAAACAACTTTTTTTACGGATCGGAAAGATCATCTTTGGTTAGGGAGAAATCACTCCCGCAAGTTGGTCCTGATTTTGCTAAAATCCTGACGGTACAAAATAACAGGTTCTGAATATCGATTTTTAAAGTGGGTCAAACAAACTCAGAATGATCTGATTTTTGGTGGAGAGCATGAAGACATGTGCATTAAGTTGCAGTAAAAAATTCAGATTAAAATAAGCTCTGGTTATATACAAATTGATAGATCTAAAATGCACCAGAATTCAAAGTATAATCTAGAAAGCAACTGAACATGATAAAAGCAAACTGCATATGCGTGGATGTTCAAACATAAAATCTAATGCCTTAAAATATGAATGGGTAAAAACTTTGAATCAGACTCCACAACTCTTCAAGTTGAATGATGCTACCCACGCTGGGAGGAGTCCCCAAACCCCACTCCTGTAAGGGCAAAAACTCTAAATCAGGCTCCACAACTCATCAAGTTGAGCGATGCTACAGTCAGTGTGCAGGTCAGTCGGTGTTTGATGGAGAAATGTTGGATCGTTTGTTGGATGTGCACAGAAGTAGAGAGAGAAGGGAGAAAGAGTGAGATGAGGTTTTACCCCTCTCCTGTAAGGGTAAAAACTCTGAATCAGGATCTACAACTCATTTAGTTGAATGATGCTACCCACGCTAGGAGGAGCCCCCAAACCCTCCTCCTGTAAGGGTAAAAACTCTGAATCAGGCTTCACAACAGTCAATGTGCAGGTCATTCGGTGCTTGATGGAGCACTGTAGGATCTTCTGCTGGATGTGCACAGAAGCAGAAAGAGAAGGGAGAGAGAGAGTGAGAGGGTTGATGTTCATGGCCTCCTCCAGGGGAGATTTCTTTCTCGGATAATCCTGCAGTGCAAAGACTGGGTCTTAAATAATCATCTTTGGGGCACTTAATTCTTTTCAAGAATCCTCCCTTGATTTCTTCTCTAGAGAGAGAGAGGGTTTTACAGTGTTTTACGGAGAAAGAAGAAGAAGACTTTGAAGAGTCAACATCATCCTCGACTTTCTGGATGGAGGACATGTTTGTCCTTTTTTTGAACTGTTTGTTTTTTCTTTTTTGAATGAATGGCATTTTTGTCATTTTCTCAAACCATCACTTTATGAGAAGAATAGCAAGAAAGGGTACTTAAGTCTTTGCAACAACACCAGAGTCCGATGCAAAGTTATGTCAACATTCACAGAAATACGAGCCTCATGTGCTTGTATACGTGGTGCTCATTCAAATCCCCGAACACAGACGTGGGATTCAGTGAATCATCGGGGGGGAACATACACCACCCTCTCCCTAGAAAGGGCTGAGTGCGAGTTGCGTCAGTTAATGGATGTAACAAGAACCAATGGTGACTCAAAATCTCATAAACCCTTCAGTTAGGGAAGGGAACATCTTGAGGCAAACAAAAGAAAGAGGCTGAGTGGAGATCCAGAAAAGGAAGGGAATATCCCATAAACCCTTGTTCCCTGGATCTCCACTCAAATACATAACCAACTGGATGGTTTGGTCTGAGCACAATAACGTTATACTTGACTGTATGAATAAAAAAGCTAAGGCCCTCTACCAATCTCTAGAGGTTAAGATGACAGAAACTGATTAGGATGGGCCAATGGTTAGACCCTCAGATCTCCCTTTCTTTCGTTCCTTAATGCATATTGTTGTGCATAACATTAGCGGCTTTGGGTCGTGCCGCGACTTGACGTAAGATAAGAGATGAATTCAGTCGCTGCAAACCAGACATGATATTCTAGCTTGAAACTAAAATCATGAAAGATGTTGCTTCTAGAGTTACAAAGGAGTTTGGGGACTTATTGTGGCATGAAAATTTTGATGTTTCTTTTAATTATCGAATCATTTGTTTTTAGGATGATTTGAAAGTGTTTCGCTAGTCAATCACTGTTGTGATTGACCATGGCGATCATTTAGTTCTTGCTACGAGAGTCTATAGCTCCAATAATTATGTCCAGAAGAGGGAACTGTGGAACACGTTATTAGGCAATCCTCAGGATCTTTCGTGGATCATTATAGGCGACTAGAATGCCACCTTCCACTCTCAAGATAGATGGTGAGGGCTTTTCCACTCGAAACCTGGTAGAGAGGAATTTTACAACATAGTGGAGGAATGTCACGGGATAGAAATAAGCAATAACACTTGAAAAAAAAAAGTAAGCAATAACGCCATTCAATTCCCTTGGCATAAGAGCCAAGTTGATCCCTCCTTTCATGCTAGAAAAAATGATCGCATATTTGTCAACCCTAAATGGCTCACGGTTTTTCCCCCATACTCATCTAGACTTCCTTCCAAGGGGTATATCAAATCACAATAGCTTAAAATTTACGACCAGCTTCCCCACCATCGGTGACCTCTCTTCAAACATTTCAGGTTTTGGTTGAAAGGAACGTATTGCAAGGAAATAGTGCATGAGGCATGAATCACCTCAGTAAAGATGCAACGCTTCAAGATTTTAAACCCAAAAAATGCCTAAAATTAAATTTTTTTTTTAATTATCGATGAAAACATTCTTGATCTTTTTGGTCAAAACCTCAGAGGAGTTACAAAATGATTAATCACAATAATATTGAATTAAAAAAAATAACACTTTTCAAAATGATTTCATTTCATAGACAATAATTTACAAAATTTGGAATAACAGTAATGTTTTTCAAAACAGCAAGTGAAGTTCATCCAAAGCTTACACTAGAAGCAAAATGCAGATTAGCGACGGACGCTTCCCGTCGCTCATCCGTCGCTAACGTGTTTAGCGACGGAAAGCGTCAGTCACATAATCTTGGTCGCTAAAATGCAACAGAATTTATCCGTCGCTAATTAGTGACAGACATGATCTATCGCTAAATAAGGACTGATTTGGTTTTGTAAAAGAATGTAACGACGAATATGTATTTGTCGCTTATGTCCATCGCCAATTTAGCGAGGGATTCGTGACGGATTAAATTCTGTCGTAAAATATCGACTGATTTAAATTGGTGATGGATATTAGCAATGGATAATATCTGTCACAAATGTTAAAAAAAATGTAAAAAAAAAAATTTGAAATATGAATATCAAGAAAAAATTCTCGTTATACAATTTATATAACCTGTGTATAAAAAACAAAGTACACATAAAAAATATATATACAAAGCAGGTGAAACAAATTTAACACAAGTTATAAGTTAAACAAATTTAACAACCCAGTACAGTCATTGCCAAGTTCTAATTAGTTACAAGTACATGAAACAAATTAAACACATGAATCTAATCTTCGTCAAGATTCGGGGCATCATCCTCTTCATTGTCTCGATTTACCCTTCCATCCATGCCTCCATCAGCTCCTCTACGCAGATCATCTCCAGCATCCTATAAGAGAACTGAAATGTTAGTATTGATAAATAAAATATAATGAAATAAATTATATGCAATGCACCTAATCTAATGCAATCAAAGTAAATGGTTGAATGACACATAGACTAGCAATAAAGTGAAGGACAATAACAAAATTCAGATATATATTCTAAGACTGACAAAAAAAATTTAGAGTGATTCAATCATGCAGATATGTGTTCTAAGGTTGTCAAAAAAATGTCATAGTGATTCACGCATGCATATAATGTTTATAAGGTTGTCAAATAAATGTGTTATGTATCACAATCATGCATATATGTGTTATAAGGCAGTCAAAAAACTTTCATAGTGATGAAATCATGCGTACATGTGTTCTAAGGTTGTCAAAAAACTTTCATAGCGATTCAATCATGCATATATGTGTTCTAAGGCAGTAAAAAATTTTATAGTGATTCAATCATGCATATATGTGTTCTAAGGCAGTAAAACAATTTCATAGTGATGAAATCATACTTATATGTGTTCTAAGGTTGTCAAAAAACTTTTATAGTGATTCAATCATGCATATATGTGTTCTAAGGTTGTCAAAAAACTTTCATATTGATTCAATCAAGCATATATGTGTTATAAGGCAGTCAAAAAACTTTTATATATGTTAATATCATGCTCATATGTGTTCTAAGGTTGTCAAAAAACTTTCATAGTGATTCAAGCATGCTCATATGTATTCTAAGACAGTAAAAAAACTTTCATAGTTATTCAATCATGCATATATGTGTTTTAAGGTTGTCAAAAAACTTTCATAGTGATTCAATCATGCATATATGTATTCTAAGGCATTTAAAAAATTTAATAGTGATTCAATCATGCATATATGTGTTCTAAGGCAGTAAAACAATTTCATAGTGATAAAATCATGCTTATATGTGTTCTAAGGTTGTCAAAAAACTTTCATAGTGATTCAATCATGCATATATGTGTTATAAGGCAGTAAAAAAACTTTCATAATGATGAAATCATGCTTATATGTGTTCTAAGGTTGTCAAAAAAAAATCATAGTGATTCAATCATGCATATATGTGTTCTAAAGGTGTAAAAAAAATTCATAGTGATTCAATCATGTATATACTAGCTTGAAATCTAACGACATGAAACAAATTACATGAATCTTTATACCTGACGGGCACCGAAGCTCATGTTGAATGCAGATGAAGTTTCCATGTCCCGAAAAAAGTTGCATAACTCATTATGGATAAGGTTGGGAATGACTTCATGTAAAAAGTCACGCATTGTGTCCTCAAGACGCTGACAGACACCATCACAAGACATAGTAGGGTCAATCGGACGGTGGGAGTTGATGCTGGTGGGAGAACTCTGAGAGCCCTGGCTGCTGGAGGCAACGACTGGTGTGGTGTTCATGTTACTCCCAAACTCGAACACACGACCCTTTTTGGGTTTACCGGTTGCAGTCACCCATGCTGCATGATCAAAAGGCGGATGCTGAGTGGAGTCATCGCCATATCGCTCTACCATTTGTTGCTCATATGACTCTTACAAAGTAATGATTACAATATGAATTAATAATTAAGAATTACAATGTTTATGATAATGTAATTCATAGTAACTTGTATATTACAATGTTTATTAATACAATAAATACATATCGTTGTCGCTCTCACCTTCTCTTATACAAACTCTCTCGTGCTCTTACGTTTATGTGTTTCAACAAACACATCCTTATAAGACACAATGCCTCTTTTTTTGCTTTCTGCAAGGTTAAATAATAAAAAAATCAATTAAAAAATATGTAGAAATACTTATAAATTTGACAATATATATATTAATGAGTTACCATTTTCTTCTGGTGGCTCCCAAAAGTCCTAGATCCACCTGTGTGTAGATGGGCATCGGGCATCTTCGCTCAGTTTTGTGCAGCCTTTGCTGAGCGGTTTCAAAATTCATTGCTCGCCCACTTGTCACACATTTCATCCCAATAATCTCTCCTGATAGTAGAAAGGTCATGGCCCTTCCACTGTAGTGGATCATCTATCTCAACAACTGTTTTTATTGTTGTAGTCTTCATATTGTGCAGCATGTCGGCAAATCGATTAGCAGTCACCTTCTGCCACACTACCCTCGCGTCCTTTTCCTTGTTCGCAGTCGCGAAGCCTACAAATACTTTTATAAAGTTAACACACATGACTAAAAAAATTTAAATATGAAACACATTAGTTATGATAAACAATTGCATACCATGAATGAGCACAATAATCTGTCCAACATCTCCTTTGAGTACTCTTTCCATTGAGCGATCGGTCCTGAAAGATGTTGAAGTAGTGACTTCCTAATTTCTCGTATTACTTCTTGTGACTCGAACCTCGCATTGTACATGAATTGATACACATTAACAATCGACTGTCAATATACATTATTTATAAGATAAGTATTTGACAAGTAACAATGAAATACTTACGATCGACTATCAATACACACTATTTCAATGAGTCATTGTGTGTCAGACTGAGAAGACCCTACATCCGACGTTGTCTCGTTATGTGTATGAGTAGTTGGTGTAGGTGGGTCATGTGTATGCGAAACATCACCTACAGAACAATGAGTTAGAAATTTATACAATGCATATTTAAACTAATCAAGTATATAATTATTTAAATAATATACCTATCGAAGCATTACGTGAAGACGAATGCTGAGACTGACTATCACTGAGCTGAGATCCTATAAATACTATTAACAAATAACAATTTTTATATCAACATATATGCAAAAACATAATCAATGCTTATATTTAAATATAACACAAAGACATCTACCTAATGATGTCCCATGACCTCCTCTTGGTTCTCGACCACTGAGTGTTCGACCATTGTTACCTCCATGAACCATATTCTGACAAATAAAAATGTTATTTGGATTAGTCACATGATATGCAATTCTATAGATACATAATCAAATAAAAAATAACTTCATGCAAGCATGGATACAGTCACATCAAACATGACAATACATTCAAATCATTCATATCACATCAATATCAAACATGTATTTGCATCAAATACATTCAAATATCCTGCTAACTACTACCATGACTAGCATGGTCTCCGAACAACAAAAATAAGAGCATATGAGAAAGTGATATGGTATGTATTACAAGATGTATTTCACTAGCTCAAGTATGTTTTCTCATCACTTGTTTGACATTCATATTCTTCTTATTCTTCCTCTTCTTCGTCCTCTTCGTCTTCTTCTTCATTGGGCGTCCATCCACTTGGTATATCATTTGGATCACATTCTTTCATACGTGTGCCATCGGACAATGGAGATGTGACATGCAGACCATGTGTGACATCGTGACCATAAGAGAAGTCATACATATCATCTGATTGATAGTAATCATCTTCTTCAACAATCTTGTTTTCCTGTAATTAATCATACTCGGGGTATAGTTTAGACTTCACCTTGCAAATCGCCCACCATTCATTTTTATCTGACTTTTTTGTATTCGGATATGAAGTATAGTAAACTTGTTGAGCTTACGATGCTAATATGAATGGTTCATATGTTCCAAAACTTGATTTATCATTCACCTCCACAATGTATGAGGCTTTGTCGACTCTTGTTATTGTGGGATCAAACCAATGACACTTGAATAAAGTGACTTTGTTATTTAAGTCTAAGTCAACTCTATTATTTCTTCAATAACATTATAGTAGTCAAGTTCATTTTCACCGTAACTGCTACCCTTGACACACATACCACTATTCATCATTGACTTGTTTATACCATAGTCTTCTGTATGGAATCGGTAATCATTTATGATGTATCCGTTGTAACATTGCACAACTTTGGTCAGACCATTTTGTAAATCACATATTTCTTCGTCATTAACATCACCATGGTGGACCTACAAGCATAAACAATGACTGTAAACTGACCAATTAAGTAATATATTGTTGTTTACATGGAAAGAATGCATGTCATCATCCTTACCAACTCTTTCAACCATGCCATAAACTTATTTTCACGTTCTTTTTGTAATTCTGAATCAGTGAGATGAGGAAGTTCTCTTCGCAACTCCAGATCAAATCGTTTGCACTTAACAAATAATTATATTACCGAACCATGTACGTAAAGAACTTAGTGTAACATATTATGTATACTTACTCAATATAGGGGTCGATCTTTGAGCAATTAAAATGGATATAGATTTGTGTTGTGTCTTGCTCTCGATCTTCTGAGAGTCTTTACCGGCAACTGCCAAAGGTATTCCCAAGTGGTGTAAATATTGATAGTTTGTCAGCTACAATAACTTATTCTCCATCATCATTACGAGGTGGGCAAGTGTAACGTGTTGGAATGTGAGGCTCAAAGTACATATATGAGAAATTTAAAATCTCTTCTAAACTGTATGCCTTACAAATTGAACCCTCCAGTCTTGCTTTATTCCAAACCTTTTGTTTGAGGTCAAACATGCATCTGTTAATAATATACATCTCATAATACAATAAATTTTTAATAGTATTAGAGAGAAAAATATATATAAAAAATACATTTCAAATGGGTACATCCATCGATATTGCACAAGACCACCAACCCTAAGTTCATATGGCAAGTGTATGATCACATGTTCCATAACGTCGGAAAATATTGAAGGAAATATCTTCTCTAGCTGACAAATAGTAGTGACGACAGAATCCTCTAGATTCTTTACCTCATTTACTACAACTTTCTATGCACACAATGTTCTCAAAAAATAACTCAACTCGGATAATACCTCCCATATAGGTGTGTCTAACATATTATAAAATGCTAGGAGAATCAACTGTTGCATGATAACATGACAATCATGACTCTTCAACCCATATAATTGTCCCTCGTCTATCTTCACAGCCCAAGCAATATTAGAGACGTATCCATCTGGAAATCACAATTGTCTCAACCACTGACATACCTGCTTTACTTGATCTTGTCCAAGCACGTACCTTGCCTTTGGATTCAGTAGTTTGTCATTATACTCTTTGAGTTACAATTCTGGTCTTTTACATATTACTTTTAAATTCATACGGACCTTCAAATTATCTTTCATTTTCTCTTTGGCATTCATTACCATATTGAACACATTATCAAACACATTTTTCTTCACATGCACCACATCCAAGTTATGTCGTATCAATAAGGTTGGCCAATATGGTAGTTCCCAAAATATAGATTTCTTTGCCCAATTGTGATCATTCCCAAATCCAAGGAAGGGCCTCACACTACGGACATCTATCAGTCCATATGGAAATTATCTCAAACGTTTTAAAATCTCTATGCCAGATAACCGTGTAAGTGGACCTTCTATTTTAGTTGTGTCTGCTTTGAACACATTCCTTTATCGTCAGAATGGATGGTCACTGGGTAGAAATCGACGATGACAATCAAACCAACATGGCTTCCTTCCATGCATCAATCTAAAAGATTTTATATTCTCCATGCAGTACGGACATGCCAACATCTCATGTGTGCTCCAACCAGATAACATACCATATGCAGAGAAGTCACTAATTGTCCATAGAATAGCATCCTTTATATTGAAGTTTTGTTTTTTGTGGGCATTGTATGTGAGAACACCGTCATCTCACAATATTTTTAGTTCATCAATCAATGACCTTAAATATACATCAAGATTTTAGCTCAGAGACGTCAGGCCAGGGATCAATAGAGACAAGAAAAGATTTTGACGCTTCATACACAAGCTTGGAGGAAGGTTGTATGGGGGTGACAAATACTGGTCAACACGAGTATGGGGTTGATCTACCCCCAATTGGATTAAATTCATTTATACATAAACCGAGCCTAACATTTTTTGCTTTCATTGTGAAGGTCTGATGAGTACGATCAAAGTGCTTCCAAGCTTTCACGTCAACAGGATGCGTGATCTTGTCTTCATCATGTCAAACTTTATTTGCATGTCATCTCATGTGTGTAGTTGTCCTCGAAGACATATACAATCGTTAAAATCTAAGGTTGAGAGAGACGTAGCAGAGTGACTTGTATGGAACTTCTTTTGATTTCATGGTATTATTACCCCTTGTCTTTGGCTTGAACCGAGGATGCTCACATGATGGACATGATCTGCTATTTTATTGATCTTTGAAATACAATATGCAGTGATTTGGACAAACATCTATCTTTTGATACCCCATACCTAAAGTGTTAACCATAACCTTCGCACGATAGAAATTTTATGGCAATTTCTCATCTTTGGGCAACATACTTTTCACAATAGAGCACAAACAGTCAAAACATGATTGACTCAAATTATACTCAGACTTCAAATTCATTAGTTGAAGAATTGCAGACAAGATAGTGTGACTCTCGCAACCATTCCAAAGTGGTTCATCAGCATCTCTAAGTAAATCAGAAAATCTATTAGCTGCATTGTTTGCTTCTTCTTCTTCTACCTCAGTTGGTACATCACTAGAACCCATAGCAGAACCCAGTTTTGGTCCTGCGGCATCAAATATCAAATTCATATATGGATTATCGTGCACCACATCCACCCGTGCGTCAAAATTATTCTAAAATTCTTCACCATGAAGCATTCAATTCTAATAATCACTCACAAAACCCTTTATGTATAGGTGATGTCTAATGCCATGAGGTTCTGCAAATCGATTGTTTTTACACATCGTGCATGGGCATCTGATCCGACCTGTGGGATCCACTGTACCGACACTTGCCATTGCAAATTCAATAAAACTGTCAACACCATCCATATATTCAAGCGATACCTCATTGTTAACTATCCTACGGTACATCCATTCACGGTTTGCAGTCATTTTGTCCTATGATGTTACAAATATGATCTTAACCAGTTAAAAGAGAATCATAAGAATGCTATGATAAAGAAAATATCAAATTTATCCTACATTCATGGTAAATGTAATGATTTGATATATATCACACACACACACATGTATATATATATGATGTCATTCAATCACAAGAACAATGATGCATGCATTGATAACTTAATATTTTTATGTGCAAAACCATTCATTTAAAGCATGTTTGAAGCATTGATAACTTATCATTCATTTTCATGTGCAAACTCATTCATAACATGATGCATTCATTTGAAGCATGTTTTCATGATATAATTTCACATGAAAGACATAATCCAATTGAGAATAATTGCATGCAATAATGGATACAGTTACATCAAACATTGTAATACATTCAAATCAATCATATCAAAATAATGTCAAACATGTACCTATAGCAAACACACTTCAATATCCCACTAACTACTACCATGACTAGCATGGAATCCGAACTTCAAAAATAAGAGCACTTCTATTTTCATACGTTAAAATCATGTCCAGCATGATCTCCGAACTCCATCAAAGCAGTCCTAGATATCCACAACTAAGTGAGTGTGTGAACAAAAAATTGTTGCATCCAAGAAATTAAATAACATGTGATGCACTTGCATCACTTACTCACCATGGGTATTTACTTGATTTGCATGCTATTGTCTTTATATTTTTTATTTATTTTTTTTTGTATTTCATTTTTAGCTGCATGCGATGCTTAGCACTAAGCATCGCGCAATTAGCTCAGCTACACACCTACAAAGCATAGTTATATATGACCAAGAAAAAAAATAGGGGGGTGCAGGGGCCAAAAGGCCCCTGCGACTCTTGAAAAGGAGGAGGCAGCCGGATCAAGACGAAAGGGGGGGGGGGGGCACAGGGGCCGATGGCCCCTACCGGACCAAGATGGAAAAAAAGGTGTGTGGGGTGCAGGGGCTAAAGGCCCCTGCAGCTCTTGAAAAGGAGGAGGCAGGGGTCGATGGCCTCTGCATGACCAAGATAAAAAAGGGGGGGGGGGGGGGGGGCAGGGGTCGATGGCCCCTATCGGACCAAGACAAAAAAAAGGGGTGGGGGAACAGTGGCCAAAGGCCCCTACGACTCTTGAAAAGGAGGAGGTAGGTGTCGATGGCCCCTACTGGACCAAGATGAAAAAAAATAATAAGAAGGAGACAACGCAGGGGAGAGAGGGATCACTTGAGGGAGAGGGAGCGCAGATGGGGGGCTCCGACGAGGAAAGGGAGCGCAGAGAAGGGGCTCCGGTGACTGAGGAAGCTTGAGAGGGAGAGAAACCAAGAGGAAGTGAGGGGGGGGGGGTTGAGGTGACCGAACAGGGTCGATCGCCCGACGAGTAGGCACCAATGGAGCTACCGGAAAAGGGGCAGCGGTGGTCGAACAGGAGGATCGGCGGAGACAGAAGTGTTAGGGTTCGATTTGGGAGAAATCAGAGAGAGAGGAGAGAGAATGTCGCAGCTTAGACGGGCTTATATCAAAAAATAGCGACAAATTAGCGACAAAAATATTCTGTCTCAAACTCTGTCGCTAAGTAGCGACTTTCGTAGCGACGGAAAACTTATGTCGTTAATCCGTCGCTACGTTGCGATAGAGTTTGACACAACTTTTTCGTCGCTAATTAGCGACGAAATATGAGACAGAATGTTTTCGTCGCTAAATCTGCAGCAAATTTCAATTTTAGTGATGACTACTTTTCTCTCACTAAGCCGTCACAATGTTTTTCTTGTAGTGTCAGTTTTCGAAAAAGAAAAATGAGTAGTTGTTTAATGTCGCCTCAGCTTTCCGCAATCACTCTATCTCAACTACTCAGTACCTGAAATTGTTTTAGTAGAGAGTCAAAACAACCCTCGATAGGATTATAATAATAAGCATATATGCATAGAAACATGCATACATGAAATGCCAGTCTTTTTAATTAAATAAGCAATTATCAGTACAAACAAATAACAGTTCAATATTACATGCAATAATCTTACTCATGTATGATCATTAAATTCATACATGACTTACCAGAAAGTGAAGTGATCATAGTAAGCGTAGATAACTTATAATTATTTTATTTTACATTTTATTTCTTAGATGGTGCATGTCATGCTTTACTATATGTACAAAATACTTTTTTTTCTCTTTCTTTATATTTTGCTGGTGTGACACAGACAATACTCAGATTAAAAGCTCGGTCTAAAGGTATATTCAATCAATTTGTATCTTATTATCCTAGCCTTGCTTCTCTTCTCATATTCTCTAATGAGAAATGTTTCGACGAGAGAGAAAACCCAACACATGCATCCTGATATATCAGATTTGACTTTCAACTGAAACAATCTCACTACCACCCTGTGACACTGGTAGTAGCTATCTCCTTCTATTCAAGGTTGAGGAAGCAATCTTTCGTACTTTAATAAAATCTCATGGAACATAGTGTACCCTCTTACTCTCTTATTGTAAGCTACAACAAGAGAATTAATATACACATTCTTTATCATTTGATTAATTCTCTTAACATATATACTTTAAATAATAATTAGTCTTTTATAGGTTCAATAGCTTCTATAACGTATAAACACATATGATTTCATTTAACCCATTCTAAGGTTATCAGCCACCCATTTGGGGCACTAACATATATCAGTCCAGTTGACTGTGCACAAGGTCAAGAGCCATTCATCCGGGCTCAAGCCATCATAAAATAACAAATGTATAACATGCATTTCATCATGGATATTCTGCAATAAATACATTCATTATTTAATATGCATTTCATCATTCATCATGTCATAAGCATAAACATCATGCTAACATGCATCATGAATCCATATTGTATTTATGCATCAAAATTTTGGTTTTCTATTCATACACATGCTTGAAATTACATAAACATTCTTAAGCATGCATATTCAAAAAGCCTGAGTCACATATATACAATTATTCAAAAAACTCAAAAATGCATTAATATGTACATGTTCGTAAAATCTGAATTACACGAATATACTCATAAATTTGAACATAAACGTATTTTTATTTAAAACATATTCAAAATATTCACATATGAATGATTTTGAAACTTTTTGCACACATACATATTTTTGCTCATAAAATCCAATGGTTTCTTAAATATACATTTTTTTCATAAAGTATGCAATACGAATAATTTCAAAAACTATATATATATATATATATATATATATATATATATATATATTAACTACGTAAATATGAAATTTCATGCATTTCAAATAACCTAAAACTACACATGTACATAAGTTATCATAAACCTATCTTATAGTGCATGAAGCCTACGATGAGCAAAAAAATCCTAAAATTACCCTTAGGCATTTTCCTCTGAAATGTGCAATATGGATCATACTTTGCTGATGATTTAGACACGAATGAGTATGTGTGCGCTTTCCTTGGGTTCCATGTTGTGAGTGTGCACGCAAGTGATGACGTTCCACTTAAGTGGGTCTGTGAACCAAGATGGCGGGTTGGTGGTAGCCGTAAAGGTGAAGAGTGAGAGTGTCAAGAAAAATGAGAGGTGGAGTGAGGTGTTGGTTGAGCATGTTGGTGGTGGTACCAGTAACTTACTTCTGCTCACCTGAAGGGAGGGTGGCCACCGTGAACCACTATGCGAAAGAGGGAGAGAAAGAAAAAAAGAAAGGTAGTGTGTGAGGGTATTAAGTGGGAGGGGGAGAGGATGAGTGAGTGAGAGTGAAGGGTGAAGGGGGGTATTTAAAGGGGAGAAAGAAAGTGGGTATGTGAAAAAACAGAAAAGTAGAGAGTAGGGAGTAGTAAATAGGAAGTAGGTTCATAGGTAGGGGGTTTAGGGTGGCTTGATGGGAGGTGAGAGGTGATATCATTTGGATTTAGATTTGGTGAGACCCATTTGGGTCTCATCAAATCCGAATCCAATCTATTATATATATATATATATATATATATATATATATATATATATATATATATATGGTCCCATTTTTCGTTTTGTGCCATTCTGCCACCCATAGATTTTAAGTGTTTTATGATAGATCTGAACCGTTAGATGTGTTCAGCATACTCGATTTAGTGGGGATAGACTCTTGGATCATATTTTTTTGACGAAAAACATACTTTTTTGAGATGGAAAAAATTGGAATGGGTCTAAAATACATTTTCAACTAGATCCAAATCCCTTTAGGGAAGGATCCATAATACATTTTACTTTAGGGAAGGATCCATAATACATTTTACTTTAGGGAATGATCCATTTGGGTCTTCAAATAGATCTAAATCCCTTCTATGCTCGGTTTAACCCCCGATATAGGTCTAAACCCTACCCAAACTTATTTGGATTGATCCAAATCATACAGAGATCTAAATATCTTGTAAAAACCTTGTAAATTCTAAATTAAATATCAATTATCTCATATAAATGCATGAATAATATCAATAAGTGATTTCCAATTAATCGAACAACATTAGCTAATTAAAATGCCAAAAATAGTATTTAATCAAGGCTAAATACCAGAATAATTCACAAAAAATTCTCTTTTATTCATTTCAAAATTATGAGAAATTTGTGAATTTTACAAAGGAGCTATTATCTGAAGTGGAGTGTAGGCTAGCCTGATGAAACAAGGATGTCATTGGGGATCTCCCCACTAGAATTGTTGAGGTGTTTTGTGAGCTAGAAGCAACATAAGTGGATGTAGACAAGGGTAATCATGTTGCAGTGGAACAAGAAGTGCACCTACTCATGGAACTCCAAACTCTCCTTTCTATGGTAGAATCCTTTTGGAGACAAAAATCAAGATGTATATGAATCGAGGAAGGAGACACAACGCATCGTTCTTCCATGCTCTTGTTAATTGCAACAACCGAAGGCACCACATCAGCGATCTCATTAGGGAAGATGGAACTTATGCAGTTCTTTACAGTGAAATTCAATAGGAAGCAAAGAATTTTTTTTAGAATTTGTTCAAAGGCTCAACCATGAGTAATAAGGGATTTGATGGTATACAAAGAGATTGTATTGAAAACAAAAGCTCACATCTTCACTATTCCATCCGACAAGAAGATCAAAATGGTTGTATTGGACATGGATGGTTCTAGTACCCCAGGTTCAGATGGCTTTTCTGAAGCCTTCTTTCAAGGTTTTTGGGATATTGTGGCCAATGATGTGTGATTTGTTGTGAAGGGTTTCTTTCTCCTTCCATCGCATTGTGAGGAACATTAATGATACCAATATTGTACCTATTCTGAAGGTGGATGAAGCATACAAACTTTCATAATTTAAACCTATTAGTTAATGTAATTTTGTTTACAAGATCTTTTTGAAAATCATTGTGGAGCACATGAGAACTATCATTTAACACATCATCTCACACAACCAAAGGGCATTTCTCAAAGAGCGCAATATTCAAGAAAGCATTATTGTCACTCATGAGTTGATGGATTCTCTACATCACTCAAAATCTTTGAATGTGATGTTCAAGACTGACCTTTTTAAGGCCTCTGATAGAGTGGATTGGAGCTTGTTAGAAGATTCTCTTTGACTCTTCGAATTTAGTGAGGAATGGAGTCACTTGATTATGATATGTGTTACTACTCTCTCCTTTGTCGTTATCATCAATGGTGAGCTAGGCATGAAATTCCACCGTAGTAAGGAACTACAACAAGGTTTCCCAATCTCTCCCTACCTTTTCCTCTTTGTGATGGAGAGACTCAGTAGAAGACTATTTAAAGAAGAGCAAAAGCATATGATATTTTCAGCCTAAATCAAAGACCATGAATGGGGTCATTTTTTTTTTTTTGCAGATGATGTAGGGTGTTTCCTACTGGGGCTATGGTTAATGCCCCTACTTTTAATATTTCAGGTAATCAGTAAGTTGGAGAGTGATGACGGAAGGCTCCGGGTGGCGCCAAGAGAGTCACACTTTTTTAGGTTGTTGAGAAGACTTGATATATTTTAATGATTTGATTATTTCATTAAGTTGTGTAAATTCTGATTATTGTGAGACTAGTATTTGATTAATTTCAATGCAAATAATAGTTTGATTAAGTTATTTCTAGTCTTATACATGTGAGTTGGAAATTGTAACCCGCCCAAGGCTTGAATTGTGCTTAAAAAGTGTTTTCATTATTTTCTTGAAAAATCGTGTAAAGGAATTTTAAAAAAAATCTAAAATTTCGGTATAAAAAATTGGGGTATTATAATTAGTATTGGTGTACATCTCCATCGACCATGCATTTATATCAAAAATAAAGAAAATCACATAGAATATATATATATATATATATATATATATATATATATATATATATATATATATATATTCATGGTTTCATCCATGAAAATCCTTTTTCATACCCACATGCATTACATGAATGCATTGTTGTATGGATTGAAAGGAGAGAAGCTTTAAAATAATACTCAAGATATAATAGATAGAGATTAACTTACTTTTTTTTGTTGTTGTAGTGGAACTTAATCTTTCAAAAATGTATTATACTACTACATAGGATGGAGTCCTTCTAGGTGCCCCACACTGCACTTGAGTGAAGAGAAATGAAGAACCTCAAAAACATTGGAGGAGAGAGAAAGAGAGAGAGCTCAAAGATGCCTCTCTTCTACTTTTTAAGAGGTATTTATAGGTAAAGGCTCATGTGTAAGTGAGATGTGTGATTATGCTTACATGAAGGAAGATGGAGTCGAATTCGAAAGGTCGTCATGCATGAAAGTTAACAATGAGAAATCTTGCTTATTTGAATCAAAGGCATTCTCAAGACATTGCACACCTTAGTGGATGATGCCCTTCCTCCCTCCCAATAACTTACGTAGATCTCCCATTATTTATGGATTCCTTGAAAGTCAACATGTGTCAACCTTTGATCTCTAAACTCCAATGTCACCTTATCTCCATGGCGAGGAGGGTGACTTATCAAATTGGTCATCACTGCCTTCCTATCCCACTGGATGAGGTGTTTTAAGCTTCCTTTGTCAATCATTAAGAAACTAGAAAGAACCATCAACTAGTTCTTATGGTATAATTCTAATGAAACCCGCCGAGTTCACCTTCGAAGTTGGTCAGCGATAGGTCGAACCACTAGTGAAGGAGGTCTTGGGTTACATTTCTTGACTGACATCAACATACCAAATCTGGCAAAACTAGCTTGAACAATAGTTTAACAAGTAGAGAACCCAAAATATTATGACCACAATTCACTTTGGTTCATCCGCATCCATTTTTTAAAACTCCTTTGCGTGAAAGAGTGTTAAGCTTGGGGCAGAAGTCATTTTCCAAGGGAGAGTTTAGAAGCTCGAAGATGGTACATCATTTTGATTTTGGGTGGAACCTTGGATTCAAGAGGATCCGATCATATCCACTATTTCCCAAGAATATAGGAAGATTCAGGCCCCTAAATTCTTTTCATGTAGAGTTGTTAATGTTCTAGACTCTTCATAGTAACCTCATCACCAACTTCAAGTCTAGCTCAAGAATATCTCTGCTCAAATAGTTACAAAAAAATAATTTGGTGTAAACATCATTTACCTCGTGTTACCCTCACTGTCTATTTTGTGTATTTCAACTGACTACTCATGATCGAGTCGATCCCTTCTTTGTTCAAGGTATGCAAAACCAGGGACCACCTCTTCCTCTTCTACCTTGTAACTCGTAAGATATGAATTCAGATTGTGGACCACCTCTTCCACTTGATTGGCACCCTTTCCAAGCATTCTTTTCTGATGTAATTTGCATATATATATATATATATATATATATATATATATATATATATATATAGGTATGGGTTGTTACGGAACGATTCATCGGCCTTCCAATGGATCAAAAAAATAAGCATGAAAAAACAAAACTAGAAAAAAATAGCCACGCACAAAAACAAGGATTTTACATGGTTCTATGAGAACTGCTTACATCCACATTCTGAGCCTTATTCTCTGTTCAATTGAGATACACAATACATAGGAGGATGCTTCCTTAAATAGGAGTTGTCTATAAATTTTACATGGAGTCTACCAGTATTGCTGGATACAACATGAAAACTACAAAAAGAGTTGTAGTTTGATCCTACAAAGAGTCTAGGGTAAAATTACAAAAATATCTTTCAAACTTATCTAAAAAATCTGTCTCGGGACTACCCCCTAAACCCCCACCTTACAGACAGGGAGGCGCGACCCTCATGCAACCCCTATGAACTTGTCGTGAAGTTGGATCCATAAAAATTAGGAATCTATATCCATGTAAGAAACAAGTTTTATTACTCCTCCAATAGAGATCATGCCAAACCCCAACACTTTCCATCAAAAAAACAAAACTTCATAAAAATTACAACAGAGAGCTTCAGCAACCAGGAAGAGTCGCAAATCAAATTAATGCATTCTATGCCAAAAAAGAGAATAGGGAATGCTTAGGAGTGTGCAGGATCATGAGAGGGTAGAGCAGCATTCAGGGATCCTTCTCAAACTGGGATCACTTGCAATGTACTATTGTATCTGAGCACCCTCCATCTGTTGTTGTACAGCCTGTCTGCCATGGGCCCCAACAGTAGATGGAGTGTTATCAGGTGCAGCCACATATTGCATTTGTATAATGTGATTACACTTTATCTGGCCTCATCCTCAGTAATACTACCAAAATGAATGGACATGGGTCTAGTTTTGTATAGAAGAATCTTGGGGTTAATTGAAAAATGATTAATTAGAATAATCTTTTTTTGTTGTTGTTAGTTAAAGCTGGTTACATCAAAAGGTTGCTACTCAATTTTACTTGTTGTTCTCTTTTCATTTATTTATTTTTTATTTGACGTGAAGAAACCACTGCTACAGTTTTTCTGTTCCGTTGCAGGTCAAGAGGTGTCACGTTGACTATGAACCTAAGTCTGTGTTTGCAGTGTAAAACTCCATGATTACTTCCCCTTGCTCAACACATGGAACTGGGAAACCAACTGAGCTTTTCTTTTCTTTTTGTTTGGATAATCCAAGAGAAATATCCTTCCGTCATCGATTACCACCTCTGGTTGATAAAACCTTTGAGGTGTCCCTTGCCCACCAGTGAGTACACGGCCAGCTTGGACCTTGAGACAAAGAATGTTACCTATGGGTTTCAAACTCGTGACATCCCCCTCACCTTGGTGACGTTCACAAGTCACACTTACCAAATGAGTGAAGCCCTTGTTAGCTTGTGGGTCGGTTCTATCTTGAAACCAATATACAGTGATAAATAATTCTCAGAAAATTGGGTAAAACGGTGCTTTTACAAGATTTTTGTGAAACACAATACAAAACATGACATTTGTCTTGTTTGGCATGGCATCCAAAGTATTTAGTGGGTCCCATTGCACATGATGTTTGATGCGTGTAGCTTTTGTGTGGACAATTTACATCAACATTTTACCTAGTCTGCTCTCTTAATCGGTTACGTCATTAGATGGACAAACTGCAAAATTACTAACAAACAGGCACTTAACAAATGAATACTTGTCAACATGCTACTTCACATGTCCCCTTGGATTAATACTCAAGCAAACTAATCAGATGTTGGCTTTACCATATTCAACTAATTAATTAGATGTTGGTTAAATGGATTTGGATTCGGATTGGGATGGTGAAAAGCCTACACCAGATCTGTTTTTTTTTTTTCAAGGGAACAGATTTGAATATCTGTCAATTTCGAATATTTGTCAGATTCCGTAACAAAAAATCAAAACTATATCCGCATCCGATTATAATCGGATATGATTTTGGCTTACCAAATGCAACTAAATATAATCGAATTCGGTTGTATATCAGATAAAATCCGTCCGATTGATTGACATCCCTATCGATCAGGCTCATAACATAATCTTCACAAATTTAACAAAGTGTCAATATGAGTGTCCATGTGTATTTTGCATGGAGCCCGACCCATGTAATTTATGTACGTTAAAAATATAAATTAGTAGGAAAGCAAATTGACACTCAGCTATGTTACGTTCAAACCCTACCCGGTATTCGATCCATCGACTCAAACCACACCTGAATTCTAATCGAGTCATTACGTACAGGTCTGGTATCCAGATTATTTCATATATACCGATCTAGGGTTGTCAACATAGTGGATTTAGATCCGATATCCAACTGAATCAAAATCCGATTAGTCAGATTTGGTCAATAAGCGGATTTTTAATTCATTTAGGTAGAGTTGCATCCAAATCCAAATTCAAATCCAAGTCTAAGTCCAAACCGAGTCTGCGTCGAGCTGACCCTATTACAAACAAAATCATCCGGTTACCTAATTGGGTTCAGATTTGGCACCTTTTCTCCATTAAACTCTGAATCCGATTAAGGTGGATACCTTAAGGCCCAATTCAGTGATGCCTAGATCTGACCCGAATCCGATTCCTTTACATGGCTACCCGGACACGAGTTGATTGTGATTTGGATGATTCATAAGGACGCGAACGTAATTTATCCTAGAGGTCGTTATATCGACGAACACGGCGACAAACATCCACCGGGAGTCTCATCAAACGGACGGCCAGGATTGCACGATCGCGGAAGAAAACTCCAGATCACGGTTATATCCGTTGAAATGAAAACTATTTAAGCGCTCACTTCCCACTTCTCAGTGAGCAAAGCGGAAACCCAACTCCTTCCTCCACTCTCATCCTCTCTGGTTCTCTGGTTTTCAGATTTTTTTTGCTAGAACCGGCTGATTTCCTCCCGGAGCTCCGGTTATCTTAGGGTTTCTTGCTTTCTTCTCCGGCGATAATGAGGGAGATCCTTCACATCCAGGGAGGCCAGTGCGGGAACCAGATCGGGGCGAAATTCTGGGAGGTCATCTGCGACGAGCACGGCATCGACGCCACCGGGTCGTACCACGGCGACTTCGGCCTCCAGCTTGAGCGGATCAACGTCTACTACAATGAGGCCAGCGGCGGGCGGTACGTCCCTCGGGCGGTCCTCATGGATCTCGAGCCAGGGACGATGGACAGCGTCAGATCCGGCCCCTACGGCCAGGTTTTCCGGCCGGATAACTTCGTCTTCGGCCAGACCGGCGCCGGAAACAACTGGGCCAAGGGGCATTACACGGAGGGCGCGGAGCTCATAGATGCGGTGCTCGATGTCGTTCGCAAGGAAGCGGAGAACTGTGATTGCCTTCAAGGTTAGATCAGAATCCATTTCCTTTCCCTTTTGTCTTTTTTTTTAGTTTAGAAGAATGTCTTCTATTCTGTGTCTTTGTTTGCATAAATTAAGCAGTTTTTTTAAATCGTCCGATCATGTTGCGTAAGCGGGTTTTCTAAGGGTTACACGATTCAACAGTTTACAACGTGTACTTTTTTTTTCTGATCAATAACCGGAAGAAACCGCAGTCGGCACAAAGACCTGGTCACGCTACTAAGAAAATCATATGTTTGCATCCAAAATCACTCGATCCAAAGTGCGTTTCATAGTATATTAAACATGCTGAACGTATTCATAGGGTCAAATTGGCCGAAGAAAGAGTGTGCCTATGAGATTCAGCTAGAGAGTACCGTACTCTGGAGTAGCCCTCTTTTAGTCATGTTCAACACGAGATAGCAACGAGGTTTTCAAGATCTTTCTCAAAACTTTTTGAATAACAGCATTTGGGTGGTTTTCTGCTGAGCAGGGTTTCAAGTGTGCCATTCTCTTGGAGGAGGAACAGGATCGGGCATGGGAACACTGTTAATCTCGAAGATTCGGGAGGAGTATCCAGATAGAATGATGCTTACGTTCTCTGTTTTCCCGTCGCCGAAGGTTTCGGATACGGTGGTGGAACCATACAATGCAACTCTCTCTGTGCATCAGTTGGTGGAGAATGCGGATGAGTGCATGGTCCTTGACAATGAGGCTCTGTATGATATCTGCTTCAGAACCCTTAAGCTCACTACTCCTACTTGTAAGATCTCTCTCTCTTTATCTATATTTAATCCTACAGACTTATTTGCTGCGTCGATCATGCTTTAATTTTTAGATTGCACTCCATGTATATAAAGATTGATGCAAACATGCTAAATGGGTTTTTTTTGGCTTTTCCGGTGCTTTTTTCACAGGTCGTGTTTTTCAATGAAAATGTAACACCTGTGGGCCTGGCATCTCTAGAGCCCGGGTTAGCGGATATTATAAGAAAATATAAAAGTAGCTCCAAAAAATATGGCACCATTTTTTTTAAATAAATATTATAATTTAAATTTAAATAAAAAAATCATACATAAACCATAAAAGTTACATCATTCAAAGGGGACATCACATCTTAAGTTCAATAAATAAAAAAAAGGGAAAACTATTCTATCAAAAGACAATAGCATATATATATATATATTGCAGAAGGCTGACAACATCCTACACCAAGTCATGTCTCACAAGTTATCTGGAACCTACAATTATAATAATTAAAAAAAAGTGAGTTTAAAACTCAATAAAGATTAAATTACAAGCAAAATAATTCAAATTACAATTGTAGTAGGTTTTATCACACATCGCACATATGTTTGTGCTTTTTAATTTTCTTCAATTTTTTAGTCGATTCTCATAAGTTAGCATACTCTCAATGTTAACCGCTATCTACTTTGACTATACCAATAATAGCCTACTATGGGCGTAGCAACCTATATAGAATATTTAAATTTTATAATGTTGGCCAAATTATGAACCACTTTGAGTGATCACATTCGAAATCACTAGGCACTACAGTGAAGAAGGACCCAACAATAGCGATCTGGCAAGTCACTACCCTAGAACTATACATGTCCCAAAGTTTTTCGTGGTTCATGCTACATCTTAATTTCATTCTAGAGTCTCAAATTTCTTGGTAAAACCCTAAAATTTCTTAGGACATATGCATCTTATGCATTCACATAAACTTTTACTCAAGTTCATACCCATTGTCTTTCGACAAGTTTTCTCAAGGAACATTCTCATTCAAGTATTCTCAAGGGACAATCATGGGGTTACGAGGTTTACCAATTTTCTAAGTACACAGAGATGTAGTCTTTCTACATCTATAAATCTTAAGAGCTCCAACAGTAACAACTCTCACGTTGATGGCTATCAGTTAGTCATTTTTACTCGTCTTTCTTGGTAATTTATGGGGTTTAGCATGCTAAAGTATTTCAAGTCATTAATAGTACCTTTGTAACTAGTATGTGACTCAAATCTTATGTCGATGACTCAGTTCTTATGCATGTATTTTTAAGTTCTTCACACAAACTCAAGTATGCATTTCATCTAAAATACAATAATTCAATACATGCAACTCATGCTAAAGTACCACATATATATGAAATCATTTATATCATTTAGGACTAATTCACATGTATTCATTCTTTAATCATAAGAAAAAGTGTTTCTAATTTGCAGTCGCAAACTCATTAGAAAAACATGATTTCATGTAGTCTAATTTATAAATACGTCAATATACAATATTTTGTTAACTAAAATGCTTATAATTTTCCTTCCCTTAAATGCAAATGTTGCACTCTAGCCTGCAGTCGACTCTCACGTGACTCTAATAATAGAATATGATCATCACACAAGCATATTTATATCAATAAATAGACATTCTTTATACTTTATTAAAATTGCCAAAATACCTCTCCTAAGGTGGTCTGTCAAACCTCAAATTTTGTACTTTTACTTTGGTTAGAACCATAACACAATAAACCTTACTCAATTCTAAGTTCGAGGCATGAAGTTATGCTCATTTTACTAACTTGATATCGGGTCACACACAAGGGTAATTTGATCATTTCAACTCTTTACAATTTAACCTAACTCAGCCCAGGTCATACTGAGCTCAGTCTGAGTTTAGAACACTAGGTTTACTGAACTTGGTTTGGACCTCACTAGGTTTGGGTTCAAACCCATTTGGACTCTCTAAAATTAATCTTGAATCCAGCTAATCACATACTGTATCTAGATACAATTATGATCTGAATTTAAGACTGACCCAACTAGTCACAGACTAGATCCAAACCCAATCCTATTATAAATCCAAAACTGATGGACTGGATCCAGACCTAGTTCTGCTTTAGATCTAGAACTGATCTATCTATATCCAGTTTTAATCTGGATTTAGGATTGATCCATCTAAATCCAGACTAGATCTAGACTCAGTTCTGTATGGATCTGGCTCAACCTAGATCAGTCAAGATCAACTGGATCAAATTGAACTTAGACCAAGTCTAGTCCAGTTCAATCCAGACCCAAACAAACAACCTCAGACTCTCTCAAACCCGACCCAATGGACTCAATCTGGTTCAGTCCAAACTGGTTATGTCAATCAAGACGAGCTCAAGAACTCGTTGATCAGACTTGGTATAGATTGAACCTGGATCAAGTCGGTCTCAATCAAACTTTATCTGGTCTGAGACCCAGACCGATTTGGTCAAACTAACTCGGTTTGGTTTAGTTCGGATCAATTTGATTGACCGAGACTATACAATTTTATTTATTTATTTATTTATTTGTTAACTAGACTCGGTCTGGGTTGCACCCGAATCGAGTGGATCCCTCAGTCTAACCCGACTCGGTATGGGTTCACACCTCGACTGGTTCAGGTTGGGCCAACTCAGTCTACTCAGCCCAAACCCAGTCGATCGAGAAATGGTCATTCTCTTCTTACTGGCTCAACCAAAAAGGTAGAGACAGAGGGTGTTCCACCCTCTCACAATTCATGGTGGCATCGTCGACAACCATGGTGGTGGCCGACGACTACTCTCTGTCCCGCCCCTCTTTCTCTCTGTCTTGTTGAGAAGAGACGTTGGCAGCCACGGTGGTTGTCGGTCGGGGTAGTGGGTTCCTAATTAGTGCGTCTCTCTCTTTGTCTCGAGTATCGCCAGCAACCACTCAGTTTTCGGTATTCATTCTCTCTCTGCATCAATACAGGCAACTGGTCTCCTCTCTTCAGATACACTGGCAGCCATGACTGCCAGCTTTCCCTCAAAACAGAAAAAGATGAAAAAAAGGGGAAAGGGTCATTACCTGTGGTGGTCGTCAGCAATGCTCTGACGGCTTCCTCCTCTCTCGTTCAGTCAATTATCTCTCGTCGAGTTGGGTGGGGCTGAACAACCTACCGTGAGGCAGGTGCGGATAACCCTCACCCTTCTCGATAATGGGGGGAGGGGGGTAAGGTTTATCCTTATCCATTGCAAACGAGAGGGGAAAGCGGTTCCTCATTTTGAAAAACCATTTTTCCTCAAATCTGTTTTTTTTTTTTTTGATGATGGGTTTTACAGAAAAAATGATATATATTTTGATCCTTATTTTACAAAGATTTCGGAAAGTTGATTTTTAGAACCCTATAAAAACCCACTCATGTGTTAGAATTGAATGCTCCAAGAGCTAATCCCTGTAAAATCAAGTACCTAGATCACATCTTTTTGATCAGAATTTAAAAATAAAATAAAAGAAAGCACACAAATTTCATTTAGCATGTTTGAGTCGCTCATTATTATATTAGTTGTTTAGAAGTCTCATCTTTTCTATTTTTCTAAAAAATAACAATTTTCATCATGTCTCTGTTATTCATCAAATATTTGTCTTTTTTTCCAGATTTACTGGATAAATTAGTACAGAAAGCAGATCTTTTAAAAGACAATGAACTCTTACTGCGCGCCTTCACAAGTCATCTTGATTTCTTTTGAAGGCTTCCTGACATGAATAATTTTTTTTTTTTTTTCAGTTGGTGATCTTAACCATTTGATATCTGCAACCATGAGTGGCGTCACCTGTTGTCTAAGATTCCCAGGACAACTGAACTCGGACTTGAGAAAGCTCGCCGTAAACCTGATCCCATTTCCTCGCCTCCATTTCTTCATGGTCGGCTTCGCGCCCCTGACTTCGCGCGGCTCTCAAGTGTACCGCTCCCTGACTGTCCCTGAACTTACTCAGCAGATGTGGGATGCAAAGAACATGATGTGTGCAGCTGACCCTCGCCATGGCCGGTATCTCACTGCCTCTGCAATGTTCCGCGGTCGTATGAGTACTAAAGAGGTGGATGAGCAGATGCTTAATGTGCAGAACAAGAATTCCTCATACTTTGTTGAGTGGATTCCGAATAATGTGAAGTCTAGTGTATGTGATGTCCCACCTAAAGGATTGAAGATGGCATCTACATTCATTGGCAATTCTACTTCGATTCAAGAGATGTTCCGGCGGGTAAGCGAGCAGTTCACTGCCATGTTCAGAAGGAAAGCTTTTCTGCATTGGTATACAGGAGAAGGCATGGATGAAATGGAATTTACAGAAGCTGAGAGCAACATGAATGATCTTGTCTCCGAGTATCAGCAATATCAGGATGCCACTGCTGATGATGAGGTTGAGTATGAAGAGGAAGAAGAGGCTGAAGCTAACTAATTGCATTGCTGATACCAAATTCCGGCGTTTTGGTTCTTACTTCTATCTGTAGTGATTCGGTTGGGCTTATCTGCTGCATTTTGTTTGTGGGCTTTTGACTGCAGGAGGTTGTTGATTTGTTGTTTCCTTCCTGTTCTATTTTTTTTTTAATTTTTTCCTTTTGAGTTTGACGAGTGATGGTCTTGAGTCCTGTTTAAAATTGATTTGATGTATGTAATTGATGGTAGGTTCCAGATTTGTATGTATTGATCTGTTGTTCAGTTATACAATAAATTTTGGATTTTGGAGTGAGAAATTGTTGGGGAACTCGTGATTCATTTTAGAGCCTCGCATGTGGAGTGAGAAATCTCTGAAAAAATATTGGTATCTATAAAAATATGAAACATACATAAAGTATGTGTAAAACATAGCAGACATCTTTGGAAAGATAAACTTCCTGATTGGTTTGCATATCTACAAAATTCTGCATATTAAATTCTATGCAATTGGTCGGGTCTGCCTAACCCCAGCTTGCCAATATTAAAAAAAAATAATAAACATCTGCATAACACAGAAACCAGTTTTTATTGATTAAAAATGTGATGTCATTAGTATAGGTGTTTTTTTAATATAATGTTATTTCTGTAAAATATCACCCATGAAAATATTGCATCAAAATATCTGCAATATTTGTGACATAGGTCCAATTTATGCTGGGTTGAGAAGATGGAAAGCCCATTCTCTACTGGTTTAATTTTCTTTTTCTATGCAAACCAAAGAAAACCACCCCTGGAGTAAGAGATCTGGCCACGCTGGTCAACCCTGACATCGCTTCTCCGGCCGTGGGCCGTGTAAAACCAGGGTGCACCCCTGGCTCCCAAGGAGTCGCCTTGCTTTGGTATTATGCAAGGGGTGACACCCATGAGAATGGAATCCTGACCACCCGTCTAGTGGCCAAGGCCTCACCCCACTTTACCAACACCCTTGGGGCTTCTACTGGTATAATTTAAACACCGGTACGTGGAAAATATCACAATTTTCTTGTGATATTGTCCCAATGAAAACATGTTTTAGTTTAATGATATCAACATGTTTTACATATTTTATTTTTTATGTATATCTATATTTTTAAAAAAATTATTGCTCGATTTTGCTTCATCGAGATTTTTTGGGTAACAAGATTTTGTTTAAAACATATATTTAAATATAAAAAAACGTATAAAATGTTTTGGTAAGGGTTGCATCGGGTGGGATATCCAATAAAAATCATAGCTCAAACCTCACCCGAATGTTATTTTGGTTAGGTTTGGGAAGACCCGAATAATCTTCCAGCAATAATTTTTGTGGCGATGTCTGTAAATTACGGTTTTGGCCGGTTCATGTGCCCGACACACGTTTGTGTTGTGTATATTTCAAACTAGGGGTTGCAAATGGGTTGGATCCAGGAAAAGGAATTTGCAAAACCGACCCAACTCTCCAATGTATTTTGAGATCCAAAACCCAACCCGTTTGCATCCCCATAATCTATTTCAAACCTGCCTGAAACTCAAGTGGATCAGGACATTCTTAAACTCGATGAGATCCATTTTTTCCAGATAATAGGTGGCCATCAATAAGATCCAGTTAGGAAAAGGAGATGAACTATTTTGAAATTATCGTGGTATTTTAAAGTTTAAAACGGTACTATAATATATCGCGTTTTTAGCGATATTTTCAAAATCTCTCTCTTAATCACTTCAATCCTTTCCCGCTCTATAAATTCAAGCGGCCAAAGGCCAACCGTCACACAGAAACGGAAGAAGCTCGGAGGACTCGTCTTGCGGTGGAGGTAAACCCTACGCTCTCCCGTTAATTCTTCCCCTCTTTCTATTCTTTTGCTTCCTCTATCTTCAAATTGTTTGCGATCGATTGAGTGACAGAAAAAGATAACAAAAAAGTTGTGATTTCAACTCGATTATCGTAAATCCGTACTCGCATTTTCCCGATTTAGTTAGTCCCTTCCGATCTCGAGTTGTTTGCGTCTAAAGTATCTTCCGATCGGATAAATTCTTGAAGAAAATTCCGATTTCGATCTGCTTTTGAGAGATGTCGAAAGCTACTGCTTGTGTACGCTTTCGGCCTTTCAATTCGAGGGAGAAGGCAGAGAACGGCGAGTCGTCTAGCATCCGAGGTGTAGATCAAGAAACATTTGTTTTCAAGGTATTTCGCTTACCTGTTTTAGCTTACATCCTTTGGGAACACCTTGATCTGGCTTCATATTGCTATGTTTTTCTTCTGTTTTTATGCTTTGCAGGATGAAAAGGAGGAAGAGATCATGTTTAGCTTTGATAGAGTGTTCTATCAGAGTTCTACACAAGCTGATGTCTTCGATTTAGTTGCGATGCCTGTAGTTAGAGGTAAAAACTAGGGAGTGTCGATGTTGTGATTCTTATTTTTTATTTTAGATGATTTCTTTGATTTCAATTTTACTTTAAGTATTTCCTTTGTAGATGCTGTAAATGGGATAAACTGAACAATCATCATATGTCACATGGGTGCGGGTGAGGGTGCGGGGATGAAAAACCCGGGTGCGGGGGCGGGGGGTGGGGCGGGGTTGTTGCGGCAAAATATATATATATATTTTTTAAGTCCAAAAGTTGCACATAAATGATTCTGGGTGCGTTGACTGCACCCAGGGTCAGGTTGACCGCATCGGTGCGGGTGCTGCACCTAGTTGGAGAATCCCTGTGACATATAGGGCAAAAAAAAAAAAATTCATGGCAATTTTTTTTTAAGTCTGAAAAATTAGACCAAAATGACCCTGACGCACCCAGGGTCGGGTTGACCGCACCCGCGTCACATCGCGTCGACGCGGGTGCGGCACCCTGCTAGCCGAATCCCTGTGACATAGATCATCACCTACGGACAGGTTAGTTGCAGTTGGACTGAGTTAATTTGAAAATTTGACCCATGAATTGCATATTCTATGCTTCAACTGTTCAACAGTCATTTCTAGTTATTGATCATAATTGACATGAAAAAATAAATGTCTGATTGTGTTTTTTTTATAGATGATAATTTTCAGAATAATATATTTTTCATGATCTGTATGTAGAGAGGCGCGTAAATTATAGATGCTTTCAAACACTGAGTATGTAAAATAGTGGCTTTTGTTATTTATGCATAGGAAATGAATAAACTATCACAGGACATGTTTCTATGTATTGTATGTTTAAAATGTGGTGTAATCATGAAGTTGGAGAAGTGTTGACATTTGACTAAACTAGATTTAATGTGAAATAAATTTACCTCTTTTAAATGATTGTAAAAATTTTGCATTAGTAAGTTTCAACGTGGAATGTCTACATTTCTGCTGTTGCAACATTTACAAAGAAATCAACGATAAAATGGTGCACTTTGTACAGTTCATGTAAGAGTGCTGGCTTTTGTCTTGTTTTAAGGGTAAAGAGAGAAAAAATCCCATAGCGAATAGAAAATTACAAATTTTCACTAAAGGTTAGATAAGGAAGGGCATGGAGGTATACTGTTCCAGGGTGAGTGATTTTCCAAGCAACAGGACATTTCAAATTATCGAACTTTAAGCGTGATATTAAAGCTTCAGCCCTTTACGATAGAAGCACGAGAAATTGTGAACATCATCCTCATGAACTGAGCACTGCACAATATCTTGAATATGCACAGGGGTAAAATTTCACTGGGCAGAAGGTGAAATGATCACTTTGAGAATGTAAAATAAATTGTAATCACTATCGGACGGAGTGAATTTTGTTTGAAAACAGATCTATTTTGGTTCTGACTTTTTGTCTTAGAGAATTTTATGTAACATACACCTGCGTGAATGGGAACTTTTTTGGAACTGCGTACAGGCAATTGGGCATAAACTAGGCTGCTATTTCTTTGCTTATGTACATATAAAGAGCTGGTTTGCTTTCTGTAACTCTAATCAACATTGGCACAAAGAAAAAGTGAAGGTTAAAATTATTTGAATTAGTGGAAATGCCATTTATTGTTACAATGGAATTTTATTGGTTGATAACTGCACTTGCTATCAGGAGCCCCAATTCTATTTGAACTGAAAGGAAAACTAGTTTGAGATTCTACGGTGTTTTTCCTGGCAGCTGTGTTCACATACATGATTGCTTGCAATGTTATATTGTTTGATCCACCTTAGTATTTCCTGGAGAGATTGTGCCTATGACCTGTTAAATCATCTGTTATCTTCCATCCACCATGAGCATGATGCTATCGGATTGCTTGCAATGTTATATTGTTTGAACTTTGATTCACCTTGGTATTTCCTGGAGAGATTGTGCCTATGACCTGTTAAAATCTGCTGTTATCTGCCATCTATATCCTAATTGAATGATAAGAAGGGATCCACCGTGAGCATGAAACTATCGGATTGTTTGCAATGTCATATCGTTTGATTCACCCTGGTATTTCCTGGAGAGATTGTGCCTATGACCTGTTAAAACCAGCTGTTATCTGCCATCCATATCCTAATTGAATGATAATAAAGGATCCACCATGAGCATGATGCTCTCTCTCTCTTGCTTTCTTTAGTTCTTTAACAATGATATATGAGAAAACCAAATCTCTTCAGTTAAATGGTATTGACATTCTTTTTGCTCATCATGCAAACAGACTGAAGCAGGGAGAACCTATAGTATGGAGGTGGAGTGATTTTCCTATGAGAATTATGGAAAAGGCCTGGTGGATATTTTCATTCAACATTATCAGTGGAGATTAGTTATTTTATTCTTTTGAACCAGGGCCCTAGTATATTAGTGTGTGATGAGGAGCAAAGAGGCCTGCTTATACGTGTGATGGAAGGGCTCTTCCAGTGCATTGAATCTGTTGGTGGAGAATCAAAGTAAACCGTGAAACTCTCAATGGTACTGGAACCACTGACCATCAGTTGTCCTACTGTTTGGACAAAAAGAAATTTCACTAAGAGGCTACCTCTTTTCCAAAAATTCTTCTTCAGGTTGAAATATACATGAAGAAAGTAAGGTCAGTCGTTGCATAGCAAACATTGTTAACATTTTCTTTAAGAATTTTCTGCCTTGTTTGGAATATGGATTTTCTTCTATTCCTCTATCTGAAATACAAGTCAGTTTTTTTTCTCTTAAGAAGAATCTCAACACCCCTACAGCGTATCATGTTCATTGAGATTTTTTTCATTTTTGCAGAGACCTTGATCCTTCAAAAGACAGAATCCAGGTTAAGGAGAGTAAGATTTGGGGAATATTCCTTTCAGAAGTGACTGAGGTTAGTAGGTCACTATCTTCAATTTTTTGTGCTTTCAAGTAAATTGATGTTTTGTTCTAGGATCCTTGTAACCTTAACAATTATGTCAACTAATTCTATTAAATTTTTTTGGTCTTAAATATTGGGATGTCTGATCCTTCATTTATTATTGTGCCATTAGATCTGTCTGTCTGATAGTAAGGAGGCACTGAAGCACCTCAGTGTAAGATTTTCTTATTTGGCTTTATTCTCATATCTGATTCAGTTTTTTTATTTGGAACTGACAACGTCCAGCGAGGTATTGCTAACAGAGCTGTAGGGGAGACATATCCACCTTTTTGTATATGCATTACAGTTATCTATTAGAGAGGAAAATATTGTTATGTTACATGTAATCATCTATATATATATATATATTCTACCTCCTGGAAGATGAAAGCAACTTATTGTTTTTGGTGTCTTAAGGTTCCTCCATAAGTGTGACCTTTAACATATGTAGAAATGAATATGGTCGGTAGTAGAAGCCACTGTCTATATATCATTTCTGTTCAACAGGGATCTTCCCAGGACGCATGGTATTTCAGTTTCTGTGATTTCTTGATGCTCTCTCACTCTCTCTCTCTATACATGTGTATGCCATGACCACATTTTTTTTTTGATATTTACATGGAGAAACCACCCATAGGATCAGAGACCTAGCCCTGCTGGCTCTACCTGCAGTACTTGCGGCCCATAAAACTCCGTGAGCTTATCCCTTGCCCTGAGGGAGTCGCCACACTTCGGCTTGCGCAAGGGGTGACACCCATGGGATTTGAACCTAGACCTCATCTTACTACACCAAACCCCTTTGGGGCATGTGCCATGACCACTTAAAGAGCAAAAACTTTTGTGTTTTTTCTTTAAGCACAACTCATGAAGTTCATAACTTCATATATTTGTGCTTCTGAATAATACTTGAAATTCTTGTGCAAAATCAATTATATTGGCCTCCTTGGCTGTTTGACTCACGTCTCTTCCAAATGCATGTGTATTCTTCTTTGGTATGTATGTTCAGCCATTAACCATTACTATGGTTCATGGCCTCACAGTCTCTCTTCCTATGCCCATTGTTATCTGCTTAGTGCTACATATCCAATTCTATCAATATAGATATTGCCTTGCACCAACTTAGTTTAGATCAAGGTTGCCAGACTAAGAAGCGGAAACGGAAAACGATAAAAGAAGCGAAAGTGAGAAGCAATGCATTTTAAAATGTATAGGAAGCGGGAAGCGAGGAATATAAAAAAGTAATATAAGAATTGAATGCGAATCAAAATGAAATAAATAAAAACTAAAGTAAAAGTGACTATTCCTAAATTTCATGATTTTTCAGTGTAAAAATTAAAATTTTAACCAAATCTAAAAATGATGACTGTCAATTTAGAGAAAGCACATGGAAGTGAGTGAAGCGTGAGAGGAAACACATAAAAAACATGAAAAATAGAGTGAGAGAACATAGAAGAATAGATGAAGCGTGTAGAAAGCATAGGAGAAGCGTGGAAGAATTGAGATTCTCATCAAGTTTCGGAAGCGAGGAGTATCGGGCTTCCGGGAAGCGAGCTTCCCACCTATCTAAGAAGCATCTGGTAACTCTGATTTAGATATTCAATACTGTGTTTATGATGCATGACTGGACAATTGGTTATCTTGATTCTAGCTTATTTGTGTTTATGTACTCAATATTGTTACATGAATCCAGAATAAATGGTGAAGGCAACTCCACATACCTTTCTTGGGACCATTCTTCGATTTAGTAATTGCCATGACAAGGTTTCCAACGTTTCAGTGGTCTTAATGAGTATATTGACTATTTATGTGGAGATCCAAAGAATTAGCAACTATTAAGCTTTGGGAGAGGAGCCATCAATTCTGCTGATGCCCTGTGGGTGCTCATTTCTTTTGCTCTACAAAAAAATTGATTCAAGAGTAATAGCAAAATGGATCAGGTCTGGATTGGATTGTAATTGATCTTTGTCTGGATATGAATCTTGTTGCAGCACAACTGGGCTATATTCAGAATTGTATCTAAGTTGGATCCAAAACACAGACTTTGGTTCATGTAGAAACAGGCCTGAAATGGTTAAAATCCAGCTAATGAAGATCTGGGTCCAGTTTAATAGGATCTAAAAAGATAGGTTCAGATCCAGTGCAAGTATGCAAGTAGACAATATGTCTTGATCCATACCTGAAAATATGAGTTGGGTTCAGGTTGGCTTTGATAAATTTCATGTTTATGCAAGATTTCTATTGAGTAATATGATACAAATTACAGAAATCCCAAATGTAAAACATAGCAGTATATGAGATATTATATATTCTGTTATGACTTATGAGCTGTCATTACTTTGAAATTTGAAAATTAATTTAAGTAGGTGATAAATGCATAAAAGTTTGCAAATAACGTATAAAATCAAATATGGTCTTATTGATGTTTACTAGAAAATAAACATCAGCATCTTTGGAACTATGCAACAGGCTAAAAGCTGGAAAACTCGTTCTTGTTGACTTGGCTGGATCTGAGAAAGTTGAAGACTGGAGCTGAAGGGAAAGTTCTTGAAGAAGCCAAGACTATTAATAAGTCTATCTCAGCGCTTGGAAGTGTAATGAATGCTTTATCAAGTGGTAATTAAGGACTGACATCTTTGTTTACCTGCAATTAGCATCTCCTAGCTTTCTTCTTTACTTGTTCACCTTATCTAATTCTATTTTGTAATTGTCTGGTATTTACAGGCAAAGTAAATCATGTCCCATACCGTGAGTCCAAGCTCACCCGTATCCTACAGGATGCTTTGGTTGGTCATCTGTTGCATATGCCTTCTCTAATCGTTAAATGCAATGGGTTCATGCTTTCATTTTGTACATTCAGGGCAGCGACTCTCGAATTGCATTGCTCTGCTGTTGTTCTCCAAGTTCTTTAGATGCATCGGAAAGCCTCTCCACTCTTCGATTTGGTGCTAGGTATTTTAAACTAAACTAAGCATGATGCATTTTTCAGTCTCAAGACAAATTTTGTCATTATACTGGCCTTCATCCTGCAGGACAAAACAGATAAAGATATTGCCAAAAGTTGCTTATAATAAAGACAAAAAAGGATTCACAACAAGAAGTTTTCAAGCATGAGAATGATTATCAGTAAAAAAGTGAATCTATGAACAAAATTTTAGACAAGGTAACTGGTAGAGAATCAAAACTGACTCGTTTTCTTCATCCATGGGCTGCATTAGCAGTACCATCATTGTTTCTTTCTGATGCACGTTTTGTTTGTTTGATCCGCTGATCTCAAGTTTGGCTTGCTTCTGTGTGTGATGTGTTATTTATACATACAAGAAGCCACATTTAATCATGCTGAGCATGGATCTGATTGAGCTCAACTCACTTATACAGTTAAACACTTAAACTCTGAATGAGTTTTGTTTTCTGATCTTGAGTGAGCAAGAGCCCAGCCCAAGCTATTTGCAATCCCTCCATGCATGATTTAGGCTATGTTTGGGAGCGTTGAATCGAAGGTTGTGTAGTGGTTTCCGCCATGCTCTCATACTCTCTTGCTATTTGGGAATAGTGGCGTTGCTGAAACAATGTGTTGGAACTGGTGTCTGGCCCAACACCACATTTTTTGCAACACACTGAAACCGTGTTTCCATCCCATTGCAAGGCTCCCAAACATAGCCTTAGTGACCAGTGCTGGAAGTTGATCATTTTACTCTCGTGAAAGTTAGGTAGCAAATGTCCCACTGGGATCCTTGCTCTATTTTCTTGTTTTATCTACGTTTTTGCCTTGAGATTTTTTTTGGAACCGAAGTGCCTATAGTATGTCCACGATTGTATGTTGAATGCTCCACCCTTATTGTGATTGAAATCCAACACACTTGTCCTTGCAAGTTCTTTTTATGCTTTTATAGTTTAAGTTTGATCATTGTATTTCTTTGGTTTAAAATAGTTGAGGCAGAGTTTGGAGGAGGAACATGTAAATTTGCTGGAGGAGCTGTTCATAATGGAAGGCACCATATTTGATCCTTCAGACATAGAACCAGTTTATGAAGATATGGTTGGTCAAACAATTTCTGCGCTGAGTGAAGAAGTAGAACAGCTTGCAAACAGAGTTGACGAGGTAAATGTTTTGATCTGGCACTCAACAGCTATTTGTGGGTCTCAGAGAGTTGTTTTCTAATTTCTGATTGCAGTTGACAAGAGAAAATGCCAATTAATTACTTGCCCGTGAACGATATTAGTATGTTGCATGATTTCTGTATGTAAGGCTGGTAAACAAACGGAGGAACCCGTGGCTCGACTCAGTTCTGCTCGTCCCAAACTCGTTCGTGTTCGGTTCGTTTGGATAGCTAACCGAACATGAGCTCGTTCGGGCTCCGCTCGTTTACAGCCCGATACAGACACAGTTTTTAAACAGCTTGCATAAAGTTCGTTAATAAAGAGCACGTCCGGAAGTGCAAAATTTTTCTTACAAATCTTAGATATTCATGTCATGTGAAGAGCATTAGATGTATTGATATGAAATTTTAGCTATTATTTCTCGAGAGCAGATCAGGTCCAAGGAAGTTCCTTGGACAGAAAACTGTGCAAAGGTACCTTGATGCCGTCCATTTTCAACCACTGATGCCGTTCATCTAAAAAGTGAATGGCATCCAAATTTTTTGTGGGACCCATCTGATCTAAGTGGGGGGGCATCCTTTTTGACAAATTTTGAGTGCCATTCATCTTGACGATGGATTGCATCCGAGGTACCTTCGTCAGTTTTCTGTCCAAGGCCCCTTGGACCTGATGTGCTCTCTTATTTCTCCACCTTGGTAGAGAAATTTTTGTTGTTTAGAAATTGTAAAATCGCACAAAATGGGAAAGTTTTCATAAAAAATTTTCCTCTCGTTTTGAAGTGGATGGGAAGTTATGTTTTTTTTTTTTTCCCATTTTGTACAAAATTTTCACAATTTTTTTCCTCTTCTAACGTGCTCAAAAGAGTTACATTGGTTTTGCTTCTGGCATTTTCCACAAAAATGGAGTTGATATTGTCTTAGCGACAATAGGGGTGCAAAATCATTTTTTCTTGGAACTAGTTAATATGTACTGAAATCCAGCATGAACATGGTCCAACTAGTCGGATCCAGGTCAGAATTTGATGAATAAATATAACTGGATCTGGGTTGAAATGAAATTAAATATGCATTGTTTTAATTGGATTCTTTACCACATAGACTTGAGTGATAACCAGATCAGGGACTCCACTGTCTCTGCAGTTTTTTGTAAGTGATAATTTAGGCAGATTTCTGTAAATTATCCTTGTCGTTGTTAGCCTGAAATGGTATAATACGTGTGGCCACGGCGCCTCGTCTGTTTGGGGGCGATGCGTTGAAGAGGTGAGCCCGCTCCCTCTCTAACGCATGGATTGCCTGTATGATGGGCATATCCAAAACGTTTTCAATTTCAAAAACAGTTTTAAAAATAAAATCAGAATTCAGTTTTAATCTTTTGGATACCCAAACGGTTGAGTAAAATTTTGGAAAGAGCCATTGAAGTCTGGGATGAAACGGCAACCCAAAGGAGGACATACCCAGCCTGTACATAGAAATGATACACAGAAAAAGAAAGAAGCAAGTCGTTCACACTTTCACAATCCTCATCCTCTTCCTTCTTTTCCTCTGCACTGCATTCCTTCAGTTGTTGGCTTTGATTTTGTTCTCTGGTGGAGACTTTTTTTTTTTAGTTTTACTCGAGAAACCACCAGGCACAGAGACCTAGCCGTGCTGGCTCAGCCTGCTGTACGGTCGCTGTCCTGTCAACATAAACTCCGAGAGCGTACACCAAGCTTTGGCTTAAGCAAGGGGGTCACGCCCATGAGAATTGAACCTAAACTGCCTGTCAAATGGCCTAGGCCCCATCCCACTACGCCAAACCCCTTGGGTCTACTGCTGGAGACTTGTTCTTGGAACTCATCCTCAACCATTTACATTAAGTTATTTGCTTTGCATGTGCACTTCTATGGTTACTTTGCAATAAGTGGAGAAGTATAAGATTTGATTTTATAAGGCTGTTCTTCGCATCATGGGAAGTTATTCTAACACAAGTCAGCCAGCTACAAAATTCTATTTATTTGGAAACTATTCCATCAAAGTTGCTTCTCTTGTTTTAGGGCGACTTGGCAACTTCTACCTATTAAGCACATAAAAAATTCTCTTGTTTTATTTGGATCTAACTTGTTGAACCAAAATGTGAGTTTTTCTTTTTTTGAATAGGCAATTTAGGAGATATTCCCTTTGTTGTTCCCAAGACTGCTTAGGTTATGATAGTGTGACAATCATCCTGCTATCTCATTTGATCTCCAAATGCGATCCAAGTTAAACGAGCAAGAAGTTTTTTTCCAGAAGACCCAATATTGTGATGGGTTTAGGTTTTGACTCACTTGGTATCCTCATCGATATCAATGGATTCTTCTATCTATGTCGTGGTATACAAGAAAACAGGTGGGATTTGGTAAACCTCTGATTTAGTCCGGATTCGATTTTCGAACAAGGCTAGATCAGGCATTGCAGATGAAATTGGATTGAATGATAAGATGTGACCATACTCATTTTGACCTGCCTTTAACACGTATCCAAACCAATGACTCAACTATACATTGTGATATGTTGGATTTTACCAAATTTCAAAATGTTCTATCTAAGCATCTCATGTTTGGTCAGACAACGGAATCAGATCCACTAGGACGGGATCCAACCCTAGTCTGATCCAATAGGACCTGGCATGCTTAATGCAGTGGGTCCAATTAGCTAATAAGGTCACTCACATATTTTAATTAGTATATGGACCCCCCAATCTGGTTTATAAATTTTCAATGTAAAATATAAAAAAAATACATGTTACCCATGGTTTTCTTGTCCGAACGCTGTACAGCACATCAATTTGGATCCGGTTAGGATCCACCCGATCTGGCTCAGGTCCGACCCGATGGCAGCCCTACTTAGCTTGGTTGACAGCGTGGGGCATATAAAGTAGAACCAATAACCTGATTTACCCAGAAGGGTAGAGAGAGAGAGAGAGAGAGAGAGAGAGAGAGAGAACTCTGCATCAAACTGAGCCAGAGCGAGGTGCAGATGGGGGGAGAGTGCAAGTTCCAGATGGGCCAGAGCCCTTACATCAAGCTGGTCCTCCACGCCCTTAAGCACAAAACCTCCCCTGTCAATGGCATCCTCCTCGGTCGACTCCACGACTCTTCCTCCTCCACCGTCGAAATCGTCGACGCCGTCCCACTCTCTCACTCTCAAATCGGCCTCCTCCCCACCCTTGAGATCGCCTTAATTCAGGTTTTTTCTTTCACTACCAAACGCTACCATCGATTTTTCTCCATCCCCTTCTTGTCTCTCAGAAACTGTTCAGGATGCATGATTAATTCATCGTTTTTCCTCTGTTTTGAGTTGCCCATTTCTGTGGGTTTCGTGTAAATCGTGCTTTGAAGTTTAAATATGAAGATGATTATTGTTTTTATCCTTGTTTTTTTTTTCTCGGATCCGGATTATAGAGATGAAATGGCATTTGTGATGATGGATTGAACAGGTAGAGGAGTTCTTTTCTGCTGATGGATTGAGCATAGTGGGTTACTATCACGCGAACGAGAGATACGATGACGTTGAGCTTGGGAAGATCTCGAAGAAAATTGGGGATCATATCTCTCGTTATTTCCCACAGCCGGCCGTTCTGTTGGTGGGTGCATACTTCAAACAGTTATTATGATCATTTAGTGTCTTAATTGTGAGTTTTCTTGTGTTCAAAATCACGCTTTATGTGATTCCAATGGATCAAAATATTTTCCTGTTTTTTTCTCCGCAGTTGGACAACAAAAAACTGGATGCATTGTCAAAAGGTGTTCATCGGGAACCAGTAATTCAGGTAAATTTGACGAAATATTGATTCTTATTCTGTTGGTTGGAAGTTGGAACACATAGTAGAGATTGCGATCCTGATTCATATGTAGAAATTTTGATTTACGTTCCATTCTCATTCACTTGGTTGAGACCACATGGAAGATCACTAGTTCCATGATTCGGATTATTTTACCTTTTTTGCTTGTTCAGTAATGTATTACTTGCTTTTGAGGCATTTGTTCCTGTTTACAAGGTGATTAAGGGCTCCTTTTTATTGTAGTGTTTACATTGATATTAGCAATTTATTTGGCGTTGGATGCAAACCTGTATTGTGGATTGAAGCACGCTACAAGGGAATTCCAGTCTATTTCTCTGAGAGATTCTTAGATTAGATTCACTTAAAGACATTGACGATTATAACTAGGGCTGGTAAACAAACCGAGCAGCTCGTGACTCTGCTCGGTTTGTCTTGTCATGAACTCGTTTGTGATCGGTTCGTATAGTTGGCGAGCCGGGCCACTAACAGCTTGTTTAGCTTAAACAAGTCGAGCCTGAACACATGGTGTTCGACAAGGCTTGGCTGGGGAGAGCTTGTATGGATAAAATATATATTCTTATGTATAATATATATTTTGTGTAATGTATAAGAAGAAAAATGCATAAAATATATATAAAAAGAGAAGGATGAAAGAAAAATATATACATAAAATATGAACTAAGAACTATTAAGTGTAATATATATATATATATTTGTCACATGGGTGCGGGTGCGGGTGCGGCACGGGTGCGGCGCAATTTTAAAAATTTTGGACACGGGGACTCGGCTATATATATATATATATATATATATATATATATATATATATATATATATTTTTTTTTAAAAGTGCACAGACACAACACAGTCTGTGACTGCAGCACAGCACAGCACAGTCCACTGTGCACAGCACTGTGCACTGTACAATTTTTTTTAAATAAAAAATATAAAAAAATTATTTTTTTAGGGACAAATGAACATTTTTGGACTCGGTCAAAGATGACCGAGTCCAAAATGTGGACGGACTCGGCCTCGACTCGTTGACCGAGTCCGACTCGGCGTTGACCGAGTCCGAAGCCGCACCCGTGTCTGCACCCGTGTCGGGGTGTGTTGACTCGGGTGCGGCACCTCCCTAGCCGAGTCCGTGTGACTTATATATATATATATATATATTTCAAGTATATTATATAAAAGTATGTATTCCATGTATAAATAAAATGGAATGTTTTTACACGAGCCATCTCATTTTGGCTTGTCTCATTCAGGGACAAGACGAGCCGAGCTCGGCTCGGCTAAGCACAAACACGAATTGAGCCATGAGCTCAATCCACTGGTAAACAAGCCGAGCTCAAACATGCCCTGTTCGGTTTGTTCGGCTGGTTCACCAGCCCTAATTATAAGTAGAATGCATTATATTTTTTTAGGTTCTTAGTAGAGGCAAACTTTTTCCTTTTCTTTTTTCTCATGGAACCATTAAAATTTCTGCATATGATTGATACAAGTAAAACACTTCCTATAGTTGGTTTACTGTGATTCGCAAGGCACTTTCCATAACCAGTCCTGTAATAGCTATTTAGAAATATTAGATGTGATTATTGCTCGAGGTTCTATGTCTTTTTTGAGGGATGAGGTCCTATTGACATGTTTCTAGGTTTTTTTATGCCAAGAAAAAAATGATGACAAGCTTCAGCTTTTCTGCTTTGAGCATTGCAAAGACATTCTGTTAAGAGTTACATTTATGAATGCAATGATAAATTCATCTCATCTTTTAAAGCACCTTTGTAGTCGAGCTGGTCTAAAACCTGTCATTTGAATTTCCTTGTTGGACCAGTGCTGGGAAGTGTCATGAGAATCTCATTGCCTGTAGACAGAAATGATGAGTTATCAGAAATTGAATTTTGCTGTGACTCTTTAAACTTATTAATAAGTTTACAAGACTTTGAATTTTTTGCATTTATTCTGTTCATGTTGGTTAAAAAAATTAAGGGTTTTTTCCAACATCATCCCTGCCTTATAGGCTAATCTCAAATCAGTCCCTGCCTTATATCGAATATCATATTCTTCCTCAACTTTTCCTCCGTCTGGGCAAATCCATGCTTCCTTTAGCAGACGTGAATTTAGCCATGGTTTGGAGCTTACCATGGTAAGGTTGTAACAGAAATAGATATAATTGTTTCAAAAATTACATGCATGCACAGCTTCTGCCTTAAGTCCTTAACCCTTCTCTTCCTCTATCGTAAGCTCTGCCAAACCCTCATCTCCCTCTATCATTGCAAAAACTCCCTTGACCTTTCTCAACTGTCGGGGGACATAGACTGCTCCTTGCTGCCGATGGCCGACCAGCCCTTTGCCTCTCCCTTGTTCATACACCGCAGCTCCCTACGGATGATTCTTTCTTGTTGCCATTGCTCTCTTTGGAGTTTGGAGTGACATATTTTCAATTGAAAGGATGTCAACTCGGGGTGATTTGGAGCTTTGATATTAAGATTTAATTTAATTTGAGGGCTTTGATATGGCCATTTGATTTGATTTGGGGTTTTTAATATAGGGTTTTAATTTGGTTTGGGGTTCTTAATCTAGGGTTTTATTTTGATTTGGTTTTTCATTTAGTGCTTTGTTTTGAGTTTTTTATTCAAGATTCTTAATTAAGGGGTTTTTTAGGTTTTATTTCATTTGGAGTTCTTATTTAGGGTTTTGAATTGATTTGATGTTCTTAACTCAGGGATCCTATTTGATTTGGGGTTTTCATCCAGGGTTTTGATTTGGGATTTTTGGATAGGTTTTTATTTCATTTGATTTGAGGTTCTTAATTTAGGGTTTGATTGATTTGAAGTTTTGATGTAGGGCTTTGATTTGGGGTTCATAAATTACTGCTTTGATTTGATATGGTGTCTTTCTTTAGGGTTTTGAATTGGGATATGTAAGCAGTACACTGCCATTTTCTAACGATCTGACTCGGTTATTCCAATTTCCAATAGCCTAAGCACTTTTATATTTCATTCTGAAAACAGTAAAAATTCATAGGAATCAGTTGGTTTGACTGTTATTGCCCAAATCTTATCAAGTTTGCATTTTCTCATCTAAAAGTTGTTAAAACAGTGGAATATTGATGTATTTAGTAGTGAAATTCCCAAACAATGGCTGGATCGGATACTTTTAAGATCTAAGGTTTGTGGATTGTGGACTAAAATGTACAGTTCAATCTCATTAAAAGTTCAATCCCTTGGTTAAAACCATATTCACCGATATTTTGAAAATATCGCAATATTATTGGCAATTTCATGGTTGCTGATAATATCGGGAATATATCGTGATATTTTCAAAATATCGGCAAATATAAAATATTCGCGATATTATTGTGATATTTATGAGTTTTTTTTTTAAATTTAAGTTTACATTTCCTATTTTTTTGTTTCTTTTATATTTTAAACCTTTAAAACATGTTTCTTTATATTTTTGAAAGAAAAATAATACAAAACTTATTATTTTCTTAGCTTTTTTGTTGTTATTTATATTTTTTTCAATTTTTTAAACTCCCCAGATTTTCCCGGGATTTATCAACTTTTGAAAATCTCGTCGAGAAATATCCTTGCCGAGAAATTACCTTTAATGATACTGGTGACTATGGTTAAAACTCAAGACAGGCTCACTATGCTAACTTGCTAAGTAGATTGCCCTCACAAGTCACAATGGCTGAGCAATAGATGGACTTGGGCATTGTTTGGAAGTTTATAAACCAGATTTAAGTCTAATCTAATATCTGATTAAAATTTCAGAATTGTACATGAAAATTATTAAATAATCAAATTTTTATCTAATTAAGGAGATCTATTTCTCACCATTAGACCTTGATGGGATCTGTTTTTTGTTTTAACCAGGCCTGGTTAGGGCCAGACCCAAACCAAATTTGAATCTCATTGTTAACCAGAAACACTTATTTCTTTGGCAAACCAGCCAAATGGTTTCAGATTAGTAAAGAAATCTGTCCCAAATTTTGACCTTTGACATCCTTGCTCATTATATTTAACTTATTAACCATGTAAATTATAAAAGACATGACATCAAAAGTAAACATCATAAGGGTAAAAAAGTCATTTTTTGTTCAAAATGAAACTAACACAAAGGCTTTTCCAAATTCGTCCTTACCTGATTGGCTTTTCCCTAAATGGTCCTCCTGTTAAGGGTAAAACTGTCATTTAACTGACCCTTGGTAGTTTTTGACGCCAGTTAGTATCAAGGGCTATTATGGCCAGGTTAAACATAAGGCCAGGGATAGGTTTAGTATTAGAGATAAAGCAAGGATGGATTTGAGATTAGTGTATAAGGGAGGGATGACTTTGGAAAAAAACCCAAAAATTAAAGAAGACTTCATTTGGCTACAGATTGTGACACATGAATGAATTTCAAGGCAATTGATAGAGGAATAATCTAGCAGACAATCTGAAATAGAATCTACTGTTGTGAAGTACATATTTTCCAACCCAATCTAACTTGAATTCTCTAAGCCCTTGTGCTTTGATTTTCTTCTCAATCCATCATCTAATGAAAACCCTTCTTTTTAGCTTGAGTAACATTTTTCAAACACCCTGAATACTACACATGCATTAACCTCCGGAAGTGTAGATGCTCTTGGTGTCAGTGTCTTTGTAGCATGGGGAAGCAAAGGTATTGCTTGAGTACTTCATGTATGCATGTTGTGTTTGGTATCTGCATACATTTTGGCAAACCTCAAGATCAAGTATTCTGACCTCCATTGGATATTGTATCTTTTCTGCCTCCACACTTGAGTTTCTTTCTCTTCAAGAGATTCTTGCACCCTGTTGTTTGGCAATTCTTTCATTATTTTGTTTTTTGAAACTTGAGTTTGGGAGCCGTCAAATTAGTGATCCAACTTTGCTTGCTTAAAGAAGGGGTTGAACTCTTAGTAGCATGATGCTTCTACCTATGTGGATAAATCTCTTACTCCATGTGTATTTTCTAGTTTATCCGTGTAAATTTCATAGCCATGATGTTCTTAATCGCACCTCCCACACACTTCTGGCTTCCACATTGTGGTTGCTGTCATAGTTGTCTTCTGCTAGTCCGACAAGAATCATTGATGGGTTAATAAAGTAGCTTAGCAATCGGTAAGAATTGATAAATTAAATATTTAGTGCTAGTGTTACCATCTAAAGTGGGTACTTCCTGAAACAGTCTAGTTTCTTGCTCAAATTTCAACCATTGGACTAGTGTCGCTATATGCTACTGGTCTCATCTTAAAGAGTTTAGGGGAAACCAGCTTATGTTAGTTGGATTTTGAAAATTTTACTAAAACCTATGGTTCTCTTAGGAGTTGCTAAAATTAGACATTTGGTTCAAAGATCATGGATAATGAACAAGGCGAAGAATCCATGAAAAACTGTGCTTTTCAGAATAATGGCTTTAATTTTCTTGTTCAATGCCTTGGATTGTCACTTCTTTTAGAATAGCAGGCACTCCCAACCTTGAGCTTCTTTTTGACAGATCCATGTTTTATGATAAACAGCTTTATACTAAAGATGCATCAAAAGGTTGGCGACAAGCTGGAACAGATGCGAGTGGGCAACTGACTTTGAAAGAACCTTCAGCAAACACAGTGTTGTGGGATTTTATTTTGTCCGAGAAGTATACAGAAATTGTGGATTTTGATGATTATCTTGACGATATCAGAAAGTAAGTGCAAGCCATGTTACCTTCTACAGTTATGTAATCAGATTGTTACATTATACTTTTGGTTGTCTACCGTTTTGCAGGGACTGGCTGAACCCTGACCTCTTCAAGTAGAGATGTGGCATCCCATTTGACATGATTGCAGTTTTTACTGTTACAACTATCCTATTCACCATGGTGTAATGAATTGGTTAGATTTGAATGCTACAATGAAAATTGAACAGAATTTCGTTAAAATTATGTTTTTGATTTGTGTAGAACATGTTCAATTGCTGTTGTTGGCTGATGCAGAAATGCTAACCATCTTTTGAAAACTAAACAAGAGAACTTGCATGATTGCTCACAGCTGACAAACAGCCTACTTCAATCACTAAAGGTAAGATAGAGATGGAAATAAATTTATAAAGCTAAAACGCTTAGCATCTCTAACAACTTGTAGCAAAATGGAGGAAATTATAAAGACATCCTCCTTTGCTGTTTCAAATGTGGATAGCTTAGAAATGTTAGTGATCAGATTTACCACAATGATGACCTATTAAGCATGGATATGGACATTCTGGCTCCTTGCTAGAGACCATCACTGGAAGAAATTTGAAGATTGTATTCCCGAAAAGATATGTTTAAGACAGCTAAACAAGAGATACAGGACATACTCATGAAAAGAAAATTGGCAGCTCCAGCTTTACAATGAAGAAAGATTAACTGTTCTAGTTCCAAACAGATAAGGGAAGCCTACTGTCCATCTCTTATTCAGCAACGATAGTCTCTTTTACTGTTTCTGGGGATGGGGGCGGCCATCAACCTCTCATGTTGCCTTTGGGTATGATTAAACCATAGCCACCATCTTTTCTTTTGTAAACAATATTTACATCTCCTGAACCAAATCAATTATTATTAGTATCAATCATGTATTTCCTTCATTTCCAAGTAAAAGTTCATAAAAACATTCCATACCACTGTCCTCATTGCAGAATGCATAAAAGTCATGGTCTACATTCTCCAATTGCTGCACAGCTTCATCAACGGTCAATGGTGGCATGTCAAAGTATTTGGTCCTTACAACCTGTAGCAGTGTCCAATTGTAATTAGAAGTATAACACACAGATTTGTATGAGGTTGTACTGATGGCTTCCTTTAAATACAAAAGATTCACAAGAGCATTAAGAGCACAATATTGGTGACAATGGACAACTAATTGGACAAATCTTAGTATTTTCTCTACAATGATCCTCTGGGAGATCCTATAAATTACTTGATATAGTGTACTTTGAGAAAATCCCATCACTTTGCTAAAACTTCTTAATGAGATCATCAAAATCAACAAATAATTCATACATTGTCTACACATATCCAAAGATCTAAATTTTTAGAACACCAATTGCACCATGAATGCACAAGGATAAATGATCCAAGGCACATGATACGTATGCAATAGAAGCATACTTTCTTTCAAAAACAACATAAGCATACAGACAGAATTTACGTGAAAAGCTTATTAGGGCAGCCCCACAGGAGCAAACGATCAACGTTGGGGAAATGGAACTGCATATAGCCTAAAGGTCCAAGCCCCTGTAGAACCATGGTCCTTCTAACCACACACTACAAAAGGGAAGAAGCTCTAACCAAATATTTGGTAGGAACTAGTGAATATGATTATGGTATCAGGACACACCATTTCGGTCGGCATACCCATGTGGACACGGGGGTGGGTACGAGACACGCCATTTTGTGTGTCCTATCCATTTTCAATTTATAACTTATTTTGTATTTATGTGATATTTAATATATATATATAGCCGTGTCCCCCTACCTACATGTTTTGAAATTGCTGTGTCGTACCCTCCATACCCGCACCCATACCCAGGTGACATAGGAATATGAAAACTCTAATGGCACTACAACACTACAGTAAAAATGTCTGAGGAGGAGGCAACAGCACATCATTGACCACACCAGCAGGAGGTAACAGAGCACAGGCACAAAACACAGCATATTCATGGTACTAAGAGAAAATGTGAAATCCTTAACCACACAATGACATCAGAACAAAGATGTGCAAGAAGGTTGGACGAAAGAGAACCAGCAATTGCTTCCAAGAGAAACAAGTTTAATTGGATCGCTAGACATGGCACTGATACCACATCTTTTGTAAACAAAGTACAAGTTATTCACTTCTTTTACCAATCTATCTAAAGACAGAGCTTCATGGCCTTCAGAGTTGGAGACTTGATTCTCATATACTTTTGCATAAGGAGCATTAATAGTCCTTCAGTTTGCGTCTTCAAATCAATGGACATTGCATCAGGTGAACTGCATTTTAGTCCTGGTTCTTCAATGAATTACGCTAACTATGATTGTTACTAAACTACCATGATGCGAAACTACATAACATGGCTACGTTGGTAAAGTATGCAAAAGAATGATTCATGAAGTCCAAAATGTTACTGATATAAAAGGGCTGTATGCTGGTGAAAAGGTCCACGAGCCATTTTGTTACTGAATTATGCAGTCACAAACATGTAAACCTGCCACTATGTATCAGGTGCTACATGTAGATTTTGTTGAAATAAGGAATAACATAGCTTGATCAGATCTGAACAAAGCACAGGTAGACATGCAAACTTCGCTTTCCACCATTTACTCCTCAACAACAGTGCACCAATGACCAAACTTAGCTGCTTAAAACTCTAGCAACTGGACTTTATAAGCCATCTATTGGTATCAACTCAAGATGATACATCACAAGAACTTGTGTAATAACCTTACAGTCCACACAGGTCTATATGCATAACTTTGATATTTCATTACAGAATCTTCTAAAATCCAACATTTTATTGAAGATCTTTGAAACTCCTATAAGCTACACAGTTTTCACTCAAAGTTTAAGATTTTCACAGTTCAACTTAGTCCAAGCGTCTAGGCATATTCATTGGTCCTATGTAGCTATAGCCAAGCGACAACTTATGGAAGGGTAAGTTCCCAAAATCAATACAACAAACAGCAGCAGTGGAAGTCTTTACCATCATAATCATCTTGATAAATCCATCTTTGATGTCAAATACTTGAGCCTATAATATTGCTCACCAACAAAGATATGTATGACTATATGTTGGGTTATCTATTGGAGTGAAAAGATCAGGCACAATATGATTGCATAAATATGTGTGCATTAAGCACCTGATCACCCTCCATCTTGGGGACAGGGCCTGTCAGTTGTGGGGCCCAAGGCCAGATGGAGGGCGATCAGGAGCTTAATGCACAAATTTTGTGCCATGTGATTGCACCCGATCCGGACTCTCTATCGGATTACCTAAATTCAGAAGGCTGTTTCAAGTTTTCAACAATTATGAGATGTATAGAAGTGCTTCTGTGGAATGACCTAAATGTTCTTAGGTTCTATCTTAGGTTGACTATTTATCATATCAGCAAGTTGTTACCAGCATCACCAATTACATTAAAAAACATTTTTTTCACTTTATGAAGAAAAAGAAAGAAAAATCATTATTCATGAAAAACCAATTATTTTCCCTCTTATCTGAGGTTAGGAGATAGAGTCCCCTGGCTTTGGAGGACACCCCCAAATAAATATGCTCCCACTCAGTTGAACCACTTATAGATAAAAAATACATCATTCGATATTGGTATGATCAACAGCATTCCGCTGCATGTGATCATCGTTTTCTTGGGCAATTAGAAAGAATCGCCAAAGCTGTCCATGAGCAATTCACTTGTATTTTTCTTGTTGAAATTTTTTGGCCTGAAGTTTCATAACCAAAATCACATGCAGAAACAGGAATGAAAATAGTAACTTTAACTGGACATTATTATAAGCTCTCAAAACTACAAACCTGCAAATTCACTAACACAAAAGAATGAACCGATTTTCTCATGGAATTAAAATAGCTAATACATAAAGAAAGACAATTTGATAAAACTAAGATGAACACATAAACCTTATCAATTAAATCCTCAGGCTCCTCCTCGGCAGCAATGGGTTCCAAATCATCAGCGACGTAATCGGGCTCCGGCTCCCGAACCTTGAGCCGATTGAACCCTTTCATGTGCCTCCCATGATCAGAATCCTTCTCCTTGATCTTCCTCAGCTTCCTCTGTATAATTGCAGAAACCAAATCTATGCTTCCATACAATGATTCCGAGACTTCTTCCGCACGAACAACTCCATGTTTTTTAGTGAACAAAGTTACCTAAAATTCAACATAAACCAAACACATAAGCCCAATCTCAGAATTCAGAAAAATTATGAAATAAAATCTCCCAAATTTGCATAAACCCCCAAAAAACCATCACGAAAACTCATTTGAGTAACCCCAACTTCATCAGTACCTCAAGAGGAGGACAAAAAATCAATACAAAGTTTAAGTTAATACTTTCAACTTCATCAGTACCTCGCATCTCCGAACTTTGGGGCCTCTTCCGAATTCGCCGCCCCGAAGAGACAACCGGACGTCGACTTCTCTAACAAGATGGCTGTGCTTCTGAACAGCTTTTCCCACCTTCTCCTCTATGTATACCTTTACTGCATCCGTCAACTACGCACCAACAAGAAACAATAGACAAAGACATGAAAAAAGAAGGAAACTTCTGAGTATTCAAACAGAAGAAGACAACAAGAAGAAGAAAGGGATGAGATGAAGCGAGTGAGGCAAATACATCCAAGTTCTTTCCTTGAATGATGAGACGAACGGTGGAGAGAGACCCATCCCAGGAAGCCATGCAGACGACCCTTCTTCCTCTGAGTGGTGATTGTGGGCATCCAAAGGAAAGAGAGAGCAATTTGAGATGGGTTTTGGTGTGGGCTGAGGCCTTCCATGGGAGCATGGCAGACGATAGGGAGTTGGGTTCCAGGTTGGTGGTTGTGCTGCTGATGAGAAACCTGATTGAAGGGGAGAAGCAGGAGGAGGAAGAGCAGCATTGGCTCGATGGTAATGTAGAAATCGCCATGGTATCTCGCAGGTGTGAGTTTGGTGAAGATGGTGTTGAGAGAGAGAGAGAGAGAGGGGATGGCGTCTATGGTGGCTCTGTCTAGATGAGGCATCCATATCCTAATTGTCCCAGTGGCACGTGACAATGTTTTAGTGGAGCCCACCGGATGAAACGTCTCGGGTCAGGACCCGATTCGGATATGAGCCACTTTTTTTTTTTTTTTCAATCTATCTAAACTTAGCCGTCTCTCAAGACATTCAGAGATGAAGACTTGCTTCTCATATAGCATTAGTTGTCCTTCAGTTTAGATCTCAGTGAACGGTTAAGTTCAATTTCTATAAGACAAACTTCTAATCCATCTTCAAATGAATGGCCATTGCATCAGATGCAATTCTCGACTGAATTAGGACAACCGTGATCATTCTGTAAAATACCACGACGAGAAACTGCACCACATGGCTACGTTAAAAGTATAAACACGAGTAGTAAGTCTCTGTTTGGGAACCGGAGTTGAGAGGGAGACGAGAATGGAGATGGTAGCTGAGTTCGCAACAACATACTCGGAAGGATGTTGAACTCCGCCAAAAATAATGAGTGGCATGCTCCGATCTCCCCTCCGAACTCTTCCCCCCTCTCAACTATGCTGAAACAACCAGCGGAGCTGAGGCGGGGATCTTGGAAATCCCCCGACACCAGTTCCCAAACAGATCTTAATTGATGATGCCAAAACGTTGCTTTTTGTAAATATATTTTTTGAAAAAAAATATGAGTGGCTCGATTCAGGGTAGAATAAGCCCAAAAGCCCAGTTTCTCCGTTTAAATAGTAAAAAAAAGCTGAAACAATAAAAGCTTGCTCTCATGACTGACACAATCTTGTCACAAAGTGAACAAACCTTCTTCAAATCAAGAAGATGCAACACAGTTTGGAATATTTAATTAGATTCAATTGTGAGTCATGTGCAAACAAGCCTGGTCTAATCCAGTTGGGTTTTGCACATGACTCACAATTGAATATCACAGTGATCTTTGGTTGCTAATTTAAAGGGATAACATTTGCTGCCCTTGTAGGTAAGGAACCCTTTAATTGGAACTCATACGAGAACGTTGTTCTGTTCAAATCTGACCTCATGGCTGTGTTCAGCATTATTAAAATAATAAAGATTGACCCTTGGATCATAGCTTTTTTTATGTTAAAATAAATTTTTTGATGTTTGAAAATTTGGTATATTTTAGGCCGTTGGTTTTTCAACCCTCGTAAATTTTGACATATACATCAAGAAAACATAGTCCAAAGGTCAGTTTCTACTAAACTTAATATATAGATCCCATCTGAAAGGTCAGGCATGCCAAAAAAAAATAATATTATAATTTTTCACCAGGGTGTTTCTAACCAAAGAGGATATCAAACATTACCCTTAATTTAAAGGGTTAATATTTGGTGCTATTAAGGGCACCAAATAATGTGGAATTATTGAGCTGAAAATCATATGTTCCAGTTTTGTCATCTCTATCTGATCGCATAGATGTGTTTAGAAAGGTTTGTTTGCTTAGGATCAAACCTTGGATCGTGTTATTTCAATACAAAAATATGATTTTTTGAGCTATGAAAATTTAGCACAGTCTAAACCGTTAATTTTTTAAGCCCTTAAAAAACCTGCTTATGTGTCACAATCATATGACTCAAAAATCATTTCCCACCAAACAAACATTATAGATTATATCCATAAAATTTAATTTACAAAAAAAATCTAAAAGCTATGATTTTCAGCTCAATAGTTTCATATAGTTGAGTGCCTTCAATAGCACCAAATATTGACCTTAATTTAAATAAAATATATATTAAAAACTAAAAATTGACTAAACTGTATGAGAAAAATTATATGTTTCTCGAAATGTCTCATAATTTAAAAAATCTGCCTCATGTCCAAATTTGTAAATGCTTGACTTTTTCAGAACATTTTTAGTGTTCGAACAAGTGAACCTCCTAAAGTTCATCCTATAACATGAGAATCTTTTTTTAAGTAATTGATTTGCCTCATGTCCAAATTTGTAAATGCTTGACTTTTTCAGAACATTTTTAGTGTTCGAACAAGTGAACCTCCTCAAGTTCATCCTATAACATGAGAATCTTTTTTTAAGTAATTGATTTGCCTCATGTCCAAATTTGTAAATGCTTGACTTTTTCAGAACATTTTTAGTGTTCGAACAAGTGAACCTCCTAAAGTTCATCCTATAACATGAGAATCTTTTTTTAAGTAATTGATTTGCCTCATGTCCAAATTTGTAAATGCTTGACTTTTTCAGAACATTTTTAGTGTTCGAACAAGTGAACCTCCTAAAGTTCATCCTATACCATGAGAATCTTTTTTTAAGTAATTGATTGTCAAGGAGGTTCACAAATGTGTAATGACATATGCATATATATATATATATATATATATATATATATATATATATATATATATATATATATATATATATATATATATATATATATATAGAACGACATTTGCGAGCTGCTATACAAATCTTCTTTAAATAATTGATCATTAAGAAAGTCTGCAAATGTGTGAAGACATTCACATATATATAGTACGACATTCACAAGCTATCATGTGAATCTCTTTAAAGTAACTAGTCATCAAGGAGGTCAACAAATGTTTGGGGACATATATATATATATATATATATATATATATATATATATATATATATATATATATATATATATAATATGACATTCGTGAGCTACTATGTAAATCTTCTTTAAGTAACTGATTGTCAAGGAGGTCCGCAAATGTGTGTAGACATTCACATATATATAGTACGACATTCACAAGTTATCATGTGAATCTCCTTTAAGTAACTGGTCATCAAGGAGGTCAACAAATGTGTGGGGACATTCACATATATATAATATGACATTCGTGTGTTACTATGTAAATCTTCTTTAAGTAACTGATTGTCAAGAAAATTCACAAATATGTGAAAACATTTACACACATATATACAGTATGACATTCGTGAGTTACCATACAAATCTCCTTTAAGTAATGGATTGACAAGGAGGTTTACAAATTTGTCGTGACATATATATATATATATATATATATATATATATATATATATATATATATATATATATATATATAGTACAATATTAGTGAGCTATCATGCAAATCTTTTTTAAATAATTGATCGTCAGGGTAGTCCAAAAATGTATTGTGACATTTGCATATATATTACGACATTTGCGAGTTACCATGCAAAAGTTTTTTAAGCAACTGACCGTCAAGCTAACAACTTAAAGGTACTGATAAGAAAATTTGAAGATCCAAATAATGAGACAATATTTTTTTAGACCTTCTTAACAATTAATTACTTAAATAATATTTTCATGGTAGCTCACAAACGCCATACTATATACCTCCTTGATGTTACTTAAAGGAGATTCTCATGATAGCTCGTGAACATTGTATTATATGTATGTAAATATCCTCACACATTTGTGGGCCTTCTTGATGATCAATTACTTAAAAAATATTCACATTGTAGCTTGTGAATGTCATATATATATATATATATATATATAATGTTATCACTCATTTGCAATCTCCTTGACGATTAGCTACTTAAAGAAGGTTCAAAATAGTACATATTTTGCCAAAACTCAAAGGTCAAGGTCCTATCATTAATGACCGTCAGATGTTTACAAGGGTGGAATTGGATTGGATTCGGTGGGAGCCACCATATTGAATGATATAATATTCTGAAATATGGATCTTAAATAAGATCCCAATGTGTTTACATCAATTTCGAACTTGTATTCGTTTGCATTTTATGGACATAGAACTGAATCCGAATAAAATAGTTTTGGTGAAGATCTTCATCCAGTTGCGATCGTTTACACTTTTTATATGTAGAGCTCTTGTTTCCAACAATTTGATTTACTGGATCCAGTATTACCACGTAAAATTCAGATCTTGGTTCAAATCCCCACCTTGTTCAAGCTTGGTTTCTTTACAATTTAACTGAGCTCGAATTCAGCTTGTGCTCATAGGTAGGAGAGTTGAGCTTGATTCCAAACTGATCTTAAGTCAGGTGAGCTGACCCATGATCTGGCTCGTGTTAAAAGAATGTAAAAATCAATGTTGTTGACAATGGGGTTTAACCAGCTGTTCAAAACTATTCTTTCACATGCCTTGTGATCTAACCAGCTGCTTAAAGCTACCTTTCATGAAAAATATTGAACCTAAATTATTTATATTATATTATTATGAGCTTATTGAATCGAGCTGAGCATCCTTTGTTCATGTTCGGCTTGTTTTTGGTTAACGAGTTGCTTGTGATCACTCAGCTCGCCAATTTCATGAACCAAACACAAATGAGTTCATGGTGAGCCCAACCAAGCCAAATTAACCACGAGGCTTTGGCTTATTTCCCAGCCCTAGACGTAAGGAGTGAATTGGAGCATTCTTGTGACAGCAGCCAACCAAACCAGAGAAGAAAAGGAAAACATAGTTGTCAGAGAGAGAGAGAGAGAGAGAGAGAGAGAGAGAGAGAGAGAGAGAGAGAGAGAGAGAGAGAGAGAGAGAGAGAGAGAGAGCTATTTGCTTAATCGGGGTAACCTGCTTGTAGGGTCTCAAAATATACACCATAAGTCCCTCCAGGTAAATTAAGGAAAACCATCAAATTGTTCCTCCAGCTAAAAATCACACGCACGAAGTGCGTTATGGTGTTCAGTTTTGGTTTTGAGTGGCACCCCACTTCAAAACGTGGGCCCATCTCATTGGCCCTTAAAACCCTTGGACAAAATCCAATCCCTTCCCCTCTCTCCTACATGCAACGTAAAACAAGGCTAGCCACATGCTCATGGAGAAGTGCCATCCGGGCCTCTGGAAGGCCAACCGGAGGCCAAGGCCAAAGGAAGAAACTGGTGGTTTCGGTGTTGTTGTTGGTGGTGCGCTGGTCTCCATGAGGAAACTGTGCCCGAACTTTGACAGGGAAGATGTGCTCGACACGGTTCTTGAAGTGCCCGTTCCGGAGGAGGTGTTCACGCAAATGGGTGGCTGTGGCTCGCCTAGGTCGCGTTCATGGCAGAACGTGAAGACATGGCTGAAATGCTCGCATGCTTCGGCTGATAGGCCACAAGGTGGTGGTGCTGCTGTTGGTAACTCCGAGCTCCAACTTCTTCTCAACGTTGTTGGTGCTCCATTGATCTCTCTACCTGTTCAAAACGAGCAGCCTCCTAATGGGTCTATCATGGATCATCCCATCGTAAGGATTTTATCCTTTTTCTTTTTTTTGTGCACATGATTGCATATTCATGCTTATGCCTATGATTGTGGTGTATGATCAATGCTTCTCCTACTTTGGCCTTTGGCCTCTGGTTCGAAAATGGGAATCGGAATTGTTTGTGAAATTATAGTTAGAAAAAATTAATGATCAACCTAGGCAAGCTTTGTTTAACTTTGATGCCGTGTTGATAAACGGCCAACCTTCTCAAACGATAGTGTTGCAACGCGTTCATATAGCGGAATCCAATGCAGAAAGCTTAGCATGAGATCGTTCTTTGTCTCAACACAATATGGGGCCTTTGATTAAGGGCTATTGATGAACATGTTGTTTGTTCAACTGTTTTTTATTGGACTGAGCTATCTATTAAGTTTTGTTTTTTTTTATGACGAGGGACCGTCGCTAAAGGAAGAAAAACCCAGGGTGGAGCCCCACGACCACCTTGCCTTACCTGGCCCACCTCTGAATGCCATAGACACACCCGTACTCCAGTGGGGTTTGATCGAGTGCCTTCATCTCCCCGCTGGCCACATGAGCGATCCACACGGTGGTCACCGATCTATCTCTTATTGAACACATCACCACAAATATCGTTCTAGGGCAACCTCACAAAAATAAAATTTTTTGGTTTCTCTCAATAAAATCTTGGAAAAAATAACAGTAAATAAAATACAGAAAATATATACACATGAATAAAAAATAAAGAGTATAACAAAGCATCAGAATTTTTGTTGTTGCTTAATATCAATATCGTGAGAAAAACACGATATACTCTGTTTTCGATTCGTGAAGATTAGCTTTGCCACTAATTTTCATTTCTTATACAAAAATCTCCCTTGTGCATTTTTGGAAGAAAATCCAAAACCTTTCTAGATCCTAACAAATGAGATCTTCAGAAAGCTTTTTCCATGCAGACGGGACAAGGAATTTCTCATTTGAACCATCACACATGAAAAATTGCACTCAAGATTACTAGTGTATTCCCATAATAGATGAAGATCAAGGCCATCCAAATTTAAGATCCAACAGTTTAGAACCTGCTTATTTTGGATAGTTCTTTTACTTTTTCTCGGCAACTAGCTCTTCTTTTTGTTTTTCTTTTTTCTATGAACATTTTAACTGTAATGCGTTATAATGGATTTATTATGCTTAGATCATACGCACACTGCACGCAAAGAATACAAAGATGGATGTAGATATTCAATTCTTGAATGTGTTAACTCCCTGGAGGTTATGCTGCTAGCACAGTGATCGTAAGTACGGCAGGCAGAGCCAGGGCAACTAGGTCCCGGGGACAATTTCTCAGTGTAAATATAAACAAAAAATTTTTCCTGAATGTCTGTTTTTGTGATTTTGTTGATTATGTGCAGGAGTCTTCAACAGCCAAATACATTGTTCAACAGTACCTTGCTGCAACTGGTGGTTTGCAGGCAATGAACTCTGTGTCAAGCATGTATGCAATTGGGAAGGTAAGGATGAGAGCTTCAGAATTCCATTCCGGTGATCAATTGGTTAAACCACGAAATGCTGAGTTAGGAGCATTTGTGCTGTGGACCAAGAACCCCGACCTCTGGTACTTGGAGCTGTTGCTTTTTGGTTACAAAATGAGTGCAGGAAGCGATGGGAAGGTAGCTTGGAGGCAGACACCATGGCACCAGTCACATGCTTTGAGAGGACCTCCTAGACCTCTTCGCCGTTTATTACAGGTATGAATTTGTTCTTTAATCTTGTTGTCAAATCACATATATAGCTTGGCGCTATGGCACGGAGCCTTGCCCTCTAGGCGGGCAGTCAAGATTCTATTCCCACGGGCATCATGCACCCCCTGGTTTAGGCAAAAGGCGAGGGGTGCGCCACAGGTTTACACCACTGGTACAGCAACCGTAAGTATAAAAGGCTCTGCACCTGAGGTAGTTTCCTTGTTATGAAAAAAAAAAAACATCACAAATAAAGCATCTACAGGTTGAATGCCATTGGATCGGATTTCATTCGATATCTGACCGATCTGACTTCATTTAGTCAGTTTTGGTAAGTCAAAACCATATCTTGTTATAAAAGGATGTGGAAACCAAACCCAATGGATATTCGAACCCAATTACATGTAAAAAAATTAGATTTGGTATGAGTTTTTCACCATCCGGATCTGATACCAAATACAAATTCCTCTAGCCAACATCTGATTAGCAGGACCTGTTATCGGCCACATCCCACCTGAATCCGAACCGTTTACATCCTTAATCTACAGTGTGGATGTTCAGTACTTTTAACCAGTGAAGGGCAATCCATTGATGAGAAATATCATTATTACTTTGATTTAAACAGTTTATGGGAACTCATTGCTCTATCACTCCTTTTGTAGGGTCTTGATCCAAGAACAACAGCCACCTTATTCGACAATGCTGTGTGCATAGGAGAGAAGGTGATCAACAATGAAGACTGCTTCATTCTAAAGCTAGAGACAGGGGCCCAAACATTGAAGGCAAGAAGCAGCTCTAGCTTTGAGATAATCCACCATACAATATGGGGTTACTTCAGCCAGAGGACAGGCCTCCTCCTCCAATTTGAAGACTCTCATTTGCTCAGGATGAAGGGCAAAGGGGATGAGAGTGTCTTCTGGGAGACCAGCATGGAGTCCTTAATACAAGACTACAGATTCATTGATGGGATCAACATTGCACATAGTGGTAGGACAGTAGTCTCTTTGTTTAGGTACGGGGAGACGTCCACTAGTCACAAAACAAGGATGGAGGAGACATGGACCATTGAAGAGATTGATTTTAACATTTGGGGTTTGTCTATGGAATGCTTCTTGCCTCCAGCAGATCTCAAGAGAGATGAGGGTGATTAGCTTGTTCTACTTCTCACTAAGAGAAATGCAGAAGAATGAGGATTATGGAGGGTGAGTGTATTGGAAAATCCTCCATGTACAAACATTTGTATTTCCTTTTCTTTTAAATTTCTCCACCCCTAGTCGTTGCCTTACCTTACATGTCACTATGTCAGTTGATTGATCCATAGTATTTCATTAATGTGATACAGTTAGCTTTCAAAGAGGGGCCACGTAAGGCAGGGTGGTTGTGGGCCCACCCTAGGTTTTCGATGCTTCGGTAAAGGTTTCTCATTATAAAAACAAAAAATTACAATTTTGAAAGAACTGGAAGGGTCCCTAGTTATATATAAAACAAAAAGTTACAGTTTTGAAGGAAGTGTGAATGTGCATGTTGCTGGTAAAGAGCTCTTTCGACTAGAAAATAGGCTTGCAAGCTAAACATGAATTTTCCTTATCGGGATTGTCATTTTTTCCATCAATTCACTATTACTAAACGAAAAATGACTACTATATGACCAAAATAATGTGTTTCTTCAAATATCTTAAATTTTTTTAAAATTCACCCATTGTTCAAAACCATAAATTAATAGGCAACTTTTTAGGACTCTTTTACTCTTTCGTACAAGCGAACGTCGTGAAGTTCAAGCGATATATCATTTCGCCCATCTACTAAGGCAAAACCTCACTTAAATGTATATTCATACATATTTTTTTGTGGTCCTTAAAAAGCATGCAAATAATATATGGTATTTGCGATTTTTCCTGTTAATCGCAAATACCTTAGTAAAATTGTATATTTTATACTAAAGTCATGAAAAATGGTGCAAACCTCCTTTCTCTTTTATTTAATCAACACTTAAATGTATATTCACACTTATATTCTGTACTCTTCACGAAATGTGCAAAAATAATTTTTGTGAATCTCTTTATGATCGTAACTTTATAAATACCTTAGTAAAATTACATATTTTATACCAAAGTCATTAGAGACCGTGAAAACTTTCATTCTTTTTCCTTTCAACTCTCACTTAGATGTATATTCACACATTACTTTTTGTGGCCTTCACGAAGCACACAAATATAACTTATTAGAACCTCCTTTGATCATAACTTTGCAAATAACACAATAAAATCATATATTTTATAAAAAGCTCATATATTTAATTGTGTAGAGATGCAAATATATTTTATAGGAAGATCATATACATATATTCATTAAAAAATAAACATGCTCATACTTATATATGTATTCAAGTCATTAAAAAATGAACTTACTCATACATATATTTATTCTATTCATTAAAAAAAAAAATGTTACAAGCATTCACAGTATATAGCTTAACATTAAAAGATTTGATCTTTAGCTTCTTAATGTTTATTATTTTTTGTTTGTAAACCTTCTTTTATCTTGAGCAAATGATTGAGGCGAAACCGCATTCTCTGCAATCCGACCCTAGAACACACACTTGTTCCTTCAAAGGCTTGTTTTCAATCAAATATAGCTTAATATCACATTTTAAGTTCAATCTTTGACATCTTAATGTCAGTCCGTTTACTTTTTTTTGTCTATAGACCCTCAATTCTATTGAACAAATGATTGAGGCGAAATAAATGTGCACTCTCCATTACCAAGACCTTTTTCTATTGAGGACCATCAACGTCACTCACCAGCTCAACCATGACATCTTCTCCTTATTGTTCTAAAATCTTCTTTATTGTTGTTTTTTAAAGGCAAAAACAAAACCTAAAATGTGAATTGTTGCACTTTTAATATCAAAGCATCATTTTAAATATTGAAGTGTCACAATTAATGCAGTTTAAACAAAATTTACATGCCAAAAATTTGTGCAGTTCGCTATGTATTTACAAATATCTTGAGAGAAAATTTGCATATTTGGAAGAATCTCCATATATTTGAGAGAAACTTCACATACTTGTGAGAAAAATCTCATATTTGGGAGGAGTTTCACATATTTAGGAGGATATATATGCAAACTTAGTCTGAGTATTTGCAAAGTTTCGATATTTGAGTTTAACAGGATGTTCACAAATATAATTATGCAAACTTTGTGATGTTCGCAAAAAAAAAAAAAGTGCAGACATCTTTTGCGATACCCAACGAGCAAAGTGATATATCACACTAACTTCATGAGTTTCACACATGCTAAGGTTAAAAAGTTTTTTTACAGTTCGCTATTTGCGATTTTGGACATCGATGAATTTGAGCAAATTATAGGGCTTTTGGAAAAACATGTCATTTTTGTTGTACAATAGAGTCATTTTTTGTTACTAAATACGTACTCGGCTCGGCTCAACTCATATAAGCTCGTCAAGTAGTAAAAAATATATTTTAGATATGTTTTATATCATATAATATATTAATATAGACATATAATTGGACTATTTGATTGGCAAAAAATAGACTGCGGCAAAATCTTATTTTTGTAACTTTAAAACAATGTATTCCTTCGACTTGGGTGATTTCAAGATTTGAACCCTATAGGGTTCGGCTTGCGCAGGGGATCACGCTCATTTGATTTGAACCTACACTTAGGATTCAGTCTACATCCACATCAAGATATCCACTTCCATACCTGGCTAGGACGATCCATATCCAAGCCAATTATATCTTTGAACATTACGTACTATTGTACAAAAATATTAAATTTACTTGGTTGAATTTGGATTTAGATGTTGATTTGTGTTCCCAAGGCCCATAATCATATAATTAGTGCATAATATATCACAGACCCGTATTCTACCCTTTTTCCTTGCATTAATATAACCATCCCCGCCCCATGGGGTTTGGTGCAGTGGAGCGGTCTTGGCCACTAGACGGGTGGTCAGGGTTCCATTCTCACAAGTGTCAAACCTATGGCATTAATGAAGGCAAGCAATAAGCTTTTGCTCAGCCGAAGACGGGTGACTCCATCTGGTATGAGTTTTTTACCATCTGAATCCAAACCCTAATTCAAATCTGTTTAGCCAACATCCAATTAGTTACATATGGTATTGGCCCAATCTGATCCAAATCCGGACTGATTACATTCTTATGTGGAGTGCAAATGGCCAGAAGGCCCAGTGGGCTGGATTATGATGGGTCCAAATCCTGCTATGAATATGGGGCAACATGTCTGACTTTGAATCTGGATCTGAACCAAGTCCAATATAGTAGAGTTGAATCCACACCAGCTTCATAAATAGTAATAGTGGACTGTGGAACTGAAAGAAAAGGTCAAAAACAAATATTTTACATGTAAAAAATGCAAACAGACCAGTCTTGATCTGGATCCAAAACCAAAATAACTACGACCCAAACATACATTCGGATCTTATCTTAGCATTCATATCTTCAATATAATATTATATAAAGATTGATGCATCCCATGTGTGTGGGTGAGTTTGTGTGCGCACAAGCATGCGCCAAAAGTTTTCCGCCCAAACGTACACCAGTAGGGGTGTCAACAGGTTGGATATGGTTTGGATCCAGATGAGTTTGAACCTGGTTCCACCGAACCTGGTTTCGACTTTGATGTGCGGGTAGCAGGTTTGGACCTGAGTTCAATCAGGTCCATCATAAAAAAAACCATACCCAGGTTCAGGTTCTATAAAGACCAGACCAAGTTCATACCTGATAAAATATTTTTTTTTGTCTTTTCAATATTGAAAAATCACGGTCTTAATTAGAACTCGGGTTGGACATCCGATGAAATTTCACAAACTATATCATGTTTCATATACTAATCAAATCCTTTGGATCTGACCTGGTTTTTAATCGGACCTTCTTCTTTATAACCAAACCCTGACCTTATAAGGTTTGGTAAAGGCCGGGTTAAGGTCAGACCTGATTCATTGACACCCTATGACACTGGATCCTGTTGGTCCTTCCTCGTTACCACATCTAGGAGTGGGCAATCTTGCCGAGATTTTCTCCAATTTTTTCTAAGAAAATCTCACATTTTTTAAAAATGTCTCTGAAACATTCCTTGCCAAGAATATCCAGAGAATGAGATTTGTGGATATGGTATGGTGGCTTGTGGGTCCGGTAAGTCACCCTTACCAGAGTTCCACCCATATATGGTTTCACCTTGTCCCATGTGGGTGACCCACACTATTAACGTACATGGTATTATTTTATTTGCTAAAACCATTAGCTGGGGAGATGGAGCTGGCTCATTCTTGTTGAGTGACAAGCCGAGCTTGAGCTCATAATCAACCCAAGTTAAACAAGCCAAAGCCCAAGTTCGAGCTTGCTTGTTTATAGAAAAATACATTGTTCTTGAACTGCAAGGAATAGAATTATAAAATATATATAAAATATATTTTTTATAATCTTATCAGGTTATAAGCAATGTTGTCAGTATCGGTATCGGCCCTGTATCGATTGTCCAACGCATTCGAATCGTGCTGATACCAGTACTCAAGTGAACCGTTTTGAATAGGCCACAACTAATTAAAAAATATTAAGTATCAATCAAAAATGTGACAGGTGTTAAAGTTAATCAATAATAAAAAATATTTTTAAGTATTTTTTATTTTTATTAAAAAATATCCTATTCAAGGATAGACCGTATCGATTATCTGCTGATACAATACATATCGGCCGATACAGGCCGATACGTGACAACATCGGTTATAAGATTGAGCTCAGTCGAGATATCTGTTGTTACATTCAGCTTGATGAGCTTATTTTGCAGGTTTGACCAAGCTCTTTAAGAGCCGAACATGAGCTGAGCCACGAGCAGCTCCGCTTGTTGGCTTGGGAGCTGGTAAACGAGCTGAACGAACCGAGCTTGGCTCATTCTTGTTGAGTGACAAGCCGAAATTGAACTCATAATCAACCCAAGTTAAACAACCAAAGTCGATCTTGATTGTTTATAGAAAAAATACATTGTTTTAGAATTGAAAGGAATAGAATTATAAAATATATATTTTTATAATCTTATGAGGATAAAAGAGTTGAGCGCATCGGACATATCTGATGTTGTTGTTTATATTCAGCTTTGCTGAGCTTATTTTGCGAGTTGGACCGAGCTCTTTACGAGCCCAGCCGAGCCGTGCCGAGCCACTTGTTTCCCACCCCTTTGGGCCCCTAAACTTGGTGATTACCTCTTGTAATCGTATTTCTATCGCGATGATTTCAGAGATGCATAATTCAAAAAATAGATTTTTTTTCAATATATGGCTTATCTTGAAAACATTAAACACTTCTTAATATTTTTTTATATTTTCTTTTTGGTTTATAACCTTATATATAAATTTTAATGTTTTCTGAAAATTTTCTGTGATTTTCACGAGAAAAACAAAGGTTTGTACACATAATAGATAGTTGGTGAAAAAATTCAACCTAATTGCGATTTCACCCATGAATCATGCTTCCTGAACCTAAAAATAGGATCCAATCCTGCCATCTACCAGTGAATAATCTCGAAACTATGGAACATTTCAGCTCTCATTCACTTTGAATTGGGTAAATTTTATATGGCCACAGCTTGTAGTCCTAATTAATACATCCACCAAAGTTATTATTATTTTTCAAATACTCCCTTTCGCGAGAGAAACCGCTCCGACCCAAACTCCACGTAGATTCAAATTTCAAAGTAAAATCACAGCAAAAAAAAAATCCCGAAACCTCCACTTAAAAAATGGAAACATATTTTTCACTGCAGGGCTACATCAATACGAGCCTTCGCTAGTTCACAGGAAAAGCACATAACACACCAAATCCTTCTCACAGGAAAAAAAGAAAGAAAGAGAGAATATTTTTCTGGTTCGCCATATCAAACACATATGTCGATCGACCGAACCATATTTACAACAACAACAACAACAAAAAAGAGGGAAAGAAAGAAGAGGAAATTTATAACCCGAACCCTAGCGCACCACGGGGATCGGGGTTCATAGATGATCGGGGCAGGCCAACCTGGAGGCGATGGCGGAGTGGTACATGGCGTCGTGCCAACTCTCCGCCTCCCTGAGCTCTTTCCTCAGCAGCCTCGCCTTCTCCGCCGTGAGCCCCGATCTTTTCGCCGCCCTCGCCCACCGCGGCTCCGCCACATCCTCCTCCTCTGCCTTAGGCGTCGGATCCTTCGGATCGGCCGCGATCGCGAAGATCGGCGCCCACCAGGGCCGCTTCGCGTCGGAATCCATCAACGCGCCGCTAATGATGTCCGCAGTCCCCTCGCCCTCGCCGGCACCGGGCTTCGCCATCGCCACGACGAATGGCCCCCTCGCCGCCTTCGATTGGAGAAGATTAACGGACGAGAAAAACTCATGAGGAGAAGAAGAAGAGGGGAAATTGTTAAGGGAAAGAGAAGAAGCCATGGATGTGTTGGAAGGTATTAGGGTTTGCAGTTTCAGATGGATGGTGGGGATGGAGAGGAGAGGGATTTAAATAGAAAAGGGGAGAGTACGGATTAAGCTCGGTGGGGTCCGGCAGAAACGTGGATGATGACGTGGCGGGTGAAACAGTCAAAAATTTCGGAATCGGGCAGCATATTCAGTCCATTCCCGTACGGATCGGAGACGTAAACCGCGTTTGGACCGTTTCCCTGTCTAGGTCAAGGAGAGTCACGAGATCCGTCTCTCACTGTCCGGTTCTGGGTCCACCCGATGGGACATAAAATGACCTATCCATATTCGATATATGGTATTGGAGGTAGGGATGGCAGTCGGGCGGGGCGGGGGACAAGGTCTCCACCCCCGCCCCGCCTCAAGATTAGAACCTCCATCCCTGGCAGGAATGGATTTTAACCTCCACCCCTGCCTTCATCCCCGTTTCATGTCCTCCATGCCCGGTTCAAACGGGGTTGAGGCGGGGCGGGGATGAGGCATGGAAAAGTGGCAGGGACAGGGTGGGGTGGGGATCGTGGCGGGGAAAAGGGCACGTCCATCCCTGCCTCCATCCCCGGACGGGGATGGATTTTAACCTTCGTCCCCGCCTCCATCCATGTTTCATACCCTTCATCCCCAGTCCAAACGGGGCGAGGCGGGGTGGGCCCCCCCTTTCCCCGGTCCACTGCCATCCCTAATTGGAGGGGTAACAGACTGACAGGATTTGTGATGCAGGGGCGGGAGTAGAAGACCCAGGTTGATATTTTATGGATTTTGATAGTTTCAATTATTTTTAGTATTTGAATTATTTTATAATAGATATTGAATCCGATATTCAAATTTTATTAGATTAAGATAATTAAGAAACGTTTTATTTTTTAAGAGTTTATAAAAAATAAGTAGTTTACTAGGATTGAGATTTGCAAGACCTCTTCTATAAAAATATAAGAGCTCTATTAAGAGCATGATTTGAAAACTTGTTCACTTGGTTGACTGGGCCTGAATCGCCCATCCACTGGGTCAAAAACCATGTTGAACTCATTATAAGCGAGGACTCACCCTGACTTGTTTGAGACTCGATTGACTCGGCCGAGTCACGAGTCATTAAAAAACTGGACAAGTTTTGATGATTTTTTACAAAACAAAATTGGATGAGTTTTTCCAATAACTCGCTTGACTCGACCGAGTCACTAGTCACTCATGACTCGGTCGAGTCAAACAATGAAAAAGTTAAAAACAATTCAACACATGTTTTTTAGTTTAAACTTTAAAGACTAAAAGTTTTTAAAAGTTAAACACTTAAAACTTAAAGTAAAGCTTAAAAATTCAAAAAGCTTAAAATGGGGAACAAGAAACCCGATTTAGGTTTCTTGTTCTTCTCTGAGTTCTCTCCCTTTATCCATCCCTTGTTTCCCAACGACAACGACGCAACTGAGTAACGGCAGTAGATTATCGATATGGTAGATTGACGAACACGGTGAGTTCTTCTCTCTCTCTGAAACGTGAACCAAGAGGGGAAGGGAGAAGGCTCTCTCTCTCTCTCTCTCTCTCTCTCTCTCTCTCTATGAAATGTAAACCCAAAATGCACAACATTGTTTCCCATCCACCCCCATCGAGAAACGATTTTGTGATACCTTTTCCTTTCACCATTGTGGAGCCCACCATGTGCAAATGTTTCATCTCTTCTCCATTTTTCCTCTTTTTGAGTTTTTGATTTGATTCTTCCGAGATGGTGTGTTCTCTTTTTTGTTCTTGTTTTGTTTTTCGTTGGAGCTGAGAAGAGGAAGCGATTGAGATTTGGCATAGTAAGGGCGAAGGGACATGCCAAAGAGTTTGATGTTTGTGCCTTACATTTCATTGGATGGGCAACAAGCACAAGTCTTACCCTCACATGATCGCTACATTTGACAAAACCTTCCCATTGATTTGAAAATTATTTCTCAAATTCTTGGATAGAAGCATTTGGAGAAATTTGTCTCAAAACTTCCATTTGGATTGAAATTGTTTGTTAAATTCATAATCTAGAACTCACGTTGGATTGAAGCATTCGGAGAAATAAGTTTACACTTTTGTGCTTCGGTTCTACTAAATTGTTTTTTGAGTTTCCTCTAAGCTTTTAAGATAGCAGCCTTTGAAAACTGGTGCCCAGTTCAAAATCAAATGCCCATTTTTTTCAAGCAGTTTGGTAAGACCTCATAGGGTGTCCATTGAACATGAAGATGTTGATCTTTATTGTGTTTGCAATAAGAGAATATGTACTTTTGTGCTTGCTTTCTGTCAATAGCTGCATAATTACTTCCTTAGGCCCAATTTGAGACATCAAGAGAGTTGAATGGTGGAGAAGATAAGGTAGACCTAGTCATGTATTCTACAAAATATCCATAATTGTCAAAGACATTAATAACTCTCTTAATGATGAAGAGCTAAAATCTTTATGTTCCCCTTTGATGCCTCAAATCCCTTTATATGTGGCATCATGAATAAGTTTTGCTCAAATGGATCAAATTAGAAAGATGAACGTTGATGAACAATAACCGAAAACAACAGCAAAGAGAGTACTCTTTGGCATATACTAATTGGGATCTAAATGGAAAACCACATAGGAACTACCAAAATTAATTATTGTTGCTTCAAAAGCCAAATAAATCCACTGCAACTTGTCACAAATTTGATGCACATAGGCAAATCTACTCTTAGATACCATAGCATCTTGTCCCCTCATATGGTTCAAAAACTCCGTGACTCGAGAATCGACTCATCCATTAGTGACTTGTGACTTGGCTGGGTCAACTCGGTGACTCGGCTGGGTCATGTTAACTTTTGATATTATAGAAAGCTAAAAAATGACATGATTCTTCCAAAAACACTAAATAAATCAAATAACATCATGCTAAGTTATAATTAAGCTAAATCTAAACATTTACTAATAAAAATTTAAAGTATCGAACAACTAAACTAGTGTCTCCAACTATAAAGTATATATTATAATAACATAGTTCATGTAAGGAGTTTAACAATATCAATGAATTAAAACAAAACCAAGCATTGAACTTCAAGATCTTCAATAAATTAAAATTGACTCATAAATTTTAGTATTAAACAACTAAATTTATAGTGTGTACCTATAAATGACTACAAGATGCCAAGTACCAACAATTAAAGTCTAAAGGTCCATAATCTACAAACCATTGTCCACAGTCTACACTTCATCGTATATTTCACTTTTCAACTACACACTTTTATTTTCAAGTTTCAAGCTACAAATTTAACAAATCACAGCAATTTTAATTTTTTACTTCTAAATGCTACTAGATTATCAACTTCATGGTCAATCACATAATCATACATTAGAATTCATTGAAGCATTCATCAATGAACATAATTAAAATCTTAAACAATTAAAGATTAGAGAATAAACTCCAATAGTTCAATTCCTCCATCCAAGCATTAGAAAATATAAACCTTAATGTAAACTTAAGTCTTAAGAGTTTGCACTTTGGATTTTAAGTTTCATCACAAATCACAATCACACAATTCTCATGTTTAAAACTTAAACGTTAAATTTCAAGTGATTAGTATTAAAAAAACAAGGTCAAACTTCATATTGCTAGTTATCTTCCATTGGTGAATTTGAATTGGAAGAGTCAATATGCTCAAAAGATGGCTTGATTATAGGAGTAGGAGCACTTGCTAGTGCTTCTTTACCACAAACATTATCCTCAACTTCATCAATGTTGATTTCTTCCTCTAATTCCTTCAAAAAGTCCTCACAAATAAGAAAATAAAACTTAATTAAGAAAAAATAAAACATAAAAAGTTAAAAATGAATTTAAAACAACAATTATAAAATTTAGATAAAATAAGGAAATATAAAAAAAATTAACCACATCATCTAGAACTCCTTCGTCCATGATCCATTCATCCAATAGTGTTTGCAAGTATATATAGTCCAAAGAAATTAGATTAATGATATTTTTTTTATAGGTCTTTCTCTCAAATGTAAATTATAATGGACAAATACTAGGTCATTTAGTTTTTTTGTGCCAATCTATTCCTTCTTTTAGTGTGGATCTGGTCAAAAGTACTCTAATTGTGTTCACATGTAGAAGAAAAATATGTTTGGCTAAGTAAACACACAACAATTCTTTGAAGTTCAGGTGTACCCATTTCATGTATGTTTCACTATATTGTTGCACACATAAATGTTAACAACTTAATAATTATAACTTACAACATAAGTATAAAATTATAAATAAATAATAATTTAACTGATGCAACTTTTTTAATAGAGTATTTTAAAAAGATATTTTTAATAAAAATGTTTGTGCAAACTGTGCATCAAATAATAAAAACCGGTTCACACTAGTGGTGAAGTCCGGGTCGAACTCAGAGAACAGAAAAATACTTTGTATTCAAGCAAATAGTTAACTACTCTTTATTGCCAAAAATAAAATCAATTAATTGAGTAAATAAAGGAGAGAGTGCAACCCTCTGCGGAGGACTTTAAACAATAAAATAATGACCTTATTACAAACCCAAATTAATTGAATAAAATAAAATGAAAACCTAATCTAAAAAGAAAGAGAGAAGTCTTCAGTTCTTGAGCTTCTTGTCACCTTGAGGTTATGTTTGTTTTCTTGAACTTTTGTTTTTCTGAGGGCTCCTCTGAGGGCCTGAAGGGCCTTTTGAGAAGACCATTTAGGGACCTCAGAGGGTTCTTCGAAGGTACGAAAAGGGGCTCATTGCACGTCCAAACGCTTTCCTACAAAAATCAAAATCACATAACATAGCCGAACGAGTAGAACTAAATAAAATCTAATAATTAATAAACTAAAAAATCAGCAAGAAAGAAAGATCTAAACTATACAAACTAACTACACTAAAAGACAAAATAGCAAAACAAACTACTAGCAAATTATAAGCTAATTCAACTACTGAAAAATTAATGACTAACTAATTCAAGAAATTAATTACTAAGAGATTAACTAAAAGACAAGACTAAAAACAAAAGAAAATAAGTAAACAAAAAAATCAGAAAGTGAATTAAATTAATATGACTAACTAATCTAACATCACTAAATGATGAAAGCTAACAAGAACTACTAACTTCAAAGTAAAAACACTACTCGGCTAATCTTTAACAACTAATTTAACCTTAATGACTAGTAACTAAGAACAAGAAAACTACACTAACTGAATTCAAGAATCAAAACTACCTAACAACTAATAAGCAAATAACTAACTAGCTATAAGACAAAAACTATAACCGACTAACAAGAATTAAAAATTAAATGTAACATGCTAACTATCAAACAAAAATCAAAGATGTTGTACGGTTTCTCAAAATTAATTAATTAAAATTAAGACATGCAACCTATCTAACTAAATCAATAGAATAGTAAAGAGAATCGGTTGTCTATTACTTTGACTAAACATGCAAGACACAATAAACAAATATGCACTAAATTACCTAAATATCGTGAACGACAACAACAACAACTACGCCTTCATCCCAAAACAATTGGGGTCGGCGATATGAACCAACAAAGAAAATCATTCTGGGTCTTCCACATGAATTCTTCTCCTCCAATCATTTCTATCCAATGCCATGTCCTCGGTGAGGTTCAAAGCATTCATATCCTTTCCTATCATCTCCATCCAAGTCTTCCTAGGCCTACCCCGACCTCTTTTAACTAATATATTTTCTCATTTCTCCATCCTTCTAACTGGAGCATCATTAGGCCTTCGCCAAATATGTCCAAACCACCGTAAACGATTCTCTCTCATCTTATTTTCAATGGGTGCAACGCCTACCTTCTTACGTATCTCCTCCTTCCGAATCTTATCTTTTATTTTATTTCCACACATCCATCTAAGCATACGCATATCAGCTACACTCATTTTTTGAATATGATGTCTCTTGGTAGCCCAACATTCCGTACAATATAGTAAAGCGGGCCTAATAGTCGTCCTATAAAATTTTCCCTTCAATCGCAATGGCATTCTACGATTGCACAACACTCCAGTTGCACTTTTCTATTTCATCCACCCAACCTTTATCCTATGATTTACATCTCCATCAATTTCTCCATACTTTTGAATGATAGATCCCAAATATTTGAAACAATCATCCACTGATATTTCTTGCTCACCAAGCTTCACTATACTCCCATCACTACTTTGTTGCTTACTAAACCAACATTCCATATATTTTGTCTTACTCTTACTCAACTTAAAACCTCTTGCTTCCAATGTCTGTCTCCATAATTCTAACTTAGCATTAACCCCAGCTCTAGACTCATCAATCAAAACAATATCATCAGCAAACAACATACACCACAACACATTTTCTTGAATTGATCTCGTAAGCTCATCCATCACTATAGCAAATAGGAAAGGGTTTAAAGCAGATCCTTGATGTAACCCAACCGTTATAGGAAAATTGGTTGTCACCCCTCCACAAGTACGGACATTGGTTTCTACTCCTTCATACATATCCTTAATTATACTAATGTACTTGAGAGAAACACCTTTCTTCATCATTATCCACCAGAGAACGTCCCTAGGTACTCTATCGTATGCCTTCTCCAAATCAATAAAAACCATATGCAAATCTTTGTTTCTCTCTCTATTTCTCTCAATAAGTTATCTAAGAAGATGTATAGCTTCCATAGTTGATCTTTCAGGCATAAAACCAAATTGATTCTCCGATATCATGACAACCTTCCTCAACCTAGACTCAATCACCCTCTCCCAAAGTTTCATAGTATGACTCACGAGTTTTATACCACGATAGTTTGTGCAATCTTGTATATCACCCTTATTCTTATATAGAGGCACCAAAGTACTTTTCCTCCACTCATTAGACATCTTATTTGTCCGCCAAATCTTGTTAAAAAGATTTGTCAACCATTCTAAACCTTTTTCTTCCAAGCATTTCCAAACCTCGATAGGTATACCATCTGGGCCAACTGCCCTCCTTGATTTCATTTTCTTCAAAGCCTCTACAATTTCTTTCTTTTGAATCTTTCCCATGAAGTCACGATTCATCTCATGAAAAGGAATGGACAAGTCTCCAAGATCCTGAGCATGACTTCCATTAAATAGCTTATCAAAATAATCTTTCTATCTCTCCTTAATCTCCTCATCTTTGACTAAACCCCTTTGTGTTTCATCTTTGATACATCTAATCATACCCAAATCCGTCGATTTTCTATCTCTCATCTTTGCAAGCCTATAAATATCCTTCTTGCCCTCTTTGGTATCCAATTTGTCATAAACCTCCTTATATACCTTATCCCTCGCGTTTCGAACTACTTTTTTAGCTTCCTTCTTTGCTATTATATACTTCTCCAAATTCTTATTATCACGACTCTTACTTAGATTTCTATAACACTCTCTTTTAACCTTAATAGCTAATTTGACATCCTCGTTCCACCATGATGTATCCTTACCTAGCGGTGCACCGCCTTTAGACTCACCCAATACCTCCTTAGCCACCTTTCTCATGCCACCCGCTATCTTATTCCACATTGAGTCTGAATCCTCCTCGAGACACCAATTAGATTCCTTAACTACCTGCTCTACAAATATTCTTTGTTTAGCTCCTTTCAGTGCCCACCACTTAATTCTAGGATTTATCCTATGCATTGTCTAATTCTAAGATCTAAAATTAAGACTTTATGTTGTGTAGCTACACTTTCTCCCGGTATAACCTTACAATCGATGCAATAACCCCTATCTCTCTTTCTAAGTAGAAAAAAATCTATCTGACTCGTATTAACCCCATTTTTAAATGTTACTAGGTAAGACTTCCTCTTCCTAAACCAAGTGTTTGCTAAGATCATATCATAGGACAAACCAAATTCTAAAATCCTTTCTCCACTTTCGTTTCTTTCTCCTATACCATAGCCTCCATGGATACTCTCAAATCCATCCCTACTAATGCCTACATGTCCATTAAGGTCATCGCCCACTATAAGAAACCTGTGGATTAACGACAACCTAAATCCGTCGCTAAACTGTTTAGCGACGGATTAGCGACGGATTAGCGACGGATATGATCCATTGCTAGTCCTTCGCTATTTTAAATTAGCGATGGATAATATCCGTCGCTAATCCGTCGTTAAATTTAAAATTTAAAATAAAAAAAATTGCTCGCTGCCGGCGCGTTCTTCGGCAGGGAGCAAATTTTTTTGTACAGAACCGGCATCGGGACGCTCTTCTGCAGCGAGCCAGTCACGACTGGAGACGGGATCCGGCGAGGGTCGTAGTGGAGACGGTATCCGGCGAGGGAGAGGCAGAACAGGCGGTGGAGACTGCTGAGGGGCACCGCCGGGAGGAGCGGTCAAGGCAGGCGGCGTAGCCAGGGTTCACGGAGGAGAACTTGCAAGAGGCGTCGGGCTGGACGACGACGCGGAGGATGGAGGTGCCATTGGTGCCCGAGCAGTCTCCACCGAGAGGTGCCTGAGAATGGAGGATGGAGGTGCCGTCGGGCTGGACGGGGACAAAGGGACCGCTGTAGAGCGGCTGCAGAAGTTGCACGTGGTGCGAGAGGTGCCGTCGGGCTGGACGATGAGACAGGGACAAAGGGATCGCTGCAGAAGCTGCCTATGGTGCGAGAGGTGCCTGAGAAGGTCGACCTTCGTGGTGTGAGAGGTCGTTGCGCATCGTTAGAGGAAGGTGGGGATGGTTTAAATCGAACGGGAGGAGGGAAAAACATAGGGAAGAAAATTTTTGAACGGGGGGGGGAGGGAAAATTTCGCGCCTCAGGCGAGACGGGTTTAAATAAAAAATTAGCGATGGAATTAGCGAGGGAATTTTTCTGTCCCTAATCCGTCGCTAATTAGCGACGGATTAGGGACGGAAAAATTCCCTCGCTAATTATCATTTTTTGTAGTGTTTTGGCGACAAAAAAACGTTGTCGCTAATCCGTCGCTAATTAGCGATGGATATATTTCCGTCGCTAATTTTGCAAAAATTTCAAATGTTAGCGACAAATAGTTTTCGCTCGCTGATCCGTTGCAAATTTGCGACAAAAAAAATCCGTCGCAAATTTCCGTCGCTAATTAGCATTTTTCTTGTAGTGGCCGATGAAAAGCTTTTCACCATAAGATATTCCTTGTACTACTCCATCTAAATCTTCCCAAAATTAACGCTTAATGGAATCATCTAAACCTACTTGAGGTGCATAAACACTAATAATATTAATAATATCCGTACCTAATACTAATTTAATAAGTAAAATCCTATCACCCTTCCTGCGGACCTCAACTACATTATCTATAAACTCACGACTCATAACAATCCCTACTCAATTCCTATTTCTATTTATTCATGTATACCAAATCTTATATCCTTGAGGTTCTATCACTTTTGCCTTCTCACCTACCCATTTGGTCTCTTGTAGACATAAAATATCAATCTTTCTCCTACACATAACATCTACTAACTCTACCAACTTACCAGTTAAAGACCCTATATTCCAAGTAGCTAACCTAATTTTATGGTCTTGGACTAACTTCTTTACCCCCACCCGTCCAACAAAGTGAGGGAACCCTTGCCTATTTGACACCACACCCGGGCGCCGGTGTGATGTGTCGCTTCCGGGCGACGACCTAGCAACCCTTGCCCATTTATCACTGCCTCCGGGTCTATAGAGTACAACACGTCGCTTAGTAGGGAACACCCCAACGAAATTCTCATATTGGTTCATATTCATAGGGTATGACTAAGTTTTTATGCTGGCTGTCACTGGCCTACCGCAACCCTCCTCCTTTATCCGGGCTTGGGACCGACAGTGTATAACTAAACAATTATACACAGGCGGAGTTTAAATATCGTGAATGACATTAACACTAAACTATACTAATTGATTTAACGCTATAGCAACACGTGAATAAGATTTTTTTTTTAATGTGAATGATTTAACTAAAACAAATGACTATTACTAAAAGGGAATACACTATTACGATTGAACCATGCTCAAAAGAACGATAATGTTGAATCTTATATTCTATGCAAAATAGTAATTAAAAAAAATCAAATCTAATACCTAATCACTTAACATAGACTGACATGCAGGATTATATGAAGCTAAAGGAAATATAAAAAAACAAACTACAACAATGATGGGAATAACATGTTGTGCTAAAACGCTAATGATTAAATAAAAAAGAGGAAAATCGGCTGAACCATTCTACTTAAGCAACAATATTGAACAACAATAACACAAAAAGAACTAATATGATATTCAATGGAAGTTCGATGGTCTGTATTGACCAGAAAATAAAGCACACTGCGATCTATTTGACAAAAAAATTTATTTCAGAAAACTATGCTGAAACGCTAAATCAACTAATAAAGAAAAGAAACTATTTGTGTGATCTAAAAAAATTGAATATGAAAACGTGATGCAGACTGACTCTAACCTAGATCTACCTTAAACTCATTTAAAAATCAAGAAAAGATATGGAAATCCTATGTTAAAACTATCGATCTACATAGATTAGTGTTATTCTATGCATAAATCAAGAAAATGGCTCAACGGCTAGATTAGGCAAAATAAATTTTTTTGTTTTATTTTTTTATGATAAATCTAAATTGATCTAATCTAAATATACAGAATATGCAATGGATAAAACTACATGTCATGCTATGATTTATGATATGCGAAAACTAAAACTACGGTGAAACAAGGGAGAAGAAGATAGTTTTTACCTGCTGCACCCAAACGAACTTCAGTTCTCTCTCCGGCAGAGAGGATGCAAGGAACCGGTGACGACGGGGTTTAGAAGACAGATTGAGAATCATAAGAAGCAAGAAAGGAAGAAGGTAGGCAACCAGTCGATCAAAAAAGGGGAAGAAAGGAAAAAGGAGAGGCAAAGAAGAGAGAGAGAGGGGCGCAGGATCCAGCCAAGAAAAAACGTATTCTCATGTTGAATAATCCTATTTATACTAAGTGGATTAGGTTAAAAATGAATTTTTCAAAAAGAGTCCAAAGATTTTTCACTAATTTCCAAAAAGGGTCTCTTCTTAAAAATGCGTTTTTCTAAAATCAAAATTTCTAAACTAACTAAAGTCAATTAATTGCAGCCTAATCTATCTAAACTATAATTAAAAAAAATTAAAACTAATAAAAATACAAAAACCGTAGGGCCAAACCAGAAAATGGGATGTTTTTTTGAAAAAATCAATTTAAAACAAAACCTCAAAAACAATGATAAAGATGAGTGTTTGATGCTATTTTATCATGGATCATGCATAAATAAAGATGAATACAATGCGAATATTATGCATGATCAAATTCCTCCATGTTTATCGTTTGCTAGTCCTTGAGCAAACTGAAGCAAAAAGCAAAAATACTAAACTAACTAAGACAAAAACCTAACTCACTTTTCTAGGAATCACAGTTGTATTTAACGTATGCAACAGGCCCTTTCAACCCTTGGGTTACCCTAGTGGATGAGTGAGGTCTCGTGAGAGTTTGCAGTGATGCTACCCACAAACATCTCTGTCATGTATGCATAAAATAACCAACTTCAAAAATCATTAGGCAATTAAGGATTTCGTTTTCATAAATATTTCATGACATTACATTATCAAAACATAATTAGAGTATTTTATAGGCTACCACAGAATAAAAATTTTCTTTCACTTTTCCAAAGAGCATAATTATTTATGTTTTATTCTCAGAAAATCAAATATATACATGTCATTATTTACTTATCCTCACTCATGTGTTTTCTGCACAGGTTTTCTCAATACTTATTCCTAAGCAGTGAACTTTTTCTTTTACGCTTTTTTCTTTCTTGATTTTCAAAATTTTCACATTTTTTTCTTTCTTTCTTGTTGAGCGCTATTTTAAATCTCCAGTTTTTGTGACTCGTGTAATGATATTTGGGTCAGTGACTCCCAGGCCAGATGACCTTAGGGCATCAGATACTAAGTATCCCTCAGACTTAATTGCTCAAGTCACTAGACCTTCAACTTTTATAGTTTTACGTATAGTCTAATTCTTTGTCATGTGCAATGCCAATATCTATTAGGCTCTCTATAAAGTTCATGTAACGGGTTTTCAGGCCGGTGACTCTCAAAGCAGATGGCTTTAGGACACCAGGTGTAAACACCCCTCAGGCTCTACTTGCTTGAACAAAATATGCAACAGATATTAACTTAGACAAAGAAGTGACTTCCTTGGTTATCTTTTTTGACATGAAACTCAAACACTTTAACTTGTGTCTAAGCCCAGCTATTGGGGAATACAAAGATATCAAAAAACTAAATGTATGCTCTTTTCACTTTTTGAGCTCTTATTTTCAATGTTGTTCATTTGCTTAGTTTTTCAAGAATAAAACTATGCATATTCATACGTATGATTTAAAATAAACTCTAACATATATCTATAATCATTTCTTTGAAATCCACATAAACAACCATGTTTTTCTAGATCGGTGTCAGAATTTTTTTTATGGGGCTTAAAAATTCTCTAAAAACATTAGATTATGTAAAACATTCATATAAGGTCAAACTCATTCCTTAAAAGCCCAATTTTTATGAGTTTTTATCAATCTGCAAGTACAATGACACAAGAAGATTTGGGTGTGCAAACTAAACCCTCCCCCATGCTTGAATGACTCTATCCTCAATGACACTCCCCCATGCTTGCATGAAACTGAGTGAATGCACATGAGAACGAAAATAAATGGGAGAGAAGTATTGGAAGTCCCTGATCCGCACCGTGAAACCTTACCTGATACAACATGTGAATGGATCTACATAGGTTCCACCTGTCTACCTGTTATGCAACTCATAAAAACATACAAAAAATACAATGCATACATAATCTGACATCTAACTCATGAAAGAAGAAAACTTCTTCAAAACAGAAAAACTACTAATACTACTAATAGTGCATCACAAACATGGGTTGTCTCCCATAAAGCGCTAGGTTTTACGTCCTCAGCCAGACGGATCTCTAAAGAACTTTCATTATCTAATGGACATGAAGTCATGCTCAATCAGGGGCTTTAAAGAAAATGGTGTCATCTATGACACTGTGCACTATGTTTTTTCTACTCCTACCCCTAAGTATCCTACGATGACTCTCTAAACTAGCAGGGAGAACAAGATTTGCCTCCATATGGTGGTTATTCTCAAAAGATGGAGAGTCATAAACTGAACAACACACATCTAACTGCGGATCAGATTGCTTTTCTGTGATGTCTGTCACATGAAAGCATTCATCATTTTATGTCATGCTCGTGGCAACATCAAAAATATATAATCGTACATGCTTGTTTCCGAAAGAAACCTCCATCTCTCCAATATAATAATCGATACGAGCATGGGCCATGGCCAAGAATGATCTGCCCAAAATAATAGAGATCTGGTGAGCGACATCAGTACCCTCTATGTCCAGAACAAGAAAATTGACAGAAAAGTAGAAGTCATCGACCTTAACTAACACATCTTTCAAGATTCATCGCAGATGATTGCACTACAAGAAAAATATGGATTAGCGACGAACATTTGTGATAGATTTTTTTCGTTGCAAATGTGCGACAGATTAGCGAGAGAAAACTATCCATCGCTAACATTCAAAATATTTGCAAAATTAGCGACGAAAATATCTCCCTCGTAATTTCATCGCTAATGAGCGATGAATTAGCGACGAAATTTTTCCATCGCCAAACACTATAAGAAAAAATGATAATTAATGACAGAATTAGCAAGGGAATTATTCTGTAGCTAATCTGTCTCTAATTAGCGAGGGATTTTTTTTGTAGCTAATTTGTCGCTAATTAGCAACAGAAAAAATCCCTCGCTAATTTTCGATTTAAACCGTCCCATCTGAGGAGCAAAATTTTCCCTCTCTCCTCGTTCATTTTTTTTTATTTAAATTGTCTCCCATCACCCCCCCTGCGAGATCCTCTGCTCCTTCAAGGAGCTCCGTCGACTCTGCATCGAGCTCCTCGATGGCAAGCTTGACATCGACGATGGCGCCCTCCTCAAGTGGAAGGCCGAGTTCGGGAGCTCACTTGAGAGTTGCGCCATCCTCGTCGCCCCTTCCTTCTGCCGGTGGCCCACTGCTGGCTACAATCTCCCCATCGATCCCTCCATTGAAGCCGAGAAGGACCCCAATTGCGGCTCTGAGGACCAAGGAGGCATCCCAGAGTCATTTTACATGAACGACAGACTGAAGCTGCGCGTCGTCTGGACAATCACCTCGTTGATCGTAGCCTCCGTCGGAGAGCGCACCAGAGAGCACGCTAGAGAGCATGCCGGTTCTGTGCAAAAGACCCTGCAGTGGCGGGCCAGGCCGCTCGGGTGCAATGCATGTGTGGTGCGATACAAGTCCAACCTATTGCTGCCAGAATACCACCTGGTAGGGAACAAATTTTTTTAATTTTTTTTTTTAAAATTTAGCGACAAATTAGCGATGGATATTATTCATCGCTAATTTAAAATAGCGAGGGACTCGTGACAGATAATATCCGTTGCTAATTTAAAATAACGACGTACTCGCGATGGATCATGTCTGTCGCTAATCTGTCATAAATTAGCGACGGACGTAGCAACAGATAAGTTCTATCGCTAATTAGCGACTAGGATTATGCGACAGACGCTATCTATCATTAATCCATCGCCAATTCGTCGCTAAACTGTTTAGCGATGGATTAGAGACGGATTAGCGATAGATAGTGTCCGTCGCTAATCCACATTTTTCTTGTAGTGTTGGAGACCTGTCAGCCAACTGCAAGATAGTAGTCATGAGCTTCAGATCTTCAATCCCAAAAGTGTCATACAGGGAACCCGACAAATGTTCACGCTAGCCCCAAGATCGAGCAATGCATGCTCAATGGTCTTGTTTCCTATGACACATGAGATGATCGGTGCCTCAGGATCCTTGAGCTTGGGTGGGGCTTGGTGCCAAAACATGGAGCTCACCTGCTCAGTCAAGAAGATCGTCTTGAGCAACGACCTCAATTTTCTCTTCCGTGTGCAAAGTTCTTTGATGAACTTTGCATAAACATGCACTTGCTGGATGGCATAAAGTAGGGGGATGTTTATATGAACCTACTTGAACATGTCAATCATCTCGTGCATGCACGCCCCCTGCTTGTCAAAATCGTGCGGTTTGGCCAAAGCCTCAGGAAAAGAGGCTCTGAGAATATATGAAGAAGGCACAGGTTGTGGGCCCTACCCATTCTCCTTGGGCGTAGTGGAGGAGATCGACTGGTCAGTAGGTATGGTAGTGGGCTCATCAGTCGACTCCTGAGTAGGGTGGAATGCCTTCCCACTCTGAAAGGTCACAACAGAGTTGGCTTGCTCTTTGTGAGACTCTGTGAGGTGCAGATCGTGATACATGAGTTCCTTACCATTCGGGTTGACGACAGACTAACTCGAGAGGCTTACCTCGCTTCTTCTACTCAAGGCCTCAACCGACTATTTCATCTGAGTCTCTAACTTTGCTATCGTCTGCGTGTGGGAATTGAGGTTGGTCTTAATGTTAGAAAAGGCCTCGAGCAGTTTCTCTTGAAAAGATGGGCTCGATATGGACTCTAGAGGAGAACACAAGCTAAGCTGGGGATGGGCCTGTGGAAATGTGGGATGCGGGTAACGTTGTGGGAGGTTACCTTGTCTGTGCTATGTCTGGGGAGGCATGTGGGGTGGCTCTTGTGGATTTCTCCATGCAAAGTTGAGATAATTTCGCCATCCCAGGTTATAGATAGGTGCATAAGGGGGCAACATTCACTTGCTCCTAAACGAATTTAAGATAGAGTGGTGTCGTCGGACACTCAAAAATAAAGTGTGCAGGGCTAGCGCATAACTCACACATTTTTTCTACTAGATTTAGCGAAGCTGGGTTAACTAGTAATTGATCTACTTTCCTGGTCAACTGGTCCACTTTGATTTGCAAATCATGTTTGGACCCAACTTCGAAAATCCCTCCCTTCTTAAGACCACTAGGAATAGGTGTGGTCCTATCTAGTCGTGAAGACAGGGCATGGTTCATGGCATTTTCGCTCAATGTATCAAATAATGTTCATGCCTTATTCTCGCTCTTGAGCATGAACGTGCGCCCACATGAAGAGTCAACCATTTATCTGTCCTTCTCGATCAGGCCATCGTAAAAGTATTACACCAGTTGCCAACGGAGCACCTGGTGGTGGGAGCACTTTCGGAGAAGATCTTTCATCCTCTCCCAGGTCTCATGAAAATGTTCTTCCTCAATTTCAGAGAAACTGATAATGGCTTTACAAAACTGGTTCGTCTTACCAATTGGGAAATACTTCTTGAGGAACTCATGCTGCATGTATTCTCAAGTGAGGGTAGACCGGTGCAACAACCATCCTGAGTAAAGACTTTCTACCTACCAAACGTATAGTGCGACCAAACCACAACAAACCACAAAGCAGGTAAAAAGAAAAATAACTAGAAAACAGAAAATAAACAAGCACCACACAATTGCACTCAACAAATATCCTGCAAAAAATAAGCTATGAGCATGGTACCAATTATGCGCAGTCACCTCTAAGGATATCCTAATAGGTGGGCCGTACAAAAAAGGTAAGCTGGTATCTAAGGTGGGCAAACATGTGGTTCTAAACCTAAATGCAGAAAATAAACTAAACAATCCTAAATAATCAACATAAATTTAAACTAAGCAGTCCTAAACAGTAAACAAAAGGGAGACTAACAATCTATAAAATGTAAACAAACAATGACAATAAAGTGAATACTCGTATTAATTGTCGTTCCCCGACAATGGTGCCAAAAATTTGATACAACTTTTTTAATAAAATATTTCAAAAAGATATTTACAATAAAAATGTTTGTGCAAACCGTGCATCAAATAATAAAAATTGGTTCATACTAGTGATAAAGTCTGGGTCGAACTCAGGAAACGAGAAAATACTTTGTATTCAAGCAAACAGTTAACTATTCTTTATTGCCAAAAATAAAATCAATTAATTGAGTAAATAAGGGAGAGAGTGCAGCCCTCTGTGGAGGACTTTAAACAATAAAATAATGGCCTTATTATAAACCTAAATCAATTGAATAAAATAAAATAAAAACCTAATCTAAAAAGAAAGAAAGAAGTCTTCAGTTCATGGGCTTCTTGTCACCTTGAGGTTATGTTTGTTTTCTTGAACTTTTGCTTTTTTGAGAGCTCCTCTAAGGGCCTAAAGGGCCTTTTGAGAAGACCTTTTACGGACCTTAGAGGGCTCTTCGGAGGTACAAAAAGGGGCTCACAACATGTCCAAGCGCTTTCCTACAAAAATCAAAATCACATAACATAGCCGAACGAGTAGAACTAAATAAAATCTAATAATTAATAAACTAAAAAATCAGCAAGAAAGAAAGATCTAAACTATACAAACTAACTACACTAAAAGACAAAATAGCAAAACAAACTACTAGCAAATTATAAGCTAATTCAACTACTGAAAAATTAATGACTAACTAATTCAAGAAATTAATTACTAAGAGATTAACTAAAAGACAAGACTAAAAACAAAAGAAAATAAGTAAACAAAAAAATCAGAAAGGGAATTAAATTAATATGACTAACTAATCTAACATCACTAAATGATGAAAGCTAACAAGAACTACTAACTTCAAAGTAAAAACACTACTCGGCTAATCTTTAACAACTAATTTAACCTTAATGACTAGTAACTAAGAACAAGAAAACTACACTAACTGAATTCAAGAATTAAAACTACTTAACAACTAATTAGCAAACAACTAACTAGCTACAAGACAAATACTATAACTGACTAACAAGAATTGAAAATTAAATGTAACATGTTAACTATCAAACAAAAATCAAAGATGCTGCACGGTTTCTCAAAATTAATTAATTAAAATTAAGCTATGCAACCTATCTAACTAAATCAATAGAATAATAACGAAAAAAGAGGAAAATCGGCTGAACCATTCTACCTAAGTAGCAATATTGAACAACAATAATACAAAAAGAACTAATCTGATATTCAATGGAAGTTCAATGGTCTATATTGACCAACAAATAAAGCACACTACGATTTATTTGACAGAAAAAAAATATTTAAGAAAACTATGCTGAAACGCAAAATCGGCTAATAAAGAAAACAAACTATTTGCGTGATCTAAAAAAAATGAATATGAAAATGTGATGTAGTCTGACTCTAACCTAGATCTATCCTAAACTCAATTAAAAATCAAGAAAAGATACAAAAACTCTTTGTTAAAACTATCGATCTACCTAGATTAGTGTTATTCTATGCATAAATCAAGAAAATGGCTAAACGACTAGATTAAGCAAAATAAATTTTTTCCTTTTTTTTTTTTATTTTTTTCGATGATGAATCTAAACTAATCTAATCTAAATATACAGAATATGCAATGATAAAATATAACTACATGCCATGCTATGTGATTTATGATATGCGAAAACTAAAACTACGGTGAAACAAGGGAGAAAAAGATGGTTTTTACCTGCTGCACCCAAACAGACTTCAGTTCTCTCTCCAGCAGAGAGGATGCGAGGAATTGGCGATGATGGGATTTAGAAGATAGATTGAGAAGCATAAGAAGCAAGAAAGGAAGAAGGTAGGCAACCAGTCGATCGAAAAGGGAAAGAAAGGAAGAAGGGGAGGCAGAGAAGAGAGAGAGAGAGAGAGAGAGAGAGAGAGAGAGAGAGAGAGAGAGAGAGAGAGAGAGAGAGAGAGGGTCACATGATCCAGCCAAGAAAAAATGTCTTCTCATATTGAATAATCCTATTTATACTAAGTGGATTAGGTTAAAAATGAATTTTTCAAAAAGAGTTCAAAGATTTTTCAATAATTTCTAAAAAGGGTTTCTTTTTAAAAATGTGTTTTTCTAAAATCAAAATTCTTAAACTAACTAAAGTTAATTAATTGCAGCCTAATCTATCTAAACTATAATTAAGAAAATTCTAAAACTAATAAAAACACTAAAACCGCATGGCTAAACCAAAAAATATGATATTTTCCTGAAAAAATCAATTTAAAATAAAACCTTAAAAACAACGATAAAGATAGGTTTTTAATGCTATTTTATCATGGATCATGCATAAATAGAGATGAATAAAATATGAATATTATGCATGATCATTAACTATTTCATATTTATGAACTAGCAACCTAGCACAAGAATTTTTCATTATTACTTGGTTTATGCCTATGCATATGCCCTTAATCTAGTATGCATATTTGGCATTAAGCATTCAATAGATTTCGTTAAACCATGCATTATCTCAGGTCTCTTTAATAAAAAAAAATGAATTAATACTAAATCTTTAAATATGTTATTAAAAAAATATAATCAAATATTTCAAAACTTTTAAATACAATACCTTACACAAGTGCGAAGTATATTGGTACTTTGGATTCAAATAATAAGCATTTGCATGTAGAGGGTGATGGAGTTGATGTTCTAATCAATTATCAATAATCTTTAAATCTGTTTTATACTTCTTTTCATCACTATCTTGGATTTCTTTAACGACTTCTTTGGCTTTATTTATAGCTTCATAAAGATATCTCATTGTAGGATTATCTTCTCCATCAACCAATCTTAGAACCTTGACAAGAGGCTCTATTGTCTTAACTATTGATTCCACTACTCTCCAAAAATTATGATTTGATATAATCTCCTCCTCCTTTCTACGATCATTTTATGCATATGATTACATACTTCATTCTTCTAATGCAACCATCTTTGTAAGATTAGACTGGTGTTCTAGCAGTGATTGAAGCATTATGAAATTCGTTGCAAATCTTGTAGCAACTGACCTTAAAATCTTTTTTTTGTTGGAAAATGGGGTACGCATCAAATTTAACACAAATGAATGGTTATAAATGAATTTTGTTATTTTCCTTCCCTTCTCCATACATTCAGCTATACTTTTGATTTTACCAGTATTCTCAAGCATCAAATCGATGCAATGTGTTGCGCACAGGATCCAAAAGAGTTAAAAGACATAAACAAATATCCAAGTCACACCCATGAGGTTAGATTATTAAATAGGTCGGGTATGGCCAAATAAATTTTATACCAAACCCTGGTTCAACTCGAGTTTTGATTAGGATCACAATTTTTCAATATATATTTCTTTTAAAATATTATTGTACCAGGTATGATTGGGTTTGGTTTATGCAATTCTTATCAATCCAGATGTGGTTTTCCTTAAGAAAAATCTGGTCATAACCGAATCCAAATCCGACACCCACATCACTTAGTCAAATATGGGTTTGGACCCACCTGTTTTACCGGGGGTATGAAATGTGGTGGAATCGATGTGGACTCATGGTTCTGTTCAAGTTACTTGGGGACTTCAAGTTGGTTTCGATTCACCGGGATGACAACCATAAGTATGGCAGGCTAAGACCAGCATGACTAGGTCTCCGATCCCGGATACGGTTTCTCGGTAATAAATGGAAAAAAGAAAAAGTTGGATTCAATTAATTTGCAGCTAGGGCTTAATCAAATCAGGTTTTCTTAAGTCGATTTGGAGTTTGGACTTGCAATGGAGTTGAGGTACTCCCAGATTTGAATGGTATTGGCTCCTTAACTTTGTGGTTTCAAGCCCCCATTTGAATGCATCTTACCCTAGATTGTCGATGATTATAGATCCTAAGATATGGGATTATGTGGTTTGAGGACCCTATTCTCACATTTTGGATTCGAGGATTTGAGAGCCCCTGAGGCCCTTCTTGGATCTTAGATACAGGGATTAGAGATCACCTGTTCGCATAAAACAGGAATCTGGCATTCACCCGGCTCCAAATCCAATCATTCAAAACAACCCAAAAGTGTCAGCGGAACAAGTTTGGTTCAAATTCGCATCCAAATCCAATTACGGGTCGAGTCCAAACTCCCAACTACATGTAAAGTTATATCTAACAAGTGTCAAACAAATAACGTATGAGCCAGGGTTTGGTGTTGGAATCCAGTTTTGAATCTCATTAGGCAACATTTGATTTATTGTTTTGAATTTGGTGTATCCATGTCTGACCCGAATTTGACTGATTTGCAATCTTGCACATATCCAGATTCAGTATTGTTTAACAAGCTTCAGCTCACGTGATCAGATTGGTGAGATATTGCCCATGGAGACTAGACAAATTCAAGACAGAACCGGATCTAGATCTCACACTCTTGTACGCCTTTTTCAAACATGATAATGTGGATCGTGGAGCATGTTTAGGTGTCCAACCCATTTGAGAGAGAGAGAGAGAGACAGCATATAACATGAGCCACTAGATTGTTCCAGATTGGATGGTCTAGATTTAAGAGTATGTTATATGGAAAAGGTTTTTCTTTTTTAAACCAACAATTTGTATGAGTTACTCACCCAAGGTGCATGAACGCCGACTCATTCTTTAAGTACATGCACATGGGCGGTTTTCAAGCCACAAGCCATCCAAGAGGAAAAACAAAGTGTTGTGTCAATCCTAGCCAGATGCATTGGTTTTGCACACTTGATTGATATGCAAGAGGCTAACTCCATCAGTTGATGATGGAGACACTTGGGACTTTGGTAGTGTTTGGATACACACACTTATCTCAAAAAAGTAGGATAAGTTAAGCATTGTGATGCATCTCCCTGTTGTGTAGAAAAGTTAGAAATTAGTTACCTTCATTCAATTGTAAGGTCCAATGCAAGTTCCTGATTTATCCTATTTTCTTTGGATCTGGTGCATCCAATTCTTCTTTTTTTATTAATAACTCAAAAAAACAGCACCCAGCAGGAAGATCTGGTTGTGCTTACTCAGCCTGTGATGTAAACCGAGAGGACTTGATTTATGGTAAAATTATGTTACGCTTCTTATATGCACAAAAATTGAGAAAAGCAGGACATCGAAAGAAACATAGTGAATAACAAGAAATTGAAATAACTAAAAAATTAACTTAGATTCTCATATCAACTCTAAACTTGAGCGTCTAATCTCCTAGACCTTCCTTATATTTATAAGGGAAGAATTCTAATCCTAATATACTCCCTAATATGATAACAAAACTTATTTTAATCTGGATATTGAATTCAATACATAATCTAATATCTATTATGATGACCCAAATAGAAAAATATTCAAACTAAAATAAATGGGATCTCAAAATCTAATGAAGAAAATGAACCCGGATATGCATTGCTCCGCTCCTGCATCAGCCTATCATATCTATAGTTGTTGTGCCAGCAACATAAAACTTTGAGCTATGGCCCCCAGGGTCTATGCTGCGCATTAGCTTGCGTAGAAGGGAGACTCTCATGAGAATCGAACCTTGACAACCTCTCTAGAGGATAAGGCCACACCCCAACTATGCCAACTAGGGATGCACATGAGCCGAGTCTGGGTTGTTCGAACTCGTCTCAGTTCAAAAATGTCTTTGTGCAAGTTTAGCTCGAGCTCAAAGCCGAGCTTGAATGGTAGTATCCAGACGTGGCTTGGTTCCAAGCTCGAACTGAGACAAACTTCAATGGCTTTCCAAAAAAAAATTATCTTTTAAAAAATTTGGAAAAGGTGGGATTCAAATTAGGGGTGTCAACGAGTCGGGTTTGGTTCGGACCCAGGTGGAACCAGACTTGGATCAGATTTTTGGGTATGGTATCATGTATGGACCTGGGTCTAATCGGGTCCACTATAAGAAAAACCATACCCATACCTAATAAGAACTACATGAGCCAAACTCAGAGCATGCCTGCTAAAACCATATTTTTTATCATTTTCACATTGAAAATTTGTGGGTATTAATCAGAACTTGGGTCGGGTCTAAGTCTAGTATAAAATTTCACAAACTATACTTGGGTCCATGTATTAATCGGACCTTTGGGTCCAGGCCCAGTTCTTAATCGAGTCTTCTTATTTATCACCATACCAGGACCTATAGGGTTAGGTTCGGTACAGGTCCGGGTAAACCAGACCCGTTGACACCCCTAATTTGAACCCTAATTTTCTCTCAACGTTTCACAAGTGACCCACCACTAAGCCAAAGCTTATATTTTGTTCATTGCTATATATATATATATATATATCTATATATATATATATATATGTATTAAAAATACTCTAGATTAACATACAAGGAAAAACTAACGGCCTACTCATTACAGTAACAATGACATGTTGATTTTTTTTGCAAACATATTATATGTACTTGTATCCGAGCCTTATCGAGCTTGGTAGGCTGATCAAGCTCGGCTCGTTTGCTCGTTTGAGCCCCAAAGCTATGTATAAGCCTGACTCATTTAAAGCACGGGTGAGCTTAGCCCAGCTCTAGCCGGCTCGGTTCGTTGTGTATCCCTAATAATGACCCCCTTTGAGGCATCCAAATCTTCATTTAGGTCATCATTGATCAAGATGTGAAGCCATGTGCTTGGCAATGTACTTAAGGGTGGGCCACATATCAGTGGTACCTTAGATTGGGTTTGGGTTAGAGTTTTAAGGTAAGATCTATCAAATATATATATAACTGAAATCCAGAACATCTAATGATTATTTAAACGAAAAATGATCATATTGTCTTTGTAAAATGACATTTTCTTTAAAATGCCTACCAATTTGCCGAAATCCCCCCATATTCAAAATCTATGTTCTCAACATTTTTAGGATATTTTTGCTCTTCCGCAAATATGGTATGACATTCGCATATCATTATTGCAAATGTTCTCAAAGTGTGCCCCAAGGGGGGTTGGCATAGTGGGTGGGGCCTTTGGCTGCTAGGCGGGCAATCAAGGTTCGATTCCTATGGGCATCACCCCTCTATGCAAGCCAACACACAACATAGGCCTCGAAAAGTTTTACGCTACCGACACAACGATTGTAGGTATGGAATACTAAGCCAGCACGATTAGGTCTTCAAGTCGGGTGTGGTTTATTTGGGTTATAAATTCAAAAAATTTGTTCTCAAAACATGTGAACTCCTTTAACTAAACACTCTCGATGCACGACCTTTGCAAATATGGTATGACCTTCACATATTACTATTGTGAATGCCCCCAAAATGTGTGGACCTCTTTTAACTAAACACTCTTAATGTCTGCAAATATGGCACGACTTTTGCATATCATTATTGCAAATGTCCTCATAATGTGAACCTCCTTTAACTAAACATTCTCGATATACGACCTTTGCAAATATGATATGACATTCACATATCATTAGTGAAAATGTCCTTAAAATATGCAAAGTTCATTTAACTAAACATTTTCAAAGTACGACCTCTGCAAATATTGTATGACCTTTGTATATCGTTATCATGAATGTCCAAAAAATGTGCAAATTTTCTTTAACTAAACAGTCCTAACATACAACCTTTACAAATATGGTATGACTTTCGCATATCATTATTGTGAATATCACGCAAAGTGTGTGAATGTTCCCAAAGTGTTTAGTTAAAGGAGGTTCGTACATTTTAGAGACATTTGCAATAATGATATACGAAGATCATACCATATTTACAGAGATCATACATTGAGAGTGTTTAGTTAAAGGAGGTTCACACATTTTGTGAACATTCACAAAAATGATATGTGAAGGTCGTATCATATTTGAAGAGATTGTATATAAAAAATGATTAGTTAAAGAATGTTCTCACATTTTGGAGATATTCACAATAATGAAATGGAAAGGTCATATAATATTTGTGAAGGTTGTAAATCGGGAGTTTTAAGTTAAAGGAGGTTCACACATTTTGAAAACATTGACAATAATGATGTGTGAATGTCATACGATATTTGGAGAGGTCGTACATTGAGAGTTTTTAGTTAAAGGAGGTTCACACATTTTGGGGCATTCACAATAATTATATGCGATGATTATATCATATTTGTGAAGGTCGTACGTCAAGAGTGTTCAGTTAAAGGAGGTTTACATATTTTGGGGACATTCACAATAATGATATACGAAAGTCAGTTCACACATTTTGAGAACATTTGTAATAATATTATCTGAATGTCATACTATGTTTGTGGAAAGACAAAAATGTTCTAAAAAAGTCAACAATCAAATAATTTGGATACAAGAGAGATTTCGACAAATTGGTAGGCATTTCAAGGAATGCACCATTTTACAAGGACAATATTATCATTTTATGTTATTTAAATCTAAGTGGACCTATAAATAGTCATGCAGACTTGGTTTCCTGTGTTCTGTGCATTGCAGTTTGACTTGTTTTTTAATTTTTGACATAATTCTTCTTCTAATGATCCAGTCAACCTCTGATAAAAAAAGATTTCATCTCTTCCACATGTTTAGTAATAAGCATAACCACCCAATTGTTCCAATGGAGAGAAGGACCTTTTTGTAAATTTTTGAAAACAATTTCAACAAAAAATTTCAATTCTTTTATTTAACTATGTGGGTTATTTTGACGAGTTGTTTAGAGAGACTTGTCTTACCTTCAAGTATTCTCTACCTGCCCACCTATGTCGGTTTTGATGTAATTAGCTAATGAAATGAATTAGGTCATGGGTTAACTTTGTGATCCGCTTTACTATATGGTACAGAATGTTGGGCTGCCAAGAGACATCATATTCAAAAAATGAGTGTAGATGCGCATGCTTAGATGGATGTGTAGAAATACAATAAAAGATAAGATTCGGAACAAGGAGATACGTAAGAAGGTAGGTGTTGCACCCATTGAAAATAAGATGAGAGAGAATCGTTTACGGTGGTTTGGACATATTCGGCCAAAGCCTAATGATGCTTCAGTTAGAAGGATGGAGAAATGAAAAAATATATTAGTTAAAAGAGGTCGGGGTAGGCCTAGGAAGACTTGGATGGAGATGATAGGAAAGGATATGAATGCTTTGAACCTCACCGAGAACATGACATTAGATCGAAATGATTGGAGGAGAAGGATTCATGTGGAAGACCCAGAATGATTTTCTTTTTTGGTTCATATCACCGACCCCAATTGTTTTGGGATGAAGGCGTAGTAGTTGTTGTTGTTGTTAACTTTGTGATCAAGTCCATTAAAAACCAGACAGAAACCTGGACCATTAATTGATGGGCTAGGCAGTCACTCACAAAATCTGGCTGGTTAAAAATAAATACACTGGTCTGAATGAGCACCCTTACAATATTTTTTTAATTAAGGACCAAGGGCATACTCACAAGCAATTTATGGCTTCCTTCACATTCCATGCTAATGTCCAAGTGATCATTACACGCATAATATACTCAATTCACAAATCACTATCATAATCTACATTTTTTATTTAAGTATCAGCGAATCACGACCATGGTATTTTGCGAAACAAACATGCTTGCTTCCAAAAGTCAAGGTAGAATGGGCAAAACCAATGTTATCAACATCAGTTCTTATCAGTCGATACGTATCATATCAGCAGAAAATTGATACGCTTCACCCTTGAATTGGCGATTTTTTTAATAACTATAAAAAACACTTAAATTATTTTTTAATATTATTTTAATAGCTTTAGCACAAGCCACGTTCTGATTAACATACAATATTTTTTTTAATTATTTTTTGGCCAATTCAGAACAATTCACTTGAGTATCGGTATCGATCAGTTCACCTGAATCTTTGGCCAAACGATACAGGGCCAATACCGATACTGACAACATTGGGCAAAACTGCAAGCTCCTGTTATATATAACCAAATTACTGATTATATTCCATCGCCACAGCACATTACACTTAGGGGTGGCAAAACCTTACACGACCCGCCAGCCCGACTCTTAGGCGGGTTCGGGTTTGAAAAAAATGAACCTGTTTAATAAACGGGTTGACCCGCCTAACCCGACTGACCCGTTTAATAAACAGGTTAGACATGTGGGTCAACCCGCCAACCCGACCTACAAACCTGAGAACCTGTTTACCCGACCCAACCCATTTATTAAATGGGTTGGCGGGTCGTGTCGGGTTACCCATTTATTAAACGAGCCGGGTTCGTGTTTGCCACAGCCGACCCGTTTAATAAACGGGTCGGGTTCGGGTTGAGGTATGCTGACCCGCCAACCCGTCGGGTCAACCCGCCAACCCCACACGATTGCCACCCCTAATTACACTTTGAGAGGTGTGCATGGGCTCCAGTATCACCTTTTCCAAGTGAGATGCATATGGTTCACAAGTGAGATGAGTGATGAGGATTGAATATTACTGAGGACCAATATTTATATACAATATTACAACAACTGCTCTCTGTATACATTAGAAATGCAGATTCATGTTTTTTCAGGCAAATAACATTGTTAACACCCTGATACCTCTTTTTTTAATGTTTAAAGGATGAGGGGGGCACAGTTTTGCAAGAAAATGAGAGAATCAAGGATACAGAAACCGGCCCGTGGATTGGATTTGGATTAGACTTTTCTATGTATTTAATTGATCCAAATCCAATCCATTTGCATTCCTAGAGAGAACTACAATTCCATGGAACTTGTTTTCCACCCAATTTCAAAAAAAAGTAACTTGTTTGGGAAGTGGTGGGTCTTCCATTGTTGATATCTATGTCACGAACACACGGTGACACCAGGGCGCTTGATGTGGATTCGACTTGCATTTTTTTTTTTGAAAAATAGGAGATGAGGACACAATTTTTTTTAAATAGATGAAAAACTTATTTTTTGATATTGTAATATTAAACAATGATTTTTTATTGAAATAATATTAAAACTATTAAAATATTAGTTGTACATGTCGGTGTCAGTGTCCACGTGTCTGCTCGTGTCATGAGGGACATGCCACCAAAATGAAGTATCCCTGTGACATAGGTTGATAGGAAGTTGGTGGCAAATCAAACAAAAGTTGATGTACAATGGAGTGTAACTTATATTGTCAGTATCGGCACGAAGCAGGTTATATGTTCCCCCCCGAACAGGGCAGTTAGCTACATCTCATGATCGGGGGTCCCAAAGAGCACCACGTATGTAAGCATGTGCGTCTCGTATCCCCATGTTTGTCAGCATTAATTAGCGTTGGAGTTTGATGCGATTGCAAAGACTTAAGTACCCTCTCCTCCATTGGTGCAAAAAAAAATGACGGTTCTTGAAAAGGAGTAGTTGTAAAGACTTAAGTGCCCCGAAGATGATTATTTAAGACCCAGTCTCTGCACTACAGGATTATTCGAGAAAGATATCTCCCCTGGATATCAACCCTTTCACACTCTCTCTCCCTTCTATTTCTGCTTCTATGCACATCCATTAGAAGATCATACATTGCTCCATCAAGCACCGACTGACCTGCACATTGACTGTTGTGTAGCCTGATTCAAAGTTTTTACCCTTACAGGAGGAGGGTTTGGGGGCTCATCCCAGCGTGGGTAGCATCATTCAACTCTCACTCTCTCTCTCCCTTCTATTTTTGCTTTTGTGCACATCCATTAGAAGATCATACATTGCTCCATCAAGCACCGACTGACCTGCACATTTACTGTTGTGGAGCCTGATTCAGAGTTTTTACCCTTACAGGAGGAGGGTCTGGGGGCTCCTCTCAGCATGGGTAGCATCATTCAACTTGAAGAGTTGTGGAGTCTGATTTAGAGTTTTTACCCTTACAGAAAGGGGGGTCTGAGAGCTCCTCCCAGTGTGGGTAGCATCATTCAACTTGAAGAGTTATGAAGTCTGATTCAGAGCTTTTACCCTTACAGAAGGGGGGTCTGAGGGCTCCTCCCAGCGTGTTCATGGCCTTTTGCCCTTACAGGAGGGGGGTCCGGGGGCTCATCAACCCTCTCTCGCTCTCTCTCCCTTCTATTTCTGCTTCTATACACATCCATCAGAAGATCCTACATTGCTCCATCAAGCACCGACTGACCTGCACATTGACTGTTGTGGGTCCTTACTGATGAGCTGCCTCTAAATTTATTCGACTCTGGGTCCTTACTGCACTTGAAGTTGAGTCGTTGTATTTTTTGTTATTCGGTGGGTGGTGAGGCCCTCCTCTACTCTCTCAAGACTCTTAGCTTGAGCAATCTTTCTTTTGATGATTGTGGTTGTAATGTATCGTTGAAGTTAAAATGGGGAATGAAATGACAATAGAAATTGCTGAAAATTTACAAAAACAAACTAGACTCAATAACGAAGACACCACTTTTTACGGATTTGGAATATGACCTCCGGTTAGGTACAACGATTTGCTTACTGAATAACACTACAAATCGCTATAGCGTTGGAGTTTGATGCGATTGCAAAGACTTAAGTACCCTCTCCTCCATTGGTGCAAAAAAAAATGACGGTTCTTGAAAAGGAGTGGTTGTAAAGACTTAAGTGCCCCGAAGATGATTATTTAAGACCCAGTCTCTGCACTACAGGATTATCCGAGAAAGATATCTCCCCTGGACATCAACCCTTTCACACTCTCTCTCCCTTCTATTTCTGCTTCTATGCACATCCATTAGAAGATCTTACATTGCTCCATCAAGCACCGACTGACCTACACATTTACTGTTGTGGAGCCTGATTCAGAGTTTTTACCCTTACAGGAGGAGGGTCTGGGGGCTCCTCTCAGTGTGGGTAGCATCATTCAACTTGAAGAGTTATGGAGTCTGATTCAGAGCTTTTACCCTTACAGAAGGGGGGTCTGAGGACTCCTCCCAGCGTGTTCATGGCCCTTTGCCCTCACAGGATGCTACCCGTTCGGGCTCATCAACCATCTCTTTCTTGCTTTGATTGTTTGTGTTTGTTGCTTGCTGCTTAAGTGCTTCTCAGTAAGCAGAATCTGGCCCTCATGCTCATCTCGATTGGATTACTGAGATTCCACCAGTAAGATCCGTAGTCCTTCTTGCTGCTAACTCTTTACATTTGCAGGTTGTTTCTTCAAATGATTATAATAATAACAAATATGCGAAGGAGTTCAGTATCAGTGTTTCTAATGCGCTTGCTACTTGTCCTGCTCGGGTTTTGCCAACTCCTCGTGTGATTTGATCAGAATAATGAACAAAACAATAAATTACATATGATCAACTCACACGAGGGGACCCCAACAATTTCAAAAGCAACAGTGCAGAATCCGGCAAAGAACTGAAGGAACGATTCAAGAATCTTCTTAGGCTTGGGCAATCTTTCTTTTGATGATTGTGGTTATAATGTATCGTTGAAGTTAAAATGGGGAATGAAATGACAATATAAATCGCTGAAAATTTAAAGAAATAAACTAGACTCAATAACGAAGACACCACTTTTTACGGATTTGGAATATGACCTTCGGTTAGGGAGATATGGCCCTGACAAGTTGGTCCTAATTCGGGTAGCGATTTACAGCGATTTGCTTACTGAATAACACTACAAATCGCTATAGCGATTTGCGGAAGACACTACAAATCGCTATAGCGATTTGCGAAAGAATTTACAGAGCCGGTACTGAGATCTCATGTTCGGGGGTTCCAAACCGCGCCACGTATAAGATGCAGACCGGCATGTATCCCCATGTGGGTCGCCATCATATTGCATCGTAATTTGGTGCCGCAGCAAAGACTTAAGTAACCTTTACTGCCATTCGCTTCCTCTTCCTCGGACGGACACAAATGCCCTCCTAGAAAACTGAATCGGCGGTTCGTGAAAATAACAAAACTGCCCTCCATCGATATCGCGGGAAAACGTTCCGCAGGTGGTTGTAATGTATCGTTGAAGTTAAAATGGGGAATGAAATGACAATAGATATCGCTGAAAATTTACAGAAATAAATGCCCTCCTTCTAGAAAACTGAATCGTCGGTTCCTCTTCCTCGGACGGACATAAATGCCCTCCTTCTAGAAAACTGAATCGTCGGTTCGTGAAAATGACAAAACTGCCCTCCATCGATATCGCAAGAAAACGTTCTGCAGAGTTTGCGTATGTAGCAAGCGTTATGTTGTATGATATAAATAGTTCAAAAAAAGCCTTTCTCGCTCTAAGCACTCTACCAGAGATTCTTTGCTTTCATCTCGAGTTGCCGGAGCATCCTTTCCTTTTTACCAGAGCATCTGTTTCCGTCTTACGCGCAGTCGCAGCATCGTTGCCACCTTCTGTTGCGTATTAGTTGTTACTGTTGCTTACTCTATAGTTGGAATATCCAAATTCCCATCGTTTCGGTGAGTTTCGTGTAAGTTTTCTTTCTTCAATCTGAAGATTGGTTCTTATACAAGGATTTGTATTATGAACCCAAATATTCCGACGATTTCTACTGATGATGATCGTGTATTGTGTTGTGCAGGTTAGCAATGTCTGCGCCTCATCAGATTAGAGATACCCCGTCGTTCTATGGGTTGTCTATTAGAGAAGTGATCCGCCAGTCCCATCTATCTAAAGTTTTTGAAAGATACCAAAATATACTTAAGATTGAGAACGATGAAGACAGGGAAAAAGCCTTGGAATCGTATTTTGTGGAGGATTATCCATCAGATATCGAGGCTGCGGACCAAAGAAAGAACTCTGAAGAACGAAAGATGCAGAACAAAGATGACGAAGAGAAGGCAAAGGCCAGAAATATTGATGAGAATATAAATAGAAGGCGAAGGATTAACGCACAACAGATGGAAAAGAGGAAGAAGAAGGCGGAGGAGTGGGAAAGGGATGTTAGCAATATGATGGCAGAGGCTCATAGGATAAACTTGGAGAGTAGAGCAATGCGACACAATGCAAGGCTACTGAAGGAGGCGGAGGAGAGGCGAAGGCAAATGAATAAGGAGGAGGAAGAAAAGGAACAGAATATTCCTCAGTTTGAGGAAGAAAAGGAAAGACGAAGGAGAGAGTTGGAGTTCGAGGAAGCTAAGGAAATGCAAAGGCAGCAGAAGGAGAATGAGGAAAAGAAGGAAAGGCAACGGAAGGAGAAGGAGGAGGAGGTAGAGAAGGAAAGAGAAAGGAAGAAGCAGGAGAAAGAATTGCAGGAAAGAAGGAAACAATAACTGCAAGAGAAAGAAAGGCGGCAGAAGGAGAAGGAGGAAGAAAATGAAAGGGAAAGGAAGAAGCAGGTGGAAGAACTACGGCAAAAAAGGAAACAAGAAATCAAGGAGAAAGAAAGGCGACTGAAGGAGAAGGAGGAGGAAGAAAAGGAAAGGGAAAGGAAGAAGCAGGAGGAAGAGGCGAAAAGGGAGAGACAAAGGAAGCAGAAGGAGGAGGAGATAAAGGAGAGAGAAAGGAAGAAGAAGGAGGAGGATGCGAAAAAGGAGAGAGAAATGATGCAGGAGGAGAAAAGGGAGAGAGAAAGGAAGGAGAAGGAGGAGGAGAAAAGGCAGAGAGAAAGGAAGCAGAAGAAGGAGGAGGAGAAAAGGGAGAGAGAAAGGAAGGAGAAGGAGGAGGAGAAAAGGCAGAGAGAAAGGAAGCAGAAGGAGGAGGAGGAGAAAAGGGAGAGAGAAAGGAAGGAGAAGGAGGAGGAGAAAAGGCAGAGAGAAAGGAAGCAGAAGGAGGAGGAGGAGAAATAAGAGAGAGAAAGGAAGGAGAAGGAGGAGGAGGAGAAAATGAAGAGAGAAAGGAAGGAGAAGGAGGAGAAGAAACGCGAGAGAGAAAGGAATCAGAAGGAGCAGGCGGAAAAGGACAGAGAAAGGAAGCAGAAAGAGGAGGAGGAGAATAGGGACAGAGAAAGGAAGCAGAAGGAGGATGAGAAAAGGAAGGCGAGAGAAAGGAAGGCGACGGTGGAGCCGGTAGAGATGGAGATTGAAAGGCAGTTCGAGGCAGTGGACCCACCAGAAAGTCCCAGTTTGGAGCGAGAACAACAGAAAATAGCGACCAAGGTAAATATATTTGTCCTGTCTGCGAAGATTTAATAATATGTTTAGCGATTTTGGTATAGCAATTACTGTGTTAGGTATTGATATTTATAGCGATTACTGCGATAGTATGTCTGCAACCGATATTATTTATAGCGGTTAGTAGAATAGTATTTATAAGTACAAATGGAAGTAATTTATAATTTGTAGGAATAATATGTTATTTTGTGTTACAGGGAGGTCACAGGAGAAGTAGAGCACCAGGTGAAAAGCTCGAAGGTCGCTGTCAATGGCCTGTAGTTCTGTCTTGGTATGGTCAACTGAGTGCATATTAGAAGGACCGACTACGAAATATGCACTTCGGTGGCCTTTTGGACCAGCAATATTTTGAAACTTGCTGGAATACCATGACTCACCTGGTAAATAAGTGGAATGATAAGACTAACACATTCCAGTTTGATTCTTTTGAGATCACCATGACTCTAGAAGATGTGGCGAGGATCACTGGCCTTAAGTGCGATGGCAGTGCTGTCCTATTACGATATTCAAACTATAACGCAAGGGCAAACTGCACTGCCCTTCTAGGAATGTCGATGGACGAATGGAGTCAATGTATTTCTGGTGGAAGCAATTCCACATCAATGAAGGTCTCAGTTTTTCGTAATAAATGGGAAGGCCACTCTGCTACTTGTGCATCTGAAACAGCTGACCAAGAGTTGCGCGACTTCCTTCTATATTTTTTTGCTCTTACATTATTTTCCAATTGTTCTGGTTCGAGAATAAGTTCCATGTGGCTGCAGTACCTGGCAGACTTAGACGAAGTCGACAACTATGCCTGGGGTGCCGCTATGCTCGCACACCTGTACAGTCAACTCCACCGTGCGAGTAATGGTACGAAAACAGTTGGCGGCTTTTGGCCATTTGTTCAAGTATTTGTTGATTACATACTTAGTATTTGTAGACAAATCTCATTGCAGTCTGTGGCGTTGCTAATAATATTTTTTTTGTTAGGCCTGAGCGTTGAAACATATTATCCCATTGCGTCCACGGTGTGGCCCTCCGATTTGTGGTTTTCCAAAGATCGGTCGCTGGGCCAGAATAAATGTCGCAGTTTATAATGCTAAGTCCATTTTAGATGGGCTGCAATTAAACGAGGTAAACGTTCTAAAATTGTTTACAATCGCGTCAGCATTTACCATTGAGTATTATAAGTCGTTGTAATGTTCAGCATTCTTAAGTATACATCGCTGCAGGATTGTCTTCCGTAGTGCATATCGTTGTTGCCATATCATGCGTAAATAAATTTTAATATATTTGTCATTCGTTATTAAAAAGAATTACCAATGTACAGGTTTTGTGGAGACCTTATGGAGATGGGGGCGATGATGAAGACGTTGTTGCAGAGGCTGCCAGATTGTCTGACCGCGATTTATGGCTATTCTGCAATTTTGAAGCCGAGATGCAGCAAGGTAGTCGAGTTCTCCTACAATCTGGCTTGGGGCAGTCTATCCCAAATAAGCCTTTGGAGGTGAGAAGGAAGATGAATAATGGTGGGGGCAGGCACGTGAATTGGAGCGATCGCTACAGGGACGAATTATTAAATTGGAACTCAGGTGGTGTCCCTGCCGTACCGTATGATCATGAAGGATGACAATTTGATCCCTTCTATTTTGAAAGCTATTGGGAACCAATGCGGCGAAATCGGAAGATTGAGAAAATTGTCAACCCATGCCTCCCAACTGTCCCTTCTCATGTTGTAGCCCAGCCTCTACAACCAAAACGTCGTCTCGATCTGGTTAATACGACTAGTCCATCAGTAACAAATCACGAGGAAGACCAAACTCTTGCTCCAAAAGAGAAGACTGTCTCTGTCGCAAGGTTCGAACTTATTGAGAGGGAGAATAAGAAATTAAGGACAGAAGTAAGCACTATGGGGACCCAATTGAATGCAGTGGTGGACATGATGACCAGTCTTCTTAGGCAAGGTTTCGCAACGAGGAGGCCACCCAGGATAGACAGTCCACCAATAAAAAGTGAGAGACAAGTCTATGAAATTTCATCAGATTCGTCCAGTGACTCGGAATAAATCCTAGATTTTTCATTTTTATCACGCTATACATTTGTTGTAATTGTATAATGAGTTGCGGTAACGTGAAATTCTTTTACTGTTTAATTCTTTATTATTACATCTTTCCGACTTTGGGTCTCGGTAATAAATAAACTTTCCTCTATGGGAGGATTAGTAGGTTGATAAGAAGGATGGTTGTCTTCATCTATATTTTCTTTTTTATTAAACTAATTGAGTTCATCATCACTAAAAATATCATCATTTCTAGATAGTAACTTAAACAAGAAAGAGTAATCCATATTATCTTTATGGGATTCATCCTTCTCCAAACCACTAACGTTTCCTAAGAAAGTCACATTCCTAGAAACATATAGTTTGTCGTTCTTAACATCATAGCATCTAAATCTTTTTTGAGTTTCAGAATATCCAAGAAATGCATAAGGAATGACTTTTGGTGAGAGTTTGTCATTTTTGTCGATAAGGACAAAACATTTACATCCAAAGATTCTTAACCTATTTTAGTCGGGTTCCTTTTGGTATAAAATTTTAAAAGCTGAAGTTTTGTTTAGATTTTTTGAAGAAAAGTGATTTATAAGATAAACGGATGTAAGAGCCGCCTCGGCCCAAAAACTTTTTGGAATGTTTTGAGAAATGAGTAAAGTTCTAGTTGTTTCAATAATATACCTATGTTTTCTTTCAGCTAGACTGTTTTGTTGTGGTGTTTTTGGACAAGATCTATGATGAACTATTCTATGGTTTTCAAGATAGTTTTTAAAATCATTTGAAAGATACTCTCCTCCGGAATCAACTCTAAAGATTTTTAAATTATCATTAAATTGATTTTTAATCATCATATGATATGTCTTAAACGATGCAAAGACTTCATGCTTATGTTTAAGGAAGTATATCCAACAAAATCTTGAATAATCATAAAAAAAATAACATAGTAAGCAAATCCTCCCTTAGATACTACAGGTGTCGGTCCCCATAAATCCGAGTGCACAAGTTCAAAAGATTTGTTTATAAACGTAGATCTTTGTTCAAAAGTCAAGCTTCTCATTTTTCCAAAAATGCAATGATTACAATTGAAATTACTTTTACAGAGATCTTTGTCTTCGCAATCGCTGTATTTGTCTTCGCCTCGAAAGAATAGCGCACAAAGTATTGGCGATCTAAGCCATGAACAATAATTTAACGAGTTCTGACGGCACAAAGGTTTGTATCCATATATGATAATCGTGAAAAGGTATTTGTATTAAATAATCAATAGATAAGGAAAGGATTTGTTGCCATCGCTGGATACTTCGTGCTTTGAGTCGGAGAGCGATCTGTGGCATCGCAGCATAGTGATTTGTGGGTATTGTTCGAATGTCAAATCACACGTGGAAAACGTATTTTTGAATATTTAAAACTTAATGAGCGGCATGGAAAGACGTATTTTTGAATACTTTGAACGTAAGCATTTAATTTGGCGGCGGTTATCAAAAAAAGGCGTCATGCGAAAAGCCGTATTTATATTTTTTTTAAACGCAATCAATTAATTAGCGGGCTGTTTTGAGTCGGAGAGCGATCTGTGGCATCGCAACATAGTGATTTGTGGGTATTGTTCGAATGTCTAATCACACGTGGAAAACGTATTTTTGAATATTTAAAACTTAATGAGCGGCATGGAAAGACGTATTTTTGAACAATAATGATTTCAAAAGGCAAGTGGAGGTGTCGGGAATGCGAAAGATTTGCTGGAGAAGAAGTTGACTGGAGGTTTACGCTGCGATTTGTGGTTATCGTTGAATAGCGATCTGTGGCATCGCAGCACAGTGATTGACAGTCCTACGCTGTGATGCCACACATCGCAGCACACTTGAAAAATCCTTCGCATCATGCTAAGATTGACATTCCAACAATAATCAACAACGTTCTATGCTGCGATGCCACATTAATTAGCTTCGTGCTTTGAGTCGGAGAGCGATCTGTGGCATCGCAACATAGTGATTTGTGGGTATTGTTCGAATGTCTAATCACACATGGAAAACGTATTTTTGAATATTTAAAACTTAATGAGCGGCATGGAAAGACGTATTTTTGAATACTTCGAACGCAAGCATTTAATTTGTCGGCGATTATCAAAAAAAGGCGGCATGCGAAAAGCCGTATTTATATTTTTTTTAAACGCAATCAATTAATTAGCAGGCTGTTTTCAAAAAATGGCTGCACGTTAAAGGACTTTACCTTTGTAGGTGAGGACGGCGTTTCAGTATCTCTGTTGCAAAGGTGCCATCGATATCTCCGTCCAGGCATGGCGCCGAAGAAGGGGACAATCGGAGCAGTACGACCAGCCATGGCGGACAAGAAGAGGACTAGTGGAGCAATACGACCCGGCACGACGCCAAAGACGATGGGAGCACTACGACCGGGCACGGCGGCAACGGAGAGGATGCTGGTAGCAAAACGACCAGGCACGGCGCCAGAGGAGTGGACGAGGGGAGAAAAACGACCAGGCACGGAGCAAACAGATAGGAGGATGGGAGCTAAACGACCAGGCACGTTGCCAATGGAGTGGACGATGGCAGCAAAACGGCCATGCACGGCTCTGAACAAGAATACAACCACATCCACAGTACCAGGACTAGCGCTTAAGAGGTATATTCTTTGAAACGCCTGAGCGGTTTAGTGAACATTTGGCTTTTCATGTCGTATTTGGACTAGTGTTGTTTACTGTAGACAATAATTTCAATGTCCAATCCTGAATACCACGCTCATGGTGCACTCAGTGCAACATCCACAGTCTCGGGTGGGCGGCAACGCCCTGACGAGTTCGTAGATGACATCGAGCAGATGCAAGATGAATTTGCAGATGGGAACACTATCAGTAATTTTGTAAGTATTTGTCCACTATCAATTTCTAGGTCATCGGTTTGCATGTTCTGAAGTTCATAACTTTGTGCAACCAGACAATGTATGATTTTGTCAATTACATTCAGAGCAACCCAACGAGCAATACAGTACGCATCATCAGCCCGTATTTCATGGTATGTCTGTGCCGCTGTTGTTCTGTTTGCTTTCATGACGTACTCATGTTTCTTGGTGGTTAAACCTTGCTATTTCGTGCAACAGATGTACGTCCGGCGAAAGCCATACGGCATAGGATTCGAAGATGCACTACCTTGTTGGAACATCGATGATGAGTGCATAGACATTTCGAAATTTAGAAAGGTAAGTGAACAAACCTCTTATCCAAGGTTTATTCGTAACATCCCCATCACGATAAGTCTCTGGAACGAAAAATGATTTTATCGATTCGCAGATTTTACTTCCTACACTCTGGCAACATCCAGACCATTGGGTCCTATACGAGATGAATTTTCAGCTAAAACAACTATGGTGCTACAACTCATTGGACTGCCACAGTGGCGTAGAACGCGATGCTATGCATTTGGTAAGCTTGTACCCAAAGGTGAAGTAGCTATTCGAGGTGGACCGGACTGTAATATATTATCCCTTTTTCACAGGCGGGATTCCTTAACGGGCAAATGGGTGTCGACATTGGTGAGTGGATGTTGCTCTGTGCTGACGATGCTCCGTTACAAAGTAATGGGGTCGATTGTGGCATATTCGCAATGAAGCATATTGAAGCAATATACAATGGAGAACAACCTTGTTTCCACGCTGTATGAGCTTCGTATCCGATGTTATTGGGTATTCCTGTTATATATTGGTTTCACATTACCTGTTTTGTTGCAGGAACATATGCCGGTAATACGCGACGAAATATGCGGAAAATTGATTGAGTTTAAAACGAACGGCAGACAGAATAGTATAAAGTGAAACCTATTGATTGCTCTGTCTGTACAACCTAACGAGGCCCTCCATCACCGTTCTCGCCGTCCTCCTCGACAGTAACCCAGTAGGTGCAGTCGCTCTGAGGGTGGCCAGCAGGAGCTCCGCCAAGTCCTCTTCCTCTCCCTAGCGAGGTCTAAGCGGATTTGTCGTACTTGTGGATTTATTTGAGACCCAAAGATTCGGAATAGCCCTCTGGCATATTTCATGTGTTGGCTTTCTTAAAAGCATTAAGTTCTATTTTCATTGCTTTGTTCCAATGATGATATTGTTTGACATCATTATAATGAGATGACTCTTATGTTATTAAACATGCTCTAAAGTTTGGAGAAAATGCGTCATATGATACAAATCTATTAGGATCTCTAGAGATTCGATTAGATCTCTTAAGTTGGGATTCCTCTAAGGATATGTTTTGACAGAACTTGTCCAGAGAACATGGATGGTTACCTTGACCTCGCCGAGTATACACATGCATATCATTAGATGCAATTTTATTTAAACTTTCATGTTGATGACTAACTTCAACAACAACCGGATGATACTAGAGTTATTATCCAAGAGTCAAACACATCAATAGAGTTAGACTCATCATGTCTTGGCAATAGATCAAATAGAAATGAATAGTCAATTTCTTCTTTAGGTCCTTTGTTATCAAACCCATCTTTATTTTCAAGAAAGATGACATTTTTAGAAATATAGAGTTTGTTTTTTATTGGATCAAAGTATCGGTGCCCTTTTTTATTTTCACCATAGCCCAAAAAAACATATTCAATGGATTTTGGAGAAAGTTTATCATTTTTATGATTAAGCACATAACACTTACAACTAAATATTCTTAGTCTTTTAAAATTGAGTCATTTTAAAAAGTTTTTGAAATGGAAACATTTCGTAAAGAAGATGGAGTTCTATTTATTAATTTGAGGTTAAAACAACTTCGGCCCAAATTTTTTTTGGAATGTCCCTAGAAATTAGAAGAGTTCTAGTAGTTTCTATTATACGTATATGCCAGAGGGCTATTTCGAAATGACTACCATTCAGAATAGCCCTCTGACATGACATTGTTTTCATTAATGCGGAGTGCTTTTTTATTTAAGATTTGCTTTTGGTTTAATGAAACTGACGTATATACTCGAAAACTGACGGAGGGTGATAGGACGTTTCATTAATATTTGAATGACACAACACACAGTTCCACTTTGCTTCGCGAATAAGGAACCGACATAATCGACAATTCCTGCATACACGACTTATTCTTGAATCAAGTGCATAGGCGGCTTCGACGCAGTTGTCGTATCCGTCTATACCTTTTTCATAGGTCTGTAAGATCATAATTGAAGAAACCGTCAATTTTCAAATGCTAGCACAGGTTTTCATGGTCGTAGCAGTGTAGTTTGACGTTAGACCACCAAGCGTATCGCTTTGTACTATTCTTAAAATACGAACGCGACATTAAAGCGATGTTTAAGCATACAACATTTCATAGCGATGTTGAATATTATCATTTCGAACATTAGAAGTCTTTGTTCATTGCACACATCGCAGTCTCACCCTACGACTGTCAATCACGCGGTTTGAGCGCACATCTTTTATCAATTACAAGCCTTTTAGACCTCGCCTCCGTCAGTTTCTCCTCCGAAATTAGAAAGGACGTCAACTTTTTGCAGAGTTCTTCGCGGAATCCGGGTATATCAACCTGCAAAAACAGATTGTAAACTAGAAGCAATAGACATGCCCTTAATTGCCAATAACAGAGGCCAAGGAATGACATACAGCGTCGAAACAGGGTTCTGCACCATTGTATATCGCTTCAATGTACTTTATTACAAATACGCCGCAATCAACGCCATTATCTTGTAAAGGAGCATGGTATGCCGTGCGATAGATCCACTCGCTGACATCGACTCCCAAAATGGCTATGAGGAAACCGATCTGAGAATAATGCGATCGAAAGTAAATTCATGACCCCAGTACACTACACGATACTCATATAGATGGAATCTTACGAGATGGAAAATGTCTAGCCGTAAACCACTGTCAACTTCCAACGAATTGTAACACCATAGTTGTTTTTCGCGTAAATCCATCACGTATAAGACCCAATGTTTTTCAGACTGCCAGAGTGTAGGAATCAGTATCTGCAAATAGATCGAAAAAATGTTGTTACCACTGTCACGCTGTAATATTGCACTGTAGGTTTGTTTGCTTACCTTTTCACTTGTCATAAGATCTCTGCAGTGATTACCGTTAACCCAATAAGGTTTGCCGTCTTGAAATCCACTGGAGTATGGCAAACGGCGTAATATAGTCTGCAAACCAAAAGAAACATTGCTAACACCAACGTTAACATACGAATCAATTAGACTAAATCAATAATGAAAAGCAACATAAAATACAACCGATATACCATGAAATATGGGCTGACGACGCTCACAGTCTGGCTTGGTGCGTTGCTTTTAATATAATTTACGAAATTGGATATAGTCTGTTTGCAGCAAATATGGTGTTGTATTGATCATACGTACACATGGCTTACGTTTATAGACAACTACTACTAGTTTCATACTAACAAAATTACTGATCATGTTGCATTGTGCGAATTCACTGCGCATTCGGTTGATGTCCTCCAGGAGTGATTGACTAAGTTTTCGCCCAACTTCGTCGGTGGATGTTCGACTGAAATGAATGCGGACATTGCAACGACCGATATTTAAATTACATTATATAGTACACAAAAACAAATCGCAAAAAACACATGAAAGAGACAGATTTTGCTGAACATGTAGACTATGTGTAGACAATATACTCATGATTCGCCATTGTTGGTCATGTAACTGTCTTCGTCTGCCTCACCGACTATAATTTTCTATGTTCGAGGGCGGATCTCCAGGTTTATGAAGGAACCGTCGGTTTGGTTGTTGCTGGTTCACGAAGTAGAAGACAAACACACCTTCCAGTGCTTGTGCGACTATTTATGACCTAAAAGATGTACTGCTCAACAAACATGATCAATGAATACTGTACGACAACTCAAACATTTATGGGTATCCATTGGAAAATACACATTGAGTAGCCTTTTATTTATAATATATGGATACAACTTTTCACAAGATAACAATAATGATTTCAAAAGGCAAGTGGAGGTGTCGGGAACGCGAAAGATTTGCTGGAGAAGAAGTTGACTGGAGGTGTATGGCGATTTGTGGTTATCGTTGAATAGCGATCTGTGGCATCGCAGCACAGTGATTGACAGTCCTACGCTGCGATGCCACACATCGCAGCACACTTGAACAATCCTTCGCATCACGCTAAGATTGACAGTCCAACAATAATCAACAACGTTCTACGCTGCGATGCCACATATCGCTATTCAACGATAACCACAAATCGCCATACAGTGATGTCATCATTCGCCTTCTTGCAGAAGCAAAAACCCGCTATCTATCGATTTGAACAAATTCAACAACGAACCGCAAGTCGTCAATGACAAACGACTATAAACTCTCAAAAAATCCGGCATTGTGGAGATCGGGTCATGCAAAGAGGCATGACAACTAAGTTAATAGTCCACACGAGATTCCTGTGTCCCAAACCTATCTGTTGACTGCATCATAGCCTGTCATGAAAGAGAAAATATTAGACACTGAATTATGTTTCACAAGAAATGCGTACCTCCTCGCAATATCGATTACATACCAAAAGCCTTGTAAAACTGTAGCGATCGTTGCCGGAAATCTAGTCGGGAGGAATGTAGGTTTGAACATTTGCCGGTACTTCTGCAGGGTATTGCTGCATGATGGACATTACACGAGTTAGCTATTTGACAAACTTCACGCAATGGGAAGCAATATAATGTTTTACATACCTGTTCATTCGAAGGGCTTTGTTGTTTTTTATTACAGGTTGGTTGTTTCTTAGTCCTTTTCTTGCCAACCAATTCTAGTGCACCCTTTGCCCTCCGACGACTGCGATCAGAGGCAGGTTTTCTTTTGATACCCTGCGCTTCATGAATATGTCCATCATAATCAACAACGTTCACTACTGACTTGTTGAAGATAATGTTTACGCTTCGGCGCAACTTCTCGGGAGTGTCAAGCGAGACATGATTTTGACCAACGTTGTTCGATCCCATTATCTTCGGCTGGTATTCATTCGCTGCAACAGACTTAATGTGAATTAACTCCACTTTTTCAAGTAACTCCGTTGCAGCTTTTCTCACACATGCATAGCCTTCTTCGCTTCTCGATGCCAAATCAGCAACATGCATGAATGACCTACACAGTTGTTGGTAACGGGAGGTTATGTGGCACTTCTCGTCAACACCAGATTTACTCGCATTGTCCATAACGAGCTTTTCAATCTTCGCGCGTCTCGTCCATCTTCGCATTACGTAAGACTCAGGTATTTCTTGTATCTTCTCTTGATTGAGTGCCTTTAATGCATGACAGCATAGGATACCTTTGAATTCATACATTTTGCACAAACATTCTACCCTTCCGTTGTCAACATTGTACGTGACATGCGCTTCTTGCCTTTCCTGATGCTTTTCGCCCTGACAAAAAATATGGTATTTGTGCATATTCTCGGTTTTCACCACTTCTTTTTTTCTGCAATTCATGACATGCAACACCTCTTTCTTGATCCATTCAAATACAGTTAGTGTATACAGAGCTGCAGGTCGCATCAATATTTTCATGCCAAAAGTTAGAGGTCGTGTATTGAAGCATTTCACGTCTTGTTCAAGCTCATTCTGTCTTAGACCGTCTACAAATAATTCATATTGTTCCATGAAACGAAACATTGTTAAACATGAATACAGGGTTTTCTTCAGCGTGGCATGCATAGATTCGGCTCTTTGTGTGCTTATCATACCTGCACAAAAGTATTGTCTTCCATATGCCAATGCCCACTTCTCTTTTTGAACATATAAATTTTGTAACCACAGACAGTCAGCAAGGTCGTATGTCTTAATCATTTTGTCCCAATCTGACTTAAAGGTGACCTCGTCTACGCTATAAAGTACACACCTTGTAAAATGTTTGTCAAACCCTCTATTCTGATTAAATATGTGTCCTATGTTCTTTGCTGCATTTTGAAAGATATGCCACAAACACAGGCGATGATGTGCATCTGGCCACACATGAAGCACTGCAGCCGCAATTGCGTGATCACCATCTGTAAGTACAGTTTCAGGATGCTTCCCGTTCATTGCCTGTGTAAATACTCTGAACAACCACTCAAAGGTTTCCTTGGTCTGGTCATACACAAAAGCACCGCCTAATATACAACTCTGTGCGTGATGGTTCACTCCTATAAACTGCGCAAATGGCCACTGTTCAGTGTTAATCTTTACTGTAGTATCAAACACAAGCACATCATTGAAGCATTCATAATCTAATCTAGACCTTGAATCTGACCAAAACATATTCACGGCATATCCATCTGCGTCCACTTGCATTGCACTAAAGAAACCATGTTCATTACTTGATTTATTCTGTAAGTAACGAACCAAACAACATATTTCTCCGTTTTTCATGTTATCTGTCCTCTTCCTGCTCAAGTTGTTTCTAAGATCCAAAGGTGTGAATGGCACATTTTCGCGACCACCATCAATGCAGGTAAACAAATTGTATGTCTTCCTTGGTGCAATGCCGGCGCTATCGGCTATTTCAGCCATTGCAGCATGAGCTACAATTACTTTATGATGTGACCTTAGCATAGGAGTCATAAATGATGCAGATAAATCATGATTATGATCACTGATTAAAGTACGCACGACAAATTTCCCATTCGGATGTCTTCTCAAAACCAATCTCGCCTGACATCCACATCTTGATTCTGGCGTGCTCCTAGTTGGATTTCCCATTGATTTCTTCCAACCTTGCTTGGAACAGACATATGTCTTTCTAACCAAGAGACCCTGTGCATTTTTTGACCAAGAAAACCTTCTCACACTGAAGCCAACTTTTAAGGCATAATCATTGTAAAATTTATATGCATCTTCTTCGTTATTAAAATGCATTCCTTCTACAGGAACATAGTCAAGTGCAATTCCATGTACATTCCCAGTTCCTACGGTTTTATTAAGTGTACTGACATCAAAATCAGGATCATTATTGAATTGCATTTCTTCTCCTGGAACATTGAAGTCAGGTGTACTTCCGTGTACATTCCCGGTGCATACACTTTTATTATGTGCGCTGTCATGGTAGTCTACCTCATCATTGAATTGCATTTCTTCCACTGGAACATTCAAGTCAATAGTGGGTCTAATGCCTGCACCCTTCTTTTCATGTGCATCGTCAGTGCAGATGTTCAATTCTTCAGTTGGGTCATAAGTATAGATATTCAATTCTCCAGATCTTTCTATTGATTGAGCTACATCGTCTTTATTACAACCTGATGATAAGCTCAAAAATGTTTTAAGCAATATATCAATTTGTGTTTGCAGTAACATGGCAAACAAGTCGATATTATCTCACAAAAACGAGAGTCTGTTACTAATACAGCGGTTTGAGATACAATGCATATGATGAGTGAATGTAGGATACCTGATGGGGGAGAGGCCCTTCCTAGCATCTGCAAACAAGCATTCCTGTCAACAGGTCCCAGCATCTTACAAATATCGATAAGTTTCCAACCTTCGTAAGAACAAGATCTACCTGCAATAACCAAACAAAGCCTTAATGACACACAAGACGACATGCCTTCTTCATCGATAGCATGATGCTGGGAAGCTACTCACGCCGCCTTGATGGAACTGGTTGGAATGTTTGTGCATCATTGCTTTCTTCCTTAATGCCTAACAACAACGACAAATAACAGAAGACAGTGGAATATTTTGTAAGCAATATATCAATTTCCGTTAGCAAGCGGCATAGGTTTACTACGATTTAATCAGGATGCATATAAGAACGGATACCACTAGGGTTACACAAGTCAAAGCAATGATTTAATGAATGAAAGTATCAAAGCAAGTGCGGTTTGATGTTTGCTTATGCTGAGCATCGACGTGTCGCTTACCATGCCAATAAAATAAACATGTCGTACATGTGTGTTGACGATAACGCTCTCATAATATCCACGAGGCTCTAAAGCGAGTTCAATAGAATTCGCTGAGAGAGCAACGATATGCATGCGAAAATCGCCCCGCCATGCGTGTCAAGATGTGTTTCTGCACCCAAACGTTTTCAAAGTCTGTGTACAAATATCTTACAAATACATATTACAAAACATATAATATCTTACAAAACGATATGTATAGCGATTTGTCAGATATTGAAAATCGATACGGCAGTTCAGTATTTATAACTTATAACTCGACGATACAAAAACATATTATCTAAAAGGTCGATAAATATATCGCACAATAAATTACAAATCGATAAGGAAGAACTTGAACATAATAGCAAACAAATCGATATTAACTAACAAAAATGTATCTCACAAAAACGAGAGTCTGTTACTAATACAGCGGTTTGAGATACAATGCATATGATGAGTGACTGTAGGATACCTGATGGGGTAGAGGCCCTTCCTAGCATCTGCAAACAAGCGTTCTTGTCAACAGGTCCCAGCGTCTTACAAATATCGATAAGTTTCCAACCTTCATAATAACAAGATCTACCTGCAATAACCAAACAATGCCTTAATAGCACACAAGACGACATGCCTTCTTCATCGATAGCATGATGAGATGAAAAGCTACTCACGGTGCCTTAATGGCACTGGTTGGAATGTTTGTGAATCATTGCTTTCTTTCATGATGCCTAACGACAGCAGAAATGAAGAGAAGACAATGGAATGTTTTGTAACACAAGGCAGGCACGAGAAGGCGACAGTGTGTTGTACAACAAGATAAAAAACAAGGCGGAAAGCTCGACTGGAGACGAAGGCAAAGTTTGCGTTGATAATGGGAGCACTGTTACATCAGATGGCGCAGGCGAACGTCTCCACTTTAAATGGTTAACATCAAACTTTCTGGAAGGAGGACTTTTTTGTCCTTTTCCCCACCCGTCGTTTCACAACTTTTGAATGGAGGATATTTTTGTCATTTCCTCGAACCGTCATTTCAGGGCAAGAAAAGCAAGTAAGGGTGATTAAGTCTTTGCAACAGCACCAGAGTCCGATGCAAAGTTATGTCAACATACACGGGAATACGAGCCCCATGTGCATGAATACGTGGCGCTCATTCGATCCCCCGAACACGGACGTGGGATTCAGTGAATCATCGGGGGCGAACATACACAACCCTCTCGTATCGGCATAGGGCCTTAATCGTTGGGCCACCGATTCAGCGGTATAGGCCGGATAAGGATACTCAACTGAATTGTTTTGTATCGGCTCAAAAATAATAAAAAAATTTAACATGTCAATCATAATGTGACACATGTTAAAACTATTAAAATAAATTTAAATTAATACTAAAAAGCATTTTTTGGTATTTTTTACATTATTAAAAAATAGCCAATTCAGGTCTGCATCATGTCGAATTTCTGCCCATACGATTCGTATATGTACTGATACTGATAACATAATTAACTGAAAAAAAATTAATAATTAAACTTTAAAAAAATGACCGATATTGACTTTCTTAATCAAATGTCGGGTCAGTTTCTGTTTCTTTCTTGGATTTGAATTTTGTTAGAGGGCTGTCACATTCTACTCAAAGTCCTAATATTCCGAATCCATTTAAAGCACATCCGATTAAGTCAAATTCAGTATTACTTAGTTAAGAACCGAATCTGACCCGTTTACATCCCTGTCTATATGTAAGCAGTGATCAAAATTTAAATCTTTGAGTCTGAGCTCAAAGTCTTGGACTAATTCCTGATCTAGCCATATATGCTCATTTATTTATGAGGCTACATTTACATTTGCATTGCTTGTGAAACATTTAAACACCCCAGTGGTACGTTGAATAATAACTGGTGGGTCTGCCTAGCCCCAGCTTGTCTTTCAAATATATAACCCATTTGATGCTAAACCGCTTGATAAATGGTTTATCCTAGTTTTGTTTTTCATTTTACTTTTAAATTCTGATCATACAGCTGTGATCTACGTACTTGATTTTATAGGGATCGGCGCTTGAAGCCTTTGATTCCATTACAAGGGTGGGCTTTTATAAAGTTTGAATAATCAACGGTCCAAAATCTTTGTAAAATTTTGAAGCTCAAAACACCATTTTTTTTATCAAAAACACACACACACACACACACACACATATATATATATATATATATATATATATATATATATATATATATATATGAGAATGAAAACCCTTTCAAACCTCCCCAATAATGTTGGGTCCATAATAACCTTATAAAAAAGGCTACCCCCCCCCCCCCCCCCTCTAACCCTAACTTGTTTGGCGCAGAACTGCAGCTCTCTCTCCCGCCTCCCTCACCCTCCAGTGATGACAGCTCTCACCTACGATGCTTCTTAATGCAACTCTCTCTCTCTCTCTCTCTCTCTCTCTCTCTGTGATATCGGAATACTCTTATGCAGACCAAGCTTTTTTTGATTGGTGGGTGAACTGTGGGATAACACAATATATAACAATGACGAATGAGGGAATGGTGAATATGGTCGAGTACTAGCCTGGTGAATATCGGATGTACATAGATAATAACATATACTCTTATGTTATGAGTATCGAGACCTATAGGATTGAAACTTTCAGAAATAACATATTATTTTTCAATCTTCTCTTTGTATGGTCCATGAGGCAAAATTTAGTATTTGTCTCAGCCCTAGTTGACAGAGGTTTTGAGGTTAGATTTCTTGGTGTAAATTTTATGAAATAGATTTTTAAAATAATATTTTTAATAAAAACAATGTAAAAGCCAGACACTAAATACTAAAAACCGGCTTGCACGAGTGATGAAATTCGGGTGGATCTCAGGGAATGGGGAGAAACACTTTATATTCCACAAAAAACTAATCCACTTTTTATTTTCTTAAAAAATAAAAGAATTAATTAATTAATTAACTTAGAGTGTGTCCCTCTGTTAAGGGCTTAAACAAATAAAAATAATAAAGTGGCCTTATTACAAACCCAAAATGACTAAATGAATAAATCCTAAGCTAAAAAGAAAAGAAAAGGGTTTTCAATGCTTGAGCTTCTAATCTCTTTTGATGCCTCTGCTTTATTTGTTATTCTTATGCTTATTGTTGAGGGCTCTCTGAGGAGCTCGAAGGGGTTTTTGAGGAAACCTTTTGGGGACCTCAGAGGGCTCTTCTGAAGTACTTTTGAGAGTCTACCATACGTCCAACCATTTTCCTGCAAAACAAAATCACAAAAAAAAACACACAAAAAAAATAGGCCAAATTTCAATGTTAATTCAAAGAAAAATTAGAAAAACAAGAATCTAATTAACCTATAACAAACTAATTAAAACTAACTAACAATAAAAAAACTAACTAATATAACAAACTAATAACAAATTAACTAAAAGACAAAAACTTATAACAAACTAAATGAATATAACAAGAATTATGTGATGTACGGATTTTCAAAATTAATCAATAAAATTTAAAAATAAGAATTAACCTAAGTTATTCAATAATCCAATGAAATAATAAAAGCAAAAATCGGCTATCTATTCATTTAACTAAATATGCATGATAAATAAAAAATTAACTCTAAAGTAAATAACGTAAATTGAATGTGATCTAAACTAACTAAATTAATTAAGAACTACTCTATGCTACCGCAAAACATGATTACCAAAATATTCTACACTATACATAAAAAAAGAAATGATAATTTATAAAAAGGATGATTTAGCTACGATAATTTATTTTAATCTAATGTCTAACTAAATTTAATAGAAGTAATATAATTTACCTCATTAAACTAACATTACACTAATCTAGTTCCTACAAGAATAAAATCTGACGTGAATTGTAAAAAAATTAAAATTAACTATAGTTGGGTGGATCAAGAGGGCTACGCCCCCTGCCTCTATCTTTTCTGGTAGGCAGAGGGCTCCACCCCTGCCTCAGATCATTCTTCCTGCAAGGGGTCAAGTCCCTGCCTCTGTTTGGGTTTCTCTGCTTTTGTGGCAGTTTTCTAGCAGGGGGCTTGCCCCTGTTCCGCCTCGGCTTTTCCTTTCGACAGGAGGGCTCAACCCCTGTTCTGCGATGGCTTCTTCGGCAGGGAGCCCTGTCTCTCTACTCCCCTTGGTTGTTCCAGCAGGGGTTGGACGCCTGCCTTGCCCCTCTCGTTTCTTTTATAAAATGCTAGCTATTCTTTTTTCACGGCTTGTGCAACACATCACACTCGTCCCCACATCCTAAGTCGTTATCACCCACGCTCAGAGTTGATCGCCACCTCGCAACTCCCTAAGGTAGGGTAAAGTCGCACAAGGGGCAATAGATGAACCTAATTAAGTTGAAATAATTAAGATGTCCATGCTAGATGTACTTAGATTTATATTGCTTTTGCGTTGTGTATTTTCTTGTCTGCATATTTATGAGTCGAGGTACGGTTTCACTCTTTGAGTATTAATTTGCATATTTGCTTATGTGGTTTCATACTTTTTGCAATACTTATGCCCTTAATTGCTTGCATATATACTTGCATGTACGTCCCTTTGGGCGATGTACAATTTTGTACCTCGTGTATTACCTATGACCTTATTTGCTAGCCTGTATATTTGGCTATGGTACAATCTCGTACTTTGTGTATTACCTACAATTTTTAGTTGTTCGAGGTACAATTTACTACTTTGTGCATTACTTATGTACTTTTCGATATGCAGCTTCGCAAATCGAGAGTTGCTTTGCGCTTTGCCATCATGCTATAAAGCGCACAAGCTTCTATTCATTGTAAGTATGTACCTACCTAAATACAGTCTCGTGCATATCTTGTTTTGCTTGTTTTCAAAATAATGGAAGTTACGTTTGTGCGCTATAGTTCTTTTAAGGAGGGTTTCCTTCTGTGAACCTAGTGCTCTTCAAAATGCGCAGCTTTTACAAAGTTAAGTTTTAAGTCTTGCAGGATTGCGAAGTTGCAATTAGGCCCTCCTAAGTCCACACACTTGGGAGAAATATTTTATAACCCCGATTCGAGTTGCGACCCAATTCGAATAACCCCGATCAGGAGCATGAGCCTATGATTGAGTGGGGTTCTATTAAAGGACCCATTCTTCATTTATCAAACCTAGTGTTGTGTATCGTGCAAATCATGTTGGTACTAAGATAAATTTTGGATGCAAGATCGATAGCAATGTGCCTTGTGTGAATGACTCAATGTGGTATTGTGGCTTTTAAGGATGAATCTTGCCAAATGAGTACTTTTGTATTCTTTGGATCGCTATGAAGTTGTGTGTTGGGGGTTCCTGTTGAGAAGCCTACACCCCCTCCCTCCCTTTTTCGGTGTAGCATACTTTTAGACATGCACGACATGTTAAGTACTTTGTTGATCGGATGAGAGATCCGAGATGACCTTGTATCATGAAATATGCAAAATATTGTTGAAATGATTTCAAGACTTATCTTGCCAAACTGTGTTGTATTACTTCTTTTACAGATAATATCTGTTGGGGTTTCTTTTGTGAAACCATTTCCTTTTCATCGTAGTCATACTTTTGACAAGTACAACCATACTTTTTGACCAGTACGTCTTCTTACGTTGCGATGATTGAATTAGTAGGTTATTGCAACCTCGATGAGTGTAAATAACAAAATGCCGAGATCACCTAAATAGGTGATGATTTCGCCTTCACCAGTAAGATGCTCAAGTTGGGTCGAAAGATCAGAGTATGTAGAATGAGTCTTCAGTTAACTACCCCTGATGTACTCATTTGAATCATTGACTCCCATCAAAAGAGATGACAAAAATGTATAAAAACTCGGATGGACAAGCCATTAATGGCAGTTACGAGCAAAAGACTTGGCACCCCTAGTCATCAGAGCTAGGAAAAGAGGATTACCATAATTATCCTAGATGGTAGCTCTTCATGTTCAGGATGCATCCATTGTTTATGCTGCTTTGGGGATTTCTCTCTTGGTCACCGACTGTCCCCTTAGGTGCAGACTCAGTCAGCTATCTGGGTTATCATAAAATATATAACATAATAAACCCCCGAATCAGTTTAGGTTGTTTCTAAAGTCGTGTCTTGTGCGTACCCATTTGGCCAGTTAATATTGAAATATAATTTAAATCTGATCACACAATTTGTTGAATTGTGCACGTATGAAAGTTATAGCATGTAACTGGTTTTAATACTTATGAAATTGTGTGTGTGGTTGATGTGGCATTGTATTTTGCTAGTTAAATTGCTTATGCAGTTCTTTGCTTGTAATAGTTAGCCTACTTATGCCAGTGAAATGCTTGTAAAAAAAATTTAGTGTTATGCTCATGATAGTTTGTGCCATGACTCTAATTGCTATTTAATTGTCTGTCTACTGGATATATTAAATTATTCTGCTTAATTATGTTCTATATTGTCCTGTATGTGCACCTACCAGTTTTTCGTGAAACTGACCCATTTTATGGGCAGGTGATGTATAGGTGATACAACTTGCGATGACACGATGGCGTGATGAGATCAAGATAAATCTCTTTCTCTGACGTTTTGCTCTTGAGGACATGTTGGTAAATTTGGTATAAAGTATATTTCAAAAATTCTCTTTTAATTAAACCTTGAGTTACTAAAACTGTTATAATAAACTTTTTTTTGGTTTCAATAAATATAATGAGTTGTAAAATCTGATGAAAAAATTTTCAATTATTAAAACTGCATTTTGAAACCATTTGATTTCAATAATTATGCGGAATTCGACAAAGGAAAGTTTACACTGTAATGCGCTCAAGGTTCATTGACTTGTTGTTTTAAAAATATCATTTTCCGCTGAATTACTATTTAAACTCTGATAATTGTATGATTTCAAAGCTTTCTAAATTATTCTAAAAGTTATAAGTCCTGGATTTTTAGGGCGTTACATATTCACTAATCCAATGAAATAATAAAAGCAAAAATCGACTATCTATTCATTTAACTAAATATGCATGATAAATAAAAAATTAACTCTAAAGTAAATAACGTGAATTGAATGTAATCTAAACTAACTAAATTAATTAAGAACTACTCTATGCTATAGCAAAACGTGATTACCAAAATATTCTACAATATACATAAAAAAAAGAAACGATAATTGATAAAAAGGATGGGCTACGGTAATTTATTTTAATCTAATGTCTAACTAAATTTAATTGAAGTAATATAATTTACCTCATTAAACTAACACTACACTAATCTAATTCCTATAAGAATAAAATCTGACATGAATTGTAAAAAAATTAAAATTAACTATACCTATTTAACCGGTTGATAACTGAATCTATCAAAAAATGATAATCCGTAATTTTAAATAGTAGTTTTAATCTAATTAATGGATAAAAAAATTCTAGAATTAAAAGAATAACTATCTAACTGATAAAAGAAAACAAAGATTAAATCTAAGTTATTCGGCTGACTGAAAATATAAAGGAATTAAAACGACTAATGTATTTTCTATCATTTTTTCAAGTTTAATAAAACAACGATTCAACGATAATTAAAACTAAACAAAACTTACCTAATATGCTACAAATAACATGAATGGAATTCAATAAATAAAGAACTAACCTATTAATAAAACTAATAGGAAATAATTTGATCTAACTTACCAACTAGAATAAAGAATTAATGAAAACTACAAAACCCTAATCAACTAACCTATATTAATTAAAACTATGAAAAAGCTAAATATTAAAACCGAATTTAAATTAATCTAAACTTGATCTAAACCTAGATCTAACATGATCTGAATTAAAACTCACTAAAATAAAAAAATACTCTATGCTAAATCTAACGATTTGAATAAAATAATATTATTCTATGCAAAAATAAAAAAAAATGACTAAACTAAATTAAGTTATTTTATTTTTTTATTTTTATATTTTCAGATGATAAACATGAAACTCAACTAAACTATATACAATGAATATGCTGTGAATAAACGAAACTATATGCAATGATATGATGTATGTATTCTATGAAGAAAATAAAATGAATCTAACTACGAAACTACAAAGTGACGGGAAAGAAGAAATATACCTCACGATCCGTTTTTGATGGAGGGGTTGAGAAAAAAAATGTGGTCTTACCTTTAAGCTGCACGTGCCTCCGTTGAGAGAGGGTAAGAAGAACTGATGCTAGAAAAATGTTAGAAGAAATATGAAACCGAGGGAGAAAGGAAGAGAATGAGGGAGAACAGATTGGGAACAAAAAGGAGGGGGAAGAGAAAAGAAGAGGGAGAAGAGGCTTGCATTTTCTCAAGAGAAAAAAACGTGTTTCATGGCTGAAAACATACTATTTATACTAAAAAATTAGGTTACACATTTTTTTCAGAAAACTCTAATTAATTTTCAAATTTTTTAAAATAGTACTTCTAAAAAAAACGTATTTCACAAAAAAGACTCTTTTAAACCAAATGAAATACTAATTAAACACTTCTAAACTAATTAGACTAATAATTAAAAAGTTTTAAACAAAACTAAACACTGAAAAACGCAGGAAAAAACTTGAAATATGTGATTTTTTCTTTTATTTTCAATTAAAATTAGTTTATCAAAAACACTGATAAGAATGAGTTTTTAATGCAATTTTTTACTGGATCATGCATAAAATAGTATGAATAAAATACAAAAGAATATACATGATCAATTTCATCTAGGAAAAGTTACCATAGAAAAACATGGATGCATTCTATTTGATGGTATTTTTTACAAAAATCATGGACTGTTTAAAATCAATGATTCTGATATAAATAAAGTTTCATCACTTTCTGCTTATATCGATATTGTCTTCCATGTGGATGTAAATGTCTGACATCAAAGACTTGGACACATTAACTTAAAGAAGATTAAGAAACTTGTTGATTTAAAATTAATCCCTGAATTTAATGCATCTTCATTTTGTAGACGTGAACCTTGTATCGATGAAAAAATGACAAGAAAACCCTTTTCATAAAATGTTACTAGAGCATCAAAATTATTAAAAATCGTAGACACTAATATTTGTGGTTCTTTTAGGACTCCAACTCATCAAGGAATGCAATATTTTATATCATTTATTAATGACTTTTTTAGATATAGTTATATATATCTTATAACTTATAAGTATGAAGCATTAGATAAATTTAAGAAATATCGTCAAGACGTTGAGTACAAACTTGGTAGGAAGATTAAAGTTTTATGATCTAATTGGAGAGGAATATATACCTCAAATGAATTCTTTTAATATTGTAAAGCAAATGAGATCAGACTGCAAACTACTACTCTTGGCACACCTTAACAAATGATGTGGCTAAAAGATTTAATAGGACTCTTCTTGATATGGTTAGATGTATGTTATCTAATGCTTCATTACCCAAAGTATTTTGGAGAGAAGCTGTACATACAATAACATATGTTCTAAATAGGGTTCTATATAAGACTATTGTCTCTACACCTTATGAATCATGAACGGGAAGAAAACCTAATTTAAATCACTTTCATGTATGAGGTTATGTAGCTCATATACAGGTTATAGAGCTGTCAAGAGATAAACTCGACACCAGATCTATAAGTTGTATATTTATTGGATATCACAAAGGATTTAAAGGCTATAAATTTTATCACCCAAATAAGGGTTTAATCGAAAGTAGAGATGTAATCTTCTTGAAAGATCAAAATATGGAAGAAGTTATTCTAAAAATAAATAGAGGTGATCCTCTTTATCTACAGTATGATTCTGATGACATGCAAGAACCTATAAGTAACATCGAACCTTCTGAAATCTTTTCTTCTATTTCATCTCATCAGTCTCAGGTTGGGCATAAAAGATCTAGAGCCCTTCCGTCTTACTTAGATGACTATTATGTCTACCTATCGAAAAAACTTTGTTATGCTTTAGACATGGATGACATAGTAGATAATCTGTCATATAGTAAGCTAATAAACTCATGTGAGTCAACAAACTGGGTAAAAACCATGGACGAGAAAACTGAGTCCATTGAGAAAAAGCAGGCCTGAGAATTGACTGAGTTACCTGAGAAAAGAAAAGCCATTGGATGTAAATGGATATTAAAGAAGAAATTCAAGTATAATGGTAGCATTAACAAATTTAAATCAAGACTAGTTGCTAAGGTTTTTTCTCAGAAAGAATGATTAGAATATGTTGACACATATTCACCTATTGCAAAATTTGCCTCGATAAGGATAATTCTTGCAATTGTAGCTCACTACAACCTAGATCTACATCAAATGGATGTTAAAACTTCCTTTCTTAATTGTGAGCTGATTGAAACAATATTTATGTAACAATCTGAAGGGTATGTAATTAAAGGCAAAAAAGATAAAGTATATAGGTTGAAAAAAAATTTATACGGACTCAAACAATCACCACGTCAGTGATACTTAAAATTTTATAAGGCTATCACATTATTAGGCTTTGTGGCAAATAAATTTGACCACTATGTTTATGTCTGGAAGTGTGGGAGTAAATTTGTCATTCTCTCACTATATGTGGATGCCATTTTTTTAACTGAAAACGACAATGATATGATTGTCAAAACCAAGTCATTGTTAAATTCTCAGTTCAAAATAAAAGATATTGGAGAAACATCCTATGTACTTGAAATCAAAATCACTCGATATAGAAATTTTAGACTTTTAAGCCTAAGTCAAGTAAGGTATTTAAATCATATACTAAAATTTTTTTAATGAGTGGTTGTAAACCTGTTAGAACACCTATGGTAAAAGGTGTCAAGTTGAGTAAGAATGATAGTCCAGGTGATAAACATGAAAAGCTTAATGTCCTTTATGCACAAGTTGTTGAAAGCTTGATGTATGATATGTTATGCACAAGGCCTGATATCAGCTTTATTGTTGACCTCGTTAATCACTATCAGAGTAATCCTGGTTGGCCACACTAGCAAGCAGTAAAAAGAATATTTTGATATTTAAAAGAGATTTTAAACTTAAAACTATGTTTTCAAGCTGATTCTTTAGAATTAACTGAATATTTTGATGTTGACTTTGCAGACAACAAAGATGATAGTAAATCCACCTCTGATTATATTTTTCTCGTAGGAAGAAAAATAGTTTCTTGGTCTTGTAAGAAATAAGGCTCTCAGGAAAGTAAATATATTGCATGCAATGCAGCTGCCATATTTGTTGTTTGGATAAGTCATTTCATTAATTATTTGAAGCAAGAAATAATCAACGGGCCAGTCTAAATTTATTGTGATAACCAGGATGTCATCTCTTTTATGAAGAATGGAGCAAATAATTCAAAAAGTAAACATATAATAGTAAAATACTATTATATTCATGATATGATTGAAATGAATGAAATCAAAGCTAGCTATTTACTTATATCTAATATGATTGTTAATCCTTTAACAAACGACATATCAAAGAAAATGTTCTCGAAATATGTATCCTGTATGAGATTAAGATATGTCTAATAAAGACATATGTTTGGATGAGAAACTGATAAATATAACTCATTTCAGAAATGTTGATGCAAGGAAAATACTCCAATAGTGAGAGGCTAAATTCTGCATTATGACTAGTTTCACATGACGAAGTGGAAGATGTTGATCTGGTAAGATCCCTCCGACCATGTTTCACGAAGAGTCTTACCCGTGGAAGAGAGAGATGGGATCACTCTCACTTTAACTGGTGAAACCACCCAGATAAAGGGCCATATCCAGAATGAAGCGATAAGTTCAAATGTGAAACTGTTATACTTTTTTTAATTGGGTTATCAGCTACCCAAGACAGAGTAAAATCCCCAGCTTATCAACTCTCTTATTTAAGTAAGAGATGACTTACTCACCGAAGACACTGAAGATTGTGTGAGAGCAAACCCCTCCTGAAGAAGGTCGTAAATACCTCCCTCAATCCCTCTGTCTGATTCGATCCAACATGCTCTTCCTCCTGTGATTTAGCTCCTCCTGTGATTTAGCGCTTTTAGGAGGGACACCCTTGCTTCTCGATCTGTCGATTGTGTCTTAACTTCGGATTGGTTTGCTCGGCCCTGTGAGTAATTGTTATTTTCTTCTTTTATTAATTTCTTGATCTTGGTTGGGGTCCTTGATCTTCTTTGGGGTTTGGTGCCTTTTTTCTTGTGATTTTCGGTTGTTTTTCTAAGTTTTAAAGTGTTTTTTTGTTGGACTTTGATTTGTGAGTGAGGTTTAAGTTGGAGTGTTTTATTGTTGATCAATTTGTGGGTTTTTTGGTTTGTTGTTGGTGATTTGGGAATCGGTTCTTGTATAGGCCATGAATGGGACCCCAAGGCTGTAGTCCCCCTTCTTTTTTTTCTTTTTTGTTGTTGTATATGCCCCATCCATGACCTAGATTCCAGGTGACTGGTTTAGACACGACTCAGTCTCAGGTTGCAATTCTGAGAAATTACTTAAATTTAATGAACTACTTGATTTGGATATGAAAGGCTTGTCCTGCCCATTGTGTTATTCATTTTTCTAATTAGTCTTAGTTATTGATAAATAATTCAATGATAGTAACTTTTGTTTTCTAATTATGCTGGAGTCGGCAAAGAAATATTTATCTGTAGAGTCAGCAGTAGTGAAGTTAAAAGGCACTGCTTCGTGTCCTTGATTATGGTTTGTGCTTATCTATTCAACAAGGTGATATGTGAAATCGTTGGTATTTGTTTTTAGTGTGCTTGCGCTTTCATCAGTCTTGGACGATTCCAGTTAATAATTTGAGCTGATCTGGTTTTTCAATATTACTTATCAACTGATGTTCTATCTATTGGTTTATAATGCGAAAGGTTGTTCTCGCTCTGTTGGGTTTATCATCTTTTCTTCCATGTGGAACCTTTACTGTTTCCAAGATATGATCAGGCGCCAGGCAGATGCTGCAATCACTCAGTTTATCACAACCACATTCAGCCCGGAGCTTGTGATATGTTCTTCCAGCTGTTTCACCATTCATGATCACTAGATATGAATTGATCTCGAATGAAGATGAGCACCATTTGCCAGATCACCGAGAAAACACGAGAAAACTAACATAATGTCTTCTTTTCTATCAGTGATAGATATCCAAACATTCTCTTCCTGTGTAAAGTTCAAATCACGATCAATTAAATATGAAAGAAAACAAAAAGATGTGATAAATAAGAATATTTTCTTAGTTGGTACCACTGGGGCTTGCTTGTGCGTCGAAGCTACAACTGTATATGTCTACTCTTCAATCTAGCACAGTTACAAGGATCTACACCAACCTGAACTCATCGAGCCATATTAGCGCTTCATTTCTCTATGATGTAAAAATTGAAATGGTGTTTGACATGAGAAGCAACAATGATGCAACCCACAAGAGAATTGAAATACATAGATCAACCATAACTTTAAAAAGCTCCATGTGTTCCATGGATCATTGTAGCGTGCAAGCATGCTGCCTATTTTTGGCTTCAGATTATCTCTTAAAAGTGCAGAACAAAGCATTTTCTCTTTCTCAATAACAGCATCCTCTGTGGGCTCTCCACTGAATTTAACTACGGCAGCGGTGCCTCCTTCCACTTCATGCAAACTCACACCTTCATTAGGATCTGGCAAGCTGCTCAAAATACCAGCACCCAAAACACAAAATTCATCTAGATTAGGATGCATTAGTAAAATGCATTAGCAACAAAAGACTAAACTCTATCCTGGAGTGTTAGAAGCATTAGGAGAACTACAATACCTATCATTCAAACGACCAATATACAGTAAATCAACTGACACTATATGTAAATGACCCTCGCATTGGACACCTAGAAGAAATGAAGCATATTCTGCTCTGTCATAGAGTTGATATGAATTAAGACTTGCTAAGGAGCAAAACATCAACTGATTGTAGCTGGTTACCTCTGATACAGATTGGGCTGCAGATCTGGACATGAGAAACTCTTGTGTTCATTGAAAGAAACATTATATTGTGTAGTAGTGAGAAAGCATAAATAATGCCCAGATCTAGGATGGAAATAGAATCTATGGCGCCCTAACAGCTGAAATTATGTGCAACATATTCTAAATGAATCCATGGTAATGTGGTCAAAGGAATAAGAACCAAAATTGCAGGGATATCATATTAGTCATTCCCCATCCATTTCTTTTCCGAGTGGAAGCACTATTTGGATGAATACACGAGATGGTTCTTTGTCAAGCACCTTGGTGAAGACAGGTGTTGTCATTCGGAACTTTTCATTTGAAGAATTCTTGCCAAATATATACCTAGAATAAAAATATACAACAACAGAAAAGAAAAAAAGCCCGGAGGAGGGGGAGGACTACAGCCTTCAGGTCCCATTCATGGCTTATAAAAGAACCGACTCCAAATCACCACCAACAAAAAAAAAAAAAACCATGCATTGATCAACAATAAAACACTCTACTTAAACCTCACTCACAAATTAAAATCCAACAAAAAAATCACCCTAAAACTTCAAAAAACAACCAAAAATCACAAAAAAAAGGCACCCCCCCAAGAAGATCAAGACCCCTCAACTAAGATCAAGAAATTGAAAAAAAAAAAAAAAACAATTACTCACAAGGCCAAGCAAACCCATCCAGAGGTCCCAAAGTTAAGGCACAATCAACAGATCGAGAAGCTGGGTTGTTCGTCCTAACGAGAAACGTTGAATCACAGGAGGAGGAGCAAATCAACTTCATCACCAGAGAGAGAGAGAGAGGACTGCAATGAGAGGCATCTTCGGCGGGAGCATGAGAGGTGCTGTCGCCGATTGGATTCGTAGTCGGCGGGAGCTGTCATCCAGCAAGAGGGAGGTACGAGAGGGTGAGAGAGACACTACAAGGATGAGGGTCAATAGAAACGACGTTTCTTGCCGCTACTGGCCTATTCATCGCCATCAATTTTTGGGCTTAGTTGTTGACTAATAATGATGACATTTATAGGTTGCCATTAATGTGTGACCCAACACTGCCGATAAATTTTGTCAGAACTCAGAACATCACTAGCGTGATCCACCCTATAACCACGATTTAGCTATAATGACAGTATTTTTTGTGTCACCATTAAAACCTAAATGGAGAGAATTAACTCTCTTTTATATTCTATAATGATGAAAAGTCATTGTTTTAGGCTATCAACGATAATTATGTCACTGTTATAGGTTGTAACGATGACATAGTGTTAAAGCCTCTAACAACGACACAAAAATATTGTTGTTATAAGCCTTAAACTAGCAAAAATAAACTTTTATATTAGTTTGTTTTTTTTACATTATATTAAACAAAGTATAAAATATAATTCATATATACACTTCAAACATCCTCAAACATACATCCATTCAAATATAAACATATACTTCTCCAACCTCCTCAAACATTCAACTTTAAACATACATTCAAATATAAACATACACTTTAAAAAATAAATATACTTCTCCAACCTCCTCAAACATTCATCATCTTCAACCCCCTCAAACATTCAACTTCAAACATACATTCAAATATAAACACACACTTCAAAAAACAAACACACATCTCCAACCTCCTCAAACATTCATCATCTTCAATCCCTTCAAACATTCAACTTTAAACATACATTAAAATATAAACATACACTTCAAAAAATAAACACATTTCTCCAACTCCCTCAAAGATTCATTCTCTCCAACTCCCTCAAACATTCAACTTTAAACATACACTTCAAAAAATAAGCATACATCTTCTTCAAACCCCTCTCTTATATCCACCTGCAACAAACACACTTCAAGAATGACTACAATTATGATAATGTTAATAGTAGCATAAGAACTCAATCTATAACTTACAAATATTTTAATCACATTATTATTAAAAGCTCGATAATGCTTTCACCTTTTTTTTACACTTACATGAGAATTTGAAAAAGCATTAAGAAAATATTAACAAAACATCTTTTCACATTCAAGAGAATATCAACTTCAATTCAATAAATAAACATATATATAATCAGTTTTACACTAATTATAACATAAAAAAATTTAATACTAGCCAAACAAAAAAAGAAACTATAAACAAACATATGTCCATAACAAAATAACATGGCATCAAAAGCTATGACATGTTCATCCAATAAATATACATATGGCAGTCTTATCTACAAGAAAATAAGAGAGATCTAGGATGGGGGGTTCTATCAGAGAGAATCTATGAAAGTCTGGATTTGCTCTCTGAACTTCCGATTTTCTTCTTTGTCTCGCTTCCAGTCTTATTTCTCTCACTTTTGATCTTCTATTTCTCGCTCCAGTTGTTCTCTTAATTATTGAAGCTCTGATTGTATTGCCTCCAGCTAGGAAGATAGCTCTAAAATATGTGTTTTTTCTTTGGATGAAATAGAAAATGCACTCATCCCTCTCACATGTCCAAACCTCTCCCCAATGACTTTGGCAAGAATGTCTCACTGCAACATCGACGAGCCTCCTTATGAAAAACATGTTTCATCACTTTCAATCTTTATAGAGTGTAACTTGTTCTACATGATGTTAATATTTCATTATCAGTAATTAATGTTAATGTACAAAATATAATGAATGAATGTGAATTCTGCTTCGCTGCTACAAAGTGTGAGTTACTTATAAAGGTGTCTTCTGCTTCACTGTAGATGAATGTCATGTGATCTAAATAAGTGTGTATCTCTTTGTAGAACGCAGTCGTCATCAATTTCTACCCATCTTTTTCAGTCTACAAATAATAAATTTAGAATCTATTAAATCAAACATATTTAACACTATACTAGTATATGAAAACAATAAAGTTAGGGAATACGAAACTTACCCACATTTGAAACCTAAGGATGTATGAAGATGATCTACTGGTATGTTGAACCATCTATTTTTCTCTATTAGCGATTTTTTTTATGTTCGTTGTTTACCAAAGGAAGACAATTAGTTAACAAAAATCTAAAAAATTGAATATTTATTTATTTATAAATATATATTCAATATTTACTGTTCAATAGTTTTTTGGTGAAAAAGTTGTAAATCCCTTTCCACACTTCAAAGTCGACTCCTCGAGAGGATGTTTTTTTACTTTGTCATGGTTTTCAAACCTCTTGTAATGTTTATAAAAACCTTCTCGCACCCTTGAGTATGATAGTTGAAGCTACTTATCTACGGTTACAAGATGTTCAGTTATATCCTTGTCTAAATCAAACTCCGTCTGCACCAAATTATCAGAATATAATTAGTAATATTTTTTTATGAATTAATATGTTTATCAAAACATAGTTAGGAAATATACTTACATAAAGTACCTCATGCACCACCATTTTCTCATGCTCTGAGACCTTTATTCGTGACTTGTGAGTGATGTCGGACCACTCTATAACGATGCACGAAAGCCTCTTAAGGAATACGAAGGCACCTTCGCCCACAACTCCTTATGCCCCAAGCTTGATACTTACTGAAGTTTTTTGTTGCTTGATTTGCCTCTGGTTGGCTACACATTTGTTGAAGGATTTGTTGGATCCTTACATCTTCAACTTCCTTGCATCCAAAACACTTGAACAGACTTTGTTCCTTTTTAACTTACACTTCTTTGTTGATGCTTTTTTTAGTCTCCTTATTTATAGAATTATAAGAGACTTATCCCCTAAGAATAAAAGTTTGTTATGCTATATTTCTTTTCCTTTATTGTCATAGATTTAGACCTTGTAATTGATAAAATCTCACAAATTTAGACAACTTGCCCCTTTTGGATGGTGATTTGGTTTTTTTCTAAATGAGTTTATATGGAACAACAAAATAAATCGATTTGATTGCTTAACTTAACTCTATGAAAGGAAAAACATATTGTTGGATGACAAACTCCAGTACTTGTCAAGGAAATTTAGTGTGTGCTATATTTTCAAATAGGATCCCTAAAACTGGTGGCTTTTCATGTCTAGAGTTCTTTAGTTGTTTGCATATTATGACAATTTTAATTTTATAATTTCATTTCATGATAAAGTTGGTTGTTGAATATTGCTTTGAAAGACTTCTTTCTTTCATGTTTTCTATTTTTTGGTTTGTGTTGCAATATTGTGCTCATGTAAGTTATGTAGCTATGGAACTTCATTCTTACTAAGCTGATTATGTTTGCATGCACTATATTATGAGAGTATGACCATGAAAATACAAACACATTGGAAAACATTTACAATGAGAAAGCAACATCTCCATGTTTCACAACATTCAATAACATTATATCAGTACAAAATAAATAAAAAAGTATCACTATTAGTTTTAAAGCCCAAAATAAGTAAAACTGAATAGGTCTTTTATCAGTAGGGTAGCATCATTATCATCAAATCTCATTTAATAACATGGAGCTATCATGGTGCCCTAAATTCATAAAAATGAAAATCTAACTAATGGCTAACAAATCAACCATATCAATGTAATAACAACTAACTCACCTTAAGTAGATAATCTAAAACCTTGATTAAATCAACTAAGGATCAAAGAATTACAAAGAAAATAATAAAAAGAATGCTAACCAAAAAGAAGAGAGAAGTAATACACATCATTGCCATACTAAATCTTAAATTATAAACATTCAAGAGCAAATCAAACTTAATTTTAGAAATATTTAGCAAAAATCTAGTTAAAAATCATAATAGTATAACTCATATACATCAAACAACCTGCCAACTCCCTCCTCTTACAAAGCCGAACCCAATCAGGGCTGGCTTTGACACCTGCAACAATGAGAAGAAGAAAGGAAAGAGAAGAGAAGAGAAGGAGGAAGAAGAGAGAGATACCTTTGAGAGGGAGGTGGGAGAGAGACAGCCAAAAAAATTTAAAAGGGCATGTCAAGCCCTAATTGTAGACTAAAAAATGACAACATTTATGTCATCATTATAGAATCTATAAGTATACCATATAACGACGATATATAAGGCTGTCATTACAAATTAAAACCTTATAACAACGACATTTATATGTTGTTATTAATCTTTAACAACGAGATTATAGGCCACTAAATATTATCGTTAAAATGTTTTTAAGAGCAATATTAACAGCCAAATAATGTTGTCGTCAAAGACGTATCTTTAACGGGATATTTAAAGTTGTTGTTATAGATATATTTATAATGTCGACACATATGCCATAGTTGATCAATCAGAGTGACTTTTATTATCATCGTTGAAGCATCGCAGTTATTGACCCTCATCCTCATAGTGGCCATATAATATTGTCGTTATAAACATACCTCTAATGGTGATAGCTAAGGTCACTGATATAGGTATGTTTATAACGGCAACATAGTTAATAGCCATATAATATCGCCATTATAAACATACATATAACAACGATATTTTAAGGTGACATTATAGTCATGTCCATAATGGCGACATTTAAAAATTAGGTCAATCCAAAATTGAAATACAAAGTTATGACCAAAATAAGTTGTCATCCCCTAACAACACATGGAATATCGTTAGCAAGTATACATGCATTGTCGCGAGCACTTGACCTGATCCATGATGTGTCGTCAGTATTTTACTAATGCCACATGGATTATTGTTAGTAACCACTCAGATCCATGACGTGTTGCCCGCATTCTCTTAAAGACACATGGATTGTCGTTAGAAGACCTTGATTATTGTTAGTGTCATGTATCATTAGCAGCATATACTGTTACTCGTTCATTTAGTCCAGAAACATGTGTCAATTGGAAATAAACCTTTTATTTTCTCGTCTCTGCCTAACTCACAAAGTTGTGAGATATGATTCAATGAATTTATCTTATTTCTATGAACCAAAAACTTTATCTAACATATCCCTTCCATGAAAAACCTCTTGACTAATAAAAAATACTACTTTCAAACCCGGAGCAACAGGATCCCGCCATCTCATATTTGGACGGATTCAAATCTCAGATCTCAAATAAGCTAGAATTGTGCTGGAATCCACCATAAATTCTATAAATAAAGACTTAGTCTTCCCATTCCAACATCTACGATTTAAAATCTAGAAACACCTACACTCTATGAAATTCTCTACTCACCTAGACCTAGCTAAGTCTACTTATCCTAGCCTAGGACCCAAATCCTCTATCTCACCATTTTTTAGAGTTCACCCCTAGTCAGAGTGTGGCTCGAGTGTCACTGCGCCTGTCACCATTGTAGGAAATGGCTACCTAAGCTTGAATTAATATTTGGTTTTACTTTTGTGTTTATTTTATTTATTTTATAAGTGTGAAATTCTCTAATTTTCTTATATTATTCGTGTTTTTTATTTGTTTGAGCCTTAGTGGTGGCTTACACCATCAAGCTCGCTTTTCTTTTTAGGACCCACATATGAGGTACAAACATTCTCAAACTGAAGCCCTCATTGAAGATTTTGAGCTCCTTGTATGGTTGATCCCTACTTCATAGAGGAGGAAAGGCATGCAACTTCAATAACGGACCCCACAACTCTCCCTCAAATCTCAAGTTTGGATCCAGTTTTTTACCCAAATAAAAATCTCTTTTTAGAAAAACATTTTTTTTGTGTTTCAAAATTTGGGGATCCACATATCTATGAATTTGATTTTATAGGGATCAACTCTTTAAGTGGTTGATTCTGACACATGGTTGGGTTTTTATAAGATTAAAATAATCAATGGTTCAAATTTTTTGTAAATTTTAAGGCTCTAAATATCACTTTTTTCATCAAAAATACATGATCAAGGTGTTGATTCTTGGTAAATTGATCATGCCTAACACATTTATGAGGTTGTAACCAGGAAAACAACAACAAAAAACAGAAAAACCCATTTAACATGTTTCATTTAGCGCGCGCACACACATACACACACACACACACACACACACACACATATATATATATATATATATATATATATATATATATATATATATATATATATATATATATATATATATTCAACATGATTGATTTAGTATAAAAATGACTTTTGATTTATGTTTTTCACTACAAGAAATTTGTGGATTAGCGACGACCTCAATCTGTCGCTAATCCGTGGCCAATCTATTGCTAAATAGTTTAGCGACGGATAACTTGCATCGCAAAATTCTAGTGGCTAATTAGTGACAGAAACTATCTATCACAAGTTTCGTCGCTAATTTGCGATGAATTAGCGAATGTCATGATTCATCGCAAGGTCGTTGTTAATATGCAGAGATTTGGTTTGGCGACGGATTAAAATTCATCGCAAAACATTGGTTGATTCACTTTTACGACAGATAAATATTTGTCCCTAATCTGTTGCTAAATTAGACGTCGATACTAAATAGCGATGGATAATATCTGTTGCTAATCCATCGCAAACAATAAAAAAAATTGTTTAAAACATAAATATCGAGAAAAAAACTCGTGATATAATTTATATTTCCTGTACAATTTATATTTCTTGTGTATAAAAAACAAAGTACACATAAAAAATACATATAAAAAGCAACTAAAACAATTTATCGATCCACTATAATCCTCGCCAAGTTCTAATTATTTACAAGTGAACATTTACAAAGATTTTCTTTTGAAACAACAAGAAGGTACAAAAAATTTAACACATGAATCTAATCATCACCAAGATTCTGTGCATCATCTTCTTCATTGTCTCAATCTGCCCCTTCAGCTCCTCTACGTTGATTATCTTCAACATCCTACAAGAGAAAAGAAAGGTTAGTATTGATAAACAAAATATAATGAAATAAATTATATTCAATGCACCTAAGTTAAGGCAATCAAAGTAACATGAGTGAATTACACATAATCTAGCTAGCAATAAAGTGAAGGATATTAACAGAATTCAGATGTGTTCTAAGGATGACATAAAAAAATCATAATGATTCAATCATGCAAATATGTGTTTTAATCCTACATATACTAGCTTGAAATCTAATGACATGAAACAAATCACATTAAACTTTCATACCTAAGAAGCACCTGCAGACGAAGTTTCCCTGTCCCGAAAAAAGTTGCACAACTCATTAAGGAAAACGTCAGAAATTATTTCATGTAAATAGTTACGCATTGTGTCCTTAACAGGCTGGCGGACACCATCACAAGAATTAGGCGGGTAAGTCGAATGCTTAGAGCCGATGCTGATGGGCGAAGTCTGAGAGCCGTGACTGGAGGAGGCAACAATTGGTGAGGTGTTCATATTACTCTCAAACCCGAACACACGACCCTTATTGGGTTCACCTGTTACAATCACCCATGCTGCAGGATCAAAAGGCGGATGGTGAGTGGAGTCATCGTCATATCGCTCTACCATCTGTTGCTCGTATGACTCCTACAAAGTAATGATTATAATGTGGATTAATAATTAAGAATTACAATGCTTATGTTAACTTGTATATTACAATGTTTATTAATAAAATAAATACATACTATTATAATTTTTGCCTTATCTGATACAAACACTCCTGTGGTCTTACGTTTATGTGTTTCAACAAACACATCCTTGTATGGCACAATGTCTCATTTTTCTGCTTCCTGCGAAGTTAAATAATAAAAAAATTATTTAACAGGTATGTAACAATGCTTATAAAATTGACAATATATATATTGATAAGTTACCATTTTCTTCAGGTGGCTCCCAAAAGTCCTAGATCCACCCATGTGTAGATGGGCATCGGGCATCTTCACTCGGTTTTGTGCAGCCTTCGCTGAGCGGTTTCAAAATTCATGCCTCGTCTACTTGTTGCATACTGCATCCCAAACATCTGACCTGATAGTAGGAGGGCCATGGCCCTTCCACTGCAGTGGATCATCTATCCTGCCAGATGTTTTTCTTACTGCAGTCTTTATATTATGCAACATGTCTATAAATTGACTGACAACCACCTTCTGCCACACCTTCCTCGCGTTCTGCTCCTCCATCGTAGTCGCGAAGCGATTCAAAACCTATAAATAATTTCAGAAAGTTAGTAGACATGACTATAAAGAAAATTTAAATATGAAACACATTAACTATGAGGAACGATTGTATACCATGAATGAGGACCACAATCTGTCTAACACCTCCTTCGAGTACTCTTTCTATTGAGCGACCGGTCCTGGTAGATGTTGAACTAGTGAATGCCTAATCTCTCGTATTACCTCTTGTGGCTCAAACCTCGTGTTGCACATGAATTAGTACACATTAACTATCAATATACAATATTTATAAGATAAGTATAGGATAAGTGAAAATGAAATACTTACAGTCGATTATCGATATACACTATTTGAATGAGTCATCGCGTGTCAGACTGAGAAGACCATATATCCAATGTTGTCTCGTGACTTGTATGAATAGCTGGTATAGGTGGGTCATGTGCAGGTAAAGCATCATTTATAAAAAAATGAGTTAGAAATTCACATAATGTGTATTTAAACTAATCAAGTATATAATTAGTTAAATGATATACCTATCGAAGCAACCCATGAAGATGAAGGCTGAGACTGGCTACCACTGAGTGCTCGACCACTGTAACCTCCACAAACCATATTCTAATAAATAAAAAATGTCATACAATACATTCAAACATTGCAATACCTTCAAATCATTATAATACATTTTAATACATTCAAATACTTTATATCAAATATTGCAATCTATTAAAACATAAGATATGACATCACTTGCTAATAATGGATAACTTATCTTTAACTTGCAATACAATTTGATCAGTTACACAACTCTATATAATCATGAATACATAATCAAATCGAAAATAACTTCATGCAAGACATTCAAACATTGCAATACATTCAAATCATTTAAGTCATTGCAATACATTTCAATACATTCAAATCATAACTCTATACCTATCGAAGATACATAATTAAATCGAAATTAACTTCATGCAATACATTCAAACATTGCAATACATTCAAATCATTTAAGTCATTGCAATACATTTTAATACATTCAAATCATCCACATTAAATATTGCAATACATTAAAACATAAGATATGACATCACTTGCTAATCATGGATAACTTATACTTAACTTGCAATACGATTTGATCAGTTACACAACTCTATATCATCATGGATACATAATCAAATAAAAAATAACTCCATGCAAGACATTCAAACATTACAATACATTCAAATCATTCAAGTCATTGCAATACATTTCAATACATTCAAATCATAACTCTATACCTATCGAAGATACATAATCAAATCGAAATTAACTTCATGCAATACATTCAAACATTGCAATACATTCAAGTCATTCAAGTCATTGCATTACATTTCAATACATTCAAATCATAACTCTACCTATTGAAGATACATAATCAAATCGAAATTAACTTCATGCAATACATTCAAACATTGCAATACATTCAAATCAATCAAGTCATTGCAATACATTCAAATCATACACATCAAATAGAGGTATGTATTACAAGATGTATTTCACTAGCTCAAGAATGATTCATCATCACTTATTTGACTTTCATATTATTCTTTTTCCTCCTCCTCCTTTTCGTCATCTTCTTCTTCTTCTTCATTGGGTGCCCATCCACTTGGTATATCATTTGGATCATATTCTTCCATGCATGTGCCATCGACCAAAGGAGATATGACATGCATACCATGTGCGACATTGTGACCATAAGAGAAGTTATACATATCATCTGATTTATAGTAATCACTCTCTTTAGTTAACTTGTCTTCCTGTAATTGATCATACTCGGGGTATAGTTTAGACTTCACCTTGCAAACTGCCAACCATTCATTTTTATCTCACTTTCTTGTACTCAGATATGAAGTATAGTAAACTTGTTAAGCTTGCGAGGCTAATATGAATGGTTCATATGTTCCAAACCTTGATTTATGATTCACCTCCACAATGCCTGAGGCTTTGTCGACTCTTGTTGTTGTGGGATCAAACCAATGACACTTGAATAAAGTTACTCTATTATTTATGCCTAAGTAAGTGTGAATACTCCAAATTTTTCAAAATATTATAAATATTCCTTTTTTGCCCCTGACCCCCATTTTCTGAGTAATTGGGTCACTTTTAAATCTAAATTCCAGTTTATTTCTCAGATTTTACTGAAATTTAATTCATTTTATATATCTGACTCAATTTCGGATCCAGATCCAATATCAGAATCCAAATCTAAGCTTCGTCATCCAATTTTTAAACCAAATTCTCAAAATTACCAAAATAACTTTTTGAAAGGCTCAGACAGTTCGTCTGGTATCTGTTTCGATCCATCGCATTGTATTTCTTGATTCGAGGTTCAAAACTTGAATATTTTCTCAAAACCAGGATCCAAACCCGTTTTTTGAAGAATTTTTTCCAAAAATAACTCTTAATTCTCAGAAAACCCTTCTTTTGTAAATATTTATAAATTTAGTTTAAAACTCTCTTAGTTTTAGAATTTTTATTTCAAAAACACCAAAAAAATAGGAAATGCCAAGAAAAGAACAAAAAATAGCATAATATACGGTTTTGAAACCCCTTCTTTTTGCCAAAGTTGTCTTTAGCATAAAACTCCTTTTAGAAAAGTCTTTGAAATAAGCCACTTTTTCAAAAAAAATTCAAAACCTTGTGGATTCAATCGGTAAAACCCCTAACGGATTCTTGTTATAAAAGAAGCCGCAGGGGTCCTCGATTGAGGCATCCATTATTGACCCCTCCATTTTCATCTCTTTTCCCTTCTCTGAATCCTCTCCCTTTCACGCATCTTCTTCTTCTCCTTCTTCTTTCCTCTCTAGATTCCCACGGTTTCTTCTTCTGATCATCTGAAGGAGGCCGACCATCCTGTAACGCCCAGGCTAAGGTGAGCAATATTCCCCTTTCTTTTTTTGTTTCTTGTTCTATTCTCTTATTTCATCTTGTTTTCTGATTTTTCTTTCTTTTTTTTTTCCTTTTCTTCTTTCCTTTTATTCGAAGCACCCATGTAGAGTCGATCTGCCGGTAGCAAGATCGGCCCACACATGTGCAATATAAATGGAACAATGGATTCCAACACTCATTTTCTGTTTTGCAACTTATTTTGTTGTATTTTCTTCAGTTTATATAAGTGCACGTATCGATCTATACTATTTCAGATTCAATAATCCTTTTGCAGTTCATCGCATCATTTTTTTTATTTTCCATTTTTACGTCTTAAATTCCAGTATGTCGTTCTGCTTCCATTGCAGTTTTAGCATCTTACATCAACCGTATGGATTTAGAGATGACCTCTCCGTAACATCTAATCCGAACCAGTATCGGATCAGGTTTACTCTGCTGTGATCTCTTATTTAATCCCATGCTTAGCTTATAATTCTGTTAGATTTCCTCTGTACTCACATTTTGTTTCAGTTTCCCACTTTGATTGACCATTTACCTTTGATGTTTGCATCATATTGTCTGTTTTGCATTTAATCTCCAATTTCAGCAACATTTGACTGCATTTTGATCCACTCGATTAAACGAACTCTTAATGGCATTTTATTTCTTAGTGGTTTGTGGCATTTAACGTTGCCTTCCAGTTTAATTTACCATTTCTGGTTGATTAGAATTCCATGTTCTTTCTTTTGTTACTCTGTATCATCACTTTATGACTCCTTATCATCGTTTTTTTTTATTAGATTATATTGTATAGTTTGCATTGCTTGTTCAGTATAGCATAGGCATCAACCTGTATGCTCATCTGGTGAGGTAAGAGTCTGCATTCTCTTATTTAATAGGCCTGAATTGGAGCATTTCAGATTGTTGTTGCAATGCCATCTCTTAATAACTCAGTTCCTTAATAACTCAATTCCTTAATAAGATTCCAGAGAATCTGATCCATCAAAGTGCATATTGCGTAAGGTATTTTTAGTAAGATTGAAGACAAGTCGGTCCCCTGCCAAATGCAGTCATTATCTGTTTTGCAGGAGCCATTTGGACCATTTCTTATTTATTTTTTTATTTTTATTTTTTCGTTGAGATTGGATGCAGCAGGAATGTGGTATGTATTAATTGGCCTATTGATTGATTCAAAATCTGATAGATTTTGGCTGAAGCACAAGAATCATTCAGCATCGTCAATGGTTTACTAAAGTTACTGAAGATCATATTGAATACCATGTGTTTGTCTTCATTAATGTTATTGCAAATACATTTCTTCTATTCCAGAAACTGTATATGTTGCTTGTTTATCATTCTCAAAAGCCGAAGAGAAGGAAATTCAGTTTGATGACTTGGCCTGAGTAGATCGCATCAGTCCATTGCCACCTGCGTTATTTGGTTCAACAAGCTCAGAAGTTGCTGGACCTTTATTTTTACAAGAATGTGTGCGCCTGCGTTTGGGGAAGAACAGATGATCACAATCACATTCGAGCATTGGTGATGTTTACTGCAAAATCAAACCCCCGGTAGCCCCTCCGTTGTCTGGTCAGGTTACCACATTTTAAGCATGTCAAGATGTTTTGGTTGACTTCTGATAACCAAATGCTTGAATCATGGTTGCATCATGTAAGACTCTCTCTCGTTTGAAGCCCCTTGACAGATTTTTGAGGAATTTCAGCAACAATGCCTGCTGGTGCATCTCAACCCTCTTTACAACCTTTACCACATCCATTTCTTGTGCTACCTACATAGTGTTTTCCACTATATATTGCCACTTCCATCAACACCTCATTCCCTACATCATCCACCTGCCAATTTCCACCTGCTGCACAGCAACACTCACATTGGTTGTGCCTATCCACCCATTCATTGTATCTATTATAGCATATTTCCTGCTGCTCCTATTCATATATTCACTGGTTCACTCGGTTATGGCAACCCCTTTTGATATTCCATTCACAAAACTCCTCATCTGCTCCTTGATGCATTGACATGTATTTTCCTGCATCATATCCTTATCAGATATGGTAACAGTAGCAGCATATTAGCTTCAATATCAACGGCTCATCCAGTCCTTTGGTAAGTCAATTTTAGCATGTATTATATCATCAGCATCAACTCTTTATTTGCTGTCATCCCTCATAAACCATGCCTTCTTCATAATCTCCAAATACACTCACTGTAGCCACACTACAGGATCTTCATTACCTCACTTACAGCAGTCCACCACATGCATTATGCCCTCAACATGATATTAGCTCTGGTCATTCACATTGTCTTCATAGTTCAGCCTAACATTCACCTGCTAAATACCCTATTCCACCATCATATTGCACACCTTTCACAACATATTACCCACACAACACCATTTCCCAGCTTCTTTCATAATTACATCCACTGCTATCCTACTGTGGCTACCTCCACAGCGCCAAGCCCCTAATTTTCATCTTCTTCATTGTCCCAGCTGTGCTCATTTGTTGTACCCATGCACCCAGTTACTTTTCCTTCCCACTGTTTCTTGCACTTCACTATCACAACAATATTCACTTAACTGCACCTTCACAACTATTACACCCTCCTCATCACAACATCATTTCATTGTTGCAACCGTTGTGTCCACCCCACTCTCATGCCCCCAGCATCACCCAGGCCACCACACCTTCATTGTTGCCTCACCATCTCCTGTTGCCACCACCTACCTTTGTCTTTGTCACTGCAGCATTCATTATCTGCAACAAACACCTCCATCCACACCAACATTGTAATAATACTCTCAGACCTGCCTACACCTCCTTTATCTCACAAGCTATCATCCACCTATGTTGCATATATATATATATATATATATATATATATATATTTATATATATATATATATTTATATATATATATATACACACACACATATATATATATATATATATATATATATATATATATATATACATATGTATGTATATGTGTGTATGTCACTTCTCATCTTTTCATACCTTGGATCATAAATATCATGGCATATGAACATCTCACCATCTACATCTTTGAAATCTATGTGATATGTGCAATTCTCTTATACTTTCATACTAACCAAGTGTTTTGCAGGAGATATAGGGAAATTATTGTTTTCTTTCCTAGAATTAGAAACCCTTGTAATTTTAAATTAATTTCAATGATGTAATAGTTAGATTATAATGAAAATTTACATTTTCAGTATTAGAATAGAATGTATGTGCATATAGATCTCGAAATCATGTGTTTCATCTCAATTTTATCTTATTTTTCAAAAATCCATAAATGGTGAAACACGAATGGCACGAACACCATTCTAATAATAGGTGATTAATCCTAAGCAAATGACTCACATTGATGGCCATAGTCAAAATGTGGGCAATGCTTAAGATTTTTATCTTTTATGAAATAACACTGGATCCACACTGGATCCTTTTAAAAAAAAATCATCATATTTTCAAATATTTTCTTCTTTTATCAGGGTTTAACTTAAAATTAACTCAAGATATATATCAATGACCATAGTCAGGATATATTGAGAGTTAATTTCATTTTAAACTCTATAAAAGCAACAAAATATGTTTTATTCTTCACCTGAATTTAAATAAAGATTATTATATAATACATTTTATGACCATACTCAGAAATATATTATATCTTCAATCTTATTTTAATTCACTTAAAGAATGAAATATGCTCTTCAAATCTAACTTTAAATTCTTTAAATTCATTCATCATCTAGGATAGAATTGTATCATATTTTCAAAATTCTTTTTTTCAAAATCCAAGTGATCTTGAATATATTTCTTCAATTTCTATTTCAATTCATTAATTCTATCTCATTTCAAAGGTTCAAAACCGATTTCAAAATCCAATTTGACTTTTCAAATTCATTTTATATCCAAAATTCAATATTCCAATTTCAAAGTTCAATTTAACTTTGAAATTTCAAATGCATCTCTAAATTCGAGATTCAAATTCCAATTCCAATTCAAATCAAATTTCAAAGTTCAATTCAACTTTGGAATTCTAAATTTATTTTCAAGATTCAAATTTGAATTCAAATTAACATCTCAGATCCAATTTCAAAGCTCAATTTAAACTTTGAAATTCCTGATTCATCTTCTAAATTTAAACTTCAAAATCCAATTCTAAAATTAGAATCCAACTCCATTTAGGGATCCAGATTTCCAAATCTAATCTCCATTTTGGATTCCAAACTTCGAATCCAATCCCATTTAGGATTCTAGATCCAGAATTCAACTTCATTTTTGGATTTCAGATTTCGGATCCAATTCCATTTAAGATTCAGAATTCAACTTCATTTTTGGATCCCAGACTTTGGATTCAATTCCATTTTGGATTCAGACTTTGGATTCAAATTTCATCTTATATCCCAGATTTCAAATCCAATTCCATTCCCAATTCCAGATTTTAAATCCAAATCTATCTTGATTTTCAGATTTCAAATCCACTTCCATTTTCAGATCTCATCTGGACTTCTTAAATTCATTTCTATTTTTAAATTTCCATTTGGATTTCTCAAATCCAAATTCCATCCTGATTTCAAACCTCGAATTTGGAATTCAATTCCACTTCAATTTTCATCTCCTCTCCTAAATCCAGGTTCAAAATTCAAAATCTATTTCTGTCCCTGAAATTTCATTTCCTTTTCTCTCAGCTTCAAATCATTCTTTCAAAATCAAGATTTATTTTCTCAACTCTAATTATTTTAAAACTTAGAACATGGAACATCTTTTCAGATCTATCTCAAGTTCTAAGTTGGATTCAAAAATCATTTCTTCACTCCATTATCAAGTTCATCTCAGAAACACTTGGAGATTTCCAAATCATTTTCTCAAAAGAGCGTACATCTTTGCATTCACACAAGCATGATTCTCTGTGCATTTAGACTTAGAATAAATTCTTAGATGATATTTTAGGCAAAGCAAAAAGACATAAATTCGATCGTTGGTTCGATTACCTCTGGTAAAGGCGCCAGGAACGGTCGAACCTCGTACCGACGAGTGAATCCCGTCTCCCAATTTTTCCACAAATATTTCAAAACGGAGGTGAGTAATTTTTTTAAATATTTTTTAAAATTAAGGTCAAATGAGACCTTCGTAAAAGAGTTCATCTCTCTTTTCTTTTCTTCTCTCTTCTCTCTTCTTTTCTGTCTTTTATTTTCCCCTTCAAAAAGGAAAAATAGAGGCTAGAAAGGAAAAGAGAAGGAAGAGAGAGAAACACAAGAGGAAAAATTTTGCGATGATCACAGTTTTGGCGACCGTGATGGGACTCGTCTTCGTCCGATCGAATTATGCTTTTTTTGCTTTGCTTTGATATTGTCTAAGTCTTTATTCTACAAATGTCACTTTCATTTCTATGCAAAACTTAGGGGCCTAAACTTTGTCCTAGCTGACATGATGCATATAGGACCTAAGTATGGTTTGGTAGGACTATATTGAGCAGATTATTCCATGTTCACATTAGACTTAGGTCTAAAATACAACTCTCCTCAATTCTAGGGATTGAATGCAAACAATGTATGCAAGTGTATGCTTCTCTTCATTTAAATTCTATCTCTTTAGGACTTGCATTAGAGCTTTTCTGGTTTTATTGAATGTTGAGCATGTTTTTGAAAACATCCCTACCTATATTGTCCCGGTCTTCACGTTGCTGGGCTGTCTCACTGAACCATAGTTCGGGAGAGAGCCTCACAACGGGGCCACTTATTTGGGTTCATGCCCCCCTACCACGTACCTAAGGGCCATAGTTCAAGGTATATCGGTAGGTGCTCAAAGATGTTGGGAAGCCATTACCTTAGAACCGGAGAAATATTTTTATGCCACGTACTTCGAGCTTCGGCTCGAGTATATCGGCATACCTTGATTGGAATCAGATGATCTAAATCTTAGAGTTAGGATTAAGGTCCTATCAGCCATTTCAAAATATTGCATTTACAGTCAGCTTTAGGGAGTGTTGTTTGTGCATCCTTGTTTGTACATCTATGATTGTGTAATATTTTATATCTTCCTTATATTATCCAAAACCTTGGATATATATTATTCAAAATTTCCTCTTTGTTTTTAAAACCCAGGTGTATTTTCCTTTTCTTCTTCTGATTTCTTCAAATTCCTTCGATCCTGCCTGCAAATTCTTTAAATTTTTAATCTTTACCATTTATTCTCAAATTCATTTTCTCTCCTATTTTTCCAATGTATCTTCTGATTCTATTTTTTTTGTTTAGCTTTTCATAAATAAAATCTCTTTCCGTCAAGAGATATCCTTTTCAAAATAGCATTTTCCTTTGTGTCTTAGTTGGTTACTCTCCCTCATGGAGTAACAACGCAATTGTCATAGATTCTGTGACGACTCAAATCTCTAGTAATGGGATACAATTTTTTAACATATTTAACCTAATCCTTGTCAAAACTTCTCCCAAAATTTCTTCAGTCTAAAAACCTCCACTTTTCTCTGCAGAAAGCATTGATATTCAAAAAATGGTTCAGACAAGGACAGGAAAGGAGACTTTCCAGCAATACAGCGACAGTGAAATAGAAGGAATGAACTCTCTTAGGTCATTCAGAGGACAGAGCCAGAACAAAGGAGATGATGTTGATCCAGTTATCTAAGGTTTGTTCCAGAAGATGATGGCCAAGATGGTGTCAGAGCAGGCCGAGATTAGTCTGAAAAAGGCAGTCCCTAAGAGCAAACTGAAAAAGAAGGCTATGAAAAAGCACGTCAGGATCATCAAAAAGAATATGCAGCCGAACAATACTTCTGAGGGGACAAAATCAGAGGAAGAAGAAACAGAAGAAGAAGAACAGTTTGTGTTCAGCCAAAATCCTCCATGACAGTTTGTAAAGATAGCCGTTGAAGAGCCTGAATCTGTCAACAAGTCCAAGTCTGGAATTCCAGCAGAGGACCCGATACATGAGCAACTGAAAAGAGATGAATCGAGCAATCAAGGACATTCAAGCCAAGAGCAAGGGCAAGTAGACCTACACTGGCGAGGATTTTTACGATGGCCTAGATGGGGATGATAACCTGGAGAATCTTCCTCGCAAGTTTCTCAAGTTTGACGGAACTGGCAATCCTAAGGCTCACCTAGCCACCTTTTATGCAGAATGCTGCTGTTTCAAAAAGGACAACAGGACTCTGTTCATTTGCTTTCCCCGCAGTCTAGAGGGTATAGCAGCCAGATGGTATGCCGACCACATTAATCCTATCAAACTATGAGAGTTCGATAATGTGGTAAATTTGTTCATCGAGCGCTTCTTATTCAATACTGAGGCTTCACCTACGCTCAATCATCTTTACAACCTGAAGCAAAATGAAAATGAAAGAGCAGGAGAATTCATTCACAGGTGGAGAAGCACCTGTAATAAGATGGAGGTTCCCATTACAGAGGAGCACGCACTGCAGATAATCCTCAACAATTTCTCTCAGCCCATGAGAAGCCTCATCACCACTTCTCCAGCGAAATCCTTTATCAAATTGATTGAGCGAGCCGAATGGCTCGAGGCAGGAATAGAAAATGGGATCTACGAAGGCATGCCTCTGGTCAAGAATATCCAAGACCAAAAGAAGAAGGTGCAGTTCACTTATTCAGCTGATACCTCCAGCAATAATCATGGCAGTAGCAGCAGAGGAAACAAAAATAACAACAGCAGTGGCCCGAAAATAGATCAGAACAAAGGGCTGAAGGAAAGGTTCTTTAAGAACAATGACAAATCACTCCTAGTTGGCCTCCAACAAAAAGGGGATCTTCAAGAAAAGCCCAAGTACATCAAGTGGGAGAAAGATCGAATCTTCACTCCTTTAGATCAAACTTTGGAAACAATTCTGGAATACATGTTAAAGCATGAGATGATCAAACTCCCTAAAGTCGCGGATCCTCCCGTAATCTTGGGAAAATTTAAAGAACAGTTCTGCAAGTTCCATAGGGCAACAGGGCATGATATAGAGCACTGCTTTGTCCTCAAGCATATGATACAAGATTGCATTGATAAAAATCTTCTGGTGGAGGACGAGGAAGAAGAGCACCAAGCGGTCCTGACCAAGCCATTTCCGGACCACTCAAAGAATTGATAAAGCCAAAGTTTTTCTGCTTTCGTCCCTTTTCGTCAGTCACTTTGTAGGGGTAAGTCAGCCCAGTCTTTTGTGACTTTTTCATCAAAAGTACTTGTAAATATTTTAGTTTTGTTATAAACCTTTGCTTATCAATGAAATGTCAATTTCCGTTATATATTTGATATCCAATACTTCTTTCTTTTACCATACTGGGGCATTAAATTCTTTTTCTTTTTTTCAGAATGCGGGACAATCCTAACATCATCCATAAGAGAAATGATATTACTTATGAGGATTTTTCAAAAATCATGAAATTTTGAAAGTTTCTGCAAAATCTTCGTCATGACAACCGAAAAGTTCAAATATTTTTGGTCCAACCTTTTTCAAAAATCAACCCTCGTGTTGATCATATTTTCCAAAAAATGGGTTTCAAACCACTATATTAAAAAATCAACCCTTGTGTTGGTCTTATCTTCCAAGATTGGTTTCAAACCATTATATTCAAAAATCAACCCTTGTGTTGATCTTATTTGAATCATTGTCTTCAAAAAAATCAACCCTCGTGTTGATCTTCTTTTTCAAAAAGTAGGTTTTCAAATCGTTGTCTTAAAAAATTGACCCTCATGATGATCTCTCATGTTGATTCCCTTTCAAAGATCAGCTCTCGCGCCAATCATTCTTCTTGCGGTGGATCCTCTTCTCAAAAATGATTTCTCACTTGTCTTTCAAAATGAACATTTTCCTTTCACTTTCAAGATCCCATATACAGGCAGAATCAGAAAAAAACTCATTTTTTTAAAAAACTTATAAATTTTCAGT